>NC_139521.1:19360728-21993228 GCF_947247035.1 Vipera ursinii | reverse complement strand
GGCAGTTTACTATGAAATCGGGTTCATAATCACAGCTGCCCTCGGAATCTTATTTGTCTTGTTGCTTCCGCTGATTGGGCTCTGTTTCTGTCTGTGCCGGTGTTGTGACAATTGTGGTGGAGAAATGCACCAGAGACAGAAGAGGAATGCCAACTGTCGGAGGGGCTGCTTTGCTAGCCTCCTCTTTGTAGCTACATTGCTAAGCAGGTAAGCTAAACACAGAGTAAATTTGGGTTGACTGCCAAAGAACTAAATGTGTCTTTTATTTCTGAAGAATTATACCAGGAATTATACCCACATATTTAGAGACTTCTAATATTTTTTCATGATAGTTATCAGAAACTTTAGGTCTTGAATCTGGGTTTTCTCTATCCTACCTATTTTCCTGAAGAAGAGAAGTCCCAAAAATAAAAGACCTCCAAGAGAAGAAGGAGGGGTTTCCCCCCACCTTTTGGCTATTGGAAGCAGCAAATTTTACCCTTTAGGGAGGGAAAAGACTAGAAAAATCTGAAAAATGAACCAACACTGACATCTATTGGTGGGCAAGGATTAATTATTTGAGGACAAATTTCTGTCTCTGACCTTCAAAGTTTTCAATAAACACAGCTGTGTAGATAAAGTGAGACTAACAAATCTGAGGCAATGCATACTTCACAAGAGGAAATATATGATAAGCAGAAACCATTTCAAAGGACAATGATTTTAAACTACAAAGAAATACAGAACAACTTTGAAAGTATGAATCAACTTATCTCCAATTTAATTTTACTCCAAGAAATCTCTCAGGAAAATATAGCAGAGATGACTGAACATAATTCTGAGGATAGAGACTTAAAGATGGAACCTTATAAAACAAAATAATATGATTCAATTCAAGTGGAAGAAAAGATAACTTACATCTTAACACTTTGAAGCAACTTTGAGGATAAGAAAAAAGACTGGAAAAATATGAGTGATTCAGCAAAGTACATTGATTAAGAAAGACACTGGGCAGAGAAAAATATTAAAATGGAAACCAAGAAAATAGTTGATGGTACCTATCAGAGAGAATACTTAAAAATTTGTTTGAATATGGTTAAAGAAATAGAAAAACTTTGGAATATACCACTTTTAGAGGGATGAATTTTCCAACTAATACAGTATGCTTCTTTCCTTTCTGTAAAGAAAAAAAAGCTGAAATGACTTAAATAAAGTAAATGTCCTAGGTACTTAAATGTGACTGAATTTAGAAAAGCATAAAAAATGTTTTGAATTAGAGTTAAGGGATTAGATGATTAAATCTATTGAATGGAATGCTTAAAGATTAAATAGATTAAATATATTCTTAGCTATGGTTAAAAAGAATAAGAAATTGAGGAAATAAATATATATTAACTTAGGAGGAATATATATTTTAAGTAGTATGTTATTTCTTATATCTCATTGCTTTTGCTTTTTTTCTTCTCTTTTTCATTTTTCTTCTTTTCTCTTTTTTATTCTTTTATCTATTTCTTAAGAAATATAAAGTGCGAGAGGGCTTATATGGAAAAAATAGAATTAAATCTACCAATGTAAATTTAATTAATCAATGAGAAAATTGTCGCTTGTAAGAATATTTAGAACTTGGTGGGAGAAATAAACTGAAATAAGTATTGTAACAGGATTTATGATAAGGCAACCAAAATGACTAATAAGAAAAGAAATATATTAATATGATTATTATTTTTAGGAATATTGGAAGAACTATATACTTAACTGTTATTTATCAAAATAATAAGAATTGTATTAACCTAATGTTTGCAAAAAAGGATACTTTGGGGAAAGGGGAAATTAACTAAAATTAACATATGGAATATAGATTATAGAAATTAATTGTTAAAGATTGTTCTACAAATGTAACCCAGACATACTGTTTACCAATTATTGAGTGATTTATGCTTTGCTAAAAAAATCAATAAAATATATATTAAAAAAAGAAACTGAAACAGAATAACAGAGTTGGAAGGGACTTTGGAGGTCTTCTAGTCCAGGGCTTTTCAACCTTTTCACCCATTGTACCACTTTTAGGATATGGCAACATCCGAGTACCACCAGTTGCCTAGCTCCAGCCATCTCTCGGTTAGGCTTGTGCAGTGCTGCCACCAGTTCAGCTCATTCCCCTCCCCCACTACCACTTTTCTAGCATGGTCGTGTACCACCTGCCAGGTGCCAATGTACCACAGGTGGTACCCATACCACTTGTTGAAAAGCCCTGTTCTAGTCCAACCCGGTGCTCAAGCAGGAAATGCTATACCATTCCAGACAAGTAGCTGTCCAGTCTCTTCTTAAAAGCCTCTAGTGATGGGGCACCCACAACTTCTGAAGGCAACCCATTCCATTGGTTAATTGTTCTCACTGTCAGGAAATTTCTCCTTAGTTCTAGATTGCTTCTCCCCTTGATTAGTTTCTATCCATTGTTTCTTGTCTTGCCTTCTAGTGCTTTGGAAAATAAGTTGACCCCCCTCTTCTTTGTGGCACCCTTCAAAATATTGGAAGGATGCTATTATGTCACCCCTAATCCTTCTTTTCACTAAAGTAGACATACACGATTCCTGCAACAACAGATCCAGCTCAGGAGCCCAGCTAAGCAGCCCAACACTAGAAAAGAGGCAACTGAGAGCAGTGAACAGGCAGCTGAATAGCAGACAAGAAGGGAGGCTGCTGGATCACAGTATATTCAGGAATAGCCTAGACCCATACTCCAATCTAGATAGCTCAGCTCAAGTGGGCAGCCAGGCAGCCGCCCTGAGTCTTCGGAGAAGGGCGGGATATAAATGGGATTAAAAAAAAAGAATCAGTGAAGGGGAGAAATGCAACAGCAGGATCAGTGGGCAGCACAGAGATGGACAGCACAGCAGCAGCAGCAGAGGAGCATTGAGTTAGAGAGCTCTGATTTCTAAAGCTGAGTGACCGGCTGACTGGAGCAGACCATACAGTGGAGCTGAGCCAACCAGAAAGCTGAATGGCAGACCTCTCAAGAGCAGAGATGAGGTCGAAAAGACCTAAACACCAAAAGAAAAGAACGGGGCTGACAGAAAAAACAAGAGGCCAGAGCAGCGAACAATGGAAGTGAAGGCAAAAATTAAGCTTGAGGTCCCAATAGAAAGGGAGGGTAGACCCCAGTAGAGAATAAAAATAAATACAAGTAGGGGCAGACCCCTGGAATGCCCTTGAGTGTACACTCCATAACACCTTGAAAAATTCCAGGGGCTACACTAACCCTGAATTGGAGGTGCTTTACTTTAAAAGCCCCCCTGTGCGTTACAATGGTCTGTGCAGCAGCTGTGGCCTTGTCCACAGGTAGCTGTTGATAAACCTGTGCCAATTCTAACTTCGCAAAAACCGTACCCCCTTGGAGTGATGCCAGGATGTGGCTAACAACTGGCACCGGGTACGCGTGCTACTTAAGTGCCCAATTAATGGTGCACTTGTAATCAGTGCAAATCCTGACCTCCCTGTTGGACTTAAGTGGTGTGACAATTGTGGTTTCCCATTCACCCCCATCTACGTGCTGTAGTACCCCTTGTTCAACTAGCTTATCCAGCTCAGCATGTATTTTGTGTTTAAGCGCAAATGGCACTCTGTGGGGTTTGATCCTGATAGGCATTACAGCAGGATCAAGTTTAAAGGCTATCGGAGGGCCCTTGTACGTTCCAAGGCTAGTGTCAAAAACATCCGTGAACTCCTCGCATATTTACGCTAAGTTTGTGTCCGGTTGATTCCGGTGACTTGGATGCCCAAAGCATCAAACCAATCAAGTCCTATAAGGCTTGTTCACTGACCCTCCACTACAATAATGTCCAGGGGCCCTGAGAACCCCTTGAATTTGACAGCCAGTGTGGCCTTGCCCTTGACGGTGACTCGAGAGTTCTGGAAGTTGGTCAGGATGATATAGGATGGCCTAAGCTTGGCCCACCTCTTGCTGCAGTTGCAGATGAACTGGAATGTTTTGAGTGAAATGATGGACACAGCTGACCCAGTGTCCAGTTCCATCCTGCAAGGGATACCGTGCAGCTTCACCTGAACTCAGAATTTGGGCTTGAGGGGGCGGTGAGCTCCCATGCGGCAAATGCTCTGGCAGCTGTAGCAAAACCCTACGCTAAACTGCCCTGGGTCCCCGGTACCTCTCCTGATCAGAATGTCCAATTGGCGGTCCTTCTGGCAACCTCTGCAGACTGAAGCAATGTGGCTGGTTTTCCTGCAGGCCCGACACGTGGCTGTCCAGAACCTGCAGGCCATGCATTGGTGGTGGCCGCCACAACCCAGACACCAAGAGAAGAGAGTTGCCTTGTAAGAAGTCCTTTGCTGTTGGTCGTTGTGCCATTGTTGGTCATTGGGCCTTTGAAGCTTGTCCACTTTGTGGTTGCTGTTGATGTCTTCTGTAAGTTCAGCATCCTTGTGGTGGATGGCCTGCTCGTGCTGAGTGCTTTTGGCAGGCTGCATGGCTTTCACGGCCCCACCGGTGGCTTCATCCGCCATGATCTCCTTCAATGCTTCCTGGAGCAAGAGTGTCTCTTTGGCAAAGAGTTTCTGCTGCAGTTCTCTGCTCTGAAGTCCACAGACGAGTCAGTCTTGAAGCCTTTCTTCTAAATTGGTGAATTGGCACAGACGTGAAGCTTGTCTCAATGCCATGATGAATTCTGTGGCTGTTTCACCCGGCTGCTGAACTCTCTGTTCGCATGTATGCCTCCAAGCTATTACCGAAAGCTTGGGCTGGAAATGGTTGCCAAGCCATTTCTTCAAGTCCGCGAACATTACGCACTCCAGCTGTGCCTGTGTGACCAAATTCTCAACGATATTGAATGTTGCAGGCCTGCAGACGCACAGGAGCGTTGTGGCCTTTAGGCCCTCTTTGGCGACTTGGTTGGCGTGGAGGTAGTTTTCAACCCTTGAGAGGTACGACGACCATCTCTCTGGGTGAGTGACATCAAATTCTTCCAGCTTTCCAACCTTCGCCATCTCGGGAAGTCTTCATGGCTGGGGCTCATCTTCTTCCTTGTCCTGCTCCTTCATAGGCCCAGGAACTGGTCTGCAGGGCTGGTGGTCGCTAGCATGGCTGTGCTAGGCCGACCGAGGGGGGGGGACACATTCCCTACCAAGCGCCTTGGCTGGCCTCACCCCCTAGTGACTTTCAGCACTTTGGAAGGAGCAGAATCCCACCTTCATCACCCGTGTTGTGTACTGGGTTCTTTGCACCAAGCGAGAGAGTTCAGGCAGGAACATGCTTTATTGAATACAGGAACTGAACTGTTAACCAAGGCTTCTATGCAGCTATTTATACTTTGGCCACTAGGTGGTGGCCAATAGGTTTAAAGGAACCTATTCCCGCCCTAGAGCCAACCAATGGTGGTCCTGGAGATGGCCTGTCTGAGGAGCCAGCGACCGTTTCCCAACTCCCTGCTTAAGCAATGTCACAGCATTCAAAACCCATGTGGTACAGTTCAAGTAAAACTAGGCCCAATACATTACAGAACCTGCGTACAATATTGAGGGAGTATAAGCAACTATAAACTTAAGGTGCTAGGAGCACAAGTAGTGTTCTCATCAGTACTCCCAATGAAAGGCCAACACCCATTGAGGGAAAAAAGAATTCTAAAAATAAACCACTGGCTAAAGGGTTGGTGTCGCCAAGAATACTTTGTTTTTCCGGACCATGGACTGCAAGGGATGGGCTGCATCTTATGAAAATAGGGGAAAATGTACTCAGAAAAAGACTGGCCCAATTCATCAAAATGACTTTAAACTAAAATTGAGGGGGAAGGGTGACCAATCCTTAGAATATCTAGAACAAAAGACCAATCATAAATCCCAAGAAAACAAATCAAACAATGAGGTAGGGAGTGATGAGAAAAAAAAGAAAAACTCAAACAATTAGGAGATGCAGGAAATATACCCATGGAGAGGCATAAAAGTCCTAAATGCTTATATATAAATGCTCAAAACTTGGGGAACAAACAGGGTGAACTAGAAGCAATAGTACATGAGGGCAGGTATGACATAGTTGGCATTACAGAAACCTGGTGGAATGAAACCCACAACTGTAATTGACTGGTGGATGAATACAAATTGTTCAAAAGAAATAGATCTACAAAAAGAGGAGGGGGAGTTGCACTATATGTAAGAGAATACTACATATCTACAGAAATTCACGTGATCAAAGATAAAATCCTACCAGAATGTAAATAGGTCAATATAAAAGGGGGAAAAGGGACATTGCCATAGGTGTATATTACAGGCCACCCAACCAATCAGAAGAAATAGATGAATTCTTTGCCAACCAGTTAACAAATGTATATAGGAAACATACCACAGTAGTAATGGGAGACTTCAACTATCCAGATATCAACTGGGAGACAAACTGCAGTGAGTGGGAGATTAATCAGATTCTTAACCAACCTAGCCAACAACTTTATCATCCAGAAGGTAGAGGAGGGAACTAGAAGTAAAGCTATACTGGACCTAATTCTTAATAATAGAGAAGAAGTGATACAGGGAGTTGAAGTTGCTGGAAGCTGGGTGAAAGTGACAACGTCATACTAGAATTCAATATAATGCAAATACAAGCAACAGAAAATAATTCAACCAGTGTCTTAAACTTCAAAAGAGCTGATTTTAAATTCAGAGAGAACCTAGGAAAGATTCCATGGATGAAAAGCCTAAAGGGAAAACAACTCAAGAAGCATGGGAATCTCTGAAAAATGTGATCATAAAAGCCCAGTCCACCACAATATCACTGAAAAACAAATTCAGGGAGAAACCAGCATGGCTGCACAAAGATCTCTCTGACAAACTGAAAAACAAAAAAGACAAAAACAAGTACAAAAAATGGAAAGAGGCACACGTAACTAAGGCTGATTATTAGCAGACAGCCAGAACATGCAAAGTTGAAGTCAGGAAAGCAAAGGCTCATAATGAACAAAGACTTGCAACAGAAGAGTTCTGATTTGCCGCTGCAACTGCTGCGGACATTTGGAAGACAAACTCCATCTTCCACATCCAATTTCACATCGCTGGGGGACCCTGGAAAAGGTCAAAAATTGCCCTGTAAGCACAATCAGCAAGGAGGAGATTCCCGCTGGATCACAGGAGGATGGTAGCCCTACTGTTTGATCCGGCGCAGCCCTCCAAACTGGCCATAGAAATATGGCTCATGACTAGGCTGCAGACAGCCGAAGTCAAACTTACCACCAGGCACCTATAAAGCAGCACGGATGAGACTGGGTGAGATCTGAACCTCTCTTCAATCCTAACTATTTTTTCCACCTGTATAAGCTACCCAATGTATTTTTCCCCTTGTAGAGAGGGAAGGGAAACTCAATCCCACCCACTAAAAACAGCAGCGACTGACTATCCAGGGGAGTTTAAAACAAAATAATAACCTGATTTTAACTGGATTTTTATTTGTCTAAAACTTGAGGACTAAAAGATTTTCTATCCTTATTGAAGCTTTGGATTTTTATTTACAAAAAAGAAGTAAAATTGGAAAAAAGGGCTATAAAAATCTTGGTTTTTTTTAAAAAAATCCTAAATGTATGGGCGACATCTTTGGCTAAACCTGATACTGCAATCTGTTATTGCCTAGAAGAGACTTGGCTTGAATCCCAGACTATAGGTAAGACTTGTAATCTTGGCAATCAGCTGTGAGAAGCCCAGCTGTGTTCTATACTCAATGATAAAAATTATTTTCACTCTCTGATTGTAAAGCTTTTAATTCACACCATTAAGAGAACATGGATGAAGATCAGGAACAGATTTTATTTATGCTGAAAGCAATTCATGAAATTATTCTTAAAGCTACTGATGAAATAAGAGGCTACAGAGAAAAATAAGATGTCAGCCTAGAGATACGAACCCAAACTTTGATTACAACCAAAGAATTAACTACACAGAATATATAGAAGTGGAGGGGGCGGAGCCAACTGTCAGAGCGGGCGGCTGTGTGAACGGAGCTCTCTCCTCGCACAACCTCTCACCCAGTGTTCGCGGGGGCTTTTCGGAGCTTCAGGAGGTCCTGTAGGGACATCCGAAGTTGCAGGCAGCCCGGAGAACCTTCATGAGCGGCAGTTCGTGTTGAAGATCCGGAGAAAGTCTGATGCGAGCGAACCGGGGAGAAGGAGGCCAGTAATGGCCGACATGAAGATCTGACAGAGGGACGGAGCTAGCACGTAAGCAGCGGGACAACGGTAGAGCGGAGCTGACGGAGAGTGTATCCGAATATTAAATAGGAAGCGCTTGTGAAAGAGGTACTGGTTCGAAGTGGGAGCCTCACGGAGAGGGAATAAGCGGCGATAGAAGTCTGGAGGGAGGCATTTGGCAAAAACAGCAAGGGAAAGAAAGCCGAAGACTATATGACTGTATTCTAGCTGGAGAAAAGCTACAACAAGTCAAAGTCTGAGCTTTGGAGCCTTAGAGACTGAACTCTGGATTGTCGGGCGTGGAAAGCGATCAGCTTGGTCTAGTCTGGTCTATCCTGGTAAATTTTGAATTTGTGAACTTTTGAAACTTTTGAAATTCTACTCTACTTGTCACGGGCGGCCATTTGATATAGCAATTTAGTAACTGGAGGTTTGTTTAGTGGGACACCTACTGGTCTTTGACAGCAGAGGAAGACGGAAAAGGTGCCAATTTCTGCGCCGGAAACGGGGGGGGGGGAAAGAAGAAGAACGTGACTTTGATTATATTCATACTATAGAATTCTATTATATAAATTGCTTAGTTGGTAATAAGTATCTGGTGGTAACTGTTTTATATATCTTTTGTCATAGAGTTAAAAGGTTTATATAAGACTCAGGGTATTATACATTGATAAAACGCTGTTATAATTGGGGAAACATGACAAGTATCTCGGGAGCAACTAAGCCTAGCGCTGGCAAAAAGGCAGCAGCACAGGGACAGGGGATGGCCTCAAGTCCCTCCAATCAGAAATCTATAGAGGATATGCTGCAAAGGGAAAGATCTAACTCGAATTCCTTTAAAGATTTACATGCCCTTTTGCAAAACCTACACGAGGCAATGGCCAAAAACCACGAGGAGATGAAGAGAGAAATAGGCCAAATAAGAAACGACACTGGTGAATTAAAGGGGAAAATCCAAGCGATAGATGATAAATTTGAAGGGATTCAACAGCAATTAGTCAAAAATGAACAAAGACTTCAAGATATGGAAGCTAGAATGGAAAAAGAGGAAAAGAGAGTAGATGATTTAAATGAAACACTCCTTCAGGCTAATAAGGAATTAGAAACAACAGTCATTTTTCTGGAAGCAGAAAAGGCTGCTCATTATCTACGCTTCCAGAATGTTCAAGAAAAAAGAGGGGAAGATCTGTTGGTCATGATGGCAGAACTGATGGCAAAGGCACTCGGTGTAGGGAAGGAGGAAATGCTGGCGGAAATTGATGAAACATACAGGGTCCAAACTAATTATGCGAGAAGGCACAACCTCCCAAAAGAAGTACATGTAAGGTTAGTTAAAAAATCAATTCGGGATGAGCTTCTGCATAGATCTAGAGAGGAACCATTAGAATTTGGGGGCCAACCAATCACCATCCTTAAACAGATACCTAAAAGGATGAGGGATCTGAGACGCGGCTATCAATTCTTAACATCCAAACTAATAAGAGAAAATGTAAACTTTAGATGGCTAACTCCAGAGGGTATTCTTGTTACGTGGCAGGATAGAAGGCATAGACTGGACACGATAGAGAAGGCAGAAGATTTTTACAAACGCCACTTCCATAGCCAAGAGGAAGTAGATTTAGAAGATCAAGATGGAAGGGAGGTAAGAGAAAGAGATACAATACGTGTGGCAATGGATGGGAAGATCTTAGCTACAGAGGATAGAAGGAACAAATCCGGTGAGTTAACAGAGAAACATGGAACTAGAGACAAGGAAGAGAGAGAGCCCCGAATCACGAGATCCACAAAAACCAGAAATAAGTAAGATGAAGGGAGGTGAGTGTAGTATTATGTCTGTGAATATTAATGGATTGAATTCGCCAGTGAAAAGGCGGAAATTTTTTAATAGGCTTATTCACCAACAATTGGATATCGTGGCAATACAAGAAGTCCATATAAAGGAACAACAAAAATATTTGTTAGTACAACCAAGAATAGGGAACCTATTCGTTTCCTTAGA
Organism: Vipera ursinii; assembly: GCF_947247035.1. Lineage (NCBI taxonomy): Eukaryota > Metazoa > Chordata > Lepidosauria > Squamata > Viperidae > Vipera > Vipera ursinii. The sequence continues at coordinate 21,983,076 of NC_139521.1, read as the reverse complement.
CCGACACAAGAAAAAGAGAGGAGTGGCACTATATGTAAACCCAAAATTGACTGCAAAACAAATTTATAACGATAAAGAGGGTAGAATACTGATAGTCGAGGTTATAATAAATCACAGGAAGGTCATGATGGTAGAGATATATGCCCCAAACCATAACCAAGAACAATTTTTCAAAACACTTCACAATAAGATATGTAGCATTGATTATGAGGAGATTTGTTTAATAGGAGATTTTAATGCTATCCTAGATATAAATTTGGATTATATGGGAAAGACGCTTAGGAAAAAGAAGAGAAGAACTCTACCGAGATCTTTTCTTAACTTGGCTGAGGAACTAAATATCCAAGATGTCTGGAGGGAAAGAAATCGTAAGGCTAGACAATATACATACTACTCCAACCGACATAACTCATGGTCTAGAATAGACATGGTGTGGATGACGAAAGAAATTAGTTCAGAAATAGATGAGGTACATATAGCGACAGGTACTTGGGCAGATCACAATCCTATTAAACTTATCTGGAAAGGTTCCAAAAAAATATCCAGATGGACGCTTCAAAGAGCAATTTTAAAAGAAGACGAATTCAAATCTAAGATGGAGAGAGAACTAAGTTTTTTCTTTAAGGAAAATAAAGCTATAGACACCTCAGTACAAAACAATTGGGATACAGCTAAGGCAGTGATGAGAGGGGTAGCGAGGGCATATATGGTATATAAAAATAAGGGGAAAAGACAACAACGGGAAAGATTAGAAGAGGAATATAAGAGCTTAGAAGTTACACTCCAACAAGATCCACAAAAAGAGAATATCAAGCAATCTATGGATCTGATTAAACACAAACTTAACATTCTAGACAAAGAGAAATTGGCACAACAATTGAGAAACACGAAACAAAATTTTTTTGAAAATGCAAATAAACCGGGCCGGTGGCTCGCATACAAATTGGGAAAACAAAAGGGGAAAAACTGGATTCACGAACTACGAGATGAGGAAGGGAGAATATTCCACCAGGAGGAAAAAAAAAAATTATAGCCCAGGAATTTTATGAACGTTTATATAAAGAAGATAGCCAGGCAAGTGTGGAGAAAATGGAGGAATATTTTCAAAGAGCCAAACTACCTAAGGTCACAGAAGATACCAGAAATATGTTAAACGAGGAAATTCGACTATCTGAGGTGATAAAAGCTATTAATGCACAAAAGAATAATAAAGCATCGGGACCCGACGGTCTTCCATCAGAGATTTATAAAGAATTACAAAATATCCTAGCTCAACCCCTAGTGGAGGTATTTAACGCAGTATTAGAAGGCGCAAGGACGCCTAAATCCTGGCTAGAGGCAAACATAACCCTTATTCCGAAAGATAACACAGACCATACATTAATCCAAAATTACAGACCCATATCACTTCTTAACTCGGACTACAAGATATTTACATCAATTATAGCGGAACGATTGAAACGATTTCTGAATGATTTCATACACGCAGATCAAAATGGTTTTCTCGCTAAGAGACACACTAAGCACAACATTAGAATAATATTAGATACATTGGAGTACTATGAATTACATAGCGAACAACAGATGGCATTACTTTTCTTAGACGCCCAAAAGGCATTTGACAATGTTAAATGGTCTTTTTTGTGCCAACAGCTTAGCTTTATGAATATGGGAGAAAAATTTATAAATACAATTAGGGCAATTTATGACAATCAGGAAGCAAAAATAATTATTAATGGGGAAGCATCTAGCAAGTTTCAAATTCAAAAGGGAACACGGCAAGGCTGCCCCTTATCACCGTTGCTGTTTATATTGACTCTTGAAGTATTAACGAGAACTATAAGAAACGACCCAAAGATAAAAGGATTAACCATTAAAAAGGAAACCTTTAAATTGCAAGCTTTCGCGGACGATCTAGTTTTTATTATGGAGGATCCATGTCAGACGGGACCAAAGCTATTGGAAGAATTATCTAAATATGGTGAGGTTGCCGGACTGCGAATAAATAGAAATAAGACCAAGATGATTGTTAAAAATATGACCAATAAACAAAAAGGTAATCTGGCCGAAATCACGGATATAGAAATAGTCAAGAAAATAAAATATTTAGGGATTAACATTACGGCTAGATGCACTTCACTCAAAAAGGATAATTATGATAGTGTAGTGAATCAAATAAAAGGTGACCTGGAAAGATGGGGAAACCTAAAACTCTCATTATTGGGAAGAATCGCTGTCATTAAGATGAATATTCTGCCTAAAATCCTGTTTCTGTTTCAGAATATCCCAATTCAACTCGACTCTAAATTTTTTCGAAATTTGGATAAATTATCACTAAATTTTATTTGGCAGGGGAAAAAACCAAGAATTAAATTGAAATATTTACAAGACACGAAGGAAAATGGGGGTTTTGGATTGCCAGACTGGGAATTATATTACCACGCCGCGGCCCTGAGCTGGATTAGAGAATGGGTAATCTTGAGAAATAGAAGACTATTAACTTTAGAGGGTCACGATTTGCAATATGGCTGGCATGCCTTCCTATGGACGGAGAAACAAGGTCTTTTCTCGCATTTTCAAAGACACCGGATCAGGCAAGCGCTACTCAATACTTGGAAAAAAATTAGATCTCACAATTACACCAAAATACCGGTCTGGCTATCCACCCTTGAAGCGATAGTTTACCCAAATCTGTTTGATTTGGGTAACATAATCTCATACAAGGATATTCTGAATGAGGAGGGGGAATTGAAACTTAGGAATGAACTAGAATTACAAGGTATAAAACTCGATTGGTGGGCCTACTTACAAATCCAATCGAGATTTAGGAAGGATAAAAATGAATGGGGGATATATACCTCTGAAACAGCATTGGACAAAATATTATTGGGACCGGACTCTAAACAAATAAGGAATTTTTATAAATTACTTTTGGGATATAAGCTGTTTGAAGAGCAAGTGAAAGACCCCATGTTGATCTGGGCTAACAATTTAGGACATAACATCGACCTAGATACTTGGCAAACAATTTGGGATAGGAATAATAGGATAACACTGGCCTCATCGTATAAAGAAAATTTATTTAAAATGTTTTACCGATGGCATCTTCCCCCAGCCCGCTTAGCAAAAATGTACACAACAGCATCTCCCAAATGTTGGAAGTGTTCTGAAGAGATAGGCACATACTTCCACACGTGGTGGTCTTGCAGTAAAACACAAAAATTTTGGAGAATGATTTGGATTTGGCTGAAAGAAATATTGAAACAAGATCTGGAGTTTAGTCCAGAACTTTTCTTGTTGGGAATCACGAAAGAGAAATATCCTAAAGATGTGCTATACTTAACGATCCATATTATCACAGCAGCTAGAATATCATTTGCGCAAAAATGGAAAAAGAATGAGATCCCAGGACAAAAAGAGGTTATTAGGAAAATTTGGGATTGCGCTGAAATGGACAAATTAACTTTGGAATTAAAGAATAAAGATCAATCAGACTATTATAGAATTTGGAACAAATTGTATCTTTGGATGGATAAAAAGAAAGGTCTCTATTAGGTTTTACAGACTAGCTCACTGTTTTAAATATTGTGGTATTTCACCGATTTGTAATCTAAGTGTATTTAAGTGTATTTTTGATGTACATATATACATGTATATATATATATATTTAAACATTGTAGACAAAAAGGTTTGTCAGCTCGCTGGTACTGTGTCCAATGTTTTTAAATAATAAATTTAATAAAATTTTTTTTTTTTTAAAAAAAAAGAATATATAGAAGTGGAGCAATCAAATGCTTTGATAGAAGATCCAGCTGATCAACAAATACAGTTAATGGAAAACTCAGAAAAGGGATTGACAACTTTGAAAATGGAAAAGACTTTCTATATAAACCATTAGAAACCTGAGGATCAAGAAGAAGAACAGACCAAAGGGAAGATAAACATTTCAGGACAACCTCGCCGAGAGAGAAAAATAGAGAGATGATTGGTTAGCCCCTTCAAAAAAATGGTGATTGGATGGCCTTTCTTATTTCAAACAATATATACAATAATAGAGGGAGATCTATACGACGATTTAAAAGCATAGACATGGAAGGCGAGCTGGCAAAGAAAGAAAGCTAGACTAAGGCTGAAGAAAATTGGGGCTTTGATTTACTAGTAAGGATTAAAATAGAATATACTTGATTTAATAAAATACGTACTTTGAATACTAGATTTTGTTATGAATTGAGATAGAGAAAAGTGGTTATTTTAAAATTCAGAACAATAAATATTAAAAGTTAAATCTGAATATTTATTTGTTTATAAAGATTGAATGTAAAGCTAATTAAGATACATATAAGCTAAAGATATATTGATAAACATAATAAACATGTTTTCATTTAGCTGATATAATAAAAATTGCATTAGCTTAAATATGAGATAAATAGATATTAAGAGAAAAATAGAGGAAGTATTTGATGTTGAAACGAGAAAATTTGGTTACTAAATTTAAGATGTTTGGAAATTAATAGAAAATAAGAATGTTATACTGTATTATCAATTAGTTGATGTAAGATGGTAAGAAATAGAATGTATCCAAATAGATAAGATGTGTATTCTGAATATTAGAGTTTGTGATGAATTGTGATAATGGGAACTTTGTTACTTAAAACTTGGAAATTATAAATATTAAATGTTAAAGTTAAACATTAACCGGAAATTAAAAATTGGGGAAAACTAATTAGGACATTGATTGTCTATAAAGACCGAATGTTAAAATAATAAGGATATGTATAAGCCAAAATTATTGATAAATGTAAGAATGTCATTTTTATTTAATTGATTTAATAAGAATTGTATTAGTTTAGAAGGAGACATTGAATACTGAGGGGAAAAGAGAGGAAAAATTTGATGTAGTAGTTTGAGACTTGTACTGAAGATACCTGTACAGTATGTTATTGTATTATCGATTGGCCCAGCCACCACATTGCTTTTTGAATACTTAAATGTACACCTAGAAAATCAATAAAACATTTATAAAAAAAGACTTGCAACAGATATCAAGGACAATAAAAAATTTCCTTTCAGCATATTGATAACAAGAAAAAAGTAGGTCCACTAAAGAAAGAAGATGTCAAGGAAGTGACAGGCAGTAGAGAGAAAGCAGAGCTGCTTAACTCATTCTTTGCACCAGTCTTCACACAAAAAGAAATTATAGCAAAAAAAAACTACTGCAAAAGACAAACTAGAAACAAAAATTAAAATAAGGTAAGAGAACACCTATCTGACCTTGATGAATATACTGTAAATCACCGAGTCCCGACAGATTACAGTACATCCCAGAGTTCTGAAGGAGCTAGCAAATGTTATCTCAGAACCATTGTACCATATCTTTCAAAACTCCTGGAGCACCAGGGAAATACCTGAGGATTGGAAAAGGACTGATGTGATCCCCATCTTCAAGAAAGGGGGAAAAAACAGACCCAGGAAACTAGAGACCAATCAGTCTAACATCAATACCTGGTAAAGATACTGGAAAAGGATACTGGAAAAGGAGAAGCAAACAAAGCACGGATTTGTTAAAAACAGATCATGCCTTGGATTATAAATCTGTTATCATGATGGGGGACTGGAATGGAGTTTTGGTCCCATCTGAAGACAAGAAGGGATCCTCCAAAAACTTTTTTAATTCGAAATTGCCTAAAGCTTTTTTTGATTTGAAGGAGGATCTGGAATTAAGAGATGTATGGCGAGAAAGGAATATGTGAGACAGAGATTTTACCTTTTTTTCGGATAGACATAACTCTTTCTCTAGGATTGACTTTATTTTGATTACTACTGATCTTTTTTCTTCGGTTAAGAATGTTAAGATTTTCCCTAGGACAATGTCTGATCATAGTCCTGTTTGGTTGGAGTTTTTTGCTGATGATGGTAGTAGAAGATCCTGGAGGCTGAATGAGACTTTATTTACAAATGACTTGTTCTTGCAGAAATGTACAGAACACATGAAAGAATTTTTTGTTATAAATATGCATAAAGGTACATCGATGGAAATGGTTTGGGATGCTAGTAAAGCTTATATGAGAGGGGTTTTGATTTATAGGAACAACGCCTACAGGCGTAAGCAAATGCAAAAATGTTTAGATCTTGAGGAAGAGATTAAATCTAAGGAGAAAAAGCTTATTTTGAATCCATTGGATAATAATTTAAGGATTTCAATACATTTACTGAAAGAACAATTTAACATGCTACTAGCTGATCAAGTAGCAACTAATTTGCCCTATGCTAAACATAATACTTTTTGTAACGCTAATAAGCCTGGTAGATGGTTGGCTTACCAATTAAGGAAGAAACAGAAATCACGTACTATAGATAAAATAGAATATAAAGAAAAAGAAGTCTACCAACAAAATTTGATTAAGAGGAGTTTTTTAGATTTTTATTCGAAATTATATTCTAAAGAAAATATACAAGCTTTAGATATAGACAAGTATTTACAGGGAGCTCATTTTCCGAGACTCTCAAAAGAACAACAACTTGAGATGAATTGCCCAATTACATCAGAAGAAATTTCTTTAGCTATTAAACAGTTGAAATTGGGCAAGGCTCCGGGAACAGATGGATTAACAGCAATTTACTATAAAATGTTGTTAGTCGAAATGATTGAACCCTTAAAGATTTTGTTTAATGAAATTCAGACTGGAGGTGCAGTTCCTCCATCATGGAGGACAGCTTTTGTATCATTGATTCCAAAGGAGGATCAAGACCTTACTCAACCTAAAAATTATAGACCTATATCGCTTTTGAATACAGATTATAAGATCTTTGCTAAAGTATTGGCTAATAGATTAATGCAAGTTTTGAAACAAATGATTCATAGTGATCAATCGGGATTTATATCTGGGAGGTATATGAAATATAATGTAAGACAAATTGTAAACTTGCTTGAATATTTGGATAAGAACAACCAAGTCTCCGCAGCACTGATATTTTTGGATGCAGAGAAAGCCTTTGACCAATTGAATTGGCAATTTTTATTGAGAGTTGTTGAGGAGATGAATTTTGGAGAAGGTTTTTTACATACTATTAAAGCTATATGGTGGTTCAGTGGGTTAGGACGCTGAGCTTGTCGATCAGAAGGTCAGCAGTTTGGCGGGTTGAATCCCGAGTGCCGCGTAGCAGAGTGAGCGCCTGTTACTCGTCCCAGCTTCTGCCAACCTAGCAGTTCGAAAGCACATAAAAATGCAAGTAGAAAAATAGGGACCACTACGGTGGGAAGGTAACAGTGTTCCGTGCGCCTTTGGCGTCTAGTCATGCCGGCCACATGACCATGGAGACGTCCTCGGACAAGCGTTGGCTCTTCGGCTTTGAAACGGAGATGAGCACCGCCCCCTAGAGTCAGAAACGACTAGCACACATGTGCGGGGGAACCTTTACCTTTTTAAAGCTATATATCAACAACAAACTGCACAAATTATAGTTAATGGGGGGCTAACAGAGACCTTTAAAATTGAAAAAGGTACAAGGCAGGGATGCCCCCTATCACCATTATTGTTTGTTTTAACATTAGAGATTTTATTAATTAAAATTCGAAAGTCCTCTATGATAAAGGGAATTAAAATAAAACAGAATGATTATAGATTGAGAGCTTTTGCTGATGACTTGGTTGTGACAGTATCTCAACCGTTACAGTCGGTTATAGATTTGATGGAAATTATAACTCAGTATGGTAAGGTTTCTGGGTTCAAGGTGAATAGTAATAAGACTAAGATATTATCTAAGAATTCATCTACGAGTGAAAGGGATATGTTATCTAAATTAACAGGTTTTGAAATAGTGAAAAAGGTTAAATATTTAGGAGTATATATTACAGCTTCAAATGTAAAATTGTATAAGAATAATTATGAAACACTATGGTTGAAGGTACAAAGGGATTTAAATAATTGGAAAAAATTACAATTATCTTTATTGGGAAGAATTGCAGTTGTTAAAATGAATGTTCTGCCAAAGTTTCTCTTTTTGTTTCAAATGATACCTATATTGAAAAAGGATGCCAACCTTGATCAATGGCAGAAGGGTATTAATAAATTTATTTGGGCGGGGAAAAAACCAAGAGTTAAATTTAAGATTTTACAAGATGCTAGGGAAAGAAGGGGACTTAAGGCGCCGAATTTGAAATTGTATTATGATGCGGTTGCCTTGACGTGGGTTAGCGATTGGCTTAATTTAACTAATAAGAGAATACTTCATCTTGAGGGTTGGGATTTGATATATGGATGGCATGCATATTTGCTTTACGATAAGAAGGTGGATAGGGCTTTTAAATCCCATACTCTTAGAAGTGCTTTATTGCGTGTCTGGAAAAAGTATTATTATAAGTTAAATTATAAAATACCGATTTGGGGAATTCCTGGACACGCGATAGAGGGCGTATCTATGGGAGTGAGTTTGGATATGGTTTCTTATAAGGAATTACTTAGATTGGAAGGGAATGATTGGCAACTTAAATCATTAGATGAGTTAAGACAAGAAAACATAAGTTACTCTTGGTTTCAATATACCCAATTGAAAGCTAGGTGGAAGTTAGATCAAAAGGTTGGCATCACAATTACAGAGGAAAATTTAGTAAAACAAATTAGAGACTTAAATTGTGCACATATAAAGAGGATATATAATGCTTTAATTGAATTGGATTCAGAAATGGAATTAGTTAAAGATTGTATGATAAAGTGGGCACAAAATATTCAGGAACCAATTTCGCTGGACACTTGGGAGATAATTTGGGTCAGAAATGTTAAATTTACTCAGGCTCAAAACTTAAGAGAAATTTTTTATAAAATGTTTTATAGATGGCATCTGGATCCCAAGAAGTTGTCTAACATGTATCCTAACTTACAGTCTAAATGTTGGAGATGTGGTAGTTTAGAAGCCACCTATTTTCATATGTGGTGGACTTGTAGAAATATAAAAGCTTTTTGGATTAAAATTTGGTGGAACATTCAAAAGATTTTTAAGAGAAAGATAAAGTTTTCTCCGCAATTGTTTTTATTGGGTATTGTTGTATATTGTGATGTTAAAGAAACCAATTTGATGTTGAATATGATAACAGCAGCACGGTTACTGGTGGGACAATATTGGAAGAAGGATAGTTTGCCTACTATAGAAGAATGGGTGTTTAAAGTTTCGAATCTTGCAGAAATGTCTAAGATTTCTGCTTACTTGAAAGATCATTCACAGGAAAGATATATTTCAGTTTGGAGGAGATGGATAGATTATATTCAGAATAAATATGGGACTAAAAAGTTCCATTTAGCTTATGAGTAGATTTTAGAGGGATATTGTTATTGATCTTAGTGTTGGTACTTTGTATGTATTTATGTTAAAGGGGAGTTAAAGCACATTATGAATTTGGTTAATTGTATATTATGTATAATTTTTATTTAGAATATGATTATTATAAGGAGCCTTGGTGGAGCAGTGGGCTAATGCCTCCTTAAGTAACACCAGCTGCCTGCAATTAGTGCAGGTTCGCATCCCACCAGGCTCAAGGTTGACTCAGCCTTCTATCCTTCCGAGGTAGGTAAAATGAGGACCCAGATTGTTGGGGGCAATTAAACTGACTTTGTAATAATGCCGCTTGGGGTGTGTGTGAAAGCCCTAATAAGCAGGCATATACATAGAATGAAGGCTACTGCTAAGCTTGTAAGCCGCCCTGAGTCTTCGGAGAAGGGCGGGATATAAATGGAATTAAAATAAAATAAATAAATAAATAAAAATAACTATAATCCTGTATTTAGCTCTGGGAAGTGGAGGGGGGAAAGTGGGCGGGTTTGGGGTGGGGGGGATTTGGGGATATATTGTAAAATCTTGTTTTTGTAAAACTCTTTAATAAAAAAACAGATCATGCCAAACCAATCTTACTTCATTCTTTGATAAAGTGACTAAATTAGTAGACCAGCGAAATGTTGAGGACATAGTATATTTAGACTTCAGCAAGGCATTTGACAAAGTAGACCACAACCTACTTCTTCGTAAACTAAAAAAAGGTGGGATAGACAACCTCATTACCAGATAGATTTGTAGCTGGCTGACCATACTCAGCAAGTAGTCCTCAATGTTACTAAATCCACATGGAGAGAAGTAAGCAGTGGGGTAACACAAGGCTCCGTCTTAGGCCCAGTATTCTTTAATATTTTCATAAATGACTTAGATGAGGGAATAGAAAGAGAACTAATGAAATTTGCAGATGACACTAAACTGGCAGGATTAGCGAACAACCCAGAAGACAAACTCAGGATCCAAAAAGATCTTGACAAACTTGAATAATGGGCCCTATCCAAGAAAATGAGTTTTAATGTGGAGAAAAGCAAAGTTTTACATTTGGGCAGGAAAAATCAAAGGTTTAAGTACAGATTAGGTGAGATCTGGCTCAAAAAGAGTAACTGTGAGAGGGACCCTGGAGTCCTAGTGGATGATCCCTTGTCTATGAACCAGCAGTGTGCAGCAGCAGCCAAAAAATCTAATACAATCCTGGGTTGTATAAACAGGGGCATAGAATCAAGATCATGCGAAGTATTAGTACTGCTTTATAAAACCCTAGTAAGACCACACCTGGAATACTGCAACCAATTTTGGTCATCATACTACAACAAAGAGGTTGAGACTTTGGAAAAAGTTCAGAGAAGAGGAACTAAAATGATGTCAAACTATCCTCCAAAGCACCAGAGGGCAGGACAAGAAAGAGCAGTTGGAAATTGATCAAAGTGAGAAGCAACCTGGAATTAAGGAGAAACTTCCTAACAGTGAGGACAATTAACCAGTGGAACAGCTTGCCTTCAGAAATCATGGGTGCTCCATCACTGGAGGTTTTTAAGAAGAGACTACACGGTCACTTGTCTGAATTGGTATAGGTTCTCCTGCTTGAGTGGGGCACTGGACTAGGAGAATTCCAAGGTCCCTTCCAACTTCTATTCTATTCTATTCTATTCTATTCTATTCTATTCTATTCTATTCTATTCTATTCTATTCTATTCTATTCTATTCTATTCTATTCTATTCTATTCTATTCTATTCTATTCTAGACATACCTAGTCATTTGTCATAGAGTTTAGCCTTCAGACCCCTATCATTTTTGTTGCTCTTCTTTGTACGCTTTCTAGGATATCAACATCTTTTTTGTATCATGATGACCAGAATTGGATGCATTATTCTAAGTATTGCCTCACCAGTGCAACGTAGAGTGGTACTCTCATGTCTCGTGATCTTGATACTATCCCTCTATTATACATCAATTAATTAAAATGCGGTCCTGAGAATCAGAATCAGAATACTATTTTTCTAGTTACCGTATATACTTGAGTATAAGCCGAATTTTTCAGCCCACTTTTTGGGCTGAAAAAATCCACTTCGGCTTATACTCCAGTGAACAAAAAAAAAAGAACTTCTACCCCCGTTTGGAGAGCTGCTGCTTTCATCAAACATGGACGAAGGCAGCAGCTCTCCAAACAGGCTGCGGCGGTTTGGAGAGCTGCGCGCGCAGCTCCGCCGCCACCTCTGCAAGCCTCCACTGAGAGAATGGGGCGGTGGAAGCTTGCCACCCATTTTCTCGGCGAAGACTTGTTTCGGGGGATCCAGCCTCTGTCACCCCCTTCTCTCAGCTGGGCAGCTGAGAGAAAGGGGCGGCAGAAGCTGCATCCCCCGAAAGAAGTCTTCGTTGCTGAGACAATGGGCGGCAAGCTTCCCCGCCCCACACTTCGCGGAGCACTCCAACGCCTTGTTTTCTCGTCTCACGGAGACTTGTTTCGGGGGATCCAGCCTCTGTCACCCCCTTCTCTCAGCTGGGCAGCTGAGAGAAAGGGGCGGCAGAAGCTGCATCCCCCGAAAGAAGTCTTCGTCGCTGAGACAATGGGCGGCAAGCTTCCCCGCCCCACACTTCGCAGAGCGCTCCAATGCCTTGTTCTCTCGTCTCACGGAGACTTGTTTCGGGGGATCCAGCCTCTGCCGTGCTGCACCGAGAGAACAGCAAGCCGCCCCATTCTCTTGGCGGAGCACTCCACCACCCCATTCTCTCGGCAGCTTGCCACCCCGTTCTCTCATCTCAGCAGAGACGTCTTTCGGGGGATCCAGCCTCCAGCTGCTGCATTTCCCAGCCTCGGCTTATACTCGAGTCAATAACTTTTTCCAGTTTTGGGGGGTAAAATTGGGGGTCTCGGCTTATACTCGAGTCGGCTTATACTCAAGTATATACGTATATTAAATGCTGGAATACCCTTTAGAAGCATTTCATATACGTGTCCCCACTATCACATATCAGGGTATAATTATCCCATCACCTTGTTTAAAGTAGTTGTATGCGAAGGAAACAAAACATTACAATTGCACCTTCCAGTAAGTCATATTTAAAGTTACCATACTTCTGAATATGTAGACTCCACGTATCTGGTGTGACAAGTCTAAGCCACCTAGGCTAAAGAGGAGATCTGGGGAAAAGATGAGAATCCTTCCTAAGCAACACATTGTAGTTCCCAATGAGCTGCCTAGTTGATAAGGAATCGCACAGCCAGAATTTTTCAAACTCCAAGACTCCCACCCAGTTGTATTTCTTATGATTGCCCAGAGTCTTTTGAAGTAGATGGTCATAATAAATTTAATAAAATGGGTAATCTACCAATTTTCTTTTAAAATCACAGTTGTTTGTATGTAAAACTTGTGAAGTCTTTTCCTCCAGCAATGCTTGAAAGGAGATTGTGGATGCTGAAATAACAATATAGAACAACTCAGAGTATTGAATATTGTTAATTTTTGTTGACTTAAGCCTGCCAACAGTGGCTTTGAGAATCTCCTTCAATTCTCACTTCCCTTATTCAGATTATTTGGACCCTGCCCAAAGACATGAACTTAAAACCATTCTTCAGTATTATCATAAGATTAAATCATTAAGGTAGTCCTCAACTTACAACCATTCATTTAGTGACCATTTGAAGTTACAATAGCACTGAAAAAGTGACTTACGACTGTTTTCACACATACAACTGTTGCAGCAGCCTCATGGTCATGTGATCAAAAGTTGGATGGTTACTATTTATAATGGCTGAAGCGTTCCAGAGGCATATGATCACCTCTGGAACGCTTCAGATCATAAAGTGAGGCAAAATTCACTTAACAACCATCTCATTCAGCAACAGAAATTTTGGGCTCAATTGTAAATGTAAGTTGATGACTACCTGTATTACATACACTAACGTGGCTCTCTAAAACAGATATTAACAGATAGCAACATAAGTGGCCACTTCAATATCAGAAAATAGTTCCCTGATAATTTTTCTGTGGTTTGGATAACAATATTATTTAACTGTAAAAGTAAGAATAATTCTTTCTTTCTGTATTCTCTCTTACTACCTAGTATTGGGGTGTTTTTTGCCTATGCGGCTAACCAGCATCTCACAAGCCAAGTCCAAGGAGCCAGGGGACTCATAAGCAATAATTTCAGAGACCTTCAGATGTTCCTGAATGGAACTCCTGGGGTAATGTACCTTTTTCCTTTGGGTGGCTTCATGTCGTGTTAGGAAAGTAGGCATGCCATGATTCTGTGGCTGGATTTAATTTTACACTTACCTGGTAGTACAAGATATTAGAAATATTATTAAAAGCATGCCATTTAAACCTGAGCTCCTATTTAACAATTAATTATATTGATTGTAGTGTGCACCACTAATTGCAATATTGCACAGCATTTTATTTTTAACAATCTTCCAGTAAGTGTGGGAATCTTGCCATAATAAAAATGGTCATTTAAACTTTTGAGTGGGATGTGGCTAGCAGTAAAAGATCTGTCTGATCATCCATTACCCTTTAGAAAAAGTAGAGTGTAATCACAAACTTATACTCAAGTTTACCAGTAGTTAATATTAAGAGTTTATATAATCATCATGATTAGGAGAAAAATTCCCAATCAGGCCATAAAGTAGACTGAATATTGAAGTGTCATCTATCTCATTAAGCTAGAATTCCAGAGCTTTTGTGATGCTGCAAGTGAATATTACTGCCTTGGTATACATGGGTATGTGATCAGTCCTATGTTTGTTGCTTTCTTTGTAGCAAATTGACTATTTGGTGAATCAGTATAACACTACCAAGAAGAAAGTGCTTTCTGATCTTAATAGTAAGTATATTTTTAAGAGACTTGGATCTGAAGGAGCTTGTTCTCATAGTTTTTGCTCTTCAATTTGCTAAGGATTACAATACTCTAGTTATGTACGAAGCATGTTATCTAAACACTAAATGCTAAATAACAGAAATATCAAAGTATTAAATAACTCATCTTGGTGTAACACAATGACTTAAGTTCTAAAGGAACTTTGGCAGGACAATTATGAGGCTATGATTAGTGGTAATTAGTAAAGGAAATTATTTTCAAAGTGGTTTCTGTAAAGGATTTTTTTTCAGCCAAGGAGAAGCATCACTGTGCTCTCACAAAGAATGTCCATCCAGGAATATTTTTTCCTATTAAATTTATTTATTTAGTGTGTGGCATATCATACATGGACTAGCAATATATTTTAATATTTCACCTAGATTAGTAAAACACAATTTAACAGCAGTCCCCAACCTTTCTGTCTTGGCAGTGCGGGGGGTGGGGGTGGGAGAAGAGATGGTTCTGTATGAGAGGCAGGAGCGTGTGAGAGCACAGCTCCTTTTGTGCACAAATGGAGCTTGGAGCATGAGCGCCCACCACTCACACAAGTGGAGCTACATGCTTGAGAGAGAACCCGCCACTTGCACAATTGGAGCTCTGTGCAACCACACGCTCATCTGATGCTCCTGCAGCCCAGTTCCAAATGGGCTGTGGCCTGGTTTTGGGTGGGGTTTCATGACCCCTGCAATAAAATATAAAATATAAATGTTAAAAAAAAACAATGTCTAGGCCATCTGACTATTGAAGTGTAGCATTGCTTACATTAAAAAAAATGAGATACTGAACCTCCCCTACTGCCAGTCATGATGTGATCTACAGTTTGATGTGAGACTCCACAGTCACACTGAGGGGAGGATATTATGTCCCATTTACATAGAGAGTCCCAGCAGATGCCATGTGAAATGTGAATCCGATTTAAGATTGTCCATTGCTGACATGGTCGTTCAAAGCCTGGTGACCTTTATTGTCATTTTTTGTGTGTACATACTGGCACACATTTTAAATGAAATTCTGATGCCTGCTCTCAAAAGAAAAACTTTTTCTTTTGAGAGCAGGCATCAGAAGGTGTGTGTGTGTGTGTGTTTAGAAGTAGACAAATGAATAGAATAGAATAGAATTGGAAAGGAACTTGGAAGTCTTTTAGTCCAGCCCCCCACTCAAGCAGGAGAACCTATACCATTTCAGACAAGTGACTGTCTAGTTTCTTCTTAAAAACCTCCATTGATGGAGCACCCATGGTTTCTGAAGGCAAGCTGTACCACTGGTTAATTGTCCTCACTGTTAGGAAGTTTCTTCTTAATTCCAGGTTGCTTCTCTCTTTGGTCAGTTTCCAACCATTGTTTCTTGTCCTGCCCTCTGGTGCTTTGGAGAATAATTTCACTCCCTCTTCTTTGTGGCAGCCCCTCAAATACTGGAATACTGTTATCATGGCACCCCTATTTCTTCCTTTCTTTAGACTAACAAAATCCAAGTCCTGCAGCACATTCTTCGTATGTTTAGTCTCCAGGCCTTTGATCATTTTAGTTGCTCTTCTCTGAACTTTCTCCAAAGTCTCAACATCTTTTTTGCAGTATGGCAACTAAAATTGGTTGCAGTATTCTAGGTGTGGTCTTACTAATCAATATGTTTTGCTGCATCATTTGTTTCCCTATAGCAAAGGTCTGCAACCCGCGGCTCCGGAGCCGCATGCGGCTCTTTCAGCCGTCTCCTGCGGCTCCCAGTCCTCTGCCATGTGCAGTCCAAAAAAAAAAAAAGGTGGGACTAAAAAAGTTCAACCAATCAATTCAAATATGCAGGGTAGGTGCATTTCTCGCCTTGGCTCCACTCTTCAGTCAAACCCTGCTCTGCACATGCGCGCATGTACGTGCATGTGCACACATTTTTTGCGGCTCCCAGTTTTTCCTTTTGGGAGGGAACCGGTTCCGAGTGGCTCTTTCACTGTTTCAGGTTGCTGACCCCTGTACTAGGGCTTTATAAAGCAGTACTAATACTTCACATGATCTTGGTGGAAAGGAGTCAGGGGGGAGGAGTAGGTGACAGGCACTGCAAACACTTTTTGCACCTAGGAGCTTCCTTTGACTCTCCTCTCCCTCAAAGGCAAAGAGAAAGTGGCAGAAAGGAGACAGATCTTTGCAAGGTAGTGAGTCCAATGCGACAGGAAGGCAGGGGGAAGCATGAGGTATCTTAGTAGGTCGGGGAGGGCTTGGGGCCTTGTTCAATCACTAGCCCCCCCATGGCCTTTCCCACCCTGAATACCTTATGAGATACTTCATATGCACTTAACGAACCATGCATTCGATTAGTGAATGCGTGGGCGAAAGCAGAGAGTGATCCTGTTCAAGGTACTCCTATGAATCCTTGAGTTGAGAATGGAATGGGCAGTCCTCAAGTTACAAATGTAGTGGAGCCTGCACATTCCATTTGTAACTCAAGGACTACCTGTAATTGCCTGGATGCCTTGCCACAAATGCTTAGTATTTGTTGGGTCCTGAAAAAAGTTCAGAACTTTCTGACAATGAGCTTGCTTTGGTGTTTTCTGGCACTTTTCAAATTGGCTCTGTTCTAAGTACCAGCATATCACTGGATTTAAAAACCACATTCCATACTTTCAACATCTTGCTAACCTCATGTGTCATCCATGGTCTTTCATTAGGCTGCACAGCAATGTTTTTAAGGACAGACATCCTCAATGTACTTCTGAATATATGCAAACGCAGAGGTGGCATACACCTCTACATTAATATGTTGGTTATCTGTTGCAGCTTCTTTAAAGATGCCCCAATCTGTTCACTCAAAGCAATCTTGTAATGTTTCTACAGCTCCCTCCGCCTAAACCCTCACCTGCTTCATGGCTGGTTTCTCTCTAAGTAATAGAGGCTTATATGCTGGGATAAGCAGCACAGAGAGATGGTTAAAAGAGCCAAGATGGGGCGGGGAATAGCTTTAAATGCATTCTTGTTGTTATAATAGGAAAGATCCAGTGTATTCCCACCTCTGATTGCAAAATTGCTTTCAAATCAATCTGATTAAAATCCCCACTACAATAAAGGCACGTTCTAAGCAAATAGTTTGTAAGTTATTGATGGTACAATAGAGAACATTCAGTGCCTCATTTCTATTTGCATAAGGAGGAATATACACAGCTATAATACTGTAATAACCAGGGCTTTTTTGTCATAGAACACTCAGAACGGAGTTTCAGCATCTTTTTTGGATGGAACCTTGTAGGGTAGGCAAGGCAGGTTGTGTGACATGTGTGAGTTCCGGCACCTTTTTCTTTTACAAAAAAAGCACTGGTAATAACAGTAACTTTTCTAGGCAAATATAAGGGCCTACATTGATAATCAAAAGCTGTGTATCAGAGGAGCACTGATTTGAGAGCACTTTAGCATTATTACACCATTTGGCATTTATATAAAAACAGACACCCCCTCTTCGGGATTTGCCACTAAGAGAAAAACTCCAGTCCAGTCAAAATGTTGAAAATCCCACCAAGCTAACAGAACTATCCGGGATAGAGTGCTTTAACCAGGTTTCTGTTGCAATAATGACAAAGCAATCTCTCACCTCCCTGTTTGTTATTAAATCTGACTTCATATAATCCATTTTAGGCTCTAATAAGTGAACATTAGCAAGCAAAATAGATGGAAGTGACACTCTAAATCAGGCATGTCAAACTGCTGGCCCGCCGGCTGGATGCATCACACCAAAACCACGCCCACCCCATTGCCGGCAATGGGGTAAAGTCATGATACATCACAAGTTTAGCATGCCTGCTCTAAATGGTTTAGCCTTTAACCTAGTTGTTAGCTCTCCAACTCTGCGTCCTACGTTTGGCCTTCAGTGATCCATTTGGCTTTCCATTGGGAATCAATGTTAATGTTGTTGGGCAGATGTTGTGCAAGTGCCAGTGAGGGTTTCCTGGATTTAAGTCTTCCATAAATGAGGAAGGTCAGCATGCACTGCTAGAACTGAGTTGTTCATAATTTTTCTGTATTCTTTCACAGGTGCACCTTGCCTTTGTAAAGCTGGTGCTATATGGTTCAGAATAGAATAGAATAGAGCTGGAAGGGACCTTGGAGATCTTCTAGTCCAACCTCGTCCTTGAGCAGGAAAACTTATACCATTTCAGACAAGTGACTCCCTAGTCTCCAGTGTTGGAGTGCCCACAACTTCTGAAGGCAAGCTGTTCCACAGGTTAATTGTCCTCACTGTTAGGAAGTTTGACGCCCTCTTCTTTGTGGCAGTCCCTCAAATACTGGAATACTGCTATCACGGCACCCCTATTTCTTCCTTTCTTTAGACTAGCCAAATCCAAGTCCTACAGCTGTTCTTTATATGTTTTAGTCTCCAGGCCTTTGATCATTTTAGTTGCTCTTCTCTGAACTTTTTTTCCCAAAGTCTCAACATCTTCTTTGTAGTATGGTGACTAAAATTAGTTGCAGTATTCCAGGTGTGGTCTTACTAGGGTTTTATAAAGTGGTACTAATACTTCACATGATCTTGATTCTATGCACCTGTTTATACAACCCAGGATTGTATTAGCTTTTTTGGCTGCTGCTGCACAATGCTGGCTCATAGTCAAGTGATCATCCACTAGGACTCCAAGTTTATTTTATTTATTTTATTTTAATTCCATTTATATCCCACCCTTCTCCGAAGACTCAGGGCGGCTTACAAGCTCAGCAGTAGCCTCTCACAGTTCCCTCTCACAGTTATTGTTTTTGAGCCATATCTCACCTAATCTGTACTTAAACCTTTGGTTTTTCCTGCCTAAATGTAAAACTTTGTTTTTCTCCACATTGAAACTCATTTTCTTGGATAGGGCCCATTATTCAAGTTTGTCAAGATTTTTTTGGATCCTAAGCTTGTCTTCTTGGGTTTTGGCTATTCCTGCTAGTTTGGTATCTGCAAATTTGATGAGTTCCCCTTCTATTCCTTCATCTAAGTCATTAATGAAGATATTGAAGAGTACTGGGCTTAAGATGGAGCCTTATGATACCCCGCTCTTTATTTCTCTCCATGTGGATGTAGTGCCATTGAGGACTACTTGCTGAATACAGTTTGTCAGCCAGCTACACATCCATCTGGTGGTGATGTTGTCTATCCCACCTTTTTTGAGCTTACTAAGCATCAGGTTGTGGTCTAGTTTGTCAAATGCCTTACTGAAGTCTAAATATACTATGTCCACAGTGTTTCGCTGATCTACTAATTTAGTCACTTTATCAAACAATGAAATAAGATTGGTTTTTTTCTTCTTGTGTTGTTTTCCCCTTTAGGATTTTTGTCCATGGAATCTTTCCTAGGTTTTCTCTGAATTTGTTAAAATCAGCTCTTTTGAAGTTTAAGACTCTGGTTGGACAATTTTCTATTGTTTGCATTATATTGAATTTCAGCATTATGTGGTCACTTTCACCCAAGGTTCTGGCAATTTCAATTCTCTCTGTCACTTCTTCTCGATTAGTAAGGAATAGGTCCAGTATAGCTTTACTTCTAGTTCCTCCTCTACCTTTGGGATCATAAAGTTGTTGGCTAGGTTGGTTAAGAATCTGTTTGATCTCCCACTCGCTGCAGTTTGTCTCCCAGTTGATATCTGGATAGTTGAAGTCTCCCATTACTACTGTGGTATGCTTCCTATATACGTTTGTTAACTGGTTGGCAAAGAATTCATCTATTTCTTCTGATTGGTTGAGTGGTCTGTAATATACACCTATGGCAATGTCACTTTTTCCCCATTTTGTATTGACCCATATACATTGTGGTGGGATTTTATCTTTGATCACGTGCATTTCTGTAGATATGTAGTGTTCTCTTACATATCATGCAACTCCCCCTCCTCTTTTTGTAGATCTATTTCTTTTGAACAATTTGTATCCATCAGTCCATTCCAGTCATGGGTTTCATCCCACCAGGTTTCTCTAATGCCAACTATGTCATACCGGCCAACATATGCTAGCTGTTGTTAAGGTGGAAGCACATAGTTTTGCTAGTGCTAGGAGTGAACCTCCAGTCAGTGAAGAATTTTCCGAAGATATTAAGATCTTTGGACAGGAGTCTGTCAGCCACTTCAATGTGTGTGTGTCTATGTGTATGTGTGTGTTTGTACTGCTATGGCCAAATCATCTGTGTATCCAAATTTGCATCTCCTTGTTGCTGGCATATCTGACATGTTGTCAGAGCCCACTTCAAAACCTCATCCCAAGAAAGCAGGACTCTTGGAACAGTTTCATTCCAAAAGGAACTTTTATTTAAAAGAGCCTTGGTGGAGCAGTGGGCTAATGCCTCCTTAAGTAACACCAGCTGCCTGCAATTAGTGCAGGTTCGAGTCCCACCAGGCTCAAGGTTGACTCAGCCTTCCATCCTTCCGAGGTAGGTAAAATGAGGACCCAGATTGTTGGGGGCAATTAAGCTGACTTTGTAATAATGCCGCTTGGGGTGTGTGTGAAAGTCCTAACAAGCAGGCATAGACATAGAATGAAGGCTACTGCTAAGCTTGTAAGCCGCCCTGAGTCTTCGGAGAAGGGCGGGATATAAATGGAATTAAAATAAATAAATAAAATAAATTAGGAGAAGCTGAAAGCAGGTATGATAGGCAGGATCTGAGGGTTTCCCGCTTAGATCAATAGGTTAAAAGAGTCCCAAGTAAACCCCACCCCAATAGTTCATCCAGTCAGTTTGAATGGGCCAATCCTTTCTGCTGAGGGAAAGGAGCTGATAACAGGGTCCATTCCCATGGTTGTGAAGATGTTGTTGGGTCTTCACACCTTCCCTTCTGCAGCAAGAGATAAGCCAGATGTCTGGAGGCACATTCCTTTCTCACCCCAAGGTAACATCAAGAGAGAGAGTTCAAAGAGCAAGTGGGTAGAAATAGTGGAAAGGATACATTGTAGCAGAGCAGAGAAACATACCACAGAGCCTTCACTCCCCCCCCAGAACCCTCAGAAAGAAATGAAGAAGAAATGAAGAAGAAATGAAATAGCTCCTCCCCCCAGGGAAAATATGGGTTCTGACACATTTATAAGTTGAATAGTGTGAGTGCCTTGTGGGAGGCTGTTCTTTAATCTTCTTACCTTACTTATGCTGTCTCCCATTATTATCTGAAAGGACTTATCATTCAGCATGTTGTTAGTCAATAGAGATTTTTGCAGAAGATAATATAGATGTTAAATAGAAGCAGAAAATTGACAGGAGTTGCAACTCTGCTGGGTTAAATAGAATTTAATGGGAATTGATACTGAAGGGCTCTGCTTGGGAAGTATGGTTGAGATGTTACCTTCTGACCAGAAAGTTCTCAGCATTGCATAGAAGCAGTATTCATAAAATACAATAACACAATATGCACAAGTGTTGCATTTAGTACCAGAATAAACTTTTTCTGTGTGCTTTCAATTGAGTACTGACTTCTGGCAACTGCTTAGACTAGAATCTGAAGTTTTGTTGGCTAGGTTTTGGAAGAGGTTTGCCACTGCCTTCTTCCTATGGCTGAGAGAGAGAGTGACTGGCCAAGGTCAACCAGCTAATTTTGTGCCTAAACAAGACTAGAACTCTGGCCGCTTGGTTTCTAGATGGATGCCTTAATCATTATACCGAACTGGCTATCAGATTAAACACATGTAATGAGAAGGTCCAAAATTTGGAGGACACCAAAGAAAAATTATCCATTGTTGCAGGTTCAAAAAAATAATCCTAAATAACTAGTGTTGTTAAGAGTTAAAATTCCTGGACAAAGTGCCTATATTGATTTAACACTATTTAAAATCAGTGATCAGAATTTGTGTGTGCTTTAATCAAATTAGAATTTAATCTTGGTTATAGTTCAGCTTCTGCCAACCTAGCAGTTCGAAAGCACGTAAAAATGCCAGTAGAAAAATAGGGACCACTATGGTGGGAAGGAAACAGTGTTCCATGCGCCTTTGGCGTCTAGTCATGCCGGCCACATGACCACGGAGACGTCCTCGGACAAGCGCTGGCTCTTCGGCTTTGAAACAGTGATGAGCACCGGCCCCTAGAGTTGGAAACAACTAGCATGCATGTGCAGAGGAACCTTTACCTTTACTTTATAGTTCAAGAAAAATAATGGTGTGGGTAAGGATTGATAATTTACATGCTGTTTGAGTTGTACCTAATGTGGGGCATTTAAAATTGGTAATTGATGTTCTTCCCATCATTTCTTTCTCCAACAGATGTTGGGACATTGCTTGGCAGTCGAATCTGGGAACAGCTGGGAAAGGAGGTATACCCTGCTCTTGATGCTGCCCTTACCATGGCAGGAGGTAAAAGAATCACTGCATTTATAAATGTCAAATTATGGGGATACAGTTGGCTGCAAACTTTAGATCCATACAATCATCAGACTGCTGAAATGCCTCCTACTGTGTATTTCTGATTGTATACAGTGTATTCCAAATGCAATCAATCACAGATCTTTTGCAAAAGCTCTGAAGTGATGCAGAGACCCTCTGTCCTTCTCCATATGATGTTGCCAACCCCCTTTAAAAGCTAGGAGCTTTGAAATAATGTCAAAATATTTAGATTGATTGGGGACTGAACATTCACAGTGCCATTAACAACTACACACCCACAAATTGCATAGAATTTGCTAGACAAATTTCCCCCTGTCATGTATCCACCATGATTTTTTCTAGAGACAGTCCACAGCTGCATGCAAAAATTTAGGCAACTCTGATCCAATTGTGTATTTCCATCAATGCCTAAATGAACAAAAAAAGCTCTGCATGGGAAGGTGTCCATATTTTTTGTCTCTCTTTGCTTATTTTGAATTGAGACAGCTGCATATAATCAGTAAGCATGCATTCATATTTTCGGAAAGATGTGCTTAGCCTTGCCCTATGCAGAGGTGGTGTCATCTTTTGTGTGCTTATGAATTCATTGAAACCTAAGAGTTTAGTCAGATGTGTCTAAACTTCTGCATCCAACTGATGTGGATGTGACTCTCATAGAAAAAAGTAGTAGAATGGAAGGTAGATGGCAGGGAGAAGTGCAGGCAAGGATTAAGCATTCCACTTCTATCTGCTGGTCTCCCCGCAGTTTAACCCATCACCTCACTGCTTTGCAGCTGTTGGGAGATTTAACTCCCTTGGCTTGGACTGCTTGATTGTGTGCTTTCAGCTCTAGTTCCCATTAAGATGAAACATACAAAGTGCCAAACATCATAGTTGGTAGAGCGTAGCTAGAAGGGCTACTCTTCTTAATGGTAGAAATGCTATGTTGGCCATCAAACTGTTTGCATTTTTCAATCTTTATCCTGCATTCTTTCTTTTATTTTTCGGTCTTGAAGTCAAGGTGGAAAGGGCCATTAAAGGTAAAATGATCTGAAATGCATTTTGTGAAGTGCCTCCTATAGTTTCTACTCTCCATGCAGTTTGTCTTGTCATATTTCTCTTTTTTTCAGCAATTCATTGCTTTGCTCCTTGGGTCAGATCACAACACATTGCTTGCCCATTAGTTCTGGCTGCTTTTTGTAACTTATTTATTCCTGCAAACCTTCTTAAATCCTACAGTGCTGCTCAGGAGCAAAAGGCTATGGATTGAAGCTTATATTGCTTGTTTGTTGTAAACAGCAACATGTTCCCAGCTCCTCCAGCTAGCAGATATGCAGAAGTGATGGAAAATGTGCATTAGTAGCAATTAGTAGGGTTTGTTAGTGAAAGGGAATGTAGGACAAATATTTTTAATTTGATTACTACTTATTTCATTTATTTTTGATCCAATGTAGGATGCATTGCATTTCAAATATGAGTCTCTTAACAGGGTACTTTGGAATGTATGGGAACACAGACATCTGCATCTATCAAAGTGTTACCTTTTCCTGGGATTACATGGCTGTCCTCAGCATTGTCCTCTAAAACAGCGTTTCCCAACCTTAGGAACTTGAAGATGCGTGGACTTCAACTCCCAGAATTCCCCAGCCAGCATAGCTGGCTGGGGAATTCTGGGAGTTGAAGTCCACGCATCTTCAAGTTCCTAAGGTTGGGAAACGCTGCTCTAAAAAGATGCAGCTGCTGTAAAGAGTTGTAGGTAGATGCTATGTTTGCAATCCGATACACCCCAAATAATTCTTTTAGAATAAAATCTGAAGCATTGCACTGTTTTAGTTGATTTATCACTTCAAACCTAATAGTAGTTAATACTAAAGGTAGACAAAATAGTTTGAAATAGAAATATTCCAACCACAAAGGGAGCTGTTCCAACTGCAGCACAGCTGTTACAAGTGTTCCAGTCTCAGATCAAGGAGATGTGACATATCAGAAATTGTCTGATCTCAAAATGGACAATCCAGTTGCAAAGTGGCAGTCCATTTCAAGACTGGCCATTCCAGGATGGTGGGTCCAAATAAAGCAAGAACCTTTTATTAATATGAACTTTGTTCACTTAGTATATCAATATGTCCAGAGAAATCAGGAAAGTATCTATGTGCCCTTGCAACAAAAGTTATTCTAAATGCTTTAGCAAAGCAAACTAAACTTTGATGGTATCAAACCTCTTCAAGTACTAGTTTATGGTTATTTCTTACCCTTTCAGAGATGATGTTTAACTTTGAACAAGAAAAATGCACAGTTTAGACATTTTGAATAAAACAAATATGTGTTTGTGTAGCTTAGTAAAACTAAACCACAGCATGCAGACTGTAATGAAACTGATCTTTTTACCAATGTAGCTATTAGAGAGACTAAAGAGGCACTGGAGAATGTGAGTGGGTGTCTGGAAATGTTACAGGAGGGCACTGAGAAGCTGCACACCAGCCTGATGGATGTAACAGAAGACTTGATAGATACTCTTAATGATTCAGCTTGCATGGCTACCCAGGTTGCTTCAACTTGCAACCTTATCAAAAATTCTTTGAATCAGCTGATCATTAATGCTAATTACAGCAAGGTAAGCTATACTCTCCATGCTTCTCTAAAAAGTTTGGCCTCTTCTTCAGAAGAAAGATAGGGCTTGCTTGACTGAATGATGAGGAGATAAAAAACTCATACACTGGACAAAGAGTGTGGATTTTCTTGCTGTGCCAAATGTTTATCAGATATCTTAAACCAAGTGAACTGCCTTCATTCCTGTACTCATTAGCTTCCCTTCACATTGCAGAAAAATATGGACTTTTAGAGCATCTTGCCATGTAGAGTTGGTCTGTACTTGCAAGGAAAGGTTTACTTTCAGGAAAATCTGTTTGTCCTTAAAAAAACATTTTATTTGAAGCTAGTCAAATAAACTCCTTTTAGGATTAATGAATAAACAGTAAGAAAAAAGCCATGCAAGATCATTTCAATATGTAATTTCTGCAGCAAGATTATTATATGGAGAGAGATTGAGAGATTCAATACTACCCATTATGGAGGAATGTTTGGTGAAGTTGACAGATTTTGCTCAGATAGATAAATTGACTTCTTCAATTAGAAAAATATTATCTACATTTATTGGTGGTAAGGAGTCGCTTACAGAGTTGTATAAAAATGAAAAAATGAACTTGTGATGTATGTTTTTCGTTAGGTAGGATAGATTATAGAAATAAGAGTACTTTAGAGATTAAACATATTTTTTCTTTAAAATCTTTCTTTTTTTCTTTATCATTAACATGCCATTAGCATGCTAACTTGCAAATTTTCTGTATTTGTTAAATCTTACAGTAAAATTGTTCACTCAGCAGTCTATTTGACAGTGTAAAGATGGAACAGCACACAGTCTCAATTGAATTGTATAATATGTGTATTTTTAAGAGAAATGAACAAATATATGTTCCAAAGTTGGTACAGCAACATGGTTTCTGTAACAATAGCTTAAGTTGGAAATCTATTTGCAACCACTGTGCAAATATTTAAGTGTATTTTGTGTGTTTAGTGCATTCATAAAGAAGACAGATAAAATATTATACAGATAGAGTTAGGAAATCTGGGATCCTTAGTGTTCTATGGGCTTGGTGGCTTCTTGCAGATGTTTCATTACCAAAGTAGGTAACATCATCAGTGCTAGAAGTTAGGAAACCCTACTGGCCTATCTGAACTGTAAATTTTGGTGACAAATTGGATATAATTGGATATAATCACTGTTTCAGGTGGCCTTCACCTCACTTTATGTACTTCAAGTGAAGGAGAAAAAATACATGGATGGAGGAGAACCATGGATGGGGTATTAAAGTGATCTTGGAAGTTATAATGAAGTCGAATCTAAGTTCTGAGATTTTGATAAAAATGTAGAAGCTGCAGTAGTACATATGCTTTTCTTGTGTTATATTTCCCATTCTGTTGGGAAAAGGAGATGAGATGGAATGGAATGGAATGGAATGGAATGGAATGGAATGGAATGGAATAGAATAGAATAGAATAGAATAGAATAGAATAGAATAGAATAGAATAGAATAGAATAGAATAGAATAGAATAGAATAGAATAGAATAGCCTATACCATTTCAGACAAGTGACTGTCTATTCTCTTCTTAAAAACCTCCAGTGATGGAGCACCCATGATTTCTGAGGGCAAGCTGTTCCATTGCTTAATTGTCCTCACTCTTAGGAACTTTCTCCTTAATTCCAGGTTGCCTCTCTCTTTGGTCAGTTTCCAACCATTGTTTCTTGTCCTGCCTTCTGGTACTTTGGAGAATAGTTTGACTCCCTCTTCTTTGTGGCAGCCACTCAAATACTGGAATACTGCTATCATGTCACCCCTGTTTCTTCTTTTCCATTTATCTAAAATAAGACTATTTTTCTTTAATCTCTCTCTTTCCAAATGATTTATCTTTAAAGTGGCAGGATCATTTTAAATGGTTCAGAATATAATAATGGAGGCAGGTTTTGTTTTTATCTAATATAATCTATTTAATCTTCCTTTGATGGGAATTGGATTAACTTCAGGATCATCTTCCTTTCCTGTAAATATGTCTACTTCCCAACAAAGAGAATCGATAGAATAGTCATATTTTCAGTGCACTTTCTGGTCCAGTGAAGCCAGAGGATAAACAGTACAGTGCTAATAGGTATGAGAGTGTCCATTATTTTCTTTCCCCACAAATTTTCTAAAGCTCCCCAAATTAGATTCAAATATTTTAATTTATTTTCTTAAAAAAAACCTGCTGGGGGAAATGACACCCAGCTGAGTTTTCAGCACAACTAGATGATTGACTACCATTCTGCTGATTGATGTAGAAAATCTGGTCTGGGTCTTGGCAAAGACCCAAACAATCTGACAGCATCATGAGCTTTGTTTGTATTACATATGCAGCTCACATGAAAATCACTTTTATTGATTAGCTATAAGGCCAGAGAAATAATCTTTAAAATTTATTTTTCCCTTAGCAAAAGCTGTAACATAAAACAGAAAGTGCAGATGTTTCTTAGTGAGATGATTGAAGAGTGTCTAAATTGGCAAGAATAATGGAGGAAAGTTTAGGATGCTTTTTGTGATATTAGGATAATGCAGTAGTATAATGAGCAAAATTTTGAGTACTTCTATAGATTGCAAGATTAACCTGAAATTATTTTTCCCTTCTTTTAGTTACCAGGAGTGAACCCTCAGCTTGTCAAAGTCAACGAAGTTCTTAAAATAGACCTTTCCAATCTAATTCAAAAGGTATGATTGTACCTGGTAAAGATACATATATTTGTCTACATGTTGCATTCCAAATGGCATTCTATTGCTTATCATGTTGCTTTAGATATTCATAAATTATTTCAGCAAGCAGATACTCCAATGTGGAAGGTGTGCACAAGGGAAACTCAGTTTCTTTGTTAATATTTTCTAGCATTTGGAGCTGAAATACAAAGTGAAACACAGTTTAATCTTTAGCACAAGGCAACATACACATTTGTTTAGCAACCATTCAAAGTTACAGTGGCACTGAATACAATAACTTGCAATCAACCCCCACACTTAATGACTGTTGCAGCATCCCTATGGTCATGTGATCCAAATTCAGGCACTTGTATTCACGATGGTTGCAGCATCCCAGGATTATGTGATCACTAAATGCAACCTTCCCAGCTGGCCTCTGTCCACAAAGTAAATGGAGGCAGCCAGATTTTCCTAACAGCCATGAGAGTCACTTAACAACTACAGTGATTTACTTAGCAACCATGGCCAAACATGATGTAAAATTGGGTGTGACTCACTTAACAACCACCTTATTTAGAAATGGAAATCCTGGTTCCCAATATAGTCATAAGTTGAGGACTGTATCTTCTTATTTGGGATGGAGTATCCTGAACGAAAAATCTTAATGCTTATGACTTTCATCCTGTTTCATTCTCCTGTCTGCTAACATTAGGAACTCCTAGCTTAAAACTGGAAATCTTAGTATCATCTAAGTTGGGAAGTGCAAATAACTTGGGTCTATGTCAATTCAGGTCATAGTTGTCCCAGAGATGCTTTTTCAGGAGGCAACTGGACATTCTGGTTTTTCTTTGAAGACATTTCACTTCTCATCCAAGAAGCTTCTTCAGCTCTGACTGGATGGTGGGGAATGGAAGGATTTGCATTCTTTTTTTCTTTTAGAGAGTTGTTGAGGCCATCTGAAGGTTTATCTGTGTCATCAGGGTCACCTGAGTACTGCAAATGGGTGTGGAGCCTTCTTGGAACTGTTGAAAGGACTGTGTTGTAGACTTGAGATAGATGATGTCACATCCCTCCCCCTCTGTTGAGAGATGGCTGATCAAATTTTGACATAGATGACCTTTTTGACCCCTCTTTCAAACCCGCAGTCGTCTCTGTCTAAAATGTGGATTTTGCTGTCTTCAAAAGAGTGGTCTTTGTCTTTTAAATGCAGATGGACTGCTGAATCTTGTCCTGATGAATTTGTTCTCCTATGTTGTGCCATGTGTTTATGAAGTAGTTGTTTCGTTTTGTTTGGGGAAATGAAACAACCACTTCATAAATGCATGGCACAACATAGGAAAACAAATCCATAAGGACAAGATTCAGCAGTCCATCTGCATTTAAAAGACAAAGGGCATTCTTTCAAAGTCCACAATGTGGACAGAGAGGACCGCTGGTTTGGAAGAGGGGGTCAAGAAGGCCATCTATGTCAAAACTGAACAGCCCTCTCTCAACAGAGGGGGAGGGATACGGCATCTATCTCCAGTCTACAACACAGTCCTTTCAACAGTTCCAAGAAGGCTCTATACCCATTTGTACTACTCAGGTGACCCTGATGACACAGATAAACCTCCAGGTGGCCTCAATGACTTGCTAAAAATGCAAATGACCAGCTGTCTGCAAAGAGTATAAATCCTTCCATTCCCCACCATCCAGTCAGAGCTGAAGAAGCTTTTTGGATGAAAAGTGAAATATCTTCAAAGTAAAACAAGAAAGTCCAGTCACCTTGTGAAAAAGCATCTTTGGGACAAATACTGTAGCTTTCATGTTTTTTGTTCTGCACATCATGCAATTGTGGACATAAGCACATATTTTGCATCTGCTTGTGGATGATGCTTATAATATTTGAAGCTATTGATTTCTTAACTTTGAAGAGTTCCTACACACGTTTATGAATTTGCAGCTACAACACAGGTGGCGCCATACATTATTAGTTTATCTTGATGGTGCAAATCACAAGGGCCTATGATTCTAAAATACTCTGAGTTGGGTTGCTGTGGGCAGGAGGTGGGGGGTTACTGTGTCATGGGAAATCAAAGAGTGTTCATTTGAACCAGTCAGCTAAAATAAGTAATAAATGAATAGATTGTGGAAACAGGACCACAGTATTTGGAGGCATCTCACAGACTCACAGAGGCTGTTCTGTATATGTTGAGGCCTCTCTATTAGAGGAGAAGAGTGATTTTCCCCTTCATGTCATACCTCAAGAACATACCAGCTCAGAGTGTTGAGAAAGAGAGCTGAATTTAAATTTGTCCATGGTGAAATTTTTGCCTGATAAAAACTGGCAGTTTTCTAAATTTTTTTGAGGTGATGAGGGCTAAGAACATAGATCCACCTACTCTTCTACCAGGCCCAGCATGCTGCTGATAAGTAGAACCATCAGTGGGCTCACATAGTGGTCAGAATGTTTGAGTTTAGTGGATTCTGGAATAAGAATGCACCCTTAAATTCTGTTTGCAATTTATATTTCAGTTTCTAAAATTAAAATGGAGTGGTAATGTACAGAGTTACATTAACAAGGATTAGTCTGCTTCTTCTTAAATACAGAAATAAATGCTATCTTTTGTAATTGAGGTATTGCTGGATGTGTTCATTCCAGGGTTATGCAGCATTCAATGATACTCCTGAACTGGTACAGGATCAAACAAAGAATATTTTATCAGGTAAGGAAGATAAAGGGATTAATTTGCTGACTGCAAAGGCTTAAGTGATTGGAATACACAATTTAATAGAAAAATGGGAAACTTCCTATAAAAGAATGAGAAAAAACAATTAAAATATAGGACTGTTATGTGTTAATAAATAGAAGTTAGGTATACTTTGAGGTCCTTGGTGCTCTCTGAACTTGGTTGCATCACCAAACTAGGTAACATCTTCCGCACTGATGATATTGCCTAGTTCAGGGGTCGGCAACCTGAAATGGTGAAAGAACCACTCGGAACTGGTTCCCTCACAAAAGAAAAAAGTGGGAGCTGCAAAATGCGTGCACGCATGCGTGCATGCGCAGAACAATAGGCTTCATTGAAGAGTGGAGCCTCAGGTGAGACATGCACTGGCCCTGCCCTCCCCACCCATCCAGCTCTCTGCAGCTCAATCCGAGGGTTGCCTCTGGCTTAGCAACTTCTGCAACTTCACACATGCAACCACTTGCTCTTTCACACCCTGCCACCGCCCAGCAAACAGGGCAACCAAGGTGGGAATCTCCCTGGCATTCTGTCGCTCGCCTGCCTCCCCTCCTTCACCTGCAAACTCCTGCCACCCCCGCCTCTCCATCAGGCAACACCCGCCAGCTTCCAGACACCTCGTGAGTTGCCCTCCAGACTTGGTCAGCTCAGGAATGGCACAAACTCACTGCCCCTCCCTCAGTCCCCTTCTAGCTGCTATCCTCCTGGCCATCGCTTTGGCACATGCCCAGGCCGCCTGGCTCCCTTTTCCACAGTGCTCCCTTTGTTCCCCACTGAACTTCCAACTCCCACCCATGCCCAGCTCTTGAGCACTGCTCACAGCAGAGCAGCCGCCCGGCACCTCTTGCCACATGGTGCCTTCCACAGACAGCCCCCTCCGCTTTCCTCCGGCTGGGCAGAGCGGTTTCCCAGGATCACCACCTTTCGGTAGCACACAAACGGCATTGTCCAGCAGCGGCTCCAAGGTCAACCGAGTGCAGGGGGAGAAGGGTAGTAGTGGGGGGGAAAGGAAAGGGTGGATTACCGTGAGGCAGGTGGGCCAAGCAATAAAGAGCCCGCCTGGGGACACCACAACTACAAATGGAGCGTGTGGGTTCCAAACATACAACTGAGTGTAAGTGCGTGCCCTGGGTGCCCTTTATTTTGCTTCTCGGGCGGAGGAAAAGGCATCGGAGGTGCTTTTGCTAAGCTCGGCTCCTCGCATGGCTTCAATTATGTCCTGCTTTGGCGTGAACATTGCCAAATGTATGTGAAATTTAATTCCCGAATAAAAGCAACATCTCTGAAGTAATGAAAGTCCTTCTCTGGGAAGAATCGGAGTGTGAAGAGTTTTTCTTCACAGCTCACACCTCCTCCTTCTGCTGCCAGCAGCATCGCCCGCACCCGCTTGCCGAGTACTACCTGGCCCGTTGCTGTTTGTGCAGGGACCCGGAGGCATCCCCACCCCCATATGGGGATCCGCCTGCCTCCGGCACCCCGTTCTCTCAGCTGCCTGGCCCGAATGAAGGGGGTGGCAGAGGCTTGCAGAGCTGTTGCCTTCAGCTGCTTTTCTTTTGGGCCATCCAGCCTCTGCTGCCCCATTCTCAGCTGCCTGGCCCAAATGAAGGGGGCGGTGGAGGTTTGCAGAGCTGCTGCTTTCAGCTCCTCTTCATTCGGGCCAGGCAGCTGAGAGAAGGGGGAGGCGGAGGCTGGCTGGCCCGAACGAAGAGGAGCCAAAGGCAGCAGCTCTGCAAGCCTCTGCCACCCCCTTCATTCAGGCCAGGCAGCTAAGAGAATGGGGCGGTGGAGGCTGGATGGCCCAAAAGAAAAGCAGCTGAAGGCAGCAGCTCTGCAAGCCTCTGCCACCCCCTTCGTTCGGGCCAGGCAGCTGAGCGAACGGAGCAGCGGAGGCTGGATGACACGAAAGAAAAGCAGCCGAAGGCAGCAGCTCTGCAAACCTCCACCGCCCCCTTCGTTCAGGCCAGGCAGCTGAGAGAAGGCAGTGGTGGAGGCTGGATGGCCCAAATGAAGAGGAGCTGAAGACAGAAGCTCTGCAAGCCTCCGCCGCCCCACCAAACTAAGATGAGCCGAAAGCAGCAGCTCTGCAAGCTTTCGCCGCCCCCTTCTCTCAGCTGTCTGGCCCGAACAAAGGGGTTGGCAGAGGCTTGCAGAGCTGCTGCCTTTGGCTCCTCTTCCTTAGGGCCAGTCAGCTGAGAGAAGACAACGTCCAAAAGCCGGAGGTTGACAGGAGAAGCTTCTGAGACCCCCAGTGGGACCCCCCAGGCTAGCAGAGGTGGCGGTGGAGCAGGACAAGGGGAGACCTGCCAGGCAGGGAAGAGGCAGGCCTGGGGCACCCCAAGACTGGTCGCCCCCACCCGTGTAGCAGGTAGAAAAAGGGCCCACTCACCTTTCCAGTCCTCCCTTCTCTTCCTCCACTTCCTCCGCTGCCACCATGTTCAGTCTGAAGAAGCAAAGAGGTTTGTGGCCAGTCCCACAAACGGCTTGTCAGCAGTCCCACAAACCAAAGAAGTTCAACCAATCAATTCAAACTTTGGGAGTTTTTTGTGAGCAGTTTGAATTGATTGATTGAACCTTTTTAGTCCCACTTTTTTTTCGAAACTGCAAATGGCAGAGGAGGACTGGGAGCTGCAGGAGATGGCTTAAAGAGCCGCATGTGGCTCCAGAGCCACGGATTGCCGACCCATGGCCTAGTTGAATAATGAAACATCTGCAGAACAGCAACCAAGCTCAGAGAACACCAAGGACACCATAATTCAACCCTGATCTACAAATATTCTCTTCCATTGATAACACTAAATATATCAAAGTTTAGTGATTCTAAATTGTTCTACATTTTAGAGTCATTATAGGCATCTAGGGTTGCTTCAACATAATCTTGGCTATTTAGGATTGGAGTATACAGTATTTGTTCATTATGTGAGACATAAAATCACAGCAAAGCTGTGGGAAAAAGCTATTGAGGGAAGCAGTACATAGAAAACAGGGGATAGAAAAGGGGAATAGTAGCAATCTAGCTATGTAAACCTGATCCCTGATTCAAGAATGTGAGCTTGCTTATACCATGACCTGAGGATATATTTTTGAAAAGAACAATTGTAATGTCTGCTCAGGAGTAAGATGCTCTCATGGGCTCTAAGATGGAAGTTGCTGAAGAGGCAACCCCAGATATGAACTGTGCTTGGAGCATGATGATTCACAAGATTTCTTACATGAGTCTTCTATTTATCTCCTTGTTTGATGTGTGTGGTTTATTAGTGCCAGCCTATTTACAATTATTCCCCAAAACAAAGCAAAATCAGAGCATCATTCATGAACTCTAGATAGTATTGCTAAAGAGAGGTATTGACTTACCATAAGTTGTTGAGGTACATGAGAATCTAAAGGAGAAGGGCCAAGGAAGGAATGCGGCCTTGAGGAGCAAGGCGGATGTAGGGAAAAGTTTGAATAAAGCATATGAAGATCCTTCGGAGAAGGCACTGGGATGTCCTTCTCATCTCTCCATGCTTTGATGTAAAAGATAAAAATAATGTACAAAGCTATGGTATAGAATCTATGTAGAAAGGTTGATCATGGATTCTCTTAATTATCAATTCCCAGGAATTTCAATGTAAGAATTAATTTCCTTTCCAGTAAATTTCCTTTTCATATAAACTTTTTAATTTTTATTCCCAAATGAACATTTGGAATCCTTCAAGAACCAAGTAAATTTGCTTTTAGGTCAAGATTTGGCCCGTAAACTTCTGTTTGACCACTCCAGCCACAAGTTTAGTAGCTTATAACTTCTTTTCATGAGCTATGTCCTTGCATGCTATAAAGAGAACCAAAGAAAGTGTTTATTAACCTCTTCTAATTTTCATTCTTGCATATGGATCCGTTCTGCCATTATAAGCAGCTGTACCTCGTAAGTTTTCAAAGAGCATGGAAATAATGTAAATGTAAACATATGCATGCTTTGTTTAAAAAAAAGGTGAAATTATTCTCAGAATGTCTTTTTCAACCAGGGAGATGTTAAAAACAAAGCAAAGCAACTACTCGGTTATCTTTAATATGCATTAAGCAAAAACCCCATTGCTTTTGTGGAAATTGCATACCACTTTCTGCCTAGTGAAAAAAATGTGTTTAGAAGCATTCAGAATGTTTCTTCTCACAGTAAACTTTAAAAATGCCTATGGTAGTGCTGATGTGCAAATTATTTTTAATTAAAGGTGATCAGTGTATATTTAGCTTGCCACTAAGGAGAAAATTAGATATCATATCTACAACCTAATGATTGATATGTGTCAGATATTGCTTGCAATGCAGATGAAGATGTTAGTCACCTATTTCTACTTAAATCCATCTATTTTCATCCCTAAAACTCACAGTTCATTTCTTTCTCATAATTCCTGGTAGATTTTCTTGAAGGCAAAAGGTAAAAACAAATTGAGGGGCATTCTTAAATTTCACAGAGAGACTTAATACATTGCTTTTAGCAGATCCTAGAAACTGATGGGGTTCCAAATTTCATGTTATTTTTAATACATATTGACAGTTACGGCATTCCCTATTATAAAGTGATTTAATAGAGCAGCCATATTCTTTGCAAGTCCATATCTCCATAAGCAGGCACTATTACCAACATATAAATAACATATCAAAATGTTTCTTGCACAAATGTTTATGACATTTAAAAGAAGCAAATAAAATAACTACTCTTGCTTCTAGTCCTGCTTGTGCAGTGACTCTGGATCTGAGGGGTTTTTTTTGTTTTGTTTTGTTTTGTTTTTGCTATTGCAGAAACATATCTCAATCCAGAATTAGAATTCTTTCCATGTAAATGTAAGACTGGAGGGAAAAAAACAAATGAACTGGTTTAGACATGCCTAGTTATGTTAACTTCTTTGGAAATATTTGGATGATCAATCAAATAGAGTGATTTTGAACTACAGTTCAATTCATACCATATTCTTAGTAGGGTCAAGACCGTGTGCCATAGAACAGAGCTTTTCAACCTTTTCAGAGATTGTACCACTTTTAGGATATGGCAATATTCAAGTACCACCAGTCGCCTAACAGGTGGGCATGGCCTGCTTGATGCTACTCATTGGACACAGCTGACTCGAGACAGTTGGGTCGGAATGGAATAAGTCACACCAGCTAACTCGATGTGGGGACAACTCGGTACCTCACATACTCCTCCCATCCCCAAACTGCTAGCAGCCAAGCAAATGTGTGTGTGCACACATATGCACACACACTGTATTCCAGAGGAAGGAGAGGGCCTTCTCCCCAAGCCCAGGCGTGATTGGCAATTTGCTAGCTCAGATGTGGATACAAGTCTCCAAACTTGGAATGTTTGTGTGTGTGTGTGTGTGTGTGTGTGTGTGTGTGTGTGTGTAGCACGCTAAAGAGATGTTCTTTTTCTAATCTCAGACATCATTGGTGTTTCCACATCCAGTGCCCCCTTCTGGAAAAGCAGGAGGTGGAGGATGTTTCCAGGAAGCAGTTTCCTCCGAGTCCAACTTCTGTCTTGACAGATCTCTGGATAGCAAGAGGAGGCAGCAAGGGAGCAGTGCTCCCGGGTCCTGCACAAGGGAGGCTGGTCCTTCTCAAAAGGGAATTCCCATTTCTAATCATGCGTGGTAAGGATGCTGGCTTGAAGCAGCCTTCCCTCACACAGCTCCCCTGCCACCTCTTCCTCTTCTCCAGAGATCTGCAGGGGAGACAGAGATCTGGAGGGCAAGGCACAGCCTCCATATTGGCCACTTCTACCTCTCCAAGCCCTCCTCGATTAAACATACATTATATGTAAATTAAAACACAGCCAAAAAGAAAACATAGTTAAATTACTAATTATAGCTCTTCACATATTTTCTGGAAAAAACACCTTTATTGATGTTAGGAAGGAGGAGCAAACCTTATTAGGGAACTCTTAATTGTTCCCTAATAAGTTCCCTTATTAGGGAACTCTTAATTGAAGACCCCAAAAGGTCTTGTTCTTTCTAATCTGCCTTCCCTTTGAGCTTTTAGTTCTCATTATTTTATTATTATGTATTTAAGAAGATCAAAGGCCTCCATAGCTCAGGATACTCACCTTAAAATCAGAACCCAGAAAAAATTACTTAATCCATAATGCCACCTTATGAAGAATGAAGATAATCTTTGGGCCCTGAGAGCATGTAGGTGTCCAGTCAGAATATTAGTGGCACACCTGTCAGCAACTGAAAGTGCATAAGTCCCTTTATTTCCCTGTCTCACAACTCAATCCATACATCCTTTAATTTTCAGACACATCTTTTTCTATAAGCTCCTTAAAAAATCCATAAGGTATACTGTAATTGGCAGGAAAAATAAATCTAGCACTCCTGAATTCTTTCCCCAAGGGGGAAAGGAAAGTTCACAGCCTGCAGGTTGCTAGCAAAGGCATCAAAGAACATAGTTATTTCTGCTAAAGACAAGAATAAATAATGAATCAATTTTGCAGCTTTCTCCTGTTACTACATCCTCTTACCTCCAGAACATGGCCTGGGATTGCACAAAGGGCTAGGCTAAAATCCACTTGAGTAGTATGCAGCCATGTGTTCGGTGCAGACCTTGCCAATGTGATTTTAATAGCTTAGGAAGGGATAGGAAAACCCAAGGAAAACTTTGCAATCAATAAACCATGGTGGACTCTGCTTGTTTTGCCCTATTTTAATTCTCCTCCCCAGCAGCAGCCCATCGATTTTAGAGCTGCATTGCCACAAAGATAGAGGCCTTCAGTCAGGCCATATGCCCCCGATCAGAGGAAAAACCTGAATCCAGCAGGCCAGAAGGCAGCCCAGCCACCACACCTTTTTTTTACAGTGCTTTTCAACCCAACGTAAGTGTACTACCTGCCAGGTGCTGGCGTACCACTGGTTGAAAAGCCCTGCCATAGAGGACACTGTGGACCTACAGGAAACTTCGAAAAAGTGTCTCAGACGCAATCCTAAAATTACTCCTGAGGGGCAGAAAACTTTCCAGACTTTAAGTTCCATCTCATCTTAGATTCCCAGGATAGGATATCCAATTATTTTTCTTCCTTTTAAGAACACTCTCAAAAAACACCCTATTTCCTCCTCAGACAAGTGCTCATTGAGAACTCTGGTTTTTTTTCCTCCTGGTGGAAATGCTTGGTTGGTATTAAACTTTCTTGTCTCACCCCATTGCTCTCAATAGCTCAGAAGCTTCATATCCCATTTGCCAGTCTTCCTGCTTCCCGGATTCATCTCAGCCCAGGCTCATTTCAGGTCCTCCCTCTATATTATTTACTTTCTCAAATTTCAGAAGACTTCTTGATTTCTCTGGGCTCCAATTAGACTGAAAAATGTTAATATAGTGGAAAGCAGATAATATTGGAACCCAGAGCATCAGGAGGACAAATGCTGGAGGCCTGTTTCACTTGGAAATGTTTCTGGCTTCTACCTGCTCTGAGAATAATAATAAT
This sequence comes from Vipera ursinii, assembly GCF_947247035.1. NCBI lineage: Eukaryota > Metazoa > Chordata > Lepidosauria > Squamata > Viperidae > Vipera > Vipera ursinii. Next base: position 21,945,165 of record NC_139521.1, on the reverse strand, counting down.
AATAATAATAATAATAATAATAATAATAATAATAATAATAATAATAATAATAATAATAATAATAATAACAACAACAACAACAACAGTAACAAACAACAACAACAGTAACAAACAACAACAACAAAACAACCAAGAATAAGAAAATACATAAGCAGAATATCTTGATTTATTAGAAATCACTGTAACTATTGAAGTCCCATGTGTTTCTTATTAAAGTAATAGAATTGCATTTGGTTTGCAGCTGAGAATGTACATGATTAAATGCTTTCACATTTTATTAGGTAGGCTTATGGTCACAGGAGCAGACACAGGTGAGAATAAGGCTGTTGTTTCATTGGAATGAACATGCTGTTGTTTCATTGGAATGAACATGCTGCAGTATAAAGATTGCACAAACTTAAGCATTGCATCCATATGTGAGTTTGCAACATTAAAGGCTTGCTTTTAGAGATGGAGTCCAATAAGTCCTTTTTGTTTGTGGCAAAGTTATTTTGTAGCAAGTTTAATTGAAATCCTTAACATCCTTTTCAGATATAAAAAATATCCTGAAAAATGTTGGTTCAAACATCACAGCCTTCACTAAAAAGCTTCCCATTCAGAAGATTCTAACAGATTTCACGGTATATCTCACTCAGAGTGAAGTGTATGTTGAAGATTATTTTCCATTAGTGGAGCAATATGATTTCTACAGGTATGTAATAATAATAATAATAATAATAATAATAATAATAATAATAATAATAATAATAATAATAATAATAATAATAATAATAATAACAACAACAACAACAACAACAACAATAATAATGCATACAAAGTCAAAATTGAGAAGACAGCAACAGACAGTAAGTGCCGCTTATGCAAAGAAGCTGAAGAAACAGTGGACCACCTGGTAAGCTGCTGCAAGAAGATCGCACAGACTGACAACAAGCAGCGGCATGACAAAGTAGTAACAGTGGTGCATTGGAAGATCTGCAAGAAATATCATTTGCCTTTAAGCAAGAACTGGTGGAATCATAAAATAGAGAAAGTCATAGAAAATGATAAAGTTAAACTGCTCTGGGACTTCAGAATTCAAACAGACAAGCACCTGCAACATAACACCCCAGACTTAACAATTAAGAAAGACAAAAAAGTCTGGATAGTGGATGTGGCAGTGCCTGGAGACAGCAGAATAGACGAGAAAGAACTGGAGAAGATAACAAAATACAAAGACCTACAAATAGAAATAGAAAGACTGTGGCAAAGGCAAGCAAGGGTAGTACCAATAGTAATAGGCGCCTTGGGTGCAATCCCAAAACAACTGGAGCACCACTTGAACACCATTGGCATTGACAAATTTGCCATTAGTCAATTGCAAAAGGCGGCCTTACTAGGAACTGCTTCCATCCTGCGATGATATCTATAATACCATCAAACATCCACATCTGCCTATCCCAGGTCCTTGGTAAGGACCCGATAGGTAGACAAAAATGCCAAATCCAGTCTGAACATCTGGCTGACTGTGCGATGATCAATAATAATAAAGTTGGAAGGTCATCTAGTCCAATCCCCTGCTAAGGGAGGAAACTCTATACCATTTCAGACAAATGGCTGTCCAGTCTCTTCTTAAAACTTCCAGTGTTGGAGCATTCACAGCTTCTCGAGACAGATTGTTCCACTGATTAATTGTTCTAACTGTCAGGAAATTTCTCCTTAGTTCTAGGTTGCTTCTCTCTTTGGTTAGTTTCCATCCATTGCTTCCTGTCTCCCTCTTCTTTGTGACAACCCCTGAGTTATTGGAACACTGCTATCATGTCACCCCTATTTCCTTCTCTTCATTAGACTAGATGTACCCTATTCCAGCAACCGTTTCTTATATTATGTGCATATTATTTTGATGACAAAATGCAAAGGCTATTCTATAAGTATTACTAAAGATGAATACCAGTAAAAATGCTATTTCCAGCTGAAACAAAGGGATGCCTATTATATAATGAAAGTGGTTAGCTATATATAGGTAAACTGGAGAATCATATCTGTGAGCACAGTACAAATACACAATGAGCTGTTGAATAACATGTAGGGTAGCAGTATTTAAAGCCAAAACATTTTAGGTCTAATTTAAATCTACTTCAGGTAGATTTAAGTTACTATAAATTGCATATATCCCTTCATGGATTACTGCCTTGTCGTGGCGAAGGGGCTTGCCTAATTCAATGAAGCTATGAGCTATGCCGTGCAGGGCCACCCAAGATGGAAAGGTCATAACAGAGAGTTCTGACAAAATGTGATGCACTGGAGAAGGAAATGGCAACCCACTCCAGTATCTTTGCCATGAAAAACCTATGGACAGTACCAAAAGGCAAAACGATATGACGCTGGAAGATGAGCCCCTCAGGTCGGAAGGCGTCCAATATGCTACTGGGGAAAAGCAGAGGGCTAGTACTAGTAGCGCCAGAAAGAATGAAGCGACTGGGCCAAAGCCGAAAGAACGCTCAGCTGTGAATGTGTCTGGTGGTGAAAGGAAAGTCTAATGCTGTAAAGATTTTTTCTCCATAGGAACCTGGCATGTAAGATCCATGAATCAAGGAAAGCTGGACGTGGTCAAACAAGAGATGACAAGACTGAACATTGACATCTTAGGTATCAGCGAACTAAAATGGACAGGAATGGGTGAATTTAATTCAGATGACCATCAGGTATACTAATGTGGGCAAGAATCCCTCAGAAGAAATGGAGTAGCCTTCATAGTCAATAAAAGAGTAGGAAAAGCAATACTGGGATACAATCCTCAAAATGACAGAATGATCTCAGTTCGAATCCAAGGCAAACCACTCAATATCACAGTAGTCCAAGTCTATGCCCCAACCACCGGTGCTGAAGAGGATGAAATTGACTGGTTCTATGAAGGCCTACAGCACCTTATAGAAGTAACACCAAACAATGGTGTCCTTATCATCATGGGGGATTGGAATGCTAAAGTAGGAAGCCAAAAGATAACTGGAATAACAGGCAAGTTTGGCCTTGGAATACAAAATAAAGCAGGGCACAGGCTGATAGAATTTTGTCAAGAGAATATGATGGTCATAGCAAACACTCTTTTCCAACAACCCAAGAGACGGCTCTACACATGGACATCACCAGACGGTCAACACAGAAATCAGATTGACTATATGCTCTGCAGCCAAAGATGGAGAAGCTCTATACAGTCAGTAAAAACAAGACCATGAGCTTCTCATTGCAAAGTTTAGGCTTAAACTGAAGAAAGTAGGGAAAAGTGCTAGGCCACTCAGCTATGAATTAAATCATATCCCTGTTGAATATACAGTAGAGGTGACAAATAGATTTAAGGAATTAGATCTGATAGACAGAGTGCCTGAAGAACTATGGACAGAGGTTCGCAACATTGTACAACAGGTAGCAACCAAAACCATCCCAAAGAAAAAGAAATGCAAGAAAGCAAAATGGATGTCTGAGGAAGCTTTGCAAATAGCTGAGGGAAGGAGGGAAGCGAAAGGCAAGGGAGAAAAAGAAAGATATGCCCAATTAAATGCAGAATTCCAGAGAATAGCTAGAAGAGATAAGAATGCCTTCTTAAATGAACAGCACAAAGAAATAGAAGAAAACAATAGAATAGAGAGGACCAGAGATCTTTTCAAGAAAATTGGAGAGATGAAGAGAACGTTTAATGCAAAAATGGGCATGATAAGGGACCAAAATGGCAGGGACATAACAGAGGTAGAAGAGATTAAGAAGAGGTGGCAAAATTACACAGAACTATACAAGAATGAACTTAACGTGCCTGATAATCACAATGAGGTGGTCACGGACCTTGAGCCAGACATCCTAGAATGTGAAGTGAAGTGGGCCTTAGAAAAGCTGAGCAACAACAAAGCTAGTGGAGGTGACAGTATTCCAGCTGAGCTATTCAAAATCTTAAAAGACGATGCAGTAAAAGTGCTACACTCAATTTGCCAGCAAATTTGGAAAACTCAACAGTGGCCACAGGATTGGAAAATATCAGTTTACATTCCAATTCTAAAGAAAAGCAATGCCAAAGAATGTTCAAACTATTGCACCATTGCATTCATTTCTCATGCTAGTAAAGTTATGCTTAAAATCCTACAAGCTAGACTTCAGCAGTATGTGGATCAAGAACTACCAGACGTACAGGCAGGATTTCGAAGAGGCAGAGGAACTAGAGATCAAATTGCCAACATACGCTGGATCATGGAGAAAGCTAGAGAGTTCCAGAAAAACATCTACTTCTGCTTCATTGACTATGCTAAAGCCTTTGATTGTGTGGATCATAAGAAACTGTGGCAAGTCCTTAAAGAGATGGGAGTACCAGACCATTTTATTTGTCTCTTGAGAAACCTATATGCGGGCCAAGAAGCAACAGTGAGAACTGGACACAGAACCACTGATTGGCTCAAAATTGGGAAAGGAGTCCGGCAAGGCTGTATACTGTCACCTTGCCTATTTAACTTATATGCAGAGCACATCATGAGAAAGGCAGGGCTAGATGAATCAAAAGTTGGAATTAAGATTGCCGGAAGAAATATCAACAACCTAAGATATGCAGATGATACCACTCTAATGGCAGAAAGTGAAGAGGAACTAAAGAGCCTCTTGTTGTGAGTAAAGAAGGAGAGTGCAAAACTTGGGTTGAAACTAAACATTAAGAAAACCAAGATCATGGCATCCAGCCCTCTCAATTCCTGGCAAATAGATGGGGAAGAAATGGAGGTAGTGACAGATTTTATTTTCCTGGGCTCCAAGATCACTGCAGATGGGGACTGTAGCCAAGAAATTGAAAGACACTTGCTCCTCGGGAGGAAAGCCATGGCAAATCTAGACCACACACTAAAAAGCAGAGACATCATCCTGTCAACAAAAGTGCGTATAGTCAAGGCTATGGTCTTCCCAGTTGCAATGTATGGCTGTGAAAGTTGGACCATAAAAAAGGCTCAGCGCCAAAGAATTGAGGCCTTTGAACTCTGGTGCTGGAGAAGACTCCTGCGAGTCCCTTGGACTGCAAGGCGATCAAACCGGTGAGTCCTAGAGGAGATCAACCCTGACTGCTCTTTAGAAGGCTAGATTGTGAACTTGAAACTCAAATACTTTGGCCACCTAATGAGAAGGAAGGACTCACTGGAGAAGAGCCTAATACTGGGAAAGGTTGAGGGCAAGAAAAGAAGGGGACGACAGAGAATGAGGTGGCTGGATGGAGTCACTGAAGCAGTAGGCATGAGCTTAAATGGACTCCAGAAGATGGTAGAGGACAGGAAGGCCTGGAGGAACGTTGTCCATAGGGTTGTGATGGGCCGTACACGACTTTGCAACTAACAACAGCAAGAACAAATTACATATAACCTCAGCTGCCTTGTTCTGCCCTAGAGACTGGAAGCACTGGAAATTAGACATCTTGGAGTCTTGTGCTGGACCAGATTGTAACCAGCTTAGGAGTTAAGAACTGTGTTAGAGTATTTAGCATTTACAGGGTTAAGGTTCTATCATTTCTGGCTCCCATAATTAAGATGCTTTATAACTCCAAAATCCATATAGTATTACTCGATGAAAATAATTGTATAACAGATAATTTTATTCTCTCGGAACTTTTTTTTAATCCCATTTATATCATTGTATGTAAGAACATTTAGCATTTAAAGGTTAAAATGCCGTTTCTTTAAGAGATGGCTGATGGGAAATGTAGTCTAGTTGTTGGTCCTATAGCTTATCTATATAGTGGGAGGTTTATTGCAGAACATCCTGGTTATCTGCCAGGTCGTAAAGCTTTTGTCTAATGAACCATGCTGCATGCATCAACTAGCAGCTGTAAGCACAGATAGCTGAATTGGAGAATTATCCCTTTTTACCTACGAAAATGAACAGATATTAACATTAATATGTTGTGATGGCTGGATGTCTTTTCTGCAAAATGTAAGTCTTATTGCTAAGCACATTGATTTGTGCTTAAATTGTAAGCCGCCCTGAGACTTCGGAGAAGGGCGGGATATAAATGGGATTAAAAAAAAAGTTCCGAGAGAATAAAATTATCTGTTATACAATTATTTTCATCGAGTAATACTATATGGATTTTGGAGTTATAAAGCATCTTAATTATGGGAGCCAGAAAAGTAAAAAGGGTTAATTAATCTCCATGCCTCAGTAAAAAAGTGGAAAATATTCTTCATCTGGCTGAAGTAAAAGAATAATGGATGTTTCCCTCTCTGTGTAAAAGATTCTATCTTCTTCTATGCTGCCTCTACTCATCATTCAAAGTAAAAGAATATGGCATGTTTCCTCATCTGGCTATAGTAAAAGAATAGGAAAATTCCTCATGCCAATTTCATCAGCTTGCATTGGTGAAGGAATGTTGTGTTTTTCCTCTTACCTAACTTCTGGGAAATTCCATCTCCTCTACTCTAAGAAACTCAGGTCGTTTGCTTGTCACAAGGATTAAGGAGACAGAGAAACTGCCTCCTAATCATTTTCTAGAACTGACTCACTTCGAACGCTTCTCCAGATGGAAACCTCTTATAGTGGGCATAGCAGTGATTGTTTCCTGCATCATGAGATGGGCTTCCCAGAAAGCTGTCTCCAAGCCAAGAGAGGGATTTTTCGAAGTGTGCAACAAGATAAATACCTAATGGAACTTGAATGTCTGGAAGCTAAAAAGATTGTCCCAAAGTCTAGTGCATTGCTGAAATTAAACCCATTTTTGGATAGTCATAACTTACTACAAGTAGAAGGGCATCTCGACAAGGCTGAAATAGCTTCAGACATCAAGCACACTATCATCCTTCCTGCCAATCAACATGTCACGCACCTGTTGGTTCAACACTACCATGAAACTGTCCATCATCAAGGCAGGCACTTCACAGAAGTTGCCATCAGAGCAGCTGGCTTCTGGATTGTGGGAGCCAAAAGATGCATTGCCACCATCTTGTACAGATGTCTGCATTGCCATAGACAATGAGCTGCAACACAAAGCCAGTTTATGGCTGACTTGCCACCCGAGTGCCTCATTCCAGGACCACCATTCACCAACGTAGGCCTAGATGTATTTGGGCCTTGGTCCGTGTCTGCTCGTTGGACCAGAGGTGGTCAAGCCAACAGCAAACATTGGGCCATACTTATCACATGTCTCAGCATTTGAGCTGTCCACATTGAAGTCTTTGAATCTATGGACACTTCTTGTCTCATCAATGCTCTAAGAAGGTTCTAAGCCTGCAGAGGCCCAGTTAAGGTATTTAGATCTGACTGTGGAACTAACTTTGTAGGGGCCTTCAAGGAACTGCAGATTGATGAAGGCATTCATCCCGATTCAGAAATTGACGTACCTAAACGCCCAAAATTGTGTTTGGACATTCAGTCCTCCCCATGCATCTCATATAGGAAAAGTGTGGGAGCTCATGATTGGTGTAGCCTGCAAAATCCTGGACTCTATGTTGACAAAAATACCCAAGCTGATGCATGAGGTCCTTACTACCCTCATGGCAGAAGTAGCAGCTATCATCAATGCCCAACTTTTGGTTCCATGTTTCTTCGGATCCTGAAAACCTAACTATTCTTACTCCAGCTACCTTGCTGACCCAGAAGACAGGCGACTGGCCAGCACCATCAGGGAACTTTGTCCCCAAAGACATGTACAAACAGCAATGGAGACAAGTTCAACTACTGACCAACACTTTCTGGAAGCACTGGAAGCAAGAATACTTGCCTACCCTTCAAGATCACTGCAAATGGAAGACCAAAGAACCCAACTAGATGAAGGAGACCTTGTCTTCCTGAGAGACAATGATGCCCATCAGAACTCTTGGCCCATGGGACTTGTGTACCAGGTCCTACCCAGATTTGATGGAGTAGTTTGCCAAGTCGAAGTCCAGATCACGAAGCCACAAGAGTTGGGTCGCGACTCGCAGACTCTTGTTAAATGGCTTTACACCAGAACGATCACCAACCTGGTCCTATTGCTGAAGAAGACCGAACTTGAAGATTGATCCTCAAACTATGTATATTGTGTTTACTTCATGATTGCATTGTTTGATGTTATGCTTTGTTTATCTCAGTTATAGTTGTGCAAGTTTTGATACCATGTTTTTGTTCTAGTTAATAGTCAGTTAATAGTGAAAACTGTATGCTTGAAGGTATGTTTTTTGCTTATTTTAGTTAGTTAATAGTGGAAATTTATATTTCCAAGCGGGGAGTGTGCTGGACCAGATTGTAACCATCTTAGGAGTTAAAAACTGTGTTAGAGTATTTAGCATTTATAGGGTTAATGTATCATTGAGAGAACTGTATGTAAGAATGTTTAGCATTTAAAGGGTTAAAATGCCATTTCCTTAAGAGATGGCTTCTGGGAAATGTAGTCTTGTTTTTGGTCCTATAACTTATCTATATAGTGGGAGGAGTTTCAAAGTTTATTGCAGAACATTCTGGTTACGTGTCAGGTCATAAAGCTTTTGTCTAATAAACCATGCTGCATGCATCAACTAGCAGCTGTAACCACGAATAGCTGAAATGGAGAATTATCCCTTTTTACCTACAAAAATGAACAGATATCAACATTAATATGTTGTGATGGCCGGATGTCTTTTCTGCAAAATGTAAATCTTTGCTTAAAGTTCCTGGACAATAAAATTATTTGTTATACAATTATTTTCGTTGAGAAATACTATATGGATTCTGGAGTTACAAAGCATCTTAATTCTGGGAGCCAGAAAAAGTCTAATTCTGAAATGGGTTTGTCATGCCTCGAGAGACGACTACTGTAATTAGTAATTCCATCCAGAAAATGGATAATCTTAGTTAAGTTTCAGAGGGGAAAAGGCAAAGAACAAAGGTCAGGATCCAAGAAGTGAAGAATTACAACACCAGACATGTCTTGTTGAGCAGCCAATGCTTGAAGGTGGAAGAGAAACACATGTTCAGGTTCTCAAAAGGGAGAAATTTTTAATCCTGCTCCTGCCCCTCATATGAAAACTGGTAAGAATTATTGGGACAAAGAAAAATGAGTTGATATATCAAATAGACAATTGTAGACACATATTTCTAAAAGTTTGTTTTATAAACAATTCAGTATTTCCTGTTTAGATTGTTCCAGCCTTGACAAATCTTTAAATATTATTTTGGCTCGTAATTTTCCTTTAAATCTTTGAAAACCTATAATCTATTTTTCAATCCTCAGTTGCATAGCACTGCTACCGTAATAGTGTTTGCTGCCATTAATATGCAAAGTAGAATTCATTGGCAGCAAAGAATTTGCATAAAACTGCTATTAATGTTTTATTAGCAGCAGATAAAACAAATTTGGATTATGTAGAACCAGCTATAATCTTCCAAAGTGCACTTTTGCAACATGGAGAGATCCTGAACATCTAACTTCCACAAGCTAAGCTAGTACTTTTATCTTTGTCCAGGCTTCTTAAATTGAATATATTCTTTAACCACTTAATTTCAGAGTGTATTTGTGCATCTTCATTCCTTTTACTAAAAAGGTTCAAAAATGGAAGAAAACTAGTTAAATCTAATTCTAATACTCTTGAATGAGAATAGGAAACAGAGAAATATGGTTGGCAGCTGTAGATTGTCTGTTGATTTTGTTGCTCATCTTGGATACTCTGTGCTTGGTTGTTGACCATAATGAGGGCAGGGCTGATTGAATACTTGGGTGTGTATGTAATATTTTCTTAATCTGTTGCTTACCTAACCCTAATCAAATTGACAAATAGGAAAATATAAGATTCATTGTAATTCAGGTTAACACCTGGAAATCAAATGTTCTCAATTTTTTGGCTTCCATGGCTTTGGTCTCCCTTTATTTTGCCATGCCCTATAATTTCAACTTGGAATCATCTTTTTGTTACTCTGTTTAGGTGGCTGGGCTGCTTAATCCTATGCTGCATGGTGATCCTGATACTGGTCTTTTTCTACCTGGGATTATTATGTGGTACATGTGGCTATGACAAAAACGCAACACCAACAACCAGAGGCTGTCTCTCAAATACTGGAGGAAATTTCCTGATGGCGTGAGTACTAGCTGTTTTAATCTTTCCCCTAGGTTAAGAAATTGCATTGAAGAAATATATTTGGAAGATAAAAAGCAAAAAAGACAACGAGGAGGAAAACTTTGCCTTGGGTTTTACTAAGATTAGATGTCAAGTTTCTGACGTATGGGCTTCTCAAGTGACTCTGAGGCATTGTTTACCTTAAAAGTCCTTTATTAGCCTAATACACCAGCAAATGCTTGCTCAAAGGAAGCTGGAATCTGAAATCTCCGCCCCTTGCACAATATATTAAACACAATTCTCCACCTTTCTAATTCTGTCATTAATCATATTCTCCAATTAATTGAAAGAATCAGTTTCCCTTCCATTAGAAGAACCGCCAAATCTTATCTTCTTTAGAGAGTCAAGTGGCCTTGAAAGTGCATTTCTACTCTTCCTTCCCCCCACCTTTTTAAGCTAAAACAATACACAAGTCTTAAAGCAATACACAAGTTTAACATATGAAATAGGTACTCCTTCATCTCTTGTCAAGCAATAACATTCGATGTTAGCAGCGTTGACATTAGCATTATTGAACTTTGGAGTTGCACTCACTTCCTATGTATATGTATGCCTTCAAGAAAGTTTAACTTCTGGCAATCAAATGGACTAATCCTTGCACTTTTCTAGACATAGTATTTTGGAAGTGGTTTGCCATTACCTCTTTCCTAGAGCTAAGAGAGAGGGACTGGCCCAAGTCATCCAGCTGGCTTTGTGCCTAAGGTAGAACTAGAACAGACTTCCAGTGACATCACGGACCAGGCGAGCAGGTGAGGAAAGTTCTCTTTCCCCCCCCAGCTTGATCTATTCACCGATTTGCAGCCAAACATGGCCGTTGCCAGCCTCGGAGAGGCTGGTAAGAAAGAGTGGATGCACTAGAACGCGGGGAGCAGTGAGAGCTCTCCGACGATCGTCACGCGGCTCTGATCCCAGGGTGAAAAAATGGCCCCATAATGGCGGCCCCAATACCACGACGCCACTAACTTGGACATTACCAGCTGTGCAGTGCGGGCGGACAAGGATAATCTGCAAGCCCCGATAAAGAATTTTCTTGTTTATACCTGGCTTGGAGATCAGCTTTCCTCAGGGGAGGAGTGGAAGCTTTGGAGCGGAGCGGCAGTTGAGCTAGCGATTGATGGTGGCAAATTTTACTTTTACTTTCTTTTGGATCTAAAAACTAAGTTGGATCCTGGACTTTGCAATCTGTTTTGAGGGGCCTCTCCCTTTTTTTAGTTGGCTTTTCTCCTGACTGCTTTATCGAGCGGCTGTTTGGCTGTGCAAGGATCTGCTGAACAATTAACAATTAATATCTTGCTGGCTGATTAGTTCCTTTATATTTTTGCTGATTCACAGTGCGTATTTGGAGTGTGGAATATGTCTTTCACTATTTGAACTGGAATAGTGGCATTTTGAAGAAGGCTTTCGATTATTGTAACTTTTTGGACTCTGCTCCTTGATTTACACTGATTTTTTTTGTGTTTTTTCTCCTTAATTGATGTGATATTAATAACTCTAGACATAAGATTTTTTGCTTGTATCTCTGGATAAATTTATTGTTTATAAGTATTTTGGCTTTACAGTTAGATGAACTAATTCAAATAACTATTAATTTGGTTAATTAAACCCATAGGGGGAGGGGGAAGGTAGCAAAAAGGGGGGGAAAGGAAAAGGAAAGGAAAGGGGGGGAAAGGGGGATTACTATATTGGGTGTGGGTTGTATATAACTTTTAAAAGGGGTTTGGAGGCCTTATGGAAATGTCGAGTTCCTCTGCAGCAGTTAAACCAAAAAAGGGTTTCACAACACCTCCTACACCGCATAGAGTGATTTGAAAGTATGGCGGCTGAGAAGGCTCCATACCTCCAGGGGATTCAAAATTTATTATATTCTATGCAGGAAATGATGGTACAGAATCAGGAATCTATGGCAAAGGATTTAGCAGATTTAAAAAATGAAGTGGGGGATATGAGAGGTGAGATACAGCAATTAAAAACTCAATTTAAGGAGATACGGGCAACTTTGGAGGAGCATGATGGGAAAATTAAAGAATCAGCAACCAAGATTCAAAAAGTGGAAGGGAAAGTGGAAAGGGTTGAGCTTAAACAAATAGTAATTAACAGGGAGATGGAAGACAAAATTATTAAATTGGATATGGAAAGCTCCGCATTTCTCTTGAGGTTTCAGAATATTGGTGAGGAATCTGGTGAAAATTTGCTTGAAGTGATCTCAGGAATTGTGGCGGAGATGTTACAAAGAGAGGTTGAAATGGTACGCAGAGATACTGATGAATGCTTTCGGGTGTACACTTCCTATACTAGGAAATTTAAACTTCCAAAAGAAATATATGTTAGATTTAGTAAAAAGGTGCTTAGGGATGAAGTGTACCAAAAGTCTAGAAGCCAGACCTTCTCTCATGCTGGGAAGCAAATCACTGTGTTAAGACAATTACCCCGTAGGGTCAGAGAGAGAAGGCAGAAATATTTGGCACTGACATCCGAACTTAGAAGATTAGATGTAAGATATAAGTGGCTAGTTCCTGATGGTCTCTTGTTGACATGGCAAGGCAAGAGAATTCGGTTGGACACCCCCCAAGATGCACAGGTTTTTTTAGCTAATGAGATCAAACCTTTGGGAATGGAGTCTGGGTACGAAATGGGAGTGAAGGAATCAGAAGGTGGTGCGACAGGGGGAAGGATGGATGATGTGGGGAGCGAGGGAGACAAAGAAGAAGAGAAGTATCAGAGTGTGACTAGACAGACCACCAGGGCAAGAAGGGCGGAGAAATGAAAATGGGCGATGTATGTTTACTTTCAGTTAACATTAATGGTTTGAACTTGCCGGTCAAAAGGAAACTTTTTTTTCAAAATTGTTAAAGCCGGGTGTGGATATAGTGTGTCTACAGGAAGTGCACATTAAAAAACAACATAAAATTGTTTTGCATTGTCCAGAACTAGGTAATTTATTTGTGGCCTTAGCAGATAAAAAGCAAAGGGGAGTGGTTTTTTATGTTTAACAGTATCTGAAAGCTAAATTAATTTATCAAGGCAAAGATGGGAGAGTCCTAATGATTGAAGTCAAGATTGGTTGTCACAGGACACTGCTGGTGGGGATATATGCCCCAAATGGAGCCCAAAAAGCAATTTTATGAAAGGCTATATTATAGGTTGGTAGATTTGCAGTATGATCAAATTTGCATAATAGGTGATTTCAATGGGATTATAAATAAGGAGATGGACTATAATTGTGATCAGGAACAAGGGGTTAGGCGGCTGACAGATAGGCGGATACTTCCCAAAATATGTGACGAGATGAGGTAGGAGCTTGGCCTTCGAGCAATTTACTTTCTTTTCTATGAGGCATAGATCTTGGTCGCGCTTGGACATGGTGTGGATGACGGCCGAGATAAGATCTCTAGCCACTGTGGATAGAGTTCCAGTTGGTCGCCATTCCTGTCGGACAGGAGAGTTCCCTGCTCTGGAAATCTCCTGTGCGTTGGAGGAGGGGGGGCACCGCAACAGCGCTGCAGGCACCTGAAAAAACCTCAGATCGAGCATTCTGAGGATGTGGGATTCGGCGGGCACCCTAGACGTTTCCCCTGCTCCCCGGTAGACCCTAGTAAGGGCTGCCGAAAGCGGGGTGGGAGATGTGGTGCTGTGAATCTTCCTTGCTATCTTCAGCGCGCGAAGCTGCGAGTTCCGAAGGACGTGGAGCGACCAATTTCTCTGTCACAAATTAAGAGAATTTGGACAGTTTAATAATTTAATAATTTGATTTCTATACCGCCCTTCTCCCGAAGGACTCAGGGCAGTGAATACCATGAGTAGAAGAATCTTAAAAACAAAATTTGGACTTGGATTGCAGAAGGGAAGCTAAAAACGGAGGTCGGTCCCTTTCCGCTGCAGCAAAACTGAAAGCAATTGCCTGACAGCTGCAGCTGTAAAAAGACTCTTGAGCTTTTAAAACCTCCAAGATTCTGTTTAAAAAAAAAACTCCCTTGAAGCAGGGTGAGGGGGGGAGAGACTCTTTAGACTTAAAGCCCCTGCGAAAGCTGTCAAAATAAATAAAAGTTAAGCCAACTCTCTCCCTGGGAGGGAGACCGAGTCAGACAGCGGACTCCATTGTGATGTAATAAAGAGACTGGAAGTCTTTGATCCTCATTTCCTATTGGAACCTTTGATGTTACTGTGACAGTCTGAACTGTTGCAATCAAACCTTTAAGGATCAGACTTGCTACATATTGACTTTCTCATTGGCTTTGTAACATAAATTGCTTCTTAAAAAAAAAGACTGGTAAAACTGCCTGTCTGAGTGGAAGTGGTGCTCTGGCTGTTGCAACTGTTTGACTGCTAGTGAGAAAATAGTGACCTTGACATTTCAAACTGTTGAGCCTTTAGTTTGTTATGGCTGCAGAGGCTACAACTGCACCAAAAACAAGAAGGAAATTTTCTGTCTCCCCAACCTTTGAAGATGAAGTGCTCAAAATGTTAAATACATTAAAGGAGGGGCAGGACAGATTGCAAGAGACACAGGATAAACATACAGAGGAATTTAAAGAGATAAAAAAGGAAATTGGCTTCCTGAATAAGGAAATTCAACAGGTCAAGACAGAAGTTTCAGAAGTGGATACAAGAGTTACTCAGCTGGAAACAGGATGTGTCCAGGATTTGGAAAGACAACAGTACCAAGCTCAGGTAGCAATTGCTTTCCTGCAGATGAAGGAAAGGGAAATGAACTTAAGAATTCGAGGATTTCCCGAGATAGAACAAGAAAAGGCAACAATAATCCAGGAATTTGAAGCATCGTGGGATTTGACAAAAGAAGAATTGGAAACAATAATAGTGAAGGCCTATGGATTTGGAGCAAATCCAAAGAGAGATTCGAAATTTATAAGTGATTGTATGGTGGTTTTTCAAACTAAAGAACAAAGAGATAAAATTTTGGGCCTTCACTATCAAAAGAATTTGAAAGTCCAAGAACAACAGGTGGTCCTTTTTAAGGATATCCCAAAATTCTTCTTGGATTTAAGAAGCAATTATACAGATTTGGTTAGTGCCTTAAGAAAGAAAGGGATCTACTTCCATTGGGAATTCCCCGAAGGATTATATTTTAAAAACCAACAGAAGAAGATTTGAATTCGAACATTGGGAGAGAAGGAAAGATTTCTGGAGAAGAACGTAAAAGATCGTGAATCGGAAGCAGGAGCAAGACGTGGCCCACAACTGGAATTACCACCTCTTTTTGACGTAGGGCCGCTAGGAGCCGGGGCAGGAGCTAAGCCAAGAGCAGTACAGTAAAACAATATGGCACTAAGAATCTTATCATGGAATGTGAATGGTTTAAATTCGAAACCTAAAAGAAATTGAATCCATCATGTGTTGCAAAAACAGAATTTGGATCTGATATGCCTACAAGAAACACATGTGATGAGAACTCATAGGAAAATTTTGCAAAATGAAAGATTAGGTCAAGAATTTATTTCGGCAGATAAAGTTAAGAAACGAGGAGTAGTGGTTTATGTTAAAGAGAAATTTGAAGCAAAATTATTGTTTAAAGATGAGGAGGGAAGATATGTTGCAGTTGAAGTAACAGCACAAGGCGATAAGTTGCTGATGCTTGGAATTTACGCACCAAATGAAGGTAAGGCTGAATTTTACAAGAAGATACACAATGTACTTTTGGATTATATGGATTATAAGATAATCTTGATGGGAGACTTGAATGGAGTAGTCTCCACATTGATGGATAGATCACAAAGACAGAAGATTTCTAATGATGGAAGACTGCCAAAGACTTTCTTTGAAATGATGGATAATTTTGACATGATTGATACCTGGAGATTGAAAAATCCATTAGAGAAAGACTTTATGTTTTTCTCTGATGCAAATAAATTGTGTACCCGCCTTGATTATATATGGACAACAAGAGATTTGGCCCTGAGAATAAACAAATCAGAGATTTGCCCAAAGACTTGTTCTGACCATAATGCTGTGCTGCTGGAATTAAAACTGTTTCTACAGGGTTCGCTTAGATGGAGAATGAATGATGCCTTGCTGAAAAGTGAACAGATTGTTGAGAAGGCCCAAAAGACTATAAGAGACTATTTTGAGATAAATTTGAATACAGAGGTAACAACAATAACAACAACTTTATTGATTAGCCCTTGGGCCATATCAAAGTGCAAAGTTCCAGCAACAAACCATCACCAAAACTTGATAAAAGCAATCCAAAATGGAATTTGATAAAATACAATTTAAAATGGAATTAAAATAAAATACAATTTAAGATGAAATAGTAATAAAATACAAATTTAAGATATAGATAAAATATGATAACATTATATTTCGGAGTCGCCCTTGCAATCTACCCCAATCAGTCCCACATATGCAGATCTTAACCGGATCATTTTGTTTAAATACTGTGCTACGTTAAATGTTATTTTCAAGATCTGACCGGACATAAGATACGGTAAGTTATTTTGATATGGGGATCCCAATGGGTCATTCGTTTGGTATATAGACCAAGATACCTGCCTCTCACCCTCTTATACAGACAACAGTCAAATAGGATGTGAGCCAGGTCCTCTACCTCTGCCGCTCCGCAAATGCAGAGACGCTCATTGTACGGTATAGCATGAAATCTCCCATATCTGACCATTGTATCAAGCTGTTCGAATCTCGCTCTCGCAAATATCTCCCTAAGATGTTTTGGGAGTTGTAACTTCAAATAACTGTCCACTTGAAAAGTACATTTGTATTTACTCAGCCATTTCAAGTTACCCACCTTACTAAGGATAGTTATATCAGTTTGTGCTTCTATATCCTTAATTCTCTGGGCAACTCTTTTTTTAGATTGTTCTCCTGTT
Organism: Vipera ursinii; assembly: GCF_947247035.1. Lineage (NCBI taxonomy): Eukaryota > Metazoa > Chordata > Lepidosauria > Squamata > Viperidae > Vipera > Vipera ursinii. The sequence goes on along the minus strand of NC_139521.1, from coordinate 21,928,271 downwards.
ACGCAAGAAACAGGAAGGCCACAGCTTCTTACAAAATTTTTTAGTTTGGTGATCCAGGAGATTTGTGATTGCAGTTTTATTTGCTCTAGTAGGCATAATTTGGGGAGTCTATCAGTCTCCATTTCATTAACTTTGCACCAGTAGTTATAAGCTCTAATTTTAGATAATGCCTGAATTGTATGAATTCCCAATTCAGCTCTAACTGCTGCAGCAGATGTTCTTGGATCTACACCCAAAATACATCTCAGATGCTGGGACTGTGTTTGTTCTAAAACTGTGGTTGAATAAAGACCCCAAATTTCTGCTCCATACAAGAGCATTGTCGTAACCTTAGCCTTATAAACTTTGAGTAGTGGAGCTAGGGACCCTGGGTAACTATGGTTCTTTAGTTTGAGCAATAAATTCAAATGGGCTTTTGCTCTAAATGTACTCCGTTGATGATGGCAGGCCCAAGATCCAGTCTTTGAAAAAGTTACTCCCAAATATACAAAGGTATTAACCTGCTCAATTGGTTCACCATCTAATTGCCACTTATGTCTCTGATGGTTTCTTCCAAACACCATTATTTTCGATTTGGATTTGCTAATGATTAGGGAGTTATCCTGGCAATAAGAGCTGAATCTTCTTAATAGCCTACGTAATCCTACTTGTGAGTATGATAATAAAATCATATCATCAGCATAAAGCAAGCTGTTACAGTAAGTATTTAGGATCATCGGCATGTGTACCATGGTATCCTTCATTAACCCTGGCAAGTCATTGATGTATAAATTAAATAATAATGGGGCCAAGATACACCCTTGCCTTATCCCTTTATTTGTGTGAATCCTGTTAGTCAGGGCCCCATTAACCCCATACCGCACCCTCAAACAGGTACTTGTGTAAAGGGCTTTAATCAAGGCCAGGAGTCTGGGTTCTATTTTAAGAGATCTCAATTTACTCCATAGTACGTCTCTATTTACCATATCAAATGCTGCTGTAAGGTCTATAAAAGCAGCAAACAGGGGTCTCCTCTTATAGGCATATTTGGCAATTAGATGGTTCAAGACAAAGCAGTTATCAATAGTAGATCTGTTTTGTCTAAAACCTGCTTGTTCTTCTGTGAGGATGTTGTTTTCCTCTACCCAGGTTTCAATTCTGTTCAAAAGGTACCTAGCATATATTTTTGCTACAATGTCAATCAGGCTGATGGGCCTATAATTACTAGGATCCTTTTTATTCCCTTTTTTATATATGCGGACAACTATTGCCATCTTCCACCCATCTGGTATATGGCAGGTGTTATTTATGTGTGTAAAAAGACCTGCTAATACAGGGCCCCACCAGTTGGGAAATTTCTTAAATAATTCTGCTGGTAAAAAATCCTCGCCTGGAGCTTTATTGCTCTTTAAGCTTTTAATGATGGACTGCATCTCCTTTTCTGAGACTGGTGGCCAAGGGGGGAGAATACAGAGGTAGAAAAAGGGTCATTTGGGAGGCAAGTAAGGCGGTTATGAGAGTTTTTTTTGATTCAACAGAATGTAATAAGGAAGAAGGCCCAAAATGAAAAGAAAGATATCATCTTGAACCAATTGAAAGAGAAAGAGAAAAAATTGAGGAGTAATCCAAAGAATCAACAGATTCAAAAAGAAATAAAGGCCTTTCAATCACAATTCTCTCAAATAATTAATCAAGAAATTGAATGGAAAATAAAAATGATGAAGCAAAGGTCTTTTGAATCGGCAAATAAGTGTGGCAATTTACTAGCTTGGCAGTTGAAAAAGAGACAGAAACAAAGTACAATAACTATGATAACACAAGAGGAAAAGACTATTGAGAACCCTGCAGAAATTAGGAAATGTTTTCAGAAATATTATAAGCAGCTATACAAGAAAGAAAAAGAGGACTTAATTAAAACAGAACAGTTATTGGACAAATATGGATGGCAGAAAATTCCTGAAGAGAAAAGGACCCTACTCAATTACCGGATTACAAGACAAGAATTGGAGGCAGCAATTAATCAAATGCAAATTGGCAAGGCACCAGGACCTGACGGATTGACAGCAAAATACTATAAGACATTGAAAGACTGGCTGATTCAGCCACTGATGGAAGTATGCAATGAATTACTAGAGGGGGTCAAGGCGCCCAAGACCTGGAGAGAAGCATTTATTAGGCTGATACCTAAACCAGATACAGACAGAGCTCAAGTAAAGAATTACCACCCAATCTCCTTGTTAAATGTGGATTACAAAATTTTTGCAAATATCTTGGCTACTAGATTGAAGAAGGTCCTTGAAGATCTTATTCATCATGATCAAGCAGGTTTTTTACCTGGTAGACATATGAAGGATAATATTAGGAATATAGTAGATATTTTGGAAAGGTTAGAGGCCAAAAAGAACTTTAAGGCTATGTTAATGTTTATTGATGCGGAGAAGGCCTTTGACGACATTTCTTGGAGTTTTATGAAGAAGAATTTTGAAAATATGGAGCTTGGGCAGAGTTTTATGAATGGTTTAAATGCAATCTATTCTGAGCAAAAAGGAAAAATTATAGTTAATAATGTGGTGTCAGAGGAAATTAGAATTGAAAAGGGTACCAGGCAAGGGTGCCCACTCTCCCCTCTGTTATTTATTATGGTTCTGGAAGTCTTGCTGAATATGATAAGGAAAGAGGAAGGTGTGAAAGGGATTGTAGTGGGTTCGAAACAATATAAGTTAAAAGCCTTTGCTGATGATTTGGTGTTAACATTACAAGATCCAGAAACCAGTGCAATTAAAGCACTGGAAATAATACAAGAGTTCAGACATGTTGCAGGTTTTAAATTGAATAAGAGTAAAACCAAAGTCTTAGGGAAAAATCTGACATTAGAGGAAAAAAATAAGTTACAGGAAGCCACTGGTTTGATGTTTGTAAAAAAGGTGAAGTATCTGGGTGTAAATATGACGGCAAAAAATTTGAATTTGTATAAAGATAATTACAATAAAATGTGGAATGAAATTAAGAGAGATCTGGATATTTGGACAAATTTGAAAATGTCTTTGATGGGCCGAATTTCAGTTGTTAACATGAATGTATTGCCAAAAATGTTGTTTCTATTTCAAGTACTTCCAATTATTGAAAAGTTGAATTGTTTTAAAGAATGGCAAAAGGTATTATCGAAATTTATCTGGCAGGGGAAAAAACCTAGAATTAAGCTCAAGCTATTAACAGATTCAAAAGATAGAGGGGGCTTTTCCCTGCCAGATTTGAAACTTTATTTTGAAGCTGCTGCTTTTTGCTGGTTGAGAGATTGGTTTGTGTTAGAGAATACAGATATATTAGATTTGGAAGGTTTTGACAATGTATCTGGATGGCATGCATATTTATGGTATGATAAGATAAAGGTCCACAAAGGTTTTAAAAATCATATAATTAGAAAGTCATTGATTAATGTGTGGATGAGATATAAAGATCTGTTAGAAAGTAAAACACCCAGGTGGATTTCACCGCTAGAGGCTAAGACCCAGAAAAGGTCAAATATGGAAACCAAGTGGCTGAAATATAAAGATATATTGGTACAAGAAGGAGACCAATTTAAGATAAAAACATATGAGCAGATGAAAGATAATGTTGATGTTTGATTTCAATATTACCAAATGATTGAAGTGTATAAAATGGATAAAAAAATAGGTTTTCAAATAGAGAAATCCAAATTGGAAATGTTATTGTTAGATACAAAAATCAAAGAATCTTTCCAAAATGTATAATTTATTGCTGGAGTGGCACACGGAAGATGAACAAGTGAAATCAGTGATGATTGATTGGGCTAATGATGTGGGGCACAACATTATGATGGAGGACTGGGAGAGGATGTGGAAAAAGGGTATTAAGTTTACAGCATGTAATGTTTTGAAAGAAAATATGATGAAGATGATGTATAGGTGGTATGTAACACCGGTTAAACTTGCAAAAATTTATCATACACATGATAATAAATGCTGGAAATGTAAAGCTGTAGAAGGAACCTTTTACTACATGTGGTGGACTTGCCCCATAGTAAAAGACTTCTGGGAAAAGATTTATAATGAATTAAAGAAAATGTTGAAAAACACATTTATTAAGAAACCAGAAGCCTTCTTATTGGGTATAGCCGGAAAAGAAATTCCCAAAAAAGATATTACTTTCTTTCTGTATGCCACAACAGCGGCGAGAATTTTGATAGCCAAGAATTGGAAGACACAAGAAATACCAACGGTGGAAGAATGGCAGATGAAAATGATGGACTATATGGAACTCGCTGAGCTGACTGGGAGAATCTGTGACCAGGGAGAAGAGTTGGTGGAAGAAGATTGGAAGAAATTCAAGGACTATTTGAAGAAATATTGTCATAATAATTAGTTTGAAATGGACTTGGAAGTGCTTATAGGTTGCAGTTTTAGAGTTTAATGTTTAGTATTAAGGATAATATGAAAGAATGATTGTTAAATAAGAAATTAAATATAGATAGATATTAAATATGATTTAAAATTTTGAAATAGAAATTGCTAATGATGATTTACGATGAAACGCAGATAGGGGGGACTTGAGGAAGTCACCTGAAAATGATTAGAAAGATTAAGAATAATGGAAGTTAAGTATTCTTTTTGTATTTTTGTTGATTGTATTGTTTGTGTTATGTCTTGTTTTTTATATGTATTTTTTTGTTTAAATATATGTTTTCATAAAAGCAATTTAAAAAAAAGATCTCTAGCCACTGTGGAAATACAGATTAATTTATGGGCTGATTACAACCCCATAGTGGTGGTATGGGGTGAAGGTAGGATTGGGAAAAGGAGAAGGTGGACCCTTGATGTAACAATATTAAGAGACATAGAATTCCAGCAGTTAATTAAGAGAGAGATGGAGCTCTTTTTTTAGGGAGAATGATAATAGGGAGACATCGTTACAAATCATTTGGGATACGGCGAAAGCTTAAATGCGTGGGATGGCAATTAAATTTATCGCGATGAAGGAAAAGGTTAAATTATGGGAAAGGAAGGAGTGGGTAGAGAAATTAAGAGAAACAGAAGGGGACTTACAACTACACCCATTAGATCAAAGTTTGGGAGAGAAGGTTGATATAATTAGACATCAGATTACACTACTAGAACAGGTTGATTTGGCCCAGAAATTTCAAAGTGTCAGGCAGCACCATTTTGAGCACGCTAACAAAGCAGGGTGTTGGTTGACTTACCAGTTGAAGAAAGAGAAAGAGAAACGGTTTATTGATCAACTACAACAGACATGTCAAACACAAGGCCCGGGGGCCGGATGCGGCCCGTGAAGTGGTTTCATGCAGCCTGCGAAGTCATCCTGGAAACAGTGAGTGAATGGTCCCCATTGCCTTGGCCCTGGCCCTTCTGCCAGTGACCCTCAGATCTGTCCGACTCCTGCCCAGGCCCCCATAGTCACCCTTGATGCGAACGATGTAGAGCTGGCCATGCCCATCCAGTAGGCCATACGCACTCTAGCCACGCCCACCCAATAGGCCACGCCCACCCTGGCCATACCCACCTGGCCCCCTGAGGGCAATCGCAATGCTGATGCGGCCCTCAATGAAATTGAGTTTGACACCCCTGAACTACAAGATGAGACAGGAGAGATTAGAGTAGATATGGATGGAAAGAAGAGAATTGCACAAGATTTTTTTCACGCCTATACTTTGGAGAAGAGATACAGGAGAATAAGATCTTGGACTATCTGACTTACGTGGATCCCCCTGTAGTTCCACAAGACATGAGGGAGCTTTTAAATGAAGAGATAACAGTGGGGGAGATAGAAAGTGTGATTAGGAGTCAAAAGACAGGTAAGACTCCAGGGACAGATGGCTTGCCTGCCGAAATTTATAAATTGCTCTCAGAGACTTTGGTGAAATATTTGAAAGATCTATTTAACGCAGTTTTAGAGGAATCTGTAGTTCCCAAATCTTGGTCCGAAGCCTATATCACATTAATTCCTAAAGAAGGCACTGATCATTCACAATTCAAGAATTATAGACCTATCTCCCTTTTAAATACAGATTATATTTGCTTCTATCATGGCTGGGAGACTTAAAAGATTTTTGAGTAGCTTTATTCATAGTGACCAAAATGGCTTTTTACCATCTAGGCAGATTACGGATAACTTGAGAATTATAATCGATGTGCTGGAGTATTATGAGGCCCAACCCAATAAACAGTTAGCATTGGTATTCCTTGATGCCCAAAAGGCATTTGACAAGGTGAATTGGAGGTATCTAAACTGGTTATTGAGGTACATGGATTTTGGTCCAAGGTTTTTGAATGCATTCCAGGCGATTTATAAGGAGCAAACTGCCAAAATTTTGATTAATGGGGAGGAATCGGAAGAGGTGAAAATAGCAAGAGGAACGAGGCAAGGCTGTCCTATGTCTCCCTTGTTATTTATTTTATCTTTGGAGCCATTTCTGAGAGCCTTGAGAGGAGACCCAGAAGTTAAAGAGTTGAGAATAAAAGAACAAGAATATAAAGTCCAGGCGTTCACGGATGATTTAGTGTTTATTCTTGAAGGACCTATAAATTTGGGTAAGCATCTGTTGGAGAAGTTGGAGGAGTATGGAGAGGTGGCAGGGTTACAGATCAACAGAGAAAAAACAAAAATTATGGTAAAGAATATGACGATAGCGCAAAGGTTGGAGTTGCAAGGCAAGTTGGGGCTGCAGGTGGAACGTAAGGTAAAATATCTTGGAATTTGGCTCACAGAACGCTGCTCCTCTATTAAAGAAAATAACTATCAAAAATTATTGCTACAAATATCCAAGGACTTGGAGAAGTGGAACAAATTGTCCCTGTCCCTAGCATTAATAAAGATGCAGGTTTTGTCGAGATTTCTCTTTCTTTTTCAAACAGCTCCTGTGAAGTTAGACAATTCATTTTTTAAGAACTTGGAGAGACTTGTTTCTAAATTTGTTTGGGCAAATAAAAAACCTTGGGTTAAAGCTAAGATAATGCAAGGACCAAAGGCAGAGGGAGGACTTGGGCTCCCTAATTGGAAGTATTATTACGTTGTGGCGTTGTTAGTTTGGATAAGGGAGTGGATGACTCTCCAAAATAGGTGGTTGTTAGCGTTAGAGGGACATGATCTATCCCAAGGGTGGCATGCTCATTTGTGGCGGGAGTCAGGAAGCCCACCAAAATATTTTATTAGGCATTATTTGCATAATGCTTGGTCGTTAGTTAGGAAGAAGTTTTATACGAGGACACTGTATTGGCTGTTGCCGATGGAAGCATTGACCTACCCTAATGTGTTTAACCCAGAAAAAAGGGTGATTTGGACTTCCGGTGGCGACGCGACGCTGAAGACAGCCATCTCTGGGCTGTCCACTCTGCGGCTTCGTAGAACCGCCAAAAACAGCGCCGATCAGCTGTTTCGGTGGTTCAGAAGCCCCCTCCTCAGGAGAAGAGGAGGGGGTAAGGCCCCAGGTAGGGGTTGAGCTCTCCAGGGCCGCCTGAGCTTTTAGTTTGGGCGGCTGAAGGATCGAGCCCCCCCGAAGCCTGGGTTTGCTCTGGGCTGCACAGCGCTTCTGCTCCGTGCTTTTGGGAGCAGAACCAAGTGTTAGCAACCACCCCTGCCAGCAGAAAGGACTTTGGAGTGTGAAGATGCAGGCAGAGCGATACAGAAGATCAAGGTGAAAGTGGATTTTTGTTCTCTAGTTCAACGGATTTTATGGACTTTGAAAGTGAAAGTGCGTAGCAAGTGAAAGTGGGGGAAGATGGCGGCTAAAACTTCCAAAGTTCTCAGGAGTGTGGGGGCTTCCCCGGTGCAACAGTCCTCGCTGCAAGCCTTATTGCCTCCTGCACCTGCTCCGGCACTGCAACAGTCCTCGCTGCAAGCCTTATTGCCTCCTGCACCTGCTCCGGCACTGACGGTTAAAGATCTACAGGATGCTTTGGAAAAGCATTCACAACAAATAGCAGATATTATAGATGAAAAGATGGAAAAGCTGGAGGAGAAGTTTACAGCAATGAGGGCAGACATCTTGCCTGCACTTCAAGGTATGGCTTTATGTATTGAATGCTTGGATGAAAAAATGGAAGATCTTAGCCAAAATAATTCCAGATTAGAAGCAAAAGTGTTAGAGACTGAAAATGTGATGGATAAAATGGACGGCAACTTGACTCTGGTCCAGTACCACCAGATGGAGTTTACTATCAGAATCAGAGGCTTAAAAGAGAATCCTAAAGAAGATTTAAAGCAGATAGTCTCTGAGGCTTTGGAAGGGGTACTGGGACAGTCAGCAGCTGAAATTAAGGGAAATATAGACAAAATCTTTCGTGTGAATTCATGGATTGCAAGGCAAAGGAAGCTACCTAGAGATGTGGTGGTTTACTTCACAAAGAGAGCAATCAGGAATGAAGTTATCCAAGTTTCTTATGATACTAAGCTTGTGGTTGCTGAGCAAGAGGTTTTGGTTTTAAAAGAGATTCCTCCAAGAATTTTAAGGAGAAGGAAAGATTTTGCTTTTCTGGCACAGGAACTTAAGAAATGCGATATCAAGTTTAGATGGGAGATACTAGTGGGTATGGTGGTGATGCATGAAGGCACGAGACACCATTTGGTCACAGTGATGCAGGCACGTGATTTTTACAGCAATGTTTTAAAAGCAACCCCTTTACCACTTTTGGAATCTACAAAGAAGAATGGCGAGGGAAAGCCTCAAGATGCTGCAGGAATAATGCAGGCAGAGGAGAAAGCTACTGGAGTGGATCAAATTACAGCTTCATCGGAAGATGCCAGAGATCAGAGGATGACGCGTGCTGCTTTGAGATGAGCGAGACGAGAGCAAGAGCAGGATCAACAGAAAGTTATGGAACCTTCAAAGTGTACCTATAGCGAAGCTGTGGGAGGGGCGCGGCCTAAGGAAGTTAAGGGACTCCTGGCAGACGTGCTCCAGAAGCTTCGGGTTGCTAAGGATGGCGACTAAGTTTCTAACCTGGAATGTCAATGGCTTAAACTCACCACAGAAGAGAAAGAAAGTTTTTCAATACTTTTCAATACTTTCAATACTTTTCAATACTTAAGACTGATGTTATTTGCTTGCAAGAAACACATATTAGGGTTATGGATGAAAAGTACCTATTGAACTCTAGATTGGGTACACAATTTATTGCTTCTGCAATGAATAAGAAGAATGGAGTGGTTATTTATGTCAAGAATACTATGACAGCGGAGTTAATAGAAGCAGATAAACAAGGAAGATATGTTATAATAGATTTGTTGTTAGAAGGCAAAAAAAACACTTTTGGTTGGACTGTATGCTCCTAATCAACAACAAGCTGATTTTTATAGTTCATTACACAGCAAGATTACTCAGTTGGATTATAAATCTTTTATTTTTATGGGAGATTGGAACGGTGTCTTGGATGTACAACTGGACAAGTGTGGTTCTTTTAGGCATACTCCAAGCCACGCTAGATTGCCTAAATCTTTTTTCAAGATGAAGGATGATTTGGAGTTGCGAGACATTTGGAGAGAAAGACATTTACAAGAAAAGGATTATACTTTTTTTCTGATAGACATCAATCTTTTTCCAGGATTGATTTTATATTAACGACTAATGATTTTTTTTCCAGGATCAAGAAGATAAAGATTTGTCCAAGAACTATGTCTGACCATAGTCCAGTCTGGTTAGAGATTGACAAGGATAATAGAGATAGGCGCTCTTGGCGCTTAAATGAGAACTTGTTTAGAAATCAGGGAAACGTGGAAGAATGTAAAAAACAGATGAAGGACTTTTTTGAAACTAACATGAACAAGGGTACTTCTATGGACATGGTTTGGGATGCTAGCAAAGCTTATATGAGAGGGGTGTTAATATATATGAACAACAAATATAGACGTAACTTGGAATTTAGGAGGAAAGAATTAGAGAATGAAATTAGGGAAAAAGAAAAGGCCCTAATTTTGAATCCATCGGATGTGAAGATTAAAGAGGTTATTGACTATCAACCTAAATGTTGGAGATGTGGTGGCGAAGATGCAACATATTTTCATATATGGTGGACCTGTAAAAAGGTTAAAGCTTTTTGGATTAAAATCTGGTGGAATATGCAGAAGATATTCAAGCAAAGGATAAAGTTTTGTCCGCAATTGTTTTTATTGGGCATAATTACGGATACTACTGTTGTGGACACTAAGTTGATGTTGAACTTAATTACGGCAGCAAGACTTTTAGTAGGTCAATATTGGAAGAAGGAGGAACTACCGACTATAGAAGAATGGACTCTAAAAGTTTCTGACCTGGCGGAAATGGCAAAGATTTCGGCTTATTTGAAAGACCATTCGCAACAACGTTATATTATGGAGTGGAAAAAGTGGATTGATGACATCCAGAACAAATATGGGACTAAAAAGTTTCATTTAGCATTTGTATAAGTTTTGATGTGATATTAGTATTGCTTGTAGTCATTTTATATTAGCCAGAGTGCGATAGACTTAATAGTTTATTGTTGTTAACATATGGCTGATCAAGTGGCAACCAACTTGAGGTTTGCCAGGCATAATACTTTCTGCAATGCTAATAAGCCAGGTAGATGGCTAGCTTATAGACTAAGGAAAAAGCAGAGGGCTTCTAACATAGACAAAATTGAACATAAGGGGAAGATAGTGTTTCAACAGGATTTTATTAAGGAAGCCTTTGTGGATTTTTATTCTAAATTATATGCTAAGGAGAAGATTAATGAAAAAGACATTGATGAATATTTGGAGAATGCTAGCATCCCGGTTCTTACGCAAGTACAAAAAGAGGAGATTAATCAATTGATTACAGAAGAAGAAATATTTACAGCAATTAAGCAGTTGAAGGTCGACAAAGCGTCAGGTACAGATGGTTTGACTGCGGCCTACTACAAAAATTTACAATTAGAGATGGTTAAACCGTTAAAGGAATTGTTCCAGACAATCCAGAGAGGGGGAAAGGTGCCTCCATCTTGGAGAACTGCCTTTATCTCTCTGATTCCGAAGGAAGACCAAGATGCTACTCAAGTAAAGAACCATAGACCGATATCACTATTAAATACAGACTACAAGATATTTGCTAAGGTGCTGGCTAATAGATTGATGAGGGTTCTGCAACGGGTGATTCATGGGGATCAAACTGGGTTTATTAGTGGTAGGCAAATGAAAAATAACGTGAGGCATATAGTTGATGTGTTGGAATTTTTGGAACAACCAGATCCCTGCGGCGCTAATCTTTTTAGATGCTGAAAAAGCTTTTGATCAATTGAATTGGCAATTTTTGATGAAAGTTTTAGATAAAATGAATTTTGGGGATAAATTTTTGCAACCAATTAGGGCATTATATCAAAAACAAACAGCTCGAATAATAGTTAACAATAGCTTGTCAGAAGTATGTAATATTGAGAAGGGTACAAGGCAAGGGTGCCCGCTATCGCCTTTGTTATTTGTGTTAACATTGGAGATATTATTGGTAAAAATACGAAATTCGGAAAGAATTAAGGGTATACAGATTAGAGATCAGGATTATAGATTGAGAGCGTTCGCAGACGATCTGGTTGTTACAGTGACCCAGCCGGAGAGCTCTGTTGTGGACCTGATGGAGATAATAATGCAATATGGGAAGGTTTCTGGATTTAAAGTTAATGTACAAAAAACTAAAATTTTGGCCAAAAACATGACAGCATCGCAAAAGGCCCTTTTAGAAGGGTTAACTGGATTTGAGATTGTCAAAAGGGTCAAATATTTGGGGGTGCTTTTGTCGCCCTCTAATACAAAATTATATAAAAATAATTATGAAAAATTATGGGGAAAAATCCAAAAAGAAATGGAGAGTTGGGAAAAATTGCAATTGTCTTTGTTGGGGCGAATCGCAGCAGTAAAAATGAATGTCCTGCCTAAATTTTTATTTTTATTTCAAATGATACCGGTTCTTAAGAAAGATTCTAATTTGGAGGAATGGCAGAGAGGTATCAATAAATTTGTCTGGGCAGGGAAAAGGCCACGAGTTAAACTTAAGATTATGCAGGATACCCGTGAAAGAGGTGGTCTTAAAATGCCTAATCTTAAACTATATTATGAAGCTGCTGCGTTAGCAGGTATAAGTGATTGGATTAATTTGACACAAGAGAGATTATTAAATCTTGAGGGCCACGACTTGTTGTTTGGCTGGCATGCATATTTGTTGTATGATAAGAAGGTAGATAATGTGTTTAGAGTGCATATTTTAAGACAGGCATTGCTGAGAGTTTGGAAGAAATACAGACATAAGCTAGATTGTAAGATACCATTGTGGGCAATTCCAAAACACGCAATAGAAAATATACATGCTGGTTTCAAACATGATGTGACTACGTACAAGGAGATTCTAAGCTTGGAAAGAAATGTCTGGTGTTTGAAGTCATATAGTCTCTTGCGAGACGAGAAGATTGTTCAGAATTGGTTTCAATATACTCAGCTACATACAAGGAAATCTTAAGTCTGGAGAGGAACGTATGGTGTTTGAAGCCGTACAATCTTTTACGAGAAGAGAAGATTGTTCAAACCTGGTTTCAATATGGTCAATAACGGGCCAGGTGGAAAGAAGACCAGAAAATTGGTTTCTCAATGACTGATGAAAATCTGGTAAAGCAAATTAGAAATCAGGGTCCAACACATATCAAACGGATATATCTTGCGTTGATAGAAATTGACTCAGAAACAGAACTTGTTAAAGATTGTATGATAAAGTGGGCTCAGAATATTCAAGAAGTTATTACAATGGACACTTGGGAAAAGATCTGGGTGAGGAACGTAAAATTTACGCAAGCTCAAAATTTAAGAGAGAACTTTTATAAAATGTTTTATAGGTGGCATTTAGATCCTAAAAAGCTTGCAAGTATCCGAACTATCATCCTAAATGTTGGAGATGTGGTGGCGAAGATGCAACATATTTTCATATATGGTGGACCTGTAAAAAGGTTAAAGCTTTTTGGATTAAAATCTGGTGGAATATGCAGAAGATATTCAAGCAAAGGATAAAGTTTTGTCCGCAATTGTTTTTATTGGGCATAATTACGGATACTACTGTTGTGGACACTAAGTTGATGTTGAACTTAATTACGGCAGCAAGACTTTTAGTAGGTCAATATTGGAAGAAGGAGGAACTACCGACTATAGAAGAATGGACTCTAAAAGTTTCTGACCTGGCGGAAATGGCAAAGATTTCGGCTTATTTGAAAGACCATTCGCAACAACGTTATATTATGGAGTGGAAAAAGTGGATTGATGACATCCAGAACAAATATGGGACTAAAAAGTTTCATTTAGCATTTGTATAAGTTTTGATGTGATATTAGTATTGCTTGTAGTCATTTTATATTAGCCAGAGTGCGATAGACTTAATAGTTTATTGTTGTTAACATATGGTTGTTTATGATTGTTTTTACCTTTATACCTTGTATTTAGCTCTGGGAAGTCGGGGAGGGGGGAGGGGGGAAGGGGAGGGGGGAGGGTTAGAGAGGGCTAGGAAGGGTTGGGTGGGGGGAGGGGGGGAGGGATTGTTAAAGATAAAATGTATTGAAAAACTTTTCAATTAAAAAAAAGAAAAAGAAAAAAAGGGTGATTTATAAAGAATTATTGCATTCAAATGGAGAATTAAAATCTAAATCGCAATTGCAGGAACAGGGTATCCAGGTAGATTGGTGGGCGTATATGCAGCTTCGCAGTCAGTTTATGAAGGAGATGGTTACAGGAAGAATTGATTATACAATGTAACAACAACTTGTCTAAATCATTAGAATGTTTCTTATTACGTTTTGTATTTTTTAAAAAGAATTTTAATAAGCACTGCGATGTATTGTTATGATGTAGTTGTGGATGATTTCAATAAAATAAAAAATATATTTTAAAAAAAAGGTAGAACTAGAACTGAAGGTCTCCCAGTTTTTAGCCTGATGCCTTAACCACTGAATTTCTAATTCTTATGTTAATGTATTTAACTAACTTTAATTAAACTAAATGCATGTAAATTAAATCAGATACAGTTGTAGTGCCTGGCCCTACTTAAAGCCAAAAGCAATCATAAACTCACAAGAGGTGGCATATAGCAGACTTAAGAAATTATGGTGGTCACTTAATTTGGTAATCAATGACTCATCCATGAAGAAATCTTAGGTAAAGGTAAAGGTTACCCCACACATGCGTGCTAGTTGTTTCCAACTCTAGGGGCCAGTGCTCATCTCTGTTTCAAAGCCGAAGAGCCAGCGCTTGTCTGAGGACGTCTCGGTGGTCATGTGGCTGGCATGACTATAGACGCCAAAGGTGCACAGAACGCTGTTACCTTCTCACCATAGTGGTCCCTATTTTTCTACTTGCATTTTTATGTGCTTTCGAACTGCTAGGTTGGCAGAAGCTGGGACAAGTAACAGGCGCTCACTCTGTTACACGGCACTCGGAATTCGACCTGCCAAACTGCCGACCTTCTGATTGCCAAGCTCAGCATCCTAACCCACTGAGCCACTGCATCCCTGAAGAGATCTTATTGATATGCAAAAGCCGAAGCAGCATCATATTAAATGGAGTTAAATGGAATCTTTTAATGGATTCTCTAAAAAGGAGGAATCCAGCTTATTTCTGTATGTAGGTTGGGCCCCTTAATCTTTTGATGAAACCACCTTTTCTAAATAGTAATTTCTTTAAAATCATCTTGGGAATTGTAAGCAATTAAAAAGTGCTTCTTCAAGTTTAAAAGTTATACTGTAACTATGGGCTTACAGTTCCCTAAAAACAAAGCCTTGGAAGAATAACCAGAGATGCCTTTTGAATGCTTTCTCAGAATAGTACTTTAATAGAATTGTGGAAGAAATGCTAACCTTCTCACATGAGACTCACATTCTTATATTTTAGAAGTTTTGCTTTCTGTCCTGCTCCTGTTTTCACAGATTTTCAAGCACAACTATTTCAGCAGAAAAGATTCCCTCTCCTGTACTTACAGACTTATTTTTGATCTGGAAAGTCATTGCATACTTCTGAATTGATAGATATTTTTATATTTGTTTTCCTTAGTCTAAGCTGGCTGTTAAAATACTTACAAGAGGTTGTATTCTTAAAATGCCTTTTTTTTCTCCCTCCCCCCTTTCAATCAGTGGAGTTACTTTCAGCTTCCTCTTCTCCTGGGTTCTGATGCTGACAGTGGTGGTCACTTTCATTACCGGTGGAAATGTGGAGAAGCTGATATGTGAATCATTTGATGACAAGACTTTGTTCCAAGTATGGCACTCTATATAATCATGAATTTCCATATCTTTTCTGATAATTCTAATATTTGTCATGCACTTGTAAAACATTAAAAATACTTCATAAAATGTTCTGTATGTTCATACAATATGTAAGGCCATAATTTAATTTTGATGTAAATGACCAGTGTTCAATATCTGGTTTCTTCCATGAAATGCACAGCTAGAAAATGACAGGTCACTCCTGGGTCATTAACCACCACATTTTGCTTCTTTCCTTGGCTTGTTCTATAAGTGGAACAAACCCAGTTCTTGATTTGGAATTATAACCAAGCCACAGCTGGAAACATCTGTGGATTGGTAGCTATGCATGCCCACAAAGCAGCAGGTAGCAAGTGACAGTATGCCCTAACTTATAATTTATTGTGCCAAGTTGTAGTTTGAGGTAGATGTAAGACAGTCATTATTGTATCACCTTTAAAACACTCCTATAAAATACAGTAGATGATGATATTATTAGCCACATATTATAAATAAGAAAGCAAGTTTGAAAGAATTTCATGGAAGAAATTAGATCTGAACTGGATTCCCCATTTGGTTTTTCAGTCATTCCAAAATATTACTTCCGCTTCAATAACTTTGCTTGATCTAAACTAAATTCCTATTTTGTGCTTCAATAAAGGTTAGTGAATATCATGGCCACTGAAACATTCTAAAGTTGCTACTTTTAGGTCAATGTGTAATATTATCATTACCTTTAGGAAATGGATATTATACAGTGTAGCTTCTTGTTATTTGCAAAACACATTATAATAAAGAAAACACATTTCTGAGTACAGGTAGTCCTCAACTTACAACAGTTCATTTAGTGATCATTCAAAGTTACAATGGCACTGAAGTGACTTATGACCATTTTTCACAGTTACAATAGTTGCAGCATTTCAATGGTCATGTGATCAAAATTCAGATACTTGGCAACTAGTTCATATTTATGACTGTTGTTGTGTGCCAAGGTCATGTGATCACCTTTTGTGACGTTCTCACAAGCAAAGTCAATGGAGAAACCAGATTCACTTAATGACCGGGTTACTAACTTATCAACTGCAGGGATTCACTTACAACTGTGGCAAGAAAGTTCATAAAGTGGGCAAAACTCACTTAACTAATGTCTCACTTAACAACAGAAATTTTGGGCTCAGTTGTGGTCATGAGTCAAGGACTACCTGTATTGTTTGTAGAAGCTAAATTAAATGTATAAGTCAATCTTCTTTGAATTGCATTTTAGATTTTGGACACACCCTACTTGCTTAATCACCAGTGGAAAAACTATCTGTCTGGCATCATTCTGAAAAACCCAGATATTGATTTGACATTTGAAAAGGTTTACAGGTAAATTTTCACTCTTTCCTGCTTTTGTTGTACAATTAGTTTTCTCTGAGATTGTGTGTATAGATTCAATCATCTGAAAATGATTGAAATTTCTTCCAACTTGCCTCCTCTACTCTTTGCATCATCTGCTCCTTCCCTACATAACTTTAACAGCCAGGAACCACCTCCTCTTCTTGATTGTGGTGGATGGAGAGGGCTCTTCTTTCCTTTTATCTATTTCCATAGCAATAAAGTGTCCAAATGGATGATTGACCTTATCTCCCCCTCCCCACGCCACCCCCTTTTCAGGCTGACTGGCTGACTTCTTTTCTTCAGCTAAAAGGGAAAATCCTCAAACACCTTTTCAATGTTTTCCTTCGCAATGGCTACCCCAAAATTTTCATAATATGATGCTTATCATTCAAACACTGACAAAACACAGCCAACCACAACACAAAAACAAGTCCTGCCATACAACAAAGGAACATCCAAAATGGCTGCCAGAACACTGCAACCCCTAGAAATAATGATAGCTCACAAACCCACATTTACATTCAGAAAAGAGCTATCTAAAGTCAAAGACAAAATACAGAATGAAGACAACAGCAACTAGTATATAAAATCAATTGCAACAATTGTAACTAATTCTATGTGGGACAAACAGGAAGACAATTGAAAACAAGTGTTCATGAACATCAACTAGCAGTTAAATGGCACAACCAAAAACCCTGTTCTCAAACCACATTGAGAATAAACAATATTAGTTTGATTGGGAAAGAACAAAAATCATTGGGCATGCCAACAACCGCCGCACATGTAAATTTATTGAAGCCTAGTATTCTACCAGAGGAGCAATTAACAAGCATATTGATCTAGATCAGACATGTTAAACACAATCCCTGCAGGCTGAATCCAGCCTGTCATTGGCCCATATTTGGCCCATGGGATTGCCACAGAGATGGTGAGGGACCTGTCCCTGCCACTCCAGCCCCACCCAGCCCATTCAGGCAGCCCCCCAGGTGCATGCACAGGAGCTGGTGAGCACATGGGGTATGTGTGTGTGAGAGAGAGACTATGTCTGGCAGCAGGGGCTCCACAGCCTGATGCAACCACTGGGTCGACCCTTGAACCAGCAGGCACAACTGCAGCACTGGCAGCAGTTAGAGTCAGTGGGGGAGACATGTGATGCGGACTGCCAGACTTTGGTTGCTCTGTCTTTGCTTGTGCTTAGAGACCAGGTCACTGCTGGTCATCTCAGCCCCTTCGCAGGTCTTGCCCTTGGCCTGCACATGGAGTGTGTACACTGCCACCACTAAGGCCACCAGCAGCTCACACAGGTCCATTAGGCTGCCGCTGTCCAAAGCAGCAGGCCCACCCAACCCTAAAGGAGGTGAAGCAGCTGGCTAGTTAGCCCAAGTAGAGGTGATAGAGTTTGCCCAGGCCCATCAGGCAAAAGACAGCCACACCAAGTGGGGAAAGCCGGATCCCCATCAGCCCATGGCCGCCCAGGCCCAGCAGAGATGGAGAGGAAGGCCTGTGATACTGGGTAGACCTGGGTGGCCATGACTTCGATGGGGATTGTTGTATACTGTTATACACGGTGTTAAAGTTACCAATAACAAGAAGCCTCAGAAACCTGTGGCTAAACCATTGGAGCCCGAACGTGGCAGCCATTGACAGTTGAAAGCTGTCAAAAGGCTGCCGCAAGCAATTGCACATGTGCCAGGGCCGGTCTCAGCTGAAAGCTGCCAAGCTGTCAAACGCCGGCAGAATACACGCCACGCCTCGGCCGGCTGCCTTTGACAGCTGTCAGAATCCCCGGCCCAGCCGTGCAGGCGCAGCAACTCGGGAGCTGTCAAAGGCTGCCGGAAGCCTATTGGTCGCCGCTCTCGTGGCGGGAGATTGCGCTACGCTGATTGGTTAAACAGTTGATAGCTCCTGTATAAAAGGGAGGGTTTTTTCACCTGACAGCTGTCCAGAGCTGAAGCCAAATAAACATCTGAAACCCAGCCTGCCGTCTCCCTCTCCTCATTCCCTGGACCATTCACCTGGCAACGAAGGTGGGATTCACGGTACAACAGAGCTAGTCACTGAGCTGAGTCATGAGCAGAAGGAGTACCAATCCCTCCAGCCGCTGTGGTCACTGCTGAAGTCGCTGGCTGAGGGTAAAGGGAGTCCTTCAATCGCTCAACTGTATCACGGACCCAGTCAGAATGGCCAACCTTGGACACATCAGGGAGTTCGACGTCCGTCACCCTGAGGGGTCGGAGTCGCATTGGGGGCAGGTCGAAGGGTACCTCGTCGTGAACAAGATCACGGAAGACCGCCACAAGGCCGCGGCATTACTTTGCCTCAGCGGACCGGCCCTCTATGACATTGCTGTGGGACTGTGCAGCCCGGACCCGGTCGCCACCATTCTGTATGCAGAGCTGACCGAACGTCTCAGCAAGCACTTTATGCCCAGGCAGTCGGAATTGTACTGGTGGCTCAACTTCGCTCGCCATTGTCAGCAACCGGGTGAATCGGCTACAGCATTCATCACGGGGGTCCGTCACGCTGCCCGCAGATGCCAATTTCCGGACCTAGAGGACCGTATCCAAGACCAGATCATCTCTGGACTATGAAATGAGCAGCTTCAATGGAAGCTTGTGGCTAAGCCTACGATGGATCTTGCAGAGGTCACTCTAGAGATCATGCCGTATGAAGACAGCCATCTTGAAGACTTGTCCTTGTCGGGATGTGGCCCCAGCAGTTCGGTCCATCAGGCCAGAGAGCTCAACATCGGGGACCACGAGGACGACACCGGAGTGGACGCGATCATCCCAAGATTTAATAGGATGGCCACAGGCCGAGAGGGAAACCGTAGACCGACCAAGCCAGAGGGCGCAAGCCCAAACCCCAACCCCTCCGATGCAAGGACCAGGTGCACTAGCTGTGGCGGGGCCCACGCCAGGGCCACCTGCCATTTCAGGAATGCCAAGTGTCACGGATGCGGGAAGACCAGGCACATCCGCTCCATGTGCCGCAGCCGAAACCGGGAGACCCTCCATGAACTTGAGGCTATTCCGTCAGGTAGGACCAAGCCTTCCCGCCCACCCCCAAAAGCCCCACAGCCCTCGGTGCTATCCATCCTCTCCAACCAGATGCCCCTAGCAATTCATCACCTACAACCCAAAATAAAGATCTGGGTTAAGATCCAGGGGGTCCAATATGAGATGGAGGTGGACTCAGGGTGCTCTGTTTCCATCATATCCTGGGACACCCTCCAAGAAATCAGGTCTTGGACCCACCGCCATATTCCCCTCCAGCCCTCCTGAATCCCACTCGCCGATTTCCAAAGAGCTCCCATAAGCTTAAAGGGTCAGGCCAAGCTGAGAGTAGGATTCAAAAAGTTTCAGGGGCACCTCATGGCCCAGGTCACCGAAGGAACCTGGGCCAGCCTCATCAGCCTGGACTGGTTCGAGGCTTTGAGCATCCGCTTAGAAGGAACAAACCGCATCCAGTCGCAAACCCTGGAAAACTTCTGCAAACAATTCGCCGATGTTTTCGATGGGACATTAGGCAAATACACAGGCCCCCCGATAGACCTCAAGCTCAAACCCGAGGTCGCCCCTATTAGAATCAAAGCCAGGAGGGTCCCTTTCACCCTCAAACAAAAAATTGAGAGCAAACTAGACCGACTAGTTGCCCTAGGGGTTCTTGAACCCACGGACAGAGGAACCTGGGAAACCCTGATAGTGACACCTGTCAAGCCTAACGGGGATGTGAGAATCTGCACGGACTATAAAGCGACCCTCAACCGCGCATTGAACCCCCACGCTTACCCAGTCCCCGCCGTTAAGGACGTCCTGTCTGAAATAGGCTCTGGCTCCATTTTTGCCAAACTCGATCTGGCGCATGCGTTCCTCCAGCTTCCTGTCAGTAGGGAGACAGCTGACGCCCAAACTATTATTACACACCGTGGGGCTTTCAAAGTAACCCGCCTCCAATTTGGCATTTCAGTGGCTCCTGGCATCTTCCAGGAAGTCATGGAAAGAACTCTGAAGGGAATTCCGGGGGTTTGCCCCTACTTTGATGATGTTCTCATCACAGGGGAAACCGAGAGCATATTAGCAGCCAGACTGCATGAAGTGCTAACCAGATTTCGTAGTGCAGGGTTAAAGCTCAAATGAGAGAAATGCTCCATAGGGGTTCCATCCACGGAATTTCTGGGTTACAGGATAGACGCCCAAGGAATCCACCCCACTAATTCAAAAATTCTAGCCATCAGGGCTGCCCCAGCCCCCAAAAACAAAACAGAGCTCCAAGCATTCCTTGGGCTCTTGAATTTTTACCATGCCTTTCTCCCAAGAAAGGCAACAATAGCGGAACCTCTCCATAGGTTACTTGACAAAGGAGTATTATGGCAGTGGACGTCAGTCCACGAGGATAGTTTCACACAACTCAAACAATTGCTTTCAAGTAATACAACCATTTCCCATTACAGAGAGAATAAGCCCCTCTGCATAGATTGCGATGCATACCCGTATGGGATTGGAGCGGTTTTGAGCCACCTGCTAAGCGACGGGACACAGGCGCCTGTTGCCTATTACTCTAGGACTCTCTCCAAAGCTGAAAGGAACTATGCCAAGATCAATAAAGAAGCACTGGCAATTGTGGCAGGCATTAAAAAATTCCATGATTACCTATATGGCCACCCATTCACGATATACACCGACCACAAGCCCTTGCTAGGGCTATTCACCTGGGACCGGCAAACCCCCCAAATTCTGTTCCCCAGGATGCTGCGGTGGACCACATTCCTCTCTGCTTACTGTTACCACTTGGTTTACAAGCCAGGTCAGCAAATGTGCCACGCAGACGGCCTCAGTAGACTGCCCCTACCCCACGTAGACCCAGCCCCAGCCCCGTCTGGTCACATCCTAGCCATCCAGGAGCTCCTTGAGTGCCCTTTAACAGCGAAAGACATCACTGCTGCAACTGGCAACGATAAAACACTCAGAGTACTGGCATGGGTTTCTTCGGGGTGGCAGGCCATTAGCCCAGGCACAGAATTCCAACCCTATTTTATGAGGCGCAACGAATTGACCTCCCACCTGGGCTGCATACTTTGGGGCAGCAGGGTGGTTGTGCTGCCCCTGCACAGACCCAAGGTTTTGCACACATTGCACGACGGGCACCCTGGCATCGTAAAAATGAAAGCCTTGGCCTGCAGTTATGTCTGGTGGCCGGCCATCGATAAGGACATAGAAACGCACGTAGCTGGCTGCTATTCATGCCAGCAGACCTGACCAGCACACCCCCAGGCTCCCATTCACAAATGGGAAACAACCCGGAATCCGTGGTCCCGGGTCCACATTGACTTCGCTGGCCCCTTCCAGGGACAAGTTTTCCTCATTGTAGTGGACAGTTTTTCCAAGTGGTTGGAGGTTCTCCCGGTTTCCAGCACAATGACTGCTGCCACCATTCAGGGACTCAGGGGGATTTTCGCCACACACGGCCTCCCCGATGTCTTAGGCCCACAATTTACCTCTCATGAATTTCAGATCTTTGCCAAGAACAACTGTATTAGGCACGTCACGTCAGCCCCCTTCCACCCTTCGTCTAATGGCCTAGCAGAGGTTATGGTGAGAACCACCAAAGACGCTCTCCGCAAGATCATCGCAGGAGATTGGCACTGCCACCTGGCACAGTTCCTCCTGGCTCACCATGCTACGCCCTGCTCCACCACCGGAAAATCCCCCGCAGAGCTGCGTTGGGGCTGCCGGCTAGTGACAAGGCTAGACAGACTACACCCTGACAGGCCGGCGGCCGAAGAGGACCATACCTCGGGGACCACCTGCTGCTGGCGTCGACTTCCCTCTGCCCTGTGCGTTCCCACAGAGAGGGCCTCCTCAGGGTGCCTCCGGTCAGAGAATGCCGGCTGGTGGCAGCCAGGGGGAGGGCCTTCTCTGTGGGCGCCCCGGCTTTATGGAACCAACTGCCGGTTGAGCTCCGGACGGCACCGGATCTTCGCTCCTACCGGTGTGGGCTAAAGACCCATTTATTTGAACAAGCTGGCCTGGCCTGATGGGGGAATGTTAGGGTTTTAATGGGTTTTACATTGTGATTGTTTTAATTGGGCAATTATTTAATCTTTTTTAACTTTTGTATTTCTATTTATATGCCCTGTTCACCGCCCTGAGTCCTCCGGGAGAAGGGCGGTATATAAATTTAATAAATAATAAAATAATAATAATACTGCCCTGCCCAGGACATTTGCCCAAGGACAACGCATCTGGACAAGGAACTATGGGGGAAGTGACAAATGGATCCAGGGAGTCATCCTGAATCAAACTGGTCCTCTATCCTACACGGTGGACATCGGGAAGGGACATTTCCTCTGCAGACACACAGATCAACTCCGGTCCAGAAGTCTTCCGAACCACCCCTTGCACTCACCCCCATCCCAGAAAGCCCCGAGCCGCTAAACGATGACACCCCCATCATTTTGCAACTATCCCAGGACTTGCACTCCCCACCACAGGCGCCTCCAGAAGAAGAGACACCGGGAGTTCCACACTGGGAGGAGGAGGTCCTCCTCTGCTGCTCCAACAGAGCCAGGCAGCCCCCCACCTACCTCGCGGACTTTGAATGGGCAGGAAGCATGCCTACGGTTAACAGTTCAGTTTAAAATGTTTATTAAAGGTTCACGGGTCAGGGGGGGAAAAGGGGTGTTGTATACTGTTATACACGGTGTTAAAGTTACCAATAACAAGAAGCCTCAGAAACCTGTGGCTAAACCATTGGAGCCCGAACGCGGCAGCCATTGACAGTTGACAGCTGTCAAAAGGCTGCTGCAAGCAATCGCGCATGCGCCAGGGCCGGTCTCAGCTGAAAGCTGCCAAGCTGTCAAACGCCAGCAGAATACGCGCCACGCCTCGGCCGGCTGACAGCTGTCAGAATCCCCGGCCCAGCCGCGCAGGCACAGCAACTCGGGAGCTGTCAAAGGCTGCCGGAAGCCTATTGGTCACCACTCTCGTGGCGGGAGATTGCGCTACGCTGATTGGTTAAACAGTTGACAGCTCCTGTATAAAAGGGAGGGTTTTTCTGCCTGACAGCTGACCGGAGCTGAAGCCAAATAAACATCTGAAACCCAGCCTGCCGTCTCCCTCTCCTCATTCCCTGGACCATTCAGGGATCTGGCTTTCCTTGCTCGGGGTGGCCATCTTTTGCCTGCTTGGCCTAGGTGTGCTCTACCACTTCTACTATGGTTTCATAGCTAGCTGCTTCACCTCCTTCATGCTGGGTGAGCCTGCTGCTCCAGATGGTGGCAGATTGCCTAATGGAACTTCATGAGCTGCTGGTGGCTTCAGTGGTGGTGGCAGCCACCCACAGCAGGGCTGAGGTACGTCTGGTGTGCGAGGGGAACACACTCCACATGTTGGCTAAGGGCAAGACCTGTAAGGGGGCTGAGGAGATGACCAGCAGCAATCTGCTATCCAACCACAAGCAAAAACAGATGGGACTGAGTAGGCACGTCTAGCAGTCTGCATCATGTGCCTCCCCTGACTATGCCTGCTACCAGTGCCACTGCCACACCTGCTGCTTGGACAGCCGGCCTGGTGGTGGCAGCAGGCTGCAGAGCCACAGAGTGCTGTGGCTGCTGACAGACACCATTGGCCCCCACACGCTCACCGCCCTCTGTGTGCGGGGGGCGATGGTGTCCAGCAGCCCCCTCCCACCCCTCCCTCACCTTGCCTCACCCCGCACTGGCGGCACCCTGTCCCCTGTCTTGCCTCGCCTTACAAGCTTCCCACCCACTGCCCCACATGCCAGAGACTCACTCCAGCCACGCCTCATCCAGTTGATCACACCCCCCCGAGGGAAACCCCAGTGCTGATGTGGCCCTCAAGGAAATCGAGTTTGACACCCTTGATCTAGATCTAGCATATGAATATGTAAGAAACCAGACCATTTAAACTACTAATCAACAAAAGAATCAATCAGCTGCTCAGAATTTAAATATAGCTGCAAATGAACAACCAAGATATTTATAAGCTAAGGAAAATAGGACAAAAATATCTTGCTGATGATGTTACCTGGTAAAGAAATGTTCAGAAACTAAACTGAAACAAACTTGGAGAGCAAACCACTGCCAAAATCTAAAACCCAAGCTGCAAGTATTTTCTATTATTTCAAAACCCTCAAAGATTCAATGCAGTCTCTGTCACTCTCACTCTTACCCTTTTGGATGATGAAGTCTCTTCCAGTCTGGGACTCCCATAAGTATGGCTTCTGGTAATGGTAGATTTTCTTAAAATCAGTGGTGTCATGTTCTAATAATAGCATGCAAGGATATTCTCATGTCAGACTTTCTCTGGTATGAAAATTACAGAAGTAGGAATTTTCTGTTTTGCAGGGAGGTTGGGGTGATCTCCTACAGATACAGTATTCTATCAACTGAGATAATTGATTGTTTTTGTGAATTTTAAAAAGTTGACCAGTGAGCAGAAAGGAAATACTGAAGCCATTTTCAAACACCAAGTTTTGCAAGATTCTGGGGAAACCTCTTCCTTCAGTGTGATAACTCCCATAAGACTTATTTCTTTAAGGGTCAGAAACTATCTGATAACTTTCTCCATCTTCATAAACATTCAGTCTTTCACTGACACTTTTAAAAAGACTTTGTCTCTATACATACATATAGTTACATAGACCAAATCAAGGTTAAATTGATTTGCAAACTCTTGTGGAATTCAGTCTCCAAAACAACATAATTCTACCTGGCATAATCCCTCTGTCATTTCTGAGATCCAGATTTACAGAAACCTTAGGATTTCATTAATGACTTCCTTTTTAATTTAGGCATTGCCCTTTCAAATTTAGGTTTATATGTTGCAGTGACATTGATTTAAGTTGGATGTTGTTGCCTTAAGTTGTATTTTCTTAATAAGAGAAGGAAGGTTGGATTATTCTTGCTTTGAAACAGAAGCTAAGTAAGGACTAAAATATCAGTTACTACTTCCATTCAATTTTTCATAAACCAAAAATTGTCAAGAATTCCATCAGTTGCTCAAGTCTTCGGGAGATAAGGTCTAATTCTACAGTTATAGAAATACTGTATCTCATACTTAAATATCTTGAAAAAAATAGTTGTGTTATTAATTAGATTCCAAAGATTATTTGAAACTTCCAAATCTTTAGGTACTTTGGATGAGTTGTCTAATTTACCATTTTGAATAGCAGAGCCATCACAAATTGTCTAAATAATTCTCAACTTCAAATGTGCTTGTGAGGTAAGGTAGGAAGGGTTTGGTTAGCAATTTGGGAATTGTATAAGCTGCCCAGTTGTTAGAATGGGTAGACTTAATATATATAATGAAATAAATAATCTTTCTAATCCTTTAAATTCAGATTGATACTGTATTCAAATGGCTCAGTTAAATAGATTTTTGATGGAAGAAATTAGGATCTAAAATTGGAAACAAACTCTTGATTTATCCTTTTTCTATATATCCTTTTAGTGACTGCAAGGACAATAAAGGCATTTATGCCACGCTCCACTTGGAAAACCTGTTCAGTATCCATAAAATTCTAAACATTAGCATGGTGAGTTTAACAGGTTGTGAGTATTTCAGAACTTTACTACACAATCTTTTGCATTTTGTTCTATTTTGAGTTTTTCTAGAAAATATGTTTTACAAGAAGTAAGCTGTTTATGCATCATAGTGATTGAAACCCTGGCCCAAATTTGAATTTTTACCATTGTTGTAGGGTGGCACTCTGCTATTCCTTCGAGCCTCTGTTATTCATTCTGTCTCTGGCAGCTTGTCTGTGTTTAAAGTGTTTGGGATTCTCCTTCCACTCAGTTTTGCTTCAAGCTGGTTCCTTTCACAGGATGAACTGTATGTTTTCATTTAATCTTACAGGATTTGAATTACAATATTACAAAGCATCTCTGATGCCAAGTTTCTCCAGGCAGAGCCAAACATTAAAAAGGGTACAATAGAAAATGATCTAAGAAACTTCAAATGAAATAATAGAAGCAAATAGTTTTCTATAGCATCCTAGGAGGCCAGTGTGCCAGACTGAATTAAAAATGTTTTTGCATATGCCAAAATTAGTACATGCCAAATGCTTAGACATGGAGAAGAGGGCAAGTTTTTATAGAAGAGGCACCAGAACAGAAGTCTGTTTGGGTCCCAAGGATGTGGCCCAATTTAGAGGAATTTATTGTAGCCATTAGGTGGATTGACATAGAAAAGGGATTCTTTGAGGTATTCTGATCCAGTTGTTTAGCCTTGCAGATTTAGAACATAGAACATAGAATAACAATTTAGAAGAGACCTTGGAGGTCTTTTAATCCATCCCTCTGCTCAGGCAAGAGACCCTATACCATTCTGGACAAATGGTTGTCCAATCTCTTTCTGAAAACCTCCAGTGATGGAGCACCCACAACTTCTGGAGGCAAGTCGTTTCATTGATTAATTGTTTTCGCTGACAAGAAATTTCTCCTTAGTTCTAGGTTGGATCTCACTAATATTATTCCTTGTCCTGCCCTCAGGTGCTTTGGAGAATACATCATTTCCCTTTTCTTTGTGACAGCTCCTCAGATATTGGAAGACTGCTATCATGTCATCCCTAGTCCTTCTCTTCATTAGACTAGAGATACCCAGTTCCCCCAAACATCATATGTTTTAGCCTCCAGTCCCTAATCATCTTCATTGCTCTTCTCTGCATTCTTTCCTGTTTCAACATCTTTTTTATATTGTGATGACCAGAATTGGATGCAATATTCCAAGTGTGGTTTAGTAAAGATGAAACCTCCTTTGAATGGAAGGTTTCACAGATATGCTGGTAATGTTTTGGAAGGAGTAAACAGAAAGAAGTTGTTATGTATTGTTGTGCAGAGGTCTCCTTGTGCTACCAAGGAGTTGCACAGACAAGGAAGGATATTGAGAGCAGTAAAAGATCACAGTAACCACAAGATACACTGAGTTGTGAAAATAGAAAGTAGTTTACTTTAAGGTGGTGTAAAATAAAAAATGCACAGTCAAAAATAATCAGTCCAGGTCATACACAAAAATAACAGTCCAAGTACAAATCCTAATACAAAGCCTTCTTACCAGTCCAGAGGTCAAAAACACAGTTATGCAGATACAGAGCATAAAAGCAAAAATAAAGCGATCAGCAAATTCAGATATTCAGAGAGATCCAGTGAGAGAGAGAATCTATGTTTCTAGCTCCCTCTTATGGCCATGAGCAACCTCACATGCCCATGGGTCAATTACCTTCTTAAAGTTACAACATCATCATGGCTTATATATTTCCAACCCAATATGTAGGCTATCATCATATGCCTAACAGAAGTTTTCCATTCCTTTCAGCTAAAACAAGGGTACCCAACCTCTGTAGTGGAGCATGTGCTGCTCCATTTGCATGAGCGGCAGGCACTCACATACAAAGCTCTATTTATGTTTGTGGTGTGCACTCATGCAAGAAGCTCCATTTGCACAAGCAGTGAGTGCTCACACTCGCATGGGAAGCTCATGCCTACTGCTTGTGTGGAATCATCCCCTCTCCCCCACCCGCTAGTTCGCAAAGCTGAGATCCCTGACCTAGAATTTGTTTCTCACCTTTGCCAACTGGAAGATACATGGATAGAGGATTCTGGAAGTTGAAGTCTACTCAGGCCTGGAGAAGACCTGAGAAGAACAGCTGAAGGACTTGAGTTTGGCTAGTCTAAAGAAAAGAAGAAACAGGTGTGACATGATAGCAGTATTCCAGTATTTGAGGGGCTGCCAAAAAGAAGAGGGCATCAAACTATTCTCCAAAGTACCAGAGGGCAGGACAAGAAACAATGGTTGGAAACTGATCAAAGAGAGAAGCAACCTGGAATTAAGGAGAAACTTCCTAAGAGTGAGGACAATTAACCAGTGGAACAGCTTGCCTTCAGAAACTGTGGTTGCTCCATCACTGGAGGTTTTTAAGAAGAGACTGGACAGTCACTTGTCTGAAATGGTATAGGTTCTCCTGCTGAGTGGGGGCTGGACTAGAAGACCTCCAAGGTCCCTTCCAGCTTCTGTTCTGTTCTGTTTTACTCTACTCTACTCTACTCTACTCTACTCTACTCTACTCTACTCTACTCTACTCTACTCTATTCATCTTCCAGTTGACAAAGTTGAGAAACACTGTTTTGAATATTGTTTTGATTTCCCCTTTGGAATTTCCTGATTGTTCCTTATCCAAATTCTAATCAGCTGTCAACTGTCCTACTCAGTCATCTAGCAAAAGACTCCCGGCCATTTGTTTCTGCCAAGAGTATACTTTACTGAAGCTTAAGTGATTACAGAAATAGCATAAACTGAATCTGAGGTATTCCCATGCAAACAATACAAAGTAAATTTTCCTCCCCGCCTCCAGACATCCCTTGGTTATCTGTAAATGTCCAATTAGGTGCTTGTATATTGTTTAGGAAACAGATTCTTAGTTCCCAACTCTGCATATCAACAGCTGACCTTGGTAGGCTGAAGCTTCTCACAAGGCTCAACTGGACTGGGCTTCAACCCCCCCCCTTTTCCTTACATTCCAATCTTTCCCTTCCCCCCCATATCAGGCTGTCAGCTCATGAAGCTTGTATAGAGAGATGCTTGACATGCTGCCCCTCCATAAACAAGTCTAGTCCTACAAAATACAATAATAGTTAGTAGCACGTCATATATAGATGGGTCATTTGGATTTGTTAGGGTACTTAGCATGGAATTGGTGGGTAAGGCAGGAGCCTCAACTCACTCAATGTCAGAGGGGGGAAAGTCCTTCCATAAAATTAAGTATTGCAACTTTCCCTAATAGTAGCGAGACTCAAGGATTTCCTTACCTCGAAATGTTGTTCTCTTTTTATTAAGATGGGGGTGTGTGGCTTCATGGCAGGATGCCAAGGATAAGTCAGTGACAGGTTTCAGATGACTAAAATGGAAAAGTGGGTGGATGTGATTAAGATTCTCAGACAATTTCATTTCAACTGTCACTGGGTGTCATGGTCCCGATAGATGATACCAAAAGAAATAAGAATTTTGAGGTATTTGTTTTCCTCAAAGAACAACTTTAATGGCTACATAATATCAGCACGAACAAAGGTGAAACCAAGACTGGAAGTCCCCCCCCAAAGGTTACAAAGTGAAAGTTAAACTCCCCACCCACTAATTATGTTTAAAATCACATTCTCCAATTAACACCATTGGCAGGTTCTCTAATGGTAATTCTAGCCCACCAAACACTTGAGCAATTTGACCTTGGTTCTCATAAGAAAGTTATTGTTTTATCTGGAACAGAAGAATGCATTTTCCTTCCCCCCCCCAAAAGTTGTGGCAAGCTGAAAAATGAAGAAGAAAGTTGGCTATGGCCAAAAGTAGTTTTTTAGGTTTGACAGTTAGGTCCCCTAAATCAGAGAGAAATCCTGAAACAAAGAGAAGTCAGAGGCAATATTTAACCTTTTGGCTTATTTGGATGTCTATCATAAAACCTGCATATTAATCTTTCAGCTTTCACATCAGTACTTTTCACCCAAGTGGCTTCTGATAGGGGATAACCCTTCCATTTTACTAAATATTGCAGATTCCCCTTATACTGCCTGGAGTCAAGAATTCATTTTATTTCATAATAAGTCTCTCCCTCTACAACAAGAGGACTTGGTGCTTGTTTGGGAGGAGGTCTTATTGAAGATTCCCTATAAGGCTTTAATAAGCTTCAATGGAAAACAGGATGAATCTTCCCTAAAGGAGGAGGAAGCTTTAATTCCACTGTGACTGGGTTTATAATCTTCACTATGGGAA
Source organism: Vipera ursinii (assembly GCF_947247035.1). Lineage (NCBI taxonomy): Eukaryota > Metazoa > Chordata > Lepidosauria > Squamata > Viperidae > Vipera > Vipera ursinii. The sequence continues at coordinate 21,897,898 of NC_139521.1, read as the reverse complement.
AAGGTCCAAGAAACTCTGGTCCTAATTTTTTACTAGGTAGTTTGAGTCTCAGATATTTTGTAGAGAGATATACTTTTTCACCAACATGGAAAAATCCCTGAAGAGCCCTCTTTTTGTCTGCTTGTTCTTTGTAAATTTTTGAAGCTTTGGTAAGAGCCGATTTAGCATTATCCCAAACAGTCTTCCAGGAAGTTGCCCATTGATCTAAAGTTTGTGAAACAGAAGGGTCCTGAGGGAGTTCAGGCATGGGAACAAATTCTCTACTAGTAGCTATTTTAAATGGAATGATTCCAGTGCTGCTGTGCACAGTGTTATTGTAAGCCACCTCTGCAAAGGGGAGGAGGTCAGCCCATGTGGTCTGCTGGTAATCTTTGTAACATCTGATATATTGTTCCACTGTACTGTTAACTTTTTCAGCGGCTCCATTAGTAGATGGATGAAAAGCTGATGACAGTCCCTGGGTAGACCCAGTAAGTTTTAAAAATTTCTCCGGAACCTAGCAGTAAATTGTACTCCTCTATCTGATATAATTCGCTTCGGAGCCCCATGGAGCCGATAAATATATTTAAGAAACATTTGTGCTAGTTTCTTTGTGGAGGGGAGACCGGTGCAGGGGATGAAGTGAGCTTGTTTTAAAAAAGGTCAATCACAGTCCATATTACTGTATTTTCTCTTCAGTAATTCCACAATAAAATCCATGGCAATTTCTTCCCAAGGTTGGGAAAGATCTACTACTTGCTATAACAACCCAGTAGGTTTACCTGGGCATTTTTTTCATGGTTGCACAAATTACACAGCTTTTTACATAGTTCTCAATATATTTCTTTAGTCCTGGCCACCAAAATTGTTGTTGAATCAAATGCAAAGTCTTTAGGTAGCCAAAGTGACCCGCTTGCTTGCTGTCATGACTGTGTTGGACGGCTTGGACTCTTAGAGTCTCTGGCAGAAAGAGGTTTGTCCCCTTCCAGGCTAACCCATTGTCAATGCTGAAAACATTGACATGTTTTTGCACTGACAATATACGAGACAGCCTTTTGTTTTAACTGCTTCGCTTTGAATCTTGAAGAGAGGGAAACTTCAAACAACTATCTTGAGAAGATAAGATTAGCAGCGTGCAGAAGGGGAAGTGTAACCTGTTCGAACAAGCCGGCCTGGCCTGAGGGGGGATTGGTGGGGTTTTTATTATCATTTTATTGGGGTTTTATTAATGTATTTATTGTTTTTATGGGCATGTATTTAACTACTTTTTAATTTTTGTAACTTTGTGTTTTATTCTTGCCCTGTACACCGCCCTGAGTCCTTCAGGAGAAGGGCGGTATAGAAATATTAATAAATTAAATTAAAATTAAATATGTAAAACTAATTAGTGAATGGGATTTATGACGTGTAATTAAGGAAGGGAGATTGTGCAGGATATGATGAATCAAGGGGAGGAGAGGTCAGATTCTGGCATCCCTCCATGAGTGCTGATATTTCATTTCATTACTAAGACTTTTTAGATAAATAATATGCCTGCAATTTGTTTGAATTGTCCCATTTATTGGAACCATGACATCATGCCAGAATCTACTTTCTTCCAAAGGGGGGTCCTGAACCCCTGCCACTGTCTCCGGTAAGAGAGATAAGCTGTTCTGTACTAGCCTACTGCCGGCCCTGCAGAAAAGGCAGGGACAACCCTTTAAAAAACGGCAAGAGGCTGGAACTAAGCCTGCCAAATTTATTAACATAAAACAGAGCAAACAGAGCAAACACGAACCATGAAACAGGAGCTATTCAAATGGTTGCCTTCAGCAAACCAGCCCTCCCACACATTCCCCTTTTAAACAGTTCAGGGCATGGCTTCTCTCTGCCTCCTTCCGAGGTGCCCCATTGCCTTCCTCTGTTTACTCCTGCTTGACTGCCTCCTGCATCGGGCGTCCTTGAACAGGGCCAGCTGTGGGTCATCTTCATCCATGCTGTCAGGCTCACACAGCTGGGTCTGCGTCGTAACCAGATGAGAGGGGCCTGGCTGAGGGCTCTGTGGAGCCTCAATACTATCCTCAGCAAGCTCTCCAACACCCCCCTCCTCCTCCTCTGAATCGTCTGACCCAACTGCCGAACCCACAGGCTGACCCTGAATCACAACATAAGCTGGCAAAGATTCAGGGAAGAATCCTCATGATGGAAAGGGAAAGCCTGGCTGCTGGCTAAACTTCTGAAGAGGAAATAATAGATAGTTTTCTGTGGGAAGATGAATTTGGACCAATCTCCAAACCTCAGCAAATAATTGAGCTTGTCCGGTTGTCAAGCTAGAACCACTCCAGTGGAGACTACGGGAAGCCAACTGCTACAAGAGGCCCCAGAAGCAGAATGGGGGAGAGATACAAGATCATCAGCCACTGAGAATCTGGGTGAGTGGAAAATCGTGTCTGCAGATCAGACTGCCTGCCAGACCCAGGAGTCCCCTGCCAAGCCCTCCAGACACATAGAGACAGAGGACCCCAGCCTGGGGCCTATGCAGCAATGGGAGGTTGGGAAAGCCCCACAAGTGAAAGGCCAACAACCTCTGAGCTAATAGAAGCCTTGAAACAGCTGGGATGGTGCAGAAGCCTAGAGATCAGGAGCTGGTGGGAGGACAACAGCAAGGGTGGCAGCAGCAGGACCCAAATGCGCAACCCCTGAACATACAGCAGGAACAGTGGGGCCAGCAGCAGTGTGGGCCCTGGCAGCCATTAAATCAGCAAACAGAGTGGGGCCAGCAGCAACTGGAGACACAACAACAGCAGTGGGGGCACCTGCAACCAGTTAACCAACAACCAGGGTGGGTCCAGCAACAATGGGGGCCTCAGCAACCAATGATGAGCCCACCCTTCAGAGCAACCTTCAATGGGGACCCAGAGAAACTGATTTTTTTCCTCAACCAAGTTTGCTCTCACTTGAATCTCTGGGGTCACCTTTACCCGGACCTGTGTGTGATGGTTGATGTAACTGCGTCCAGCCTAGAGGGAGAAGCATCTGAATGGTTGAACAATTTATATAATGAGCAGGCCCCTGAATTAGAGGACTCCCACCTTTTCCTCCTGGGGCTGAGGGAAAGATTTGAGGACCGATCCATTACCCTCAAAGCAGAAGAACAAATCCATAAGATAAAGTAAGCTGGCTGGCCTGCCCTAGAGTATATGTGGGAGTTCTGAAAGATGGCAGGTTGGATAGAGAGATGGCCTGAGAAATCCATAATTCATCTTTTCAGAGAAGGGTTAGATGACCACCTTTCTCTGGCATGTATATACCGAGCTGTACCTGACCAACTACATGAATGGTACCAGCCAGTGGTGAAATTAGATGTTCAGCTCGCCTGCTATAAGAAGCCTCTCATCCCTGAAGCCAAGCTGAGGTCAGAACAACCTTAATGTCAGTAATCCCCACAAATATCTCCTACTACTGTGATGGCTAAAAGACTCAAGCCACCTGTAGACCTGGCAATAAAGTGTTTCCGATGTGGACAGCAGGGACATTGAGCAGCGAAATGCCCAGTCCCCTTCCCCCAATGGCAGAACAGACCAGGACCAGCAGTGAGAAAGAGACTTGCATAGCGGCTAAAGGGAGAGAAATCCAACCGGATGACACAGGAACCTGTTGTCCAGGTCAAATCCCCCACAAGGGAGGACGCTGGAACTCAAACTGGATCCCCCCATGTTCTACCCTCTTTCGACAGCGACGACGAAGGGGAGATGTGAGTCGACACATCCTACCCTTTTTATTGCCTGCTAAACTCATAATCCCTAAGGCAGGGGCACAAGTAGACCTGAAAGTGCTAGTCGATAGTGGCTGCTCCTGTTGTGACTCAGGGCCAGCCTGTGGGTCCGACAGCCGGCTCCGATGTATCGGATGACTCAGATGAGGGGGAGGGAAACGAACCGGCTGATGATGGTTTGGAGGCTTTGCAGAGCCCTCAGCCGGGGACCTCTTCTCAGCTGCGTGAGCCCGAGAGTGCGGAGGAAGATGACCCACAGCTGGCCCTGTTCAAGGACGCCCGACGCAGGAGGCAGTCGAGCAGGAGCAAACAAAGAAAGGCTGTGGGACTCCTCGGGAGGAGGCACAGGGAGACTACGCCCTGAGCTCTCTATAAAAGGAGTGTTTGGGGAGGGGCTGGTTGCTGAAAGCAACTTTTCCGCTTGAGAAGACAAGCTCTTGTGTTTTTGTTAACTGCGTAATTAAATCTTGGCAGATGCCTTTTAGCCTTGGACGCTCTCCAGTCTCTTCTTTCTGAATAGGGGTTTGCCTTACTACAAGGCCAGAAGAGGGCTGGTTCAGAACAGTTTGCTTTCAGCCCCCCACCCCTTATTACTACGATGGAGCAGCTTCTTGCCGAGAATGCCCAGCTCACCCAGCAACTCACTTTGCTGGCAGCTCAGGTGGCTCAACTGCAAGCTCAGGTACATGCTGCACCCCCACCCAGGAGGAAATGTCAGATAGCTATGCCGGATAAATTTGCTGGTACTCCAGAACTGTTTCCTGCCTTCTTGGGACAATGCCAGCTTTTTATCAGCATGAGAGCAGCTGATTTCCCCACTGACCAAGATAAGGTGGGATTCGTGTTGAGCCTTCTGTCGGAAGATGCAGCTCGTTGGGGCACGCCTCTGTTGGCACAGCCTAGCCCTTTGTTGGATAACTTTGGGGGGTTTTGTGACCATATGCGCCTCATGTACGAGGACCCGATTAAGGCGCAGACTGCCACCCGACGCCTGAAAGCTTTGAGGCAGGGTCAGCGCCCTCTACAGGCCTATATCAGTGATTTCCGGCTGCTTAGCCAGGATTCCGCCTGGAATGAGGCTGCGCTCGTGGATGCCTTTCATGATGGCTTGTCAGAGGAGATGTTGGATGAGCTGGCCCGCGTGGACATTCCCTCAGATCTGAATGGGCTGATCCATCTTTGTCTGCGGATCGATGCCCGGCTGCAGCAGCGAAAGAGTCGCCGTGCCACCCCACAGACCCCTGCTGCCCCTGTTGTACGTGAGCCCCCAGTCCAGAGGGAGGAGCCAATGGAGCTGGGTGCCGCCAGGTCCCGTCTATCGATGACGGAAATGGACAGACGACGATCGGAGGGGTTGTGTTTTTACTGTGGGGACCCTGGACATTTGGCTGCTTCTTGTCCAAAGAAGCGTCAGCGGGCATCAGTGACCAAGCCGGCCCCGAGAAAGTCCCCTGCTTTGCTGTCGGGAAACGGCCCGAGCCCGATCTAGACGGTGTGATAGATCGGACGACCCACCACGACCACGCCGAGCGACGCCATTCCGATGGTGCCTGTGAACCTCCACGGCATTTGATTTTGGAGGCACGACTGATCCTTCCTGGCAAGCCAGAGGGGATTCCGGTCCATGCCTTAATTGACTCTGGGGCTACCACTAACTTTATGGACTCGGCCTTCGTGGCCAAATGGGCTGTTCCTCAGTGTCCGGTGGATCCGCCCATGCTAGTGGAGACTATTGATGGTCGAGTGCTCCTGTCCGGGCCTATTACGGCCACCACGCAACCAGTGAGTATGGCTATCAGTTCCCATGTGGAGGCCATTCAGTTCTACATCACTTCGGATCTGCACTTCCCCGTGGTCCTGGGACTGGCGTGGCTCCGGGCGCATGATCTACAGATCTATTGGTCTCAGAACTTGGTCACCTTTCCAAGTTTGCAGTGCGTGGACCACACCCGTCATATCTGTGCCGGCCAGGTGGAGGGCTCCTCAGGAGTTTCTTTGCCTCCCGAACTGTCCGACTTTGCTGATGTGTTCAGCGAGTCAGAGGCGGACCAATTACCCCCGCACAGGCCCTATGACTGTTCCATTGATCTAGTTCCTGATGCGCCTCTCCCAGTGGGGCGTTTGTATTCCATGTCGGAGCCCGAGTTGGCTGCATTGCGGGACTTCCTGACAAAGAATTTGGCTCGTGGTTTCATCCGGCCCTCGTCCTCGCCAGTGTCTGCGCCCGTGCTCTTCGTCAAAAAGAAGTCGGGCGAGTTACGGCTCTGCTGTGACTACCGGAAACTCAACGCCATCACGGTGCGTAACCGCTACCCGCTGCCCCTCATCCCCGAGCTCTTGGACCGACTCCGGGAAGCTAAGATTTTCACGAAACTGGACCTGCGTGGAGCTTACAACCTCGTCAGGGTTCGGCCGGGTGATGAGTGGAAGACGGCGTTTGGTACTCGCTATGGACATTTTGAGTACACGGTGATGCCGTTTGGCCTGACCAACGCCCCCGCTGTGTTTCAGCATTTTATGAACGACATCTTTCGAGATCTGTTGGACCAGTTTGTCGTGATTTACCTGGACGACATCCTGATTTACTCCCCGTCGCGTGAAGCGCATCATCAGCATCTCCGTCAGGTCCTGCAGCGCCTCCGGAAACATCGGCTGTTTGCCAAGTTGGAGAAGTGCCAGTTTTACCAGGTGACCATCGATTTCTTGGGTCACCGCATTTCTCCTGAGGGCATCGCCATGGAACCGAGTAAAGTTGAGTCGTTGCAGAGTTGGCAACCCCCACGTCGCGTGAAGGATGTTCAGCGACTTCTTGGATTTGCCAACTACTATTGAACATTCATTCCTGGCTTTGCTGCCTTGACAGCCCCCCTTACCCGGCTCCTGCAGAAGAAGACTCGGTTCCAGTGGAACGCCCCCGAACAACAGGCGTTCCAAGCTTTGAAGGACGCCTTCATGAAGGAGCCCATCTTGAAGCATCCTGACCCGCAACGGCCGTTTGTCGTGGAGGCGGACGCCTCCGACATTGCCATTGGGGCCGTGTTACTCCAGGCAGCGACGCCCAACGGTACCCTTTTCCCTTGCGCGTATCACTCTCGGAAATTGAACCCCTCGGAGCGCAACTATACCATCTGGGAGAAGGAGCTGCTGGCCATCAAGGCGGCGTTCGAGGCTTGGAGGCATCATCTGGAGGGGGCGCGGCATCAAATCGAGGTCCGGACGGACCACAAGAATCTGGAAATCCTGCAGACCGCTCGGAATTTGAACCAACACCAGATCCGGTGGTCCCTCTTCTTTGCGAGGTTTGACTTCCGGGTGCGGTACATACCAAGCGGGCACAACCAGAGAGCGGATGCTCTGTCCAGGAAGCCCGAGTACACCCGAGTGGAAGACAAGCTTCCGCCTAGGACAGTGATCCCCGTCGAGTCTTTTGCTGCGGTGTGGGAGCCGGTGGATATACGGGCTCGGATCCGGGAGGCGCAACAGCAGGAGGCGTGGGTGGCTCAGCGGAAGGAAGAGGTGGGGCCAGATTCGCCTTGGTCGGTCACGGATGGACTCCTGTATTATCGTGACCGGCTCTATGTTCCAGGAGGGCCACTCAGGGGACTCGTCCTCAGCCAATGTCATGATAACCCGGCTGCGGGGCATTTTGGCCTGTTCAAGACTCTGAACCTGGTCTCCCGTACCTTCTGGTGGCCCCGAGTCCGACACGATGTCCAGTCTTATGTCACCTCCTGCGTCCCATGCAGGCAGGCCAAGTCAGCGACAGGGGCCCCGCCTGGTTTACTGCAGCCTTTGCCAACGCCCAAGAGACCCTGGGGGGCTGTGTCCATGGACTTTCTGATGGATCTACCCCCATCCTCCGGCTTCACGACAGTGTTTGTGGTGGTGGACATGTTGACCAAGATGGCGCACTTCATCCCCTGTCGCGGCTTACCGTCAGCTCGCGCCACTAGTCGCATGTTCATCCAACAGGTGTTCCGGCTGCACGGCCTTCCCGATAGGGTCGTCTCCGATAGGGGGGCCCAGTTTACAGCCCGCTTCTGGCAGGAGTTGATGCGGGCGTTGGACATTAAGGTTTGCCTCTCGTCCGCGCATCATCCTCAGACCGACGGGGGTACCGAGAAGGTCATCGGCATCTTAGAGCAGTATCTGCGCTGCTATGTTAACCTGCAGCAGGACAATTGGGTGGACTATTTGGCCATAGCCGAGTTTGCCTTTAACAACTCGCAGCACACCTCCACGCAGATGACACCGTTCTTGGCCAACGTGGGTTATCACCCCAGGTTTTTCCCCCTTTCTCCCGTGGACTCACCGGAGCCGGCAGCGAACGAATTCATGGCGGAATTACAGGCGATCCATCGGTTGGTGCGACGGCAGCTGGAGAAGGCCAAGGCCGACTACAAGAGGTTCGCCGATCGGTCGAGAAGGGATACGCCTCCATTATCGGTGGGGGATCGGGTCTGGCTGTCCACCAGAAACCTACCATCCACTCGGCCGGCGAGGAAGCTGGACCACCGTTACCTTGGACCGTTCCCAGTCGAGGCCGTCATCAACCCGGTCGCCTATCGTTTAACTCTGCCACGTTCCCTGCGCGTGCACCCCGTCTTCCATCGGTCCTTGTTGGTCCCCGAACAACCGGCTTGTCCACTTCGCCAAGCGGAACCTCCCCCATCAGGACCTCGTGATGGCGACAGCACCCCCGAGTACGAGGTCGCCAGCATCAGGGATTCCCGCTGGCTGAAAGGTCGCTTCCAGTACCTGATCGAGTGGAAAGGGTACGGGCCGGAGGACTTCACATGGGAAGACGCGACCGCCGTTCATGCCCCTGCGTTGGTGACTGCTTTTCACGAACAGTTCCCATCCCGACCGCATCCGGATCGGCAGACCCGGGGGAAGGGCCCTGCGGTGCGGGATAGTGTTGTGACTCAGGGCCAGCCTGTGGGTCCGACAGCCGGCTCCGATGTATCGGATGACTCAGATGAGGGGGAGGGAAACGAACCGGCTGATGATGGTTTGGAGGCTTTGCAGAGCCCTCAGCCGGGGACCTCTTCTCAGCTGCGTGAGCCCGAGAGTGCGGAGGAAGATGACCCACAGCTGGCCCTGTTCAAGGACGCCCGACGCAGGAGGCAGTCGAGCAGGAGCAAACAAAGAAAGGCTGTGGGACTCCTCGGGAGGAGGCACAGGGAGACTACGCCCTGAGCTCTCTATAAAAGGAGTGTTTGGGGAGGGGCTGGTTGCTGAAAGCAACTTTTCCGCTTGAGAAGACAAGCTCTTGTGTTTTTGTTAACTGCGTAATTAAATCTTGGCAGATGCCTTTTAGCCTTGGACGCTCTCCAGTCTCTTCTTTCTGAATAGGGGTTTGCCTTACTACAAGGCCAGAAGAGGGCTGGTTCAGAACAGCTCCCGATGCATCATTAGCCTGTCATGTGCCTTGAGACTGGGCATATGGGCTAAGCCGCTCTCCAAACCTGTGAGGTTTGAGCAAGCTGATGGCTCCCTAATGGGAGGGACTTTAGTCATGCAATTAACGGAGCCCTTACACCTGGAAATAGGCAAGCACTGGGAGTTTATTCGCTTCTTTGTAGCTCCAAAGATTTCTGAGACTGTGATCCTAGGACTAGCCTGGTTAGACAAATGGAAGCCATTTATCTGGTGGGAAAAAGGAATGAGAACTGTGAGATTGATAATCTGGCCCGATCCCCTCATTGATTCAACAGATGTTACAGGGGATTTTAGCCCACCCAATGAGGAAGCGCACATGGCTGCCTTACAGTCACCTGGCGAGCTGCTCATCCCCAGCAAGTACCGGGACCTAGCAGAGGCATTTAGTGAGAAAGAATGTGATACCTTGCCTCCTCACCGTCCCAATGATTGTTCCATTGAACTGTTACCAGGGGCCAAACTCCCCTGACCAAGAATATACGCTATGTCCCCCCTTGAAATGGAGGAGATGCAGCAGTATGTGGATACAAACCTAGCGAGGGGATTCATTGAATGGGCCAAGTCTACTGTGGGAGTCCCTGTGTTGTTCAAAGAGAAAAAAGATGGGTCTATAAATCTCTGCATTGACTACAAAGGCCTGAACACTGTGAGTGTGGAAAATAAATACCCTCTCCCCCACCTGGCAAAGGGGACCATCTTCACCAAGTTAGACCTGAGAGAAGCATATTACTGGGTAAGAATAAAGGAGGGGGATGAGTGGAAATCGGCCTTCAACTGCCCCTTGGGAAGCTATCAATTCAAAGTCATGCCATTTGGACTGCAGAGGGCCCCAGCCATATATATGCAGTTGATTAATGAAGTCCTACATGAACATTTATACAAAGGGGTTCTTGTGTATCTTGATGACATTCTGATATACAGTACAAATATGACTGATCACATAAAACTGGTCAGAGAAGTGTTAAAGAAACTATTGAATGCCAAACTTTATGTCAAATTGTCAAAATGTGAATTTCACCAAAACTGATTAGATTATCTCAGCTATAGAATTTCCAATGAGGGCATCGAAATGGACCCAGCCAAAGTGAAAAGTATAATTGAATGGCAGCCCCCAAAGACTTGCAAACAGCTCCAAAGCTTCCTAGGGTTTTATTTATTTATTATTTATTATTTGGATTTATATAACGCCCCTCTCCCGAAGGACTCGCGGTGGTGTACAGGGCAATTAAAACACTATATACAACACATAATATACAAAAATTAAAATAAATTAAACCAAGTAGCCCTAATCAATAAAACACATTCTAAAATTTAAAATTTAAAATCTAAAACCCCAGTCCCTCAGTCCAGGTCGGCAAGTTCAAATAGCCAAGTCTTCAGGTTGCGGTGAAAAGAGCGAAAGTCGGGAGCCATCCGGAGCTCAACAGGAAGCTGGTTCCAGAAGGCAGGCGCGCCCACAGAGAATGCTCTCCCTATAGGGGCTGCCAGTCAACATTCCCTGACCGACAGCACCCTGAGGAGGCCCTCTCTGTGGGAGTGCACAGGATGATGGGAAGTTAATGCCGGCAAAAGGTACTCCCATAAATAATCCGAACCCATGCCATTTAGGGCTTTATAGGTCATCACCAGCACCTTGAATCTCACCCGGAAGACAACTGGAAGCCAATGCAGCTCATGGAGCAGAGGTGTTACATGGGAGTATCGGGAGACCCCCATCACAACTCGCGCGGCCGCATTCTGCACCAGCTGGAGCTTCCTAGTGGTATTCAAGGGCAGCCCCATGTAGAGAGTGTTGCAGTAGTCTATCTGAGAGGTCACGAGCGCATGAGTGACTGTGCGTAGGGCATCTCAGTCCAAATAGGGCCACAACTGGCATACCAGGCGAACCTGGGCAAAAGCCCCCCTGGTCACAGCTCCTATATAATTTTCTAAACTGAGCTGTGAGTCAAGGAGGACACCCAAGTTGCGAGCCCTATCTATGGGGGGTAACACCTCACCCCCTATAGATAAAGATGGAATAGAGTTGACAACCCAAGATGCCGGTATGCACAGCCACTCGGTCTTGTCGGGATTTAGACAAAGCCTGTTCCTCCCCATCCAGACCCTCACCGCCTCCAGGCAATGGGACATCACAGCGAGGGCATCACCGGGTTGATCTGGGGTGGAAATAAAAAGCTGGGTATCATCAGCGTACTGATGATACCCCACCCCAAAACCACAAATGATCTCGCCCAGCGGCTTCATATAGATGTTGAACAGAAGGGGCGAGAGGACCGACCCCTGAGGGACTCCACAAACGAGAGGCCTCGAGGCCGACCTCTGCCCCCCTGCCAACACCAACTGTGAATGACCCAGGAGGTAGGAGAACCATTGTAAAACAGTGCCACCAACTCCCAACCCCCTGAGGCACCGCAATAGGATACCATGGTCGATGGTATAAAAAGCCGCTGAGAGGTCTAATAGGACTAGGACAGAAGAGCAACCCCTGTCCCGAGCCTGCCAGAGATCATTCACCAGTGCGACCAATGCCGTCTCCGTGCTGTACCTGGGCCTAAAGCCCAATTGGTAGGGGTCCAGATAATCCACTTCCTCCAGGAACAGAGGAAGCTGATGTGCCACCACACTCTCAACAACCTTCGCTAAAAAGCGAAGGTAGGAGACTGGATGATAGTTGTTCAAAATGGCCAGATCCAGGGCAGGCTTCTTGAGGAGGGGCCTCACCACCGCCTCCTTCAAGGCAGCAGGGAAGCTATCCTCTCTCAAAGAAGCAGTTATTACTGCCTGGAGCCAGCCTCATGTCCCCTCCCGAGCTGCATAAACCAGCCAGGAGGGGCACGGGTCCAATAAACACGTGGTGGAACTCAGCCTCCCCATGATCCTGTCCACTTCTTCCGGAGTCACAGGATCAAATTCTTTCCAAGTAATGTTCCCAAGACCGCTCAATTCCCCATCGTCAGACTCTGCCCAGTTGGAGTCCAGACCAGCCCAAATCTGAGCGATTTTATCTGCCAGATATTGACTAAACTCCTTGGCACGACCCTGCAGGGGCTCCTCCCTCACCTCCTGATTCAGGAGGGAGCGAGTCACCCCAAACAGGGTAGCCAGGTAGCCATCTGCGGACGCGATGAGGGCAGCGAAGTAATTAGATTTTGCTGCCTCCATCGCTGCAAGATAAGACCTCATGAAGGATCTTAACTGCAATCGATCAGACTCAGACCGGCTGGACCTCCAACAGCTCTCTAGGCTCTGTCTCCGACACTTCATCTCCCGGAGCTCCATGGAGAACCATGATGCCTGCCGGGATCTGTGCTGGGTCACAGATCCGCATGGGAACAATGCGGTCGAGTGCCTCCGTGGCCGTCCTTTCCCAGGCTTCCACTAAGGCATCAACCGGGCTGTGAGTGTTCTAAACCAGCCCTCTTCTCGCACCCCTAATCAAAGGAAGAGTCTGGAAAGCGTCCAAGATCAAAAGGCTTCTGCCAAGTTTTAATTACACTGTTACAAAAATACAAGAGCTTGACTTCTCAAAGAAAAAGTTGCTTTCAGCAACTAGCCCCTCCCCAAACACTTCTTTTATAGAGAGCTCAGGGCGTGGTCTCCCTGTGCCTCCTCCCGAGGAGTCCCATAGCCTTCCTTTGTTTGTCCCTGCTCGTCTGCCTCCTGCGTCGGGCGTCCTTGAACAGGGCCAGCTGTGGGTCATCATCCTCCGCACTCTCGGGCTCACACAGCTGAGAAGAGGTTCCCGGCTGAGGACTCTGCAAAGTCTCCAAATCATCATCAGCCGGTTCGTTTCCCTCCTCCCCCACATCTGAGTCCTCCGATACATCGGACCCGGCTGTCGGGCCCACAGGCTGGCCCTGAGTCACAACACTATCCCGCACCGCAGGGCCCTTCCCCCGGGTCTGCCGATCCGGATGCGGTCGGGATGGGAACTGTTCGTGAAAAGCAGTCACCAACGCAGGGGCATGAACGGCGGTCGCGTCTTCCCATGTGAAGTCCTCCGGCCCGTACCCTTTCCACTCGATCAGGTACTGGAAGCGACCTTTCAGCCAGCGGGAATCCCTGATGCTGGCGACCTCGTACTCGGGGGTGCTGTCGCCATCACGAGGTCCTGATGGGGGAGGTTCCGCTTGGCGAAGTGGACAAGCCGGTTGTTCGGGGACCAACAAGGACCGATGGAAGACGGGGTGCACGCGCAGGGAACGTGGCAGAGTTAAACGATAGGCGACCGGGTTGATGACGGCCTCGACTGGGAACGGTCCAAGGTAACGGTGGTCCAGCTTCCTCGCCGGCCGAGTGGATGGTAGGTTCCTGGTGGACAGCCAGACCCGATCCCCCACCGATAATGGAGGCGTATCCCTTCTCGACCGATCGGCGAACCTCTTGTAGTCGGCCTTGGCCTTCTCCAGCTGCCGTCGCACCAACCGATGGATCGCCTGTAACTCCGCCATGAATTCGTTCGCTGCCGGCTCCGGTGAGTCCACGGGAGAAAGGGGGAAAAACCGAGGGTGATAACCCACATTGGCCAAGAACGGTGTCATCTGCGTGGAGGTGTGCTGCGAGTTGTTAAAGGCAAACTCGGCTATGGCCAAATAGTCCACCCAATTGTCCTGCTGCAGGTTAACGTAGCAGCGCAGATATTGCTCCAAAATGCCGATGACCTTCTCGGTACCCCCGTCGGTCTGAGGATGATGCGCGGACGAGAGGCAAACCTTAATGTCCAACGCCCGCATCAACTCCTGCCAGAAGCGGGCTGTAAACTGGGCCCCCCTATCGGAGACGACTCTATCGGGAAGGCCGTGCAGCCGGAACACCTGTTGGATGAACATGCGACTAGTGGCGCGAGCTGACGGTAAGCCGCGACAGGGGATGAAGTGCGCCATCTTGGTCAACATGTCCACCACCACAAACACTGTCGTGAAGCCGGAGGATGGGGGTAGATCCGTCAGAAAGTCCATGGACACAGCCCCCCAGGGTCTCTTGGGCGTTGGCAAAGGCTGCAGTAAACCAGGCGGGGCCCCTGTCGCTGACTTGGCCTGCCTGCATGGGACGCAGGAGGTGACATAAGACTGGACATCGTGTCGGACTCGGGGCCACCAGAATGTACGGGAGACCAGGTTCAGAGTCTTGAACAGGCCAAAATGCCCCGCAGCCGGGTTATCATGACATTGGCTGAGGACGAGTCCCCTGAGTGGCCCTCCTGGAACATAGAGCCGGTCACGATAATACAGGAGTCCATCCGTGACCGACCAAGGCGAATCTGGCCCCACCTCTTCCTTCCGCTGAGCCACCCACGCCTCCTGCTGCTGCGCCTCCCGGATCCGAGCCCGTATATCCACCGGCTCCCGCACCGCAGCAAAAGACTCGACGGGGATCACGGTCCTGGGCGGAAGCTTGTCTTCCACTCGGGTGTACTCGGGCTTCCTGGACAGAGCATCCGCTCTCTGGTTGTGCCCGCTTGGTATGTACCGCACCCGGAAGTCAAACCTCGCAAAGAAGAGGGACCACCGGATCTGGCGTTGGTTCAAATTCCGAGCGGTCTGCAGGCTTTCCAGATTCTTGTGGTCCGTCCGGACCTCGATTTGATGCCGCGCCCCCTCCAGATGATGCCTCCAAGCCTCGAACGCCGCCTTGATGGCCAGCAGCTCCTTCTCCCAGATGGTATAGTTGCGCTCCGAGGGATTCAATTTCCGTGAGTGATACGCGCAAGGGAAAAGGGTACCGTTGGGCGTCGCTGCCTGAAGTAACACGGCCCCAATGGCAATGTCGGAGGCGTCCGCCTCCACGACAAATGGCCGTTGCGGGTCAGGATGCTTCAAGATGGGCTCCTTCATGAAGGCGTCCTTCAGAGCTTGGAACGCCTGTTGTTCGGGGGCGTTCCACTGGAACCGAGTCTTCTTCTGCAGGAGCCGGGTGAGGGGGGCTGTCAAGGCAGCAAAGCCAGGGATGAATGTCCGATAGTAGTTGGCAAATCCAAGAAGTCGCTGAATATCCTTCACGCGACGCGGGGGTTGCCAACTCTGCAATGACTCAACTTTACTCGGTTCCATGGCGATGCCCTCAGGAGAAATGCGGTGACCCAGGAAATCAATGGTCACCTGGTAGAACTGGCACTTCTCCAACTTGGCAAACAGCCGATGATTCCGGAGGCGCTGCAGGACCTGACGGAGATGCTGATGATGCGCTTCACGCGACGGGGAGTAAATCAGGATGTCGTCCAGGTAAATCACAACGAACTGGTCCAACAGATCCCGAAAGACGTCATTCATAAAATGCTGAAACACAGCGGGGGCGTTGGTCAGGCCAAACGGCATCACCGTGTACTCGAAATGTCCATAGCGAGTACCAAACGCCGTCTTCCACTCATCACCCGGCCGAACCCTGACGAGGTTGTAAGCTCCACGCAGGTCCAGTTTCGTGAAGATCTTAGCCTCCCGGAGTCGGTCCAAGAGCTCGGGGATGAGGGGCAGCGGGTAGCGGTTACGCACCGTGATAGCGTTGAGTTTCCGGTAGTCACAGCAAAGCCGTAACTCGCCCGACTTCTTTTTGACGAAGAGCACGGGCGCAGACACTGGCGAGGACGAGGGCCGGATGAAACCACGAGCCAAGTTCTTCGTCAGGAAGTCCCGCAATGCAGCCAACTCGGGCTCCGACATGGAGTACAAACGCCCCACTGGGAGAGGCGCATCAGGGACTAGGTCAATGGAGCAGTCGTAGGGCCTGTGCGGGGGTAATTGGTCCGCCTCTGACTCGCTGAACACGTCAGCAAAGTCGGACAGTTCGGGAGGCAAGGAAACCCCTGAGGAACCCTCCACCTGGCCGGCACAGATATGGCGGGTGTGGTCCACGCACTGCAAACTTGGGAAGGTGACCAAGTTCTGAGACCAATAGATCTGTGGATCATGCGCCCGGAGCCACGCCAGTCCCAAGACCACGGGGAAGTGCAGATCCGAAGTGACGTAGAACTGAATGGCCTCCACATGGGTACTGATGGCCATACTCGCGGGTTGCGTGGCGGCCGTGATAGGCCCGGACAGGAGCACTCGACCATCGATGGTCTCCACAAGCATGGGCGGATCCACTGGACACTGGGGAACAGCCCATTTGGCCACAAAGGCCGAATCCATAAAGTTAGTGGTAGCCCCAGAGTCAATTAAGGCATGGACTGGAATCCCCTCTGACTTGCCAGGGAGGATCAGACGTGCCTCCAAAATCAAATGCCGTGGAGGTTCACAGGCACCGTTGGAACGGCGTCGCTCGGAGTGGATGTTGTGGGTCGCCCGATCTTTCACACCGTCTAGATCGGGCTCGGGCCGTTTCCCGATAACAAAGCAGGGGACTTTCTCAGGGCAGGCTTGGTCACTGACGCCCGCTGACGCTTCTTCGGGCAAGAAGCAGCCAAATGTCCAGGGTCCCCACAGTAAAAACACAACCCCTCCGATCGTCGTCTGTCCATTTCCGTCACCGATAGACGGGACCTGGCGGCACCCAGCTCCATTGGCTCCTCCCTCTGGACCGGGGGCTCACGCACAACAGGGGCGGCAGGGGTCTGTGGGGTGGCACGGCGACTCTTACGCTGCTGCAGCCGGGCATCGATCCGCAGACAAAGATGGATCAGCCCATTCAGGTCTGAGGGAATGTCCACGCGGGCCAGCTCATCCAACATCTCCTCTGACAAGCCATCCTGAAAGGCATCCACGAGCGCAGCCTCATTCCAGGCGGAATCCTGGCTAAGCAGCCGGAAATCGCTGATATAGGCCTGTAGAGGGCGCTGACCCTGCCTCAAAGCTTTCAGGCGTCGGGTGGCCGTCTGTGCCTTAATCGGGTCCTCGTACATGAGGCGCATATGGTCACAAAACCCCCCAAAGTTATCCAACAAAGGGCTAGGCTGTGCCAACAGAGGCGTGCCCCAACGAGCTGCATCTCCCGACAGAAGGCTCAACACGAATCCCACCTTATCTCGGTCAGTGGGGAAATCAGCTGCTTTCACGCTGATATAAAGCTGGCATTGTCCCAGGAAGGCAGGAAACAGTTCTGGATTACCAGCGAATTTATCCGGCATAGCTATCTGACATTTCCTCCTGGGTGGGGGGGCAGCATGTACCTGAGCCTGCAGTTGTGCCACCTGAGTGGCCAGCAAGGTGAGTTGCTGGTTGAGCTGGACATTCTCGGCAAGAAGCTGCTCCATCGTAGTATTAAGGGGTGGGTGGCTGAAAGCAAACTGTTCTAAACCAGCCCTCTTCTCGCACCCCTAATCAAAGGAAGAGTCTGGAAAGCGTCCAAGATCAAAAGGCTTCTGCCAAGTTTTAATTACACTGTTACAAAAATACAAGAGCTTGACTTCTCAAAGAAAAAGTTGCTTTCAGCAACTAGCCCCTCCCCAAACACTTCTTTTATAGAGAGCTCAGGGCGTGGTCTCCCTGTGCCTCCTCCCGAGGAGTCCCATAGCCTTCCTTTGTTTGTCCCTGCTCGTCTGCCTCCTGCGTCGGGCGTCCTTGAACAGGGCCAGCTGTGGGTCATCATCCTCCGCACTCTCGGGCTCACACAGCTGAGAAGAGGTTCCCGGCTGAGGACTCTGCAAAGTCTCCAAATCATCATCAGCCGGTTCGTTTCCCTCCTCCCCCACATCTGAGTCCTCCGATACATCGGACCCGGCTGTCGGGCCCACAGGCTGGCCCTGAGTCACAACAGTGAGCGAAGATGGCAAGCACAGATCCAAGCGCCTCCTGGAACCATTCAGGGTCCATTAGGCACCTGGGATGGAACCACCTGGTCGGTTCCGTAACCCCATGACAGGGGGGGTTGAAACAGAAGGCCAGCTTCAGGAGGTGATGATCGGTCCATGACAGGGGTGTAATAGCTGGAGATCCCCCTCCCAGATCATCAAGCCACCGTCATGATAGAAAAATAAGATCGAGTGTGTGACCCCCCCATGAGTCAGTCCATGAATTACTTGGGTCAGGTCCATGGCCATCATGGAGGCCATAAACTCCCAAGCCAACCCCGACGAACCTCCTAGGGATGGCAGGTTAAAGTCCCCCAGAACCATAAGTCTGGGGAACTCAACCGCCAACCCAGAAAGGGTGTCGAGCTTCTTTTGCAATCAATGAAATAATTTCTGTATCTCCCTGTGTATTTTCCATTTGTGCCTGTCTCGCTCCTTCTTCCTTCCTTCTTTTAAATTCCGGGGATGGCGGAAAACCTGCTTTCAGTACATTGCAATAAAAATCTCGTGCCTTCAAAACTGTATTAAGATGATATCTTGTACCTACGTAGTTCACCACCAATCCATTTGGTATCTCCCATCTAAAGTGGAGCTGCCTCTTCTTTAATTCATCTGCCAAAAAAGCAAACTCTTTCCTTTTCCTTAAAATTCTTGGAGGAATTTCTTTCAGAATCAAAACCTCTTGACCAGCCACTTTAAATCTGTTATTGTAAAAAGCTTGAACAATCACATTTCTAATTGATCTCTTTGTGAAATAAACTACCACATCTCTTGGTAATTTTCTTTGCCTGGCAATCCAGGAGTTGACATGAAATATTTTATCTATATCCACCATAATATTTTCAGCTTGGCAACCCAACATCGGTTCCAGAGCTTCTGCTAAAATCTCCTTCAAATTTTCCTTTGAATCCTCTTTCAAACCTCTTATCCTCAAGGCAAACTCCATGTCTCTGTATTGTATCATTACCACATCATCATCAATCTTATCCATTTTATTCTCTGTTTCAGACATTTTAGCCTCCAATCTCAAATTATTTTGATTTACTTCTTCCACACGTTCATCCAGATGCTCAATACAAGCTGCCAGCCCCTGAAATGCCAATAAAATTTCCTCTCATATTTCCTTATTTTTCTCATCAATAAGCTCTGCCATTTGCTTAGATATTTGCTCAGATTGACATTTTAAAGCATCTTGTAAATGTCAATGCAGGTGTAGGTGCTGCGGGGGGTGGCATCAAAGTCTGTAATACAGACTGTTGCTGAATTGGTGATGCGCCCGCACTTCTCGAAGTAGAAACTCTAGGTGGTTTAGAAGCCATTTTAACACCCAATTAACTTTCGTCTATCACCAGCCAAGCACTTTCAATTCTTGTTACAAAGAATCACTCAGGCACCATCTTCCCCTTCCTTTTAAGATGATCATTAAAACAGAAAGAAAGTTGTGATTCCAGAGTTAAAGTCTTATACTTGCTAATTGTACAGCTCCCGCATCCGCTCTGTCTGCTTCAGTTGCTCAAGATAACAATCAAATCAAATCCAGCAGCTTCGGGGGAGCTCTCACCCTTCAAGCCCCAGAATAAATACTCTAGGGCTCTAGGGGAGCTCTACCCCTACCCAGAACACTCCCCTTCCCCTCTTCGCCCAAGGGGAAGGGTTTTCAAGCCGCAGAACAGCTGATCGTCACTGCTCTGAGGCTTTAATGAGATCGGGGGGCTGGCAGTCGATCCCAACCGTCTGCGCCACTGAAGAGCCACCCGGAAGTCCATCAATACTTTAACCATTTTAACTTTACTTTAAAGTACATACTGGGAAGGAAAAACCTCCTAGCTGATGTGCTATCCCGGCTGCCACAGTATAAAAATGAACAAGGCAATTCTCCCCAGTTCACAACCTGCTGCACAACTCACGCTTTGCAGAACCCCTAATCCTGATGACCCGGGAGTGAACAAAATAAAACAAGAGGTCCTTACCAATCAATGGTTCAAAGATAATCAAACTCGCTAACATGCATGGAAGGTTTGGCATACATGGGGGAAAAATTGTATCTGCCTGAAATGGTCCATCTCAATGCTCTCAGACACAGCCATGATGTAAAACAGGCTAGACACTTTGGATATTTAAAAACTCTACACCTCATCTGCCGGCAATTTTGGTAGCTGGGTCTAAAATGAGATGTGGAAAACTATGTCAAGAGTTGTACCATATGTGCCACCATGAAAAGAATTCCAGGGAAAACCCCTGGGCTACTGCAGTCAGTAGCAGACCCTTCTCAACAATGGGAAGAAATAGCTGTGGACTTTATTGTAGACCTACCCAACAGTAAAGGAAATACTGTCATATGGATTGTGATAGATCTGTTTTCGAAGCAGGCTCACTTTATTGCCTGTAAAGGACTCCCATCTGCACAACAACTGACTAAATTGTTCCTGAAACATATCTACCGACTGCATGGCACCCCTAAGCAAATAATCTCAGATAGAGGAGTACAGTTCACAACAAAATTTTGGAGGAATTTCCTTAAATTAATTGGATCATCTTAAGGCTTATCATCTGCTTTTCATCCAGCTACCAATGGGGCTGCAGAATCCACTAATAAAATGGTGGAGCAATACCTCAGATGCTATGTTTCCTACCAACAGACAAACTGGACTGACCTCCTTCATTTTGCTGAGGTGGGCTACAATAATTCTTTTTCACAGCAGCACTGACTTTTTTGGGGGATAATTTACGATTTCTTATATATATATATATACAAGTTTTATTAATTTTTTAATTTTACATCCAGATCTTTATGAAGCAATATGGTGATTGGGTTGTTTATTTATTTATTTATTTTTGGGACTTATATGCCGCCCTATCTCCCGAAGGACCCAAGGCGGCTAACAACAATAACATACAGCGATACAAAAGTTAAAAAGAATTAAATTAACAGCCCCCCCAATTAAAATTAATAAATTAAAAATTAAAAAACATTTTAAAATCCCTGTCGTCAGTCCAGGTCAGCCTGATGAAAAAGGAATGTTTTAAGGGCGTGGCGAAAGGACCGGAGATCCGGGGCCATCCGGAGCTTAAGGGGGAGTTGGTTCCACAGGGCTGGCACTCCCACAGAGAAGGGCCTCCCCCTGGGGGTCGCCAGCCGACATTGTCTAGCTGACAGCACCCTGAGGAGGCTCTGTCTAGCTGACAGCACCCTGAGGAGGCTCTGTGTGAGCGCACTGGGTGATGGGAAGTCATTCCCGGCAGCACACGGTCCTGCAAATATCCTGGGCCTAGGCCATGTAGGTAAGTACCAGCACCTTAAAAGTAAACAATATCAAATAACAAATCATTTGTAAATAGCTCAAATTACATCAACAAAAGTTCCCTATCCAATTCCCTTAGTTATAATAACATAGTCAAATTAATCAAATTAATACATTTCTAGTTGTAATACAATCAATTAAAACATTTTTCAAAGTATTTTCACTTATATGTATCCATGTCCTGTTTTTGAGTTTTACCTAATTGCAATAAGATGTTCCAAAATAGCCTATAATATATAAATGAAAACTTAGTTTTCAGGTAGCCCACATTTCCCCATTTCAATATATAGTAACTATCCTGTTCGAAATAGATACATTATTCATTTCAATACATTCATATTTTATACCGGTTTCTTCTGTTTAACATCTTAATAGTATAAATCAGTTCTAATAAGTAGCTTTCTTTTCCCTTAGAAGTATAAAAATTAAGTATAAATCAGTGTATATATATTTTTTATTTATTTTAATTCCATTTATATCCCGCCCTTCTCCGAAGAGTCAGGGCGGCTTACCTTTTTAAAATTCCCCTTAAGCCATTAAAAAAAAGAGAAAGAAAAAAAGTTAAGCTCTATCATTGCAACAAGTATATTCCATTTATCCTCTTAGTATTTCATTAATATAATAGTTTCCCTATCTAATATGCATAGATATTCTATTTATCATCCTTACAGTTCATCTATAATTGATAAAGTACGTTTTATTGTTTGTGGCTAATTTTCATTCCCTTAAAAATCTAAATCTTAAATATAAAATCAGTTTAAAGTCCTAATTCTATTTTCCCACCAAATCGTACAGTGCCATTTGTCAAGCCAGGCGAACCCCAGAATTACCGCTTCAGTCATTTTTGGAATCACCACCACTCTCCAATTTCTAAGTGCACTGGTTCAGTTAGGTGGGTAGTCACCCCCCCATGAGTAATCCATCAGCCTGCTCAAACCTCATGGGCATGGGTAGCAGATTTGCTCTAATATGCAGTTTTATGACTGTAGGGAGGTTGATTAGGTATTGAGCGCAACCCGAATCAACTAAAATATTCGAGTCCATCTGAGTCCCTGATTTTAGAACTACTATTCTGGCTGATAAGGCCAAAGGTGGGACAGGCTGACTCACCATTGGGTCATCTTCCCTTCATCATCACTGTCATAGGGATCTGGTGCAGGTAGGCTTTTAGCTGGTTCCTTTTGCTTCTCCTGGGGAGGAGAGGTAACTTGCGCAATCTGCCCCTGGCTGACCCAATTTGACTTCTCATGTGTCGGTCAAAGCTGTCTCTTAGGCTTGGTTGGAGGAGTGGCCGCACTTTTTGGTGGAGGGAAAGGAATTGGGCACTTGATGTCCAGGTTGTCCACACCTGTAGCACTTGCTCTGGGACCCAACGGTTGCTCGAACAGACCCAGGTGTCATTGGTGGTGCTCGTTGTGTTGGTTGACTTGAACTGAAATCCAGAAGCAGCAGGCTTGTAGTACCATGTCAGTTCGATATCCATGTTTGTAGCTAAGCGGTACCAATCATGGAGATAATCAGGGTTACCTCTGCAGATGCATGTCTGAAATAGATTGTGATCCAGCCTTGCTTTGAAATAATGGATCAAAGATTATTGGGACCAATATCTGATCTTTCCTGCTAGCCTGAGAAACTCTCTCATGTATTCTCTGGCTGGTCACCCTCTCTGTTTAACATCATATAGGTCCTTTTCTGCTTTCTGGGACTCATCCTCAAATCAGGCCCTCAGTCCATGCGTGAAACGATCGAAATCCCATAGCTCAGGTGCTTGCTCCTCCTGTAGGCCAGCTACCCATTCTGCAGCTTCCCCCTCCAAGTTGGCAGCCACTGCATCAATCATTTCTGCTTCATCCAAATAAGCTTGTTCATAACAATTTATGTGAGACCACACCTGATTTAGGAAAATAGTTACTTTTTCAGGATCTCCATTGAAAGTGGGCTTAAGAGGAGGTGGGACAGCTGGGCAACGATCCCACAGGCCTTGCATGAATCCAGGGAAATATGGTTGAGGTGGCTGCAGTCTCCCTCTTTGAAACCCTGGTGGTGGGGGTCTCAGACTGGCAGGTCGCTGATGCTGGTCAGGGCTGGCATGGCGCCGATAGGGATCGGGCCCACTAGATGCTGGTGACGATCTGGGCTGGGAGGATGTCTATGGCGGTCGGGGCTAGCATAGCGCCAATGATGCTCTGGGCTGAATAGGCTTCAGTGGCGATCAAGGCTTGGAAACCCTGATCAGTACAGGTGAAAGGAGAGCCTGCAATGAAATCAATGTCAATGTTGCTAACATCAGATGTTCTTGCTTTGACCATATATGGGGATGCAGCCATTTTCCTTAACTTGTGTGTTACCCTTAGAGTTAGAAATAGATGATACTGGGGGGGGGGAGGAAGAATGTGTATGGGAATTAGTTAGACATAACAATATCATAGTGGTGTGTGATTCAAGGTTGTTTGAAATAAGAGATGATAAGAAATGGGTTGGAGAACTGAAGGGAAAGTCTGTATTTCAAACTAATTGGAGAATGTGATTTATGACTGTTAGTTAGAGGAGGGAATTGTGTTTGATACTATGTGTTCAGGGGAGGGGAATTCAGATTTTGGCTTCGACTATGTACATGCCAATTCTATGCTACTCGAATAAAGATTCCTTAAGGTAAACAATTCCTCAAAGTTCTTTGAAGAGTTTCATCTGTTGGAACCATGACATTAAGCCAAAATCTCCAAACATTCCAAACTATCTAGGGGTCCCAAGCCCCAGTCACTGTCCCTAGACTTGGGATAAGCTGATGAAGATTTGGGGAAGATTTCATCATGGAGAAAGAGAAATTGCCTGAAGCCAGCACCCTGGCAGCAGCTGCTACCCTAGGGGTGGTGGTGGGGGAAGCGACAGCCAGAAAACTGGTGGAGAAGGAGCTTTTACAGGCCTCCAAGCAGCTAGGAGAGCTGATCTGGTCTTCAGTTTGGACCCAGCCAAGTGGAGACTCAAGATGCCTCGAGATGGCCTTGCCACCCTCAAGGGCTTCAAAGGCAGATGAGGTTGAGCTACCACACAGGTCGGCAACCTGAAACAGCAAAAGAGCCACTCAGAACCGGTTCCATCACACACACAAAAAACTGGGAGCTGCAAAATGTGCACGCACATGCACAGAATAACAGGCTTGATTGAAGAGTGGGGCCTAAGGCAAGACATGCACTAGCCCTGCCCCCATCCCCCTCAGAAAAGACTGCTCTCCCCCTGCCCTGAGCTCTCTCTCTCTGGGACTTTCTTCTTTCCACCTTTTGGCGTGAAGGTTCCAAAGGAGCAGAGGAGGTGGCCAACGGGGAGAAGAATCTTCCGAAGCTTTGCGAAAGAGGGAGGCAATGGTGGGATTAAAATAAAATGGGCGGGGGGAGGTTGAGGAAACCCAGCAGAAGCCTACATCAAAGGACAAGCAAATAAGGCAAGATCAGGGAGAGGAAGAAAACTTTCGGGGCTTGCCCAGCAGGCAGCTGCTCCCTGCTCTCAGAAATCGCCATGGCAGGAGTGGAAAGAAGCAGGGGAACGCCTCTCTCCCCAGTCTACCAAGCAAATAAAAATTTAATGCCGTGGCTGGTGGGCAGGGACCGCGAGGAGCAGCCAGGATTGGAGGAGCAGAAGTCAACAGTGCCAAAGAGGAGGAAGGAAAGGAAAAGTGGGGGTCTTTAAATAGTCACGCCCACTTTTCCCCCTTTTTATCCTATTTTTTGCAATGACCGGTTGCAGATATCCACATGTGTATGCTTGTCAGGTTTGAAAGCCTCTGTTTAAGTTTGTGCATGTGCACAGACATAGGCTGACTCCTCGTCTCCTGCCCTTGCTGCCTCTCTTGTCTTTCTGCCTCTCTCTCTACCACTTAAAGCCATCCTGCACTTAAAGCCAGACCCCCTCTTTCTTTTCCCTTTTCTCTCTCTGTTGTGTATTGTGGGTAGACCGTCAGACACAGATGACAGGACGCCGCGTTAGAACTCAGATTTATTGTGGTTGGAACAAGGAACTCTCCACAGCTTGGCTCTTTATATACAGTTGCCGGCTAGCCGCCGGCCAATCCACATACTTCAAGGATCCCGCCAAAATGGCAGGACCAATAGGATACTGTTGCTGGGTGAGGCTCAGCTGATGCCCAGCTGGCTGTCAAGTTTAACAAATAATACTAACATATAACACTGAATATATAACACCCCTTCCCCCCCAATGAAGAACAATCATAATTGACCCGGCACCAGGCTTGCCATTGCTGGTGACCTATGACCTCACAACGTCTTGAAGATATGCTGGAGGCTTGCGCGTTCTGCTGAAATGTCTTAGTGGCAACTCCACCCTGTCAGGGGACCGGCTATGTTCTTCCCGTTCATTTCCCTGTCTGGGCATGGAGTCCCCCAGCTGGTTCCCCTGGTCCTGTGCTTCCACAAGGGGCCCTGGCCTTTTCATGCTTGGTAGATTCACAACGGGGGACCTTTCAGGTGTTATTGTGACTCCATGGCCACAGGTTTGCCCCCTGTCACTAGTTACTTTCCTATGTTGATTTTCTGGGGCACGCTTCCTCAGCTGATCTAAATGCCTCCTCATCTGACGGCCCCCTTCCCCCTCAATAAGGTATGACAATGGCCCTGTTTTATCAATCACCACCCCTTTCACCCAGAAATCCCCACCGGAGTAATTCCTTGCCCACACATAGTCCCCAACTACTAGCCCCATCATGGTCCAGTGTTGCACTCCTTCTGTTGCCACTCGGTCAGGGTGCAATCTGTCCAGTTTAGTCATGAGGCGTCGGCCCCAACGAAGTTCAGCCGGGCTTTTACCGGTGGTTGTGGACGGAGTGGTATGTTGGCTTAGTAGGAATTGTGCCAGTCTTTGGTGCCAGTCTCCGATGACAATTCGCTTCAGGGCATCTTTTGTTGATCTTACCATTCGTTCAGCAAGGCCATTAGTGTTGTGAATCAGGGTCAGCCTGTGGGTTCGACAGTTGGGTCGGATGACTCAGAGGAGGAGGGGGGTGTTGAAGACCTTGCTGAGGGGGTTGAAGATCTTGCTGATGAGAGCCCTCAGCCAGGACCCTCCTGGATGAAGATGACCCACAGCTGGCCCTGTTCAAGGACGCCCGACGCAGGAGGCAGTCAATTAGGAGTAAACAGAGGAAGGCAATGGGGCTCCTCGGAAGGAGGCAGAGAGAAGCCACGCCCTGAACTCTATATAAGGGGAATGTGTGGGAGGGCTGGTTTGCTGAAGGCAACCGCTTGGATAGTTCCTGTTTCTTAAAGCTCCTGTTTCTTGGTTCGTGTCTTGTTTGTTTTTGTAGCTATAAATTTGGCAGGCGTAATTCCAGCCTTTTGCCGTTTGTAAATGGGTTGTCCCTGCCTTTTCTGCAGGGCCGGTAGCAGGCTGGTACAGAACAGTTAGTCTCCGGGTGGAAAGGGGCGGATGTGATATGCCTAATCAAGTTGGCCTTGATAAAAGCCTGAAAATCAGCAGATTTAAATTGTGGGCCGTTGTCTGACACAATGACATCAGGCAAGCCATGAGTTGCAAAGAGCCCCATAAGCACATGTACAGTTTTTGGCGTGGTCATGCTAGACACTGGCACTACCTCCAACCATTTAGAATAACTGTCCACTACAACGAGGAAAAGGTGACCTTGGAAAGGGCCTGCATAGTCAATGTGGATTCTTGACCATGGTACTTGTGTTGGTTCCCATTTGTGCACAGTGGAATGAGGTTGTTTGGGTCTGGTTTTTTGGCACTGATAACACCCTGCGACCTGCCCTTCTGTTTCCTTGTTGAGGCCTGGCCACCACACGTAGCTGCGGGCTAGGGCCTTCATCCTGACAACACCGGGGTGTCCCTCGTGTAATGCCCCTAGAACTGTAACCCTCAGTTTGTCTTCGACTATGACCCTATTTCCCCATAACAAACACCCTTTGTGTGACGATAATTCGTTCCTCCTGGTAAAATATGGTTGGAAATCCTTCCCTGGGCACTGCGCTAGCCATCCCGAGGCTGCCCATGTTGCTACCCTGCTTAGGATTTTATCAGTTGCTGTGCTGTTTGCTATATCTTTAGCTTGCAGGGGGGAGTCAGGAAGTTCCTGGATGGCAATGACATTACAGGCCGGGGCTGGATCTGGCTCAATAATTGACAGGGGCAGTTTGCTCAATGCGTCTGCGTGCCCCATGTCCTTACCAGGTTTATATTTTAAGTCATACGAATAGGCAGACAGGAATACAGACCATCTTAAAACCCCAGGGGAAAGGATCTGAGGTGTTATTTTATTGGTTGTGAATAACCCCAACAAGGGTTTATGATCGGTGAAGATAGTAAATTTCCTACCATACAGGTAGTCGTGAAACTTTTTGACCCCTGCTACTAGGGCAAGGGCTTCCCTATCAATCTGAGCATAATTCCTCTCCGCTTGTGTAAGTGTCCTGGAGTAAAAAGCAATAGGCTTTTGCTCCCCTGTCTCTTCCAAGTGACTAAGTACAGTGCCTACTCCATAGGGTGAGGCATCGCACGCCAGGCATAAGGGTTTTCCCTCAATGAAATGTGTGACAGCTGAATTATTAGAGAGCAACTGTTTTAGAGCTTTGAAGCTATTGTCGTGCCTGGTGGACCAGTCCCAGGGGGCGTTATTATCAAGTAGCCTATGCAGGGGTTCAGCAATCGTTGCTTTATGGGGTAGAAAGGAATGGTAGAAGTTAATTAATCCTAGGAATGCTTGTACTTCTGCCCTGTTCCTAGGGGTGGGTGCCATCTTAATAGCTCTTATTTTAGAGTCAGTGGGGTGGATGCCCTGAGCATCCACCCTGAACCCCAAAAATTCTGTGGAGGATACTGCGATATGGCACTTGTCCTTCTGTAATTTTAAACCGGCTATTGTGATTCAGGGTCAGCCTGTGGGTTCGGCAGTTGGGTCAGACGACTCAGAGGAGGAGGAGGGGGGTATTGAAGAGCTTGCTGAGGGGTTGGACAGCTTGTTGAGAGCCCTCAGCCAGGCCCCTCTCATCTGGTCACAACGCAGACCCAGCTGTGTGAGCCTGACAGCGTGGATGAAGATGACCCACAGCTGGCCCTGTTCAAGGACGCCCGACGCAGGAGGCAGTCAATCAGGAGTAAACAGAGGAAGGCAATGGGGCTCCTCGGAAGGAGGCAGAGAGAAGTCATGCCCTGAACTGTATTTAAGGTGGAATGCGTGGGAGGGCTGGTTTGCTGAAGGCAACCGCTTGAAAAGCTCCTGTTTCTTGGTTCGTGTCTTGTTCTATTTGTTTTTGTAGCAATAAATTTGGCAGGCGTAATTCCAGCCTCTTGCCTTCTTGTAAAAGGGGTTGTCCCTGCCTTTTCTGCAGGGCCAGTAGCAGGCTGGTACAGAACACCGGCCAATCGGAACCTTTGCAATACGGCTCTCAACCTGTCAGCTAACTCAGACTCCGATTCTCCCACTATCAGCACATCGTCAAAGTAAGGGCACACACCAGGGATGCCTTTGAATGTTTTTTCCATTATCTCCTGGAATATTCCAGGAGCTACAGCAATATCGAATTGTAAGCGATTCACTCGAAAGGCTCCCTTGTGTGTGACAATTGTTTGAATTGCAGCTGTTTCGCGGGTGACCAGAAGTGTCTGGTACGCCTGCGCCAAGTCGAACTTGGCAAAGATGGCGTCGGACTGTATTGCTGCGAGGACGTTTTACCGAGGGGACCGGGTAAGCATGCGAATTCAAGGCCCGGTTCACTGAGGCCTTGTAATCCACGCAAATTCTTATGTTACCAGTTGCTTTTAGGGCGGTAACAATAGGAGTTTCCCAATCTCCCCCTTCTACGGGTTCTAGGATTCCCTGTTTCAGTAGTTTATCTAGTTCATTTTTGATTTTTTCTTTTAACGCGAACGGAACCCTCCTAGCTTTAATTCAAATGGGCAAGATGTCTGGATTTAGTCTTAATTTTATTGGGGGCCCGGTGTATTACCCTAGCCCCCCCAAACACATCTGTAAATTGGTTACAGACAGAGTCTAGGTTGTTTGTTTGGATAGTGTTTATGCCCCCCAACCAAATGCCCAGGGCCTGAAACCAATCTAAACCCACTAAATTAGTTCATTTTCCCTCTGTGATTAGAACTTGTAATGGGCCCTGGAAATCCCTATATTTGACTAACACTGTTGCCTGGCCCTTTAATTTTATCGGGGAACGTTGGAAGTCAGTCTAATTTTGGTTGGCTTTATGCAAACCCGCTGACCGCTCTTGAAGCAGATTGCCGAATAGGTCTCTAATGAGATTAGGGATACAGGTGATCCAGAATCCACTTCCATTTGGCAAGGGATTCCTTCCACACTGATTGTAATTTTGATTTTAGGTTTGAGCGGGGGGTGGATTGCCGTCTGGCATGCCACTTCCAAATTTTCTATGACTAAGGGTGCCCAGGTCCCAGGGGGCTTGAGGGGGTTATTGATACCTGCTGGCTGTTCATCGATGTCATTTACGTTGTCGCGGTTCCAGGCTCGGCAAATGGTTTGAATGTGGCCAGTTTTACCACAGGCATGGCATCTGGCACCGTGGAACCAGCAGGATGCTCTGGGGTGGTTGCCTCCACAGCTGGCACAATTTGAGCTGCTCCCAGTCGGGTTTCGGCTTTGGACTCTTGGGTTCTTGTTGGCTCCTACCGGCTTCTTCTGTGACGGGGTGTAGTCATGTCGGGTCTTGAATTTCTCCAGTCTCTGGAGGATGGCATCAATTTGTGCTTCGTTGGCCGGTTCCTCTTCTTCGTTGTCCACAGCATTCTCCTGATGCATGGAGCCACTCGAATTGTCACCATGTTTGAGCGCGTTTTTTTCGTTAATCGCCTCCTGAGCCATAATTTCATTAACGACTTCTGACAGGCTCAGGGTGGGTTTTGCGATTATCTTTTGCTGGAGGTGATCGTCGCTCAGACTGAACACAATTCTGTCCTGAATCCGATCTTCGAGGTCGGGGAAACTGCACATTCGGGCGGCTTGACGCACGGCAGCTACGAAGTCCATTGCTGATTCTCCGGGAAGCTGGTTCCTCTGGATGAATCTGAGTCGCCAGTAGATTTCAGATTTCTTTGGCATGAAATGCTGGGTCAACTTGCTGACGAGGTCAGCGTAGGGCAGTGCCGTGACTGGATCTGGGATGCTTAACCCGACAGCCACGTCATACACGGCTGGCCCGCTGATGCATAGCAACACCACTGCTTTTGCCCTATCTTCCGTGATTTTATTCACGAAGAGATACCCCTCGACTTGTCCCAGGTGGGACTCCCATTGTCCCGGGTGGCGGACATCAAATTCGCGCACGTGTCCTATTTGGGTCATTCTGTTCTGGTCTGTTCACTGCTTGATGGGAAGGAATTTAATCGGGAGAGTTCACTCTTCCCTCCTTTCCTGTAGTCCGTGCTTCAGCTCTTGTGACTCAGCTAGTGCTTCAGCTCAAGCAGTATCCCACCTTCATCGCCACTGTTATGTATTGTGGGTAGACCGTCAGACACAGATGACAGGACGCCGCATTAGAACTCAGATTTATTGTGGTTGGAACAAGGAACTCTCCACAGCTCGGCTCTTTATATACAGTTGCCAGCTAGCCGCCAGCCAATCCACATACTTCAAGGATCCCGCCAAAACGGCCGGACCAATAGGATACTGTTGCTGGGTGAGGCTCAGCTGATGCCCAGCTGGCTGTCAAGTTTAACAAATAATACTAACATATAACACTGAATATATAACACACTCTCTCTCTTTCTCTCTCTGTGTGTGTTTGTGTGTGTGTGTGAGAGAGAGAGAAAGAGACCAAGTCTGTTGGTTTACCAGCGAGCCACTGCCACCTCCTCCTTGTCTCCTGCCCTTGCTGCCTCTCCTGTGGAGATGTCTTTGCATCTCTCTGCCTCTCTCTCTGCCACTTAAAGCCATCCTGCACTTAAAGCCAGGCCCCCCTCCTTCCTTCCCCCTTTTTCCCCTCTCTCTCTCTCTGTTTGTCTCTGTGTGTGAGAGAGAGAGAGAGAGAGAGAAAGAGAGAGAGAGAGAGAGACCAAGTCTGTTGATTTACCAGTGAGCTACTGCTGCCTCATCTCCTGCCCTTGCTACCTCTCCTGTGGAGATGCATTTGCATCTCTCTGTGTCTCTCTCTGCCACTCAAAGCCAGCCTGCAGCAGTTTCAATCGGCCCCAATTGCCAGGGCGTCCCCATGGAAGTCAATAGAGGTCCGCGGCACCTCAAAAAGCCAGCTGCGACACCTCCAAGTCTGTTGATTTTACCAGCGATCCACTGCCTCCTGCAGTTCCACATCGCCTTCTTTCACTCTGAACTGCGGCCCGCAAGGATTCCTCTCCCCACAGCTGCCATGCCGGTTCATCTCTCACACTGTTGGTGCTGTGAGCCGTGGGGACACCTCACCCCGGCGGCATCGGTGGCCCGCCTCTGCTGGGTCCTCTGTCCTCTGGCTGTGCCGATGATGTCAGAACCGTGCTGAGCCACTTGTTGACTCTGGCGGCATCCCGGAGCTGGCCCAGTCTCAGCCGATGGGCCGTGGTCCACACAGTCTGCTTATTGAGCTGCCCGGCTTCCTGGCAGCACATTCTACAGGGGAGGTCTGCTAGGGAAGCAGCGGTCCAGTGTTGTTTCCCCCCTCGTGCATGTGTGTGTGTGTCAGACCCACGGGAATGGCTGGTAGAGGCAGCCAACAGTCCGGCATTTTTCCCCCTTGCCTTGTGCTTGTCTATGTGTGTCAGACCCACAGGGAATGGCTGGTAGAGGTGGCAGCACACCATGGCTGCCACCTAGGCTGTGATCCTAGGATTACCCTGGTTGGACAAATGGAAGCCGTTTATCTGATGGGAGAAAGGAATGAGAACTGTGAGGCTACCTATAGGGCCTAAACCCCCCACTGATTCAACAGATGTTACAGGACACTTTAGCCCACCTAATGAGCAAGCGCACATGGCTGTCTCACCTCCACTAGCCGAGCCATTCATCCCTAGAAAGTACTGGGACCTAGTGGAGGCATTTAGTGAGAAAGAATGTGATGCCCTGCCTCCTCACCGACCCAATGATTGCTCTATTGAACTGTGGCTGGGAGCCAAACTCCCACAACTGAGAATGTACACTATGTCCCCCCTTGAAATGGAGGAAATGCTGCGATATGTGGATAAAAATCTAGAGAGGGGATTCATTGAATGGGCCAAGTCTGCGGTGGGGGCCCCTGTGTTGTTTAAAGAAAAAAAAGATGGGCCTCTTCATCTCTGCATTGACTATAAGGGTCTCAATGCTGTGAGTGTGGAAAAAAAAAAATAATAATAATAATAATAATAATAATAATAATAATAATAATAATAATAATAATAATAATAATAATAATAATAATAATAATAATAATTTTATTTGTATACCGCCCTTCTCCCGAAGGACTCAGGGCGGTGAACAGGGCAATACATGTTAAAAGACAAAATACAAAAATTAAAAAAGATTAAACAAAGTGCCCAAAACTATAACAATAGGTTAAAATACATTAAACAGTAATAAAACCCGACCCCATCCCGTCAGGCCAGGCCAGTTTGTTCGAACAGATAAGTCTTTAGATCGCACCGGAAGGAGCGGAGGTCAGGCGCCATCCGGAGCTCAACCGGAAGATGGTTCCATAAATCCGGCGCGCCCACAGAGAACGCCCTCTCCCTGGGGGCCACCAGTTGGCATTCTTTGACTGGTGGCACCCTGAGGAGGCCCTCTCTGTGGGAACGTAGTGGGCAGAGGGAAGTTGATGCCGGCCGCATGTGCTCCCTAAGGTATTCCGGACCCATGCCATGTAGGGCTTTGTAGGTCATTACCAGCACCTTGAATCTCACCCGGAAGACAACTGGAAGCCAATGCAGCTCGCGGAGCAGAGGTGTAACATGGGAGTATCGGGAAACTCCCAACACAACTCTCGCGGCTGCATTCTGTACCAGTTGGAGCCTCCGAGTGGTCTTCAAGGGCAGCCCCATGTAGAGAAAATAAATACCCCCTCACCTTCCTGAAGGACTTACTAACCCACTAGGCTAAGGGGAGTGTCTTCACTAAATTAGACCTGAGAGAGGCATACTACTGGGTGAGAATAAAGGAGGGAGATGAGTGGAAAACTGCCTTCAACTGCCCCATGGGGAGATCAGTTCAAAGTCATACCATTTGGACTACAGGGGTCCTCAGCTATATTCATGCAGTTGATTAACGAGGTCCTACACGATCATCTATACAAAGGGGTTCTGGTGTATCTTGATGACATCCTGATATACAGCACAAATATGACTGATCAT
Source organism: Vipera ursinii (assembly GCF_947247035.1). NCBI lineage: Eukaryota > Metazoa > Chordata > Lepidosauria > Squamata > Viperidae > Vipera > Vipera ursinii. Next base: position 21,864,393 of record NC_139521.1, on the reverse strand, counting down.
ATAAAGCTGGTGAGAGAAGTGTTAAAGAAACTATTAAATGCCAAGCTTTATGCCAAATTGTCAAAATGTGAATTTCACCGGACCCCATTAGATTATCTTGGCTATAGAATTTCCAGTGAAGGCATTGAAATGGACCCAGCCAAAGTGAGGACTATAATTGAATGGCAGCCCCCCAAAGACTCGTAAACAGCTCCAGAGCTTTCTAGGTTTTGCCAACTTCTATCGTCAATTCATCCCCTCCTTTGCCAAGATTGCCTTACCCCTTTCAAAGCTACTCAAAACAGGCAAAGGAGGAGGGAAGCCACGACCGAGCCAACCACTAGTATGGACTATGAGCTGTCAAACAGCTTTTGAGAATTTAAAAAGACTATTTGCTGTTGAACCAGCCCTAAAGCACCCCTGCCCAGGGGAGCCCTGTGTAATTCAAGCTGACGCCAGTGACATGGCTGTTGGAGCTGTTTTACTGGAGCACAACAATGATGAAAATTGTAAACTTGAATGCATTTGGGTCAATATAAAAGGGGGGGAATGACATTGCCATAGATGTTTACTATAGACCACCCAACCAAACAGAGGAAATAGATGAACTTTTTGCTAGTCAGCTAACTAAGGTATGTAGGAAGCACATCACAATAGTAATGGGTGACTTTAATTACCCTGATATCAACTGGGAGACAAACTCTGCACCAAGTGGAAGATCAAACGGATTCCTGACAAACCTAGCAGACAACTGTCTCCCAAAAAGTAGAGAAGGGAACTAGGGGATTAGCCATATTGGATTTAATTCTCACTAACAGAGATGAAATGATATAAAGTGTTAAAGCCACAGGAACCTTGGGGGGAAGTGATCATGCAATATTGGAATTCAACATTATGGAAGCACCAGCAATAGAACACAGCCAAACTAGAGTTTTGGACTTTAAAAGAGCTAATTTCAATAAACTTAGTGAGAGCTTGGGGAGAATTCCATGGATGAGAATCCTCAGGGGAAAGCAACTCAAGAAGCTTGGGAAATTCTTAAAAGTGAGATAATAAAGGCCCAGTCTAGCACAACACCAACAAAGAAGAAAAATAAAAGCTCTCAAAAAACCCCAGCATCGCTGCATAAAGAACTCTCTGATAAATTGAAAGATAAAAAGGACAAGTATAAAAAGTGGAAAGAGGGGCACATAACTAAGTCAGAATATCAGCAAATAGCCGTGCCTGCAAAAGATGAAGTGAGGAAAGCTAAGGCTCAAAATGAACTAAGGCTTGTGACCAAAGTCAAAAATAACAAAAAAAGCTTCTTTCAACATGTAAAAAACAAGAAAAAAGTTAAGGAAATGATTGGTCCATCAGTGGGAGAAAGTGGCAAGAAGGTGACAAGCAACAGGGAGAAAGCAGAACTATTTAACTTGTTTTTTTGCCTCTGTGTTTACACAAAGGGAAAAAACAGTCCAACCTATCAAAACACAATGCCATAAAAAACAGAATAGAAACACAAGTTAAGATTGGCAAGAAAATGGTAAGTGATCACCTGTTCGGCCTAGACGAGTTCAAATCACCAGGACCATATGGATTACACCTCAAGGTTCTCAAGGAACTGGAAAATGTGATCTCAGAACCACTGAACTATATTTTTCAAAGAGCACTGGGGAACTACCAGAGGACTGGAAGAGAGATGATGTAGTTCCCATCTTCAAAAAGGGGAAAAAATAGATCCAGGAAACTATAGACCTACCAGCCTGACCTCAACACTTGGGAAGATTCTGGAAAAGATAATCAAACAACAAATCAGTGAACACCTAGATGCAAACAAAGTCACTACTAAAACCCAACATGGCTTTGTCAAAAACAGATCATGCCAGACAAATCTTATTGCATTCTTTGACCAAGTGACAAAATTAGTGGATCAGAGGAATGCTGTGGATATAATTTACTTGGACTTCAGTAAGGCATTTGATAAAGTAGATCACAACTTACTACTTGATAAGATAGAAAAATGTGGGCTAGACAAAAACAACACCAGATGGATTCGTAGCTGGCTGACAGGCTGTACTAAGCGTGTGGTCCTCAATGGAACTGCATCTACATGGAAGGAAGTGTGTAGTGGGGTGCCCCAGGGCTCTGTTCTAGGCCCAGTGCTCTTCAACATCTTCATCAATGATTTGGATGAGGGGATAGATGGGGAACTCATCAAATTTGCAGATGACACCAAGCTGGCAGGAATAGCCAATACTCCAGAAGATAGGCTTAAGATATAAGAGGATCTGGACAGACTTGAAAACTGGGCGCTATCTAACAAAATGAAATTCAATTGTGAAAAAAGTAAGGTTCTACATTTAGGCAGGAAAAACCAAATGCACAGGTATAGTATAGGTGCTACCTTGCTCAATAGTAGTTACTGTGATAGGGATGTTGGAGTCCTAGTGGACAATCACTTAAATATGAGCCAGCAGTGTGCTGCAGCTGCCAAAAAAGCCAACACAAGTGCTAGGCTGCATTAACAGAGGAATAGAATCAAGATCACATGAAGTACTAATACAACTTTACAATGCCTTGGTAAGGTCACACTTGGAATACGGCATCTAGTTATGGTCACCACGATGTAAAAAAGATGTTGAGACTCTAGAAAGAGTACAGAGAAGAGCAACAAAGATGATTAGGGGACTGGAGGCTAAAACATATAGGGAACGGTTGCTGGAATTGGGTATGTGTAGTTTAATGAAGAGAAGGGCGAGGGGTGACATGATAGCAATGTTCCAATATCTCAGGGGCTGCCACAAAGAAGAGGGAGTCAAGCTATTCTCCAAAGCACCTGAAAGCAGGACAAGAAGCAATGGATGGAAACTAGTCAAGTAGAAAAGCAACCTAGAACTAAGGAGAAACTTCCTGACAGTTAGAAGCAGTGAATGCTCCAACACTGGAAGTTTTTAAGAAGAGACTGGACAGCCATTTGTCTGAAATGGTATAGGGTTTCCTGCCTGAGCAGGGGGTTGGACTAGATGACCTCTAGGGTCCCTTCCAACATTATTATTATTATTATTATTATTATTATTATTATTATTATTGTTGTTGTTGTTGTTGTTGTTGTTGTTGTTGTTGTTGTTGTTGTTGTTGTTGTAAAAGAACCAAAGTGGAGCACCTACTCCTCGAAAGAATTCACTGAAAGCAAAATGTTATGGGCAATCTGGGAGAAGGAGGCATTCGCATTAAGGTGGGGGCTATTAGACTGGCAACACTATCTAGAAGGGAGCAAGGTGCCTTTTGAAATATGGACAGATCACAAAAATCTAGAAGCACTGAAAACTCCCCGCAAATTGTCTCCAAAGCAAGTGCAGTGGGCACAGTACTTTAACCATTTCAGCTTCACTCTAAAGTACATATCAGGAGGAAAAAACTTCCCAGCTGATGCACTATCGAGATTGCCCCAGTACAAAAGTAAAGAGGTTAATGAGGCAATTATCTCCAATCCACAAACGCTGCTCAAGTCACACCTCGCAGGGCCCCTAATCCTGATGACCCTGGGGCAAAGAAAATAAAACAAGAGCTTCTCACCAATCAATGGTTCAAAGACAATCAAACATCCCTAACATGCAGGGATGGTTTGACTTACAAGGGAGGGGGGAGTATATTTGCCTGAAGCCCTCTGTCTTAATGCTCTCAAACACAGCCATGAAGTAAAACAGGCTGGACACTTTGGATATTTAAAAACTCTACATGTCATCCACTGGCAGTTTTGGTGGCTGGGGTTAAAACGGGATGTGGAAAACTATATATGGAGTTGTATTGTATGTGCCACCATGAATAGAATTCCATGGAAAATCCCTGGGTTACTGCAGCTGGTGGCAAACCCTTCTCAACCATGGGAAGAAATAGCTATGGATTTTAAAGTACACCTATCTGAAAGTAGAGGAAATACTGTTATCTGGACTGTGATAGACCTGTTTTCGAAGCAGGCTCATTTCATTGCCCCAAATGATTCTCATCTGCCCAACAACTGACTAAATTGTTCCTGAAACATATCTACCAGTTGCATTGTGCCCCTAAGTGAATAATTTTGGACAGTGGGGGGGACAGTTCACAGTGATGTTTTGGAGGAGCTTTCTTAAATTAATTGGATCATCTCAAGGCCTACCATCTGCTTTTTACCCGTCTACCAATGGAGCCGCAGAATCCGCTAACAAGATGGTGGACCAATATCGCAGATGTTATGTTTCATACCAACAAACAAACTGGACCAACCTCCTCCCTTTTGTAGAGGTGGCTTACAATAATTATGTTCACAGTAGCACTGGCTACATGCCTTTCAGAATAGCCACAGGAAAAGAATTCAACCCAATACCTGAATATCCTCAGGTGCCCTCTACTTCCCAGACACTTGATCAATTGGTGAGGAGGTGGGAAGAAGTTTGGAGAACCATGAAAACTGCTTTAAAAAAGACTTCTGAGACTTATAAAAAGCAGGCAGATAAAAAGAGGGCTCCCCAAAGAACATTCCAAGTTGGGGAAAAGGTTTATCTGTCGACTAAATATTTATGCCTCAAATTACCTAGTAAGAAATTTGGGCTGAAATTCTTGGGGCCTTTCCCCACCATAAGGATTATCAACCCAATCACAGAAACTCCCTAGGCTTTTAGGGTGAGTTCACCCTGTCTTCCATTGCAGCTTGCTGAAACCTTTTCAGGGCTCCACTTTAAGACCTTCCCCTAAGAAGTCACCTGGGCCCCTCGTAGTGGCAGGTCAGACTCACTATGAAGTAAAGCGTATTCTTGACTCTAGAATTTTTAAGGGGAAATTGCAATACCTAGTACAATGGAAGGGACACTCACTGTCTGAAGCCACTTGGGTGAAATCTAGTGATGTGAAAGCTGACAGACTCATCAACTGGTTTTATAGGAAACACCCCAACAAACCGAGAGATAGTCCCTAACATATGCTTTTGTTTACATTACAGGATCTGTCCTTTTTGTAAGGGGAGCGGGATGTCAACGGTGCTAACATCGGATGTTCTTGGTTTGACAATATATGGAGATGCAGCCATTTTCCTTAACGTGTATATTACTCTTAGAGTTAGAATTAGATGATACTGTGGGGGGAGGAAGAATGTGTATGGGAATTAGTTAGACATAACAATATCGCAGTAGTGTGTGATTCAAGGTTGTTTGAAATAAGAGATAAGAAATGGCAGGTTGGAGAACTGGAGGGAAACTGCATTTGAATGTGATTTATGACTGTTAATTAGAGGAGAGAATTGGGTTTTGATATTATGTTTTCAGGGGAGGGTAATTCAGATTTTGGCTTCAACTATGTACATGCTGACTCTATGCTACTTGAATAAAGATTCTTTAAGGTAAACAATGCGTCAAAGTTCTTTGAAGAGTTTCATCTGTCAGAACCATGACAATCAATGGAAATTAAACCTTGGCAGCCTTCAGGGTGCTTTTTAGCGGTAGTGTAGCATTGTACTGCCATGTCCCCCCTAGGATGATGGTGTCCTCCTTCTGAGTTAGCTTTTCTCCCAGGACCTCATGTGTCTGTGGCCTCGCTCCAGCTGTCACAATTATATTTTCCATGAAAGTAGCAGCCTTCACCCCAGCTGCTCCCAGGCTCAGGAGTGATTCCTTTTCCTTTTCCATCTCTGTGTCTTCCCTGAGTCTTTGTCATCCTCCCAAAATAGTTGTGTAGGAGACTGGAGCTCAGGACCCCGTGGATGAATGGATTTTGGAGTCCTGGTTTAATGTCATGGTTCCGATAGATGAGACCAAAAGAAATAAGAACTCTGAGGCATTTGTTTTCCTCAAAGATACATAATATCAGCACGAACAAAGGTGAAACTAAGACTACAAGTCCCCCCCAAAAGGTTACAAAGTAAAAATTAAACTCCCCATCCACTAATTATGTTTTAAATCACATTCTCCAATTAACACAGGTTCTCTAATGGTAATTCTAGCCCGCCAAACACTTGAGCGATTTGACCTTGGTTCCCATAAGAAAGTTTTTGTCTTGTCTGGAACAAAAGAATGCATTTTCCCTCCCCCCAAGTTGTGGCAAACTAAAAAATGAAAAAGAAAGATGGCTGTGACCAAAAGTAGTTTTGTAGATTTGACACTGGGTTTATGTCCCTAAGGGACACGGTGGCTCAGTGGGTTAGGACACTGAGCTTGTCGATCAGAAGGTCGGCAGTTTGGCGGGTCGAATCCCGAGTGCCACGTAACAGAGTGAGTGCCTGTTACTCGTCCTAGCTTCTGCCAACCTAGCAGTTCGAAAGCACGTAAAAATGCAAGTAGAAAAATAGGGACCACTATGGTGGGAAGGTAACAGCTTTCTGTGCACCTTTGGCATCTAGTCATGCCGGCCACATGACCATGGAGACATCCTCAGATAAGCGCTGGCTCTTCGGCTTTCAATGAGCACTGGCCCCTAGAGCTGGAAACAACTAGCACGCATGTGCGGGGGAACCTTTACCTTTACCTTTACCTTTATGTCCCTAATAATGGGGAATGGCCCTACTTATATGGGACCAAGTTTTTTGCAGGGTTGCTGTGACTGCATAAATTTTATAGAAAGGTAAACCTTAACTTTTACTTTAAATCCCTTCTTTCAAGCTTTCATTTTATTGGCTTGTCTCTTGTACTTGTCCCCCGTCTCATCCAGCACTTTGTGGACCATGGGCCAAGTGTTTTGCAGGGTTTGAATCCAATCAGTTAACAATGCCAGTTGAGGGGTGTGTTGAAGGAATTCTGGCATAGGGACAAAGTCCAGGCCAGTAGGCTTTCAGAAGGGTGTGAATCCAATACTACTGTGTACTGAATTATTGTAGGCAACCTCAGCAAATGGTAAGAGTTCAACCCGGTTGTCTTGCTGGTAGTTCACATAACAGCAGAAGTATTGCTCCAACATGACATTAGCATGTTCACAGCCTCCCATTTGTCTGGAGGTAGTCAGCCGAACTTAAGCCCTGGGAAGTGCCTAATAATTTCAGGAACTCTTGTCAAAATATCCAAGATTATGCACTCAAGCACTCCATGCAACCGATACACATGTTGCACTAGAGTCCATATGGATGGGATCTTGGGTCAAGCCATGAAATAGGCCTGTCTGGAGAAAAGGTCCACGATAACCCAAATCACTGTGTTTTCTCAGTTTTCTGGTAATTCCACAATAAAGTCCATTGATATTTCTCTCCATGGGGCTGTAGGACTGGTGCTGGGTTGCAGCAACTTTGGGTCTTGCCAGGATGTCTTTTGGCTGAGGCACAGACCAGGCATCTGGCCATCTAACTCTCAATGTCTCTTTACATGCACAGCCACCATAACTGGCATTTCACAAGGTGGAGAGTTTTAATGAATCCAAAATGCCCTGGGGTCTTAGTGTCATGGCTGCATTGCAGCATGAGGGTTCACTGGCTTGCAGGTACACACAATCTACACACCATCCATGCTAGTTCTCCCTTAGTGAAAGTTCTTCCTTATGTAGTTGGAACCATTTGACCTTTGCAAGAGCCCCTTTCAACACTTGGGCTATATCCCCAGCTACCTGTTCTTTGGGGATTTTTTGTTGCCTTGTTAGGGCTGATATGGCTATTTGTTTAGAAGGGATGATGGAACTGACAACTTCCTCTTTGGTACTGCTATACTGGGACATCTGGGACAGGGCATCCACCAGGATTGTTTTTCTCTCAGGCAGGTAGTGGAGGGTAAAATTGAACCAGTTGAAATATTGAACCCACCTGACTTGTTTTGATGATAGTTTTCTGGGAGCATTAAGCACCTCCAAGTTCTTGTGGTTGGTCCAGACCTTAAAAGTGACTCTGCAGCCCTCTAGGAATTGCATCCATGTGAGGAGGGCCCAACAGACTGTATGTTTCTTTCTCCCAGACGGCTTTTAGGTTTGGTCCCTCTTCAGTGCAGTTTTTCATTCCATTCTCACAGTCCATCCTTGATCAGCCAGTTCATTCTGGTTTGACACCTCTGACTTCTATCATCCTGTCATTCCCTCCCTTCCTCCCCCTGTCCATTCCTTACTTCCCCAAGCTCCTCCTCCTCCCCTGTGTTTTATGGCAGGGTGCCGTGAAGTGAGGTGTGCTGAAGATGGCAGAACCGACATTCTGCCCCCCTTAAAAAAAGGCATCAGTCGTATAGGAGAAAGGAGACAAAAGAGAGAGAGTTCAATGGGATTTATCTGGGTACTTACTATGGAATTTGTGAGGTGTTTTGGGGCTTGGAGATGCTGGGCATCAAACCCATTCTGTCTCAGATGGAGGGAAGTCCTTCCATGCAATTAAGTATTGAATTTTCCCTCTGTGCTTATGAAAGTCTAAAATCTCTAACTTAAAAATGCTGCTCTCCTTCAATTAAAATGGGGATTGGAGGTGGATTTGTTGTAGAGCATAGAGGAGAAGTGATTGCTGGTTTTAATATGCTATAATGGAACACTGGGTGTATACAAAAATGCCCAGGAAACTCACCCCTAAGCAAGCCTGGTGGTCCCAGTACTTTCACCAATTCCACTTTACACTCAAACACTTGCCGGGGGGAGACTTCCTGGCAGATGCCCTGTCTCATGTACCCCAATATAACAGCATGCGAGCCACCGGTTCTAAACCACTCATCCCCAGTAACCAATAACCACCAGGGCCCAAGCTAAGGTAAAGCCGCAACTGGGTCACCAAACTGGAATCAAATTCCAGAAAACCTTAGAAACAGATGAATGGTTCCAGAAGAATAAACACATGTGCACAATTAAAGATGGACTGCCATGGGTGGGGGAGAAGTTATACATACCAACCACCCAGAGAGTCACTTTCATGCAGCTGTGCCATGATACAAAATCAGCAGGGCACTTTGGATTTGTAAAAACACCACATTTAATCAAAAGTCAATTTTGGTGGCCATCCATGAAAATTTCTAGGACATAGAAAGCTACGTGGCCAGCTGCCCAACTTGGGCAGCTGCTAAGAGGTTGCAAGGAAAATTGCCCGGACTGCTACAACCAGTGGCGAATCCCTTGGCCCCATGGAAAGAAATGGATTTTATAGTGGAGTTACTAGAAAGCAATGAAAACACTGTCATCTGGGTCATTATGGACCTGTTTTCAAAACAAGTGCACTTTATCCCTTGCCAAAAAATCCCCACCGCAAAAGTGTTAGCGAAACTATTTGTGCTGCACATCTACAGACCGCACGGGGCACCCCAACACATCACATCAGATAGTGGGTGCAATTCAAATCAGAGTTTTGGAAAGAGTTTCTATTTCTCTTAGGAACCACCCAAGAACTGTCATCTAGTCATCCTCAGACTAATGGATCGACTGAATGTTCGAACTCAGTACTTGAGCAATATTTAAGGTGCTTTATTAATTTCCAGCAAATGAATTGGATGGACCTACTTCCTTTCACAGAAGTTGCCTACAACAATGCAGTCCACTCCAGCACAGGTTACACTCCCTTTCAAGTAACCACCAGCAAAGTTTCAACTCTATGCCAGAACTAACCCCAAATGAGCCGGTAATCCCATCACTGAAAGAGTGGATATCCCAATTACAAAACACCTGGCCAGTTGTTACGAAAGCCTTAGACGAAGCTACAAAAGCACACAAAACACAAGCGGATAAAAAAAGAGTCGAACCTAAACCATTCACTGTACAAGAAATTGTGTATTTGTCTACAAAATATCTAAAATCTCTACAACCCTCTAAAAAACTTGGTCCAAAATATATAGGACCTTTTCCAATTAAAAGTATCATAAACCCAGTAACAGTAGAATTATAATTAACAAAGAACCTCAGACAAATACACTCAATCTTTCACTGCAGCCTGCTGAAACGAGAACAGTCACCCTTACGGCCAAAAATCCCCCTCCACCTCCAATCATGGTTGAAGGAGAACAACACTTCGAAATAAAAGAAATCCTAGATTCTTGAAAATACCATGGGGCAACCCAATACCTAGTAGGTGGAAACACCTTCCCTCCTCACAGAATGAGTGGGTCCACAAATGTCACATTAGAGCACACAAACTGTTAAAAAAGTTTCATACGGAATATCCCAACAAACCCGACTAACCCCTATACCTGTTTGTTTCTCTAGAGGTGGATCTCTCCTATTTTTAAGGGGGGCAGAATGTCAGAACCCATTTCTATTTCATTTCTATCTATCCCCTCTGACACAAAATCAAATCTCACCTTTCCCTGGGTTCTGCCATATTCCCAAGGGAGAGGGGAGATGTGCCCATGGGTTTATTGCCTCTGCTTCCTCTATCCGCTACAATGTAACATTTTGCTTTCCTGCTTCCTATCTCTCTCTCTGAACTTTCTCTCCATAAACTAGAACAAGGGAATAAGGAATGTAACCTCCGTGCCTGGTTTATTTCTATGCTCTCAGAGGAAAGTGTGAAGAGCCGGCCAGCTGTCGCTGTGTGAACCAGAAATGGGCCAATGTTATCTCCCCTTTTCCCACAATGGACCTAACACCTGGGGATTGGCAGTACCCACTGGCCGGATGAACTATGGGGTGGGGTCTTGCTTTCAACAGTTTCTGTTGAAAAAATTGTTTCCAAGAGTTCTGCTTTCTTAAGATGTGGGATTGAAGTGGGTCCTGACAGCTTTATTCATCTCTGTCTGTCGGAACCATGACACATTGCTGAAGTGAAAGATTCACTTTTACTAAATTCAAGCAGTTACAGCATAAGCAAAACTGAATTTGAATATTCCCATGCAAAGCCTGTATTTTCCCCACTTCTCTGCCCCCTCCCCTTGACCAGTCCATTAGTATCCAATTGTGTTCATTTTAGATGTTTTGGAAATGGCTTTGAGGTTTGGTGTCTCTTTGATGCAGTTTCACATTCCACTCTCATTGTCCATCCTTGATCAGCCGGTTCATTCCAGATTGACACCTCTAGTTCCTATCATGCTGTCATTCCCTCCCTCTCTTTCTCCCCCTGTACATTCCTTAATTCCCCCTCCTCCTCTCCCTCCTCTGCATTTTATGGCAGGATACCAACGAAACAAGGTGTGCTGAAGATGGCAGACCTGACATGTAGCCTGATTTGTTGTATGTAATAAATATGAGGCACTTCTGAGAGAGATTTATATGACATTTTGTAATGAAAGGTATCAAAATTTGGGAATTGTTTCCTTTTGCTTCTTTCCCTACAGTATGAAGAAGACATGTCACTTAAAATCAAGTATATCAATATAAATTTAAGCAATATAGTTTTACTGAGCAACACTGGGAAAGAGAACCTGTTGAATTTTGGATCTTCAGGAATAAATGAAATAAATTTTGCAGCATACCTGTCAGAGGTAAGGTGTTGACTAAATTGCTTTTCAGCTGACTGGGATGGAGAAAGAGATGAGAAATGGTTGACCCTCTAATTCCAGAGACCTGACGGGGAGGTGTTTTTCACTTTGCTTTCCTCTGATAGCTATAAGATCAACTGTTATATAACAGAATAACAGAGTTGGAAGGGATCTTTGAGATCTTCTAGTCCAACCTCAAACTCAGGCAGGAGACCTTATGCCATTCCAGACAAGTGGCTGTCTGGTCTCTTCTTCAAATATATACTGTATCATCAACACACAAAGAACTTTGCCTCATTTTTTTTTAAAAAAGACCATTGCTTATGTATCATGACCAGTCAGGCTGCCAAAATCAGGATGGGAGCAAACACATATGTACTTTTTAAAAACCTGTCTTTGTCCATTGAAGGCTTGTCAATCTTTGTTGTACTACCAGACTGATATTTTGCTACTACATTCTAACCTTGTTCTCCCTCTACAAAGTCTAATGCTGTATGATTTCCCCGCCCCCTCTAGATTAACAAGAGCATCACCAAAATTGATCTGTTGTTATATGCGAATGATTTGGAAGAAAGAGCAGATCAGCTGGTAAGTTTGATTTCTTGCTGTGAAATGGTGACAACATACAACAATCTTCCAATGATCTGAACGAGTGACAATAATAGATTATTCTATATGGAAGCATGCAGGTAGGGAAAGAAGGAATATTATTTTTATTTTCTGATATTACTGCTTTTCTACTCTTTAATAAAGGCAGAAATCTTACATATTGGAAACTATACATTTAACTGTTTTCTTGCATTTCTAGCCCAAAGGAGCATTAGAAAACGCTTTGAAAGGACATGCAAATACAATTCGGCTGATACATAACCAGCAAGTTGTTCCACTGGAACAAGGAATGGTAAAAAATTTACAGTGACATTTTAATAAGCTGTAATATTGATAAACTGGAGCAAGTTCAGAGAAGGGCTACCAAGATTTATTTATTTGTTTGCTTATTTATGTGTTAAATTTATATAGCTGCTCATCTCACAAAAGAAATTACTCTGGGAAAGATGCAAAAAGCTACAAAATATTAATTACTAAATACAAAACAATTATTATCATTAAAACATTAACACCTATAAGGCATATACATAGAATGAAGGCTACTGCTAAGCTTGTAAGCCGCCCTGAGTCTTCGGAGAAGGGCGAGATATAAATGGAATTAAATAAATAAATAAATATGAAAGCAAAACTAAAATGAGGAAATATGTGAAGGGATGTTAATAATAACCATCTCAATACTTCATCAGTGCCCTGGGGTCCTCATGGTAGATGGCAGATGGTGAAAAGATCTGGGTATGTTTAGCTTGTAGACAAGAGGTTTAAGAGGGACATGATGCTTGTCTTCAAATATCAAAGGCAGCTATAGCTTTGACTTATTCTCACTTGTTCGAGAAGGGAAGACTAAAACAAATGGAATGAAACTTCAAGGATGTAGAAATAAAGTAGACTTTAGGAAGAATGTATTGACAGTAAGAGTGTTCAATCACCAGAATAGGTTATTGTATGGAGTGATTTCTTCTCCTTCACTGAAAGTTTTCAAGCAGAGGCTTTATATAGGGATGGTATGTGCATGAACTTGATGATCTCATAGATCCCTTCCAACTCTATGATTTTGTGACTCTATTGTGTTTGGGAATCAGTGGACATACAAATTAGGTGGCTGGGTGAATGGATGGATGGATTGATGATACATTTTGAAATTTTCCTCAAAAATTTAAACATGGACTTAATTCTCCTAAAGTGATTTCTAGAATAAAATAGTACTTTTGAACCTGCTAGACCATTTATAGACCTCATTAAACTAGAGGATGCCTTCCTATGTGAACGTAGCCTTGGACCATTATGTTTCCATTTTTTTCTGGTGCTTAACTGAGAAAGAGATTATTAGTTTGCTTCCACTAATAAATTAAACTTAATTATACCAGGGTAAAAATTCTTGAATATTATAGAGGTTAGGTTGTGACCTGAATAGTCATGAAGATTGCTGTGGCTTTCTGTATCTTGCTTGATTTCAGGACTTTTGATTTTTTTTCTGTGTCTGCATGTGCTAATTTTCTATTAATGTTGTGGCAATTTGTCTTGAATATCTTCTTCTCTGAAAAGCCTATTCTGCTTTACTGGCTTTTTTTAATATATAATTTTTCCTGCTGAACTATTCTTAATCACTCTCAATCTTCTATTCCCAAAAACTGGCTGTCAAGAAATATGTTAGAGCTAGGGTAAGTGTTTTTTCTTTCTTATACTGAAATTGAATAATTAACTTAAGCCTGCTTCAAGCCATTGGCTGTTCATCTTTATTAGGCTTGATCGTAGTTAGGCTTGGTTTTAGTTGAAGCAAAGACTAAAAAAGTATCAAAGGCTTCACTGTAAATTGCCTTTGCTAATGTTGAATCTGTTCATTCAATAGCTAGAAGTATTTTTAAAAGCATCAAAGCATGTTAAAAATCATGAACACTAGCTACATAGATTTGTAAAGGAAATAATTTTGAGATACTTTTATAATCTTGTAGCAAAGACATGCAAACACCTGTTTTAATGCTGGCCCTTTATAATTGTACATAGATGAATATCTAGTAGCTGATTAGTTAAACTGCATGATACACAAACCAGTGCCATAAGAGTTAGGAAAATACTAGAACTATGTGTTCCTATAATTGCTGAGCTGCTTCTATAACCTTCAGCCCATGTTAAGATTTGTGCTTTTTTTCTTGAATTGTACAATTTAAGCATATGCACAGCATCCCATATCAGTCATTATTCTCCAATGCTGTTAAGAAAAAAAAATAAGCATAAAAAATACCCACTCTCTGCCCTTGAAATAACTGGGGCAAATAGATGAATGTTTGCAAACACTGAGTGCCTTGAGTATAAGAGAGGAATCCTAGGAAGCTGACTAAAATGGAAGTTCTCCCAAGTCTGAAACCTTCACCATGCATTTTCAACAGAAATGCTCTTTAAACTATATTTTGCAGCACTCACTGAGTTAATTAGATCTATTTCCCAAAGCACATGGTGTTATGAGATAGAAAGGTTTTCAATTGTTTCTCTATTATTTGTAGCCACACTACAGAACAGCATTGGGAAAACTTGCAACCCACAATATGGCCTCATTGATTGTATAATATGTAATTCTGCCCTTTAATGGAAATATTTGGATTTAAATTAGCACGTGACTATATATTAATCCCCCTTCATGGATTACTGCCTTGTCGTGGCAAAGGGGCTTGCATAATTCAATGAAGCTATGAGCTATGCTTTGCAGGGCCACCCAAGATGGAAAGGTCATAGCAGAGAGTTCTGACAAAATGTGTTCCACTGGAGAAGGAAATGGCAACCCACTCCAGTATCTTTGCCATGAAAACCCTATGGACAGTACCAAAAGGCAAAATGATATGACACTGGAAGATGAGCCCCTCAGGTCAGAAGGCATCCAATATGCTATTGGGGAAGAGCAGAGGGCTAGTACTAGTAGTGCCAGAAAGAATGAAGTGACTGGGCCAAAAAGAGTCAATAGTCAATAAAAGAGTAGGAAAAGCAATACTGGGATACAATCCTCAAAATGACAGAATGATCTCAGTTCGAATCCAAGGCAAACCATTCAATATCATAGTAGTCCAAGTCTATGCCCAAACCACCAGTGCTGAAGAGGATGAAATTGACCGGTTCCATGAAACCCTACAGCACCTTATAGAACTAACACCAAAAAATGATGGATGTCCTTATCATCATGGGGGATTGGAATGCTAAAGTAGGAAGCCAAAAGATAACCAGAATAACAGGCAAGTTTGGCCTTGGAGTACAAAATGAAGCAAGGCATAGGCTGATAGAATTTTGTCAAGAGAATATAATGGTCATAGCAAACACTCTTTTCCAACAACCCAAGAGACAGCTCTACACATGGACATCACCAGACGGTCAACACAGAAATCAGATTGACTATATGCTCTGCAGCCAAAGATGGAAAAGCTCTATACAGTCAGTAAAAACAAGACCAGGAGCTGACTGTGGCTCAGACCATGAGCTTCTCGTTGCAAAGTTTAGGCTTAAACTGAAGAAAATAGGAAAAAGCACTAGGCCACTCAGGTAGGAACTAAATCATATCCCTGACGAATAAACAGTAGAGGTGACAAATAGTTTTAAGGAATTAGATCTGATAGACAGAGTGCCTGAAGAACTGTGGACAGAGGTTCGCAACATTGTACAATAGGTAGCAACCAAAACCATCCCAAAGAAAAAGAAATACAAGAAAGCAAAATGGCTGTCTAAGGAAGCTTTGCAAATAGCTGAGGAAAGGAGGGAAGCGAAAGGCAAGGGAGAAAAAGAAAGATACGCCCAATTGAATGCAGAATTCCAGAGAATAGCTAGAAGAGATAAGAATGCTTTCTTAAATGAACAGCACAAAGAAATAGAAGAAAACAATAGAATAGAGAGGACCAGAGATGTTTTCAAGAAAATTGGAGAGATGAAGGGAACGTTTAATGCAAAAATGGGCATGATAAAGGACCAAAATGGCAGGGACCTAATAGAGGCAGAAAAGATTAAGAAGAGGTGGCAAAATTACACAGAAGAACTATACAAGAACGAGCTTAACATCCCTGATAATCACAATGAGGTGGTCACTGAACTCGAGCCAGACATGCTAGAATGTGAAGTGAAGTGGGCCTTAGAAAAGATGAGCACAACAAAGCTAGTGGAGGTGACAGTATTCCAGCTGAGCTATTCAAAATCTTAAAAGACGATGCAGTAAAAGTACTACACTCAATTTGCCAGCAAATTTGGAAAACTCAACAGTGGCTACAGGATTGGAAAATATCAGTTTACATTCCAATTCTAAAGAAAAGCAATGCCAAAGAATGTTCAAACTATTGCACCATTGCACTCATTTCTCATGCTAGTAAAGTTATGCTTAAAATCCTACAAGCTAGACTCCAGCAGTATGTGGATCGAGAACTACCAGAAGTACAGGCAGGATTTCGAAGAGGCAGAGGAACTAGAGATCAAATTGCCAACATACGCTGGATCATGGAGAAAGCTAGAGAGTTCCAGAAAAACATCTACTTCTGCTTCATTGACTATGCTAAAGCCTTTGATTGTGTTGATCATAAGAAACTGTGGCAAGTTCTTAAAGAGATGGGCGTACCAGACCATCTTATCTGTCTCTTGATAAACCTATATGTGGGCCAAGAAGCAACAGTGAGAACTGGACACGGAACCACTGATTGGTTCAAAATTGGGAAAGGAGTCTGGCAAGGCTGTATACTGTCACCCTGCCTATTTAACTTATATGCAGAGCACATCATGAGAAAGGCAGGGTTAGATGAATCAAAAGTTGGAATTAAGATTGCCGGAAGAAATATCAACAACATAAGGTATGCAGATGATACCACTCTAATGGCAGAAAGTGAAGAAGAACTAAAGAGCCTCTTGTTGCAGGTGAAGAAGGAGAGTGCAAAAGTTGGCTTGAAACTTAACATTAAGAAAACCAAGATCATGGCATCCGGCCCTCTCAATTCCTGGCAAATAGATGGGGAAGAAATGGAGGTAGTGACACTTTTTATTTTCCTGGGCTCCAAGATCATTGCAAATGGTCCCCAAGAAATTTGCAGATGTAGCCAAGAAATTAAAAGAAGCTTGCTCCTGGGGAGGAAAGCCATGGCAAATCTAGACAGCACACTAAAAAGCAGAGACATCACCCTGTCAACAAAAGTGTGTATAGTCAAGCTATGGTCTTCCCAGTTGCAATGTATTGCAGCGAAAGTTGGACCATAAAAAAGGCTGAGCGCCAAAGAATTGAAGCCTTTGAACTATGGTGCTGGAGAAGACTCCTGCAAGTCCCTTGGACTGCAAGGCGATCAAACTGGTCAGTCCTAGAGGAGATCAACCCTGACTGCTCTTTAGAAGGCCAGATCGTGAAGCTAAAACTCAAATACTTTGGCCACCTAATGAAAAGGAAAGACTCACTGGAGAAGAGCCTAATGCTGGGAAAGATTGAGGGCAAGAGAAGAAGTGGATGACAGAGAATGAGGTGGCTGGATGGAGTCACTGAAGCAGTAGGTGCGAGCTTAAATGGACTCCAGAAGATGGTAGAGGACAGGAAGGCCTGGAGGAACATTGTCCATAGGGTCGTGATGGGTCGGACACGACTTCACAGCTAACAACAACATATATTAGTCAGAGACTTTAAAGCAGTGTTTCTAGCTATCAATGTTTCTGAAGTATGACTGAGGAATTCTGGAAGTTGAAGTTCACACATCTTAAAGTTGCTGAGGTTGAGAAACACTGCTTTAAAGTAGTATTAGGAAATAGTCTGTGTTCATCCACTTAACATAAACTTCTGTTCCTGTTGCAGACAGATGAAATTTTAGGACCATCCACCAAATAGGCATAGTAAATTTATGCATTGATTATATTTTGAGTATACTAACTAAACCAAACTAGTTGTGGTACTATTGCTACATGTCTTTATTTTCACAATTCTAACAACTCCCCCACACATACAAATCTTTATTGTATAGTAAGCATTAAAAGCAATGGTGTAAGAAGTGTTTGGTTCAAGCTATTTGTTGAGTGCAGTATAAGATGATAGAGACAAAATCTTTTCTTTATTTTAAACCAGAGCACTTTAAACCAGAGTATTCAGTTACTACAGAAAACTTCATTAGAACTTCCAGTAAGTTTTTCTCTCTTACTTTCTAGAATAAATGAACATTTATTTCTCAGTATTTTGCTTATAATAGGCCAACCTTTGTTAAAAACTAGCTATTGTTTTTAACGAACTTTTGAAAAGTTTTAATTAAGTATTAAAAAATAAGCAGAACATTTTAGCATACATTATCACCATTTAATAGGAAATTAAGTAAAAGGGAAGTGATTTATAGACACTGTTTGAAAACCTTAAGTCATCACATTTGGATGGTAGGCTTCACTTAAGTTTTCTTTGACTTTTCCAGGAAAAAGTGAGAAGTGTTATCAGTGCCATCGAAGCCACTCAACTTCTTATAAACAATAATGCTTCATTTATAATTGTCCAGGTAAATATCTTTGTCATAGTAACACTTAAAACAAATCCTTACCCGGAACATAGCTTGGAATTCTTATATGCCTCTTAACAATGGTTTCTTTCTTTCAAGGAAGCTAAGAAATACATGGATACTATCTTAGGTTACTTTGAGCAGTATTCAGTGTGGGTGAAGGATTCGGTAAGACCTTTTGGTTATTGGCTTGTTTTCTCATCAGTTATGGAAAGCTAGTTCAAATATGGGAGAGGCTGCCAAGAATCAAAATTTAATACATTTCTGTCTTAAGATAGGTGTGGAAAAGCATGTTCATGGACACTTAAATTTCATTAGAACATCAGATCTGTATCTTATCTCTTTTAGATTACGACACAAGTAGCAACCTGTAAACCGATTGCAAATACGATTGATACAGCTGTCGATATTTTTCTATGCAGCTATATAATGGATTCTTTGGTAAGCAGGAAGTGGGGGAGGATGCGGGTGTTAGAGCAGGCTTCATTTAAGCCATCTCTTTCAGAAACTTTATCTGCCCTTTAGATTGGAGAAGCCAATATGATTGTAAATTCTTTTCTATTATTTCATCTGTGGATTTATGTCATTTTCTATTGAATTCCTCATAAAAGAAATTTATTTGGAAATGGACTCAGATAACCAGCCTTATTCAAAAATATCTTTATCAAGATAAAGGAAGGATATAAAGGAAATAACTTTATCAAGATTAAGGAAGAACTTGTAAATAAGAAAAAATGCCTCCACTAATATGTGTCTTTTAGCTATCTGAAAATACTAAGTCAAGAAAAAATATTTTTTTAGTGCCATTTAAATGTGAAACCAAACTAGAGTTTGATGCCATGTAAAATTAGCTGTGCAATTATTTGTAAATATGACTTTTTGTTTTAGGCATCTTCCTGAATCAGAGCTTCACAGCAGAATGGTTTTATGATCTCATAAAACTGAAAAGTGTTGTGTAAAAATGGCAGTTTCTATGAATTGCAGATGATTCTTGAAAGCTGATAGCATACTTGGAAGCCAGGCCCTTTTTTTGCATGATTTTGTCCCTGATATCTTCTGCTTAGGGTTTTACAATCTGGTCTCTGGTTTCAGAATGGGACCCTTGGCCATGCCTCCTTCTCCCACCTCTGGCCTCAGCCCATTTACCATCAGCCTTCCTCCTTGGCTAGCCCTCCCTGCCCATTCTCCCTGGCCAATGGGGCCCTTGCCCTCCACCTCATGCCCTTCAGCCCGACCCTATCACCGAGGCATCCTTTGTTTCGGGCCTTTGGCTGCACGGGACAAATAACCACCAGCCAATTGGGTGGCAGGGGCAGTGTCTGATGGGTGATCACAGGGGCCATGGAGGGGGCAGTGTGCGATGCAAGATTTTTTTTTAAAGGTGCTGTGGCTGCTTCACAAGTTTTGGGACCTGGCAGCTCTGTCACCAGGACCGGAGAAGGGGGAGTGGCAGGGGGAGTAGCAGCCACTGGGACCACTGGGGAGGCAGACAGGCAAGGGTGTGTTGGGGGAGACCAGGAAGGGAGGGATGGTGTCAGGACCCGCTTCAAAACATCTTCCCAAGAAAGCAGAACTCTTGGAATAGATTCATCCCCAAAAGAAATTTTATTAGGAGAAGTTGACAGCAGGCATAGAGAGGTAGGATCTGAGGTTTTCTCACTCAAATCAATAGTTTAAAGGAACAAAAAGCGAACCGCACCCCAACAGTTCATCCGCTCAGTTCAAACGGGCCCATCCCCAGGTGTTAAGTCCACTGTGAGAACATGGCTGATAAGATCCTGTTCCCAAGGCTGTGAAAACATTGTTGGGTCTTTGCACCTTCTCTTCCGCAGCAAGAGATAAGCCAGATGGCAGGAGGAACATTCCTTTCTCACCCTGGGATGGCATCAAGGGGAGAATAGTTCAAACAGCAAGCAGATAGAAGAAGTGGAGAGGATACATTGTAGCAGCTAAGCAGATGGTAATACACATACAATTCCCCAAAAGTCTCCCCCTCCCCCCAGGAGTGTGGCAGAACCCATAGAAAGGAAAAGAAAAAGAAAAGGAAAAAGACCCCCCCCCCAAGAAATGGGTTCCGACAGATGGGCACCTCAAGGAGGCTTCAGAAAGAGCTTGGCTGGCAACTCAAAAAAAAAGAGGGGAGGAGGAGCCCCTTCCTCTCTTCCTGGTCCCTCCAACACATTCTTGCCTGTTTGCCCCCCAGTGGCCCCGGCGGCTGCTACTTCCTTGGCCACTCCCCCTCCCTCCAGTCCTGGTGACAGAGCTACCAGGTCCCAAAACTTGAGGAAAAGCTGCAGCACTTTTTTAAAAAAATCTTGCATCACACACTTCCCCCTCCACAGCACCAGCAATCACCCATCACACACTGCCCATGCCACCCAATGGCTGGTGGCTATTTGTACTGTGCAGCCAAAGGCCCGGGACAAAGGGTGCCTTGATGAAAGGGCTGGCTAAAGGGTGCGAGGCAGAGGGCAAGGATCCTATTGTCCAGGATGAACAGGTGGCAGAGGGCCAACTGAGAAGGAATGCTGGAGGTAAATGGGCTGAGGTGGAAGGTGGGAGGAGAAGAAGGTGTGGCCAAGGGTCTGTGCCTGAAGGTCCTAGACCCTCTGGTTTGGCTGGTTTGGGCTGCCCTTTTCACAGAGGGATCTCTAGTAAAGCTCTGATTCCACAGGGTAAAGCTTCATCCTGGCTCACCTGGAGAAACAAAACAAGAAGGAAACTGAATTCAAGGCTAAAGTAAACTTTCCTGCAGCCATTTTTGGTGGCTTCCATTTCAAGAAAAGACTGAATGGCCTTTGATCTCATTAGCAGTAAATGCCTTTGCTAAATTGTAGGACTTAGTAAACTATAATTGAACAACTGCATCCCTTGAAACATACATTTTCATCCTTCTTAAAATTGAGGTTTTGCTTGATTATTGCTAGAATATTGGAGTTACTCTAGTTTGGTGTTTTTACCTATGTGAAGGATGAATAGCTTTGAGATGAAGCATACAAAAAGAATGAGAAGGAAGCATTGTAAACAGCTTGGATTAGATATGCATCCAATTGTTCTGTTTCCTTTCTGCTAGAATGCTTTCTGGTTCGGACTAGGAGGCTGCAGTATCTTGCTTATCCCTGCCATTATTTGTGCAGTGAAACTAGCCAAATTCTACCGCAGGATGGATACCGAGGACGTGTACGATGAGTAAGTAAGAGTAAAATGAGTCAGAGAAGCAGTTGGCAGGATGGTGTGGCTATAGAAATTGAATGGATATATAAATTATCAGAGGAAGCTGTAGCATTTTTAGCTCGTGATGGTGTAAAAACGTGATGGTGTAAAAACTCATTGGGTCATTTTTGCTTGGAATCAGTGCTTTTTTTGTAAAAGAAAAAGCTGCCGGAACTCACACATGTCATACAACCCGCCTTGCCTACCCTACAAGATTCCATCCAAAAACGGTGCTGGAACTCCGTTCTCAGCGTTCTATGACAAAAAAAGCCCTGCTTGGAATTATTTAAACTTTCCTCCAAAATTGGATGAAAGAATGAGATAGGCTGAGCTATTAGATTTGGATCATGTAAGAAAAATTAGGCTTCTAAGAGCTGCAGGATGCACAGACTTTAAAACACATGCCTGAAGTTTTAGGGTTTAAGGAAAAAAGAAAACCCAAGCAGAAGAAACAGGTTAACCTTTTGCTAACCATTTAACTAATGTATGAAGGAAATGCACCACAGTAGCAATGAGGGATTTTAACTACCCTGACATGGACTGGGAAACAAACTGCATCAAGTGGGAGATGGAACATGTTCCTTACAAGCCTAGCTGACAACTTTGTCATCCAAAAGGTAGAGGAGAAAATTAGAGGGTCAGATATACTGGACTTACTTCTTACTAACAGAGATGAAATGATAAAGGGGGTTGAAGCTGCAGGAACTTTGGGGGAGAGTGATCATGTCATATTGGAATTCAGTAGAGTATAGATACAAGGAATAGAACAAAATCGAACAAAATCAAAAGTCTTAAACTTTAAAAGAGCTGATTTTAACAAACTCAGAAAGAACTTGGGAAGGATTCCATGGATGAAAATCTTAAAGGGAAAAACAGCAAGGGAAGCTTAGGACAGGGCTTTTCAACCAGTGGTACGGGTACCACCTGTGGTACATATGCACCTGGAAGGTGGTACATGACCATCCTAGAAAAGTGGTAGCAGGGGAGGGGAATGAGCTGAACCGGTGGCAGCACCGCACAAGCCAGAGCAAGAGATGGCTGGAGCTGCAGGGCTGTCAGGGCTCAGCAGAAGCACCAGGATCAGCGCCAGGCGCCAGCTGGAGCTTGGCAGTGATCCTGGTGCTTCTGAGCCCAGAAGAAGCACCAATCAGCTGGAATGTTGCAGCATCTCCAGGGTCTTGTGATTTACATTCAGATGCTTGGCAACTGATTCATATTTATGACAGCCACAGTGTCCCAGGGTCATGTGAAGTGATTAAAACCTGCTGCAACCACCCAGCAGAGGGGGGGCAATAAAAACCAAATACCCCCCACCCCCATTGCTAATCCTCAACAGAAATGTTCACAACAATGAAAACCTCAGACAGGAGGAAGAGCACCGCTGGGCGGGCAGGCAGGTGTCTTGCTCAGCTGTGGCTTGGGGGGCACTTTTTCAGTGCCATTGTAACTTCAAACAGTCACTAAGCAAACTGTTGTAAGTCAAGGGCTACCTGTACTTCATCACTTTTTTCTTTTTGTCATTAAATTTTTGACACCTTGCTAAGTGACTGGTGGTAATCGGATGTTGCCATATCCTAATGGGTGAAAAGGTTGAAAAGCCCTGTACTACTGTACTAAATGAGCCTTGCTGACTTAGAACCTAAACCAGCAGGACTCTTCTTACTAGGGTTGCTGTTTAGCACTACTGTTTCCCTGCCTTTATTTAAAGACATGCAAAGACCCAAAAGTTTTCAGAAGCAATTGGAATACAGAGGTTTAAGGACAAACCAGTTTGTTGCTTTAAATATAACAAATAATGGATTTAAATATAGAGATTGAAGGCAAGCTGTACCACTGGTTAATTGTCCTCACTGTTAGGAAGGTTCTCCTTAATTCCAGGTTGCTTCTCTCTTTGGTCAGTTTTCAGCCATTGTTTCTTGTCCTGCCCTCTGGTGCTTTGGTGAATAATGTGACCCCCTCTTCTTGGTGGCAGCCCCTCAAATACTGGAATACTGCTATCATGTCACCCCTATTTCTTGTTTTCTTTAGACTAGCCCAGGGGTAGGCAACCTTGGCTCTTTTATTACTCATGGACTTCAACTCCCAGAATTCCTGAGCCAGCTGTGCCTACCCCTGGGCTAGCCAAACCCAAGTCCTACAGCCATTCTTCATATGGTTTAGTCTCCAGGCCTTTAATCATCTTAGTTGCTCTTCTCTGAATTTTTTCCAAACTCTCGACATCTTTTTTGTGATATGGTGATCAAAATTGGCTGCAGTATTCCAGGTGTGGTCTCACTAGGGTTTTATAAAGCGGTACTAATACTTCACTTGATCTTAATTCTATGCCTCTGTTTATACAACCCAGGATTCTATTAGGTTTTTTGGCTTCTGCTGGCTCATAGTCAAGTGAACGTCCACTAGGAATCCAAGACCCCTCTCACAGTTACTATTTTTAAGCCAGGTCTCGCCCAATCTGTACTTGTACCTTTCATTTTCCTGCCTAAATGTAAAACTTTGCTTTTCTCCACATTGAAACTCATTTTGTTGGATAGGGCCCATTGTTCAAGTTTGCCAAGATCTTTTTGGATTCTGAGTTTGTCTTCTGGGGTGTTGGCTATTCCTGGCAGTTTGGTGTCATCTGCAAATTTGATGAATTCCCCTTCAATTCCCTACTCTGTCATTGATGAAGATATTGAAGAGCACTGGGCCTAAGACTGAACCTTGTGGTACCCCACTCTTTACTTCTCTCTATGTGGATGTAGTGCCACTGAGGACTACTCATTAAAGTTTGCCAGCCAGCTACAGATCCATCTGGTGGTAATGTTGTCTATTCCACTTTTTTCTAGCTTATTTTCTAGCTTATTTCACTTTTTTTAGGTTGTGGTCTACTTTATCAAATACCTTACTGAAATCTAAGTATACTACGTCCACAGCATTTTTCTGGTCTACTACTTTATCAAAGAATGAAATAAGATTGGTCTGGCATGATTTGTTTTTAGCAAACCTGTGTTGGTTACTAGTTATAACATTGTTTGCTTCTAGTTGCTTGCAGATATGTTTTTTTTTATCATCTTTTCTAGGATCTTCCCAGGTATTGATGTTAAATTATATGGCCTGTAGTTTCCTGGGTCTGTTTTTTCCCCTTTCTTGAAGATGGGAACCACATCAGCCCTTTTCCAATCCTCAGGTACTTCCCCGTTGTCCACAGGATTTATGAAAGATGTGGTGCAATGGTTCTGAGATAACATCTGCCAGCTCCTTCAGAATTCTGGGATATAATCTGTCAGGTGTCAAGTTTCCGATGTATGAGCTTTTCAAGTGACTCTGAGGCATTCGATGTTAGCAGCATTGACATCAGGTCCCAGTGATTTATATTCATCAAGGTTGGATAGGTGTTCTCTTACCATTTTCTTGTTTATTTTAATTTTTGTTTCTAGTTTGTCTTTTTGCAGTATTTTTTTGTATGTTGTGCTATAATTTCTTTTTGTGTGAAGACTGATGTAAAGAATGAGTTAAGCAGCTCTGCTTTCTTCCTATTGCTTGTTACTTCCTTGTCATCTTCTCTCTTTAGTGGACCTACAGTTTCCTTGACTATTTTCTTGTTGTTAATATGTTAGAAGAAACTTTTCTTATTTTTCTTGATTTCTGTTGCAAGTCTTTGTTCATTCTGAGCCTTTGCTTACCTGACTTTCCTGTCTTTGCATGTTCTGCCTGTCTGCTGAAAATCAACCTTAGGTATGTGTCCCTCTTTCCCTTTTTTGTATTTGTCCTTTTTATCTTTCAGTTTGTTTGACAGATCTTTGTGCAGCCATGCTGGTTTCTTCTTGACTTTCTTGTTTTTCTTTCTCAGTGGTATTGTGATGGACTAGGCTTTTATGATAGCATTTTTCAGACTTTCCCATGCTTCTTGACTTGTTTTCCCCTTTAGGATTTTCATCCATGGGATCTTTCATAGGTTTTCTCTGAGTTAGTTAAAGTCAGCTCTTTTGAAGTTTAAGACACTGTTTGGATTGTTTTCTATTGTTAGTGTTTGCATTATATTAAATTCCAGTATGACGTGGTCATTACATGACCCGGTCTTATATTTGTTTTTGCCCCCAAAAGAGGCACTAGGTCTTATTTTTGGGGGGTGTCTTAACTTAGAACCACTACAGCCAGGCCTCCCACACACCGACATCTGTCATGCCACTACATGATTTCTTTGGTGGCCGCTTGCCACCATTTGTGGCTGGATGCCATGTGGCACATTGTGCCGTTGGCAGGAGGCCGCATGGTGCTTCATGCCATTGCTGCTGCTTGTGGCAAGAGGCTGCATGGTGCTTCGGGCTGTTTCTGTTGCTCGCAGCAGGACGCCACATGGTGCTTCATGCCTTTGCTGCCAGTCACAGCAAGAAGCCACATGGTGCTTCAGGCCATTTCCGCTGCTCGTGGCAGGATGCTGCATGGCTCTTTGGGCCATTTCCATTGCTCATGGCAGGACGCCGCATAGCGCTTCACAGTGTTGCCATTGCTTGTGGCAGGATGCCGTGTGGCCTCCTGCCAGGAGCGACAGCAATGGCCCTCAGAGCTGTGCAGCTTCTTACTACAAGTGGCAGCAATGGCATGAAGCACCATTCGGTATCCTGGCAAGAGCAGTGGAAATGTCCTGAAGCACCGAAGCATCATGCAGCTTCTTGCTGCAAGCAGCAGCAACAGTGCAAAGCACAATGTGGTGTCCTCCTGTGAGTAACGGAAATGGCCCAAAATGCTGTGAAATCTCCTGTTGTGAGCGGTGGCACTGGCATGATGAGCCACACAGCTTGACAAGTGTCGGGGCATGGGAGGCCTGGGTTCAGTGGTCCTACCAGTAAGGTAAGAGGGTGTAGGGTGTGTGGGCCAGCTTCACCCCCACACCCCACCCCTGCCCTACCTTGATTTTTAGATGTGTGCCTATATTTCAGGGGGTTATATTAGCCCTCCCCCTGAAAATCAAGCTGGGGCTTACTTTCTGGAGGCGGCTTACTTTTAGGGAAACATGGTAGATGCTTATTTGCATCTGTCTTCACACAAAAGAAAAAAAAGTCCAATCTACCAAAAACAGAACAATAAAAGACTAGGAATACAGATTAAAATAGACAAGAACACCTGTCCACCGTAAGCAAGTTTAGATCATCAGGACCAGATGGATTACATCCTAGAGTTCTGAACGAGCTATCAGACATGATCTAGGAACCATTGAACCATATCTTTCAAAGATCCTGGAGCATCAGGGAAATACCAGAGGACTGGAAAAGAGCTAACATGGTTCCCATCTTCAAAAAAGGGGAAAAATGAATCCAGGAAACTACAGACCAAATCAGCCTAACATCAATACATGGGAAGATCCTGAAAAAGATAGCAACAGATCTGCGAACATCTAGAAGCAAGCAAAGTTATAACCAGAAGTGAACATAGATTTGTCAAAAACAGATCATGCCAAACAAGTCTCATTTCATTTTTTGACAACGTGACTAAATTAGTGAACCAGCAAAATGCTGTGGGCATAATATAGTTGGATTTCATTAAGGCATTTGACAAAGTAGACCACAACCTCTAGTAAGTTGGAAAAATGTGGGAAGACAGCATCACCACCAAATGGATTTACAGCTGGCTGACAAACCACACTTAACATGTAGTCCTTAATGGAATTACATCTACATGGAGGGAAGTAAACAGTGGGATACCACAAGGTTCTGTCTTAGGCCCAGTACTTTTTAATATCTTCATAAATAATTTAGATGAGGAAATAGAACTCATCAAATTAGCAGATGACACCAAGCTGGCAGGAATTTCCAATGCTTCAGAAGATAGCTTAAGATCCAGAAGGATCTTGACAGACTTCAACAATGGGCCCTATCCAACAAAATGAAATTCAATGGTGAGAAAAGTATGGTTTTACACTTAGACAAGAAAAACCAAATATGTTATGGAATCGGTAGAATCTGGCTCAATAGCAGTAACTGTTAGAGGGATCTTGGGCTCCTTGTGGATGATCACTTAAATATGAGCCAGCAGTGTGCTGCAGCCATCAAAACAGCCAATGCAATCCTAGGCTGCATGTCAGAACCCACTTCACATCTTAAGAAAGAAAGACTCTTGCAGTCATGATTATCCAAGCAGGAATTTTTACTAAGATATAGATGATAGAGGGTATAATAGATAGGATCTGAAAAATCCCCTCACAGATCGATATTTTTAAAATGTCCACAAGCAAACTGCACCCCTCAGTTCATTCAGTCAGTTCCAGATCAGCCAAGCTCCAGGTGGCAAGCCCCTCATGGGACAAACAGGATCATTCCCACGCCATCACATTTCACCTGGAGAAACCATCCAGATTCCGGAACCATTCCTCTCTCACTTTCCACCCCTTTTCTTAGCTGTCCGCAAGATAAGAGGGGTAATTGGTTATATTGTGATGGATAGCAGACAGGGGGATACACAAAGGTTCCAATTAAGGAAGGAAGTGAAATGCTTGTTCCCTCTTCTCCTTGGGAATGGCAGAATCCAGGGAAGGGTGAGATTTGGGTTTTGCACAGAAGAGGCAGTTAGAAATGAAATATAAATGGATTCTGACACTGCATTAACAGAGGGATAGAATCAAGATCATGTGAAGTAATTAGTACAGCTTTATAAAGACTTAGTAAGTTCACAGTTAAAATACTGCATCCAGTTTTGTTCACCATACTATAAAAAAGATGTTGAGATTCTGGAAAGAGTGCACAGAAGAACAAAGATGATTAGGAGGCTGGAGGCTGATATATATGAAGAATGGTTGCAGGAATTGGGTTTGTCTAATCTAGTGAAAAGAAGGACCAGGGGTGACATGATAGCAGTATTCCAATATTTGAGAGGCTACACCAAAGAAGAGGGGGTCAACCTAGTTTCCAAAGCACCAGAAGGCAAGACAAGAAATAATTGATGGAAAATAATCAAGGACAGAAGCAACCTAGAACTAAGGAGAAATTTCCTTACAGTGAGAACAATTAACCAGTGGAACGATTGCCTTCAGAAGTTGTGGGTGCTCCATCAATGGATGTTTTTAAGAAGAGATTGGACAGCCATTGTCAAGTTTCCGACGTATGGGCTTTTCAAGTGACTCTGAGGCATTGTTTACCTTAAAAGTCCTTTATTAGCCTAATACACTGGCAAATGTTTGCTTGAAGGAAGCTGGAATCTGAAATCTCCACGCCTTGCACAATATATTAAAACACAATTCTCCACCTTTCTAATTCTGTCATTAATCATATTCTCCAATTAATTTAAACAATCAGTTTCCCTTCCGTTAGAAAACCCGCCAAGGTCTTATCTTCTTAAGTTAGAGATGGCCTTGAAGGTACAATCCTACTCGTCCCTCCCCCTTAAATTAAATCTCTTAAAGCAGTACACAAGTTTAACATATGAAATAGCTACTTCTTGTCAAGCAATAACATTCGATGTTAGCAGCATTGACATCCGGCCCCCCCTTACAAAAAGGACAGATCCATCGGGTCGTTCTCCCCTTCATCATCGCTGTCAACACTGGGTAAAGTGGGGGTGGGTCCAGTCGGTGGGCCAGCATCCTCCTGGGTGGGGGACGTAACCTGGGTAACGGGCTCCTGGGTGGCCCAGTTGGACTTTTCTTTCGATGGCTGCTGTGTGGGTTTCTTCCTCATTGTTTGTTCTGGTCTACTCTGCTGTTGTGGGTAAGGAACTGGCAGTTTGCTGCTCGATGTCCCTGCTGTCCACATTGAAAGCACTTGATTGGCAGACATGTAGGTGGTCTAGGTCTTTTGTCAGTAGCAGTCGTTGGGGGTTTTCAAGGGGGTGGTAGCCATCTGGATCCTGGTTTTGGCACAGCTTCAGATGGGGGAGGTTTTTTATAGTGGGTGAGTGAGCTGGACATCTAATTTCACTGCTGCCTGGTGCCATTCACACGGGTGGTTGGGTACAGCTCGGTAGATACATGCCTGAGAAAGGTGGTGGTCTAATCCTTCTCTTAAAAGATGAATTATTGATTGCTCAGGCCATCTCTCTATCTGATCTGCCATCTTTCGAAACTCCCACACATACTCTAGGGCAGGCCGGCCAGCTTGCTTTATCTTATGGATTTGTTCTTCTACTTTGAGGGCAATGGATGTGTCCTCAAATCTTTCCCTGAGCCCCAGGAGGAAAAGGTGGGGGTCCTCCAATTCAGGGGCCTGCTCATTATATAAATTGTTCAACCATTCAGATGCTTCTCACTCTAGGTTGGATGCAATCACATCAACCATCGTACCCGGGTCCGGGTAAGAGTGACCCCAGCGATTCAAGTGAGAGCATACTTGGTTGAAGAAAATAATCAGTTTTTCTGGGTCCCTATCAAAGGTTGCTCTGAAGGGTGGGCTCATCATTGCTTGCTGGAGCCCCCATTGCTGCTGTCACCCCCCTTGGTTGTTGATTCACTGGCTGCCAGGGCCCCCACTGGTGTTGTGTCTCCAGTTGCTACTGGCCCCACTCTGGTTGCTGATTAATTACTGCCAGGGCCCCCCCCTGCTGCTGGCCCCACTGATCCTGCTGTACGTTCAGGGGTTGCATGTTTGGATCCTGCTGCTGCCACCCTTGCTGTCGTCCTCTCACCAGCTCCTGATCTCCAGGCTTCTGCACCACCCCCAGCTGTTGCAAGGCTTCTATTAGCTGGGGCAAACTCAGAGGTTGTTGGCCTTTCTAATAATAATAATAATAATAATAATAATAATAATAATAATAATAATAATAATAATAATAATAATAATAATAATAAAAATCATCATCATCATCATCATCATTATCATCATCATCATCATCATCATCATAAGTTGGAAGGGACCTTGGAGGTCATCTAGTCCAACCCCCTGCTCAGGCAGGAAACCCTATACCATTTCAGGCAAATGGCTGTCCAGTCTCTTCTTAAAAACCTCCAGTGTTGGAGCATTCACCACCTCTGGAGGCAGGTTGTTCCACTGGTTAATTGTTCTAACTGTCAGGAAGTTTCTCCTTAGTTCTAGGTTGCTTCTCTCCTTGACTAGTTTCCATCCATTGCTTCTTGTCCTGCTTTCAGGTGCTTTGGAGAATAGCTTGACTCCCTCTTCTTTGTGGCAGCCCCTAAGATATTGGAACACTGCTATCATGTCACCGCTCACCCTTCTCTTCATTAAACTACACATACCCAATTCCAGCAACCATTCCCAATATGTTTTAGCCTCCAGTCCCCCTTTGTTGCTCTTCTCTGTACCCTTTCTAGAGTCTTGACATCTTTTTTACATCGTGGTGACCAAAACTGGATGCACTTGTGGGGGCCTCCCAACCTCCCAACACTGCAGAGTCCCCAGGCTGGGGTCCTCTGTCTCTATGAGTGTGGGGGGCTTGGCAGGGGACTCCTGGGTCTAGCAGGCAGTCTGATCTGCAGACAGGATTTTTCACTCACCCAAGTATTTAATCTCAGCTGACCTGGCTGCTCCAAGGTGCCTGGAGTCTCCGCTGTGCTTAATCCACTCTGATGACCAGTCCAATTCTTCTGGTTGTTTGGTTCTAGCTCCCAGCTGGGAGGATTGCTGAAATTCTTTCCCTTCCAGCTTCTTCGCTGGCCCTTCCCCCACTGGGGTGGCTGCTGGTGCCGAGGAGCTGGCTTCAGGCAATTTTACTCCTTCCATTATGGGAACTTCCCCAACTCATTGCCAGACTGCCTCCCAAACTTGGAGACAGTGATGGGAGGTCGGGACTCCCTAATTAGTTTAAAAAGTAGTGTGGATTCCATCTTGATGTCAAGTTTCCGATGTATGGGCTTTTCAAGTGACTCTGAGGCATTGTTTACCTTAAAAGTCCTTTATTAGCCTAATACACCGGCAAATGCTTGCTCAAAGGAAGCTGGAATCTGAAATCTCTGCCCCTTGCACAATATATTAAAACACAATTCTCCACCTTTCTAATTTTGTCATTAATCATATTCTCCAATTAATTTAAAGAATCACTTTCCGTTCTGTTAGAAAACTCTCCAAGGCCTTATCTTCTTTAGTTAGAGAGATGGCCTTGAAGGTGCAATCCTACTCATTCCCCCTCTTAAACTAAATCTTTTAAAGCAATACACAAGTTTAACATATGAAATAGCTACTTCTTCATTTCTTGTCAAGCAATAACATTCGATGATAGCAGCCTTGACATTTTAAAGTATTTTGTTTCTTCTTTCATTTTCATTTTCAATGTAAGCCTGTCCAATTGTGCACAGTCCAAAATTTTCCTAAATGTGTCTTCTTCCGTTGGTGTGTCTTCATTTTTCCAATACTGTGCAAATGTAATTCTTGCTGCTGTTGGTACATGTAATATTAAATATGTACATTTTTATCATAGTTTTCTGTGATTATACCTAAAAGAAATAGTTCTGGCTTAAAACCACATATGTATTTTTGATCAGAATTTTTTTGCTTTAGGGCATGTCCACCAAAGTTGGGTAGTACATGCCTGGCTTTTGCCTACATTTCCAACAGTTGCTAGACATGTTTTTAAACATCTTTGCTAATTTTGTAGATGGTAAATGCCATCTATTAAACATTTTATATAAATTTTCTTTATAGGTAGCTTCCTTTGTTATTTTATAATTTCTTTCCCATAAATTTTGCTATTTTTCTAATTCTACATTGCGCCCAAAGTTTTTTGCCCATGTCATATTATAATGCAATTTTTAAACAAGGAATTAAACCAGATAGGATCATATTATCTTGGCTAATTTCTGAGCTGATTCCAAGGCTGATAGTTGACAAATTTCATGGTAGCCAACATTTAAAATCTAAGATACCATTATTCCTTTGATGAGCATTTGATCAGGCTTCTTACCACAGTCCAATGGCAATATGTCCTAATTGCTTTATAGAGTGAAAGATTACAAACTTTTGGAATATATTTTAAGAAAACATTATTTTTTTTAACCTTAAGTACCTTCAGAGAGTTTAATTACTCCTAGCAATAGCAATATCTCTAATATGTTCCTTCAGCATAAATAAAGTAAATTTTAAAGTAAAGCAAATTTCCACAGCAATATTTTCTAAGGAACTAGGGCAGACATGTCAAACACAAGGCCCGGAGGCCGGATCCGGCCTGCGAAGTGGTTTCATGTGGCCTGCGGAGCCTTCCTGGAAACAGTGAGGGAACGGCCCCCGCTGCCTTGGCCCCAGCCCAGGCCAGCTGGAAGCCAATGTACAATTTCGTGGTGGCCATCTATGCTGAAAGACATTCAGTCTTAGCTCCCCAAGGCCGGCTGGAAACAGTGAGGGACTGGCCCATGCCACATTGGCACTGCCCCCTGGGTGCACGCTGGGGAGGTATCACCCTTTGTGAGGAATGAAGAAATGTACCATAACCTGGAAGTGGCCAGCATATGACCCTGCCTACTTTGGGCAGGCTAGGGCCTGGGCAGTGTTGCGCTTCTCTTCAGATTCGTGCCACCCGGCTCAGCCTCTCAGCACTGTCAGGAAAGTGCCCCACTGCCTGCCAAAACCAGGCAGGCTGGGGGCTGGGCAGCATTGCGCAGGTAACATTGACTCTCACACTGCTCATGGCATCCCCTCCCCCAGAGCCCACCAAGCCGGATATGTGAAGTAGGCGAGGGCCATGTGCTAGCCACTTCCAGGCAATGGTGCATTTCTTCATTTCTCACGAAGGATGACACTTCCCCAGCTGCGTTTCTTGCCTGTTTTTCTCCCTCCCTCATCTCAAATATTTTCCTACCACTCTGTTCTAGGAAGGAAGGAAGGAAGGAAGGAAGGAAGGAAGGAAGGAAGGGAGAGAGGGAGGGAGAGAGGGAGGGAGAGGGAGGGTCTGAGGGAAGTCCTGCCTTAGTCCTGCCCTGCTGCCCTTTCACCATCCCCTTGCCCCCTCCTCCTGGCCTATCCTGGGGGGGGGGGTCTCCAATCCTATTGCTAAGGAAGCTTTGGGTACAAAGCCAGGTCTCCTCCCATGGAGAGGGAGTGGGCCTCCCTCTTGACTTTGCCCTCGTACCCATCATGAGCAACCTGGCTAAGGAGAGCAAGCACAGCAGCAACAGCCTTGAGGAGGTAAGTGCAGCTGGGTGCCCCCTTGGGGAAGTGGGGCTGGGCTTAGTGCCGTGGGTTCTTGACGGCTGGGCTGGGCATTTGACCTCCATGCCACCGTCCAACCCCCCCCCCAAGGCCTGACAGGAACAGTGAGGCTCCTCCAGTGGATCATGCCTTAGCACTTTTTTATTATTATTACATTTATATCCCGCCCTTCTCCGAAGACTCAGGGCGGCTTACAAGCTTAGCAGTAGCCTTCATTCTATGTATATGCCTGTTTGTTAGGGCTTTCACACACACACACAAGCGGCATTATTACAAAGTCAGCTTATTGCCCCCAACAATATGGGTCCTCATTTTACCTACCTCGGAAGGATGGAAGGCTGAGTCAACCTTGAGCCTGGTGGGATGCGAACCTGCACTAATTGCAGGCAGCTGGTGTTACTTAAGGAGGCATTAGCCCACTGCTCCACCAAGGCTCATGCCCACTTGCCCTGGTCCCATCTTCTGCCAGAGACCCTCAGATCTGTCCCACTCCTGCCCAGGCCCCCATTGGCACCCTTGATGCAAATGATGTAGAGCTGGCCACGCCCACCCAGTAGGCCATGCCCACCCTGGCCACACCCACCTGGCCCACCAAGGGCAACTGCAATGCTGATGCGGCCCTCAATGAAATTGAGTTTGACACCCCTGAACTAGGGGAAAGGTTGGAAAACAGAAGACCACCCCATTTCACAATTATCATGGACAATTTTGCAGTGAAGTGCCAATTTCTAAAATTGAGGAGGTCTGTCCAGAATTCTTCAAATTCCAAATCTGCTTCTCTCACAAATCACAATATTAAAAATTAATAGACATTGAGAAATCCATAAGTGAAAAGTTGTCTTCTGTAGGGATATTGTCAGAATCCATTTATATTTCATTTCTAACTCCCTCTCTGTGCAAACCCAAATATCACCCCGCCTACTGGATTCTGCCATTCCCAAGGAGGAAAGAGAAGACAGGGGAGTTTATTGCCCCATCTCTTTCCCTTAGATGTAACTTTTTGCTTATTCAGCCTGCCTGTTGGCCATCCCAAAAAGACCGATGAAAGGGACCCTCTCCCTCTGAACTATGAACAACTAAGAAAGGGGGTGGGGAGAATTCTGGCTCTTGCCAATGAAAGGAATCCTCTCCCTCACTGATTTATGAGCAAACAAGAAAGGTGGTGGTGGGAATTCTGGCTTGTATCTCTGGATGGAATATGAAGGGGAGGAAGTAATTGTGCTGCAAATGTTCTGATAGTTCTCCCTTTCCCACGAGGGGTTTGAAACCTGAGACTTGACTGATCCGAGACTGACCAAATGGACTGAGGGGTGGGGTTTTGCTTGTGGACACTTTAAAAATATCGATCTGTGAGACAGTTTTCAGATCCTGTCTATTATATTCTCTATCATCTATGTCCTGCTTGGACAATCTTGTCTCCAAGAATTTTTCTTTCCTAAGATGTGGATTGGAGTGGGTTCTGACAAATATTGATATGGAAATCTGTTGAAAGCATGTTAGAAAATCAATTAGCATTCTTTCAAGCATCCATTTCCTTTCATTTTTCCATTGTCAAAAATCGTACCACAGACATCTGTTGTTATGTATGCAGGAATCTGCATAGCAACAGCCATCAGGGGGGCGTTGGCCTGGACAGTTTCGGCGGGAAACCTAGGGCCAACCCCATTGGCTGTTAGCTTACCTGGCCAGGTATATAAGGAGGCCAGGTAGCCCTCATTCCTCAGTTCACTTCCCCTTCCAATAAAGAGCTGAACTCACACACCGGCTGGCGTCTCTCTTGCGTCGGACCCACTACACAATAGTGGCGACGAGGATGGGATCGCTGCCGACCAAGAGCTGAAGTCACTGGGGAAACGCTTCGTGAGCTGAAGGGAAAGGCATTTTTCCTTCTTCCCCCCATGACCGCCAGCCGAACCGGCAACGCCAAGCACCACATCAATGACCAACTGCCACCATGGCTAGAGCCGGACAACCCGGCAAATTCGAGACCCGCTGCCCCAAAACCTGGACCCGTTACCTGGCTCACGTTGAACTGTACATGCGGTTCAATCAGATATCGGAGGACGGTGCAAAGGCGGTCGCCCTGCTCTGCCTTGGGGGACCAGCGCTGCTGGAAGTCGCCACGAACCTGTTCCCCCAGGAGGCCATCAACACCGTCGCGTACCGAGACCTCGTGGCCAGGCTCAACGCACATTTCAGGCCCCGGCGCTCCAAGGTGGCCGCACGGTCACAATTCGAGAAAAGGGACCAGCGCCCCGACGAGACCGGCGCCGACTTCCTCGCCGCCCTATGGGAAGCTGCCGTCGCTTGCAGGTTCACAAATCTGGAGGAGCGACTACGGGACCGGCTGATTTGCGGCCTACGCGACAGGCGGTTGCAGGAGCGCCTGTTCGAAAGAGAGGAGGTATCTCTCCAGGAAGCCGAGGACGCCATCCTAGCCCACGAAGCGGCCTGCGGGGCCGTCCAAGCCTGCCAGGGAACCCGGCCCGGCAACCAGGCAACCAGCGTCCACCGGCAAGGGGCCACAGAGGAGGACGACCTGAGCATCGACCTCCTCCAGCGGAAGTCGACCCCCGACCAGCGAGCCAGACGCCCAGACAGGCCCAGGCCTCCCAGCAACACTGCCGTTCCCCAGAGGTGCGCAGGGTGTGGTGGGAACCACATGCGCAGCCTCTGCAAGTTCCGGTCCGCCACGTGCCGGGCCTGCAAGAAAACAGGCCACATAGCCGCTGTCTGCCGTAGCCGCCGCCCCTGAGAGGAGATCCACGAGCTGCAGCCGGAGGAACCACTGTTCGTAGGTACTGGGGCCCCCACCAAAACAAAAATTGGCTATGTCGAGAGCCGGCTGGCCATTAACCACACGGGTAGCCGCCGGCTGCTCAAACCCAAAATTAGATTAACAATCCGTTTGCAAGGTGTCCCTTGCAGCATGGAGCTTGACTCCGGATCAGCGGTCTCGATTATTTTGGACGAGACCCTTAACCACATAATTAGCCGGAGCAAGCAACGGATTAAATTACGGCCTACTAAATTAAACCTGACCGATTTTCAGAATTCGCCAGTCAAGGTGAAGGGGGAGGCCACCATTTCAGTGGGGTTTAAGGGTCGCGAAGGGCACCTGGACATTGTAGTGGTAGAGGGCCGCAGAGCCAGCCTGGTCGGGCTGGACTGGTTTGAGGCCCTGGGAATCTCAGTATCCGGGATCCATCGGATCCAGGGGGACTCCGTTGAGGCCGTTTGCTGGGAGTTCGCCGACGTCTTCGATGGGTCATTAGGCAAGTACACCGGGGCCCCCATATCATTCAAGCTTAACTCGAACATCTCCCCCGTTAGGGTCCGGCCGCGGCGAGTCCCGTTTGCGCTCAAACACAAAATCGAGCGCGAACTAGACAAGTTGGTGGCCCAGGGAATCTTAGAGCCTGTAGATGGAGGGGAGTGGGAAACCCCCATCGTGACCCCCCTCAAATCCAACGGGGAAATAAGGATCTGCGCCGACTATAAGTGCTCGGTGAACCACGCCCTAAACCCGCACGCTTACCCGGTTCCCGCGGTCAGCCACCTTCTCGCTTCCCTCCAAGGCGGCGCCATTTTTGCAAGGCTCGATCTTGCACAGGCGTACCAGCAACTCACGGTCACTAGGGAAACAGCTGACATCCAAACCATAGTAACCCATAGGGGGGCGTTCCGGGTGAACAGGCTGCAGTTTGGAGTCAGCGTTGCTCCCGGCATTTTCCAGGAGGTTATGGAAAAGACACTCAAGGGCATTCCAGGAGTCTGCCCCTATTTTGATGACATCCTGATCGCAGGAGCATCAGCAGAGGAACTGGCAGGGAGGCTTAGGGAAGTGCTGGCAAGGCTGCGCACAGCTGGCCTCAAACTCAAAAAGGAAAAATGCAGCATAGGCGTTCCTTCCACAGAATTTTTGGGGTTCAGAATAGATGCCAGGGGAATCCACCCCACAGAATCCAAGGTGAGGGCCATCAAACTAGCACCCACACCCAAGAACAAAGCAGAGCTTCAGGCATTCCTGGGTCTGCTGAATTTCTACCATACATTCCTCCCACACAAGGCAGCCATCGCTGAACCGCTCCACAGGCTGCTAGACAAACAGGCAACATGGGCCTGGACGGCCACCCATGATCAGAGCTTCAAGGCCCTGAAGGCATTGCTGTCGGACAAGTCCACAGTAACCCATTTCATCGAGTCCAAGCCCATTTGTATCACCTGCGATGCATCCCCTTATGGTGTGGGCGCTGTCCTAAGCCACCTTGAGCCCAACGGGGCACAAGTCCCCATAGCATACTATTCTAGGACACTGTCTGGAGCAGAAAGAAACTACGCCCAAATAGACAAAGAAGCCCTGGCAATCGTGGCAGGAATCAAGAAATTCCACGATTACTTATATGGCAGGGAGTTCACTGTCTTCACGGACCACAAACCACTCCTGGGCCTGTTCACCACAGACAGGCAAACCCCCCAGATTCTGTCCCCCAGGATGCTCCGGTGGTCCATCTTCCTTGCAGCATACAATTGCAAGCTGGTACACAAGCCAGGGAAGGAGATGGGCCACGCAGACGGTCTAAGTAGGCTCCCCCTAGACACACACGACCCAGACCCAGCACCAGCCACACTGATCCTAGCCCTTCAGGAACTACCCGAGTGCCCAGTTCTTGCCAAGGACATTGCCAGCCACACAGCCACAGACATCATCATGGGCAGGGTGCACTCATGGGTTTGCACAGGGTGGCAGGACAAATCCCCGGGACCAGAGTTTCAGGCCTATTTCATTAGACACGATGAAATCTCCACACACAAAGGGTGCCTCCTTTGGGGTAGCAGGGTCATCATTCCACCCGCACTACGCGCCAGGGTATTGGACTCCTTACACGAAGGGCACCCGGGGGTGGTCAGGATGAAGGCACTGGCTAGGAGCTACCTCTGGTGGCCCGGGTTGGATAAGGAGGTTGAGGATCGGGTCAAGGCCTGTTATACGTGCCAGAGATCCAGGCCAGAAGTGCCACATGCACCAGTACACCGGTGGGAGGCCACACACACACCATTGACTATGCGGGGCCATTCCAGGGTCAACTATTTTTATTTATTTATTTATTTATTTATTTATTTATTTATTTATTTATTTAATTTATATACCGCCCTTCTCTCAAGAGACTCAGGGCGGTTAACAGGGCAATACATAAAAGACAGATACAAAAG
Source organism: Vipera ursinii (assembly GCF_947247035.1). NCBI lineage: Eukaryota > Metazoa > Chordata > Lepidosauria > Squamata > Viperidae > Vipera > Vipera ursinii. Next base: position 21,825,546 of record NC_139521.1, on the reverse strand, counting down.
TTAAAATTATTAAAACATGATTAAACAATGCCCATAGTACAAATTTAAAATTAAAGTCATAATAACAAACCCACCCCATCCCCTCAGGCCAGGCCCGCTTCCTTAAAGAGATGGGTTTTAAGGTCGCGCCGGAAGGAGCGGAGGTCGGGCGCCATCCGGAGCTCTACCGGAAGATGGTTCCATAAGTCCGGTGCACCCACAGAGAAGGCCCTCCCCCTGGGGGCCACCAGTCGGCATTCTTTGACCGGCGGCACCCTGAGGAGGCCCTCTCTGTGGGAGCGTACTGGGCGGAGGGAAGTTGACGCCGGCTGCAGGTGCTCCCCAAGGTATTCTGGACCCATGCCATGGAGGGCTTTGTAGGTCATTACCAACACCTTGAACCTCACCCGGAAGACAACTGGCAACCAATGCAGCTCGCGGAGCAAAGGTGTAACACGGGAGTATCGGGAAACCCCCGACACAACTCTCGCGGCTGCATTCTGTGCCAGCTGGAGCCTCCGAGTGGTCTTCAAGGGTAGCCCCATGTAGAGAGCGTTGCAGTAATCAAGATGAGAGGTCACGAGCGCATTAGTGACCGTGCGCAAGGCATCCCGGTCTAGATAGGGCCGCAACTGGCGCACCAGGCGAACCTGGGCGAACGCCCCCCTAGTTACAGCTACAATATGGTCTTCTAAAGAGAGCTGTGAATCTAGGAGGACTCCCAAGTTGCGAGCCCTATCTACAGGAGGTAATGACTCACCCCCCATAATGAGGGGTGGGATATCCTGAATATCCTGGGATGCCGGTACGCACAGCCACTCCGTCTTGTCGGGGTTGAGACGAAGCCTGTTCCTCCCCATCCAGACCCGGACCGCCTCCAGGCACCAGGACATCACGTCGAGGGCATCACTGGGGTGGTTTGGGGTCGAAATGAAAAGTTGGGTATCATCAGCATACTGATGATACCCAACTCCAAAACCACGAATGATCTCACCCAGCAGTTTCATGTAGATGTTGAACAAAAGGGGCGAGAGGACCGACCCCTGAGGGACTCCACAAGCGAGAGGCCTCACGGTCGACCTCTGCCCCCCCGTCAACACCGACTGCGAACGTCCCAGGAGATAGGAGGAGAACCACTGAAGAACCGTGCCTCCCACTCCCAATCCCCTGAGACGCCGCAGCAAGATACCATGGTCGATGGTATCGAAAGCCGCTGAGAGGTCTAATAGGACTAGAACAGAGGAGTATCCTCTGTCCCGAGCCCTCCAGAGATCATTCACCAGCGTGACCAATGCCGTCTCCGTGCTGTACCCAGGCCTGAAGCCCGATTGGTACGGGTCTAGATAATCCGCTTCATCCAGGACCAGAGGGAGCTGATGCGCCACCACACTCTCAACAACCTTCGCAAGAAAGCGAAGGTTGGAGACCGGACGAAAGTTATTCAAAACAGCCGGATCCAAGGTAGGCTTCTTGAGGAGAGGTCTTTCACCACCGCCTCCTTCAAGGCGGCGGGAAAACTGCCCTCACTCAAAGAAGCAGCTATAACCGCCTGGAACCAGCCTCGTGTCCCCTCCCGGGCTGCATAAACCAGCCAGGAAGGGCACGGGTCCAATAAACATGTGGTGGAGCTCAGCCTCCCCATGATCCTGTCCACTTCCTCCGGAGTCACAGGATCGAACTCCTCCCAGATGACATCGACAAGATCACTCGTGTCCTGATCGTCCGATACTGCCCAGTCGGAGTCCAAACCGGTCCGAATCCGAGCGATTTTGTCCGACAGATGTTGACTAAATTCCTCGGCACGCCCCTGCAAGGGATCCCCACTGACCTCCTGGTTGAGGAGGGAGCGGGTCACCCTAAACAGGGCGGCCGGGCGATTATCTGCGGACGCGATGAGGGCAGCGAAATAGTTAGATCTCGCTACCCTCATCGCAGCGAGATAAGACCTAATATGGGTTCTTAGTCGCAATCGGTCGGATTCAGATCGGGTGGACCTCCAGACGCTCTCTAGGCCCCGTCTCCGACGCTTCATCTCCCGGAGCTCCGCGGAAAACCATGGAGCCCATTGGGATCTGCGCCGGGTCAGGGGCCACAAGGGTACAACTCGGTCAAGTGCCTCCGTGGCCGTCCTTTCCCAGGCCTCCACTAAGGCATCCGCCGAGCTGTGAGCTGGGGAGGCAGGTGGGGCCCCCAGCGCTGCCTGAAACCTCTCAGGGTCCATTAAGCGCCTGGGGCGGAACCATCTAGTTGGCTCAACAACCCCACGGTGGGGAGTGGCAAAACGGAAGACCAGCCGCAGGAGATGATGATCGGTCCATGACAGGGGCATACCAATTGGGGAGCCCCCACCAAGATCATCTAACCACCGACCAGATAAGAAAACCAAGTCAAGGGTGTGGCCTCCCTCATAGGTTGGTCCATGAATTACCTGCGTCAGGTCCATGGCGTAGTGGTGGACAGCCACTCCAAGTGGTTAGAGGTAGTCCCTGTCCCCAACATGACCTCGGGGAGGACAATCCAGGTGCTCAGAGCTCTCTTTGCCACACACGGCCTCCCCGACGTAATTGTGTCTGATAATGGGCCTCAGTTTACTGCTGCTGATTTCCAGGCGTTCTTGAAGGCGAACTGGATTAGGCACGCCACCTCTGCGCCTTTCCATCCATCTACCAATGGGCAGGCCGAACGGATGGTAAGGACGACCAAAGACGCACTCCGGCGCATCATCAGCGGGGACTGGCACCACAGACTGGCCAAATTTTTACTAGCCCAACACACAACACCATGCGTGGCTACCGGCAAGAGCCCAGCAGAACTGCGATGGGGACGGCGCCTCATCACCAAGCTGGACCGCCTACACCCAGACCGGGTAGCAGCCGAAACCGGTAGGGCAACATCACCATCATCACCATCATCACCATCACCACCAGCATCACTACCATCACCATTGCCATCATCACCCACACACAGGGTCCTCAACCTGGGGGACCTGGTCTGGGCAAGGAACTATGGGGCTGGACATCCTTGGGTTCCAGGGACAGTGGTCGGGAAAACAGGACCCCTTTCGTATATTGTAGGGGTGGAGGGGGACAGACGCATAAGGCGACACATTGATCAGCTCAGAGGAAGAGTCCCTGAGCACGTCACACACGCCCCTGAGCGCGTCACACACGTCCCTGAACTCAACGCACACGATCAACAGGAGGACCACACTCCAGGAGGGGTCAACCCAGCTGAGGACGTCACAGGGCAGGGACCAGAGGAGGAGGACTTCCTGATGCCGGCTCTTTGCAGCCCTGCACAAAGGCCTCAGGAACCCACGGTCCAAGCCCAGGGGCCAAGCACACCCAGACGATCCACCTGTCCACACAGGACACCAGCCTACCTGTCGGACTATGTGTGGAAGTGACCCTCACACAAGGACACCACTGGTTTTTTTATATGTATACTCATAGTTATAGTAGTTGCATGTTGTTGTTGTTATGTGGGTCTTCTCTAAGGGGGGAGGGGTGTTATGTATGCAGGAATCTGCATAGCAACAGCCATCAGGGGGGCGTTGGCCTGGACAGTTTCGGCGGGAAACCTAGGGCCAACCCCATTGGCTGTTAGCTTACCTGGCCAGGTATATAAGGAGGCCAGGTAGCCCTCATTCCTCAGTTCACTTCCCCTTCCAATAAAGAGCTGAACTCACACACTGGCTGGCGTCTCTCTTGCGTCGGACCCACTACACAATATCTGTGCTGAAGGAATTTTGAGGTACATGTTAGAGATAGTGTAAAGATCAGCTCTGGAACACTTTTCTCCCAATCCTTCATACCAGAGCTTTATAACCTTCACTCTCTTCCCCTAGTCACTCCTTATCTTCCCCCCCCCCAATATGCATGTTCTTGTTCTCAATTCTTAGAGGATTATATTTTTGTTCATGAAGAAAAGTCAAGGTCTCAATACCCTGGTGCCTTTTCTGATCACAAATGCATGGCCTCATTGTGGCTGCATTCCCAATCTAGAAATTGGAATAAAACTGGGTAATAAAAGCTTCTTTTAACTGTTCAGTTTCTATATTGTATTGTTCCTGACTTATCATATTTATGTAGTTATCTCCATACAAATTTATGTTTTTGTGGATTTCCCCCCCCCCCTTAGCTCTGTGGAACAGTGGTAACTCAGACTGGAACTATTAACTGTAAGTTGCATGGCTTATTTATCTGTTTAAATTTTGATGGCCTTAAAAGATGGATGCAAATGTTGTGGGGCAAGGCTACCTAAATAGTTTTCAACCCTTTATAGTGGTGGCTATTTTCACCTTTGAGTGTACTTTCATTTCATGTGTGTTTAAGTGCACTGGGAAGCCTAGGGCCACCTGCATAAGCTCCAGATGGAAGAAGGGAGAGAGAATCTGCCTTCCTGTTGGAGAGGCATTGGGGGATGACAATGACAATGAGGATGATCTTCTCTAAACTCATCCAGCCCATCTTTAGATCTGCTTTTCCTTGCATTGGCTTTGTCTACCATGTCAACTTTGGCCCTAGAAATTCAGTTTTGAGTGAAAGCTCATGCAATGGAAGGACAAACTGATAGACAAGCCTAGGTCTCTTGATATAATTTATTTTCAACGTTCTGTCATATTAGAAAGATTAAAAGCCCCTTCCTATTCCTGACCCTAAAAATGGCTGCACCCCAGCCCAGTTATGCTCACATTTCCACCATCAGATTTAACCTCTACTCTCTTGTAATGGGACAATCCTGAAAGAACTCTGAATTTTATCTTCTGACTTTCTTTCCAGCTTCTGGAAACAACAATTTCTCCTCAAGAAAATCACAGCTGAATCATCCTGTTTGAGGACAGCACAGCAAACTAATTTGACATTAAAAAGAATTACTGAATCTTAGGTCATAAAGTGATCTTAATGGCAATCAGGCCACCTGGTCTGGGTTTTTGCTGCCAAGAAACCATTAAAAAATATCAGTTATGGGGTTTGTTCTTGTTTCATAAAATCATTTTCATTTTTTTTCTTGTATCATATAAATTAAATGAAACAGGTCTAACTAGATATTGTCCTAATTTTATTTTCCTTTTGCTTCACCTGAACAGCCTGTTCAAAATGAATTAGGTTCTTCTTAAAATATCCAATGATGCTTGTATGCTATATAAAAATATGTTTACATGAAAATGCATTTAAATGCAGAGACTTTTGTACCTGAGGTTTTTTTACAGCTGTCTTGTAACAGACTTTTAAGGAACACTTGTTATCTTTCATAAGCAACCTGTTCAAAGTGATCAACATTTCTCTGGTACTGTTAAAAATGAAGAAAGGAAAAGCAACTATGGAACTATGAATCATCTCTTGTGCTGTTTTCAGAAATATGAATGTAAATGAAGGATAATGGTTACTTTTTCTGAATTCTTATTTAAGACAGTACTGCTGTTAAGCTGAAACATACATCTATGTGAGGAGGGCAATGTATGGCTGATTTGTCTGTCTCTGAATATACAGAAAGACAAATAAGCAGTGGGGATCTTTTGTAATATGAGAAGAGATATTCCAAAAAAACCTATCTGGAGCTTCAGTAAAGTGATTAGATGCACCAGAAGACAACCACTAACTCACTTAGGTAAAATATCTAACTATTATAAATCTCCACCATGTTCCCTATGCATCTTCTGAGTCACAGAGGCTGTGTTGAGCTTGGATATGTGATATTTAAAGGAGAAGCATCAGAGAATCTCAGAACTGCTTTGCAGTGGCTAACTGACATTACCAAAGGCATGACTCTCATTTTCAGGTGTGTAAAGTAATAAACTGTGATACACCATTGTCTTTGAACAATGGAAGGGAGTATGAACAATTTGTCAATTATGAAGAGGGGCCAGTACTACTAGATGACAATTGCAGGAAGAACATGAAGAAATATTGTGGTATATGTCAATAATACTGAGAATTTGTTCCTACATGTACAATCATCCATTTTGGGGGATCACCAGATTTTCCAAATTAGAATTGAATTCTAATAACAATAATTCTAGGTTACTTAAAAATTGGACAATTGATGTGCACCCATCATTTAATTATACAATCTGTGCAGTCAGGGTAAACCATGTAATTCAATACTTTTGCCCAACACCAGGGTTTAAAAATGACTTGTACTCCATTGACCATAGCAAGTTTTTCAGTAGTAGGGCAACTTTTTCAAGCTAACCAGTATGTAGAATACATAAGAGGGTTGGGTGTATCTGTTGTTTGTGTGTGTTTATATACACATATACACACATATTTTCAATATTGTAGATTTAACGCATTCCTGTTTTTAATCTGACAGTGTCTTTCATTTAAATAAAGTCTTGATTGATATTTGTTTTAAATGGGAGAAGTTGGTAAATAAGATTAAAACTTCGTCATGTATCAGAAGTAAATGGATTCTGCTTAAGCAACTTGTTCCAGTTGTGCTGGTGGGCATTGGCATCCATAATAAACCATGATGACGTGTGAAATCATTGACCATGCTCAATTATGATATGAATCAGAAGAAGTCGACATGTGTGAAGGAGCAGGATGCTTTCCTAGCTTCAGTATTGCTTTCTGTCTCTACTTTAGAAAGTCTGTTGAAAGAAGGTTTCAGCAGCCCACAGGAAGCCCGAGATGAAGAAATGACCAATTACTCAGAGTAATCCAGAGTACTTAGAGGCAGATTCTGGTCCAAGATTCTGATAGAGAATTTTTCCTAGGACAAATAACAGCACAGCTACCCTTGCTATTAAGCTAAACAGCAACTTAGAATATGGTTTCATATGAAATCTTCAACAATATCTTGAGGAAAGTTGGTAAGTGGTAGATTTAATGGAAGATGCATACATAACATGTACCCCCATCCCCAATTCTGGATTGAGATAAGATCAGTATTCATAATACTTTGCATTATCCCAACCTGAATATGTAAGAAGAATAGTCCACTTTATGAGGATGAATTTTCCAAACTTCAAGTGGAGGAATTGCCATTTCTGCAACAGAGGTGTGGTGAGAACTCTGGATGGAGGATGAGAAAAGGAGATGTTCCCAGGCATATTCCCAGGTGTTGCATCCTTGGTGAGACAAAGCAGATGGCCCCAGACTTTTCCCTCCCTCTCCCTCTCCTGTTGCCAGGAAGGTACATCAAAGCAAAGAGAAACAAAGTAAACAAAGCAAAGCTAAGCACATCACAAGAGAGCTTCAAAGGTCCCCCCTCTCATCAGAATGGCAGCATCCTGACAGGGACCTGACACCCACTCTTTTGGACTATCACTATGGGAGAGGTATAGAAGCTCTGAGATTCTTGGATGATCCTGACCCTTTTCTGTTTTGCTAGATGCTCTCTGAGGTCATCCAGGTCACTTAAACAAATCCACCAAGACCTCTCTCAGAATGGCTTATCTTTCTGTAGATGGATTTGATATTGAGCACACCTAGCACACTCCACACCAATTCATCCTTTGAGAACAGTTATCACCCTCAATTTGGACTCTAGCCCTCTCCAGCCATTCTTGGGTAAGCAGTGATTCTTCAGGTAGAATTAATCTGTTGAAACCTCACCTTCAGCCCCTTCTGCTATCTGAGGCACTATGATGGGGGTGGCCAAGCTCACCTGTCCCAATAATATCCAGTCATAGGGAAATTGGTAACATTCTGGACTCCAACCAAGTTCAGTCCTCAAGCCTGACACAAGGCCTTCATGGAGACATCTGGGATTACCTCCACTCTGATGTTCTATCTTCTGGGGTCAGACTCAAGCACGAGATATGATCCAGGCTGCTCCCAGTCCAATTTGATGCCCACAGACATGCTGCCTCTCCTGGTTGTTGTACTCTCCTTGTATAGTCCATTTTCCACAGTCATCCTACATCTTCTGCAGGGGCCTGTTGCTCTCACACAAGTGCCAGTATACTGTCTACAGTACAGGGTGAACATCCCCTTCCACTGAGTCTACTGGGACAATTGGAGTGAGCAAGTATCTGACTAGATTAGTGTTTGTCCCTACAATCAGGGAGCCCTGGCTAGCTCCCAGGGGATGGGTACAGACAATGGCCAGAGTGTCAAAGGTTTCAGAGTATCCAACCACTGGGAGTCCAATGTTAGCTGGATAGGTAGATACCCATTGTATCAGAACCTCTTATTTTCAATGCTCCAAATCTCCCAACTTTTCTATGGATAGGTGCTTCAGGTGCCTATCATAGAAACCCTCATGTAAATGCCCTCCACTTTTACTGGAATCACTGAGAAAGGGCCCACCAGTTGTTTGGGGATCTCAATGGTGAGGGACACAGCATCTGGCCTGACATTCTGTGCTTGGGCGCTCCTGTGAGTCCTCAAAGGGTGTTGCCAAATCATTATCACTTTGTCTCCAGCAGGCCCTTTGTACATGAGGGGGAAGATTAGTAAAACTCCACGTGTGGGGTGATGCCCATGGCTGTATTTGGCTATCCCTTTGGCTGGAGCTAGCTAACATCGCTGATCACCCAGTTTGCTCCATCATTGGGGCCCTCTGTAGGCTTATGGTTTGGGTGGCTTTGTGCAAGTATGCCTGTAGTGCCTTGCACCCCACAGAATCCATCCCCACATTGGACAGCCTAGCTGAGCATCCCTTCATAGGTGAACTGCCTGTTGCCATCCACAAGGCTCTGTTAAATGGGATAAATGGGATATTTTTACTTCCATAGCAGTGAGCCGGGCATCAACATCCCCAGTTTTCTTCACTCCCATATTTTGGGCCCATTCTAGAGGCAAGTTGGCTGTGGCCTTTTTTGCTTCCTCCATCATTTCTGTTTGCTTAACTCTCCTTGTGAGCTCATGATACCCTCCATGTCTTCCCCTTAGACAGGGTCCTTAGCCAGTTCCAGACTGGATCTGAAATAAAAGCACCCTTGAAACTTGTTGCATTCTGGCCCAATCTACTTCAGCTAGGTACGTCCCCTTTTTTTCCACAATCTGACATAACAACTGTTCAGGTGTCTGATGTAATCAGGCAACCTTTTGCCTATCTTATGTTACAGCATCAGGCTAGAAACTGTTTTGGCAGGTCCAAACTCATCCTGCAGTAAACAGAGGTAATCATGCACAGTGAAGTGCCTTTGGCTGAGTGTTAAGCTTCTAATGGCTTCTGCTGTGGAATCCTTTAGGCTTTGTCTAACTCTCAGCTTCTTTGGGGCATCTGATCACCTCATCCTTCTACTGCCTGCACGGCCTGCTCCATCCAAGCTTCATATTCTTCCCTCTCTGGCACTGTTTGTATCCCTGAAAAGATACGCAGCTTCTTATACCCAGACTCACACAGTGGCTGCCAATCTGGCTTTGGATGGGTGTCTGGCTTCCCATATCCTGGGCAGACCCTGCCCCTGATGCCTCTGCAGTGACCAAGGTGAGTGTCTCCCCTTGCAGGGCCAAAATCTTCACTGAAGGCATGACCCACGAGGTTGATGTATCAGCCTTGCTCTAATGTCCTCAGTCAATTGAAGACTCTTGATCCCAAAGCATTCTGGGATCCTTCTCTTCCACTCCAATAGCACATAAGAGTGAGAAGAGTCCTGGTCATCTTTGTATCTACCACATAATCCCTCTGATCTGGGACATGGGCCCTCACTCTTGTAACCTGGGAGGTCCATTGCTACAGTTGTCTCTATTTCACTGTTCTGTTCATTACACCACTTAGTGGCGGTGGAGTCCATTTTGCTCACTTGGCTCATGTCTCTGGATGGGGTCACCCCCTCTTTGGAGAAAGGGTAAAAGGAGATCCCTGATGATCCCCCCACTTGTAGTACAACCCCCAAAAGGGCCACAAAAATCCAGCTTCTCCTGTCTCTTTCTCAGGATCTCTCATTCCGATCATTCGCCCAGTCACCTTTCTCTTTTCTCTCTTTGGGTCAGCTTTGCTCCTGCCCCACCCCTCACTCTCAAGCACACATGCGACCAGTGCCATTCAGCTGGAGCACTGTGACTTCCTTCACTGATTGCATCCTTTGGTGCTGCTTCCCCACTGCACAGCTGCAGCCGTGGCATTCCCCCTGTGCCACCCAGCTGATCACGCTGATCAGTGCAGTGGCTCCCTGTGCAGCATTGGTGCTGCTTTCCTTTTCCACACTGCCTTGGGATTCCCTCTGCTATGCTCCTCTGGAGGCAACTTTGTCACTTTTGTCCTTAATGTCATACTGAAATTCTACATGGCCAATACAAGCTCTATGAAAGAAGAACAGACATTTGTAACATACAGAGAAAAGACTGGTACAGATTGCAGTAATAAAGAAACAGAGAGCTTCAAATCCAATGCAAATCTGAATTTAAAATTTGAAGTCACACATGCAATAGCAGAAGGAATTTCATAATGAAGGCACTAAATACCAAGATGATATAAGCAGCAACAGAATCAGAAAAGGGCAAGTGGTTGCATTTCCAAGAAAGGATTTTAGAAAATAAAATTGTGTAAAATAAGAGTTAATCATAACCAGCCTGTGGATCTTTTATTCCAAATTCTTCATTTCTACTCTTAAAAAGTGCTAACAAAAGGTGGGTAAGGTAGGTCAAAACAAAAGTGTTGATTGGAGAACTCTTAAAGTTCTTCTCCTTAGCTTTGTGGGAAGTCACACACACACACTGAGAAATAAATATTTTTGGAAATATTTAAAAGGCAGAATATATTTCCCTAAAGGACTTTAAAGGCAGAAACCAACCCCCCTCAAGTCTCTCTGTTCCAAACAGAAAGCAAGTCTGCAGAAATATAGATGTGATAATCTTGTCAGAAAGACTGGAATCAGGAAACAGGGATTAGGAAGAAAGATCCCTAGAATCAACAATCCCTCATACCAAAAATCTAAGGGTCATCAGCCACAGCCACAGAGAAGCAGGATTTGACCTTTGGGACATAATAGGATTAACCCACCACCATCAGAATACCAGAAAGGCACACTCAGTGTTGTGTCTGTAGATTAATTAAAAGAGGCCTTTCTGGAAGCAGGAAGCTCTGAGTGCAATTATTGGCTGATGCAATTTAGGCGGGAGTTTCCGGGCTGGGGATTGGCCACTGTTTGAATGTAGCTAACTATATAAGGGGGAGTTAAACGGTTAATTGCCAGTTGACTTATGCTTGTGTTAATAAACGTTCTTGCATTAAACCTCACGGTGTGATCGTCTATTCAAACCTAACAATTGGCGACGAAGGTGGGATAGACGACAGATCGGTGAAGGAACGGCGGAATCAGCTGTGCGCGAGGCGGGAAAATTCGAACGCAGTCAACCGAAGTACAACGCTGCCGAAAAATTTTTCCAATGGCACAAGTTTGACCCGCGATTTCCAGAAGACTGGGAAGAATATGTAGGCCAGGTTGAAGGGTTCCTGTTAGTAAACGGCATTACGGACGACAGGAAGAAAGCCGCGGCTCTTCTGACCATTAGCGGGACGCCTGTGTATCGGATTGCCGTCGGCCTGTGTCAACCGCTGCCGGTCTCTAGTGTCTCGTATGCAGACTTGTTGGCAAAATTGAAGGTACACTTCACGCCAAAAAGGTCTGAATTATTTTGGAGACGGATTTTTGAAAAAAGGAATCAAAGACCTGGCGAATCAATTACACAGTTCGTGGCAGCGGTTAGAGAGGCGGCTTTGAGGTGCAAATATGACAACCTCGAGATCCGGATCCGAGATCGAGTGGTGCTCAGCTTGTGGGACGAGAATCTACAAAATCGAATCATCGCTAAGCCCACGGGAGATCTGCAGGAAGTCCTCGATGAGCTATCAACTTATGAATCAACTGGAACGCGAGACACCCCCCCGAAACAGCATGGGCTCTGCAGCCGAAATCAACCTAGAAAGCCATGTGGACAGCGGGGAGGTGGACCAGCAATGGAAGGCCGACATAGCTGAGATCTCCAGATGATTTGGTAAGATGGCAGCCAGACCACCGCGGACCGAAGCTCCTGACCAGGCCCGAAGACAACAACCACAAGCAGCGCAAAGAGTGCCACGAGACAGCCTGCCCAGATCTAGAGACCAGGACACCAGATGTGGTAGCTGTGGGGGCAACCACCCCAGATCAACATGCAGATTCCGCACAGCGAAATGCAGATCGTGTGGAAAGACCGGCCACATCCAGGCCATTTGCCGCAACCGGACGCGAGACAACCGAATCCACGAATTGGACATCTGGGCCGAAGGTAAGGTAACCCCCCGGGAGCATGGCATAGAGACCCTTAGACCTAGGGCACAACAATCCAACCGCGGGGAGGGGGCGAGAGTCAACCACATAAGACAACAAAAAATAAATCATGTACTGAGGCCTAAATTAAAAATCGTAGTCCAGTTGCAAGGAATACCCTGCAAAATGGAGGTAGACTCAGGGGCCTCAGTATCAATAATTTCATTCGAAACCCTGAAGTACATTGAACGGGAAAGCGGTCACAAAATTCCGCTTAAACCGACAGGAATCCAGCTAGCCGATTTCCAAAAATCCCCCATAAGCATTAAGGGAAAAATCTCCATTAGGGTTAGTTATAAGGGGTTCAATGGATCATTGGACCTGTTAGTGACTGAGGGCCAAAGGACTAGTTTAGTAGGCCTTAATTGGTTCCCTGCTTTAGGAATTTGGGTAGGGGGAATAAATACAATTCAAAGTAAGACCCTCAAATCTGTTTGCGATGAATTCGCAGACGTATTTGATGGATCTTTAGGCAAATATAAAGGACCCCCATTAATTTTAATTTGGACCCCGCTGTAAAGCCGATTAGATTGAAGGCCCGGAGGGTGCCTTTTGCCCTTAAACAAAAAATCGAGGCCGAGCTTGATAAGCTTGTAGGCCAAGGCGTACTTGAACCGGTCGAGGGAGGCCTGTGGGAGACACCAATCGTCACACCCCTTAAACCTAATGGGGATGTGAGGATTTGTGCCGATTATAAGGCCACTCTAAATTTAGGAATGAAAAAACATGCTTACCCGGTCCCAACGGTGAAGCAGGTCCTCGCGACGATCCAGGACGGCGCCATCTTTGCCAAGCTCGACTTGGCGCAGGCATATTTACAGCTTACCGTGTCTAAGGAAGCCACCGAGGCCCAAACAATTGTAACCCACAAGGGGGTGTTTCGAGTTCACAGGCTTCAATTTGGAATTGCAGCAGCTCCAGGCATCTTTCAAGAGGTGATGGAGAGGACCTTAAAGGGCATACCTGGTGTATGCCCTTACTTTGATGATGTCCTGATTGCTGGAAAAACTGAAGAAATCTTAGCTGACCGATTGGAACAGGTACTGGGGAAATTTAGAGCTGCAGGACTTAAATTAAAAAGGGAAAAATGTTTTATAGGAGTTAAATCAACAGAATTTTTAGGGTTTAGAATTGATGAGAAGGGCATTCACCCAACAACTGAAAAAATTAAAGCAATTAAATTGGCACCTGAACCAAAGAATAAGGCTGAATTACAAGCCTTTTTAGGATTAGTCAATTTTTATCATACATTTTTGCCACATAAGGCTGCCATAGCTGAACCATTACATAGACTCTTAGAAAAGAAAACCCCTTGGCAATGGCAGGAAAAACATAGAATCAGTTTTCAAACGTTGAAGGACATTTTGTCTAGCCATTCCACTGTTACACACTTTATTGAAAATAAGCCAATTTATTTAGCGTGCGATGCTTCACCCTATGGTGTGGGTGCTGTCATTAGCCATATGGATGACACGGGTCAACAAAAGCCAATTGCTTATTATTCGAGAACACTTACAAAAGCCGAAAGAAATTATGCCCAAATTGACAGGGAAGCCTTAGCAATAGTGGCAGGTGTAAAAAAGTTCCATGATTACCTTTATGGTAGGAACTTTACCATTTACACTGACCACAAACCTTTATTGGGATTGTTCACCACGGATAAGCAGACACCTCAGATCATGTCCCCTAGGATGCTTAGGTGGTCCATATTCCTCTCAGCATACTCATTCTCCCTAAAACATAGACCTGGCAAGGAAATGGGCCATGCAGATGCCTTAAGCAGGTTGCCACTGACTGACACTGAGAGGGATCCTGCTCCAGTGGGCCAGATTCTGTCATTACATGAAATACCTGAGTGCCCATTGACTGCAAAGGACATTGCCATAGCCACTAAGAAAGATCTAACACTTAACAGAATTTCAGCATGGGTTCAGGGGGGATGGCCCAATAAGAATCCAGACCCCAAATTCACACCTTATTTTAGGAGAAAAGATGAATTATCATCTCATTTGGGATGTTTGTTGTGGGGCAGCCGAGTGGTGATTCCTGAGATTCATAGGAAGTCAGTATTAGCTGAATTACATGATGGCCACCCAGGAATAGTACGCATGAAGGCTCTAGCTAGAAGCCATTTGTGGTGGCCTGGGTTAGACACTGCAATTGAAGAGTGCGTAGCTGGTTGTTACCTATGTCAAAGATCTAGGCCGGAACAGGCTCACATTACTACACACAAATGGGAGGCGGCTAGGAATCCATGGTCACGTATCCATATCGATTTCGCAGGCCCATTTCAAGGCCTAACATTCCTAGTTGTGGTAGACAGTTTCTCCCGGTGGTTGGAGGTTGTGCCTGTTCAAACCATGTCATCAGCTAAAACAATTCAGGTTTTAAGGGGCCTCTTTGCCACCCATGGGTTACCTGACGTGATTGTCTCTGACAATGGGCCCCAATTCACCTCTGCTGAATTTCAGGATTTCCTCAAGGCCAATTGGATTAGGCACACGACTTCGGCACCCTTTCACCCATCCACCAATGGCTTGGCTGAACGCAACGTCCGAACAACAAAAGACGCTCTGAAACGCATCATCCGCGGCAACTGGCAACAGAGATTGGCACAATTCCTTCTGTCACAGCATACTACACCCTGCACAGCCACAGGGAAGAGCCCAGCTGAGATGAGGTGGGGAAGAAGATTAACAACAAAGCTGGACAGACTTCACCCTGACAGACTACCCACAGAAGCTGAGGCGGCTATACCAACCCGGTCTCTCAACATTGGTGACTTAGTGTGGGCCAGGAACTATGGTCCGGGAGACAAATGGGTACCGGGAGTGGTCATTGATGTCACGGGGCCATTGTCTTATTCTATTGAGGGGGAAGGGAATAGAGTAATGAAGAGACATATCAACCAATTAAGGAAAAGGGCCCCAGAAATTGATATTGTAAAAAATGATGTGGGCAAATACACACAGGCTCAAGATGTCATATTCAATCCTGACCACCTGAGCTCAACAGTTACCAGGGACGGTGAGGGTGGAGTTGAAACACAAACCAGGCTACCTAACGTAGTGCCTCAGCTGGGCAATGATGACTGGGAGTTGATTCCAATGGGTAGCTCAAGTGCATCTCATAGAGGTCAACAACAACAAACTCAACAACAACAGAACACTAACATTGTGTCATCAGAGCCCTTGGCCCAAACATCTGGGACTGGTGCCAATAGCCAGACAGCAAATGAGACGGTTGCCAACAAGAGTAATAGATACCCCACCAGGGTTCACAAGCCACCATCATATCTGAGAGACTATGTTAATAAATAACATTAGTGGGGGGGAAGGGGTGTTGTGTCTGTAGATTAATTAAAAGAGGCCTTTCTGGAAGCGGGAAGCTCTGAGTGCAATTATTGGCTGATGCAATTTAGGCGGGAGTTTCCGGGCTGGGGATTGGCCACTGTTTGAATGTAGCTAACTATATAAGGGGGAGTTAAACGGTTAATTGCCAGTTGACTTATGCTTGTGTTAATAAACGTTCTTGCATTAAACCTCACGGTGTGATCGTCTATTCGAACCTAACACTCAGACTCAGGTCAAAGTTCATGCCACAGGAACAACTCCAAACTAAAGGCTCCAGAGAATATAAAAACCCACTCCCTACATCTTTTGTTTCAGAGCCATCTTTCTGTCTGGCTCTCCTCTTCAATAAACAGCAACCTTCTTTCTAAAGCAGTCACCATGTTGTTTATTCCAGGCTTGGACTGAACCATGATGAAGACTTTTCCTCCAACAATTTGGCACCCAGGATGGGACTTCAAGCTAACCTCTCCAATGGACTGAGACTGGTAAGCCCCATCTTGCTGGGAGAAGAACCCTTGTGTCTGTGGATGGATTTCCCAGACCCTGCCCATGTGGAGCCAGGGTAGTAAAGGGAGTTTTTAGTTTGAGCTCAAGGGCTGCTTTGGAAAGAAGGTGAAGGTGAGTACCTCTAAATTTTAACTTTAAAGACCAGGGGAGTGAGAGAAATGTGTGTATGTCTCTGTGTGTGATTGAGAAAACACTTTTCCCAATCACAGTTGGATTTTGCTCCCTCTGGCCTTTCCTAACTGCAGAAAAGATCTGTTCAAGTGGCAGACCCTGGAAAGCATGGGGGTTTGGCCAGAGCGCAGGACCTTTTGTTAGGTGAAAGGGAGAGGCTTTGTGAAAATGGAATGGAATGAGTGAATGAGAGAATTGGATTTGGGCAACTAGCTGGTTAGGCCCTGTAAGCAAAGCTGAAAGCTAGGATATTAAGTCCTGGGCTAGGAGCATCCCTTACCTCTGGAAAGCAAGCAGAGGTCCTCCCAGACATTTGAAGTCTGCAAACAGTGATGGTGAAAAGTTCAGAGAAAGGAAGGAATCCTGGAGCCATTGGTCCCCACGTGAAGCCTCAGGAGAAAACGAGGAAGACTATGGGGGGAGAGATTGGAAACTCATTGTAAGCCACAGCCACAGCTCCAGGGAAACAGGATATGATCTTTGGAACATAATAGGATTAATCCACCACCATCAGAATACCAGAAAGGCACACTCACTGAGGTCAAAGTTCATGTCACAGGAACAAAGCAGTTGCCATGTTGTTTATTCCCGGCTTGGTCTGAACCATGATGAAGACTTTTCCTTCAACAGCTCCCTTTTTGAAAGCTAAGGCAGTCCATTTTTAAAACTGGCATCTTTGTTTTTTTCACATTGGACATAAATGGTCCCTTGCTTCTGAGACAGGTTGGGAAATCCCAAGAATTTGTTTTCTCTGACCAGTAGATGGTGCTGCCACCACAGGAAAAACAAACCACTTCAATGTAAGCTACTTCTCCAAACAGATGCACAACTGAGGTGACCTGAAAACAACCAGGCAGTTCATGTCTCATTCTGTGTGCAATTACAGAGAACAATCCCTGCTTGCTTACTCCACAACTAATTGTATCCGAGTGCTAATGTACCATATTTTCTGTGTTTGGGGAGAGGGTGAGCAAGCTCTCTTTGCTCTTCCTGGATTAAAATAAATAATGAAATCAAGCTGGTGATCAAGGATAAGGCAGGAAGCAGCATTTCTTGATTTTCTCATGTCCCATTAGCATCCTTGATGTCCAGTGTTCAAACAGGGAATTCCAGAGGTCAACTGCTCCCATTTGCAAACTTTAAAAACATTTTCAAAAGTGTGGAACAAAATTTGACATGGGACCTTGATTTCTATGAATGGCCTAGTCTCTTTTCCTGGACAGATGCAAAGTTTTGTCTGAAAACTGGTCAATCTCTTTTCATGACTGAGTTAGAAGTTGACAACCATTTGGAGTGGTGTAGGGGGTTGATCTAGAAGACCTCCAATGTCCCTTCCAACTTTGTTATACTATGCTTTGTGGTTGGTTGGTTGGTTGGTTGGTTGGTTGGCCGGTCCATCCATTGGTCCGTCTGTCCATCCATCCATCTATCAATCCATCTTCTTCCTTTCCCCAGCTCAAATAAGTGTATTTGGGAATCTCTCCTAATCCTAGTACTGGCAAGGACTAGTAGTGCCAGAAAGAATGAAGCGACTGGGCCAAAGCTGAAAGGATGCTCAGCTATGGATGTATCTGGTGGTGAAAGGAAAGTCCAATAAAGATTTGTTCTCCATAGGAACCTGGAATGTAAGATCCATGAATCAAGGAAAGCTGGATGTGGTCAAACAAGAGATGACAAGACTGAACATCAACATCTTAGGAATCAACAAACTAAAATGGACAGGAATGGGTGAATTTAATTCAGAGGACCATCAGGCATACTACTGCGGGCAAGAATACCTCAGAACTAATGGAGTAGCCTTCATAGTCAATAAAAGAGTAGGAATAGCAATACTGGGATACAATCCCCAAAATGACAGAATAATCTCAGTTTGAATACAAGGCAAACCATTCAATATCACAGTAGTCCAAGTCTATGCCCCAAGCACCAGTGCTGAAGAGGATGAAATTGACTGGTTCTACAGCACCTCATAGAACTAACACCAAAAAATGATGTCCTTATCATCATGGGGGATTGGAATGCTAAAGTAGGAAGCCAAAAGATAACCAGAATAACAGGCAAGTTTGGCATTGGAGTACAAAATGAAACAGGGCACAGGCTGATAGAATTTTGTCAAGAGAATACAATGGTCAAGGCAAACACTCTTTTCAAACAACCCAAGAGACGGCTCTACACATGGACATCACCAGATGGTCAACACAGAAATCAGATTGACTATGTGCTCTGCAGCCAAATATGGAGAAGCTCTATACAGTCAGTAAAAAGAAGACCAGGAGCTGACTGTGGGTCAGACCATGAGTTTCTTGTTGCAAAATTTAGGCTTAAACTGAAGAAAGTAGGGAAAAGCACTAGGCCACTCAGGTATGAACTAAATCATATCCCTGTTGAATATACAGTAGAGGTGACAAATAGATTTAAGGAATTAGACCTGATAGACAGAGTGCCTGAAGAACTATGGACGGAGGTTCGCAACATTGTACAAGAGGTAGCAACTAAAACCATCCCAAAGAAAAAGAAATACAAGAAAGCAAAATGGCCAAACTTGCTTGTTATTCCGCTTATCTTTTGGCTTCCTACTTTAGCATTCCAATCCCCCATGATGATAAGGACATCATTTTTTGGTGTTAGTTCTATAAGGTGCTGTAGGGCTTCATAGAACCGGTCAATTTCATCCTCTTCAGCTCCGGTGGTTGGGGCATAGACTTGGACTACTGTGATATTGAATGGTTTGCCTTGGATTCGAACTGAGATCATTCTGTCATTTTGAGGATTGTATCCCAGTATTGCTTTTCCTACTCTTTTATTGACTATGAAGGCTACTCCATTTCTTCTGAGGGATTCTTGCCCGCAGTAGTATACCTGATGGTCATCTGAATTAAATTCACCCATTCCTGTCCATTTTAGTTCACTGATACCTAAAATGTCGATGTTCAGTCTTGTCATCTCTTGTTTGACCACGTCCAGCTTTCCTTGATTCATGGATCTTACATTCCAGGTTCCTATGGAGAAAAAATCTTTACAGCATCGGACTTTCCTTTCACCACCAGACACATCCACAGCTGAGCGTCCTTTCGGCTTTGGCCCAGTCGCTTCATTCTTTCTGGCGCTACTAGTACTAGCCCTCTGCTCTTCCCCAGTAGCATATTGGACGCCTTCCGACCTGAGGGGCTCATCTTCCAGCGTCATATCGTTTTGCCTTTTGGTACTGTCCATAGGGTTTTCATGGCAAAGATACTGGAGTGGGTTGCCATTTCCTTCTCCAGTGGATCACGTTTTGTCAGAACTCTCGGCTATGACCTGTCCGTCTTGGGTGGCCCTGCACGGCATAGCTCATAGCTTCATTGAATTACGCAAGCCCCTTCGCCACGACAAGGCAGTAATCCATGAAGGGGATATATATATATATACACACATATATATACACGTATACATATACATATATATACACATACACATACACATACACACACACACACACACACACACACACACACATATATATATATATACACACATATATATACACGTATACATATACATATATATACACATACACACACACACACACACACACATATATATATATGTATATATGTATATATGTATATATATATGGATCTTTGGTTATTCGGGTTTTTCCCCGCGTAGAACTAAAGGTGTAGGGGCGACGTTTCGACGGAATCCCATCCGTCATCATCAGGCTGGTGGCTTCTGCTTCCTTCTTCTGGGAGATATATATATACATGGAGACATGGAGACTCCTAGCAAAAAACCATGTTCAAACATCCCCCCACAAAGTCACTTCCAATATCCACATCAACAAACACAGCTGAGATAAACAGAAAAGCACCCCAGTGTAAGGACCCACTTCAAAATCTCTTCCCAAAAAAGTAGAACTCTTGGAATGGAATTATCCCAAAAGGATTTTTATTAGGAGAAGTTGACAGCAGGCATAGAAGGCAGTATCTGAGGATTTCCTGCTCAAATAAATAGGTTAAAGGAGAAAAAAGCAAACCCCACCCCAACAGTTCATCTGGTCAGTTCAAACGGGCCAATCCCCAGGTGTTAAATCCACTGTGGGATCAAGGCTGATAAGGCTCCATTCCCAAGGGTATGAAAACTTTGTTAGTTTTTTGCACCTTCTCTTCCTGCAGCAAGAGATACAGTAAGCCAGATGGCAGGAGGCACATTCCTTTCTCACCTCAGGTTGGCATCAAGGGGAAAACAGTTCAAAGAGTAAGCAGATAGAGGAAGTGGAGAGGATACATTGCAGCAGCTAAGCAAAAGGAGAAGATACATAACAATTCCCCCAAAACCGCCCCCCTTCTGCCAGGAATATGTCAGAACCCACAGAAGGGGAAAGGAAAAGACCCATCTAGTAAAATCCTCTCCACCAAAGAAAAGGATTCTGACACTCAGACTGCACACCTGCCCCCTGCCCCCCAAAAAAGAAAGAAAGAAAGGAAGGAAAGACATACAATCCAGGGAGATATTCTGTTTCCCTGGAGCAAAAATCAAAGATGTGGCTGAGAACCTAACCAAAATAATTAGACTCACAGATTACTACCCCCTCGTTCTCCACCACATTGGGACAAATGACACAACAAACCATCTGAGTACAATAGTGAGGGATTACAAACTACTAGGCAATAAAGTTAAGAAGCTAGGAGCACAAGTAGTGTTCTTATCAGTACTCCCAATGAAAGGCCAACACCCATTGAGGGGAAAAAAGAATTAAAAAAATTAACCATTAGCTAAAGGGTTGGTATTGCCAAAAAACCTTTGGTTTCCTGGATCATGGACTGCATTTCCTACATGAAGGACTCTTGGCAAGGGATGGACTACACCTCACGAAAACAGAGAAAAATGTACTTGGAAAAAGACTGGCCCAACTCATCAGGAGGGCTTTAAACTAAAACTGAGTGGGGAGGGTGACCAATCTCTAGAATCTCTACAACACAAAACCAATCATAAATCCCAAGAAAACAAATTAAACAATGAAGTAGGCAGTGATGAAAAAAGAAAAAGAAAAACTCAATCAGGAAATACAGGAAATACACCCATGGACAGGCATAAAAGTCTTAAATGCTTATATACAAATGCTCAAAGCTTGGGGAACAAACAGGGTGAACTAGAAGCAATAGTACACAAGGGAGGATATGACATAGTTGGTATAACAGAAACCTGGTGGGACGAAACCCATGACTGGAATAGACTGATGGATGGATACAAATTGTTCAAAAACAGCTCTACAAAAAGCTCTACACTATATGTAAGAAAACACTACATATCTGCAGAAATGCACATGATCAAAGATAAAATCTCTCCAGAATGTATATGGGTCAATATAAAAGAGAAAAAAAAGTGAATTACCATAGGTGTATATTACAGGCCACCCAACCAATCAGAAGAAATAGATGAACTCTTTCCCAACCAGTTGGTGGTTGGGGCATAGACTTGGACTACTGTAATATTGAATGGTTTGCCTTGGATTCGAACTGAGATCATTCTGTCATTTTGAGGATTGTATCCCAGTATTGCTTTTCCTACTCTTTTATTGACTATGAAGGCTACTCCTGCTGGTTATCACCTATAAAGCCCTACATGGCCTGGGTCCGGGGTATTTGAGGGAACACCTGCTGCCGGCATCAAACGCCCTTTGCCCAGTGCGCTCCCACAGGGAGGGTCTGCTCAGGGTCCCGCCGGTAAGAGATTGCCAGGTGACACCCAGGGATAGGGCCTTCTCAGTGGGAGCGCCTGCCCTCTGGAACCAGCTGCTGGTGGAGCTGAGGACTGCTCCCGACCTCCGATCGTTCCGCTGGGGCCTGAAGACCTGGCTCTTTGAGCTCTTGGGCCCAGGCTGAGGAGACATTCATTTTAATTGGGGTTTTTAATAGTACAGGGTTGATTTAATATTTTTTAAATTGGGTTTTAACTTTTGTATGGTTGATTTTTAACTCCCTGTAAACCGCCCTGAGTCCTCAGGGAAAGGGCGGTATATAAATGCAATAAAATAAAACAAAAATAAATACTCCATTTCTTCTGAGGGGTTCTTGCCCGCAGTAGTATACCTGATGGTCATCTGAATTAAATTCACCCATTCCTGTCCATTTTAGTTCGCTGATACCTAAGATGTTGATGTTCAGTCTTGTCATCTTTTATTTGACCACGTCCAGCTTTCCTTGATTCATGGATCTTACATTCCAGGTTCCTATGGAGAAAAAATCTTTACAGCATCGGACTTTAGTACTAGCCCTCTGCTCTTCCCCAGTAGCATATTGGACACCTTCTGACCTGAGGGGCTCATCTTCCAGCGTCATATTGTTTTGCCTTTTGGTACTGTCCATAGGGTTTTCATGGCAAAGATATTGGAGTGGGTTGCCATTTCCTTTTCCAGTGGATCATGTTTTCTCGGAAATTTCTGCTATGACCTGTCCATCTTGGGTGGCCCTGCACATCATACCTCATAGCTTCATTGAATTACGCAAGCCCCTTCACCACGACAAGGCAGTAATCCATGAAGGGTACTAAAGATATATCTATGCAATTGAATTACTACTACCCAGCCACCACATTGCTTTTCAAAAATTTGAATGTAATATTAGAAAATCAATAAAATTTGTAAAAAAAAAAAAGAAGGAGAAATTAAAAGACGCTTGCTCCTGGGGAAGAAAGCCATGGCAAATCTAGACAGAACACTAAACAGCAGAAACGTCACCCTGTCAACAAAAGTCAAGGCTATGGTCTTCCCAGTTGCAATGTATGGCAGTGAAAGTTGGACCATAAGAAAGGCTGAGCGCCAAAGAATTGAGGCCTTTGAACTAAGGTGCTGGAGAAGACTTTTGCAAGTCCCTTGGACTGCAGGGCAATCAAACCGGTCAGTCCTAGAGGAGATCAACTCTGAATGCTCTTTAGAAGGCCAGATCCTGAAGTTGAAACTCAAATACTTTGGCCACCTAATGAGAAGGAAGGACTCACTGGAGAAGAGCTTAATGCTGGGAAAGGTTAAGGGCAAGAGAAGAAGGGGACAACAGAGAATGAGGTGGCTGGATGGAGTTACTGAAGCAGTGGGCATGAGCCTAAATGGACTCCAGAAGGTGGTAGAGGACAGGAAGGCCTGGAGGAATGTTGTCCATGGGGTTGCGATGGGTCAGACACGACTTCACAACTAACAACAACAACAACATTCTTTCAGTGTTTTAACTCCCCTGGATAGTCAATCACTGCTATTCTTAGAGGGTGGGATAGAATGAGATAAGATTGGTTTGGCATAATCTGTTTTTAACAAACCCGTGCTGGCTACTAGTTATGACTTAGTTTGCTTCTAGTTGTTCGCATATCAACTTGATTATCTTTTCTAGGATCTTCCCAGATATTGATGTTAAACTAGTTGGTCTGTAGTTTCCTGGATCCATTTTTGTTCCTTTCTTGAAGATGGGGACCACATCAGCCCTTTTCCAATCCTCAGATATTGCCCTGGTGCTCCAGGATTTATGAAAGATGCGGTGCAACAGTTCTGAGATAACATCTGCCAGCTCTTTCAGAACTCTGGGATTTAATCTGTTGGGTCCCGGTGATTTATACTCATCAAGGCTGGATAGGTGTTCCCTTACCATTTTCTTGCTTATTTTAATTTTTGTGTCTAGTATGTCTTTTGTAGTGTTTTTTTTAGTGTGTTGGGTTATCGTTTCTTTTTATGTGAAGACTGAAGCAAAGTATGAGTTAAGCAGCTCTGCTTTCTCCCTGTTGTCGGTAATTTCCTTGCCATCTTCTCTTTTTAGTGGGCGTACAGTTTCCTTGATTTTTCTTTATGTCTAGTTACCTCCTCCACATTTTGAGTGACAAAGTTGTTGGCTAGCTTCTTTAGGAATCTGTTTGATCTCCCACTCACTGCAGAGTTTGTCTCCCAGTTGTTATCTGGATACTTGAAGTCTCCCATTACTACTGTGGTATGCTTCCTACATGCAATTGTTAACTGGTTGGGAAAGAGTTCATCTATTTCTTCTGATTGGTTGGGTGGCCTGTAATATACACCTATGGTAATTCACTTTTTTTCCTCTTTTATATTGACCCATATACATTCTGGAGAGATTTTATCTTTGATCATGTGCATTTCTGCAGATATGTAGTGTTTTCTTACATATAGTGTAGAGCTTTTTGTAGAGCTGTTTTTGAACAATTTGTATCCATCCATCAGTCTATTCCAGTCATGGGTTTCGTCCCACCAGGTTTCTGTTATACCAACTATGTCATATCCTTCCTTTTGTACTATTGCTTCTAGTTCACCCTGTTTGTTCCCCAAGCTTTGAGCATTTGTATATAAGCATTTAAGACTTTTATGCCTGTCCATGGGTGTATTTCCTGTATTTCCTGATTGAGTTTTTCTTTTTCTTTTTTCATCACTGCCTACTTCATTGTTTGATTTGTTTTCTTGGGATTTATGATTGGTTTTGTGTTGTAGAGATTCTAGAGATTGGTCACCCTCCCCACTCAGTTTTAGTTTAAAGCCCTCCTGATGAGTTGGGCCAGTCTTTTTCCAAGTACATTTTTCTCTGTTTTCGTGAGGTGTAGTCCATCCCTTGCCAAGAGTCCTTCATGTAGGAAATGCAGTCCATGATCCAGGAAACCAAAGGTTTTTTGGCAATACCAACCCTTTAGCTAATGGTTAATTTTTTTAATTCTTTTTTCCCCTCAATGGGTGTTGGCCTTTCATTGGGAGTACTGATAAGAACACTACTTGTGCTCCTAGCTTCTTAACTTTATTGCCTAGTAGTTTGTAATCCCTCACTATTGTACTCAGATGGTTTGTTGTGTCATTTGTCCCAATGTGGTGGAGAACGAGGGGGTAGTAATCTGTGAGTCTAATTATTTTGGTTAGGTTCTCAGCCACATCTTTGATTTTTGCTCCAGGGAAACAGAATATCTCCCTGGATTGTATGTCTTTCCTTTCTTTCTTTTTTGGGGGGCAGGGGGCAGGTGTGCAGTCTGAGTGTCAGAATCCTTTTCTTTGGTGGAGAGGATTTTACTAGATGGGTCTTTTCCTTTCCCCTTCTGTGGGTTCTGACATATTCCTGGCAGAAGGGGGGCGGTTTTGGGAATTGTTATGTATCTTCTCCTTTTGCTTAGCTGCTGCAATGTATCCTCTCCACTTCCTCTATCTGCTTACTCTTTGAACTGTTTTCCCCTTGATGCCAACCTGAGGTGAGAAAGGAATGTGCCTCCTGCCATCTGGCTTACTGTATCTCTTGCTGCAGGAAGAGAAGGTGCAAAAAACTAACAAAGTTTTCATACCCTTGGGAATGGAGCCTTATCAGCCTTGATCCCACAGTGGATTTAACACCTGGGGATTGGCCCGTTTGAACTGACCAGATGAACTGTTGGGGTGGGGTTTGCTTTTTTCTCCTTTAACCTATTTATTTGAGCAGGAAATCCTCAGATACTGCCTTCTATGCCTGCTGTCAACTTCTCCTAATAAAAATCCTTTTGGGATAATTCCATTCCAAGAGTTCTGCTTTTTTGGGAAGAGATTTTGAAGTGGGTCCTTACACTGGGGTGCTTTTCTGTTTATCTCAGCTGTGTTTGTTCATGTGGCTTTTTTAGGGATATTGGAAGTGACTTTGTCGGGGGATGTTTGAACATGTTTTTTTGCTAGGAGTCTCCATGTCTCCATGTATATATATATATCTCCCAGAAGAAGGAAGCAGAAGCCACCAGCCTGATGGACTTGCGCGCGGCCGAGCTACTTTGCCTGACGCTGCTGGGGTCGCCCGGGCGCCTCTGCTAGCCCAACCTGGTGGTTGTAGCGGCATGCAAGGTCTGCGAAGCAGCCACCCACACTCTCCAAGCCGCCATCGGACCCGAAAAGTCCCGTGAGGCCCGTGCGACCGTCAGCGGCTGTTTCTAGCTGCCGCTCAGTTGATCGCGCTGCGTGACCACCGGTAGACGTCCCCGGCTGCCCCTTAGCTGTTTGTGCCGGCGCGGAACCTCCACAGCTGCTCACAGTCTCCTTCAGCCGCCGATCAGCTGTCTGTGCTGACGCGGACCCTCTGCACCCGTCCACAATCTCCTCCGGCCGCCGATCAGCTGTTGATGCGGCCGCGGAACCTCTGCAGCTGCTCGCAGTCTCCTTCAGCCGCCGATTAGCTGTTTGTGCCGGCGCGGAACCTCCGCAGCCGCTCGCAATCTCCTCCGGCCGCCGATCAGCTGTAAGTGCGGCAGCGGGTCTGGCATTCGCCCGCCGAACAGTTGGGGGGTGCGGGCGCCAATGGGCCTTCGGTGCTGCGTGGGCATTGTTGGAAGTGCTCCCCTGGTCCCCGTAGGGCTTGACACCGCCATTTCGGCTGCTTCGCAAACTGCTTCCTCCACCCCACCCCACCCCACCTCACCCCTCCCCGCAAAAGATGCCGGGTCGACAGCGTTTTTTCTACCCGGAACAAGCAAACACTGCCCCAAAACTGGGGCGTTTCAAGCCATGGCTCCTCCGGCAACAGTCGCTTAAGCTGCAGTTCATCCGGTTCCCCCAGCCTTTCCAAATATTCCAGGCTGGAGCATTCACTCCCTCCGCAGTTCCTCCAGCCATTACGAGCCGTTTCTGGTTAAGTTCAAACAAATACAAGCAGATTCAAGCCGTGGCTCTTTCCGCCCCAAAAATCAGCTGATCGGGCGTTTCAAGCCGCGGCGTTTCAAAACGGCCACAAACTCCCGGCAAGACCTCCTCTGCAGTTCCTCCAGCCATTACAAAGCAACTCTGGTCAAATTCAGGCCGTTTCGGTCTAATTCAGGCAGATGCAAACAGATTCAAGCCGCGGCTCTTCCACCCGAAAATCAGCTGATCGGGCGTTTCAAGACGCGGCGTTTCAAAACGGCTACAATCTCCCGGCCAGACCTCCAGCTGCCTCACCTGACAATCGGGGAGGGGAGGGGAGGGGGGGAGGAAGGAGGAAGAAACCAGCGCACCCTTCGCCCTTTTATTGTCGCAATCGAAGAGGCAGGAGAATGCGGGGTGGGGAGGGGAGAGAGAGAGAGAGAGAGTAGAAATCCCTATTTTCGGAGCCGAGAAGAGAATCGCGGCTACAGCAGTCGCTAGAGTTCCCCCCAAGGGGGCGGAGAAAGAAGAACTCTCGGAGCGTTTCTTTCGTAAATACGCGCGCAGGCACACACTCGCCCAGCCGGTGCTTCGCCCAGCTTCTCGCGGGGAGTTTGCAAGCCCTTCGTTTCTCTTCAGGGCCGTCAGAAGGGCGAGCAAGTCTCTGCCCTGCCCTGCCCTGCCGTGAGGGTGGGGAGCCAAGCGCGCTTGACGTTCCTGGAAACGAGAAGGGCCTGCGGAGACTGACACCAACCCGAGTGCCCAAGCGGGTCTTCTCAGCGTCAGGCAAAGTAGCTCACATCCAAAACAAGCCCGGCAGAGGAGCCGGAGCAGCTCCGCTGCTGGGGGCATGTCTCGGCCGGGCCTTGCAGGATCTGGGCCGGGCGCCTCTGCTCGCCGCTCCGGCTCCTCTGCCGGGCTTGTTTCGCGTGCGAGCTACTTTGCCGGCCGCTGCTGAGGGAAGATCTCTGGAGAGGAGCATAAGGTGAGCGGCTGCATTTCCCAGCCTCGGCTTATACTCGAGTCACTAACTTTTCCCATTTTTGGGGGGTAAAATTAGGGGTCTCGGCTTATATTCGAGTCGGCTTATACTCAAGTATATACGGTATATATATTTGTGTGTGTGTGTGTGTGTGTGTGTGTATGTGTATATATATGTATATGTATACGTGTATATATATGTGTGTATATATATATATCCCCTTCATGGATTACTGCCTTGTCGTGGCGAAGGGGCTTGCGTAATTCAATGAAGCTATGAGCTATGCCGTGCAGGGCCACCCAAGACGGACAGGTCATAGCCGAGAGTTCTGACAAAACGTGATCCACTGGAGAAGGAAATGGCAACCCACTCCAGTATCTTTGCCATGAAAACCCTATGGACAGTACCAAAAGGCAAAACGATATGACGCTGGAAGATGAGCCCCTCAGGTCGGAAGGCGTCCAATATGCTACTGGGGAAGAGCAGAGGGCTAGTACTAGTAGCGCCAGAAAGAATGAAGCGACTGGGCCAAAGCCGAAAGGACGCTCAGCTGTGGATGTGTCTGGTGGTGAAAGGAAAGTCTTGCTGTAAAGATTTTTTCTCCATAGGAACCTGGAATGGAAGATCCATGAATCAAGGAAAGCTGGACGTGGTCAAACAAGAGATGACAAGACTGAACATCGACATCTTAGGTATCAGTGAACTAAAATGGACAGGAATGGGTGAATTTAATTCAGATGACCATCAGGTATACTACTGCGGGCAAGAATCCCTCAGAAGAAATGGAGTAGCCTTCATAGTCAATAAAAGAGTACGAAAAGCAATACTGGGATACAATCCTCAAAATGACAGAATGATCTCAGTTCGAATCCAAGGCAAACCATTCAATATCACAGTAGTCCAAGTCTATGCCCCAACCACCGGAGCTGAAGAGGATGAAATTGACCGGTTCTATGAAGCCCTACAGCACCTTATAGAACTAACACCAAAAAATGATGTCCTTATCATCATGGGGGATTGGAATGCTAAAGTAGGAAGCCAAAAGATAACTGGAATAACAGGCAAGTTTGGCCTTGGAGTACAAAATGAAGCAGGGCACAGGCTGATAGAATTTTGTCAAGAGAATATGATGGTCATAGCAAACACTCTTTTCCAACAACCCAAGAGACGGCTCTACACATGGACATCACCAGACGGTCAACACAGAAATCAGATTGACTACATGCTCTGCAGCCAAAGATGGAGAAGCTCTATACAGTCAGTAAAAACAAGACCAGGAGCTGACTGTGGCTCAGACCATGAGCTTCTCCTTGCAAAGTTTAGGCTTAAACTGAAGAAAGTAGGGAAAAGCACTAGGCCACTCAGGTATGAATTAAATCATATCCCTGTTGAATATACAGTAGAGGTGACAAATAGATTTAAGGAATTAGATCTGATAGACAGAGTGCCTGAAGAACTATGGACAGAGGTTCGCGACATTGTACAAGAGGTAGCAACCAAAACCATCCCAAAGAAAAAGAAATGCAATTAAGCAAAATGGCTGTCTGAGGAAGCTTTGCAAATAGCTGAGGAAAGGAGGGAAGCGAAAGGCAAGGGAGAAAAACATAGATATGCCCAATTGAATGCAGAATTCCAGAGAATAGCTAGAAGAGATAAGAATGCCTTCTTAAATGAACAGTGCAAAGAAATAGAAGAAAACAATAGAATATGGAGGACCAGAGATCTTTTCAAGAAAATTGGAGAGATGAAGGGAACGTTTAATGCAAAAATGGGCATGATAAAGGACCAAAATGGCAGGGACCTAACAGAGGCAGAAGAGATTAAGAAGAGGTGGCAAAATTACACAGAAGAACTATACAAGAATGAGCTTAACATCCCAGATAATCACAATGAGGTGGTCACTGACCTCGAGCCAGACATCCTAGAATGTGAAGTGAAGTGGGCCTTAGAAAAGCTGAGCAACAACAAAGCTAGTGGAGGTGACAGTATTCCAGCTGAGCTATTCAAAATCTTAAAAGACGGTGCAGTAAAAGTGCTACACTCAATTTGCCAGCAAATTTGGAAAACTCAACAGTGGCTACAGGATTGGAAAATATCAGTTTACATTCCAATTCTAAAGAAAAGCAATGCCAAAGAATGTTCAAACTATTGCACCATTGCACTCATTTCTCATGCTAGTAAAGTCATGCTTAAAATCCTACAAGCTAGACTTCAGCAGTATGTGGATCGAGAACTACCAGAAGTACAGGCAGGATTTCGAAGAGGCAGAGGAACTAGAGATCAAATTGCCAACATACGCTGGATCATGGAGAAAGCTAGGGAGTTCCAGAAAAACATCTACTTCTGCTTCATTGACTATGCTAAAGCCTTTGATTGTGTGGATCATAACAAACTGTGGCAAGTTCTTAAAGAGATGGGAGTACCAGACCATCTTATTTGTCTCTTGAGAAACCTATATGCGGGTCAAGAAGCAACAGTGAGAACTGGACATGGAACCACTGATTGGTTCAAAATTGGGAAAGGAGTCCGGCAAGGCTGTATACTGTCGCCCTGCCTATTTAACTTATATGCAGAGCACATCATGAGAAAGGCAGGGCTAGATGAATCAAAAGTTGGAATTAAGATTGCCGGAAGAAATATCAACAACCTAAGATACGCAGATGATACCACTCTAATGGCAGAAAGTGAAGAAGAACTAAAGAGCCTCTTGTTGCGGGTGAAGAAGGAGAGTGCAAAACTTGGGTTGAAACTCAACATTAAGAAAACCAAGATCATGGCATCTAGCCCTCTCAATTCCTGGCAAATAGATGGGGAAGAAATGGAGGTAGTGACAGATTTTATTTTCCTGGGCTCCAAGATCACTGCAGCTGGGGACTGTAGCCAAGAAATTAAAAGAAGCTTGCTCCTCGGGAGGAAAGCCATGGCAAATCTAGACAGCACACTAAAAAGCAGAGATATCACCCTGTCAACAAAAGTGTGTATAGTCAAGGCTATGGTCTTCCCAGTTGCAATGTATGGCAGTGAAAGTTGGACCATAAGAAAGGCTGAGCGCCAAAGAATTGAGGCCTTTGAACTATGGTGCTGGAGAAGACTCCTGTGAGTCCCTTGGACTGCAAGGCGATCAAACCGGTCAGTCCTAGAGGAGATCAACCCTGACTGCTCTTTAGAAGGCCAGATCCTGAAGTTGAAACTCAAATACTTTGGCCACCTAATGAGAAGGAAGGACTCACTGGAGAAGAGCCTAATGCTGGGAACGATCGAGGGCAATAGAAGAAGGGGACGACAGAGAATGAGGTGGCTGGATGGAGTCACTGAAGCAGTAGGCGTGAACTTAAATGGACTCCAGAAGATGGTAGAGGACAGGAAGGCCTGGAGGAATGTTGTCCATAGGGTCGCGATGGGTCGGACACGACTTCGCAGCTAACAACAACAACAATATATATATATATATATATATATATATATATATATATATATATATATATATATATATATATATATATATGGATCCTTGGTTTTTCGGGTTTTCCCCCGCGTAGAACTAAAGGTGTAGGTGCAACGTTTCGACGGAGTCTCATCCATCATCATCAGGCTTTAGCTTCCTTCTTCTGGGAGAAGCATGTGGCTGTTAGTTCCTCTTTTTTAAACTGCCAGAGGGGGTGTGTTCTGTGGAGGTGTGCTCTGATTGGGTAGGGGACCAAGTGTGTTCTGATTGGGTGGGAGTGTGTTTTGAATGGTGGGTGTGTTCTGATTGGGTGGGGGGTGTTCTGAGTGGATGGGCTGGTCTCAGAAAAATCATCCAGATGTCCTAAGCTCTATGGTCTGCCCAAGATACACAAAGAAGGAACCCCACTCAGACCCATAGTCAGCTCCATAGGCTCACCTCTACAAAATCTAGCCAAATTTCTTGCAAACAACTACAGCCTTATGCAAATTCCATCACCTCGCACGTACAAAACTCATTCCAATTCATAGAGATCATAAGTAAACTAAACTTACAGCCCTGTGACCTACTTGTGAGCTTCGATGTTGTATCCCTCTTCACCCAAGTGCCAATCAAAGAAGCCTTGACAGCTATCCAAAATAAATACAACCCCCCAAAACACATCCTAGATCTGACCAACCACTGCCTATCTAACACATACTTCATCTACAATGGACAAAGATACAAACAAATGGAAGGAGCACCCATGGGATCACCCCTCTCACCTGTCATCGCAAACCTCTACATGGAACACTTTGAAACCCTCGCTCTAAAAAAATCCAACCACAAACCCAAACTCTGGCTCAGATACGTAGATGACACCTTCGTAATCTGGCCACACGGCAAAGAAAAACTGGATGACTTCCTCATACACCTCAATAGCCTACACCCCAAAATACAATTCACCATGGAAACAGAAGCTAACAATCAACTTCCCTTCCTTGATGTCTTAGTCTACAAGAAATCCAACGGCTCCCTAGGACACACTATCTACCATAAAAAAACACACACAAACCGCTATCTGAACGCACTCTCACACCACCACCCAGCACAGATCAACTCCGTAGCCAAGACACTCATCTCCAGAACAAAACACCTAGCTGACGAACAACACCTAAAAACCGAACTACACACTCTCACTAATGTACTAACAGCCAATGGATTCCAAAGAAACACGATTACCAACTTAATCTGAAGAGAGACACCCACAAAAAAGTTTAAAAAAGAGGAACTAACAGCCACATGCTTCTCCCAGAAGAAGGAAGCTAAAGCCTGATGATGATGGATGAGACTCCGTCGAAACGTTGCGCCTACACCTTTAGTTCTACGCGGGGGAAAACCCGAAAAACCAAGGATCCACATACAGGCACCCGCGAAAACCTCAGAAAACATATATATATATATATATATATATATATATATATATATATATATATATATATATATATATATATATATATATATATATATATACACACACACACACATACGAACACCCGCGAAAACCTCAGAAAACAAATATATTACCTCTACGGGGAGGAAATCCACCAGCTAACCAAGACCTATGAAAAACTCGAAGTACGAAGAGCTTCCATTCTGTGTGACCTCACATTCCTACGCAACTGCCGAGATCAAAATTTAATCCCCACATCCTTCCAATTGAAATTCCACTCCAACTCTGCAGCCATCAAACGCATCCTGATAAGAACTGAACTGGCCCTAATCAGAAATGAACTCCACACAAAAAGATTCCTCCTGGACTGAATCAACAGAGACCTTCTCACACTTCACCTCAAACTCAGCAACAAGATCCACCCCACACTTTGGGACAAATTCAAACAAATCGCTGTCTGGAGAGCTGAAACAGAGACTGCCTACAAAACAGACACACACACCAATAAACTCCGAAGACTAAAGGAATGCCAGAAACAAACCCCTCCTCTCTCACAGCAACACATGAAACAAACTGTGCACAACATCTCAGATAGGATTCTCACCAAAGCCGAAACCAACGTCCTGTCTAAAGGATTTAATTTTGCAGTCACTCCCAAACACATTCCCACGGAAACCATTATATGCGGAGTCGAATCCAGCCTGACCAAAATTAACCCTGATGACGCCAACAAAATCAGACTCAAAGTGACCAGCAAACCACCCAAAAGCAACTAACCCAAAGAGGAACAGACAGCACTACTTAACCTAAAAAATGACACCAGCATAATCATTCTGCCAGCAGACAAAGGCAACGCCACGGTGGTAATGAACTCATCTGACTACCATACCAAATTATCCAACCTACTCCGAGACTCCACATACAAACTCCTCAAGACAGATCCCACCACCTACCTGGAAAAAACCACAAAATCCAAAATAAAAGCCACCCCCATCAGTGAAGAGATCCAGAAAACAATCATTCCCAGAGAAAAATCATCCAGATGTCCTAAGCTCTATGGTCTGCCCAAGATACACAAAGAAGGAACCCCACTCAGACCCATAGTCAGCTCCATAGGCTCACCTCTACAAAATCTAGCCAAATTTCTTGCCAAACAACTACAGCCTTACGCAAATTCCATCACCTCACACGTACAAGATTCATTCCATTTCATAGAGATCATAAGTAAACTAAACTTACAGCCCTGTGACCTACTTGTGAGCTTCGATGTCGTATCCCTCTTCACCCAAGTGCCAATCAAAGAAGCCTTGACAGCTATCCGAAATAAATACAACCCCCCAAAACACATCCTAGATCTGACCAACCACTGCCTATCTAACACATACTTCATCTACAATGGACAAAGATACAAACAAATGGAAGGAGCACCCATGGGATCACCCCTTTCACCTGTCATCGCAAACCTCTACATGGAACACTTTGAAACCCTCGCTCTAGAAAAATCCAACCACAAACCCAAACTCTGGTTCAGATATATAGATGACACCTTCGTAATCTGGCCACACGGCAAAGAAAAACTGGATGACTTCCTCACACACCTCAATAGCCTACACCCCAAAATACAATTCACCATGGAAACAGAAGCTAACAATCAACTTCCCTTCCTTGATGTCTTAGTCTACAAGAAATCCAATGGCTCCCTAGGACACACTATCTACCATAAAAAAAAACACACAAACCGCTATCTGAACGCACTCTCACACCACCACCCAGCACAGATCAACTCCGTAGCCAAGACACTCATCTCCAGAACAAAACACCTAGCTGACGAACAACACCAAAAAACCGAACTACACACTCTCACTAATGTACTAACAGCCAATGGATTCCAAAGAAACACGATTACCAACTTAATCCGAAGAGAGACACCCACAAAAACCCAAGACAGAGAACAAGAAAATGGCAAAGCCCTCCTCCCATACTTAAAAGGGACCACAGACAGAATCAGCAAGGTCCTCCAAAAACACAACATCAAAACAGCATTCTACACAGACAGAAAAATATCCACCATCCTAAGAAACCCCAAGGACATAATTGGCTTAGAAAACCAAGGAGTATACGAAATCCCATGCTCCACCTGTCCCACCACATACATCGGACAGACCAACAGAAGAATAAGTGCACGCACTGAAGAGCACAAAAACTCACTCAGAAAAGGAGAACAAACTTCATCCCTGGTCCAACACTTTGAAGCCACGGGACATGAAATTGATTTTAAAAAAACCAAAACTATCGCCAAAATTGAACATTTTAACAACAGAATAATCAGAGAAGCCATTGAGATAGAAAAACGCCCCCACAGCATAAACAAACGAGATGATACCTCTCGCCTACCAACCATTTGGAAACCCGCCTTGATTGACAGACGAGTCCCAACCACCAAGAATGATAGACCCAAACTCATGATAACACATGACATCACCACCACACAACCATTCAAAAAGCAAATCCGAACCCACAATGATAACGAGGCACAACCACAAAACAGAAACCTAACCACAGCTGCCACATCAGCCACTTTAAACCCCTCCAAACCACACAATAAGCAAACTGACACCCACTATAAAAACATGGCACCACCACAAACACGAAGCCAAACAAAAGCAGCACAACTCACCAGCTCAGGTCTAAGGCTGGCAGCTGAGACCAGCCCATCCACTCAAAACACACCCCCACCCAATCAGAACACATCCACTATTCAAAACACACTCCCACCCAATCAGAACACACTTACTCCCCCACCCAATCAGAGCAACCTCCACCCACAGAACACACCCCCTCTGGCAGTTTAAAAAAGAGGAACAAACAGCCACATGCTTCTCCCAGAAGAAAGAAGCAGAAGCCTCCAGCCTGATGATGACGGATGGGATTCCGTTGAAACGTCGCCCCTACACCTTTTGTTATATATATATATAAAGGGAACAATTAAACAACACAATGTACTGTATTTAATAGTAGGATGTCTTATTTTCTGTTCCCTTTATTTTTTTGAGCACGGTGGCTCAGTGGGTTAGGAGACTGAGCTTGTCGATCAGAAGATCAGCAGTTTGGTGGGTCGAATCCAAAGTGCCGCGTAACAAAGTGAGCACCTGTTACTCGTCCCAGCTTCTGCCAACCTACCAGTTTGAAAGCACGTAAAAATGCAAGTAGAAAAATAGGGACCACTATGGTGGGAAGGTAACAGCATTCCGTGCGCCTTTGGCATCTAGTGATGCCGGCCACATGACCATGGAGATGTCCTCAGACAGGCGCTGGCTCTTCGGCTTTGAAACAGAGATGAGCACTGGCCCCTAGAGTTGGAAACGACTAGCATGCATGTGCGGGGGAACCTTTACCTTTACCTTTACCTTTACCTTTATATATATACCTTTATATATATATATATATATATTTAGTTCTACGCGGGGGAAAAACCCGAATAACCAAAGATCCACACATATATATATACATATACATATATTTGTGTAAATTACTAACAAAGAATTAAAGGGAAACTGAGATGCATTTCTGACTCCTTAGTCATCATCAGTCAGCTATACCCTTCTGAGATTCGAACCTGGGCTGATTGCATATGAGGCAGTGTTATTTGCCTCTAAGCCACAAGGTCTCTCTCGCTCTGTTAGCTTTTTTCTGCAAGGGAAGATATGTTTCAAATGTTAACTATTTAGATTACCTTGCTAGGCCCCAAACATGGGGCAAATCTTTATTTCCTGTTTTCAGCCTATCTTGAAGGCTATCGAACAGGCAGTAGTCACACCGGACAATTCATATATTTGTGTAAATTACTAACAAAGAATTAAAGGGAAACTGAGATGCATTTCTGACTCCTTAGTCGTTATCAGTCAGCTATACCCTTCTGAGATTCGAACCTGGGCTGATTGCATATGAGGCAGTGTTATTTGCCTCTAAGCCACAAGGTCTCTCTCGCTCTGTTAGCTTTTTTCTGCAAGGGAAGATATGTTTCAAATGTTAACTATTTAGATTACCTTGCTAGGCCCCAAACATGGGGCAAATCTTTATTTCCTGTTTTCAGCCTATCTTGAAGGCTATCGAACAGGCAGTAGT
This sequence comes from Vipera ursinii, assembly GCF_947247035.1. Lineage (NCBI taxonomy): Eukaryota > Metazoa > Chordata > Lepidosauria > Squamata > Viperidae > Vipera > Vipera ursinii. Next base: position 21,788,759 of record NC_139521.1, on the reverse strand, counting down.
CACACCGGACAATTCATATATTTGTGTAAATTACTAACAAAGAATTAAAGGGAAACTGAGATGCATTTCTGACTCCTTAGTCGTCATCAGTCAGCTATACCCTTCTGAGATTCGAACCTGAGATTCGAACCAGCCCAGGTTCGAATCTCAGAAGGGTATAGCTGACTGATGACGACTAAGGAGTCAGAAATGCATCTCAGTTTCCCTTTAATTCTTTGTTAGTAATTTACACAAATATATGAATTGTCCGGTGTGACTACTGCCTGTTCGATAGCCTTCAAGAGGGGTGTGTGTGCTGGAGGAGACCCACAGGTGTGGCACACTGCCCCTTGTTGAATGTCAGGCCCGTGGGGCTCGACAAAATGTTTATGAGATAGAACTAGAATGTGTTTATGTATCTATTAGGCTTATTTTAGACATTATAATTTGTGCACTGACATAATGGAAATTTAGTTTATAGATCCCATGTTTGATGTTGAAAGATGTTTGATTATTCTATTTAAGAATTAAGAATTAGCTAAAATTTAAAACAGAATCTGGTTGTGTATAAATAGTTGTAGATTGATAAACATAGGCTGTGGTCCTATCAGTAACATGTGATATATTAGGATGTGAAACACACAATGTTTATTAGGTAGAACATAGCTACTCAGCCACTGTGTACATGTTAGATGCTATAGTTTTTGCTGTAATGAAATAAGGAAAATTTGGGTTGTGAATATTATTTGGGATGTTAAAGGCTAAATTTGAATAATATAATTAAAATTAAAATTAGGTAAACTTTAATAGCAGGACATAGATATATTTCAATGAAATTGAATTGAAAAATTTTTCAACTGACCATGTTATTTCTAGAAATTTATTAGTATAAACTGGTTGTTTGAAATGTTAATATGTTATACAGTATGTATATATATATATATATGTATATGTTTCAAATGTTAACTATTTAGATTACCTTGCTAGGCCCCAAACATGGGGCAAATCTTTATTTCCTGTTTTCAGCCTATCTTGAAGGCTATCGAACAGGCAGTAGTCACACCGGACAATTCATATATTTGTGTAAATTACTAACAAAGAATTAAAGGGAAACTGAGATGCATTTCTGACTCCTTAGTCGTCATCAGTCAGCTATACCCTTCTGAGATTCGAACCTGAGATTCGAACCAGCCCAGGTTCGAATCTCAGAAGGGTATAGCTGACTGATGACGACTAAGGAGTCAGAAATGCATCTCAGTTTCCCTTTAATTCTTTGTTAGTAATTTACACAAATATATGAATTGTCCGGTGTGACTACTGCCTGTTCGATAGCCTTCAAGATAGGCTGAAAACAGGAAATAAAGATTTGCCCCATGTTTGGGGCCTAGCAAGGTAATCTAAATAGTTAACATTTGAAACATATCTTCCCTTGCAGAAAAAAGCTAACAGAGCGAGAGAGACCTTGTGGCTTAGAGGCAAATAACACTGCCTCATATGCAATCAGCCCAGGTTCGAATCTCAGAAGGGTATAGCTGACTGATGACGACTAAGGAGTCAGAAATGCATCTCAGTTTCCCTTTAATTCTTTGTTAGTAATTTACACAAATATATGAATTGTCCGGTGTGACTACTGCCTGTTCGATAGCCTTCAAGATAGGCTGAAAACAGGAAATAAAGATTTGCCCCATGTTTGGGGCCTAGCAAGGTAATCTAAATAGTTAACATTTGAAACATATCTTCCCTTGCAGAAAAAAGCTAACAGAGCGAGAGAGACCTTGTGGCTTAGAGGCAAATAACACTGCCTCATATGCAATCAGCCCAGGTTCGAATCTCAGAAGGGTATAGCTGACTGATGACGACTAAGGAGTCAGAAATGCATCTCAGTTTCCCTTTAATTCTTTGTTAGTAATTTACACAAATATATGAATTGTCCGGTGTGACTACTGCCTGTTCGATAGCCTTCAAGATAGGCTGAAAACAGGAAATAAAGATTTGCCCCATGTTTGGGGCCTAGCAAGGTAATCTAAATAGTTAACATTTGAAACATATACATATATATATATATATATATATATATATATATATATATATATATATATATATATATATATATATATATATATATATATATATATATATATATATATATATATATATATATATATATATATATACATACTGTATAACATATTAACATTTCAAACAACCAGTTTATACTAATAAATTTCTAGAAATAACATGGTCAGTTGAAAAAATTTTCAATTCAATTTCATTGAAATATATCTATGTCCTGCTATTAAAGTTTACCTAATTTTAATTTTAATTATATTATTCAAATTTAGCCTTTAACATCCCAAATAATATTCACAACCCAAATTTTCCTTATTTCATTACAGCAAAAACTATAGCATCTAACATGTACACAGTGGCTGAGTAGCTATGTTCTACCTAATAAACATTGTGTGTTTCACATCCTAATATATCACATGTTACTGATAGGACCACAGCCTATGTTTATCAATCTACAACTATTTATACACAACCAGATTCTGTTTTAAATTTTAGCTAATTCTTAATTCTTAAATAGAATAATCAAACATCTTTCAACATCAAACATGGGATCTATAAACTAAATTTCCATTATGTCAGTGCACAAATTATAATGTCTAAAATAAGCCTAATAGATACATAAACACATTCTAGTTCTATCTCATAAACATTTTGTCGAGCCCCGCGGGCCTGACATTCAACAAGGGGCAGTGTGCCACACCTGTGGGTCTCCTCCAGCACACACACCCCTCTCAGCCAGCTGACCGGTGGCTCCAACAGCCGGCGAGGCGGCCCGGTGGTTGCTGACACCCATGGGCGACCTACCGACTCTCACCTGGGCCAAAACAGATGCCGGCCTTCGCGACCACCTCCGGAAGCTGCGCCAATGCAGAGGGACCTCACAGGCTGGGAGGATGTTCAGCCTCCCGCCATTGCTGCGTCTGCGTGGAACAGCTCTGCTGGCAACAGGGCTGGAACGGCCGGTGCCGCTCTTCTCACAAGTAGCCTTCCTGACATGAGCTGCCAGCATACGGGTGTCGATCCGGGAACCCCTTCCTCGCCAACGGACGGATGTCCTGGGCAGAGGGAGGGGGCCTGCTGCCGGATGGACAGAGGGGGGGAGGCGCACGCAACCCAGGCATACGCATGGTGGGCCGCTGGGGCCTTCTGGCTGGAATGGGGTGAGGGGACAATGACGGGCAGTGAGGGGGTCGGGGCCATGGGGGGAGCGGTTGCCAGCGGGGGACAGTTGGCGAGGGGGGAGGGTTTTCAGGGTAGGGAATGGGACGAGGGGGATGTACCTGGGAGGACGGAACAGTCCTGGTGGGAGAGGGCATGCTGTGAGGTGCCAGGCAGCGGGATCAAAGAAAGGAATGGGTGGGGAGGAATGGGATACTTATGGGGAGGCGGGCAGATGCTGGTTTAATGGGCGCAGTGGTAATTACTGTATCAGGTGGCTATATAAGCAGCGTTGGATGCACCGAGCAGCCAACGCTGACTTTTTTCCTGCCTTGGTTTGCTGTATCTCAAAATAAACTGCATTTCCTTTGTGGGTCATGTCTCATTCCTGCTGCAAGAACCGTTGTTCTACTTACTACAGGACGGGCCCTTGACAGACGGGCCCTTGACAGTAAGTCAGCATTAAAAACACCAACAAATTCAGCCATTTGGCCTTACTGCTGTGTGCCTCATCAGTGCATGGGACATGGCAGAAAGGATGCAAGGGGCTGCTCTGGAAGCTGTGGTGGAGGAGGAGGTTGCTGGTGCTGGGGCTGTGACGAAGCCCCTTGAAGAGGTGCAGGTGGAGAAGGCCCAGCCAGTGGTGAGGCCCAAGTTGCGGGAGTTGCCACCAGTGGCCTCTGTGGTGGAGTCCCAGGGGGCCAGCACCCAGGCCCATGGGGGGGAGTGGTGGCTGAGCCCCGCCCTGGGGCTCCCAGGCCTTGACCAGGGACAGACGGGCCGGCCTAGTGGGGCTATGATGGGATGGAGAGAGCGGCGTTTAACGGAAGATGATGGAGAGGAATGGAGCTACTCCACCACCCCTGGCAGACAGACCCTGGACATCCTATGTGACAGGTTTGGAGAGGTTGGCGGCCAGGAAGCTGGCTCTTGGGTGGCCACAGGCCCTGAGCCGGATACGGGACGGGGGTCTCTCGCGGGTGCCCCCTCCCTGCGGACAAGAACATCCCGCTTTAGGCTGGCTAGCCCGAGGTTCAAGGGGCTGTCCGGGATGAGCACATCCCATCCAGGGGTCTTTACGGCACAACCCCCAACGAAATCGGTGCCGGGTGGCCCGGAATCTTGGCCAACGCCGGATAGGGGCTATAGACAGCAAGCACCAAGGCCGTCTGGAGGTATCCGAGGTCCTGGCCCACAAGCTGGCCACTGGGGACCAGGCGTGGTGTGGGGGCCACCACCCCTAGCAGTGACCTACAATGGCCACCCCGACCACCTGGCCATGTTCCTGGGACAAGTGATCAATCACCTGGATGGGTACGCCTAGGCTTACGTGTCCCAGTGGGCAATGGTGGTGGTGGTAACCGCTTGCCTACAGGGAGAGGCTGCGACCTGGGCTGCGGACCTCTATAGTGAACATGCCCGTGAGCTGGGTGACGTTGGGCTTTTTCTGGATGCCCTATGGGTCCGGTTCGAGGATGTTTCATGGGTGCATCGTGCCGAAGCTGAGGTCCTCAACATCTGTCAGTGGGATAGGCCAGTGGTGGACTACTTAAGCGACTTCCGCATAATAGCTGGCAAGCTACGCTCGTGGCTGGAGCATCTCTTAGTGCACCATTTTAAAGCCGGGCTCAACGGGGCTCTCTGTAGAGCCTGTGTGGTGCGTGGTGTCCCTGCTCGGTTACAGGAATGGTTCCGGGTGGTCATGGAACCTGATATTGGGTTACAAGACATACGGGGGAGGTCAGAGGCAGGTCCTGGAGGTCAGAGGACTACTGAGGGGACAAGAGCGGAGGAGTGGAAACCCGTAATGGCGGTACCAAGGACCCCTGTGCAGGCACCATGGTTGTCATTCTGGTGCTTCCGATGTGATCAGCCGGGTCACCGGGCGGCGGAGTGCCCATTACCACCATCCCGAGCGGCACCTACCTCTCAGGCAACGCGGGTCCCTACTCCCAGGAAGACTGTAGAGCACTCCAGGGCAGCACATCAAGTGCCCACCGAGGCACCCAGGGTTTCGGCCCCTTTGCGCCCTGAGCTGCCCACAGACGGGCGGCCTGAATCCTATGACAGTTCCGAGGAACAAGAGCAAGATGAGGACCCGATGGTAAGTGCCCTGCTGTGCAACTTTGTACTACCTGTGTCCTTGGTAAGCCCACACACAGGGGGAAAGGAAGGAGTATAAGGCGCTAATCGATTCAGGGAGCACACATTGCCTTATTAGCCAGGCATTGGCATCAGAGTTGGGGGTTGCACTTAAACGGTTAGCCACGCCCCTCAAGTTCCAACAGGTGGACAGGTCTCTTCTGGGTTGGGCACCAATAACTCATGTGACAGTACCAGTCAGGTTGAAACTGGGTACGCATTGGGAGACACTGAGGTTTGTGGTAGTACCATCCATGACAGAGGCGGTCATCTTAGGGCTCACGTGGCTGGATAAGTGGGGTCCCACGATCTGGTGGGAGGGGGGATGCCATCACCTCCACTTGGGGACAGGACCTCAGCGCCCCTCGGAGCATTCCTATATAGGACCAGAAAGGACAGGGGAGCCAGAAAAGGCTTGTGGGGTTGGAGCCGGAGTGGAGATCCAGGTACCTCAGGAATATGCTGACCTAACAGAGGTATTGAATGAACGGGAGTGCGATGTGTTACCACCTCATCATCCCACGGACTGCGCTATCGAGCTGGAGCAAGGAGTGAAACTGCCAAAGCCCCGTATGTACGCCATGGCACCACGGGAGATGCAGGAGCTCCAGCGGTATATAGACAAAAACCTTAAGAGGGGTTTCATGCAGCCAGCTCGATCAAATATGGCGGTGCCTGTTTTGTTCAGGGAAAAGAAGGATGGGACTCTTCGCTTATGTGTTGACTACCAGGGGGTCAACGCAGTGTGTGTGGAACATTTCATCCCTTTGATGAAAGACCTGTTGGCACACCTAACCAAAGGCCGGGTTTTTACCAGATTGGCTCTTAGGGAGGCGTATTATTGGATAAGAATCAAGGCCGGGGATGAGTGGAAGATGGCCTTTAATTGCCCCTTAGGTAGCTTCCAGTTCAGGGTGATGCCGTTCGGCTTGCAGGGGGCCCCCGTGGTCTTTATGCAGTTAATCAATCAGGTCCTACATGACCATCTGTACCAGGGGGTCCTTGTCTACTTGGATGACATCCTCATTTATACAACAACAATGGAGGAACATGTCGCCCTAGTACGGCAAGTGTTAACTGAGGGAAGGCCAATTGTATGTGAAGCTCTCTAAATGCAAGTTTCACAGGTCCCGGGTGGACTATTTGGGCTACAGGATATCTTCGGATGGGGTGGAGATGGACCCCAAAAAGGTCGAGGCCATTCAACAGTGGCAGGCCCTGCGGACCCGGAGACAGCTTCAGAGCTTTCTGGGTTTCGTGAATTTTTATCGGCAGTTCATCCCATGTTTTGTGTCTATTGCTCTACCACTCACAGACCTTCTACGCACAAAACAGACAATGGTACAACCACGACTGGGACACAAGCTGGCACAGTCCACAGCGTGTCAACAAGCCTTCGAGACACTGAAAGCCCAGTTCACCAAGGAGCCCATCCTAAAACAGCCAAACCCCGACCTGCCCTATGCGGTGCAAGCTGATGCAAGCAATGTCGCTGTTGGGGCCGTACTTCTCCAGCGACATAAGAAAGGGGTACTCCGGCCCTGTGCATATGCTTCCAAAAAATTAACCACCACTGAACAAGCCTGGGCGATCTGGGAAAAGGAGGCCTTTGTGGTCCATTGGGCTTTAGAGACATGGAGACATCTCCTGGAGGGGACCAGCCAGCCATTCGAGGTATGGACGGACCATAAGAACTTGGAGGCCTTACAAACGCCTCGCCGTTTGTCACCCAAGCATGTTTGTTGGGCCCAGTACTTCCGACAGTTTCGGTTTCAGCTAAAGTACATACCGGGGGATAGGAATTTTCTGGCAGATGCCCTATCACATCTGCCGCAATACGATTGCAAGAGGGAGGAAGTGGTGCAGGCGCTGGTGCCGTCTTGCCATGCAACAGGGGAGGGGTACATGGCCCGAGCGTTGGCGTATGATCTCCTACAGGACTGCACTGAAGACAGATGAGTGGTTACGAGCACACCCCTCTACATTAACGATACGAGACGGCCTGGTCTGGCATGGGGCTAAGCTGTACGTACCGATGGCGATGCGAAACCGGACGTTATACCAGTGCCACGACACCAGACAGGCGGGGCACTTCGGGTTTGTAAAAACCTTGCATTTGGCTCACTGGCAGTTCTGGTGGCCACACATGAAACGTGACATCGAAGACTATGTAAAAAAATGCCACGTGTGCACAACCACCAAGCTCTCTACTGGCAAGCCGTTGGGGCTGCTTCAGCAGGTGGCGGACCCGGTTCAGCCCTGGCAGGACATAGCCATGGACTTTGTGGTCGAATTGCCCGACAGTAAGGGCTACAACGTTCTGTGGACAGTGATTGACTTGTTTTCGAAACAAGCGCACTTCATACCCTGCAGGGGGTTGCCTTCAGCTCGCCAGTTGGCCTGGATGTTTGTACAACATATATACTGCCTACATGGGGTGCCTCAGCGCATCATCTCGGACCGTGGGGTGGAATTCACGGCCCAGTTTTGAAGAGACTTCATCCAGTATATCGGGTCATCACAAGGCCTTAGGTCGGCATATCACCCTTGCACCAACGGGGCTGCGGAACATGCAAATGCAGCAGTGGAGTGGTACCTGCGGTGCTACGTCTCTTATCAACAGTCTGATTGGGTGGACCTGCTGGCGTTTGCGGAGGTGGCTTACAACAACGCGGTCCATAGCAGTACTGGGTTCTCTCCATACAAGGTGGTGTCTGGATACGACTTTGTGCCCATCTCTGGCTGTGACCAGGGAAACCCTGCACCCTGCCCACCCAGGGTGTGGATGCAGCAGATGGAAGAGGTATGGGAGGTGGTGAAGAAGGCATTGGAGCAGGCTGCTAGAGTGAACAAGGAGCAGGCAGACAGGAAACAGAGACCTTTTAGCACCCCCAAGGTGGGGGACCTTGTTTATTTATCCACCAAATACTTGCGGTTGCAGGTACCCTGTAAAAAACTGGGGCCCAAATACCTTGGGCCATTCCAGGTAGTGCAAGTGATAAACCCCGTCACGGTCAGGGTCCGGCTGCCGACACTGTTGGGCAAGATCCATCCCATCTTTCATAGTAGCCTGTTTAAACCTGCAATGGCATCCGCCACAGCGGTGGGAGAAGGGGGTCCAGCGGCGAGCACTATGAAGTGCAGGAGATCTTGGATTCAAGGAGACATAGGGGACGGGTACAATACCTGGTTCTCTGGAAGGGCTACCCCATGGAGGAGGACTTATGGGTAGGGGGGATGTGCACGCTCCTCGACTGGTACTGGTGTTCCATCGCAGGCATCCAGGGAAGCTGGGTGAGGACCAAGGGGAAACTGCAGGTCAGATGAACGATTACTTACTTCTTTCCCCTTGCATTCCAGGTGGGATGCTGGTAGGGGGGGCAGTGTGTTGAGCCCTGCGGGCCCAGGATTCAACAAGGGGCGGTGTGCCACACCTGTGGGTCTCCTCCAGCACACACACCCCTCTCAGCCAGCTGACCGGCGGCTCCAATGGCCGGGGAGGCAGCCAGGCGGTTGCTGACACCCATGGGCGACTTACCAACTCTCACCCGGGCCAAAACGGATGCCGTCCTTCGTGACCACCTCTGGAAGCCGCGCTGATGCAAAGGGACCTCGCAGGCCGGGAGGATGTTCAGCCTGCCGCCATTGCTGCGTCTGCACGGAGCAGCTCTGCTGGCAACAGGGCTGGAACGGCCGGTGCCACTCTTCTCACAAGTAGCCTGCCTGACATGAGCTGCTGGCATACGGGCGTTGATCTGGGGACCCCTTCCTCACCAACGGACAGATGTCCTGGGCAGAGGGAGGGGGCCTGCTGCCGGATGGACAGAGGGGGTAGGCGCACGCAACCCAGGCGTATGCATAGTGGGCTGCTGGGGCCTTCTGGCTGGGCTGGGGTGAAGGGACAATGACGGGCAGTGAGGGGGTCGGGGCCATGGAGGGAGCGGTCGCCGGCGGGGGACAGCTGGTGAGGGGGGAGGGCTTTCAGGGTAGGGAATGGGACGAGGGGGATGTACCTGGGAGGACGGAACGGTCCTGGTGGGAGAGGGCATGCTGTGAGGTGCCGGGCAGCGGGATCAAAGAAAGGAACAGGTGGGGAGGAATGGGATACTTATGGGGAGGCAGGCGGATGCTGGTTTAATGGGCGTAGTGGTAATTACTGTATCAGGTGGCTATATAAGCAGCGTTGGATGCACCGAGCAGCCAACGCTGACTTTTTTCCTGCCTTGGTTTGCTGTATCTCAAAATAAACTGCATTTCCTTTGTGGGTCATCTCTCGTTCCTGCTGCAAGAACCATTGTTCTACTTACTACAGGACGGGCCCTTGACAGATGGGCCCTTGACACATTTCTATTTTAGATCCTGATAGATCACTGATTACTGAAAGGATAACTTTTAATGGTTCTCTAAGATTTCACTTTTTAAATCTAACTCTGGCTTTCTTTTTTTGCCAATCAGGTTTCCAGATCAAGGCCTTTGAATTGCCAGATAGGTCTCCCTTTGCTCCAATACATATTATTTGAATTGAAGGAGGCCATCTAGCCATCAGTGATCCACAAAAACCAAACCATTTGTAATCATTATGTTGTTGCCCTGTTAGTTCTAGTCTCTGTATTTGCTCTAAAAACTTTATCTTCAGTTCGGTCTGGATTCCTCTTCCATCTGGGTTCATCTGCTTTAAGTAAAGAGTCTTATCCAATTTTGTAATTAATGTTTGGCTATCCAGGCTTTCAGGAAACTGTCATTGTTGATCTTCCATGTTCTCTATGTGAGCATCACTATCTTGCACATAGTATACTTCTAAACTTATAGGCTCTTTTGATGGAGTCAAAAGTTGAGTATTAAATTTTCCCATAGTTTGTTGTTGGTCCTTAAGATTATTTGCCATAGTGATAGTTCCTTGTACTTTTAGAGTTGTCAGTTCTTTGGATAGTTGTTGCTTATATTCCTCTGTCTCAATAGTAATATCTTCTAATTTTGTTATATTCTGAAGTATAAATTCTTTAGTTGCAGTCTGGGTTTCAGTTTGTGACTTAAGGTTCGCATGTAAATTATTAAATCTGGAGATAGACATCTCAGTAACTAGATTGTTTCAAGTATGAGATTATAGTCAAGTGAGGTTTGTGGCTGACCCTTCTCCATTTTGTAATAATTATAAATAGTCCTAGGTGGAGGCTATTTTTTCAAACAAAAATCAGTAAGAGTCCACCTCCAGAAGTCTAAGCCAAATTCATCTCCAGCTGTTTCAGGATTTTATCTTAATGCCAAGGTCAGTCCAAAATGTAAGCAAGCTTGTTTGCCAATAGTATTCACTAGATATCCCCAGAGTACTTCAAATCCTTTTCAGACAGTATCTTTTTATTTATTTTGGGGTTTTTTGTTCCTTTTTTTAGACTAATAGGTAGAATAGTCCATTTCTGTAAATATAGGAACTTTGGGCCAAAAGTAGAAAGGCAGTAAGTCCAATAAATAAGTATAATTTAGTAGAAGGCTTTTTCTTTTCTCTCCCAATGTAGACAAAGGACACTCATAAGGAGGGTGGGAAAAAAATGCCTTCCCTCTCTCCTCGCAGGGGGAAGCAAATTCGAGAAGCTTTTGGCAGGGAAAGTAGACAATAAGAAAAACAAGAAGGCTACTTCTGGGTGGCACTTCAGCAGTGTGGACAGTCGGGATCGACTGCCAGCCTTCCGATTTTGTTCAAGACACGGAGCAGCTGTTCCGCAGCTTAAAAACCCTTCCCCTCAAGTGAAGAGGGGAAGGGGAGTCTATGGGTAGGGGTAGAGCTCCTCTAGAGCCCCAGAATGTTTATTCTGGGGCTTGAAGGGTGAGAGCTCCTCTGAAGCCCAGAAACACTCTGGATTGAAGGATTTTTCTGCTTTTAAGCAGAACAAGATGCTGAATCCACTCCTGCTGGATTTGTTTGTTTTCTGGAGTAATTGATGCAGGCGGAGCGGATGCGGGAGCAATATAAACAGCAAGTATAAGACTTTAACTCTGGAACTTCAACATTTTTCCTGTTTCAACGATCGTTTTAAAAAGGATGGAAAGATGGCGCCTGAGTGATTCTTTGTAACAAGAATTGAAAGTGTCTGGCTGGTGTTGGTTTTTTTTTTTCCTTCTCAAAGTGAAAGTGATTGTTTGGATACTGAGGAGGAATATCTAAAGTGGATTTTCAGAACTTTAAGATTTTGTTAAATTTTGGAGTTGTTTAAAAGTGACTATAAGACTTGGATATTTAACATTTAAACTACAACTGCAAGTGGGGCGGAAAAGTGAAAGTGTGTAAAGAAAGTTAATTAGGTGCTAAAATGGCTTCCAAACTGCCTAGAATTCCTGTTTCTAAAAGTCCGGGGGCATCACCTGTTCAGCAATCTGGAATTCAATCTTTGATGTTACCTGCTGCAGCTGCTGCACCTCCACTGACTTTAAAAGACTTACAAGATTCTTTAAAAGATGCTTTAAAACTTCAATCTGAAAAAATATCTGAGCAGGTGGCAGAACTTATTGAAGAAAAAAATAAGGAAATATGGGAGGACATTTTGATGGCATTTCAAGGGCTCTCAGGTTGTATTGAGAGTCTGAATGAATGTGTGGAAGAAGTGAAACAAAATAATCTGATGCTGGAAGCTAAAATGTGTGAAGTTGAGAATAAATTGGACAAAATTGATGATGATGTGGTTATGACACAATATAGAGACATGGAGTTTGCCCTGAGGATAAGAGGCTTAAAAGAAAACCCATAGGAAAATCTGGAGGAGATGTTGGTGGATGCTCTGGCGCCTACTTTGGGAATTCAACTGGAAGATTTTTTGTGTGGAGATAGATAAAGTATTCTGTGTTAATTCTTGGATTGCTAGGCAAAGGAAACTGCCAAGAGATGTGGTTGTGTATTTTACAAAGAGAAAGATCAGAAATGAGATCATTCAAGCTTTTTACAATAATAGATTTAAAGTGGCTAATCAAGAGGTTTTGATTCTGAAAAAGATTTCCCCAAGAATTTTGAGAAAAAGGAAAGATTTTGTTTTTCTGGCAGATGAATTTAAAAAAAACAACAGCTTCAGTTCAGATGAAAGATACCAAAGGGGCTAGTGGTGAATTATGCTGGAGTAAGATATCGTCTTAATACAGTCCTGAAAGCACATGATTTTTATTCTAATGTATTGAAAGCAGGTTCACCACCATCTTCAGAAGTTAAAGGAGGGAAAGAAGAAGTTAAAGGAGGAAAAGAAGAAGGAAGTGACAGGTACAAGAAGTACATCAAATTTCGGAAACTGTGCAACCCCTGGTTTTATTAGAAGAATCTAAGACTCAAAGAGCGACACAGGCTGCATCTAGACGTAAGGAACAACAACAACAACAACAGAAACAGTCTTCTATAACTACAAGTCAGGAATTTACTAGTGAAGCAGTGGGAGGGGCTAGGCCAAAGAGGCAGATGCTTATGGATCTGCAAGAAACACTCCGAAAGCTTCAAGTTGCAAAAGATGGCGAAAAAGTTTCTAACTTGGAATGTTAATGGATTAAATTCACCAGAAAAGAGAAAGAAAGAATTTCAGTATTTGAAACAATTTAAAAATGATGTTATATGTTTGCAAGAAATGCATATTCGTGCATCTGATCAAAAATATTTGATAAATTCTAGACTGGGCATGCAATTTATTGCATCTGCTCCAGAGAAGAAAAATGGAGTATGTAAAGAAAGACTTAACAGCTAATTTGATTGAAGCAGATAAAAAAGGAAGATATATTATAATTGAACTATTAATAGAAGAAAAGAAAATACTTTTAATTGGAGTATATGCACCTAATCAACAGCAAGGAGAATTTTATAAACTGTTACATAATAAAATAACTCAATGGGATTATAAATCGAGTATTTTAATGGGAGATTGGAACGGAGTGTTGCATACTCAGAAAGATAAAAAGTTTTTTTTAAAATACTCCAAGCCATGCTAGATTGCCAAAATCTTTTTTTTTATTTGAAAGATGACTTGGAATTGCGTGATGTCTGAAGAGAATGAAATTTGGAAGAAAAGGATTTTACTTTTTTGCTGACAGACATCAATCTTTTTCTAGGATTGATTTTATATTAACTACTAATGATTTTTTTCTAAGATTAAGAAGATTAAGATATGCCCAAGAACTTTATCAGATCATAGTCCAGTTTGGATGGAATTGGATAAGGGCATGAGGGATAGAAGATAATGGAGATTAAATGAACATTTGTTTAGCTTGAAGAAAATGTGGTAGAATGTAAAAAGTATATGCGAGAATTTTTTATCATGAATATGCATAAGGGTACTCCCATTGAAATGGTTTGGGATGCAAGTAAAGCTTATATGGGAGGAGTGCTAATATATTTGAATAATAAACAGATATAGATTGGAATATAAGCGTAAAGAAATAGAGGAGGAAATAAAGTTGAAAGAGAAAGCTTTTATTCTGAACCCATCTGATAAGAGGTTGAAAGAAGTAATTAAGTTGTTAAGAGAACAGTTTGATATGTTAATGGTAGATCAAGTGGCAACTAATCTACGATATGCCAAACATAATACTTTTAATAATGCTAATAAACCGGGTAGGTGGTTAGCTTATTTATTAAGGAAAAAACAAAGATCACGTAATATTGACAAGATAGAATATAAGGGTAAAGAGGTGTTTCAGCAAAATCTTATTAAAAAAGCTTTTGTTGAATTTTATTCTAAATTATATGGTAGGGATATAAAGCAAGGTTTAGATATGGATAGTTACTTACAGAACGTGAATATCCCAATACTTACATGAGCAACTAGAAGGGATGAATCAATTGATAACTGCTGAAGAAATTATTTTAGCAATTAAACAATTAAAAGTGGGTAAGGCACCCGGTACAGATGGTTTATCAGCTATTTATTATAAAAAATTACAATCAGAAATGGTGGAGCCATTAAAAGAATTATTTAGAACAATTCAATCTGGAGAAGTGCCTCCATCGTGGAAAACAGTATTTATAACTCTGATCCCTAAGGAAGATCAAGATCTTGTTCAACTTAAAAATTATAGGCTTATATCGCTTTTAAATAATGATTATAAAATATTTGCAAAGATTTTAGCAAATAGATTAATGAAGTTTATGCAGCAAACTTTTGTAAAACATTCATTTTAACAGCTTCAATTTTCCCAACAAAGATAATTGTAGTTTTTTCCAATTATTTAAATCCTTTTGTACTTTTAACCAAAAGTCTCATAATTATTCTTATATAATTTCACATTAGAAGCTGTAATATATACCCCCAAATATTTAACCTTTTTCATAATTTCATAACCTGTCAATTTTACTAACATATCCTTCTCATTCATAGTCATATTTTTAGATAGTATTTTAGTCTTATTATTATTCACCTTAAAGCCCGAAACTTTCCCATATTGTATTATAATTTCCATCAAGTCTATAACCAATTGAATCGGTTGAGATAGTTTAACAACCAAGTCATCTGCAAATGCTCTTAACCTATAATCATTCTCTTTTATTTTTATTCCCTGTATTTTAGTTGATTCCAGAATTTTAATCAGTAAAATCTCGAATGTTAAAACAAAAAATAATGGTGACAGGGGACACCCTTGTCTTGTACCTTTTTCAATTTTAAATGCATCTGTTAATCCCCCATTAATTATAATTTGCGCCGATTGTTGTTGATATATGGCCTTAATAGATTGCAGAAATTCATCCCCAAAGTTCATCTTTTCCACAACTTTCAATAAAAATTGCCAATTCAATTGATCAAAAGCTTTTTCAGCGTCCAAAAATATCAATGCCGCAGGGACTTGGTTATTCTTATCCAAATATTCAATTAAATTAACTAATTGTCTTACATTATATTTCATATATCTTCCAGTTATAAATCCAGACTGATCTATATGAACCATCTGTTTCAAAACTAACATTAATCTATTTGCCAATATTTTTGCAAAGATCTTATCTATATTTAAAAGCGATATAGGTCTATAATTCTTAGGCTGGGTAAGATCTTCATCCTCCTTTGGGATCAACAATATAGGGACTTCCGGTGGCGACGCGACGCTGAAGACAGCCATTTGTAGGCTGTCCGCTCCGCGGCTTCGTAGAACCGCCAAAAACAGCGCCGATCAGCTGTTTTGGCAGTTCGGAAGCCCCCTCCTCAGGAGAAGAGGAGGGGGTGAGTACCCAGGTAGGGGTTGAGCTCTCCGGGGCCGCCTGAGCTTTAAGTTCGGGCGGCTGAAGGATTGAGCCCCCCCGAAGCCTGGGTTTGCTCCGGGCTGCGCAGCGTTTCTGCCCCGTGTTTTTGGGAGCAGAACAAAGCATTAGCAACCACCCCTGCCAGCAGAAAGGACTTTGGAGTGCGAAGACGCAGGCAGAGCGATACAGGAGATCAAGGTGAAAGTGGATTTTTGTTCTCTAGCTCAACGGATTTGATAGACTCTGAAAGTGAAAGTGCGTAGCAAGTGAAAGTGGGGGAAGATGGTGGCTAAATCTTCCAAAGTTCTCAGGAGTGTGGGGGCTTCCCCGGTGCAACAGTCCTCGCTGCAAGCTTTATTGCCTCCTGCACCTGCTCCAGCACTGACAGTTAAAGACTTACAGGATGCTTTGGAAAAGCATTCACAACAAATAGCAGATATTATAGATGAAAAGATGGATGAAAAGCTGGAGGAGAAGTTCACAGAAATGAGGGCAGACATCTTACCTGCACTTCAAGGTATGGCTTTATGTATTGAATGCTTGGACGAAAGAATGGAAGATCTTAGCCAAAATAATTCCAGATTAGAAGCAAAAGTGTTAGAGACTGAAAATGTGGTGGATAAAGTGGACAGCGACTTGACCTTGGTCCAGTACCACCAGATGGAGTTTGCTATCAGAATCAGAGGCTTAAAAGAGAATCCTAAAGAAGATTTGAAGTAGATAGTCTCTGAAGCTTTGGAAGTGGTACTGGGACAGTCAGCAGCTGAAATTGAGGGAAATATAGACAAAATCTTTCGTGTGAATTCATGGATTGCAAGGCAAAGGAAGTTACCTAGAGATGTGGTTGTTTACTTCACAAAGAGAGCAATTAGGAATGAAGTTATCCAAGTTTCTTATGATACTAAGCTTCTGGTTGCTGAACAAGAAGTTTTGGTTCTAAAAGAGATCCCTCCAAGAATTTTAAGGAGAAGGAAAGATTTTGCTTTTCTGGCACAGGAACTTAAGAAATGCGATATCAAGTTTAGATGGGAGATACTAGTGGGTATGGTGGTGATGCATGAAGGCACGAGACACCGTTTGGTCACAGTGATGCAGGCACGTGATTTTTACAGCAATGTTTTAAAAGCAACCCCTTTACCACTTTTGGAATCTACAAAGAAGAATGGCGAGGGAAAGCCTCAAGATGCTGCAGGAATAACGCAAGCAGGTGAGAAAGCTACTGGAGTGGATCAAATTACAGCTTCATCGGAAGATGCCAGAGATCAGAGGATGATGCGTGCTGCCTTGAGACGAGCGAGACGAGAGCAAGAGGAGGATCAACAGAAAGTTATGGAACCTTCAAAGCGTACCTATAGCGAAGCTGTGGGAGGGGTGTGGCCTAAGGAAGTTAAGGGACTCCTAACAGACGTGTTCCAGAAGCTTCAGGTCGCTAAGGATGGCGATTAAGTTTCTAACCTGGAATGTTAATGGCTTAAACTCACCACAGAAGAGAAAGAAAATTTTTCAATACTTAAAACAATTTAAGACTGATGTTATTTGCTTGCAAGAAACACATATTAGGGCTATGGACCAAAAGTACCTATTGAACTCTAGATTGGGTACACAATTTATTGCTTCTGCAATGAATAAGAAGAATGGAGTGGTTATCTATGTCAAGAATACTATGACAGCGGAGTTAATAGAAGCAGATAAACAAGGAAGATATGTTATAATAGATTTGTTGTTAGAAGGCAAAAAAACGCTTTTGGTTGGACTGTATGCTCCTAATCAACAACAAGCTGATTTTTATAGTTTATTACACAGTAAGATCACTCAGTTGGATTATAAATCTTTTATTTTTATGGGAGATTGGAACGGTGTCTTGGATGTACAACTGGACAAGTGTAGTTCTTTTAGGCGTACTCCAAGCCATGCTAGATTGCCTAAATCTTTTTTCGAGATGAAGGATGATTTGGAGTTGCGAGACATTTGGAGAGAAAGACATTCACAAGAAAAGGATTATACCTTTTTTTCTGATAGACATCAATCTTTTTCCAGGATTGACTTTATATTAACGACTAATGATTTTTTTCCAGGATCAAGAAGATAAAGATTTGTCCAAGAATTATGTCTGATCACAGTCCAGTCTGGTTAGAGATTGACAAGGATAATAGAGATAGGCACTCTTGGTGCCTAAATGAGAACCTGTTTAGAAATCAGGGAAATGTGGAAGAATGTAAAAAACAGATGAAGGACTTTTTTTGAAACTAACATGAACAAGGGTACCTCTATGGACATGGTTTGGGATGCTAGCAAAGCTTATATGAGAGGGGTGTTAATATATATGAATAACAAATACAGACGTAATTTGGAATTTAGGAGGAAAGAATTAGAGAATGAAATTAGGGAAAAAGAAAAGGTCCTAATTTTGAATCCATCGGATGTGATGATCAAAGAGGTTATTAATTTGTTAAGAGGACAGTTTGACAAGTTAATGGCTGATCAGGTGGCAACTAACTTACGGTTTGCTAGGCATAATACTTTCTGCAATGCCAATAAACCAGGCAGATGGTTAGCTTACATGTTAAGGAAGAAGCAAAGGGCTTCTAACATAGATAAAATAGAACATAAGGGTAAGGTTGTGTATCAACAGGATCTTATTAAGGAAGCTTTTGTGGACTTTTATTCTAAATTATATGCTAAAGATAAGATTAATGAAGCAGATATTGATGTATATTTGAGGAATGCCAACATCCCGGTTCTTACACAAGAACAAAAGGAAGAGATTAATCAATTGATAAAAGAAGAAGAAATTCTTTTAGCAATTAAACAATTGAAGGTGGATAAAGTGCCAGGCACGGATGGACTGACGGTGGTGTATTATAAAAATTTACAATTGGAGATGATAAAGCCATTAAGGGAATTGTTTCAGACAATTCAAAGGGGAGGAGGGGTGCCTCCATCTTGGAGAACTGCTTTTATTTCTCTGATTCCGAAGGAAGATCAGGATGTCACTCAAGTAAGAAATTACAGACCAATATCACTTTTGAATACGGACTACAAGATATTTGCTAAGGTTTTAGCTAACAGATTGATGAGGGTTTTGCAACAGATAATTCATGGTGATCAAACTGGGTTTATTAAACAACGTTATATTATGGAGTGGAAAAAGTGGATTGTTTACATCCAGAACAAATATGGGACCAAAAAGTTTCATTTAGCATTTGTATAAGTTTTGATGTGATATTAGTATTGCTTGTAGTCATTTTACATGAGCTAGAGTGCGATACTTAATAGCTTATTGTTGTTAGCATATGGTTGTTTATGATTGTTTTTACTTTTATACCTTGTATTTAGCTCTCGGAAGTCGGGGATGGGGGTGGGGGGAAGGGGAGGGGGGAGGGTTAGGGAGGGCTAGGAAGGGTTGGGTGGGGGGTGGGGAGGAGGGATTGTTAAAGATAAAATGTATTGAAAAACTTTTCAATAAAAAAACAATATAAAAGCCCTTCTCCAAGATGGAGGCACCTCCCCTCCAGCCTGGATATTATTAAATAATTCCTCCGCCATCTGTACCCGGAGCCTTATCCACTTTTAACTGTTTAATTACTGATATAATTTCTTTAGAAGTGATTAAACAATTCATCCCTTCCCTTTGTTCATGTGAAAGCATAGGAATACGCCCTTCCTATAAATATTTATCTATATCTATGGTTTGTACATTCTCACTAGCATATAACTTTTCATAAAAATCCAAAAAACCCTTTTTAATCAAATTTTGCTGATATGTTTCTTTACCCTTATATTCTATTTTCTCTATTGTACGTAACCTCTGTTTTTTCCTTAATTGATAAGCTAACCACATATCAGGCTTATTTGCATTACAAAAAGTATTATGCTTCGCATATCTCAAATTAGTTGCAACCTGATCCGCCATTAACATATTAAATTGCTCTTTCAA
Organism: Vipera ursinii; assembly: GCF_947247035.1. NCBI lineage: Eukaryota > Metazoa > Chordata > Lepidosauria > Squamata > Viperidae > Vipera > Vipera ursinii. The sequence goes on along the minus strand of NC_139521.1, from coordinate 21,769,281 downwards.
CAAATTTATTGAAATCCTTAATCTCTTATCAGATGGATTCAAAATAAAAACTTTCTCCTTCAATTTAATCTCTTCTTCCAATTCTTTACATTTTTGCATCTGCTTACGCCTATGACCATTGTTCATATGAATCAAAATCCCCCTCATATAAGCTTTACTAGCATCCCAAACCATTTCAATCGGTGTTCCTTTATGCATATTCAAAACAAAAAACTCTTTCAAATAATCTTTACATTTTTCTGAAAGTACATCATATCTAAATAAATTTTCATTCAACCTCCAAGATCTTCTTATTCCATCTTCCCTAAATAATTCCATCCATACAGAACTATGATCTGATAACGTTCTAGGAAAAATCTTGACATTCTTGACCCTGGAAGTAAGATCACCAGTAACTGAAAAAAGTCAATTCTAGAAAACGATTGATGCCTGTCTGAAAAGAAAGTAAAATCTCTATCCTCCAAGTTCCGCTCCTGCCAAATATCTCTTAGTTCCAAGTCTTCTTTCAGATCAAAAAAACTTTTGGGCAATCTAGAATAGATAGGAGAATTTTTAGAATATCTCTTCTTGTCCTTATTTTAATCCAATTGAATTAGTTTATCATGTAAAAACTTATAAAACTTTCCTTGCTGTTGATTAGGGGCATATAATCCAATAATAAGAATCTTCTTGCCTTGTAACAATACTTCAATAATAACATATCTTCCCTGTGGATCAGATTCAATTAACATAGCAGATAAATCTTTTCTAAAGTAGATAACCACTCCACTCTTTTTATCTGGAGCAGATGCTATAAAATGAAGTCCCAACTGTGAATTAATCAAGTATTTTTGATCTTTTGCACAAATATGAGTTTCTTGTAGGCAAACAATATCATTTTTATGTTGCTTCAAATAATGAAACACTTTCTTTCTTTTTTGTGGTGAATTTAAGCCATTAACATTCCATGTCAAAAGTTTTATCGCCATCCTCAGCAAACCTCTGGAACCTCTGGAACGCCACCTGGAGATCCGCAGTTGGTATCTTCGGTCGCGCCTCTCCCACCGGCTCTGTAATAACAGGGCCTTGTATCATAGGCCCAGAATCCATCTTTTGTTTCAGTTGTTCCTTTTCTCTCCGCTTATGCGCCGCACGTGTCATTCTCTGGTCTTTTGGATCAGCCTTTAACATCAAACTCTGTTCAGCCAATTGTGCCTCTCCAACAGACTGTGCTGATGCACCTTCAACTTGTTGTTTATCTTCTTCCACTCTCTTAGGCAATGGAGATGGTGGTGAACCTGCTTTCAGGACATAAGTATAAAATTCTTTTGCTTTAGCAATCGTATTAAGTCTATATCGTGTCCTGCATGATTCACCACTATTCCAATAGAAATCTCCCATCTGAACTGAATTTGTCAATTTTTAAGTTCATCAGACAAAAAACCAAAATCCTTCTTTATTCTCAACATCTTAGGAGGTATTTCTTTCAAAATTATAATATCTTGACCTGCAATTTGAAATTTCTGTTGATAGAAGACCTGGATGATCTCATTTCGAAGTGACCTCTTAGAGAAATAAATCACCACATCTCTAGGTAAATTCTTCTGCCTTGCAATCCAGGAATGGACCCTGAAAATTTTTTCCACCTCCCTTGATAACTCCTTAGGATCCCATCCCAAGATGGGAGCAGTAACCTTAATCACCTCTTCCCGTAAATCCTCATGGGGGTTTTCTCTCAACCCTCTTATTCTCAGAGCAAATTCCATTTCTTTAAATTGTGAGATCATCACCTCTTCCTCAGTTTTATCAATTTTATTTTCTGCTTTAGCAATTCTATTTTCAAGTCTTTCACTATTTTCCACAACCTCATCAACGCGGTCATCTAAACGTTTAATATGTGCAGCCAGCCCTTGAATTGCAAACAAAATGTCTTCTTGCATCTCTCTATTTTTAAGCTAAAGAAGATCAGCTACCTCTTCCTTTATTTGTAAAGTCATTTCTTGTGCCTGCAACTTCAAAGCATCCTGCAGGTCTTTAAGTGTAAGTGCTGGTGGTGGAGGAGAGGGTGGAGGGGATCTGGGTTTTGCAGTAGGTTGAATGACAGAGAAGAGATTGAGGTTTTAGAAACAACAGGAACTGCCTGCCGTCTTGAAGCCATTTTCACTTGCTACAAATCACTTTCTCTTATCACTTTCACTTTCCCTCTGCGCTCCGGAAGAAAAAATAAAAGAAAATAAAATAAAATCCAAAAAAAGGGAAAGGAACTCTTAATAGCAATAATAATAAGAAAAAGAGAAAAAAATCCAATATGTTGTTTAAATTTTAACAAAGTCCTCGTAAATTATTCTTTTAAAAAGAAAAAACATTTCAGCGCCATTTTTTCCCCTTTCTTCAAAGTTTAGTTTATCAATGGAGAAGATTAAAGCACCTCAAGTTAAAATTCTGAATACTTGCAACTTTACTCCTCCTGGTCAGCTTTGTCTGCTTTAAAGGCATACATAAATCACTATAATCCGCAGATGTGGATGCAGCATCTAGCTTTGCCCCTGCATGGAGCAAAGGTGTCCTGGACTCAGAGAAAGCCTCGGACTCCGTGGGAGCTCACCCTCCGACCCCCAGATACTCCCCAGATACTTGGGGAGCTCTATCACTATCCGAGAAAGCTCACCTCCCCCTCTTCTCCCGAAAGGGAAGTTTACGAGCCACGGAACAGCTGATTGTCACCATCTCCATGGCTCCAACGAAGCCTCAGGGCGGACGGCCAGGGAAAAGCCACCATTTGGCACGGCGTAGCCACCGGAAGTCAACATTGGAAATATTGTTGATCAAGATACGTGATTCAGAGAAAACAAAGGGAATTAAAATTAAAGATCAAGATTATGGACTGAAAGCGTTTGCAGATGACTTGGTAATTACATTAACTCAACCAACTCAATCGGTTATAGACTTAATGGAAATAATTTTACAATATGGATAAGTTTCTGGATTTAAGGTAAATAGGCAAAAAACTAAAATATTGTCTAAAAATATGACTAAAGAACAAAAGGAAGCTTTAGGAAAACTAACGGGATTTGAAATAGTTAAGAAGATCAAATACTTGGGGGTTTATCTTTCAGTTTCAAATGCGAAATTATATAAAAATAATTATGAATTGTTATGGTTAAAAATACAAAAAGAATTAGATAGTTGGAAAAAATTACAATTGTCCTTATTGGGAAGAATTGCAGCTGTGAAAATGAATGTTTTAACTAAATTTTTATTTTTGTTTCAAATGATACCTATACTTAAAAAAAGATTCAAATTTGGAGGAATAGCAGAGAGGTATTAATAAATTTGTTTGGGCAGGGAAGAGACCGAGAGTTAAGCTTAAGATAATGCAAGGTGTACGTGAAAGAGGTGGTCTTAAAATGCCCAGTTTTAAATTATACTATGAGGCTGCACCATTATCATCAATTAGTAATTGGTTTAATTTAACACAAGGGAGATTACTGAATATTAAAGGATATGATTTGTTATATGGTTGGCATGCTTATTTATTGTATGATACAAAAAGTGGATAATGTTTTTAAGACACATATATTAAGATATGCCCTGTTGCAATTTTGGAAAAAAATATCGTTATTAGTTGAATTTTAAAATTCCAATTTGGGCAATACCTAAACATGCGATAGAAAATATAAATGTGGGATTTAAGCATGATGTGACTACATATAAAGAAATTCTTAGATTGGAAAGAAATGTGTGGCAATTAAAGCCATTTAATATTTTAAAAGAAGAAAAGATAGTACAAACTTGGTTCCAGTATGGGCAGTTACAAGCTAGATGGAAACAGGATCAGAAAATTAGTATTTCTATAGTAGATGAAAATTTGGTTAAACAAATTAGAGATCAAAGTCCTGCACATATAAGAAGGATATATAATGCATTGATAGAATTAGATTCAGAAACGGAACTTGTTAAAGATTGTATGATAAAATGGGCCCAGAATATTCAAGAACCAATAACGATGGATACTTGGGAAACAATCTAGGTCAGAAATGTAAAATTTACACAGGCACAAAATTGAAGAGAGAATTTTTATAAGATGTTTTATAGATGGCATTTAGATCCTAAGAAATTGGCATGTATGTATCCAAATTATCAGCCTAAATGCTGGAGGTGTGGTTGTGATGATGCAATGTATTATCATATATGGTGGACTTGTAAAAAAGTTAAAGCTTTTTGGATTAAAATTTGGTGGAATATGCAGAAGACATTTAAGAAAAAGATAAAGTTTTCTCCATTATTATTTTTGCTGGGTATTACTATAGACTCTACTGCTATAGAAACGAAATTGATGTTGAATTTAATAATGGCAGCAAGACTTTTGGTAGTGCAATATTGGAAGGAGGAGGATTTGCCTATTATAGAAGAATGGACTTTAAAAGTTTCGAACCTGGCAGAAATGGCAAAAGTCTCAGCATATTTGAAAGATTATTCGCAACAAAGATATATTTTGGAATGGAGAAGATGGATTGATTATATCCAAAATAAATATGGGACTAAAAAGTTTCATTTAGCATTTGAGTAAGATTTGTTATTATTTAGTTATTTTTAAGGAGAGTTAAAGTGCGATAGGACTTAAAGTGTTATTATTGCTAGTTAGCATACAGTTTAAGATTGTTAGGGTTAATACCCTGTATTTGCTCTGGGAAGTTGGGGGGGAGGGAGAGGGAGGGATGGGTTTTTATGTTTAAAATGTATTTGTAAAACTCTTTAATAAAAAGAAAGAAAGAAAAACAAGAAGGCAATTCTCACCCAGTTTTCAAGTGGTTTCAAGTGCTTTGTTGTGCTTTTGGCTTCAGCAGGAAATGGCTAAATGATGGACCATGGGAGTGGCCGATCCTTTCTTCTTCAGTTTGGAGAGTAGCTCCAAGCCGATGGGAGGGCTGCCACACTTCTACCACTGACTGGAGAGATCTCTCCCCTGCTCATCGCCCCTCCAGGGTGACTTTACAGGGGCCCCCCGATGAAGAAATCCAGGCAACATGAGGAGCAATTCCCACGCATGTCTGGCTGCACCAAAAATCTGGGATCGGAAGCCCGGTTGATGATATATTTATTGATCCTCTCTTCTTCCAATAATATTCTCCTTTTGTCTATATTAAACAAATATAATTCTTAACATTTTCAATATATACCAAGTTGAATATAAACATCTTTTAGTATTTATGCATATAATAACATCAACATATAGAATGTTTTCTAATCAGCTTGTGTTTCTATTGTATTTATAAAAGTCATCTTATTAAATCATTATATGTCCTGTTTTCAAGATTCTTATTGAAGCTTAGTTTCCCCTCAATATTCAGACCACTCTTATCAGTCATAATTTTCTCAAAATTCATTATCTTTAAATATCCAGACTTTTCATTTAAATAGACCCTCTCAATGTTTTAACATTTCATATATTCTAAAAGTATTATAAAACTTATATAGCTTAAATGTAAGGACCCACTTCAATCTACATCTTAAGAAAACAGAACTCTTGGAAATGGTCTCTTTCAACAGGAATTTTTATTAAGAGAAATTGACAGTAGGCATGCTAGACAGGATCTGAAGGATCTCTCCACCATTCAATGTTTTAAACTGTTCCCAAGCAGCCCCCCACCCCACAGTTCTTCTGGGCGATTCAAACCAGCAGATTTCTAGGTGTTAACTCCAGGAAAAATAACATCAGTCCGGCTCCATCAGCACGATCATTCAATCCTCTCTTAACCCAGATCACAGGTGTTGCATCTTCTCCCCCCCCCTTTCCCTCACTGCCGGTAAAGAGGAGAAGTTCAGAGGGACTTAGGATGAAAGGTAGATGGCCACATTGTTATGGTTAGCAGACCCAAAGTGAATCAACAAAAGGTTACTTTGTAGTGAATAGAGGAAGTGAAAGTAGTAAAACCCCCATGCATACCCCCTTCCACCTTAGTAGTATGACGGAATCCAGGAGATACTAAGAATTGGTTTTTATATCAGAGAAGATAGATAGAAATGAACTATAACTGGATTCTAACATCCTGCCCCCTTAAAAATAAGAGAGATACACCTGTAAAGAAAACAAAACAAGTATAAAAGTTAGTCTGGCTTGTTAGGATACTCTGTATGAAACATCTTTAATAGCTTCGGGGCATTTTTGTCTATGGACCCACTCGTTTTGTGAGGAGGAGAGGTGTTTCCATGCTACTAGGTATTGAGTTGTCCCATGATATCTTCTAGAGTCTAGGATTTCCTTTATTTCAAAGTGTTGTTCTCCTTCACATGACTGGAGATGGGGGGGTGGATTTTTGGCCGTAATGGTGACTGTTGTTCTCTTTTCAGCAAACTGCAGTGAAAAATTGGGTCTATTTGTCTAAGATTTTTGAGTAATTCTAATTCTACTGTTACTGGGTTTATGATTCTTTTAATTGGAAAAGGTCCTATATATTTTGGTCCAATTTTTTTATAGGGTTGTAAGGATTTTAGGTATTTTGTAGACAAATATACCATTTCAACTATAATGAATGGTGTGGGTTCAATTGTTTTTTTTAATCTGCTTGTGCTTTATATGCTTGCCTAGCTTTGTCTAGGGCTTTTCTAACTATTGGCCAGGTGTTTTGTAATTGTTCTATCCATTTCTTCAGTGATGTGATTACCAGTTCGTTTGGGATTAGTTCTGGCATGGGGTTGAAACTTTGACCGGTAGCTATTTGAAAAGGAGTGTAACTTATGCTGTAGTGGACTGTATTATTATAGGCAACTTCTGCGAAAGGGACTAGGTCCGTCCAATTCGTTTGCTGGAAATTAATAAAGCATCTTAAATATTTCTCAAGTGCTGAGTTAGCTTTCTCTGATTGACCATTCCCTTGAGGATGATGACTAGATGTCAGTCCCTGAGTGGTTCCTAAAAAGAGATAAAAATTCTTTCCAAAATGCCGACATAAATTACACCCCCCTATCAGATATAATGTGTTGTGGTGCCCCATGCAATCTGTAAATGTGCTGCATGAAATGTTTCGCTAAGTCTTTTGCGGTGGGGATCTTTTGGCAAGGGATGAATTGCACCTGTTTGGAAAACAAGTCTGTGACTGTCCAGATTAGAGTATTGCCATTGCTTTCTGGTAATTCTGCTATGAAATCTATGGCTATTTCCCTCCAGGGGGCTGAGGGATTTACCACTGTTTGTAACAGTCTGGGTTATTTCCCTTGCAACCTCTTTGCAGTTGCACATGTTGGCAGCTGGCCATGTAACTTTCTATGTCCTTTTTCATGAATGGCCACCAAAATTGCCTTTTAATTAAGTGTAATGTTTTTACAAATCCAAAATGCCCTGCTGATTTTGTGTCATGGCAAAGCTGCATGAATGTGACCCTCTGGGTGGTTGGTATATATAACATTTCCCCCACCCAAAGCAGTCCATCCTTAATTGTGCACACGTGTCTATTTTTCTGGAACCATTTATCTGTTTCCAAAGTTTTCCGGAATTCAATTCCAGTTTAGCTACCCAGCTGCGGTTTTAATTTAGCTTGGGCTCTAGTAGTTACTAGCACTGCCAGTTGTGATTTTGCCATAAGTGGTTTAGAGTCGGTGGCTCGCATGCTGTTATATTGGGGCTGTTCTTTCACCCCAGCAAATGCTTGAGCATAAAGTGGAATTGTTGAAAATGTTGGGACCAGTGGGCTTGCTTGGGGTTGAGCTTCCTGGGTGTTTTCAAGGCTTCCAGATTTTTGTGGTCTGTCCACACCTGAAAAGGGATTTTATTCCCTTCAAGGAACTGGCGCCTCATAAATAACAACTATGCCTCTTTTTCCCACATGGGCCAGCACTGTTCCATTTCTGTGAGTTTTTTGGATGTATATACGCAGGATTACAATACCCCTTCATCATTTTCTTGTAATAGTACTTCCACATCACTTGCATCCACCTGTATTACAAAGGGCTTATCCATGTTTGGGTGCCTCAGTTTTGGTTCTGCAGAAAACTTTAATCTCTCAAATGCCTCTTGGCATTCCATCATCCATTTTAGTGGCTGGCTAGGTTTTACTATGGATACTCCCTTCATTTTTAATAAGTTCTTGAGGGGCAGGGCTATCTGGGCAAATGAGGGGATGAATTGGCGGTAAAAGTTTACGAAGTCCAGGAAACTTTTTAATTGCTTTCTTGTGTGAGGTGGTGCCCATTCTAATACTGCTCTGACCTTCTCTGGGTCCATTTTAATGCCCTGTGGGGATATGTGATAACCCAGGTAGTCTATTCTTTCCTGGTGGAATTCACATTTTGATAATTTGACATATAGGTGAGCAGCTCAGTTTCTTTAAAACTGCTCTGACTAGGTTGACATGTTCCTCTTTTGTTTTGGAGAAGATAAGGATGTTGTCTAGATAATCCAGGACCCTCTTAAATAGTCCTCCCTTAGTACCTCATTGATTAATTGCATAAATACTGCGGGGGGGCCTTGTAATCCAAATGGCAAAACTTTGAATTGGTAGCACCCCATTGGGCAATTAAATGCGGTTTTCCATTCATCCCCTTCCTTAATTCTAATGCAGTAATATGCTTTCCTTAGATCTAGTTTAGTAAAAAAAATTCCTTTTGAGAGGTGTGATAACATGTCCTTCATGAGGGGTAAGGGGTATAGGTTGCTTTCACTTATTGTGTTCAATAAGCGATACTCAATGCATAAGCGTAAAGAGCCGTCCTTCTCTCTAAAGAGGACCAGAGTGGCCACTTTAGTTTTGGCTGGCTCAATGAACCTCTTTCTAGGTTTTTCTTTATGAATCTTTCCATTTCCTCCTTCTCCTTTGGGCTCATGGAGTATAATCTGGGCTTTGGGAGTTTTGCCCCAGGCTTGAATTCTATAGCACAGTCCATGGGTCGGGGGGAGAGCTCATCTAACCTCTCCTCGCTGAAAACTTCAGCAAGATCTCTGTATTCTTCTGGTATTTCAGGTAGCCCCTTTTCTTCTCCCATGGATGCTTTTTCCGTTCTTAATTTTGGGGTTTTAAGTCCATAGGGTCACCCTTTGGGAAGTTGATTTCTGCCATCCTCCAATTTACCCACAGGTTCCATTTCTTTAACCATTCCATCCCTAGGATCTTTGGGCATTCATTGGTTCCCCAGGGATAGGTGGACTGATAAAGTGGCTAGGGTAGCTGGTAAACCCCACCCCCTGCTATGCACACATCTAACTAGCCAAATGAGATTGGTTGTTTTAGCCTCCTCAACAGAATGCCCAGATTCCCCACTAGTGTCGGGCTAATAAGACAGTGGGTGCAACCAGAGTCTATTAAGACTTTCACCTTGAAAGCTTCAGGCATGGAGGGAATTAATATAGTCCCTGTCTTGAGGATGGGTGCAATGAGTCAACTTACTAGGGGTTCGCCCTCCAAGCTGTCATCTGAGACGTCCACTGGCCCTGCGGTCTAGGCTGGAGTTACTTCCCCACGTTGGGCAGAGGTTGGGGATTCCACAGCCTCTATCACTCTCATGGCGGATTCTTTTGGCTTAGCTGGAGATTTACCAGATTTGCTGGCTGGTGATCTGTCTGGGCTTTTGAGTGGCATTCTATGGCCCGATGCCCCTCTTTCCCACATTTGAAACAGCCCATTCGCTTCTTGGCCATAGCCGGCGGCTTCGCTGGCTCACGTGTCAGCTCAGGCATTGAGTGGCTGCATGGTTTTCCTCGGCGATGCCTTTTCAGTAGGTTGATCTCTGCTTCCTCTGCCAAGACATACCATTTGTTGAGTTGGTGTGGGTCCCCCCAGGGCAGCCAAGTGTCATATAGGTCATAATTTAGGCTGTCTTTGAAATGGCTAAAGAGGATGTCTTCTGGCCAGTTCAGCTTGCGGGCAATGGCCTGGAATTCTTGTGTATATTCGGATACCAGGTGTCTACCCTGCCTCATCATTTTGATTCTTTTGTGTGCTTTGCGATCAGCCAGGGGGTCCTCAAATATGGTGTGATTCAGGGTCAGCCTGTGGGTTCGGCAGTTGAGTCGGACGATTCAGAGGAGGAGGAGGGGGGTGTTGGAGAGGTTGCTGAGGGGGTTGGAGAGCTTGCTGATGAGAGCCCTCAGCCAGGCCCCTCCCACCTGGTCATGACGCAGACCCAGCTGTGTGAGCCTGACAGCGTGGATGAAGATGACCCACAGCTGGCCCTGTTCAAGGACGCCCGACGCAGGAGGCAGTCAATCAGGAGTAAACAGAGGAAGGCAATGGAGCACCTCGGAAGGAGGCAGAGAGAACCCACACCCTGAACTGTATAAAAGGGAAATGCGTGGGAGGGCTGGTTTGCTGAAGGCAACCGTTTGAATAGTTCCTGTTTCATGGTTCGTGTTTGCTCTCTTTGCTCTCTTTGCTCTGTTTATGTTTTTATGTTTATAAATTTGGCAGGCTTAGTTCCAGCCTCTTGCCTTCTTGTAAAAGGGGTTGTCCCTGCCTTATCTGCAGGGCCGGTAGCAGGCTGGTACAGAACAGTTTGCCTTCAGCCTCCCACCCCTTACTATTATTATGGAGCAGTTACGTGCTGAGAATGCCCAGCTTGCCCAGCAACTCACTTTGTTGGCAGCTCAGGTGGCTCAATTGCAAGCTCAGGTCCATGCTGCACGCCCACCATCACCCCCACCCAGGAGAAAATGCCAAGTTGCGATGCTGGATAAATTTACTGACAATCCAGAACTGTTTCCTGCTTTCCTGGGACAATGCCAGCTCTTTATCAGCGTGAGAGCAGCTGATTTCCCCACTGACCGGGATAAGGTGGGGTTTGTGTTAAGCCTTCTTTCGGGTGATGCAGCTCGTTGGGGCACGCCTCTGCTGGCTCAACCTAGTCCATTGTTGGACAACTTTGTGGGGTTTTGTGATCATATGCATCTGATATATGAGGACCCTATAAAGACGCAGACTGCTACTCGACGCCTGAAAGCTCTGAGGCTTGGTCAACGCCTCCTACAGGGCTATATCAGCGATTTTCGGTTGCTTAGCCAGGATTCTGCCTGGAATGAGGCTGCGCTCGTGGATGCCTTCCAGGATGGATTGTCGGAGGAGATGTTGGATGAGCTGGCCCGTGTGGATATTCCCTCAGACCTGAATGGGCTGATCCATCTCTGCCTGCGGATCGATGCTCGGTTGCAGCAGCAAAGGAGTCGCCGTGCCACCCCACAGACCCCTGCAGCCCCTGTTGTGCGTGAGCCCCCAGTTCAAAGGGAGGAGCCAATGGAGCTGGGTGCCGCCAGGTCTCGTCTATCGGTGACTGAAATGAACAGACGACGATCGGGGGGGTTGTGTTTTTACTGTGGGGACCCTGGGCATTTCACTGCTTTTTGCCCAAAGAAGCGACAGCGGGCATCAGTGACTGAGTCTGCCCTGAGAAAGTCCCCTACTTTTCTGTCAGGGAACGCCCCGAGCCTGGTCTAGATGGTGTGATAGATCGGGCATCCCACAACAACACTGAGCGATGTCTTTCCGATGCTGCCCGTGGACCTCCACGGCATCTGATATTGGAGGTCTGATCCTTCCTGGCAAGCCAGAGGGGATTCCAGTCCATGCCTTAATTGACTCTGGGGGCACTACAAATTTTATGGACTCAGCATTTGTGGCCAAATGGGCTGTTCCCCAGTGCCCGGTGGATCCGCCCATGTTAGTGGAGACTATCGATGGTCGAGTGCTCCTGTCTGGGCCAATTACGGCCACCACACAACCATTATGTATGGCCATCAGTTCCCATGTGGAGGCCATCCAGTTCTATATCACCTCAGATCTGCATTTCCCCGTGGTCTTGGGACTGGCGTGGCTCCGGGCGCATGACCCACAGATCTGTTCGTCACAGAACCTGGTCACCTTCCCAAGCTTGCAGTGTGTGGACCACTCCCGCCATATCTGTGCCGGCCAGGTGGAGGGTTTCCCAGGGGTTTCCTTGCCTCACGAACTGTCCGACTTTGCTGATGTGTTCAGCGAGACAGAGGCAGATCAATTACCCCCACACAGGCCCTATGACTGCCCCATTGATTTAGTCCCTGATGCGCCTCTCCCAGTGGGGCGTTTGTACTCCATGTCGGAGCCCGAGTTGGCTGCATTGCGGGACTTTCTGGAGAAGAATTTGGCTCGTGGTTTCATTTGGCCCTCGTCCTCGCCAGTGTCTGCACCCGTGCTCTTCGTCAAAAAGAAGTCGGGTGAATTGTGGCTTTGCTGCAATTATAGGAAACTCAACGCCATCACGGTGCGCAATCGTTACCTGCTGCCCCACATCCCCGAACTCTTGGACCGACTCCAGGAGGCTAAGATCTTCACGAAACTGGACCTGCGTGGAGCTTACAACCTCGTCAGGATTCGGCCGGGTGATGAGTGGAAGACGGCATTTGGTACTCGTTATGGACATTTTGAGTACACGGTGATGCCGTTTGGCCTGACCAACGCCCCCACCATGTTTCAGCATTTCATGAACGACATTTTCTGGGACTTGTTGGATCAGTTTGTTGTGATCTACTTGGATGACATCCTGATCTACTCCCCGTCGCGTGAGGTGCACCATCAGCATCTCCATCAGGTCCTGCAGCGACTCCGAGAACATCGGCTGTTTGCCAAGTTGGAGAAGTGCCAGTTCTACCGGGTGACCATGGATTTCCTGGGTCACCGCATTTCTCCTGAGGGCATCGCAATGGAGCCAAGTAAGGTTGTGTCTTTGCAGAGTTGGCAACCCCCGCATCGCGTGAAGGATGTTCAGCGACTTCTTGGGTTCGCCAACTATTACCGAGCTTTCATCCCTGGGTTTGCCGCCTTGACAGCCCCCCTCATCCGGCTCCTGCAGAAGAAGACTCGGTTCCAGTGGAACGCTCCAGAACAACGGGCTTTCCAGACTTTGAAGTAAGCCTTCATGAAGGAGCCCATCTTGAAGCATCCTGACCCGCAACGGCCATTTGTCGTGGAGGCGGACGCCTCCAACATTGCCATTGGGGCGGTGTTACTCCAGGCAACGATGCCCAGCGGTACCCTCTTCCCTTGCACGTACCATACACGAAAACTGAACCCTTCGTAGCGCAATTGTACAGTCTGGGAGAAGGAGCTGCTGGTCATCAAAGTGGCGTTCGCGGCCTGGAGGCATCATCTGGAGGGAGCGTGGCATCAAATCGAGGTCCAGACGGACCATAAGAATTTGGAAAGCCTGCAGACCACTCGGAATTTGAACCAATGCCAGATTTGGTGGTCTCTTTTCTTTGCGAGGTTCGACTTCCGAGTTCGGTACATACCTAGCGGGCACAATCAAAGAGAAGATGCTCTGTCCAGGAAGCCCAAATATTCCCGAGTGGAAGACAAGCTTCTGCCCAGGACAGTGATCCCTGTCGAGTCTTTTGCTGTGGTGCGGAAGCTGGTTGATATACGGGCTCGGATCCAGGAGGCACAGCAGCAGGAGGTGTGGGTGGCTCAGTAGAAGGAGGAGGTGGGGCCAGATTCTCCTTGGACGGTCACGGATGGACTCTTGTATTATCGTGACCGGCTCTACGTTCTGGGAGGGCCACTCAGGGGACTCATCCTCAGCCAGTGTCACGATAACCCGGCAGCTGGGCATTTGGACCTGTTCAAGACCCTGAACCTGGTCTCACGTACCTTCTGGTGGCCCTGGGTCCGACACGACATCCAGTCGTATGTCACTTCCTGCATCCCATGCAGGCAGGCCAAGTCAGCGACAGGAGCCCCGCCTGGATTACTGCAGCCCTTGCCGATACCCAAAAGACCCTGGGGGCTGTGTCTATGGACTTTCTGATGGATTTACCCTCATCCTCTGGTTTTACGACAGTGTATGTGGTGGTGGATATGCTGACCAAGATGGCGCACTTCATCCCCTGTCGTGGCTTACCGTCAGCCCGCACCACTAGTCGTATGTTCATTCAGCAGGTGTTTCAGCTGCACGGCCTCCATGATAGAGTCGTCTCTGATAGGGGCCCCCAGTTTACAGCCCGCTTCTGGCGGGAGTTGATGCATGCGTTGGATATCAAGATTTGCCTCTCGTCTGCGTATCATCCTCAAACTGACGGGGGAACCGAGAAGGCCATCGGGATCTATCTGGCCATAGCTGAGTTTGCATTTAACAATTCGCAGCACACCTCCACACAGATGACACCATTCTTGGCCAATGTGGGATATCACCCCCGGTTTTTCCCCCTTTCTCCCGTGGACTCACTGGAGCCGACAGCGAACGACTTCATGGCAGAGTTACAGGCGATCCATCGATTGGTGCGACGTCAGTTAGAGAAGGCCAAGGCCGATTACTGCAGCCGATTACGGGCTGCAGTAATCCAGGCGGGGCCCCTGTCGCTGACTTGGCCTGCCTGCATGGGATGCAGGAAGTGATAGGACTGGACATCGTGTCGGACTTGGGGCCACCAGAAGGTACAGGAGACCAGGTTCAGGGTCTTGAACAGGCCAAAATGCCCCGCCGCCGGGTTATCGTGACACTGGCTGAGGATGAGTCCCCTGAGTGGCCCTCCCGGAATGTAGAGCCGGTCACGATAATACAAGAGTCCATCCGTGACCATCCAAGGAGAATCTGGCCCCACCTCCTCCTTCCGCTGAGCCACCCACACCTCCTCCTGCTGTGCCTCCCGGATCCGAGCCCGTATATCGACCGTTCCCAGTCAAGGCTGTCATCAATCCGGTCGCCTATTGCTTAACTCTGCCACGTTCCCTGCGCATGCACCCAGTCTTTCATCGGTCTCTGTTGGTCCCCGAGCAACCGGCCTGTCCACTCCGCCGAGCGGAACCTCCCCCATCAGGACCTCATGATGGAGACAGCACCCCCGAGTACGAGGTCGCCAGCATCAGGGACTCCCGTTGGCTTAAAGGTCGTTTCCAGTACCTGATTGAATGGAAAGGTTAGGAACCAGAGGACTTCGCCTGGGAAGACGCGACCGCCGTTCATGCCCCTGCCTTGGTGACCGCTTTTCATGAACAATTTCCATCCCAACTGCATCCAGATCGGCAGACCCGGGGGAAGGGCCCTGCGGTGCGGGATAGTGTTGTGATTCAGGGTCAGCCTGTGGGTTCAGCATTTATTTATTTATTTATTTATTCGTTTTATATACCGCCCTTCTCCCGGAGGACTCAGGGCGGTGTACAGAGCAAAGTAAGTATACAATAAACCAACGATTCAGAGGAGGAGGAGGGGTGTTGGAGAGGTTGCTGAGGGGGTTGGAGAGCTTGCTGATGAGAGCCCTCAGCCAGGCCCCTCCCACCTGGTCACGATTGAGACTCAGCTGTGTGAGCCTGACAGTGTGGATGAAGATGACCCACAGCTGGCCCTGTTCAAGGATGCCCGACGCAGGAGGCAGTCAATCAAGAGTAAACAGAGGAAGGCATTGGAGCACCTCGGAAGGAGGCAGAGAGAAGACACGCCCTGAACTGTATAAAAGGGAAATGCGTGGGAGGGCTGATTTGCTGAAGGCAACTGTTTGAATAGTTCCTGTTTCATGGTTCGTGTTTGCTCTCTTTGCTCTCTTTGCTCTGTTTATGTTTTTATGTTAATAAATTTGGCAGGCTTAGTTCCAGCCTCTTGCCTTCTTGTAAAAGGGGTTGTCCCTGCCTTATCTGCAGGGCCGGTAGCAGGCTGGTACAGAACAAAATCACCTTCTCAGAGAGGACATGAAACTGTTGAAGTCGTGGAGCTCTGGGGTATCAGAGTCATGCAAATTCACCACCCAATCTGTGGCTGGCCCATCCAGAGCAGATTGCATGATCTGGATATGGGCTTTGTCACTAGGGATATGCCGGCCATATTCTTCCATGTAGTTGTGGACTTGGGTTAGGAAAAACCCCAAGCATGTTGACTCCCCCTTGAATTTTGCATCCAGCAGCGGGAGTCTTTGAATGGATCAGTGCCTTCATTGTCGGTGTCATGGTCTTCCCATCCGGATCACCATCTGCAGGTCAGTGGGTAGTAGGGGCTGCTGAAGTGGTCGCTACTGGATCAGTGGATGTCCCTGGGACTTCAAATTCCATTTCCCCCTCAGTGTCTCTCCAACTGCAGCTCCGGGTGCTGGTATGGCCGTGGAGCTTGGAACTCTCCTCCCCTAGGGAGCCAAGGCTTCTTTTCATCAGGTCAATAGCTTTCTCTAGGATCCAGTTTGGGTGCTGTGCACAACTTCCTTCCTCTTCACTTATGTGCAGGGATTTCTCCATTTCCTGCTTCCATTCTGGTTGGTTGGGCCCCCGTCTCAGGGTCACCTTTCTTGGTTTCTTTTCCCACTTGCTTTTCTTTCCAATGCCCATTGACCACTGAGGTTTGTGGTTACACATCTCCACCACCTCTTCTCCTGAGGAGTATGACATTTCAGATCCTGACAGCTGGCAGGTTTTCAGTCAGGGAAAAGGCTCCCTCTCCATGAGGGTTTCTCCCTTCTCTGCCTCATCATGTGAAATTCTATTTTTTGCAAAGTCCCCCAGCAAGGTTCTCCCTTCCGGGTTTATTTATTTATTTATTTCAATCTACATCTTAAGAAAACAGAACTCTTGGAAATGGTCTCTTCCAACAGGAATTTTTATTAAGAGAAATTGACAGTAGGCATGCTAGACAGGATTTGAGGGATCCCCCCACCATTCAATGTTTCAAAGTGTTCCCAAGCAGCCCCCCACCCCGCAGTTCTTCTGGGCGATTCAAACTGGCAGATTTCTAGGTGTTAACTCCAGGAAAAATGACATCAGTCTGGCTCTGTCAGCACAATCATTCAATCCTCTCTTTACCCAGATCCCAGGTGTTGCATCTCCCCCCACTTTTCCCTCGCTGCCAGTAAAGAGAAGAGTTTCAGAGGGGCATAGGATGAAAGGCAGATGGCCACATTGTTATGGTTAGCAGACCTGAAGTGAATCAACAAAAGGTTACTTTGTAGTGAACAGAGGAAGTGAAAGTAGTAAAAAACCCATGCATACCCCCCTCGCCCTTAGTAGTATGACGAAATCCAGGAGATAGTAAGAATTGGTTTTATATCAGAGAAGATAGATAAAAATGAAATATACTGTAACTGGATTCTGACAAATATATCTATACTCTCTAGAGAACTGCTTGCACTGCATCTCTTCTTGTATTGTCAGGTCCCAATCCAGAACAATCCATCTTCTATGAGGTTTATTTTTTTCTTGCCTTTCCTCTAAACACTGAAAGTCTTTCCCACAACAGCAATCTTATAAAGGGCCACTGGCCAAATGAATCTCCATGCTAAGGATGGAATTGAACTGGGCAGGGAGCAATCTGTTTTCATAATTTCCTAAGAACATATAACTGAGAGTCTTGGTCACCACCAAATGTTGAGAAAACAAGATGGTGAGAAGATATTCTAGAAGATTCCTCCAAGTCTTTGTCTTGGATGAAAAAAGGATTGGTAATTTCACTGTGATTTCATTTCTTTTCCCTTCATATTTCTCAATAATTTACTAAGTTGTGACATCTTCACTCATAAGTCAGGGCAGGTTTTCTAGAAGCTATAAGACATAGACCGAAAAGAAATCCTATCATTACATGTACAGTATGATTGCTCCTGCCTCCAGATTTTTTTTCTTAGCTTGCTGTTCCCTTCACTAGAGGAAGAATGACATAAAAAGGGCTGTGGAAGGGAATATCAAGAAGTGGATGTAGGAATATTACAAATTCTTGCTAATCATGATAATATTCTTACATGAACTTTAGCATGACACAATAGCATATTTGTAATGGTGTGTGAGAAAAGACTGAACCAAGAGATAATGCCAAGGCAATGGTCAGATAAGAGGCAGCATAGCTGACAGCTAAATAATGGGTGGGGCAAGAGACTCAGAAGATACCTTCCCTAGTTTCTCAGGTTGTAAAAATTATGGAGGGGATTTGGGATATGGATTTTATATTTGCAAGTTTCTGTCAGTGTAGCTTTGCAATAAAGTAGAATTAGTTCATCTGGTTGTGATTTCTATCAAGTTTATCCCATGAGGCCACATCAATCTTGCAAGTATGAAAATCTAATCCCCCCATCTCCTTTATAGACTAAGAAGTTAGGGAGGTCCTTCCTGAACCTCTTGCCCTACCCACTATCTAGCTGAGACTATGCTCTCTACTATCTGATCACTTGGCAGATCTCTTTACCCAGTGGCCCAAGGCTTTTTCCACATACCATTATATCCTTGGGGGAGATGAAAAATTAAATTTCTACATAATAGGAACAAGAGATAAAGAAATGGCTGTAGGAATCAACACTACTCTGAAAACACCACTATCAGCACAAGACCTTAAACACAAACACATTTATTGTGGAATTAGCTGGAGCCTCAAAGATTTTGGCCAGTGGAGAACTTGGAACAGAAGCCATAGATGCCATAGGGAAGCTGTTGCTTGTTTGAAAAATGGCTGCCAAGATGGCTTAGCCAGACAAGACCAGCAGGTGGGCACATCACTAGTGTGCCCATAGACATGATACAGAAACAGACAAAAGATTTTGTGAGTTGCGATCTACTAAAGTTCATGGTAAGCCAGTTAATGTATTCATTAAAAAGCCTTTAAGCTTTTTCCTTTGGACTGGTGCCTAGCTTTTTTGTGGCAATTTGCCCAGATTAAAGACCACATCACTTAAGGCAAAATCTATTTCTGTGTTCAATCAGTGTTGCTAGAAGGTGAATGGCAGCAGAAAGCAAACTCCGGTGCAATGAATGGGACTTCTGTTCATTATACTTAGATAATACACAGAAAAGCTGCACTCCGTGGCACTTCATGCCATCACTTTTTCCTTTTATCCATTGACAAACACTTCCCTGATCAGTTCTTACAATGATCCATTGGAAGTTTCTACTCTCAGCCTCAGGCAGGGCATGTGAGAGCTTATTGTACATCTTCCCTTTCTCAAATCTACACCTTTCACTGCATTACACTCACCTTTTTTTTAACTGTTGCAAATTTATTTTGGCCTGTTCCAGAAGGTGTGTCTTGATAAGTGAGTAAACCACACAAATCTGCTATCACGAAGCTATAGGATTTTGGAGGCCTGTAGGTGTGTCTCTGAGTATATAAATAAGCAGAAATGTGCCATACTTCAGAGGCGTGCCAGCGTGATTTTTATAAGACAGCAAAAGGTATGTATTCTTGCTCTTTTCAATCAGCAATGGAAAACTGCTCAGAATTGCAAGACTAGATTTCCTGCTTACCTTCTGAAGACCAAACTACATATTACATGTAGTTTTTTATTTCTGTACTGTTCTGACAGTTATTCTCAACCAGAGGTTGCTTCAGCCATTTCTCACTACCTGTCTGTAAAAGTTACTAAATCAATTTTCCCCTCCCCCCATATAGAAAGGTATATTATCTTTTCCACAACAAGTAGGAAACTGTAGGAATTTCTATGGGTGGATAATTAGCAGGAAAGTATTAAAAGTATTGAATCTCCATCATGCCAGCTCCTGATTGCAGCTTCCAAGACTTCTTATCAGTAATTAGTGGTAACCAACACAAGTATATCAAGATGAACTTTGGCTCTTTGTAATAAATCTGTGGGACTGTACCATAGCATAAAATACCTGAATTCCAATGCCTTTGTGCATTGCTTGTGCTATTTTATCTGAGGTAGGTCTGCATAAGATTGCAGTCTTAATATAACTGTGCAAAATTAACTCTTTGAAATTTGTGGGCTGAGGATTGTGGTATTAGATTTCCATGTTGAGCAAGGCAGGGAAGTTGAGGTGCAGAAAGTCAGTTTGCTATCTCCCTTACCAGGAAAGTCAGACTTTGGATGACCAATCCTCTGGTGAAATAGTCTTCTCATTAAATAGACTTTGCTTTTTGTGATATGAATGAATTGGTTTACCGTATTCAGTAAAAAGTAGTTTGAAATTGACTGAGTTTGCTTAACATGTAAATAATTCTAATGAAGGAAACATGGAACAGATTTGTAAAGGAAATAGAATTGCTTTTCATGTATATCAACAAAGTCGCAGGTGAACCACAGGAGATTTTGTTCCATGATCTGAATTGTCAGAATCAGAAAGGAATAAGGATGATGTGACTAATGATTGAGATGGTTACTTTAAAATAAGAAAAGTTCAGGATTGTAGGGTTTTTTAAATAGTAGTTTTTCACTGCTATGGCATCATAACTCTACTTAAATGTTCAATATTTGCTGTTTATCAGTTTTTCCTCTCTGGAACTCACAATAACTCAGCAATGTGAGGTTTATTCCACAATGAGAGTTTCACATTAGTTGACACCAATTATGCCTCAAATTCTACAGCAAAATTGGTTTCTCTAGCTGTTGGTCATATTTTTGGTCATATTCTCTTTCTTACATTGTTAATATTTTTCCATTTCCCTAGGGGATATCAGACTCAAATTTCACCCATCTTTTGCAGCAGTTTAATAATAGAGGTCACCAAATTCATATGAATTAATCATTCAGATTGTGCCTTGTATTTCCACTTAGGAACATTGTGATCATGCTGTGACTTCCTTGCAAGGAGGAAAAGAAATAGTTTCACCATTTATCTTACACAGTCTTAAAAGTTCATGCTCAAAAATGTCATTACTGATAAGACATCACTGATGTCTTATTTTACAATCTTTGCTGATAATGGATAATTGATTATATTGGGGCATGTCTAGCATATATAAAAATAGATACTTTTTTTTACAAACAACTTTTGTTTCCAAAACAGGTTTCAAAAAGCACCAGGAAACATGAAGACCAAACATTTTGCTCTGCTGTGTATCCTCATGATGTTCTGTCAGCTGTTGCAAACTGACAGTGAAACAGTGAAAGAGAGAAAAAGAGAAAGACCAAATAATGGCAGAGGGGAAAGAGCCCAAGCTGGACATAATAAGAATGCCAAGGGCCAGAGAAAGAGAGGACAAAAAGGGTTTTCCACAAAAGGGAAGTTTACAACTAAAGAGAAGGCTGAATGTTCCTGGACTATAAATGAGAAAGAGACCACTCTGCTAAAGGTAGACTGCAAAAAAGCAGAAGATGCCGTCTCCTGTGCTTTTTCAGGCAGTCCATCTACCTGCCCGCGGTATGCAGAAAACCAGAAGGTCTTCTGGAAAGAAATCACTCGATCTCTAAAGAAGCAGAAGAATCTCTGTAAGGACCCCAAGGCTGTTTTAAAATCTAAAGTCTGTAAGAATGGGCCACCTACTGCCCATCTTAGACTGGTTATGGATACCAAGCCAGAGATCCCAACACCCAAGCAGCCAGAGAAAGAATCCAGTGATTGTGTGGAAGATATTGATTACATGGATCAGAGAAAGGTGGCTGAAGAGAACTGCTCTGAAATGTGGCAAAATCTTTGCTACTTCATCATTTCAATGATACAAGATAAAAAGTGCAGTTAGAAAGGCAAGGGAGGCAGGCCAAAGGTCTCGAGTTACTATGGGCACAACTGTCTTGCAAACAGTATCAAGAGCACACAATCTGAATTGTTCTCTAGTGCATCCAGTCAGCCTCCACTTGTGGAAGTTAATGCAATGTATTTTGTTCTTTTGCTAAAAATATGACTGTAACTATTAATCCTCTCCACCAGTCATCCATTCCCTTCTTCCTCAGTGTTAACTTGGGAGAAAAGCGTCAAATGAAAGAGATAAATCTGATGGAAGGATTGCCAGCAATTGTCTTCCAATATGAATACAAAGGCACATTTTTATTAGGCCAATTTGATGTTTACATGTCAGTGCATAAGATGTCTAAGACGGTGGTGGGATTCAGCCGGTTTGTACCACTTTGACAGAACCGGCAGCTAATTTTGTATGCCCAGGCCCAGAATGGACTTCTGGAAGTGACATCCACACAGAGAACCGGTTGTTCACATATTTGAATCCCACCACTGGTCTAAGAACACTATATCAAGCAAGATCAGACAAAAAGGAAGTCTGGGTGGTGGGGGTGATGTATTTAGGAAAGGAAGACTCAAAATCAGCCTTTTCACTAAAGATATAATAAAACTATTCTCAATGGATCTCAGGGGTGTCTGGTGGGGATAAAATATCAAAAAAGTCAAGATGGAGGCCACAGCTATGCAATTAAAGTCTCATTCCCATCGTGGTGCATGTAAAAGAGGGTGAGGCTTGGATAAAAATGGATTTATATAGTGAGCTATGCAAATGTTTCAAAGATGTGAAAAGTTCCAAGTTCATTCTTTCCTGTATATTTCTAACCAAAGTGATTATTTCAAAGCTATGCATTTTTTAATTATTTTTGAATGTACACTGCTAAAAATAAACCATTTTAAAATTGTTCTCTGTGGTTCTGTCTTCTGCTTCTCCCAATTTTCTTTCATACATGTGCATAATTTGCATGCAGTCCTAAATACACTAACTCAGAAGTGAGTCTGATGGCCACCATCTACTCACTAGCATTTCAGTCTAGCACAGGGGTGTCAAACTCAATTTCATTGAGGGCTGCATCAGCATTGCAGTTGCCCTCGGGGGGGGGCTGGGTGGGTGTGGCCAGGGTGAGCAGGGCCTACTGTGTGGGCATGGCTGGAATGCACGTGGCCTACTGGGTGGGCATGGCCAGCTCTACATCATTCGCCTCAAGGGTGTCTATGGGGGCTTGGGCAGGAGTGGGACAGATCTGAGGGTGTCTGGCAGAAGGAGATGGGACCAGGGCAAGTGCTAAGGTATGGTCCACTGGAGAAGCCTCACTGTTCCTCTCGGGCCATGCAGGGGGGGAATGGACAGTGGCACAGAGGTCAAATGCCCAGCCCTCAAGCACCCATGACACTAAGCCCAGCGCCACTTCCCCAAGGGGGCACCCAGCTGCACTTACCTCCTCCTCAAGGCTGCTGCTGCTGTGCTTGCTCTCCTTAGCCATGTTGTCCATGATGGGTACAAGGGCAAAGTCAAGAGGGAAGCCCACTCCCTCTCCATGTGAGGAGGCCAAAGCTTCCTTAGCAATAGGATGGGAAACCCCCAGGATAGGCCAAGAGGAGGGGCAAGGGGATGGTGAAAGGGCAGCAGGGAAAGACTAAGGCAGAACTCCCTCAGACCCTCCTTCCTTCCTTCCTTCCTTCCTTCCTTCCTTCCTTCCTTCCTTCCTTGGAGTGCGTGAGAAAATATTTGAGATGAGGGAGGGAGAAAAACAGGCAAGAAACACAGCTGGGGAAGTGTCATCCTTTGTGAGGAATGAAGAAATGCACCATCATCTGGAAGTGGCCAGCACATGGCCCTCGCCTACTTCACATATCCGGCTTGGTGGGCTCTGGGGGAGGGGATGCCATGAGCAGCATGAGTCGATGTTATCTGCGCAATGTTGCCCAGCCCCCAGCCTGCCTGGTTTTGGCAGGCAGTGGGGAGTTCTCTTCACAGTGCTGAGAGGCTGAGCCGGGCGGCATGAATCTGAAGAGAAGTGCAACGCTGGCCAGCCCCTAGCCTGCCCAAAGTAGGCAGGGCCATGTGCTGGCCACTTCCAGGAGATGGTGCATTTCTTCATTCCTCACAAAGGGTGATACCTCCCCAGCGTGCACCCAGGGGTCGGGGCCAACGCAGCAGGGGCTGGTCCCTTGCTGTTTCCAGATGGCCTTGTGGAGCTAAGACTGAATGCGTTTCGGCATAGATGGCCACCACAAAATTGTACATTGGCTCCCAGCCAGCCTGGGCTGGGGCCAAGGCAGTGGGGGCCATTCCCTCACTGTTTCCAGGATGGCTTCATGGGCCACATGAAACCACTTCGCAAGCCAGCTCTGACTCCCAGGCCTTGTGTTTAATATGTCTGGTCTAGCAAATGGAATTGAATGGCATAGAGAATTGGGGGGAGGAGAAATCCATGGACAGAATTGGCAATATTCATGTAGAAGTGAACTGCTCTAACTGCTGTGCAAAATTTATCCTCCCCCAAATGAGGCAAGGGATATCCTTTTGTTAAATTGGATCACTACTTTAATGGGGAGGGCAGAATGCAGATTCAGAGAGGCCCTATAGTCTTGGATATATTCAAGACTGGGGGAGGAGGAAACAGAACAGAATGGAACAGAATAACAGAGTTGGAAGGACCTTGGAGCTTTTCTAATCCAACCCCGTCCTCAAGCAGGAGAATGTACTGTATACCAAGCCTTCAGAAAAAAGTTACTTTTATATTTTCTTTTTAAATACATATTTGACAACAGAGACATCATTATAAGTAGCAGGCTTTGTTTTTTTAAGTAAGAGGATTTGCCTTTGATCTGAGTACTCTAAATTTATCTCATTTAATCATTTGTTTTTTTAATGTCATTTTTAATGTCAACATTTAGCACCCACAGGCAGTCAGAAGTTTAAGCTCTTTTGAGGATTTAAAACTCTATAGTCATTCTTTTAGCCCAACAATCAAGCGCCATGTGGATTTGATACAACAGCAAGTGCTAGTACAGTAAAATTAATTTTAGAACACCTTTAGCTACCAATTCAGATTTCCAGTCTCTGCATGGTGGAACTTTTATATCAGCCTGTTTCCCCGAACTCAAAGACCCATGGCTTTTAATGCATGAATATCATATCTTTGGCCCTGTTACAGATATACAGATAAGAGGAAAAGGCTCCGTAAATATATGGGGGAGTTGTAATCCTGGTCCCATAACATTTTGTCATGGGTTATCATTTCTTGGGACACAGAGCATTTCCACAAAACAACTGGCCTCACCTCTTTTCCCTTGTCCTCCATTTTGTACTTAAGGCATCTTCAGGGAAGTTCAAAATAGTCCACACAGAAACTTCCACCTGTGGTCAAGGCAGTGCTCTAGACATTTTTCATTCTCTCTGGCTGGGCAGCTGATAGAAGATCCATCCAATACTTGTTCATCCAATGGCTGAGCAGCTGGCTACTCAGACTGACACAAAATGCTGACTGCATATATAGAACATAAAGGTAAAGGTAAAGGTTCCCCCGCACATGCGTGCTAGTCGTTTCTGACTCTAGGGGCCGGTGCTCATCTCTGTTTCAAAGCCAAAGAGCCAGTGCTTGTCCAAGGACATCTCCGTGGTCATGTGGCCAGCATGAGAAGACGGCAAAAGTGCACGGAACGCTGTTACCTTCCCACCGTAGTGGTCCCTATTTTTCTACTTGCATTTTTACGTGCTTTTGAACTGCTAGGTTGGCAGAAGCTGGGACGAGTAACAGGCACTCACTCTGTTATGCGGCACT
Source organism: Vipera ursinii (assembly GCF_947247035.1). Lineage (NCBI taxonomy): Eukaryota > Metazoa > Chordata > Lepidosauria > Squamata > Viperidae > Vipera > Vipera ursinii. The sequence continues at coordinate 21,744,191 of NC_139521.1, read as the reverse complement.
CGGGATTCGACCCGCCAAACTGCTGACCTTCTGATCGACAAGCTCAGCATCCTAACCCACTGAGCCACCATGTCCCTATATAGAACATACTAAGGGATAAATTAGATGTAACTCAGACATCATGGTTTGGATTTCTTCTGATCATAGACACAGTAGCAGGTGTTGTAGATGACAGGTATACACTTCAGTGCTTGATGCCTTGATAGCATCAAGCAAATGGAACAAATAATGTGTGTTGTAACTGAAGTAGATGTTGTAGGTTTGCTTTTTGGTTTCAACCATAATAAATAAACTTCTTATAAGCTATCACATCCTTTGCACAATGACAGCATGACACACGGGCTATTTTAATATTATGAGTTGAAATGGATGCCGATATCCCCACCTCAGGATCATCTCACTTGCATGCCACACAGGTTCTTTCCCCCTCTCTCTCTGGCACTTGTGGACACTTATTCCCTGGTGAGAGTCCTTGTCTCCCACGTTCAATTGCAGACCACCCTACCTTGTTTTCACCCAAGGTTTCACATCAAGAACCAACTCTCCTCCAGGCATGAAGCTTTAGATCCTAGCACAGACCTTGCCTTTTCTTTTCCTTTAGGTCACACTGAGAAACAGGTTCTCTGCCCCCTCCTGCAGGGTTGTGTGGGTATGTGGGTATGCATGTATGGGTGCATGGATAAGTATGTATGCCTGCTGTCTTAATCACTGCATCAAACTGCTCCAAGCTGCCTCCCTCCATTCCTTCCTTCCTTCCTTCCTTCCTTCCTTCCTTCCTTCCTTCCTTCCTTCCTTCCTTCCTTCCTTCCTTCCTTCCTGCAATATATTCCATACAAGAATGACAGCTATGAAAGGCCGCTCCACGTGGCCGCACTGACAGCTGTCAAAAGGGAAGCCGCGCATGCGTGGTAACAACCGCGAGCTGTCAAAGGGCCGCTCCACGTGGCCGCACTGACAGCTGTCAAAAGCCGTGCATGCGCAGTAGCAGCCACGAGCTGTCAAAACAGCAGCAGCCACGAGCTGTCAAAGCAGCAGCAGCCACGAGCTGTCAAAGTTGCGCACGCGCAGACACCTCAGCCACTGACAGCTGCTAGCTGTCAAAATGCCGGCCAGGCTTACCTGGGGCCCCAGCTGAAATGGCAGCCAGCTGACAGGATTCCCCAGCCCAGAGGTGCATGCGCTATCACTGGGGAAATGTCAAAAGCTGCCAGCTGATTATTGGGCATGACCCCTCGGCGGGAAAACACCCGTCCCTGATTTGTTGACCCGTTTGACAGTTGCCTATATAAAGGCTGTTTGTACCGTTTTGCCCCGTCCGGGCTGAGTCAATAAAACTTTGAGCTGAAGCCGTCGTCTCACTCGTCATTGCCTGAGATAAACTACTTCCTTCCTCAACTCAAAGAAAAAACTGCTGTCTACCCATACTGTCCACATGAAATCAGACATGCAGAGGAATAAAGATCAACAATATTCGAAGACAAAGCTTCATCCTACAGTATCCTCAGCTGTCCAACATCTAATTCCAATTGCATTAGAATGATTTTTTTTTAGTATCATAGGGCAAAGCTCTTTTGGGAACAGGAGGTTACGTTTGTGGGCACCATAATGCAGTTCCTTCTAATATTTGCTTTTTTGAAGCTCTATTTTGTCCCATTTTTTACACATCTACGTGGTTGCTGGGAAAGGCCATTCTGGGGCTGAATCACATCAAAATTCAAACAATAGAAGGTTTTTCTCTCTGTTTCAATCTTGTAAATGAACCAACTAAAGTGCAGACCTGCGAAGATAAGGACCTCTAGGCAACCTAACCTGAACTCATTTGAAATATTCTGGGCTCAGGAGTTGTTTTCAGTTGATAGCAGTGGTTTCAAATGCCTTTGAGAGGTGCACTGTGTTTTTGTGCTACTGATTCAAGACTTCATCATCTCTCATTGAGAAGTGCTGATGACCTTGTGTTTGGAAACAGCTTCTGCCAAATGTAGCAACTGGTTTTGTAAGGCATAATAAATCTCTTGTATTAACTTCCCTGCCTCCCCACTTCCCACTGAAATTCAAGATTTTCGATTCCATTTTGATATAGAAACTGCAGGACATCTGAGAAGCTATGTCCTTCTCTTCAAGCATTCCAATGTATCACTGGGTACATCAGGAGTGTCTACAGGAGGTGATAAAAATGTCAAGATGGTGGCTGCAATAGTTTGAGTGAAGCTCAATACATATCAAACAGGTGTACTTTTGATTGCATAACCACAATCACAATCTTCATTTTTTTATATAACCCAAGGACAACCTTGAATATGCAGAGGATCTGCCCCATGGGTCTCTGAAACAGGCTATGTTGATTTGCAGTACTGCCTTCCTTTCTTTCCATGGTAGGAAAGACTCTTCTGCACTGGACTATTCACTCTATGGCTACGTTTAATGCCAATGAAGGAAAATATGTATAGCTCAGGGTTGAAATGAGGGGTCCTTGGTGCTCTCTGAGCTTGCTTTTTTTGCAGACATTTCATTACCCTAACTAGGTAACATCATCAGTAGTAAGGAGTGCTGTTTGCTGTCAGTTTATATTCTGGTGTCTCGCCTGTCTGGGTGGGTGGGAGTAGACTTAGGGATTCTTTGGTTGGGCTGTTTACTAATGGCTGTGTGGCAGTTCCTTGATTGGGGTATTGCTTACTTGATTGTTGGTCTGAAGTTGACTTTGGAGTTAATCTATGCTGATCTGGGTGCCGATTGCTGATGGAGAGGTGCTGGAGTCCTTTTCTCTTTTGGTTTAGTTGATTGTCTCTTTTGCATAGTCTATAGATATTGTTAACATCTATATGTCTATTGATGGCTGATTTGTCAGAGTGCCAGGCTTCTAGAAATTCCCTGGCATTTTTGGATTTGGCCTGGTCTAGGATTGTCACATTTTCCCAGTTGAAACTATGGTTAAATCTATCTATATGTTGTAAAATTAAAGAATTTTTGTCATGCCTTTTGACTGCCAGTTGGTGTTCATGGATGCATTTTGCCAGTCTTCTGCTTGTTTGTCCTGTTTGTTGCAGTTCTTATATTGTATGTTATAGATGACTCCTGTTTTTTTCTTCTTGGATTGCTGGGTCTTTTGGCTTGCTTAGAGCTCTACTTGGCTTGTGTACTATGTTTATTCCATGTGGTTGTAATAGTCTATTTGCAGTTTCTGAGATATTCTTGATGTGTAGCAGTGTAATTCTTTTTAGGGTTTGTGTTGGTTGTGCTGCATTGGGTTGAGTGGTCAAGGATTTTTTGATGAAGTGTTGTATAGATGCTCCACTTCCTTTTTTGTGCTGTTCTGGGTTTCTGCAGTGTGTTTGGGCTCATTTAAATAAAGTCCTTACACAACTTCTCTGTGGGAGGTTGGATTGTTGCTTTGGTATTGGAGCACCTGGTTAGTATGGGTGTTTTTTGTTTTTCTGTTTTGTTTTGTTTTTGTATGTTTAATGCTAACATTTTAGGGGTTGATTCTTCAATTTTAGAATTCTTTGCTGGCTTTAGACTTATTCCACAGCAGCCATTAAGTAGAGGCTGAAGTTGGGGAGCTGGATAGACTGCTGTTGTTGTTTTCTTCAACAAGCCTCACAATTATTTAATGCACTTGCTTGGTTTTCCAAAAAGGTGCCTTATTCATGATGATATGTAATATGTAGCAGTTTGCATAATGCCAAATGACATATTACCTACACTTTGGGCTCCCAGTTTCCAAGGTAAGATTGCTACTGCCTTGATTCTCTGTGAGTGTTTATGGCAGCCAAACTGCAAGCCTTGTGGTCCTTGGCAAGCTGTGACAAATCCTCCCACACAGTACTCCTTTTCCTCTTCTTCTCCCATGGAAACTTGGTGTGTACATTTCCATGGCTTTCCTGCTCAACTTTACTCACTTACAGTACCTGCTTGGCCCCAGTTCAAACTCCACACCTATCTAATTGCATAAAAGCCTCCTGGGGATACAGGGTGAGTCAACTCCTCTTTCTCAGCCAGGGCCAATAAACAGCAACCTTCCGATATCTCCTCACAGTTTTTGGCCAACCACAGGGCTCGTGAGTGATGAGCTGCTACATATGTTTTACGCATTCTATTCATTCATAGGGATGGTGAATGTGTTCAGATCACAAGCTCCACACCCACAACTGGATTCAGGGTTGGCTGTTGCTGCCAAAGGCATAATAGCTTTGTACTTTCTGTTCTCTTTCAGTTTGGCTTTGTGTGGGTAACAGAGTTGTTGGCTTCCTCCAGGCTTCCTTCAAGTATGGCTCTTGATTTTGCAGTAATAAGAAAATCTTGGATGACTCTGCACTGGGGAAGCTCTTAAAATGACAGGAAATACATTCATTTCTCCAGACACACTAATGATGCATGATTCAACTATGTTTTCACTATGACTTCTGCACTGTACAGGAGAATGGGAATGCCTCCATGACCCAATAACATTTCCAAGTGTCTTTGCTTGACTGATGGCCAAATCTGGCTCTAGATTCTGCCTCAGCTTTACATTTTCCAATAAGCAACTGAGTTGGAAGATTGCTTAAAAGCAATTTATTAGAGCAATGTGATAAAGTGGGGTCTCCCTATGAAAAGGGGGAACCAGGATAAATGGCTTACAATTACTTTTATAGCTAACACAAGAAATAATAACTTCAAAGAAAAACCTGATTGTTTTAGAAATAGCTATCTATCCAGTTACATCACATGAATTAAAACATCCAATAATATGTAAGCATAGCCATAGAAAAGAGAATTGTATTCTAAGTAAATGTAAAAGAAACATTTGCAAAGGAAAAACATCAAAATGGATATGGGTAAGATATATTCTCAGTGCTTTTCAAGGTTGAGCTTGAATATTTGCTTTGTTCATGGAGTCTTGAGAATAGAATAGAATAGAATAGAATAGAATAGAATAGAATAGAATAGAATAGAATAGAATAGAATAGAATAGAATAGAATAGAATAGAATAGAATAGAATAGAATAGAATAGAATAGAACTTGGAGGTCTTCTAGTCCAGCCCCCTGCTCAAGCAGGAGAACCTATACTATTTCAGACAAGTGACTGTCAAGTCTCTTCTTAAAAGCCTCCAGTGATGGAGCACCCATAATTTCTGAAGGCAAGCTGTTCCCCTAGTTAATTGTCCTCCTTAATTCCAGGTTGCTTCTCTCTTTGTCAGTTTCCAACCATTGTTTCTTGTCCTGTCCTCTGTTGCTTTGGAGAATAGTTTGATGCCCTCTTCTTTGAGGCAGCCCCTCAAATACTGGAATACTGCTATCATGTCACACCTGTTTCTTCTTTTCTTTAGAATAGCCAAACTTTTGTCTTTTCTCTGTTTATTTTCAACCCTGCCAGTTCTCCAATTTTTTCTATTTTCTCCATATGTTTACTGCTTGTTTCAAGTGGATCTTCCAATATAAAAACCAAGTCATCTGTAAATGCTTGTAGTTTGTATTTTTAATCTTTTATTTCCAGTCCTTTAATTTCTATATCTTGTTTAATGTTTCTATTCAATTCTTCCAGTGTTAGTATAAATCATAATGGAGATAGTTGACAGCCCTGTCTTGTGCCTTTTTAATGTTAAAGTTTTCTTTAAAATCTCCAATTTTACAATTATTTTGGCTGTTTGTTTACAATAAATCATTTTAATTGTATTTATCAAGTTTTATCCAAAATCCATTTCCGTTAGTTGCTAAACATAAGTTTCCAGTTTACATTGTCAAATGCTTTCTGTGCATCAAGCCATCTGTTTCCCTAGATCAGACATGTCAAACACCAGATCCGGCCCGCAAAGTGTTTCATGCAGCCCACGAATCCATCCTGGAAACAGTGAGGGAACGGCCCCCACTGCCTTGGCCCTGGCCCAGAGACCCTCCTCCTGCCAGAGACCCTCAGATCTCTCCCACTCCTGCCCAGGCCCCCATAGGCACCCTTGGTGGGAACGATGTAGAGCTGGCCATGCCCACCCACTAGGCCATACTCACTTTAGCCACACCCACCCAGGAGGCCATGCCCACCCAGGCCACACCCACCTGGCCCCCTGAGGGCAACCGCAATGCTGATGCGGCCCTCAATGAAATTGAGTTTGACACCCCTGCCCTAGATGAATTTCATAGTACTCTAACACATCAAGAATCATTCTTAAATTATTTTTATCTGTCTTTTAGGTAAAAAAACCATTTTGATCTGTATGTATCAATTTGGTCAAAAATTTCTTTAGTTTTTAGTATTTCTTTCTTGGCTTCCATTCCAGATAACAGCATTGCCAGATGTGTGAGGTGATTTCTCCTCACATCGTATGGGTTTCTTTTGCTGGGGGTCCCCTGTGAAGGGGTCAAAAGTCACCCTGGAGGAGCAACAAGCAGGGGACAGAACACTTTGATCAATGGTGGAGGGGCAGCTCTTCAGACCGATGAAGAAAGGATAGGCCACTCCCATGGCCCATCAATTTTGCTGTTTCCTGCTGAGGCCAAACTTACAATCAAGCACTTGAAAGCACAGTGGAGGAACTGAGTGAGACCTGCCTTCTCTTTATTCCAACTTTTTACTTTTTCCTGTCAAAAGCCTCTTGAATCTGCTTCCCCTTGTGAGGAGAGAGGGAAGGGAACTTTTTTCCCACCCTCTTAAATGGCAGCGTTTGTTTGCACCAGAAAAAAAACCTTGAGAAATAAAACTAATTGGACCTACATCACTTTTATATTTGGCGACCCAAAAACTCCTATCTTCATAGGAACTTGCTACCTTATCTATTTGATTAAAAAAGGAATAAAAAAGGAAAAAAAGACGTTGCTGTTAGCTGCAAAGTCGTGTCCAACCCATCGCAACCCCATAGACAACATTCCTCCAGGCCTTCCTGTCCTCTACCATCTTCTGGAGTCCATTTAGGCTCATGCCTACTGCTTCAGTGACTCCATCCAGCCACCTCATTCTCTGTCGTTTCCTTCTTCTATTTCCTTCAATCTTTCCCAGCATTAGGCTCTTCTCCAGTGAGTCCTTCCTTCTCATTAGGTGGCCAAAGTATTTGAGTTTCAACTTCAGGATCTGGCCTTCTAAAGAGCAGTCAGGGTTGATCTCCTCTAGGACTGACAGATTTGATCACCTTGCAGTCCAAGGGACTCGCAGGACTCTTCTCCAGCACCATAGGTCAAAGGCCTCAATTCTTTGGTGCTCAGCCTTTCTTATGGTCCAACTTTCACTGCCATACATTGCAACTGTGAAGACCATAGCCTTGACTGTATGCACTTTTGTTCACAGGGTGATGTCTCTGCTTTTTAGTGTGCTGTCTAGATTTGCTATGGCTTTCCTCCCCAGCAGCAAGCATCTTTTAATTTCTTGGCTACAGTCCCCAGCTGCTGTGATCTTGGAGCCCAGGAAAATAAAAAGTGTCACTACCTCCATTTCTTCCCCATCTATTTGCCAGGAATTGAGAGGGCCAGATGCCATGATCTTGGTTTCCTTAATGTTAAGTTTCAAGCCAACTTTTGCACTCTCCTTCACCTGCAACAAGAGGCTCTTTAGTTCCTCTTCACTTTCTGCCATTAGAGTGGTATCATCTGCATATCTTAGGTTGTTGATATTTCTCCCGGCAATCTTAATTCCAACTTTTGATTCATCTAGCCCTGCCTTTCTCACAATGTGCTCTGCATATAAGTTAAACAGGCAGGACAACAGTATATAGCCTTGCCGGACTCCTTCCCCAATTTTGAGCCAATCAGTGGTTCCGTGTCCAGTTCTCACTGTTGCTTCTTGACCCACATATAAGTTTCTCAAGAGACAAATAAGATGGTCTGGTACTCCCATCTCCTTAAGAACTTGCCACAGTTTGTTGTGATCCACACAATCAAAGGCTTTAGCATAGTCAATGAAGCAGAAGTAAATGTTTTTCTGGAACTCTCTAGCTTTCTCCATGATCCAGCGTATGTTGGCAATTTGATCTCTAGTTCCTCTGCCTCTTCGAAATCATGCCTGTACTTCTGGTAGTTCTCGATCCACATACTGCTGGAGTCTAGTTTGTAAGATTTTAAGCATAACTTTACTAGCATGTGAAATGAGTGCAATGGTGTGATAGTTTGAACATTCTTTGGCACTGCCTTTCTTTGGAATTGGAATGTAAACTGATCTTTTCCAATCCTGTAGCCACTGTTGAGTTTTCCAAATTTGCTGGCAAATTGAGTGTAGCACTTTTACTGCATTGTCTTTTAAGTTTTTGAATAGCTCAGCTGGAATACTGTCACCTCCACTGGCTTTGTTGTTGCTCAGTTTTTCTAAGACCAACTTCACTTCACATTCTAGCATGTCTGCCTCGAGGTCAGTGACCACCTCATCATGGTTATCAGGGACGTTAAGCTCATTCTTGTATAGTTCTTCTGTGTACTTTTGCCACCTCTGCTTAATCTCTTCTGCCTCTGTTAGGTCCCTGCCATTTTGGTCTTTTATCATGCCCATTTATGCATGAAATGTTCTCTTCATCTCTCCAATTTTCTTGACGTGATCTCTGGTCCTCCCTATTCTATTGTTTTCTTCTATTTCTTTGCACTGTTCATTTAAGAAGGCATTCTTATCTCTTCTAGCTATTCTCTGGAATTCTGCATTCAATTGGGTGTATCTTTCTTTTTGTCCCTTGCCTTTCGCTTCCCTCCTTTCCTCAGCTATTTGCAAAGCTTCCTCCGACAGCCATTTTGCTTTCTTGCATTTCTTTTTCTTTGGGATGGTTTTAGTTGCTACCTCTTGTACAATGTTGCGAACCTCCGTCCATAGTTCTTCAGGCACTCTGTCTATCAGATCTAATTCCTTAAAACTATTTGTCACCTCTATTCAACAGGGATATGATTTAATTCATACCTGAGTGGCCTAGTGCTTTTCCCTACTTTCTTCAGTTTAAGACTAAACTTTGCAATGAGAAGCTCATGGTCTGAGCCACAGTCAGCTCCTGATCTTGTTTTTACTGACTGTATAGAGCTTCTCCATCTTTGGCTGCAGAGCACATAGTCAATCTGATTTCTGTGTTGACCATCTGGTGAAGTCCATGTGTAGAGCCGTCTCTTGGATTGTTGGAAGAGTGTTTGCTATGACCATCGTATTTTCTTGACAAAATTCTATCAGCCTGTTCCCTGCTTCATTTTGCACTCCAAGGCCAAACTTGCCTGTTATTCCGGTTATCTTTTGGCTTCCTACTTTAGAGTTCCAATCCCCCATGATGATAAGGACATCATTTTTTGGTGTTAGTTCTATAAGGTGCTGTAGGGCTAAATAGAACCGGTCAATTTCATCCTCTTCAGCACTGGTCTTTGGGGCATAGACTTGGACTACTGTGATATTGAATGGTTTGCCTTGGATTCAAACTGAGATTATTCTGTTATTTTGGGGATTGTATCCCAGTATTGCTTTCCCTACTCTTTTATTGACTATGAAGGCTACTCCATTTGTTCTGAGGGATTCTTGCCTGCAGTAGTATGCCTGATGGTCCTCTGAATTAAATTCACCCATTCCTGTCCATTTTAGTTCACTGATACCTAAGATGTCGATGTTCAGTCTTGTCATCTCTTGTTTGACCACATCCAGCTTGCCTTGATTCATGGATCTTACATTCCAGGTTTCTATGGAGAAAAAATCTTTACAGCATCGGACTTTCCTTTCACCACCAGATACATCCACAGCTGAGCATCCTTTCAGCTTTGGCCCAGTCGCTTCATTGTTTCTGGCGCTACTAGTACTAGCCCCCTACTCTTCCCCAGTAGCATATTGGATACCTTCTGACCTGAGGGGCTCATCTTCCAGTGTCATATCGTCTTGCCTTTTGGTACTGTCCATAGGGTTTTCATGGCAAAGATACTGAAGTGGGTTGCCATTTCCTTCTCCAGTGGATTACATTTTGTCAGAACTCTTTGCTATGACCTGCTATGACCTTGGGTGGCCCTGCATGGCATAACTCATAGCTTCCTTGAATTATGCAAGCCCCTTTGCCATGACAAGGCAGTAATCCGTGAAGGAGGAAAAAAAGACGTAGAAGGATTTAAATTTGATAAAAATTTACTCTGTCTGAAAAGGATTTCAAATACTCTGGGGACCTGTTGTGGGTAAGCCTGGTAAAGCAAGTGAACATTACTGGCAAATAAATCTGCTTATAATTTGGATTTGTCCTTGGCACTAGCTAAAGATGAAAACCTGAAACAGTTGGGAGATAAATTTAGCTCGTAAGATCTGTAGAGGTGAACATTTGCTGACTCTTGTTTAAAAATTAGCCTCCACTAAAGGACTATCTATAACTATTCCAGAAATGAAGGGAGAACAGCCACAAACTTCGATTGACTATAAGCTCATACTTGAAATAATTCTCAAAGCCATTGAGATAATTAACTCCAGACTGAAAGATAAAAGTGTTAGCTTCAATCCACAAACTGAAACCCAGACTCCAACTAAAGAACTTACAATCCAGAAAACAACAAAATTGGAACAAACTACCATTAAGACAGAGGAATATAAGGAACAACAACACGATATTGAAAAATCTAATATCCAAATCCTGACTCCATCCAAAGAACCTACAATTTTAAAAGTACAAGGAACTATCACTAAGACAGAACTTTAAGGAACAACTGTCACTGCGTGCTTTTTTTAGTTTTGCCAGCTTCGCTCATTCCTAAGTGTACATCTCTTTCTGCTCTGCACCTTATCTTATCTTGTAACCATAGTGACTCCAGCTATGTCCAGCCAATGTTTTAGTTTTAAACTGTTTTGTGCACAGGCCTGAAAAAGTTCAGTTTCAGTTTTACTTTCTTCTTCTGCCTGATGAAAGAATGTGGTCAGTCTAGGTCTTTTGTTTTCTCATTAAAAGTTTTACTATAGAATATGCCTTGGATTTTCTTTTCTTTGATATTGACCATGCAAATGAACCACGGTCCATCCACCTCTGGTCGGACTGTTAATTGTTCCGCGACATTTGGTCCCTGAGGATGATTTATTTTTATTTTCAAGATTTATTGATAGGCAATTAGCTAGGCAGTTAGTCCAGCTGTGATTAATTGCAAATATGCCAAGGAAAAGCAGAAAGAAGAAGGCCGGTTATCCCTCTGCTGAGGAGGAGGCAGCTGTTCCACAGAGAGATCTTCCTTTAAGTTTACAGACTCCGTTGGCATCGGCTACACGTCTTGGAGAAGCAGCCTCTGAGCCAAGGTCAGTTTCACCATTTTCTGTTTTTACAGACTCTCAAGCTGATGCCCCAGTTGTAACTTCTGCTCATGGGGATCAGGCTGATTATGAGAGGTTTGGTGCTAGATCTAAGGCTTCACTAGGGAAGGAAGTGAGTTATTATTCTCCAAGCCCTGGGCAAACTGTGCAGGAGAAGGCTTTGCAAAGATATTATGAACAAATTGAAATTTTAGAGAAGGATCTGCTAAACGCAAGGTTGTGTGCAGCATGGTATGAAAAGCATGGGAGAGCCTCTGCTGGCATTCAGTTTTCAGAATTGGCCATTTTGCCTCCCTCTTCACAAGCAAAGCCACACCCACAAGGGATCGCCATTTTGCCTTCTTCCTCAAAGACAGAGGCACGCCCACAGTGGAATCTTGTGTCAGACGAATGGGAGCCTGACTGTTTTCTGTTTCAAAGAATGCAGAATGCAGTTTCACAGATATCCCTTCAGCAGGCATCGCTCCAAGCTGCCACACCTCCTCATTCATTGAGAGCTTCAGCTAGAATGCCTATTAAGCCTGCTACTATTAAAGTTCCTGTCTCAGATGGAGCACAGCAGTCTTCACCCCAAGTGCAGCCTCCACTGGTTCCTCAAATACAAAGGCCAGTGCTGACTGCAGGCCAACTTAATGTAGCAGCTCAAGCACTAGCACCTTCTGCTGGCCAGGGTGGCATTGCAACTCAAGTACAGCCACCCCCAGCACCAGTACCTGTAGCAGCTTCAGTGCAACTGCGGCAGGCCCTGGCACAGGCGCCACAGGTGCCCCCTGCTGGTTATGTCCGGATGGCACAGCCTGCACAACCTGCGCCTCCTGCAGGCCAAGTCCCAATTGCACAACCTGCACAGCCAGTACCCCAATTGCATGTTCCTCAACAGGCATCCTCTATTGTACCACTGGCTGGTGATTCAAAACTGAAGCGGTCAGGACAGAATTACAGGGCATGGGTCAGTGAAGTTGGACTTTTGCTTCGTAGAGAAGGTACCCATGTGATGGTGTTTAATCCTCCTGCCCAGCCATGGCCTCCTGACATATGGGACTTGAATAATAGAGCATGCACAACGTTATTGATGTCCATGGACACTGAATTTCACCTCACTTTTTCACAAGATGCAACTGCCCAACAAATTTGGGCTCAATTTGAAGCATGCTACCAGCCTACATCCATTGAGTCTACATGTTTGCTTTTGTCTGAGTTCCATGGTTCTAGATTAAAACCTGGTGAGCATATTGGAGAACACTTAACTAAAATGAAAGGAATAAGAAAAGAACTGGGTCAAAGAGGCTATCCTATTGATGACTGTCAAATGATCAGCATTATCATTAACTCTTTGAATTATGAATGGAAAGATGCTATTTCTAAGATTAATCAAGTGCCTATTGCTCAACGCACAGTGGATCATGTATGCAGAATTTTAACCGAAGAAGAGGCACTTATGCAAGCCGCATCACATTTAAGGGAACCACCTGCATCAAAAGCTTCAGTGAGGTGTTCCTTCCGTGGAAGAGCCTACGTTCCAAGGATGCCAAGATGCTACATCTGCAATAGTGTGGGACATGCCACCCAGGATTGTCCCCAACGGTTTCCAGCGCCCGCCATGTACCAGCCCAGAGGAACAGATTCCAGAGGAGGCAGAGGTAGAGGCGGACGACAAGGTCATGGTCGTGGTCCCAGGCGTGATCCTCAAGCTCCACTTGCCACATTGGTTCTAACCAACGATCCACAGCCTCAACCAGAGTATGACAGATGCCTACTTTGGACTTTGGACAGCGGAGCAGCATTACATGTTACCTACAGAAAAGAGCTTTACACAGAGATGCACGAGCCTGAATGTGAACTTCGTGAACTGTACTCTTTTTCAAATCATCCTGTTCAGGTCATGGGAAAAGGAACTGTCTATATTGAAGAGCTCGGTGCATTCATTCCCGATGTTTACTACGTACCATCAGCTAATAATAGTTTGCTTAGTCAGAGTCACTTGTCTAGGGTGTCAAAATTCCAGGTACACCATCTCGAAAAAGCAAGTTATGTAGCTAAAGATGGAGATATTGTTGCTGAAACCATGTTGATTGGTGGTGTTTATTACTTAAAACCAAAGTCTAAGCCGCAAGAGCAGGCAAGTATACAAGCTCCAAAAAGGGAGAGCACAGGCCTAGTGAGAGATGTCCCAGAGAGAGATCCTGTTGCTATTCCAAAGGCTCCTAAAGCCAATAAAAGGACAAATAAGACACAGGTTGCTCACAGCAAGCCTGAGGTTCCTAATAAAAATGCTAATGTTGAGAATTCACTAACAGGTAAACTTTTGCATTCCAGGTGTATCCATAAGTGGCATAGAAGATTGGGTCATGCCAGTTTCCGTGTTCTGAAGAAGATGCCAGAGTTCGCAAGAGGTTTGGATCTTAAGGGGTGTAAGGTGTTCTTGGACTGTGCTGTCTGCAAGAAAGCCAAATCTAAAGCAGCAGCAATTCCAAAACGCGCTACACGCCTGTCAAAACGCATTTTTGATTTGGTACACACCGACATAGTGGGTCCTTTTGCACCAACAATTGGTGGTAAAAGATATTTCTTGACAATTGTTGATAATTACTCTAGATATGGTTATGTATTTCCTATGAGAGAAAAATCTGAGACCTTTCAGATCTTTAAAGAATTTGCCAATCTTGTCTATACCCAATTCGAAGTCAGCATTGCCAGAATTCAGAGTGATCGTGGTGCTGAATTCATGTCTCAGCGTTTTCAGGACTGGATGTGTAGGAATGGCATACTACACCAGACCTCAGCTCCTTACACTCCAGCTCAGAATGGAGTGGCAGAAAGCAGAAATGGAGTTCTGCAAACCATGATGCGTTGCCTTCTTGAAGATGCTAACCTCAGTCTTCCATACTGGGGTGAAGCTATCAAATATGCTAACCATATCATCAACCGCACTTGGAGTAGTGTGATAAATCAGACCCCTTATTTCATGTTATATGGACACAAGCCTGACCTCTCACATCTCCATATTTTTGGTTCCTATGCTATGGTCAATATTCCTTTAGCCCAAAGAAAGAAAGGGGGTCCTGCAGCAAAAAGGATGAGATTTATGGGCATTGATGATAATTCAAAATGGAGCAAATACATTGACTCTCATTATGTCGTAGTCATTTCACAATCTGCTGTTTTTGAGGAAGATGCTGACTGGTCCAGGATTCATTATAACGATCCTGGAGTTTATTTTCCTAGAGATGCTGCTGCTGATGCCACGCAGCCTGATGGTCAAGATGCACAGGCGAATGTTCCTTCCACGAGTTCTTCTCAACCCACTGTTCCGTCTTTGCAAGCCGCAAATGCTGCTGGCGATGAAGACGAGGACGAAACGGGAGAAGAATGGACAGCTGTTCCGAGACGTTCCAAGAGGACCACAAAGGGAATTCCTCCAAAACAGTATTCGTGGCAAGTAACGAAAGCACCTTTACCTTTGATCTGTAATGTTACACTTCCTCCTGAGACGTTCACACAAATCAAACATCTTCCTGAAGCAGAGCAAGATAAATGGTTTGAGGCAATGCAGGCTGAAATGGACAGTCTAAAGAAACTTCAGGTGTTTACGCCTGCAAGCCCTCCAGCAAACAAGAAAGTTATTTGCACTCGGTGGGTCTACAGAATTAAAAAGAAGCCAAATGGTGAGTCGTTGTACAAGGCCAGACATGTAGCCCAGGGTTTCGCTCAACGTTATCCTGAGGACTATACAAATACCTATTCACCCACAGTGCGGACGGAGAGTGTGAAAATCGCCTTAGCCACTGCAACTATCTTTGGCCTAGAAGTTTTCCAGTTTGATGTTGAAACAGCTTATCTACACGCTGATCTTGATGAAGAAATTTATGTCAAAGGTCCTCCAGGTTTCCGACAGCAAGAAGGGGATACTTGGTTTCTACACAAAAGTCTTTATGGTCTGAAACAGTCTGGTTTAATGTGGTACTTATGTCTTTCTGACAAACTAAATTCAATGGGCTTTATTAAGTCCGAAACAGATGAATGCATGTTTACAAAAAGATCTGATAATAGGTATGAGATAATTCTTGTTTATGTTGATGATATTGTTTATATTGGTCCAAATAAGCAGATGAGTGAATGTTTTGCTAACACTTTACAACAGTTTTTCACATTGAGGTCTTTAGGACATATTAACACTTATTTAGGTGTTCAAGTTACCAAAACTCAGAAGGGGTTCAGTCTTACACAGGAAGATAAGATTGAACAACTATTGCATCACTGCAACATGAAGGATGCTAAACCTGTGAGTATACCCATGCAAACTGATTTTCACAACTTGACACATGACCCAAGTCCTGAGTTTGAGGATCAGACACTTTATCGCTCAGTCATTGGGTCACTGCTATATATTAGTAGTTGGACTAGACCTGACATTGCACTTAGTGTTAATCTCCTATCATGACATGTAGGAAAGGCAAAACAGTTTCATTGGACATGTGTTAAGAAATTATTGAGATATCTAAAACACACCAAAGACATGAAGTTATTGTTAGAACCCACACATACTGACTATGCAGAGTTATGTTGTTATGCAGATTCAGATTGGGCAAGTGATAAGAAATCACGTAAAAGCACTTCAGGTTATATGATGTTTTTGAATGGATGTCCTGTTTACTGGCATGTGCGTAAACAGAATTTTGTTTCTTGTTCTTCTACAGAAGCTGAGTATGCTTGTGTTTCAGATGCATGTAATTCTCTAACGTGGTTTGATGCTTTAGTCACAGATATCTGGACACCTCCGATTCGACCAATCACTGTGATGGAGGACAACGAATCTGTGGTCTATATATCTGAGAATCGCTTTACAGGTTCCAGGTCTAGACACATTGACATCCGTTACCAAAATATAAGACAAGCAGTTAAACAAGGTTTTGTCAAATTGCAGTATGTGTCTACACATGACCAAATTGCTGATATGTTGAACAAACCACTTCCTACAGCCCAACACGAGTATCTGCGCAAGAAGATGTGCCTTATCTGATTTTCTGCTTCGCTGACAAAAGAAGGGGATGTCACTGCATGTTTTTTTAGTTTTGCCAGCTTCGCTCATTCCTAAGTGTACATCTCTTTCTGCTCTGCACCTTATCTTATCTTGTAACCATAGTGACTCCAGCTATGTCCAGCCAATGTTTTGGTTTTAAACTGTTTTGTGCGCAGGCCTGAAAAAGTTCAGTTTCAGTTTTACTTTCTTCTTCTGCCTGATGAAAGAATGTGGTCAGTCTAGGTCTTTTGTTTTCTCATTAAAAGTTTTACTATAGAATATGCCTTGGATTTTCTTTTCTTTGATATTGACCATGCAAATGAACCACGGTCCATCCACCTCTGGTCGGACTGTTAATTGTTCCGCGACAACAACAAGGTATGGAAAAACTTAATACTGAAATCTTGACCTCATCTAAAGAGCCTACAACTCCAGAAGTACATCAAGTGGAAGACAGTAACGCCAAAATAGAGGACACCAAAGATCAACAAAGACAGCTTATTGAAAGCCTGGATAACCAAGCAACAACTACAAAATTACAATATTGCTAAGCACATTGTGCTTTAGATTGTAAGCCGGCCTGAGTCTTCGGAGAAGGGTGGGATATAAATGGGATTAAAAAAAATTGGATAAGACCCTCTACCCAGACTGAATTGAAGACAAAGACACCAGAGCAAATACAGAGATTTGATTTAACAGGGCAACAACCGAATGATAACAAATGGTTTAGCTTCTGTGGATTATTGATGTTTAGATGGTCTCCTTCGACTCAAATAATACGTGTTGCAGCAAAGGGAGACCTATCTGGCAACCTAAAGGTTTTTGTCTGGAAACCTGACTGGCAGAAAAAGAAAGCTAGAGTTAGATTATTTTTTTAAAAAAATGAGTTCTTAGAGAGCTACTAAAGGCCATTCCTTTAGTAATGTATGATCTATTAGGATCTGAAATAGAAAATGTTTATGAGATAAAACTAGAATGTGCTTATGTATTTACCAGGCTTATTTTAGATATTATAATTTGTGTACTGAAATAATGGAAATTTGGCTTACGGATCCTACAGTTGATGTTAAAAGATGTTTGAATATTTTAACTAAGAACTAGGTAAAAATTAAAACAGAATTTGGTTATGTAGAAGTAAAAGATTCATAAATACAGGTTGTTCTATTGGTAACGTATAATGTATTAGGATGAGAAATAGAAAATGTTTATTAGGTAGAGTTTAGTTATTCAATTATTGTGTGTATATTAGATGTTACAATTTTTGGTGCAGTGAAATAAGGGAAATTTGGGTTGTGAATATTATTTTGGATGTTAAAGGCTATGTTCTGTCCCAAGCAGATGGGCTTGCTGGTTCCACATGAGACAGCCAGAATAAAACTCAAATGGATGAGATAAGCAAATTACTTTATTTACAGGTATCCTCAATCAATACCTCTTGGTTAGAGCAGAAGTTCTTCTGGAATGTAGATTGTAATCTGAACCCATCTCATTAGGTAAAAGAATAATGGACTTTCCCATCCTGTACAAATGTTACATGTTGATACGGAGCTTGTTGTCCCCCAGCCGCATGGCTAGGGTTCATGCAGAGAGATGACACAAAGGCACAAAGCCAGGAAGTCCTGCAATAAACTTTGAAACTCCTCCCACTGTTCTAGATAAGCTATAAGATTTACTAACTACTGTAGACTACATTTCTCAGAAGCCATCTCTTAAGGAAATAGCTTTAACCCTTTGAATGCTAAATATTCTAACATACAGTTCTCTCAATGAAACAACGTTAATCCTGTAAATGCTAAATACACTAACACAGTTCTTAATTCCTAAACTAGATATAAAATGGACCAGCTGAATATATACTGGTCCAGCACAGGCTAAACTTGAATACTATAACCAAAATCAAAAATTAGGTAAAATTTAAAAACAGGACATGGACATGTTTAACAAAAATTGGATTGGCAATTTTTTTAACTGATCATGTTATTCTTAGAAATTTATTAATTTAAGCATGTTCAAATGTTAAGGGAAATAGACAAGGATGTTTTGATAATGTAACCTGAATTATGTACTAAAAACTCTGTTACTGAATTTTTGATTACCCAGTCAACATGATGTTTTCTAAATATATAGATCTTAAACTGGAAAACCAATAAAACTTGTTTTTTTTAAAGGAATCGTTCTTAAATTATTTTTTATCTGTCTTTTAAGTAAAAAACCATTTTGATCTGTATGTATCAATTTGGTCAAAAATTTCTTTAGTCTTTCTGCTATTATTGAGGTGAAGATTTTATAATCTATACTTAATAGTGATATTGGTCTATAGTTTTTTATTTGCATTGGATCAAAGTCTTCTTTGGGTATTAAGGTAATATTGGCTTCAATACATGAATTTGGTATTTTAGCCTCCAAAAGTATTTCATTACACAGTTCTTTCAAAATAGAACTTAGTACGTCTTGTAATGATTTATAAAGCTCTGCAGGTAATCCATCTGGACCTGGAATCTTATCATTTTTTACCTTTTTATAGCCTCTATATTCTCCATCATTGATATTTTTCCATTTAATATATTGTTAATGTTCTATGGAATTTTTGGTAAATCTGCTTTTTTTAAGTACTGCTATTTTTTTTCTTTTGGAATTACCTCTGCATTGTAAAGTATCTCATAGTAGTCTTTGATATTTTTTTTAATTGTATCATCTTGAAACTGTAATTTGCCTTTTGAATCTTGAAGCTTATTTATCAGGGTTTTTTTCTTTTTCTTTTTTCATTCTATGTGCTAACCATGTCCCCAGTTTGTTGGCATTTTCAGAAAAGTTCTATTTAGCCCTTTTGATCTGTTGAGCCATTATTTCCATCTCAGCTAGATGTCATGGTTCTGACAGATGAAACCCTTCAAAGAACTTCGAGGCATTGTTTACCTTAAAGAATCTTTATTCAAGTTGCATGGCATTGGCACATACATGGTCAAAGCCAAAATCTGACTTCTCCTCCCCTAAACATATAATATCAAAGCACAATTCCCTCCTCTAATTAACAGTCATAAATCACATTCTCCAATTAGTTTGAAATGCCAATCTTCCCTCCAGTTCTCCAACCCGCCATAACTTATCATCTCTTATTTCAAACAGCCTTGAAAAAACACTCTACTACATGGTTGTTATGTCCAACTAATTCCCATACACATTCTTCCTTCTCCCCCCCCCAGCATCATCTAATTCTAACTCTAAAAGTAACACACAAGTTAAGGGGGAAATGGCTGCATTTTCATATACTGTCAAAGCAAGAACATTCAATGTTAGCAGCATTGACATCGGGCACTCCTTACAAACAGGATAGATCCTGTAACATAAACAAAAGCATACGTTAGGGACTATCTCTCTATTTGTTGGGGTGTTTCTCATAAAACCTTTTAATGAATCTGTCAGCTTTCACATTGCTAGATTTCACCCAAGTGGCTTCAGACAATGAGTATTCCTTCCATTGTACTAGGTACTGCAATTTCCCTTTAAAAATCTTAGAGTCAAGAATACATATCACTTCATAGTGAGTCTGTCCCACCACTACAAGGGGCCTGGGTGCCTTCTTAGGGGGAGGTCTTAAAGTGGAGGCCAGAAAAGGTTTCAACAAGGTGCAATGGAAGACAGGGTGAATTCTCCTTAAAAGCCTAGGGAGTTGATGATCCTTACAATGGGGAAAGGCCCCAAGAATTTCGGTCCTAATTTCTTACCGGGTAATTTGAGGTGTAAATATTTAGTTGACAGATAAACCTTTCCCCAACTTGGAATGTTCTTTGGGGAGCCCTCTTTTTATCAGCCTGTTTTTTATAGGTTTCGGAAGTTTTTTTAAAAAAGCAGTTTTCGTGTTTCTCCAAACTTCTTCCCACCCCCTCACCCATTGGTCAAGTGTCTGGGAAGCGGAGGGCACCTGAGGGTTTTCAGGTATTGGACTGAACTCTTTTCCTGTGGCTACTCTGAAAGGTGTGTAGCCAGTGCTACACACTGTGTAAACAGAATTCGGATTGCGCAGCCCCATTGGTAGATGGATGAAAAGCAGATGATAGGCCTTGAGATGATCCAATTAATTTAAAAAAACTCGTAGATATGTTTCAGGAACAATTTAGTCAGTCATTGGGCAGATGGGAGTCCTTTGCAGGTGATGAAATGAGCCTGCTTCGAAAACAGGTCTATCACAGTCCAGATGACAGTATTTCCTCTACTTTCAGGTAGGTCTACTATAAAGTCCATAGATATTTCTTCCCATGGCTGACAAGGGTCTGCCACTGGCTGCAATAACCCAGGGGTTACAGCACAACTCTTGACACAGTTTTCCACATACCATTTTAGCCCCGGCCACCAAAATTGTCAATGGATGAGATGTAGAGTTTAGATATCAAAAGTGTCCAGCCTGTTTTATGTCATGGCTGTGTTTGAGAGTATTAAGATGGAGGGCTTCAGGGAGATACAGTCCCCCCCACCTTGTAAGCCAAACCATCCCTGCATGTTAGGGATGTTTGATTGTCTTTGAACCATTGATCAGTGTGGAGCTCTTGTTTTATTTTCTTTGCCCCAGGGTCATCAGGATTAGGGGCCCTGTGAGGTGTGAGTTGAGCAGCAGTTTGTAGACTGGAGATAATTGCCTCATTAACCTCTTCATGTATGCTTTTGTACTGAGGCAATCTCGATAGCGCATCAGCTAGGAAGTTTTTTCCTCCCGATATGTACATTAGAGTGAAGTTAAAATGGTTAAAGTACTGTGCCCACCGCACTTGCTTTGGGGACAATTTGTGGGGAGTTTTCAGTGCCTTTAGATCAGACATGTCAAACACAAGGCCCGGGGGCCAGATCCGGCCTGCGAAGTGGTTTCATGTGGCCCGTGAAGCCATCCTGGAAACAGTGAGGGAACGGCCCCCACTGCCTTGGCCCTGGCCCAGAGACCCTCCTTCTGCCGGAGACCCCCAGATCTGTCCCACTCCTGCCCAGGCCCCCATAGGCACCCTTGATGCCAACGATGTAGAGCTGGCCATGCCCACCCAGTAGGCCATACGCACTCTAGCCACGCCCACCCAGTAGGCCACGCCCACCCGGCCCCTTGAGGGCAACCGCCATGCTGATGCGGCCCTCAATGAAATTGAGTCTGACACCCCTGCTTTAGATTTTTGTGATCTGTCCATACTTCAAAAGGCACCTTGCTCCCTTCTAGATAGTGTTGCCAGTTTAATAGCCCCCACCTAATTGCGAAGGCCTCCTTCTCCCTGATTGCCCATTGCCCTTCTCTTTTGTTCTTTTGCAGTAATACAGCTCCAACTGCCATGTTGCTGGCATCAACTTGAATTACAAAGGGCTCCCCTGGGCAGGGGTGCTTTAGGATCAGTTCAGCAGCAAACAGTCTTTTTAAATTCTCAAAAGCTGTCTGACAGCCCATAGTCCATGCTAATGGTTGGCCCAGTCATGGATTTCCTCCTCCTCTGCCTGTTTTGAGTAGTTCTGTAAGGGGTAGGGCAATCTCGGCAAAGGAGGGGATGAATTGATGATAGAAGTTGGCAAAACTTAGAAAGCTCTGGAGCTGTTTGCAAGTCTTTGGGGGGCTGCCATTCAATTATAGTCCACACTTTGGCTGGGTCCATTTCAATGCCCTCATTGGAAATTCTATAGCCAAGATAATCTAATCAGGTCTGGTGAAATTCACATTTTGACAATTTGGCATAAAGCTTGGCATTTAATAGTTTCTTTAACACTTCTCTCACCAGCTTTATATGATCAGTTATATTCATGCTGTATATCAAGGATGTCATCAAGATACACCAGAACCCCAGCATCCAGTTTGCAATCGCAGCACTGGTGGACATGTGGGGAGTTCGCTCCCTCCACCATCTGGTTTTCTTTCACCGGGGAACCCTGAAAAGGGTTGGAAGTCACCTTGGAGGGGTGATGAGTGTGAAGAGGACGCCCAAGTGATCGCGGAAGGGCAGCAGCCCTCCTGTTTGTTCCAGGGCAGCTCTTTGAACTGATGGGGAAAAGATCAGCTATTTATGGCCCATCATTAAGCCACTGACAGCCAAGGCCAAACTCACTACCAAGCACCTTGAAAGCAACATGGAAAATTGGGTGAGATTTTACCTTCTCTCTACCCCAAGTATCTTTCCTGTTAAAAGCATTTTGAAAATCTATCCCCTTCTGAGGAGAGAGGGAAGGGAACTCCATTACCCCACCCTCTAAAATGATAGCTCCTGCTTACTCAGGGGAAATAAAGCTTTGAAAAGATTAACTTACCACAATTGGATATCTGTCTTCTGTTTGGAATTTGGGGCCCCAAAAAGTTCCTATTCTCACTGGAATCTGCTATCTTGCTTTATTTGTAAAAAGAACTTAAACTGGATAAGAATCTAGCCCGGGGTCTGAAAAAGTCTCTAAATGCTATTGGGGACATCTTGTGGTGAAGCTCAGTACAGCAGTTTTATTAACTCTGTCAAAGAGACTTGTTTCCTGCCCAGATCTGACCTTGGTATTATCTATGAGAGACTTAATTTTGAGACAGCAGCTGGGTAATCCAATTAGTAGGAATGGTGGAGGTGAACACTTACTGACTTTCATTTAATAAATAGCCTTCACTAGAAAGACCATCTCTAACTATGTCAGAAATGGAGGAGGATCAACAAAACATCTCGGATATGCTAAAACTTATATTTGAAATCATCTTGGCAAACACTGAAAAACTTAAAGCTAACTTGAAAGACAAAGGTGCCAGCTTACCTTCAGAAAGCGAAATCCTGATTGCAGCTAGAAAACGATTAACTCAAAAAACTACAGGAGTGGAACAAGTGGATACCAAGACAGAGGACTTTATAAAACAACATGCAAAGTCTACTGAAAATCCAGACAACAAAACAATAATTCCCAAACTGGAAATGACCTTCTATGCAAACCAGAAAAAATTTGAGGGGGAAAAAGACCAGATCGAATTGAACACAACTATATCAGAACAAACATGGGGATCTGGGATATCAGGGCAACAGCCTAATGATTATCAATTGGCCAGATCTTTCAGAAAGTTGGCAATGAGGTGATCTCTCTTAATAATACATACAAGAATGAAGGGAGATCTATTTGATGATTTAAAAACACTAGTATGGAAGCCTGGTTGGCAAAAGAAGAAAGCTAGAATTAGGTTGAAAAACTGGGGCCTTTTGATTTACTATAGAGGACCCTTAACTGTCAGCTAGTGGGCTAAAGGGAGATTTTGAGACAAAGGGAAATTTGATTACTAGATTTAAAATAGTTGAAAAATAGCAAAAAATAAGGGATTAATCTGCTTAATATTGAAGATAAAGATGTACAAGGGAAATGTAAACTAACTATTAGAAAATAGGTTTGAATTATTGACTAGCCCAGAGAATATAACCAAGGTGGTATTAGGGTGGGAAGTAGAAAATGTTTATGGAATAGAATAAGAATATAGCTAAGTAACTAATATGTGTATTTTAGATATTATAATTTTCATGAAATGAGTTAAAGGAAATTTGAGTTACCTGAAAGTTAAATAATACAGATATTAAAGATTAAACTGGAAATATGTAATTAAAAATTGAAATTAGGTAAAATTTAATAACAGGATATTGATTGTACATTGAGATTTATTAAGATATGTATAAGCAAAAATGTGTATTTATAACTGTGATAATGAAGTTTATACTAAGTTTTGATACAATTAGAATTTGTTAGCTTAAATATGAAATAGCAAATGTTAAGGGAAACAGAGAAGAAATTTTTGATGATGTAACCTGAGATACCTACCAAAGATTGTATTACTGAACTATTGTTCAACCCAATTACCATGTTGCCTTCTAAATACTTATATGTAAAACTGGAAAATCAATAAAATATCTTTTTTAAAAACAAAGATACACTAGAACCCCTTTGTATAAGTGATCATGTAGGACCTCATTAATCAGCTGCATGAGTATGGCTGGGGCCCCCTATATTCCAAATGTCATGACTTTAAAATGATAGCTCCCCATGGGGCAGTTGAAGGCAGTTTTCCACTCATCTCCCTCCTTTATTTTCACCCAGTAATATGCCTCTCTCAGGTCTAATTTAGTGAAGACACTCCCCTTAGCCAGGTGGGTTAGTAAGTCCTTCAGGAGGCATCCAGACCTTTATAATCCATGCAGAGATGAAGAGACCCATCTTTTTTTCCTTTAAACAACACAGGGGCTCCCACAGCAGACTTGGCCCATTCAATGAATCCCCTTGCTAGGTTTTTATTCATGTATCGCTGCATCTCCTCTATTTTGAGGGGGGACATAGTGTACATTCTCTGTTGTGGGAGTTTGGCTATTTGCAACTGTTCAATAGAGCAATCATTGGGTCAGTGAAGAGGCAGGTCATTGCATTCTTTCTCATTAAATGCCTCCAATAGGTCCTGGTACTCTCTGAGGATGAGTGGCTCACCTAGTGGCAGTGA
The DNA here is from genome assembly GCF_947247035.1 of Vipera ursinii. Taxonomy (NCBI): domain Eukaryota; kingdom Metazoa; phylum Chordata; class Lepidosauria; order Squamata; family Viperidae; genus Vipera; species Vipera ursinii. Next base: position 21,719,527 of record NC_139521.1, on the reverse strand, counting down.
GGCAGCCATGTGTGCTCGCTTATTAGGTGGCCTAAAGTGTCCCATAACATCTGTTGAATCAGTGGGGGGGTTAGGCCCTATAGGTAGCCTCACAGTTCTCATTCCTTTCTTCCACCAGATAAATGGCTTCCATTTGTCCAAGCAGGCTAATCCTAGGATCACAGCTTCAGTCATTTTTGAAGCTACCAGGAAGTGAATAAACTCCCAGTGTTCACCTATTTCTAGGCATAGGGGCTCAGTTAATTGTGTGACAAGAGTCCCTCCCATCAGGGAGCCATCCGCTTGTTCAAACCTCACCGGTATGGAGAGCAGTTTTGCTCATATGCCCATTTTCATGGTAAATGGCAAACTAATGACACATTGGGAGCATCCAGAATCGACTACCACTTTTAGGTCTACCTGTGTCCCTGACTTAGGGATTATGAGTTTGGTAAGCAGTGAAAAAAGGTGGGACATGTTGACTCACCATCGGGTCATTCTCTCCTTCATCATCGCTGTCAAAAGAGGGTAGAGCAGGGGCAGATCCAGCCTTCGTTCCAGCATCCTCCTGTGTGGGGGTCGTGACTTGGACAACTGTTTCCTCTGTGATCCAGTTGGATTTTTCTCTCATTGGCTGCTGCGCAGTTTTCTTTCTTGCTGCTGGTCCTGGTCTGTTCTCTTGTTGGGGTAGGGGACCGGACAGTTGCTGCTCAATGTCCATGTTGTCCGCATTGGAAGCACTTGATTGGTGGGCCTACAGGCGGCCTTGGTTTTTCAGCAGTCACAGCTGTTCGAGGTTTTCGGGAGGGGTTGCCATTTGGGTTGCTCTGGCTCGACTTGGCTTCAGGTGGGGGAGGTGTTGTGATTCAGGGTCAGCCTGTGGGTTCGGCAGTTGGGTCAGACGATTCAGAGGAGGAGGGGGGGGTTTTGGAGAGCCTGCAGAGGACAGTTCTGAGTCTTCACAGAGCTCTCAGCCAGGCCCCTCTCATCTGGTTACTATGCAGACCCAGCTGTGTGAGCCTGACAGCGTGGATGAAGATGACCCACAGCTGGCCCTGTTCAAGGATGCCCGACGCAGGAGGCAGTCAATCAGGAGCAAACAGAGGAAGGCAATGGGGCACCTCGGAAGGAGGCAGAGAGAAGCCATGCCTTGAACTGTTTAAAAGGGGAATGTGTGGGAGGGCTGGTTTGCTGAAGGCAACCATTTGAATAGCTCCTGTTTCATGGTTCGTGTTTTTGTTTTGCTCTGTTTTCTCTGTTTTGTGTCAATAAATTTGGCAGGCTTAGTTCCAGCCTCTTGCCTTTTTGTAAAGGAGTTGTCCCTGCCTTTTCTGCAGGGCCGGTAGTAGGCTGGAACAGAACAGGAGGCTTCTTATAGCGGGCAAGCTGAACATCTACTCTTACCCCTGCCTGGTACTATTCTTGCAGCTGATCAGGTACCACTTGATAGATGCAGGCCTGAGAGAGGTGGTCATCCAACCCTTCCCTAAATGATGGACTATGGACTGCTCAGACCACCTCTCTATCCAACTGGACAACTTGCAGAACTCTCATACGTACTCCAGGGCAGGCCTGCTGGTTTGTTTTATCTTACGGATTTGTTGTTCTGCTTTGAGGGCAAAGTCCTAGGAGAAAGAAGTTGGGGTCCTTCAATTTGGGGGCTTGTTCATTATATAAATTGTTCAGCCATTTGGATCCCTCTCCCTCTAAGCTGGACACAATCACATCGACCATAGTGCCTGGGTCCGGGTAGAGATAGGCCCAGCGGTTCAAATGAGAGTGCACTTGTTTGAGAAAAAAACAGCTTCTCTGGGTCCCCATCAAAGATTGCTCTGAAAAGTGGAGCAATCATTGGCTGCTGGGGCCTCCACTGTGGCTGTTGTATCCCCAGTTGCTGCTGGCCCCACCTTGGCTGCTGATAAAATGGCTGCTGGGCTCCCCACTGTGGCTGTTGCATCCCCCGTTGCTGCTTGACCCACCCTGCCTGCTGCCGTATTCCCAGGGGTTGCATGTTTGGGGACTGCAGCCAACCCCCCTGCTGTGATTGCAATACTGGCAGTACTGTCCTCCCAAGTTTCCGGAGGTCTCCCAAAGGTTGCTGTATGGGTTGGGGCTGCTGTTGGATCTCCCTCATTTCTGGGCCCCTCAGTGGTTGCTGTGCATTCAGGGGCAGCGACCAGCCTCCTTGATGCGGTCATCCTCCCACCAGCTGCTGATCTCCTGGCTTCTGCACCACTCCAAGCTGTTGCAAGGCCTCTATTAGCTGCTGCAAGCTCAGAGGTTGTTGACCTGCCTGCGGGGGCTGCCAAACTCCCCATTGCTGCAGGGGGCTGTCTGATCTGTGAAGGAAGGGCTGGGGGCCTCTCTTGGCAGGAGTTGCTCTCCACTTCTCAATTCTAGCTCTTCACATTTTTCTGCCAAATTTTCCACTGACTGACTACGAGCTGCAGGCAGGTAATTCCACTCACCTGCGTCCTCAGTGGCAGATTCTCTGACTGCTCTCCACCAGTCTGGGGAATGCGATATGAGGGAATCCCCTTGTGGTAGCTCCACCTCATCTGCCTTTGAAGCCCTTGATAGTGGCTTGTCCCAATCTGATGACCAGATAAGCTCTCCTAGCTACTTGGGTTTTGCTCCCAGCTGGGAGGCCTGCAAAAGCCCCTTCTCCACTGGCTTGCTAGCTGTCACTTCCCCCACCCACCCACCACCACCTCCGGGGTAGCAGCTGCTGCCGGGAAGCTGGCTTCAGGCAATTTGTCTTCCTCCATGATGAAAACTTCCCTTAGTCTTTGCTAGCGTATCCCCCAAGTCTAGGGATAGCGACGGGTGCTCAGGACCCCTAGATAGTTTGGAAAGTTTGTAGATTTTGGCTTGATGTCATGGTTTTGACAGATGAAACTCTTCAAAGAACTTTGAGGCATTGTTTACCTTAAAGAATCTTTATTCAAGTTACATGGCATCAGCACGTACATGGTTGAAGTCAAAATCTGACTTCTCCTCCCCTAAACATATAATATTAAAGTACAATTCCCTCCTCTAATTAACAGTCATAAATCGACTTCCGGGCAGCAAGGCTCTGTCGATGGCAGCCGTTCCAGCCATCAGCCCCGTTGTTTTCTGTTGGAGCCGCTAAAACAGCGACAATCAGCTGTTTTGCGGCTCAGAAACCCTCTCCTCAGGACAAGAGGAGGGAGTGAGCATTTAGGTAGGGGTAGAGCTCCCCTAAACCACCAGAGTTCAAATTCTGGGGGTTGAAGGGTAAGAGCCCCCCCGAAGCCTGAATTAGCTCTGGACTCGGGGACTCCTCTGCTCCAAGGCTTTGGAGCGGAGCAGGATGCTGCAACCATCCCTGCAATCAACAATTAACTTTGGATTACCTGGATGCAGGCAGAGCTGTGCAGGAGAATATTGAAACATCAAATATTGGAACTTTAACTCTGTTTACTTTGAAAGAAAAAGTTGCAAGCAGTGTGGAAAGTGAAAGTGTGCAACAGAAATTAACTGGGTGTTAAGATGGCTTCTAAACCAACTAAAGTTCCTAGAAGTGCTGGTGCCTCACCAGTTCAGCATTATTCACTACAGGCTTTGATGTCTCCTCCTGCAGCACCCGCACCTGCACCTGCATTAACAATAAAAGATTTACAAGATGCTTTAAAAATACAATCCCAGCAAATAGCTGAACTTATTGAGGAGAAGAATACTGAAATAAGAGCAGACATTTTAGCTGCATTTCAAGGGCTTGCAGTCTGTATTGAGCGTCTGGATGATCGCATGGAAGAGATGAATCAAAATAATTTGAGATTAGATGCTAAAATGTTGGAAGCTGAAAATGTGATGGAAAAGATTGATGATGATGTAGTCATGATACAATATAGAGATATGGAGTTTGCTGTGAGGATTAGAGGAATGAAAGAAGACCCTAAGGAAAATTTGAAAGAGTTATTGGCACAAGCTCTCGAACTGGTTTTGGAGTGTCAAGCAGAAGATATTATGGGGGATATAGATAAAATATTTTGTGTTAACTCTTAGATTGCCAGACAAAGAAAACTACCTAGAGATGTGGTGGTTTACTTTACAAAGAGATCAATTAGAAATGTGATTATCCAAGCCTTTTACAACAATAGATTTAAAGTTGCTGAGCAAGAAGTTTTAATTCTGAAAGAGATTCCTCCAAGAATTTTAAGGAGAAGAAAAGAATTTGCTTTTTTGGCAGATGAATTAAAGAAATGGCAGCTTCAGTTTAGATGGGAGATTCCAGTAGGCTTGGTGGTGATTTATGCTGGCACCCCACACACCCCCACCAATATTTATAAAGAGACGGCAGCTCCTATCATGCTTTGCTTGCACAAGCACGAAGCCGAAGGCACCAGCCTGAAGATGATATAGATTTCATATATATATGAAATTTCTTTTTATTCACTCAATCAAAACAGTTTCAGCCCCGTCCGACGAATCACCAGAAAAAATGAGTCCGGAACGAGAGCTGGTTCTCCTGAGCCACGTTTATTACCTTCACAAACAGTCACTCGAAGACAGACGAAGTCAGCGTTGATTCCACAGCACAATCAACGCTGCTAAATAGCCGGCAAAGCCGACACCCACCACCACACCCTTAATTGCCTAACTACGCCCTCACCCTACTTAACTACCACCCCCCGTGACTCCCGCCCTTTGGCACCCGGCCCCAGGTATGTATTCTCCCTATCCCCGTCCCACCACCATTGCAGCCGGTAAGCCACCCCCAGCCCAAACCGCCCTCCTTTTCCCCAGAGCTCCGCACAACCTCGCCTCCCCCCTCAGGTCCCCAGCTGATGGGCGGGTGGTTGTAGGGCCGTCTCGTCGGCTGTGATCTTCTCCGGCTTGTCGGCTTGTCGGCTGTTCCCGGGGGCCGGTAAGTTATTCCGCGGCTTCCCCAGGTGTCGGGCGGGCGGCTGCTGAGCTGTTACGGCGGCTGCGTGCCTCCCCGGCTCTTTGGGAGACTGCGGGCGCCGGCGGCTGGTCTCGGGGGCCGGTGGGTCACTCCGCGGCCTCTCTGAATGTCGGGCGTGCCGGGCCCGACAAACAGCTTGTAAAAAATCCAGGTCAAAATGTATTTGTAATCCAGGGAAGTTAGATGACTTCAAAAACAATTTTTATTTGTAATTGTAATCCATCCTGTAGAAAAGAGTATTCTCTTTTCCAGCCACAATCTTCAGGACTATAAATTCCAAGGACACCAAAGGGTTTAAACTATAAGCTGTGTCTGGGTATCTGGGTGTCTGTGTCTGGAAAAAAATACATGTTTGGCTAGAATAAATATTAGGAGAACATGTAGTATTTAATCCTGATTTTTTTAATTAGGTATAGTACCAGAAAAGATTAATAAACAAAATCTGTATTTGGTTTTACATATTATAACTGCAGCAAGTATAAACTATGCACAATGCTGGAAGAATGAAAGAATACCTTCAGAAGAAGTAATAAAAATGATATTGGAATGCGCGGAGATGGACAGATTAACTATGAGGTTGAAAGATAAAGAAGAAACAGAATACTACCAAAGCTGGAATTTATTCTACAAATGGCTAGAAGAGAGAACCAAAGAATAGGATTTGACTATGTATTAGTGTTATATGAACCCATACATATATATACATACATACATACATACATACATACATACATACATATATACATACATACACACACACACACACACACACACACACACACATATATATATATATAAGAATGCCACAGTACAATAGTGTAAAATCCGAGGTGATGAAATCCTTGATCACTCCAAAACAATTAGCAGCTCCCATCACCACAAGAGCTCAGGCAAAGAAACTGATGCCAGCAGACAGTAAAATTGAGGCCCCAACCACCACAAAGAGAAGTCCTCTTTGGACTGCAAAGCAAGGACTGAGTTTAGACAAGCATTAGAGAAGGACGAATGGTTCCTTAGCCATAAATAACTTTGCTCGATGAGAAATGAGTTGCCCTGGATATGAGATAAATTATACGTGCCAAAAACCAAGAGGGTAAAATTCATGCAGCTTTGCCATGACTCGAAAGTGGCTGGGCACTTTGGGTTCATGAAAACTCTCCATCTGACCAAGAGACAATTCTGATGGCCTTATATAAAAAAGGACATTGAAAGCTATGTGGCTAGCTGTCCCGTCTGTGCAGCAGCCAAATGGAGACAGGGAAAAACACCGGGATTATTACAAGCAGTTGCTTCAACACTCTGGAGAGAAATCTTTATGAATTTTATAGTAGAACTGCCAAAAAGCATGGGAAACACTGTCATTTGGGTAGTAATAGACTTATTCTCCAAACAGGTCCATTTCATACCCTTCTAGAAAATTCATACCACCAAATCCTAGGCCAAATTGTTCATGCAGAATATTTACCGAGTACATGGGGCCCCTCAATGCATTATTTCAGGTAGAGGGGTTCAATTCACTTCAGAGTTCTGGAGAGCCTTTTTGGATCTACTAGGTACCAGTCAGGGCCTGTCATCTAGTCATCATCCACAAACGAATGGTGGGACAGAACATTCAAACTCAGTACAAGAACAATACCTGAGGTGCTTTATAAATTACCAACAAAACAATTGGACTGAGCTATTACTCTTCGGGGAAGTAGCTTACAACAACGCAGTGCATTCGAGTACCGGTTACATCCTGTTCCAGGTGGCAACAGGACAAAGCTTCAACCCGATGCCTGAGTTAACTGCCAACTACCATCTCCTCTCTGAAGGAGTGGATTAAACAACTACAAAACATGTGGCCTGTGGTTAGAAAAGCTTTGGATGAGGCAAGAGAGACTTATAAGGCACAGGCAGATACAAAACAAATGGAACAAAAACCATTCAAAGTGGAGGGGAAAGTATATCTCTCAACCAAGTTCCTAAAGTTTTTGCAGCCGTCGAAAAAGCTGGGGCCAAAATTCATACAACCATTCCCCATAAAATGTATAATTAACCCAGTAACAGTGGAATTGGAACTCCCAAAAACATTAAGACAATTCACCCCGTATTTCCTTGCAGCCTGCTTAAACAAGAGCTGACCTTTCCTTTAAGGCCAGCAGAAACCCCTCTCCTACAACCCATTATGGTGAAAGGGGAACAACATTTTGAAATTAAAGAGATATTGGACTCCAGGAAATATCATGGGTCAGCATATCGGTTGATGTTTGGTAGGGAAGCACATCTGCCAGTAGACATAGTCTTTGGCACCTCAATGGATGAGACCTCAGTTAGATCACATTGTAATTATGTGGATATATTGAGGAAGAATTTGAAGGGGGCTTATGAAAAGGCTGCAGAGGCCACAGGAGTTGGGGGGCTACCATTCAATTATAGTTCTCACTTTGGCTGAGTCCATTTCTATGCCCTCATTGGAAATTCTGTAGCCAAGATAATCTGGTGAAATTCACATTTCGACAATTTGGCATAAAGCTTGGCCTTCAATAGTTTCTTTAACACTTCTCTCACTAGCTTTATATGATCAGTCATATTTGTACTGTATATCAAGATGTCATCAAGATACACCAGAACACCATTGTATAAGTGATCATGTAGGACCTCATTAATCAGCTGCATGAATATGGATGGGGGCCCCTGCAGTCTGAATGGCATGACTTTGAATTGGTAGCTTCCCAAGGGACAATAAATGGCAGTTTTCCACTCATCTCCCTCTTTTATTCTCACCCTGTAGTATGCCTCTCTCAGGTCCAAGTCTTTCAGGAGGGGGAGGGGGTATTTGTTCTCCACACTCACTGCATTGAGGCCTTTATACTTTACCTAGAGATGAAGAGACCCATCTTTTTTTTTCTTTGAACAACACAGGTGCTCCAACAGTAGACTTGGCTTGTTCAATGAACTCCCTTGCTAGCTTTTTATCCATGTATTGTTGCATCTCCTCCATTTTGAGGGAGGACATGGCATACATCCTCGGTCATGGGAGTTTAGCTCCTGGCAACAGTTTGATAGAACAATCATTAGGTCTGTGGGGGGACAGGATGTCACATTCTTTCTCACTAAATGCCCCCGTCAGGTCCCAGTACTCACTGGGGATGGTTGATTCACCTGGTGGCAGTGAGGCAGCCACGTGTGCATGTTCAGTTGGTGGCCTAAAATGTCCTGCCACATCTGTTCAATCAGTGGGAGGTTTAGGCCCTATAGATAGTCTCACAGTTCTCATTCCTTTCTCCCACCAGATAAATAGCTTCCATTTGTCCAACCAGGCTAGTCCTAAGATTACAGCCTCAGTCATTTTTGTGGCCACCAGGAAGCGAATAAACTCCCAGTGCTCACCTATTTCTAGGTGTAGGGCAGGGGTCGGCAACCTGAAGTGGTGAAAGAGCCACTCAGAACCAGTTCTCTCACAAAAGAAAAAACTAGGAGCCACAAAAAGTGTGCGTACATGCATGCATCCACAGTACAGGGAGCTTAATTGAAGAGTGGAAGAAGCAAAGATTGGCAGCCACCTCGCTTGCCGTCTTTGGTGGCTGTGGTGGCAGGACCAGCAATGTGTCCAGGCAGCACCGCTTCTCGCCTCCCAGGCCAGTTTACTTTGCCCATACACACCGCTGCTCCTGCTGCCACAGCTGCCAAAGATGGCAAGCCCTCGCTTTCCTTAATCATCCCCTCCCCTTCCAATGTTTCCAACAAACAGCTCCCTGCCACACCCTAAAAACAAGCTCCACAACCCACCCTCCCACTTTGCCCTATGCTGGCTACCTCCCATACTAGGAAGGTGATGCCCGCCAGCTCTAGGGCTGGCCTTACCAGGGAAAGATGCGCATGGTCGAAGAGATGCTTCAGCCTATGGATGGGTGCTTCTCACCGCCCTCTCCAGTTTACTTTGCCCAGACATGCTGCTGCTCCTGCCACCACAGCTGCCAAAGATGGCAAGTATGGCGGCTCCCTGCTGGGGGTTCCCGTATTCTGCAATCTTTTGGCAGTCAGATATAATAGCACTACCAGTCCCACCTGCCACCTCCTCGCAAAGTAAATCAGACAGGGAGGTGGGAAGCCCCCACTGGCTGCCACCGAGGGCATGGTCCGCAGATCCGGGCTGCCTCCGGGCTGCCGTGCCTGCGATTGGCTTCTCCTGCAGTGGATGCTGGGCTAGGCAAGCTGGGGGGATGGAAAGGGGGGGCAGGGAAAGTTGCTGGCTGCACCATGCAGTTCCCACTCAGCCCAGGTGTGAGAGATAGGTAAGCTGATGCTGGCTGGGCTGGGCAAGTGTGGTGCACGGTTTGGGATGAAGGGCTCTTCTTGTGTCCACGCCTTTCCTTAGCTGAGCTTTGCAGGCTGAAGCCTCTCCTCAGCATCCTCGTCCAGCCCAGAAGGCAGAGTGATGAGTCCAGTCTCCCATCAAGTCCCAGGTTGAATCAGCTCCCCCCTGCTTACGCCCACCTGAAGGGGTGGGAAGGGATGTCTGGCCTGATGGTTCGACTGAACGCATCTTTCCCTGGAAAGGCCAGCCCTGGAGCTGGCAGGCTTCACCTTACTAGCATGGGAGGTAGCCGGCATAGGGCAAAGTGTGTGAGTGGGGGGTTGTTCAGAAATGTTGAAGTGCCAGAACCTAGGCGTGGAGCTTGTTTTTAGGGTGTGACGGGGAGCTGTTTGTTGGAGAAGTTGGAAGGGGAGGGGATGATTAAGGAAAGTGAGGGCTTGCTATCTTTGGTGGCTATGGCAGCAGGAGCAGTGGTGTGTCCGGCAAAGTAAACCCTTCTCCCTCTGCAATTGGTTGGCCTTGGAGCCACCGCAGGGGAATCTCTCAGAGGAGGCCCTGGAGATCTGCCGCCCGCAGGATGGCTGAAAGGCAGGGCCCAAGAAGGGAAGCTTCCGAGACCCCCGGTGACACCCCCCAGGCTAGCAGAGGCAATGGCAGAGCAGGACGAGGGGAGACCCACTGGACAGGGAAGAAAAAGGGCCCACTCACCTTTCCAGTCCTTCCGTCTCTTCTTCCACTGCTGCCATGTGCAGTGCGAAAAAGCAAAGACGTTTGTGGGCAGTCCCATGAACGGCTTGTGGGCAGTCCCACAAACCAAAGAAGTTTAACCAATCAATTCGAACTTTGCAAGTTGGGGTTTTTTTGTGAGAAGAAGCTTGAATTGATTGGTTGAACTTTTTTAGTCCCACTTTTTTTGGTGGGGACTGCACATGGTGGAGGACTGGGAGCCACAGGAGATGGCTGAAAGAGCTGCATGCAGCTCCGGAGCTGCGGGTTACCAACCCGTGGTGTAGGGGCTCCATTAATTGTGTGACTAAAGTCCCTGTCATCAGGGAGCCATCAGCTTCCTCAAACCTCACAGGTTTGGAGAGCAATTTTGCTTGTTTCATGGCAAATGGCAAGCTAATGATGCATCAGGAGCATCCAGAATCAACTAGCACATTTAAATCTACCTGAGTTCCCGACTTAGGGATTATGAGCTTGGCAGGTAGTGAGAAAGGTGGGACGTTTCAGGTCATTCTCTCCTTCACTGTTGCTGTTGAGAGAGGGTAGAGTGGGGGCGGATCCAGCCTGAGTCCCAGCATCCTCCTGTGTGGGGGATGTGACCTGGGCAACAGGTTCCTGCGTGATCTGGTTGGATTTCTCTCTCATTAGCCACTGTGCAGGTTTCTTTCTTGCTGCTGGTCCTGGTCTATTCTGCAATTGAGGGTAGGGGACTGGGCAATTCACTGCTCAATGTCCCTGCTGTCCACACCAGAAACACTTAATTGATTGGGTCTTTCAGCTATCACAGTAGTTGGAGGTTTTCGTGGGGGTGATTGCCATTCAGGTTGTTCTGGCCTCAGCTCGGCTTCAGGTGGGGGAGGCTTTTTATAACTGGTGAGCTGAACATCTAGTTTTACCGCTGTCTGGTACCATTCTTGCAGCTGATCAGGTATTGCTCAATAGATGAAGGCCTGAGAGATGTGGTCATCCAACCCTTCCCTGAAGTGATGGACTATGGACTGCTCAGGCCACCTCTCTAGCTGACTGGCTATCTTGCAAAACTCTCGTAAATACTCCAGGGCAGCTCCCCATAGTGGCTGTTGCACCCCCAGTTGCTGAACTTCCTGCTGCTGGTTAGCATAGAGTGGTGGCACCCTCTGCTGCTGTAGGCCCCTCAATGCTTGCTGGATGGGTGGGGATTGCTGCTGGATCTCCCTTATTTGCGAGCCCCTCAGTGGTTGCTGTACATTTGGGGGCAGTGACCAATCTCCTTGCTGTGGTCGTCCTCCCACCAGCTGCTGATCTCCAGGCTTCTGCACCACCCCAAGGTGTTGCAAGGCCTCTATTAGCTGTGGCAAGCTCAGAGGTAGTTGGCCTTCCACTTGCAGGGGTTCCCAAACCTCCCATTGCTGCAGGGGGCCCAGGCTGGGGTTCTCTCTCTCTGTGGGGCTGGAGGGCCTGGCAGGGGACTCCTGGGGCTGGAGGGCTGTCTGGTCTGCAGACAGGGTTTTCCACTCACCCAAATTCTCAATGGCAGACACTCTGGTAAGTCTCCATCATTCTGCTTTTGAAGTCTTTGATGGTGGCAAGGCAGTCTTGAGGCATCTGGAGTCTCCGCTGGGCTGGATCCAGCCTGATGATCAGATAAGCTCTCCTAACTGCTTGGGTTCTGCCTCCATCTGGGACTCCTACCAAAACTCATCTTTCCACAGCATGCTGTCTGTTGCTTTCCCCTCTAGGGTATCGGTAGCTTCCTGGTCACTGTCTTCAAACAGATTCTCTTTTCCCATGATGAAATTTTTTCCCTGAATCTTTACCAGCTTCTCTCAAGCTTAGAGACAGCAGCTGGAGCTCACGACTCCAGATAGTTTGAAAAAAAGTAGATCTTGGCATGATGTCATGGTTCTGACTAATGAAACACTTCGAAGAACCTTCAGTCATTGTTTATCCTAAAAAGTCTTTAATAGTGAAAACAAAGCTTTGGCACAGCATGGTGGAATGCCAAGATCTGAATTCCCATCCCTTCAGTACCTAATATCTGGCACAATTTCCTCCTCCAATTAGCAGTCATAAATCATGTTCTCCAATCAGTTTGAAGGGCAAAGCTTCCTTTCCATTCTGTAACGCGCCATTTCTTATTTTATTAAAAACAACCAGGGGAAAACATTCTCCCTCCTCCCCTCAGCTTCATCTTATTCTAAGAGCAAAACAGTTTAAAGGAAAAGGCTGCCTCTTGTATTGTCAAAGCAAAAACATCCAATGTTTGCAGCATTGGCATTTGCATTATATTGAATTCTAGTATGACGTGGTCACTTTCACCCAAGTTCCAGCAACTTCAACTCCCTGTATCACTTCTTCTCTATTAGTAAGAATTAGGTCCAATATAGCTTTACTTCTAGTTCCTTCCTCTACTTTTTCAACGACAAAGTTGTTGGCTAGGTTGATTAGGAATCTGTTTGATCTCCCACTTGCTGCAGAGTTTGTCTTCCAGTGATATCTGGGAAATTAAAGTCTCCCATTACTACTGTGATATGCTTCCTACATACATTTGTTAACTGGTTGGCAAAAAGTTCATCTATTTCTTCTGATTGGTTGGGTGGCCTGTAATATACACCTGTGACAATGTCACTTTTTTTCTTTTATATTGACCCATATACATTCTGGAGAGATTTTATCTTTGATCATGTGCACTTCTGTAACTATGTGGTAATCTCTTACATATAGTGCAACTCCCCCTCCTCTTTTTGTAGATCTACTTGTTGCTTGAGTTTTTCTTTTTCTTTTTCCTCATCACTCCCTACCTCATTGTTTGATTTGTTTTCTTGGGATTTGTGAGTGGCTTTGTGATCTAGAGATTCTAAAAATTGGTCACCCTTGTTTTAGTGAGGTTCAGCCCATCCCTTGCCAAGAGTCCTTCGTCTAGATAATGTAGAGTTGTCTCTAGCTCCTTTACTTTTTCTTCTAGTACTTCATATAGTTTATATTTAATACATGTATAATTTGGGTGTTCTTTTGGACATAAGCACATACATGGAACATATATTGCATACCACAATAGTATTAGTCACCTGTTCCATGAGTTTCTTTTTGTTGGTTCTTTGAAGGATTAAAAAATACATAAAAGTAGATCTTTTCTCAATATAGATTTGAAGAAAGAGAAAAAATAGTTTAAAAATATTTCATTTAGTAGTTCATTTAAGGATGTGGAAGATTTTGCCATAGTTTTTCAGAAGACAAATTTAAATTAAAAATTTAAAAATGTACTGGTTCATATAAAGTTTTCAACATTTAAAAGTTTTAAAGTTTAAAAATTTAAAATTTGAAAATCCCTCTTTTTGTTGATAAAGGTATAGTGTTTTGCTCTGAGCCTTATTTCTATCTTCTCTGTTCTAGATAATTATCTCTAAATTTTATCCTTTTTTCTGTCTTTTTGTGCTTGTTTTTCTACCTTGTTATTTATTTAATGTGCTTATCATCAACATACTGTATATAACATCAAATTTCCTTTTTTTCAAGTCTTTTTCCATTAAACCCAAAAGAAATGTTTCTGGTTTTATCATTATATTCACTTTGAGAATCTTCTTTATTAAAATGTGAATCCTACTCCAATATTTCTCTGCTTTGTTAGTTGTCCACCATAAATGATAAAAGATCCCTTCTTTACATTTGCATTTCAAACATTCATTTGAAATACCTTTATACATTCTTGACAACTTATCTGGTGTTAAATACGAATGATACATCATCTTATTAAAAATGTCTTTTAAATTATAATTTAGTGTAAATTTTAGACCTTTTGTCCACATATTCTCCCGTTCAAGCTTCACATTATATCCAAAGTTTCTTGCCCACTGAGCCATGCAATGCTATACATATTCATTCACCCAATTCAAATTCAATTACAATTTATAGATCTTAGCAATAATATATTCATCACTACCATGCAGTAGGATTTCCAATTCATTTTTCATGAAATCAAAACGATAACTTTTTGTCTGATTTAAATCTTTCTTTCAATTGTAAATATGTAAACCAATGGCAGACATGTCCTTCTGATTCTTTAGATTTGAGGATAGAATCACCAAAATTAAAAGATATTATTTGACCATAAGTCCTCCAGTCTGGCTTCGCCACTATTTCCTTTCTAAAAAAGCTTCCTGGAGGGATACCCAGAGAGGCATCTTCATAGAAAACCTTGTTTTATATTTATTCCAAACTCTTAGATGGTCATTAAAATCAACATTTACTTTAACCTTGTGATGCCATTGTTGGAGGTTAAATCTGGTCTGTGTCTTATTCCAAGCTGAGAGAGAAATGCAGGCAATGGAAAAACAAGTTTGAGGCAGGTTGCAATTGGAAAGGAGGTTTATTGGTCCAGTAATACCAGTGACAATAGCAATCCTTCCTGGGGGCAACTAGCAAATTGGTCTGGTGAGTAGATGAATTTTCATATTTTGGGGGGACTTTGTAATTGAGATGTCTAGGTCAGTGCATCCTTTATTTTTAATTGTGTTGCAAGAGTTCTATTATGGTCTGTCCAGCCCTAAAGGTAAAGAGGAAAGGCAAATCCTAGGACTAGTCTAAAGAAAAGAAGAAACAGTGGCCACATGATAGCAGTATTCCAGTATTTGAGGGACTGCCACAAAGAAGAGCGTGTCAAACTATTCTCCAAAGCACCAGAGGGCAAGACAAAAAACAATGGTTGGAAACTGACCAAAGAGGGAAGCAATCTGGAATTAAGGAGAAACTTCCTAACAGTAAGGACAATTAATCAATGGAATAGCTTGCCTTCATGAATCATGGGAGCTCCATCACTGGAAGTTTTTAAGAAGAGACTAGACAATCACTTGTCTGAAATGGTATAGGTTTTCCTGCTTGAGCAGGGGGCTGGACTAGAAGACCTCCAATGTCCCTTCCAGCTCTATTTTATTCTATTCTATCACTAAGAAAGGCAAGGGCTTTTTCAGACTTTCAGTTTTAATTTAGAGTTGAAACAGAGAGGACAATGGCTGTCAGGACCCACCCCAAACCACGTCTTAGGAAAAGAAAACTCTTGGAGCCAAATCTAGTCCAAAAAGAAATATTTACTATGACATGCTTGGTTGTAGGAATAAGACAGGACTTAATATTGTTCCATGAACTAACCCCTTATAGAGTTCCCGGTTTAACACCCCCCCCCTTAACCCCATTTGGTCAGTCCCCCATCATTTACCTCGTATCATCCCTCTTGTGGGAAAAAGGAACTTAGGACCTTTTATGTTTATTGCTCTCTTCCGTGACACAAGCCAGATGCTAGCCCCCCCTCTTGTTTCCCCAGTTCAAAAGGCTTCTCTTTTCCTTCGAAATGCCTAATACCGGTTCAATACACATCCATTTCCTCCTCTTCGGGAGATGGCAGAATCCATGGAATAATGTTTTAAACATACAATTATGAATATGATATAAATGGATTCTGACAGTCCGCTCTCCTTAGAAAAAAGATGTGTCCATCTGTAGGGGAAGAAAAGAAAAAGAAAAAAAACATATGTAAATGTTAATTCAGTTTGTTCGGATATTCTGTATGAAATGTCTTAAGCAGCTTTGATGCTTTAATGTGGTATTTGCTGACCCATTCGTTTTCTGAGGAGCGGAGGTGTTTCCAAGCCACTAAACATTGGGTCGTTCCATGATGTTTCCTGGAATCCAGAATTTCTTTCACCTCAAAATGTTGTTCCCCTTCCACCATGATGGGAGGTGGTGGTGGTGGGATTTTTTTTCGTAGGGGAGATTGTTGTTCTCTCTTTATTAGACTACAGTGAAAGATTGGGTATATTTGTCTAGGATTTGTAGGTAGTCCTAATTCAACTGTTACTGGGTTTATGATTCTTTTAATTGGGAAAGGTCCAATGTATTTTGGTCCTAGTTTTTTACAGGGTTGGAGAGACTTAAGGTATTTTGTAGACAGATATACCAACTCTCCCACCTTGAATGGTGTGGGATCGGCTCTTTTCTTGTCTGCCTGTGTCTTGTGTGCTAATCTAGCCTCTGTTAATGCTTTTCTGACAATAGGCCAGGTGTATTGTAATTGACCCGTTCATGGATTACTGCCTTGTCGTGGTGAAGGGGCTTGCGTAATTCAATGAAGCTATGAGCTATGCCATGCAGGGCCACCCAAGACGGAAAGGACATAGCAGAGAGTTCTGACAAAACGTGATCCACTGGAGAAGGAAATGGCAAACCACTCCAGTATCTTTGCCATGAAAACCCTATGGACAGTACCAAAAGGCAAAACGATATGACGCTGGAAGATGAGCCCCTCAGGTCGGAAGGCGTCCAATATGCTACTGGGGAAGAGCAGAGGGCTAGTACTAGTAGCGCCAGAAAGAATGAAGTGACTGGGCCAAAGCCAAAAGGACGCTCAGCTGTGGATGTGTCTGGTGGTGAAAGTAAAAACAAGACCAGGAGCTGACTGTGGCTCAGACCATGAGCTTCTTGTTGCAAAGTTTAGGCTTAAATTAAAGAAAGTAGGGAAAAGTGCTAGGCCAGTCAGGTATGAATTAAATCATATCCCTGTTGAATATACAGTAGAGGTGACAAATATATTTAAGGAATTAGATCTGATAGACAGAGTGCCTGAAGAACTATGGATAGAGGTTTGCAACATTGTACAACAGGTAGCAACCAAAACCATCCCAAAGAAAAAGAAATGCAAGAAAGCAAAATGGCTGTCTGAGGAAGCTTTGCAAATAGCTGAGGAAAGGAGGGAAGCGAAAGGCAAGGGAGAAAAAGAAAGATATGCCCAATTAAATGCAGAATTCCAAAGAATAGCTAGAAGAGATAAGAATGCCTTCTTAAATGAACAATGCAAAGAAATAGAAGAAAACAATAGAATAGGGAGGACCAGAGATCTTTTCAAGAAAATTGGAGAGATGAAAGGAACGTTTCATGCAAAAATGGGCATGATAAAGGACCAAAATGGCAGGGACCTAACTGAGGCAGAAGAGATTAAGAAGAGGTGGCAAAATTACACAGAAGAACTATACAAGAATGAGCTTAACGTCCCTGATAACCACGATAAGGTGGTCACTGACCTTGAGCCAGACATCCTAGAATGTGAAGTGGGTCTTAGGAAAGCTGAGCAACAACAAAGCTAGTGGAGGTGACAGTATTCCAGCTGAGCTATTCAAAATCTTAAAAGACAATGCAGTAAAAGTGCTACACTCAATTTGCCAGCAAATTTGGAAAACTCAACAGTGGCCACAGGATTGGAAAAGATCAGTTTGCATTCCAATTCCAAAGAAAGGCATTGCCAAAGAATGTTCAAACTATCGCACCATAGCACTCATTTCTCATGCTAGTAAAGTTATGCTTAAAATCCTACAAGCTAGACTCCAGCAGTATGTGGATTGAGAACTACCAGAAGTACAGGCAGGATTTTGAAGAGGCAGAAGAACTAGAGATCAAATTGCCAACATACGCTGGATCATGGAGAAAGCTAGAGAGTTCCAGGAAAACATCTACTTCTGCTTCATTGACTATGCTAAAGCCTTTGATTGTGTGGATCATAACAAACTGTGGCAAGTTCTTAAAGAGATGGGCGTACCAGACCATCTTATTTGTCTCTTGAGAAACCTATATGTGGGCCAAGAAGCAACAGTGAGAACTGGACACGGAACCACTGATTGGTTCAAAATTGGGAAAGGAGTCCAGCAAGGCTGTATACTGTCGCCCTGCCTGTTTAACCTATATGCAGAGCACATCATGAGAAAGGATTAGGATTAGGATTTATTAAATTTATATGCTGCCCTTCTCCCTAAGGACTCAGGGCAGCTCACAACAATAAAAATTAAGAGACATAAAATACAAAAATTAAAAAAGAATTAAACAATGAATATAAGAAATACGGGACAATTTAACACAATAAAAATCAAATTAAAAACCATGGTCAGTCCAGGCCCGCTTGTTGGAACAACCATGTCTTCAGGTCACGGTGGAAGGATCGATGGTCAGGGGCCGTCTGCAGCTCTGGAGGCAGTTCATTCCAGAGGGTCGGCGCGCCCACAGAGAAGGCTCTCCCCCTGGGGGTTGCCAGTTGGCATTGCCTAGCTGACAAAACCCTGAGGAGGCTGACTCTGTGGGAGCAAACTGGGCGATGGGACGCTGACATTGGCAGCAGGTGGTCTCGCAAGTACCCCAGGCCTAAGCCATGTAGGGCTTTAAAGGTAATTACCAGCACCTTGAATCACACCCAGAGGGCAACCGGAAGCCAATGCAGCTCATGCAGGAGACGTGTAACATGGGAGTATCAAGATACTCCCATAAGCCCCCGCATGGCCACATTTTGCACCAGCTGAAGCCTCCGGGTGCACTTCAAAGGCAGCCCCATGTAGAGAGCATTGCAGTAATCCAGGCGAGAAGTGTCAAGGGCATGGGTGAGATGAATCAAAAGTTGGAATTAAGATTGCCAGGAGAAATATCAACAACCTAAGATAGGCAGATGATACCACTCTAATGACAGAAAGTGAAGAGGAACTAAAGAGTCTCTTGTTGTGGTTAAAGAAGGAGAATGCAAAAGTTGGCTTAAAACATAACATTAAGAAAACCAAGATCATGGTATCTGGC
This sequence comes from Vipera ursinii, assembly GCF_947247035.1. Taxonomy (NCBI): domain Eukaryota; kingdom Metazoa; phylum Chordata; class Lepidosauria; order Squamata; family Viperidae; genus Vipera; species Vipera ursinii. The sequence continues at coordinate 21,701,012 of NC_139521.1, read as the reverse complement.
CCTCTCAATTCCTGGCAAATAGATGGGGAAGTAATGGAGGTAGTGACAGATTTTATTTTCCTGAGCTCCATGATCACTGCAGATGGGGACTGTAGTCAAGAAATTAAAAGACGCTTGCTCCTGGGGAGGAAAGCCATGGGAAATCTAGATAGCACACTAAAAAGCAGAGACATCACCCTGCCAACAAAAGGGCGTATGGTCTTCCCAGTTGCAATGTATGGCTGTGAAAGCTGGACCATAAGAAAGGCTGAGTGCCAAAGAATTGAGGCTTTGAACTATGGTGCTGGAGAAGACTCCTGTGAGTCCCTTGGCAATTGCAGGGAACTTGCAGAATCCCTGCTTAGCAGTGAGAAATCCTCCCGTGATGCCAGCATTGAGAGAAGGCACCTGAAGAATGGCTGCCCTGAAGCCGTGACTCAGCAATTTAGAAGGAAGCTACTGACGTCCCAGGCAGAGTTAAGAGTGAATATCAAGAGAATGAGAATCCCCCCTTTCATTTGATGATCGTTTGAGAGGTGAGCAGCGTGAAGTATTATCCAGCCTTAATTGATTATAGCGGCAGACAACAATAGAGGCTTTTAACAATATTTATTTATTTATTTATTTATTTGTTTTTATAAACCGCCCTTCTCCCGAGGGACTCGGGGCGGTGTACAGAGTAAGGTAGGTATACAGATTGAACAATAGTGAAAAACAATAGCCACCTTAGAGAGACTCACAGGCTGATTTGAGGATTCCAGTTACTTCCTTGGTGTTTTTCTTCAGTGGACAGACTCTTTCTTTAAATTTTGATAAGTGTTTTTATTTTTTCTCCTTTTTTCTCCTTTTGAAATATCTGGGATCTGGATGGTGATTTGTTAATTTGTTAATGCATAACAGCCTGGAGACCCCTTTTCTATTTGATCTGGCATCGGATTTTTCTTTCTGCTTCTTTTTTAGAGGTTTATTTAGTTGGATTGTAACATTGTAATATTTATCAGCAGAGAAGAGAAGAGGAACTGAACTGAACTGAATTGGACTGCCACACCTGCTTGAAGAATAAGGAATTTAAATATACTGAACTGGGTTACATCATCCCTTTTTTTTAATACTGGCTTATCCATATTATTACTTATTCCCTTTCTTTTTTGCCATTGATAGGGCCTATTTACTATATTCTCTAGATTTTTTTCTTTTTATACCTTATATAATAACAACATATTTAACCCCTACTTTAATAAACTTATTTGATTATTTATTTTTATAAAGGAAATAATTCTTCCATAAATTTACAAATTAAGTGATTAAAAATAATTAATTTACTAACATATTAACAAATTAGTTTTTGATTGGTATTATGGTTGAGATTTAGTATTGAATTGTGTGTATGGATAATTAATTGATTAATTGGCATAATTTGATAAGTTTTGATATAACTGTTTACAGGAATATTTATAAGTGAATATTGGTTAAATATTAGGGGTCTAAAAAGAAATTGGGTGATTAGGATAATATTGAGAGTACGAGGTGCTTGGGGAGGAGTCTTGGAGATTGGGTAAGTGTAGGCTATTTTGGAAGAGCACCAAAGAATAACAGAAATGGCGACCATAACAACTTTTGCCAAGAAGAAGACCATAGTGCCTGTGCCCACACAATCCCCATCAACTACACCCCTGACAGCTTGCAAATTTCCGGATGAAACAGTGACAGGGAATAAAGATGCTTTATCTATACAGGGAGTTCAGGATATGTTCAAGTCACTTCAAGACTTAATGTTGAAAAATCAGGAAACTACAGCTATAGGATTTGAAGAGTTAAATTGGGAAAAGAAGGCTGAGATGGGTAACCAGATGGAAGGTTTAAAGGGAGAAATAAGGAGTATACATAGGAAGCTCCAGGAAATGCAGACAATGGTAGTGAGTCAAGAGGAACGGATCCAGGTGGTAGAAACGAGAATGGATAAGACAGATGTAAAAATGGAAAGTATGGAACACCGGCTGGTGATAGCTAACAAACACCTGGAGGATGAAATAATTGCCCTTGAATTAGATAAATCTGCCTTCTTCCTACGTTTACAAAACATTGAAGAGGACCGAGAGGAGCAGTTGGAAACTATTGTGACAGAGATTTTGGCTGGAGTGCTTGAGGTGACCCCACAAGAGATGTTGAGGGATATAGATGACGTATTTCAGGTTTACACTAGTTATGCACGTCGAAACAAACTCCCGAGAGAGATACATGTCCGACTGAATAAAACATCAGTGTGGGAGTAGGTCCTAAGGAAAGCAAGAGAGAAGACTATATCCTTTAAAGGAAGATCGGTAATTATTATTAAGCAGCTACCAAGAAGAGTAAGAGATCAGAGGAAAAAATATGATTTCTTAACAAGTCAGTTTAGGAAATTTGACATTCGCTACCGATGGCTGATTCCAGAAGGATTGGCTTTTATATGGCAGGAGAAGAGATATCGTATTGATAACTTACAGGATGCCCATGTATTTTTTGAATCTCAGTTCAATCAGGAGAGTGAGGAGGAGTTAGAAGGCAAAAGCCAGGAAGAAGTCCAATTGGATTCCAAGGGGAGAAGTGGAGGATTAAAAGAAAAGAAGACTATAGATAAGGAAGATGCTGGGGAATTGGTAGGCTCAAGCCCTCAAATGGAGACAAGGTTAGCAAAAAAAATAAAGAATACAGTGAAGCAGTGACATTCAGGAAGAGGTTCACCTTTTTTCTGTCAATATTAATGGTCTTAATGCTCCTATTAAGAGAAAAAAAATGGTCCAAACTTTGTAAATTAAAATATGATATAATTTGTATCCAGGAAGTCCATATCATTAAAAGTCAACAGAATGTACTAGCGTGTCCAAAATTGGGGGAAGTTTTTGTGTCCCTGGCAGAACAAAAGAAAAGGGGAGTAGTGATTTACATCCAGCGAAGTATTGAGGCCCACTGGGTGTATTCAGATACAGAAGGTAGAGTAGTGATGGTAGAACTTCGATTGGCTCAGAAGAAGATCTTATTGGTAAATGTGTATGCACCAAATTGTAATCAGTGTGCCTTTTTTCAAGGTTTATATAAAGTAATAGCAGGGTTAGAATATGAGCATATATGCATTGTAGGAGACTTCAATGCAATAGTAGATGTTGATAAAGACTATACCCCAGGGCAACGTTTACTTAAAGGGGTAAAAAGAACATTGCCTAAGGTGTGGGATCAAGTGAGGGAGGAATTAGGTATATGTGATATATGGTGAGATTTTTTTTTTATTAAAGAGTTTTACAAAAACAAGATTTTACAATATATCCCCAAATCCCCCCTCCCCAAACCCGCCCACTCCCCCCCCCCAATTCCCAGAGCTAAATACAGGATTATAGTTATAATAATCATATTCTAAATAAAAATTATGCATAATATACAATTAACCAAATTCATAATGTGCTTTAACTCCCCTTTAACATAGATACATACAAAGTACCAACACTAAGATCAATAACAATATCCCTCTAAAATCTACTCATAAGCTAAATGGAACTTTTTAGTCCCATATTTATTCTGAATATAATCTATCCATCTCCTCCAAACTGAAATACATCTTTCCTGTGAATGATCTTTCAAGTAAGCAGAAATCTTAGACATTTCTGCAAGATTCGAAACTTTAAACACCCATTCTTCTATAGTAGGCAAACTATCCTTCTTCCAATATTGTCCCACCAGTAACCGTGCTGCTGTTATCATATTCAACATCAGATTGGTTTCTTTAACATTGCAATCTACAACAATACCCAATAAAAACAATTGCGGAGAAAACTTTATCTTTCTCTTAAAAATCTTTTGAATGTTCCACCAAATTTTAATCCAAAAAGCTTTTATATTTCTACAAGTCCACCACATATGAAAATAGGTGGCTTCTAAACTACCACATCTCCAACATTTAGACTGTAAGTTAGGATACATGTTAGACAACTTCTTGGGATCCAGATGCCATCTATAAAACATTTTCTAAAAATTTTCTCTTAAATTTTGAGCCTGAGTAAATTTAACAATTCTGACCCAAATTATCTCCCAAGTGTCCAGCGAAATTGGTTCCTGAATATTTTGTGCCCACTTTATCATACAATCTTTAACTAATTCCGTTTCTGAATCCAATTCAATTAAAGCATTATATATCCTCTTTATATGTGCACAATTTAAATCTCTAATTTGTTTTACTAAATTTTGATCTGTAATTGTGATGCCAACCTTTTGATCTAACTTCCACCTAGCTTTCAATTGGGTATATTGAAACCAAGAGTAACTTATGTTTTCTTGTCTTAACTCATCTAATGATTTAAGTTGCCAATCATTCCCTTCCAATCTAAGTAATTTCTTATAAGAAACCATATCCAAACTCACTCCCATAGATACGCCCTCTATCACGTGTCCAGGAATTCCCCAAATCGGTATTTTATAATTTAACTTATAATAATACTTTTTCCAGACACGCAATAAAGCACTTCTAAGAATATGGGACTTAAAAGCCCTGTCCACCTTCTTATCATAAAGCAAATATGCATGCCATCCATATACCAAATCCCAACCCTCAAGATGAAGTATTCTCTTATTAGTTAAATTAAGCCAATCACTCACCCACGTCAAGGCAACCGCATCATAATACAATTTCAAATTCGGTGCCTTAAGTCCCCCTCTTTCCCTAGCATCTTGTAAAATCTTAAATTTAACTCTTGGTTTTTTCCCCGCCCAAATAAATTTATTAATACCCTTCTGCCATTGATCAAGGTTGGCATCCTTTTTCAATATAGATATCATTTGAAACAAAAAGAGAAACTTTGGCAGAACATTCATTCTAACAACTGCAATTTTTCCCAATAAAGATAATCGTAATTTTTTCCAATTATTTAAATCCCTTTGTACCTTCAACCATAGTGTTTCATAATTATTCTTATACAATTTTACATTTGAAGCTGCAATATATACTCCTAAATATTTAACCTTTTTCACTATTTCAAAACCTGTTAATTTAGATAACATATCCCTTTCACTCATAGATAAATTCTTAGATAATATCTTAGTCTTATTACTGTTCACCTTGAACCCAGAAACCTTACCATACTGAGTTATAATTTCCATCAAATCTATAACTGACTATAACAGTTGAGATACTGTCACAACCAAGTCATCAGCAAAAGCTCTCAATCTATAATCATTCTATTTTATTTTAATTCCCTTTATCATAGAGGACTCTCGAATTTTAATTAATAAAATCTCTAACGTTAAAACAAACAACAATGGTGATAGGGGGCATCCCTGTCTTGTACCTTTTTCAATTTTAAAGGTCTCTGTTAGCCCCCCATTAACTATAATTTGTGCAGTTTGTTGTTGATATATAGCTTTAATAGTATGTAAAAAACCTTCTCCAAAATTCATCTCCTCAACAACTCTCAATAAAAATTGCCAATTCAATTGGTCAAAGGCTTTCTCTGCATCCAAAAATATCAATGCTGCGGAGACTTGGTTGTTCTTATCCAAATATTCAAGCAAGTTTACAATTTGTCTTACATTATATTTCATATACCTCCCAGATATAAATCCCGATTGATCACTATGAATCATTTGTTTCAAAACTTGCATTAATCTATTAGCCAATACTTTAGCAAAAATCTTATAATCTGTGTTCAAAAGCGATATAGGTCTATAATTTTTAGGTTGAGTAAGGTCTTGATCCTCCTTTGGAATCAATGATACAAAAGCTGTCCTCCATGATGGAGGAACTGCACCTCCAGTCTGAATTTCATTAAACAAAATCTTTAAGGGTTCAATCATTTTGACCAACAACATTTTATAGTAAATTGCTGTTAATCCATCTGTTCCTGGAGCCTTGCCCAATTTCAACTGTTTAATAGCTAAAGAAATTTCTTCTGATGCAATTGGGCAATTCATCTCAAGTTGTTCTTTTGAGAGTCTTGGAAAATGAGCTCCCTGTAAATACTTGTCTATATCTAAAGCTTGTATATTTTCTTTAGAATATAATTTCGAATAAAAATCTAACAAACTCCTCTTAATCAAATTTTGTTGGTAGACTTCTTTTCCTTTATATTCTATTTTATCTATAGTACGTGATTTCTGTTTCTTCCTTAATTGGTAAGCCAACCATCTACCAGGCTTATTAGCGTTACAAAAAGTATTATGTTTAACATAGCGCAAATTAGTTGCTACTTGATCAGCTAGTAGCATGTTAAATTGTTCTTTCAATAGGTGTATTGAAATCCTTAAATTATTATCCAATGGATTTAAAATAAGCTTTTTCTCCTTAGATTTAATCTCTTCCTCAAGATCTAAACGTTTTTGCGTTTGCTTACGCCTGTAGGCGTTGTTCATGTAAATCAAAACCCCTCTCATATAAGCTTTACTAGCATCCCAAACCATTTCCATCGATGTACCTTTATGCATATTTATAACAAAAAATTCTTTCACATGTTCTCTACATTTCTGCAAGAACAACTCATTTGTAAATCAATTCTCATTCAGCCTCCAGGATCTTCTACTACCATCTTCAGCAAAAAAAAACTCCAACCAAACAGGACTATGATCAGACATTGTCCTAGGGAAAATCTTAACGTTCTTAACCCAAGAAAAAAGATCAGTAGTAATCAAAATAAAGTCAATCCTAGAGAAAGATTTATGTCTATCCGAAAAAAAGATAAAATCTCTGTCTCTCATATTCCTTTCCCGCCATACATCTCTTAATTCCAGATCCTCCTTCAAATCAAAAAAAGCTTTAGGCAATTTCGAATTAAAAAAGTTTTTGGAGGATCCCTTCTTGACTTCAGATGGGACCAAAACTCCATTCCAGTCCCCCATCATGATAACAGATTTATAATCCAATTTGATTAGTCTCTGATGTAAAAATTTGAAGAATTTTTGCCTTTGTTGATTTGGAGCATATAATCCAATAAGAAGAACTTTCTTTCCTTGTAATATTAATTCAATACTAACATATCTCCCTTGTTTATCCGATTCAATCAATCTTGCCGAAAAATCTTTTCTTAAATAAATGACCACTCCAGCCTTCTTGTCCGGAGCAAAAGATGCAAAATGTGTTTCCAATCGGGAATTAATCAGATACTTTTGGTCTTTTAATGCAATATGTGTCTCTTGTAAGCAAACAATGTCATTTTTATGTTGTTTCAGATAAAAAAATACTTTCTTTCTTTTCTGTGGTGAATTTAAGCCATTAACATTCCATGTCAGGAACTTCACCATCTCTGGTGACCATGAGCCTTTGGAACATAGCCTGAAGATCAGCTGTTGCTCTCTTCGGACATGCTCCTCCCACAGGCTCTGAGACAGCCACGTCTTGCATAGTTGGACCAGATACAGGCTTCTGTTTTTGCTCTTTTTCCATACGCTTATATGCAGCCCTTGTCATCCTCTGTTCTTTTGGGTCTTCCTTTAATGCCATAACCTCCGCCTGCTGTATCTCCTCAAGAGGCAATGACATTGCCCCTTCACTCAATTGTTTATCTTCTTGTCTTGCTTCTGTTCTTTTGATTCGAGGAGATGGTGGTGAGCCTGCTTTCAGGACCTTAGTGTAGAAATCTTTTGCTTTTAAAATTGTATCCAATCTGTATCTGGTCCCTGCGTAATTTACCACAATTCCATTAGGTATTTCCCATCTGAACTGGATTTGTTGCTTCTTAAGCTCATCGGACAGAAAGGCAAAATCTTTCCTTTTTCTAAGAATTTTTGGAGTTATCTCCTTTAAAATTATAATGTCTTGGCCTGCAATTTGAAATCTTTCCCGATAAAAGGCCTGGATAATAGAATTTCTGGTTGACCTCCTGGAAAAATAAATCACTACATCTCTAGGTAAATTTTTTTGCCTAGCAATCCAGGTAAGGTAAAGGTAAAGGTAAAGGTTCCCCCGCACATGCGTGCTAGTCTTTCCGACTCTAGGGGCCGGTGCTCATCTCCGTTTCAAAGCTGAAGAGCCAGCGCTTGTCCGAGGACATCTCCGTGGTCATGTGGCCGGCATGACTAGACGCCAAAGGCGCACGGAACGCTGTTACCTTCCCACCGTAGTGGTCCCTATTTTTCTACTTGCATTTTTACGTGCTTTCGAACTGCTAGGTGGGCAGAAGCTGGGACGAGTAACAGGCGCTCACTCTGTTACGCGGCACTCGGGATTCGACCCGCCAAACTGCCGACCTTCCAATCGACAAGTTCAGCGTCCTAACCCACTGAGCCACCGCGTCCCTAATCCAGGAGTTAACCCTAAATGTCTTATCCATTTCTTAAGTAGTTCTTCAGGTTCACATTTCAAAACAGGAGCCGCTACTTCCCATTCCAAATCTTCTTTAGGATTCTCTTTAAGGCCTCTGATATGCAATGCAAACTCCATGTTCTTATATTGTGATATAATAACTTCGTCCTCTGTTCTGTCAATCTTAGCCTCTGCTCTATCAATCTTCTGTTCAGCATCAATGATTTTATTTTCCAAATTCTCCACATACTCCATAACTGAGTCCACACGAACATCCAGGCATTCTATATGTGTAACCAAACCCTGGAGTGCAAGCACTATATCTTCCCTCATCTGGTTGTTTTGGTTAACCAATTCTTCCCTTGTTTCCTTTATTTCTTGCTGCAAAACTTGTGTTGACTGCATCACAACTTGCTGAATGTCTGTCAGTGTAAATGCAGGAGGTGGGGGGAGGGTGATTGTAATGTAGGTTTCATCGAAGTCTGCCCTACAGCTTGTGGTAAAGGTGAAGAAATAACATTCTTAGAAATTGTAGGCCCTCCCCCACGTCTCGCAGCCATCTCTTAGGTTTCAATTTCCTCTTTCACCCAGCAGAATCAGAGTTCAGAAAAAGGGGGGGGGAAAGAAGGGAAAGGAAAGAAAAAATAAAAGTTCTCCCAAAGTTCCTTAACCTTCAATAAGAAAAAAGGGAACAAGCTTTCAAATAAACAAAATCCGGTACTGGGTAAAGTCAGTTGCAAATTGTATCTCTTGCTATGTAGCAAAATATAACAGTTTTCCAACGCAGTCACTTCACACAGGAAAGAAACATTCCAGTGCCATTTTTACTCCATTTCAAACTTAAAACTTGAAGAAGATAATGAATCTGAGTTAAAGTTAAAATCCAACTTGAAAATTCAGATCTTCCTGCTTTGCTCTGCCTGCTTCTCAAAGAAACAAAATACTCACAGTCCCATCTAAGCAGCAGGTGCAGTTGTCGCGTCTGGTTCCACTCCTTTTGGAGCAAAAACGTCCTGAGAGCGGAGAGAGCCTGGGCTGCGAGGGGGCTCACCCTGTTATCCCCCAAAATATTTGAGAGAATCACAGGGGAGCTCTACCTCTACCCAGGCAAGCTCGCCTCTCCCTCTTCTCCCAAGGGAGAAGCTCCAGCGCCGCGGGACAGCTGATTTTCGCTGCCTCCGAGCACTTTGACGCTTCCCAGGATCAGGCGGCTTCAAAACGCTGCCATTCAGCGTGGCAGCGCTACCGAAAGTCTATATGGTGAGATTTTCACAGGGAAGAGAGGCAATATACTTATTTCTCCCCCAGGCATCAAACATGGACCCGAATTGATATGATATGGGCATCCCATGAATTGAAAGAGATGGTTAGGGAAATAGAGATTACGACTAATGACTGGGCAGATCACAGCCCGTTAGTTTTGGTTTGGAAAGGAGAAAAGAAGAGATATAGATGGACAATGAGAGCAGCTCTTTTAAAAGAAGAACAATTCAAAAACTTGTTGAACCAGGAAATGGGATACTTTTTTGAGGAGAATAGAAGGGAAGATAAACCAATTCAAATTATATGGGACACTGCGAAAGCAGCGATTCGAGCGATAGCAATTAAGTATTCGGCACATAAGTGGAAGAAAGAGAGGGTTAAGAGATTAGAGTTGATGGGAATGTTGACAGAGGCCGAGGAGGCTCTTCAGAAAGACCCATCCTCAGTAATAGCGAGGGAGTGAAAAGATATTGCACAACACGAGATTTCCCTCTTGGATCAACGTGAATTAGCAGAGAAAATTCAAAGGAATAAACATTTTTTTTGAACATGCCAACAAAGCTGGAAAATGGTTATCCTATAGGCTTAGGAAGCGAGCAATTGCGAGAAAAATAGAATGGTTACAGGATGGGATGGGAAATATGGTGGGATCAAATGAACAAAAGAAAAAGGTGATTCAGGAATTCTTTACCGCATTGTATAAGACCCAATTTTAGAAGAAAGGATTGGAAGTTACTTAGAAAGGGTGGACTTACAGGAGGTTCCTGAGAATGTAAAACAAATTTTGAATTCAGAGATCTCAGAAGGGGAAATAAAGGAGGCAATTAAGAAACAATCAAATGGGAAAACCCCGGGAACAGATGGACTCCCGGCGGAATTATATAAAGAGATGTTGGGAATGTTTAGTGGCCATTTAAAAGATTTATTTAATGAAGTTTTGAGTGAAGGGAAAATACCCCAGTCATGGACAGAGGCTTATATATCTTTGATCCCAAAGGAAGATTCAGACCGTACCTTGGTTAAAAATTATTTATTTATTTATTTATTTATTTATTTATTTATTTATTTATTTATTTTATTGGATTTGTATACCGCCCTATTCCCGTAGGACTCAGGGCGGTTTACAGGGCAGTTAAAACCATGAATACAAAAAATTAAAAACAAATAAAACAATTAAATTAAATTCAAGCCCCAAGAGTAAATCTAAAACCCAGTTAAATTAACAACCCCACAGTCTGGACCAAACAGATCGAAGAGCCAAGTTTTCGGGTCCCGGCGAAATGAGCGAAGGTCGGGGGCAGTCCTACATTCTGTGGGTAGTTGGTTCCATAGAGCAGGCGCACCCACAGAGAACGCCCTTCCCCTGGGAATAACCCGCTGGCATTCATTAACCGGCGGTACCCTGAGAAGGTCCTGCCTGTGGGGGCGCACAGGACGATGGGAAGATGAATCCGGCAGCAGGTGTTCCCTTAGGTAGTCCGGACCCAAGCCATTTAGGGCTTTATAGGTCATTACCAGCACCTTGAATCTCACCCGGAGGGCAACCAGAAGCCAATGCAGCTCACGGAGAAGAGGTGTTACACGGGAGTATCAGGAAGCTCCCATCAAAACTCGCATGGCTGAATTCTGCACCAGTTGAAGCCTTCGGGTGGTCCTCAAGGGCAGCCCCATGTAGAGGGCATTGCAGTAGTCTAACCAGGAGGTCACGAGCGCATGAGTGACTGTATGTAGAGCAGTCCAGATAGGGCCGCAACTGGCGCACCAGGTGAATCTGGGCAAAAGCCCCCCTGGTCACGGCTCCTATATGATCTTCCAAATTGAGCCGTGAATCCAGGAGAACTACCAAGTTGCAAGCCCTATCAACGGGGGGGGGTAATACCTCATCCCCTATTGTTAATGATGGAGAAGGCTGGTCAGCCCGAGATGCTGGTATGAACAGCCACTCAGTCTTGTCAGGATTGAGACGAAGCCTGTTTCTCCCCATCCAAACCCGGACCGCCTCCAGGCAACAGGACATCACAGTGAGGGCATCACTGGGTTGGGTCGGGGTGGAAAGAAAAAGTTGGGTATCATCAGCGTACTGGTGATACCCCACCCCGAAACCATGAATGAGCTCACCCAGCGGCTTCATGTAGATGTTGAACTGGAGGGGAGAGAGGACCGACCCCTGAGGGACTCCACAAATGAGAGATCTCGGGGTGGACCTCTGTCCTCCTGTCAACACCGACTGCGAGCGGCCCAGGAGGTAGGAGGAGAACCACTGTAAAATGGTGCCTCCCACTCCCAGCCCCCTGAGACGCCGCAGTAGGATACCATGGTCGATGGTATCAAAAGCTGCTGAGAGGTCTAATAGGACTAGGATAGAGGAACAACCCCTGTCCCGAGCCCGCCAGAGATCATTCACCAGTGTGACCAATGCTGTCTCTGTGCTATGCCCAGGTCTGAAACCCGATTGGTACAGGTCAAGATAATCAGTTTCCTCCAGGAACAGAGGAAGCTGATGCGCTACCACAATCTCAACAACCTTCGCCAAAAAGCGAAGGTTGGAGACAGGACAATAGTTATTCAAAATCGCCGAGTCCAGGGTGGGCTTTTTGAGGAGTGGTCTCACCACTGCCACTTTCAAGGCAGAAGGGAAAACACCCTTGCTCAAAGAAGCAGTTATTACTGCCTGGAACCAGCCTCGTGTCTTCTCCCGGGCTGCATAAACCAGCCACGAGGGGCACGGGTCCAATAAACAGGTGGTAGAGCTCAGACTCCTCATGATCCTGTCTACCTCATCGGGGGTCATAGGATCAAACTCAGTCCAGATAACACTATCAATACCACTCGAATCCTCCCTGTCAGATTCTGTCCAGTCAGAGTCCAAGCTGGCCCAAATCTGAGCAATTTTATCCACAAGATGACGACTGAACTCTTCGGCCTGTCCCTGCAATGGATCCTCCCGATGAAGGAGGGAGCGAGTAACCCGAAACAGGGCGGCTGGGCGATTATCTACGGACGCGATGAGGGTAGTGAAGTAATTAGACTTCGCCGTCCTCATTGCAGCGAGATAAGACCTTGTAAAGGCTCTTAGTTGCAATCGGTCAGGCTCAGATCAGCTGGATCTCCAACAGCACTCTAGACCCCGTCTCCGACGTTTCATCTCCCGGAGCTCCGAAGAAAACCATGGAGCCCACCGGGATCTGTGTCAGGTTAGGGGTCGCAAGGGGACAACACGGTCGAGTGCCTCAGTGGCAGCCCTTTCCCAGGCATCCACTAAGGTGTCGGCCAAGCTGTCAGTGAGGGAGATAGGAACAGACCCAAGCGCCATCTGGAACCGATGAAGGTCCATTAGGCGCCTGGGGAGGAAACACCTGGTCAGTTCCGCAGCCCAGGTTGACATAGCGGAAGACCAGCCGCAGGAGATTTATTTTATTTTATTTTTTATTTTTATTTTTATTCCATTTATATCCCGCCCTTCTCCGAAGACTCAGGGCGGCTTACAAGCTTAGCAGTAATGATGAGATAATGATCGGACCATGACAGGGGGACAATAGTTGGTAAGCCCCCTCCCAGATCATCCAATCATTGTCTAGATAAGAAAACCAGGTCGAGAGTGTGACCTGTCCCGTGAGTTCCCCTGAATTACTTGAGTCAGGTCCATGGCCATCATGGAGGCCATGAACTCCCAAGCTAACTCTGACGATACTCCCAGGGAAGGCAGGTTGAAGTCACCCAGAACAATGAGTCTGGGGAACTCCACCGTCAACCCTGAGAGAGTGTTGAGCAGCTTGAGCAGGGCTGTTGCCACACAGCTGGGTGCCAGGTATGTTAGCAACAGGCCCAACTGAGCCCGAGGGCCACATCTCAAGAGGAGGGACTCACTCCCGCCTATCTGTACAACGGTGGTCTCCCTCGGACATAAGGTCGCCCGAATAACCACCGCCACCCCACCGCCCCTACCCTGAGCCCATGGCTGGTGTAGTACACAGAAACCTGGAGGGCACAACTCAATCAGAGGGATACCACCCTCTGGGCCCAACCAGGTCTCTGTGATGCATGCCAGATCTGCGTGTTCCTCCTCGATCAGATCATGGATGAGGGGAGCCTTGTTCGCAACGGATCTGGCATTAAAATACACAAGCCTGAGCCCAGGGTCCTGATCCCCATCAATCCCGGATAAAAGGGGGCCAACCGGAGGGTTGGAGAACCAGGTTCCACCTATTCTATATCCATACATTTGGTTGTTTTCTGGCCTAAGAGTAAAATCTAACTTTTTTCATTACTTAATTTCATTTTGTTAGATAGGGCCCAATGTTCAAGTCTGTTGAGATCCTTCTGGGTCTTGAGCTTATCTTTTGGGGTGTTGGCTATTCCTGCCAACTTGGTGTCATCTGCAAATTTGATGAGTTCCCCTTCTATTCCCTCATCTAACATGTTTATGAAGATATTGAAGAGTATTAGGCCTAAGACAGAACCTTGGGGGTTGGATTAGAAGAACCCCATGGTGTCTTTCAGACCCATAATACTGCAATTTGGTGGAACATTCTTTTTTTGATAATTTATGTTCTTTCCAAAAATATGGCCCCCACCATTGGCCACTGTCTTTTCCTCTCTCCCAAAGTCTTTGTAGTTACTGGCTGTATTAGGAGGCAGAGCAATTTTGAATGTGCAACTTTTGACTTTTTTACATCCAGGGGCAGAAAGTCAGGAGTTCCTATCTCCTAAGATCCAACTTCTGATGGCCATAGATGAAAGGAAGCCTACTTATCTTTACCATGGTCCCTCAGGATCAAAAGCTGGGCTGATAAAAGACGTAAATTGATTTTGATGGCAAAGATTTTCTGAAGGTTCATATTATCTAATGGAAGATTTGTGGTAGCTTTGATCTCTGACAGACGTAGTGCTCATATTTAGAAGTGGCCTCTAATAAGAATATTTTGATTGTTTTTGAAAGATATTCTTCTAATCATTTCCTTATTTTGCAAATGCACACAGCGTATGCAATATCCCTAAACCAATGCAAACCAAAGATCAGCTAAGACTTTGTGTATAACTATCTTTTATTTCTCTAGTTCCATGGTAGCAAACCTATGACACGCGTGCCAAAGGTGGCACGCAGAGCCCTCTCTGTGGGCACGTGTCTAGGTCTTCAGCTGGGTTTTATAAAACCTTTTCACTTCAGGCTTCCACTGCCGTGTGCAAAAAAAAAGTTCAATCAATCAATCAATTTCAACTTCTCGCAGGGAAAAAAAAATCTCACAAAGTTGGAATTGATTGAACTTTTTAGTCCCACCCAGTCTGCCATTACCACCACAGCCACGCCCACCCAATGGGCCACACCCACCCAATGGCCACACCCACGCAATGGGCCATACCCACTGGGGACCCAATGATACATAAGTGGGTTTTGGGTTGCAGTTTGGCCACTTGGTCTCTAAAAGATTCGCCATCATTGCTCTAGTTCCTTCTTTATAAATTGTATGCTGCTTACCATGATTTCAGGAACAAGCTGCACAGGCGATGTGGTTGGGGTTTCTAGTACACTGAAGTAACTGTGCCGGCCTGTTGTAAAATAGTAATAAAATATACATATAAATCCACATATACAGTGGCGAGATGGGTGGCAAATTTAATAAATAAAATAAATATGATGAGTCAACTGCAGTTTTAAAAATTATAGATTACAACCATCCAGAAGACATATAGATTTAACTTATCAATGTCTGTGTAATATTAGAAGAGTTTCTAGTTATTGATATAAGTAGTATAGGATACTTTAGGCACACTTATTGAACACAGCTTATGAAAGTTTAATTTTGTCAAAATTTCCACTTTAATAGACAAAGAACAAACAAGAAATGAAAAAAAATACAGAACTGTCAGGAAAACTTAGTACTTTGCATGAGAGAAAAAATTCAAACTACTTTTGAATGCAGCACTAAAACTTCACCAGAGATATAAAATTAATTATGTCTTTCTAACACATCAGTAGAGAGCTTGCTACACCCAAGATTAAGTTTGAGGTCCCACTATCTGTAATGTATTGGGCCTTTTACTTGAACTGTTTTCACGTGTCTTTGAATGCTGCTTGAGATTGCTTAATTAAGATGTCTGTGTAACAGTTGCTGGCTGCTCAGACATGCAGTCTCCAGGACTATCATTGGTTGGCTCTTGGGTGGGAATAGGTTCCTTTAAACCTATTGGCCACCACCTAGTGGCCAACTGTATAAGTAGCTGCGTAGAAGCCTCTGTTCTCAGTTCTGTTCCTGTTACTACAATAAAGCAATGTTCCTGTTTGAACCCTCTCATCTTACCTCCTGCTTTCAAGAAACCCACTACACAACACTGGCGATGAAGGAGGGATCCTGCTTCTTTGGAAGAGCTGAAAGTCACTAGGGGATGAGGCCAGCAAAGTGCCTGGCAGGGAATGCGTTCCCCCCCCTCGGTCGGCCTAGCAAGCCACACTAGTGACCACCTGCCATGAGGACCAGTCCCAGGGCCTACGGAAGAAGCAGGACAATGACAGGCCCAAGCTGTGAAGACTTCCCAAAGATGGCGAAAGTCAGAAAGCTTGAGGAGTTTGATGTTACTCACCCAGAGAGATGGGCATCCTACATCTCGAGGGTTGAAAACTACCTCCATGCCAACCATTTGCTGAAGATGGCCTGAAGGCCCCAACACTACTTTGTGTCTGAGGGCTTGCAAGTTTTGATATCACAGAGAACTTGGTCACACCGGCACAGCTGAAGTCCGTTACTTACGCAGACCTGAAGAAACAGCTCGGTGACCATTTCCAGCCCAAATTATCAGTGATAGCATGGAGGCACACCTTTGAACAAGTTCAACTACCTGGAGAGACTGCAACAGAATTCATTGCAGTATTGAGACAAGCTTCACGGCTGTGCCAATTTTTGGACTTAGAAGAAAGGCTGTGAGACCGACTCGTCTGTGGACTTCGGAGCAGATAGCTACAACAGAAACTCTTTGCAAAAGAGACTCTCTCACTCCAGGAAGTTTTGAAAGAAATCATGGCAGACGAAGCCACCGGCGGGGCCATGAAGGCCATGCGGCCCACCAAAAGCACTCAGCATGAGGAGGCCGTCCACCACGAGGACGCCGAACTTCCAGAAGATGTTGACTTTGACCATGAAGTTGACAAGACCCAACGGCACCACAACAAGGAACCGAAGACTCCTTACAAAGCAGTTCCTTTCCCTTGGTGTCCGGGCTGTGGCAGCCACCACCAATGAGCGGATTGCAGGTTCCAGACAGTCATGTGTCACAGGCCTGCAGAAAGGCCAGCCACATCGCATCAGTCTGCAGAGATTGCCAGAAGGACCGCTATTCAGATGTTCTGATCAGGAGAGGTACCGGGGCCCTGCAGCAGCTTAGTGTAGGGTAATGCTCCAGCCATCGGAGCATTTGCCGCATGGGAGCTCGCCGCCCCCTTAAGCCCAAACTGCGACTTCAAGTCAAGCTGCAAGGTGTTCCTTGCAGGATGGAACTGGACACTGGTTCAGCTGTGTCCATCATTTCCCTCGAAACATTCTGTTTCATCTGTAACTGCAGCAAGAGGTGGGCCACATTTAGGCCATCCAACATCATCCTGACTGACTTCCAAAACTCCCAAGTTGCCGTCAAAGGCGAGGCCACCTTGGCCATCAAGGGGTTTTTGGGGGCCCTGGATGTGATTGTGGTGGAGGGCCAGAGAAAGTGCTTAATAGGGCTTGATTGGTTTGATGCTCTGGGCATCCAAGTCACTGGAATCCACTGACACAAGCGGCGAACTTGGCTTCAAGATACAAGGAGTTCACGGACGTTTTTGACACTAGCCTGGGAGAGTACAAGGGCCCTCCGATAGCCTTTAAACTTGATCCTGCCATAATGCCTATTAGGATCAAACCGTGCAGAGTGCCATTTGCACTTAAACATAAAATTGATGCAGAGCTGGACAAGCTAGTTAACCAGGGGTACTACAGCCCATAGATGGGGGTGAATGGGAAACCCCAATTATCATGCCACTTAAGGCCAATGGGGAAGTCAGAATTTGCGCTGATTACAAGTGCACCATAAACAGGGCACTTAAGCAGCATATGTACCTGGTGCCAGTTGTTAGCCACATCTTGGCATTGCTGCAAGGGGGTAGGGTATTTGCAAAATTAGATTTGGCACAAGCCTATCAGCAGTTACCTGTGGATGAGGCCACAGTGGCTGCACAAACCATTGTTAAACACTGGGGGGCTTTTAAAGTTAAATGCCTCCAATTCGGGGTTAGCGTAGCCCCTGGGATTTTTCAAGGAGTCATGGAGCGTATGCTCAAGGGCTTTTGACTATGTACTCATTGCCGGTGAGTCCACTGAGGTGCTTGCAAAGAGGCTCAAAGCCGTCCTTCAATGGTTCCGTGAAGCGGGCCTTAAACTCAAAAGAAATAAATGTAATATTGGGGTTCCTTCTACTGAGTTCCTGGGATTCCGTATTGATGCTGAAGGCATCCACCCTTCCAAGTCCAAGCTGAAGGCCATTCAGCTGGCACCTAGCCCCAGGTCAAAAGGAGAGCTTCAGGCATTCCTGGGTCTCCTTAATTTTTACCATGTGTTCCTTCCTAACAAGGCCGCAGTGGCAGAGCCGTTACACTGGCTCTTAAACAAAAACACCCCATGGAAGTGGACCAAGGTTCATGAAAACAGCTTTAAGGCAGGAAAATCACTACTGTCGTCCAATTCAGTGCTCACTCACTTTAAAGAGTCATTGCCTGTATGCATTGCATGTGACACATCCCCTTATGGGGTGGGGGCTGTCCTAAGCCATTTGTCAAGTGATGGGACTCGAGTCCCAATTGCCTATTATTCAAGGACATTGTCCTCAGCAAAGTGCAATTACGCTCAGATTGACAAGGCCATTGTGGCCGGGGTGAAGAAATTCCATGATTACTTTTTTTTTTGTCATCAAGTTTTTGACACTTTGCTAGGTGACTGGTGGTACTCGGATGTTGCCATATCCTAAAAGTGGTACAATGGGTGAAAAGGTTGAAAAGCCCTGCTTTAAATCTATTGGTCGCGCCTAGAGACCAACTGTATAAATAGTTGCACAACAGCTAGTAGCTTGCTTCGGTTATGTTCTGTCTCTGAATAAACTTGTTGCTGTTTAAACACCTTGTCTCAATGACTGCAATAACTGAATACCTAACATTGGTGATGAAGGTGGGATGTGCTGCTTCATTGTAAGAGCCTAAATCACTAGGGGGTGAGGCCAGCACAGAGCCTGGCAGGAACTACGTTCCACCCCACCTCGGTCTGCCTAGCAAGCCATGCTGGATACCACCCCTCATTAAGGATCTGTCCTAGGGCCTACATAGAAGCCAGCAGCACAACGTGAGACACAAACCATGATGACTACTCACCATGGTGAATGTCAGAAAGCTTGAAGAATTCGACATTACACACCCAGAGAGATGGGTGTCCTACATTTCCCATGTAGAAAACTACCTCTGCACCAACCAAATCAGTGAAGATGGGCTGAAGGCCGCAACCCTCCTCTGTGTGTGCAGCCCAGCCACCTTCAATATCGCCGAGAACTTGGTCGCCCTGGCGTTGCTTGAGTCCATTACTTACGTGGACTTGAAAAAAGGCTCTGTGACCATTTTGAACTGAAGCTATCCATGATAGCGTGGAGGCATGCCTTCGAGCAACATGAACAACAACCCAGTGAGTCTGCAACGGAATTCATCACAGCACTTCAGCAGGCATCACAACGATGCAATTTCGCTGACTTAGAAGAGAGACTAAGAGACCGCTTAGTCTGTGGACTCAGGAACAGACAGCTCCAACAAAAACTTTTTGCTAAGGAGACTCTCTTGCTATAAGAGGCCTTGAAGGAGGTCATGGCAGACAAAGCTGCTGGAGGGGCTATTAAGGCACTGCACCCCCCCCCAAAAGTGTGCCAAGCACAGAACCCGTCCACCACGAGGACGCTGAGTGGTTGAAAGACACCGACTCTGAGCACAATGTCAACAAGATACAGAGGCACCAGAAGAAGGGACCGAGGCCATCTGACAAGGCAGTTCCGTTCCCTAGGTGCATGAGCTGTGGAAGCTGCCATCAATGAGTGGAATGCCGTTTCCAGATAGCCACGTGCCGGGTGTGTGGAAAACCAGGCCACATTGCCACCGTCTGTCGAGGTCGCCAGAGGGACTGCCAGCCAGACAACTCATTCAGGAGAGGTATTGGGGCCCCGGGGCAACACCGAGTAGGATTCTGCTCCAGTCATGGGAGCATGTTCCACACTGGTAGCCACCAACCCCTCAAGCAAGTCAAGCTTCAGGGAGTTCCATGTAAAATGGAACTGGACACAGGTTCAGCTGTGTCCATCGTCTCCATAAGAACCTTCCGGCACATTTGCAGCCACAGCAACAGGTGGGTCAAACTTTGACCATCTATCATTTTACTCACAGACTTCCAGAACTCCCGAGTGGCAGTCAAGGGCAAAGCCACATTGGTGGTGAAATTCAAGGGATTTACAGGCCCACTAAATCAGGGCTTTTCAATCAGTGGTACGGGTACCACCTGTGTACATTGGCACCAGGCAAATGGTACATGGCCATCCTAGAAAAGTGGTAGCAGGAGAGGGGAATGGCAGCACCACACAAGCCTGAACAAGAGATAGCTGGAGCTGCAGGGATGTTAGGGCTCAGCAGAAGCACAAGGATCAGCGCTTCCTCGGGGCTGTCAGGGCTCAGTGGAAGCATCAGGATCAGTGCCAGTCTTCAGCTGGAGTTCGGCACTGATCCTGGCACTTCTTAGCCCAGAAGAAGCACTGATCAGCTGGAATGTTGCAGCATCTCCAGGGTCTTGTGATTTACATTCAGATGCTTGGCAACTGATTCATATTTGTGATAGTCACAATCTCCCAGGGTAATGTGAAGTGACCAAAACCTGCTGCAACCACCCAGCAGACAGGGGGAATAAAAACCAAACAACCCCACCCCACCCTTGCTGCTAATCCTCAACAGAAATGCTCACAACAATGAAAACCTCGGACAGGAGGAAGAGCACCACTGGGAGGGCAGGCAGGTGTCTCGCTCAACTGTGGCTTGAGGGCACTTTTTTCAGTGCCATTATAACTTTGAACAGTCACTAAGTGTTGTGATTCAGGGTCAGCCTGTGGGTTCGGCAGTTGGGTCGGACGATTCAGAGGAGGAGGAGGGGTGTTGGAGAGGTTACTGAGGGTGTTGGAGAGCTTGCTGATGAGAGCCCTCAGCCAGGCCCCTCCCACCTGGTTATGACGCAGACCCAGCTGTGTGAGCCTGACAGCGTGGATGAAGATGACCCACAGCTGGCCCTGTTCAAGGACGCCTGATGCAGGAGGCAGTCAATCAGGAGTAAACAGAGGAAGGCAATGGGGCACCTCGGAAGGAGGCAGAGAGAAGCCACGCCCTGAACTTTTTAAAAGGGGAATGCATGGGAGGGCTGGTTTGCTGAAGGCAACCATTTGAATAGCTCCTGTTTCATGGTTCGTGTCTTGTTTTTGCTCTGTTTGCTTTTGTGTCCATAAATTTGGCAGGCTTAGTTCCAGCCTCTTGCCTTCTTGTAAAGGGGCTGTCCCTGCCTTATCTGCAGGGCCGGTAGCAGGCTGGTACAGAACAGTTTGCCTTCAGCCTCCCACCCCTTACTATTATTATGGAGCAGCTACGTGCTGAGAATGCCCAGCTCGCCCAGCAACTCACTTTGTTGGCAGCTCAGGTGGCTCAATTGCAAGCTTAGGTCCATGCTGCACCCCCACCATCACCCCCACCCAGGAGAAAATGCCAAGTTGCAATGCCGGATAAATTTACAGGCAATCCAGAACTGTTTCCTGCTTTCCTGGGACAATGCCAGCTCTTTATCAGCGTGAGAGCAGCTGATTTCCCCACTGACCGGGATAAGGTGGGGTTTGTGTTAAGCCTTCTTTCGGGTGATGCAGCTCGTTGGGGCACGCCTCTGCTGGCTCAACCTAGTCCATTGTTGGACAACTTTGTGGGGTTTTGTGATCATATACGTCTGATGTATGAGGACCCTATAAAGACGCAGACTGCTACTCGATGCCTGAAAGCTCTGAGGCAGGGTCAACGCCCCCTACAGGGCTATATCAGTGATTTTCGGCTGCTTAGCCAGGATTCCGCCTGGAATGAGGCTTCGCTTGTGGATGCCTTCCAAGATGGATTGTCGGATGAGATGTTGGATGAGCTGGCCCGTGTGGATATTCCCTCAGACCTGAATGGGCTGATCCATCTCTGCCTGCGGATCGATGCTCGGTTGCAGCAGCGAAGGAGTCGCCGTGCCACCCCACAGACCCCTGCAGCCCCTGTTGTGCATGAGACCCCAGTTCAAAGGGAGGAGCCAATGGAGCTGGGTGCCGCCAGGTCTCGTCTATCGGTGACTGAAATCAACAGACGACGATTGGGGGGCTTGTGTTTTTACTGCAGGGACCCTGGGCATTTGGCTGCTTTTTGCCCAAAGAAGCGACAGCGGGCATCAGTGACCGAGTCTGCCCCGAGAAAGTCCCCTACTTTTCTGTCGGGAAACGCCCCGAGCCCGATCTAGAGTGGTGTGATAGATCGGGCGTCCCAGAACAACACTGAGCGACGTCTTTCCGATGCTGCCTGTGGACCTCCACGGCATCTGATATTGGAGGCACGTCTGATCCTTCCTGGCAAGCCAAAAGGTATTCCAGTCCATGCCTTAATTGACTCTGGGGCCACCACAAATTTTATGGACTCAGCATTTGTGGCCAAATGGGCTGTTCCCCAGTGCCCGGTGGATCCGCCCATGTTAGTGGAGACTATCGATGGTCGAGTGCTCCTGTCTGGGCCAATTACGGCCACCACGCAACCATTATGTATGGCCATCAGTTCCGATGTGGAGGCCATCCAGTTCTATATCACATCAGATCTGCATTTCCCCGTGGTCTTGGGACTGGCATGGCTCCGGGCGCATGATCCACAGATCTATTGGTCACAGAACATGTTCACCTTCCCAAGCTTGCAGTGCGTGGACCACACCCGCCATATCTTTGCCGGCCAGGTGGAGGGTTCCCCAGGGGTTTCCTTGCCTCCCGAACTGTCCGACTTTGCTGATGTGTTCAGCGAAACAGAGGCGGATCAATTACCCCCGCACAGGCCCTATGACTGCCCCATTGATTTAGTCCCTGATGCGCCTCTCCCAGTGGGGCGTTTGTACTCCATGTCGGACCCCTAGTTGGCTGCATTGCAGGACTTTCTGGAGAAGAATTTGGCTTGCGGTTTCATCCGGCCCTGGTCCTCGCCAGTGTCTGCACCCGTGCTCTTCATTAAAAAGAAGTCTGCCGAATTGCGGCTTTGCTGCAATTATAGAAAACTCAACGCCATCACAGTGCACAATCATTACCCACTGCCCCTCATCCCCGAACTCTTGGACCGACTCCAGGAGGCTAAGATCTTCACGAAACTGGACCTGCGTGGAGCTTACAACCTCGTCAGGGTTCGGCCGGGTGATGAGTGGAAGACGGCGTTTGGTACTCATTATGGACATTTTGAGTAGACGGTGATGCTATTTGGCCTGACCAATGCCCCCGCCGTGTTTCAGCATTTCATAAACGACATTTTCCGGGATTTGTTGGATCAGTATGTTGTGATCTACTTGGACGACTTCCTGATCTACTCCCCGTCGGGAGTAGATCAGGTGCACCATCAGCATCTCCATCAGGTCCTGCAGCGACTCTGAGAACATCATCTGTTTGCCAAGTTGGAGAAGTGCCAGTTCTACCGGGTGACCATCAATTTCCTGGGTCACCGCATTTCTCCTGAGGGCATCACCATGGAGCCGAGTAAGGTTGAGTCTTTACAGAGTTGGCAACCCCCACGTCGTGTGAAGGATGTTCAGCGACTTCTTGGGTTTGCCAACTATTTTTTTATTTATTTTATTTATTTTATTTTATTATATTTGTATACCGCCCTTCTCTCGAAGGACTCAGGGTGGTGAACAGGGCAATACATGTTAAAAAAGAAGAATACAAAAGTTAAAAAAGATTAAACAAGATGCCCAAAAACTATAACAATAAGTTAAGTTAAAATACATAAAAAACAATAAAACCCAAACCCATCACCCATCAGGCCAGGCCGGCTTGTTCGAACAGGTAAGTCTTTAGATCGCACCAGAAGGAGCGAAGGTTGGGTGCCATCCGGCGCTCAACCGGAAGATGGTTCCATAAATCCGGCACGCCCACAGAGAACGCCCTCCCCCTGGGGGCCACCAGTTGACATTCTTTGACCGGTGGCACCCTGAGGAGGCCCTCTCTGTGGGAGCGCACTGGGCGGAGGGAAGTTGATGCCGGCCGCAGGTGCTGTGAATCTAGGAGGACTCCCAAGTTGCGAGCCCTATCTACGGGGGGTAATAACTCACCCCCATAGAAAGAGATGGAATATTCTGAATATCCCAAGATGCTGGTACGTACAGTTACTCAGTCTTGTCAGGGTTGAGTCGAAGCCTGTTCCTCCCCATCCAGACCCGAATCGCCTCCAGGCAACAGGACATTACGTCGAGGGCATCACTGGGGTGGGTATTATCCGTATACTGATGATACCCAACTCCAAAACAACGAATGATCTCACCCAGCGGCTTCATATTGATGTTGAACAGGAGAGGCGAGAGGACCGACCCCTGAGGAACTCCACAAGCGAGAGGCCTCGAGGTCGACCTCTGCCCCCCTGCCAACACCGACTGTGAATGTCCCATGAGATAGGAGGAGAACCACTGAAGAACCGTGCCTCCCACTCCCAATCCCCTGAGACGCTGCAGCAGGATACCATGGTCAATGGTATCGAAAGATGCTGAGAGGTCTAATAGGACTAGGACAGAGGAATATCCCCTGTCCCGAGCCCTCCAGAGATCATTCACCAATGCCGTCTCCGTGCTGTACCCGGGCCTGAAGCCCGATTGGTACGGGTCTAGATAATCCGCTTCATTCAGAACCAGAGGGAGCTGATGTGCCACCACACTCTCAACAACCTTCGCAAGGAAGCGAAGGTTGGAGACTGGACGAAAGTTATTCAATGAGGTTGGGTCCAAGGCAGGCTTCTTGAGGAGAGGTCTCACCACCGCCTCCTTCAAGACGGTGGGGAAACTACCCTCACTCAAAGATGCAGATATAACTGCCTGGAACCAGCCTCGTGTCCCCTCCTGGGATGCATAAACCAGCCAGGAAGGGCACGGGTCCAATAAACACGTGGTGGAGCTCAGCCTCCCCATAATCCTGTCCACTTCCTCCGGAGTCACAGGATCGAACTCCTCCCAGATAACATTGACAAGACCACCCGTGTCCTGATCGTCAGACTCTGCCCAGTTGGAGTCCAAACCGGTCCGAATCCGAGCGATTTTGTCCGACAGATGTTGACTAAACTCCTCGGCATGTCCCTGCAAGGGTTCCTCCCTCACCTCCTGATTAAGGAGGGAGCGGGTCACCCTAAACAAGGCAGCCGGGCGATTATCTGCGGACGCGATAAGGGTAGCGAAGTGATTAGACCTCGCCACCCTTATCGCCGTGAGATAAGACCTAATATAGGTTCTTAGTCGCAATCGGTCAGATTCAAATCAGCTGGACCTCCAACAGCTCTCTAGGCCCCGTCTCCGACGCTTCATCTCCCGGAGCTCCGCAGAAAACCATGGAGCCCGCTGGGATCTGCACCGGGTCAGGGGCTGCAAGGGTACAACTCGGTCAAGTGCCTCCGTGGCCATCCTTTCCCAGGCTTCCACTAAGGCATCTGCCGAGCTGTGAGCAGAGGAGGCAGGTGGGGACCCCAGCACTGCCTGGAACCTCTCAGGGTCCATTAAGTGCCTAGGGCGGAACCATCTAATTGGTTCAGCACACCCACGGTGCGGAGCGGCAAAACGGAAGACCAGCCGCAGGAGATGATGGTCGGTCCATGACAGGGGCATAACAATTGGAGAGCCCCCACCAAGATCATCTAACCACTGTCCGGATAGAAAAACCAAATCAAGGGTGTGGCCTCCCACATGAGTCGGGCCATGAATTACTTGTGTCAGGTCCATGGCCGTCATGGAAGCCATGAACTCCCGAGCTAACTCAGAGGATCCTCCCAGGGATGGTAGATTGAAGTCACCCAAAACCATAAGTCAGGAACTCAATCACCAGCCCCGAGAGGGTATCGAGAAGCTCAGGCAGGGCTGCTGCTACGCAACTAGGCAAAAGGTACACCAGCAGCAAGCCCAACTGCACCCTAGGACCACATCTCAGGAGGAGAGACTCACACCTAACTATCTGAAGAACGGTGGCCTCCTGCGGACACAAGGTCTCCCTCATAACTACCGCCACTCCCGTCCCCCTACCCTGAGCTCGAGGCTGGTGCAGCACCCGGAAACCTGGTGGGCAAAGATCAACCAGGGGGATACCACCCTCTGGGCCCAACCAAGTCTCCGTGATGCAAGCCAGGTCCGCATGCTCACCCTCAACCAGATCCTGGATGAGAGGAGCCTTGTTAACAACGGACCTGGCATTCAAGTACACCAGCCGGAGCTCAGGTGGCTGCACATCCCCGCTCCCGGAACCTCGGGCCAAACACAGAGGGTCGGAGCGCCTCACCGCTTGTAAGTAGTGGAGATGCCTTCCCAGATGTCGATACGGCCCTCTGTTCGTACACCTGCCGCCATTCCCTAACATCGTGGGAATAGGTAATCCCACGACCCGCTCCAGAGACCCGGAGGAAACTAACCCCGGCTCCCCCCCTACGCGATCAATCCCGGACCTGGCCTGGACAACAGTTGGTGGATTACCCATTTCCAACCAACCATGACCCTCCCCCCTCCCTAACCCCACAAAAAATTTAACTAGAAAAGTAACCAGGGGCCTCTTATTAAATTTATACCTGAGGCCCCTGTTCCTGCCCAGCCGTCCCTCAGGGTCCCAACAATCGGGCCCTTCATCAAGAGGCAGAGTGGAAAATGAGGCAGGTCGCACCCAGTATGGGGGGGCACCTCTGAGGGCGAACCGAATGGTGCTAGGGTAACTAAGGCGCATAATAATAATTAAATAACTCCAGTGGTCCACATTGGGCTATTTGTAGGCAGCTAGGTAGTTAGAATAAAGTTAGAATAAAGATGTTAAAGAATATTGTTGACCTTGTCAAGTCAGGGCGGCAAAACATAAAAAAAACCATTAACCCAAGCCCGTCCAAGCCAAGCCGAGCCAAGCCAGCTCTACTCTCACCCGATCTGGCAACAGATATAAAGCCATAACAGTTCTCTCACAACAATTGGCAATACATCTGGGCAAAACTTGGCTAAAGACAATTGGGATAAATCCACCTCAGCTGATCTCTCACATCAGAGGGTGGATTGATAGTTAATTACCAAGCTTTCATCCCTGGGTTTTCTGCTTTGACAGCCCCCCTCACCGGCTCCTGCAGAAGAAGACTCGGTTTCAGTGGAATGCTCCAGAACAACGGGCTTTCCAGACTTTGAAGGAAGCCTTCATGAAGGAGCCCATCCTGAAGCATCCTGACCTGCAATGGCCGTTTGTCGTGGAGGCGGACGCCTCCGACATTGCCATTGGGGCGGTGTTACTCCAGGCAACGACGCCCAGCAGTACCCTCTTCCTTTGCGCGTACAATTCACGAAAACTGAACCCTTCGGAGCGCAATTATACAATCTGGGAGAAGGAGCTGCTGGCCATCAAAATGGTGTTCGAGGCCTGGAAGCATCATCTGGAGGGAGCGCGGCATCAAATTGAGGTCCAGATGGACCATAAGAATTTGGAAAGCCTGCAGACCGCTTGGAATTTGAACCAACGCCAGATCCGGTGGTCTCTTTTCTTTGCGAGGTTCGACTTCCGAGTTCGGTACATACCTAGCGGGCACAATCAAAGAGCGGATGCTCTGTCCAGGAAGCCCGAATATTCCTGAGTGGAAGACAAGCTTCTTCCCAGGACAGTGATCCCCATCGAGTCTTTTGCTGTGGTGCGGGAGCTGGTTGATATACGGGCTCGGACCCGGGAGGCACAGCAGCAGGAGATGTGGGTGGCTCAGCGGAAGGAGGAGGTGGGGCCAGATTCTCCTTGGACGGTCACGGATGGACTCTTGTATTATCGTGACCGGCTCTATGTTCCGGGAGGGCCACTCAGGGGACTCATCCTCAGCCAGTGTCACGATAACCCGGCAGCGGGGCATTTTGGCCTGTTCAAGACCCTGAACCTGGTCTCCCGTACCTTCTGGTGGCCCCGAGTCCAACACGACGTTCAGTCCTATGTCACCTCCTACATCCCATGCAGGCAGGCCAAGTCAGTGACAGGGGCCCCGCCTGGATTACTGCAGCCCTTGCTGACACCCAAAAGACCCTGGGGGGCTGTGTCCATGGACTTCTTGACGGATTTACCCCCATCCTCTGGTTTTACGACAGTGTATGTGGTGGTGGACATGCTGACCAAGATGGCGCACTTCATCCCCTGTCGCGGCTTACCGTCAGCCCACACCACTAGTCGTATTTTCATTCAGCAGGTGTTTCGGCTGCACGGCCTCCCTGATAGAGTCATCTCTGATAGCGGGGCCCAGTTTACAGCCCGCTTCTGGCAGGAGTTGATGCATGCGTTGGATATCAAGATTTGCCTCTCGTCCGCCCATCATCCTCGAACTGACGGGGGAACCGAGAAGGTCATCGGTATCCTGGAACAATATCTGTGCTGCTACGTCAATCTGCAGCAAAACAATTGGGTGGACTATCTGGCCATAGCTGAGTTTGCATTTAACAATTCGCAGCACACCTCCACACAGATGACACCGTTCTTGGCCAATGTGGGATATCACCCCCGGTTTTTCCCCCTTTCTCCTGTGGACTCACCGGAGCCGGCAGCGAATGACTTCATGGCAGAGTTACAGGCAATCCATCGTTTGGTGCGATGTCAGTTAGAGAAGGCCAAGGCCGATTACAAAAGGTTTGCTGACTGGTCAAGGTGGGATACGCCTCCACTATTGGTGGGAGATCGGGTCTGGTTGTCCACCAGGAACCTACCGTCAACACAGCCGGTGAGAAAGTTAGATCACCGATATTTATGACTGTTCCCAGTTGAGGCTGTCATCAATCCGGTTGCCTATCGCTTAACTCTGCCACATTCCCTGCGCAGGCACCCAGTTTTTCATCGGTCTCTGTTGGTCCCTGAGACTTGTCTTCAGTCTGCAAAGTGTTTGTGGATGTTTTCAGTCCAGGTTTGGGAGAGTACAAGGGCCCCCCAATAGCTTTTAGACTTGATCCTCTAGTAGCACCAATCTGGGTTAAGCCCCATCGAGTGCCTTTTGCGTTAAAGCACAAAATTGATGCAGAGCTAGACAAGCTGGTCAGTCAGGTGGTATTGCAGCTCATAGACAGTGGGGTGTGGGAAACCCCCATCGTAACGCCACTCAAGGCCAACAGAGAGGTATGCATTTGTGCTGACTATCAGTGCACCATTAACCAGGCACTTTAACAGCACGTGGACCCAGTGCCAGTTGTCAGCCATATTTTGGCACCCTTGCAGGGAGGCCGTGTGTTCACTAAATTAGATTTAGCATAGGCCTATCAACAGCTGCCAGTGGACAAGGCCACGGCAGCTGCCCAAACCATTGTTACACATAGGGGGGCCTTCAAGGTCAAGCGCCTACAGTTCGGGGTGAGTGTAGCCCCAGGGATTTTTCAGGGAGTAATGGAGTGTATGCTCAAGGGTATTCCAGGGGTCTGCCCCTACTTCTATGATGTGCTCATCTCTGGGGAGTCCACAGAAGTCCTGGGTGAATGGCTTAGAGCCATCCTTCAGCGGTTCCATGCAGTGGGACTCAAATTTTAAAAAGGAGAAATGCAAGATTGGGGTCCAGTCTACTGAGTTCCTGGGATTTTGCATCGATGCCAATGGCATCCATCCTGCAGAATCAAAGCTGAAAGTAATTCAGCTGGCACCAAGCCCTAGGTCCAAAGGGGAGCTTTAAGACTTCTTGGGCCTTCTAAATTTTTATCATGCATTCCTCCCAAATAAGGCTGCAGTGGCAGAGCCGTTACACTGTGGCAGTGGACCAATGTCCACAAAAGAAGTTTCCAGGCAGTCAAATCACTGCTGTCCTCAAACTCGGTGCTCACGCACTTTAACAAAAAGCTGCCAGTTTGCATCGCATGTGATGCGTCCCCTTATGGGGTTGGGGCTGTGTTGAGCCATTTGTCGGCTGATGGGAAACAGTCTCCCATCACTTATTATTCAAGGACCCTGTCTTCTGCTGAGTGCAATTATGCGCAAATTGACAAAGAGGCCTTAGCCATTGTGGCCGGGGTTAAAAAGTTCAATGACTATTTGTATGGACGCCATTTCACGGTCTTCACTGACCACAAACCTTTGCTAGGATTGTTCACAATGAACAAACAGACACCTCAAATTCTGTCCCTGTGAATGTTGAGGTGGTCTATATTCCTTTCAGCCTACAGCTACAGGCTGATTCACAAACCAGGCAAAGAAATGGGCCATGCAGACAGCCTTAGCAGATTGCCCTTGCCACACATGGAGTCAGATCCGGCTTCGGCTACATGCATTTTAGCCATACAGGATTTGCCAGAGTTCCCTCTCTATGCAGGAGATGTAGCTGTGGAGACAGCAGCTGACAAAACCCTTAACTGTGCATTAATGTGGGTTCACACAGGATGGCTGGAAAATAGCCCGGGACCGGAATTCCAAAGTTTTTTATGAAAAAAATGAGCTGTCAGCTCATAAAGGGTGTATCCTTTGGGGCAGTAGAGTTATAGTCCCCAGCTTACTCTGACCCAGGGTTCTTCAGTCTCTGCATGAAGACCATCCAGGAATAGTCCAGATGAAGGCACTAGTGAGGAGCTACCTCTGGTGGTCACAGTTAGATAAGGCTATTGAGGCCCAAGTACACGGATACTACATGTGTCAACAATCCAGACCAGAGATGCCACAGGCCCCTGTCCACCAATGGGAGGAAACACACACACCATGGTCAAGAATCCATGTAGATTTTGCCGGCCCTTTCAGGGACATCTGTTTTTAATAGTGGTTGATAGCCACTCTAAATGGTTGGAGGTGGTTCCAATTTCCACTAAAAATACTGCTAGATCCATCCAGGTACTGCGGAAACTATTTGCAACACATGGGCTTCCAGACATCTTAGTCTCTGACAATGGGCCCAGTTCACCGCATCAGCATTCCAAGCCTTCCTCAGAGTCAATCTCATAAGGCACACCACGTTGGCTCCTTTTCACCCGTCGTTGAATGGACAAGCAGAATGCATGGTCCACACAACCAAGGAATCCCTGAAATGCACCATCACAGGGGACTGGCACCACAGGCTGGTGATTTTCTACTCTGCCAGCATACAATACCTTTTACCGCCATGGGCAAGAGCCCAGACAACCTTTGCTGCAGCAGGTGGCTGATCACTAAACTAGACAGGCTGCACCCCGACAGAGTAGCCTCTGACACTGCCCATCCAAAGGACCAAGAAACTTACAAGTAGGTGACCCGTGCCTTGCACCGCCACGGACAAGAGCCCAGCTGAGCTTTGCTGGGGCAGGTGGCTGATCACTAAACTGGACAGGGTGCACCCCAACAGAGTAGCCTCTGACACTGCACATCCAAAGGCACCAAGAAACTTACAAGTGGGTGACTGGGTTTGGACCTGGAATTACAGGCAAGGAGCTTTGTGGGTGGCAGCAAAGGTTGTTAAGGTGTCAGGACCACTTTCCTACAAGGTGGTCCTGGAAGATAGGCAAGTCATTCACTGGCAAAATGATCAGCGGCGGCAGTGGCTAGCAGACCAGTGGCTGGCTCAGGACTCCCAAGAGGAATAGACACTGGGTCCACAGATCAGTGGTCCAACAGAGCAGTTTGCATGCTCTGAGAGAGCTCATGTACATGGTGACAGGGGAATAGCCGTAGAAGAGTCCCCTTCTGACACACAAACTGTATCCCAGGATCTGGACAGACAACCTGCATCAAGAAGCAACCCTGCAGACTTCGCTGCACCATTGGACTTTGGTTTGGGCCGACTGGGACAGGCCAGCCAAAGGGATTCAATTCACTCTGACTCCACTGAACCTCTGAACCCTGGTCTACCCAACCCGGCAGGCAATCAGGTAGACCAGGAGATCTCTGTAACCCCTAGACATTCTGAACGAGCACAAAGGCCGCCTAAGTATCTGCAAGATTATGTAAAACAAATGAGAGTTTGTGCTATCTAGGGGGAAGGGGTGTAATGTATTGGCCTTGTATGTTTAAATCACTTGCTTTATGTCTGACTGTTTGCTTAATGGCTGACCTACTTTCTATCTATTATGTAACAGTTGCTGGGCTGAGCTAGACTTGCTGTCTCCAGTCTGTTTTGTAGATTTGGGCAGGAAACTAATACTTTAAATCTATTAGTTGCCGCCTAGAGGCCAACCGTATAAATAGCTGTGCTTGCTTCTATAATGTTTTGTGTAGTGTCTTGCCCGGATTCCCGGTCATAAAGGACAGCAGACTCGGTCCATTTCAACTGGTTTATTTACCCCTCAGGAACACCGACAGCGGGTTTTAAAACCCCTTTTATACTGAAGCCGGCAAGCCTTCGCCCAATCCCCGGCCGAGGATTCTCCCGCCGCTTGTGTTCTTAACCAATCAGCGGTAACTGCATGTGGAGCTGTCAACTCGTAGCTGTTAGCGGTAACCGCATGTGGAGCTGTCAACTCGCAGCTGTCAGAGGGAACTGTCAAACCGCAACTGTCAAATGCACTTTTAACTATTATACATTACACCCCTTCCCCCCCACAATTAAACAAGTAACTATTTACAGAATTCTTTTTGTTTTACAGTTTTGTGACAGGTGTTTTTAGTCAGACTCTTGCCCCCCAGACCAATCATAGTCCTTGAAGTATGCTGGTGGCCTTCTTGTCCTGGCAGAGCGTCTCAGGGAATCGTCTGCTATGCATTCCCCGGCTGAAGGTGATGTAGGAGGTAGGGGATTCACAGCCACGGAGTTTCTGCTGCCCTGGTGATTTAGGGCAATATTGGGGGGGGGGGGAAACTGGGGTCTCTCCCAGAGTCTGAAAGGTTTCTTTGTCCATATTGCTGGGACTTTTCCTGGGTGTTGTTGGCAGGGGTGCCTGGTTCACCCAAAGATGATTGTCCACCCGGAGCTTGAGGATGATTGCTCAATCCCCTTTTCCTCAATTGATCTATGTGCCGTCTAAACTGATGGCCCCCTTCCCCCTCCACAAGATAAGAAATAGGCCCCATGCGAATAATAATCACCCCAGGTAACCATTTGTTCCCCAGCCCAAAGTTTCTGGCCCAAACATAATCCCCAACATTGAATTGTCTTGGAGGAACTGGTAGCTCTGTTTCAGCTGCCACCCTGTCAGGGTGCAATCTGTCAAGTTTTGTGACCAGATGGCGGCCCCAATGTAGCTTCGCTGGACTCTTGCTGGTGGCTGTGCATGGGGCAGAGTGCTGGGCTAAAAGAAACGTTGGTGCCAGTTGCCCGTGATGATGCGATGTAAAGCGTCTTTAGTTGTTCGGACCATAACTTCAGCCAGGCCGTTAGTGGACAACCGGAAGGGAGCAGAGGTGATGTGCTTAATCAAGTTGGCCCTGGTGAAAATCTGGAAATTTGCAGAAGTAAATTGTGGCCCATTGTCTGAGACTATCACATCCGGAAGACCATGTGTAACGAAGAGCTCCCTTAGCACTTGTACAGTGCTGGCCGTGATCATACTATTAACTGGAATCACCTCTAGCCACTTTGAATAGCTATCAACTACGATGAGGAATAGCTGCCCCTGGAAGGGTCCTGCAAAGTCGATGTGGATCCTAGACCAGGGGTTGTGGGCTGCTTCCCATCTGTGTATAGGTGTGTGAGGTGGCCCTGGCCTGGACTGCTGACAATGGTGACATCCGTGTTCCTCAATGTTTTTGTCAAGGCCAGGCCACCAAAAGAAGCTACATGCTAAAGCCTTCATTTTTACTACTCCAGGATGACCTTCATGTAGTGCTAGGAGGGCTCTAGCTCTATGTTTGTCTGGAATGACAACTCTGCTTCCCCATAAGACACACCCTTGGTGTGAGGATAATTCATTCCTTCTCACAAAATAGGCTTGGAAATCAGTCCCCGGGCTGTGGCCTTGCCACCCTGAGGTTACCCAAGCTAACACCCTACTCAGGATTTTATCTGTGGTTGTTGCTGAGGCAATGTCCTTTACATGCAGGGGGCAATCTGGTAGTTCTTCAATGGCTAAAATTTGTCCCCCAGGTGCTGGGTCTGGGTCATTGTCGGCCAAGGGTAGTCTACTTAAACCATCAGCATGACACATTTCTTTACCTGGTTTGTAGATCAGTTTGAATGAATATGCAGATAGAAACGTGGACCAACGCAAAATTCTAGGGGATAGGATTGAGGGGTCTGTTTGTCAATGGTGACTAATCCCAATAAGTGTTTGTGATCTGTAAGGACCGTGAATTCCCTTCCAAATAATCATGAAATTTTTCTATCTCAGCAACGCGGATTCCTTTGGGGACAAATTTCCCCAGTGACTTCAGCTCAGTGACAGTCAGCTCGTGACTTCGCTCAGTTATCTGTTCCGTGAAGCAGTACCACCCTCGTCGCCAGATGTAGTGTCTTGCGCGGGTTCCCAGTCATAAAGGACAGCAGACTCGGTCCATTTCAACTGGTTTATTTACCCCAAGGAACACCGACAGCGGGTTTTAAAACCCCTTTTAAAGTGGCTGGACAAACCACTTCAGACAGCTGGTAACCTTAACACGTTTATTAGAACAGAGCCAAAAGGTAACAGGAACACTTGGCTATTTATAGTCTGGTGCCGGTCGATCGGTCCAATCACAAGCCGGTCTTCTTCCCGCTTCTCTTCTCCTCCAATCAGCTTGCGGTTCGTTTGACAGTTCGGTTCCTCGTGCTGCGGCTTGTGTTGCTTTGACAGCCGAGAGCTGTCAACTCGTGCGCATGCGCGAGTCGGGAGTTTTGACAGCTGTCAAAACTCCCTCGTGTTCCGCTGTCATCGGTTTACCTCATGTTCATCTGTCAAATGCTTAACCTTTATGAACCAATGAAGTTAACACATAAATTTCCCCACATAACTGAACTATATACATATAATACACCTTTTATACTGAAGCCGGCAAGCCTTCGCCCAATCCCCTGCCGAGGATTAAGCGAACATCTGAAAGTCACGAGAAGTGAATTGTGGGCCATTATCAGAAACTATGACGTCTGGAAGGCCGTGTGTTGCGAAAACTTTTCTAAGTGCTTGTATGGTGGAGTATGATGTAATTTTATTTAAGGGAATCACTTCGAGCCATTTAGAAAAACTGTCAACTATTATTAAGAAATTCTGCCCTCGTATCGGTCCCGCAAAATCTAGGTGGATGCGGGACCAAGGATTTTTTGTCGTTTCCCATCTATGAACTGGGGCGTGGGGTGGCTCGCCTCTCGTTAGTTGGCAAGTATAACATCCCCCTACATGTTGTTCTATGTCTTTGTCAATCCCAGGCCACCATACATAACTCCTTGCAAGAAGCTTCATTTTGACCATCCCTGGATGTCCTTCGTGAAGGGTTCTTAATGTTTGTTGTATGTTTGTGTGAGGTATCACCACCCTGTTCCCCCATAATAAACAGCCTAAGTGTGAGGTTAGTTCTAATTGTTTGGAAAAAAATGGACGGAACCTTTCCTCTGGGCACTTGTGAGGCCATCCGGTTGTGACCCATCGCAGGACTCTGCTGAGAGTGATATCCTTAATGGAGTTGTCAGCAATGATTTTTGCTGTGAGGGGGCATTCTGGTAGTTCATTGATAGCCAGTATGCCACCGGCGGGGGCTGGGTCTGGGTCGTAGCGCTGTATTGGAAGCCTGCTTAAACAGTCTGCATGTCCAAGTTCCCTGCCTGGCTTGTACATCAGTTTGTAAGAGTATGCTGCTAAAAAGGTTGACCAGCGCAGGATTCTCGGGGATAATATTTGGGGGGTTGTTTTATTCCAGGTAAAGATGCCTAATAGGGGTTTGTGGTCTGTGAAGATAGTGAAGGGTCTGCTGTACAGATAGTCATGAAATTTTTTAACCCCGGCAACGATGGCCAGAGCCTCCCTATCAATTTGAGCGTAATTCCTTTCAGTTTTAGTTAGTGTTCGGGAATAGAATGCGATGGGTCTTTGAGTGTCATCCTGGTCTAGGTGGCTTAAGACGGCTCCTATTCCATATGGAGATGCATCGCACGCGATGCAGACAGGGGCGTCCTCTTTGAATAAGGTGACAGTGGAGCTTTTGCAAATGATGTTTTTAAGTGACTGGAAACTATTCTCGTGTACCTTTGTCCAGGTCCAGGGACTGCCCTTGTCTAATAATCTATGAAGCGGTTCAGCAATTGTAGCCTTGTGGGGCAGGAAGGCGTGATAAAAATTTAATAGTCCTAAAAACGCCTGAAGTTCTTGTTTGTTTTTGGGGCTGGGGGCTGCTTGAATAGCTTTTAGTTTGTCATTGGTAGGGTGGATGCCTTGGGCATCGATTTTGTACCCGAGGAATTCCGTAGACGGAACTCCTATAGAGCACTTTTCTCTCTTTAGTTTAAATCCGGCAGTTCTGAACCGGTCTAGTACAGCTGACAACCTGTCAGCTAAAATGGCTTCTGTTTCTCCGGCGATGAGTACATCATCAAAATAAGGAGAAACCCCGGGAATTCCTTTTAAAGTTTTTTCCATGATACTTTGAAATATGCCTGGGGCTGCCGAAATGCCAAATTGTAGTCTTGTCACTTTAAATGCACCGCGGTGTGTGACAATTGTCTGGGCAACCGCAGTGTCATCTGTCACAGGCAATTGCAAATACGCCTGCGTGAGGTCTAATTTCGCAAAAATGGCGCCTGAGCGAATAGAAGCTAGGACATCCCTTACTGCTGGAATGGGGTAAGAATGGGCATTGAGCGCTAAGTTCAGGGTCCCTTTATAGTCAGCGCATATTCTAATTTGTCCATTAGGTTTTACTGGAGTTACGATGGGGGTTTCCCAGCTGCCCCCGTCAGTAGGTACTAAGACCCCCAGCTTGACGAGGCGTTCCAGTTCATCCTCAATTTTTTGTTTGAGGGCGAAGGGGACCCTCCTGGCCCTGATTTTGACAGGTTGTATGGCGGGGTTCAAGTTAAGGTTGATGGGCGGACCTGTATATTTGCCTAAAGAACCGTCAAACACGTCTGCATATTTTCTGCAGACGGCCTCGAGGTTTGACGTTTGTACCGTGTTGACGCCAGTAATGGCGATTCCTAAGGGGTTAAACCAATTTAACCCTATTAGATTAGTGCGGTTTCCGCTGGTGACTATTACTTCTAGGGGTCCCTTGAACTTTTTGTACTCCACCCAGACCTTAGCTTTACCCTTAAGCTGAATTGGAGTTTTCTGGTAGTCTGCTAATTGAACCTGAG
The DNA here is from genome assembly GCF_947247035.1 of Vipera ursinii. Classification (NCBI taxonomy): domain Eukaryota; kingdom Metazoa; phylum Chordata; class Lepidosauria; order Squamata; family Viperidae; genus Vipera; species Vipera ursinii. Next base: position 21,664,071 of record NC_139521.1, on the reverse strand, counting down.
GAGGTTCTAACGGTATTATTTTTTTACTGTTCCGGCAGACTTCCCTAAACGTCTTAAACGAAATTAGTGTTACAGCTGAGCCTGAATCCACCTCCATGTCACAAAGGACCCCTTGCAGCTTAGTTTTAATTTTTACCTTAGGGCTCAGATTGTGCACCCTGTCAATTGCCTCTATTAACGCTTCTGGAATTTTCCCCTTACTGGCTCGGTAGGAGATCGTACCTGGGGGGGTAGCCTCCACTTCATGCAGATTGTCACGGGGACGGCTTCGGCAGACGGGTTTGATGTGGCCAGTCTTGCCACAGTTGTGGCATTTAGTGCTCCTAAACCGGCAATTGGCCCGGGCATGGTTGCCCCCACAACTGGCACAGACGTTGCGTTGTTCACGTTGAACTGGCGCGAAGTTTCTCGGCTTGGACCGGTCGTTGGTGTCACTGCGTCTGTTTTGCCTTCTCTCCATACGGCGTTGTATGGCGTCCGTGTCGGTCAAGTCAATGGACTCTTCGTCGCTGAAAGATGCTTCGTCCTGGTGGACGCTGCTCTGGGGTTCCGTTGCTGTTCGGGTGAGGGACTTCTTATGGTTGTCCTCATATGCCAAGATCTCCCGTGAGACCTGGGCAAGCGTCATCTCAGGTTTTGACGTGAGTTTCTTCCTGAGGCGTTCGTCTCTCAGGCCGATGACCACCTGGTCCCGGATCCGCTCTTCTAAATCGGGGAAGTTGCAGCTTCGTGCAGCGTGCCGGACTCCTGCGATGAAGTCGTTCGCAGATTCATCCGGCCGCTGTCTTCGCTGGGCGAACTGTACTCGCCAGTACAGTTCCGAGCGGGCCGGCATGTAGTGTTTGCTAAGCCGGTCGATGAGCTCGGCATATGGGACCTCGGTGATCGGTACGGGGCTGAATAGCCCGACAGCAGCATCATAGACGGGTGGCCCGCTGATGTAGAGAAGGGCTGCTGCTTTGGCTCTGTCATCCGTGATTTTGCTGACGAGGAGGAACCCCTCGACCTGCCCCAGGTGCGATTCCCATCGCTCGGGGTGGTGAGTGTCGAATTCTCTCACTCGTCCGAAATTAGCCATGCTGTCAAGGTTCGGTGGTCCGCTTCACTGTGGAAGTTAAAACTTCCAGTGACTTAGCTCGGTTGGCCAGGAACTGCTTTCCTGGCCGTGACTTCAGCTCGAGAAGCGGATCCCACCTTCGTCGCCAGTAAAGTGGCTGGACAAACCACTCCAGACAGCTGGTAACCTTAACACGTTTATTAGAACAGAGCCAAAAGGTAACAGGAACACTTGGCTATTTATAGTCTGGTGCCGGTCGATCGGTCCAATCACAAGCCGGTCTTCTTCCCGCTTCTCTTCTCCTCCAATCAGCTTGCGGTTCGTTTGACAGTTCGGTTCCTCGTGCTGCGGCTTGTGTTGCTTTGACAGCCGAGAGCTGTCAACTCGTGCGCATGCGCGAGTCGGGAGTTTTGACAGCTGTCAAAACTCCCTCGTGTTCCGCTGTCATCGGTTTACCTCATGTTCAGCTGTCAAATGCTTAACCTTTATGAACCAATGAAGTTAACACATAAATTTCCCCACATAACTGAACTATATACATATAATACACCTTTTATACTGAAGCCGGCAAGCCTTCGCCCAATCCCCTGCCGAGGATTCTCCCGCCGCTTGTGTTCTTAACCAATCAGCGGTAACCGCATGTGGAGCTGCCAACCTGTAGCTGTCAGCGGTAACCGCATGTGGAGCTGTCAACTCACAGCTGGTAACCACATGTGGAGCTGTCAACTCGCAGCTGTCAGAGGGAACTGTCAAACCTGCACTGTCAAACAACAACTGTCAAATGCACTTTTAAATATTATACATTACATTCTGTCTCTGAATAAACTTGTTGCTGTTTGAACACCTCATCTTACTCAAGCAAGAACCAAATACTTAACAATTCTGCTGCACAGAAATTACCTGTAATTGTCTTCACAGGAGACACTTATATTTCTGTTTTCCAAGATCTCTCTCAACTGTGCAATGGAATGTCCTGTGCAAGTTTCCCTGGCAATAGAAGCCATCACACATTAGTTCTAAGTGCTTATTTTCTCTTTAAGTCACAAACATTTGCATACAGAAAACTGCAAAAACCTTCCAGAAAATAAAAAACTTGGTGCCTGATTCCTGAATAAATATTTTTCCAATAGTTTAAAAATCTCTCTAGTGCTTTCAAGATAACCTCATTCCTAAACACCTGAATCAGCATAATCAGTCTTCCCCAAGCACCCACCTTTTAAGCAAACCAAAAGGTATCAATACACAGAACATTTTTAATTGCATTTTTTTCCTCTTATACTGCATTGCACGCATAGATAACACATTTGCAATATTTGTAGGAGGGTTCACAGTAACATTAGTATAATTAAAGAAAATGTAAAATCAGGCTCAGTTGGCAGGGGGAGAAGGGAGATCTAAAACAAGAAACAGAAAAAACTAAAGAACAAGGCATGAAAAAGCTATTGATCATAATGTTTAGATTAATAATAATGGGGGCCCTCAGAAGTTTTAATAATTTTCCTCATGACTCTACTGTTGTTTTTTCCATGCTGCCCTCTTTTCTAAGCTGCCTGCCTTTCTCTTGCATTTTACAAACCCACCTTGGGGCTCTTGGAGAGTAATTCTTATTACACAATATGGCAAAAGATGATTAGAATATTAAATCCTTTTCTCACCCATCCGTTTTTTTTCTTCCTGAATTTGTTTTCCCCCCTTTTTAATGTCTCAGGGTTACTTTGCTCTTGAAATAATAATAAGAAGAAGAAACTGAAGATTTTATTTTAGCAGCTCAAGAAGCTTTGCCAACTAATTGCACAAAGGTAAAGATCCGACCCCCTTCATGGATTACTGCCTTGTCGTGGCGAAGGGGCTTGTGTAATTCAATGAAGCTATGAGCTATGCCGTGCAGGGCCACCCAAGACGGAAAGGTCATAGCAGAGAGTTCTGACAAAATGTGATCCACTGGAGAAGGAAATGTCAACCCACTCCAGTATCTTTGCCATGAAAACCCTATGGACAGTACCAAAAGGCAAAACGATATGACGCTGGAAGATGAGCCCCTCAGGTCAGAAGGCGTCCAATACAGTATGCTACTGGGGAAGAGCAGAGGGCTAGTACTAGTAGCGCCAGAAAGAATGAAGCGACTGTGCCAAAGCCGAAAGGACGCTCAGCTGTGGATGTGTCTGGTGGTGAAAGGAAAGTCCAATGCTGTAAAGATTTTTTCTCCATAGGAACCTGGAATGTAAGATCCATGAATCAAGGCAAGCTGGATGTGGTCAAATAAGAGATGACAAGACTGAACATCGACATCTTAGGTATCTGCGAACTAAAATGGACAGGAATGGGTGAATTTAATTCAGATGACCATCAGGTATACTACTGCGGGCAAGAATCCCTCAGAAGAAATGGAGTAGCCTTCATAGTCAATAAAAGAGTAGGAAAAGCAATACTGGGATACAATCCTCAAAATGACAGAATGATCTCAGTTCGAATCCAAGGCAAACCATTCAATATCACAGTAGTCCAAGTCTATGCCCCAACCACCAGTGCTGAAGAGGATGAAATTGACCGGTTCTATGAAGCCCTACAGCACCTTATAGAACTAACACCAAAAAATGATGTCCTTATCATCATGGGGGATTGGAATGCTAAAGTAGGAAGCCAAAAGATAACCGGAATCACAGGCAAGTTTGGCCTTGGAGTACAAAATGAAGCAGGGCACAGGCTGATAGAATTTTGTCAAGAGAATACGATGGTCATAGCAAACACTCTTTTCCAACAACCCAAGAGACGGCTCTACACATGGACATCACCAGACGGTCAACACAGAAATCAGATTGACTATATGCTCTGCATCCAAAGATGGAGAAGCTCTATACAGTCAGTAAAAACAAGACCAGGAGCTGACTGTGGCTCAGACCATGAGCTTCTCATTGCAAAGTTTAGGCTTAAACTGAAAAAAGTAGGAAAAAGCTGTTAGATGTTTTTGTGCCAGCCATGGCAGTTCCCCAAAAAGGTCATCAGATGGGAGCAAAGAGGCTTCTTTGCTCCCACTGGTGGGTCAGGGGTCCCCAGCCCATGCATCCCCATTGGAGAGAGTTAATTGGTAAGGGAGGGGCCGTGGCCCCCCATAAAAACCTCTGCTCAGGCGCTGCGCACTCTCTCTCTCACACTGCTCTCCCCTCTCTCTCACACTCTCATGCTATGAGCTCAATCCAGGCATGGATGCCTCCATGCCAGGGAACTCTTTCTCTCTACTTTATCGTTAAATAAAGCTTCATATGATTGCATCCCTACTTGCTGCCTTTTTTACTTGGAAGAACCATCGATCTTGTGAGGCCATCTCACAAAAGCACTAGGCCACTCAGGTATCAATTAAATCATATCCCTGTTGAATATACAGTAGAGGTGACAAATAGATTTAAGGAATTAGATCTGATAGACAGAGTGCCTGAAGAACTATAGACAGAGGTTCGCAACATCGTACGAGAGGTAGCAACCAAAACCATCCCAAAGAAAAAGAAATGCAAGAAAGCAAAATGGCTGTCTGAGGAAGCTTTTCAAATAGCTGAGAAAAGGAGGGAAGCGAAAGGCAAGGGAGAAAAAGAAAGATACACCCAATTGAATGCAGAATTCCAGAGAATAGCTAGAAGAGATAAGAATGCCTTCTTAAATGAACAGTGCAAAGAAATAGAAGAAAACAATAGAATAGGGAGGACCAGAGATGTTTTCAAGAAAATTGGAGAGATGAAGGGAACGTTTAATGCAAAAATGGGCATGATAAAGGACCAAAATGGCAGAGGCCTAACAGAGGCAGAAGAGATTAAGAAGAGGTGGCAAAATTACACAGAAGAACTATACAAGAATGAGCTTAATGTCCCTGATATTCACAATGAGGTGGTCACTGACCTCGAGCCAGACATCCTAGAATGTAAAGTGAAGTGGGCCTTAGAAAAGCTGAGCAACAACAAAGCTAGTGGAGGTGACAGTATTCCAGCTGAGCTATTCAAAATCTTAAAAGAAGATGCAGTAAAAGTGCTACACTCAATTTGCCAGCAAATTTGGAAAACTCAACAGTGGCTACAGGATTGGAAAAGATCAGTTTACATTCCAATTCCAAAGAAAGGCAGTGCCAAAGAATGTTCAAACTATCGCACCATTGCACTCATTTCTCATGCTAGTAAAGTTATGCTTAAAATCCTACAAGCTAGACTCCAGCAGTATGTGGATCGAGAACTACCAGAAGTACAGGCAGGATTTCAAAGAGGCAGAGGAACTAGAGATCAAATTGCCAACATACACTTTATCATGGAGAAAGCTAGAGAGTTCCAGAAAAACATCTACTTCTGCTTCATTGACTATGCTAAAGCCTTTGATTGTGTGGATCATAACAAACTGTGGCAAGTTCTTAAAGAGATGGGCGTACCAGACCATCTTATTTGTCTCTTGAGAAATCTATATGTGGGCCAATAAGCAACAGTGAGAACTGGACATGGAACCACTGATTGGTTCAAAATTGGGAAAGGAGTCCAGCAAGGCTGTATACTGTCGCCGTGCCTATTTAACTTATATGCAGAGCACATCATGAGAAAGGCAGGGTTAGAGGAATCAAAAGTTGGAATTAAGATTGCCGGAAGAAATATCAACAACCTAAGATATGCAGATGATACCTCTCTAATGGCAGAAAGTGAAGAATTAAAGAGCCTCTTGTTGAGGGTAAAGAAGGAGAGTGCAAAACTTGGGTTGAAGCTTAACATTAAGAAAGCCAAGATCATGGCATTCGGCCCTCTCAATTCCTGGCAAATAGATGGGGAAGAAATGGAGGTAGTGACAGATTTTATTTTCCTGGGCTCCAAGATCACTGCAGATGGGGACTGTAGCCAAGAAATTAAAAGAAGCTTGCTCCTCGGGAGGAAAGCCATGGCAAATATAGACAGCACACTAAAAAGCAGAGACATCACCCTGTCAACAAAAGTGCATATAGTCAAGGCTATGGTCTTCCCAGTTGCAATGTATGGCAGTGAAAGCTGGACCATAAAAAAGGCTGAGCGCCAAAGAATTGAGGCCTTTGAACTATGGTGCTGGAGAAGACTCCTGCAGTCCCTTGGACTACAAGGTGATCAAACCGGTCAGTCCTAGAGGAGATCAAACCTGACTGCTCTTTACAAGGCCAGATCCTGAAGTTAAAACTCAAATACTTTGGCCACCTAATGAGAAGGAAATATTCACTGGAGAAGAGCCTAATGCTGGGAAAGATTGAGGGCAAGAGAAGAAGGGGGACGACAGAGAATGAGGTGGCTGGATGGAGTCACTGAAGCAGTAGGTGTGAGCTTAAATGGACTCCAGAAGATGGTAGAGGACAGGAAGGCCTGGAGGAATATTGTCCATAGGGTCACGATGAGTCAGACATGACTTTGCAGCTAACAAGAACAAAAAAAGATCCGACATGTAACAAACAACCAGCAAATGTTTTTGCAGAAAAATGATGAAACAATTGACCATTTGATCAGTAGCTGCAGCAATATTTCACAAATGAAGGCATGTCCCAGATAGTATTGCAGGATCCAGTCTGAGTCAGTCACCTATACCAGAGGTTTAGTCCTGGAGGATGGGCTCCAGGACGAGTCTTGGACTCGTCCTGGAGCCCATCCTCAGGGAATGTCTCTCTAGCAGAGTGTATGCTCGCTAGAGAGAAATTCCCTGAGGATGGGCTCCAGCATGAAAAGCTTGAAAAATTAAACCTCTGGTATAGGTGACTGTATCCTGCAATATTTCACAAACTGAGTACAAGCAGCGTCATGACTGAGTTGCCTATATTCTTAGGCAATATCTTAATAATTTTTAAGTCCTTGCTTAGTACATGAATTGTTAAATTTCCACCAGTCTTAGACTTTGGATTTAATTGTAGATTATCTACACATAGTAATATACCTGTATATATTATTAATTATATATAGAACATAGAATATAGAATAAGAGCTGGATGGGACTTGGAGGTCATCTAGTCCAATCCCCTGCTTTAGCAGGAGAGTCTATACCATTTCAGAGAAATGGCTATCCAGTCTCTTCTTGAAAGCCTCCAGTGATGGAGCACCCACAACTTCTGAAGGCAAACCAGTCCACCAGATGATTGTTCTCACTGTTAGGAAATTTATTCTTAGTTCTAAGTTGCTTCTCTCCTATATTATTTTCAATCCATTGGTCCTTCTCTTGCTTTTGGGTGCTTTGGAAAATAGTTTGTCCCTCTATTTTATATTAGCCAAATTATTAATATACAATATAAATATATTCTATATTTATATAATTATATATCCTTTATAAATAACAACCTCTGCCTATCCTAGGTCCTTGAGATGGACTAGATAGGTGAAGGAAAATGCTAAATCCAAGCTAAACATCTGGCTAACTGTGCTATCAACTTACACTTGTAAATCATTGCTGCATTTTAAGATGAGCAAGATCTAGTGTATTCATGGGGGACAGTGTCTTTTAGTGGTAGAAGCCAAGAATGCAATAAAATTCAATCTAGATTTTCTACAAAGTGGAGATTGCACTGGAAAATGAATGCTCAAAGTAAACAATAGTTTGCTGGAGAATTTAATTTCGGGTGGCATAGGCATTGTTACAAGGATACCTGCATAAAAGGTGCTTCTTAAATAATAAATGTTATGAGTGTTTGTGTGCTCATACACAAATACTGACAATAACTCCTTTTTTATGACCCTATAATCCCTTAATTTAGGTTAGAGTCGAGGCAACTGAATGGAGCTGACTGTTTACTGGCCAGATGCAGTGGTGGGATTCATCCAGTTTGCACCAGTTCGGCAGAACCGGTAACTAATTTTTTGTTGCCCAGGCCTAGAATGGACTTCCGGAAGCGACATCCACACAGAGAACTGATTGTTCACATATTTGAATCCCACCACTGGCCAGATGCCCTTCCTGATGCCATGCAGAGTTTGCAGCAGATATTTTTTCTTTGCACCCTAGGAGAGAAACATCTGCCACTACCTAGGATTCAACTCACAATCTACCGAGTGGGAGGCAAGCATCTCCACCACTAGACCACCATGTTGTTCATGCAAATACTGATAACAGTTGGGTGAAATAAAGGAAATCCAGAGAAGGAGGGAGGTGAGAAGTTTTAGAAAATAATGCCCATTGTTGTGATGGAAGTGAGGCTCTTGTCAGAATCCATTTATCTTTCATTTCTAACTATCTTCTTTGAGCTAACCCTAAATCTCATCTCCCCCTGGATTCTGCCATTCCCAAGGGGGAGAGGGAACAGGCATGGAGCTTTATGGCTTTCAGTTCCTCCCTTAAATGTAACCTTTATTTATTCTGCCTGCCTGCAATCCATCACAATACAATCAATTGCTTTCTCACTAGGCATTGCCTCTCATCTTACGGGCAACTAGGAAAGGGGGTGGAAAAAGGGAGGAATGAAACTCGCCAGAATTTGTTTCTCCGAATGAAGTGTGAGGGGGGTGGAAATGATCCTGCTGCAAACAGACTGTTATCTCTCCTCTCCCATGATGGGCTTACCACCTGGAGCTTGGCTGATCCAGAACTGACCGAATGAATGGTGGGGTGGGGTGGGGTGGGGTTTGCTTGGGGGCACTTTAAAAATATCGATCTGTGAGATCCTTTCTATTATGCCTGCTATCTTCTATTTCTTAGTAAAAGTTCCTGCTTGGAAAATCTTGTCTCCAAGAATCCTTCTTTCTTAAGATGTGGTCTGAAGTGGGTTCTGAGGTTAGGAAGATACAGGGTGGCCTGTTGGTGGTATTGGGCTCAGCTAGATGCAGTTCTATTTCCTTTTCTTTTTTCTTATCTCTTGCTTTTAATTTGGGGGGGGGGCATATTCCTCATCGCCTATTTTCTATTTTAATGATGTTGCTTATGCTAAAAGGAAATAGTAATTGGTAGCTATGAATGTATAATCATTAATTTGTGGTAAAAATGGGCAGTCAATAAATTTAATAAATAAATAAAAATTCTTTTTAATATATTTCTTTTTAATTATATTTCTAAAGACAGATCACTACATCTAGGGATGAAGGATTCAATTTTTGGGAAAGACATCCAAGAGACACAAGAAGTCATTTTGATATATACTGTTTTACTTATTAAATTTATATAGCTGCTCATCTCACATGTGTTATCCAGAATGGTGGCAATAAAGCAGTGCTACTGTATATTTACTGCTCAAACTAAAGAACCATAGTTACCCAGGGTCCCTAGCCCCATTAATCAAGGTTTATAAGGCTAAGGTTACCACAATGCTCTTGTATGGAGCAGAAATTTGGGGTCTTTACTCAACCACAGTTTTAGAACAAACACAGTCCCAGCACCTGAGATGTATTTTGGGTGTAGATCCAAGAACATCTGCTGCAGCAGTTAGAGCTGAATTGGGAATTCATACAATTCAGGCATTATCTAAAATTAGAGCTTATAACTACTGGTGCAAAGTTAATGAAATGGAGACTGATAGATTCCCCAAGTTATGCCTACTAGAGCAAATAAAACTACAACCACAAATCTCCTGGATCACCAAACTAACAAATTTTGTAAGAAGCTGTGGCCTTCCTGTCTCTTGTGTAACAGGAGAACAATCCCAAAAAAGAGTTGCCCAAAGAATTAAGGATATAGAAGCACAAACTGATATAGCTATCCTTGGTAAGGTGGGTAACTTGAAATGGCTGAGTAAATACCAACGTACTTTTCAAGTAGACAGTTATTTGAAGTCACAACTCCCAAAACATCTTAGGGAGATATTTACGCAAGTGAGATTTGAAAAGCTTGACACAATGGTCAGATATGGGAGATTTCATGCTATACCCTATAATGAATGTCTCTGCATTTGCGGAGCAGCAGAAGTAGAAGACCTGGCTCACATCCTATTTGACTGTTGCCTGTATAAGAGGGTGAGAGATAGGTATCTTGGTCTATATACCAAACGATTGACCCATTGGGATCCCCATATCAAAACAACTTACCTTATGTCCGGCCAGAATTTGAAAATAACATTTAATGTAGCACAGTACCTAAACAAAATGGTCCAGTTGAGATTTGCATATGTGAGGCTGATTGGGGTAGATTGCAAGGGCGACTCCGAAATATAATTGTATCATATTTTATCTATATCTTAAATTATTGTACATTATTACAATTTCATTTTAGATTGTATTTTATTACCATTTCATTTTAAATTGTATTCTAATTCCATTTTAAATTGCTTTTATCAAATTTTAGTAACAATTTGTGCTGGAACTTTGCACTTTGATATGGCCCAAGGGCTAATCAATAAAGTTGTTGTAGTTATTAAATTTATATAGCTGCTCATCTCAAATGTGTTATCCAGAATGGTGGCAATAAAGCAGTGCTACTGTATATTCCGCATGGGCTAACCATACATACCTCTGAGGTCCATCAATGTCATGCATTAACCAAATCCGCATCTTGGAAACTTCCTTTGGGTTTAAGTTAACAATTTCAACTCTGCCAAAAATGCTGAAAAAACAGAAGCAAATATATCAGGCCAAAGTGTTAAAATATAACTCCTTTGCTACTGAATGTATATTTCTATTTTCAGAAGAGAAAAAAGACCCTAATTTGGTCTTTCTGGGTTCTTATACATTCTGATGGATCTGTGTACTTGCCATACACAGTGAATGGTGGATGAGCCTTGTCTGCTACTCATCATAAAATTCTCAGCCATGGGGACAAGTTCACAACAAAAGCCAAGAAGAAAAGGAACCCAAAGATGGCATAGCCAAAAAGGACTTTGCTCAATTTTGGCATTAGCAAAATGAACAGAGCATGGCCCAAATCTTAAGGGATATCCCTTACCTTGTCCTCACCTAAGGTTATCTATCCTCTTAATCATGCTGTGATGAGTTTTTGTGCACATATTATTATGATTGTAAGCCTCCCAGAATTACTTTATGGAAAAATGGGCAGCCAATGAATTTTATAAATAAATAAATATTAATACTAATTTGTTTATTATGAAGGCCCTGCATTTGTTTTGACACCTTAGGTCAGGGCTTTTCAACCAGTGGTACGGGTACCACCTGTGGTACATTGGCACCTGGCAGGTGGTATGCGACCATCCTAGAAAAGTGGTAGCAGGGGAGGGGAATGAGCTGAACCAGTGGCAGCACCATACAAGCCTGAGTGAGAGATGACTGGAGCTGCAGGGCTATCAGGGCTCAGCGGAAGCACCAGGATCAGTGCCAGGCTCCATCTGGAGCTCAGTGCTGATCCCAGTGCTTCTGCTAATCCCAGAAGAAGTGCCGATCAGCTGGAATGTTGCAGCATCCCCAGGGTCTTGTGATTTACGTTCAGATGCTTGGCAACTGATTCATATTTATGATGGTCACAGTGTGCTAGGGTCCTGTGAAGTGACCAAAACGTGCTACAACCACCCAGCAGATGGGGGGAATAAAAACCAAACAACCCCACCCCACCCCCACTGTCAATCCTCAACAGAAATGCTCACAACAATGAAAACCTTGGACAGGAGGAGGAGCGCTGTTGGGTGGGCAGGCAGGTGTCTTGCTCGGCTGTGGCTTGGGGGGCACTTTTTTCAGTGCCATTGTAACTTTGAACAGTAACTAAGTGAACCAATGTAAGTCGATGACTATCTGTACTTCATCACTTTTTTCCTTTTTTTTTTTTTGGTTATCAAGTTTTTGACACCTTGCTAGGGGACTGGTGGTACTCAGATCTTGCCATATCCAAAAAGTGGTACAGTATAATAATAATAATAATAATAATAATAATAATAATAATAATAATAATAATAATAATAATAATAATAATAATAATAATAATAATAATAATAAAGTTGGAAGGGACCTTGGAGGTCATCTAGTCCAACCCCCTGCTCAGGCAGGAAACCTTATACCATTTCAGGCAAATGGCTGTCCAGTCTCTTCTTAAAAACCTCCAGTGTTGGAGCATTCACCACCTCTGGAGGCAGGTTGTTCCACTGGTTAATTGTTCTAACTGTCAGGAAGTTTCTCCTTAGTTCTAGGTTGCTTCTCTCCTTGACTAGTTTCCATCCGTTGCTTCTTGTCCTGCTTTCAGGTGCTTTGGAGAATAGCTTGACTCCCTCTTCTTTGTGGCAGCCCCTGAGATATTGGAACACTGCTATCATGTCACCCCTCACCCTTCTCTTCATTAAACTACACATACCCAATTCCAGCAACCGTTCCCTATATGTTTTAGCCTCCAGCCCCCTAATCATCTTTGTTGCTCTTCTCTGTACCCTTTCTAGAGTCTCGACATCTTTTTTACATTGTGGTGACCAAAACTGGATGCAGTATTCCAGGTGGGTGAAAAGGTTGAAAAGCCCTGCCTTAGGTCAAAAGGAGGGGCTTTATTTTCAATGGGAATATTTCAGCAGAAAGAAATACTGGGGACCTGCATACCCGTGGTGGTTGCTACTGAAGTAAGTGGTGAACTGAGTGATGTTCTTGCTCTTCTTTAAAAAAATTAAAATAAAATCCTTCACTCTTTCTGTTTCTTCATTTTTCCACCTCTTTTTTCTTCCTTTTCCTTCCCAGGGAAAGGTCAAATCATTCTTGAAATGCATCTGAACTTTCTATCAGTTCCTCTTTCTGGCTGCCCTGCCATTCTGGTGGAAGGGGGAGGAAGACACTCTGTGGGGAGCATTTTTTGCATACTTTCACTTTTGCCATAACCACATGGGAATTAGGGAGGGGGATCATCTTTGGAGATGGAATGGATTTCCTCCCAGCCAGTTCCAGCCTGACTCCAAGGTCACTGCAGCCTGAGGATGACCTGTTATCTATCCTGTACTTCAGTATTCGCAAAACAAACTTGCAGCACTGTATCAGCTGCTGGTGGACTGGGCAGGGTGTGTGTGTGTTGAAGTGGGAAGAATAGCTTGGTGCTTTGCATGGGAATATTAGATTCTGGTTGACTGCAGCCACTCTTTTTTCAGTAAATGTTCTTTTGATTAACCAACTCTTTGTGTCAAGAGTTGTACTTTCCTGAGAGGGCCAGTTGGGCTAGGTCCTTACATTAAGCAGAATCTGCAATAGTGGTGATATCCAAGAGAAACCGACCTCTACTGTGAGGACCATGCAAGGAATGTCTGCACAAAGCAGTGACCAGGAGGAAGCAGAGTACTGGGGAGAAGCCTATACCAAGGCTCACTGTGGGGTGGACCTCTCCAGGTGGACAGAGGAAGTTACTGGACTGGGACATTCATTGAAACCCACGTGATCCATTGGCATTGAGAAGAAAGATGAATGGGAAGGGAGGACTAAAGGAGTAACTTGATCATGCTGACATCCTCATGAAGTGAGCCATGCACACCATGATGGAAGGATTCCAGAGTCTCAAGGCACATGAGACCCTAGCCAGACTGACCTCTGGGGATGATTGTCAAGCCCTAGAGGAGGATGACTCCAGGAGAGCCTCACCATTAGGCGGGAGTCTCAGCAACCCCAGCCAGGGCAGCTGCAACCATGGGAGCAGCATAGAGGGATCCTACCAGAACCACCACACCAGGGGGTGCTGCAGCCACAGGCCCACGAAGAAGGAAAGCCCAACTGTTGGTGTGAGATTTGATGGGGACTCACTGGATGATGATAACACTCCATTGCTGGTTTGAGGACCCTCTCTGACTGAAAAGCCAGAGACCACATTAAAACTGTGAGACAAAGTGCAGAGCTGTGGTGGAATACACCAAAGAGTTCCACTTGACTGGCCAGAAGACATCCTCATCGGTTGTTTTAAAGGTTAGCTGAACAACAACCTATACAATGCTTGTGTGGCAAGAGAGGCCTCTGCAACCCTGCACAACTGCTGCATGAGGAAGTAGAGATTGACCAAGCCTGAAACAAGTACCACACAGCGAGATCCTGGAAGTAAAATCCTCCAGAGAAGAGAGAAACAACTAAATCCCAAACTTTGCAAGCCAAATATACACATTCTTTAAATGTGGCCAAGAGGGACATCAAGCTGCAGAATGCAAAACTGGCTGTCCAGCAAATAAGACCAACCCAAATCCCAAGAGGAAGCCCACTAAAGTACAACCACAGACCAAAGAGACAGTGCTGAAAGGAGTGGAGGTTGTGGAGTTCACCCCATCACCAAAAAGAGCCAAGGGAACTCCGACTCCATCAGACAACAGCCACGGGTTAATGGACACCAACTACGACAACAACCCACTGGTAAATGACCCAGTCATGCTATCCCAGAACTGAGTTTCCCTGGGTCTTGATTGAAAGCTAGTCTCCAAGCTCTATTAGACTTGGTCTCCACCAAATTCTTGGTAAATCCAGCACTGGTCGAGAAACTGGGAATTTGACTGAGATGGGTAAAAGTGCTGGTGGCATTTTGTTAGCTGGATGCCTCTATCATGGGGGGCATCCCAGTAACTTTTGCTACTGAATCCATAAGAATGCAAATGGGGGCACATTCAGAAGTCATGAGTTTCATAATACAATGTGGAATGGAAAGACCCCTAGTCCTAGGTCTACTCTGGCTAAAAAAGTGGAATCCTTATGTGAACTGGAGGAAAGGCCTGCTAAAGTTTCAAATAAACTGCTCCTACCAAACCCGAGGCAAAACTAGTAGGGCAACTATCCTGAAGCATGAACTAGGGGCTGCCATGCAGGGGAAGAACCTTCCTATCATCCCCAAAGAGTATTGAGATCTCCAAGAGGTGTTTAGTGAAAGGGGCTTGGATGAATTCCCCCTTCATAAACCTACTGACTGTGCTATAGAAATCCTACTGAGTGCCAAATTGCCAAAACTGAAACTGTGCTCAATGACCCCCAGAGAGCTGAAAGAACTTTGGTTGTTCATTGATAAAGAACCTGGCCCGAGGCTTGATTCAGCCAGCTCAATACCAGGTTGCGACCGCAGTCCTGTTCCAATAAAAGAAGGATGGGACCCTTCATCTATGTGTGGACTACAGAGGGTTAAACACAGTACCCCCTACCTCTGGTGAAAGATATGCTAGCCCACCTCACCAAGGACAAAAACTTTACTAAACTGGACTGACATGTGGGAGGCATATTAGCATGTGACCATCAGAGATGGGAATGAATTGAACTACTTTCAATTGCCCACTGGGTTACTTCCAATTCGAAATATCTCTTTTGGACTGCAGGGAGCCCCAGCTATGTTTATGCAATTGATTAATGAGGTTCTGTATGAGCAACTGTACAAGGGTGTGCTTGTGTATTTGGACAACATTTTAATCTACATTGAAACCAAGGCAGAACATGTGAAACTTGTGAGAGTGGTCCTCCAAAAACTATGAGCTGCCAAGCTGTATGCTAAACTGTCTAAATGCAAGTTCTACCAAAGTAAGATAGACTACTTAGGCTACCACATCTCTCATGAAGGGATTGAGATGGACCTGGAAAAAGTCAGAGCTGTGCAACTGCAAAGCTTCCTAGGATTTGCAAATTTTTACCAGCAATTCATTCCCCCATTTTCTCAAATAGTTCTCCCCATTACGAACTTATTTATTTATTTATTTATTTATTTATTTATTTATTTATTAATGGGATTTATATCCCGCCCTATCTCCAGAGGGACTCAGACTTAAGACAAAAGGGGGAGGACAAACCTAAACTTAGCCAACCACTTGAATGTTCAATGGAATGTCAAGCTGCTTTTGAGAAGCTCAAGCGCTTGTTCGCAGCCAAACCAGTGTTAAAGCACTCTGACCTGATGAAGCCATTTGTTATACAAGCCAATGTGAACGATATGGCTGTGGGAGCAGTACTATTGCAGGAAAATGAGAGCAGGAAGCTGCAGACTTGTGCTTACACCTCCAAAAACTTTCTGAGACTGAACAATGATGGGTGGTGTAGGAGAAAGAGGCTTATGCCATGAGATGGGTGCTCCTGTCCTGGAGGCACTTCTTAGAGGGCAATAAAATGCCTTTTGAGGTATGGACTTATCACAAGAACTCTTTCTCCTTAAAAAGCATGATGGGCACAGTACTTTAACCACTTTGGCTTCTCTCTGCACTATCCTCCTAGGGAGAAGAATTTTCTGACAGATGCATTGTCACATATACTGCAATACAATTGCTCCAAAGCAGAAATAATCAAACCAGTGCTCCTGTGTCATCAGCTGGCTGCTCAAGTGATCACCAGTGCCCAGGAAAGAGAAAAAATTCCTATACCCAAGGACGTGACCTCTGCCCTAATAGCTGCCCCAATGGATGATAAACGGCTCCAGAGTCACAGCAATGTTTGCTCAATCCAAGATTGGCTAGCCTTGGTGGGGGTGAAGCTCTGTGTTCCAGAAATTCAGAAACTCATGGTTTTGAGGAGTTGTCGTGACCCAAAGATGGTGAAATATTTTGGTTTCATGAAAAAAATACACCTAGTAAAGAGACATTTTTGGTGGCCATCCCTCAAAAAAGACATTGAAGGCTTCATTGCCAGCTGTCCGGTGTGTGCCTCATCTAAACAGCAGCAAGGGAAAAGTCCGGCACTTCTTCAAACAGTAGCTGAGCCATCAGCACCTTGAAGAGAGATTTCTATGGGCTTTATTGTGGAACTCTCCGAAAGCATGGGAAATACAGTAATTTGGGTGGTGATTAATTTATTCTCCAAGCAAGTGTATTTTATCTCTTGTCAAATGATCCCTTCTGCCTGAGCTCTTAAAAAACTATTTCTGCATCATATTTATATGGAGCACCTCAGCGAATCATTTCAGATATGGGGATACAATTCACATCCATGTTTTGACAAGCCTTCCTGGACATATTGGGGACTGACCAAGGGCTTAGTTCCAGCCATCACCCCCAAACGAATAGGGGCATGAGAATGAACAAACAGTATTGGAACAATACTTTAGATGCTTTATTCATTATCAACAAGATAATTGGACTGACCTCTTATTTATTTATTTATTTATTTATTTATTTATTTATTTATTCGTTTTATATACCGCCCTTCTCCCGGAGGACTCAGGGCGGTGTACAGAGCAAAGTAAGTATACAATAAACCAACAATAAAACAAATAAAACCCCAGATCTACAAATAAAACCCCAAATCTATCAGGCCAGGCCGGCTTGCTGGAATAGATAGGTTTTTAAATCTCGCCGAAAGGTGCGAAGGTCGGGGGCCATCCGGATTTCGGCTGGTAAGCGGTTCCAGAGGATTGGCACACCCACCGAGAATGCTCTCCCCCTGGGGGTCACCAGCAGGCATTCTCTGACCGGTGGCACCCTGAGGAGGCCCTCTCTGTGGGAGCACACAGGACGGAGGGGTGTTGACGCTGGCAGTAGGTGCTCCCGTAGGTAATCCGGACCCATGCCATGTAGGGCTTTGTATGTCATCACTAGCACCTTGAATTTCACCCGGAAGGCAACTGGAAGCCAGTGCAGCTCACGAAGCAGAGGTGTAATATGGGAGTATCGGGGAGCCCCCAAAAGCGTCTGTGCAGCTGCACTCTGTACCAGCTGAAGCTTCTGAGTGATTCTCAAGGGCAGCCCCATGTAAAGAGCGTTGCAGTAGTCAAGACGAGAGGTCACAAGTGCATGGGTGACTGTACATAAGGCATCCAGGTCCAGATAGGGTCGTAGCTGGCGCACCAGATGAACCTGAGTGAAAGCCCCCCTAGTCACAGCTCCTATGTGATCTTCTAAGGAGAGCTGTGAATCTAGGAGGACACCCAGGTTGCGAGCCCTATCTACGGGGGGCAGTAACTCGCCCCCAATATTAAGGGATGGAATACTCTGAATATCCTGACATGCCGGTATGTACAGCCATTCAGTCTTGTCCGGGTTGAGTTGAAGCCTGTTCCTCCCCATCCATTCCCGGACCGCTTCCAGGCAACGGGACATCACGTCAAGGGCATCACTGATGTGGTTTGGGGTCGAGATGAAAAGCTGGGTGTCATCAGCATACTGATGATAACCCACTCCCAAACCACGGATGATCTCACCTAGCGGCTTCATATAGATGTTAAACAGGAGGGGTGAGAGGACCGACCCCTGAGGAACTCCATAAATGAGAGGCCTCGGGGTCGATCTCTGGTCACCCGCCAACACCCACTGTGAACGTTCTAGAAGGTAGGAGGAGAACCACTGAAGAACAGTGCCTCCCACTCCCAATCTCCTGAGATGCCGAAGTAAGATACCATGGTCGATGGTATCAAAAGCCGCAGAGAGGTCTAATAGGACCAGGCCAGAGGAATGACCCCTGTCCCGAGCCCGCCAGAGATCATTCATCAGAGCGACCAATGCCGTTTCCGTGCTGTGTCTGGGCCTGAAACCCGATTGGTACGGGTCTAGATAATCAGTATCTTCTAGGAACAGAGGAAGCTGATGCGCCACTACGCTCTCGCAAGAAAGCGAAGGTTGGAGACCGGGTGAAAGTTGTTTAAAACAGCTGGGTCCAGGGAAGGCTTTTTGAGGAGGGGTCTCACCACCGCTTCTTTCAGGCTGCGGGGAAACTGCCCTCTTTCAATGAAGCAGTTACCACTGCATGGATCCAGCCTCGTGTCCCATCCCGAGCCGAATAAACCAGCCAGGAGGGGCACGGGTCCAATAAGGATGTAGTGGAGCTTAGCTTCCTCATGATCCTTTCACAGGATCGAACTCTTCCCAGATAACATCAACAAGACTGTCCATGTTCTCATCGTCAGACTCTGCCCAGTTGGAATCCAGACTGGTCCGGATCCGAGCGATTTTGTCCAGCAGATGTTGGCTAAATTCCTCAGCACGACCCTGCAAGGGATCCTCCTTCACCTCTAGATTAAGGAGGGAGCGGGTCACCCTAAACAGGGCGGTCGGGCGATTATTTGCGGACGCGATAAGGGCAGCAAAGTAATTAGACCTTGCCCTCCTTAGCGCCGCGAGATAAGACCTCGTAAAGGACCTTAGTCGCAATCGGTCGGATTCAGATCGGCTGGATCTCCAACAGCTCTCTAGGCCCCGTCTCTGCCGTTTCATCTCCCGGAGCTCCGTAGAAAACCATGGAGCCCACTGGGATCTGCAACGGGTCAGGGGCCGCATGGGTACAACTCGGTCGAGTGCTTCTGTGGCTGCCTTTTCCCAGGCTTCCACCATGGCACTGGCTGAGCTATGAGCAAAGGAGGCAGGTGGGGGGCCAAGCGCTGTTTGGAACCGTCCAGGGTCCATAAGCCGCCTGGGGCGGTACCATTTTATTGGTTCAGTAACCCCACGACGGGGAGTGGCAAAGCAGAAGGTCAGCCGCAGGAGATGATGATCTGTCCATGACAGGGGCGTAACAATTGGAGAGCCCCCACCCAGATCATCTAACCACTGTCCAGATAGGAAAATCAAATCGAGCATGTGTCCTCCTACATGAGTTGGGCCCTGGATTACCTGCGTCAGGTCCATGGCCGTCATGGAACCCATGAACTCCTGAGCCAACTCAGATGATCTCCCCAGGGATGGTAAGTTGAAGTCACCCAAGATCATAATTTTGGGGAACTCAACCACCAGTCCCGAGAGGATGACAAGAAGCTCGGGCAGGGCTGCTGCTACGCGACTAGGTGAAAGGTACACTAGCAGCAAGCCCAACTGAGCCTTAGGGCCACATCTAAGGAGGAGAGACTCACACCCGGCTATTTGGACAACAGTGGCCTCTCGCGGATACTGGTTCTCCCTCACCGCTACCGCCACTCCCCCGCCTCTTCCCTGAGCCCGAGGCCTGTGTAGCACCCGGAAACCTGGTGGGCAAAGATCTACCAAAGGGACACCACCCTCAGGTCCTAACCAGGTTTCCATAATGCAGGCCAGATCTGCATGTTCACTCTCAACCAAATCTCGGATGAGAGGAGCTTTATTGACTATGGATCTGGCATTAAGATATACAAGCCTGAGCTCAGGTGGTTGATTATCTTCGCTCCCGGTACCATGGGCCAAAGAGGGTCGGAGTGCATCACCGCTTGAAGATAGCGGAGACGCACTCCCGGATGTTGATGCGGTCCTCTGTTCGGACACCTACTGCCATTTCCTACCGTCTTTGGAATAGGTAATCCCAAACTCCGCTTCGGGGCCCCGAGGGTAGCTAGTCTAAGCTCCCTCTCAGCGTGATCAATCTCAGGCCTGGCCTGAGTAGCAGTTGGTGGACACCTCCCGGTATCTGACCGAAACTCTAAACCCTCCCCTCTCCCTAACCCCATAAAAAATTTAGCTAGAAAATTAACCAGGGGCCTCTTATTAGGTTTGTAACCGAGGCTCCTATCCCTGCCCAGCCATCTCTCTGGGTCCCAACAATTGGGCCCTTCATCAAGAGGTAGATTGGTAAGTGAGGCGGGTTTCATCCAGGAGGAGGGGGAACCCCTAAGGGCGAATAAGGCAGTGATTGAGTACTTAGTACAGTCATTGATTAAAGAATGACTTCATAGCTAATAAACATGTCCGTGTAAGCCATTATTTACAAATGGGGAAGATGTTAGTAAGATGTTAAAGTAATAAGGGACTCAATATTAATTAAAATTAGGTATTGATTAGGTAATAGGTATTAGACCCGGTCAATTGCTGCCATTGTTGCTGTTGCCGCCGAGCTCCGGAGGGGGGAGGCAAGGCTACACAGTCAGTTGTTTTGCCAGTCAGTTGTTTTTGCTCTCCCCCTCCGAGTATGTACGTCGGGTGAAGTTGTTCTAGTCCGTATGTAAGGCAGCGGGGATCGATTGAGGCTTGAACGGCGTTTGTTACTTGATTCTGGGGCCAGCTGATCAGCGGTAGACCCGGTCATTCCTGCCGTTGCCGCCACCGCTCCTCTGCTCTGGAGGGGGGAGGCAAGGCTTCACACCACAAAACGGTGCTAGCCTGCTGTTTTTGCTCTTCCCCTCCGAGTATGCACATCGGCTGAAGTTGATCTAGACCCATGTATAAGGCAGCAGGAATGGATTGAGGCTGGCGGAGGCATTTCAGAGTTGATTCTGGTGCCAGCTGATCTGCGGTAGACCCAGTCATTGTTGCCGTTACTGCCACCGCTGCTCTGCTCCGGAGGGGGAGGCAAGGCTTCACACCGCAAAACGGTGCTAGCCTGCTGTTTTTGCTCCCCCCCCTCCGAGTATGCTCCTCGACTGAAGTTGATCTGGCCCCATGTTTAAGGCAGCAGGAGTCGATTGATGGTGGTAAAGGCGTTTCGTAGTTGGGTCTGCTGTTTTTGCTCCCCCCCTCCGAGTATGCACCTCGACTGAAGTTGATTTGGCCCCATGTATAAAGGCAGCAGGAGTCGATTGAGGCTGGTAACGGAGTTTGATGGATGTTTCTGGAGCCAGCTGATCAGCGGGAGACCAGGCCTTAGCAGCCATTGACGCTGCTGCGGAGGGGGGAAGGCAAGGCTTCACACCGCAAAACGGTGCTAGACTGTTGTTTTGGTACTCCCCCTCTGAGTATGCACCTCGGCTGGGTCCCAGTGAGCCCCTTGGTCACCCATTGTAATGGCTTAACGTGGAGCTCACCAACTGCCGTCCATGGTCGCTGCCATCTTGGGCAAAAAAAAAAAGAAGTGGCATACAATAACTCTGTACACAACAATACTGGTTTCACCCCTTTCTGAGTGGCTATGGGCCAAGATTTCAAACCCATACTTGAGTTCCCCCTTAATGACCCTAGGGTGCCGTCCCTGAGGCAGTGGGTCTCCAAACTACAAAACACCTGGCCCATAGTACAAAAAACACTTGCAGAAGTTCATGATGCTTATAAAGCACAAGATGACAAAAGAAAACAGAACTGAGCCCAAATCTTTCAAAGTGGGAGACCGTGTTTCTCTATCCACATGTTATTTGTAGTCACTTCAACCCTC
Source organism: Vipera ursinii (assembly GCF_947247035.1). Lineage (NCBI taxonomy): Eukaryota > Metazoa > Chordata > Lepidosauria > Squamata > Viperidae > Vipera > Vipera ursinii. The sequence continues at coordinate 21,642,237 of NC_139521.1, read as the reverse complement.
TAAGAAATTGGGACCTAAATTTGTGGGGCCTTTCCCCATTAAATGCCTTATCAACCCTGTCATGGTGGAATTAGACTTGCCATTGCAGTTTATTAAAACCCAAGGTTTCCTCACCCCTTAGGCCAGTTCCTCCCCCTGTCCCTGAACCATTAATGATAGAGAACTCCTGCAAGCATAGGGGGAACGTCCAATATTTAATGGCATGGAAGGACTTTCCCACCAGCCAGAATGAATGGGTTGATCATCAATATGTTAGAGCCCCTAGATTAGTGAAACATTTTCATAATCAATATCCTGACAAACCTAAATAACTGTTCTAATTCTTTTTTCCCATGTCTTCTGCAGGTTTAATCCCTCTCTTTTGGGGTGGCAGCATGTCAGGTCCCTTTTTTGGGTGCCCTGCCATTCTGGTGGGAGGGTGAGGAGGACGCTCCGGTGGAGTATTCTTTGCATATTTTCACTTTTGCCATAATCACATGGGAATTAAGGAGGGGGATCATCTTCAGAGACAGAATGGATTTCCTCCCAGCAGGTTCCAGCCTGACTCCAAGGTTGCTCTCCCATGAGGATGACCTGTTATTTATCCTGTACCTCAGCATTCTCAAAACAACCTTGTGGCAGTGTATTGACTGCCAATGGACTGGGCAGGGGGTTGGGTTTCAAAGTGGGAAGAATAGCTTGGTGCTTGATGCGGGAATGTTAGATTCTGGTTGACCTTACTGCAACCACTGTTTCTCAGTAAAAGTACTTTGGATTAACCACATGGTGTCAAGAGTTGTACTTTCTTAAGAGAGCCAGTTGGGGGCAGGTCTTTACATTATCATTTACTATCAATCAGGCTGAAAACTGGAAGCTGCAGGCTAGTTGATAGTCCAGCTCTAGAGAAGCCACACCTGGTCCTTGGAGTATCTTCAGGGGTACAGCTGAAAAAATCAAGATGGCAGTCCAGTGGTACAATTGAACCTTTGCTCTCTTTAATGTCTGTCATGTGTGACATCCACATAAAAAAAGATAGTTGTCAAGCTCCAGAGAAATCAGGAGATCCAGGCAGTTCAAATGGGTATAAAGATTTATTGCAAGCTTAAGCTCTCTACAAGAATCAGAACTACTAATAGTCAAGCAATTTGGTGGTAGATAAGGAATTCAAGGTGGGCTGGACTTAGTTCAAATGCATTTCAAGATACATCTTGTGGTCATGAAGGGATTCATAACTGATGATGCATTTGACCCCTCCTCAGGCTCAGCCTGGTCATCTCCTACAGTAGTACTTCAAAGACATCATTGTGACTACCTTCTTTACTACATATTGTGGGAAGTCAGCCACTCCACCCCACCCCAGAGAAAGAAATATTTTTGGAAATATTTAAAAGACAGAATTGATTTTCCTAAAGGATTTAAAGGCAGAAACCAACCAACCCCCCCTCCCCAAGTCTCTCCGTCCCAAACAGAAACCAAGTCTACAGAACTGCAGATGTGAAAATCTTGTCAGAAAGACTGGAATCAGGAAACTGGGATTAGGAAGGAAGATCCCTAATATCAACACCAAAAAATCTAAGAGTCATCAGCCACAGCCCCAGGGAAGCAGGATTTGACCTTTGGGACATAATAGGATTAACCCACCACCATCAGAATACCAGAAAGGCTCAGGTAATACCAGAAATACTCAGACTCAGGTCAAAGTTCATGCTACAGGAACAACTCCAAATAAAAGGCTCCAGAGGGTATAAAAACCCACTCCCTACATGTGTTCTCTCTTTTCTTCCAGAGCCATCTTTCTGTCTGGGTCTCCTCTTCAATAAACTGCAACCTTCTTTCTAAAGCAGTCACCATGTTGTTTATTCCCGGCTTGGACTGAACCATGATGAAGACTTTTCCTTCAACAATATCTTGCAGATACCCATGACTGACATAGAGATGCTTGGTGAGAAATATCCACAAATAAATGATGAAGAAAACTTTCCTTGTTTATTTTAGAAGCATTTTAAGCACATGAATGGAAAGAGAATACCTGCTTTTTCTAAATGCTCCAGACATTGTTGATCCATTGAGCATCACTTGAACTGTTCCACAGGATGTTTCTGCAAACTAAAACAATGAGGAACATTATTTCTTACTACCCGCAAATGATCTATCTTATATTTGGTTAATAATCTGTGTTTCCAAAAATACAGAAATGTTTATTTCTGCAGGATTTATTTCGCTGCCACAATTTCAAAAGTATGTACTCATAACAAGACATGCCCACCTAGATCAATGCTGTCTGAAAATGGTTTCAGTCTTTCACAAAAGTCATGGAAGAGGAAAAATGTTAATGGTAATTGTAATAATAAAACAAACAAATACAGGTAATGCTCGACTTATGATTGGTTGCTTAGCGATTGTTCAAAGTAACAATGGACCCCTCAAAAGCTACTTACAACCAATTTGAAGTTCTGTTGTCTGCTACCCCCCTCAGTCACATGATGACATTTTGGGCACTTGGCAACTGGCTGCATTTATATAGTTCCATTCTCTGGCAAAAATCACCTCATAGCAAACAATGGGCTTGCTTAATGACCATGGCATTCACTTAATGATGTTGTAAAATCAGGTCTGGTCACTTAATGACCTGTTTTATCACTGTCACAACTTACGATAAAAATTATGTGCTCATTTATGGGAGTAAGTTGAAGGTTACTTTTAAATAATGAAGAGTTAAAAAGTCAAAATGGGGGGAGAGAGAGGATAATTCAGAATAGTGAATATATTTTTTGCCCCATTTATTATTTTTATGGATGAAAAAATAATACCTCTCCCTCTGCATGATTGCTGGTTTCCATTTTAGTTCTGTGCTTTATATATTTATTTATCACTAATATTTTTATGCTGCCCCACGCCTATTGGCTCTGACTGTAACTCAGCTTCAACAGCTTTGTAGTCCCATAATGTCAGCATGCAGTAGCATCAAGGGAAGAGTCAAAAATACCAACATGATTGAAAATATCAGAATGATACCAAAGTGATTGAAAATATCAAGGTTTGATTAAAGCTCTGCACAGTTGAAGCTCTGCCTCTTTTTACATATCTTGATGCATGGTAAAGAGAAGCAGAGCTTCAATTGCATAGTTGTGGCTGCTTCCTGATACTGTATTTTTGACATCTGATGGATGCCTATCATCACATCAGTACAAATAGTCTTTGACTTGCAATCACAATTATGGCCAGAATTTCTGTTACTAAGCGAAGTGATTGTTGCATGAATTGTGCTCTATTTTACAACCCTTTTTGCCATGGTTATTCAAATCACTGTTGTTAAATAAATCATGTGATTGCTAAACAAATCCAGCTTCCCCCACTGATTTTGCTTCTCAGAGGCTGCTGAAAAGGTCTAAATGGCGATCACATGATCCTGGGATACTACAGCTTTCAGTATCAGCACCTTGAGTCCGCTAAGAAATTTTCATTTCTTTCAATGAGGAAATGAAGCTATTAAGATTTAATGACCAATAGGAGTTATCTTTAAAGCTGGTGATTTGGGTTCATTGCATTAAAAGTATATATCACTGATACATTATGCACATTTAGCATCAGGGGCTGAAAAGAGATCAGCAAAACATACCATCTTAGATGCCAATTTCCAGTATACTGAACTGGGATTATTTTCACACTCAGTCCATTTTGGACAAGATTCATAATTGACTCCTAAAAGAAAGATGTTTCAACATAAATATAATGTGGAAAAGTTATAAAAGGCAGGATGGGAAGTATTAATATTTAATGTTACCCTCCTTCTATACGTGGCCCTAGGATCCATCAGAGTTCTTTTATCCCTAAATTGGAAAAAAATGCTTTGTTTAAAAAGCATTTATAGAATAAATAAAAGCTGTATTTTCACTGCCATTTTCAGTGAAATAACTCTTTTAGTTTCATGGGGTTAATTCTCTTACTGGTCATTTTTTAAGGGCTGAACACTGTACAATTTCTACCTCCCACCACCCTTCCAAGCAACTATTGAGGTAAGAATTCTGCTTTTCCTACCTGAATTGGAGGGATTTCCACACCAGGAAATCCCATCTGCTATGTAGCCTAGCAAAGTATCTTCCAAGGTGAGGAAATCATTATTGGTTTTCGTGTAATGATGTGCCAGGTCATATGTTTTGCTCCAGAATAAGGACTGCAAGTAGGAGGAACAGGTATTTGTCATTTTTCAGCATTAATCAAATGATTTTATATGCTCACACTCCTTTTAAAAATGTTATGAATGAGCATTTCCAAAATTTGTTTCTACTGTTTGTTTTTCTTCTTAAAAAAATTAGAAATTTTCTTCTAAAGTTGTTGTGGGGGGAAAAAAGTTCATTTAAAGGGCAGCATGACCATGTCTAAGATAAATAAATAGATGTATCATTAAATATACTGGATCCATAGCTCTTGGTAATTTCCCCTACATTTCTTCATAACAGTTGCATATATACAGTACTACATTTGACCAGAGACTACACAAAAATCTTTATTTATATTCCTGTAAATACTTCTTAGGGGTATATTCAGGATATTTTGCTGCCTGAGCTGAAAATCACTGGTCTTCTATAGAAGCTGATGAACTAATTGCTAGGACACATATTTCAACAATGACAGAGGAATCCATGGGCTATGGGCAAGATGATGACTGCAATGGGAAGATCAAAGTTTCACTTGGATATAAAAACTAGGTTGAACTTCGACTGCACATCACAATCACTCTGATAAAGTACTTTCACATTTATCAAACATGTGAATAATGGACAATTTCTCCTTTTAATTAGTCTCAAAAAACAAAACAATCTAATGTATTTTTCTGAAGAAGCTAAAGCAAACTGGGAACCCTAGATGTAACCCTTTCTCTGAAAATCCACTGGCACAACACACCTTGTTGCATGGTATGGGATATCTTGCCAGGTCCATTAAAGGCTGGTAATCTTCTTCAGTCACTCTGCACGGATCCTTGTACAGAAAAGCCTGTTCAAATAGTTTCCATACTTTGGGACAATCTTTATTTCTGCAGAAAGAGACAAAAAATGACTGCAGTTATCTTTGACTTTTATTGCAAGTCTTTGTTCATTCTGAGCCTTTGCTTTCCTGACTTTAACTTTGCAGATTTGGGTTACAGTATTGGTTATCTGTAAACAATATAATGACCATCTTAGATTCTGTAAGGAAATATGCCACCTAATCATTAGGTTCCATGTCAACTCATTGACAATCTCATTATATACTGTATCTATTACTTATTGCAGAGAAAAGGAGTTATTCCACCTGTCTCAGGAAATCTGGGAGTTGGAATCCTCTCATCCGACTGCAACCAAGGTTGAGAAATATTTCTCTAAAGTAATCTTCAAGTCATTGTAAAAGAAATAACTTGCTTTCAACCACATATTTTTCACATGTTACTAAGGAAGTTTTGGAACTTGCATCAGTACAGTCCAAAATGATAAAAAAGAAAAGTGCAAATTGCAAAAAAAATCCACATGTAAATATTTATAAGCAGATATAGTTGTGTACATGCAGTTTATAAGAAATTTGACTATTATGCAATGTGTGCATATCCACCAGCCTGACACTTGTACATTGTCTTTCAGCAACAGCCTCTCCTTTCCATATCCTTGAATAAAATACTCAGTATGTGAGAACCATGCCAAGCACATGGAAATCTCAATAATCAATACCATGGCAGACTTGGCATGCCATGGACCAGGTTTCTAGCTGTCACTATTCAATTCAGTCCGTTGAACAAAAAGTTAGTTAATATCATTTTGTACAAAGGACATCATTACACAAAGGATATATATTGCCTCCAGGACATATGTTTTTTTAATTTTAATCTACTGAATTATGTCACAATTCCCAGCTTGGTCTGTGGTAGAGTTTCAAAGCTTTGTCTTTCAGTTGTTGGACTATAAACCCGATCAATCTCAGCCAGAATTTATCATTATTATTACATTTCACAATGTGAAATCACATATGCCAATTCTTTAGCTGGTATGTGCCTTCATAGGCGTTGATTTCTTTCAAAGAACCAGGAAGTTGTAATGTATCAGCATAGTTTATATGTGGATCCAAACAGTGTGACCTTTTGCAATTCACAGGTGGGAAGTGTCTTAATGAGCAGATTTTCTGACTGTCATGCAAAACTTTTTAGTATTGCACACAGTTCCACACCACTGGAACAACCACTGCTGGTTTGTGCTATAATGTTTATTTTTATCATATAATAAATAACCTAAATACTATTTTATAATTCTTATTTTTCTATTATTATTATTATTATTATTATTATTATTATTATTATTATTATTATTATTATTATTATTATTATTATTATTATTATTATTATTATTATTATTATTATATTTTTAAACTTGTTTTTAACTTTTGTATTTTGGTTTTTAATTACCCTGTAAACCGCCCTGAGTCCTTCGGGACTAAATAAATAAATAAATAAATAAATAAATAAATAAATAAATTTCATCATATTTATATAGCTTTGTCATGCTAACAGGGGGTGGGATTTGTAGTATCATTCATTTAGATTGCAACAAATGGCCTTTGTGGAATTTAATTCCCCATAAAATAATTGTCTTCACAATTTTGGCTAATACATTGTTCAGCATTAAAGCTATATCTGAATGATTTACTAACACTTTAACATTTCTTCTTTCTAGATTGTGTTGTATTCCCCTAGGCATGTATTACTATCTGCCTTTTTTGCTATGACCTCAAGACACAGCCTTCATTTCACCCCCAGTACACAAGGCAACCTAGAATTATCTTTAACTGCTGTGGCTTAAAAGTGGTACTCTGTCACTCTTTCCAACATCCAGCTTGGCATGGATGCATCTCGAACACATTTCATCAACTGGCCTCTTTAGGCTCCTCCATAGGCAGCCTCTTCTATGGTTTCTGTGCACAGACTCTTTGTTTGCAGGAGATACCAGACACCTGCGTTCCATAATTTTTGAAAGTGCTTGGCAAGTTTTAAGTGGGTTCTTTGGAGACATGGGTTTAAGTACTCTGTGCTTTGAAAGAGCAAGCGAGACAGCAAAGTTAAGCAAACTTAACTTTATTAAGAACCAGGCAAACAACAGAAGAACAACGCTCTTATTTATACTAGCAGCTGTCAACATTTGTCCAATCAGGGCTGAGCCGGTTTCCCGCGCCGTCTGCTTCGCCAATCCGAGCCGGCTGGTTTTGACAGCTCGGAGCTGTCATCGGTAGCGCGTGCTGTTGCCAGGTGATTCTGACAGCTGAGAGCTGTCAGACGGTGGGCGCCTGCGTAGTTCTGTCCGGCAGCTTTTGACAGCTGTCAAAAGCTGCCGCGGCTTTACCTCAGCCCTGTATATTATTAATGTTAACGTTAATAAACATGTAAATACATAACACCCCTTACCCCTCCCTCTGATTGAGTTGCCGTTTTCCCGATTGTTTCTTTTTGGGGTTGCCCCATTCAAAGTCTTCTAAATAGGTGGGGGGTCTTTTTATTCTTTCGGACCGCCGGGGGATTGTTTCTTCAGTTTGTTCCTTTTCTTCATATGTATTGGGATCTTGCTCGGGGGGCGGGGGGCTTGACTCCCTTGCTTCGGGGTTTCTTTGAGAAAAGAAGTCATTTTGTGTGGGGTTTTGTTGTGGTATCATTTGTTCGGGGGGGTCTTGGTGTGCGGGTGCCTGCGGCGGCGGTTCTGGTTGCATTTCAAAGTTCCCCCTTTCCCTCATATTTTGTGGGCTGCGTCGCCGTAGTTGATCAATATGTCTGAGGATATGGGAATTGTTCCCTGTGTCAATGACGTATGATAGGGGACCTGTTTGTTCTATGACGACCCCCTGTGTCCACTTATTGCCGCCTCCGTAGTTCCTAGCCCAGACAGCTTGCCCGGTGCTGAGAGTTCTGTACCGGAGGGGAAGCTCTTGGTCTGGTGGGGATCTGTCAGGATGTAAACGGTCCAGCCTGGTAGTTAGTCTTTTGCCCCAGCGTAGTTCTGCTGGAGACTTTCCAGTAGTTGTGCAGGGGGTGGTGTGTTGTGATAAAAGGAATTGAGCAAGTCTGCGGTGCCAGTTGCCGGTGATGATTTTCTGCAGTGCCTCTTTGGTTGATTTCACCATCACCTCAGCCAAGCCGTTCGTCGAGGGGTGAAACGGAGCCATGGTGGTGTGCCTAATAGAGTTCGCCGTTGTGAAACTCTGGAATTCGTGGGAAGTAAATTGGGGGCCGTTATCGGAGTCTAATACATCCGGAAGCCCATGTGTGGCAAACAACCCTCTTAAAACTTGTATTGTGGCTGCAGAAGTTGTGCTTGTAACTGGGGCCACCTCTAGCCACCTAGAATAGCTATCAACGACTATTAGGAACATTTGTCCCTGGAATGGACCCGCAAAGTCTATATGGACGCATGACCAGGGTGTCTTGGTTGTTTCCCATCTGTGTATGGGAGCTTGGGGCTGAGCTGCTCTGACAAGTTGGCAGGGATAACACCCAGCTACATGTGATTCTATTTGCCTGTCTAAGCCGGGCCACCAGACGTAGCTTCTGGCCAAAGCTTTCATCTTGACCGTGCCCGGGTGACCTTCGTGGAGGCTTTCCAAGACTTTTAATCTGTGTTTTTTGGGTATTATCACCCTGCTGCCCCATAATAAACATCCCTGATGGGAGGATAATTCTTTTTGTTTCAAAATGTAAGGTTGGAATTCTGGGTCTGGGGGTGTGGATTGCCAGCCTGAAGTGACGTAGCCTAAGACTCTGCCCAGGATTTTGTCTGCAGCTGTGGCTGCAGAAATGTCCTTGACTGATAATGGGCATTCTGGCAGTTCGGAAATAGCTAGGATCTTTCCAGCTGGTGCAGGGTCTGGGTCAATTACTGATTGGGGAAGTCTGCTAAGCCCATCTGCATGACCCATGCTTTTCCCTGGTTTGTATTCCAAAGTGAATGAATAGGCTGACAAAAAGGTGGACCATCTAAGGATGCAGGGGGATAATATTTGGGGCGTCTGTTTGTTTACTGTAAAGATTCCTAATAGGGGCTTATGATCCGTAAAAATGGTAAATTGGCGACCATAGAGGTAGTCATGAAACTTTTTTACTCTAGCAACTATGGCTAAAGCCTCTTTATCTATTTGAGCGTAATTGCGCTCAGGTTTTGACAGCGTTCTGGAATAGAACGCTACAGGGTTTTGAGTTCCCTCCTTAGTTAAGTGGCTTAGGACTGCTCCAATGCCGTAGGGCGAGGCATCACATGCCAGACATAAGGGTAGCTGTTCGTTGAACAGTGCCACCATAGCGTTGCTAGTCAGTAAGTTTTTTAGAAGTTTAAAACTTTTGTCATGCTGAGGTGACCAAACCCAGGGTTTGCCTTTGTCTAATAGCCTGTGGAGGGGTTCAGCGATTGAGGCTTTGTGAGGCAGGAAGGTATGGTAGAAATTAACTAACCCTAGGAAGGCTTGGAGTTCCTGTTTATTCTTTGGGATGGGTGCTGTTTTGATGGCTTTTATTTTAGATTCAGTGGGGTGAATCCCCTTTGCATCAATTTTAAACCCTAGGAACTCCGTTGAGGGCACCCCTATGGAGCATTTGTCTCTTCTTAATTTGAGGCCAGCCTTCCTGAACCTAAGGAGCACCTTTGTTAGTTTGTCCGCTAAGTCGTTTTCTGATTCACCTGCAATTAGGATGTCATCGAAATATGGGCAGACCCCAGGGATCCCTTTTAGTGTTTTTTCCATGATTTCTTGGAAGATCCTTGGGGCTGCGGAGATGCCGAATTGAAGGCGGTTAATTTTGAACGCTCCCTTCTGCGTGACAATTGTCTGTGCTAAGGCGGTGTCAGGGGTGACAGGCAGCTGTAAATACGCCTGCGCCAAGTCTAACTTAGCGAAAATGGCGCCTGACTTAATGGCCGCGAGGATGTCTTTGACAGCCGGGACCGGGTAGGCATGGGCGTTTAATGCGCGGTTCAGGGTCGCCTTATAATCAGCGCATAATCTGATTTGGCCATTGGGCTTAATTGGGGTCACTATGGTTCTAAAACTCCCAAGGTAACTAGCCAATCTAGTTCATTTTCTTTTTTTTCTCTCAAGGCGAAGGGAACTCTTCTAGCCTTGATTCTGATTGGCATTACATTAGGGTTCAGTTTTAGTGATACTGGGGGTCCTGTGTATTTTCCCAGTGAGCTGTCAAAAACGTCCGCGAATTGAAGGCAGACGGATTCCAAGTTTGACAGCTGAGTGGCGTTGACGCCTGTCAGCGCTATCCCTAGTGCCTCGAACCAGTCCAGCCCTAGCAGGCTGGTCCTGTTTTCCTGGGTAACTAGTATAGTAAGGGGTCCCTTAAATTGTCTAAACTCCGTTGGGACTGAGGCCTTTCCCCGGAGTTTAATGGGCGTTTTTTGAAAATCCGCTAGGCGGAGTTTAGTGGGGCGTAAGGCAGGCCGTTGCCGGCTGCAGTTACAAATGTCCCTGTAAGTTTGCCAAGAAATGAGAGAGACGGAGGACCCAGAGTCCACTTCCATCTCGCAGGGGATTCCGTGAATTAGGACGTCCACCTTGACTTTGGGCTTAAGGGTGCTGTGGACCGTGTGCTCTCTCACTTTTCCCTTCACATTTTGCACTAGGGGTTTGGATTTGTGCCTGTCCCTGGGTGTGGGTTGGTTCGTACCTGCAGACGTCACCTCCAATTCATGTAGATTTTCTCGACTCCGGCTACGGCACACGGCTTTGAGGTGGCCTGTTTTTCCGCATCCATGGCACTTGGCACTGCAGAACTGGCACGATGCTCTCGGGTGGCTTCCGCTGCAGCTGGCACATTTAGCTCTGTTCGGCTGGTAGCTAGTGCTCTTGTTGTTGTTGGAAGGGCCCCCTCGGTTGTTGCGCTGAAGCCTGAGTCTCTCGAATCGCCGCTGCATGGCATCGATGTCCATGGAGATGTTGTCATCCTCTGGCCCGCTGAAGGCGCCGTCCTCCTGGTGCACAGACCCACTGGGCCCGCTATCAGGGGGACGTTGGTTGTCACCGTGGCTGTCTTCGTAGGCGATGACTTCCATCGCCACTTCGGCCAGCGTCAGAGCGGGTTTGGTGATCAGCTTCCTCCTCAGCCATTCATCTTTAAGCCCTATGACGATTTGGTCCCGGATTCGGTCCTCTAAATCGGGGAACCGACATCACCGCGCAGCGTGTCTGACCCGGGTTATAAAGTCATTAGTGGGCTCGTCAGGAAGTTGTACTCGTCGGGTGAAATTTACCCTCCAGAAAAGCTCTGACTTCGTGGGCATGAAGTGTTTACTCAGCCCCTCGGTGAGTTCAGCGTAGGAGATTGTTGCGATGAGTTCTGGACTGAAGAGTCCCACAGCGGCATCGTAGACGGCGGGCCCGCTGAGCCAGAGGAGGGTGGCTGCTTTAGCCCGATGGTCAGTTATCTTCTTCACCACCAGGTACCCTTCTACCTGGCCTAGATGAGATTCCCAGCATTCTGGGTGGCGAGTGTTGAACTCGCGAATATGGCCATGGTTCGTCATGCTGTCCGGTCGTGGGTGATGCTGCTTGCATTGTGTGGAAGCTAGGCTTCCTTAGTGACTTCAGCAAGTGACTAGCTCTGGCTAAGGGAAAAAATCTCTTCTCCCCTTAGGCGGTGACTTCAGCTATGCAAGCAGGCATCCCACCTTCGTCGCCAGTGCTTTGAAAGAGCAGGCGAGACAGCAAAGTTAAGCAAACTTAACTTTATTAAGAACCAGGCAAACAACAGAAGAACAACGCTCTTATTTATACTAGCAGCTGTCAACGTTTGTCCAATCAGGGCTGAGCCGGTTTCCCGCGCCGTCTGCTTCGCCAATCCGAGCCGGCTGGTTTTGACAGCTCGGAGCTGTCATCGGTAGCGCGTGCTGTTGCCAGGTGATTCTGACAGCCGAGAGCTGTCAGACGGTGGGCGCCTGCGTAATTCTGTCCGGCAGCTTTTGAAAGCTGTCAAAAGCTGCCGCGGCTTTACCTCAGCCCTGTATATTATTAATGTTAACGTTAATAAACATGTAAATACATAACACTCTGTTGAAAGATTCTAGCTGTATTTAAAAGGGTGAGTTCCTCATTTGAAAAAAACACTTCATTGCAGAAAGTAATGGCAGGGGTGAGGTTGGGATTTACTTACCTCTGTGACATTTATGGCAGAGGACTCCCTCTAGTCACACAGTGTTTTTAGCACCTGTCTGAAAAAGTAGCATTCAAGAAGTTTGATCATTCAATGATGATAGTGATGATTGATTGAGTGGTGGCACAGTTGTTCAAATGCAATATTACAGGCTAGTTCTGCCCATGCACCAGGAGTTCAGCCTTCCATCCTTCTGAGGTCAGTAAAATGAGAACCCAGATAGTTGTGGCCAATATGCTGATGTTGTAAACTGCCCAGAGGCTGCTCTAAAGCACTATGGAGCAGTTTATAAGTCTATTGCTATTGCTATCATTCAATTAGCTCTATCTTCTGGTCAATGAACCTACTATGCAGATGAATGTCTGATGGGTTCCCAGGACCTGTCATAGCTTAGGGGAGGCCATAGTTCCAGTTCCAAGACTGGATGTATTGTGGATAACAATATAAAAACTATTTTGTCCTCTGTCTAAAAAAAGATAAGTAGGATTTTTGTGGTCAAACTATTCAGTTTAAAGTACATGTCCAGACTTGCCCAAACATGCAATCTTGGGACAGATGTGGCTTTCGGGGTGGTAGTGGTATGAAAGAAGAAGTCATGGACATTGATGGCAGCATTTAGTGGCAGCTGTAAGAAAAAGGTTGTCCAAACTTTAATAAAAAGAGACAAAATTTTGTTCTCTGCCTAAAAAGAAGATAAGTAGAATTTTAATGATCAAAATACTGGTAGTCAGTTTAAAGTGGTAGATGCCAGACTTGTCCAAACGTGCAATCTTGGGACACATGTGGCTTTTGGGGTAGAGGCATATGAAAGAAGAAGAAATGGACATTGCTGGCAGGATTTAATGGTAGCTGTGAAGAAAAGGGTTATCAAAACTTTAATTAAACCAGCCAGAATTTTTATAGCCTACTTATTTTAAGACTATATTGGCAATAATTTGCTATTCTACAAGAATGCTGGTTGATTTATACAGGCAAATAAGTCTCTCATAAAATCATCATTTTAGCTCCCTTTTATTGGGCTCCTACATCAAGTTGCTTTTAAAACAAACAAAAAACAAAAAACCCCAACACCTGATAAACTTAGGCATAGCTCCAGGACCACAAAGGAATGAATGCTGGTTTGAAAATAAGTTTTGGACAACTTTTCATTGTGCAGAATTTCTTTATTTCCAACTACCTATCTACCTATCAACCTTTTTTTTTCTTTTTAAGACTTTTCATCAGGGTAGAGTTGGGATGACTAAATGGAGCTGAGTGTTTACTCGCTGGATGCCTTTCCTAATGGAGTTCGCAGCAGATATTTTCTCTTTGCACCCTGATAGAGAAACATCTGTCACTGCCTAGGATTGAACTCTCAACCTTCTGAGTGGGAGGTGAGTGTCTTCTTCTCTAGGCCACCATGCCACTCCCCCTACCCATCAACTAATATTGCAAAATATTAATACAATTACTGTATTAACCGTATTCCCACACCTCTTTTAAGCCATGATATATATAACTGTGATTTGCTGGTTGAGTTCACATGTTACATGAAATCAAAACAAAAAGGAACCCGAAGTACCAGTAGCTCTATTTCAAAGAGGAGGTGCCTGTTGGGAGTCATGAAGTCAACTGCATTATGATGTTATTGTGTAAGTGTATTCTTTGTGTAATGATGAAACATTATGTGCCAATCAAATGCAAACAAATGTTATTTTTAAAAGAAGTAATACATATTCATGGAAAATCTGAATGGTTGCTATGAGTCAACACTGAATTGATGGCACATAAATTATGATCCAGACTGTGCTGGCTCTTGTCTCACACCCTCCTTGGAATATGCTCCCTCCTTCTTGGTAACCTGCTGCCTTACTGTAGTCCATCACACCTCCCCCTTCATAATCACAATCAATCACAGATTCATCATTTGTGGATCAGCATTGCAGTGGTTCAAAGACATTAATCAAGATTACCAAATGGAACTAAAAGTCAATGCTAGAAGACATTTCCCATTTTCAGAATGAGATGGGTGGCATATAAATTTAACTAATTAATTTAATAGGATGGCCATCAATCTGGCAGGTCAAAAGAGGAATAAGCACAATCATATTGGGTAAGGGCATGGTACTAGTGATTATATTGCTACTTCTCATTGACTGTTTTGCCTGATTCAGCAAGGTTTTCTTTTCTTTTTAAGCAGAGCTAGAGAGGCAGTGATCTTAGTATCTTTAGACAGGGGAATGTATTTTCTGTAACTTTTACAGATGCATTTCAAATAATTTAATAAACCCATTCTTAGTCCAAAACACACCATGACCTCACAAAAGCATTGAACTAACTTATCTCAGTTTTATAGATGAATGAATATGAAATTAAAGATTTATATGGTGGCTTAATGCCTCTTAGAGTTGTAGCTCTGCTTATGAGGTTAAAAGTTGAAAGGGGCAAGATCTTTGTTTTTCAAACAGGTGAAATTATATTAAGGGGTTGTTCTGCCACTATTGCATCTTTATGGGCATTTAAGCTATTTTTTTCTAGCACTGACTGCCCCATGTATAAGATATTTGTGACCAGTACACATCCCAGGGATATATCTACTGGCAATTAGTCAAACCTTGGGAGATCTCAGAATGCCCCAACTGGTACTAAATATCCAGAGGATCCTCTACTACTGGGATGTGATCATTAGAACACACAGTTTTCTATGTCAGCTAAGCCAAGGATGAATTTACTTTCTCATTCTATACATTTTCTTGAGATCTGCCCATCATTTCATTATCTGCTCCTTTTTATAACCAGGTTCAGCTTGAATTGACAGGATCTTTCATCTGCTTTTCAAGCCTTAAGCTTGAACTTGCTATAAACAATAAATTTATTTTGAACTTTTAGCAGATATTTATTTATCAAAATTTCTTCAGCCATTCAGTGAAAAGTTGGGTGGAAACAGAATAAAACCACAACCAATCCATAACCATCTCCCCCACACACAAAAAAACCCCAATTTGCATCCCCATTCCTCCCAAATTTCAGATCCTACACAGTGTACTATTATCCAAACCAGAGTCTCACTAACTAACATCCAGGCCAAAAGCAAGGAGACCAGATCTTCTGAAAGGTCACTAGGGTTAGAGTACAGTATTTCTGTGGTTAGTCTGTTCCAGTTAGTCTGGTTTGGCAGTCTAAAAGCAGTGCAGAGCAGGGAGTTATATCAGCTTATCTTCCAAACACAGACAGCCCCAGAGGGAGAGATTGAAGAGGAGCTTCAAAACATAAATGAGGTAAAAATCAGAATCTAGAAGGCTTGCTACTTGGTCCTATTTGACTACAGAAACTGGAAGGTAGTTTAACATGGGTGTGGTATGCTAAAGACTGTAAGCATACTTTTTATGCTAAATTTAAATACAAACAATTAGAACAATAAAAAACATATCTGTGTAACTTAAAAAGCAAGTGACTCAATGGTATTTTTGGTGCAACAAAATATTTTGAAGAGTCTAGACATATTTGAAATGCTGAGTGTCACACAGAGAAAAATAAGATGGAGAAAAGGTCAGAAGACTAGAGGAACTTGGCTAAGAATGTATGGCTCAGAGTATTAAACATCTGAAGCAAGTCAGGAAATAGAACAAAGGAGCCTTTTTCTCTACACAAGCACTGCCTTTGAATTATTCCAGAGTGTGTGGTATTGACCTCCTGGACCTGAAAAATCAAGGAAAAATGATGAAAGGAGAATGGAGATTGGTGGATGGATCATGAGACATTCCTCCTATAATACTGGTCCATGAAGAAATTACCACTGCTAGACCTAAAAATATTTAAGTATTAAAAATTGAACATTCTGATGATGCTGAAGTTTAGCAAGGTTATGTTTTGTGACCAAGAAGCTTCAGAAATCATGGTGGTCTTGTGCTGTCTTCACCTAGTTTCCTTAGAATTACTTGTGTTCATTTTAAAAAGTATTTAAAAACAGTTTTCAGAATATTAATTGTACAAAACATGCAATGTTTATATAGTCTTTTCAACAGTTCAAAATACTCTACACGTTTTATATTTCTTATAACGATCCTAAGAAATTAGTCAATGTTTATTACATTACAATGCTAATGGTGAGAAAATGATGAATTCATTCAAGTTGGAAGCAGCAGATGATTGTTAGGACTACAGCAGTATTTCTCAACCCTGACACTTTAAGATATGTGGTCTTCAGTTCCCAGAATCTGGCTGGGAAATTCTGAAAGTTGAAGTCCATACACCTTAAAGTTGCCCAGGTTGAGAAACATGGATTTACAGTATCTGCTCCAACCTTTAGAACTATTATAGGATAAAAACAACCTATTTAGTTACAATCAAACCAATGGTTAAAAATGATAGTCATAACTGCTGGTAGAAAAGAACTTTTAAGTTATTATTAAAAATGTCTCTAACTAACTAAATCAGCAATAGATAATTTTTCCTGCAGCAGAAATGTGAATGTTATCAAAGTTAAGGGCAGAATTGAATTAGAAGAATTCCCGGGTCTCCTCCCATCTATGCTCCTATGAATTCCTCTTTGTAGGATTATGGGCAGTGCTTTTTTTCTAAAAAAAAAAAAAAAGATGCCGGAACTCAGAGGTGCTGTCACTGGGAGCGATGCCAGTGTCTTGCTATGGCGTCACTGCCTGTCCTTTGCACCCCCGCCCCTGCAGCTCAGAGCCACATGCCATGGGGATTCCCCTCCCCACAGCTGTGGCTTGTGCTGAGCCCCCACCCAGAGCTGCTCCGAACCCCCACCCAGAGCTGTGTTCCTCGTGGCAGTGGTCTCCGGCGCCAAGCAGCCTGTTTCCAACCACATCCATAAAAATTTGTAACAAACATTGGAATTCTCAAGGCCATGTTTGGTATTTCCCAGCAATCTGTTACTGGAAGGAAAAAGTAATCCCTGCTGCGTTACTGATCCCAGAGAAGCATTTGCATGTATGCAGGTATCCTTAGGGTGCCATAGTTATGGATGAGAAATATTGTTTGCAAAGTTGGCATTTCTGGATGTAATACAGATATTTTGGACTTATTTTTGTTTCTTTGCATGTTTGATATTTTTAAAAAGGCATATGCTACTGACTACACTTATGCACATATGTAACATCTTTTGCTAGGATATATGACCACTGCTTGTCCAGAATGTGAAAAGTGAAAGATTGTGACTAAACAAAATTTTAATGTACAGATAATACCACTAGAAATTATTTTAGCCTTTTTAATAAATGTTTTTATTGATGTTAAGCTCACCATGAAAAACATTGTATATTGTTATGTATATACTAGGTTAATTATTTAAAGACTGAAGTGCAACATAACTAGATTCTAAATAATCTATTTTCAAAACACACAACAGTCCAAACAGTAAAAGTAAAGTCCAAATTAAAAATATTTCATTCTTAAGAATTGTTTAATTTAAAGTGGTTTAGTTGTAATAGATGGTTATAGATTCAAAATAGTTTTCAAGAGTGTACAAAAGATACTATTTTTTTCTAGCATCAGCTAAATTAGACATGTTACATTGAGAAAAATATTTCTCATTTTTTTCCTGTTACCTTTATTTATTTCATTGCAGAGATGTTAACGTAGGAAATAGATTATTTTGTTATCTAATTTTACCTTCCAAAAAACAGAAGCAGATGAAAAATGTGATGTTCTTTCCTGTTGGCTTTTTTGAATTAGCTGTTTTAGATTCTAAAAGTTTAGTTCATAAAGAAGCAACCTTGAAATAATTTTAATGTCCTCCTCTAGTGCAGGGTAGGTAACCTTGGCTCTTTTATGACTCAAGGACTTCATCTTCCAGAATTCCTGAGCCAGCATGGCTCAGCATGGAAACCTCTCTCTTTCCCCTCAGTGTGGCTGGCTCAGAATTTCTGGGAGTTGGAGTCTACGAGTCATAAAAAAGAGCCAGGATTGCCTACTCCTAAAGCCAATAGAGGGAGCTTTTTTTTTCTTTTTTCTTTTTGCAAAAAAAAGGTGCCAGAACCCCGTTCGGAGTGTTCTATGAGAAAAAAAGCCCTGATTATGGGATAAATGTATTTTATCTATTCTTAAAAGACATAGCTGCCAACAGCTGGAAATTACTGGTTAAAGATAAGGAAAGTAACATACTATATATGTTGTCAAAAAGTTAAGGCTTAGAATAGAGTTGTGCAGAGGCAAGCAATGAAAATGTGCAGATTGTAAAACAATGCAATTCATGCAAAGATATATTACAAATACTTGGTCTTCCATTCTGTTGTGTAGTGAGTTCTTTGGAGGCCGGAAGCAAGATGAGAGGTTTCAAACAGGAACATTGCTTTAGTGAGGCAAACAGGAACAGAAGTGAATCAGAGGCTTCTGCGCAGCTACTTATACGATTGGCCACTAAATCATCCAATTCTTGGAGACTGCATGTCTGGCTAGTCAGAGACCGTTACACAGACACCTCACTTGAGCAACCTTAAGCAGCATTCAAAAGACATGTGAAAACAAGTAAGATCCCAATACATTACACATTCTCTACCTCATTAACAGCCCAATTTAATACAATGGAGAATGAGATAATTGCAGAAATTCAAATTTTAGTTAGCTTTATATGTAATCCCATCTGCAGCCTCTCATTATTTGACCTTGACTTCCAGATTGAAGGTGTGTCATGTTGATTACCTTCCAAAACTATAAGAAAATAATGTGATGATCACTTGAATTCATCGTATCCCATTCACATAGGTCAATAACACATTATTTTTTGTATTTATGGCATGTACCAAAAATGTATTAATCTTAGGGATGAGCCAAAAATAGTTTGTTTTAGCACCTATATACTGCTTCACAGTGCTTTACATCCCTCTGTAAATTTTACCTAGGTCTTTATATCTACTATCACCAGTCAACAGGCTTAACTAATGCATGTTTATTCAGTCCTTATTCCAAGATGACAAGAAGACTGTAGCACAGGTTTCAGTGAAATCCAAAAGAAAAAAAATAATTATTTTATGTGCCTAGGCAACTTTTCTATTCAGTTTTGTAAATATGGGTTTTGAATAAACCAGTGAATTTGAACCAAATAATATTAAATGTACTTCATTTTTAAGACTTCCTTAAGTTGGTGGGTATCATATGCAGCGAGAGATTCTATTTCCAGATTTTTTTTCTCCATTTAAAAATAAACCTGCTTAGTGCAATGTTATAAGTATATTAATGTATCAGTGCTAATTTTTGTTCTGATATATGGTTTAACTGAAAAAGATCAAAATCTAAAAATGCTCCCATTTTTTCTCATGAGAATTCAGGTAGTCCTCAATTTATGACAACTGAGCATAAAATTTCTGTTACTAAGCAAGGCAGTTGCTAAGTGAATTTTGTCCCATCTTATGACCTTTCTGCCACAGTTGTTAACAAATCACTACAGTTTTAAATGAATCATGTATTCATTAAATGTATCTGGTTTTTCCCCCCTTGACTTTGCTGTTCAGATGCAAGCTGGAAAGATTACAAATGGTGATCACATGTAGTCACTTTGATCAATAATAGAGCTACATTGCCAAGTTAAAACTATCACCTTCCAAGTCAGAGGACTGACAAATCTAATTTTTTGGGTGAGTAGGCAATGCAACTGCCAAAATCAGTAGAATAATTTCCCTCCAGTCTGAGGTAGAAAACAGAAATCTGAATATAATGTAGGCTTAAACCTATTTTCAGAAACAAAGAGAAATTTCAGTCTCTCAGAATCAGAACATATATTCCTAGTAACTTTTTAGTAGTAGTCTTTTTAATTTCAAAAAGATTACATGCAATTTATTATTTTTTTAAGCATGAATGGGGTTAAGCATATGTGATTAAGCAGGAAATTAGCTCTTTCTCCCAATACTAAAAACATGTTGTGATTGTAGGTGTTGTGTACTGGGTTCGTTGCTTGAGAGAAGAGACGAGGCGAGTGAGTTCAGTCAGGAACATTCTTTATTTGCTTGCAGGAACCAAACTGGGGAACAGGGCTGCAAATGCAGCTATTTATACCCTGGCCTCTAGGTGGCGGCCAATAGGTTTAAAGCAACCTATTGCCGCCCTAGAAGCAGCCAATGGCGGCACTGGAGATGGGTTGTCTGAGGAGCTGCGAGCTGTAAGCCAGCTCCCTGCTTAAGCAACTTTCCAGCAATCAAACCCACGTGATACACTCAGTAAAACAAAGCCCAATACATTACACCCCTTCCTCCTAGAATGTACACACATTATAGCAACAAAAGAAATAAGTACAGCAATTACAGGGTTTGCACAAAATACAAAATAGTAGTATGCATGAGTACAGCATTGTTCCAAATATTCGCTAATACAGAGGCTTTCCTGAACTAGCAGCAATTTTAGTGACAACACATTACAATACAATTATTTTAGGACAAAATCCTGTAAGTATGCAGGAGGTTTGCAAACCCTTGTAGATCGCCTGGGGATCCTGTCAACTCCTGGTCTACCAGCTTGCCCGCCGGGCTGGGTAGACCAGGGTCCTTGAGTCCAAGAGAGTCTGGCTGACTCGAACTTCTCTGGCTGGCCATTCCAGGTCAGCCCACCCCAGAGTCCATTGTTTGTGCAGAGTTTGCACAGCGGCTATATTGTTTGGGTTGACTATCCCCGTCGGGGGACACATTGCACATCTGGGCTTTACCCCTCTATGACCATCTCCCCGTTGCTCTGACTGCTAGGGTTCTCAGAGCATGTGAATTGTTCAGCCTGGCTGCCGGTTTGAGGTCCTTGAATTGGATCTGGAATGAAGTCCTCGCTTTGTGGCCATTCTGGAAACCACTTCCTCAGCTGATCAATATGGTGGCGAACGACTTGCCCGCCATCTAGGGTCACTTCATATGAGAGAGGGCCCGAGATTTTGGCAATTTTGCCTGGCACCCACAAGTTCCCATGCCCATAGTTCCGGGCCCACACCCATCACCAACTTGCAACCCCCTCGGAGGTCTTGGGCGAGAGGCATCTGTTCTGTTCTAGCCTATGACTGGCCCTGTTGGAATGTCAGGGACAACCCCTTTTTTATAATCAATAGGCTGGAATTAAGCCAACCAAATTTATTTGCAAAAACTAAACAAAATAGTTCAAAACAGAGTTAGACAAATACAGGCCGAGACTATATCAGAAGCTCTTCAAACGGTTGCCTTCAGCAACCAGCACCTCCCACACATTCCCCTTTTAAACAGCAGTCTCAAGGCATGGCTTCTCTTTGCCTTCTCCCGAGGTGCCTCATTGCTTTTCTTTGTTCACTTCTGCTAGTCTGCCTCCTGCTTCAAGCGTCCCTGAACAGAGCCAGCTGTGGATTGTCTTCTTCCAATCTTTCAGGCTCACACAGCTGGGTCTGAGGAGGAACAAGATGGGAGGGGCCTGGCTGAGAGCTCTGCGGTGCATCAGAACTTTCCTCTGCAATCAAAGGCTCTCCAAACCCCTCCTCCTCCTCTTCAGAATTGTCTGACTCAGCTGCCAAAACCACAGGCTGATGCTGAATCACAACAGCATCTGCTGCCACCTGGTCTGGGTGCAACCTGTCCAGTTCTGGGATTCCATCCCCAGCACAGCTCTGCTGGGCTTTTGCCAGTTGCCGTGCATGTCGTGGTATGCTGGCAGAGCAGGAAATCGGCCAGTCTGTGGTGCCAAGCCCCAGTCACTATGCGCTTCAGTGACTCCTTTGTAGTGCACACCATTCATTTGGCTTCCCCATTACTAGACAGATGAAATGGAGCCCATGTCATGTGCCTAATGAGGTTAGTCCTCAAGAAGGCTTGAAATTCTGCCACTGTGAACTGGGCCCTGATATCGGATACTACGACATCTGGAAGCCCATGCATTGCAGAGTTTCCTAAGCACCTGGATGGTCCTAGCAATAGACATATTCACGAATGGAATAGCGTCCAGCCATTTAGAGTGGCTGTCGACCACTATAAAAAATAGCTATACCTGAAAGGGCCCAGCGAAGTTGATATGAATCCTCGACCAGGGAGTGTGTGTCTCCTCCCCATCTATGGACAGGAGCGTGTGGCATTTCAGGCCTAGACTGCTGACACATGTAACACCTGTGTACTATGGCTTTATCTAATCCTGGCCACCATAAGTAGCTTCACGCCAATGCCTTCATCTGGACAATGCCCGGATGACCTTCATGAAGTGATTGCAGTACCCTGTCCCTTAATGAAGTGGAAATGATGACCCTGCTCCTCCATAGAATACAACCCTTGTGAGCTGAAAGCTCGTGTCTACGTGTGAAGTAGCTCTGAAACTCGGGTCCAGGACTGTTTTCCAGCCACCCCATGTGAATCCAAGATAGCACTCTGCTTAGAATCTTGTCTGCAGCTGTTTCTGCAGCTATGTCCCCAGTGTGGAGGGGAAACTCAGGCAAGTCCTGAATAGACAAAATGATCTGGGGCCAGACCTGGCTCGATTTGAGGCAGTGGAAGCCTGCTGAGGCCATCTGCATGGCCCATATCTTTTCCAGGTTTGTGAATTAGCATGAAACTGTAGGCCAATAAAAAGATGGACCATCTTAACACCCTAGGGGATAAGATGTGGGGTGTCTGTCTGTCTGTAGTGAATAACCCCAATAGCGGTTTATGGTCTGTGAAGACCGTGAAGTCCCTGCCATACAAGTAGTCATGGAATTTTTTACCCCAGCTACAATGGCCACTGCCTCTTTATCAATTTGTCCGTAATTACACTCTGCAGAGGACAGTGTCCTCGAATAGTAAGCAATTGGGACTTGAGTCCCATCGCTCTCCAAGTGGCTTAAAACAGTCCCCACCCTGTATGGGGATGTGTCGCACGTAAGGCACACTGGCATCAACTCTTTAAAGTGGGTGATCATTGAACTGGAGGACAGTAGAGCCTTCAATGCCTTAAAGCTGCTTTCATGTACCTCGGTCCATTTCCAAGCAGTGTTTTTATCCAAGAGCCAGAGTAACGTGTCTGCCACTGCAGCCTTGTTAGGAAGGAACGCCTAACAAGAAAATTTAGGAGGCCTATGAATGCCTGAAGCTCTCCCTTTGTCTTGGGGCTGGGTGCCATCTGAATGACTTTCATCTTGGACTCGGCAGGGTGGATGCCATCAGCATCGATACGGAAACCCAAGAACTCAGTTGAAGGAACTCCAATACTACACTTGTTTTTCTTAAGTTTAAGGCCCACTTCATGAAGCCGTTGAAGGACGGCTCTGAGCCTCCTTGCAAGAACCTCAGTGGACTCACTGGCGATGACCACATCATCGAAGCAGGGGCAAACCCCCGGAATGCCCTTGAGCGTACACTCCATAATCTTTGAAAAATGTCAGGGGCAGACGTTTTACTTTAAAAGCCCCTCTGTGGGTTACAATGGTCTGTGCCATGGCTGTGGCCTCTTCCACAGGAATCTGTTGGTAGGCCTGGGCGAAATGTAACTTTGCAAAACTGTACCCCCTTGCAGTGATGCCAGGATGTGGCTCACTACTGGTACCAGGTACGCATGCTGTTTGAATGCACAATTAATTGTGCACTTGTAATCAGCGCAAATTCTGACCTCTTCATTGGCTTTTAGGGGCATGATGATTGGGGTTACCCATTCACCCCCATCTATGGGCTGTAGTACCCCCTGTTCAACTAGCTTATCCAATTCAGCATCTATCTTGTGTTTAAGAGCAAATGGCACTCTACAAGGTTTAGTCCTGACTGGCATTACAGTAGGATCTAGTTTAAATGAAATCGGCAGGCCCTTGTACGTTCCTAGACCTGAGTCAAACACATCTGCAAACTCCTCGCATACTGTTGATAGACTCACGACTTGCGCCCAGTTGATACCGGTGACTTGGATGCCTAATGCATCAAACTAATCGACCTCGATCAGGCTTGCTCGCTGACCCCCTACTACGACAATGTCCAGATGCTCAGAAAACCCCTTAAATTTGACAGCCAATGACTCTGGCATTCTGGAAGTTGGTCAGTATAATGTTAGATGGCCTGAGCTTGGCTCAACTCTTGCTGCGATTGCAGATGACCTTGAATGTTTCAAGTGATATAATGGACATGGCTGAGCCTATGTCCAGCTCCATCTTGCAAGGGACCCCTTGCAGCTCAACCTGGAGTCAAAATTTTGGCTTAATGGGGCAGAGAGTGTGCGGCAAATGCTTCTGCAGCTGGAACAAAACCCTATGCTAAACTGCCCAGGGGACCCGGTACCTCTCCTGAACGGAATGTCTGACTGGTGGTTCGATTGCTGGTCCTTCTGGCAACCTTTGCAGACAGATGCAATGTGGCCGGTCTTCCTGCAGGCCAGGCACGTGGCTGTCCGGAACCTACAGTCCATACATTGGTGGCAGCTGCCACACACTGGGCACCTTAAGGAAGGGATCTGCCTTGTAGGTCATCCCTTGTCACTGCAACATTGTTGGTCGTTGTGCCTTTGGAGCTTGTCAACTTCTGTGTTGTCGTCGGAGTCTTCAGCATGTTCGGCATCCTCGTGGTGGATGGCCTGCTCGTGCTGTGCTGTTTTGGTGGGCTGCATGGCTCTTACAGCCCCGCTGCAACTCTCAATTCCAGAGGCCACAGATGAGCTGGTCCCGGAGCCTCTCCTCTACATTGGAGAACTGGTACAGGCGTGCAGCCTGCCTCAGTGCCGCGATGAATTCGGACACTGTTTCAGCCGGCTGTTGAACCCTCTGTTCGAACATGTGGCACCAAGCAATTACCGAAAGCTTGGGCTGGAAGTGGTCGCTGAGCTGTTTCTTCAAGTCCGTGAACATTACGGACTCCAATGGTGTCGGCGCAAACAAGTTCTCTGCAATGTTGAACGTGGCTAGGCCGCAAACACACAGGAGCGTAGTGGCCTTCAGGCTGTCCTCGGTGACTTGGTTGGCGCAGAGGTAGTTCTTGACCCTGGATAGATACAAAGACCATCTTCCCAGGTGAGCTATGTCAAATTCTTCCAGCTTTCTGACATTTGCCATTTTGGGTTGGTCTTCGTGGCTGGGCTTGTCGTGTCCTTGTCCTGCTCCTTTGTATGCCCAGGGACTGATCCTCAGGGCTCGTGGTGGCTAGCATGGCTGTGCTAGCCCGACCGTAGTGGGGGGAACTGCTTTCCCGCCAGGCGTGTTCCAGCCTCTCCCCTAGTGATTCTCAGCTCTGTTGAAGGAGCAGGATCCCAACCTTGTCACCAGTGTTGTGAACTGGGTTCATTGCTTGACAGAAGAGATGAGGAGAGTGAGTTCAGTCAGGAACATTCTTTATTTGCTTGCAGGAACTGAACTGGGGAACAGGGCTGCGAATGCAGCTATTTATACCCTGGCCTTTAGGTGGTGGCCAATAGGTTTAAAGCAACCTATTGCTGCCCTAGAAGCAGCCAATGGCGGCGTTGGAGATGGGTTGTCTGAGGAGCTGGGAGCTGTTAGCCAGCTCCCTGCTTAAGCAACCTTCCAGCAATTAAACTCACGTGATACACCCAGTAAAACAAAGCCCAATACATTACAGTAGGTCAAACTGATTTTTGAAGGTGAAATTTATACAATTCAACATTTACTTTTAAAACACAGTTTAAAGTGTTGTAGTGATCTCTTTCTGATTTTGTCACTGCTTTATTTTGACATGAGGTAGTTTTTGTTTAAGAGATCCTCACTTAACAACCTGTGCAATGCTTGTTTAACAATGGCAACCAGGATTGCTGGAATTGCTGTTTCTGAGCTGTGGGGTCACACAACATTGTATTTTACAACCGAATTGCTTGGCAACAGAAACTGCCATTGTTAAGTGAGAACTATCTGTATTGTTTCTCTGAATGAAGAAAAGACAAAGGTAGCATATTGGCTTATAGGTAGTGCTTGAGATAAAACAGATCACTTAACAAACATTCAAAGTTAGACACTCCAAAATTACATACAACCCTGTTTCAAAGTTACAATGGCTGCAGCACCCACGTTTGTGCTTACAACCAACCACAAAGATGCTGCAGCACCTCCATCTTCTCTCCCCATCCCAATCTGCTGAGACCCTTCAACGGTTGGGCCTATTATTCACATGCCCATCAACCATCACACTTTCCTTTCGAAGTTCTCTGGACCTTATATTGGGGAAGAAGGGCAGGCCACATGTTCCTGGGCTGCACAGAGGTTTTTTATTTTATTTTTTATTTTTATTCCATTTATATCCCGCCCTTCTCCGAAGACTCAGGGCGGCTTACAAGCTTAGCAGTAGCCTTCATTCTATGTATATGCCTGCTTGTTAGGGCTTTCATTCACCCCCCAAGCGGCATTATTACAAAGTCAGCTTAATTGCCCCCAACAATCTGGGTCCTCATTTTACCTACCTCGGAAGGATGGAAGGCTGAGTCAACCTTGAGCCTGGTGGGACTCGAACCTGCACTAATTGCAGGCAGCTGGTGTTACTTAAGGAGGCATTAGCCCACTGCTCCACCAAGGTGATCTGAACATGGCTGCCACCCACTTGTCAGTGAAGACAAAATGGTGGCCAGCTGACAAACTGCTTCATTTTGTTGTTTTAAAGAGATCTGCACAGTGCTGCAGATGCTTTCTGCAATATTCAGAATCATTGTGTAGATCTTGTTAAGGCAGCAAAACATTCGGTTCACTGGGCCACACAGTGGTGACCCACATGTAGCTTCCCTTGCTCTACTTAACAACGTGGGTATTTAATGATTCATTAGGGAGAACAGAGATGGGGGGGGATGTTAAGTGAGATGCTTCACCTAACGACCATTGTGACATGCCACTGTAATGGGCAGGTTCCATAACAGTTATATTTTGAGGACTATCTGTATTTTATAACCAGATACATGTGGATTTGTCATCCATCTTATAATTTTACATAAATGGGATTAAACCATCAATTTATAAACACAATAAAAATAGGCCTATAACATTAACAAATATAATGACTGATGTAATCAACCTATAACTTTTGGAAGTCTGGATGTGAGATTACCAACCACTCCACCATTTAATGACTTACAAAATTTAAATATTACAGAAACAGAAATGATGCCTAAAAGATGAAGAAATGTAGGCTGAATAATATATACTTCCCAGCCTAGCCTACCTGCTTGCCTAACACAGAAAATGTTGATTTGCATAATGTAGATTAAAAAAAACTTCATCCCATAAATACTGGATAAGTACACTTCACAAAAAATATTGAAGAAATACTTTGGAATTAGAGTAAACATGTGCATGGCATCTCTCTGTTTAAAGTAGTGCGATCAAATTTTGATGTGTTTGTCTTTATAGAAAAGAACAGTTATCATTTAAAATCATTAGCAACCATAAAAGAAAGGATGTAGATTAAGATTAATATATTTCCTCAAATCCTCTAAGAGTATGATTCTCTACAGAATTCAGCAATTTCAAGAAAAATTAAATGTAATTTTAAAATGGTATGCATTTAGAAGTTGTTTTCACGTAATACTATTTAAGTAGGGTTTGAATTTGATTTTTAAAAATGTAGCCATACTTTTTTCTGATTTCCAAATGAGTCTGGAAAGAAACAATGCCATGTCTTAAGAGTTATATTTATTTCAAAGAATTGTCTCCTTTTAAAGCAATAACATCTCTCTTTCAGGTTCATACTGATGTACTAAAATTGCAATGCCTTGATAAAATTCCGGAAGCATCTTGCTAACACAAAGATAACAATACATTCCTTTACTATTGAGTTTTTGCAGATTACCAACCCCATTGCATAAATTATTACAAACAAGTTTTTAAAAATACAGTGTTTAATTCTATCAGCCATGCATTTGGGAATTTAATCACATTTCTCCATGTCCTGATTTTAAAATCCTGATTTCCTTGGGAATGTAAATTAACAGGACTTTTTTGTAACCCTGGGATACTTGCTTAACAACGAGGCACATGAGGTTTACTCATGAATTAATATTCCTACTAGAACTACAATCTTGTTTGCATTAGTGGGCAGGAAACCCAACTGAATATATTTAAATTTATTTCTGAGTAAACTTTATAGAGAGAGCCCTGAAATGCAAGGCCATGATTCAAGACAAAGCAAAATCATGAAGACCCAGAAGTTTTCTCTCCCCAAATTCATACCTGAAATACAGAGGTAATCTACAGATAGTCCTCCACTTACTATACAACAGTACATTTAGTGATCTTTCAAAGTTACAATACTGAAAAGAGTGACATGATCATTTTTCATACAATTGTTGAAGCATCCCCATAGTCATGTGATCAAAATTTAAACGCTTGGCAACTGATTTATATTTATGATGGTTGCAGTGTCCTGAGATCATGTGATCATGTTTTGTGACTTTATGACAAGCAAAGTCAATGGGGAAGCTGAATTCACTTAACAGCTATGCTAATCATTTAAAACAGCAATGATTCACTTAACTGTGGCAAGAAAGGTAAAATGGGGCAAAATTCACTTAACAACTGTCTCACTTAGCCATAGAAATTTTGGGCTCAGTTATGGTTGTACGTCAAGGATTACCTGTACTTTGAACGAATAATGCCATTTTATTATTGAAGAACACCTCTCATATCTATCTGTCCTCATATCTCTCATGTATTACACCCCTTCATTAGCCATTTTGCATGTTATATCTTCCACTCCCCAAGAGGTCACTGAAATGTCTTGTTTTCGGTCTGAAATTTATTTATTTATTTATTGATGGGATTTATATCCCGCCCTATCTCCTGAAGGACTCAGGGCGGCTCACAATAAAACATATAATAAGTGCATAAATCAAGATAAAATGAAATTGAGAACATCAGTGCAATAAAAAAATTAAAGAATTTAAAAATGAATTAAAAATACTAAATATAAATTAATTTAAATGCCTGTCAGTCTAGGTCAGCTTGGTGGAACAGATGTGTTTTGAGGCCGCGGCGAAAGGATTGGAGGTTTTGGGCTATCCGAAGCTCAGGGGGGAGCTGATTCCATAGGGTTGGTGCTCCCACAGAGAAGGCCCTCCCCCTGGGGGTCGCCAGCCGACATTGCCTAGCTGACGGTACCCTGAGGAGGCCTGCCACATCATGCTAAAAAAAGTCCTTGGTTTATAACATCAGAACCATGAGCCCCAGTGAATCATTCTTAGCAGAAAAAAGTTGTGCTCTTTGGAATATGCCACATTCAGAGGACTGTGAAAAAAACAGCCAAAAGGTCAAGTTGCTGGAGCAAAGTTGCAACACTTTGGTTTTGTAGTTCAAGAGAAGGGAAGGTTAAGTGGAAATATGATAGAGGTATCACTCACTCATACTACTAAAGTTTTCCTTTCCCCTTCAGATTTTGCTCTAGTGATGGGTAATTTTAAACAGAATAACAGAGTTACAAGAGTTCTTACAGGTCTTCTAGTCCAATCCCCTGCTCAAGCAGGAGATCCTATACCATTTCAGACAAGTGGCTGTAATTTTCAGAAAAAAATGGATTTTCAGAGAGGATTAAGCAAATTCATGGCAGAGAAGGCAATCAATTGTCACTCTAACTTAGGTATTATTTCTAATATTAGCAACAACAGACCTATCTATACTACTTGCTGTAGAACAGACATGTCAAACACAAGGCCCGGGGGCCAGATCCGGCCCGCGAAGTGGTTTCATGTGGCCCGCGAAGCCATCCTGAAAACAGTGAGGAAACGGCCCCCACTGCCATGGACCTGGCACAGAGACCCTCCTTCTGCCAGAGACCCTCAGATCTGTCCCACTCCTGCCCAGGCCCCCATAGGCACCCTTGATGCGAACGATGTAGAGCTGCCCATGCCCACCCAGTAGACCATACGCACTCTAGCCACGCCCACCAAGTAGGCCATGCCCACCCTGGCCATACCCACCCGGCCCCTTGAGGGCAACCGCAATGCTGATGCAGCCCTCAATGAAATTGAGTTTGACACCCCTGCAGTAGAAGAAGTGTAGAAGTGTCTCTGTATATTGATTTCCCATTGATTGAAATAGTTTGCTGGGATAAGTGAAATTTTAATATGATCAGCCCTGAAGGATACAGATGCATTAGAAAGCATACATTTTTATATAATTTTATTAAATATGTTTCTTTAATAAAATATACAGCTCTCCTCAGAAGAAAATGGCATATCTGTTTGCTATATACTGTCATAGTCTTGCAAGTATAAAACCTTTCAGAATAAAATTGTTTTCAACAGCTAGAAAATACTTTTTTCTGGAAAAGAAGCTCCAGATCTTTCCTTTTCCTACTTATTTCCTTCTTGCATACCCTCTGGATCAATCCTACTTTCAGTCATTGCAAGAATACCCTATTACTCACCTAAGTTCAGGATTTATTGTATTAATGAAGTTGTAACATCTTCCCAGGAAAATTTCCAGCAAGTGTTCAGTGGTTCCTCTGCCTCTCCACTCCTGTTCTTCTGCAATGGGGATCTTCTTCCTTCCAAGCCTAAGCAGTCCAAAAACCACAAAAACAGTCAAGGTGCCCAAAAGCAGCACTATCACCCCTGTCAAAATCAGTTTCTGTTTCCTTGTCCAGGAAGAACTGTTTTGAAAGGGCATCTTGGTAGAAGTTTTTTTTTGAAAAGCAGCAGCAGCTGCACTTTCTGCCTCCTTCACTCCTGGCAGCAATGTAGCTTTTATGTGGTCCCTGCCCCTGCCCCTCCTCCTCCTCCTTCTCCTTCTCCTCCTCCTATTTTTCTCTGCTGGCTCACTGGCTCACACTTGTAAAGAAATACTTGGGAAGAAGCCTGAGAGGCACTTCTATTGGCTCAAGGGGAAAGCTTCACCTGAAATTGGACAGCACCAGCTTGACTCAGATTGTCTCACTGAATAGTGTGTGTGTGTGGTGGGGGGGAGTTGTCACTCCCATTTTAATTCTGCTTGTGTCTTGTAATTTGTTTCTTCTGGGGGAGAATACCAATATCCATTATCAAAAAGTTACAAACATTTTAAAATGCAGAAGGGTCATAACATGGGGAAAAGTAAAGGGCTTTCTAGGACTATTGCTTTTAAAAATCTTTCTATTTTCATCTTTCTCTAATGTATTCCTGCCAAGCCAAAAAGGGCCCTTAAGAAGCTCAATTTACATAAACCCAGAGAGATAGCTGTTCCTGGTTCATTTGACTAAGGCTGGTTAAAAAGTGCTCAAAGGAGCTTTTGTGCAAACACAGCCAAAACAGGAATACATAACCCTGTTGTCCATATTTATCACTTTGAATCACTGCTAGTTCAGTATACCCTTTGCAGTAACTATATTTTATTTATCCTTTGTATAAGCAAGCTGTAGTGGCCAGACAGCTGATGCTAAACTTGAACCATACTTTATAAATCAAAATGACTGAGTTCACATATCACATATTGTCTAAGCTGCCTCAGATTCCTGCACTAATTGTTCTCAGAATTTGGCACACTGACAAGAAATGCAGGATACCACTTGAATAGAAAACCTTCTCTTATTTTTTTTATTGAAAAGTTTTACAAAATTTTAATAATAACCCCCCCTCCCCATCAACCCTCTCTCCTTCCCTCCCCCCCCCCGACTTCCCAAAGCAGAATACAGGGTATTACATATAGCAATCTTATGCAAACATATGCTAAATATCTATTACAACATTAACAAACCTTCCACCCTTTAACTCCCTTATAACAAAACTAAAGTAATTATAATAACACTTCTATAATTGTTAAGAATTATTCATATGCTATTTGAAACTTTCTGAAAAATCCACCATATCTTTATCCAAAAGGCTTTAACATTTTTACATGTCCACCATATATGATAATAAGTTGCCTCTTCACTACCACATATCCAACACTTAGCTGCTTCATATGGATACATACATGCTAACTTTTTAGGATCTAAATGCCATCTATAAAACATCTTGTAAAAATTCTCAAGTTTTGTGCTTGTGTAAATTTTACATTTGTAACCCAATTTTTTCCCCAAGTATCCATCATTATAGGCTCTTGAATATTCTGAGCCCATTTTATCATACAATCTTTAACTAACTCTGATTCTGAATCAATCTCTATAAGAGCATTATATAACCTTTTTATATGCGATTGACTTTGATCTCTAATTTGCTTTATCAAATTTTCATCAACTTTTATTATACCAATTTTTTTATCTTCTATCCATCTAGCTTGTAATTGTATAAACTGAAACCAAGACTGTACTATCTTTTCTTCCTTTAAAACATTTAAAGGTTCAAAATATTCCCTTCCATCCTAAGAAGTTCTTTATAAGTAATCACATCTTGTTTCTGCTCCACATTTATATTTCCTATTGCATGTTTAGGTATTGCCCATATAGGTATTTTGTTATTTAATATATACTGGTACTTTTTCCAAACTCGGAACAAAGCGTTCCTTAAGATATGAGTCTTAAAAATATTATCCACCTTTTTGTCATAAAATAAATACGTATGCCATCCATAGAATAAATCATACCCCTCAATATTCAATATTCTTTCATCTGTTAAATTGAACCAATCACTAATTGTTGATAACACAACTGCATCATAATATAATCTCAAATTGGGCATCTTCAAACCCCCTCTCTCACATGCATCTTGCATTATTTTAACCTTTACTCTCGGTCTTTTCCCTGCCCAGATAAATTTATTAATACCTTTTTGCCACTCATTTAAATTGGCATCTTTCTTAAGTATTGCTATCATTTGGAACAAAAATAAAAATTTTGGTAAGACATTCATCTTCATGGCTGCTATTCTCCCCAACCAAGACAATTGTAATTTTTTCCAACTATCAATCTCTTTTTGTACTTTTTGCCATAACAATTCATAATTGTTTTTATATAATTTCACATTCGATGCTGTGATATATACCCCCAAATATTTAACCTTATTTACTATTTCAAATCCTGTTGATTTTTCTAACGCTTCTCTTTGTTTTATAGTCATATTTTTTGTTAATGTTTTAGTTTTTTGCTTATTAACTTTAAATCCAGAAACTTGTCCATATTGTATTATCACATCCAATAATTCTAAAACCGATTGAGTAGGAGTTAAAGTAACAACCAAGTCATCTGCAAACGCTCTCAATCTATAATCTTGATGCCTAATTTTAATTCCCTTTATCTTATTTGATTCACGTATTTTAATCAATAATATTTCCAGTGTTAGAACAAACAACAATGGTGATAAGGGGCATCCTTGCCTTGTTCCTTTTTCAATTTTACAAATTTTTGTTAAATTACCATTAACAATTATTTTTGCTGTTTGCTTTTGATATATTGCTTTAATAGCCTG
Organism: Vipera ursinii; assembly: GCF_947247035.1. Taxonomy (NCBI): domain Eukaryota; kingdom Metazoa; phylum Chordata; class Lepidosauria; order Squamata; family Viperidae; genus Vipera; species Vipera ursinii. Next base: position 21,608,915 of record NC_139521.1, on the reverse strand, counting down.
TAAAAAATAATCCCCAAATTCCATCTTTTCTATTACTTTCAATAAAAATTGCCAGTTCAATTGATCAAAAGCCTTCTCTGCACCTAAAAATATCAATGCAGCAGAGACTTGGTTGTTTCTTTCCAAATATTCCAATAAATTAATAATTTGTCTTACATTTTTTTATTGAAAAGTTTTACAGTACATTTTTGAATACAAAACCCCTCCCCTCCCCCTCCCCTCTCCCCAAACCTCCCCAACTCTCCCCTCCCCTCCCCTCCCCCCTCCCCGACTTCCCAGAGCTAAATACAGGGTATAAAAATACGAACAAACATAATCTAAAATATGCAAACAACAATAAGATATTAAATTCTATCGCACTTTAACTCTTAATAAAATAACTACAAGCTAATTATACATCATATAAATCCGCTACTTATTCAAATGCTAAGTGAAACTTTTTAGTCCCATATTTATTCTGAATATAATCTATCCATCTCTTCCACTCCACAGTATATCTCTGTTGCGATTGATCTTTCAAATACGCTGAAATCTTTGCCATCTCCGCCAAGTTCGAAACTTTTAAAGTCCATTCTTCTATAGTTGGCAGTTCTTCCTTCTTCCAATATTGCGCTACTAAAAGTCTCGCTGCCGTAATTAAATTCAACATCAATTTAATATCTACAACGGTGGTATCTGTGATAATACCCAATAAAAACAATTGCGGAGAAAACTTTATCCTTAACAATTTGTCTTACATTGTACTTCAATTTGTCTATCAGTTATAAATGATAAATGATATAAATGATCATTATGTGTCACTTGTTGCATTATATTCATTATTCTATTTGCCAATACTTATAATCAGTGTTTAAAAGAGATATTGGTCTATAATTCTTTGGTTGACTAAGATCTTTTTTTTTATTGAAAAGTTTTAACATACATTTTATCTTTAACAATCCCCCCTCCGCCTCCCCTACCCATCCCTCCCTACCCCTCCCCCCCTCCCCCCCTCCCCGACTTCCCAGAGCTAAGTACAAGGTATAAAAACAAAAAAACAATCATAAACATCCATATGCTAACAACCATAAACTCTAAATTCTATGGCTCTCTAGCTCATATAAAATAACTACAAACACTATTAATATTAAATATAAAAAGGAAAAAAAGAAAAAAGAAGAAAAAAAAAGGAAGACTTATTCAAATGCTACATGAAACTTTTTAGTCCCATATTTGTTCTGGATATACTCAATCCACTTTCTCCACTCCATAATATAATGTTCTTGCGAGTGATCTTTCAAATAAGCAGAAATCTTTGCCATCTCTGCCAGGTCAGAAACCTTTAAAGTCCATTCTTTTATTGTCGGCAGTTCCTCCTTCTTCCTATTAAGAGTCTTGCTGCTGTAATTAGGTTCAACATCAACTTAGTGTCCACAACCATAGCATCTGTAATTATACCCAACAAAAAAAGTTGCGGACAAAACTTTATCCTTTGCTTGAAAATCTTCTGCATATTACACCAAATTTTTATCCAAAAAGCCTTAACCTTTTTACAAGTCCACCATATGTGAAAATATGTTGCATCTTCATCACCGCACCTCCAGCATTTAGGCTGATAATTCGGATACATACTTGCAAGCTTTTTAGGATCTAAATGCCATCTGTAAAACATTTTATAAAAGTTCTCTCTTAAATTTTGAGCTTGTGTAAATTTTACGTTCCTCACCCAGATCTTTTCCCACGTGTCCATTGTAATAACTTCTTGGATATTTTGGGCCCATTTTATCATACAATCTTTAACAAGTTCTGTTTCTGAGTCAATTTCTATCAATGCAAGATATATCCGTTTGATATGTGCTGGACCCTGATTTCTAATTTGCTTTATCAGGTTTTCATCAGTCATTGTAAAACCAGTTTTCTGATCTTCTTTCCACCTGGCCCGTAGCTGAATATATTGAAACCAAGTTTGAACAATCTTCTCATCTCGCAAGAGGCTGTACGGTTTCAGACACCAGACATTTCTTTCCAAACTTAAAATCTCCTTATACGTAGTCACATCATGTTTAAAACCAACATTTATATTTTCTATGGCGTGTTTTGGGATTGCCCACAATGGTATCTTACAATCTAACTTATGTCTATACTTCTTCCAAACTCTCAACAATGCCTGTCTTAAAATATGCACTTCAAACACATTATCTACCTTCTTATCATACAACAAATATGCATGCCAGCCAAATAACAAGTCATGGCCCTCAAGATTTAATAATCTCTCTTGTGTCAAATTAATCCAATCACTTATTCCTGATAACGCAGCAGCTTCATAATATAATTTAAGATTAGGCATTTTAAGACCACCTCTTTCACGAGTATCCTGCATAATCTTAAGTTTAACTCGTGGCCTTTTCCCTGCCCAAACAAATTTATTGATACCCCATTGCCATTCTTCCAAATTAGAATCTTTTTTAAGAACCGGTATCATTTGAAATAAAAATAAAAATTTAGGCAGGACATTCATTTTCACTGCTGCAATTCTTCCCAGCAAAGACAATTGCAATTTTTCCCAGCTCTCCAATTCTTTTTGAATTTTTCCCCATAACTTTTCATAGTTATTTTTATATAACTTTGTATTAGAGGGTGACAAGAACACCCCCAAATATTTGACCCTTTTAACAATCTCAAATCCAGTTAATCCTTCTAAAAGAGCCTTTTGCGATACTATCATATTTTTGGCCAAAATTTTAGTTTTTTGTGCATTAACTTTAAATCCAGAAACCTTCCCATATTGCTTTATTATCTCCATCAGGTCCACAACAGAGTTTTCTGGCTGGGTCACCGTAACAACCAGATCATCTGCGAACGCTCTCAGTCTATAATCCTGATCTCTAATTTGTATACCCTTAATTCTTTCCGAATTTCGTATTTTTACCAATAATATCTCCAATGTTAAAACAAATAATAAAGGTGATAATGGACACCCTTGTCTTGTGCCCTTCTCAATATTACATACTTCAGTCAAACTATTGTTAACTATTATTCGGGCAGTTTGTTTTTGATATAATGCCCTAATTGGTTGCAAAAATTTATCCCCAAAATTCATTTTATCTAAAACTTTCATCAAAAATTGCCAGTTCAATTGATCAAAGGCTTTTTCAGCATCTAAAAAAATTAGCGCCGCAGGGATCTGGTTGTTCCTTTCCAAAAACTCTAACACATCAACTATATGCCTCACATTATTTTTCATTTGCCTACCACTAATAAACCCAGTTTGATCCCCATGAATCACCTGTTGCAGAACCCTCATCAGTCTATTAGCCAACACCTTAGCAAATATCTTATAATCTGTATTTAAAAGTGATATCGGTCTATAATTTTTTACTTGAGTAGCATCTTGATCTTCCTTCGGAATCAAAGAGATAAAAGCAGTTCTCCAAGACGGAGGCACCTTTCCCCCTCTCTGAATTATCTGGAACAGTTCCTTTAATGGCTTTATCAACTCCATTTGTAAATTTTTGTAGTAAACCGCAGTCAGACCATCCGTACCTGGCGCTTTATCCAACTTCAATTCCTTAATTGCTGTAAAAATTTCTTCTTCTGTTATCAATTGGTTAATCTCCTCTTTTTGTGCCTGTGTAAGAACCGGGATGCTAGCATTCTCCAAATATACATCAATATCTTTTTCATTAATCTTCTCCTTAGCATATAATTTAGAATAAAAGTCCAGAAAGGCTTCCTTAATAAGATCCTGTTGAAACACAACTTTTCCCTTATGTTCAATTTTATCTATATTAGAAGCCCTTTGCTTTTTCCTTAGTCTATAAGCTAGCCATCTACCTGGCTTATTAGCATTGCAAAAAGTATTATGCCTAGCAAACCGCAAATTGGTTGCCACTTGATCAGCCATTAATTTATCAAATTGTCCTCTTAATAGCTTAATAACCTCCTTAGTCTTCACATCCAATGGGTTCAAAATCAAGGCCTTTTCTTTTTCCCTAATTTCATTCTCCAGTTCTTTCCTTCTGGCTTCCAAAGTACGTCTGTGTTTATTGTTCATATATATCAACACCCCTCTCATATAGGCCTTGCTAGCATCCCAAACCATGTCCATAGAAGTATCCTTATTCATATTAATTTCAAAAAAATCCTTCATCCGCTGTTTACATTCTTCCACATTTCTCTGATTTCTAAACAAATTCTCATTTACGCGCCACGAGCGCCTATCTCTATTGTCCTTATTGATCTCTAACCAAACTGGACTATGGTCAGAAATAGCTCTTACACAGATCTTTACCTTCTTAATCCTAGAAAAAAAGTCATTAGTCAGCAAAAAAAAATCAATCCTGGAAAAAGATTGATGTCTATCAGAAAAAAAAGTATAATCCTTTTCATGCAGCTGTGTGTCATGCCAAATATCTCGCAATTCCAAATCGTCCTTCATTTCAAAAAAAGATTTAGGCAATCTGGCATGACTCGGAGCACGCTTAAAAGAACCAGCCTTATCCATCTCTACATCCAAAACACCATTCCAGTCCCCCATAAAAATAAACGATTTGTAATCCAATTGAGTAAGCTTTGTATGAAGTGAACTAAAAAAATCAGCTTGTTGTTGATTAGGAGCATACAGTCCAACTAAAAGCGTTTTTTTGCCTTCTAGCAACAAATCTATCATAACATATCTTCCATGCTTATCTGCTTCAATTAATTCCGCTGTTAAAGTACTTTTAACATAAACAACCACTCCATTTTTCTTATTCATCGCCGAGGCAACAAATTGCGTGCCCAACCTTGAGTTCGATAAATACTTTTGGTCCATAACCCTAATATGCGCTTCTTGCAAGCATATAACATCAATCTTGAATTGTTTTAAATATTGAAAAACTTTCTTTCTCTTCTGTGGTGAATTTAGTCCATTAACATTCCAGGTTAGAAATTTAGTCGCCATGCGTGGCATCCCGAAGCTGTTGGAGCACATCTTTAATAGCCCCTCTGTCTCCTTTGGGCCGCGCTCCTCCCACTGCTTCACTGTAAGTACGCTTTGAAAATTCCATAACCTTCTGCTGGTCTTGCTCTTTTATTTGTTTTGCTCGTTTTAAAGCGGCACGCGTCACCCTCTGCTCTCCAGCAACAGCCGACAAGGCTATAATTTGATCCCCTCCAGCACCATTCTCCTCTGTCTGTCCACCTTCGGCCTCTTGAGGTTTCCCTTCTCCAAATCCCTTTGCAGCTTCCAGAAGTGGTAGTGGGGTCGCTTTTAAAACATTATTGTAGAAATCACGCGCCTGTGTCACAGTAACCAGACGATATCTTTTACCTTCATGCATCACCACCAATCCGACAGGAATCTCCCATCTAAACTTTATATCACATTGCTTAAGTTCCTGCACGAGAAATGCAAAATCCTTCCTTCTCCTTAAAATCTTTGGAGGAATTTCTTTTAAAACCAAAACTTCTTGGTCAGCAACCACAACTTTAGTATCATAAGCGGCTTGAATAACTTCATCTCTAGTTTCTCTCTTTATAAAATAAACCACCACATCTCTAGGTAGCTTCCTCTGCCTAGCAATCCATGAGTTTACACAAAAAACTTTGTCCATGCATCCCTTTATTTCAGATGCTGGCTGACCCAATACTGCTTCCAAAGCCTCAGAAATCAGCTGCTTTAGGTCTTCTAAAGAAGATTCTCTTTTAAGCCCCTGATTCTAATAGCATGCTGCATCTGATGATACTGGACAAGACTCAATTCTCCGTCCATTTTATCCCTTAAATCTTCATTCTCCAGTACCTTTACTTCTAGTATAGCATTCTTTTGACTAAGATCCTCCACTTTTTCGTCCAAACATTGCACACATTCAGCCACGCTTTCCACTGTAGACAAGATGTCTACCCTCATCGCACTAAACTTCTCTTCCATCCTCTCCTCCATTACTTTAAACTTCTCTTCTATCCTCTCCTCCAGTTTCTCCAGTTTCTCCTCCACCTTTGCCATCTTATCACCCAGCATTTCTGATATTACCTGGGATTGTTTTTCAAAGGCATCTTGTAAATCCTTCAACGTCAATGCAGCAGGAGGAAGCAAAGCTTGCAACGATGTCTGTTGCACCAGGGAAGTTCCCGCACTCCGAAGGGTTTTTGAGGGAGGTTTAGCCGCCATCTTTTCACTTTCACTTGTTGCGCACTTTCACTTTAAGTTTATAAAGTCCATTAAGCTAGAGAGTAAGAATAAAAGTCCTCTTCACCTTGACCTCCTGTACCGCTCTGCCTGCTCCTTTTTATTCCAAGGTCTTTCCTTCTGGCAGGGGTGGTCGCAAACGCCTGGCTCTACTCCAAAAATCCCGGAGCAGAGACGCTAAACAGCTGGGAGCAACCCAGGCTACGGGGGAGTTCAATCCTTCAGCCGCCCAAGCTTTAAGCTCAGGTGGCCCCGGAGAACTCAACCCCTACCTGGGGCCTCACCCCCTCCTCTTCTCCCGAGGAGGGGGCTTCAAATCCACCCAAACAGCTGATCGGCGCTGTTTCGGGTGAAAACAACTCAGCTGTAAAGCGAGCAGCCCGAGACGGCTGTCTTCGGCGCCGCGCCACCACCGGAAGTCCTGGTTGACTAAGATCTTGATCCTCCTTTGGAATCAATGTTATGAAAGCTGTTCTCCATGATGGGGGCACTACTCCCCCAAGTTGAATTGTTCTAAATAAGTCCTTCAAAGGCTCCACCATTTCTGACTGCAAATTTTTATAATAACTAGCTGTCAATCCAACTGTCCCTGGTGATTTACCCAATTTCAACTGTTTAATTGATAAAACAATCTCTTCAGAAGTTATTAACTGATTCATTCCATCCCGCTGCTCTTGAGTGACCTTAGGAATATTCACCTCTTGTAAATATTTATCTATATCTATACTTTGAATTGTATCACTTGCATATAATTTAGAATAACATTCTGAAAATACCTTTCTAATAATATCTTGTTGATAAACCTTTTTACCTTTATATTCTATTTTCTCTATCATTCGAGACTTTTTTTTTCCTTAACAAGTAAACTAACCATCTACCTGGCTTATTAGCATTATAAAAAGTATTATGTTTAGTGTATCGTATGTTGGTTGCCACCTGGTCGGCTATCAACATATTAAACTGCTTTTTCAATAAGTTAATTGTTTCTTTCACTTTCTTATCAGCTGGGTTCAAGATAAGTAACCTCTCCTTCATCTTTATTTCCTCTTCTAATTCCTTTCACTTTTGTTCCTTTTTACGTCTATACTTGTTATTCAAATGTATTAGGACTCCTCTCATATAAGCTTTACTTGCATCCCAAACCATTTCAATCGAGGTGCCCTTATGCATATTCATTACAAAAAATTCTCTCATTTGTTTTCTACATTCATTGACAATTTCCTCATATCTAAACAAATTTTCATTTAATCTCCAGGATATTCTATCCCTTTTCTCTTAAACCAGTTCCATCCACACTGGACTATGATCTGTTAATGTTCTTGGGCATATCTTAATTTTCTTCACCCTAGAAAAAAATCATTGGTAATTTAGTATAAAATCAATCCTTGAAAAAGATTGGTGAAAAGATTGGTGAAAAGATTGGTGATTTTACATTTCCTGAAAAAAAAGTAAACTCCCTCTCTTCCATATTTTGCTCTCTCCAAATGTCTCTCAATTCCAGGTCATCCATAAGCTCAAAAAAAGATCTAGGCAGTTTCGCACGGTTTGATATTCCATTAGAAGACCTTCTTTTGTCTTTTCCTGTGTCCAGAATTCCATTCCAATCTCCCATTAAAATACAAGATTTATAATCCCATTGGGTTATTCTGTTATGTATAGGTTTGTAAAATTGTTCTTGATGTTGTTTTGGTGCGTATATTCCAACCAAAAGTATTATCTTTCCTTCTATTATAAGTTCAATTGCAATATATTGTCCTTGTGCATCTGCCTCAATTAATTTAGCAGTTAGATCTTTCTTTAAGTATATAACTACTCCATTCTTCTTATCCGGGGCAGATGCAACAAAATGTATTCCCAATCTGGAGTTTGTCAAATACTTTTGGTCTGCTACTCTAATATGTGTCTCTTGCAAACAAATAACATCATTTTTATATTGTTTCAAATAATGAAATTTTTTTCCTCTTTTGTGGTGAATTTAAGCCATTAACATTCCAAGTTAGAAACTTGGTCGCCATCTTTCGCGACTAGAAGCTTTTGGAACAATTCCTGCAGATTCATATGAACCTATTGCTTTGGTCTTGCCCCTCCCACTGCTTCCATTTTAGTAACTTCTTGAGTTTTAATTTGATCTTGCTGTTTCTGCTGTTCTTGCGTTTTACGTCTGGCTGCTGCTTGCGTCACTCTTTGACCTCTAGGTTCCTCTATTGATTTCAAAGGCTGGTCCATATCCACAACTAATTGTAGTTCTTCTTCAACCAACAAATTTGAACCTTCTGCATAAATCTGCTTCTCTTCCATTTGAGCCTGTTTTTTTCTCTCCTTCACTTCTTTTTTTCCATGAAATAGTGGCAAATCTGCTTTCAGTACATTAAAATAAAATTCTTTTGCTTTCCCTATTGTATTAAGAGGATATCTAGTACCTAAGTAGTTGACCACTATCTGAGCTGGTATATCCCATCTGAACTGATGCTGCCTTTTTTTCAATTCATTTACCAGGAAAGCAAACTCTTTCCTTTTTCTTAAAATCTTTGGAGGAATTTCTTTCAATATCAAAACTTCTTGATTTTCCACTTGGAACCTATTATTATAAAAAGCTTGAATAATTTCATTTCGAATCACCCTCTTCGAAAAATAGATCACCACATCTGTTGGTAAATTCCTCTGTTTTGCAATCCAGGAGTTGACTCTAAAACCCTTTTCAATTTCCCGTATGAAATCCTCAATTTGCCAACCCATTATTGGAGCAAAGGCCTTTGCCAGCATCTCTCTCAGGTTTTCCTGTTTGTTCTCCTTCAGTCCTCTAATTCTTAAAGCAAATTCCATTTCTCTATATTGTAGCATTACAATTTCATCTTCCATCTTTTCCATTTTATTTTGAGCCTGTCATCTTATCTTTCAAAGCAATATTACCTTGAGTTAATTCTTCCATACGATCATCCATGTTTTGAATATGTTGTGCCAGTCCCTGAAATGCCAATAGAATATCTTCCCTTATTTATTTATTTTTAATCTGCATACTTTCTTTAATTTCTCCAATCTCTTCTGACATTAACTCAAATTTATCATTAATTTTTTCATCTATTTTTTCCATCTTGTTTTCTATTTTCTCCATCTTATCATTTATTTCTTTTTCTATTTTTTTAGTTTGAGATTTCAAAGCCTCCTGCAGGTCTTTTAATGTCAAAGTTTGTGGGGGGGGGCATTAAAGCCTGTAAGTTTGATTGCTGTGCTGGCGAAGTCCCTGCACTCCTGGGGCCCCCAGGTTTTGACAATTTTAATGACATCTTTAATCAATTTTATTCTCTGTATTTAAAAAGATTAATCAAGTCAAAATGTTTGTAGTCTTGCTGTTCTCTTCTTAAAATTCTTTTAGGTTCTTATAATTTTCTTATAATCTTTACAGTTTTCAATATCCAAACAGCCACTTTCACTTTCAAAACACTTTCAATTCTTTGTTACAAAGAATCATTCAGGCGCCATCTTCCCTTTCTTTTTAAAACGACAGAAAGAAAGTTGAGATTCCAGAGTTAAAGTCTTATACTTGCTGTTTATACTGCTCCCGCATCCGCTCTGCCTGCGTTAACTCCTCAAGATAACAATCAGATCAAGTCAAGTCCAGCAGGAGTGGATTCAGCGTCTTGCTCTGCTTTAAAGCAGAGAAATTCTCTGCTCCGGAGTGTTTCCAGGCTTCGGGGGAGCTCTCACCCTCCAAGCCCCAGAATAAACACTCTGGGGCTGTAGGGGAGCTCTACCCCTACCTGGAATCTCCCCTTCCCCTCTTCACCCGAGGGGAAGGGGTTTCAGCCATGGAGCAGCTGATTGTCAGCTGCTCTGCGGCTTTTACGGAATCAGAGGGCTGGCCGTCGATTTCAACCATCCTCGCCGCTGAAGCACCACCCGGAAGTCCGAAAACCTTCTTTATCATAGTCATAGCAATCGAAACAAAATGAAGAACAGCTTCTAATTAAATGGAAAAGCTGAGATGGTATTTAGACATAATGTTGTTAAGGTTTAATGCATGGTTTCTTTCCCCCAGTTTCACATATCAAAGGCCTGCTACTGCCCTTTTCTGAGGCTTATCTGTTATGGCCACCATTCAGCATGGACCTTTTCTTCACATCTCCCCAACCTCAATCCTAAATGTCCCCTCAGTCAGGGTTTCTGACGCTGTGCTTCTATATCTCCTAAGATGATAAATCAGTGTGACTTCCATGAATCAAACAAATGATTTCAAAGTTGTAAGGCTTGAGCAAGAAATCAATGTACCATATTTAATAATTTAGTTGTAATGTTTCTATCATGAGATTTTCAACCTGTGTGGCACTACATAGGACAGGTTTGGGGATAAACCAATCACATTTTAAGAAACTGTGATGCCCATGAATCTCTTCTGATGTTAAAACATCTGAACTTGTGAACTGTTTCTTATTTGAATGATCTATATTGCACACCACTATCTGAAGATTGAAATATAAATGGAATCCTGTCTTTTGAGGGACATATTTGAAAAAATATTTAACAGATTTTGAGTTTCCCAATAATATAGGAAAATGGAACAGCTGATGGCTATACACTCTATTAATCAAATTAGTAATCAAATTAATCATTAACAACTAAGCTTCCTTTAAACATTGTCACATACCTTTAGGCTTGGCTAAGAATGAGATATTTGGAACATTTATTTATTTATTTATTTATTTTATTACATTTATATACCGCCCTTTCCCTGAGGACTCAGGGCGGTTTACAGGGAATTAAAAACCAGCAATACAAAAGTTAAAACCAATTTTAAAAAGATTAAACTAACCCTGTGCAATTAAAACCCCGATTAAAATAAATTACTCCTCAGCCTGGGCCCGAGAACTCGAAGAGCCAGGTCTTCAGGCCCCGGCGGAATGAACGGAGGTCAGGGGCAGTCCTCAACTCCACTGGCAGCTGGTTCCAGAGGGCAGGCGCCCCCACCGAGAAGGCCCTCTCCCTGGGTGTCACCCGCCGGCAATCTCTTACCGGTGGGACCCTGAGCAGACCCTCCCTGTGGGAGCGCACTGGACGAAGGGCATTTGATGCCGGCAGCAGGTGTTCCCTCAAATACCCCGGACCCAAGCCATGTAGGGCTTTATAGGTAATAACCAGCACCTTGAATTTCACCCGGAGGGCAACCGGAAGCCAATGCAGCTCGCGGAGTAGAGGTGTTACGTGGGAGTATCGGGAGACCCCCATTACAACCCGCACGGCCGCATTCTGCACCAGTTGAAGCCTCCGAGTGGTCCTCAAGGGCAGCCCCATGTAGAGAGTGTTACAGTAGTCCAAATGGGAGGTCATGACATATTAATAGCAATGGAGAGAACAGTTTTGGTGGTAGCAGGAGAAGGATAAAATGCTTTCTGAAGGTCCGTTGCTATCTGCGGTCATTGTGTTTTGATTATGTATCAAAAATAAAACAAATGCATTTCTAAATCATTTTAAAACCAATAAGCTATCTTACTTTAATACTTCCCAAGACAAGAACATTCTTCAATTGGTCTCCTGTAACCATGTTTTCCAACTTCTATTTATATCAGGAAAAGAAATGGCTAAGATCTTCCTTAGCCTCTAAGGTTTTTCCAACTACAGAAGATTTTCAGCACTTAAAATCATATTCAAGAGGAGCTCTATTAGAAGTGATCAAAGTCCACCTGCTTTATCCTACAGGTAGATCAACATTTTACTAAGGTGAAAGGGTTACCCTTAATGAGGGCTGAGTTAAAATGGGAAAAGAAAATGTTAAACAAGAAAAACCAGTAATGTCTTATGACCACCCAGGAAGTTGAATTATTAACACAGTAGTTACTCTAAATCCTGTGGTTTGACAATATCTTTGACACACATCCTACTAATCTGGAACAAGTTCTTTCTTAGATTGATTTTTTAAAAACTCCCAGTGAGAAAGAAAATGTAATGTGACATTGTTTCCTGTACTGCTGAAGATTCAAAGCACTTCCATGCAGCTTTATCCCGAAACCCTCTGGGGCTACCTGATGAATATCCTTACATTATAATGCTTGTCATACAAAGAGTTCTCCAGCTCTTTGAGCAAATCAGTCACCCTTCCAGTAAGTATCAGAGGTCTGGAATAATTAGCAGTCCCTATTCTTAGCTTGCCACACCTGCAGTTAAAAATGGCCACTGTAGTGGACTTCCGTTTTTGCATGGTAGTGACCAGTCGTGGGCTTGCAGATTCTCCACAGCCCCGTGGCTAATTTTGCCCTGCCAGTTGCCCCAGAGAGGCGACAAAAAAAGAAGGGTGCTCCAGCGATTCTGGAATGGCAGTGGCCATTCCATTCAACTTGAGGAAAGCCTTCTAACCCGACAGGAGAAAGGCTGGCCATATTGCATAGACCAGCTCAAGCTACTAGCAACTGAAGTCCAAAAGCACTAACCAGCACAACTGTGAACAGCGTGCTTGAAACTGGGTGAGAAATTCAATCTTCTCTTTTCTATTTTACATTTAATTTCCTGGAAAAGATCCCCAAGAAGCAAAATACCTCCGAAAGGGAAGGAGGGGGATTTCCACCCCACCCTTATACTAACAGAAGCGGCAAATTAATCTTTTTATGGAGGATCAAAATATATGGAAGTGAAATAAATATAAAACCTGAAACTTAAATCTCAAATCTTTATAAATCTAAAATTGTTTGAATAGTTAAGACTCTCATTTTAAAGATAATTATTAATTTTGGAAATTGAAAAACAAATAGTTTCTGACACCTAGTGGCAGATAAAGACTATGACAGCTATGACTTTAATATAAGACTTGGCAAAATCTGGGAAAAGCTAATTGTGTCTGTGACCTTCAAAGCTTTAACAACAAAACAATTGTGACCAAAAAAAGACAATAATCTGGGCTGTAGACAAAGAGAGAATTATAAATTTCAGGGGAAAAAATCTTTTTTGAACTATCTGGATTACAAATATCTATCTAATTGGGACTCTAAAGCTATTTGCAGAGAAAAGAAAGAAAGAGGAAAACTCAAATTCTTGGCTACCATGGATCAGAGACATATAGAAAGAACATATCAAGAAAACATAAATACCTCATAGGAGGAGATGTATAGTATACTGCAACTAATTCAAATAACAGTGACTTTAAACCACAAAGAAATCCAAAACAACTTTGAAAATATAAATCAATCTATTTCCACGTTAACTCTACAACAAAACAATGCCCAGAAAACAACAACAAAGAAGGAGCAGATAAAACAGATAAATGGATATAGAACTAAGAATAGAGACTTTAAAGATGGAACTTAACAAAAAAGGAAACATGATTTAATCCTAGTGGGGAAAAAATCACAAAAATTGGAAAAAACAACTTATCCCTTAAGACTACAAAATAAATCTGAGGACAAGAAAACAGATTGGATAAAATGGACTGTAGAGATGTCTCTAGGATCCGCTCCTCTTCACTTATGTGCAGGGAGCTCTCCATCTCTTGCCTCCATTCGGTTTGGTGGCTGCCCCGCCTCAGGGTCACTTTCCAAGATGCCTTTTCCCACTCGCTTTTCCTTCCAATGCTCGTTGACCACCGCAGTTTGTGGTCATGCATCTCCACCACCTCTTCCCCAGATGAATATGATGCTTCAGCTTCCGACCGTTGGTGGGGTTTCGTTTGGGGGGAACCCCCCTTTCCATGGGGCTTTCCTCCTCCCTTGCTTCGTCATTAGACATTGTATTTTTTGCAAAGTCCCCTGGTAAGGTTTTTCCTTCCAGGTTGACTCTCACTGCAGATCCTGTCTAATGTCAGGACCCACCCCAATCCACGTCTTAGGAAAGAAGAACTCTTGGAGAAAGGATTGTCCAAGCAGGAACTTTTACTAAAATATGATTGTCAGTGCAAAATCTAGACAGGATCTGGAAACTGTGTTGCAGATTGATACTTTTAAAGTGTCCCTGAGTAAAAATCCCCTCCCCTCAATCCATTTGGTCAGTCCCGGATCAATTAAGGTTCAGGTGTCAAAACCTTCCATGGGAAAAGGGATCTTCCATGACTTTAAGACATTTACTTCCTCCCCTTCAGATTCCAATTGGAGATACAAACCAAAATCTGTTTCCCCCCCCCCTTTCTTTGTTCTTTTCAGTTGAAAGATTCTTTCCCTGGTCTTTGATGACGGCCTCCAGGCAGGCTAAATAAACCTTGCATCTAATGAATAGGGATGGCCAATTAACATCTTCTCTTCTCCTCCTTGGGAATGGCAGAATCCAGTGAGGGGTGAGATTTAGGGGTATACAGATAAGGATTTAGGAATGGGATATAAATGGATTCTGACAATCTGCTTTCCTTAAAAGAAAGATAGGTCCATCTGTAGAGGAAATAAAATATAAATGTTAGCCCAGTTTGTTAGGATATTCTGTATGAAACCTCTTAAGCAACTTTGGTGCTCTAACATAGTGTTTGTAGACCCACTCATTTTCTGAGGAGGGGAGGTGTTTCCAAGCTACTAGATATTGACTTGCTCCATGGTGTTTCCTGGAATCTAGGATTTCCTTCACCTCAAAGTGTTGTTCTCCTTCCACCATAATGGGAGGTGGTGGTGGTGGGGTTTTTGTTTGTAGGGGTGACTGTTGTTCTCTTTTTAGTAAACTGCAGTGAAAAATTGGGTGTATCTGCCTAAGATTTTTGGGTAGTCCTAATTCAACTGTTACTGGATTTATGATTCTTTTAATTGGAAAAGGTCCAATAAATTTTGGTCCAAGTTTTTTACAGGGTTGTAGTGATTTAAGGTATTTTGTGGATAAATATACCATCTCTCCCACCCTGAATGGTATGGGATCGACTCTTTTTCTCCCCCTGTGTCTTGTATGCTTGTCTAGCTTCATCTAAAGCTTTCCTAATGATTGGCCAGATGTTTTGTAATTGAGCAATCCATTCCTTCAGTTTGGGAATTACCAGTTCGTTTGGGGTTACTTCTGGCATGGGGTTGAAACTTTGACCGGTAGGTACTTGAAAAGGAGTGTAACCCGTGCTGGAGTGGACAGCATTATTATATGCCACTTCTGTGAAAGGCAGTAGGTCCATCCAGTTTGTTTGCTGGAAATTAATAAAGCATCTTAAATATTGCTCAAGTACTGAGTTAGATTTTTCACATTGACTATTCGATTGAGGATGATGACTAGATGTTAGTCCTTGGGTGGTTCCTAAAAGAGATAAAAATTCTTTCCAAAATGCCGATGTAAATTGCACCCCCCCATCAGAGATGATGCGTTGTGGTGCCCCATGCAATCTGTAAATATGCTGCATGAAAATTTTTGCTAAGGCTTTTGCAGTGGGTATCTTTTGCAAGGTATGAAATGCACCTGTTTGGAAAACAGATCTGTGACAGTCCAGACTACAGTGTTCCCGCTCCTTTCTGGTAATTCCACTATAAAATCCATGGCTATTTCTTTCCATGGGGCTGAGGGGTTCACCACCAGTTGTAAAAATCCTTGCAATTGCCCTTGCAGCCTCTTAGCCATCACGCAGATTTGACAGCTGCCCACATAGCTTTCTATGTCCTTTTTCATGGATGGCCACCAAAATTGCCTTTTAGTTAAGTGTAAGGTTTTTACAAACCCGAAATGTTCTGCTGATTTTGTATCATGGCACAGTTGCATGAAATTGATCCTCTGGGTAGCAGGTAATTAATTAATTGCATAAAGACTGCAGAGGCCCCTTGCAGTCCAAATGGCAGTACTTTGAACTGGTAGCAACCCATTGGGCAATTGAATGCAGTCTTCCATTCATCTCCTTCCTTAATCCTAATGCGATAATATGCTTCTCTCAAGTCTAGTTTGGTAAAAATCCTTCCTTTTGATAGGTGGGATAGCATATCCTTCATTAGGGGTAAGGGATACAGATTACATTCACTAATTGCATTAAGGGAGCAGTAATTGACACACAAGCGAAGTGAGCCGTCCTTCTTTTCCCTGAACAGGACCGGGGCAGCCACTTTAATCCTCTTTCTAAGTTTTTCTTTATGAATCTTTATGAATCTTTTCTTTATGAATCTTTCCATCTTCCTTTGGGCTCATGGCATACATCCTGGGATTTGGGAGTTTTGCCCCGGGTTTGAATTCTAATGCACAGTCTGTGGGGTGGTGGGGGGGAAGCTCATCTGCCCGTTCCTCACTGAAAACGTCTGCAAGGTCCTTGTATTCCTTCGGTATCTCTGGTAACCCCTTCTCTTTCCCCACTGATGCTGACTCCTCTCTTTGGGTTGGGGGGATACTTTGGGGTTTTAAGATCCTATGCTCCCCCTCTTGGAAGTTGAGTTCTGCTGTCCTCCAATTTATCCCCAGGTTCCATTTCTTCAGCCATTTCAGTCCTAAAATCATTGGGCATTCCATGCCTGGGGCCACTACAAATGTTATGTGTTCCTCATGAGTCCTCAGGGACAGGTGAATTGGTTAAGTGGCTAGGGTAGCTGAGGCCTCTCCTGCTATTGACTCATCTAATTGGCTAAAGGAGATTGGTTGTTTTAGTCTCCTCACTGGGATGCTCAAATTCCCCACCAGCATCGGGCTGATGAGGCAGCGGGTGCAACCAGAGTCTTTCGATGTGTCCACCACCCCTGCAGTGTAGGCCGGAATCCAATCCCAGTTCTTGGCAGGGGTTGTAGACTCTACAGCCTCTGTCCCCTTCATGGAAGATTCTTTTGAGTTGCCTTGGGACTTCCTTAGTCTCTTGGAGGGTGATGCCTCTGATTTATGCTGGGGGGCTTTTGAGTGGCATTCTGCAGCATGGTGACCCTCTCTCCTGCATTTGAAACAACCTGTTGATTTCTTAGCCATGGACGGTGGTTTTTCCCCCTCGCGTGTTTGCTCGGGTGGTGGGCGGCCCCATGGTGTTCCCCGGCAGTGCCTCTTTAGTAGATCTATCTCCACCTCCTCTGCCAGGACATACCAGTCGTCGAGATGGTGTGGGTCTCCTTGAGGCAAGCAAGCATCATACAGGTCGTAGTTTAGCCCGTCTTTGAAATGGCTAAGGAGGATGTCTTCTGGCCAGTTCAGCTTGCTGGCAATGGCTCGGAATTCTTGGGTATATTCAGCCACCGGCTGTCTGCCCTGCCTCACTGTTTTGATTCTGTCCTGGGCCTTACAATCAGCCAAAGGGTCCTTGAACCGCCTCCTCAAGGATGACATGAATCGGTTGAAGTCATTGAGTTCTGGGGCATTGGAGTCATGCAGTCATGCACCCAGTCTGCAGCCCGTCCGTCGAGGGCGGATTGCACGATGCGGATGCGGGCTTTGTCACTGGGGATGTCCCGTCCATATTCTTCCATATAGCTGAGGACTTGGGTTAGGAAAAAACCCAAGCGTGGTGGCTCCCCCCTGAATTTTGCTTCCAGGAGCGGTAGTCTTTGAATGGATCATCATCTGCCCAGCGGGAGGTATTGCCCCTCATCCTGATCCCTGTGTGTGGTTCTGGGGGGGGTGCTACTGAGGCAGCAGCTCCTGTTCCAGCAGATGGCCTCGGTGTTGCAGGTTCTGGATCCCCCCCACTGTCTCTCCAGTTGTGGCCCCAGGCCCTGCTGCAGCTGTGGTATTCAGCTTTCTCCTCTCTTAGTGAGCTAAGGGTTTTCTTCATCAGGTCAATAGCTTTCTCTAGGATCCGCTCCTCTTCACTTATGTGCAGGGAGCTCTCCATCTCTTGCCTCCATTCGGTTTGGTGGCTGCCCCGCCTCAGGGTCACTTTCCAAGATGCCTTTTCCCACTTGCTTTTCCTTCCAATGCTCGTTGACCACCGCAGTTTGTGGTCATGCATCTCCACCACCTCTTCCCCAGATGAATATGATGCTTCAGCTTCCGACCGTTGGTGGGGTTTCGTTTGGGGGGAACTCCCCTTTCCATGGGGCTTTCCTCCTCCTTTGCTTCCAGGTTGACTCTCACTGCAGATCCTGTCTAATGTCAGGACCCACCCCAATCCACGTCTTAGGAAAGAAGAACTCTTGGTGAAAGGATTGTCCAAGCAGAAACTTTTACTAAAATATGATTGTCAGTGCAAAATCTAGACAGGATCTGGAAACTGTGTTGCAGATTGATACTTTTAAAGTGTCCCTGAGTAAAAATCCCCTCCCCTCAATCCATTTGGTCAGTCCCGGATCAATTAAGGTTCAGGTGTCAAAACCTTCCATGGGAAAAGGGATCTTCCATGACTTTAAGACATTTACTTCCTCCCCTTCAGATTCCAATTGGAGATACAAACCAAAATCTGTTTTCCCCCCCCTTTCTTTGTTCTTTTCAGTTGAAAGATTCTTTCCCTGGTCTTTGATGACGGCCTCCAGGCAGGCTAAATAAACCTTGCATCTAATGAATAGGGATGGCCAATTAACATCTTCTCTTCTCCTCCTTGGGAATGGCAGAATCCAGTGAGGGGTGAGATTTGTGGGGTATACAGATAAGGATTTAGGAATGGGATATAGATGGATTCTGACACTCACTCAATTGTTAAAGAAGTCATGGTTCCCTCTGCCACTGAAATTATTTCAATTTTCTTTGATGAAAAAAATGGCTGATGCTATTTGTAATACATTCCATGTTCTGACAATACCCTCCAAAGACAAATACAAGATATGGCCACAGACGTTACTCAGCAAGTGGTGGAAAAGATCACAGCAGCAGAAAAATTTGCATTTCAATTGGATGAAAACACTGACATCACTGGTGAAGCGCAATTAATTGTCTTTGTGCATGTTCCTGATTTGGATGATATACTGGAACATGTATTATTTTGCTACCCACTACCTGGCAGAATGACTGGGAAAGAAATATTCACAATAATTGACAATATTTTCAGTGAACATGGAATATTATGGACTTGGTGTGTAGTAAGTTATTCCAATGGTAAGAGCTTCGGGCGTGATGATAGCATGAGCTAAGACAAGAAACAGTTCTATTGTTTCAAATCATTGCATCTTGCATAGACATGCACTTGCTTCAAATGGATGAGCCCATTTTTACATGAGATTTTGGAGGATGCTGCAAAAATAATAAATTCATGAAAAGCCGACAAGTGAATGGACTTTTATTCTGACAATTATGCAACGATTTGGATTCTGAGCACAGCACTCTTCTCTTTCATACAGAAGTACGTTTGTTGTCGAGAGGTGAAACATTATCGAGATTATTTGAATTACAAGATGAATCACACCTATTCCTGAAGAATGTTTCATCACCCCTAGCAGAAAAGTTTGAAAATGTCTTCTGGGTTTCCTGCTTTGGCTATTTGGCTGACATATTTAAAAAGCTTAGTGAACTGAATTGGTCACTGCAGGGCCCCAGTCATAATGTGTTTATCATGGAAGACAAAATTTGTGCATTCTACAAGAAAATCTCCCTGTGGATAGAGTAAAGGAAGGAAATATTGCATCATTTCCCAATGTGTCAGCAACAAAAAAAGAAAAGTCAACAGGTTAGCCCAAACATTACACTAATCTTCAAATCCCTCTGTTAACCATTTGTTATTGTATTTAATATGTAGAAAGTCCACAAATGGCTTCCAGTCCCTTATAAAGGTATCTAGCCCATTGTCTCTAATCAAAACAGTTTCACCATCTCTGTTAATTCAGTCAATTTTAAAATCCATTCTTCAACATCGATATCTCTTTTCTTTTTCAGTGCTTGGCAAGTTCAATCCTCACAGCGGTCATGATGTGAAGGAATAGCACCCCAAATAGTTTTTTGATTGGTTTGTCAATAATATCTAAAAGAAAAGCTTCAGTTTCATTAATATTCATATATTAAGTATTTTTGCATTATCATTATTATGTTTATCAAATATGTTTTCACATGCTCCACATATGATAAAATATACCTGGATTTTGGTTGTATTTACAATACTTATTAGAAGCCCCTCTGTACATGTTGTCTGTCTGGAGTCAAATGCCAAAGATACATTCTTTTGTAAAAAAAAATTCTTTCAAGCTATAATTCAATGTGAATTTTAATCCATTAGTCCCATGGTGGGGAACCTACACCATCACCCCAGAGGGAGGCAGGGTCAGGCTGTTCTCCTCTGCCTCTCCATGTGCGCCTGCA
Organism: Vipera ursinii; assembly: GCF_947247035.1. NCBI lineage: Eukaryota > Metazoa > Chordata > Lepidosauria > Squamata > Viperidae > Vipera > Vipera ursinii. Next base: position 21,588,715 of record NC_139521.1, on the reverse strand, counting down.
CGCTCAGCTCTCTTTCTCTCTGCCCTGAGAGTCAGGGAGCAACTGCAAGAGCTGGGCAGATCCGGGCTGGATGGTGGAGGCAGCTGCCAGCATGAGTCCAGGTAAGCCTCCGGAGTGATTTTTGCGGTGCCCCAATGGCCCAATCCAGGCTCCGAAGGCCTGGAAAAGGCATCTGCTACCTGGATTGGCCATGGGTGGGGCATGATATCACTCTGCAGCCCTAGATCTGGGTGGCAAAAGCAGTTTCCAGGCCTCTGACACTACTGGAACACTGCAAAATTGCCCCGCAGAATGGATGCGAGCTCCAGAGGCTTTCAAAACACTTCTTCTGCCCAGATCAGGCATGGGGGTGCGCAAAATCACTCTACAGCCCTAGATGCAAGCTCCAGAGGCCTGGAAAATACTTCTGCTACCTGGAACTATTTCTTGCCCCCCCCCATGGCCGATTCAGGTGGCAGAAGTGTTTTCCAGGCCTCTGGAGCTTGCATCCATGGCCACGGGGCGATTTTACGGTGATCAAGCGGCCCGGTCCAGGTGCTGGAGATGTGGAAAATGTTTCTGCCACCCAGATCTAGGGCTGCAGGGCAATTTCATGCACCCCCCCATGACCAATCATTTTTTTTTTGCCGGCTCCAAAGATGGCGGACGTGCTGGGGAGAGCTCCGTAGCCCCCAGTGGTAAGGCGTCCCCCCAGGAGCCCCCCAGGGATGTCATCGGACCCCTGGGATGGGGTCAGAAGTTTGGGCAGATGAGTTGGGCAATGTGCCGCCCGCTGCCTCCCGAATCAGCCGTAGGGGCGCCGGGACTTCTCCGCCCCGCCGCCTGGGCCATTGGCGGCCGTTGTAAATGGGGCCAATGCCTCCGCCCTGCCTCAACCGCTTGATCTACTCCCGGGCAAGGGCGGCGTCTCCGCAGATCAGCTGTGCAGCGGAGGCGGCGACAACGAGGACAACAACAGCGACGGTGACAGCTCTCCAGCCCCCAGTCGGTCATCTCTCCCAGGAGCCTAACAGTGACGGTGGCGGTGGCGGCGTGGCGTCTCCGGCCCGCCCCCTAAGCCACTACAGCCATTGCAGCCATCCGAGAGGGGCTGGCAGCTCTGCTCTGCCCCGGCTCCCTGATCGGCTCTCGGGCGGCAGCGGCATCTCCGAGGGATCAACGGAGGCGCCGCAGACCAGCTGGGGGGCGGAGGCAGTGGCAACATCAACAACGGTGATGGTGAGAGCTTCGCCGGGCCCTAGTCGGTCGTCTCCCCATGGGCCTGAACACCGGCGGTGGCAGTGGCGGCGTGGCACCTCCGACCCGCCCCCTGAGCTGCTGCAGCTGTTGCAGCCATCTGGAGTGGGGCCGGCGTCTCCGCCCTACCTCGGCTCCCTGATCGGCCCCTGGGCAACGGCGGCGTCTCCGAAGATCAAGGAAGGTGCCGCGGATCAGCTGGATCAGCTGGCGGCGGAAGTGGCAGTCGTTGCAGCCACCCTGAGCAGGACCGGAGTCGCTGCTCTGCCTCGGCCTCCTGGCCTGCTCCTGAATAGCGGCGGCGTCTCCATGGGATCAAGGAGACGCCGCAGACCGGCTATGCGGGCCCGATCGACCACCCTCTGAGGGGCCTTTGACAGCGGCGCTAGCAGCAGCGGCGTGGCGTCTCCGGCCCGCCCCCTGAACCGCTGCAGCCGTCTTGAGTGAGGGCCAGCGCCTCGTCCTTCCTCGACCACCTTGACCTAGCCCTAGGCGGCGGCACCTCCGATCTACATCAAGGAGATGCCGCGGACCAGCGGATCAGGGGAACAGCTATGCAACAGAGCAGCAGCGAAAGCTTCTCCAGACCCCGGTCGACCACCTTTACCAAGAACCCTCGACGGCAGCACTATTAGACGCAGCGTGGCGTCTCCGGCCCGCACCCTGGATGCCGACGGTGTCTCCGTGCCGATCTTCAACCAAAAAGACGCCACGATGCAGCTGATCAGTGGAGACAGCGGCGACTGGACCACCGAAGCCATCATCATCTTGCCTCTATCAACTCTCAACCCCCCTGCCCACCCTCGCCCCACAGGACATGATGGGCCTGGGTGCAAGCCACAGTGGCAGAGTGGCTTGACCTTACACCTGCAGCCCCATAGAGGTGAGAGCTCTATGGGGTATGCTTCACCCAGAGTGGGTCCTGGACCACCCCCGGAAACAGAGTCACAACCCATCGTGAGAGGATGGGGAGTGGCCTGCTTCTGGGGTTCACCCAGCCAAGTGGCAGTGGCTGGGTGACGGTCCAGATACCCACCTACCCAACTCGACCCTCCTGCCAATTCTCCATCCAGGGGACCGCCTTCCCAAAAAACCCTGTGTCTCTATGCTTCTCCAATATTCGAGCACAGACCTACACACCCTCAGGGGTTCCCCCCTCTCCTGGGTTCATCCCGCCTACAATACATCCAATCTCGATGATGGGCCCGACCATTGGGCCTCTGAGAGATGGCCGGGAAGGGTCAGGGGCCTCCAGCACAAGTGCAACAAGAGGCCCCTGGTTAAGTTCCTAGTTAAGTTCTTTGTCGGGTTAGGGAGGGGGGCGGGAAAAGACTATGGTTGTTCGGCGAAGGGGGGCCTTCCAACTACCATAGCGCAGGCCAGGCCTACGACCGTTCACGAAGGTGAGGAACGAGGGCCAGTCGCCGACAAAACCCAGTGGAGAGCTGACGGACAGCCAATTCCCAGGATGGTGGGGAACGGCAGAAGGTGCACAAGCAGAGGGCCGTATCATCACCGGGAGAGTCATCTCCGCTCTGTACAAGCGGTGAGACGCTCCGACCCTCTGTACTTCCCCCGAGGACCCGGGAGCGAAGATGTGCAGCCTCCTAAGCTCAGGCTGGTCTACCTAAATGCCAGGTCCGTAGCTAACAAGGCTCACCTTGTTCGTGACCTAGTGGAGAGTAAGCACGCGGACCTGGCTTGCATCACGGAAACCTGGCTGGGCCCAGAGGGTGGTGTCCCTCTGGTTGACCTCTGCCCGCCTGGTTTCCAGGTGCTGCACCAGCCTCGGGCCCATGGGAAGGGCGGAGGAGTGGCAGTAATCATCAGGGAGACCCTTAGCCCGCGAGAGACCACCGTCCCTCAGATAGTCGGGTGTGAGTCTCTCCTTCTGAGATACGGCCAGGGGGCGCAGTTGGGCCTGCTGCTGGCGTACCTACCACCTAATCGTGCAGCGGCAGCCCTGCCCAAGCTACTCGATGTCCTCTCAGGGTTGGTGGTTGAATTCCCAAAACTCATGGTATTGGGCGACTTTAACCTACCGTCCCTGGGAGGATTGTCCGAACTAGCTCGGGAGTTCATGGCTTCCATGGCGGCCATGGACCTGTCGCAAATAATTTCTGGACCGACTCATGAGGGAGGCCACACCCCCGACTTGGTGTTCTTGTCTGGACGGTGGCGTGATGATATCGCTGGGGGCGCCATGACCGTTACGCCCCTGTCATGGACCGATTATCCCCTCCTACGGCTAGACTTCCCCTTTGCCACCCCCTGCCGTGGGTGCACGGTGCCAACCAGATGGTACCGCCCTAGGCGCCTAATGGACCCTGATAGGTTCCAGGCAGCGCTTGGGAACCCACATGCACTCCCTGCTCACAACTCGGCGGACGCCTTAGTGGAAGCCTGGGAAAGGGCAGCCACGGAGCCTCTGGACCGAGTTGTACCCCTGCGGCCCCTGACCCGGCACAGATCCCAGGGAGCCCCATGGTTCACCGCAGAGCTCCGGGAGATGAAGCGTCGGAGACGGGGCCTAGAGAGCCATTGGAGATCCAGTCGATCCGAATCCGACCGATTGCGACTAAGAATCCTCACCAGGTCTTATCTCACAGCGATAAGGGTGGCGAAATCCAATTACTTTTCCACCCTCATCGCGTCCGCAGATAATCGCCCGGCTGCCTTGTTCAGAGTGACTCGCTCCCTACTGAACCAAGAGGTGAGGGAGGAACCCTTACAGGGTCGAGCCGAGGAATTCGGTCAATATCTGTTGGATAAAATCGCTCGGATTCGAACCGGCCTGGACTCCAACTGGGCAGAGTTGGAGGAACAGGACATGGACAGTCTTGTCGACGTCATCTGGGAGGAATTTGATCCTGTGACTCCAAAGGAAGTGGACAGGATTATGAGGAGGTTGAGCTCCTCCACATGCTTACTGGACCCGTGCCCTGCCTGGCTGGCTTATGCAGCTCGAGAGGGGACACGAGGCTGGTTCCTGGCGGTCATCTCTGCTTCTCTGAGTGAGGGTCACTTCCCCACCGCCTTGAAGGAGGCGGTGGTGAGACCTCTCCTCAAGAAGCCCACCTTGGACCCAACCTCATTGAATAACTTTCGTCCAGTCTCCAACCTTTGCTTCCTTGCGAAGGTTGTTGAGAGTGTGGTGGCACATCAACTTCCTCCGGTCCTGGATGAAGCGGTTTATCTAGACCTGTGCCAATCGGGCTTCAGGCTGGGCTACAGGACGGAGACAGCATTGGTCGCTCTGATGAATGATCTCTGGAGAGCCTGGGACAGGGGCCATTCCTCTGTCCTAGTCTTATTAGACCTTTCGGCGGCTTTTGATACCATCGACCATGGTATCTTGCTGCGGCGCCTCAGGGGACTGGGAGTGGGAGGCACGGTTCTGCGGTGGTTCTCCTCCTTTCTCCTGGGTCACTCGCAGTCGGTGCTGGCAGGAGGACAGAGGTCAACTCCGAGGCCTCTCGTTTGCGGAGTCCCTCAAGGGTCGGTCCTCTCGCCTTTCCTGTTCAACATCTACATGAAGCCGCTGGGTGAGATCATTCGTGGTTTTGGAGTAGGGTACCATCAGTATGCTGATGACACCCAGCTTTTCATCTCAACTCCAAACAGCATCAGTGATGCCCTCGACGTGATGTCCCGCTGCCTGAAAGCGGTCCGGGAATGGATGGGGAGGAACAGGCTTCAACTCAACCCGGACAAGACTGAATGGTTGTACATACCGGCAAGCCAGGATACTCAGATCATTCCATCCCTTAACATCGGGGATGAGTTATTACCCTCTGTTGATAGGGCCCGCAACCTGGGTGTCCTCCTAGACTCACAGCTATCCTTGGAAGATCACATAGGAGCTGTGACCAAGGGGGCCTTCTCCCGGGTTCGACTGGTGCACCAACTACGACCTTATCTGGACCTGGATGCCTTACGTACAGTCACCCATGCACTTGTGACCTCTCGCCTAGACTACTGTAACGCTCTCTACATGGGGCTGCCCTTGAGAGCCACTCAGAAGCTTCAACTGGTGCAAAGTGCAGCTGCACGGACACTTTTGGGGGCCTCCCGATACTCCCATATCACACCTCTCCTCCGTGAGCTGCACTGGTTTCCGGTTGCCTTCCAAGTGAAATTCAAGGTGCTAACAATGACATACAAAGCCCTACATGGCATGGGTCCAGAATACCTACGGGAGCACCTTCTGCCAACATCAACACCCCTCCGTCCTGTGTGCTCCCACAGAGAGGGCCTCCTCAGGGTGCCACCGCTCAAGGAATGTCGACTGGTGGCCCCCAGGGTGAGGGCATTCTCAGTGGGTGCGCCAGCCCTCTGGAACTGCTTGCCTACCGAAATCCGGATGGCCCCCGACCTCCGCACCTTCCGGCATGATTTAAAAACTTACCTGTTCCAGCAGTCCGGCCTGGCCTGATAGCTCTTGGGGTCTCAGTTGTTTTTTACTATTGTTTTTCACTATTGTTCAATCTGTATAGCTACCTTACTCTGTACACCGCCCCGAGTCCCTCGGGAGAAGGGCGGTATATAAAAACAAATAAATAAATAAATAAATAATAAATTTTCCAGGCCTCTGGAGCTCACATCCATGGCCATGGGTCGATTTTATGGTGCGCCAGCAGCACCGCGATCTGCATGGCGGGGGGGCGAATGGTGATGGCAGCAGCACGATTCATGTGGCAGGTGGGGGGGGAAACAGCGGTTGCTGGTTTCAGCATGATGCAATTGTTTGCCTCCGGCTGGAGGCAAACAATCACCCCGTGCATTGCAGCAAATGTCCAGTTTTCAGTTACTGCTTTGGTGGCTCTGTAGGCAGAGCTGCGAAGTTCTCTGACAGCTCTGCCTACAGAGCCACCAAAGCAGCAGGTGCCGGGGCTGGGCCAGGGAGGGTCCAAATTTGGTCCCCCAGGGCTGTTCCAGAAATGGCAAGGGAATGGCCTATGCTGCCCCAGCCCTGGCCCACCCCAACCCGACTGGGCACCCTCCCGATGCATGCACAGGCTGGTGATTTGCAGTAGAAACTGCAGCTCATTTTCCTCACCCCACCCCACCCCTCCCAACCTCACCTGTCATGCCGGACCATTCCTCACTTTGCTGGGCCTCTCCTTGTCTGGCTCTGCTACACCGCACTTTTCCTCACTTGTGCCTTGGTGTTCTGTAAGCCTAGTGTCCCAGGGCATGCCTGGCCTGTGGGATGAAAGGCACGGAGATGGGAGCACACAGTAACAGTAGAATTAGAACTACCCAAAATCTTAGGCAAATACACCCATTTTTTCACTGCAGTTTGCTAAAAAAGGAACAACAGTCACCCTTACGGCCAAAAATCCCCACCACCACCTCCAATCATGATTGAAGGAGAACAACATTTCGAGGTAAAAGAAATCCTAGATTCTAGGAAGTATCACAGAGCAATTCAATACCTAGTAACTTGGAAACACCTTCCCTCCTCAGAAAATGAGTGGGTCCATAAACGTCACATCAGAGCACCAAACTGCTAAAGAAGTTTCATATAGAATATCGCAACAAACCAGGCTAACATCTATATTTTTGTTTCCTCTACAGGTGGATCTCTCCTATTGTTAAGGGGGGCAAGATTTCAGAATCCATTTATATTTCATTTCTAACTAGCTCCTCTGTGCTAAAACCAAATCTCATCTGCCATTCCCAAGTGGGAGAGTGGACAGACATGTGGGTTTTATTGTTTTCACTTCCTCCATAAATGTACCCTTTTGTTTATTCTGCCTCTCTGCTATCCATTACAATGTAACAAATTGCTTTCTATACTAGGCATTCTCTCTGAACTTACCGGGCAACTAGAAAATGGGGTGGGGGGAAGAAATACAACCCTCCGGGATCTGGTTTATTTCTCCGAAGGAGGTATGAGGAGCTGTGGAAAGGATCATGCTGCAAACGGATTGTTATCTTTCCTTTCCCACGATGGACTTACCACCTGGAGATTGGCTGATCTGGAACTGAGCAAATGAACTGTGGAGTGGAGTTTGCTTGGGGGCACTTTAAAATTATCGAGATGTAAAGGAATCCCTCAGATCCTATCTATTATGCCTGTTATCTTCTATTTCTTAGTAAAAGTTTCTGCTTGGAAAACCCTATCTCCAAGAGTTCTACTTTCTTAAGAACTAGGTTGAGGTGGGTGCTGACATCCCCTTTAATATCTCTTCCCCCACCCCTTTAATAGCATCTCTTTCCCCCACCCCTTTAATATTATCTGTTCCCTCACCCCCTTTAATATCATCTCTTCCTCGACCCCTTTAATATCATCTCTTCCCCCACCCCCTTAATATCAGTGAGGGTCCTCCAGTGGACCATGCCCCGGCACTTGCCCCAGTCCCATCCCCCCTCTGCCAGAGACTCTCAGATCATCTCCAGTCCTGCCCAGTCCCACACAAGTGCCCCTGACATGAGTCACATCGAGCTGGCCATGCCCACCAGTGGGCCAAGCCCCTCCAGCACCCCATGATAAATAAGTGGGGCTTAGGTTGCAATTTGGGCACTTGGTCTCTAAAAGGTTTGCCATCACTGCATTAGTCCATACATTCTCCCATTTATCTAGCATTATGTTGTATCCAAAAAAATTTTGTACATTTTACCATGTAATCTTTGATATAATTGTCTTCTAAATTCATCTTGAGAAACACTTTATATACTATAGCAGTGATGGTGAAACTTTTAGAGACCGAATGCCCGAACTGCAACCCAAAACCCACTTATCACCGGGTGCCAGCTGGGTGTGGCACACTGGGTGGGCATGATGCACTGGGTTGGGATGGCTGCAGTGGTCATGGCAGTCTGGGTGGGCATGGCTGGGGTGGGTATGGCCACCTCAATGTTGCTCATGGGGATGGACATCTGTGTGGGCTTGGCAGGGTTGGAGGAGATCCCGGAGGTCTCTGGTGGGTGGGACAGTGGGCAAGAGGATCGTCCTGTGGGTTGAGGCAAGGTGAGGCAGGGGTCATTAGCCCCTGCACATAGAGGCCAGCGAGTGCATGGGGACCGATGGTGTCTGTCAGCAGCCACAGCCTGCTGGACCCGTGACCAGCACTCTCTGGGGCTCTGCAACCCGTTGTGAATACCGGCCCGGCCCTCCAGCAGCAGGCAGAGTAGGGGAGGGAGAAGGCATGTGATGCAGACCACAGACTCCGTCTGTTTTTGCTTGCGGTTGGAGAACAGGTCGCTGCTGGTCAACTCCTTGGCCCCCTCGCAGATCTTGCTCTAGGCCTGCACGTGGAGCCTGTTCCACTTGCATACCCAATGCATCTTAGCCCTGCCTCAGGTTGCTGCCAGCAGCTCATGCAGGTCCATTAGTCTGCTGCCTCCACCTGGAGCACCTGGCCTGCCCAGCACAAAGGAGGCAAAACAGCCAGCTAGCAAGCTCACATAGAGGTGGTAGAGCATACCCACGCCCAGCTAGCCAAAGGCCACCCCAAGCGGGGAAAGCCGGATCCCCATTGGCACCATGCCCCCCCCAGTCCCAGCTAGGATTGTGTGCCTCCCTCCATCTCTGCTGGGTCTGGGCGGCCATGACGCTGATGGGGATCTGACTTTCCCTGCTTGGGGTAACCGTTTGCTTGCTGGCCCTGGGTGTGCTCTACCACCTCTACTCAAGCTTCCTAGCCCACTGCTTTGCCTCCTTCATGCTGGGTGGGCCTGCAGCTCTGGGCAGCGGCCTAATGGACCTGCGCGTGTGGTTGGTGGCTGCAGTAGGTACTGAGGTGTGTGAGGGGAATGCACTCCACCCATGGCCAAGGGCAAAACCCTCAAGGGGGCTGAGGTAACCAGTGGTGACCTGCTCTTCAAACAAAAAGAGATGCTGTGTCCGGCGGTCCACATTGCGTGTTCCCCTGATTCTGTGTGCTGCTGGTGCCACCACAGCGCTGTATTCACAGCGGGCTATGTAGGCCCTGCTGCTGGATGCTGTCAGCTCTCATGTGCTCACCACCTCTTGTGCACGTGTCTTGGGGGCCTCTGGGATGGGTAGGCACAGGGCAGCAGGGGCCAGTCCCTTGCCATGTCTGGGCATCCCCGGGGGGGCAACACTGCTTGCTCACTCACTTACTGCCCCTTCGCTTCCAAATGCTTCCAAATGCCACTTGCTCATGGGTCTAGGACCATAAGGCTCCTACCCTTGGCCACGCCTCCTTCTCCTCAAGCCTCCCACTTCTGCCCATTTGCCTCCAGGATTCCACCTCAGCTGGCCCAACCCCACCCATTCTCCCTGGCCAATGGGCCCCGTGCCCTTCACCTCGTGAGCTTGGGCCCATTCCATTTGCCAAAGCCACCTTTGTCCTGGGCTTTTGGCCACAGTTTGCCACCAGCCAATCAGCTGGAGGGCAGGCAGCAGCCATGGTGTTGTGGGACTTGGCTATGGCTAGTCTAAAGAAAAGAAGAAATAGGAGAGACATTATAGCAGTATTCCAGTATCTGAGGTGCTGCCACAAGGAAGAGGGGGTTAGGTATGATGGCAGAGGAGGTGGAAATAGATCAATGCAAACACCAGCACCGCTGGTGAGAACAAGCAGTAAGCTGCAACCAGAGAGGAGAGAAGAAACTTCCAGGACCCCACAGGAAAAACCCCGCTCCACTGCTTACTTAAAATGCAGGAAAAAGGGCTATCGAGCAGTTGACTGTGGCAGCAAAGTGCAAGCAAAGAGGGGAGACCATCAGCCGAGTGGGAGATCCACAAAAGCCACATCACACCCAAGGGAATCGGCACTGAGAAGCACAGAGGTCCTAGGGCTTCCCTGGCCCATGGGGCAGAGGGTCAAGCTCCGATTCCACCAGACAAAGACTCAGAGAGTGGCAGAGAGTGCCTACAAGGATGACCTCTTGATAAATGGGCTGATCGACCCAATAACTGTGGCCCTAGAACTGTGCATACCGGGCATTGGGAAGAAAGTAAAGCTAGCAGCCTTGTTGGACTTGGGGTATACCAGCTGCCAAATCAGCCCAAAGCTGGTAAGGAAAGTGGGAGCACCCTTCAGGAGACTTAAAACTCCAATAATCTTTTGTCAGCTTGATGGGTCCATCGCAGGGGGATCCCAGCCAGTTTTTCCACCAAGGCCCTGCATTTAACAATGACAGACCATTCCAAAACTTTAGCATTTCTTGTTGCTTCTAGCATGGAGTGGCCACTAGTGCTGTGACTGACATGGTTAAAGAAGTGGAACCCCATAGTCGATTAGAAGGAGGGATAACTGAAATTCCTGAAAAAGAGGGCCCCTCCCCCATCCAAGATTGAGAGCAGAAGGCATGGATTACACCGCAAACTGGCCTCTGCCCTGAGTGAGCAGAAACTACACAGCCTCCCTCCAGAATACTGGAACCAAGCCAAAATGTTCAGTGAGCAGAGATCAGATGAGCTCCCGCCCCACCAACCCACAGACTGTGTCATTGAGATTGTCCCAGGGGCAAAACTCCCAAAGCCAAAGATGTATTCCATGACCCCTAGGGAGTTGGAAGAACTTCACAAGTTCATTAACAAAAAATTGGCATTCAACCTGCCAGACTATGGGTCAATTTAGGGTGCCACCCTTTGGACTACAGGGAGCCCCTGCTGTTTTCATGCAATTGATTGATGAGGTTCTCCATGAGCACCTGTACAAGGGGTTTTAGTGTATCTTGATGATATCTTAATCTACAGCGAGACCTAAGCAGAGCATGTCAAACTGGTCAGAGCAGTATTGAATGAACTACGCTCTGCCAAGCTATATGCCAAATTCTCAAAGTGCAAGTTCCATAAAGATTGCATTGATTATTTGACCTATCACATCTCAAACAAGGGGCTGGAGATCGATCTGGAGAAAGTATGAGCTGTACTAAAGTGGGCCTCCCTTTGCATCAGGAAGCAACTACAGAGCTTCATGGGCTTTGCAAATTTTTACCGGCATTTTATCCCTTCCTTTACACAGATTGTGCTTTAAAGACCAAAGGTGGAGATAAGCCAAAACCCAGACAACCACTGATATGGACTGGGAAATGCCAAGCCGCTTTTGAAATGGTAAAGAAACTTTTTTCTATGGAGCCGATATTGAAGCACCCAGATCCGGAGGAGGCTATTGTTATTCAGGCCGATGCCAGTGATGTGGCAGTAGGAGCGGTACTCCTCCAAAGAAATAAGGAGGACCAGCTACAACCCTGTACATATACCTCTAAAAAAATATCTGAAACAGAGCAAAGGTGGGTGGCCAGGGAGAAGGAGGCCTATGGTGTATGATGGACCCTACTAACTTGGAGAATTTCCTAGAGGGGAGTAAAACACCCTTCCAGGTGTGAACTGATCATAAGAACTTTGAAGTACCGAAAACCTCTAGGGAGCAAGAGTGATGGGCTCAGCATTTCCATCAATTTAATTTTATGATTCTTTACCTTCCTGGGAGGAAAAATTTTCTGGCAGACACCTCAATATAACAGTATAAAATCTGAAGTAATTAAACCAATGCTGTCCCCCAAACAGTTAGCAGCACCTGTCACTACCAGGGCACAAACCAGGGCCATGATGCCACTAGACAAGAGGATGGCCCAAGCATTTAAGAAAGCATTGGAAACAGATGAATGGAGTCATAAAACTTATGTTTAATAAAAGATGACCTGGCTTGAGTTGGAGAAAAATTGTATGTTCCAGAAGATCTACAGAGTAAAAATAATGCAAACTGGGCATGATTTGACCTTCTTGACCTTCTTGAATGCCCTATTGTGGGTGCTTGACCAGACCCAAGGTGCTTTTATGTTCAATAGACAGTGAAGTGGTTCTGCCAGGGCAGCCTTGTGTGGCAAGAACAAGTGGTAGAAGTTAAGAAAGTCCAGGAATGCTTGCAGTTCCTTCTTGGATTTAGGTCTGGGGGCTAGTTGAATTGTCTTTAACTTGGCCTCTGATGGGTGGATTTCATTAGCACCTATTCGGAACCCCAGGAACTCTGTGGATTCCATGCCAATTTGGCACTTGTCTTTTTTTAGTTTTAAACCTGCCTCACGGAAACATTGAAGTACTGACCAGAGACATTCCACCAGGACTGCCGCTGATTCCCCTGCAATCAGGATGTCGTCAAAGTATGGGCAGATGCCAGGTATGTTTTTAAGAGTCCGTTCCATGATGCTTTGGAACAACCCAGGGGCTACACTTACCCCAAACTGTAGGCGGCACACTTGAAATGCCCTCTATGCGTGATGATGGTCTGTGCCTCAGCGGTGGCATCATTGACTGGCAGCTGCTGGTATGCCTGTGCGATGTCTAATTTGGCAAAAATTCGGCCTCCTTGAAGTGAGGTGAGTATATGGCTTACCACCGGAACTGGGAAAGCATGTTGCTGTAGTGCCTTATTTATTGTGCGTTTGTAGTCTGCACAGATGTGAACGTCCCCATTTGGCTTTACTGGGTCACTTTGGGAGTCTCCCACAGGCTACTGTCCACAGGTTGGAACACTTCCTGCTGCACTAGTTTGTGAAGTTCCGCGTCAATCTTTGGCTTTAGTGGGAAAGGCACTCTGCGCAGTTTCACTTGGATTGGAGTGACTGCTGGGTCAAGATTGAGAGAAATGGGCACCCCTCTGTATTGTCCCAACTCTGTGCTGAAAACATCAACGTATTGTTGGCATACTGTTGCCAGGTCAGCTGTTTGTGTGCGATGGATGCACATCACACAGATGCCCAGGGCTTCAAACCAGTCCAGTCCAATGAGGCTGGTGCGCTGTCCATCTATGACCACAACGCTGAGGGGACCTTCAAATTCCTTTTTTTTTATTGAAAAGTTTTAAAATACATTTTATCTTTCACAATCCCCCCCTCCCCCCACCCCTACCTATCCCTCCCTGCCCCTCCCCCCATATCCCCCTCCCCCCCGACTTCCCAGAGCTAAGTACAAGGTATAAAAACAAAGAACAATCATAAACATCCCTATGCTAACAACAATAAACTCTTAAATCTATCGCTCTCTAGCTCATATAAGATAACTACAAGCAATATTAATATTACATATAGAAAGAAAGAAAACAGAAAAAAGAAAGGAAGACTTATTCAAATGCTAAATGAAACTTTTTGGTCCCATATTTGTTCTGGATATAATCAATCCACTTTTTCCACTCCATAATATAACGTTGTTGCGAATGGTCTTTCAAATAAGCCGAAATCTTTGCCATTTCCGCCAGGTCAGAAACTTTTAGAGTCCATTTTTCTATAGTCGGCAGCTCCTCCTTCTTCCAATATTGACCTATTAAAAGTCTTGCTGTTGTAATTAAGTTCAACATCAACTTAGTGTCCACAACAGTAGCATCTGTAATTATGCCCAACAAAAACAATTGCGGACAGAACTTTATCCTTTGCTTAAAGATCTTCTGCATATTCCACCAAATTTTTATCCAAAAAGCCTTAACCTTTTTGCAGGTCCACCATATGTGAAAATATGTTGCATCTTCACCACCACACCTCCAACATTTTGGCTGATAGTTCGGATACATACTTGCAAGCTTTTTAGGATCTAAATGCCATCTATAAAACATTTTATAAAAGTTCTCTCTTAGGTTCTGAGCTTGTGTAAATTTTACGTTCCTCACCCAGATCTTTTCCCACGTATCCATAGTAATAACTTCTTGGATGTTCTGGGACCCTCAAATTGAACTTAACTCTAACGGTGGCTTCTCCCCTTACATAAACATGGCAATTTTGGAAGTCCATTAGTATGATGCTTGATGGCTTGAGCAGAACTCGCCCTTTGCCTTACCTGCAAATATAATTAAAAGTCTTGTATGAGATGATTGATAGAGCTGACCCAGTGTCTAGCTCTATGGAGCATGGGACCCCCTGCTGTTTAATTTGGAGCTTTAATTTCTCCTTGAGGGGGCATTGGGTTCCTGTTCATTGGATACTTCGCCTCTCTGAGCAATATCCAAACCCGTTCTGCCTGAGCTCCAATTACCTTTCTGCTGTGGGGGTGCAGGTCGTGTTTCTTGCTGGCGACCTCTACAGACTCTGGCCATGTGCCCTTGCTTTCCACAGGCGTGGCACACACTCTGCGAAATTTGCACTCTGCCCTTTTATGCTCTCCCCCACAGCTAGCGCAATTCTGTGGAGATGTTGCTTTGTTGAGCATTGCCATCTAGGTGGCTCTCTCTGCAACCGATCGATCTTGTCATCCTCATCAGTCTCCCCTGGTCCCTCAATGGACTCGTGGTGAATCACCGCAGGGCTGGTGTGTGCTTTTGGTCGCCAGAGAGCCTTCATTGCTCCCCCGGCAGCCTCATCCGCCATGACTTCTTTTAAAGCCTCTTGGAATGTCAGTTTTTCCATGGCGAATAGGCACTGCTGTAGCTCTCAATTTAACAAGCTGCAAACGAGTCTGTCTCTGAGGCAGTCTTCCAAATCTGGAAACTCACAGTGTCGTGAAGCTTGGCGAAGTGCGGCCACAAACTCAGCTGCTGATTCTCCAGACCTCTGCTCTCATTGCTCAAAAGCATGATGCCAAGTGATTACGGAGAGTTTTGGCTCAAAATGTTCTTTTAACCTCCTCTTGAGGTCTGTGTATGTCACTGACTCTATGATTGCCAGTGCTACCAGGTTTTCTGCGATGTCGAATGTCGCTTGCCCGCATGCACAGAGTAGGGTTGCTGCCTTCAGGCCATCGTCTCTGGCCTGATTCGCCTGTAGGTAATTGTCCCATCCTCATCGCCACTATTTTTTTTTTATTGAAAAGTTTTTCAGTACATTTTATCTTTAACAAAACAAAACCCCTCCCTCCCCATTGCCACTATTGTGCATTGGGTCTTGAAGGCAATGACCAGACTGGCATGATACAAAAGTTTTTATTGAACCAGTACAGAACTGTCAAAAACCGGCAACATGCCTGCAATTTATACTCTCTGCCTCCAGGGCATCAGCCAATCATAAGGTTAGCTCGGTCCCACCCAAACTTGAATCCTTTTGAAGTTTCCCTCCAAAACATTTGGAGGTACATTAGTTTGGCAGCACCATAATATTATTAATTAATAAGTGCATCAAAGGTGAAAAGACTGTTATGCATTCCTGGCCACTTTCCTTCATGACCAGAGACAAGCTCGCCTGACCAATAACCAGCCAAGATACAGTGAAGGCCTTTTGTTTCGTTTATTCCAATAAGCGGGGAGAGAAACTATCAAAACTTGGTTTTCTCCAAAGTTTCAACCCAAAATATTCCCATTTTTATAGATCCCTGGCCCCGGCCGCACATCCCTCCTCTTTCCCCATTGGCTGAGGTACTATGAGGTTACACTTTTTCCGACCGCCTCCTACATATTTCCTGCTACACACTAAGTCATACATCCCATGTACATTAAAATTAAGTGATAATTTATGCAAGGTGTGTCACTTAATATTAATCAACTAATTGCACATGCTCAGTTGCTTGAGTTCTAGCCCCCTAGCCCCCTCTTAGAAAAAAATAGGTTCTTTCCTGTTTTACTAGTTATCTTTTCTTACAGGTGTTTTTATAGCTTGTCTTCTTCCTTTCCCACTCTTAAGACCCAGCTAATTTTGGCCTACGTGTTTCACTTAGCATCTTTTCTTTGTGCTCTCCTTTCCTGGTTCTCATCTCCATTCACCTAGTAAATTTCCACTGCAGCATATTCAGTTTTAAATTTCTCTTTCAATATTAAAATATTTGAAGACCTTTCATTTACTTCTATCAAGAACAAAGCAAAGAAAATACATCACAGAGCCCAGAACTTTCCCCCTCCTCAAATTGTGAAATCTTCCCCCTCCCAACAGAATGGCAGTACCCAAAAAAGAAATGAATAGATAGGTTGAGGGGCTACAAGTCCTCCAAGGTCCCTTCCAGCTCTGATTCTGATTCTTTTGGAATTAAAGAGATGTGGAAAAGAGTCTGAAGATGTCTTGGCATAGAGCAAGGGTAGGCAACCTTGCCTCTTTTATGACTCGTGGACTTCAACTCCCAGAATTCCTGAGCCAGCCATTCCTGCTGGCTCAGGAATTCTGGGAGTTGAAGTCCACAAGCCATAAAAGAGTCAAGGTTGCCTACCCCTGGCATAGAGTAACATTGGGGTCAATAAACTTATAGCATTCCATAAACCAAAAATGGAGGTAAGGGAGGAATATCAATCGATTATAGTAATCCATTAATTACTTTATTTCAGTTAGAGACCCAACATGCAGATTAGAAAAAAAATAAATGGGAGATTTTAAAAACGGAGGAAAATCACTGGAAGTTGAAGTCTACACATCTAAATAGTTGCCAAAGTAGGAAAACACTCTGCTTTATGCGGGACACGGGATAGACCCCAAAACCAGTCATTCTGCAAATTGCATAACTGGCCATTCATAATTTCGGCTTCATGTCTGCCAGGAGGCCATGTTAGATCTCCTATAAACTTGCCACCTGGCTGAAGAAGCGTATTATTAGGCTGTCACGCAATGCAAGACACTCAGATTACACGCTTCCCAACTCTACAAAATGCCTGACTTGGTCTTTACAAGGCGTTTAAAAATGGCCGCTTCCCGGCCCAGAAATGCCTCTCTAGTAAAAGGCGCTCGCCTCCCTCCACGTGATGGAGGATTGGGGGTGTCGGCGCTTGCGCCGCCTCCGCCCGGGACGCGTGCGCATAGTAGGCCGCCAATGCTCGTCGCTGGAGCGCGGGTGAGGTAGTGAACGTCGCTGTCTATGGGGGAGAGAAGATGGCTCCCTTCCCGGAGGAGGTGGATGTTTTCACCGCCCCGCACTGGCGGATGAAGCAGCTCGTTGGGCTCTACTGCGACAAGGTAGGGAAGGTACTGAGGGGCGTTGTGGAAGTTGTTGCAACCGCCGCCTTATTTCAGGCGCTGCGACACACCCCCGTGCCTCGGCCTCGGCCGGCGGGATGCACATAGTGCGCCTGCGCATAAAAGGGGTTAACTGCGCTTGCGCACGACGTAGTTCTTGCTTTTCTGCTTTTAGAGATGTTGATTTTTTTTCTTTTAATCCTGGAAGGAAAGGTTTATTCTCCTGTGGGGGGAATAACTGGCCAAAGGTCTCTGGGTTCCCCCTCCTTGCCCATTTCTTTAACCCCTAGTTGTCATGGCTTGTATTTGTTGATTCCTTTAAGAGAGTGTTTTTCAACTCCAGCAATTAGAAAGGGTCTTCAAACTTGGCCCTTTTATGACTTGTGGACGTCAACTCCCAGAATTCCTCAGCCAGTGCCTGGCTGAGGAATTCTGGGAGTTGAAGTCCACAAGTCATAAAAGGGCCAAGTTTGAAGACCCCGAATTAGAAGATGGGTCAGCTTCAGCTCCCTGCTGGATGATTCTGGGAATTAGCAATGGCAATAGCATTTAGACTTATATACCGTTTCATAGTGCTTTACAACAATCTCTAAGCGGTTTACAGAGTCAGCATATTGCCCTCAACAATCTGGGTCCTCATTTTACCGATCTCATATGGATGGAAGGCCTGAGTCAACCTACGACTGGTATTGAAATCCATCCATCTTCAATTCCCTAAGGTTAAGAAAGTCCTTTAAGGAGCTGAAGGTGCAAAGCTATGCTTGCCTGTTGAGGTAGACTGGTTGCTGCCTTATAAGCCTTATGAACGCAAGAGTCTTCTTTTTCCAAATTGTTTGTATTGCCGTATTTTTCACCAGCCTTCAAAATCATCTTGCTGCTGAGGCTTACAATAAAGATATATTAATGCATTATTTTATCATACAGTCCTGGACTTATCAGCAACTGCAGTCTGAGCACTGTTTGTGTGAACCTTGGGTTTGGGATAACACAATATTCATTACAATAAAGCAGCATCAACAATCTTTCATAAACTAATAATATGTATGAATTTACACACTAGGAATCTACTCGGTTGAATCAATTTGGTAGTAACTGCTACTTTTATTTAGTTATGTTTTTTCAAGTAGTTTTAAAAAGGCATGGGCATGAGAACTAGACATTTGAGATCACATGCTGCTGGCATACAAATGAGCAGCTTAATCATATGTTTGCTCTTCTCAACCATAAATTTCTGAGCTAATGAAAGTTTCAGGAATCTGAAAGAATCCAGGGTGGCAGAAAATTGGACTGTTGAAAAAAATCTGTGTGTAATTGAACTTTTGTTTGGCACAAGTATTAGATACAAAACAGGGCGATTCAACTGAATATGAATTGGTGTCAAGCATTTAATGGATTTTCTCTCCTGGTCTCTTTTTGTCATTTTTTGCTGCAAGTAGTAATGACCTTAAACTTAACGTTCTTATCATTTTTCAAGACCATGACTGAATGCAGAAATTGGAAGAACAGAATACGAGCAATCCTCTGAAATCTGTGGCTGTAATTAATATATAGCACATGAAACATGATCTCTTTATTAACATCCATTAAAATCAATTTGCAGAGCTAAAAATTAGACATTTGGACAGAGATAGAAATTGGAAAAATTAAGGAACCAGTTCTTAATCTATAAAGGAGTTTTAGGTTTGAGTGATTCAGCCTTTCTGCAGATGGAAATAATGTAGCTGGAGAAAGACATATTTGTACCATAATCTGGTTTGCCCTGATGAAGTAGATGTAGTCTGTAAAAAGTTATATTCTAAGGGTTTGTTTTTCTTGAAGGTGATAAAGGATTATTTTGTTTTGCACTTACAGATTAACTTGGTTAAGCAGATAATATTCAGTTACTGTCAGAATCCATTTATATCACATTTCATAAATGTATGGTTAGAATATTGTGCCTATACTCGGGATTCTGTCATCTCTCTGAGGGGGGGGGAGAGGATGTTTATTCAGATTGCAGTAGGCTGTTTTCAAAGACCAGGAAAGCTTTTGATTTGGGGGGAACAGAGGGAGAGAGAGAGATCTGGGTTGCATCTGCATTTGAAACTGAAAGGAAGAAAGCAATAACAATAAACACAAGAAGATTTCTCTTTCCCATGAAAGGGCCTGACACCTAAGTAAATGATGTGAGCGTGACGAAATGTATTTGAGGGGAGGGGGTTGAAACGGGAATGCTTTATATAGTATCAAAATGTAACTCAATGTCAGATCCCGTCTTGTATTGCTACAACCGATCTCATCCTAGTAAACTTTTCCTTTTGGACAAACTTGGATCCAAGAGTTCGTATTTCCTAAGATGTGGATGGGGGTGGGTCCTGACAGTTACATTGTATTTTGACATTATTATTAGAAAGGTGTTAGATTTTATATCTGACTTTAAATATCTGTCTACTTATTTAGAGGAGGTATGAGTCTACATTTTAATCTATAGTACAAAAGAAGGATTACTAGACAGTCCACAAGACATTTATATTTTAAAAGAACATTATGAAAGGCACAAAGTAAATTCCAGATATTAGACCCTGTCAGGTCCCGAAATCCTTATTGTTTTCCCTGCATATGTGCTCTTGTTTGGGGCCTGTCATTCTGCTGAGGGGGGGCGTTTGCTTTCGCTTGGGATTACTTTTGCTTTCTGCTTTTCCTCTCCTGCCTCTATCCACTTGAGAAAAGACTGTTATGCATTCCTGGCCACTTTCCTTCATGACCAGAGACAAGCTCGCCTGACCAATAACCAGCCAAGACACAGTGAAGGCCTTTTGTTTCGTTTATTGCAATAAGTGGGGAGAGAAGCTATCAAAACTTGGTTCCCTCCAAAGTTTCAACCCAAAATATTCCCATTTTTGTAGGTCCCTGGCCCCGGCCGCACATCCCTCCTCTTTCCCCATTGGCTGAGGTACTATGAGGTTACACTCTTTCCGACCGCCTCCTACATATTTCCTGCTACATACTAAGTCATACATCCCATGTACATTAAAATTAAGTGATAATTTATGCAAGGTGTGTCACTTAATATTAATCAACTAATTGCACATGCTTAGTTGCTTGAGTTCTAGCCCCCTTTTTGTGACCTCTTAGAAAAAAATAGGTTCTTTCCTGTTTTACTAGTTATCTTTTCTTACAGGTGTTTTTATAGCTTGTCTTCTTCCTTTCCCACTCTTAAGACCCAGCTATTTTTTGCCTACGTGTTTCACTTAGCATCTTTTCTTTGTGCTCTCCTTTCCTGGTTCTCATCTCCATTCACCTAGTAAATTTCCACTGCAGCATATTCAGTTTTAAATTTCTCTTTCAATATTAAAATATTTGAAGACCTTTCATTTGCTTCTATCAACTGTGTCTCCCTTATGAGGGAGACAACTATGGAAAAACGAAACTGGAGAAGACCTTGAGATGCACGCCAACTGTGTCAGTTACCCAAACATTGTACCACTTGTGGATTGGCTGGATTTCAAATGGACACTATGACTTTGGTGGGAGGAGGAAGATTGCTAGGTTAACTATATCATTTAACAGGCTTTTCTCCAGATCTGCTAAGCTTGTAAGCCGCCCTGAGTCTTCGGAGAAGGGCGGGATATAAATGGAATTAAAATAAATAAATAAATAAATAAATAAATAAATCTCACCTTGACTTCCCTACTATCACTAACCCCTAATAAAAGTTCCTTTTGAGACAATGCCTGTTTCAGGATTTCTGCTTTCTTGGGTGGTTATCTGAGGTGGGTCCTTACAGAAAGAGTCACTGAAACTAAAGTTAGTTTTACTGTGGCAATAGCAAAGTATGCTTAAAGTTAAAAAGGCAGTTGAAAATAGTACCACTTAATTTTTAGGAAAAAATATTTAGGTATGGTGAGAGAGAGAAGGGAATGACTGGTTAGCACCTTTTGGTAGACAAAGCAGGATTAAAAAAGAAACCAAACCCTATATAATATGCTTCAGGAAAGAGAATTATCTGAATTGTATTTGGAGATTTTCAGTCATCCAGGTCATAATTATCCCAATGGTGCTTTCTCTGCAAGAAGTCCAATTGCCTCATGAAAAAACACATTTGGGATCTGAGTTGCTTGTTTGTTTGTGCCTTTGATCCAAGGAAGAGTTCCTCTGCTCTGTCAAAGCAAAAGGAGATCTTTGGAGTGTTGTCTGTCAGGTATCACTTTGAGGATGCCCAAAGAGAAATTAATGTTTTAAGTTTTGTCCTCTTCTCCATTCCTGAAAAAGAGATTAGGTTTTCCATTCAAGGCACTGTATTTCTGGATACAGTAAACTGATTTGCTTTTCTGCTGACTTATATCCTGGGACATGGACAGGCTTGCACAGTGACTTTCTAGACTTGTCCACCCATAAAAAAGAAGCTGGCTTACTAAAACACCTCTCTTAGTTTGCTTAAGATTGTCTTGTGCTATGTATGCAAGGAACCTTGATCACAGGTGTGGGTCAGGGGTCAGCAGCGTATACCTCAAAAATCATCTTTGTCATAAAATTAAATCTGTAATGAGGAAAACCTGATCAATATGGAGAAATATATATTAAGCTAATATAATTGCAAAAGTTCTCAGCTTTCAGAATTTTATGTTTTTGTAGAGAAAAGCGTTACTGAACAGTACACTTAAATCCTGTTTAAGTTTATTGAATTGATTTCTAGTTTGAAAGAGTTTGTACAGGTAGGATGGCATGTGGAAGTACTTGAATGAGCAGTTTCAGCACAAATAAAATTGATATTGCTGATGGAGTTGCGTGTAACTCACCATCATCAAAACACAAACATAGAAAGTGGAGACATAGAGTGTGCCAGGCCTTAAAGGTCACTTCTATCACCTGAAAAAAACTTGTTGTTGTTGTGCAATGTAACTATGAAAATCGCTAATAATAGAAAGCAATGTGTGACTTTCAGTTTGCCGACGCATCCTCTATGGACGCTTGGAGGACGGCGCTCATCTTCCACGTCCAGTTTTGCATTGCTGGGGAGCCCTAAAAGGGCCAAAAAGTCACTCTGGAGAGATGACCAGAAAGAAGGGGCTTTTGCAGAAATGCAGGGGAGCCGCAACTCTCCCGTTAGTGCCTTTGTTCCCTTCAAACCAGCCAGTCAGTAGGCTGCAGACAGCCAAAGTCACACCTACCATCAGGCAACATTAAAGCAGTGTGGAAAAGACTGGGTGAGATCTACCCCTCTTATATTCCAACTTTTTTTCCTACCTAAATAAGCTGCTTAAGTACTCCCCCCCCCCCCCGTGGAGAGGAAAGGGGGACTTTAGCCTGCCCTCCAAAAACAGTGGCAATTGAATTTACAGGGGAGATTTAAAAAGAAAAAATGTTGAAAAAAATAATTGGATCTCAACTAGAACTTCATTTTAAAAAAACTTGTGGACTAAAAGCTTTTGATTATCTACTTTCTACTTCCTATTCTTATTTGAAAGTTTGGCTTTGTTCTCCTAAAACAGAAGAAATAATTGAAAAGGAATTTCCTAAACACTTGGGGGACATCTTGTGGCTAAATCTGAAATTGCAATCTGTCACTCTTAAAAAAAAAAAGAAGAGACCTGGCTGACACTTTAGAACAGGGCTTTTCAACCTTTTCACCCATTGTACCACTTTTAGGATAAGGCAATATCCGAGTACCACCAGTCGCCCAGCAAGGTGTCAAAAACTTGAGCAAAAAAAAAGGGGGGAAAAGAAAGTACAAATAGTCCTCGATTTACAACAATTCGCTTAGTGACTGTTCGAAGTTACAACGGCACTGAAAAAAGTGATTTATGACCACAGTTGACTGTTGCAGCATCCCTGGGGTCATTCGGATGCTTGGCAACTGATTCATACTTTTGATGTTCACAGTGTCCCAGGGTCATGTGATCAATGGCTGGGGAGGCGTGGCCAACTCATCACTCAGGTTGCGGGATGCCTATGGGGGGGAATCCATGGGTCTCTGGTGGAGGGGTGGGACTGGGGTGGGTGCCTTTCCTTCCCTCTCTCCTATTGTCCCTTCTTTTTTTTCCTTTCCTTCCCTCCCTCTTTGTCCCTTCCTCCCCTTCGCGAGAAGTTAGAAAGTCTCATGGAACTTTTTTTTTGTCCCACAAATGTGTGGTGAAGGTTGAGAAGTGAATAGAGAAACAGAATGCAGCTGAAAGCAGGTTAGTAAAAAATGCTTTTTTTCCTTCATTTTTTTTCAGTGCTGTTCAACCCATACTACACATACCACTAGCCAGATGCTCGTGTACCACTAGTGGTACGCATACTGCTGGTTGAAAAGCCCTGCTTTAGAAAACAAGATAAGAGTAACCTTGAGCACCAGATGTGAGAATCTACCATGGAAGAAATGCAAAAACTATTTTTTTCTATGATGAAAATAACCTGCCAAACTTACCTAACCCTAACCTAACCCTTACCAGCCAGTGATGAAATAAAAGCTTTTGGAAAAAAGCTAAAAAGCGTCTTGGATAAGCAAACCCAAATTTTGACTACAACCAGTGCTTTTTTTGTAAAAGAAAAAGGTGCCGGAACTCACACATGTCATACAACCCGCCTTGCCTACCCTACAAGGTTCCATCCAAAAAAGGTGCCGGAACTCCATTCTGAGCGTTATATGACAAAAAAAGCCCTGACTACAACTAATAAACTATTTGTACAGAATATAACAGAAGAAATTGAACAAGCAAATATTTTGACAGAAGATTTAGCTACTCAACAAGTACAAATAAGAGAAAACTCAGGGAAAAATCTGACAAAAAGGATGGAGGAAAAAACCTGCTACATAAATCAGAAGGAATTTGAAGATCAAAATGAGAAACACATGGAAGAAAAAATAGACAGTCCAGGACAAGTACGCCAAGAGGAGAAAATAATGAGAAGATTTGGTACACCTGCTGCCGGCATCAAACGCCCTTCGCCCAGTGCGCTCCCACAGGGAGGGTCTGCTCAGGGTGCCGCCGGTGAGAGATTGCCGGCGGGTGACACCCAGGGATAGGGCCTTCTCAGTGGGAGCGCCTGCCCTCTGGAACCAGCTGCCGGTGGAGCTGAGGACTGCCTCCGATCATTCCGCCGGGGCCTGAAGACCTGGCTCTTTGAGCTCTCAGGCCCAGGCTGAGGAGAAATTTTTAATTGGGGTTTTAAGTATACAGGGTCAATTTAATATTTTTTAATTTGGTTTTTTAACTTTTGTATGGTGGATTTTTTAATTCCCTGTAAACCGCCCTGAGTCCTCAGGGAATAGGGCAGTATATAAATGTAACTAAATAAATAAATAGTTCTGCCAGACCCCTCAACCCTCCAAAAATAGAGTTTGGAAGGTCCACCTCAACATGATACAATAGCACAAGAACTCTTCGATGACTCTGTAGCAAGGTCATGGAAAATGACATGGCAAAGAAAAAAACCAGAATTAAGATTGAAGGAAGAATGGAATGTGGACATATCTAAGAGGCCTAAAATAGAATATATCTAAGTAGATAGGATATGTAGTTTGAATATGATAGATTGTTATGACCTGAAGATAAAGAAAAATGTTGGCTAATTAAAACTTAGATGTATGAATACCAATAGTTAATTTGAAATATTGAGTTGTTTGTAAAGGTTAAATGAAGGTGACTAAGATATATATATATATATATATATATATATGTTAAGAGTGATGTAATGTAATTAATTTATTTGGATGTAGTGATAAGAATAAAATTATAAGCCTAAACACGAGAGAGCAGATATAAAGGAGAAGAGAGAGAATGTATTAAATGCTGAAACAGGAGAAATCTTGGTTATTATTTTTTTTATTGAAAAGTTTTACAATACATTTTATCTTTAACAATCCCTCCCCCCCTCCCTCCACCCAACCCTTCCTAACCCTCCCTAACCCTCCCCCCCTTCCCCCCTCCCCCCTCCCCAACTTCCCAGAGCTAAATACAAGGTATAAAAGTAAAAACAATCATAAACAACCATATGTTAGCAACAATAAACTATTAAGTCTAACGCACTCTAGCTCATATGAAATGACTACAAGCAATACTAATATCACATAAAAAACTTATACAAATGCTAAATGAAACTTTTTGGTCCCATATTTGTTCTGGATATAATCAATCCACTTTTTCCACTCCATAATATAACGTTGTTGCGAATGGTCTTTCAAATAAGCCGAAATCTTTGCCATTTCCGCCAGGTCAGAAACTTTTAGAGTCCATTCTTCTATAGTCGGCAGTTCCTCCTCCTTCCAATATTGACCTAATAAAAGTCTTGCTGCCGTAATTAAGTTCAGCATCAACTTGGTGTCCACAACAGTAGTATCTGTAATTATGCCCAATAAGAACAATTGCGGACAAAACTTTATCCTTTGCTTAAATATCTTCTGCATATCCCACCAGATTTTAATCCAAAAAGCTTTAACCTTTTTACAGGTCCACCATATATGAAAATACGTTGCGTCTTCGCCACCACATCTCCAACATTTAGGTTGATAGTTCGGATACATACTTGCAAGCTTTTTAGGATCTAAATGACACCTATAAAACATTTTGTAAAAGTTCTCTCTTAAGTTTTGAGCTTGTGTAAATTTTACATAACTCACCCATATCTTTTCCCAAGTGTCCATTGTAATAACTTCTTGAAAATTCTGAGCCCACATTATCATACAATCTTTAACAAGTTCTGTTTCTGAGTCAATTTCTATCAGTGCAAGATATATCCGTTTGATATGTGCTGGACCCTGATTTCTAATTTGCTTTACCAAATTTTCATCAGTCATTGAAAAACAAATTTTCTTGTCTTCTTTCCACCTGGCCCGTAATTGACCATATTGAAACCAGGTTTGAACAATCTTCTCTTCTCGTAAAAAATTATACGGCTTCAAACACCATACGTTCCTCTCCAGACTTAAAATTTCCTTGTATGTAATCACATCATGTTTAAACCCAACATTTATGTTTTCTATTGCGTGTTTCGGTATTGCCCATAAAGGTATCTTGTAGTTTAACTTATGGCTATACTTTTTCCAAACTCTCAGCAATGCCTGTCTTAAAATATGCACTTTAAACACATTGTCTACCTTCTTATCATACAATAAATATGCATGCCAGCCAAATAGCAAGTCGTGGCCCTCAAGATTTAATAATCTCCCTTGTGTTAAATTGATCCAATCACTTATGACAACGCAGCAGCTTCATAATATAATTTAAAGTTGGGCATTTTAAGACCACCTCTTTCGTGTGTATCCTGCATAATCTTAAATTTAACTCGTGGCCTTTTCCCTGCCCATACAAATTTATTGATACCCTGTTGCCATTCCTCCAAATTTGAATCTTTTTTAAGAATAGGTATCATTTGAAATAAAAATAGAAATTTAGGCAAAACATTCATTTTCACTGCTGCAATTCTTCCCAGTAAAGACAATTGCAATTTTTTCCAACTCTCCAATTCTTTTTGAATTTTTCCCCATAGCTTTTCATAATTATTTTTATATAACTTTGCATTTAAGGGTGACAAATACACCCCCAAATATTTAACCCTTTTAACAATCTCAAATCCAGTTAACCCTTCTAAAAGGGCCTTTTGCGATACTGTCATATTTTTGGCTAATATTTTAGTTTTTTGTACATTAACCTTAAATCCAGAAACCTTCCCATATTGCGTTATTATCTCCATCAGGTCCACAACAGAATTTTCTGGCTGGGTCACCGTAACAACCAGATCGTCTGCAAACGCCCTCAGTCTATAATCCTGATCTCTAATTTGGATTCCCCTATTTTTTTTCGAATTCCGTATTTTAATCAATAATATCTCCAATGTTAAAACAAATAATAAAGGTGATAACGGACACCCTTGTCCTGTGCCCTTTTCAATATTACATACTTCAGTCAAACTATTATTTACTATTATTCGGCAGTTTGTTTTTGATATAATGCCCTAATTGGTTGTAAAAATTTATCCCCAAAATTCATTTTATCTAAAACTTTCATCAAAAATTGCCAATCCAGTTGATCAAAAGCTTTTTCGGCATCTAAAAAGATCAGCGCCGCAGGGATCTGGTTGTTCCTTTCCAAAAATTCCACCAAGTCTACTATATGCTTCACATTATTTTTCATTTGTCTACCACTAATGAACCCAGTTTGGTTCCCATGAATCATCTGTTGCAAAACCCTCATCAATCTGTTAGCTAAAACCTTAGCAAATATCTTGTAGTCCGTATTCAAAAGTGATATTGGTCTGTAATTTCTTACTTGAGTAACATCCTGATCTTCCTTCGGAATCAGGGAAATAAAAGCAGTTCTCCAAGACGGAGGCACCCTTCCTCCCCTTTGAATTGTCTGAAACAATTCCCTTAATGGCTTTATCACCTCCGATTGTAAATTTTTGTAATACACCACAGTCAGTCCATCCGTGCCTGGCGCTTTATCCACCTTCAGTTGTTTAATTGCTAAAAGAATTTCTTTTTCTGTTATCAATTGATTAATCTCTTCCTTTTGTTCTTGTGTAAGAACCGGGATGTTGGCATTCTTCAGATATACGTCGATATCTACTTCATTGATCTTATCTTTAGCATATAATTTGGAATAAAAGTCCACAAAGGCTTCCTTAATAAGGTCCTGCTGATACACAACCTTACCTTTATGTTCTATTTTATCTATGTTAGAAGCCCTTTGCTTCTTCCTTAACCTGTAAGCTAACCATCTGCCTGGTTTATCGGCATTGCAAAAAGTGTTATGCCTAGCAAACCGTAAGTTAGTTGCCACCTGATCAGCCATCAAGTTATCAAATTGTCCTCTTAACAAATTAATAACCTCTTTGATCTTCACATCCGATGGATTCAGAATTAGGGCCTTTTCTTTTTCTCTAATTTCATTCTCCAATTCTTTCCTCCTAAATTCCAAGTTACGTCTGTATTTATTGTTCATATATATTAACACCCCTCTCATATAAGCTTTACTAGCATCCCAAACCATGTCCATAGGAGTACCCTTATTCATGTTAATTTCAAAAAAGTCCATCTGTTTTTTACATTCTTCCACATTACTCTGATTTCTAAACAAGTTCTCATTTAAGCGCCAAGAGCGCCTATCTCTATTATCCTTATCAATCTCTAACCAAACTGGACTATGGTCAGACATAGTTCTTGGACAAATCTTTATCTTCTTAATCCTAGAAAAAAAATCATTAGTAATATAAAATCAATCCTGGAAAAAAATTGGTGTCTATCAGAAAAAAAAGTGTAATCCTTTTCATGTAAATGTATTTCTCTCCAAATGTCTCGCAACTCCAAATCATCCTTCATTTCAAAAAAATATTTAGGCAATCTAGCGTGGCTCGGAATATGTTTAAAAGAACCACATTTGTCCAGTTGTACGTCCAAGACGCCGTTCCAATCTCCCATAAAAATAAAAGATTTATAATCCATATGAGTAATCTTACTGTGTAATGAACTATAAAAGTCAGCTTGTTGTTGATTAGGAGCATACAGTCCAACCCAAAGCGTTTTTTTGCCTTCTAACAGCAAATCTATCATAACATATCTTCCTTGTTTATCTGCTTCTATTAGCTCCGCTGTCACAGTATTCTTGACATAAATAACCACTCCATTTTTCTTATTCATTGCAGAAGCAATAAATTGCGTACCCAATCTTGAGTTCAATAGGTACTTTTGGTCCATAACCCTAATATGTGTTTCTTGCAAGCAAATAACATCAGTCTTAAATTGTTTTAAGTATTGAAAAACTTTCTTTCTCTTCTGTGGTGAGTTTAAACCATTGACATTCCAAGTTAGGAACTTAGTCACCATCCTTGGCGTCCCGAAGCTTCTGGAACATGTCTGCCAGGAGTCCCTTAACTTCCTTAGGCCGCGCCCCTCCCACAGCTTCGCTATAGGTACGCTTTGGAGGTTCCATAACTTTCTGCTGGTCTTGCTCTTGTCTCGCTTGTCTCAAGGCAGCACGTGTCATCCTCTGCTCTCTGGCGTCTTCCGATGAAACTGTAATTTGATCCCCTCCAGTATCTTTCTTATCTGTCTGTGTTCCTTCAGCATCTTGAGGCTTTCCCTCGCTATTTTTCTTTGCAGATTCCAAAAGTGGTAGAGGGGTTGCTTTTAAAACTTTGCTATAAAAATCACGTGCTTGGATCACTGTGACCAAACGGTGTCTCGTGCCTTCATGCATCACCCACTGGTATCTCCCATCTAAACTTGATGTCGCGTTTCTTAAGTTCCTGTGCCAGAAAAGCAAAATCTTTCCTTCTCCTTAAAATTCTTGGAGGAATCTCTTTTAAAACCAAAACTTCTTGCTCAGCAACCACAAGCTTAGTATCATAAGAAACTTGGATAACTTCATTCCTGATTGCTCTCTTTGTGAAGTAAACCACCACATCTCTAGGTAGCTTCCTCTGCCTTGCAATCCATGAATTCACACAAAAGATTTTGTCTATATTTCCCTCAATTTCAGCTGCTGGCTGTCCCAGTACAACTTCCAAAGCCTCAGAGACTATCTGCTTTAAATCTTCTTTAGGATTCTTTTTTAAGCCTCTGATTCTGATAGCAAACTCCATCTGGTGGTACTGGACCAGAGTCAAGTCACCATCCATTTTATCCATCACATTTTCATTCTCTAAGACTTTTGCTTCTAATCTGGAATTTTTTTGGCTAAGATCTTCCATTTTTTCGTCCAAGCATTCAATACATAAAGCCACACCTTGAAGTGCAGGCAAGATGTCTGCCCTCATTGCTGTAAACTTCTCTTCCATCTTCTCCTCCAGCTTTTCCATCTTTTCATCTATAATATCTGCTATTTGTTGTGAGTGCTTTTCCAAAGCATCCTGTAAATCCTTAACCGTCAGTGCCGGAGCAGGTGCAGGAGGCAGTAAGGCTTGCAGCGAGAACTGTTGCACCGGGGAAGCCCCCGCACTCCGGAGAGCTTTAGAAGTTTTAGCCGCCATCTTCCCCCACTTTCACTTGCTACGCACTTTCACTTTTAAAGTCCATAAAGTCCATTGAACTAGAGAACAAAAATCCACTTCACCTTGACCTCCTGTATCGCTCTGCCTGCCTCTTCACACTCAAAAGTCCTTCCTTCTGGCAGGGGTGGTTGCGAACGCTTGGTTCTGCTCCCAAAAACACGGAGCAGAAGCGCTGCGCAGCCCGGAGCAAACCCAGGCTTCGGGGGGGCTCGATCCTTCAGCTGCCCGAACTAAAAGCTCAGGCGGCCCCAGAGAGCTCAACCCCTACCTGGGGCCTCACCCCCTCCTCTTCTCCCGAGGAGGGGGCTTCCGAACCACTGAAACAGCTGATCGGCGCTGTTTTCGGCGGTTCAAACGAAGCCGCGGAGCGGACAGCCCGGAGATGGCTGTCTTCAGCGTCGCGTCGCCACCGGAAGTCTCGAGAAATCTTGGTTATTGAATCTACAATATGTGGAAATTACAATGAAAATAAGAATATTATATTGTACTACTAATCTGTTGATATGGAAATGAGATAGAGAAGATGTGTATCTGGATTACTACATATTGGAGAGAATTGTGATGAAGTGGGGTCACTTAGAAATTTGGAAATGATAAGTTTTAATTGTTTAACTTGAATATTAATGCAAAACTAAAGCTGGGAAAATTTATAAGGTGATTGATGGTTTAAAGATTGAATGTTAAAATAAATAATATATATATAATTATTGACAAATGTAAGAAAACTACTAAATAGCTGATGGATAGAATAAGAAGTATTGTCAGAATCCAGTTATATTTCATTTCTATGTATCTTCTCTGATATAAAAACCAATTTTTACTATCTCCTGGATTCCATCACACTCCTAAGGGGGAGAGGGTACACATGGGGTTTTTTACTACTTTCACTTCCTGTATTCACTACAAAGTAACCTTTTGTTGATTCACTTTGGGTCTGCTAACCATAACAATGTGGCCATCTGCCTTTCATCCTATGCCCCTCTGAACTTCTCCTCTTTACCGGCAGCGAGGCAAAAGGAGGGGGGAGATGCAACACCTGGGATCTGGTTAAAGAGAGGGTTGAATGATCGTGCCGACGGAGCTGGACTGATGTTATTTTTCCTGGAGTTAACACCTAGAAAACTGCCGGTTTGAATCACCCAAAAGAACTGTGGGGTGGAGGGCTGCTTGGAAACACTTTAAAACATTGAATGGTGGGGGGATCCCTCAGATCCTGTCTAGCATGCCTACTATCAATTTCTCTTAATAAAAATTCCTGTTGGAAGAGACCGTTTCCAAGAGTTCTGTTTTCTTAAGATGTAGATTGAAGTGGGTCCTTACAGGTATGTTAAGTTAGATAAGAGACAATATGTATTAAAGGAAAAAAGAGAGGAAATATTGGCTACAATAAATTGGAGATTTGTAATAACATACATCTGTATGAAATGGAACTATTGTAACCCAGACACCATGTTGCTTTTCAAAGATATAATTGTAATATTGGAAAATTAATATAAATTTTTTTAAAAGAAAGCAATGTGTACATGGATTTAACGTTTTGATATGTCCATGTTCCAAAAATGAGGGTTTGGTGATTTGTTCCATTTGTTAGGCTTCATAAAACATTTGACAGGATTAAATTTCTATGGAGATTCTCAATCATCCAGGTCATGATTGTCCCAAAGGTGCTTTTTCACAAGGCAAAAGGACTTTCTTTTTTCCTCTTTGAAGACATTTGGTATCTCATGCAAGAAGCTTCTTCAGTTGTTCTTCAGAGCTGAAGAAGCTTCTTGGATGAGAAGCAAAACATCTTCAAAGAGGAAAAAAAGAAAGTCCTGTTGCCTCGTGAAAAAGCACCTTTGTGATTTGATAGAACTGTTTCACAAAGCATGTTGGATAGATGAACACATCCTTCCCTGAAATATTAAAGTAGCCAAGTCCTCTGAAAAAATTGGGGCAGCAGTTTACCTGTTTACTTGTGAGAGTAAGCAAAAAACCCAATTTATTTCACTGACAGTTCCAGTGAAAGAAGTGTTGGAAAATATTGCGCTTCAAGCTAAATAAGAAATTAAACTTGCTTTTCTTCAATCATCTGTATTAAACTAAATATGGGCGCAAATAAAACACTCAATTTGGAAGATTGTATTGGTTTTGGTAATAGACCTGTTGACAAGATACAGCTATCTAAAACAATTGCTTTGGAATTGCATTGTTTCAGCATTCTTGGGATTTTGGGAAGCATTAACGTAATATGGTACATCAAGCTGAGTGCCATTATACCAGCTAAAGAATTGGCCAAATGGATAGGTGTTTTTAAAGTGTGTTGTTTACCATAGTGAAATGTATGTAAACTTCTCCAGTGTCACCAGATAGCACTACAGTGGATTGGAGTGAATCTATTAGCTATATTCCTTCAAACAAACTTAAAATTATTGGTTTTTAAAAGTTCTATAAATTAAGGTACCTAATTGATCAAACTGCAGTTGCTCATGATGGAACTCTGAATAAGTCTGCATAATTATAAACTCGATAACCAGCTACCTCTAAAAGTGTCTTCTCAGAATACATGGAAATAACATGCCTTTTTCATGTTCAAAATTTATTTTGAATACATAAATTATACTTATAGCATATAACAGGGTCTTCAAACTTGGCCCTTTATGACTTGTGGACTTTAACTCCCAGAATTCTTCAGCCAGGCACAGATTGAATAATATCTTTCAAGTGAAAGATTAAGTATTTCAAATGAAAAGTCTGCAGTCCTAGTTGAGAAGACTTAATCATAATATCTAGACTGAAAAAAATGTTTTAGAATGTTTGTTTATGACCATGAAATACTGTTGTTTTTTCATTTTTTAGTCTTTGCTGAATGTTCTGCTTTTTAGCTATCATGAATGCAAAAATGTTAAATAAAGTAATGTTTGTGGAGATTCTCAGTCATCCAGGTCATAGTTGTCTCAAAAGTGCTTTTTCAAAAAGCAACTGGACTGTTTTTTCCTTGAGGAAGAAGAAAACATTTCACTTCTCATCCAAGAAGCTGAATCAGTTCTGATGGTGGGGGGGATGGAATATTGGTACTGATATTTGAGACTGGATGGTGGGGAGATGGAAGGATAGGTTCTGATAGGATGGGGGATGGAATGGAAGAATTGTCTTTCTTAGCAGTCGTTAGTATTCTGTCTGAGAGCTGTTGAGGCCACTTGGGGGTTTATCTGTACTAAATGGCCTCAACAGCTCTCAGTCAGAGTGCTAACAACCAGATGACTGCAAAGAAATACAATCCTTCCGCCCCCATCCTATTAGAAGCTATCCTTTCATCCCCCTACCATCCAGTCTCAAATATCAGTACCTGTATTCCATCCCCCCACCAGCAGAACTGATGAAGCTTCTTGGATGAGAAATGGAATGTTTCCTCCTCCTTCCTCAAGGAAAAAACAATCCAGTTGCCTTTTGAAAAAGCACCTTTGAGTTAAATAAAGTACTTTATATGAATTAAAATTATAGATAAATGTTATTGAAGTTAAATCTGATTTTTTCAGTATATAACATATACATTTAACATTTAAAAATAATACCTAACATAATTTTAAGCAGAGCTGGATAAAACTTCAGAAGTTGAAATTTAGTTAGGAATTTATAGTTGGTGAATACCTTCTTAGAATTAGTTTCTTAAAAATAAATTCAAAGAAAATGTAAATATCTAATGTGCAATCCTCTTGTTTTTTTTCCAGCTTTCTAAGACAAATTTCTCCAACAACAATGATTTCCGAGCTCTCCTTCAGTCATTATATGCTACATTTAAAGAGTTTAAAATGCATGAGCAGATTGAAAATGAATACATCATTGGTTTACTTCAACAACGTAGCCAAACTGTATATAATGTACATTCAGACAATAAGTTGTCAGAGATGCTTAGCCTCTTTGAGAAAGGGTTGAAAAATGTAAAGGTGAGTTTGTTTGATTTTTGGCGTGGGTAAAATCAATTGATTGAAGAATAGTCCTAAGAAAGCAGTGTCAATATTGCATGTGGATACTTAATTATAAAAACGGAAACTATCATTTTCATTTATACAGTTTTGTGAAGGAAACTTAGTGTTTGTTTGCTGCTGTAATATACTCAGAAGAGAACATAGTTAACATAAGTTAAGATATAACTTTTATCCAAAAATGTTGAAATTTTCCTTTGATTTCTAAATTTGGTGAATGTGCTCTTAGCTCATTTAGTTAAGCCACAAGAAATGTGTAAAAAAAATCCTTTTTTGTGTGTTCACTTTGATAGCAAACATAACTTTAAAAAAGCAAACGTCTCAGTGCTTCCCAATTTTGTGTATCTGATAGATTAAAATTAGAATTGAAAAAGGCGTGGAGTAAATTGCATTACTAAATATTTGAAACCCAGCTCCAATATTTCTTTATTTTTGTCTTAAAAGTTTTATGCTCTAATACTTTAAATGTAAAGTATTATTTAATAAGTAGATCATACATATTTATACTTGGCACATAGTTCTATGATGAATTTGAATACTAATTTTCAGAATGAATATGAGCAGCTCAACTATGCGAAACAGCTAAAGGAACGATTGGAAGCTTTTACCAGAGATTTCCTTCCTCACATGAAAGAGGAAGAGGAGGTGAGTGATTTGAGGGAATGATTAAATGTTTTGAGAAATGTTTCCTTTATTTTTAACATTTGGAGTGAATAGTATGTAGTCATCATTATTTTTATAAAAAGAAAGGTTTATATGTTAAAAGAAAATGCTGCTTCATGATTTCTGCCCTTTCTTGAATGCACTTAATAAACTG
This sequence comes from Vipera ursinii, assembly GCF_947247035.1. Classification (NCBI taxonomy): domain Eukaryota; kingdom Metazoa; phylum Chordata; class Lepidosauria; order Squamata; family Viperidae; genus Vipera; species Vipera ursinii. Next base: position 21,553,969 of record NC_139521.1, on the reverse strand, counting down.
AGAAGGTAAATTCAGCTGAAAAAATCTTGGGGTTTCAGAAAACTCATCCCTAAGTCCTGTCCTTAGCCCCATAGGATTTCACAGTATGAAATATTTCAAGTTCCTTGTGTTTCCTTCTCAGTCTCTTCTGTGACATTTGAAACCATTTTCCTTTGTCATTGGATTGGTCATTTAAATTAAGGAAAACCTCCACAGTGACAGCAGAGAGAGCTTAAACTACTCGTGTACATAAGCAGATATATTGTTTTTGTAAATGGGAGCAAAATAGAATTACCTTCCACCAATTTATGAAATGTTAATATAAAGCACACACAATTTTAAAAATTCTTTTAATTAAGTTAAGATAATTTTTGGGGGCCTTTAATGCTAATTAAATTTTACAGTCTTCATATAAAAACTAGACTCAAAATATATTTCAGAGTTGTTAAGAACACATATTACAAATGAAAGTTCTGTAAGACCCAGCTGCCTTCAGATGTTTGTTTCTTGTACCCTGGCAGGATTTAAAAAATATTCTAATAATAAAGGTTAAATCATTCCAGTATTGCGGTCCAGAGCTGGAATTTATACTAGCAGACCCTGCTAAGCAAAAGAACAGCCCGCATCTATTTCTTTCTCTTTTCCCCATCTTACTCTGGGTAGTCCACTGACAACTGCTAGTATGGCATAGTTGTGCTGTTACATTGATTTTAAATAAGGCAGGTGTATGTGTTTGCCAACACTTCTCATTTTCATTGGACTGCATTACATTTTTGGGACAGAACTGTAGATAAATGTTTGATTTATTCATTTGTGTGTTGCCTCTTAAAATTGCTACAGCTTCCAAGCTTGGCTTCAAAAGATTAAAAGTGGTCAATGTTTATTTAACTACAGGTAGTTCTTGACTTACAACACAATTGAGTCCAAAATTTCTCTTGCTAAACAAGACAGTTGTTAAATAACTTTTGCCCTATTTTACAATTTTTCTTGCCACAGTTGTTATCACTGCCATTAAGTTATTAACATAGTTGCAAAGTGAATCTGGCTTCCCCATTGACATTGCTTGTCAAAAAGTCTCAAGAAGTGATCACATGATCCTGGGATACTGCAACCATCATAAATATGAACCAGTTGCCAAGCATCTGAATTTTGATCATGGGGATGCTGCAATGGTTGTAAATATGAAAAACGGTCATAAGTCACTTTTTTCATTGTGACTTTGACAGTCACTAAATGAATGGTTTAAGTTGAGGAGTACCTGTAGTTGAGTTCTGATAACATTAGAAAATTGTTTATTCATTTATTTTATATAGCTATCCATCTCACATGTTACTCTGGGTGGTATACAATAAATGTTTTGAAATGCTGCTCAAAAGAAATGAGTTGACCTGAACTATTTTTTTAAAAGAGTAACATTTAATATTTTTTAAAAAGATTAGAACATACTTTTAAGTGAATTTTTAATATCTCTCCAAATACTAAATCTGCAAAACTCTGTGCCCTGTGATACCTGCTTACATTCTCTGTGTTTGTGTGTTTGTGGTATGCTTGTCATGGTAGTATAAATAAAGTATATTATTTTTTAAAATTTGCACATTAGCATTTTTTTTGAAGACTTAGATGTAACTGGGTTACATGAAAATGTGCTGAATTCTCGAGATATATTATTTTTAATAATTTTTGCTATTTTGATACTATTCATGTTGATATGTATAGTTTTTCCATTTTTACATGTTTATTATCTGTCAAATAAGTTTTCCCTTTGAAATCAGCTTTGATCATTAGATTTGGATTTTGTGGAGCAAACATGATTCCTGAATTCATCGTTGTTGTTTTTTTAAATGTAAAGAATATTTGTAATTCACCAAAAGCCCATAACTTTCTAAATGTAAGGAAACAATGTTGTGTATAATATGTTAGAACTGATGTTCAAATAGTGATCATAGTTATCCCTTAGGTTTTCCAGCCAATGTTGATGGAATATTTTACCTATGAAGAACTGAAGGACATAAAAAAGAAAGTAATTGCACAACACTGCTCACAGAAGGAAACTGCAGCAGAAATACGTAGAGGGATTAGTCTGTGGAATCAAGCAGAAGAACTCCAGAAAGTTTTTAAATATTCTGTGGATGAAAAAGCAGATCATGGTAAGCCCTTAAACAGTGGTGGGATTCAAATCCCTGAACAACTGGTTCTCTGCGTGGGTGCAGGCCTGGGCCTCCGAGGCCTAGAACAGACTTCCGGAAGTGGTGTGCTGCATTCAGCTGGTTCTCCAACCTCAACAAAATTTAGCTATCGGTTCTATCGAACTGGTGTGAACTACTGAATCCCATCACTGCCCTTAAATTGAAAGTAGCTGTGACTAAATAGCTGGATGCATAATTCCAAAAATAGCCTTTTAAAAAAATCTCTCCCCCCACCTGTCAACAGCATTCTCTTTGCCACAGTTCTAGAAGTGCCTCTTTAGAGTTGAATTCTGCTAAGATTGACCAACTTCTCAAGCATTTGTGTCTGTAGAGTGTCTTTTGTTTTTCAGAAACTGAAGAACCAGGACAAACCACCAGCATTGTTCATCTGCCTTCTGAGGTGATGCTGACTATTTTTAGCTACCTTAGCCCTCAAGAATTATGCCGATGTAGTCAAGTCAGCACCAAATGGTCACAGTTAGCGAAAACAGGATTTCTCTGGAAACACCTTTATCCTGTGCATTGGGCTAGAGGTAAGAGGCTGCGCACTCAACCTTTTTTTAGCACCCTAATTACCATTCTTAGTAATTTGTAGTTATTTAAACTTGATTAAAAAAAACTGCTATGACTAAGCATTATTATGTTGTACAGATGAACTAGTTGATTCATGTACAGCAGCGTTGAAAAAGTAGATTTATACTTATTTACCTTGAGCTTATAGTCGTCACATTGTACGCACAGTCATATGATTGCAATTTGAGTGCTTGGCCATCAGCATGCTTTTTTGCATAGTTGCAGCATCCTATGCAGGATCACATTTGCAATCATCACAGCTGGCTTCTAACAAAGTTAACAGAAGCCAGCAGAAAGTTACAAGTCATAGTCACATGACATCACTCTTCATAACTGAGGAATTTGCTTAATAGCTGCAGCTGTATCATGTGGGTCATATGATGGTGCACTGAATGACCATGTCACATAGCTGTAGTTGCCAGTCTCAGTTGCAGTTGTTAAATGAGGATTGCCTGTATTTCCTTTGTATATCTCATTGTTTAATGTTATCTAATTGATCTAAATTATGCTCAGTTGCCGGATGTCTGCCAACCACATTTAACACTTCATTCAATTTCTTTTCTTTTTCTTTTTAAATAAATCTTTATTTACATTTCGTGTTAAAAACACACCATACACCAACAAAGACAAAAAAACATTTACAATATACAAAAAACGAAGAAATCAAAAAATTGAAAACCATTTCAAAAATTTCAAATTATATCTACTTCTAAACTGACAATTATATTCCACTCATTAAATCTCTTATAACTATCCAACTCCAAAGCTTATTCATTAACAAAAACTACATCACTTCATTTTTGACCAACCTCTAAGCCACCCTCATTTCTTTAATCTTTTATCCATCCAAATATACCATTTATTCCATGATAGAAATGCTGGTGTCTCTTCTTTACCCTTCAACTTCTTGGTCAATGTGTCTGCTTCTGCACAATCAAGTATTTCCTAATTATAGCTTCATCCGGCGGGGTATGATTTGCCTTCCAAAATTGAGCATACCCCATCCTCGCCGCTGTTAAGATATGTAAAACTAAATACTATATTCCCCTCTTAATATTTCCAGGTCTGAAGCCAAGCAGATACGTCTCTGGTTTAAGATCAACTAAACACCCTGTAATTTCCTCTATACATTTTTGAATATCTAACCAATATCTAACCACTTCTGGATATGTCCACCATAAGTGATAATATGTGCCAATCCCTTTACCACACTTCCAACAATTGGCTGACAGTCCGGGGAACATTTTGGAAAGTCTAGCTGGAGGGAGATGCCATCTATAAAGCATTTTGTATATGTTCTCCTTATATGACGTGGAAACCACCAGCCTCATATTAATCCACCAAATCTCTTCCCATTTCTCAAGTGGAAGTGCATAACCAAAATTCTTCCCCCAGGCAATCATCACATCTTTTACCACCTCCTCCCCTACTACCCTAGTTAGCAAGAATTTATAGCACTTAGATATCATCTATCTAGACCGGGATGCCTTGCGCACAGTCACTCATGCACTCGTGACCTCCCATTTGGACTATTGCAATGCTCTCTACATGGGGCTGCCCTTGAGGACTACTCAGAGGCTCCAGCTGGTGCAGAATGCAGCCGCGCGAGTGGTGGTGGGGGCTTCCCGATACTCCCATGTAACACCTCTACTCCGTGAGCTGCATTGGCTTCCGGTTGTCCTCCGGGTAAGATTCAAGGTGCTGGATATGACCTATAAAGCCCTAAATGGCATGGGTCTGGGTTACTTACGGGAGCATCTGCTGCCGGCATCAACTTCCCTTCGTCCACTGCGCTCCCACAGAGAGGGCCTCCTTAGGGTGCCGTCAGTCAAAGAGTGTCGACTGGCGGCCCCCAGGGGGAGGGCGTTCTCTGTGGGCGCGCCAGACCTTTGGAACCGTTTACCAGTGGAGCTCCGGACGGCTCCCGACCTTCGCTCCTTCCGACGTGACCTAAAAACATATTTATTTGAAGAAGCCGGCCTGGTCTGATGGGTTTAAGGGTATTTTAACGTTTTGTATTAATCTATTGAATTGGGCTATTGTATTTAATATTTTTTTTAATTTTTATATATTGTATTTTATTGTATTGCCCTGTACACCGCCCTGAGTCCTTCGGGAGAAGGGCGGTATAAAAATTAAATTATTATTATTATTATTATTATTATTATTATTATTATTATTATTATTATTATTATTATTATTATTATTATTATTATTATTTTATTGAAAAGTTTTACAATACATTTTTTTAAAAAGACAAAACCCCTCCCAACCCCCTCCCCAACTCTCCCCAACACCTCCCTCCCCTCCCCCTCCCCCCTCCCCGACTTCCCATAGCTCAATACAGGGTATAAAAATACAAACAATCATAGTCTACCTTATACAAACAACAATAAAATATTAAATCTATCGCACTTTAACTCTTATAAAATAACTACAAGCAATTTAAATATCACATCAATACTTATTCAAATGCTAGATGAAACTTTTTAGTCACATATTTATTCTGGATATAATCAATCCATCTTCTCCACTCCACAATATATATCTGTTGCGACTGATCTTTCAAGTACACTGAGATCTTTGCCATTTCCGCCAGATTGGAAACTTTTAAAGTCCATTCTTCTATAGTCGGCAGTTCTTCCTTCTTCCAATATTGCGCTACTAAAAGTCTCGCTGCCGTAATTAAGTTCAACATCAGCTTAGTGTCCACAACAGTAGTATCAGTAATAATGCCCAGTAGAAACAATTGCGGAGAAAACTTTATCCTTTTCTTAAATATCTTTTGCATATTCCACCAAATTTTAATCCAAAAAGCTTTAACCTTTTTACAGGTCCACCATATATGAAAATACGTTGCATCTTCACCGCCACACCTCCAACATTTGGGCTGGCAGTTCGGATACATACTTGCTAATTTTTTAGGATCTAAGTGCCACCTATAAAACATTTTATAAAAGTTCTCTCTTAAATTTTGAGCCTGCGTAAATTTTACATTTCTCACCCAAATCTTTTCCCAAGTATCCATTGTAATGACTTCTTGAAAATTCTGAGCCCACTTTATCATACAATCTTTAACAAGTTCTGTCTCTGAATCAATTTCTATCAATGCAAGATATATCCTTTTAATATGTGCTTGACCTTGATCTCTAATTTGTTTTACCAAATTTTCATCAATCATTGAAAAACCAATTTTCTGGTCTTCCTTCCACCTGGCCTGTAATTGCCCATACTGAAACCAAGTTTGTACAATCTTTTCTTCTCTTAAAATATTATATGGCTTTAATGCCATACATTCCTTTCCAAACTTAAAATTTCCTTATATGTAGTCACATCATGTTTAAACCCAACATTTATATTTTCTATTGCGTGTTTCGGTATTGCCCATATAGGTATCTTATAATTTAACTTGTGTCTATACTTTTTCCAAACTCGCAACAGAGCATACCTTAAAACACATTATCCACCTTCTTATCATACAATAAATATGCATGCCAACCAAATAACAAATCATGGCCTTCAAGATTTAGTAATCTCACTTGTGTTAAATTAAACCAATCACTTATCGCTGACAAAGCAGCAGCTTCATAATATAATTTAAAATTAGGCATTTTAAGACTACCTCTCTCACGCGTATCCTGCATAATCTTAAATTTAACTCGTGGCCTTTTCCCTGCCCAAACAAATTTATTAATACCTTTTTGCCATTCCTCCAACTTTGAATCCTTTTTAAGTATAGGTATCATTTGAAATAAAAATAAAATTTTTAGCAAAACATTCATTTTCACAGCTGCAATTCTTCCCAATAAAGGTAATTGTAATTTTTTCCAACTATCTAATTCTTTTTGTACTTTTCCCCATAACTTTTCATAATTATTTTTATATAACTTTACATTTGAGGGTGACAAATATATCCCCAAATATTTAACCCTTTTAACTATTTCAAATCCCATTAGCTCTTCTAAAACAGCCTTTTGTGATACTGTCATATTCTTAGACAACATTTTAGTTTTTTGTATATTAACCTTAAATCCAGAAACTTTCCCATATTGCATTATTATCTCCATCAATTCTACAACTGAATAGTCAGGCTGAGTCACTGTAACAACCAGATCGTCTGCAAACGCCCTCAATCTATAATCCTGGTCTCTAATTTGAATTCCCTTAATTTTGTCTGAGCCCCGTATTTTAATCAATAATATCTCCAATGTTAAAACAAATAATAAGGGTGACAACGGGCACCCCTGCCTTGTACCCTTTTCAATGTTACATACTTCAGTCAAACTATTATTAACTATTATGCGGGCTGTTTGCTTTTGATATAATGCCCTGATTGGTTGTAAAAATTTATCCCCAAATTTCATTTTATCTAATACTTTCAACAAAAATTGCCAATCCAATTGATCAAAGGCTTTTTCAGCATCCAAGAAGATCAACGCTGCAGGGATCTGATTGTTTCTTTCCAAAAATTCCAACAAATCTACTATATGCCTCACATTGTTCTTTATTTGTCTACCACTTATAAACCCAGTTTGATCACCATGAATTACTTGTTGCAATACCCTCATTAGTCTGTTAGCTAAAACTTTAGCAAATATCTTGTAGTCCGTGTTCAAAAGTGATATTGGCCTATAATTTTTTACTTGGGTGACATCCTGGTCTTCCTTCAGAATCAAAGAGATAAAAGCAGTTTTCCAAGACGGAGGTACCCCTCCTCCCATTTGAATTGTCTGAAACAATTCCCTTAATGGCTTCACCATCTCTAACTGTAAATTTTTGTAATACACCGCAGTCAATCCATCCATACCTGGCGCTTTGCCCACTTTCAGTTGTTTAATTGCTGAAAAAATTTCTTCCTCAGTTATCAGTTGGTTCATCTCTTCCTTTTGTTCTTGCGTAAGAACAGGAATATTAGCTTTCATCAAATATTCATCAATATCTGCCTCACTAATCTTATCTCTAGCGTACAACTTAGAATAAAATTCAACAAAGGTCTTTTTGATAAGACTCTGCTGGTACACTACCTTACCCTTGTGTTCTATTCTATCTATATTAGAAGCCCTTTGCTTCTTCCTTAACCAATAAGCTAGCCATCTACCTGGTTTATTGGCATTACAAAAAATATTATGTCTAACATACCGTAAGTTAGTTGCCACTTGATCAGCCATCAAGTTATCAAACTGTCCCCTTAATAAATTAATTACCTCTTTAATCTTCCCATCCGATGGATTCAAAATTAAAGCCTTTTCTTTTTCCCTAATTTCATTCTCTAATTCTTTCCTCCTAAATTCCAAGTTACGTCTATATTTGTTGTTCAAATATATTAATACACCTCTCATATAAGCTTTACTAGCATCCCAGACCATTTCAATAGAAGTACCTTTATGCATATTAATTTTAAAAAAATCCTTCATCTTTTTTTTACACTCTTCCACATTTTCCTGATTTCTAAACAAATTTTCATTTAAACGCCAGGAGCGCCTATCCCTATTATCTTTTTCTATCTCTAACCATACTGGACTATGATCAGACATAGTTCTTGGACAAATCTTAATCTTCTTAATCCTAGAAAAAAAGTCATTAGTAATTAATATGAAGTCAATCCTGGAAAAAGATTGATGTCTATCAGAGAAAAAAGTATAGTCCTTTTCTTGCAAATTTCTTTCTCTCCAAATGTCTCGCAATTGCAAATCGTCCTTCATCTCAAAAAAAGATTTAGGCAGTTTAGCATGACTTGGGGTACTTTTAAAAAAAACCCTTTGTCCATTTGTACATCCAAAACGCCATTCCAGTCCCCCATAAAAATACAAGATTTATAATCCCACTGAGTAATCTTGCTGTGTAATAAACTATAAAAGTTTGCTTGTTGTTGGTTAGGAGCATATAATCCAACTAAAAGCGTTTTCTTGCCTTCTATTAACAGTTCAATTATAACATATTTTCCTTGTTTATCTGCTTCAATTAAAGCCGCTGTCAGAGTATTCTTAACATAAATAACCACTCCATTTTTCTTATCAGTTGCAGAAGCAATAAACTGTGTGCCCAACCTTGAGTTTATCAAATACTTTTGATCCGTGGCTCTAATATGTGTTTCTTGTAGACAAATAACATCATTCTTAATTTTTTTTAAATATTGAAATACTTTCTTTCTCTTCTGTGGTGAATTTAAGCCATTAACATTCCAGGTTAGAAACTTTGTCACCATCTTTCGCGACCTGAAGCTTTTGGAGCGCTTCTTCCAAAATCACCTGCACTCTCTTAGGTCGCGCTCCTCCCACAGCTTCACTATAAGTAAGTTTTGGAGGTGCCATCATGACTTTCTGCTGTTCTTGTTCTTGCTCTCGTCTCATTCGTCTCGAGGCAGCACGTGTCATTCTCTGATCTCTAACCACCTCCGACGATACTGAAATTTGATCCACTCCTGAAACTTTCTTTTTCATCTGTGTTGTTCCTTCAGCACCTTGTAAATTCTCACTGCGTGATTGAGACTCTCCCTCACCATTCTTGTTTGTAGATTCCAAAAGTAGTATGGGTACTGCTTTTAAAACATTGGTATAAAAATCACATGCCTGCAGCACTGTAAGAAGACGATGTCTCATGCCTTCATGCATCACCACCATACCCACTGGTATCTCCCATCTGAACTTAATATCACGTCTTCTTAATTCTTGTGCCAAAAAAGCAAATTCCTTCCTTCTCTTAGAATTCTTGGAGGGATCTCTTTTAAAATCAAAACTTCTTGTTTAGCAATTGCAAATTTATTATTGTAAAAGGCTTGAATAACCTCATTTCTAATTGCACTCTTTGTAAAATAAACCACCACATCTCTAGGTAATTTCCTTTGTCTTGCAATCCATGAATTAACATGGAAAATTTTGTCTATATCCTCCATAATTGCTTCTGCTGGTCGCTCCAAAACACCTTCCAAAGCCTCGGAAACTATTTTTTTCAAATTTTCTTTAGAATCCTTTTTTAAGCCTCTAATTCTCACAGCGAACTCCATCTCATGGTTCTATACCAAGGTCAAATCGTCGTCAATTTTATCCACCACATTTTCAGTCTCTGTCATTTTTGCATCTAATCTGATATTATTTTGGCTGAGATCTTCCACTCTCTCATCCAGGCGCTCTATACATACAGCCATGCCTTGAAATGCAAGTAAGATGTCTGCCCTCATTTCAGTAAACCTCTCATCCATAAGATCAACTAGTTGTTGAGATTGCTTTTTCAAAGCCTCTTGCAAAACATCCTGCAAATCTTTAACTGTAAAAGTAGGTGCAGGTGCAGGTGCAGTGGGGGGGGGCATTAAGGCTTGTAACGAAGATTGCTGCACCGGAGAAGCCCCCACACTTCTAGGAACTTTTGAAGATTTGGCAGCCATTTTCACCCACTATTGCCTGCTACGCACTTTCACTTTCATCAAACTCCACAAAGTCCACCGAGTTAAAGATCATAAATTCACTTTCACCTGATTCTTCTGTATCACTCTACCTGCATCCAAGTTCTCTAAAGTTCTCTCTTGCTTGTAGGGATGGTTGCTGACGCCCTGCTCTGCTCCAAAAGCCCGGAGCAGAGGCGCCCCGCAGTCCGGAGCAAACTCAGGCTTCGGGGGGGGGGGGCTCAATTCTTCAGCTGCCAGAATTTTACCTCTGGCGGCCCCGGAGAGCTCTACCCCTACCTGGGCGCTCACCCCTTCCTCTTCTCCCGAGGAGCGGGCTTCCGAGCCGTCAAAACAGCTGATCGGCGCTGTTTTCGGCGGCTCTACGGAGACGACGGGGCTGACAGCCAGAATGGCTGCCTGCGGCGAAGCCTTGCCACCCGGAAGTCTTATTATTATTATTATTATTATTATTATTATTATTATTATTATTATTATTATTATTATTATTCCTTTCTCCGGACCCAGCAGAATCTTATCTAATTCCTGCAGATTCAGATAAATACCCCTTCCTTCCTTATCCTTCTTACACCTTGACTGAATCTGCAGGTAGGCCCACCACTCCAGTTGAAACCCTTGCTGAGCCAGATCTTGTCACGTTTTGAGTTCTCCCTCGCTATCTAAGAGTTCTTTGTAAGTTGGTCTTCTTCCCTTCTTGAGTAGGGTCGGATGGGTCAAGGCTTCCAAGGTTGATAACCAACATGGAATTTGCACATAGTACTTGGCCCTTATCTTATCCCAATTCCGAATCAGTATATCCCTTATGTAATGACGAGTAAACTGTTTGCTTGGAGGAGTACCTTCCCGCCAAAGAGCAGCATGACATCCCTGCAACAAATCGAATCCTTCCAAACTGAACAATCGATTATTCCTTAAACTTATCCATTCCTTGCCCCAAACTAAAAGGGCAGCCTGATAGTAAAGTTCCCAATTTGGCAGGCCAAGGCCCCTTCTTTCCTTAATTTCTTGCATCATTTTTTTCCCAATCCTGGGCCGTTTCCCCTGCCATACGAATCTAGAAACTACCCCCTCTAACTCTTTTAAAATTTTCATCAAAAGTTTAACTGGTGCTGTCTGGAAAAAAAAATCCATTTCAGCAAAATATAAGATTTCACCGTGGCTACCCTTCCTAATAATGACAACTGTATCCTACGCCATTTTCCCAAGTCCATTTTTGTTTGTATCAGTAATTTAGAATAATTATCCTCCCTAATACTTGAACATCTTCCCGTCAACCAAATTCCTAAATATTTCACCTTCTTCACGATTTTAAACCCTGTAATGTCCTCTAACATCTGTTTACTTCTATTCAAAAGATTTTTCGTTAATATATTCGTCTTATCTTTATTTACTTGTAGACCGGCCACATTTCCAAATTCCTCAATCCTTTTTAGTAATTCCGTGCTGGATTCCAGAGGGTTTTCCAAAACAAACACCATATCATCTGCAAACACCTGCAGTTTATAAATTTGATCTTTTATCTGAAGCCCGGTAATCTCCTCATCTTTCCTTATTATTCTTAATAGGGGTTCTAAAGTTAAAATAAAAAGTGGGGAGAGTGGACAACCCTGCCTAGTGCCCTTACAGATATCAAATTTGTCAGTTAAATTCCCATTTATCAACAATCTCGCTTCCTGCTTAGTATAGATTGGTTTAATCATATTACAGAATTTAGCTCCAAACTCCATATGTTCCAACTGACACATTAGGAAATCCCAATTAACCCTATCGAATGCTTTTAGAGCATCGATAAATATTAAAGCTAATTGTTTATCTGGTCGGCTTTCATAATACTCCAGAACATTTAATATAATTCTGAGATTATCCTTTATTTGTCTAGTGGGAAGGAACCCATTCTGGTCTGTATGTATGAATTAGTTTAAGTAATTTTTTAATTATCAGCAATTATTGTTGCAAATATTTTATAATCTGAATTAAGAAGGGATATTGGCCTATAATTTTTAATATGCTTCAAAGGGGAGTCATCCTTAGGGATCAAACTAATATTTGCCTCCAACCAAGTTTGCGGGACTATAGCCTTATCCAAAATTTCATTAAATAGATCTTTCATATGTTTTCCCAGTGCTTCCACTAATACCTTATACAATTCTGCAGGAATTCCGTCAGTGCCTGGGGTTTTTTGACATTTCTGTTGTCTTACTGCTTTTTCAATTTCTGCTATTCTTATGTCCTGATCTACAAATCTTAAGTGATTTAAATAGGTGCCATTGATTTTTATTCCATCTTTTTATTTATTTATTTATTTATTTATTTAATTAAATTTTTATACCGCCCTTCTCCCAAGGGACTCAGGGCGGTGTACAGGGCATATAATAAAAATACAAAACTACAAAAGTTAAAATAGAATTAAATTAATGCCCACGATAAAACAATAAAATATAGCAATATTTAAAACCCAAATTAATTCCCCATCAGGCCAGGCCAGCTTGTTCAAATAGGTGGGTCTTTAACCCGCGCCGGAAGGAGCGGAGATCCGGTGCCATCCGGAGCTCCACCGGCAGCTGATTCCACAAAGCCGGGGCGCCCACAGAGAAGGCCCTCCCCCTGGGGGCCACCAGCCGACATTCTCTGACCGGAGGCACCCTGAGGAGGCCCTCTCTGTGGGAACGCACTGGGCGGAGGGGAGTTGACGCCGGCAGCAGGTGATCCCCGAGGTATTCCGGACCCATGCCATGTAAGGACTTAAAAACCATCACTAAGACCTTGAACCTCACCCGGAAGACAACTGGTAGCCAATGCAGCTCACGGAGCAAAGGTGTAACATGGGAGTACCGGGAAACTCTTTTGCCCAATCTAGTTTGCAAAATACTTCTTCAAAGGAAATTGAATGGCGTGTTAAATGTGGTTGCCAGGCTTTCAGCAAATTAAGCATAATTTTCAAGAACAACCTCCCCCTATGCCTGAAGAGAAAAGTTTTCGATTAGTTTGTGCTACCTGCTCTAACATATGCCGGTGAAACATGGACACTAACCACACAATTGATAGAAAAGCTATCAGTGGCACAAAAAAACCAGGGAAAGACACATACTCGGAAGTACAAGACGAGATAGACCTGCACATGGATTAGAGTACAAAGGAAAGTATACAATATCATCAAGAGAGTAAAAGAATTGAAATGGAAATGGGCTGGTCACATAGAAGAAGAACTGATGGCAGGTGGACCAAGGCAGTCATAGAATGGATCCCACTTGATAAAAAGCATCCACAAAAGAAACCTAAAACAAGATGGATCGGCGACATCAGCAAGTATTGTGGGCCCAATTAGCAAAAGAAAGCTCAGGACCATATTGGTTGGAAACATGAAGAAGAGGCCTTCATCCTGCAGTGGATAGACAATGGCTAAAATGATGATGATGAGTTGATCTAAATAGGATTTCATGGTGTGAAAATTACTGTAATTAGTAATTGTCAAACTTGGATTTGCTAAGCTCTCTAGACTTGGACCTATACAGATCACTGTATTATCTTCAGTTATACATGTAGAAAACTATAAACCAGTATGAGTTGAATGACCTTAAAGACAAAACCCCTGCTTTTGAAAATACAGCATTTATAAATGTAGGAGTTTTAAAACCCAGTTTATTCCCTTTTTAATTTTATGAAAATGATATCAATCTTTATTGAACTATGTAGATATTTGCTACTTTATTGAGATTTTTTACCCCCCCCTTTTGTTTTCATCTCTAATAACAAACCTGAAAAATATTAACATTTTCTGATAGACAGTAAGCTCTTTATCTGTTTCTAGCAACTTAAGGGTTGAGTATGCACTGTGTCTGGGAATTGTTTGTGGATGATTCAGCCACTAAAGGATTTATAGACTGGAAAGATATTGCGATACTCCAATTTTGCATGTACTACTTTAAAAACCTGTACTGATAAGAAAGCAGTATACAGTTTTTTAGCCTTTCTCCTATGACCCTTTTACATATCCATGATCTGCTCTTGGTTGTAGACAAAATGACAAGGCTTCTTTAATGAATTAAATTTCTGATTGACTGATCAGGAAATTGGTCCCATGGCCCACCAGGTGATCTTGATACGGAGCCAGATGAAGAATGGGTGAAAACCAGGAAAGATGAAACTCGGGCTTTTCATGAATGGGATGAAGATGCTGATATAGATGAATCTGGTAAGCTTCTGCCTTCTTCAATTTTGTCTGTCCCAAAGATTTGAACATTGAGCATTGCACTTTAACCTCATAGTATACTTCCACAAAAATGACCAGTGGTGAGAATTCCAGCTGGAATATTGATCTTATGTATGGTGTCTGTTTTGGAATGGCTACATGGTCTGCCAAGTTTCCTTACCTGGCCCATTTTAAAAAACTGATGCCAGCAACAGTATGTTGAGGTTGACATTAAGTAAGATTTATCTTGGCAAACCATACTTTAGATCAGCTATTCCTAGCCTGCTTTTTCCTGTATTAAATCAACAGTTCCCAGAATTTGCACACTCACACCAGTTTGAAATTCTGGGAATTTTAGCCTCAATATACAGTATCTGGAAGGATTAGGGAAGGTTAAATTAAAATGATGCTAATGATCTATAATGACCATATGGAAGTTTCCCACTCCTTTCTGCAAATAAAAACAAAAGTTTTGCAAATGTTTGCTTAACTGCAGTTTGGTACCATGGTCAGGTTCGCACTTTAAGGCTTAGTATAATGTGAATTGTTTGATTTTGGCTGTGTGTTATGTGTTAGCCAGTTTGGTACAATGACTAAGACTGCAGGCCCCGACCTTTCTGGTTTGGTAGTCTGGCCGGCGGGGAGGGGGGAAAGTGGCAGGTGTGCCTGTGCACAGCTCCATTGCACAAAGGGTGCGTGCATGTGCCCACTGCTCACACAAATGGAGCTTTGCATGTGAGTGTAGGCACCCGCCACTTATACAAATGGAGCTGCGCATACCACCCACCACTTGTGCAGCCCGGTTCTGAATTAGCCATGCCTCAGTAGTGGGCTGTGGTCCAGGTGTTGGGAACCTCTAGCCTAAGGTGCTGGCCTAGAAACCAGGAGATAATGAGTTCTAGTCCTCCTGTAGGCATGAAAGCCAGCTGAATGATTTTGGACCAATTACTCTTTCTTAGCCCAACCTACCTTACAGGGCTGTTGTTAGGAAAATAGGCAGAACTATTAGGTAGGTTCATCACCTTGAGTATGTATAATATATGTATATAAGCTGTTTGTTTTTTTTTCAGGCAGGAAAGTCATGTCCCATTGAAACTGTCTCTGCATACAATTAGTAGTACATGTATCACTGATTGAAACATGCTAGCTTAGTACAATACGAATACTGAACTTGGACTAATACTAACATTTAGGTATGATTTGGTTAGTTCAAACAAAACACAGCAAATTGATCCAGGTGACAGAATAAACTGCAATTAAGTATAAACTTCAGGTTTTTTTCTCAATACAGTAGTTTAGACCGTTCACTTTTACTTTAAAATGTTTCTTCTTATTTTATTTTAAATAGAAGAAAATGGAGAAGAATCTTTGGCTATCAGCATTGTTCAGAAAGAGAAAAACTTACTTCAAGGCATAATCCATAACATTCTGCCACGTGTAGGCTCGTCAGTGAAAACGTTTGTACTGGCATACAGTTCAGCCATATCTAATAAAATGGTACAGTATATACCACAAGCGATTCTCTAGAGTGTAAAAGTATCCTGAATGTGTTTTTAAAATGTGTGCCACCTGTTATTTGTAGTTGGCATTTAAGATGAACTAATAATATACAAAGGAAATACAAGTCAAAAAAATGTTTTGCTATTTTCTGCATTCCTTTTATAATTCAGGCTTCTTAAACTATTTTTAATGTAGGTCAGACACATCTTGGAACTTTGTCCTAACATGGAATACCTTGATCTCACTCAGACTGATATTTCTGATTCTGCATTTGAAAGGTTGGTAGCTTTTATTTTAAGTAGTGATCTGTATATGTGAGAGATTGGTTACTTTGTTACATGTTATCATTCCCAGAACTTACAGATAGTCCTTGCTTAACGACCATTAGATTATTTGAAGTTAGATGGTGTTGAATGAACAGTGGTTGCAACCAATCCATGAAGCTATAGTACAACTGTTTCAGCGCCCTCACAACCATGTGATCAAAACTTGGGTGCTTGGCAACTGGCCTGCATTTAGGACTGCAGTGTTTGCTTTTCTCTACCTTGCCCAGCTGACATTTACCAACTTCCTCCTGCTGCTGGCCTGGATACACGCCTTGGACCAGGATGCATCCCATGGAGGCATGAAGTGAGCAGGATAGAGTGGTGGAGACTTGTCTTCCAAAAGAAGCTTCCAAGGAAGTAACAGGATAGAATTGGGAGTTCACACAGGGCAAGAGAAACATGAGGTTCCCCCCTAACAAAAGGAGAGTTTTGGGAAACATGTTGGCAGTAGGGTAAATGGCCTCTGCAAAGCTTAGTACAGCTGCTTCCAAAGATGAATCTTCACTTTAATGGCAGCTCCAATGAAGTGTTTGTGTGTGCATATCATTGGAGGTAATTTGAAGAGTAAGTACACTGGGCATTCTGGAAGATGTGGCTGCAGAAATGCCGGAAGCCTTGCTGATGCTAATATTTTGCAGAGCTCTCTTTCAGAGGCTTAACAAAGTCCTGCTTTATAACACGTTTTCCCAGCATGTTAGTCAAACAATTATTGCTGATTTAGAAAGATTCTCATTTAGAAAATAACAATCATGGTAGGATTCCTATTTGATATTGGTTTGATTTGATTTGATTTTATTAAATTTATATGCCGCCCTTCTCCCTGAGGACTCAGGGCGGCTCACAACCATAAAAATTAAAAAACATAAAGTAAAAAAATTAAAAAAGAATTAAACAATAGATGCAATAAATACAAGACAATTTAACCCAGTAAAAAGCCTAATTAAAAACTGTAGTCAGTCCAGGCCCGCTTATTGGAACAACCAGGTCTTCAGGTCATGGTGGAAGGACCGAAGGTCAGGGGCCGTCCGCAGCTCCGGGGGTAGTTCATTCCAGAGGGTCGGCGTGCCCACAGAGAAGGCTCTCCCCCTGGGGGTCGCCAGCTGGCATTGCCTGGCCGATGGCACCCTGAGGAGGCCAACTCTGTGGGAGCAAATCAGGCAATGGGAGGTTGACAATGGCAGCAGGTGGTCTCGCAAGTACCCCAGGCCTAAGCCATGTAGGGCTTTAAAGGTTATTAACAGCACCTTGAATCGCACTCGGAGGGTAACCGGAAGCCAATGCAGCTCGCGCAGGAGTAGTGTAACATGGGAGTACCGAGATACTCCCATAAGTACCCGCGCGGCCACATTTTGCACCAGTTGAAGCCTACGGGTGCTCTTCAAGGGCAGCCCCATGTAAAGAGCATTGCAGTAATCCAGGCGAGAAGTGACGAGGGTGTGGGTAACCGTTCATAGGGCATCTCAGTCCAAAAAGGGGCGCAACTGGCGCACTAGGCGAACCTGTGCGAAGGCCCCTCTGGTCACGGCCATTAGATGATCTTCCAAATTAAGCCGTGAATCCAGGAGGACACCCATGTTGCGAGCCCTTTCTGAGGGGGGCAATACCTCACCCCATCAAAAGAGATGGAACTTGTTGGACAATACGAGATGCCGGTATCCACAGCCACTCAGTCTTGGAGGGGTTAAGCCTGAGCCTGTTCCTTCCCATCCAGACCCGCGCTGCCTCCAGGCACCGGGACATCACGTCAAGGGCATCACTGGGTTGGCTCGGGGTGGAGATGAACAACTGGGTATCATCCGCATATTGGTGATACCTCACCCCAAAGCCACAGATGATCTCACCCAGCGGCTTCATATAGATGTTAAACAGGAGGGGGGAGAGAACAGACCCCTGAGGCACCCCATAAGTGAGGGGCCTCGGGGTAGATCTCTGTCCCCCTGCTGATACAAACTGTGAGCAGCCCGAGAGGTAGGAGAACCACCGTAAAACAGTGCCTCCCACTCCCAACCCCTCGAGCTGTCGCAGCAGGATACCATGGTCGATGGTATCAAAAGCCGCTGAGGACCAGGACAGAGGAACAGCCCCTGTCCCGGGCCTGCCAGAGATCATCCACCAGTGCAACCAATGCTGTTTCCATGCTGTAGCCAAGTGTGAAACCAGACTGGTACGGGTCCAGATAGTCCGCTTCATCCAGGAATTGCAGGAGTTGACGCACCACCACGCTCTTGACAACCTTCGCTACAAAGCGAAGGTTGGAGACAGGACGGTAGTTATTCAACGAGGCTGGGTCCAGAGCAGGCTTCTTGAGGAGGGGCCTCACCACCGCCTCTTTTAAGGCGGAGGGGAAGACACCCTCCATCAAAGAAGCTGTCAAAACTCGTCCTGCAGCAAGCAGGGCAGAGTGCCGAACACAGGAACGAGAGACTTCCGCTGCGATCTGCAAGCACTTTATTCTTCAAGGCAACAGCCGCAACAAGAAACAAAGCCAGCGTTGGCCGCTATCTGCAGCCAACGCTGTTATATACACACCCAAAACCCCCCACCCATACTCCACCCAAACACGCCCACGCCCTCCCATTCCCTATAACTGCCCCACCCCACCCCTACAAATCCCTTTGCTCGCCGCCCAACCAGGTAAGCCTCCTCTCGTGCGTTGCCGTCACAGTGCTCGACCCCCTCACCATCTCCCTGCCATGCCCAACCCCGAAACCCCCTGTGGTCATTTACACCCGAAACTCCTAGCCACCCAGGCACCGCGGCGGGAAGGAGCTTGTCTCCCAACGAACCCGCCGTAGGTCCCGAACCCCCTCGGGCCGCCGTGAATGGGCCCAAGCCTCCGCTGGTCAGCTGTGCGGAGGAGGACGACCGGGGCGGCGGCGCGGCCTCCCGAGCCTTCCGAGCCGCCGACGCGCCGCCAGACAAAGTTAGCTGTTGTGCGGCGGGGAAGGAGGACGGCTGAAGCGGCGGCGCAGCCTCCCGAACCTTCCGAGCCGCCGCCGCGCCGCCAGGCACAATCAGCTGTTGCGCGGCGGGGGAGGAGGACGGCTGAAGCGGCGGCGCGGCCTCCCGAGCCTTCTGGGCCGCCGACGCGCCGCCAGGCGTTGTCAGCTGTTGAGCGGCGAGGGGCGAGGGCGGTTGAAGCGGCGACGCGGCCCCTGGAGTCTCCCGGGCCGCTACAGAGCCGCAGTCCCCCGAGGAGGCAGGCTGGTCCAGCGGGCGGCAGGCGGGGGTTGCCGGGGAGGCGGAGGGACCCCCCCTCGAGTGTCGGGCTCCCGAGGCCCGACAGAAGCATTAACAACTGCCTGGAGCCAGCCCCGTCACCTCCCAGGCTGCCAAAACCAACCAGGAGGGACATGAGTCCAGTAAACAAGTTGTAGCGCTCAGTTTATGCATGATCCTGTCCACATCATCCAGAGTCACAGGGTCAAACTCACCCCAAATGGTATGATCAAGACCTGCCCTCTCCACTCGGCTGGATTCCGCCCAGTCGGAGTTCAAGCCAGTCCGGATCTGAGCGATTTTGTCCTGCAGATACTGTACAAATTCCTCAGCCCTACCCTGCAAGGGGTCATCCCTTGGTCCCTGGTTAAACAGTGAGCGGGTCACTCTAAACAGGGCGGCTGGGCGGTTATCTGCGGACGCAATGAGAGCAGAAAAGTAAACACGCTTTGCCGCTTCCATCGCCACTAGGTAAGACTTAAGATAGGTTCTTAGCTATGTTCGATCAGATTCGGATCCGCTGGACCTCCAACAGCTCTCTAGGCATCTTTTCTGGCACTTCATCTCCCGGAGCTCCTCGGTAAACCAGGGGGCCACCCGGGGTCTGCGCCGGGTCAGAGGCCGCAAAGGCCCAACTCGATCCAAGGCCTCAGCAGCCGCCCTCTCCCAGGCTTCTACTAGGGCCTTGGCAGAGTCGTGGGCAAGGGAAGCAGGAAATGTCCCAAGCTCCGTCTGGAACCTTTCAGGGTCCATCAGGCACCTGGGGCGGAACCACCTGGTCGGTTCTGCCTCCCAGCGGCGGGAGGGGGTGGCATACTGAAAGTCTAGCCAGAGAAGAAAATGATTGGACCATGACGGGTTGGATGGTTAAATCCCCCCTACCCAGATCATTAATCCACTGTCCAGAGATAAAAACCAGGTCGAGTGTGTGCCCTCCATTATGGGTTGGGTCCTGAATTATTTGAGTCAGGTCCATGGCCGTCACGGAAGCCATGAACTCCCGGGCCAACTCAGACGCCTCACCCACGGAAGGCAGATTGAAATCCCCCAGAACTATAAGCCAGGGGAACTCAATTGTCAACCCGGACAAGACGTCGAGAAGCTTGGGCAGGACCAATGACACGCAGCTGGGAGACAGGTATGTAATCAATAGGCCCAACTGAACTCCAGGACCCCACTTCAAGAGGAGAGACTCACACCCGCCTATCTGAGGGACAGTGGCCACTCGCGGACAAAGACTCTCCCTTATAATAACCGCCATCCCCCCCGCCTCTGCCCTGGGCCCGCGGCTGGTGAAGCACCCGGAAACCTGGTGGGCATAATTCCGAGAGAGCGACAAGAGACCTTGGCCCAACCAGGTCTCCGTGATGCAAGCCAGGTCCGCGTTCTCCTCCTCAATAAGATCCTGTATGAAGGGAGCCTTATTCACCACGGACCTGGCGTTGATATAGACCAACCTGAGCCCAGGTTCCTGGAATCCTATGCCCCTGGGGGAGCGAGAAGAGCAATGAGGGCGGGAACAGGCCACCGTTTGAAGGCAGTGGTGGTCCGTTCCCCAATTACAATAAAGCCCTCTGCTCCCACACTCTCTGCCCCTCCCAGTCACTGTCGGGATAGAAAAACCCTCCTCACTCAGAGCTGTGTTCGTTCCCAAACCCCTACTCCCCCGCCACCATCCGATGGTCTGGACTGCTGTCCGGGTCGAACTGCCCCAAGTTCATTCCGGATCCCTTGGGCCTCCCCCCTCCCGGATCCCCTTAAAATGTTATTTAAAAATCTTAGTAAAAATCCCCTCAGGTAGGAACGGCATGCCATCTCTCGGGGTCCCACAACCCGTCATCAAGGAAGATCTTCTGTAAAACTGATGGACACTCCTGCGAGAGGGGGGAATCTCGCAGCGAGTAAAGTTCTGCTGCAGTGTACGCTGGCATACAAAAGGGAAACGGTAACATCAGACAATAAAGGGTGCCAGCAGATGGAATCAATAAGAAGTTCAGTCAGCCTGTGGCAGGTCCCAAAGCCACAATCGTGGTAACGATAGTATGGTTGATGGCGGCAACAGCAGAAGCCATAATAAAGGTGGTGATGACAACTCCAAGAAAGGGAGCAGCCCGATGACAATAACAGCAGCCCATCGCAGCAGACCCAAAACAATGGGTTCAGCCACGACGGCAAGAACAGCTACAGCCTCCGTGGCTGTATGTTTTTTCCCTAGTATACATATCTACATTTTCACTTAAGGGTGAAAATGTTCATTCTAAGGGATAAACATTTTCATTGCATATCGTATTGTTACTAGTTTTTAAATATTTGCTTTGGGGATGGGTTGTTAATGTAGGATTAGCCATCAGTATCCACCATATAAACTGTCCAAATAAATACATAAATATTACAATGTTAATTCCACACAATTATTTGTTTCAGTTGGTCTTGGATTGGTTGCTGCAAGAGTCTCCAGCATCTTGATCTCTCTGGTTGTGAAAGAATAACAGATATGGCTGTAAGAAAGATTTCTAAAGCTCTAGGGATTTTGTCTTCCCACGAAGTACGATCTCAGAAAAGTTTTCGAAACAGGAGAGGAAAAACTGTGTGGAAAAACAAAGAGATTGTCTTGGAGTCCAGCAAAAAGGATTATGGCCTGCATTATATAACAAATGAAAATGTGATTAAGGAAGGACACAAAAGCCATTGGAATGTACCAGTCAGATCAGAGGCTTTCAACTCTGCCTATATCTGGATGTTAGATGCCAAAGATTTGGCCGATATTGAAGATGCTGCAGAGTGGAAGCACAGAAATCTGGAAGGAGATTGTCTGATAGAATCAACTTCCCCTTTCCTTTGTTCTGCATCCTGCTGCAATAAAGACATTTTTGGATTAAGAACTAGCTTTTCTTGGCAGGAGCAGCAGCATTGTCCTTCTGCAGCCCTGACCTACTGTGGCCACTCTTTTTGTTGTGCTGGGTCAGCATTAAAAACTTTCCAGGCACTCCCGCCATCCCCTGGGCTGCCTAACCACGCATCATGGACTAATAGGCAGATAGAGGGGAAAGACTTGACACACCTCAGGAGTGTAAAATCGGACCAAAAGAAAGCCCGAGTTCTTCAGTTCCTCAGTTTGTCAGGGTGTTATCAGATAACAGATAATGGTCTCAGGTAAGTAATATGTTGCAAGTCAGTATAGTTCTTTTGAAAAAGCCAGAGCACAATTTTTTTTTAAATTCCATTTATATCCCGCCCTTCTCCGAAGACTCAGGGCGGCTTACAAGCTTAGCAGTAGCCTTCATTCTATGTATATGCCTGCTTATTAGGGCTTTCACCACCCCCCCAAGCGGCATTATTACAAAGTCAGCTTAATTGCCCCCAACAATCTGGGTCCTCATTTTACCTACCTCGGAAGGATGGAAGGCTGAGTCAACCTTGAGCCTGGTGGGATGTGAACCTGCACTAATTGCAGGCAGCTGGTGTTACTTAAGGAGGCATTAGCCCACTGCTCCACCAAGGCTCTCAAATGCATGTCACTGGACCTTTCTTCAGTATTTCTTTTTCTCACACAACTGAACTGATTAATAGCAATATCAGTTTTTTCCCTCATCGAGAGAATTCAGAATAGGTAATCCATATCTGATCCTCAAAGGCTTTTTTATAGTACCTCAATGAGAGGGTGGTTAGAAAAGGAGACCCAAACAAGGACATGCATTCAATTTTGCAGCTACCGTGATTTTTGGCCAAGCAGGGACAAAAATAGCCAGATAAATAATTGTAGCCTATAAAATGGGCCCTTTGTCAGTCAATAGGAGTGCTTATTTACTACCAGCCTATCAGGTACTTAAGAGCTGTGGGTTAGGGTGGAACAAGGAAACAATTATTGGCTTTAATAGCTGTCAACACCCTAATTAACAACTAAAAGTTACACACAATCAGGAATTATATAAATACAACGCATAGAGCAGCCCAGTGCACACATTCTGGAGAGAGAGGTTTCCTGATGATGGGCTCCAGCATGAGCCTGAAAGCTTGGAAAAATAAACCTTCGCTCATTGTGACTGATAGATTTGATCCTGCAACGGGACATACATATTTACCTTCATTCACAATAATAGTTGTGATTTTTCTCCAAATATGAGTTGACAGGAAAAGGTTTAACTACATTTTCTGCCTAGAAGGTAGGGCTGAAAACTTCCTATTCTTTTAGGAAACTTCTCCCCTTTAGCTATCTATCTTCTAGGAAGATATTCTAGCTTTTTTCTTGTCTGCATCTTAAAGACCAAGAACTCATACCCCAGGTTCATTTGAGCCAAAACCAGGAGCCATAGGAACTTGTATATTCAACAGAGAAGATGAACAGTGCTGGCAGTGAACTCAGCTTTCCATTGGACTAGGCATTGCAACAACTCCTGCAGCTTCTGTTTAGATAGACATTGGGCATAACACTTAGAAGAACTCTTCTGACATCCTGAGCAAACTCACTGGGTAGTTCTGATAGAATCATCACAGAATCTGGAAAAGTGAACCTACAACAAAAGCATATGAGTCCCCATAAATAAAATGGCTCCTTGTGTTGGATCCTCTTTGGTGACTGATAATAATATTATAGAGTAACTTTCAGATCAGAAAAATGGAGGGAAAGATTTTCTCCTGCTGAAAGGGATAAATTCTTACTTTGCTATTGAATTTGCTTTTTTGTTTCTTGTGTGCTTTTGCTGGGAGCAGGATTTCTGTTATTAGGCAGTTGTAAGCACCAGAACGCGGTGGCTCAGTGGGTTGGGACGCTGAGCTTATCGATCAGAAGGTCGGCAGTTTGGTGGGTCGAATCCCGAGTGCTGCGTAACAGAGTGAGCACCTGTTACTCGTCCCAGCTTCTGCCAACCTAGCAGTTCGAAAGCACGTAAAAATGCAAGTAGAAAAATAGGGACCACTATGGTGGGAAGGTAACAGCGTTCCGTGCGCCTTTGGTGTCTAGTCATGCCGGCCACATGACCACAGAGACGTCCTCGGACAAGCGCTGGCTCTTCGGCTTTGAAATGGAGATGAGCACCGGCCCCTAGAGTCGGAAACGACTAGCATGCATGTGCAGGGGAACCTTTACCTTTACCTTTAAGCACCAGAAGGGAGAGGGGTTGGAAAAGGAAGGCTCTTAATCCAATTAGAAGAAGTGGGATTAATTCTTTGCTGTTAAGGACAAACATCTCTTTTGGTAGAGATGTTTTACCATACTATTGTAATAAAGATAAAAGATGGCAAGTTCTGCAAATCAGATGGAATATAGATGTTTCCAAAGCAGTTTCTAAATTGTTGAGCTGAGAATGATTAGAACAATTTCTTTTAGGATTTGAAAGCCTTTATTAGCTATTATTTTGTGAAATAATAGTAAACTATACATAGATCTCAAATATTGGACTGTTCTTGATAGGTTTTGAGGCCAATCATGTATGTGGGTTTCAATCTTTAAAATGGAACTACTGCTTGGAACTCTTTTGTTCCTGCTCCCACCCACCCTCACTCCAAAATCTGTTACCCCTTTCCACTTTTACCTCCTGCAGCCCATTAGCTTTAGGAGATGATTTGTGACCTCCCAGGAACTGTTGCCATTTATGGGTACGGTAGGATGGTTTGGCAACACAATTGCATATTCCTTCCAGCATTCCTCAGTTGAATTTCTGACAGCCAGAGCATGTTGGGAAAGACTGCTTTTAGTGGTCAATAGTTTGCATATTTTGGATGGATGGATGGGGAAAGTTTTTGAAATGATTTTAATTGAGTTTTGTTTTCTACTCCTAGGATGTTGGCTCTAGGAGGTGGGCTACCTTATCTAGAACACCTCAACCTCTCTGGTTGTCTGACAGTTACCAGTGCAGGTCTCCAAGATTTGGTCTCCGTGTGCCCTTCTCTAAATCATGAACACTTTTACTACTGTGACAACATAAACGGTAATGTCTTTTGAATAAAATATTTGTTCAGACTTCAAAATCATTTCCTTTATATAAGTGGAAGACCTCCAGTATACAGTACAAACATTTGATAAATTGATTGTCTTGCCAAAGATAAATATTTAAAATGTATTCTAAATTAATACTGTTTTCTTAAGGAAGCATAGTTGTAAGGAGTATTAAAGAATTTAGTTTCAGTCAAATGACTGAAGATCATTTTATAAAAAAGAAAACTCTAGTTTTGTGTTTGCTCTTATTCTGGCATATGTGCTTGTAAAAAGATTAGAAGTAACATGTAATCCTGTTTTGAAGTTTTTATGACAAAGTTATAACTGGTAGCCAGCACAGGTTTGTTAAAAGATCATGCCAAACCAAACTTATTTCATTCTTGGATAAAGTGACCAAATTAGTAGACCAGCAAAACGCTGTGGACATAGTATACTTAAATTTCAGTAAGGCATTTGACAAAGTAGACCACAACCTACTGTTTGGTAAGCTAGAAAAAGGTGGAATAGACAACATCACCACCAGATGGATCTGTAGCTACAGTAGCTGACAAATTGTACTCAAAGAGTAATCCTCAATGGTACTACAGCCACATGGAGAGAAGTAAGCAGTGGGGTACCACAAGGCTCTGTCTTAGGCCCAGTACTCTTCAATATCTTCATTAATGACTTAGATGAGGGAATAGAAGGGGAGCTCATCAGATTTGCAGATAACACTAAACTGGCATGAATAGCCAGAAGACAAGCTCAGGATCCAAAAAGATCTTAACAAACTTGAACAAATGGGTCCTATCCAACAAAATGAGTTTTAATGTGGAGAAAAGCAAAGTTTTACATTTAGGCAGGAAAAATCAAAGATAAGTACAGATTAGGTAAGACCTGGCTCAAAACAGTAACTGTGAGGGACCTTGGAGTCCTAGTGGACGATCACTTGACTGTGAGCCAGCAATGTGTAGCAGCAGCCAAAAAAGATCACGAGAAGTATTAGTACCACTTTATAAAACCCTAGTAAGACCACACCTGGAATAGTGGAACCAATTTTGGTCACCATACTACAAAAAGATGTTGAGACCTTGGAAAAAGTTCAGAGTAGAGCAAGTAAGATGATCAAAAGCCTGGAGACTAAAACATATGAAGAATTGCTGCAGGACCTGGGTTTGACAAGCCTAAAGAAAAGAAGAAATAGGGGTGACATGATAACAGTATTCCAGTATTTGAGGGGCTGCCACAAAAAAGAGCGTTCAAATTATTCTTCAAAGCACCAGAAGGCAGGACAAGAAACAATGGTTGAAAACCAATCAGAGAGAACCAACCTGGAATTAAGGAGAAAGTTCCGAACAGTGAAGACAATCAGTGGAACAGCTTGCCTTCAGAAATCGTGGGCACTCCATCACTGAAGGTTTTTAAGAAAAACTGGACAGTCACTTGTCCAAGATGGTATAGGTTCCCCTCTTTGAGTGGGGAGCTGGACTAGAAGACCTCCAAGGTCCCTTCCAGATTCTATTCTATTCTATTCTATTCTATTCTATTCTATTCTATTCACTTGAAGTCTCAATATTTTAATTTTGATTGCTTTCAAAGATTAATTAATTTAGCACCAGGTATCTTAATGATAATATTCTAACTATCAATTTTGTTTTCAGTGCAAAGTATATTTAAAAATGGCATTCTTGCTCAGAGTTGAAATCATCTTAAGCCTGAATCAGTATCTGAACTTACAGACCAAAAGCCATGTCGGGAATGGTCTTGGCAGAAATGCTCCTGTATGATGGTTGTGTTGGTATCTTAAGCAAATTTCTGACTTACTAATTCTTACACCTCATGAAAGTAAAATTCACAAATGAGAAATGTTGCCCTCCAAGAGTGTTTCAGAATAGATTTGCCAAATGCTATAATGCATCTCAATGGTTGTACTTACATCTGTTTCAAGAATGACATCTCGTGCTGCTTTCATTTTCTCTTTCCATAGTGAGGAATTCCATAATATGCAGCATTTTATGAAGTATAGAAATTTGAATCTACTGTTAACTGCTTACAACAAGAAACTGATGAAATGAGGACTTAAATGTTCTGAGGACTTAAATGTTCTGTCCAGTCAGAATTCCTAGGCTGCACAAATACTAATGCTTTATGAGGAATATGCAAGATCATACTGGAGTATAAAACTGCTGCTGACTTTCTGGGTTGCAACTGAGAAAGTAATGTTTGATTATATCCCTTTGGTTTTACAATTGGAAGTGAAAGAGGACCAACTTCCTTTTTTAAAAATTTGTTGTGAGGAAATTTCATCCCTTAGCCTTGCATTTTGAGATAAAAATTCTAAAAAACACTTCCCAACATTTATGAAAGCTTCTGAGAGAGAAGAGAGTGGGAGTCTAGTCTTAAAAGACTTGTACAAAAAGGAATGATAAACCTTGAGAACTAGATGCTTGCAATGATTCAGTTGAAATTTAAGAAGAGAAGCAAATCATAAGCTGGTTTTCCACCTGTCCTTTGTTGCAGGGTGGAAAGCATTCCCAAAATATTTGAGTCAAATGCCAATTCCCTTAATAATATCTGGATTTTTAAACTAATTAAAATTCCATAATAGTGTTGTTAGGATTGGTTTATTACTTCAGCTTTTCTAATATTTGAAGGAATTTTAAATTTTATATGATGCTGTTTTTATTCTAACATCCTAGCACAGCTACTCTTTTAATGTTTGTGTTGGCAGCAACTGACATTGAATGAATGTTAGTTAAGGAAACTTGATTCCACTGTATTATTCCAACTTTATATAATGAAGCTTGTGTACCCTTTTCCTCCCAGCCTACCTCCATCCTACTTGCTTTCTGCTAAGTTTGGTTGAACTGGTTTGAGGGGAAGAAGCAAACATTAAAAAAAGAACGACCATTACTAAACATGGGTTTTCTTGTAAAAAAAAAAGACAAAATATATATGGAAAATCAGTAGCAAAACTTAGGATTTTAAATCTTACTAAATTCTTCAATATGACATTGATGATAGTTTCAAGTACTCAGAAAGGATACGTTAGTATGACCACTTCAGATTGGAGCTACATTGTGACACAGATGAAATATCTATATATTGCTAGGATTAACATGGATGTTTGTTCTTGTTCATTAAGAGAAATTTGACTGAAATTCAGTGGCACAGCTGTGGTTTTTATAATATGTCAGGTAATACAGGTATTGGATTGCATGCTTTTATAAAGAAAAAATCCTAGCAAATGGAGGTAAGTAGCTTTTGATGGCATATTAATGTGCAGTCCAGTTTTCTTAACAAAGTTTCATCAATAAGTGATGATTCATAATGTCCCTTTAATTTTTGTGGAGTAATGTACTAAGATTGGATGAATTTGTGTACTCCAGTATTGCCTGTAATCTGAGATTCCCCATTCATCAATAGCCCTCTTCAACTCCAAGTGATTTTGCTAGTGTAGCTTGAAACCCTTAGTGAAAATTACAAACATATTTCTGCTAGAAGTTTGTACTTAGACTGCATCCAGTCCCCTTTTCTTCCATTCACATTTGTTCTGTCTTTGCACAGGTCCTCACGCTGAAACTGCCAGCGGATGCCAGAACTTGCAGTGTGGTTTCCGAGCCTGCTGCCGCTCTGGTGAATGATCCAACTCACCTTTTTTGTCTACTTCGTTTAGCTCCGCAGGCTTCCTCTCATGCACTTTACTTACAGTTTGCATCTTGTTCTTGACTGTTTCCTTTTGGAATGTGATTTGTGGATTCTTTTGCTCCGTAATTCAGAAAATTGTAAGCAACCTGTGTAGGGTTTTATCAGTTTTCACAGTGTTCCATACTGATTTGGAAGGTGAGAAGTGAATTTTTTTGTGCTTTGAAATTATTAAATCATTTGGACACTTTCATCCTAATATTTGGCACTTAAATTTGGGGTTTTTTCCCCTCTCTTTGTGCTAAGTCCATAACAAAACTTACTTATATACAAATCTTTCAGTAAATGTGAAACATATTTGAATAACAATATATATTGTTAAGTAGTTATTTTTCCCATAACCTTTTGATCCCAGAGTTGTTCTTAATGAATTAGAGAGATTCCTTCTGTCTTTTAGTACTGATTTCACATTTTAGGCTTGAGGAACAGTAAATGAAACATTCCCATCAGCATCAGAGTTTGTTAGTCTGATAAAGTTATATTAACAGCAGGCCAGTGACAGTTATTGCCACATCATCTTGTGAGCTTCTCAAAGTATTTGCTTAACTGTAGTTGCATTGCAACCATGATCCCCTGCATCTTCTATGTAGACATACTAAAGATGTTGAATTTTGAAAGGGATTTTCCCAGAAGCAATTTCTCTGTGATAAGAGCAACTGTAATAAACAAACTGCAGTTTTAAGAAGCTTTCTTGTATCAATTTGCATGCTGGGAAGATACAAAAAGGTGGGAGATAATTTGTTACTAGTGCTGGGTGGCATGTGCTTACAAGTAGACCTCACTGACTCCCTTGTGCAGCAAAGTGCTACGACCATGGTATACATTTATCACCCTTGCAGTGTCCCTCAGTCATGATTACCATTACAGTTATATTCATTGTCCTGTGCCTGATCCCTCTCCCTCTGCAGAATGGAAGATTGAAGAGGAAGGGATTACAAGAGTATACAGGCACATAAGGAATGCACCAGTTGTTTGCTTCTAGCCCCAACCATGCTACACAAACAGCTGGTAGCACTGCACTCCTTTTGATGAATATTCTCCATTGTCTACTTACATAGTCACAATCTTGTGATTACTTAATCAATGCTTCATTTAGCAATCAGGTTGCTGGTCCCTATTGTTACTAAACAAAGACTACCTGTATTGAAAACTACAGTGCTTGGTTTCATGTCACATGCTAAGAGTTGTGACTTTCCTTAAAAGGAATTTGGCCACCAAAAATGAGGTGGCAGAAGGATTTGAAAGAATTTTTCTGAAAGTACTTTTGTCATATTTTTGTGTCACAACTGGAGGAAAATAAATGTACTGTATGCTAATGTTTATTTTGTAAATAAGTTACCTTGATTTATATTGTATCTTAAAAACAGCACTTAACAGAAACTTTAAAAACAACTCACAAGAAATATATACATACTTTGCATCAACAAGTAAAAAGACAGTGCTGACAGCATTTCTATTCCAAAGCTGTTCCGTTTCCAGATCCATTCAATTCAATAGCTGGCCTGGTAAAAGTCCTCCACATGATTCTCCTCCACTAAATGCGAATGGGGACTTTTTGCACAGATGCCCAGAATTTGAGAGTTTACTTGCCTACATTAGGGCACAATGGTATATCTAAGAAACTTATCAGGATTCAGATCCAAGAATCAAAAAAACCTGGCAGCAATGGTTTAATTTCTTGCTGCCCTAGGATGGAAAGTTTCACACAATTATAAAACAATTTGCATTAGGAAAAATAAAGGATAAACATGGGTATGCTGCCTTGAACCACTGGATTAATTGTGGATCTGAATCGACTACGGTATGCCTATTTCCCTTGGTAACTCTTCCCCGCCCATTTTTATGGAGAGTAATCTCCAGGCTTCCGAGTTACCATTTCTGCTACACTCTGACCAAAATTTTCACATCAACTGAAAGGGGTCTTACCTAATTAACTCTGATTGGGGATGGGGTGTTTTATACTTCAATAATGCCAGCGAAAATAAAATGGAAAAAAAATCCCAGCATTAAAACTGGACTGATGTTTTACCAATTCTCATTCTATCTGCAATTTAAGAAATCTTGTGGTCTCCTGAGGTTGTGGTTGCTCCATCATTGAGGGTTTTGAAGAAGAGATTGGACAGTTATTTGTCCAGAATGGTATAGGGTCTCCTGGCTGAGCAGGGGTTGGACTCAAAGATCTTCAAGGTTCTTTCCAATTCTACTATTCTGTATTCTGCAATAATCTGCTTCACATTTACCAAACTAAATTATTCAGAATTCTGCACTGCTTTTTCTTTATAAGTTCCAGGTGACCTCTATGGGCATCTTCATTTTATACCTACAGCCACTATCCAATAAGGTAAGCTGGGCTGGGGGAGACGTTTCCATGGCTGACATTGGGTCAAGAGCTACCTTCCCTTTTAACCACCACACTCTCTGGGTGTTGTGTTTAATGAGTCATCTATGATTTGAAGGAAAAAGTACTTAAATCTTCTGGGACAAGGATGGTGTTCCTGCTTTCATGTGGCAGTAAATACAGAAGGGCATGGTTGACTAAGCACCCGCAAAATCAATGGCTTTCAATACCTGATTGTTCATTCTTGCCAGTCTCCTTGGTAGTGTTATAAACCCTTGGTCTTTGGCACCAAAACTCCTGGGACGCCACCACAAACATGTTTCTGTAAACAAAACTTAATTGTACTGTGGTCTCAGGCAGGAAATTCCTTGACCAGCAGCCAGCAACTATTGGAATCTGTGGAAACGATGGAAGTCAATATTTTTCTGTAGACTCCTAACGATTACAAACTAATGAAGCCACATAAATCCACACCGAAAGAATGTGTTTGGGGTAAGCATGAACATACACGGCTAGCGCAAACTCTGTGTTTGGAATTTCCGTTTTATGAACTCCAGTACTATATGCAGCCTCAACTATAGATGCAACATCTGAAAATGGCAAGTGGATGGGAAATCCCGAGACCTGCAAGAAGGGAAAGAATGAGAAGGATTATCTAATGACACCACATTCTATCATACCTGCTTCTAATAGCATTGGATAGGACCTGCAAAGAGTAGATGTTTTAGCTTACTAACTAAATAGAATTCTTTTTCTGTTGTTTCCAGTAGAAAAAACAAAGTTTTTTAAAAAACAGGCTTTGAATCAATTTTGCAGGCTTAGAAGTCAGGGAAAAACTGCAGAACACAGCTTTTGAGTTATTTTAAATCATTTGCCAACTGTGGTCATAGAAGTAAAAAGGTGCTTTTGCATATGTCTTTGGGTTCCCCCCACCCAAGACGAATAAGATTGTGTGCAACAGCATTTGTTTTTCTGTATGTTTTTTCACCAGTTTCTTCTGCACTGAATTTGGTCTTGTTCTGTTCAGTTTTCAGAGATCCTGTGGAACCAATTTTTATCTTCCTTTACAAAATAATGTAAGTAAAATTCAATAAAATGGTTTGGGAAACAACAAACAGCAAGGTAGGCTTTTGCCCTCAGGATCCCACTTGTAACAATCTTGTTGTTGTTAGCTGCGAAGTCGTGTCCGACCCATCGCAACCCTATGGACAACGTTCCTCCAGGCCTTCCTGTCCTCTACCATCTTATGGAGTCCATTTAAGCTCACGCCTACTGTTTCAGTGACTCCATCCAGCCACCTCATTCTCTGTCGTCCCCTTCTTCTCTTGCCCTCAATCTTTCCCAGTATTAGGCTCTTCTCCAGTGAGGCCTTCCTTCTCATTAGGTGGCCAAAGTATTTGAGTTTTAGCTTCAGGATCTGGCCTTTCTAAAGAGCAGTCAGGGTTGATCTCCTCTAGAACTGACTGGTTCCAAGGGACTCGCAGGAGTCTTCTCCAGCACCATAGTTCAAAGGCCTCAATTTTTTGGCACTCAGCCTTTCTTATGGTCCAACTTTCACTGCCATACATTGCAGCTAGGAAGACCATAGCCTTGACTATACACACTTTTGTTGACAGGGTGATGTCTCTGCTTTTTAGTGTGCTGTCTCGATTTGCCATGGTTTTCCTCCCGAGGAGCAAGCATCTTTTAATTTCTTGGCTACAGTCCCCATCTGCAGTGATCTTGGAGCCCAGGAAAATAAAATCTGTCACTACCTCCATTTCTTCCCCATCTATTTGCCAGGAATTGAGAGGGCCGGATGCCATGATCTTGGGTTTTTTAATGTTAAGTTTCAACCCAAGTTTTGCACTCTCCTTCTTCACCCGCAACAAGAGGCTCTTTAGTTCTTAATTTTCTGCCATTAGAGTGGTATCATCTGCATATCTTAGGTTGTTGATATTTCTTCTGGCAATCTTAATTCCAACTTTTGATTCATCTAGCCCTGCCTTTCTCATGATGTGCTCTGCATATAAGTTAAATAGGCAGGGCGACAGTATACAGTCTTGCCGGACTCCTTTCCCAATTTTGAACCAATCAGTGGTTCCATGTCCAGTTCTCACTGTAGCTTCTTGGCCCACATATAGGTTTCTCAAGAGACAAATAAGATGGTCTGGTACACCCATCTCTTTAAGAACTTGCCACAGTTTCTTATGATCAACACAATCAAAGGCTTTTGCATAGTGTATGAAGTAGATGTTTTTCTGAAACTCTCTAGCTTTGTCCATGGTCCGGCATATGTTGGCAATTTGATCTCTAGTTCCTCTGCCTCTTCAAAATCCTGACTGTACTTCTCGCAGTTCTCGATCCACATACTGCTGGAGTCTAGCTTGTAGGATTTTAAGCATAACTTTACTAGCATGAGAAATGAGTGCAATGGTGCGATAGTTTGAACATTCTTTGGCACTGTCTTTCTTTGGAATTGGAATGCAAGCTGATCTTTTCCAATCCTGTGGCCACTGTTGAGTTTTCCAAATTTGCTGGCAAATTGAGTGTAGCACTTTTACTGCATTGTCTTTTAAGATTTTGAATAGCTCAGCTGGAATACTGTCACCTCCACTAGCTTTGTTGTTGCTGAGCTTTTCTAAGGCCCACTTCACTTCACATTGTAGGATGTCTGGCTCAAGGTCAGTGACCACCTCATTGTGATTATCAGGGACGTTAAGATTATTCTTGTATAGTTCTTCTGTGTAATTTTGCTACCTCTTCTTAATCTCTTCTGCCTCTGTTAGGTCCCTGCCATTTTGGTCCTTTATCATGCCCATTTTTGCATGAAATGTTCCCTTCATCTCTCCAATTTTCTTGAAAAGATCTCTGGTCCTCCCTATTCTATTGTTTTCTTCTGTTTCTTTGCACTGTTCATTTAAGAAGGCATTCTTATCTCTTCTAGCTATTCTCTGGAATTCTGCATTCAGTTGGGTGTATCTTTTTCTCCCTTGCCTTTCACTTCCCTCCTTTCCTCAGCTATTTGCAAAGCTTCCTCAGACAGCCATTTTGCTTTCTTGCATTTCTTTTTCTTTGGGATGGTTTTGGTTGCTACCTGTTGTACAATGTTGTGAACCTCTGTCCATAGTTCTTCAGGCACTCTGTCTATCAGATCTAATTCCTTAAATCTATTTGTCACCTCTACTGTATATTCGACAGGGATATGATTTAAATTCATACCTGAGTGGCCTAGTGCTTTTCCCTACAGCTTAAGCCTAAACTTTGCAATGAGAAGCTCATGGTCTGAGCCACAGTCAGCTCCTGGTCTTGTTTTTACTGACTGTATAGAGCTTCTTCATCTTTGGCTGCAGAGCATATAGTCAATCTGATTTCTGTGTTGACCGTCTGGTGATGTCCATGTGTAGAGCCGTCTCTTGGGTTGTTGGAAAAGAGTGTTTGCTATGACCATCGTATTCTCTTGACAAAGTTCTATCAGCCTGTGCCCTGCTTCATTTTGTACTCCAAGGCCAAACTTGCCTGTTATTCCAGTTATCTTTTGGCTTCCTACTTTAGCATTCCAATCCCCCATGATGATAAGGACATCATTTTTTGGTGTTAGTTCTATAAGGTGTTGTAGGGCTTCATAGAACTGGTCAATTTCATCCTCTTCAGCACCAGTGGTTGGGGCACAGACTTGGACTACTGTGATATTGGATGGTTTGCCTTGGATTCGAACTGAGATCATTCTGTCATTTTGAGGATTGTAACCCAGCATTGCTTTTCCTACTCTTTTATTGACTATGAAGGCTACTCCATTTCTTCTGAGGGATTCTTGCCCGCAGTAGTATACCTGATGGTCATCTGAATTAAATTCACCCATTCCTGTCCATTTTAGTTCGCTGATACCTAAGATGTTGATGTTCAGTCTTGTCATCTCTTGTTTAACCACGTCCAGGTTTCCTTGATTCATGGATCTTACATTCCAGGTTCTTATGGAGAAAAAATCTTTACAGCATCGGACTTTCCTTTCACCACCAGACACATCTGTGGATGTGAAAGCTGCTGAGCGTCCTTTTGGCTTTGGCCCAGTCGCTTCATTCTTTCTGGCGCTACTAGTACTAGCCCTCAGTAGCAGATGCCTTCCGACCTGAGGGGCTCATCTTCCAGCATCATATCGTTTTGCCTTTTGGTACTGTCCATAGGGTTTTCATGGCAAAGATACTGGAGTGGGTTGCCATTTCCTTCTCCAGTGGCTCACGTTTTGTCAGAACTCTACTATGACCTTTCTGTCTTGGGTGGCCCTGCACGGCATAGCTCATAGCTTCATTGAATTACGCAAGCCCGCTCACCATGACAAGGCAGTAATCCATGAAGGGGTGTAACAATCTATTAAACATCAAATTCTATATGAGCAGAAGCTCATAAATTAGACTTTCTACAGTTGATTTTGATGCTGTTAACATGGCACTGCATTATATCTTACAACATCTTGAATCCCCAAGGACCTATGCAAGGGTCCTTTTTATAGACTTGCCATTCAATACATTCATTCCAGAAAGTCTTCATTATAAACTGACTTAGCTAGCTCTGCCTGTCCACACTTGTAAGTGGATTATAACTTTTTTGACAGATGGAAAACAGCAGGTAATCTAGGTAAAATCCCATTGAATTCCCATTTTATTAGCTTAGGTGATCCCCAGGGATATGTTTCTTTCTCCATTACTTTTTTCTCTACATCAATGAATGCATCTTTAAGAATCCCTCTGTTAAAGTACTGAACTTTGCAGATGATACAACAGTCAATGGTCTCATTTGAGACGGTGATGAGTCTGCATATGTAGACAGGAGGTTGAATATCTGGCCATGTGGTACAGCCAGAATAATTTGGAGCTAAACACACTAAACTATAGAGAACTGGATTTTAGGAGGAACCCTATTCTGTCATCTTTTTCTATAGTAGACAATACAGTATCAACAGTGGAGACCTTCAAATTTCTTGGTTCTATAATCCAGGATTTGAAATGAATACTCATCAGAACCTCATTAAAAAGGTACAACAAAGAACATTCTTCCTGCATCAGAAAGTTCAGACTACCCCAAGAGTTGTTGAGATCATTCTATAGAGGTATTATTGAGTGTGTCATTTGTACTTGTATAACTGGTTTGGTACAACAACCAAACGGCAGATACAGACTTCAACGGATAATTAGGACTGCAGAAAAAAGCAATTGCAACCAACCTGTCATCCACAGAGGACCTGTATACTGCAAAGATCAGAAAGAGGCGTGAGAAAATATCTACAGACCTCTCACATCCTGGACATAAACGCTTTCAACTACTCCCAGGATGCCACTATAGGGCACTGTGTGCCAAAACACAGTTTTTTCCCCTCATGCCATCACTGCTGAACACCTGTTTATTTACCCATGTAGTATGGCAATATTATTATCCTTCACATCTTGTCTACTATCTTCTTACAGGGAGTGCAGAATTATTAGGCAAGTTGTATTTTTGAGGATTAATTTTATTATTGAACAACAACCATGTTCTCAATGAACCCAAAAAACTCATTAATATCAAAGCTGAATATTTTTGGAAGTAGTTTTTAGTTTGTTTTTAGTTATAGCTATTTTAGGGGGATATCTGTGTGTGCAGGTGACTATTACTGTGAATAATTATTAGGCAACTTAACAAAAAACAAATATATACCCATTTCAATTATTTATTTTTACCAGTGAAACCAATATAACATCTCAACATTCACAAATATACATTTCTGACATTCAAAAACATAACAAAAACAAATCAGTGACCAATATAGCCACCTTTCTTTGCAAGGACACTCAAAAGCCTGCCATCCATGGATTCTGTCAGTGTTTTGATCTGTTCACCATCAACATTGCGTGCAGCAGCAACCACAGCCTCCCAGACACTGTTCAGAGAGGTGTACTGTTTTCCCTCCTTGTAAATCTCACATTTGATGATGGACCACAGGTTCTCAATGGGGTTCAGATCAGGTGAACAAGGAGGCCATGTCATTAGAT
The DNA here is from genome assembly GCF_947247035.1 of Vipera ursinii. Classification (NCBI taxonomy): domain Eukaryota; kingdom Metazoa; phylum Chordata; class Lepidosauria; order Squamata; family Viperidae; genus Vipera; species Vipera ursinii. The sequence goes on along the minus strand of NC_139521.1, from coordinate 21,516,636 downwards.
TTCCTTCTTTTATACCCTTTCTTGCCAGCCACGCTGTGGAGTACTTGGACGCGTGTGATGGAGCATTGTCCTGCATGAAAATCATGTTTTTCTTGAAGGATGCAGACTTCTTCCTGTACCACTGCTTGAAGAAGGTGTCTTCCAGAAACTGGCAGTAGGACTGGGAGTTGAGCTTGACTCCATCCTCAACCCGAAAAGGCCCCACAAGCTCATCTTTGATGATACCAGCCCAAACCAGTACTCCACCTCCACCTTGCTGGCGTCTGAGTCGGACTGGAGCTCTCTGCCCTTTACCAATCCAGCCACGGGCCCATCCATCTGGCCCATCAAGACTCACTCTCATTTCATCAGTCCATAAAACCTTAGAAAAATCAGTCTTGAGATATTTCTTGGCCCAGTCTTGACGTTTCAGCTTGTGTGTCTTGTTCAGTGGTGGTCGTCTTTCAGCCTTTCTTACCTTGGCCATGTCTCTGAATATTGCACACCTTGTGCTTTTGGGCACTCCAGTGATGTTGCAGCTCTGAAATATGGCCAAACTGGTGGCAAGTGGCATCTTGGCAGCTGCACGCTTGACTTTTCTCAGTTCATGGGCAGTTATTTTGCGCCTTGGTTTCTCCACACGCTTCTTGCGACCCTGTTGACTATTTTGAATGAAATGCTTGATTGTTCGATGATCACGCTTCAGAAGCTTTGCAATTTTAAGAGTGCTGCATCCCTCTGCAAGATATCTCACTATTGTTGACTTTTCTGAGCCTGTCAAGTCCTTCTTTTGACCCATTTTGCCAAAGGAAAGGAAGTTGCCTAATAATTATGCACACCTGATACAGGGTGTTGATGTCATTAGACCATACCCCTTCTCATTACAGAGATGCACATCACCTAATATGCTTAATTGGTAGTAGGCTTTCGAGCCTATACAGCTTGGAGTAAGACAACATGCATAAAGAGGATGATGTGGTCAAAATACTCATTTGCCTAATAATTCTGCACTCCCTGTAGTTTGATTATATTACTTTGTCATTTTTATGTACACTGAAATCGTATGCACCAGAGACAAATTCCATGTGTGTCCAATCACATTTGGCCAATAAAAATATTCTGTTCTCTCCTCACCCTTCCATTCTTTTCTATTTCTATTCTATTCCTATTTTATTTCTATTTCCTATTCTATTATTATTATTATTATTATTATTATTATTATTATTATTATTATTATTATTATTATTATTATTTTCAGCAATTGAAGGGGGAATGAAAAAGTCAAGATAGTGGCCACAACCGTGCAAATGAAGCTACACCCTTTTACTATGTATTGTAATAAAGTAAAAAGGGTGTCTTGGATCTCATGTTTGGGGATCAGTGTCACTTTACTCCTTTCTGTTGGATACCCATCAACAATTCTAGTTTTTGTCAAATAAAGATAAACATAAGTGAATAAATCAGGATTCAGCAATAGTGCTTGCAATATCTCATTTTGCATTTGTAGATGCCACTGTCAAAATACAGTAAAAAAAAATCCAGAACTATCAGATATTAACAATTTAAGCTCCACTTCCCTCCTCTCTGCCATGTTTCATGTGTGAATTAGATACTCCTCCTCAGACTACTGTCCAAATTCTTCAAAGAATTGCCATTCTCATTTTGAAAAAAGAATAAATTGGGCACCCCATTTCTTATGCACCTGAGTAATATGAGTAATAGTGCAAAGGAAGGTTATAATCAGGCCCAGGAAATGTTAAATATAGTGTGGTAGTGTTCCCTTAAAGAGCTCTAGATAATCCAAGGGATTGATTTAGAACAGAGTGTGCTAAATCAAAGCTGACTTGGCTCTTCCCTTTTACCAGTTAAAGCAGACAATCTTTCTAAAGAGAACCCTCCAAAGCAATACTTTCCTTCCAATAGAAGCTAAGATGAAAGCTAAGCTGCTCCTAAGTCTAAGACAGAAACCAAATCCTTTTAAATGGGGAATATCTCCCCATTGGTGGGGGGCAATGTTTTTTCTGAATACCTCTAAAGCAATATTTTTCAAACTTAGCAACTTCAAGATGCATGGACTTCATCTCCCAAAATCCCCAGCCAGCACACGTTGAAGCCTGCACATCTTAAGGTTGCTAAATTTGAAAAACACTGCTCTATAGCTTCATTTGATAGCATCACAGCTATCAAATTTTAAAATGCTTTCATCATACCTTGTAGTCTCCAAGTTGTTTTTGTAATTCTGCCTGATGGTCGTCTTCTACCTCTTTGCCCTGATGTTTCTCCAACAGAGGCAAGAACTGCCGGAGGGCATAGGTACAGTATCTGTTCCAACGTGTCAAGTGGTTTGGCCGCCATTCCATGATTTTTTCTTTTAATATCTTCTCGAGCCTGCATTTATAATTTTTTTTGAAACATTGTTAAATCTACATTTGAAATTCTGAGGATATTTTGCAACTGTTTTTGATGCAGAACATCAAAAATGAGCTAGCAAGAATGACTTATTTGCCTTGGTAAACGAATAGTTAAATAAACTACATTAGAAATGTGATTTCTGGCTTCTCTATATAAAATATGTTTGGTTTACAAAAAGATACTGCAAAGGCTACCATTTAGATTCCTACCATTTTTTAATTGAAACATAAACCCCATATTTAGTAATAACATTTGAAGTCAATTTTCATAATGTTGGTGTTGCTATCTCATCAGCTAGGGAACTAGATGAGAACAGGACTCAATATCCTGTTCAATTCTTTCCATCTTTTCATTTGTGTCAACATTATAAAGGTATTCCTTCAATTTTGGGAAAAGTGAATATTGCATGACACCAAATCTGCATGGCATATAGGATAATACAATGAAATCCAACACAATTGTATTTTGGATAGCTTGTGATATATGAAACATGTTGCAGCAAAATCTCCTTGCACTTACAAACTCTGCTTAATTGTTTCAAATTAACTTGAGACATTGTTTTAAGTGTTGCAATGTAGTTGTCAGACTAGTCCTGACTTAGATGTTTAGGGAATAAAAACCCTTGACTCCATTTGGTTGAAGTGACAGGTCCTTTTACTAAAATTATGCAGTTGCAGTGAAAGTAAAGCTAGATCTGAATATTCCAGGACAAGGGTTACACATTTTCCCTTTCCCTGGTTCACTCCTTGACCAGTTCACCAGTGTCCAATAGTATTCCTTTTTGATGTTTTGGGAACCGCTTTAATGCTTGGCACCTCTCTATGTAGTTTCACATTCTGTTCCCAGGCCAGGTGTCCTTGACAGCTGGCTTATTCCAGTTTGACCTCTGGTTCTCATCAGCTTTGACACCTCTGGTTTTCATCCTTACCATTTGACTTCCCTTTCCCATACCCAAGCATTACTTCCCCAAATTCCTTCCCTTCTCCCTCCTTGCAAATTATGGCAGGATGCCAGAGAAACAAAGAAGCTGAAGATGGCAGACCTGACAGTATCGCTCTGAGCTGACAGTGCAGCCCAGGTTAAGAAAATCTATGTAAATAAATATCTCTGTCCCAAGGAATTGTAGCTATGAGTTTTCCTGCTGAAGCCTGAGTGTTGCATTTTTCCCTTCTCTTTGTGATGATATTGCATGGACCAATATTGCTTTCTGGGTCATAATGATGAGTTCATATTCCATAAAACTGTCAAGGTGCTATAAAGAAATTCCTCACTTTCATTCTTGTAATGTGTCAACTGCTGTAAATTTCAGTTCTTGTACTTTCTTCCCTGCCATGTAAGGGACCCATTTTGCACAAATCTTCTGATATTGAAGAATATCAGTAATGTCACTTACACATTCCTTTGAGAAGCCAAGCTTGACAGCAATTTCCCTTTAATCTGCCAATTGTCCTTTATCAGTTCCTGAACCCTTTTCACATAAAATATATTGGTTGTTATCACAGGTCAACCACTTTATTCTTGATCACACATCTCAATTCTTCCTGGTTCAGTACCTTTATATTTTTTGTCCCACTGTCAGTGGGACATAAACACTGCATCTGGCAGTGATTTTCAATTGGAAGGGATCTTTCAACAATCAAAACTCAACCATAGCTATATTGCCTTTTCTCACAGCAACGTCCCTTCAACTGAAGTGAAAGAATAGATTGCAGCTTCTTGCACAGCAGTACTACCATCTGTTGGTAATTTAAAACATTGGCAACCTTAACTTTCAGCCACTGAATATTATGGATGATGCAAAATTACCTGTTCTGTAAATGTAGTGCAACAGTCTTGTCTGCATTTTGGTAGAAGAGTTCTTCAGGCTAATGAAATCAGAAAGAGAAATAATTTAGCTTTTATGAAATTAACTTCAGTGTTATAGCACTTTACATTCATCTGTACTTTTATTCTTTCAAGACTTGAAGTCTTGAAAGGCATAAGAAAAATTACATTAAAATCATTTTCACTAAATGACTACTACTTATACAATTAGTGCATTTGTTGCTTCATTGTTTTATATAATAAGTCATGCTGCTCATTGTTTCAGATATTTTAATAACAAAAGATTCTGGCAAAAATAGAACCTCATTTCCTTCGGATACAAACTCTGGAATTTTATGGAAACATACACAAATAGAATCCAGTGGAAATAAACAGGCTCAAACAGAGCAAATCTTAGAAGCCCTTTGGATCGCACTTGTTTTCAGGATAATCAAATTATATGTTTAGTTTCTCTTTCAGCTGTGTGATATGAGGCACAAATAATTTTTTTCCAGCTCCATCATTCACATCAGACAACAAGCAGCACAAGCTACAACCAGGCGGCAAGAGAAAAAGCAGAGCTCACCTCCCCCTGACGCATTTCCCCAACAACTGAAGCAAGGCCTACAAACTGATGCGTGGGTTGTGGCTCATCAAACGGAGTTGACCATGAGAGAGAGGCTGGAGTGAAAAGGGGACAAACTCTATATCCCAGACAGCTTGAAATTGCAAGTCTTGCAATGCAGTCACAACGCCAAACAAGCGGGCCACTTTGGATTCCTAAAGAAATTGCATCTTGCTAATCACCAGTTTTGGTGGCCAAAGATGAAGAAAGACATTGAGAAATATGTGAAGAGTTGTGCAGTTTGTGCAGCCAGTAAGAGACTACCAGGGGAGTCCAGGATTGTTGCAGCAGGTGGCTGATTCAACCAGATCCTGGGAGGACATAGCCATGAATTTTATAGTAAAGCTACTGGAGAGTGGGGGGAAAACGTAATTTGGACTATGATAGACCTATTTTCCAGGCAAGCCCACTTCATCACATGTGCTGGACTCCCCTCAGCCCAAAAGGTAGCAAAGATGTTTTTGCAGCATATCTACTGGCTAGATGGAGTGCCTAAGCACATTATTTCCGAGCGAGGGGTCCAATTTACTGCTAGGTTTTGGAGGGAGTTCGTAAAGATGATTGGGTCCTCCCAGGGCCATGGTGGTGAACCTATGGCACGTGTGCCACATGTGGCACGCAGAGCCGACCCTGTGGGCACGTGCGCCATCGCCCCAGAGGGAGGCGGGGCCAGGCTGCTGCCCTCCCCTTCTCCATGTGCACCAGCACTTTTGCTCTCTTTCTCTCTGCACTGCAAGTCAGGGAGCAAGACCTGGGTGGATCCAGGCTGGGTGGTGGAGGAGTAGCAAGGTCGCTGGAGAGAGTGAAACTAGGAGAGGTAGAACTGCTGGGACTGGGAGGACCTGGGAAGGGGAGCTGGGGAAGTGGGGTCTCTGTGGGCAATTCAAAGGGAGGCAATGCAGTGAGGCATACGGCCCTTTTTCTGCCTGACGCTGGCTTGATTTAATGCTCCTGGCAGGGGGCTTCTTAGTGGCTTCCCCTCCTGATGAAAGGGCAGCTGATGCTAAGGGCTGGGCTGCAACAACCACACCTGCATGCCCGAAGGTGGAGTGGGCAGAAGGCCGGGGGATCTCCTGAGGGTGCGTGAACAAAGACAGAAAGCGATGCTGTAACCTGATGTCCACCTGGCCAGCAATTTAGCCTTCCAGTTATTTTAGCACAAAATAACTGCTTCACGTTACCCCATCTGTAAATTTGAGCTAGACCTGGTGCCGCTGGATACCGCTGTGAGCCATTGTTTTGGCAAATGGAGGCATGTTGGACCTTTTTTTTTTTGCCTATCAGCGTGGAAAGCGCTCAACTTGGTTGCACTGGGCTTCCAAACAGGTGACCGTACCATTTGCTAAATCTGAAATATTTTATTTTAAGCTGTGTTAATGAAAGCATTACATGCTGCAGTTCTAAAGCGGAGGCCCTAGTAAGCTTTCTCTGTTCCATCAGTCCAGTTTACTCAATTAAGTATGTACAGGGCTTTTTTTGTTATAGAAGGCACAGAACAGTGTTCTGGCACCTTTTTTCAACGGAGTTTGTGGAACTAAAAAAAGTTCAGTCAGACCTTCCAACTTCTTGCAAAAAAAAACAAACTCACGAGGTGTTGGAAGGTCTGACTGAACTTTTTTTAGTCCCACACACTCCATTTCCCTGCTGCAGAAGAGAAACACGCCAGAGCTGGAAAGCAGGTTAGCAAAGAAATGCTTTCGGGAAGAGGGAGGAGCTGCGCCAGGAGGAGAAGCAGCAGGAAACAGGGCTGCTGTTTTCAGAAGGGAGAAGGGAGACATGGGACAATGCAGGGCAGCAAGCAAATGCTATTCTCTGCTCTGCATCCCTGCGCAGAGCTGCTCTGTTCTCCGTTCTCCATGAGACAGGTGACGGTTGTGATTCCGTGCCAGCCTGTGATCCTGGCAGCTGAGTCCGGAGATTCAGAGGAGGAGGAGGGGCCTGGGAAGCCATCAGTTGGAGGAAGGCTCTGATGAGTTACAGGACTTACCATCTGATGAAGAACCCTGGCCCCTCCACTCGTGCTCAGGATGAGACCCAGCTGTGCTGGGAAGCTGAGTCAGACTTTGAGGACGCATAGCTGGAGGACATTATAGACACCCGTAAACACAGACAGGCCACATGAGTAGGAGAGAGGGAGGCAGTGGGGCGACTCCAGGGAAGGAGGAGGAGGCATTGAGAAGCCACGCCTTGGGGGTGCATAACAAAAAGGGAATGTGTGGGCAGGGCTGGTTGCTAAGGCAACATTTACAAAGGACTCCAGTTTCAAGAGATCATGTTTTGTTTGCTTTACCTGTGAACTGTTTCCTGTTTGCTCCATTTTGCTTTGAACTATTCTCTGTTGGAAAACGTGTTCTTTTGCTTTTGGGACAATTATCAGGTCTGTAACTTAAATAAATGGGGTTGGTATCCAGTCTACTTGTTGAAAGAGGGGTTTGTCTTTGTGAAGTAATAAAGACGTACATAGGCTGGGATAGAACAGGCGACAAAAGACTGGCGGAGGAAAGCGGCGGGGGAGGCTTGTGCCCCCAGTCACGGCGCACGCCACAGGAGAGTTGGCAAAGGACAAGGAGGCGGCAGCTGCACCAGGGCAGGTGATCTGCGGGGCAAAGCTTAAAGAAAGCCCTTCTAACGGCGCACAGCGGTAGTGGAGCCGTTCACCGTCACTCCCCCCTGGCTCCAAAACGGTTGAGGGGGACCTGGCCTACCCCGCCCATCCCATCCACCATAGCATGGCAGTCCGGCTTGGGAGGGGAATGAAAGGTCCCTGATCAAGGAATGGCCTGGCCAGGGTGGGGGGAGGGGCTGACTACATTCCAGAACCTTTTTTCTTACAAAAAAGCACTATTTATATCCTTTTTAAAAAACTCTTTCTATTCCAACATAGCCTTCTTCCATTCTGTATCTATCTCCATAGCATTCGCAAAATTATCTCCATAACATTCTCTCTTTTGTGAATGCCCCATTACCTTAAATGTATCCCTCTTTCCCCAACTCTCCTCCCTCCCTTCTTTTCAACTGTCACCAAATTTCTTTTCTGCACCTCTGTTCTTTTCATCCTATTTCATGCCTCATCAGTTCCCTTTTCATACCTGTATTTGTACACAAATAGCAACAGGTTGTCAACCATTTATGCAGCCTCAGACCTTACTGTCACAAAGGGTGTGCATGCATGAGCAAGCACACATATGCTTTACCTGTGAACTGTTTCCTGTTTGACTCGTGCTCCATGCTCCGTTTTGCTTCGAACAATTCTCCATTATTTTTATCTTGCATGGAAACATTTATTGTTCCATCGGAAATTCAGGAAGACACAGCACCGTTTACAAGGATTGATGGGTAACTGCCCTTACTGCACATATTTTTTCAACATATTATAAAAACCATGTATTGTCAACAACAACAACAAAAGAAAATGCCTGCATGTTTATGTGTGTTTTTGCATTCATCAGACACTAGCTTTTGTATTTTTTTTAAAAAATTCCATTTATATCCCGCCCTTCTCCGAAGTTTCAGGGCAGCTTACAAACTTAGCAGTAGCCTTTATTCTATGTATATGCCTGCTTATTAGGGCTTTCACACACACCCCAAGCGGCATTAGCTGTTAAGAGCCTTGGTGGAGCAGTGGGCTAATGCCTCCTTAAGTAACACCAGCTGCCTGCAATTAGTGCAGGTTCGCATCCCACCAGGCTCAAGGTTGACTCAGCCTTCCATCCTTCCGAGGTAGGTAAAATGAGGACCCAGATTGTTGGGGGCAATTAAGCTGACTTTGTAATAATGCCGCTTAGGGGGGCTGTGAAAGCCCTAACAAGCAGGCATATATATAGAATGAAGGCTACTGCTAAGCTTGTAAGCCGCCCTGAGTCTTCGGAGAAGGGCGGGATATAAATGGAATTAAAAAAAAAAACAAGTGAATCACTGCAGTTGTGAAGTTAGAAACACTGTTGTTAAGTGAATCTGGTTTCCCCATTGACTTTGCTTGTCAGAAGGTTGCAAAAGGTGATCACATGACCCTGGGACACTGCAACTGTGATAAATATGATGGGGGTCTGAATTTTGATCATGTGGGGTCTGAATTTTGATCATGTGTCCCTGGGATGCTGCAATGGTTGTGTAAGTGTGAAAAATGGTAAGTCGTTTTTTTTATTTTCAGTGCCGTTGTAACTTTGAAGGGTCACTATATGAACTGTTGTAAATCGAGGACTAATTGTAGTAAGTTTCTTCTACAGTGAGCTACTCATCAGATTTATTGTCCCAAAGGCCTCCATATCTGTTTTGCATCCAGTGGGCAAATGGGAAAATCATGTGGTATCTCTCAAAGAAGTGGATGTGGTTTTGTGATCTGATTACCACTTTCTGCATTAAGTATCATTCTTTTTTTTATGCATGGCTCAATTTTCGCAACACATATTAAGTGCCTGTCATCCATGGCCACCCTGGCCACCCCCACCGTAGCCATACCCACCCAGTGATCCACGCCCACCTGGCACCCGGAGATACATAAGTAGGTTTTGGGTTGTAGTTTGGGCACTCAGTGTCAGTATCCTAGCTGAGTTTGTGTTAGCTGTCTGGTGTAATAATGGCACATGAACAGTCAACTAGCATCTCCTGGATAACCCGGTTGGATGGGACAAACTATGTTTCCTGGTCCACAAAATGTTGCTTGCTTTATGCGCAAGGAAGGACTATGGACTGTAGTTAATAACCCACCAGATACTACTGCCTGGGATCCAGATGACGAAGAGGATGCAAAGAAGATAGACGAGTTTAAATATAGCAATGAGAAAGCACTTTGCATTATTGGACTAACACTGAGTGACCAGCAGCTTGTCCATATTCATGGTGAGGAGTCTGCTGCTAGGTGTTGGGACATATTGCGAAGGCTTTATGTTTGAGACAGTGTGGGTGCACATATACACCTTACACGTAAGCTGTTTAGGATTCGTCTGCAGAAGAATGGAGATATGCTGACCCATTTGAACTACATGAAGGCAACTTTTCAAGAGCTTCATGAAAAGGAGCTGATTTTTTCAGAGTTGTATCAGGTCTATATTATTCTGTCTTCTTTGGATGAAAGTTATGACAAGTATGTTTCTTCTTTGGAAGTCCTGACCAGAGAGGAACTGACATTGACTAACATTACTGGGAGACTGCTGGAAGAGTCCAGAAGAAGGCATGACAGAGACCAGCTGAGAGAGACACAGCCACAAGAGGAACAGCAATTTACCACTGTATACAATGTCAAGAAATGTTATTCTTGTGGGGCTACAGAGCATATAGCCAAATTCTGTAGAAAGGGTAAAAAACAGAATGTGAATAGCAGTGGGAAGGCAAAGAAGGGCGTTGGTTTGGCTGTTTCTGGTGACCCAACATCCAGAAAGAACGAGCTGTGGGTTGTTGATAGTGGGGCTTCACAATGCATTACTAAAGTGAAAGAGAGGTTTGTTAATATGAAAAACAGCAATCAACATGTTTCACTAGCCAATGGTTGGAGAATGAAGGCCTCTGGTGAAGGTAATTCCTATTGTCCATGCATTGATGAATAGTTACCTATGTTATATATACCTAAACTAAGATTCAACGTGTTATCTGTAAGGGAATTGGTTAAAGTTGGGTTTGTGGTAACATTCAGAGGGGAGCAATGCACTATTGAAAGGAATGGAATCTGTGTAACTGCTAATTTGAAAAAGGTTTATTTGTTCTCATAAGTAACCAGGTTAGTACAGTAAAAGCTAACTCGATATGTGAGAACAAGAAGCCACATGACGAATGTATACATTTACTGCATAGGCGGTTAGGGCATATAAACTTCAACTCACTATGTAAAACAGTTGAGTTAGTACAAGGAATTAAACTGAAGCCATGTAGTAAGTATTTGAATTGCAATGCCTGTAATCAGGAAAACAGTAAGGCAACTCCTGCAAACAGGTTAAACAGCTTCAAAACAACTGTACCTTTGGAAGTTGTATTTGCAGATCTAATTGGACCCATGAAGCCTAGTTTAGGAGGATCATGTTATATTTTAAGTATACTTGACCATAACTCCCGTTATGGATTTTGTTATCTGCTTAAGTCAAAGGCAGACACTTTCCAACAATTCTCGAATTGGCTCAAATTTGTGGAGAGGAAAACAAAGAGAAAGGTTCAGTGCATAATTACTGATAACACCACTGAATTTACAAACAAACGCTTTGTTGATATGCTAGAATCAGCTAGCATTGAGCATAAACATTCAGCCCCTTATAGGCCTCAACATAATGCATTTGTTGAGAGACGTGGGCAAACGTTACAAGCCATGATAAGAACTATGTTAAAAGATTCTGGCTTAACAGATAAGACTGTGGGGGGAGAAAGCAAAATGTGCAAACCATGTTCTAAATGTAGTGGTGAATTCTTCTACTGGTAAAATACCATATACACTATGGCATGGTAAAAAACCAAACCTTGATTACCTGCATACGTTTGGCACCCCAGCATGGGTCCACATTCCTGCACAAGTCAGGAGTAAAGGCCAACATAGGGCTAGACAATTATACTTTGTAGTTTATGAAGCTAATCATAGATCCTATCATTTCTGGGAACAAGGCACAACCAATGTATATAATAGTGCAAGTGCCAAATTCCTTGAGCACGTTGGTTGGGATAGATTAGAACAAGAAACTGTTAACACAGATCCTCTAGTGTTTGAGGACCTCTCTCATGACATAGTTAGTAATGATAAGACATCTCCTGTAATTATAAAAGATGAAGAGGAGATAGGGGAGATAAAAGATGAATCAGAGGAAGGAGAGGAGTCAGAAATTCAAAGCCCTGTAATTCCTTGGCGATCAACGGCCATCAGACATCCACCTGATCGCTATGAAGCCAGTGTAATATGTCAAGTTAATTTAGAGCCTTCTAACTATGATGAGGATCTTGCAGGATCTTAAAGTCTATGAGAAAGCAAAACTACCACCTGGTGAGCAAGCTATAGGATGTAAATGGGTTTATAAAATTAAGAAGGGTGTAGATGGAACTGTAACCCATAAGGCACGTTTGGTTGCACAAGGTTTTGCCCAAACTACTGAGGATTATGATGAGGTGTTTGCACCCAGTCTGAGGGCAACTACCTTGAGAGCAGTTTTGGTGTGGGCAGCTAAAAACCAATATGTAGTAAACCATGTGGATGTTGAAACTGCATATTTACATGCTCCATTGCAACATACTATTTATTTAAGAATACCACCAGGATTGACTAATAATAAAGACCATGATTGTTGGAAGTTAAAGAAAAGCCTCTATGGATTAAAACAATCTGGTTATGAGTGGAATAAATGTATAGTTAACGGGTTGCATGCGATAGGTTTTGAAGCCAGTGATGCTGATCCTTGTTTGTTTAGAAGAGAACACAATGGAGTGTTATCTTTTCTTCTATTATTCACAGATGATATTGCAGTCATAACGAAAACTCAGTTAGAAGCACGAACCATCATATCAAGGTTGCAAAACAAATTTACTATTAGGAACCTTGGGGAAATAAGCCACGATTTTGGGTTAGATATTATAAAAACAAATAGAGGTTTTAAGGTTTAGCAAGCCAGTAAAATATTCCAGTTATTAAAGAGATATAACGACTTCCGGGTGGCAGCCATTTTGGCTGTCAGCCCCGTTGTTTCCGTAGAGCCGCCAAAAACAGCGACGATCAGCTGTTTGGCGGCTTGGAAGTCTGCTCCTCAGGAGAAGAGGAGAGGGTGAGCGCCCAGGCAGGGGTAGAGCTCCCTCAGACCGCCAGAGTTGAAACTCTGGTGGTTGAAGGGTTGAGCCCCCCCCCCGAAGCCTGAGTTTGCTCCGGAGCAGGACACTGCAACCATCCCTGCCAGCGAGAGTGAACTTTTGATTACTTGGATGTAGGCAGAGCTGTACAGGAGAACATTGTCAGAGCAAGTAGATGAACTTTAACTCAGTAGACTTTGTGGAGACTTTTAAAAGTGAAAGTGCGCAACAGAATTAAGTGGGTGAAAATGGCTGCCAAATAATCTAAAGTTACTAGAAGCGTGGGGGCTTCGCCAGTTCAGCAATCTTCATTACAGGCTTTAATGCCCCCCCCCAGCACCTGCACCTGCACCAGCCTTGACAATAAAAGATTTGCAGGATGTTTTGCAAGAGGCTTTGAAAAAGCAATCTCAGCAATTAGCTGAACTTATTGAGGAGAACACAGAAATAAGGGCAGACATCTTACTTGCACTTCAAGGCATGGCTGTTTGTATTGAACGTTTGGATGAGAGAGTGGAAGAAATTAGCCAAAATAATGTGAGATTAGATGCCAAAATGACGGATGCTGAAACGGTGCTGGAAAAGATTGACGATTTATTATTGGTTCAGCATAGAGAGATGGAGTTTGCTGTGAGAATTAGAGGGATGAAGGAAGACCCTAAGGAAAATTTGAAAAAAGTAGTTTCAGAAGACCTTGAAGAGGTTCTGGTGCACTCAGCAGAAGATATTATGGTGGATATAGATAAAATATTTTGTGTTAATTCCTGGATTGCAAGACAAAGGAAACTACCTAGAGATGTGGTGGTTTATTTTACAAAGAGAGCAATTAGAAATGAGGTTATTCAAGCCTTTTATAATAGCAAATTTACAGTTGCAGAGCAAGAAGTTTTAATTTTAAAAGAGATCCCTCCAAGAATTTTAAGGAGAAGGAAAGAGTTTGCTTTTTTGGCAGAAAAATTAAGGAGATGGGATATCCAGTTCAGATGGGAAATACCAGTAGGTATGGTGGTGATGCATGCAGGCACGAGATATCATCTTCTCACAGTGTTACAGGCACGTGATTTTTATGCCAATATTTTGAAGGCAGTCCCCATACCACTTCTGGAATCCAAAAGGAAGAATGGTGAAGGAGAGCGTCAACCACAAAGTGAGAGTACACAAGGTGCTGAAGGAGTTACGCAGCTGAAAGATGGAGAAATCCAGAAAGTTACAGGAGTGGATCAGGTGATTTTGGAAGAGGTGCTCCAAAAGCTTCACGTTGCAAAAGATGGCGACAAAGCTTCTAACTTGGAATGTTAATGGTTTAAATTCACCACACAAGAGAAAGAAAGTATTTCAATATCTAAAGCAATTTAAAAACGATGTTATTTGCTTACAGGAAACACATATTAGAGCGGCTGATCAAAAGTACTTGGTAAACTTTAGGTTGGGTACACAGTTTATTGCTTCCGCGCCTGATAAGAAAAATGGAGTTGTTATTTATGTTAAGAATACTTTAACAGCGAGTTTAATTGAAGCAGACAAACAAGGATGATATGTTATAATTAAATTATTAATAGAAGGCAAGAAAATGCTTTTGGTTGGATTATACGCTCCTAATCAACAGCAAGGAGATTTTTACAATTTATTACACAGCAAGATTATTCAGTGGGATTATAAATCTTGTATTTTTATGGGAGATTGGAACGGCGTCTTGGATGTACAAATGGATAAGGGAGGTGTTTTTAAAAGCACGCCAAGTCATGCTAAACTGCCTAAATCTTTTTTTGAGATGAAGGATGACTTGGAATTGAGAGATGTTTGGAGAGAGAGGAACTTGCAAGAAAAAGACTTTACTTTTTTCTCCGATAGGCATCAATCTTTCTCCAGGATTGATTTTGTATTAATTACTAATGATTTTTTTCCTAGGATTAAGAAGATCAAGATTTGTCCAAGAACTATATCTGATCATAGTCCAGTATGGTTGGAGATAGAAAAAGATAATGGAGATAGACGGTCTTGGCGTTTAAATGAAAATTTGTTTAGGTACCAGGAAAATGTGGAAGAGTGTAAAAAACAGATGAAAGAATTTTTTAAAATTAATATGCATAAAGGTACTTCTATTGAGATGGTTTGGGATGCAAGTAAAGCTTATATGAGGGGTGTATTAATATATTTGAACAATAAACATAGACGTAAATTGGAATTTAAGAGAAAAGAATTAGAGGATGAAATTAAGGAAAAAGAAAAGGCTTTAATTCTGAATCCATCTGATGGGAAGATTAAAGAGGTAATTACTTTATTAAGGGGTCAGTTTGATATGTTAATGGCAGATCAAGTGGCAACTAACGTACGGTATGCTAGACATAACACTTTTTGTAATGCTAATAAACCGGGTAGATGGTTAGCTTACTTGTTAAGGAAGAAGCCAAGAGCTTGTAATATAGATAGAATAGAATATAAGGGTAAACTAGTATATCAGCAGAATCTTATTAAAAAGACCTTTGTTGATTTTTATTCTTTGTTGTATGCCAGAGATAAGATTAGAGATGTAGATACAGATGAATATTTGATAAAAAGCCAATATTCCTGTTCTTACGCAAGAACAAAAGGAAGGGATGAACCAATTGATAACTGATGAAGAAATTTTTCTAGCAATTAAACAATTAAAAGTGGGTAAAGCGCCGGGAACTGACGGTTTGACTGCCGTTTATTATAAAAAAATTACAGTTAGAAATGGTGGAACCTTTAAGGGAATTGTTTAAGACAAATCAATTGGGAGGAGGGGTACCTCCATCGTGGAAAACTGCCTTTATTTCGTTGATTCCGAAGGAAGATCAGGATGCCACCCAAGCTAAAAACTAAAGACCAATATCGCTTTTAAATACTGATTATAAGATATTTGCAAAAATCTTAGCTAACAGATTAATGAAGATAATACAACAAGTGATTCATAGTGATCAAACTGGATTTATAAGTGGTAGACAAATGAAGAATAATCTGAGACATATTGTAGATCTATTGGAATTTTTGGAAAGAAATAATCAGATCCCCGCAGCGCTGATCTTTCTGGATGCTGAAAAAGCCTTTGATCAATTGGATTGGCAATTTTTGATGAAAGTATTAGAGAAAATGGAATTTGGGGAAAAAATTTTACAACCTATTAGGGCAATATATCAGAAGCAAACAGCCCATATAATAGTAAATAATAGTTTGACAGAACCATGCAATATTGAAAAGGGTACAAGGCAGGGGTGTCCGCTGTCACCTTTATTGTTTGTTTTAACATTGGAAATATTACTGATTAAAATACGAGATTCAAATAAAATTAGGGGAATTCAAATAAGAGATCAGGATTATAGACTGAGGGCGTTTGCGGATGACCTGGTTATTACAGTAACTCAGCCGGATTATTCAGTTGTAGAATTGATGGAGATAATAATGTTATATGGGAAAGTTTCTGGATTTAAGATAAACATACAAAAAACTAAAATATTGTCTAAGAATATGACTGTATCACAAAAGGCTGTTTTAGAAGAGCTAATGGGATTTGAAATAGTTAAAAAGATTAAATATTTGGGGATATATCTGTCAGCTTTAAATGTGAAGTTATATAAAAATAATTATGAAATGTTATGGGGTAAAATACAAAAAGAATTAGATAGTTGGAAAAAAACTACAATTGTCTTTATTGGGAAGAATTGCAGCAGTCAAAATGAATGTTTTGCCAAAATTTTTATTTTTATTTCAAATGATACCTATACTTAAAAAGGATTCAAATTTGGAGGAATGGCAAAAAGGGATTAATAAATTTGTCTGGGCAGGGAAAAGGCCACGAGTTAAATTTAAGATAATGCAAGATACGTGTGAAAGAGGTGGTCTTAAAATGCCTAATTTTAAATTATATTATGAGGCTGCTGCTTTGTCATCGATAAGTGACTGGTTTAATTTAACACAAGGGAGATTATTAAATCTTGAGGGTCATGATTTGTTATTTGGTTGGCATGCATATTTATTGTATGATAAGAATGTGTTTAAGATACATATTTTAAGGTATGCTCTGTTGCGAGTTTGGAAAAAGCATAGACATAAGTTAAATTATAAGATACCCATTTTGGCAATACCTAAACATGCAATAGAAAATATAAATGTGAGATTTAAACATGATGAGACTACATATAAGGAAATCTTAAGTTTAGAAAGGAATGTATGGCAATTAAAGCCATATAATATGTTAAAAGAAGAAAAGATTGTACAAACTTGGTTCCAGTATGGGCAATTACAGGCAAGATGGAAAGAGGACCAGAAAGTTGGTTTTTCAATGACTGATGAAAATTTGGTAAAACAAATTAGAGATCAAGGTCAAGCACATATAAAAAGGATATACACGTACAATGCATTGATAGAAATTGACTCAGAAATGGAACTTGTTAAAGATTGTATGATAAAGTGGGCACAGAATTTTCAAGAAGTCATAACAATGGATACTTGGGAGAAGATTTGGGTTAGAAATGTAAAATTTACACAGGCCCAAAATTTAAGAGAGAATTTTTATAAAATGTTTTATAGGTGGCACTTAGACCCTAAAAAATTAGCAAGTATGTATCCAAACTGACAGTCCAAATGTTGGAGGTGTGGTTGTGAGGATGCAACGTATTTTCATATATGGTGGACTTGTAAAAAGGTTAAAGCTTTTTGGATTAAAATTTGGTGGAATATGCAAAAGATATTTAAGAAAAGGATAAAGTTTTCTCCGCAATTGTTTTTATTGGGCATTATTACAGATAATACTGTTATAGATTCAAAGTTGATGTTGAATCTAATTACGGCAGCGAGACTTTTAGTAGCGCAATATTGGAAAAAGGAAGAACTGCAGACTATAGAAGAGTGGACTTTGAAAGTTTCTAATTTGGCGGAAATGGCAAAAATTTCAGCATATTTGAAAGATCAATTGCAACAGAGATACATTGTGGAATGGAGAAGATGGATTGAATATATTCAGAATAAATATGGGACTAAAAAGTTTCATTTAGCATTTGAATAAGTAGTATTTTTATGACGTATAACTAGTTAGTAGTTATTTTATTAATATTTTGACTATGGAGAGTTAAAGTGCGATATAATTTAATGTTTTATTTTTGTTGTTAGCATATTTTAGATTATGCTTGTTTGTATTATTATACCCTGTATTCAGCTCTGGGAAGTCGGGGAGGGGGGAGGGGAGGGGGGGTTGGGGAGAGGGGAGAGGGAGGAGGGGGGTTTTTTGTATTCAAAAATGTATTGTAAAACTTTTCAATAAAAAAAAATTAAAGAGATATAACATGGAGCTTTGTAAACCAGCAAAAACTGTAGATTTAGGACACTAGGACACTAGGACACTAATGTTGAGAGTCCTGTATTTGATAAGACTATGTACCAATCTTTGATAGGAAGCCTTATGTATCTTAGTAATTGGACTAGACCTGACATTTCCTACTGTGTAAACCAATTGGCTAGGTACAACAATGAACCAACTGTTAGACACCGGCAAGTGGCTAAACGAGTATTGAGGTTTTTAAAGCAGACTATTCACTACTCGTTATACTTAGAGCCAAATCGTGAGTTAATCCTTATAGCATATGCAGATGCGAGTTTTGCCTCTGATACAAGCACTCGTAAATCAACTTCAGGATTGGCTATAATGTTGGGTGATTCTTTAGATTTATTTGATTTTTGATTTTTAGATTTATTTGATTTTTATACCGCCCTTCTCCCGAAGGACTCAGGGTGGTGTACAGGGCAATAAATATCAAAAATACAAGATACAAAAGTTTAAAAACATTAAATAATTGTGCCCGATGCAGTACATTAGTTAAAATCAATGTTTAAACCCCAAACCCATCAGACCAGGCCGGCTTGTTCAAATAAATAAGTTTTTAGATCACGTCGGAAGGAGCGAAGGTCGGGAGCCATCCGGAGCTCAACCGGTAAGCGGTTCCAAAGGTCTGGCGCACCCACAGAGAACGCCCTCCCCCTGGGGGTCACCAGTCGACATTCTTTGACCGGTGGCACCCTGAGGAGGCCCTCTCTGTGGGAGTGAACTGGATGGAGGGAAGTTGACACTGGCAGCAGGTGTTCCTGTAGGTCAGGGGTGTCAAACTCAATTTCATTGAGGGCCGCATCAGCATTGCGGTTGCCCTCAGGGGGCCGGGTGGGTATGGCCAGGGTGGGTGTGGCCTACTGAGTGGGCGTGGCTAGAGTGTGTATGGCCTACTGAGTGGGCATGGCCAGCTCTACATCGTTTGCATCAAGGGTGCCTATGGGGGCCTGGGCAGGAGTGGGACAGATCTGAGGGTCTCTGGCAGAAGGGGGGTCTCTGGGCCAGGGCGAATGCAGTGGGGGCCGTTCCCTCGCTGTTGCCAGGATGGCTTCGCGGGCCACATGAAACCACTTCGCGGGCCATATCCGGCCCCCGGGCCTTGTGTTTGACATGTCTGCTGTAGGTAATCCGGACCCATGCCATGTAGGGCTTTATAGGTCATCACCAGCACCTTGAATCTCACCCGGAGGGCAACTGGAAGCCAATGCAGCTCACGGAGCAGAGGTGTAACATGGGAGTATCGGGAGACCCCCAACACAACTCGTGCGGCTGCATTGTGCACCAGCTGAAGCCTCCGAGTGGTCCTCAAGGGCAGCCCCATGTAGAGAGCACTGCAATAGTCTAAACGAGAGGTCACGAGTGCATGAGTGACTGTACGCAAGGCATCCCGGTCCAGATAGGGCTGCAACTGGCGCACTAGGCGAACCTGGGCAAAGGCCCCCCTAGTCACAGCTCCTATATGATCTTCTAAGGAGAGCTGTTAATCTAGGAGGACACCCAAGTTGCGAGCCCTATCTACGGGGGGTAATAACACTCCCCCCATAGTAAGAGGTGGAATAATCTGAATTTCCCGAGATGCCGGCACGCACAGCCACTCAGTCTTGTCAGGGTTGAGCCGAAGCCTGTTCCTCCCCATCCAGACCCGGACCGCCTCCAGGCAATGGGACATCACGTCGAGGGCATCACTGGGGTGGTTTGGGGTCAAAATGAAAAGCTGGGTATCCTCAGCATACTGATGATACCTAACTACAAAACCGCGAATGATCTCACCCAGAGGCTTCATATAGATGTTGAACAGGAGAGGCGAGAGGACCGACCCCTGAGGAACTCCACAAACGAGAGGCCTCAAGGTCAACCTCTGCCCCCCTGCCAACACCGACTGCGAACGTCCCAGAAGGTAGGAGGAGAACCACTGAAAAACATGGTATCAAAAGCCGCTGAGAGGTCTAATAGGACTAGGACAGAGGAGCAACCCCTGTCCCGAGCCTGCCAGAGATCATTCACCAGAGCAACCAATGCCATCTCCGTGCTGTGCCCGGGCCTGAAACCCGATTGGTACGGGTCCAGATAATCAGTTTCCTCCAGGAACAAAGGAGCTGATGTTCCACCACCCCCTCAACAACCTTCGCGAGAAAGCGAAGGTTGGAGACTGGACGAAAGTTGTTTAGTACAGCTGGGTCCAGGGCAGGCTTCTTAAGGAGGGGTCTCACCACTGCCTCCTTCAAGGCGGCGGGAAAACTACCCTCACTCAAGGAAGCAGTTATCACTGCCTGGAGCCAGCCTCGTGTCCCATCTCGAGCCTCACAAACCAGCCAGGAAAGGCACGGGTCCAATAAACACGTGGTGGAGCTCAGCTTCCCCATGATTCTGTACACGTCTTCAGGAGTCACAGGATCGAACTCCTCCCAGATAACATGTCCTCATTGTCAGGCTCTGCCCAGTTGGAGTCCAAACCAGTCCAAATCCGAGCGATTTTGTCCGACAGATGTTGACTAAACTCCTCAGCACGACCCTGCAAGGGCTCCTCCCTCACCTCCTGATTAAGGAGGGAGCGGGTCACCGTAAACAGGGCGGCTGGGCAATTATCTGTGGACGTGATGAGGGTAGCAAAGTAATTAAACCTTGCCGTCCTCATCGCCACGAGATAAGACCTCATAAAAGACCTTAGTCGCAATCGGTCGGATTCAGACCGGCTGGATCTCCAACAGCTCTCTAGGCC
The DNA here is from genome assembly GCF_947247035.1 of Vipera ursinii. Classification (NCBI taxonomy): domain Eukaryota; kingdom Metazoa; phylum Chordata; class Lepidosauria; order Squamata; family Viperidae; genus Vipera; species Vipera ursinii. Next base: position 21,496,011 of record NC_139521.1, on the reverse strand, counting down.
CCATCTCTGACGCTTCATCTCCCGGAGCTCCACAGAAAACCATGGAGCCCACTGGGATCTGCACTGGGTCAGGGGCCGCATGGGTACAACTTGGTTGAGTGCCTCCGTGGCTGCCTTTTCCCAGGCTTCCACTAGGGCATCGGCTGAGCTGTGAGCGAAGGAGGCAGGTGGAGACCCAAGCGCCGCCTGGAACCACTCAGAGTCCATTAAGCGCCTAGGGCAGAACCATCTTGTTGGTTCAACGACTCCACGACGGGGAGTGGCAAAATGGAAGATCAACTGCAGGAGATGATGATCGGTCCATGACAGGGACATAACAATTGGGGAACCCTCACCCAGATCATCTAACCACCGTCCAGATAGAAAAACCAAATCGAGCGTGTGACCCCCCCATGAGTCGGGCCCTGAATTACTTGCATCAGATCCATGGTTGTCATGGAAGCCAAGAACTCCCGAGCTAACTCAGATGATCCCCCCAGGGATGGTAGATTAAAGTCACCCAAAATCATAAATTTGGGGAACTCAATCACCAACCCCGAGAGGATGTGAAGAAGCTCAGGCAGGGCTCCTGCTACGCGACTAGGCGAAAAGTACACCAGCAGCAAGCCCAACTGAGCCCTAGGGCCACATCTCAAGAGAGACTCACACCCGGCTATTTGGACAACGGTGGCCTCCCGCGGACATAAGGTCTCCCTCACGACTACCGCCACTCCCCTGCCCCTACCCTGGGCCCGAGGCCGGTGCAGCACCCGGAAACCTGGTGGGCAGAGATCAACCAGAGGGACACCACCCTCTGGGCCTAGCCAGGTCTCCGTAATGCAAGCCAGGTCCGCATGCTCCTCCTCAACCAGGTCACGGATGAGAGGAGCCTTATTGACTATGGACCTGGCATTAAGATACACAAGCCTGAGCTCAGGTGGCTGCTCATCCTCGCTCCTGGAACCATGGGCCGAAACCAGAGGGTCAGAGCGCATCACCGCTTGGAGACAGCGGGGACGCACTCCCAGGTGTTGATGCAGCCCTCTGTTCGAACGCCTGCTGCCATTCCCTAATGTCGTGGGAATAGGTAATCCCACACCCCGCTCCGGGGCCCCGGAGGCAACCAGCCCAAGCCCCATCTCGGTGTGATCAGTCCCAGGCCTGGCCTGAATAGCGGTTGATGGATACTCCCCAGTTTCCAACCAAACCTGTGATCCCTCCCCCCTCCCTAACCCCACAAAAAATTTAGATAAAAAACAAACCAGGGGCCTCTTGTTGGATTTATGACAGAGGCTCCTGTCCCTGCCCAACCAACTCTCAGTGTCCCAATAATTGGGCCCGTCATCAAGAGGAGAGGTAGAAACAAAGGTGCGAATAAGTCTATGCTTGAATAAAGCAGATGAACCATTGTCCAGGTAGGTCCAGCAAGGCAGTCCCATAGTCAAACAGGAGGATCTAAGACAGAAGGTCAACAATATCCAGTCCACCAGCTCCCCTGCCACTTGAGCTGGGTACCTTCTGGGTAACTTCCGAAACAGATTGGGCACCGCCCTCTCACAGCGGGCCCAGACCTATTCGGGAGCGGAACAGGATACAAACCCGGGTAAGGCATACCTCCCTAGATCTCTCACCTCTAGGGAGGTAGCAGATGGTATAACTGAGCCACTCTCTCACAGTGGCTCAACTCCGGGACCTTCTGAGTCCAGTGGGGTCATGGGGGAAAAGAGGGATTTGAGCAGCAATTGCCAGGCATAAAAACCTGAAGATAACAGATGTTCCGGTTGCTGAGGTTCTTCTCCAAAGCGAGGAAGGTTGGACAACAAATGGGACCAAAACCAGCTGGCGAAGTTCAGCAGCTCAAGTCTAGCTGGCCCCATAAAACACGGGTGACACAAGATAACCTGTGCCGTCCGACGGCCAGCAGCATGCAGCACCAACACTCCAACGCCCAGCTGTGGGTCCTCCTGTCGAAATGGCCGTGAAATAGCCACCAAACAGCCACAACACTCCAGCTCGACTCTCTGCCCGCCGCTCCACAGCAACGCCATTTCATCCTCCATTTCACAGGCTTCCGGCATTCCGGAGGTCACTCTAGGCCGCGGCTCTATTGGCTCTGAAGATCAGCTGTTCAGAGCCCTCCAAGCCGCGGTTCCTCCTGGCTCCACAGAGGGCCTCCAAAAAATGCCGGAGCTCACAAAGACAATACAAAACGGAGGGCTGCATCACCAAAGAAGGCGTTGACCATCTCTCTTCTTTGATCTTCCATCTCACCAAACCCCAACACAGAGGGGAAAGCACCTCTGCAGACCCTACGGACTCCCAAAAACTCCAGGGATGCCAAAACAGCTGGAACTCTCCGCGGAGCTCAGCCAAGCACGTCCGCCATCTTGGGCATGCATAGTAGGATTCCCCTCTCTCTTTAAACACAGGAACTTTGGTCGTGGAAGCAAGGACACGTGGTGGATTCTTGGCAGTCGGCAGTCTGATTCTTTGATTGGATGGAAGTCCATCAGGCAAAAGCACATAAGCCTGTCTACAATGGAGGCTGAATTCTCATGTCTATCAGTGTTATGTACAGAACTGCTAGTGTACAAACAATTACTGTTAGATATGGGTCTAAATGTAAATGATCCATTTATTGTGTATGAGGACAATCAGGCTGCGATAAAGATGGCAAACAATGCTGCAGTAAGAACAAGATCTAAACAAACAGATCTTCGTTATCTAAATGTAAGACAATGTGTCAAAGACAAATTAATACAACTGGAATATTGTTCATCTGATGTAAATATTGCAGACCATTTTATGAAGGTCCAAAGTGCTGTGAAACACAATGCTAATTGTGAAAGAATGTGCATACAGTTGCAAGAAAAAGTATGTGAACCCTTTGGGATTACGTGGAGTTTTGCATGAATTGGCCATAAAATGCACTCTAAACGTCATGTAAGTCACAACAATAGAAAAACACAGTCTGCTTAAAATAATACTACACAAACATTAGCTGTTGTCATGTTTTAATTGAACATAAGATGGAAACATTCACAGTGCAGGATGGAAAAAGTATGTGAACCTTTGGACTTAATAACTGGTTGACCCTCCTTTGGCAGCAATAACCTCAACCAAACATTTCCTGTAGTTGCAGATCAGACCTGCACAATGATCTAGAGTAATTTTGGACCACTCCTCTTCACAAAACTGTTTCAGTGTAGCAATATTCTAGGGATGTCTGGTGTGAATCGCTCTCTTAAGGTCATGCCACAGCATTTCAATCGGGTTGAGGTCAGGACTCTGACTGGGCCACTCCAGAAGGCCTATTCTGTTCTGTTGAAGCCATTGTTTTGTTGAATTACTTGTATGCTTTGGGTCATTGTCCTGTTGCATCACCCATCCTCTGCGGAGCTTCAGTTGGCGGACAGATGGTTGTACATTTTCCTGCAAAATGTCCTGATAAACTCTGGAATTCATTTTCCCATCAATGACAACAATCCGTCCAGGCCCTGAGGCAGCAAAGCAGCCCCAAACCATGATGCTCCCTCTACCAAGTTTTACAGTGGGGATGAGGTTTTGATGTTGGTGTGCTGTGCCTTTTTTTCTCCACACATAGTGTTGTGTGTTTTTCCCAAATAACTCAATTATGGTTTCATCTGTCCACAGTATATTTTGCCAGTAGTGCTTTGGAACATCCAGGTGCTCTTTTGCAAACCTCAAACGTTCTGCAATATTTTTTTTGGACAACAATGGCTTCCTCCGTGGTGTCCTCCCATGTACTCCATTCTTGTTTAATGTTTTCCTTATTGTAGATGTCTCAACAAAAATGTTAGCATGTGCCAGAGATTTCTGTAGGTCTTTAGCTGACACTCTAGGATTCTTCTTTACCTCATTAAGCATTATGCGCTGTGTACTTGCAGTCATTTTTACAGTGTTAGGCATATGATGATAGCCTACATATTGGGTTGGAAATATATAAGCCACTATGATGTTGTAACTTTAAGAAGTTAATTGGCCAATGGGCGTGTAAGTGTTCTCATGGCCACAAGAGGGAGCTAGGAATGTAGCTTCTCTCTCTCTGAATTCACTGCTCTCTACTATTACTATTTTTGCTCTGTTTTGCTGTACTGTTGGTTTACTACTGTGATAAACCTGTACAACTGTGTATTGACCTCTGGACTGATAAGAAGACTTTGTATTTTGGATTACTCCTTGGACTGTTGCTATTGTGTATGACCTGGACTGTTTATTTTTGACCGTGCATTTTTGTTCTTACACCACCTCAAAGTAAAATACTTTTTGCTTTTACAACTCAGTGTACTCTTGTGGTTACTGTGTGACTCTTACTGCTCTCAGTACCCTTCCTAGTCTGTGCAACTCTTTGGTAGCACAAGTAGACCTCTGCACATCAGATTCTCTCTCTCAGTGTATATAGAAAGTAAACCCTGAAATAGATTTGGAAAGAGCAAGGACTTTGATTAAATGGAAATGTTACTAAGCATAGAACTGTTGAGTTAATTTGCAGCTGTTTCTTCTGTTTTCTTTTTATGTGCTTATGATTTTACATTACATTTTAAAATCAGCCAAATTGAATAGGAATAAGATTGTGACTGAAAGAATACTATTTCTGAAATATAGTAAATATCTTTAACAAGTAACATTAAATTTAGCTTTAGTGTAATTTGCTTGTTTACTGTAGCTAAAACTGGAAATTATATTTCTAAAGCATTAGTTTGGATCATTGGAAAGAAAAAAAAAGATTTAATATTTATGATTCAAAAATATAAATATGTGAGAAACATGTTTTTAAAGACCTTTGCAGCTTGTTCTCATATATACCTGCCACAAAGGAATAACTAAAATTATAAAATTTAGAATCTACCAAGCTTCCCTCCCATGGACAGAAGACAATCCATGGGAAATGTGAATCCGTAATCCATAGCTTTAGCAGCGCCAGACCTGTGGAACCGCTTGCCGGTTGAGCTCCGGATGGCCCCTGACCTTCGCTCCTTCCGGCGCGATCTAAAAACTTATTTATTCGAGCAATCTGACCTGGTTTGATGGATTAGGGTTGGGGTTTTAATATGTCTTTTAATTACTGTTTTATATTCGGGCATAATATTTAATTGTTTTTTAACTTTTGTATTTTGTTTTTATATTTATTTCCCTGTATACCGCCCTGAGTCCTTCGGGAGAAGGGTGGTATAAAAATATAATAAATATAAATATAAATAAATATAAATATATAAATCTAATTATGCTATGCATATTTAAGTTAGCCAAACCCTGGAGCAGTGGTAGCAATCTTCTATCACAATGGCAAGCCCTTTAAGATTATATATTGTTAATCATATAAGTGAAGAAATGAGGAAAACTGTAGTTAAAGAAATTGTTTGATCCAATAATAAAATTTCATTGATAATTGATGAATCAACCACAATAAGCAAAAAAACTACCCTCATAGTATTTGTTCGAAGCTGTATCAAAGGTATGGGAATGAATTCACCAGTAAATTTGTTTTTGGACTTGGTAGAACTTGAAAAAGTAACAGCAGAAGGAATATTTGATTCCTTACTCCAATGTCTTTACTCTTATGGGATGACAGAGGATTATTTGAAAAAACATTTGATTTTTCTGGCATGCGATGGCGCCGCTGTGATGATGGGATGTAAAAGTGGAGTGAAAAAATTGCTGTCAGAACGTTTTTCTTCTATTATAGTTTGGCATTGTGCTAATCACAGACTAGAATTATCAGAAGGTGATGCTGCCAAGGAAACTTCAAGAATAAATAGATTCCAATTGTTTATTGATAAACGGTATGTCATATACCATGCTTCACCAAAGAATAGCAGAGAGTTGCATTCATGTGCAGAATTACTGGGGACTGAGCTGCTGAAAATTGGAAGAATTTTAAGTACCCGATGGGTGTCATCTAGTTTGCGTACAGTTTTGGCTATATGGAATAATTTTGAATCCCTTGTGTATCATTTTGAAAAAGCAATGCATGATCCTACAAGAGATAAAAATGATAAATGCACTTATGATGGCTTGAAAAGAAAAATAACATCTACAGAATTTTTATTGGACCTAGGATTGATGTGTGACACTCTCCAAGAATTGTCAGATTTAAGTTTGGATCTACAGGACCGCAACATCGACTTGTATAAGGCAAATAAGAAAATAAAAATACTGGTACAAGTTTTTGAAGAAAGAAGACAGAACTTTGGGCCCTATTATAAATGTGCTGTTGCTGCTGTAAGTGTTCTTTTGTGGAGTTTTACTTCACAAAAGAGATTCAAAAAAGGATCCTCCCATTGACCCAAGTATATTTTATACAAAATTGAAAGTGTCAATTGAAAAAAGATTACTTGATAGCAAAGACGATGAGTTGGCATATTGGTCTCACGTACTTGATCAAAAACATTGGCCTGAAGATGTTAATACTCAACTGACATTTGGAGAAGTGGAAATTAGAAACTTATCAATCAGACTGCAACTAAATGAAAGAGAAATGATTTGTGGATTCCGTGAATATATTCTCAAAAAGACATATCCAGAAAAACTGTTGCATTTAATACGGACTCTGAATACCATTCCTATTTCTTCAAGTGAATGTGAACTTGAGTTTCCACAGATGAATCTAATTGCCACCCCAACAAGACCTTCATTAAAGACTAAGACAATTTCAGCACTTTTGTTCATCAAACTTGTCGGACCACCTCTGAGACTTTTCAATCCTTCAAAGTATGTTGATCTGTGGTTACTCAGAGGATGACATTCGGCCATAGATACTAAGAGCAAGGAAAGGAGTCAAGAAGATTTGCCAGACGAGAACTGGACAAAAGTTTGGAATTTTCTATGAACATTTGCCTTAAATACAATAAATTTAATGTATGTTAAGAATTGAATATATAATTGTTTAATTATATAAATAAATATATAAATAAAATTATATAAATAAAAGATTAACAAGATGAGCGTTCCAGCACTTTTTTTTTAGAAAAAAAGCCCTGGCTACTACTATAGTAGCTTAATAGAATTACTACTGGTAAACCACTTGATATAATAAGAACTCTGCAGCTAAACTGACACTCCATCCTTGCACATAGTATTACAAACAACACAAATAATCAGCAAAGCAAATACTATTTACTAAACTACTAAAATCATTTATTTATATTATCCCCTTTCAGCAATTTCAGATGTAGGTAGACCTTGCTTATGGACCACAATTGGGACCAGAAACTCTGTTGCTAAGTGACATGATCATAAAGTGGAATGTCATATGATGCCTAGCTTAGGATATCAGTTCCAGTATGGTCTTTGAGCAAATCATTCATGGTCATTAAACGGAATGTCATGTGATTGTGATCTGCAACCTCCTGCTAGCTCCGCTATTGACTTTACTTGTGGAAAGATGTCAGGGAAGGTCACAAATGGTGATCACTTCAACCAACATAAATGCACACTGTGTTTGCCAAATGGCCAAATGCTGATCATATGATAGTGAAGATGCTGCAACAGCCACAAGCTTAGGATAAGCTATAAATCTCTTTTCAGCATTGCTGCATTTTAAAACAGTTGCTGAACAAGAAATCAGTAAACAAGGACTACCTGTACAATAGAAATCGTTATGTCCATGCTATAATATATATAGAGAAAAGGGCTGTGCAGGGTTGAAGGAGCTCTCATCCCAACCCACCTTGTAGGATTGCTATTAAGGGGATAAAATTAAAGACTCCTCTCCTCCTAATAAGCTACATTAATCTGAACTCCTAAGAAAACGGCAGAGTACCTTTCTCAATAGTTCTAATAACTTCAGAATAAAAGTTCCTTTACCTGAACACTGGAGAGACCAGGGAATGGTAATCTTCTAGAAAAGAAAGGTTTCCAAAATTTGGGTTTGTTGACATCAAAGTTTATTCTTAGTGGGGAATCATACTGTTGAATATTAAACCAAACCTAAGAGGGGAAAAAAACTTCTTTAAGTATTATCTCTGTTAAGGTAAAGGTTCCCCCGCACATGCGTGCTAGTCGTTTCTGACTCTAGGGGCCGGTGCTCATCTCCCGTTTCAAAGCTGATGAGCCAGCGCTTGTCTGAGGATGTCTCCGTGGTCATGTGGCCGGCATAACTAGACACCAAAGGCGCACGGAACGCTGTTAGCTTCCCACCGTAGTGGTCCCTATTTTTCTACTTGCATTTTTGCGTGCTTTCGAACTGCTATGTTGGCAGAAGCTGGGACGAGGAACAGGCACTTACTCTGTTACGCGGTACTCGGGATTCGACCCACCAAACTGCCAACCTTCTGATCGACAAGCTCAGCGTCCTAACCCACTGAGCCACCATGTCCCTTTTATTATCTCTGTTATGAAGTAGTAATTCAGGACCAATTGGTCTGGAGTGAATCCACAAAGCTATGGAGGCTTCTTTTACCTTCAGCCAGATAGGGGTGATATGGAGGATCTGTTTAAACATTATCTTGTTCTTTCTGACTTTAATTTGAACCACTGACACAAGTGGCAGGATGTGGCCAATAAGGGGGGAAAACTTAACTGAAATCAACAGAGACATTCGGAAGCTCTCCAGATCCAAGCCTAAACATATTACCACACACTGCATTGCCACCATAAAAAGGTCTGGTAGTGTACATCATATCACCAGAAAATGATGAAAAAAAATGAAATTTGCTTGTGCCTGTTGATTTGCACAAGTCATGATACCACTTGCCCTAATTTTGCCCAGCTGCTCACTTGATTCTGGCTCTTGAACAGAAAGCAACCACAGCCCTTGTTTCAGCTTTGAACTGGTTCACTTGGAAGAGAATTGGCACCAGCCTTCCAGGGTAGGAGAAAGAAGGCACCTACTCTTTCATATGACTATTAAAAAAAATCTTATGTCAGCTGGAGCCAGGCTGACAAGCTCAGCATGCACTGGATGCACAAGATATTTGTCCTCAGCTACAGAGCACATCTCTTGGTGCAGGATGAAAAGAAACATATGTGCAGGCAAACCATCTGTTAGCGAGTCTATGTAGCTGACAGGAACTTCTAGGCTGTGCTACCAGGGCAGCTAGAGGATGGTTCACTTACATTGTCTTCAGAAATCAAACAGCTGACCCTTTTCAATGGACAGAAAGCATCATATTGTCCATAAAAATGTCCACGGCTTGGATTCCAAATCACATATTGGTTTTGTTCCCAAGATAGCACATAAGCTGTTGGTCCCTGGTGGGAAAAATAAAGTTATTTACAATTTGCAATTTTCCCTTTCCTCTTCTATTTGCCTATCAATGCTTAAGACACAAATTCTGAATTAGCTAAAGTGGAGAAGACAGACTTTCAGGTGAAAAGTCCAGTCATTTCAGTGGAAACTGAACCACTCTTATGAGCCAATGGAAGAACATAACAGAAATCCAGTAATACAGTTCAGCAGCATAGAAGGAAAATTTTATTTTGGAAACTGGGACAACCTGCTAACTGTACATGGGATAACTTCAGAACCAGGATTTTTCTTTGTTTTTAAAATCAGTATGGACTATGACTGACGAGGTAGCATGTTTTCTCATGCAAGGAAGTTTTATTGAAATGCAAAGCACAAATGCCTTACCTCCGGAACAGCCTTCCCAATTAGAAGCCAGGCCTTTTTGCCAAGAGCAAGAAAATAATTACACAACAGCACAGCATGTTCTTCTTCATCTCCAGCCAAAAGATCAAGGAACTGCTAACAAGTGTGAGCAGACAAATGATGCTGTTAAGGACTATTTTGTATCACTGAATATTTTGGCTTAATTTAAATTCCATTTAAAGAGATAGAATTATGAAAGGGCAGCTATAAACTGCTACTTCATTCTCTAGGGATCCTAAAATGTCATATTATGCAGCAATTCAGTTTTTCCACTCTCCCCAAAGCTGGTGTATGTAATCAAATGTTAATGCCAACAAATATCACAACCCAGAGCAACTTTTAATTATTCCACACACACATACACACTCCATTGTTTTGGCATAATTACAAAAGAACTTCCTTTGATGATACATAATTCAGGACATTTGAAGCTTTTAACTTACATCAGAGGTACTCCATAGATCACAAATTCCAACAAACGATACTGTATTGGGTAAGAATGGAATCAGGGCTACGTATCGGGCAACTAATTCCTATGAACCAAAAAGCAAAAGCAAAATCCTCTTATTAGCCTGAAGTTTAAGCTGCTATTGTTATTATAAACACAAGACTTTATCCTCTCTTCAGAAATTGTGGGTCTCTCTTGGTTTCTCCTGGGCTTGTTGCAGGCTAGATCAGGCTTTCTTCTAGATTGGTCCAAAATAATTCAGTTTGGCTACACCAAGTCAGGTCAGTGTTCTTCGTCTGACTTGTTCACTTCTCAGGATGCCATGAAGCAGGCCCATTGAGATTTAATGTTAGCAAAACAAAGAACTGAGGGGTCCTTAGTGCTCTCTAAGCTTGATTGTTTTCTTGTAGATGTTTCATTATTCAAACTAGGTAACACTAGCACTGATGATATTGCCTACAGTTGCAAGAAAAAGTATGTGAACCCTTTGGGATTACGTGGAGTTTTGCACGAATTGGCCATAAAATGTGCTCTAAACGTCATGTAAGTCACAACAATAGAAAAACACAGTCTGCTTAAAATAATACTACACAAACATTAGCTGTTGTCATGTTTTAATTGAACATAAGATGAAACATTCACAGTGCAGGGTGAAAAAAGTATGTGAACCCCTAGCCTAATGACTTCTACAAGAGCTAATTGGAGCCAGGAGTGAGCCAACCTTGACTCCAATCAGTGTGATGATATTGGATGTGTTGCTGACAGCTGTCCTGCCATTTGTACGCTATCATCATATGCCTAACACTGTAAAAATGACTGCAAGAGCACAGTGCATAATGCTTAATGAGATAAAGAAGAATCCTAGAGTGTCAGCTAAAGACCTACAGAAATCTCTGGCACATGCTAACATTTTTGTTGACACATCTACAATAAGGAAAACATTAAACAAGAATGGAGTACATGGGAGGACACCACGGAGGAAGCCATTGCTGTCCAAAAAAAATATTGCAGCACGTTTGAAGTTTGCAAAAGAGCACCTGGATGTTCCACAGCACTACTGGCAAAATATACTGTGGACAGATGAAACCAAAATTGAGTTGTTTGGGAAAAACACACAACACTATGTGTGGAGAAAAAAAGTCACAGCACACCAACATCAAAACCTCATCCCCACTGTAAAACATGGTAGAGGGAGCATCATGATTTGGGGCTGCTTTGCTGCCTCAGGGCCTGGACGGATTGTTGTCATTGATGGGAAAATGAATTCCAGAGTATCAGGACATTTTGCAGGAAAACGTACGACCATCTGTCCGCCAACTGAAGCTCCGCAGAGGATGGGTGATGCAACAGGACAATGACCCAAAGCATACAAGTAATTCAACAAAACAATGGCTTCAACAGAACAGAATAGGCCTTCTGGAGTGGCCCAGTCAGAGTCCTGACCTCAACCCGATTGAAATGCTGTGGCATGACCTTAAGAGAGCGATTCACACCAGACATCCCAAGAATATTGCTACACTGAAACAGTTTTGTGAAGAGGAGTGGTCTAAAATTACTCCAGATCGTTGTGCAGGTCTGATCTGCAGCTACAGGAAATGTTTGGTTGAGGTTATTGCTGCCAAAGGAGGGTCAACCAGTTATTAAGTCCAAAGGTTCACATACTTTTTCCACCCTGCACTGTGAATGTTTCCATCTTATGTTCAATTAAAACATGACAACAGCTAATGTTTGTGTATTATTTTAAGCAGACTGTGTTTTTCTATTGTTGTGACTTACATGACGTTTAGAGCGCATTTTATGGCCAATTCATGCAAAACTCCACGTAATCCCAAAGGGTTCACATAATTTTTCTTGCAACTGTAATTAAGTAATGAAATGTTTGCAAGAAAATGACCAAGCTCAGAAGACCCCTCTTTTCAACTCTGAGTTACAAATATTCTCCTTTATTGAAGCAAAGAATTAAATCTTGCTTTGCATATTACAGATTTAAGTTTCCCAGAGAATAAAAATACACACAGAGGTTTGCTGTGGACTGTCTGGATGAACTCGTAGGAGGTCTTCTGGCGGGTTGAGGGCCCTGATGAATCTCGTAACAAAGAGTGTTTTTCCACTGATGTCAGTTACAGTGGTCAGGCATTGGCGATCTGGAAATTTCAGGGCACATTCAGCTTTGTATCTTTCAGCTGCTTGAAGAAGCTTCTCATCTTCCTGAGTGTCAAGCTTGAAGAAAAAAATCCAGGTTTTTTTAAAATGTTGCAACTAATGCACCAGACCTAAATATCTAATATGATCATAGCCACAGACCGCTCCTTTCATGATTAATGCTTTGGATAAAAATAATTCTTGTTATGGATGGAAGAAGGGCACAGGAGGCTATTCAAAGGAACACTTTTTTATTGAAAAGTTTTACAATACATTTTTAGATAAAAAACAAAAAAACAAAAAAAACCCTCCCTCCCCTCTCCCCAACCCTCCTCTCCCCTCCCCAAAGGAACACTTTGATTCAATGAAACTTCAGCCAATATTTTAAATCTGATTCATTTACTCTTTCATAGTGCTTTGTGTGATTTTAATTTTATTCCAAAAAAGATCTCACTAGAGGGCAGAGTTAGTACCTGTTCATGACTCTTAGCTGCATCTTTTTCTGGAATTGCACAACAGTCGTGTGCAAATGCCAGGAAGTTTGTCTTAACTGAGACATTTTCACCAAGTTAATAAAACATGGGGCACTGAAACACACATTTCCAACTATAACTCAATGCCAAAGAAACACACAAGTTTGACTTCTATATATCTAGTTCACAATATATTTCTCTCTTATTTCTCTTTCACTTGTTTGCATCTCTTCAATTTCCTATTTCTCTTTTGATTCATTTTCCTCTTCCCTTTTCCTCTTCTCTGTAAGTTCTGAAAATAGTGCAGTAATATAATAATAGTTGTAACAATAGTAGTAAAGACTGTGGAACTATCAGTATATTTTATCTCTATAGTATATTTTATCTCTATAGTATATTAAATAATCCTAATTCCCTACTCTGTCTACTACTCTATAGTATATTAAATAATCCTAATTCCCTACTCTGGCACCAAACATACCACCTTAGAAGCACAGTGTGTCTTGGAAGTTTTTGATGGTTCCTTCATCTTGTAACAAGTGTGATGCTCTACATTACTAATGTCAAAACAACCAGACACTTATTTTGTTCTATATAAACAATATTTTTAAGTGTACAAGGAAACAAATGCATGGCAAACATAAATAGTTCTAACCAAGCCCTGTATTTTTTTTTAAAAAAAAACATTTAAACATCATTTACCTTCTTCAACATTTCATTCATCTACAGATTCAGGAAGGCCAGCAAAAAAAGAGGGAAAAGATATGAACAATGAAATGCAACAGTGCAGAATCATGTGAAAGAATATAAAAAAATAAGCTGCTAAAATAACAAGGGCAATATTTGATTATTTAATTATTCTTTTTACAAAAGTAGGAAGGAACTGTGATTATTAGGAAAAGCAGTGAGGTTTCTAGCAAGATGTCATAATGGGAAGGAAAATCTGTCCATCTCTATTGAAACTAGATGACCAAACTCACTCTCAAAAGTAGTTATGTAATCTTTGTTTCAAAGAAATCCTTCAAAATTCTGAAATCAAACCATCAACAGACGTCCATAACAGTAATTGGACCTGAACATGTATTTTCTGATTAAAAGAATGGGTTAATGAAAAGGGTTAAAGTTAATAGCACAAGAATTCCAACAGGTACTTTTGTTTCCAAATGAGAATGTTATATAGGTACATAGATATAGAAAGATAGATATAAAATTTAAAACTGTTACTTTGGCTTGTTTTTTCCTAAATTTATGAAGCTATGGCAAGCAGGGAGAAACTTTGTTCTCTGGAGAAAACAGGCCTTGTCCTCCCCCTGCCAGCAGTGTGGATCTTGAACTTATGAAAATGTTGCTTCACTCTCCCAAATGTCCAACTTTATCCTCATCTTTCCATTTTATGGTTCATCTATAGCTGCATCTTCAGTTTTTCTAAGTGATGATGGTTCAATAGAAACTCTAGGCCATATGCTGTTATACTCTTCTCTATATAAGGGTCCTAGGCAGACCCTTACATATCTTGTCATGAAGAAATTTCCAGGTAGAGCAGAAGTCCCCAATGTTTCCACCTGGGTGGCCAGGCCTGGCACGTGTGTGTGTGTGAGTGGCAGGGGCATATACACAACTCCATTGGTGTGAGTGGTGGACCCGTATGCCCTCCACTCGTGTGTATGGAGCTTTGCGAAATTTCATTTGTGTGAATGGAGTGTGCACGAGCAGAAGCATTCTCCACTCACGTGAGTGGAGCTTCACACCCAAGCGCCCTCCAGTCACATGTAATGCTCCATTCACATGAGTGGATGGCTTGTGCACCCACCACTTGCACCAATCTGAGGCACTCACATATACACACACACCCTGTGCCAGGCCACCAAGATGAAAACATTGGGGACTGATGCTCTACCTGGAAATATCTTCACAAGAGGATATTTAAGGGTCTGTCTAGAGTCCTTATATAGAGAAAAGTATAACAGCATCCAGTCTAGAGTTTCTATTGGACCATGACCACTTGGAAATAACTGAAGGTGCATTTTAAGGGTACCATAAAACAGGAGTCGACAACCTATGGGCTGCGGCCTGGGCCTGGGCCAGGGCCTCTTGGCCAGTTGGCCGCAGAAATAGCTGGCTGGTGCATACATGCATGCATGGGCATGCATTCTCCACTCATGCTAGCACCTGTGGCCCCATTTGCACATGCACCTGAGTATGAACAGGGCTGCTAGTGCGGGGCGGGTGTCCGTGGCCTGTTTCCACATGCCGCTAGCCTGGGTGGATCGTGTAGCCCTTATGGGCATGCATGAATGGGGCTGCTAGCCACCATAGGGGTGCATGGCCGTTTATGCATGCACATGGCACCAGTGCATGTTGCACGCATGAATGGGCCCACTAGTGCTGCACCAGTGTGCATGGGCCCCGTGTGCACACATGCGTGCACTAATTTTGAAGCTGCTCTCCTTCCCTCCGGTCCGGAAAGGTTGGAGACCTTTGCCTTAAAACATCCAAGAAGGACTGCTGAGGAATAGTATCCAACCTGATTAATGATGATAATGATGATGATAACTTTATTGTCACTTTGAATGTACACCAATCGGCAAACATCAAAATGAAATTTCGTTGCATACAGCTCTCAAAGGGTCACCACCTCCGATATATACTTCTTGTTCGTGGCCCGCTCAAATTTCACATTGTCCATTTTAGTCTCTAGGGAGTGAACGATGGCACACAGGACAGATGGAAATAGGGCTCCATGTGTATTAGCCCTCAAATTTGCTTGTATTCTGACAACCTCGCCTTCTTTCCTTTTTCTGATCCTGACTCTTCCACCTTTTCCTTAAAGAGGCCTTGCTTCTTTTCGCCCCTGGAGCACGCTGCTGCTGCCACCAACTCCTCCAAAAGCCCCACTCCCTTCCTCTGGGCCTGCCGACAACCTCATCCAGTTCCTTCACTACATAAGCTCCAGGTCCTCTCCTCCTCTGCCTCCTCTGGAAACAGCCCTGATTTGCAATACAATCCATCACTGGGCCAGCAGTCAGATATTGCTGCTTGTAGAACAAATTCAAACAGTGCCAACGACTTTTAACGGTCTCACCAACAGTTCCAAAACAACTAGAAACTTGCCATGCCAGCGAAGATTGTCGGTCGTATGTCGTATGTTACTTTAGTTCCACCATGTTGCTCAAACACATTAAAATCTTCCTGATCATGTGGCCTATAGCCCTTACTATCCCTCCCAAAACTATTTGCCTTCAAGAGCCAATGCAGCCGCAGCCATTCCAGGCGCCGCCATCTTAGATCTGTGAAGGCCTTACAAAATTTTAAAATTGGAGTGGATAAGTATGTGGTTAGAAGGGATCCTTTTAGAAGCAAATGATAAATATTGGGGTATGACACATTATGTAGGCTTGTTTGGAGATCTAAATCCTAGATTTGTTGTTTAAGGGCAGTTCTAGGATTATCAAAGCCTAATGTACCCAGGCTTTCTATAGACCAGGCAAGCAACTCAATTTTATCTAGGGCTTTTTTAAGCTACGATGATTTAAAGTGATCTCTAAATAGTGATGGGGTCAAACCTACAGGGAATAGAATTAACTTTAGTCAGAAGGTGAGACAAAACCATGCTCTGGCATCCACTAAATTATGTTTCTATTTGTAAAATGGCATTTTTTAATACTATTTGGAACCATCAACATGGCTCTAATAAACTTATTTTGTTTGGTTTTGATAATATTGAGTTTTGTAGGGAGCAAATTTGGGAACAATATAGAAGTTGTGGGACTACCTTATCTTGGAAGACTTTGCAGGCTGCAGGAACATTATGGCTCATTTTGAATGGTAAAACGTACAATAATTATAGAGGTATGTTGTGTGTGCCAGGATAAACTGCACTCCAAGATATTTATAAGTGTACACCTGTTCAACTGGAGTCCCATTTATTTGTAGTTGTGGATTTTATGAAAATAGCAGGCAAACCCCTTCTAAATGTCCAAATTATGCCCAGAAATAAAACTTGTTCAGGTTTACCCTTTCTTGAACTGATTCTCCAGGAATGAGTTGAGGTTCAATTGTAATGTACAAAGAGATGTAGGAACCATCACTCAGATGATGTATGGAATCATATTTTCTGTCAATTTCCACATTTTTCCCTTTGCTATAGCCAAGAAGAACCGGAGGAGTATCAATCTTAAATGTGCCATCAATCTAGATGAAGAGAAACAAACAGTCTTGAGTAAAAATAACAACAGCAGTTAGACTTATATACTGCCCCATTGTGCTTTATAACACTCTCTGGGAAGTCTAGTTTCAGGATATTGTCTCCAAAATCTGGGTCCTCATTTTACTGACTTCAGATGGATGGAAGGCTAAATCAACCTCAAGCCCGTCAGGATTGAACTGGGAAGAGTTAGTCTGCAATACTGCATTTTAACTACTGCACCACCAGGGCTCCTTAAGCATTAATAGTCAAGGATGCTGCAATAAGTTATTTATATGGATGTTTGTGTGTAAAAATGCTTTCTTCAGCACTTACTCTTCCTTGAAAATATACTGTTGTAAATGGTATCCGAACCAATCCAAGCCAGCGCTTTTCCATACAGGTATGGACCCCACCATTTTCTCTTTCACGATCATCCTAAGAAAAAGTCCCAAAAACCCTGATTAACATTTGCAAAAAGAACATACTGAGCTTCCTATTTCTCCTCCTAGAATTTTATGTATTTATTTAATTTGCCAAGTTACAAGCTGTCCATCTCTCAGTTGTGACTCTGGGTAACCAAAATACAATTAAAACCAATAAATAATAATAGTAATAACACCATAATAGCAGAATGGCATTCAAAGATAATCCAATCTAGTCAGTACATATAATAAACTCAAAGTCGGCAACAGTGAACAGCAACTTCGAGCTTGGCTCTTCTTTTTTACTCTCTATTTTTACTCTCTTTTAGTATTTTTTCTACTTTTAATTTTTAAATTGCACCACTTAAAAGAGGTCAGCTTTTTACTCCAGCTTTCTACTCCAGTTATAATTTAAAGAATAGGGAAAAGAAAGAAGAGACAGTCTGCAACACAGATTTTAACCAAGCCCCTGAAGCAGTGGAAAAGGGAAGACTACACAACGAATAAGCAGTCTTCAGGGAGTAACTTTGCCTCTACTCTTCCACCAGACTTTGCTCCTCCACCAGATATAGTTACAAGAAAAAGTATGTGAACCCTTTGGGATTACGTGGAGTTTTGCATGAATTGGCCATAAAATCCGCTCTAAACGTCATGTAAGTCACAACAATAGAAAAACATTCTGCTTAAAATAATACTACACAAACATTAGCTGTTGTCATGTTTTAATTGAACATAAGATGGAAACATTCACAGTGCAGGGTGGAAAAAGTATGTGAACCTTTGGACTTAATAACTGGTTGACCCTCCTTTGGCAGCAATAACCTCAACCAAACATTTCCTGTAGCTGCAGATCAGACCTGCACAACGATCTGGAGTAATTTTGGACCACTCCTCTTCATAAAACTGTTTCAGTGTAGCAATATTCTTGGGATGTCTGGTGTGAATCGCTCTCTTAAGGTCATGCCACAGCATTTCAATCGGGTTGAGGTCAGGACTCTGACTGGGCCACTCCAGAAGGCCTATTCTGTTCTGTTGAAGCCATTGTTTTGTTGAATTACTTGTATGCTTTGGGTCATTGTCCTGTTGCATCACCCATCCTCTGCGGAGCTTCAGTTGGCGGACAGATGGTCGTACGTTTTCCTGCAAAATGTCCTGATAAACTCTGGAATTCATTTTCCCATCAATGACAACAATCCGTCCAGGCCCTGAGGCAGCAAACCAGCCCCAAAACATGATGCTCCCTCTGCCATGTTTTACAGTGGGGATGAGGTTTTGATGTTGGTGTGCTGTGACTTTTTTTCTCCACACATAGTGTTGTGTGTTTTTCCCAAACAACTCAATTTTGGTTTCATCTGTCCACAGTATATTTTGCCAGTAGTGCTGTGGAACATCCAGGTGCTCTTTTGCAAACTTCAAACATGCTGCAATAATTTTTTTGGACAGCAATGGCTTCCTCCGTGGTGTCCTCCCATGTACTCCATTCTTGTTTAATGTTTTCCTTATTGTAGATGTGTCAACAAAAATGTTAGCATGTGCCAGAGATTTCTGAAGGTCTTTAGCTGACACTCTAGGATTCTTCTTTTCCTCATTAAGCATTATGCGCTGTGCTCTTGCAGTCATTTTTACAGGACGACCATGCCTAGAGAGAGTAGCAACAGTGCTAAACTTTCTCCATTTGTAGACAGTCTGTCTTACCGTGGACATATGAACATCAAGGCTTTTGGAGATACTTTTGTAACCCTTTCCAGCTTCATGGAAGTCAACAATTCTTGATCATAGGTCTTCTGAGAGCTCTTTTCTGCGAGGCATGGTTCACAACCGATAGTGCTTCTTGAGACCAGTAAACCCAAAACAGGTGTGTGTTTTTAAAGGGCAGGGCAGCTGTCAGCAACACATCCAATATCATCACACTGATTGGAGTCAAGGTTGGCACACTTCTGGCTCCAATTAGCTCTTGGAGAAGTCACTAGGCTAGGGGTTCACATACTTTTTCCACCCTGCACTGTGAATGTTTCCATCTTATGTTCAATTAAAACATGACAACAGCTAATGTTTGTGTAGTATTATTTTAAGCAGACTGTGTTTTTCTATTGTTGTGACTTACATGACGTTTAGAGCACATTTTATGGCCAATTCGTGCATAACTCCACGTAATCCCAAAGGGTTCACATACTTTTTCTTGCAACTGTAGATATAGAATTCATAACTTTTGAAGAGGGATCTGTAGGTGGAAGGAGGAAGCCAACAGCTTTTAGAACTCTCTCCCTCCTTGACAGAGGATGCCTTCCTCCCAACTCCCACTGTTTTGTTCACTGTTTGCTTATGCAGACAGGGATATGAACCTAACAAGGGAAAATTTAATGGACTTTATATCTAAGCAATATCTGCTTACAGCGCAAACAGTGAGCTCAATTTTTTATCTTTTAATCTCAATCAAAAATAAACTTGACTCATTAAGGGAGTCCTTTGTAAAGTATATTGAAAACCACCTTAACACAATAGAAGCGATAAAGAAATCTGTTGCCTACACCAATAAACTTCATGAGACTAACAGGGAATTGAGAGCTGACCTCACTCCTGAGTCTACCAGAAAAGAAAGGAACAATTGTAGTGAGTCTAATTTTGGGGCACAAAAAGGGCAGAGATGAGAAAAACCTAATTATTACTTACAGATCAACCAGATAACCCTGCAGATCTCCAACAACAGAGTTAACAGAGGGAGATAGAACTTTTAAAAGGCAATTATTTGATCTTTGAATCAGCTGCTTCACTGTGAATGTCCTTTGATAGATCTACTATAGGCCAGCTAGAAAGGACTGCAGGTGAATTTTGCTGACCTTTAAGCCATCTACAGTCCACTGTATACTTCTTAAAATGAAGCCTTTTCTGAGCTCCTTCTCAATTTTCCCAGTATGTGTCTTCTGTTCAGAGAAAGCTATTCCATTTCTGGACAGTTTTTCCCAAAAGAAAACTATCACTTTAAAATCTGAGTGTAGTATTTTGAAGCTAGATAACTCTGGACATGTTTTGCCTGCAATGTCCTTAAGAAAGAGGAGCACTAATCAACAAACTGTGAGGAAGCTTGCTAAACTCTCACTGGGAGGAAAATTGATTCATTTGGTGCACTCCCAGATTTAGAGCAAGCACACATTATACACTTATAACAACAAATTGCTAATACTTCCACAGCATTAAAAAAAACCAGCCACATTGTTCATTACTGGTGAATCCCTAGTATTTAATCCAGCCCCTGTAATTTACAGCCAAACTGTTGCCACAACTAGAGAATTCCAAGTATAAAGACCCCAAAGGAAAAGTCCACTCTTTGTCTTCTTTGAACTCAGATGTGCTTTCAGCATGGCTCACAAATTGCATCCCACAGAAAATGTTTGTAAATCCCTATGAGGTCTAAATGGGAATGTTGAAGATTGGATTGGTAAAGATGAGGAATCCTTGCTACACTCTTGGCAACCTCCCAGAGTCAAAAGCCTGGTTTTAAGTCTCATGTCATCTCTGCGGCTATCTTTTCTAACACTTACAATTCTCAGTTTTTAACATCCCCTGCTGGGAAGCAGCACTGTCCTGACTGTGGTTTGTAATCTGTATGTGAGTAGCTGCTTGTACACCCCTACCTTGAATGGGAGTTAGATGGAGGATTTGGGATTAGTGGTCAGCACCTGAGTGGCCAGTGAGAGGGATCAGTTGGGACAGAGAACAGTGTGCTTGTTGGAGAGGTGGAAATCCTTGGCGCCAAGAGATTTTGCTATAGTGCTGCGGGAGCTCCCTCCCTCACTGACCCCCGGGAAGTATGAATGTGAGTGGATGGAGTGGGATGGCAGAGCTCTTGGCTCTTCGAGGAAGGAGGTTGAAGGGGGGAAGAGAGAATGTTTATCTTGGGGGACACAAGGCAGCTTCATGGATCACAGTGGAGAACGGCAGGGGATTGTACAAGGACAGGCTGTTACAGAGGAAGATGCCCCCAATGTGTAGTATCAGTGATGTGCTCCACTGAGCTCATCCCCAGTCCTTGGACAGCATACCATGCCCCCTCCCCCCTAAGGCCTTGGGTTTCAGCTGCTGCTGCTGCTGAATTCCAGGTTGGTTAATAATAAATCTTCTCTTGTTCAAGATCTTATTCAGGAGAAGTGAACCAACCTGGCATGCATTATTGAGTCCTGGCTGATTCCAGAAAGCGGGGGGGGGGGATTTCCTCTAGAAGATACAGTGAGGGGGAAAAATATTTGATCCCCTGCTGATTTTGTACGTTTGCCCACTGATAAAGAAATTATCAATCTATAATTTGAATGGTAGGTTTATTTTAACAGTGAGAAACGGAATAACAACAAAAAGAATCCAGAAAAATGCATTTCAAAAAAGTTATAAATTGATTTGCATGTTAATGAGTGAAATTAGGTATTTGATCCCCTATCAATCAGCAAGATTTCTGGCTCTCAGGTGTCTTTTATAGAGGTAACAAGTTGAGATTAGGAGCACTCTCTTAAAGGGAGTGCTCCTAATCTCAGCTCGTTACCTCTATAAAAACACCTGTTCACAGAAGCAATCAATCAATCAGATTCCAAACTCTCCACCATGGCCAAGACCAAAGAACTATCCATGGATGTCAGGGACAAGATTGTAGACCTACACAAGGCTGGAATGGGCTACAAGATTATCACCAAACAGCTTGGTGAGGAGGTGACAACAGTTGTTGTGATTATTCACAAATGGAACAAACACATGTCCAGCTGGGTTTCAGTTTTGGCAGCAGCCAAGACCCCAGGACAGGGGAGGTGGGGGGGGCAGTGGTTATCAAAGAATCTCTCTTGGCTTTCAGGGGTCTTGCTCTACAAACCTCTGGTTGTGAGACCATGTTTCTGTAGTTGGGTACAATGAATCAGATAGGATTGTTGCTGGTATACCAGCCTCCGTGCTGAGCAGCAACCTCCCTGCCTGTGCTGCTGAAGGCCATCTCGAGGTTGGTGGTAGAGTTCCCCAGACTTGGTTCTGGGGGACTTCAATCTGCCATTTCTGGATGCGGCTTCGGAAGCAGCCCAGGAGTTCATGGCTATCATAGGCCTATCCTAGATCATTACTGGCTCAAGTCGGGCCAGTATCACACACAACATTTGATTTTCTTGTTGGAGTGATGACAATGTGACCTGGTGGGGGATTTAAGATTCTCTCCCTTGTCATGGTCAGATCATGCCCTGGTATCCCTGAAGCTCTTGTATGCTTCCCCCTACCCCAAACAGGGAGGCTGGACCCATTCAGACGGTCTGCCCCAGGTAACTGATGGACCCTCCCCCAAACAGGGAGGCTGGACCCATTCAGACGGTCTGCCCTATGTGACTGATGGACCCTGATGGTTTCCAGAGGTTTTGATTCACAGTCCTGCTGAAGCAGTGATGGTGACCTGGAATCTAAGGGTGGACAAGATCACGTTCGTGCCATCTTTCTTGACTCAACATTCTTGACCCTCCCTGTGATTCACAGAGGAATTATGGGTTCTGAAAAGGGGCAAGAGATGCTTAGAGCATCATAGAGGAAGACAAGGTATGACTCCAACTGGACACGACTTAGAGCCATTATTAAGGCCTACCTCATGGTGGTAAGAGCCGTGAAACACCAATATTTCACTGAACATTGCATCCTCAGAATGCCATCTGGTGGCCCTTTTTTGGGTTGCCCGTTCCCTCCTGGGTCGGGGGGCTGGAGTAATCTTTTGCAGGGCTGGGCAGAGGAGTATATTCAGCACCTAATGGACAAAGTCACCCAGATCCATTCCCAGTTGGATCCCATGCATAGAGATAGTCCATGTGAGAGGCTCGTGGAGATTATTTGCCCTGTTATCTGGGAATGGTTTGATCCTGTTGGCCTTGATGAAGTGGACAGGACCCTTGATGCTATCAGTACCACCACCTGTCAGATATATCCTTGTCCTTCCTGGATGAAGAAATCCTCCAGCATGGTGACTAGCAGGTGCGTCCAAGCACTGATTAATACATCACTAGAGGAAGAGAATTTCTGATGCTTTTAAGTTCACCTCCTCCTTAAAAAACCCATCACTGAACCTCACCTGCCTGGACAATTTTTGTGTGGTGGCCTGGCAGCTGCAGAAGGTCCTGGATGAAACAGATTATCTGGACCCCTTTTAGTCAGGATTCATGTCCGTTATGGGACCAAAATAGTATTGGTCATGTCTATCGATGATATCTGGCAAGAGCGGGATGGGGGTAGTCCAAATATCCTTGCTCTCCTTGACCTCTCTGTGGCTTTTGATACCATTGATCATGGCATCCTTTTAGGTCAGCTGCAGGAGCTGGGGCTGGATGGCACAGTCTTGCACTGGTTCAGCTCCTTTCTCTGTGGCTGGTCCCAATCAGTGTTGGTGGGAAGTGAGAGGTCCAGTCACTGGCCACTATTTTGTGCTGCAGTACTCTCTCCACTCCTTTTCAATCTATATGAAACCACTGGGTGACATCATCTGTTATCAACGGTTGAGAAAACTACAGTATGCCGATGACACCTAACTATATATTTCCACTCTTGGTGACCCAAGTGATGCTGTGGCCACCCTCTTGCAGTGCCTGGAGGCTGTGGGGGCCTGGATGGGGAAAAATAGGCTTCCAAAGACTGAATGGCTTTGGATATACGGGGCTCCAGTATCTGGGACATTGTCATCTTTGATTCTGGATGGGGTGGCACTGCCCAAGACAGATCTGGATGGCAGCAGAGGGAGCCCAAGGGCCTGGGAGGCAGGCCCCCTGCCCAGCCCTCAAGCTCCTGATGTCAAGTTTCCGACGTATGGGCTTTTCAAGTGACTCTGAGGCATTGTTTACCTTAAAAGTCCTTTATTAGCCTAATGTTTGCTCGAAGGAAGCTGGAATCTGAAATCTCCGCCCCTTGCACAATATATTAAACACAATTCTCCACCTTTCTAATTCTGTCATTAATCATATTCTCCAATTAATTTAAAGAATCAGTTTCCCTTCCATTAGAAGAACTGCCAAATCTTATCTTCTTTAGAGAGTCAAGTGGCCTTGAAAGTGCATTCCTACTCTTCCCTCTCCCCACCTTTTTAAACTAAAACAATACACAAGTCTTAAAGCAATACACAAGTTTAACATATGAAATAGCTACTCTTTCATCTCTTGTCAAGCAATAACATTCGATGTTAGCAGTGTTGACACCTGAGGTGCCGAGACCCATGGCCTGGCACCGCTTCCTGGGGGAGCCTGGCCGCACATGGGGCAGCTCCAGGGCTGGGGTCAGGCACAGCAGGGAGGGGAGTCCTAGCTGCCTCTTGGAAACTGGGGGGTCCCCACCTTTCCTGTTTGCTGGGACCGTCAGGGGTATGGCGGCGGGCGGGAGGTTCATCCTGCATGTGTGGCAGAGCTGGAGGATGAAGTTGTACAGTGGGGGCCAAGCAGGGAGGGGCTGCAGTGTGGCACTGATGGTGACCAGCTGGGCTGCCTCGCCATAGCCCACCATCCGTCTTTGCTTGCCTGCACCTGCCACGACCAGGATGGGATGAGCAGTTGCTCAGCACGACCAGCGGGCTGAATCGCGTCCCTCCCCCATACTTCTGCTTCCACCTGCTGCTTGGAGGGCCAGCCCGGTGGCTGTGGTGGTTGGACCCCCCATCCATCTTTGTTTGCCTGCACCCACCACAGCTGGGATGGGGTAGGTGGGCAGGCACCCTCCATGTCCAGCAGGCCAGATCACATGTCTCCTCTCCTGTGTCTCGGCTTCTGCCTGCCACTTGGAGGGCCGACCCAGCTGCCGCAGCATTTCAACCCATCTGTAGTTTATAGGCTGAGGGACCCCGGGGTGTGCTGGACAATGGGCAGCTGAAGGGCTGTGGCTACTACCAGGCCCTGCACACTCACTGCCTCCTGGGCATGCTGGGGGGGCGCCAATCACACTTGGCCAAATAAGGCTATTCTATTCTATTCTGTCCTGTCCTATCCTATCTTATCCTATCCAAAAACATAAAATCAGAGCAAAGATTCCTGAGTTCACTGGTGAAAATAGTTCCAATATGTTTCCAATGATGCACCCACAGTTACCAGCACTATAAAAAGTAAAATTCTAAAAGTGCTTCTTTATTTTAATCCTTCCCTTCCTCTTCCCCTCACAGAAAGTACTTGAATGTTCAAACTACTGACCTTCAGAATATCCAGCCTGGATATCCTGCAAAGAACACTTTGCTTTTTAGATCTCATTATTCTGTACTTGGGGCTCCCTTTGGTGAGTATATCTAATCCCATGTTCCAGCACTTTTCATTTTGATTTCTCAACAGACAGGGTCAAGAGAATTTTTCAGATTATTTGCTCACCTCTAAGATATCATGCAGTACTTCATCAAAGATGTTAATGAAAATGTCATCCTTCACTGACTGCAGACTGGAAATGCTATAGTCATTGTTAGGAGCTCTGTAACAATATTTAAAAACAGAGATACAGTACAAATATAATTTGCGATGCAATCAGCATGGCAAAAGCTTGTTTTCTCTTTCCTTCTTCCCTATTCTCCAAGACTAGCTCAATTTTTATAATGATTTCATCACAATACAAAATTGTATTATCCTGTTCTATTAGAAGGGTTAGTAGAGTATTAGAGAGTTCGGAGGTTTGACTCCCACCCCAATCAAAATCTGAATCTTTCATTCAGATGCCAACAGAAGCTATCTCATTCAATAAGGGAATGATAAAAAAATGCCAAAAGCTGGAAAGGGTAAGTGATAGTAGAATCAAGATCTGCAGTAGGATGAAGCTTTGCCTACTCTCCAGCCATGTTTTCAAACTCAATTCCTTTGTGATCTTTTACAGAGGTCAAAACTGGAGGGGAAAGGGGGAGGAGGAGGAGGAGGAGAAGAAGAAAGAAGAAAGAAGAAAGAAGAAAGGAGGAAGAAGAAGAAGAAGAAGAAGAAGAAGAAGAAGAAGAAGAAGAAGAAGAAGAAGAAGAAGAAGAAGAAGAAGAAGAAGAAGAAGAAGAAAAAGAAGAAGTCATCGTCCAGGATTGGTCCAATCCCCTGGCCTTTTTTTCCCACCCAATACAGTTCTTCTCCAATGGAAAGAAGGCTTTGTGAGATCCATTCACACCTAAATGGAAGTTCCAGCTCTTCACTCCAGTTTGGGTTGGACCCTTCTGCGGTGGTTGTCCGACAAACTGTTCGCTGGAAAGAAACCTCTACAAAAGGCCGAACTGAAACCTACAATTAAACAGAACTCAAAGCTTTGATAAGTTAGATGAGATGCAAAACTCTGATACATCAAACTACATTTTCCAATTGAAAATAGAAACTTTAGATACCTCCAGTATATTGTAAACATACATTAAAATAAATGTACAAATGGTTACTTTTACAGCCATACAGGACACTATGAAAATTTTTTCCAGGGTCAAAATTTTGTACTTCATGTAAATTTGGCTGTTTAAAAATAGTATAATATTTTATCATTACTTATTCAATACTTGTTTCTAACATTCTGTGCTTCTAACAGTTAACACTAATAAAATTTATCAGAACACCAAATATTTTTAAAAAATTATTTCCATTTAGTTCATAAAATACATTTTCTCACAAATCAAATAATGTAGACTATGAATAACAAGATGAATAGGCTAATATATCAATATAAAATATCAATATAAATATCATCATTTACAAAGGGAAGTCCCCTGGAAGTCTTTGAAAGCTTTCCAATTCAAAATTTACCAAAAAGACTACATCACTATTGAGAATTTAGTTTTCCTTAAGAATGAAAAGTACACAATACAATCGGTGTGCTTTTTATCAAATATAGGCAGTGGGAATTGGCTTTTTCTTGGTTTTCTTGATTGACCCAACAAAGATACTGTTATGATTTCAGTGCTAGGCAGATGTTAAAATAAATCAAAACCATCAGATATTTTACTTGCACATTACTCAGCATGGGGAGACCTAAGTTTACTTTCTGATCAATATATGGAGCACTGTATGTAAACTGATATTATTTAACAAGCTAGAAAGAAAAAAACCAGAAACAACACTTTTTTCAATCAAGTTCTTGTCAGAATCCATTTATATTTCATTTCTAACTATCTCTTCAGTACAAAACCCAAATCTCATCACCACCACCCCTGGATTCTGCCATTCCCAAGGAGAAGAGGGAACAACCATGAGGCTTTATTGCTTTCACTTCTTTTCCTTAAAAGTAACCTTTTGTTTATTCTGCTTGCCTGCTATCCATCACAATATATCCAATTGCTTTCTCACTAGACATTTCCTCTTATCTTACAAGCAGCTAAGAAAGGGGGTGGAAGGAGAGGAATGAAACCCTCGGGAATCTGGGTTGTGAAATGCGAGGGGGTGGAAAATGATACTGCTACGAATGGACTGATGTTTCTCCTCTTTCTGCAAGGGGCTTACCACCTGGAACTTGGCTGATCCAGAACTGACTGAATGAACTGTGAAGGGATTTCTCAGATCCTGTCTATTATGCCCACTATCTTCTATTTCTTAGTAAAAGTTCCTGCTTGGACAACCTTGTCTGCAAGAGTTCTGCTTTCTTAAGATGTGGATTGAAGTGGGTTCTGACAGTTATATACATTCTTATGAAAATGTTATTTAAATGCATTGGTAAATCGTATTTAAATATATTAAAGAGTCCACTGGAGTCGGGCAAGCAATATAATAATTTAATTAGGAATATTCTATACTGATGGTTACCTACAGCACAGAAGAATAATATACTGCCACTATAAGCATTAAATCTTTTTTTGACTATTAGCAGCTATATTTATCAATTTCACAGAATGAACAGCTCAAGGATAGTGAAATGGTGATCCCTACACATAAAAAAAGAATATGGATATTGCTATTATTCAACTATTTATCCATTCATCCACTCCAGGTTCATGGCACTGTAAGGTACCTGGCTAAATGTCCAGTCCATACTGTGGTTGGGGCTGTGTGGAGTCGCAGAAGCAACAAACATCTCATTGAAAGCCCATGATGATTTACACGGCTGCTGAAGTTTGCTTTACAAAAAATTATGAAAATGTCAATAAGCTTCCAATAGGATTTTTTAAAAAATAAAAGAAAAAAATTTAAAGTACAAATTTTGCAAAAGTGATGGTGACATTTGCACAGCAATAATACAAATAAATTATTTCCCTTCCCTCTTTCTTTTGCTATTTTTTAAATTTGCACATATACACTCCACCCACCCAACCCCCAAAACAATTTGGTTCAGCATGAACCAGTATAGGTTTACTTCCCCTGTACAGAGATATTAGTTATGCTACTTTTATACTATACTGCTGATATCTGTAACAGTTAAAATGTAGTAAATGTGAATCAATTAAAAAACCAACAACTCACTAAAGTTATCACAATACAAAGATAAGTTGTAATAGCAGTGACAATGAAAAATAAAAATAATAATGGAATTAAAATAATATTAACGATGCCATGTAAGCATTTCAAGTGAAATAAATTAAAGATGGCAAGAACCAACTGTTAAAACTAAATACTCTTCAGAGATGTTCTATGTCACGGGTGTCAAACCCGATTGCGTCACGTGATGTATCATGACGTATCGTGACATTTTTTGCCTTTGTGGAGCCGGGGTGGGTGTGGCCTGCATGTGATACATCCAGCCTGTGGGCCGCCAGTTTAACACCCCTGCTCTATCTTATCTCAGTAGGTCCTGGAACAAAAGAGAAAGGTATTCTACCAGGTTGGAACCATAACTGGAAAACATTACCTCCTGTGGTCCCCCCATTCCCCTTATTTCACAAAATTTGCTCTTTTTTGTCTGAAAAACGGGGTGTTCAAGTGCTAATTATCCCAAATATTGATGATAATCTATAGCATCTGCTGATCTAATAATCATCAGAAAGATAATAAAAGATTTTTTATTCTATGTAGAATAGGGTTTGAAAAATCCTAAGATGTTCACATATGATGGTTGGTGAAAATGACCTTGGGATACAGGAAGAAAAGCCAAAGTCAAGGCAATATCTTGGAGAGGACCATCCCTAGTTTTGTGGAAAGTACAAGACAGTGGGGGAAGGGAGAGATGTGCTTTCAGACTTGCAAGCTGGATGCCATGCTTTTGAGGTAGTCCAGACGAGAAATGAAAACCATGATTATTAACACTACTTCTGTTACAGGTAGTCTTCAACTGATGACCACAATTAAGCCCAAAATTTCTGTTGCTAAGCAAGACATCTGTTAAGTGGGTTTTGCCCCATTTTATGACCTGTCTTGTCACAGTTATTAAGTGAATCACTACAGTTGTTAACTTAGTAACACTGTCAAGCTTGAACTGTGTGCATAATATTGCTGCCATTACAGCTTCTTAGTTTGCCAATGCAATCTGGGGAGGGAGGGAAGGAATAGAATAGAGCTGGAAGGAACCTTGGAGGTCTTCTAGTCCAGCCCCCTGCTCAAGCAGGAGAACCTATACAATTTCAGACAAGTGGCTATACAGTGCCCACGATTTCTGAAAGCAAACTTTTCCACTGGTCAATTGTCCTCCCTGTTAGGAAGTTTTTCCTTAATTCCAGGTTGCTTCTCTCTTTGATCGATTTCCAACCATTCTTTCTTGTCTTGCCCTCTGGTGCTTTGGAGGATAGTTTGAAGCACTCTTCTTTGTGGCAGACCCTTAAATACTGGAATACTGCTACCATGTCGCTCCTGTTTCCTCTTTTCTTTAGACTAGACTAGACATATGGAGAATGGCTGCAGGACTTGGGTTTGAAGTCCTGCAGCCATTCTTCATATGTTTTAGTCTCCAGACCTTTGATCATTTTAGTTGCTCTTCTCTGAACTTTTTCCAAGGTCTCAACATCTTTTTTGTAGTATGGTGACCAAAATTTAATGCAGTATTCCAGGTGTGGTCTTACTAGGGTTTTATAAAGCGGTACTAATACTTCCCCCTTCATGGATTACTGCCTTGTCATGGTGAAGGGGCTTGCATAATTCAATGAACCTATGAGCTATGCTGTGCAGGGCCACCCAAGATGGACAGGTAATAGCAGAGAGTTCTGACAAAACGTGATCCACTGGAGAAGGAATTGGCAACCCACTCCAGTATGTTTGCCATGAAAACCCCATGAATAGTATCAAAAGGAAAAAAGATATGATGCTGGAAAATGAGCCCCTCAGGTTGGAAGGTGTCCAATATGCTACTGGGGAAGAGCAGAGGGCTAGTACTAGTAGTGCCAGAAAGAATGAAGTGACTGGGCCAAAGCTGAAAGGACGCTCAGCTGTGGATGTATCTGGTGGTGAAAGGAAAGATTTTTTCTCCATAGGAACCTGGAATGTAAGATCCATGAATCAAGGAAAGCTGGAAGTGGTCAAACAAGAGATGACAAGACTGAACATCAACATCTTAGGAATCAGCAAACTAAAATGGACAGGAATGGGTGAATTTAATTCAGATGACCATCAGGTATACTACTGTGGGCAAGAATCTCTCAGAAGAAATGGAGTAGCCTTCACAGTCAATAAAAGCGTAGCAAAAGCAATACTGGGATACAATCCCCAAAATGACAGAATGATTTCAGTTCAAATCCAAGGCAAACCATTCAATATCACAGTAGTCCAAGTCTATGCCCCAACCACCGGTGCTGAAGAGGATGAAATTGACCGGTTCTATGAAGCCCTACAGCACCTTATAGAAGTAACACCAAAAAATGATGTCCTTATCATCATGGAGGATTGGAATGCTAAAGTAGGAAGCCAAAAGATAACCAGAATAACAGGCAAGTTTGGCCTTGGAGTACAAAATGAAGCAGGGCACAGGCTGATAGAATTTTGTCAAGAGAATACGATGGTCATAGCAAACACTCTTTTTCAACAACCCAAGAGACGGCTCTACACATGGACATCGCCAGATGGTCAACACAGAAATCAGATTGACTATGTGCTCTGCAGCCAAAGATGGAGAAGCTCTATACAGTCAGGAAAAACAAGATCAGGAGCAGACTGTGGCTCAGACCATGAGCTTCTCGTTGCAAAATTTAGGCTTAAACTGAAGAAAGTAGGGAAAAGCACTAGGCCACTCAGGTATGAACTAAATCATATCCCTGACAAATATACAGTAGAGGTGACAAATTTAAGGAATTAGATCTGATAGACAGAGTGCCTGAAGAACTATGGACGGAGGTTTGCAACATTGTACAAGAAGTAGCAACTAAAACCATCCCAAAGAAAAAGAAATGCAAGAAAGCAAAATGGCTGTCTGAGGAAGCTTTGCAAATAGCTGAGGACAGGAGGGAAGCGAAAGGCAAGGGAGAAAAAGAAAGATACACCCAATTGAATACAGAATTCCAGAGAATAGCTAGAAGAGATAAGAATGCCTTCTTAAATGAACAATGCAAAGAAATAGAAGAAAACAATAGAATAGGGAGCACTAGAGATCTCTTCAAGAGATGGGCATGATAAAGGACCAAAATGGCAGGGACCTAACAGAGGCAGAAGAGATTAAGAAGAGGTAGCAAAATTACACAAAAGAACTATACAAGAACGAGCTTAATGTCCCTGATAACCACGATGAGGTGGTCCCTGACCTCGAGCCAGACATCCTAGAATGTGAAGTGAAGTGGGCCTTATAAAAGCTCAGCAACAATAAAGCTAGTGGAGGTGACAGTATTCCAGCTGAGCTATTCAAAATCTTAAAAGACAATGCAGTAAAAGTGCTACACTCAATTTGCCAGCAAATTTGGAAAACTCAACAGTGGCCACAGGATTGGAAAAGATCAGTTTACATTCCAATTCCAAAGAAAAGCAGTGCCAAAGAATGTTCAAACTATCGCACCATTGCACTCATTTCACATGCTAGTAAAGTTATGCTTAAAATCCTACAAGCTAGACTCCAGCAGTATGTGGATCGAGAACTACCAGAAGTACAGGCTGGATTTCAATGAGGCAGAGGAACTAGAGATCAAATTGCCAACATACGCTGGATCATGGAGAAAGCTAGGGAGTTCCAGAAAAACATCTATTTCTGCTTCATTGACTACGCTAAAGCATTTGATTGTGTGGATCACAACAAACTGTGGCAAGTTCTTAAAGAGATGGGAGTACCAGACCATCTTATTTGTCTCTTGAGAAATCTATATGCGGGTAATGAAGCAACAGTGAGAACTGGACACGGAACCACTGACTGGTTCAAAATTGGGAAAGGAGTCCGGCAAGGCTGTTGTCACCCTGCCTGTTTAACTTATATGCAGAGCACATCATGAGAAAGGCAGGGCTAGATGAATCAAGTTGGAATTAAGATTGCCGGGAGAAATATCAACAACCTAAAATATGCAGATGATACCACTCTAATGGCAGAAAGTGAAGAGGAACTAAAGAGCCTCTTGTTGTGAATGAAGAAGGAGAGTGGAAAAGTTGGGTTGAAACTAAACATTAAGAAAACCAAGATCATGGCATCCGGCCCTCTCAATTCCTGGCAAATAGATGGGGAAGAAATGGAGGTAGTGACAGATTTTATTTTCCTGGGCTCCAACATCACTGCAGACTGGGACTGCAGCCAAGAAATTAAAAGACTCTTGCTGCTGGAGAGGAAAGCCATGGCAAATCTAGACAGCACACTAAAAAGCAGAGACATCACCCTGCCAAGAAAAATGTGTATAGTCACAGCTATGGTCTTCCAAGTTGCAATGTACGGCTGTGAAAGTTGGACCATAAGAAAGGCTGAGCATCAAAGAATTGAAGCTTTTGAACTATGGTGCTGGAGAAGACTCCTGCGAGTCCCTTGAACTACAAGGCAATGAAACCGGTCAGTCCTAGAGGAGATCAACCCTGACTGCTCTTTAGAAGGTCAGATCCTGAAGCTGAAACTCAAATACTTTGGCTACATAATGAAAAGGAAGGACTCACTGGAGAAGAGTGTAATGCTGGGAAAGGTGAGGGCAAGAGAAGAAGGGGATGACAGAGAATGAGGTGGATGGATGGAATCACTGAAGCAGTAGGTGTGAGCCTAAATGGACTCTAGAAGATGGTAGAGGACAGGAAGGCCTGGAGGAACATTGTCCATGGGGTCGCGATGGGTCAGACATGACTTTGAAACAACAACAACAACTAATACTTCTCGTGATGTTGATTCTATGCCTCTGTTTATACAACTGAAGATTGCATTAGCTTTTTTGGCTGCTGCTGCATACTGTTGGCTCCTAGTCAAGTGATTGTCCACGAGGACTCCAAGATCCCTCTCAAAGTTACTGTTTTTGAGCCAGATCTCACCTAATCTGTACTTGGACCTTTGATTTTTCCTGCCTAAATGTGAAACATTGCTTTTTTCCACATTAAAATTCATTTTGTTGGATAAGGCCCTTTGTTCAAGTTTGTCGAGTTCTTTTTGGATCCTGAGCTTGTCTTCTGGGGTGTAGGCTATTCCTGCCAGTTTAGTGTCATCTGCAAATTTGATGAGTTCCCCTTCTATTCCCTCAACTAAGTCATTAATGAAGATATTGAAGAGTATGTGTCCTAAGATGGATCCTTCTGGTACCCCACTGCTGACTTCTCTCCATGTGATGTAGTACCATTGCAGACTACTTGCTGAGTACAGTTTGTCAACCAGCTACAGATCCATCTGATGGTGGTGTTGTCTATCCCACCTTTTTCTAGCTTACTAAGTAGCAGGTTGTGATCTACTTTGTCAAATGCCTTACTGAATTTTAAATATACTATGCCCACAGTGTTTTGCTGGTCTACTAATTTAGTCATTTTATCAAATAATGAAATAAGATTGGTTTGGCATGATCTATTATTGACAAACCCATGCTGGTTACTGGTTATAACTTTCTTTGCTTCTAGTTGTTCACAGATCTGTTTTTTATTATCTTTTCCAGGATTTTCCCAGGTATTGATGTTAGACTGATTGGTCTGTAGTTTCCTGGGTCTGTTTTTTCCCCTTTCTTGAAGACAGGAACCACGCCAGCCCTTTTCCAATCATCAGGTACCTCCCTTGTACTCCAGGAGTTTTGAAAGATATGGTGCAATGGTTCTGAGATAAACATCTGCCAGCTCCTTCAGAACTATGGGATGTAATCTGTCAGGTCCTGGTGATTTATATTTGTCAAGGTCAGATAGGTGTTCTCTTACCATTTTCTTGCTTATTTTAATTTCTGTTTGTAGTTTGTCTTTTGCAGTAGTTTTTTTTTTGGTATGTTGAGCTATAATTTCTTTTTGTGTGAAGACTGATGCAAAGAATAAGTTAAGCAGCTCTGCTTTCTCCCTATTACCTGTTACTTCCTTGCCATTTTCTCTCTTTAGTGGACCTACAGTTTCCTTGACATTTTTCTTGTTATTAATCTGTTAAAATAAACTTTTTTTTATTGTCCTTGATTTCTGTTGCAAGTCTTTGTTCATTCTGAGCCTTTGGTTTCCTGACTTTATCTTTGCATGTTCTGGCTGTCTGCTGAAAATCAGCCTTAGTTATATCTCCCTCTTTCCATTTTTTGTACTTGTCCTTTTTGTCTTTCAGTTTGTCAGAGAGAGCTTTGTGCAGCCATGCTGGTTTCTTCTTGGATTTCTTGTTTTTCTTTTTCAGTGGTATTGTGCTGGACTGGGCTTTTATGATCATAGTTTTCAGTTTCCCATGCTTCTTTTTTTTTAATTGAAAAGTTTTAACATACAATTTTTCCCTTTAAAATCCCCCTCCCCCTCCCTTCTCCCTCCCCCCCTTTCTCTCCCCCCTCCCCCCCTCCCCCCTTGTGCTTCTTGTGTTGTTTTCCCCTTTAGGATTTTCATCCAAGAAATCTTTCCTAGGTTCTAACTGAGTTTGTTAAAATCAGCTCTTTTGAAGTTTAAGACTCTGGTTGGATTATTTTCTATTGCTTGTGTTGCATTATATTGAATTTCAGCATGACATGGTCACTTTCACCCAAGGTTCTGGCAACTTTTTTTTTTAATTCCATTTATATTCCGCCCTTCTCCGAAGACTCAGGGCGGCTTACAAGCTTAGCAGTAGCCTTCATTCTATGTATATGCCTGCTTATTAGGGCTTTCACACACACACCCCAAGCGGCATTATTACAAAGTCAGCTTAATTGCCCCCAACAATCTGGGTCCTCATTTTACCTACCTCGGAAGGATGGAAGGCTGAGTCAACCTTGAGCCTGGTGGGATGCGAACCTGCACTAATTGCAGGCAGCTGGTGTTACTTAAGGAAGCATTAGCCCACTGCTCCACCAAGGCTCTTTTCAACTCCCTCTATCACTTCTTCTCAATTAGTAAGAATTAGGTCCAGAATTGCTTTACTTCTATTTCCCTCCTCTACCTTTTGGATGATAAAGTTGTCAGCTAGGTTGATTAAGAATCTGTTTGATCTCCCACTCGCTGCAGAGTTTGACTCCCAGTTGATATATGGATAATTGAAATCTCCCATTACTACTGTGGTATGTGTCCTACATACATTTGTTAACTGGTTGGCAAAAAGCTTTTCCTATTTCTTCTGGTTGGTTGGGTGGCCTGTAATATACACCTATGACAATGTCACTTTTTTTCTCTTTTATATTGACCCATATACATTCTGGAGAGATTTTATCTTTGATCACGTGCATTTCTATAGATATGTAGTGTTCTCTTACATATAATGCAACTCCCCCTCCTCTTTTTGTAGGCCTGTTTCTTTTGAACAATTTGTATCCATCCATCAGTCCATTCCACTCATGGGTTTCATCCCACCAGGTTTCTGTAATGCGAGCTATGTCATACCCATCCTCATGTACTATTGCTTCTAGTTTACCCTGTTTGTTCCCAAGCTTTGAGCATTGTATATAAGCATTTAAGACTTTTATGCCTGTCCATGGGTATGTTTCCTGCAACTCCTGATTGTTGTTGGAGTTTTTCTTTTTCCCCCTCATCACTCCAAACCTTATGTTTGATTTGTTTTCTTGAGATTCATGACTGGTTTTGTGTTCTAGAGATTCTAAAGACTGGTCAGCCTTCCCCCTCAATTTTAGTTTAAAGCCCTCCTGATCAGTTGGGCCATTTTCCCGTTTTCATGAGGTGCAGTCCATCCCTTGCCAAGAGTCCTTCACATAGGAAATGCAGTCCATGATCCAGGAAACCAAAGTATTCTTGGCAACACCAAACCTTTAGCCAATGGTTTATTTCTAAAATTCTTTTTTCTCTCAGTGGGGGTTGGCCTTTCGTTGGGAATATTGATGAGAACACTACTTGTGCTCCTAGCTCCTTAGCTTTATTGCCTAGTTGCTTATAATCTCTCAATGTTGTACTCAGTTTCTTTGTTGTGTCATTCGTCCCAGTGTAAAGGAGGATGGCTGATTCTGTTCCTTTGAGGATAGAATCTCCTATTACCAATACTCACCTTCCTTTTTTGGGTGGTGCAGTCTGGGGTGCTTTTCTGTTTGTCTCATGTGTGTTTGTTTGTTTGTTTTTACAAATTTTATTGATTTTCTAATATTACATTCACTTATTTGAAAAGCAACATGGTGGCTAAGTAGTAGTAATTCAGTTACATACAGATATCATTAGTACAGCTTTCAGATTTCTACCATAAACATTTCCTCTCTTTTTTCCCTTCATATATACTGTCTATTTGTAAATTTAAAGACAAGTTTTATCCTATAAATCACATAGAAAATAAATTTCTTACATATATCCATAGTTTTTAGTTTACACATATTCTAGTTGATTTAACATACAATCTTTTAGACAATCAATGACCTAATAGATTTTTCAGTTTTGATTTTCACTAACATTTAGATTTAACATTTGATTTAACATTCTCAAGATTTTTAATATACTCCCAATTCATCTATCACCATTCCTCACAAAATCTAATATTCAAAATACACATCCCATCTACTTAACTTCTCACCCTCTATGTCAACAAATTAAAGATACAATATGATATCCTACTTTTTGCTAGTTTTCAGTTTTTTTAAGAAGTAATCAAAATTTCTTTTTCTTTCAGTATTTAATACTTCCTCTTGCTTCCTCTTTTTATCTGCTATCTCTTGCTTAAACTAATAATTTTCATTTTTAACGTTCCATATAGACCTGTTTATTAATTTCATCAATAAGTTTTTAGCTCATCTACATTATTCACCTTTACATGACCTTTATGCACAAATCAATATTCAAATTAGCTATTAATATTTATACTGCTAAATTTTAATGACCAATTTTTTTCTTTATCTCAGTTCATAACAATGTCTTGTATTCAACATGCACCTCTTATCTATTTAAGTACATTCTGTTTTAGATTTCAATAAGATGGTCGAAACTCCATTCTTCTAGAGTCTTATTCTGGCTTTTTTTCCTTTGCCAAGTCATCTTCCATGTTCTTGTTTTTGGGTCATTGAACCAATCTCCTTGTAATATCATGTACAGTTGCAAGAAAAAGTATGTGAACCCTTTGGGATTACGTGGAGTTTTGCATGAATTGGCCATAAAATGCACTCTAAACGTCATGTAAGTCACAACAATAGAAAAACACAGTCTGCTGAAAATAATACTACACAAACATTAGCTGTTGTCATGTTTTAATTGAACATAAGATGGAAACATTCACAGTGCAGGGTGGAAAAAGTATGTGAACCTTTGGACTTAATAACTGGTTGACCCTCCTTTGGCAGCAATAACCTCAACCAAACGTTTCCTGTAGTTGCAGATCAGACTTGCACAACGATCTGGAGTAATTTTGGACCACTCCTCTTCACAAAACTGTTTCAGTGTAGCAATATTCTTGGGATGTCTGGTGTGAATCGCTCTCTTAAGGTCATGCCACAGCATTTCAATCGGGTTGAGGTCAGGACTCTGACTGGGCCACTCCAGAAGGCCTATTCTGTTCTGTTGAAACCATTGTTTTGTTGAATTACTTGTATGCTTTGGGTCATTGTCCTGTTGCATCACCCATCCTCTGCGGAGCTTCAGTTGGCGGACAGATGGTCATACGTTTTCCTGCAAAATGTCCTGATAAACTCTGGAATTCATTTTCCCATCAATGACAACAATCCGTCCAGGCCCTGAGGCAGCAAAGCAGCCCCAAATCATGATGCTCCCTCTACCAAGTTTTACAGTGGGGATGAGGTTTTGATGTTGGTGTGCTGTGACTTTTTTTCTCCACACATAGTGTTGTGTGTTTTTCCCAAACAACTCAATTTTGGTTTCATCTGTCCACAGTATATTTTGCCAGTAGTGCTGTGGAACATCCAGGTGCTCTTTTGCAAACTTCAAACATGCTGCAATATTTTTTTTGGACAGCAATGGCTTCCTCCGTGGTGTCCTCCCATGTACTCCATTCTTGTTTAATGTTTTCCTTATTGTAGATGTGTCAACAAAAATGTTAGCATGTGCCAGAGATTTCTGTAGGTCTTTAGCTGACACTCTAGGATTCTTCTTTTCCTCATTAAGCATTATGCGCTGTGCTCTTGCAGTCATTTTTACAGGACGACCACGCCTAGAGAGTAGCAACAGTGCTAAACTTTCTCCATTTGTAGACAGTCTGTCTTACCGTGGACATATGAACATCAAGGCTTTTGGAGATACTTTTGTAACCCTTTCCAGCTTCATGCAAGTCAACAATTCTTGATCGTAGGTCTTCTGAGAGCTCTTTTCTGCGAGGCATGGTTCACATCCGATAGTGCTTCTTGAGACCAGTAAACCCAAAACAGGTGTGTGTTTTTAAAGGGCAGGACAGCTGTCAGCAACACATCCAATATCATCACACTGATTGGAGTCAAGGTTGGCTCACTCCTTGCTCCAATTAGCTCTTGGAGAAGTCATTAGGCTAGGGGTTCACATACTTTTTCCACCCTGCACTGTGAATGTTTACATGTTATGTTCAATTAAAACATGACAATGTTTGTGTAGTATTATTTTAAGCAGACTGTGTTTTTCTATTGTTGTGACTTACATGACGTTTAGAGCGCCTTTTATGGCCAATTCATGCAAAACTCCACATAATCCCAAAGGGTTCACATACTTTTTCTTGCAACTGTATATTAGTTGATATTGGCAAAACCATCTGGTTGCCATTTTTTTAGAGGACTTGTAGATCTAGTGGGTCATCTCTTTATTCTTCCATATCGATGTGGTTGTTCTGAATTGTGTATCTTCTCATCCAACTGTTCTTTTTCTACATTCCTTCTGAGCTTTACAGGAAACCTTTTCCTTTTTCCAAGTTGTCGATGTCTTTTCTGGATTTTCAAAAGTCAATATTTGTTGAATAGTAGATTCTTCTGTCATAGTATTTAAATGTTTCATTTTTTCTATTGTATTTTGTAGAGATGGTTCTTTAATTGTGGTCAAAGTTTGGGCTTTCATATCTGGGCTGTCTTCTTGTTCCTTCCCATAGCCTCTTAGTATTTCATTGGTTCTGGTAAGTGTTTGAATTAGTGTTTTCAATATAGAAAGAATTTGTTGATCTTCATCCATAAGGAAATTTTGTTCCTGGTCTTCTTCCATATTGGTATTTTAGGCTAAAGGCTTTATACTTAGAAAATCCAAAAGACAGAAAAAGTTTTTTTTTCTAGATAGGGAACACAGAGTCTTTCACAGCTGTTGTTTCAAAATTCTCAAGGTTATGTATCTTATCTATTTCCCTGGGCAGTCAGCCAGGCCCCTTTTAAAGTTTCCCTTTGAGTCCCAAAGTTATTTTAATATTTTCAGTTTTTCTTCTTTTTTATAAGAAAAAAACCCAGATTTTCAACAGAAGTAGACAATGAAAAATAAAAAAATCTCAGTCCACAAACTTTGAAAAATAAAGTTCCAATTGGGATTCAGTTACTTTTTCAATGTTTAAAACACCCCTGGGTAGTTAGTCACCGCTCTTCTGGAGGGAGGGCTAAAGTCCCCCTTCCCTCACTGCAGGGGGGAAAATGCTTAGCAGCTTAAGGAGGTACAGAAAATAATTAGAGTGTAAAAGAGGTAGATCTCACCCAGTCTCTTCTGTGCTGCTTTAAAAGTTGCCTTTGGCTGTTTCCAGCCTAGGGACAAGCCATAATGGCCAGTCCTTTTGTCCGCCAGTTTGGAGGGATCTCCAGGTCTAACAGGAGAGTTGCAGCTTTCCCGCGATC
Source organism: Vipera ursinii (assembly GCF_947247035.1). Lineage (NCBI taxonomy): Eukaryota > Metazoa > Chordata > Lepidosauria > Squamata > Viperidae > Vipera > Vipera ursinii. The sequence goes on along the minus strand of NC_139521.1, from coordinate 21,455,695 downwards.
CAGCAAGCACCCCTCTTTGCTGGTCACCTCTTTGGGGTGACTTTTGGCCCTTTTCAGGGGCCCCCAGTGATGCAAAACTGGACAGGGGAGAGAGAGAGCAAGTCTCTCAGCCGTCCGTAGCAGCTGCATAGCAAACCAGAAGTCTCCCTCATATGTATTTGTTGATGTGACTCTTTAGGGATGTTTGCTGTTGTTTCTTTGCTAGATGTCTGCATGTTTTCTTTGAGGGAGAGGTTGTGGGTCTGTGTATTTCCATCTAGGGGGAGAAATTGATTGCTCAATTTTAATGGGGTTGCTTCTGGTTGGGTTAGATTGGGCAGTAGAAGTTTGTTAGATGTCTGCTGGTTCTTTCTTTGGTTATTGTGTTTCTTTCTGTGTGTGACATACCTCCATTTGTCCTCCTCCAAGGGTTTATCCATAGGGTTAAATCCTCTGTGAGTTATTTCTTCATTATTTGATTCGGTTTGGGTATAGTTTTCTTGTGTGGATTGGAGTTTGGCTACAGTTACCTCTAAGTCACTTACTTTTTCCTCTAGTAGTTCACTTAGTTTACATCTCATGGATGTTTAATTTGGGTGTTCTTTGGGCATAAGCATTTACATGGAACATATATTGCACACAATAGTATCAGTCGCCTGTTCCATGATTTTGTTGTTTGAAAATCCCTCTTTTTTGGTTGGTGGGTGTGCTTTCCTGTTAGTCTTGTTTCTTCCTTCTGTTCCAGTTAATTGTGCTTATTTTTTTCCTTATCCTTTATTCTGCCTGTTTGTGCTCATTTTTCTACCTTGTTATTTATTTAACCTTACTGTTATGTTAGTTTTATTTATTCTTTTCTTCCCTCTATTTTTAAAAAGTTTTTGAGCTCCAATTCCTCCCTACCTTATTATTAGTCCTATTCTTCCTTGATTTCTAATGTTCCACTCTTGTTTTTATTATTTGCCTATTTATTTAGCTTTTGTTTTCTGTCCTGTATTTATTTTTATTATTTACTGGGGTCTTCCCTCCCTTGCTATTGGGACCTGAAGCTTAAATGTTGCCTTCATTTCCGTTACTCGCTGCTCTGGCCTTTTGTTATTTTCTCTGCCAGCTTCCTTCTGTCTTTCGGTGCTCCTCTCTGCTCTGGTAAGGCCTGCCATGCAGCTTTCCAGTTGGCTCAGCTCTGCTGTCTGGTCTGCTCCTCTCAGACGATCACTCAGCTTCAGAGAACAGAGCTCTCTAGCTCCAAGCATATCTGTTGCTGCTGCTGTGTTTCTCCCCTCCTCAGATTTTGCCACCACCAATTTCTCACAGCTGACAGATTGCTGTAGAGATTTTGTCCTCTGCCAGATCAGGCTAGCAGGAGCCAGGGTAGGGTGGGGAGGCTGCTGATTTTGCTGGGGAAGGAACGCTGATCCAGTCCCCCACCTAGGGCAAGTCTCCACTGGGGAGGGCTGCGGGACAGGAAGGAGGCAGGGAGAGGGCTGTGGTAGTCGGGCTGCCTCTAGTTTGCTGGGCCCTTGGTTGGGCTGCCTAGCTACCCCCTGGAGCTGGGCTACTTAGATTGGAGTGTGGGCCTAGGCAATTACTGAATATGAATACTGAATAGGAGGGGGGGGAAGTGGAATGCCAACTCCAGACAACAAGAAAACCAACCGTGTGAACCAAGGATGTTTGAACAGGTACCTGCCAACAAACAAAGATACTTTCCCATAGTAAAATTTTTACACTTGATTAGACAATGTGATCTGCACTAATAAGGAGAGGGAGAATTCTATTTTTAATTATAGCAGTTTGCATGGGAATAATCAAAACTGGTTTTGCTTTTAATTGTGCCAAAATGATGTACTCAATAAAGTTTGCACAAAGAGATTGGATCATCCTGTTGATGTTTACTTGGTTGGGTTCATTAGTCAGAACCTTGACAAACACAGCTGTTAAGTGAATTTGGCTTCCCCCGCTTTTTGGCTTGCCAGAAGGTCACAAAAGGTGTTCATATAAACCCAGGATACAGCAACTGTCATAAATATGAGTCAGCGTCAAGCATCTGAATTTTGATTATGTGACTATGGGGATGCTGCAATGGTCATAAGTATAAAAAGGAGTCATAAGTCACCTTTTTCAGTGCTGTTGTAACTTTGAATGGTCATTAAACAAACAGTTGAAAAGTTGAAAACTACCTATATGAGGTATTACAACTATTATAACGTATTATAACCTCTATTATAAGAACAGAATCTTGCAAATCTGAAAGCACATTCCCCTGCACCCTACCCTTGCCTTTATTTTCCAGGGAACTAGGAAGGGTGCCTTCTGAGATTTTAACATGCCTTCTTTCCTGCTTTGAGCTGCAATCTCCCATTGGCTGCAGCTCTTCTTGTTTTCTTACTCACCATCACATCATGAGGGACCTTTTCAGGGACTTTTGAATTATATGCCTGGAGGAATGGAACAAGTAGTTTCCTATTTTATGCTCTCAACAGCTTCAGTAGGCACATTTAAAGCTTTGGAGGGCAAGATGCATGGCTATGTAACAATAAAGTACTAATAATTAAAAATTTGGGGAAAAATAAATATTCCAGTACTGCTTTCTAAGATTGTGATCAGCAAACATAGACTAAAGCAATGTCCAATATACTATCCACAGAAGAACATAGCTAAGAGCTTGATTAAAAGCTGCTTACCTCCCAGCACACTTTCTAACAGGAAGTTCAAATGCTCTAACAACATTAACCAAGAGTTTTATATCACCATCTGAGAGATTCTGTGCTGTTACTTTCTTCCTCTCTTTTCGCCTTGGTTTTAAGGGTCGCTTTGCTTCGGCCAGTGTAAAGAGGCTAACACTCAAAAAGCTACCAATAAAAAACCAGAGCTAAAGTTTAAAGGTTCTGTTGCTATAATTTATCATGCTAACATTGTATAATAATTATGATTTCTAAACAATAATAATTCTACAAAATACACTGGTTTGTATATGGATCTCAAAACCAACCATCTATAGAGAAGTGAGAATGCAAGTTGACATACCCTGGGCCAGCAGAACTTAGAAACAGAAGGCAGAGCAGAACAAAAAGAAAAACCAAGAGTGAAATAAAGTTCAGTGGATGTGCAAACAATTGATTATTTGTATTACAACTTGAAATATACATATAGGTATCACATAATTCATGGCATTGACAACCCAAACACCTCACTGAGGAGGGAAAGGAGAGATGAAACTGAATTAAAAATGTCTGCATGGTAACAGAAAATATATAGAACTGTCCTATATGCATAAAAGATCCCACTATATTTAGTGGAATTCACTTCCAGATAGGTATGGTTTGAATTACTTGGTTAGAAAGAAAAGAAAGAAAAAACAAAAGCAGGTGTTGGAACCGAATGGGGGAACAAAAAAGTTTTTAAGGGAATGAAATGTGCTGACAAAAATTCTAACTAAAGCTCCTGCCAGCCCTACATGGTAGATCAGACTAAGAAATCAAGATAAATGGGGCTTGAGTCCATTCCCAAAAAACTAACTTGAAAGTATGTCTCAGAAAAGCTCCTTCTTGCTTCACATAAAGATACAAGATTCTGTTGCTATAACTTTACAATAAAGTAGTCCTATCCTACATGGCATTGATTTCTTAGTCTGCTTTACCTTGTAGGACTTGATAGTAAAGAAAGGTACATCTCTTTATGGCAGTTTCACTTCGGCATGAGAGCTCCCTCTTTCGGGTATGTGTCTCGTATTCCTCTTTCGGGTATGTGTCTCGTATTCCACTGAGTTTCCATTTCTGCCTTTAATGTTGTTAACTGCCCACCTTCCTTCAGTTCCTCATCTAGCCCTTCTTTTACTTCCAGAGATAGCTGATATCATGGGTTCTGTATGTGACATCATGCACATCCTCATGTCACTTATATGGTAGTGTTGTCACAGCTACTTCCAGATGCCTTTGTCCAGAATGATTGTAGAAATACATTTTTTCCACACAACCTATTTCACATTGTCATTATCAACCTCCAATTATCTTCATGTTTTCAAAAAATGTAACTGGAAATGCCAGCCAAAGATAGATCAAATGTATTCAATTAAACGTTACTGAAACAAAACTAGAAATAAGTTTGCTTAGAAAGTGACACAGCTACATTTTAAAACAAATTAAGCAAGGTTTTCAGGGCCCCAACTGCACTTTTGAAAAATATTTAAATTAAAATACTTCTAAGTAAGACAAAAACATGTTACATCTGAAACATGTTATTACAACTTTGAGCTGGCCTTATATTCTCTTCCTTACCCAATAGTAGGGATTTCATCTTCATTGACCAAGTCAGAAAGAACAAAATGGTGCTTTGCGATCAGGAGACGATTAATTACTGATTCCCTAACCTGAAAAAAAAGAAAAAAGAAAATTATCTTAAATCTGAAATTACTCAATTGCTATGCTACTCAGATTAGCAAATCAATCAATCAATCAATCAATCAGAATAGATCTGGAAGGGATCATGGAGGTCTTCTAGTCTAGCCCTCTGCTCAAGCAGCAGACCCTACACCATTTCAGACAAGTGGCTATACAGTGCCCAGTCTCTTCTTAAAAACCTCGAGTGATAAAACATCTACAACCTTTGAGGGCAAGCTGTTTTTTTGCTGTTTTCTTCTAAAAGTGACATGTTTCCATCGGTCTTCCTCTTTAGGTTCATATAGGGTCATTTTTCAGAAGCTGTTTGTTCCCTATTGTGTTCAATTGGGATGTATCGGTTATTTTTTTAGAAGCTGTTTACTCCCTATTGTGTTTAATTATGGTGTAGTCTTCTTGTTTAAGATGGGAATTCACACTTTGTTCACTGAATTTCAGAGTGGCTAGAGTTGCTTCTAGACCCTTTACTTTTTCTTCTAATAATTCATATGCTTTACATTGGATAGTTTGAGTCTTCTGTGAGCATAAGCTCAAACATATGAAATATTTTGCAAGTCACTATAATGTCAGTCTCTATTTCTATATTTTGTTAAAAAAATTAAAAATCTTTAACTTAAAGACTCATTTAGGGCTAAAACAATCAAGCAAAAGGTCTATAGGATGAAAAATCATTCATTCCTACTCCATTCTTTTATTTTCTACAGTAATCTTTCTTAAAAATAGAAAATAATCATAAGCAAGTAAGATGTACAACTAGAGTGACGTACAAAAGCAACTGAAAAGGACAGGTTAAGCCAATGTGTCGACTGATCAAGATAGTGAAATTAGGAATGAATCTGGTCTGCAGTTTTTAAGGACAAAAATCTATTAAATTTGCATGTTTAGAAGCTGTAGAGATCAATCCATCTTGCAAAAGTTTGTCCTTTCTTAATGGACATTCATTTTGTCCTACTGAGGGAAAATCCACACTGCCGTTCTTAGCCCATGTAGCTCACATTAAAACAAAACAAAACATAATACACTTGAGATGCAAAACTGTTTGTATAATTTGGCTTTTAACTTTCCTGGTTTGCTAAGAAATCAGAATGGGGTGACATAAGCAATGAGGTGGCAGAGATAAATTACAGTAAATATTTGTATTATTTATTTGTATTATAAATTTCTATTTATTATTAACTTATTAAATATAATTTTAACTATTTAGTTAAATGGTTTAATTTAAAACATACCTCGTTGTCTTTCAACTTATAAAGATGTATCACATCTTTTGCAGAGATATTCACAGAATATTTCCAAGTATTTTTATTTATTTTATATATATATATATATATATATATATATATATATATATATATATATATATATATATATATATATATATATATATATATATATATGCCATCCATCATGCTTAGGTTTAGAATTTTTCAAACTATTTCCAAGTATATTTTACATTAAGTACATTAAAAAAAAAATACCTTTTCCATGTACTTTGCAACAATTGCTCTGTGTGTATCCGAATAGTCCTTGGTATCAATGACATCCTTCTCTTGCAATCTTTTCTCATAGTCCTGAAAAAGAGCCACCACAATCAATGAAAGCCCTTTAGACCTCTGTCTTTCAAAACATATTGTGTTGTCTTTCCTTCTCCTTCATCTTTCTCCTGCCAACAGGAATCAAAAAGCCATCAGAAGAAAGTCAGATCAGAAGAAAAATCAAAAGCAGCATGGCTCATCATCCCCCTCCGCTGCCAAATAAAATAGTTTTAGACATTCTGCAGTACCTTAAAAGGAGACAACTTCAGAACATCTTGAGCTCTGGGTGTAAAATGGTTGAAAATGAGAATTATGGACTTCCCTCTTATATTGGAGATAACGCCTGAATTCATATTGCATGTTCAGTCATAACCATTTATTCACTGGGACCATCCAATACATTCAATCATAAACATAGAACATATAAACATAGAATAATAGGGTTGGATGGTATCATAGAGGTCTTCTACTCCAATCCCTGCTTGAGCTGGAGATCCTATACCATTTTGGACAAATGGTTGTCCAATCTCTTCCTAAAATCTCCAGTGATGAAGCACCACCAGTTTCTGGAAGCAAGGTGTTAGATCTCTCTTTAATGATCTTTCACCTATTAATTCTTGTCCAACCTTGGGTGCTTTGGAAAATAGATCTTTCTTTTCTGTGACAGCCCATCAATTACTGAAAAAATGTTATCATATGAATCTTAGTCTTTCTCTGTTAGATTTCATGTTCCCAGTTCCTGCAACCGGTTCACCATACACTTTATTTTCCAGTACGCTAATCATCTTTGTTGCTGTTCTCTGAACTCTTTCTAGAGTCTCATCAACTATTCAGTGGGAAGTTTGGAATGGTTTGATAAGTTAAAGATTTAATATTTTCTTTTTATATCCTTATTTCACCCTTCACTTTTTAAAGTATGTAAAGCATGTAAAATTAGTAAAATACACTATTTAGAACATTCCACTAGAAGGCTCAGTTTTAAACCAATCAGAATAGAGCTGGAAGGGACCTTGAAGGTCTTCTAGTCCAACCCCCTGATCAAGCAGGAGACCCCATACCATTTCAGACAAGTGACTGTCTAGTTTCTTCTCTAGTGATGAAGCACCTATAATTTCTGAGGGCAAGCTGTTCCACTGGTTAATTGTCTTCACTGTTAGGAAGTTTCTCCTTGCTCTTCTCTGAGCTTTTTCCAAAGTCTCAACATCTTTTTTGTAATGTGGTGACCAAAACTGGATGCAGTATTCCATATCATTTACATGTAATACATACGTAATTTGGGGCTTCCTGGGGCATACGCTCAATATATTCCATTTTAAGTGTCTCTATTTCCGTGATTTTTTATTTTTTTCCTCTTAGATCATTAAGAATTTTAAAATTTCTAAAAAATTAAAATATAAACTGTTTTTTAAATGTTTAGTTGAAAAAAATTAAAAAGAATTTTATAAAAAAAATGAAAAAAAGAATTTTAAAATTGAAGATTTAAAATTGAAAATGGAATTTAAAATCAAAAAGAAATTTTAAGGTTGAAAAAAGATTTAAAAATAAAAAGAATAAAAATGCCAAATGGCAGCATTTCAGAAGCCGCCTGATCTTGGGAAGCATTAGAGCGCTCGGAGACGGCGAAAATCAGCTGTTCCGTTGCGCCAAAGTCTCTCCCTCGGGAGAAGAGGGAGAGACGAGCTTGTCTGGGTAGAGGTAGAGCTCCCCTGTGATTCCCTCAACCAGTTTGGGGGTTAATGGGGTGAGATCCCTCGGAGCCCAGGCTTTCTCCGCTCCCAGGACGCTTTCACTCCATAAGGGAGTGGAACTAGACGCGACAACTACATCTGCTGCTTAGATGGGACTGTGAGTATTTTTTCTTTAAGAAGCAGGCAGAGCGAAACAGGAGGATTTGAATTTTCAAGTTGGATTTTAACTTTAACTCAGACTCATTATCTTCTTCAAGTTTTAAGCTGAAATGGAGTAAAAATGGCACTGGAATGTTGCTTTCTTATATGAACTGACAGTTTTGGAAAGTTGCTACATTTTGCAACATAGCAAGAGATACAATTTGCAATTGATTCTAACCAGTACCTGATTTTGTGTATTTGAGAGCTTGCCCCTTTTTTTTACTGAAGGACAAGGAACTCTGGGAGAAAAACTTTGTACTCAAGGTGCCTAATTTGAAATTGTATTATGATGCGGTGGTCTTGACATGGGTTAGCGATTGGCTTAATTTAACTAATAAAAGAATACTTCACCTTGAGGGTTGGGACTTGGTTTGTGGATGGCATGCATATTTGCTTTATGATAGAAAGGTGGGCAGGGCTTTTAAATCTCATATTCTTAGAAGTGCCTTGCTGCGTGTCTGGAAAAAGTATTATTATAAGTTAAATTATAAAATACCAATTTGGGGAATTCCCAGACACGCGATAGAAGGCGTATCTATGGGAGTGAGTTTGGATATGTTTTCCTATAAGGAATTACTTAGATTGGAAGGGTATAATTGGTAACTTAAATCATTAGATGAGTTAAAACAAGAAAACATAAGTTACTCTTGGTTTCAATATACCCAATTGAAAGCTAGGTGGAAGCTGGATCAGAAGGTTGGCATCACAACTACAGATGAAAACTTAATAAAACAAATTAGAGATTTAAATCGTGCACATATAAAGAGGATATATAATGTTTTAATTGAATTGGATTCGGAAACGGAATTAGTTAAAGATTGTATGATAAAGTGGGCACAAAATATTCAGGAACCAATTCCATTGGATATTTGGGAGGTAATCTGGGTTAGAAATGTTAAATTTACACAGGCTCAAAATTTAAGAGAAAATTTTTATAACATGTTTTATAGATGGCATTTGGATCCCAAAAAGTTGTCTAACATGTATCCTAACCTACAGTCTAAATGCTGGAGATGTGGTAGTTTAGATGCCACCTATTTTCATATGTGGTGGACTTGCAGAAATATAAAAGCTTTTTGGGTTAAAATTTGGTGGAACATTCAAAAGATTTTTAAGAGAAAGATAAAGTTCTCTCCGCAATTGTTTTTATTGGGCATTGTTGTAGATTGTGATGTTAAAGAAACCAATTTGATGTTGAATTTGATAACAGCAGCACGGTTACTGGTGGGACAATATTGGAAGAAGGATAGTTTGCCTACTATAGAAGAATGGGTGTTTAAAGTATCAAATCTTGCAGAAATGTCTAAGATTTCTGCTTATTTGAAGGATCATTCACAAGAAAGATATATTTCAGTTTGGAGGAGATGGATAGATTATATTCAGAATAAATATGCGACTAAAAAATTCCACTTAGCTTATGAGTAGATTTTAGAGGGATATTGTTATTAATTTTAGTATTACTATTGATTATATTTTTGCTTAAGTTATTATTATTATGTTTTTAATAATTTGAATGTATCTATGTTAAAGGGGAGTTAAAGCACATTATGAATTTGGTTAATTTTATAACGGATCATTTTAGTTAGAATATGATTATTATATCTATAACCTGGTATTCAGCTCTGGGAAGTGGGGGGGAAGGGGGGTGGTTTGGGGTGGGGGGTTTTGGGGATATGTATTGTAAAAAAAATTTTTTAAACTCTTTAATAAAAAAATGAAAAATTGAAAAAAGCAATTTAAAATTGGAAAAAATTAAAATCTGACAGATTTTTTTAAAAATAACCAGAAATTTTAAATATTTAAGAATTTACAATAGTTCTTGACTCATGAAATTAGATTTATTTCTTTAAGCTCGGAATCTAGTATAATAGAGTAACAGAGTTGAAGGGACCTATACTATTTTGGACAAATGGCTGTCCAATCTCATCTCAAAAACCTTCAGTGATAGGGCACCTACACCTTTTGTCTAGCTCTGGAAGTTTTATTCCAAAATTTGCTCATTCCAAGCTTGGAAGGTTTGTGATCAAAATATGTGGCATACATCAGTTTGCTTCAGTAAACATTTCAGAATTATGACATGGAGAATTTCTCTCCACCTACATCCTCACATAAACTACAGGTGAAACTCGAAAAATTAGAATATCATGCAAAAGTTCATTTATTTCAGTAATGCAACTTAAAAGGGGAAACTAATATATGAGATAGACTCATTACATGCAAAGCAAGATAGTTCAAGCCATGATTTGTCATAATTGTGATGATTATGGCGTACAGCTCATGAAAACCCCAAATCCACAATCTCAGAAAATTAGAATATTACATGCAATCAATAAAACAAGGAGTGTACATAGAACAATATCGGACCTCTGAAAAGTATAAGCATGGTTTGGGCCCCTTTTGCAGCAATTACTGCCTCAATGCGGCATGGCATGGAAGCTATCAGCCTATGGCACTGCTGAGGTGTTATGGAAGACCAGGATGCTTCAATAGTGGCCTTCAGCTCTTCTGCATTGTTCGGTCTCATGTCTCTCATCTTTCTCTTGGCAATGCCCCATTCAGGTCAGGCGAGTTTGCTGGCCAATCAAGTACAGTAATCCCACGGTCATTGAACCAGGTTTTGGTGCTTTTGGCAGTGTGGGCAGGTGCCACGTCCTGCTGGAAAATGAAGTCAGCATCCACATAAAGCTCGTCTGCGGAAGGATGCATGAAGTGCTCCAAAATCTCCTGGTAGATGGCTGTGTTGACCCTGGACTTAATGAAGCACAGTGGACCAACACCAGCAGATGACATGGCTTCCCAAATCAACACAGACTGTGGAAACTTCACACTGGACTTCAAGCATCTTGCAGTTTGTGCCTCTCCATTCTTCCTCCAGACTCTGGGTCCTTGGTTTCCAAATGAGATGCAAAAGTTGCTCTCATCAGAAAAGAGGACTTTGGACCACTGAGCAACAGACCAGGTCTGTTTTTCTTTAGCCCAGGTAAGACGCTTCTGATGTTGTTTGTTGTTCAGGAACAGCTTGACAAGAGGAATACGACATTTGAAGCCCATGTCCAGGATCCGTCTGTGTGTGGTGGCTCTTGATGCACTGACTCCAGCCTCAGTCCACTCCTTCTGAAAGTCCCCAACACTTTTGAATGGCTTTTTCCTGACAATCCTCTCCAGGCTACAGTCATTTAAAGGCTCAGGAACCCTTTGCAGGTGTTATGGCTTAATTAGCTGATTAGAGTGGGACACTTTGAGCCTAGAATATTGCACCTTTTCACAATATTCTAATTTTCTGAGATTGTAGATTTGGGGTTTTCATGAGCTGTAAGCCATAATCATCACAATTATGACAAATCACGGCTTGAAATATCTTGCTTTGCATGTAATGAGTCTATCTCATATATTAGTTTCCCCTTTTCGAGTTTCACCTGTACCTTGTCATAAATTAAAATAGTTTTCTTCGCAGATTTTCTAAAATTGCTAAATTAAAGCTGCAGTGATCTCTAAGGAAGATATTGAAACAGGGAATTTTATTGTCAATAAATTTTAATTACAATTTTGAGAATGATTTCTTACCTGCAAAATTGTTTCATTGATCTCTCTTTCCAGTAAAGGAACAAATTTATAATTTCGAAATTCAGCTACCTCATTCTTTCTGAGCTCAAGAAGCCAAGATCTTTTGGATCTATTAAATTCCTCATCAGAAACAAAATTAAATTCTTTCTGCAATTGCTCCAATCTAAAGAAATCTGGGATGGAAGCATCACCACATGGAGTAATCTGAAAAAGAAAGAGCTTTATACATTTAAAGAAAACTGTAACTGTTTTTTAGTTTGTGTATACGTATGTATGTGCACACACGCACAAACACATACACAGAGTGTTTCTGTGGGCAACATGGAAAAAAATAGAATAGAGTATCATGGATTAGAAGATCAGAATGAAGAATAGAATAGAATAGAATAGAATAGAATAGAATAGAATAGAATAGAATAGAATAGAATAGAATAGAATAGAATAGAATAGAATAGAATAGAATAGAATAGTTCTTTACTGGCCAAGTGTATGTCATGGATGCTGTTCCCCAAAAGCAAGCTTTGCAATACAGAAAACCTGACATTAGCTAATGGGGGATGGAGGAGAGGAAAAGGAGATGTGTACCCCTTACCTCTCATGAAAGACATTTTAGGCCACCTGCCCAAAGAGAAGTTTTTCATCAAACTGGACTTGAGGGAGGCTTACTACTGGATGTGAAATAAAGAAGGCAACGAGTGGAAAACAGCATTTAACTGTCTAGGCTGATTCCAGTTACGAATCCTTCCATTTGGGTTACTGGGGGGCCCTCCGGTGTTTGCATAGTTGATAGATGAAGTTTTGCATGACCATTTATACAAAGGGATATAGGTATTTGAATGACATTTTGATTTGCACTGAGATAATGGAGGAGCATATGTGAAGTTAGCTCAATAAACTTGGGAGGGGGGAGGCAACTATATGCGAAGCTGTCCAAGTGTGAATTTCTCAAGAGTAACTGGACTATTTGACCCTTGCCCTGAAGTTCTTTTAAATAGTTTCATCTATCGGAACCATGACAGGCATCTCACTGGGGTCCTTCTATCAAAGCAGCAGGGAAGGGACGGGGGGGGGGAACAAGTGGGCAATAAAATTTTATGTTTCTATGGTGGGAATTTGGGAGGGGGAAATGACAGCTGAAGACTGCAGAGCATATTGGTGTCAAAGAGCATATTGGAATCCAATTTGTGCTAGGCTTCTTCAAGACTGTTTGCCCTGAGTGTGGCATTTCACCAGCCTAAACACCTCAGCGTTTCCCAAATTATATCGGTGATGTCAAATTGGCTAAATGTCAGGGCCCACTTCAAAACCTCATGCCAAGAAAGCAGGACTCTTGAAACAGTTTCTTTCCAAAAGGAACTTTTATTAGGAGCTGATAACAGGCATGATAGGCAGGATCTGAGGGTTTCCCACTCAGATCAATAGGTTAAAAGAGTCCCAGCATAACCCCACCCCAATAGTACATCTGGTCAGTTTTAATGGGCCAATCCCAAGGTTTTAGATCTGCTGTGGGAAAGGAGCTGATAACGGGATCCTTTTCCATGCTTATGAGGTGTTGTTGGGTCTTTGCACCTTCCCTTCCGCAGCGAGAGATAATCCAGATGGGCAAAGGGACATTCCTTTCTCACCCCAAGGTAACATCAAGGGAGAGACAGTGGAAAAGATACATTGTTGCAAAGCAAAATAACATACCGCAGAGCCTTCCCCCCTCCCCCTTAGGAGAACAGCAGAAACCTCAGATAGAAATGAATTAGGAAAGAAATGAGATAGATCCACCCCCAGGGAAGAATGGGCTGTGACATCCTGCCCCCTAGAAAAAAGATCCACCAGGAGTTTGTCTTCCGAGTTGTTGTCTGACAAGTTGAGTGGCTCTCCCAGTGGGGTTGGAGTTTCCTTCCCCTGTTTTAATGGAGTTGGGAACTCAACGACCTCCACACTTTTCATGGCCATCTCCTTTGGTTTCATTGGGATCTTTCCAGGCTTCCTGGATGGGACTCAGTCAGGTTTCTGGACGGGGTTCCACGAGTGGCACTTGGCGGCACAGTGTCCTTCCTTCCTGCATTTGAAACATCCTCTTGCCCTTGGGGTGGTTGGCGCTTCTTTCGTTGGTTCTTGGGGTGGCTCTGCTGGCGATTTCCCCCAAGATCTCCCTCTGCATCATTGTCTTTTGGCTCGATCAATCTCTGCTTCCTCAGCTAAGATGTACCAATCTTGGAGCTGGTCTGGGTCTCCTCGAGGGATGCAGGCATCATACAAGTCATAGTTCAGGCCATCTTTGAAATGCCTGATCAAGATATCTTCCGGCCAGTTCAGCTTGCTGGTCAGGGCTCAGAATTCTTGGGTATATTCTGCTATGGGTTGTTGTCCTTACCTGACAGTTTTGATCCACTCCCAGGCTTTTCAATCAGCCAAGGGATCTTCAAATCTGTGTCTGAGGGCTGCCATGATTTGATTGAAATTCTGCAGTTCTGGGGCATCAGCATCATGGAGATACATCACCCAGCATCCAGGGCTGCTTGCACAATCCATATTTTGGCTGCGATCACTGGGTATGTCAAGACTGTATTCCTCCATATAGTTCAACACCTGGGTCAGGAAAAACCCCAGTTGGCATGGCTCCCCACAGTACTTCACTCCTAGCAACAGACCTTTCAGATAAACCGATGCCCCTTCTTTTGCCTGTGTTGGTGGCCATTTCCATCGGTTGGTGCGGCTTGTCGGAGTGGGTGGGTGGCAGCTGTAGCAATGACTGATGCTTCTTCGGTGCTGGTGGAAGGGCCTGGGACCCCCCCCCTTCATCTGTTCCTTTGGCTGAACCTAGGTAGGTGGTTCCCCGGTATGGGTCGGCTTTCTCCTTCTTCATGGAATCAAAGGCGACTCTCAAAATGTCAATAGCTTGCTCCAGGAACCGGGTGGAATGCGGCAAGCGGTCATCCTTGTCTTCACTAAGGCAAAGTGACCTCTCCATCTCGACTTTCCAGCCTGGTTGGTGACTGCCACATCTGAGTGTCACTTTCCTGGATCTCTCCTCTCAGTCCTTCTTCCCGTCACCCATTGACCACCTGGGCTTGTAGTGGTGTTCCACGATCACTACCTCCTCCGACAAGCTCAAGGATTGAGAATTATATTGGCTGGGCTCTGCTAAGTGGGATAGCTCTCCTCCCATGCAGGTCTTCCCTTTCTGTTCCGATATTGGACATCATTTGCTTAGTCCCCCAGCAAGGGTCTTTCTTCTGGGTTAACTATTACTGCAGATCCTGCCTAATGTCAAAACCTCATCCCAAACAGTTTCTTTCCAAAAGGCACTTTTATTAGGAGAAGCTGATAGCAGACATGATAGGCAGGATCTGACAGTTTCCCACTCAGGGACAGTGGAAAAGATACATTGTAGCAAAGCAAAATAACATACCACAGAGCCTTCCCCCCTCCCCCTCAGGAGAATGGCAGAACCCTCAGATAGAAATGAATTAGAAAATAAAAGATAGATTCCACACACACCCAGGGAAGAATGGGTTCTGACAGACAGACTGGTCATGGGGGAGGGATGAGAAACCAAGGAAATATTTCTGTATTGTTGCATGGGAACTTTTGGATTCTACCTGACTTTACTGCAACCAGCATCTCTTAGTAAAAATACCTTTCACTTCCAACTAAATGGAGTTGAGAGTTTTTCTTTCCTAAAGGTTTAGACTGGGGCATGTCTGATACTGTACTCTTTTTAATTTTTCAATATTAACTGCATAGTTCTTACCATTAAAATGTATATTTTCAAAGATATAATTGCAAAATGAATTAGGTGCAAATATACTTGCAAAGGTGGCTCTCTTCTTTCTTCACCCACAACTGCTTCATATTTATAAGGATTTATAAGGATATAATCTCTGAACTGTACTTTATATTTCATATGAACTAAATGATACTGAATCTATTGAATAAGAATTTCTATATATATTAAATGATACTGAGAAAACTGAATGATCATTTATTCAAGATTTTGTGGATTCTCTGGTTGTTACAAAGAAGGCTGTTTACACTAACCACAAAACTAGACTGCAAGTTTATGAGGATTGTAAACTTATTTACAAGGATTATAAAACTGTGCCCTAAATGGCAATAAAACAATGCAGATTCTTTTCATCTGCAATTATCACTCTACTTTATCCTGTGGATTAAAAATATATAAAGACTTTCTTCTTCTTTCTACTTTTTTCTTGTGGATTACAAACTTTAAAAAAACAATGTTTTTAAAGGAAAGAACCTCTTCAGTATTATTACAAACTATTTTTAATTCTTACTCTCAGCTGAGATACTATTTTTTCTTTTCATCTGAGATTTTATTTTTCTTTTCAGCTTTTATTCATCTGTCATTTTTTAATAATCTGTGGATTACAAACTATATCTAGAAGGCAATCTTATTTGCATTTAAGTTAGCCACAGGAGGGATTAAAAGGGAACTAAGAACTTCTAGAATTGACAGTAAGAATAATTAACCAGGGGAATGGCTAATCTTGAGACTTGTTTCAAATGATACCTATACTCAAAAAAGATTCAAATTTGGAAGAATGGCAGAAAGGTATTAATAAATTTGTTTGGGCAGGGAAAAGACCAAGAGTAAAATTTAAGATAATGCAAGATGTACGTGAAAGAGGTGGTCTTAAAATTCCCAATTTTAAACTATATTATGAGGCTGCTGCTTTATCATCAATTAGTGATTGGTTTAATTTAACACAAGGGAGATTATTGAATATTGAGGGATGTGATTTATTATTTGGTTGGCATGCATATTTATTGTATGATAAGAAGGTGGATAATGTTTTTAAGACACTTATATTAAGGTATGCCCTGTTGCGAGTTTGGAAAAAATATTGATATAAGTTAAATTATAAAATACCAATTTGGGCAATACCTAAACATGCAATAGAAAATACCGTATTATCCGGCATATAAGACGACTTGGCGTATAAACGACCCCCGACTTTTGAGAAGATTTTCAAGATTTTTCGTCTTATACGCCGGAAAATACTTACATGCCAGTTGCCAAGTGTCCGACACAAGCCCGATTCAGACCCGTCTGATGCAGATGGTGCAAAGCCCTGCCGGTTCCCGCCCGACGCTGGACGGCTCCGCTGGTGCCGCCTCGAGAGGGAAGGGCGTGAGGCGCCTGCCACAGCTGCCCGAGGACTCCTTAGCAGCCGGGGAGCGTGCGCGTGCGCAGGACTGCCCTGCCGGCTCCCGCCCGACGCCAGCCTGCCCTGCTTCCTCCACAGTGAGAGGGGAGGGCGTGCCTTCCCGGGCTCGCTGACTTGCAGCCACGCCGGAGCCGAAAGGGGCTTTTCCTTCCACCCACCCTTTGGAATAAATGCAAGAGCTGCGTTTACACGACGTGCTCTTCCAGGCCAGACTCTGCAAACGGCACGCCAGAAGCCGCAACCACCGCGGGAACTCCGAGTCCCCACCTTTCGGCAGCCTGCACGGCCGAGCGCAATCTGCTTATGCTCAGATGCCGCTTGGGCGAGGGGGAGGAGCTTCCTGCCACTCCCGGGGTCTGGCGTTTGCAAGGGGGAGGGGAAGGGGCTTAGAGGCTCTTGGGGGTGGGAAGGGAGAGTCACGTTGGAGGGGGGACTGGACTAAGGAGGCTTGAAGTTGCTTTGCAAGAACGGGGGCGCTCGATTGATTTATGTACTATTTTCCGGCGTATAAGACGACTGGGCATATAAGACGACCCCCCAACTTTTGAGAAGATTTTCATGGGTTAAAAAGTCGTCTTATACGCCGGAAAATACGGTATAAGTCTGGGATTTAAACATGATGTGACTACATATAAAGAAATTCGTAGAATGGAAAGGAATGTATGGCAATTAAAGCCATTTAATATTTTAAAAGAAGAAAAAATAGTGCAGACTGGGTTTCAGTATGGGCAGTTACAAGCTAGATGGAAGTAAGATCAGACAGTTGGTATTTTGACAACTGATGAAAATTTGGTTAAATAAGAGATCAAAGTCCAGCGCATATAAGGAGGATATATAATGCACTGATAGAAATAGATTCAGAAATGGAACTTGTTAAAGACTGCATGATAAAATAGGCCCAGAATTTTCAGGAGCCCATGATGGATATCTGGGAAAAGATATGGGTCAGAAATGTAAAATTTACACAGGCACAAAATTTAAGAGAGAATTTTTATAAAATGTTTTATAGATGGCATTTAGATCCTAAAAAATTAGCAAGTATGTATCCGAATTATCAGCCTAAATGTTGAAGGTGTGGTTGTGATGATGCAACTTATTATCATATATGGTGGACTTGTAAAAAAGTTAAAGTTTTTTGGATTAAAATTTGGTGGAACATGCAGAAGATATTTAAGAAAAAGATAAGGTTTTCTCCACAGTTATTTCTTTTGGGTATTATTACAGATTGTACTATTATAGATACTAAATTGATGTTGAATTTAACTACGGCAGCAAGACTTTTGGTAGCGCAATATTGGAAGAAGGAGGAACTGCCTACTATAGAAGAGTGGACTTTAAAAGTTTCAAACCTGGTGGAAATGGCAAAGATTTCAGCATATTTGAAAGAACAATTGCAACAGAGATATATTTTGGAATGGAGAAGATGGATTGATTATATTCAGAATAAATATAAGACTAAAAAGTTTCATTTAGCATATGAATAAGTATTAGTATTATATGATGTATTATTAGTTAGTTATTATTATTTAGTTATTTAGTTATGTTTAAGAGGAGTTAAAGTGCGATAGAATTTAAAGTGGTTTTTTTTAGTTAGTTAGCATATTTTAGCTTAGGTTGGTAAAAGTTAATACCCTGTATTCAGCTCGGGGAAGTCGGGGGGAGGGGGAGGGAGGGGAGGGTGGGAGTTTATGTTTTCAAAATGTATTTTAAAACTTTTCAATAAAAAAACCCCTGGAGTTTTCAAAGAAGAGATCCGACAGTCATTTGTCTGGAATGGTATAGCACTCCATGTTTGAGTAGGCGATTGGACAAGAAGGTCCCTTCAAATACTGTTATTCTAAAAAAAACACCTAACATTTAAGAACAGAATTTTTTTAGTTTAAATAAAAAAATTCAGTTTAAATTTTAAAAAATTCTTCTAAATTTTGGGGAATTTTGAAAATTTTTATTTTTAAGTAAACTAGAATTTTTAGAATTTTTGAAAAGATACTTCTAAATTTTTAAATATTTTTGTATTTCTGAAATTATTTAGAAATAATTCTTGATTTAATTTTTTAAAATTTTTGGAAAAATCTTTTAAAGTTTTGAACATTTTGGAAAATTTTGAGATTTTTAATTTTTAAATGAGCTAGTCATGAAAAGAAAAATAGTCATGGAAAAAGATTGATGCTATTTTGATTTGAGTAAAGTATGTTCCATGTATGTACTCATGCCCATAGAAGACCCAAATTACACATCTATCAAATGTAAACTAAATGGATTACTTGAAGAAAAAGTGAAAAATCTTCAGGCAACTCTAGCCACTCTGAGGCTCATCTTAAACACAATAACAAACAACTACCAGAAGAAATGAACCTGTACATGAACCTTTACGCACAGACTAATGGAAATGTGTCATTCATAGAAGAAAACAACAACCAAGAGCATTGTCCTTGCTGTCTAGTGCTATCCAGCACAGTGCAGCCCCACTGGAGCTAAGCAACTGATTTCACATCCTTCGCCTGGAGAAAGCATACAGACACCCAGAGAAGGGACATCAAATGTTACTGTGACTGGAAAAAAAGTACCCCAAACTTTCTGTCAGAACTATTTAACTTCTTAGACAGTGAAACACCGCTTGGACCTCTGGCCCAAAATCAAATCTCACCTTTCCCTGGGTTCTGCCATACTCCCAAGGGGGAGGGGAGATGTGCCTGCAGGATTATTGTCTTTGCTTCATTTCCACTACAATGTAACATTTTGCTTTGTTTATTGCCTGTGTCCTCTACCTGCCAGCTGTAATTTGCTTCCTGCGTTATCTCTCTCTCTGAACTCTATCTTCCTAAACTGTCAGCTAGAACAAGGGAGAAAATAAGAGATGTAACCTCAGTGCCTGGTTTATGTCTACGCTCTAAGAGGAAGGTGTGAAGAAGCCGCCAACCATCACTGTGTGAGCTGGAGACGGTCTGATTTTATCTCCCCCTTTCCCACGATGGACTTAACCTCTGAGGATTGGCCATCCCGCATTGGGCAGGTGGACTATGGGGTGGGGTCTTGTATGGGGATACTTTAATCTATCGCTCTGTGTGAGAAATCTCACGTCTATTATGCCTGCTATCAACTACTCTTAATAAAAGTTCCTGTTGGAAGAAATCGCTTCCAAGATTTTGCTTTCTTAAGATGTGGGATTGAGGTTGATCCTGACACTTTCCCAAGGAAAAAAAAAGACAAGTGCTGGTGATAGGAGATTCACTTCTCAGGGGAATGCAACCAGCAGTTTGTAGACCAGCTAACCAATCTAGGGATGTATGTTGTCTCCCTGGAGTGAAAAACAAAGATGTGCCTGAGAGAAGTACTAAAATAATCAAGCCCCAAGATTACTATCCCTTTTCTCTTGTTCATGTGGTGACAAATGACACAACAATGAACCTGAAAACAACATCAAGAGACTAGGAGCAGCTAGATGTATCTGTCCATAGTTGTAGGAGGATTTTTGACAGATAGGAAGTAACAGGTGAAGCTAGAAAAAATTATATTTAATACTGGGATATTACTACTAGTGCCTTTCAGGGGTCACTCCTTTCTCCATTGTTCTTCTCTATATATACCAATGACTGCATGTCTAGGGATTGTTCTATTAAGTACTGAAGTTTGCAGATGATACAACAGTCATTGGTTTCATTCAAGTTGGTGATGAATCTGCATATAGATTGGAGGTTGGACAACTAGTCCTGTGGTGCAGCTAGAACAATCTGGAGCTAGACATGCCATGTTTCCCCGAAAATAAGACCAGGTCTTTTTTTTGCCTCCAAAAGAAGCACCAGATCTTATTTTCAGGGTATGTCTTACTCACCTCCAGCTCCAACAGCCACACTCAGCAAGTCCACTTCTTCTGTAGGTGAAGGAGCAGCTTCATTCTACAGCTGCATTCCAGCCTGCATTTTGCAGCCAAGCTTTTCCAGAAGCCCTATGCAGCCCAAGAACCGAGCTATGGATTCAATCCATAGTTCGGTTCTCAGCTGCAGAGGTCTTTTTTTTTAATCCCATTTATATCCCACCCTTCTCCAAAGACTCAGGGCAGCTTACAATTTAAAGCACAAATCAATGCAGAACCCAGCTATGGATTGAATCCATAGCTCAGTTCTTGGCTGCAGAGTCCTTCTGGAAAGGCCTGTGACTAAGAAATATACGCCTGGCTGCAGAAGACGCCACAGAAGAAGTGGGCCGGTGAGGAGAGGCCTGACTGCAAGGTAAGTGGGTGTGGGGCACATGGGGCAGCTCCACACCACCACTGCCCTAGGTTGATTTGTAGGTGTGTGCCTTGCCCCAAAACTAGGGCTTATTTTTGGGATAGGGCTTATATTAGACCCATCCCCCAAAATCAAGCTAGGACTTATTTTCAGGGTAGGCCTTACTTTGTATTCTACCACATCTTGCTATATTTGACAGCACAGCAGAATTCTTCACATTTTTCTGTAACTGTCTGGTTTGGTACAGCAACCAAACAGGAGAGGTGCAGACTTCAATAATGGTTAGAACTGCAAAAAGAACAACTACAACCAGCCAGCCTTCATAGAAGACCTTTATGTTACGCAGGTCAGAAGGGGGGCTGAGAAAATATCTACAGACCCTCCACATCCTGCACATAAAATGTTTCAACTCCTCCCCTTGGGACACCATTACAGGGTATAAGGACCTGCCCCAGCTGTCCCTCAGGAAAGCAAAACTCCTGACTCCACTGAATTGAGTCAAAAGAACTTTTACTGAGAGAAAGTGGATGCAGTAAACTCAGGCAAAATCTGAGAGCCTCATGCAAAGCTCAAAGCAATTCTTCCATTTCCCCAAACGCATTCCCTCAACCAGTCCACCGGCAGCCAATGTGATGCCATAGGGTTGTTTTGAGAATGCTGAGGTGCTAGACAAATAACAGGACACCCTTGGCACATGACAGCCTTGAAACCAGGCTGAAACTAGCTGGAAGAGAGCCTGCTCTGTCTCCAATGACAATCCTCACCTTTAATTCCCAAGCTGTTACAGCAAAAGTGAAAGCATATGAAAGATGCCAGCAAACCTTCCTCCTCCCCCTTCCATTGAATGGCAGGACACAATGCTAGACCTGACATAGTTTTGCATATCAAAACAACCAGACAAAGAGACAAGGTTTTTTTCCTCATGTCATCACTCTGCTGAACACCTAATTCACATACTACCATCTATTGTCTATGTACATTTACCCATATTGTATGGCTGTAGCATTATTATTATCCTTCTTATCTTCTTTACTACCCCTTCTTTATTGTTATGATGATGATGATGATGATGATGTTGATTACTCTGTTGCTTTGCATGTACACTGACAGCTTCTGTACTGGAGACAAATTCCTTGTTTGTCTGATCACACTTGGCCAAAGTATTCTATTCTAACTGTAAATAAATCAAATCTGTCCTTTTTAATGCAACCAAAACACTAGAAAATTATAATTAAAACTTCTATAAAGGTAGAAAACAATTGTATGCAGTGAATACATTTCAAATTGGCAGTTCTAGATCTTTCTTAAAAATGCACGGCACGAAATACCTAACTATCCAATGTTAATTATTGTGCAGATAAAACTTTGTTTTTTACTGTAACTTGGATTTTATTTTGTTGGTTATTGCTTCTTCTATGAAATATGTTCATATGGGCAAAGGAAAACACAAGAGAAGTAAGGTAGGTCAAGTTTGCAAACTGAGGCAAATCAAGCCACTAAAACTCCAGATACTCCACTAGTAGACACTCTGAGTTTCAATGTTGAACATGCAAATCTCCTATTAAACATCACAAATCTCTATCTAAACAAAACACAGCAAGGAAGATGAAGGGCAAGACTGATGGCAAGGGCAATGGTAGCATGACATGCAAAGAACAAAAAATAAAACTCAGAGAAGTCAGTCCCTGCTTTCTCTGGAACTGAAAAACTGATTTTATATCATCCTCCAGGAAGGAACTATGCAAAGTCAAGTGTTCCAGTGATAAGAAGGTGCTCAAACATCCCCAGATAAATAAAAGGCATGTGTTGCTGATTAGTGATTTACTACTCAGAGGAACAGAGTTATCTATTTGTATACCTGACAATATCTTAAGGCATGGGTGTCAAACTCGCCACATCACGTGATGTGTCACAACATATTACTTTTTTGCATTGCCGGAGCTGGGGTAGGTGCAGCCTCCATATGATGCAATTGGCCCACAGGCCGGCAGTTTGACACCCCTGTCTTAAGAGAAGTGAATTGTCTCCCAGGTGCAAAGATGTGACAGAGAGGCTCACTAAAATAATTTAAGTCCACTGATTTCTATCCCTTTCTAAATTTACATGTCAGGACAAATCATACAACTAAGAGCCTGAAATCATTTTCAAAAGACTATGAACAACTAGACAGAAAAGCAAAGTAACTGGGTGCCCAGATTGTGTTGTCATCTATTCTCCGGATGAAAGGTCAACAACCAACCAATGAGGAAATGGAGCATTTTAGAAATAAACCACTGGCTCAAAGAATGGTGCCATCATAAGACCATGGATTACACTACCTATAGCAGACATGTCAAACACAAGGCCCGGGGGCCGGATCTGGCCTGCGAAGTGGTTTCATGTGGCCCGCAAAGCCATCCTGGAAACAGTGAGGGAACGGCTCCCACTACCTTGGCCCCGGCCCAGGCCAGCCAGAAGCCAATGTACAATTTCGTGGTGGCCATCTATGCTGAAATACATTCAGTCTTAGCTCCACAAGGCCGACTGGAACCAGTGAGGGACTGGCCCATGCCACATTGGCACTGCCCCCTGGGTGCACGCTGGGGAGGTATCACCCTTTGTGAGGAATGAAGAAATGTACCATCGCTTGGAAGTGGCCAGCATATGACCCTGCCTACTTTGGGCAGGCTAGGGCCTGGGCAGTGTTGCGCTTCTCTTCAGATTCGTGCCACCCGGCTCAGCCTCTCAGCACTGTCAGGAAAGTGCCCCACTGCCTGCCAAAACCAGGCAGGCTGGGGGCTGGGCAGCATTGCGCAGGTAACATCGACTCTCACACTGCTCATGGCATCCCCTCCCCCAGAGCCCACCAAGCCGGATATGTGAAGTAGGCGAGGGCCATGTGCTGGCCACTTCCAGGCAATGGTGCATTTCTTCATTTCTCACGAAGGATGACACTTCCCCACCTGCGTTTCTTGCCTGTTTTTCTCCCTCCCTCATCTCAAATATTTTCCTACCACTCTGTTCTAGGAAGGAAGGAAGGAAGGAAGGAAGGAAGGAAGGGAGGGAGGGAGGGAGGGAGGGAGGGAGGGAGGGAGAGGGAGGGTCTGAGGGAAGTCCTGCCTTAGTCCTGCCCTGCTGCCCTTTCACCATCCCCTTGCCCCCTCCTCCTGGCCTATCCTGGGGGGGTGTCTCCGATCCTATTGCTAAGGAAGCTTTGGATACAAAGCCAGGTCTCCTCCCATGGAGAGGGAGTGGGCCTCCCTCTTGACTTTGCCCTCGTACCCATCATGAGCAACCTGGCTAAGGAGAGCAAGCACAGCAGCAGCAGCCTTGAGGAGGTAAGTGCAGCTGGGTGCCCCCTTGGGGAAGTGGGGCTGGGCTTAGTGCCGTGGGTTCTTGATGGCTGGGCTGGGCATTTGACCTCCATGCCACGGTCCAACCCCCCCCAAGGCCTGACAGGAACAGTGAGGCTCCTCCAGTGGACCATGCCTTGGCACTTGCCCCGGTCCCATCTTCTGCCAGAGACCCTCAGATCTGTCCCACTCCTGCCCAGGCCCCCATTGGCACCCTTGATGTGGATGATGTAGAGCTGGCCACGCCCACCCAGTAGGCCACGCAGACCCTGGCCACACCCACCTGGCCCGCCAAGGGCAACTGGAATGCTGATGCGGCCCTCAATGAAATTGAGTTTGACACCCCTGACCTATAGGAAGGGCTTCTAGCAAAAGACAGACTTCACCTCATGATGACCAGCAAGAATTAGGGAAACAACTGGCTCAACACCTCCAAAGGGCTTTAAACTAAAACTGAAGGGGGAAGGAAACCAATTTGTAGGTCACCCAAAACACAAAAGTTCAAAGCCCAGACTTCTTTTCTAATGAAACACTCAATGCATCCAAGAATTATTTGGATGACAACCACCTGTGCACACATGTAAGGAATAAGGCTATTAATTATGTTATCCTGTATCACTAACTTTTCAGGTAAGGCTTTGGGAAAATATAGGATAAAAATATCTGGAAGTTCAGCATCATGAATGATAGAAAGTTCTTACTTTTAAAAACTGCATCAGGGCTGTGTTGCTTGGATCATTAGGATCAGGTTTTGTATCAGTCACCCACTTGGCTAATTTCTTCATGTCAGTTAATCCAGATGCACCAATTGATGCAATAGCATCCACTTTTTTTAAGGAACTGAAATTTTGACATAAGAGTGAAAACAATTGGTTAAAAGAAGTCTTCCAAATGTTTTCAAAGAAAGAAAAAATTAAAGAACCTCTATGGTTGGTGTTCCTAGTTACTGTGTTTTCCCGAAGTAAGGCCTACCCCGAAAATAAGCCCTAGCTTGAATTTTGGGTTGGGGGGATGGGCCTAATATAAGCCCTACTCCAAAAATAAGTCCTAATTTTGGGATGAGGCACACACCTAAAAGCTAGGGTGGCGGTGGGGGTGTGGAGCTGCCCCACATGCCCCGCACCAATTTACCTTGCAGCCTGGCCTCTCCTCACTTCTTCTGTGGTGTCTTTTGCAGCCAAGCCTGCATTTCTCAGTCACAGGCCTTTCTGAAAGGACTCTTCAGCCAAAAACCGAGCTATGGATTCAATCCATAGCTTGGCTCTGTAAGACCTCTCCAGACCTCTTGAATCCATAGCTCGGTACTCGGCTGCATAGGCCTTTTGGAAAGGCCTGACTGCAAAATGCAGGCTGGAATGCAGCTGCAGAATGAAGCTGCTCCTTCAGCCATAGAAAAAGTAGACCTGATGGGTGTGGCCATCGGAGCCGGTGGTAAAACATCCCCCGAAAATAAGACCTGATGCCTCTTTTGGAGGCTAAATAAATAAATAAATAAGACCTGGTGTAAGGGCCCATTTAAATCTACATATTAAGAAAACAGAACTCTTGGAAATGGTCTCTTCCAACAGGAATTTTTATTAAGAGAAATTGACTGTAGGCATGCTAGACAGGATCTGAAGGATCCCTCCACCATTCAATGTTTTAAAATGTTCCCAAGCAGCCCCCCACCCCGCAGTTCTTTCGGGCAATTCAAACTGGCAGATTTCCAGGTGTTAACTGCAGGAAAAATAACATCAGTCCGGCTCCGTTGGCACAATCATTCAAACCTCTCTTTACCCAGATCCCAGGTGTTGCATCTCCTCCCCACTTTTCCCTTGCTGCCGGTAAAGAGGAGAAGTTCAGAGGGGCATAGGATGAAAGGCAGATGGCCACACTGTTATGGTTAGCAGACCCGAAGTGAATCAACAAAAGGTTACTTTGTAGTGAACAGAGGAAGTGAAAGTAGTAAAAACCCCATGCATACCCCCCTCCCCCTTAGTAGCATGATGGAATCCAGGAGATAGTAAGAATTGGTTTTTATATCAGAGAAGATAGATAGAAATGAAATATAACTGGATTCTGACACCTGGTCTTATTTTCGGGGAAACATGGTTATGGATTGTCAATTTTGTATAAACTCATTAATTTGCCTTTTCAAATAAAATTTACAGTCAAACAGCTTTACAAAGACTTCCCGTTATTTCACAAGACTCACTACTGTTGAAGATGTGTACAGTTTAACAAGCTCACACTAAGTTAATAAAAAGAAATCTCCTGAAATATTTTTATTCAATGAAATATCATTGTGCTTGAAATAGTACACAGTACCAGTGAAGAGTACTACAAGAGACAATAATGTTCACATGCAGACAAAATATGTTAAAACATATTTCAACTTC
Source organism: Vipera ursinii (assembly GCF_947247035.1). NCBI lineage: Eukaryota > Metazoa > Chordata > Lepidosauria > Squamata > Viperidae > Vipera > Vipera ursinii. Next base: position 21,429,209 of record NC_139521.1, on the reverse strand, counting down.
TGGCTAAAACAATGATCTCTAAGTATTACTCCAAAAATTATGCAGTCAGACAGAACATTTTTTTTCTCTCTAGGAAAGAAAGGGCTTATGGAGGACTTATTGAACTGAACTCTGTTGAAGTTCACTACCTTGAAAGATTAGAATTCTTCTGCAAGACTGGAGGAACCAGTGGTATCCCATTTACTCCAACTGCCCATGACACACTGCATGATACTTTACCAGAAGTCATTAAAATCATATTATTACTACCATCTGCTTCAAATGAAAATGAAACACCTGCAAGAAGAGATAAAAAAGCCCAGATTTGATAAATCAACCGTGGTTTGTGTTCTTTTGAACCAACCAATAAAAATATATCATTTGCATGGTCTCTTTTTTATTGAAAAGTTTTACAGTACATTTTTTAAAAGACAAAACCCCTCCCAACCCCCTCCCCTCTCCCCAAACCTCCCCAACTCTTCCCTCCCCTCCCCCTCCCCCCCTCCCCGACTTCCCAGAGCTAAATACAGGGTATAAAAATACAAACAATCATAGTCTACCATATGCAAACAACAATAAAATATTAAGTTCTATCTATTTGCATGGTCTTTAATGCTCTTGTATTTTTTCTTAGTTGGAAGGAAGGAAGGAAGGAAGGAAGGAAGGAAGGAAGGAAGGAAGGAAGGAAGGAAGGAAGGAAGGAAGGAAGGAAGGAAGGAAGGAAACTAGTTTTTAGCAAGTTTTGGAGGTCTATCAAAGATGGTTGTAAGGCCTGAACACCTCAAGTTTCCTAAGAGATGATGGTTAAGTCTATGGACATACTGTATAAGTATTTGGACCTAGCACTAAAACCACAATATGTCAATTATATTAGCTGGGTTGCAGTTCTCTGAACATCAACAAATAAGAAATGGAACAATCTCTGTACCACTGCCCACTCCTTCATGGTCCAGCGTCACACACTGGTCACTGCTGAATTCAATATCTTCAATTGGAGCTCTTCCTGTCAGAACAGTCATCTCTGGGATGGGCACAAATACTTCCATTAACAAGTTAGCACTGCCGAGTCCAATTGTTTCATAAAGCTGTAATAAAGGGAAGAAATTATTCCAATCTCTAATCACTTTAAGTGTTTGGGAGTTATATTTAATTCATACTATGATCTCAAACATGTTCTCATAGCCATAAATAACTATATGTATTTCAAGGGACTATAGAAGGTTGGTATTAGTTAGAATTGCTTGTCTCTCACTATGCATCATAATATCAGGACTACACAGTAAATATATACTCTAGCTTGGGATATACTAGAATGGTAATTAGATGGGCTTCCTTTCCCTGACAAGTGAAAGTAGAGAAGCAGGTGATTCTCATTTGAGAATCCAGCTCTTAAGGAGCAAAAGCCACTAGATCACGGATTCCAAAATCAGCAACTGTGGAGGATACACAAGGAATACTATTAAATTATCATTGTATATACTGTACATAACTAGTTGGGGTGAAAATTTTAAAGAATTTTATTTGAAGCAGATAGTGGTACAAGCCGTATAGAAGTGCAAAATAAAAAAGAACAAAAATAAAAGCAAGAGAAATTGAGCATATAACCTATATTCTATACAAGAAAGTGAGGGTAGCTTTGTCCAGGAACAGAATTTCATTATGAAAAGAACCTTATATCATTTAAATCCATAGACCAAAAATTACTAAATTTTTCTGTGGAAACTAAATTTAAATGACTGAAATTAGGATTTCTTCAGAACTCTTGCCATAGATAAGACTATTTATGTTCTACTGTTTCTCTATGTGTTTAACACAATAACTTACTTGCAATTTTAAACTCTCTGGCCAATTGAATATTTGCACATTAAAAATTTGCCCAAAATGAATTCTAAAGTCAGAGCTCATCTGTCGAGAAACTGTTCTAGACACCTCTTTGGAATTAAAAAGAATTTTTAAGAAGAGAGATCTTTTCTTCACATCTTCACGTCTTGCAACTTCAGATCTACAAACAGATTAACAAGTAAATAAAACATTCATATTGTTTGAATGATAATAAAGAATAGCAGAGAAAGAATTAGAGAAGATAACAAAACAGAATGATTGTAGTAAAAGGCACCTTGAGTGTAATCGCAAAACAAAGGGAGCACCATTTGAACACCACCGACACCATTGACAAAATCAACATCAATCAATTGCAAAAGGCAGTTTTATTTGGAACAGTTTACATCCTGCAACAATTTAACCCCATCAAATGTAAACATCTGGCTATCTGATGTCCTTGGAAAGGACCTGACAGGTGGACAAAAATGCCAACTCCTGTCTAAACAACTGACTGACTGAGCAACTAAACAAAGTAATTTATTCATTTTATGTATTGCCCAACTTCCAGCAAGTCTGGGCAGTTTTGTGTTTGAGATGTTTCACAAGGTTTTGATAACTAAAATATGTGTTTAAAATAAGATAGTCTTCACTCTATGCTGTGTGTACAATCCCTTTTTCACATCTCTAAGATGTCCCAATTATCTAACAATTGAATAGAACATACAAAATCTAAAATATATATGCTTAACTTGTTGGACTGAGTAGTGGATTTAGGAGTTTATAACTTGCTCCTCTCTTATGCTCAAAATATGCAGTTGTGTGATCTATTTTTCCCCTGTGCACAAGGGCTAAATATTATCCAATATTGATCTTGATCCATCTTAGGCCCAGTACTCTTTAATATCTTTATAAATAACTTAGATGAGGGAATAGAAGGGAAACTCATCAAATTTGCAGATGACACTAAACTGGCAGGAATAGCCAACATGCTGAGCCAAGCTCAGGATCCAAAAATATCTTGACAAACTATTCTATTCTATTCTATTCTATTCTATTCTATTCTATTCTATTCTATTCTATTCTATTCTATTCTATTCTATTCTATTCTATCATGTTAACAAATGCAATAAAAGGTGTATCTGAGGCATTATGCAGAAAGCACAGGTCCATACAATAAAAAACAGCATCCATTGATGCTTGGTGCCTTGGTGGAGCAGTGGGCTAATGCCTGCTTAAGTAACACCAGCTGCCTGCAATTAGTGCAGGTTCGCATCCCACCAGGCTCAAGGTTGACTCAGCCTTCCATCCTTCCGAGGTAGGTAAAATGAGGACCCAGATTGTTGGGGGCAATAAGCTGACTTTGTAATAATGCCGCTTGGGGTGTGTGTGAAAGCCCTAATAAGCAGGCATATACATAGAATGAAGGCTACTGCTAAGCTTGTAAGCCGCCCTGAGTCTTCGGAGAAGGGCGGGATATAAATGGGATTAAAATAAATAAATAAATAAGAATCAGATAAACTATGGAAATAGGATAACTTCATCTACAAATGCAGAGGACAAGAGACTTCTAGAGAGGAGGGAAAAAACTCTTCAGCTGCCAACATCCCCACATGTATTTTGGAGGAATCCCCCATTATAAAAGTTCTAAAGCATAGGGTCTTACTCCAAAATAAAATTATGCATCACTACCTTAGGTCCACATTCTGCCATCTTGAAAAATAGAGGCTAGAGGCTAGCTGCAGAACAGCTGCCAAAGACATGGCCCAAAAGGCCACAATATTGCTTCCTTGGAGGAGGAAAGGGCTGAAATTGCTTTTTTTGTTTTGTTTTCTTTTTAACAAGGAAATTTTCAATTGAAAAATAGGAAAAATCACATCCTGCCTGCTGAATGCTAGGGATATTATCTTCAAATACTTTTTGGCCCACAACTGTGGGACTGAAAACAGAATGTTCCCTTGCTAAGTTTCTGGCATGAATGAACAGTCTTTACTTCCAAACATCTGGCTGCCATTCCAGGCATTAAAAAAATAAACATCTTAGGAACTGATTTGGAGAGTCAGCAACATTTTCAAATCTTAGCTTTCTGCTGACTTTTCAAAAAAGTAACCATTTCCAGTTTATATAAAATGAGAAGGAACAAATATTTGAATGTTTTAATTATTATCAACATGTAAACAGAATCCTCTTATATTAAAATACATTGGCAGGTCAGCCAATGTTAAAACATGAATCTCATTTAGAAATTGTTGTGTTTCTCCAACATGACTTAAAAGAGGCAGTTATAAGACCATAACTGAAAAAAATCCATCTGGGTCTGGGAGCTTTGTAATTACAGGCCAATCTCCAATCTTCCATTTTTGAATAAAAATAAATAATTAAAAAAATGATGGCTCCATACCTCTTGCTGCACTTGAATGAAATTAATCATCTGGACTTTTTCCAATCAAGCATGCTTTGGTTGCTTTGGTGAACTTTGGGGAAATTTGATGGAAGATGTGATCCTGCGGAATCTTTCTGGGATGGGTGGGCTTTAGGCCCTGCCCATCTCACTATCTAAGTGACTCTGGGCAGTTAGAAATGTCATAAAATAATAAAAAAGAATGTGGTGCTGAGGAAACTGTGGTTTGACACTTAGGTAGCTGACTGCTGATTTCCTATTAGGCACAATTTAGGGTGCTGAGTTGATCTTCAAAGCCTTAAAAGACCCTGGTGTATACTATGCCCAGGGACTTAGAACAGCAGGAGAAGCCCTCCTGTACTGCAGAAAATGTCAAGAAAAGAATTGTCGCGAAGTTCAGGACTGGTTTTAATTGTAACTAGATTCTAGTGATATTTTGATTTCATGTTAATATGGCTTACCTAGGACAAGCCTCATTCGGAGTGATGGTCCCCACCAAGCTTAACTCAGGGATTAGAACTGGTTCTCCAGGCTGCCTTCGGTTCTCAGCAGCTCTTCTGCGAACTTGCAGCTCCACCTGCTGTTGGTCAACTGGGAGAGGTGGAAGAGGCTTCAGAGGTTCCTCCATTTGCTCAAATTCTTCATCTTCCAAGTGTTGATTTGATTTCTTTTTTTGTTTCTTTCGATTTTTCTATATGAGTGAAATGATGTTTTTGATTTTGGTGGGTCTCTCATGCATGGATTTTGTTGGACTGACCATTTTTATCTTTAATTATTTGATAAATGAATGTGATAAATAATTCATTTGGTGGCTGGGTGTTAATAATTTTTACTACAGTTATTCTATTATTACAAGTGTATAATTACTTGTTTTTTTTAAAAAATTGGAATTTAGGAATACATTCCAACAAATAAATTCTAGAAATTTATTCCTAGGAATAAATTCCTACTTTATCCTTAAAAATGGCTTGATGTCAATGGAGACTCTCAATCATCCAGGTCATGGTTGTCCCAAAGGTTTTTTCCAAAAGACAACTGGAGTTCCTTGGTTTTTTCTTTGAAGATATTTCACATTTCATCCAAGAAGTTACCTGAAGAAGCTTCATAGATGAGAAGCAAAACATTTTCAAAGAAAAAATCAAGAAAGTCCTGTTGCCTTTTGGAAAAGCACCTTTGGGTTAAAAGTGGCTTTGATGTAGAACATCAACTTTATTTTTTAATTAGATATATATTCTGCTTTTCTTTCAGGAGCTGAAGAAAAATATACACAGCACTCTTATTTTTCAGATGACTACAATCCTCTTATAAAATACTGGCCTGATAGACAGACTGAGCTTATGTAGTGAGGGGGGATTGAATCTAGTACTGAAACACACTGCCACTAACATTTGACGGTCATGGTAAATAATAGCATAGAAAGCACCCTCCTAATGTTGATTAGATTCATATGGAAAGGATTAAGTAGATTTGGCTCTTGTCCGTATTAACACCATAACAGGCTAAAAAGACAGAGTGTAAAAATGATTCATTCTATGTCATAGTTAATCATCCAGGACACCATTGCCTACACTGGCCATCTCTAAACCAGTCTTTCTCAATTATGGCATCTTTAAGTTGTGTGGACTTCAACTCCCAGAATTCTCCAGCTAGCAGGCTGTTGAAGTACACATACAATATTTTAAAGTTCCAGGGTTGAGAAACACTGTGCTAGACAACTGAACCCATGCCCAATCTCTTTCCCACATTAGCCAACATAGTATGTGAACAAAAAACACTTCCCATGCACAATGATGCTGACTCAGACCTGTGCCTTCTTCCATGATTTCCATGCTCGAAGTTCTGTTTTATATTCATCCATTTTCTTTTCATGCTCTTCACTATTTTCTTCTAGTAATTCATCTATTTCAGCCCGAATTTCTGCCTCAAAGGCCTTTTCATCTAACTTCAGGTCAACTTCTTCCCTTCAAATAGTAATAAAAACAAAGCCATAAATAAAAAGAGTGTTGGTATACTACATTCGTATTTTTTGCCATGCCATGTCAATCCTTTTTATTAGCTTATAATATAAAATACAAAAATACAAAAGCAAATAATAGGAAAAATAGGGGAGGGAAAAGGGAAAAGTGTAGAAAAGAAGGGAGAACAAAGAAAAGGCATTGACTTCCAACTCCCTTGGGTGCAGTAAAATAAGAAGTAACATCGAACCTCAACTTTTTACTTTTACATAATAGTATAAACTAGCCATTTCTATAACAGATCTATCTAATCAATAAAACCCAAAATCAAAGTTTCACTTTTTTTCACCTCAAGCACAGAGTCCAGAAGCATTTCCAAATAGAAACAAAAGTACTTGTGTTTTTTCTTTTATCAAAGCAGTCAATTTAGCCATCTCTGCTAACTCCATCAGCTTTTGCAACCATTCATTCTTTGTGGGGATTAAAGCATCCTTCCATTTTTGTGCATAAAGTAATCTTGCTGCCATCAACATATATAACATCAAACTTCCAATTTTTTCCCAAGTCTTTTTCCATTAAACCCAAAAGAAAAGTTTCTGGTTTTATCTTTATATTCACTTTAAGAATCTTCTGTATTAGAATATGAATCCTACTCCAATATTTTTTGCTTTATTACATGTCCACCATAAATGATAAAAAACTCCCTTCTTTACATTTGCATTTCCAACATTTCTTTGAATGCCTTTATACATTCTTGATAACTTATGTGGTATTAAATATCAATGATACTTCATCTTATAAAAATTTTCTTTTAAACTGTAATTTAATGTAAAATTTAAATCTTTCATCAGGACCCTATCAGGACCCACTTCAATCCCACATCTTAAGAAAGCAGAACTCTTGGAAACAATTTCTTCCAACAGGAACTTTTATTAAGAGCAGTTGGTAGCAGGCATAATAGACAGGATCTGAGATTTCCCACGCAGAGCAATAGGTTAAGGTATCCCCAAGCAAGACCCCACCCCATAGTTCATCCGGCCAGTGTGGGACAGCCAATTCCCAGGTGTTAGGTCCATCGTGAGAAAAGGGGAGATAACACTGACCCATCTCCGGTTCACACAGCGATGGTTGGGTGGCTCTTCACACCTTCCTCTGAGAGCACAGAAATAAACCAGGCACGGAGTTACATTCCTTATTCTCTCCCTTGTTCTAGCTGACAGTTTAGGGAGAGAAAGTTCAGAGAGAGATATAACGCAGAAAAGCAAAATGTTACATTGTAGCAGATAGAGGAAGCAGAGGCAATAAACAAAAGCAAAATGTTACATTGTAACAGACAGAGGAAGCAGAGGCAATAAACCCATGGGCACAATCTCCCTCCCCCTTGGGAGTCTGGCAGAATGCAGGGAAAGGTGAGATTTGATTTTGGGTCAGAGGGGATAGATATAAATGAAATAGGAATGGGTTCTGACATCCTGCCCCCCTTAAAAATAGGAGAGATCCACCTGTAGAGAAACAAAACAGGTATAGAGATTAGTTGGGTTTGTTGGGATATTCTGTATGAAACTTCTTAAGCAACTTGGGTGTTCTAAAGTGACGTTTGTGGACCAATTCATTCTGTGAGGAGGGAAGGTGTTTACATGCCACTAGATTTTGGGTTGCTCCATGGTGTTTCCTAGAATCCAGGATTTCTTTTACCTTGAAGTGTTGTTCTCCTTCAACCATGATAGGAGGTGGTGGGTTTTTTTTCGTAGGGGTGACTGTTGTTCTATTTTTTAATAAACTGCAGTGAAAAACTGGGTGTATCTGCCTAAGATTTGTGGGTAATTCTAATTCTACTGTTACTGGGTTAATGATTCTTTTAATTGGAAAAGGTCCAATATAAGTTTTTTAAAGAGTTGTATGGATTTAAGGTATTTTGTGGATAAATATACCATCTCTCCCACCCTGAATCGAATCCTTTTTTTGTCTGCTTGTACTTTGTATGCTTGTCTAGCTTCATCTAAAGCTTTCCTGACAATTGGCCAGATGTTTTCTAATTGTGCAATCCAATCCTTCAGTGATAGGATTACTGGTTCATTTGGGGTTAGTTCTGGCATGGGGTTGAAACTTTGACCAGTAGCTATTTGAAAAGGAGTGTAACCTGTGCTGGAGTACACTTCATTATTATATGCCACTTCTGTGAAAGGTAGTAGGTCCGTCCAATTTGTTTGCTGGACATTAATAAAGCATCTTAAATATTGCTCAAGTACTGACTTCGAATGTTCAGCTGAACCCCCCGTCTGAGGATGATGACTAGATGACAGTCCTTGGGTGGTTCCTAAAAGGGATAAAAATTCTATCAAAAATGCTGACGTAAATTGCACCCCATCAGATATGATGTGTTGTGGTGCCCCATGCAATATGTAAATATGCTGCATGAAACCTTTCGCTAAGGCTTTTGTGGTGGGGATCTTCTGGCAAGGGATGAAGTGCACCTGTTTGGAAAACAAGTCTGTGACCATCCAGATTACAGTGTTCCCATTGCTTTTTGGTAATTCCACTATAAAATCCGTGGCTATCTCTTTCCATGGGGCTGAGAGGTTTTCCAGTGGTTGTAACTGTCCTGGCGACTTCCCTTGCAGCCTCTAAGCCGTCGCGCAAGTTGGCAGCTGGCCACGTAGCTTTCTATGTCCTTTTTAATGTATGGCCACAAAAATTGCCGTTTAGTTAAGTGTAGGGTTTTTACAAACCCAAAATGTCCTGCTGAATTTGTATCATGGCACAACTGCATGAAATTGATCATCTGGATGGCAGGTATATATAACTTCTCACCCAACCAGGGTAGTACATCTTTGATTGTGCACAAATGTCTATTTTTCTGGAACCATTCATCAGTTTCCAAAGACTTCCAAAATTCTATTCCAGTTTGGCTATCCACCTGCAACTATATTTTAGCTTGGGTCCTGGTGGTTACTGGAGCTGCCAGTTGTTGTTTGGGCATAAATGGTTTAGAGTCAGTGGCCTGTGGAGCATGCGAGATAATGCTTCAGCCAAGAAATTCTTCCCCCTCGGTAAATGTTTGAGAGTGAAATGGAATCAGTGAAAATGTTGGGACCAGCGGGCTTGCTTAGGAGTGAATTTCCTGGATGTTTTTAGTGCTTCTAAATTTTTGTGGTCTGTTCAGACCTGGAAGGGGATTTTATTTCCTTGAAGGAAATGGCACCATATAAGTAATGACCACCTCATAGTGTACGCCTCCTTTTCCCACACAGCCGAACGTTGTTCTGTCTATGTGAGTTTCCTGGATGTATATGCACATGGTTGCAATACCCCCTCATCATTTTCCTGTAATAATATAGCTCCCACTGCCACATCACTCGCGTCTGCCTGTATTACAGAAGTGTTATCGGGATCTGGGTGTCTCAGTACAGATTCGACAGAAAAAAGCCTCTTTAGCCTCTCAAATGCTGCTTGACATTCCATTATCCACTTCAGGGGCTGGCTGGGTTTCACTGGGGACCCCCCCCCCCTTCGTTTTCAATAAGTTTGTGAGGGGCAGGGCTATTTGGGCAAATGAAGGGATGAATTGGCGGTAGAAGTTTGCAAACCCCAGGAAACTTTGCAATTGCTTCCTTGTGTGTGGGAGTGCCCATTCTAATACTGCCCTGATTTTCTCAGGGTCTCTTTCGATGCCCTGTGGGGATATACAATATGCCAGGTAGTCTATTCTTTCCTGGTGGAATTCACATTTCAATAATTTTGCATATAGGTGGGCAGCCTGCAGTTTTTTTAGAACTGCTCTGACTAGGTTAATATGCTCCTCTTTGGTCTCAGTGAAGATAAGGATGTCATCTAGGTATACCAGGACCCCCTTATTTAGGTGCTCTCTTAGTACTTCATTAACTAATTGCATAAAAACTGCGGGGGGCCTTTGCAGTCAAAATGGCAGGACTTTGAACTGGTAGCAACCCATTGGGCAATTGAATGCAGTCTGTTCTGTACCAGCCTACTACCGGCCCTGCAGATAAGGCAGGGACAACCCCTTTTACAAGAAGGCAAGAGGCTGGAACTAAGCCTGCCAAATTTATTAACATAAAAACATAAACAGAGCAAAGAGAACAAACACGAACCATGAAACAGGAACTATTCAAACGGTTGCCTTCAGCAAACCAGCCCTCCCACACATTCCCCTTTTATACAGTTCAGGGCGTGGCTTCTCTCTGCCTCCTTCCGAGGTGCCCCATTGCCTTCCTCTGTTTACTCCTGATTGACTGCCTCCTGCGTCGGGCGTCCTTGAACAGGGCCAGCTGTGGGTCATCTTCATCCACGCTGTCAGGCTCACACAGCTGGGTCTGCGTCATGACCAGGTGGGAGGGGCCTGGCTGAGGGCTCTCATCAGCAAGCTCTTCAACCCAGTCAGCAACCTCTCCAACACCCCCCTCCTCCTCCTCTGAATCATCCGACCCAAATGCTGAACCCACAGGCTGACCCTGAATCACAACACAGACTTCCATTCATCCCCTTCCTTAATCCTAATGCGGTAGTATGCTTCTTTCAGGTCTAGTTTGGTAAAAATCCTTTCTTTCGATAGGTGGGATAGCATATCCTTCATTAGGGGTAGGGGATACAAATTACATTCACTAATTGTGTTAAGGACCCTATAATCCACGCACAGATGCAGAGTTCCATCCTTCTTCTCACTGAACAGGACCAGGGCGGCCACTTTGGGTTTGGCAGGCTCAATAAATCCCCTTTCTAGGTTTTTTTCAATGAATCTTTCCATCTCCTTCATTTCTTTGGGGCTCATGGAGTACAGCCTGGGCTTCAGAAGTTTTTCCCCAGGTTTGAATTCTATAGCACAGTCTGTGGGGAAGCTCATCTGCCCGTTCCTCACTGAAAACTTCAGCAAGGTCCCTGTATTCTCCCAGTATTTCTGGTAACCCCTTCGCTTCCCCCACTGATGCTGTCTCCTCTCTTTGGGTTAGGGGGGTGCTTTGGGGTTTTAAGCTACTATGCTCCCCCTCTGGGAAGTTGAGTTCAGCTGTCCTCCAATTTATCCAGGGGTTCCATTTCTTCAGCCATTCCAGTCCTAAAATCATTGGGCATTCCATGCTTGGGGTCACTACAAACGTTATGTCTTCCTCATGAGTCCCCAGGGACAGGTGAGCTGGTAAGGTGGCTAGGGTAGATGGTACCCAAACTGCTATGCACCCATCTAGCTGGCCAAAAGAGATTGGTTGCTTTAGTCTCCTCACCAGAATGCCCAAATTTCCCACCAGCGTCGGGCTGATGATGTAGCGGGTGCAGCCAGATTCTATTAGGGCTTTTACTTTGACGGCTTCGGGCATGGAGGAAGCTAATAAAGTCACTGTCTTAAGGATGGGTTGAATGGATCCACTTACCAAGGTTTCTCCCTCCAAGCTGTCTTCCGAGGCAGGGGTTGGAGATTCTACAGCCTCTGTCCTCCTCATGACAGGTTCTTTTGAGTTGCCTTGTGACTTTCCTGGTCTCCTGGAGGGTGATGTCTCTGGTTTGCACTGAGGGGCTTTTGAACAGCATTCTGCAGTGCAGTGGCCCTCTTTCCCACATTTGAAATAGCCTGTTGATTTCTTAGCCATCAATGGTGGTTTCGCTGGCTGGCGTGTTTGCTCGGGCGGTGTGCGGGCCTATGGTTTTCCCCAGTGGTGCCTTTTTAGTAGGTCTATCTCTGCTTCCTCTGCCAGGACATACCAGTCATTGAGATGGTGTAGATCTCCCCGAGACAGGTAAGCATCATACAGGTCGTAGTTTAGCCTGTCTTTGAAATGGCTAAGTAGGATGTCTTCCGGCCAGTTCAGCTTACTGGCAATGGCTCGGAATTCTTGGGTATATTCAGCCACCGGCCGTCTGCCCTCACTCACCGTTTTGATTCTCTCCTGGGCCTTACGATCAGCCAAAGTGTCCTCAAACCGCCTCCTCAAGGATGACAAAAAATCGGTTTAAATCGTTGAGTTCTGGGGCGTTGGAGTCATGCAGGTTCACCACCCAGTCTGCAGCTGGTCCGTCCAGGGTGGATTGCATGATGTGGATGCGGGCTTTGTCACTGGGAATGTCCCATCCATATTCTTCCATATAACTGAGGACATGGGTTAGGAAAAACCCCAAGCATGGTGGCTCTCCCCTGAATTTTGCTTCCAGGGGCAGTAGTCTTTGAATGGATCGGAGTCTGCGCAGTGGGTGGTATTGCCTCACATCCTGATCCCCATCTGTGGTTCAGTGGGGGGTGGGTGCTGCTGAGGCGGCAGCTCCTGGTCCAGCGGACTGCCTTGGTGTTGCAAGTTCTGGATCACCCCCGCTGTCTCTCCAGTTGCAGGCCCAGGCGCTGCTGTGGCTGCGGTATTCAGGTTTCTCCTCTCTTAGTGAGCTAAGGGTTTTCTTCATCAGGTCAATAGCTTTCTCTAGGATCCACTCCGCATGGGGTGCATAACTCCCCTCCTCTTCACTGATGTGCAGGGAGCTCTCCATCTGTTGCCTCCATTTGGGTTGGTGGCCGCCCTGCCTCAGGGTCACTTTCCTCAATGCCTTTTCCCACTCGCTTTGCCTTCCAATTCTCATTGACCACCACAGTTTGTGATTGTGCGACTCCACCACCTCTTTCCCGGAGGAATATGACACTTCAGCTTCTGATCATTGGTGGGGTTTTGTTTGGGGGAAAAGTTCCCTTTCCATGGGGCTTTCCTCCTTCCTTGTCTCATCATTAGACATTGTATTTTTTGCAAAGTCCCCCGGTAAGGTTCTTCCTTCCAGGTTGACTCTTAATGCAGATCCTGTCTAATGTCAGAACCCACTCCAATCCACATCTTAGGAAAGAAGAACTCTTGGAGACAAGTTTGTCCAAGCAGGAACTTTTACTAAAACATAGATGACAGTGGATAGCATACACAGGATCTGAAAACTGCCTCACAGATTGGTACTTTTAAAGTGTCCCCAAGTAAAAACCCCTCTCCTCAGTCCATTTGGTCAGTCCCGGATCAGTCAAGTTTCAGGTGTCAAAACCCCTCATGGGAAAAGAAAAACACCAGTACCAGGACCTGCAACGGCCTGAAGAGGCGGTCCGGTCCTGCAACAGCCTGCGATGGAGCTGTAACTGCCTGGGACAGCCTAGAAAGGCGGTCCGGATGGTGAGGCTCCTGGACTTATGGTTGCCGATCTCATCTGCCCATCCATTAGATTGGCGAGCTTCCCCCCCCGACAGAGGTTTTTTTGTTTGTTTGTTTTGGATGGCACCATTTGGAACCCTCCTGGACTGGTTTGGAAGGTGGAACATCTGGGACCACTTGAAGCTAAAAATGGAAGTGGGGCATGCCGGATGGTGCCTGAGATGGGGGTTATCTCCTCGGGGGTCATACGTGAAATCTGAGATGACCCTCCTCCATTTTCTTTATCCGGAGACTTACTACAGCCCCTTGGTCGTGATGATATCTAGGACATGGAGATGGATGAATTATCACCGTTCATCACCGGAGCTGCGAAGTCCACCACCAATAAACTATTCTACCAGCCATCGGACTCTCTCTCCTTCTGCGACCTACCCAGAGCTGAATAGTGGTTTTCCTTGAGACTGGAAGATCTTGGTCAGTGTGAGAGGGTGACCATGTTTTCAGGAGCCACTGTTTCTGCTCTGTGGATTTAATATGCATTTTGTTCCAGCCAACTCGTTCTTTGCTCTTATTTCTTCCTTTTGATGGCTTACACCAGAAATGAGCTACTTGCCCTGAGAGCTTCACCCCTCTCTCAGATGTGGCCATCCAACCTGCGCCGCCATTTCCTTAATGACGGGTCTTGGGACCCCGAGAGGTGGCATGGTGCAAAAAAGAGGCTTTTGGGTTTTCTTTTAAAAAATTTTGAGGGGTTAGGGAGGGGGGAGGGTCAGGCCCGGCAGAATGAGGGGAAGATTCTACCGGTCCTTTCTCAGTCTCGGTTGACTGATGGCCGCGGCAATATGGGGGCCGGGGAAAGTCTTGGGACCCAGGGGGATGGGGTAGGGATAGCGATCCCCACGGTGATTGGGAATGGCGGCAGATGGATGAACAGAGGGCCATATCGTAATCTGGGATCACGCCCCCGCTATTTTCGAGCTGTGGCGCGCTCTGACCCTCTGGCTCTCACCTGCTCTCCCAAGGAAGGGGGAGGGCAGACACCTGAGCTCAGGCTGATTTATTTGAATGCCAGGTCTGTTGTGAATAAAGCTCCCCTCATCCATGATTTGATCGAGGAAGGAGGCCACTACCCCTCAGATAGACGGATGTGAGTCCCTCCTCTTAAAGTGGCGTCCTGGTGGTCAGTTGGGCCTGTTGCTTGCATACCTCTCTCCAAGCTGTGTAGCAACGGCTCTGCCCAGGCTACTTGACACCCTCTCGGGATTGGCGGTTGAACTTCCCAGACTTATGGTTCTGGGAGATTTTAATCTGCCTTCCCTGGGCGGTACGTCGGAGGTGGCCCAAGAGTTCATGGCTTCCATGATGGCCATGGACCTGACCCAAATTATTCAGGACCCGACTCACGAGGGGGGAAACACGCCTGATCTTATTTTTATCTCTGGGCAGTGGCTTAATGGTCTGGAGGGGGTTACTCCAACATCTCAACCCCTTTCATGGACAGACCATTATCTCCTGCAGTTAGGTCTCCGTCACGTTACCCCCTGCTGCCGGGAGGCGGAACCGACCAGATGGTTATGCCCCAGGCGCCTGATGGACCCAGATAGGTTCCAGACAGTGCTTGGATTGATTCCTACCTCCCTCTCCCACAGCCCGGTCAAGGCCTTAGTTAATGCCTGGCAACAGGCTGCTTCGGAGGCTCTCAACCGCATTGTGCCTTTGCGGCCTCTGACCCGGCGCAGGTCCTGGCTTGCTCCTTGGTTCTCCAAGGACCTGTGGGAGATGAAACGCCGGAGAAGAGACCTAGAGAGCACTTGGAGAACCAGTCGGTCCAAGTCTGACCCAACACAGTTAAGATCCTTTTCTAGATCTTATCTTGTGGCAATGAAGGTGGCAAAGCGTGCTTACTTCACCACCCTCATTGCGTCCGCAGATAACCGCCCAGCCGCCCTGTTTAGGGTGGCCCGCTCCCTTTTAAATCAAGGGACGGGAGAGGAACCCTTACAAGGACGGGCTGAGGAATTTAGTAAATATCTGGTGGACAAAATTGCTCAGATTCGGGCTGGTCTGGACTCTGACTGAGCAGTATTTTACGAGAGGAAAACGATGGGTCTAGTCGAGAACATTTGGGAAGAGTTTGATCCTGTGACTCCGGATGAAGTGGACAGGATCATGGGGAAATTAAGTGCCGCCACATGTCTGTTGGACCCGTGTCCCTCCTGGCTGGTCTATGTGTCTCGGGAGGTTACACGAGACTGGCTCCTAGCAGTTATCAATGCCTCACTGAGTGAAGGGTACTTCCCTGCCGCCTTGAAAGAGGCAGTGGTAAGGCCCCTCCTTAAGAAACCTGCATTGGAACCAGCTATTTTAAATAACTTTCATCCTGTTTCCAACCTTCGCTTTCTTGTGAAGGTTGTTGAGAGTGTGGTGGCACGGCAGCTCCCTTTGGTCCTGGAGGAAACTGAGTATCTGGATCCATACCAATCGGGTTTCAGGCCCGGGTATAGTACAGAGACAGCATTGGTCACGCTGGTGAATGATCTCTGGCGGGCCTGAGATAGGGGTTATTCCTCTGTCCTGGTCCTATTAGATCTCTCAGCAGCTTTTGATACCATCGACCACGGTATCTTGCCGCGTCGTCTTGAGGGGTTGGGAGTGGAAGGCACCGTTTTGTGGTGGTTCTCCTCCTACTTCTTGGGCCGTTCGCAGATGGTGTTGACAGGGGGGCAGAGGTCAACCCCTAGGCCCCTTAGCTGTGGAGTGCCTCAGGGGTCGGTACTCTCGCCTCTCCTGTTCAACATCTATATGAGGCTGCTGGGAGAGATCATCCGTGGCTTCGGGGTGAAGTATCATCAATATGCTGATGATACCCAGCTTTTCATCTCCACCCCAAACCAACCCAGTGATGCCCTCGATGTGATATCCCGTTGCCTGGAAGCAGTACAGATTTGGATGGGAAGGAACAGGCTCCGGCTCAACCCGGCCAAGACTGAGTGGCTTTACGTACCGGCATCTTGTTTAGTCCAAGAGGTTCCATCTTTGGTTATAGGAGGAGAGATATTACCTCCCGTTGATAGAGCATGCAATCTAGGCGTCCTCCTGGATTCACGACTCAGTTTTGAAGATCATATTGGAGTCGTGGCTAGGGGGGCATTTGCCCAGGTTTGCCTGGTATGCCAGTTGCGCCCCTTTCTGGACCGAGATGCCCTACGTACAGTCACCCATGCACTCGTTACCTCACGTATAGATTGCTGCAATGCTGTCTACATGGGGCTACCCTTAAAAACCACCCGGAGACTTCAGCTGGTGCAGAGTGCGGCCGCGCGGGTAGTGATGGGAACAACCCGATACTCCCATATTACATCCCTCCTGCGTGAGCTGTATTGGTTACCGGTTGTCCTCCGGGTGAGATTTAAGGTGCTGGTACTTACCTTTAAAGTCCTACATGGCTTAGGCCTGGGATACTTGCAGGACCATCTGCTGCCGGGAACGACTTCCCATCGCCCAGTACACTTACACAGAGAAGGCCTCCTCAGGGTACCGTCGGCTAGACAATGTTGGTTAGCGACCCCCAGGGGGAGAGCCTTCTCTGTGGGACCACCAGCCCTATGGAACCAACTCCCCCGAGCTTCAGATGGCCCCAGATCTCCGGTCCTTTCGCCGCGGCCTCAAAACACTCCTTTTTTCACACACACAGAGTATATGTATCTATGTATGTAGATATATATTAATTAAAGGATACAATTTATGCAGTTGAATAAGTGTTATGAAGAATATATAGGTAAAGGTTCCCCCGCACATGCGTGCTAGTCGTTTCCGACTCTAGGGGCCGGTGCTCATCTCCGTTTCATAGCCGAAGAGCCAGCGTTTGTCCGAGGACGTCTCCGTGGTCATGTGGCCGGCATGACTAGACGCCAAAGGCGCACGGAACGCTGTTACCTTCCCACCATAGTGGTCCCTATTTTTCTACTTGCATTTTTACGTGCTTTCGAACTGCTAGGTGGGCAGAAGCTGGGACGAGTAACAGGCGCTCACTCTGTTACGCAGCACTCGGGATTCGACCCGCCAAACTGCTGACCTTCTGATCGACAAGCTCAGCGTCCTAACCCACTGAGCCACCGCGTTCGGCAGCACATATACTAAAATTGGAACGATACAGAGAAGATTAGCATGGCAAAACACTCCTTTTCCACCTGGCTGACCTAGACTGACAGGGATTTTAATTATGTTTTTAATTTTTAACTCTAATTTTTAATTTATTTTAATTTTAATTTTAATTTTAACTTCTGTACTTATTGTATGTTATTGTTGTTAGCCGCCCTGAGTTCTTCGGGAGATAGGGTGGCATATAAGTCCCAATAATAAATAAATAAATAAATTTGCAACATTATTTCTTCCTCCCCTTCACATTCCATTCGGAGATACAAACCAGTATTCCCCCCCTCCCTCTTTCTTTTTTCTTCTTAGTTCAGAGGGTTTCTTCCCTGGTCTTTTGTGATGACCTCCAGGCAGGCTGAATAAACAAATCTTGCATCTAAGGGATAGAGATGGGCAACTAACAACCCTGTCTTCTTTTTTCCATCCTTGGGAATGGCAGAATCCAGCTAGGGGGTGATATTTGGGTTCTGCACAGAGAGGGAGTTAGAAATGAGATAAAAATGGATTCTGACAACAAGCATCCTTGGTAAGATGTTCATCTCAATTACAGAAATTCTACCCAATTGTGATAAATGTACTTTATCTTAATGTCCTTTTTAATATCATTCCAGAAAGGCACATAGTTATTTTGAAAGAGTTTGTGTTTGTCAATAAAAGCCCCAAATATTTCACCTTGTTCTCAACCCTAAAACCAGATCTTTTAGTTAATATATCACAATCCTGTGAGGTCATATTCACCAGTGTTTTCTGTTTATTTTAAAACCCACTAAAACCCTAAACCCATTTAATTTCCTCATCAATATTCTATATTATTTTGGGGGTCATGCAAAAATATAACTAAATCATCAGCAAATGCCCTCAATTTATAAACTTCCTCCTTGATACTTATAGTGTACCTGTTATTTTCTCATTTTGCCTGATATCTCTGTTCAAAACTTCCAACACCAAAAGAAAGAACAATGGAGACAAGGAACATCCTTGTCTCGTACCCTTTTGAATTTCACATAAATTAGTTAAATCACCGTTACTAATAATTTTTGCTTCATGTGACATATAAACAACTTTGACCCCTTGAATAAAATTCTCCAAAGTCCATTTCTTCTAGCACTTTAAGCATAAAAGTCCAATTTAGATTGTCAAAGGCCGACCCTGCATGTATTAGAACTGCCTGTTCCTCATTATGATATTGTAAATATTCAATAATATTCAAAACAATCCTCACATTATCCCTGGGTCAAAACTGTCTTTTTGGCATAAAGCCAGATTGGTCTTTGTGATATATGCCTGTAAAATTTTCTTTAATCTGTCATCAAAACGACAGCAAAGAGTTTATAGTCCTTGTTTAATAATGAGATTGCTCTGTAATTCTTTATTTTCATAGCATCTTGACCTTCCTTTGGTAGCAACACAATATTGGCTTCTTTCCTGTAATATATCATTCATTCTATCCTTTAGTGGCTGAAGAAGTTCATCTTCAAAACCTTTACTGTATAATATTGGCTTGTAAGGCCATCTGGTCCTGGAGCTTTACCTGATTTCATTTTTTAAAAAGCTTCTGATATTTCAAAGAGAGTTACTGGATCATTCAAAAGTTGTCTCTGAGTTTGTAAAAGTTTAGGCAACTGTTGTCTTAAAAGATATTCGTCTATTTTAGACATATCTAACTCCTGCTTTTATACAAATTGGAATAAAAATTAGGAAAAGACTTTTTAATAAGCTCAGTCTATTATTACATTGTTGCCTTCACAGATTTTCTCCATCATTCTCTTTTCCCTTTCCTTTCTTAGTTTATATGCCAACCATCTTCCTGGTTTATTTGCAAATACAAAGTGTCTTTGCTTTACATAATCCAGTTTTATTTCTATTTCTTGAACTGTTAACATAGACAATTGTTGCTGTAACAGCTTAATTTGATGTAAAATTTTAAACTCCATAGGTGTCTTTTGTAATTCAATTTCTGTCTAATTTCATCTTTTCCTGGGATTTTTTCTTCTCTAGGTATGCTATATTCTAACACACGATGCATTTTTCACATGGTCAATATTGGCTTTATTCAGAAAGTGTGTGTTGACTCTAAAAAATAGTAGCAAATGAGAGAAATAAATGCCAGAAAGGTTCTCTGTCTCAGTTGCTATCATGGCTTGTTGATTTTGTCCAATCTTCTTTCTTGAAAGAAGCACAAACATGAAATATCATTCCTTCAATCCTAAAAAAAATATGCTGCCCTTTTTTCCTCAAGAAATTCAATTCTTTCCTGCTAATTCTTTATGAGGTGCAAAATTAAGAGGCAGCCTTTTCATTGTCCCTTTGGACATTCCTTCTTGCAAATGCTTGAAGGGAAACAAAAGGATTACGGTAATAACCAATTTTTTGTTTGCAAATGTCAGCTGTCTTTGATTGATTGACTGACTGACTGATTATATCTCACAATATACGAAGGATACTTCTCCATGTTGTCTAGGTTATCTTAGATAACTATGAAATATTATGCAGTAAGCAGTCCAAAGGACTGAACTTGAAATGTTCTGTCTTCAAACAACTATTTAACCACACCTCCCATACTAGCATTTTATCCTGAGTTCAGAGGGAAATCATGCATTTAATTCAAAGCTATTTCAGATGATCTGACATCCAACAATCAATTTGTTGTTTTTTAAAAATTGTGCCATTGTCACATAGAAATATATTTCTCAAGCAAAGTTCCATCACTGCTGTATCTCACTGAGGAGACGAGTGGAGGGATCAATTAAACACACCTTGCACAATTGAGAATCACTTTATATTTAGAAAAAGGAGCACTCTCTGCCTTACAGATAAGCAATTTGCTGTAATATTCTTTGAGAAGTCATAATTTGTGGCTGCAATGTTGTTCCCATGTATCGTTTTTTCCCCCCAGAGAGGCTGAGAAATGCAAATGTGTGCATGCCCATTATGGATATTCATATAACATAGAATAAGACTATGAAGCTAAGCAAAATATTTTTTTTGCTCCTTTGCAGGCAGATCTCCCTACATAGATTGTTCCACTGTTTAAATATCAGATATGCAAACAATTGCATATATACAAAAAACTATTTTACTGAGTTTCTTCAACTTCATGGCTGTTATAAATGTGCTTCAGATTTAAGGGGGATAGGGATTAATTGTATAACTTGCCTTTTTTTCCCTAAGGGTTCAAAATAATTTTCTTGGGGATTTTTAATTATACTCCCACAACAACCCTGTGAGTTTTAGTACGCTAGCTCTTTGCTAGCTTCTGTTCTGTGGCAGTTTATACAGCTGCCTAAGGGGCACATAGCATGCTTAACTATTGCTTTTATTCGATTTCAGCCACTTAGCCAATTGACTTGGATGACAGAGGAAATTCCCAGCCCAACCTGGGCAGAGCTAGTTTTCCTGGAGGAAATTTTAACTTTTTGTTCTGGGAAAGCATTCAGTCATGTAGCTCTCTGTTTTTAAGCTGCAATGAGGCAGAACTATATCATCTCAATGAGATCCAACCCTTAGATTTAAGTCAGAAGTAATGAATGCAGAAAAACCCTAAATTTAATATACTAAACACTGTAATTCCTGCAAAAAGCATACTTTCTCATGAAGAGCTTCAGGGGTGTGTTAATAAACTTCTGAAAATCACGCAGGAATTTTATTTCTTTCCACACTTTGATCATGGCTTTCAGCAATGCTCGGTCTTTTTCTTGTTCATTATTGCGAAGTCTTCTTGTTTTCCTGCTCACAAATACAGACATTTCATTGCAGAGAATATATATAGTAATTGACATCAAATAACAAGTTAGCAAGATTGAAAAAATGACTATAATCAGTCAGCTGTAGTATAGCAGGTCAGATCGAATTCCAAATCTATTAATAACCAGGTTGCCAACAGGCTGCAAATTAGTTTTCTGGGAACATAATAAAATAAGTTCCCTTGGATAGTGGCAGAAAGCAATACAGGTACAATCAAGATTTTCTCTCTACAGAAGCATGGTGCCATCTTACTCAAGAAGAAACTACTACTGAAGCAGAGCTGACACTCCCTATTTCCATTACAGCCTCTACCTTATTTCAGCCCTGAAATAAAACTGGAAAAATCTTTAGGACCAAGCAAGATGTGGCCTGAGAGGTTCAATGCTCATAGAAGGCAGAGGAATGGGCAGGAGGAATAATCTTGAAGAACAGAAGGAAGAGCCATAGCCAAAATCACATTGTGATAAAATAATAATAATCTGAAACTAGGCCAGAAAAATTGAGAAAATGTCTCAAGCAAAACCCTTCCTAGTTTTGGAATAAGATGACTCACAGTGGCAAGGTTGACATGGATGGGTCAGTGCAGATGGTTAGGTGTGGCCAGGTGGATAGATGACTCAGCGCAAATGACTTGACGTGGCCAAGTGGGTGCAACTAGGTTGGCTTGGATGGTTGGGTATCAAGTGCCGAGCCAGACACTGTTTCGTTCAATCCCAGCACCACAACCTCAGAGAAATCCACAAAGCCTCCCAGAACCCACACTGGAGCCGTCAGGACCCCAAACCCCTCCTCCCTTTCCTTAGCCATAACAGGACCCCAAACCCCGCCTCCCTTTCCTTAGCCATATATTCTGCTCTTGGGGCCTGCCATTCTGTTGGGGGGAGGGGGAATTTGCACGTGCTTGGGATAACCTTCGCTTTCTATATTCCCCTCCTCCCTCCATTCCCATGAGATAGGAATGTATCTCCTTTTATCAGGGAGATGGTTGCAGAGAAACGAACTGGAAGAGATCTTGAGTGCCAACTGTGCCAGTTACCTGCTCATCAGACCTCCTGTGGATTGGTTGGATTTCAAATGGACATTATGACTTTGGTGGGAGGAGGAATATTGCTTGCTTAACATATACCGTTTGGCGGGCTTTTCCCCAGATCTCACCTTGACTTCCCTACTGTCACTGACCCCTAATAAAACTATTACAAACAGATCCAGATAAAGCAATAATTAAGAAACAAATGGAAATAATAAAGTACAAACTAAACTTAGCTGAGATGGAATTAATGGTTCAACAGATTAAATGGGTTAAACAGAATTTCTTTGAAAATGCTAACAAGCCAGGAAGATGGCTAGCATATATATTGAAAAAGGAAAAAGGAAAGAAAATGATAAAGAAACTACAGGATACAAAAGGAGAAATACAGTTTCAAAATGATGCAATGAAAAAAATTGTTAAAGAATATTATGAGACACTTTATAAGGCAAAGGAAATCTCTAATGAAAAAATATACCAGTATTTTAAAAAGGAAATTTACCAAAAATTCCCCAGAATATCCAAAATATATTGAATGAACCAATATCAATGATGGAGGTTATAGAAGCTATAAAAAGGCAAAAAAAGGATAAGACGCCGGGACTGGATGGATTACTTGCAGAATTTTACACTGTGTTACAAGATGTGTTTACTCCGATGTTGTAAGAACGGACTATTATTAAATTTGGAACAATGTGTACAAATGGCTAGAGTTAAGGAGAAACGCTGGGATGAATACCGACTGATTAGTTGATAGTTTAGAAACCTTTTACAGGATAGAATTGAAAGATACTTAATCACATTGTAGACAAATGAAATAATGTTCACTAGAAAATTCACAGATGTTATATGCACATTTTGTTACAATGTAATTTTTTTTCTTTTTCTTTTCGGTTTCCCCCCCCTTTATTTAAGGTATTACTAATAGCAATGTTGAAGCCAGGGAAGTTGTAACATGTCCACTTTTGTTTTTAATTGCATATTCAATAAAATTTGAAAAAAAAACACCTGAGTACCTGTCTTGAAAATGAATCTGGCATTGTGCAAAAGTAAACAAAAGTAAAAATGAGCATTTCATTGTAAAAAAAGAAAAAGAAAAAAAAGAAAGAACTTTCTAATGAAATTCTCCTGAAAACTAAAATACCAAAGTCATGGACTGAAGCTAATATCACTTTAATACCTAAAGAAGATACAGACTTGACACATATAAAAAATATAGACCAATTTCATTACTAAATGTAGACTATAAAATTTTTGCTTCAATAATGGCAGAAAGAATTAAGAAATTCTTGATTGAATTTATACATAGACCAAAAAGGCTTTTTGCCTAAAAGACAGATAAAAAATAATCTAAGAACAATCCTGAATGTTTTAGAGTACTATGAAGTCCATCCAGGCAAACAGATGCCTTTGATATTCCTTGATGCACAAAAAGCATTTGATAACTTAAATTAGCAATTTATGTTTCAGCAACTTGTTGAATTGGCTTTGGGGAAAACTTTATGAATGCAATCCATGCAATTTATGATAAACAGACTGCTAGAATAATTGTAAACGAACACTATACAGAAAATTTTAATATTAAAAAGGACACAAGACAGGGATGTACTTTATCCCCACTATTTATATTAAACTTGGAAGTATTGAACAGAAATATCAGACAAGATTTTGAGATTAAAGGACTGGAGATAAAGGGTCAAAAATATAAATTTCAGGCATTTGCTGATGACTTGGTCTTTATATTGGAAGAACCTCTGGAAACAAGCATGAAATTGTTGGCCGCAATAGAACAATATGGCGAGGTCGCAGGCCTGATAATAAACAGAGAAAAGACTAAAGTTTTGACAAAGAATTTAACAGAAAAACAGAAAATGCAACTTGCAAGAGAAACAAACCTTCAAATAGTTAAAAAAGTTAAGTACCTGGGAATTTACCTAACAGCAAGATGCATAACAGTAAAAGAGGACAACTATACAAAATTATTAAAACAAATAAAACTGGACTTAGAAAAGTGGGAAAATCTTCAACTGTCAATGCTGGGGAGAATAGCCACAATTAAAATGAATATCTTACAAAAAATACTTTTTTTATTTCAAACCATTCCGGTAAAATTAGAAAAAGCTGAACTGAATACTATAATATTGAAATTTATTTGTCAAGGGGAAAAAGTACGAATCAAAATGAAAATGCTACAGGAAGTTAGAGAAAGGGGAGGATTTGGACTCCCAGATTGGAAGTTATATTACCAAGCAGCTATTTTAATGTGGATTAAAGAATGGATAACACTTAGAGACAAAAGATTACTACACCTAGAGGGGGATGACCTGCAGATTGGCTGGCATGCCTTTCTGTGGTATGGGAAGAATAAAGTGCATAGATATTTCCAGAACCATGCTATAAGAAATGCACTCCTCTTAGAATGGGAAAAAATAAAAGAAAAAAATTATATTAAGATACCTGAATGGCTCTCAACAATGGAAGCCTTTGCTTACCCAAATTTAATTAACTATGACAAACTCATGACTTATAAAGATATACTGGACAATGAAGGAAAATTGAAAACTAGACAAGACTTATAACAACAAGGTATTGACTTAGCATGGTGGCCATATTTACAAATCCAAACAAGATATGAAAAATATCTGAAAACAATGGGACTCTATATGGAACAGACAGAATTTGACCGTATACTATTAAAAGCAGATGAAAAGTTGATTAAAAAGCTCTACAAATTTCTGCTTAATCTAAAGATGGAAGAAGAACAAGTTAAAGAAACAGTGATAACATGGGCAAAGAACTTTGGACATAGTATAGAGCTTGAAGAATGGGAAAAGTTATGTGACAGAAATATTAGATTAACCAAAGCTGTACCATATAAAGAAAATTTGTACAAAATGTTTTATAGATGGCACATGACACCAGTGAGACTAATGAAAATATTTAAAAATACTTCAAATGTGTGTTGGAAATGTAATCAAAGACCAGGTACTTATTATCATATCTGGTGGTCATGTCCTAAAGCTAAAAGGTTCTGGCTTAAGATACACTTATGGTTGGAGAAGATGATTAAAAAACAAATAGAATTTAAACCAGAATTGTTTCTATTAGGAATGATAGGTCCCAACTATGACAAGGAGAGCAGATACCTAATGTTACATGTATTAACAGCAGCGAGAATTGTGTATGCCCAATACTGGAAAAATGAAAAGTTACTGACTGAAGAAGTATTAATTAAGAAAATATTGGATTGTGCAGAAATAGATTAATTTTAGAGATTAAAGAAAAAGAGCATTTAGTCTACTATAGAACTTGGAATAAATTTTATCAATGGCTAGATAAGCGAGTTAGAGAGAAAGGAATGTGATATGTAATTTTGAATGTATTTGAGTAAGAAAAATACTATACATTGAAAATTTAGTATTGTTTATGATAATTTACTATACTTATTATTGTTATCAATTATTACTTTTACCATTTCTATTTATATATATTTACCCAGACAATATGCTGTTTGCCAAATATTGAATGTTATTGGGGGAAACCCCAACCCTTACCCCCAACTCTCCCTCTACCCTAACCCTAATTTCCACCCCCTTACCCCCCTCCCCAACCCTATAAAACTAATACATTTTTTCACAAAAAAAGTATCCTTTTGACACAATGCCTGTTTCAAGAGTTCTGCTTTTTTGGGTGGTTAGTTGAAGTGGGACCTCACAGGAGCCCTGCGGTGGTCAATCTGCCACCCTCGAGAACAGCTTTCCTATCACCCTCTTCCTCCTTCTAATCCTCCTCTTCTTCTGATGGACTGGAGGTCCTGTCCCCACCTCTGTCCCTTTGATCTCAGCTTTGGGATATCCTCAGTGCCTCCCCACCCCTAGTGACATAGATCCACCTCCTTAAAGTTTCCCCTGTGTGTTTGTGTGTGTGTGTATTTGCATATTTGCCAAGATATATTTTCACAATGGATTTCTATTCTATGGGATGATTTTTTACATGCCACAGGGTGCCTGCTGAATCCCCAGATTGGTGCAAAAATATTCTCAACTTGTGCAAATCTCTCTTCTCCTTGGTTGGTGAGGAGGCCATGGCCCACCTGACATGCTCATGAAAAAGAGGAGCCTTGGCAGGATGGGGGGCAGCTTCCCACCTCACCCTCACTGCCCACTTCCCCCTGCCCACCCCACTTCTGCCTTTAGCAATGGCTGTTGGGTTGAGGCCAAATAGCTCCCGGATCCACCCCAACCCCCAGCCAGATCTTCTGCTTATTTGGAAGTGACAGGGAATGATGGAGAAAGCTCAGTTCTTCACTCCCACAACTATAGACAGCAAGATCTGGAGAAGGTAAGGTTTTGTCTCCCTGGGGAAAGATATAAAACACAATAGCTGTCAACATCCAGGTGGGCTGAAACCTCCCTTTTGTTAGAATTCAGGTAGAGCTGGTTCCTCCCCATTCAGATCTTCACATCCTCCAGTCTGGAAGGAGGAGGAGGGGAGGAGGAAGAAGATGATGGGGAAGTTGTTCTTGGGGGCTGCGGATTGACCATTGTCGGGGTCCTGGGCAGGCTCCGGGCGGCTTCACAGATTTCTTTCCCTTTGAGGTTGCGGCACTGGAGTAGGACAAAATGGTTCCTGGCTCTGTGCTTGGTTCCTGGCAGTTCAAGAAGGCAAGGAGCTGGTGGGGTGCTGAGTTGTCCACACGTCCAGTTGGCTGAGGTGACTTGTTCCGCATTGACTTGGCTGCGCCCAGCCAGCCATGCCTACCCTGTGCACCCACCTGCCCATAGCCATCTATCCATGCTGACCTGACCACACCTACTCATCTGCCCATCCAGCCATACTCACTCATTTGTGCCTACTTGGTCACAATAATTTGTCCTACATCCTCCTAGTTCTCCCATAGAAGGGAAACAAGGAGGAAGAATATTCACAATTGCAGGACAGTTGAAGATCTGACAGGCTATCCCACCTGATTTGTCCCCATAAAATTTCTTTTTTCCTACCATTGTAGTTGCTCCCAAAAATGGCACAGAAGAAAAGGACATAAATAAAAGGTGTTTTATCGTAGCAGATGGTTACACAAAGAGGAACTTAGGAGAGAGTCATAAACCTTCTGCAGGCTGGCCATTATGTAATTTCAATTAAACAAAAAGATCTGCCTTACAAAATAAATACTTGAAACATCTCATGGAAAAAAGGAGGTTTTTACAAAATTCCAATGACACCAGTTCATTGCCTTTTATTAGAGCATGACTCAGGTTTTTTCCAACAACCCCTTTTTCAGCTGGACAACTTTAAATTTACAGAATGAATAATAGAACAACTATTAATCTACTCACCTTATTTCAAGCTTATATTCAGTTATGCTTTGTTGGACTACTAGGTTTGGAATTCCACTTTCGGCAGTATCCAAAATATTTTGTAAAGCATTTCTGAGAGCATGAAGCTAGAAAATAAGCTTATAAATATTAGTGTGATCTGTTTGTACCACCATATTAAACCATTATACTTCTGTATTTTTCCTTATTACTAGCAACCTTGATAGACCTGCTTTTCTATGAAAATGCCAGAAACATTCTCCAAAATAAACCTGGGAAGAACATGGAAAATATGATTTTTGACATTTATTATTTTTCAATATTATTGTCTTGCCTTTATTGTTGCTTTTATTGTAAAATATATTCTTCCCAATTCTGAAGGCCAAGATTTATAATTCTAACCAATATATCTATCAATCAAATACCTAAAAGCAAAGAAGACAATGAATCATTCACACAAAGTAAACTTGGTATTTAAATCTTTTCAGAATTCAACCTTAATTACCATCTACTATTCATCTGAGAGTTTACTTGAACTTATTTTAACAGCACTTCAAAGACTGAATATTCAACATATTTCATTTTAGAGCAGAGGTCCCCAACCTTTTGGGTACCAGGGACTGGTTCCATGGAGAGTGCGTGGTTTTGTGTGCCTCCTGCATCTCATGGATGGGGCTTTGCTTGTTTGTGCGGCATGGTTGCTGGCATGCTGGCATACCGAGCATGCTGTGGCCTGGTACCGGTCCATGGACCAGGCATTGAGGACCACTGTTTTAGAGGACAGGATATGTATTATTATGTTTCAAGCCATGAAGTCGCAGGACCTGTCCAAAAAATTGGGCAGCCATTTGTCTGGTGGAATGGGACTATTAGGCTCTGACCCTTGGCAGCGCCCACTTCTCTCCCAGCTCCCTGCTGGAGCCGACCCACAGTGGCCTTTCATCCTCCTCTTGTGTTCTTCTCCCACCAATACCCCCCCCCCAGTTCTTCACACCCAGCCCTTCATCCTGGCCGATTCCCCAAGGCACATTTTTACTCTGGCGATTTGCTGCATGGGACTAATATCTTGCCCTCCTAGCAGCCAATTAGGCAGTGTGCAGCTGCAGTTGGCAGTGATGCACTGGGAGGACAGCAGGTAGTTGGGGGGCGTGGTGGGCAGCAGGCAATTGCAGAAGCATTGGGAAAAGCCTGGGGAGGTAAACTTTTATTTTATTTTTCCCCACTTGATGGTGTTTCTCTCTTTGTCCAACCTACTCCAAATTCTCAGTTTTCTCAATTGAAGGATGGTTGTGATACAAGGACCACATTCATTGCTGTGGTAGGACAGGAAAAAGATCTTTCCACTTGGGAGAAAATCTTTGGGGAGAGGGGAGGATCATGAAACGTCTTGACTATTATTTAAAGATGTCTTAGACAGCAGAATCTTATACTCCTTCTTTCCTTCTCTTTCTTCTCTTCTTCCATTTCTTTTCCTTCCTTCCTGTTTCTCTCCCTCCTCCCTCCTGCCTCCCTCCCTCCCTTCTTCCTTCATTCTTTTCCTTTCTCCCTTTCTTCCCTCCCTTTCTTTTCCTTTTTTACACTCTTTCCAAAAAGAAAGAAAGAAAGAAAGAAAGAAAGAAAGAAAGAAAGAAAGAAAGAAAGAAAGAGAGAGAGAAAGAAAATTGACACAGCAAATATAGTTCTCAATTTAAAACTACAACTGGAATCAAAATTTCCATTGCTAAGTCAAATGGCTATTCAGTGAGTCACATCTGACTTTATGCCCTTTTTTGCCACAGCTGTTAGATGAATCACTGCAGTTGTTTAGTGAGTTCCTTAAGCAAATCTGGCTTCCCTCATTTGTCCTTAGTTCTAGATTGCTTCTCTCCTTGGTTAATTTCCAATTACTGTTTCTTATCTTGCCTTTTGATGCTTTGGAAAATGTTGACCCCCTCATCTTTGTAGGAGCCCCTCAAATATTGGAACAGTGCTATCATGTCACCCCTAGTCTGTCAGGATCTCCATCGTTAGCCTAGCGCTTTGCAGGGCTCCTACCCTCAAAGGGGAAGGGAATGGGGAAGCATTTGGGGCAATCCACACCTGTGTATCAAATGGTGGGAAATAGGGAGAGGGGAATGGGAAGAGGGTGCTGACCAGGACTTAGGGGACAGTGAATGTGTTCAGATGGGCCCCCCCTCTCTCTGGTCACTTGCAAGCCTCTGAATGCTGGGTCACAAAAGGACAGTAAAGGGAACACACAATATTCTAACTCACCCGGGGACAGCTAGAGTCTTGGGGAAATACCCAGAGCAAACAGATGGTGTCCTGGGGAAACACCCAAAAGGGAACATGCTAGCTACTTCTGCTTTCTAGTTTCTTATCTATAGTGTGCCAGCCCTAAGGGGCAAAGTCGTAATCTTATGTGTATCAGCTTTGCTGGGTGAATTGCTTATATAACCAAAATAGGTATAAAAATAAGACATTTTTACTGTTTGGGGCTTTTCCTCTTTTTAGGGAAGCCCATCTCTATTCAGCTGAAAAACACGTACTTTTGAAGGCAAATTCTGGTTTCCTCTATTTTGTTATCAAGCAAAACCTCAGAACCTGCACATCATTTTTGGTGAGGAGAGGTGCTTGGTCCTTGGAGGGCTCAGGAAGGAGAAGGCACTGAGCGTGCTCTGGGGTTTCCTGGAGGTGCCCCCCTTCTTGACTCTTCCCTGTGGCTTTTCTACAGGAACTAGTTTTTTTTCTTCCTTTTTTGTTTTGGTTGTTGTCTTCACTTGGTTCCTGCATACTCAGGAGGGCTGAAGATAAGGTAAGCGTACATTACACAAGCTTGACCAGGGGAGTGTGTGTGTATGTGTGTGTGTGTAAACGTCTGTCTGTTTCCTTGAATCATTTCCTATCGTTGACCAGAGCTGGGCGGAAGGGTTTATGCCAGCCACACCTACGGCCTGCCCTCTTTTTGGGGTTTCTGGGGGTGCCTAAAAAGCAAGGGGCATTAATCTTGTACTCTCATGCTCCAAAGGGTTGTGAGCGGTGTGTGGTTTGTGGTTGTTCCTTATAAATTTCCCACTGCTGACCAGGCCTAGGCATGATATCACTTCCAGCCGCCTGTGGGTCCCTGTGAGGATAAACTGTTGACCGGGAATCTTGCATAGCACGGGGAAATAATTGATCTCTTGTTCAGCCCAGGGAAAACCTATTAAAATGAATAAAACAAAGGAATGTGCCCTCAGCCCCCCTGAGTGTGTTATCAGGAACTTTGATAAGCTCAAAACCCGTTGGGATATGAAAATTGACACTCTGACTAAATACACTTTCTTTGGCATCAGGATATACCTACTGTTTGGCTCAAAGGGGGCCCATAGATTTGGGAGTTTTTGAAGCTATGGGAGATTATGCTCAAAGAGGCATGGATCATGATCAACAGGCTTATTATGCACTTTGGACTTTACAAAGGAATAAGCGAATGCTTAAAAACTGTGGGTTGTGGCAACTTCCCACAGCGCCACCTTTTCCTGCTTTATCCTCTGCTCCACCACCTTATAAGGGGATTTACCCCCTCACGGAGCAGGGGGACACTAATAAGGTCCTGGTTCATACTCCCTTCTCCACATCTGATTTTTATGTGTGGAAAGACCTATTAGGTACTTATACTGCAGCCCCACATAAATATTCTGAATTGGTTCTGTCTATCATACGAACACATAACGCTAATTGGGCAGACTTCCAAGCCATGCTGGATGTCTTTTTAACATCAGAGGAAAGACGTCTGGTAGGAAATGCTGCAAAAAGATTAGCTGAAGAAAGGAAGGTTTTTTGTCCTGAAACTGACCCTAGATAGGTCATTGATACTTATGAAAGCTAAGACTATGAATACTTAAAAGGCTTTCAAGACCTTCTTGTCACTGCATTGTAGACTGCTATCCCTAAACAGAAGAATTTGGGCAAAATTTATGAGATTCATGATTATGAGCCCCGGTGATTTCCTTGAGCGCCTCTACCAAGCTTTCAGAAAATCTAGTGATTTGGATCCAGAAGCTCCAGAAAATTCCCGTTTGGTGAACATGGTCTTTATTGGGCAGAGTGCCCCAGATATTAGGCGCAAATTACAGAAGCTGGAGGGGGCTTCAGCTGACACAATTGGAAAATTGTTGGAAGTAGCTTATAAAACCTATGTTTCAAGATCAGAAGTAACAGCCAAGGGGGTTAGAAAGGATGAAAAATTGAGCATTGTTTTACTGGCTCAAGCTCTACAAAGGATGCCCCTAGTGCATGCATTGTACAAGGCTTTAATCCTTTGTTGTGTGCATCTCTGTAAAGACGAAGTGATCTCCAACATATAATTGAACTCCACCTATTCTTTTGTTAGATCTGTTTCTTTTAAATCTAAGTACTCTGTTTGGGAATATCAGACAAGGCCAGCCTACTGCTGTTTCTCACAGGCAAGACAGAGAAGGATTCTTCATGGAAACCTTTGATTTACCATTCCAGCCTTTCCTAGTGTTCCATTCAGGGTCTGCCCAGGTCTGACCCTCCTTAGCTAGTTGGGGGAATAGCAGAGGCGCGGGGGGGGGGGGAGAGCAGGCAATGTGATGGGGCAATAACAGAATAACAGTCTGTTATTCTATTATCCTCACAGCCCCATGCAAAGTCAGCTTTGTGGAGATTTTAGCACACTTTTCACTGCCATATTTTCCTAATTCTCACCCTTGAATTCAGTTCCCCTGCCAATTTCACCCAACCCCGCCCCTCAGCACAGTCCAGGTTTCCTTCTACTTGCACTCTGTAAGTAATCTCTCAAAATGCAATCTTGTCTCCTCCTAAAGTGATTGAGATAAAATGGTTCTCTGCAAATATGGGCAGTCCTCAACTAACAACCAAATTGGGACTAAGATTTCCCTTGTTTGTGAGTTTTGTAAGATTGGTTGTTCAGGGACTTCCGGGTGACAAGGCTCCGTCGAAGGTGGTCATTTCTGACCGTCAACCCTGTTGTTCCGTTTAAATCGTGAAAAAAGCGACAATCAGCTGTTTCGTGGTTTGGGAATCCCCCCCTTGGGAGAAGAGGGGGGGTGAGCATTCAGGTAGAGGTAGAGCTCCCCTAGACTCCCAGAATTATCACTCTGGGGGTCGAAGGGTGAGAGCTCCCTCGAAGCCTGAATTAGCTCCAGACTCGGGGACTCCTCTGTTTCAAGGCTTTGAAACAGAACAGGACGCTGCAACCATCCCTGCTCCCAATATTGTACTTTGGATTACTTGGATGCAGGGAGAGCTGAGCAGGAGAATATTGAAATAGCAAGTATATGATCTTTAACTCCGGTTTAACCTAAAAGAAGGGGAGGAAGATGGTGCTGGAATAAATCTTTAGAGAAAGTGGGAAGAACAAAGAATAAGGAAAATAAAATAAAAGAAGGAGGAAGATATAAAGTGGATTTTTAAAGTTGTAAAAGACTGTTAAAAACATTTGAAGTTGGCTCAAAAGTGATTTAAAAGACTTGGATATTTAACAGTGAAGCAACAAAGTTGCAATTTGGGCAGAAAAGTGAAAGTGAGAAACGAAAGTTAATTGGGTGTTAAAATGGCTTCCAAACCACCTAGATTCCCTGCTTCAAAAAGTGTGGGGGTTTCACCAGTTCAACAATCTGGACTTCAAACATTGATGCCACCCCCCACAGCACCTACACCTATACCCACGTTGACATTAAAAGACTTACAAGATGCTTTAAAACTTCAATCTGAGCAAATATCTGAGCTCATTAATGAGAAAAATAAGGAAATACGAGAGGATATTTTGCTGGCATTTCAGGGACTGACAGTTTGTATTGAGAATCTGGATGAACGTGTGGAAGAAGTTAATCAAAATAATTTGATATTGGAAGCTAAAATCAGTGAAGCTGAGAATAAAATGGATAAAATTGATGATGAGGTGGTGATGATACAATATAGAGACATGGAGTTTGCCTTGAGGATCAGAGGTCTGAAAAGAAAATCCACAAGAAAATGTGGAAGAGATATTGGCAAAAGCTGTGGCGCCTATTTTGGGTTGGCGAGCTGAAGATTTTATACTGGAAATAGACAAAATATTTCATGTCAATTCCTGGATTGCTAGGCAAAGAAAACTACCAAGAGATGTGGTTGTTTACTTCACAAAGAGAAAGATCAGAACGATCATACAAGCCTTTTATAACAACAGATTTAAAGTGGCTGATCAAGAGGTTTTAATTTTGAAAGAAATACCACCAAGAATTTTAAGAAATAGGAAAGAATTTGTTTTTCTGGCAGATGAATTTAAAAAAATGACAGATTCAGTTTAGATGGAAGATACCAACTGGGATAGTGGTGAATTATGTTGGTACAAGATATCGTCTTAATACAGTTCTGAGGGCACGAGATTTTTATTGTAATATACTGAAGGCAGACTCACTGACATCCCCAAAAATTAAAAGAAGAAAGGAAAAAGAAGCACGACAGACACAATTGGAAGATACACAGCGAGATGAAGAAATTATCTCACTGATTTCAAAAGAAGCACAGCAAACTTTGGAAATGGTGCAGCCCTTGGCTCCATTAGAAGAATCAAGGGCTCAAAGAGTGACATGGGCTGCAACCAGATGAAAGGAACAACAACAACAACAACAGAAACAATATACTACAATTACAACTCAAGAATCTACTTATACTGAAGCAGTGGGAGGAGCGAGACCAAAGAAGCAGATGCTTGTGGATCTGCAAGTTACGCTCCGAAAGCTTCAAGTTGCAAAAAATGGTGACAAAGTTTCTAACATGGAATGTTAATGGTTTAAATTCACCACAAAAGAGAAAGAAAATATTCCAGTACTTGAAACAATTTTAAAATGATGTTATATGCTTGCAGGAAACGCATATCCGTGTATCTGATCAAAAATATTTGATAAACTCTAGATTGGGTATGCAGTTTATTGCATCTGCTCCAGAAAAGAAAAATGGTGTAGTCATTTATGTGAAGAAGAATTTAACAGCTAACTTAATTGAAGCAGATAAACAAGGAAGATATATTATAATTGAACTTTTAATAGAAGGGAAGAAAATACTTTTAATTGGATTATATGCACCTAATCAACAGCAAGGAGAATTTTATAAACTTCTACATAATAAAATAATTCAATGGGATTATAAATCGTGTATTTTAATGGGAGACTGGAATGGAGTATTGGACACACAAAAAGATAAAAAAGGACCTTTTAAAAGCACTCCAAATCTTGCTAGATTGCCTAAATCTTTTTTTGACATGAAAGACGATCTGGAACTGAGAGATGTTTGGCGAGAACGAAACGTGGAAGAAAGGAATTTTACTTTTTTTTCTGACAGACATCAATCTTTCTCCAGGATTGACTTTGTATTAACTACTAATGATTATTTTTCTAGGGTTAAGAAGATCAAGATATGTCCAAGAATCTTATCAGACCACAGTCCAGTATGGATGGAATTGGACAAGGGAAAGGGAGATAGGAGATCTTGGAGATTAAATGAAAATCTGTTTAGATATGAAGAAAATGTGGAAGAATGTAAAAAACAAATGAAAGAATTTTTTACTATAAACATGCACAAGGGTACTCCAATTGAAATGGTTTGGGATGCAAGTAAAGCTTATATGAGAGGAGTTTTAATATATTTGAATAATAAATATAGACGTAGATTGGAATATAAATGTAAAGAATTAGAGGAGGAAATAAAGATGAAAGAGAGGGCTTTTATCTTGAACTCATCGAATAAGAGGTTGAAAGAAGCAATTAATTTGTTAAGAGGGCAGTTTGATATGTTGATGGCAGATCAAGTGGCAACTAACTTACGATATGTCAAACATAATACTTTTTACAATGCTAATAAGTCAGCTAGATGGTTAGCTTATTTGTTAAGGAAAAAACAAAAGTCATGTAATATAGGCAAGACAGAATATAAGGGTAAAGAGGTGTTTCAACAAAATCTTATTAAAAGGCTTTTGTTGAATTTTATTCTAAATTATATGCAAGGGATATAACTCAAGGTTTAGATATAGATAGGTATTTAGAAGAAGTGAATATCCCTACACTTACACAAGAACAGAAGGAAGGGATGAATCAACCGATAACTGCTGAAGAAATTATTTTAGCAATTAAACAAATAAAAGTGGGTAAAACACCTGGAACAGATGGTTTGACAGCCACTTGTTATAAAAATTTACAATTAGAGTTGGTGGAACCTTTGAAAGAATTATTTGGGACAATTCAATCTGGAGGGGAAGTGCCTCCATCGTGGAGAACAGCATTTATAACGTTGATTCCAAAGGAACATCAAGAACTTACCCAATCCAAAAATTACAGACCTATATCGCTTCTAAATACGGATTATAAGATATTTGCAAACATCTTAGCAAATAGATTAATGAAGGTTATGCAGCAAATGATTTATAGTGATCAAACAGGATTTATAAGTGGTAGACAAATGAAAAGTAATGTGAGACATATTGTAAACCTATTAGAATATTTGGAAAGAAATAATCAAGTTCCTGCAGCATTGATTTTTTTTTGGATGCTGAAAAAGTGTTTGATCAATTGAATTGGCAATTTTTATTTAAAGTTTTAGAGAAGATGGAGTTTGGTGATAAGTTTTTACAACCTATTAGGGCAATATATCAGAAACCAACAGCCCAGATAATAATTAATGGTAGTTTAACAGAAGCTTGCAAAATTGAAAAGGGTACAAGACAGGGATGTCCGTTGTCACCATTGCTGTTTGTTTTAATATTGGAAATATTATTAAGATACGTGACTCAAATAA
The DNA here is from genome assembly GCF_947247035.1 of Vipera ursinii. Classification (NCBI taxonomy): domain Eukaryota; kingdom Metazoa; phylum Chordata; class Lepidosauria; order Squamata; family Viperidae; genus Vipera; species Vipera ursinii. Next base: position 21,392,919 of record NC_139521.1, on the reverse strand, counting down.
CATAAAGGGAATTAAAATTAAAGATCAAGATTATAGATTGAGAGCGTTTGCAGATGACTTGGTTATTACATTAGGTCAACCGACTTAGTCGGTTATAGATTTAATGGAAATAATTTTGCAATATGCACAAGTTTCTGGATTTAAGGTTAATAGGCAAAAAACTAAAATTTTGTCTAAAAATATGACTACAGAACAAAAGGTAGTTTTAGAAAAATTAACAGGATTTGAAATAGCTAAAAAGATTAAATATTTGGGGGTATATCTTTGAAATTCAAATTTAGATTTAGATTTTATTAGATTTATATACCGCCCTTTTCCCATAGGACTCAGGGAGGTTTACAAGGTGTTTAAAACATCAATACAAAAATTTAAAAAACAATTAAAAATAATTAAATTCAGTCCCTGAAGTAAAATATAAAAACCCCAGTTAAAACTCTCAGCCTGGGCCGGAAAGCTAAAAGAGCCAGGTCTTCAGGTCCCAGTGAAATGAGCGAAGGTTGTGGGCAGTCCTAAGCTCCACGGGCAGCTGGTTCCAAAGGGCAGGCGCACCCACAGAGAAGGCCTTCTCCCTGGGTGTTATCCGCCGGCAGTCTTTTACCGCCAGCACCCTGAGAAGGCCCTCCCTGTGGGAGCGCACAGGACGAAGGGAACTTAATGCCGGCAGCAGGTGTTCCCTCAAATATCCCGGACCCAAGCCATTTAGGGCTTAATAGGTCATCACCTGCACCTTGAATCTCATTATTTTGTATAATGTGAAATTATACAAAAATAATTATGAATTGTTATGGTTAAAAATACAAAAAGAATTAGATACTTGGAAAAAATTACAACTGTCTTTATTGGGAAGAATTGCAGCAGTTAAAATGAATGTTTTACCAAAATTTTTATTTTTGTTTCAAATGATACCTATACTTAAAAAAGATTCAAATTTGGAGGAATGGCAGAAAGGTATTAATAAATTTATTTGGGCAGGGAAAAGACTGAGAGTAAAACTTAAGATAATACAAGATATATGTGAAAGAGGTAGCCTTAAAATGCCTAATTTTAAATTATATTATGAGGCTGCGGCTTTATCGTAAATTAGTAATTGGTTTAATTTAACAGAAGGAAGATTATTGAATATTGAGGGATGTGATTTATTATATGGTTGGCATGCATATTTATTGTATGATAAAAAGGTGGATAATATCTTTAAGACACATATATTAAGGTATGCTCTGTTGCGAGTTTGGAAAAAATACTGATACAAGTTAAATTATAAAATACCAATTTGGGCAATACCTAAACATGCGATAGAAAGTATAAGTCTGGGATTTAAACATGATGTGACCACATATAAAGATATTCTCAGACTGGAAAGGAATGTATGGCAATTAAAGCCATTTAATACTTTAAAAGAAGGGAAAATAGTACAAACTTGGTTTCAGTATGGCCAGATACAAGCTAGATGGAAAGAAGATCAGAAAATTGGCATTTCAACAGATGAAAATCTGGTAAAACAAATTAGAGATCAAAGTCAAGCACATATAAGAAGGATATATAATACATTGATAGAAATAGATTCAGAAATGGAACTTGTTAAAGATTGCATGATAAAATGGGCCCAGAATATTCAAGAGCCAATAACAATGGATGTTTGGGGAAAAATTTGGGTCAGAAACGTAAAATTTACCCAGGCACAAAACTTAAGAGAGAATTTTTATAAAATGTTTTATAGATGGCACTTAGATCCTAAAAAATTAGCATGTATGTATCCAAATTATCAGCCTAAATGTTGGAGGTGTGGTTGTGAGGACGCAAAGTATTACCATATGTGGTGGACCTGTAAAAAAGTTAAAAGCTTTCTGGATTAAAATTTGGTGGAATATGCAGAAGATATTTAAGAAAAAGATAAGGTTTACTCCACAGTTATTTCTACTGGGTATTATTACTGATTATACTGTTATAGAAACTAAACTGATGTTGAATTTAATAACAGCAGCAAGACTTGGTTTCGCAATATTGGAAGAAGGAGGAACTACCTACTAGAGAAGAGTGGACTCTAAAAGTTTCAAACTTGGCAGAAATGGCAAAAATCTCAGCATATTTGAAAGAACAATCGCAACAGAGATATATCTTGGAATGGAGAAGATGGATCGATTATATTCAGAATAAATATGGGACTAAAAAATTTCACCTAGCATATGAATGAATATTAGAATTATAAGATATTTACTTATGTTTAAGGGGAGTTAAAGTGCGATAGGATTCAAAGCGTATTTATAGTTGATTAGCATATTTTAGCTTAGGTTTGTTAGAGGCAATACCCTGTATTCAGCTCTGGGAACTCAGGGGGGAGGGGGGGAGGGAGGGGGTGGGGGGGGAGGGGGAGGGAAGGAGTATATGTTTAAAATGTACTGTAAAACTTTTCAATTAAAAAAAAGATTGGTTGTTCAGTGAGTTTTTCCCACAACAATAAATGTGACAGAGCCTAAAACCCTGGTCCCTACATCGTAGTCATCCTTCAATTCAGGAAACTGTGAAGTTGGAGCGGGTTGGACAAAGAAACACCATCAAGAGGTGAAGAAAAATTAAAAGGGAACCATCCTCCCAGCTTTCCCAAGCACTTCCACAATAGCCCAATGACCAGCCACCTGTCCTGTCCCCCAGCCGCCCACCTCCCCTCCAGTGCTTTCGCACTGCTGCTGCCCACAGCTGTCTGCCACCCAATGCCTGCTGAGAGGTGCAGCTTTTCAGTGGGATAAAGGGCCGTAGAGCCACTTGCAGCGGGGGGGGGGAGCGCCAGAGAAGGCCAGCAGAGGTTGAAAAGTCACTGTGGGATGGCTGCAGTGGAGGGTCTGTGAGAGAAGTGGGTGTAGCTTAGGGTCAGTGCTTAATAGTCCTAGACCCTTGCTGGGATGGTGTGAGTACTGAGCTGAGCAGAGCTGACCAGATGACCCAAAAGTCCATTCCAATTCTAAGATTCTATTATTTGCTGCATTTAAAGAATCATACTGTTTGACAATGTTTTAGAGCAGGGCTTTTCAACCAGTGTTACGTGTACCACCTGTGGTACATTGGCACCTGGCAGCTGGTATGCGACCATCCTAGAAAAGTGGTAATGGGGGAGGGGAATGAGCTGAACCGGTGGCAGCACCGCACAAGCCTGAGCGAGAGATGGCTGAAGCTGCAGGGCTGTCAGGGCTCAGCAGAAGTGCCAGGATCAGTGCCAGGCTCCAGCTGGAGCTCGGTGCTGATCCTGGCACTTCTGCTGAGCCCAGAAGAAGCACCGACCAGCTGGAATGTTACAGCATCCCCAGGGTCTTGTAATTTATATTCAGATGCTTGGCAACTGATTCATATTTATGACTGTCACAGTGTCCCAGGGTCATGTGAAGTAACCAAAACTTGCTGCAACCACCCAGCAGATGGGGGGAATAAAAACCAAACATACCCCCACCCCACCCGTGCTGCCAATCCTCAACAGAAATGCTCACAATAATGAAAACCTCGGACAGGAGGAAGAGCGCTGCCGGGCGGGCAGGCATCTTGCTCAGCTGTGGCTTGTGGGGCACTTTTTCAGTGCCTTCGTCACTTCAAACAGTCACTAAGCGAACTGTTGTAAATCGAGGACTACCTGTACTTCATCACTTTTTTCCCTTTTTTATTTTGGTCATCAAGTTTTTGACACCTTGCTAGGTGACTGGTGGTATTCGGATGTTGCCATACCTTAAAAGTGGTACAAGGGGTGAAAAGGTTGAAAAGCCCTGTTTTAGAGACCTAACTTTCTCCAATGCTTTTTGACAAAAATACTACCACAAAATCAGAGCATAGCAATAAACTAATTAACAGCAGAAGTTTGGTTACGCATTATTTACCATAAATTTGAGAACTGTTTTGGTGATACTTATCAAATAATTATAATACAGATAGTCCTCGACTTACAACAGTTTGTTTAGAGACCATTCAAAGTTACAGCGGCACTGAAAAAGTGACTTAGGACCGCTTTTCACACTTATGACCATTCCAGCATCCTCATGGTCCCATGATCAGTATTAGGATGTTTGGCAATATTTATGATGGTTGCAAAGTCCCAAGATTATGTGATCAACTTTTGCAACTTTCTGATGAGCAAAGTCAATGGGGAAGCCAGATTCACTTAACAACCGGGTCATTAACAATTGCAGTGATTCCCTTAACAACTGTGGCATGAAAAGTCATAAAATGGGGCAAAATTCACAACAAATGTTTCACTTAGGAACAGAAATGTTGGGCTCAATTGTTATTGTAAGTTGAGTACTACCTGTACTGGATGGGAGTAGTTGGTTTTGTTCCATCTGAATTTGTTTTACATTTTATAATTAATTGGCTTGGTGTATTTTGTTATGTCATATTTGATGTTAGCAGATTTTGGCACAATCTATTATAGAAAAGTGGCAGAGAAATACCATAAACTAAACAAATATTCGGTGTGTTGAGCTCAAACTGAAAGACTTTGGTTGATTAAATCTGTCCAAATAAACTACTCCTCAAAAAAAAAAACTGCCCAAATGTTTATAGGCAATCAAGCATTCAAAAGTAGATTCTCCTTCATTTAGAGCAGACATGTCAAACTTGCGATGTCATGTGATGTTGTGCAACGTATCGGGACGGTTTTGCCATTGCCGGCAATGGGGTGGGCATGGCTTCCAGATGATGCGTCCAGCCCCGCGTGCCAGCAGTTTGACACCCCTGATTTAGAGTGTTTTGCATTTATACTAAACCAGAATCTGTATATATATCCCATAATATCACAGCTGAGCTAATAAGTCAGTAAAATTTGGCAAGCACAAGTAGTTAGCAGTATATAGTTTTTATCTAATAACAGAAGTAGATTTTCTGGTATTCAACGACAAATATATTTTAACATTTGCATATTTTTCTGCAAATATAGACTTTTGTACAAAAATGTCTATTTTTATTTTATTTACACATTTGCCAACTGAAAAAAATAGTAAAATTACCTTATCTGTAAGGAGTTTAGTAAGATTCCTCTGTTTCCTGGCGAGGTACTGATCAAATAACTGACCCAGTTTTGCTGCCAGAACATGTTCACGGCTAAAGCAAGGATGATGCGTGAATATTAATCCTGAAATATCAATATCCAACTGAAAGCAACTTTGTGGGTCATCATTTCCAACAATGTACTGGTTTGCAGGTCTCATTTTTAGAGCCTAAAACAAAAATTTAAGCAACTATATTCACACACAGGTATGATAGAATAAGACTTCAAATCATACATAATCAACTAATTTGGAGGCTTTTCTTTTGGCTCCTTTAACACATAACTGAGATTAACAACAGCATACCAAAGACTAACAAACTAGGAATAAATATCACTTGATGCCTAAGGATAAGTTAAATAGAATGTGAAATTGACATTCATCAAGAACTTCTGAGCATGACCTCTGTTCAAAAAGGTAGTGGCTTTTCAAGGTGGAAATAAGATCACAGACAAATGTCAAAGTAAGGCTACTTGCTCAGTGTCCTCGGTGTGATCAATCTTAGTACTAAAGAATACAATTCTTTATCAGCCAAGTGTGGTTCGACACACAAGGAATTTGTTTCCGGTGCATAAGCTCTCAGTGTACATACACGTAATAGTGATAATCATGATCATATATAACATGTAAATACATTCACCATAAATTATGAAATACAACACTTTATCATAAATCATAAGTAATAGTCATAGAGTATTAGCTAAGCAAACAACATAAATCATACTAGGGTACAAAAAAATAAACAATATAAATTGTAAGATACAAGCAGCAAAGTTATAGTCATAAGAAGATAAGGATAGGTAATAGGAAAGATGAGGAGTATCATACCCGTGTTTTCCCAAAAATAAGACCGGGTCTTTCTTTCTTACTTACTTATTTATTTATGCCTCCAAAAGAGGCATCAGGTCTTATTTTCGAGGTAGGCCTTACCTCACCTCTGGCACTGACAGCCCCACCCAGCCGGTCCACTTCTTCTGGGGCCAAAGTTCTGCAGTTGCATTCAGGTCTGTATTTTGCAGTCAGGACTTTCCAGAAGGCCTAAGCAGCCGAGTACCAAGCTATGGATTCAATCCATAGCTTGGTGCACAACTGCTGAGGTCTTGCAGAACTGAGCTATGGATTCAATCCATAGCTTGGTTCTTGGCTGCAGAGGCCTTCTGGAAAGTCCTATAACTGAGAAATGCAGGCCTGGCTTTAGAAGAGGCCTTGGAAGAAGTGGGCCGGCAAGGGGAGGCCTGGCTGCAACATAAGTGGGTGTGGGGCGGGTAGGGCAACTCCACACCCCCACCCCAGCTTGATTTTTAGGTTTGTGCCTCGCCCCAAAACTAGGGCTTATTTTTAGGATTAGGGTTTATATTAGGCCCACCCCAAAAAATCAAGCTAGGGTTTATTGTTGGTGTAGGCCTTACTTTTGGGGAAACATGGTAGTAATATAGTAGCCATTTCCACTGAAAAGGAAGCTTTGGCCTTTCATGGAAGCCCATGGAATAAAGCCATAAATAGAACCTTGACTGAAGAATCAAGTACATATTAGGCTTCTGTTTAATAAAATGTCCGGTCTCAACCTGGACAAGCTGACATGTCTCATCTGGCAAATGGGTTACAGAATAATATGGAATAACTGAGTGGGAAGGGAACTTGGAGGTCTTCTAGTCCAACTCCCTGCTCAAGCAGGAGACCATATACCATTCCAGACAAGTGGCTGTTCAGTCTTTTCTTAAAAGCCTCCAGCGATGGAGAACCTACAATTTCTGAAGGCAAGCCATTCAATTGGTTAATTACTCTGTTAGGAAATTTCTCCTTAGTTCTTGGTTGCTTCTTTCCTTGATCAGTGTCCACCCATTGTTTCTTGTGTTGCCTTCTGGTGCTTTGAAAAACAGGTTAAGTCTATACATCTGGATCTTGAACCTATTTTCTGGAGTGTTGGCTATTCATGACAGTTTTGTGTCATCTACAAATTTGATGAATTCCCGGATCTAAATAGTTTATGAAGTTGTTGAAGAGCATAGGGCACAAAATATAACCTAGGGATACCCCATAGCTTACTTCCCTCCATGTAGATTTAGTTCCATTAAGGACTACACATTGAGTGCAATTTGTCAGCCATTTACAAATCCATCTGGTGGTGATGTTGTCTATTCCACATATTGGCTTAGCAAGACGTAGGTTGTGGTCTTCTTTGTCAAATGCCTTATGGAAATCCGGGTATACTATGTCCACAGCATTTGGCTGGCCCACTAATTTAGTCACTATATGAAAGAAAAAAATAAGATTTGTTTGACAGGATCTATTTTGGGGTTCTGGTTACAACTTTGCTTGCTTCTGTTGTTGTTGTTAGTTGCAAAGTCGTGTCTGACCCATTGCGACCCCATGGACAACGTTCCTCCAGGCCTTCTTCTCCTCTACCATCTTCTGAAGTCCATTTAGGCTCACACCTACTGCTTCAGTGACTCCATCCAGCCACCTCATTCTCTGTCGTCCCCTTCTTCTCTTGCCCTCAACCTTTCCCAGCATTAGGCTCTTCTCCAGTGAGTCCTTCCTTCTCATAAGGTGGCCAAAGTATTTGAGTTTCTACTTCAGGATCTGACCTTCTAAAGAGCAGTCAGGGTTGATCTCCTCTAGGACTGACAGATTTGATCGCCTTGCAGTCCAAGGGACTCGCAGGAGTCTTCTCCAGCACCATACTTCAAAGGCTTCAATTCTTTGGCGCTCAGCCTTTCTTATGGTCCAATTTTCACAGCCATACATTGCAACTGGGAAGACCATAGCCTTGACTATACACTTTTCTTGGCAGGGTGATGTCTCTGCTTTTTAGTGTGCTGTCTAGGTTTGCCATGGCTTTCCTCTCCAGCAGCAAGAGTCTTTTAATTTCTTGGCTGCAGTCCCTGTCTGTGGTGATGTTGGAGCCAAGGAAAATAAAATCTGTCACGACCTCCATTTCTTCCCCATCTATTTGCCAGGAATTGAGAGGGCCGGATGCCATGATCTTGGTTTTCTTAATGTTTAGTTTCAACCCAACTTTTGCACTCTCCTTCTTCACTCGCAACAAGAAGCTCTTTAGTTCCTCTTCACTTTCTGCCATTAGAGTGGTATCATCTGCATATCTTAGGTTGTTGATATTTCTCCCGGCAATCTTAATTCCAACTTTTGATTCATCTAGCCCTGCCTTTCTCATGATGTGCTCTGCATATAAGTTAAACAGGCAGGGTGACAGTATACAGCCTTGCCGGACTCCTTTCCCAATTTTGAACCAGTCAGTGGTTCCATGTCCAGTTCTCACTGTTGCTTCTTGACCCGCATATAGGTTTCTCAAGAGACAAATAAGATGGTCTGCTACTCCCATCTCTTTAAGAACTTGCCACAGTCTGTTGTGATCAACACAATCAAATGCTTTAGCATAGTCAATGAAGCAGAAGTAGATGTTTTTCTGGAACTCCCTAGCTTTCTCCATGATCCAGTGTATGTTGGCAATTTGATCTCTAGTTCCTCTGCCTCTTTGAAATCCAGCCTGTACTTCTGGTAGTTCTCGATCCACATACTGCTGGAGTCTAGCTTGTAGGATTTTAAGCATAACTTTACTAGCATGAGAAATGAGTGCAATGGTGCGATAGTTTGAACATTCTTTGGCACTGCCTTTCTTTGGAATTGGAATGTAAACTGATCTTTTCCAATCCTGTGGCCACTCTTGAGTTTTCCAAATTTGCTGGCAAATTGAGTGTAACACTTTTACTGCATTGTCTTTTAAGATTTTGAATAGCTCAGCTGGAATAGTCACCTCCGCTAGCTTTGTTGTTGCTCAGTTTTCCTAAGGCCATTTCACTCCACATTGTAGGATGTCTGGCTCGAGGTCAGTGACCACCTCATCATGGTTATCTGGGACGTTAAGCTCGTTCTTGTATAGTTCTTCTGTGTAATTTTGCCACCTCTTCTTAATCTCTTCTGCCTCTATTAGGTCCCTGCCATTTTGGTCCTTTATCATGCCCATTTTTGCATGAAACGTTCCCTTCATCTCTCCAATTTTCTTAAAGAGATCTCTAGTCCTCCCTATTCTATTGTTTTCTTCTATTTCTTTGCACTGTTCATTTAAGAAGGCATTGTTATCTCTTCTAGCTATTCTCTGGAATTCTGCATTCAATTGGGCATATTTTTCTTTTTCTCCCTTGCCTTTCACTTCCCTCCTATCCTCAGCTATTTGCAAAGCTTCCTCAGACAGCCATTTTACTTATTTGCATTTCTTTTTCTTTGGGATGGTTTTAGTTGCTACGTCTTGTACAATATTGTGGACCTCCGTCCATAGTTCTTCAGGCACTCTGTCTATCAGATCTTATTCCTTAAATCTATTTGTCACCTTTACTGCATATTTGTCAAGAATATGATTTAGTTCATACCTGAGTGGCCTAGTGCTTTTCCCTACTTTCTTCAGTTTAAGCCTAAATTTTGCAACAAGAAGCTCATGGTCTGAGCCACAGTCAGCTCCTGGTCTTGTTTGTACTGACTGTATAGAGTTTCTCCATCTTTGGCTGCAGAGCACATAGTCTATCTGATTTTTGTGTTGACCGTCTGGTGATGTCCATGTGTAGAGTCATCAGATCCTGGTGATTTATATTCATCAAGATCAGACAGATGTTCTTTGACCATTTTCTTGCTTGTTTTAATTTGTGTGCCTATGTTTTTTATGATTATGTTTTTGGTTCAGCTGTGTATTATCTTTTTGTGTGAATACATATGCTAAGTGTCAGAATCAATTCATATCCCATTCATAAAACTCTATCTGTATGTTCTAAAATCTTATACCTCTCCCTGGATTCTGTCATTTTTCCAAGGAGAAGAGATGATGTTAATAGGTGCAAGGATTGTTTATTCAGCCTGCCGGGAGGCTGTCTTCAAAGACCAGGGGAAGAACCTTTGAACTGAGAACAACAAAGGAAGGGGGGGAAGAGATCTGGTTTGTATCTCCAATTAGAATCTGAAAGGAAGAAGGTAATTGTCGTAAAGGCATGGGAAGATCCCTCTTTCCCATGGAAGGGTTTGACACCTGAATTTTCATTGATCTGGGACTGACCAGATGGTTTGAGGGGAGAGGTTTTGACTCGGGGACTCTTTAAAAGTACCAAACTGTAACACAGTTTCAGATCCTGTCTAGTATTCCCATTACCAATCATGTTTTAGTAAAAGCTCCTTTTGGACAATTCCTGGTTCAAGAGTTCTTTCTTTCCTAAGACGTGGATTGGGGTAGGAACTGACAAGCTGAACTGGCCTGAAGATATCCTCCTTAGCCATTTCAAGGATGGGCTAAACTACGACCTGTATGATACTTGCCTGCCTCAAGGAGACCCACACCATCTCGACGACTGGTATGTGCTGGCAGAGGAAGCAGAGATAGACCTACTGAAGAGACACTGTCGGGGGAAACCATGGGCCCACTTGCCAACCGAGCAAACACGTGAAGAGGAAAAACCACTGTCCACAGCTAAAAAATCAACAGGCTGTTTCAAATACGGGAGAGAGGGTCACCGCGCCGCAGAATGCCGCTCAAAAGCCCCCCAGCGTAAATCAGAGGCATCACCCTCCAAGAAACTAGGGAAGCCCCAAGGCAACCCAAAAGAATCTTCCATGAAGGGGACAGAAGCTGTAGAGTCCACAACCCCTGCCAAGAACTGGGATTGGATTCCAGCCTACACCGCAGGGGCGGTGGATACCTCAGAAGACAGCTCAGAGGGAGAGCCTTTGGTAAGTGGATCCGTCCCACCCATCCTTAAGACAGTGACTACATTAGCTTCCTCTATGCCTGAAGCCATCAAAATAAAAGCCCTAATAGACTCTGGTTGAACCCGCTGCCTTATCAGCCCAAGGGTGGTGGGAAGACTCAGCATCCCAGTGAGGAGACTAAAACAACCAATCTCCTTTAGCCAATTACATGGGCCAATAGCAGGGGGGGGAACCAGCTACCCTAGCCACTTTACCAATTCACCTATCCCTGGGGTCTCATGAGGAAGACATGTTTGTAGTGGCCCCAGGCATGGAATGCCCAATGATTTTAGGACTGGAATGGCTGAAGAAATGGAACCCCGGGATAAATTGGAGGACAGCAGAACTCAACTTCCCAGAGAGAGAACTTAGGAGTTTAAAACCCAAAAGCACCCCCTCAATCCAAAGAGAGGAGTCAGCATCGGTGGGGGAAGAGAAGGGATTACCAGAAATACCGGAGGAATACAGGGACCTTGCTGAGGTTTTCAGTGAGGAACAGGCAGATGAGCTTTCCCGCCCACACCGCCCCACAGACTGTGCTATAGAATTCAAACCCGGGGCAAAACTCCCAAAGCCCAGGATGTATGCCATGAGCCCAAAGGAAATGGCAGAGATGGAAAGATTCATAAAGAAAAACTTAGAAAGAGGATTTATTGAGCCTGCAAAACCCAAAGTGGCCGTCCGCCCCGGTCCTGTTCAGGGAGAAGAAGGATGGTTCTTATGACTTATGCGTAGATTATAGAAATTTGAACACAATTACTGACTGTAATCTGTACCCTTTACCCCTAATGAAGGATATGCTATCCCACCTATCGAAAGGAAGGATTTTTACTAAACTAGACCTGAGGGAAGCATATTACCACATTAGGATTAAGGAAGGAGATGAATGGAAGACTTCATTCAACTGCCCAATGGGTTGCTACCAGTTCAAAGTACTGCCATTTGGACTGCAAGGGCCCCCCGCTGTCTTTATGCAATTAATTAATGACGTACTAAGAGAGCACCTATATAAGGGGGTCCTGGTTTACCTAGATGACATCCTTATCTTCACTGAGACCAAAGAGGAACATATCAACCTAGTCAGAGAAGTCCTGAAAAAATTGCGGGCTGCCCACCTATATGCTAAATTATAGAAATGTGAATTCTACCAGGAAAGAATAGACTATCTGGGATATCACATATCCTCAGAGGGCATCGAAATGGACCCTGAGAAAGTCAGGGCAGTATTAGAATGGGCACACACCCCGCACACGGAAGCAATTACAAAGTTTCCTGGGATTTGCAAATTTCTATCGCCAATTCATCCCTTCATTTGCCCAAATAGCCATGCCCCACACAACCTTGTTGAAAGCGAGGGAGGGGGGTCCCCAGTGAAACCCAGCCAGCCTCTGAAGTGGACAATGGAATGTCAAGCAGCATTTGAGAGGTTAAAGAGACTTTTTTCTGCTGAACCGGTCCTGAGACATCCAGATCCCAATAAACCTTTTGTAATACAGGCAGATGCTAGCGATGTAGCGGTGGGAGCCGTATTATTACAGGAAAATGATGAGGGGTCATTGCAACCATGTGCATATACATCCAGGAAACTCACGGAGACAGAACAACGTTGGCCCACGTGGGAAAAAGAGGCATATTCAGTAAGATGGGCATTACTCACATGGCGCCAGTTCTTAGAAGGAAATAAAATCCCCTTCTAGGTCTGGACACACCACAAAAACTTTGAAGCACTAAAAACACCCAGGAAACTCACTCCTTAGCATGCCCGCTGGTCCCAACATTATCCCCACGACGATAGGGAATGGCAGCAGGTGTGTGCACGGAGGGCCGTATCGACATCTGGGATCGCGCCCCCGCTGTCTTCGAGCGGTGACACGCTCCGACCCTCTGGTTAGCAAGCTTTTCCCCGGGGGTGAGGGTGATCAGGTCCCTGAGCTCAGGCTGGTTTACCTTAATGCCAGATCCGTTGTTAATAAGCCTCCCCTCGTTTGTGACTTGATCGAGGAGGAACGCGCGGATCTGGCATGCATTACGGAAACCTGGTTGGGCTCGGAAGGAGGGGTCCCTCTGATCGAGTTATGTCCCCCAGGTTTCCATGTGCTATACCAGCCACGGGCTCAGGGTAGGGGTGGCGGTGGTTATTAGGGAGACTTTATGTCCGCGGGAGACCACCATTGTCCAGATTGGCGGGAGTGAGTCCCTCCTACTGAGATGTGGCACTTGGGTTCAGATGGGCTTGTTGCTCACATACCTGGCGCCCAGCTGTGTGGCAACAGCTCTGCCCGAGCTGCTTGACACCCTCTCAGGGTTGGTGGTGGAGTTCCCCAGGCTTATTGTGCTGGGTGACTTCAACCTGCCTTCCCTGGGACGGTCATCGGAGTTAGCCCGGGAGTTCATGGCTTCCATGATGGCCATGGACCTGACTCAGGTAATTCAAGGCCCGACTGATGTGGGGGACTCACACTCTCGACCTGGTGTTCCTGTCTGGGCAGTGGTTGGATGATTTGGGAGGGGGTTCACCAGTCGTTGTTCCCCTGTCATGGTCTGACCATCATCTCCTGCGGCTGGTCTTCCGTTATGCCACCCCCCGCCGCTGGGTTGCGGAACCGACCAGATTGTTCTGCCCCAGGCGCCTAATGGAACCTGAACGGTTCCAGATGGCGCTTGGGTCTATACCCATTGCCCTCACTCACAGCCCAGTTGACGCCTTGGTTGATGCCTGGGAAAAGGCGGCCAATGAGGCACTCAACTGTGTTGTACCCTTGCGACCTCTGACCCGGCGCAGATCCCGTTGGGCTCCATGGTTTTCTGTGGATTTCCGGGAGATGAAGCATCGGAGACGGGGTCTAGAGAGCAGTTGGAGGTCCAGCTGTTCCGAATCTGACCGATTGTAGCTAAGAACCTTTATAAGGTCTTATCTTGCTGCGATGAGGACGGCGAGAGCTAATTACTTCGCTGCCCTCATCGAGTCCGCAGATAATCGCCCGGCTGCCCTGTTTAGGGTGACTTGCTCCCTCCTTAATCAGGAGGTGAGAGAGGAGCCCTTGCAGGAGCAAGCCAAGGAGTTTAGTCATCATCTGATGGACAAAATTGCTCAGATCCGGACCAGAAAAGGCAGGGAAAACCCCTTTTACAAGAAGGGAAGAGGATGGAATTACGCCTGCCAAATTTATTGCTACCAAAACTAATAGAACAAGACATGAATCAAGAAACAGGAGCTTTTCAAGCGGATGCCTTCAGCAAACCAGCCCTCCCACGCATTCCCCCTTAAATACAGTTCAGGGCGTGGCTTTTCTCTGCCTCCTTCCGAGGAGCCCCATTGCCTTCCTCTGTTTACTCCTGACTGACTGCCTCCTGCGTCGGGCATCCTTGAACAGGGCCAGCTGTGGGTCATCTTCATCCACGCTGTCAAGCTCACACAGCTGGGTCTGCGTCGTGACCAGATAAGAGGGGCCTGGCTGAGGGCTCTCATCAAGCTTTCCAACCCCTTCAGCAAGCTCTTCAACACCCCCCTCCTCCTCCTCCTCTGAGTCGTCCGACCCAACTGCCGAACCCACAGGATGACCCTGAATCACAACACTATCCCGCACCGCAGGGCCCTTCCCCCGGGTCTGCCAATCCGGATGCGGTCGAGATGGAAATTGTTCATGAAAAGCGGTCACCAACGCAGGGGCATGAACGGCGGTCGCGTCTTCCCAGGTGAAGTCCTCTGGTCCGTAACCTTTCCATTCAATCAGGTACTGGAAACGACCTTTCAGCCAATGGGAATCCCTGATGCTGGCGACCTTGTACTCGGGGGTGCTGCCTCCATTACGAGGTCCTAATGGGGGAGGTTCCGCGTGGCGGAGTGGACAGGCCAGTTGCTCGGGGACCAACAGAGACCAATGAAAGACTGGGTGCACGCGCAGGGAACGTGGCAGAGTTAAGCAATAGGCGACCGGATTGATGACAGCCTCGACTGGGAACGGTCCTAAATATCGGTGAGCTAACTTTCTCACCGGCCGTGTTGATGGTAGGTTCCTGGTGGACAACCAGACCCGATCTCCTACCGATAGTGGAGGCGTATCCCATCTTGACCGATCAGCAAACCTTTTGTAATCGGCCTTGGCCTTCTCTAACTGACGTCGCACCAATCGATGGATCGCCTGTAACTCTGCCATGAAGTCGTTCGCTGCCGGCTCCAGTGAGTCCACGGGAGAAAGGGGGAAAAACAGGGGGGGATATCCCACATTGGCCAAGAACAGTGTCATCTGTGTGGAGGTGTGCTACGAGTTGTTAAATGCAAACTCAGCTATGGCCAGATAGTCCACCCAATTGTTTTGCTGCAGATTAACGTAGCAGCACAGATATTGTTCCAGGATACCGATGACCTTCTCAGTTCCCCCGTCAGTTTGAGGATGATGCGCGGACGAGAGGCAAATCTTGATATCCAACGCATGCATCAACTCCTGCCAGAAGCAGGCTGTAAACTGGGCCCCCCTATCAGAGACGACTCTATCAGGGAGGCCGTGCAGCCGAAACACCTGCTGAATGAACATACGACTAGTGGCACGGGCTGACAGTAAGCCGCAACAGGGGATGAAGTGCGCCATCTTGGTCAGCATGTCCACCACCACATACTGTCGTAAAACCAGAGGATGGGGGTAAATCCGTCAGAAAGTCCATGGACACAACCCCCCATGGTCTTTTGGGTGTCGGCAAGGGCTGCAGTAATGCAGGCGGGGCCCCTGTTGCTGACTTGGCCTGCCTGCATGGGATGCAGGAAGTGACATAGGACTGGACGTCGTGTCGGACTCGGGGCCACGAGAAGGTACGGGAGACCAGGTTCAGGGTCTTGAACAGGCCAAAATGTCCCGCTGCCGGGTTATCGTGACACTGGCTGAGGATGAGTCCCCTGAGTGGCCCTCCCGGAATGTAGAGCCGGTCACGATAATACAAGAGTCCATCCGTGACCGACCAAGGGGAATCTGGCCCCACCTCCTCCTTCTGCTGAGCCACCCACACCTCCTGCTGCTGTGCCTCCCGGATCCGAGCCCGTATATCAACCGGCTCCCGCACCGCAGCAAAAGACTCGACGGGGATCACTGTCCTGGGCAGAAGCTTGTCTTCCACTCGGGAATATTCGGGCTTCCTGGACAGAGCATCTGCTCTTTGATTGTGCCCGCTAGGTATGTACCGAACTCGGAAGTCGAACCTCGCAAAGAAAAGAGACCACCGGATCTGGCGTTGGTTCAAATTCCGAGCGGTCTGCAGGCTTTCCAAATTCTTATGGTCCGTCCGAAGCTCGATTTGATGCCGCGCTTCCTCCAGATGATGCCTCCAGGCCTCGAATGCCACTTTGATGGCCAGCAGCTCCTTCTCATAGATTTTATAATTGCACTCCGAAGGGTTCAGTTATCGTGAATGGTACGTGCAAGGGAAGAGGGTACCGCTGGGTGTCGTTGCCTGGAGTAACACCGCCCCAATGGCAATGTCGGAAGTGTCCACCTCCACGACAAACGGCCGTTGCGGGTCAGGATGCTTCAAGATGGGCTCCTTCATGAAGGCTTCCTTCAAAGTCTGGAAAGCCCGTTGTTCTGGAGCGTTCCACTGGAACCGAGTCTTCTTCTGCAGGAGCCGGGAGAGGGGGGCTGTCAAGGCAGCAAACCCAGGGATGAAATATCGGTAATAGTTGGCGAACCGAAGAAGTCGCTGAACATCCTTCACGTGACGTGGGGGTTGCCAACTCTGCAAAGACTCAACCTTACTCGGCTCCATGGCGATGCCCTCAGGAGAAATGCGGTGACCCAGGAAATCGATGGTCACCCGGTAGAACTGGCACTTCTCCAACTTGGCAAACAGCCGATGTTCTCAGAGTCGCTGCAGGACCTGATGGAGATGCTGATGGTGCACCTCACGTGACGGAGAGTAGATCAGGTTGTCATCCAAGTAGATCAGGACAAACTGATCCAACAAATCCTGGAAAATGTCGTTCATGAAATGCTGAAACACGGCTGGGGCATTGGTCAGGCCAAACGGCATCACCGTTTGCTCAAAATGTCCATAGGGTAACGATTGCGCACCGTGATTGCGTTGAGTTTCCTATAATCACAGCAAAGCCACAATTTGCACGACTTCTTTTTGATGAAGAGCACGGGTGCAGACACTGGCGAGGACGAGGGCCGGATGAAACCGCGAGCCAAATTCTTCTCCAGAAAGTCCCGCAATGCAGCCAACTCGGGGTCCGACATGGAGTACAAACGCCCCACTGGGAGAGGCGCATCAGGGACTAAATCAATGGGGCAGTCATAGGGCCTGTGCGGGGGTAATTGATCCGCCTCTGTCTCGCTGAATACATCAGCAAAGTCGGACAGTTCGGGAGGCAAGGAAACCCCTGGGGAACCCTCCACCTGGCCGGCACAGATATGGCAGGAATGGTCCACACACTGCAAGCTTGGGAAGGTGACCAAGTTCTGTGACCAATAGATCTGTGGATCATGCGCCCGGAGCCACGCCAGTCCCAAGTCCACAGGGAAATGCAGATCTGAGGTGATATAGAACTGGATGGCCTCCACATGGGAACTGATGGCCATACATAATGGTTGTGTGGCGGCCGTAATTGGCCCAGACAGGAGCACTCGACCATCGATAGTCTCCACTAACATGGGCGGATCCACTGGGCACTGGGGAACAGCCCATTTGGCCACAAATGCTAAGTCCATAAAATTTGTAGTGGCCCCAGAGTCAATTAAGGCATGGACTGGAATACCCTCTGGCTTGCCAGGAAGAATCAGACGTGCCTCCAATATCAGATGCCATGGAGGTCCACAGGCAGCATCGGAAAGACGTCGCTCAGTGTTGTTGTGGGATGCCCAATCTATCATATCGTCTAGATTGGGCTTGGGGCATTTCCCAACAGAAAAGTAGGGGACTTTCTCAGGGCAGACTCGGTCACTGATGCCCGCTGTCGCTTCTTTGGGCAAAAAGCAGCCAAATGCCCAGGGTCCCCGCAGTAAAAACACAACCCCCCCATCGTCGTCTGTTCATTTCAGTCACCGATAGACGAGACCTGGCAGCACCCAACTCCATTGGCTCCTCCCTTTGAACTGGGGGCTCATGCACAACAGGGGCTGCAGGGGTCTGTGGGGTGGCACGGCCACTCCTTCGCTGCTGCAACCGAGCATCGATCCGCAGGCAGAGATGGATCAGCCCATTCAGGTCTGAGGGAATATCCACATGGGCCAGCTCATCCAACATCTCCTCCGACAATCCATCCTGGAAGGCATCCACAAGCGCAGCCTCATTCCAGGCGGAATCCTGGCTAAGCAGCCGAAAATCGCTGATATAGCCCTGTAGGGGGCGTTGAACCTGCCTCAGAGCTTTCAGGCGTCGAGTAGCAGTCTGCGTCTTTATAGGGTCCTCATACATCAGACGCATATGATCACAAAATCCCACAAAGTTGTCCAACAATGGACTAGGTTGAGCCAGCAGAGGCGTGCCCCAACGAGCTGCATCACCCGAAAGACGGCTTAACACAAACCCCACCTTATCCTGGTCAGTGGGGAAATCAGCTGCTCTCACGCTGATAAAGAGCTGGCATTGTCCCAGGAAAGCAGGAAACAGTTCTGGATTGCCAGTAAATTTATCCGGCATTGCAACTTGGCATTTTCTCCTGGGTGGGGGTGATGGTGGGGGTGCAGCATGGACCTGAACTTTCAATTGATCTACCTGAGCTGCCAACAAAGTGAGTTGCTGGGCGAGCTGGGCATTCTCAGCACGTAGCTGCTCCATAATAATAGTAAGGGGTGGGAGGCTGAAGGCAAACTGTTCTGTACCAGCCTGCTACCGGCCCTGCAGATAAGGCAGGGATAACCCCTTTTACAAGAAGGCAAGAGGCTGGAACTAAGCCTGCCAAATTTATTAACATAAAAACATAAACAGAGCAAAGAGAGCAAAGAGAGCAAACACGAACCATGAAACAGGAACTATTCAAACGGTTTCCTTCAGCAAACCAGCCCTCCCACGCATTCCCCTTTTATTCAGTTCAGGGCGTGGCTTCTCTCTGCCTCCTTCCGAGGTGCCCCATTGCCTTCCTCTGTTTACTCCTGATTGACTGCCTCCTGCGTCGGGCGTCCTTGAACAGGGCCAGCTGTGAGTCATCTTCATCCACGCTGTCAGGCTCACACAGCTAGGTCTGCGTCGTGACCAGGTGGGAGGGGCCTGGCTGAGGGCTCTCATCAGCAAGCTCTCCAACCCCCTCAGCAACCTCTCCAACACCCCCCTCCTCCTCTGAATCGTCTGACCCAACTGCCGAACCCACAGGCTGACCCTGAATCACAACACTGGCCAAAGAGATCCACTGTCTGAAGCAAAGAGACCACCCCCACCAAGGAGTACATTTATGAATTCAGAATAGTTGCTGGTCAGCTGGGGCAGTGGCCAGAACGGTCACTGATAAACTACTTCAAGCAAGGACTAGACTGTGACTTACTTCCAGCCTGCATCATTCGGGATTTTCCTAACTTATTGTGTGAATGGTACAGCATGGCGGTGATGCTAGACATGAAGTTGGATCACCCTAGAAAGTCAACTACAGCCAAGTCCAAGCTGCTTCATGTCCAAGAGAAACACCCTTTTGGCCGACATTCCCACCAGCATCTCCCAAGCATCAGCCAGGATTCCTATCAAGTGCTACCGATGTAGTCAGATGGGTCACCATGCTGTGGAGTCCCCATCTCCTAAACCTCAACCCAGGAATATGCAAGTTGCCACCGCAAAGCTGTGAAAAGCTCCCAGACGGGGAAGAGAAAAGACAAACTGGGCATGTCAGGACTCAATCGCTGAGGCCTCACCTCCCACCAAGGTCGAGGCCAAAACCTGATCTGAACCACAGCAGATGCCAGCACCTTACGACAGTGATGAGGAAGGCAAGGAGGACCTCATGATGAGTCAACCCATTCCCGCTTTTGCCATTCCCGTGAAGCTAATTGTCCCCATAACAGGGGCCCATATGAGAGCTTGAATGTCCTAATAGACTCTGGATACACTCGATGCTTAATTAATCTACCCACCATGTCAAACTGGGCATTCAAGCCAAACTACTGCCCCATCAGTTTGAGCAAGCCGACAGGTCCCTCATCAGAGGTACCCCTGCCATGCACCTAACAGAACCTGTGCATTTAGAAATGGTTCAGCATTGGGAAATCATCCGTTTTGTGGTGGTTCCGAAGATGACTGAAGCAGTAATTTTGGGACTAGTGTGGTTTGATAAATGGTGTCCCAACATGTGGTGGGAGGAGGGAATGTGGAAGTTAAGACTGGGGACAGGACCCCTCCCACCTGCCACTAACGATAACATAAAGGTACTTGCCATCAGCGAAATTCAAGGGGAGCCCCGTGAAACCCTAAAGACTGTAGCCAAAAAGCTGCCAAGGATTCAACTTGTCCCAACTGAGTACCATGATTTGGTGGAAGCATTTAGTGAGAAGGAATGTGACATCCTCCCCCCTCCCCGCCAACTGGGCTATGGACTGTGCCATTGAAATTCTGCCCAGTGCCAAGCTCCCAAAACCAAAGATGTACTCTATGATGCCCAGAGAGATGAAAGAACTGAGAGAGTACACTGATAAAAACTTAACTCGAGGTTTCATTAAGCCAGCCAAATCATGTGTGGCTGCTCCCGTCCTATTCAAGGAGAAAAAGATGGGTCACTTAGATTATGCGTTGATTTTAAAAAGTTAAACGCTGTCAGTAGAGAAAATATGTACCTCCTTCCCCGATGAAGAACATATTAGCCCATCTGGCTAAAGGAAAGATCATTACCAACCTGGCTTTGAAAGAAGCTTATTACTGAATCCAGATTAAGGAGGGGGATGAGTGGAAAACTGCCTTCAATTGCCCTTTGGGAAGTTTCCAATTTAAGGTCATGCATTTTGGGCTGCAGGGGCTCCCAGCTATACTCATGGAATTGATAAATCAAATGCCACATGATGATTTATACAAGGGGGGATTAGTTTATCTTGATGACATCCTTCCATCAATGGAAAAGCACATCAAATTGGTCCATGAGGTGCTAAAGAGACTGTTAAAAGCCAAACTGTATGCAAAGCTGTCAAAGTATGAATTTCACCAGACACGTCTTCATTTGGCATATCAGATTTCAAATGAGGGGATAGAAATGGACCCCGCCAAAGTAAAAGCGATACTAGAATAGCAACCCTCACACACCTGTAAGTAGCTTCAAAGCTTTCTGGGTTTTGCCAACTTTTAGCATCAATTTATTCACTCTTTCGCAAAGATAGCCATGCCAATCACTGATTTACTCAAAACGGGAAAAGAGGGGGAAAAGCTCCAACCTTGTCAGCCATTGTAGTGGTCATTAGAATGCCAAGCTGCATTTGAGAAACTAAAGAGACTCTTTGCAGCTGAACCGGTTCTTAAGCACCCTGACCCTGAGCAGCAATTCATCATTCAAGCCGATGCGAGTAACATGGACATGGGTACTGTTCTCTAAAAAAAAACACGGGGGAATTACGACCCTGCGCTTACACTTCCCGAAAATTAACTGACACTGAGAAGAGGTGGGTTGTTCAGGAGAAAGAGACTTTTGCAGTTTGGTGGGTATTGCTAAAATGGTGTCATTTCTTCGAAGGGGGAAAAATACCTTTTGAGATGTGGAGCAATCATAAGAATTTGGAGGCTCTGAAAACCCCACGCAAATTATCACTGAAGCAAGTTCAGTGGGCTCAGTACTTCAACCATTTTAATTTCATCTTAAAATGTTTTCCAGGGGGTAAGATTTTTTTGGCTAACGCCTTATCTATAATATCTCAGTTCAAGAGCCACCAAAAGGAAGTAATTAACTCCATTATTTCTCTGCCACAATCCGCTTCTTAAATAACCAGATCACAAACACAGAGACCACTTGTCCATCCTGTTGATCGCTTACTGAGGGAACTAAAGGAAAAATTAGAGACTGACACCTGGTTCAAAGACAACAAATCTCTTTTAACCCTAAGGGGGGAACGAGCCTGGTTGGGGCTCTAATTTATACCTCCCACATGGCCTCAGACTCCAAGCACTTCAGTGGAGTCATGATGCTAAGCAAGTGGGTCACTTTGGATTTTTTTGAAAACATTGCATCTGGTGTGAAGGCAATTCTAGTGGCCAGGAATGAAAAAAGACATTGAGAGTTATGTTAAGAGTTGTGCCACCTGTGTTGCCATGAAGAGACATCCTGGAAAACCCCCAGGATTGCTGCAACAAGTTGCTGATCATTCCCAGCCTTGGGAGAAAATAGCCATGGATTTTATAGTGGTTGCCTGAGAGCAAGGGAAACACTGTAATATGGATTGTGATTGATCTATTTTCCAAACAAGTGCATTTCATCACTTGCTCAGGACATCCCTCTGCCCAGAAGCTGACCAAGCTGTTTTTGAAACATATTTATCGGCTCCATGGAGCCCCAAAGCAGATTATTTCTGACAAGGGGGGCCAGTTTACTGCTAAACTGATTAGGTTGACTCAGGGGCTTTTGTCAGTTTTTCATCCAAGTACAAATGAAGTAGCTGAAAAAGCTAATGCAATGGTGGAACAGTACCTCAGATGTTATGTTAATTATCAGCAGACTAATTGGGCTGATCTCTTGCCTTTTGCAGAGATAGCCTACAACAATACTGTGCACAGTAGCACTGGTCTCACCCCATTTAAAATAGTAATGGGTCAAGATTTTGTGCCTATGCCTGAATACCCATTGGAGCCTCCTACTTCCCAGACTTTGGATCAATGGGTGACATCTTTTCACGGGGTTTCGGTGAATGTGAAGAAAGCATTGGCCAAAGCTACCAAGGTTTACAAGGAGCAAGCAGTTAAACAACGCTCCCCTCAAAAACCTTTTCATGTTGGGCAATTAGTTTATATTTCAACAAAATATTTAACATTAAAGTTACCCAGCAGAAAATTGGGGCCAAAGTTCCTTGGTACTTTTCCCATCACCAAGATCATAAACCCTGTTACACTGGAATTGAAACTTCCATTGATTGTTGGGAAAAGTTCATTGTGTTTCATTGTAGTCTATTGAAACCTGTGTCTGAATCCTTTTTAAGACCTATTCCAAAGAAGCCGCCGGGTCCAGTAGTGGTAGAGGGGGAGACACATTATGAAATAAAATGAATTCTTGATTCTAGGTTGTACAAGTTACAATACCTCATTCAGTGGAAAGGCTATCCCCTGTCAAAAGCTACATGGGTGAAATGTACCAATGTGAAAGTGCACAGATTAATAAATTTTTTACAATAAATATCCTCACAAGCCTCAAGGAAATACTTAACCTACTTTTTGCTTCTCCTACAGGAGATTCTTTCTTTTTGAGAAGGGCCAACTGTCAACTCTACAAATGAGCATGGCTGTAGCCATTTTCCTTCTCATTCTAGCTTGCCACATAGAATGGAGGGAGGAGGGTTGCCCAGGTGCTTCTTTCATCAAAATAAACTTTTGTCCCTTGGGAACCAAGGTCATTGGCTGCTCCTGAGACTAGGGACTGGGCGTTGCATAAAAAGCCCGCCAAATAATCATACTGGGGAATGTAGTTGTTTGCATAGTTTTTTGGGTGGGACATTCAACTTTTTACTGGGAAATTATTACTTGTGTATTCAGATTAGGTTTTACTCTTGATACTTTGTAACTAATGAACATGTTCTTTGAGGAATTTGCAAGCATTGAAGTTCTGCTTTATTCATCTCTGTCTGTCAGAACCATGACACCCTTTTTGTAAGTTCAGCAAATCATTTTCCGAATAAGTTCTTTCCAGTTCTTGTGAGTGCAGCCCATCCCCTGCCTAAAGCCCTTCTTGTAGGTAATGCAGACCCTGGTCTATGATCTAGCTGATGCTGGCTGGGGAATTCTGGGAGTTGAAATCCACACATCTTAAATTTCCCAAAGTTGAAAAACACTGAATTGGGCAGTGATCTGTATTCAGCCATTCTGCACCAAGACATCTAACAACATACAATAACCAACTTACCTTTTTATAAACGATCACAAGGTCCATCTCTTGGTCTCCCTTTGTAAGAAACAATGGAGGCCTTGTAAGGGATTGTTTAACAGGATTGGTCAATGCTAAAATTTGACCATCATCTCCAAACCACTTTTTCCCCTGCAAAAAAGAGGACATAAAAACATTTTAATTTTACCAGAAGTATCCTGTTAAAACTATACCAGAAAATAAAAGCTAACAATCAATGGGAAATTAAGCCTTGGTTCCAGTCTTACCTGATTTTGTAAAAATCTCCTTTTATTATTTCTCATGTAATGGGAATGTAAATCAGCTACTATTATGATTAGTTTCTAAACAGGTACTAGTTTTAGTGTTTCTATTACTTTCAGATACGTTTGTCAACGTCAGATGTTCATGCTCTGACAACTGATGAAAATGCAGCCATTTTCTCTTCTCCTTTAACATGTTTTTCTTTACTTTTAGAATTCAGGTCCAGCGGGGGTGGGTGGGTTGGGATGTAAGCTCAGTTAGCCATAATAATAACACTGCAGTGGGAACTCAAGGACAAACTGATAGTGGTTTGGTGGGCTGAGAAGCTGAGGAGAACTATTTTATGACAGTTTTTGGGGGTGGGAATTGTACTTTGTTACTTTGCATCAGGGGGAAGGGAATTTAGTTTTTGGGTTCAACTATGTAGTGCCGATACTTTGTATCCCAAATAAATGTTCTTTAAGGAAGAATTTTGCCTCAAAGTTCTATCGGAACCATGACATTAACCCCAAAACTAACATTTTCTACCTTAACTGCCTTGGGGTCCTGAGCTCCAGTCACCGTCCCTAAATCGAGGGATAGACTGATAAAGACTCGAAAGATCTCAACATGGAGAAGGAAGGAGTGCCTGGATTTAGCACCCTGGCCATGGCTGCAGCCTCAGCGGAGGGAGAGCAAGCCAGCGCACCAGTGGAGAGGGAATCAGGCCTTACAGCTGGGGGCAAGACCCAAAATGTGGGAGCTGATCTGGTCATTGGAATGGGCCCTGCCCAGTGGAGACTCCAAACCACTCAAGATGACCCTGCTGAAAGCAAGTTCTTCAAAAGTGACCGAAGTTGACTTGCAAGAGGGAACGTCTCAAGAATCGCATTCCCCAGGCCATTGGAGAATCAGGAAATTGAATACTGAGGACTCCAGAGAGTGGAAGTACCTGTCCACAGCACGTAGCCAATTGGTGAAGAGGTTGATGGAGAGGTTAGAGCGACTAGAGATGAAGAGTGCAGAAAAACCTTTTCACTCTTCCCATGCAAGTGATCACGATGATCGGCAGAGCAGAACCCAGTCTATGCCGAAAAGAAGCCCCAGCCCTGCAAGGAGGGACAGCCCCGGCTGCCACTCTGAACATGGAGGCCTGAGACGTCGTCGCTCCTCTAGAATCCCTGATCGCCACAGGTACTGTGAAAGCCCTGACCATCACTACCATTAGTCACACAGCCCAGAGCTTCACCGTCGGCACCACTGAAGCCCAAAGCCTACAGAGGGGGAAGACTCAGATGTGAGCATTCAACATGATATAATGCAACAGCTGCGCGATCTGTTGGCCGGGCAGCAACAGGTGAAAGTGCTGCAGCCATTGGGGCCCCTGCCACCACTGCTGGGAGGACAGCCACCGGTGGGAACACCACAGAAGTGGGACTGGTACCAGCCCCTGAATCTGCAGCAACTGCTGGGGATCCTGCAGCAACTGAGGATGCTGCAGCAACAGCACCAGGACCGCTGGAGGCGTGCAGCAACTGGCGATGCCACAGCCGCTGCCACTAGGTCAGCAGCTGTTGAATGTGCAGCAGCAGTCGGCGTGGCAACAGCCCTTGAATGTGCAGCAACCTATGATGGCACTACCCCTTAGAGCAACGTTTGACGGTGACCCAGAGAAGCTGAACTTCTTCCTCAATCAAGTAAGTTCTCACATGAATAGCAATGCCAATTTCTACCCAAATCCAGATGGTATGGTTGATGTGGTCGCAGCCAATTTAGAAGGGGAGGTATCTGAATGGCTAAACAATTTGTACAACAAGCAAGTACCTGAGTTAGGGAACCTCCATCTCTTCCTCCTTGGATTAACAACCAGGTTCAAGGACACATCCATAGCCCCATAGAAACACATCCATAGCCCCATAGAAACAAATACATAAGACAAAACAAGATGGCAGACCTGCTTTGGAATACCACCTTTTTCTCTCACAGCCAAACTCATAGTCGCCAAGACGGGTGCACGAATAGATTTGAAAGTGCTAGTGGACTTGGGGTGCTCCTGGTGTGTTATTAGCTTGCCTCTTGCCCTTAAATTGTGTATACAAGCAAGATTGCTCTCCAAACCCGTGAGATTTGAGCAAGCCGATGGCTCCTTAATGGGAAAAACTTTGGTCACAAAATTGACAGAGCCAGTACGCTTAGAAATAGGTGAACATTGGGAGTTCATTCGCTTCATGGTGGCTCCAAAGATGACTGAGGCAGTGATTCTAGGGCTAGCTAACGGTTTCTTTTTATTGAAAAGTTTTACAATACATTTTTGAATACAAAAAGCCCCCTCCTCCCCCTCCCCTGTCCCCAACCCCCCCAACCCTCCCCTCCCCTCCCCCCTCCCCGACTTCCCAAAGCTGAATACAGGGTATAATAATACAAACAAGCACAATCTAAAATATGCTAACAACAATAATAAAACATTAAATTCTATCACACTTTAACTCTCCATAGTCAAAATATTAATAAAATAACTACTAACTAATTATGTCATAAAAATCCGCTACTTATTCAAATGCTAAATGATACTTTTTAGTCCCATATTTATTCTGAATATATTCAATCCATCTTCTCCATTCCACAATGTATCTCTGTTGCGATTGATCTTTCAAATATGCTGAAATCTTTGCCATTTCTGCCAAGTTAGAAACTTTCAAAGTCCACTCTTCTATAGTCGGCAGTTCTTCCTTCTTCCAATATTGAGCTACTAAAAGTCTCGCTGCCGTAATTAAATTCAACATCAACTTTGTATCTATAACAGTAGTATCTGTAATAATACCCAATAAAAACAATTGCGGAGAAAACTTTATCCTTTTCTTAAATATCTTTTGCATATTCCACCAAATTTTAATCCAAAAAGCTTTAACCTTTTTACAAGTCCACCATATATGAAAATACGTTGCATCCTCACAACCACACCTCCAACATTTAGGCTGGCAGTTCAGATACATACTTGCTAATTTTTTAGGGTCTAGATGCCACCTATAAAACATTTTATAAAAATTCTCTCTTAAGTTTTGGGCCTGTGTAAATTTCACATTTCTAACCCAGATCTTTTCCCAACTATCCATTGTTATAAGTTCTTGAAAATTCTGGGCCCACTTTATCATGCAATCTTTAACAAGTTCCGTTTCTGAGTCAATTTCTATCAATGCATTATATATCCTTTTAATATGTGCTTGACCTTGATCTCTAATTTGTTTTACCATATTTTCATCAGTCATTGAAAAACCAACTTTCTGATCCTCTTTCCATCTTGCCTGTAATTGCCCATACTGAAACCAGGTTTGTACAATCTTTTCTTCTTTTAAGATATTATATGGCTTTATTTGCCATACATTCCTTTCTAAACTTAAAATTTCCTTATATGTAATCTCATCATGTTTAAATCCCACATTTATATTTTCTATTGCATGTTTAGGTATTGCCCAAAGTGGTATCTTATAATTTAACTTATGTCTATACTTTTTCCAAACTCGCAACAGAGCATACCTTAAAATATGTATCTTAAACACATTATCCACCTTCTTATCATACAATAAATATACATGAAATCCAAATAACAAATCATGACCCTCAAGATTTAATAATCTCCCTTGAGTTAAATTAAACCAATCACTTATCGATGACAAAGCAGCAGCCTCATAATATAATTTAAAATTAGTCATTCTAAGACCACCTCTTTCACACGTATCTTGCATTATTCTAAATTTAACTCGTGGGTTTTTCCCCGCTCAGACAAATTTGTTAATCCCTTTTTGCCATTCCTCCAAATTTAAGTCCTTTTTAAGTATAGGTATCATTTGAAACAGAAACAAAAATTTTGGCAAAACATTCATCTTCACTGCTGCAATTCTTCCCAGTAAAGACAATTGTAATTTTTTCCAACTGTCTAATTCTTTTTGTATTTTCCCCCATAAGAGTTCATAATTATTTTTATATAACTTTACATTAGAGGCTGACACATAGATCCACAAATATTTAATCCTCTTAAATATTTCAAATCCCGTTAGCTCTTCTAAAGCAACGTTTTGTGATACAGTCATATTCTTAGACAATATTTTAGTTTTTTGTATTTTTTTTAATATCCCGCCCTTCTCCGAAGACTCAGGGCGGCTTACAAGCTTAGCAGTAGCCTTCATTCTATGTATATGCCTGCTTGTTAGGGCTTTCACACACACCCCAAGCGGCATTATTACAAAGTCAGCTTAATTGCCCCCAACAATCTGGGTCCTCATTTTACCTACCTCGGAAGGATGGAAGGCTTAGTCAACCTTGAGCCTGGTGGGATGCGAACCTGCACTAATTGCAGGCAGCTGGTGTTACTTAAGGAGGCATTAGCCCACTGCTCCACCAAGGCTCTTGTATGTTTATCTTAAATCCAGAGACTTTCCCATATGACATTATTATCTCCATCAGTTCTACAACTGAGTAATCCGGCTGAGTGACTGTAATAACCACTTCGTCCGCAAACGCCCTCAGTCTGTAATCCTGATCCCTTATTTGAATTCCCTTAATTTTATCTGAATCTCGTATTTTAATCAGTAATATTTCCAATGTTAAAACAAACAGCAAAGGTGACAGCGGACACCCCTGTCTTGTACCCTTTTCAATATTGCAAGATTCTGTCAAACTGTTATTTACTATTATACGAGCTGTTTGTTTCTGATATATTGCCCTAATAGGTTGTAGAAATTTTTCCCCAAATTCCATTTTCTCTAATACCTTCATTAAAAATTGCCAGTCCAATTGGTCAAAAGCTTTTTCAGCGTCCAAAAAGATCAGCGCTGCTGGGATCTGGTTATTTCTTTCCAAAAATTCCAATAGGTCCACAATATACCTCACATTATTCTTCATCTGTCTACCACTTATAAATCCAGTTTGATCACTATGAATCACTTGTTGCATTACCTTCATTAATCTATTGGCTAAAATTTTTGCAAATATCTTATAGTCAGTATTTAAAAGCGATATTGGTCTATAATTCTTGGCTTGGGTAGCATCCTGATCTTCCTTTGGGATCAGCAAAATAATGGCCGTTTTCCACGATGGGGGCACTCCTCCTCCCAATTGAATTGTTTTAACAATTCTCTTAGAGGTTCCACCATTTCTAACTGGAAGTTTTTATAATAAATGGCAGTCAAACCGTCTGTTCCCGGTGCTTTACCCACTTTTAATTGTTTAATTGCTAGAAAAATTTCTTCATCCGTTATCAATTGATTCATCCCTTCTTTTTGTTCTTGCGTAAGGACAGGAATGTTAGCATTTATCAAATATCCATCTATATCTACATTTCTAATCTTATCTCTAGCATACAGCTTAGAATAACAAGTCTTTTTAATAAGATCCTGCTGACACACTACTTTACCCTTTTGTTCTATTCTGTCTATATTACAAGCTCTCTGCTTCTTCCTTAGCAGATAAGCTAACCACCTACCCGGTTTGTTAGCATTACAGAAAGTATTATGTCTAGCATACCGTAAGTTAGTTGCCACTTGATCTGCCATCAACATATCAAACTGGCCCCTTAATAAAGTAATTACCTCTTTAATCTTCCCATCAGATGGATTCAGAATTAAGGCCTTTTCTTTTTCCTTAATTTCATCCTCTAATTCTTTCCTCTTAAATTCCAATTTACGTCTATGTTTATTGTTCAAATATATTAATACACCTCTCATATAGGCTTTACTTGCATCCCAGACCATCTCAATAGAAGTACCTTTACACATATTAATTTTTAAAAATTCCTTCATCTGTTTCTTACACTCTTCCACATTTTTCTGGTATCTAAACAAATTTTCATTTAAACGCCAATACTGTCTACCTCCATTATCTTTTTCTATCTCCAACCACACTGGACTATGATCAGATATAGTTCTTGGACAAATCTTGATCTTCTTAATCCTAGGAAAAAAATCATTGGTTATTAATATAGAGTCAATCCTGGAAAAAGATTGATGCCTGTTGGAGAAAAAAGTAAAGTCTTTTTCTTGTAAGTTCCTTTCTCTCCATACATCTCTCAATTCCAAGTCATCCTTCATCTCAAAAAAAGATTTAGGCAGTTTGGCATGACTCGGCGTGCTTTTAAAAAAACCTCTTATCCATTTGTACATCCAAAACGCCATTCCAATCTCCCATAAAAATACAAGATTTATAATCCCATTGAATAATCTTGCTGTGAAATAAATTGTAAAAGTCTCCTTGCTGTTGATTTGGTGCATATAATCCAACCAAAACCGTTTTCTTGCCTTCTATTAATAATTCAATTATAACATATCTTCCTTATCTGCTTCAATTAAACTCGCTGTAAAAGTATTCTTAACATAAATAACCACTCCATTTTTCTTGTCAGGCGCAGAAGCAATAAACTGTGTGCCCAACTTAGAGTTTACCAAGTATTTTTGATCAGCCGCTCAAATATGTGTTTCCTGCAAACAAATAACATTGTTTTTAAATTGCTTTAGATAGTGAAATACTTTCTTTCTCTTATGTGGCGAATTCAAACCATTAACATTCCAGGTTAGAAGCTTTGTCGCCATCTTTTGTGACCTGAAGCTTTTGGAGCACCTCTTCCAAAATCACCTGCACTCTCTTTGGCCTCGCTCCTCCCACTGCTTCACTATAAGTAAGTTTTTGCGATTCAGTCATAGCTCTCTGCTGATCTTGCTCTTGTCTCATTCGTCTGGCTGCAGCGCGTGTCATTCTTTGGTCTCTGACCTCCTCCGTTGGTAGTGAAATCTGATCCACTCCAGTAACTTTCTGGAATTCTCCATCTTTCAACTGCGTAGCTCCTTCATCACCTTGCAAACTCTCACTTTGTGGTTGACGCTGTCCTTCCCCATTCTTCCTTTTGGATTCCAGAAGTGGTATGGGGCCTGCTTTTAAAATATTGGCATAGAAATCACGTGCCTGTAAAACTGTGAGAAGACGATATCTCGTGCCTGCATACATCACCACCATACCTACTGGGATCTCCCATCTGAACTGGATATCCCGTCTTCTTAATTCTTCTGCCAGAAAAGCAAATTCTTTCCTTCTTCTTAAAATTCTTGGGAGGGATCTCTTTTAAAATTAAAACTTCTTGCTCTGCAACTGGAAATTTATTATTATAAAAGGCTTGAATAACCTCATTTCTGATTGCTCTCTTTGTAAAGTACACCACCACATCTCTAGGTAGCTTCCTGTCTTGCAATCCAGGAATTAACGCGAAATATTTTGTGTATATCCACCATGATCTCTTCTGCTGAGCACCCCAAAACCTGTTCAAGGGCTTCTGAGACTACTTTTTTCAAATTTTCCTTAGAATCTTCCTTCAACCCTCTCAATCTCACAGCAAACTCCATCTCTCTATGCTGAACCAATAATAAATTGTCGTCCATCTTTTCCATCACCATTTCAGCATCCGTCATTTTGGCATCCAATTTCATATTATTTTGACTAATTTCTTCCACTCTCTCATCCAGACGTTCAATACAAACAGCCATTCCTTGAAATGCTAATAAGATGTCTGCCCTCACTTCTGTATTCTTCTCCTCAATGAGCTCAGCTAATTGCTGGGTTAAGCCTCTTGCAAAACATCCTGCAGATCTTTCATTGTTAAAGCTGGTGCGGGCGCCAAAGGTGGGGGCATTAAAGCCTGTAATGAAGATTGCTGAATTGGCGAAGCCCCCATGCTACTAGGAACTTTAGTTGATTTGGCAGCCATTTTCACCCACTTAAATCTGTTGCGCACTTTCACTTTTAAAAGTCTCAAGAAAGTTTACTGAGTTAAAGTTAAAATACTTGCTCTGACAGAAGTCTCCTGCACCGCTCTGCCTGCATCCATTTAATCCAAAGTTCACTCTCGCTGGCAGGGATGGTTGCAGCATCCTGCTCTGCTCCAAAGCCTTGGAGCAGAGGCGTCCTGGAGTCCGGAGCAAACTCAGGCTTCGGGGGGGCTCAACCCTTCAACCATCAGAGTTTCAACTCTGGTGGTCTGAGGGAGCTCTACCCCTGCCTGGGCGCTCACCCCCTCCTCTTCTCCCGAGGAGCGGGCTTCCAAGCAGCCAAACAGCTGATCGTCGCTGTTTTTGGCGGCTCTACGGAGACAGCGGGCCTGGCAGCCGAAATGGCTGCCGTCAACGGAGACTTGCCACCCGGAAGCCCCCTAGCTAACGGTTTCTAAATGGAAACTGTTTATCTTGTGGGAAAAGGGGATGAGGACTGTGAGATTACCCATCGGGCCCAAGCCCCCCCTTAATTCGGCTGACGTTACTGGAGAGTTTAGGCCATCCACCAAGTTGGCAAAGATAGCCACCCTGTCTCAACCAGGTGAACCACTCATCCCCAGAGAATACCAGGATCTAGCGTAGGTGCTTAGTGAGAAAGAATGTGACACCCTACCTCCCCATCAGCCCAACGATTGCAACATTGAACTGTTACTGGGAGCTAAACTCCCACAGCCAAGGATGTACAGCATGACCCCCCTCAAAATGGAGGAACTGCAACAGTATGTGAACAAGAACCTAGCAAGAGGATTTATTGAATGGGCCAAATCTCAGGTGGGAGCTCCAGTGTTATTTAAAGAGAAAAAAGACGAGTCATTTCATCTCTGCGTAGACTATAAAGGGTTAAACACTGTGAGCGTAGAGAACAAATACCCCCTACCCTTCCTGAAGGACTTACTAACACATCTGGTGAAGGGGTGTGTCTTCACTAAGCTGGACCTAAGAGAGGCATATTACCAAATAAGAATAAGAGAAGGAGATGAATGCAAATTTGTTTTTAACTGTCCCATGGGGAACTATCAATTTAAAGTCATGCCGTTTGGACTATTTAGGGCTCCAGCTGTCTTCATGCAGCTGATCAACCAGATACTACATGACCATTTTTACAAAGGAGTTTTGGTGTATCTTGATGATATCCTGATATACAGCACGAATATGGCTGACCATGTAAAACTAGTGCAAGAAGTGTTAAAGAAGTTGTTGAATGCCAAATTATATGTTAAACTATCCAAGTGTGAGTTCCATCAGACCCAACTAGATTACCTTGGCTACAGAATTTCCAGTGAGGGGATTGAAATGCACCCTGCTAAAGTGAAAGCCGTAATCAAATGGCAACCCCCAGACTCGTAAACAGCTTCAGAGCTTTCTGGGATTCACCAACTTTTACCAACAAATTCATCCCCTCCTTTGCTTTACCCCTCACGGATTTATTGAAAACAGACAAAGGGGTGGGGGAGCCACACCTGGACTAGCTGCTAGCATGGACTATGAACTGTCAAACTGCTTTTGAGAATTTGAAAAAGACTATTTGCGGTCGAACCAGTCCTAAAGCATCCTTGTCTGGGGAAACCCTTTGTGATTCAAGCCGATACCAGCGACATGCCATCGGAGCTGTACTATTGCAAAAGAACCATGATGGAGTCCTATAGCCCTGTGCCTACACCTCAAAAAAGTTCACCAATTGCGAGAGAAGGTGGGCAGTGTGGGAGAAGGGCTCTATTAAACTGGCAACACTATATAGAAGGGAGCAAGGTGCTTTTCGAGGTATGGACTGATCACAAAAATCTAGAGGCACTGAAAACCCACTGCAAGCTGTCCCCAAAACAAATATGGTGGGTGCAATACTTAAACTGATTTACCTTCATCCTGATGTGCATACCGGGGGGGGATCTTTTAGCTGATGCTTTATCCAGATTAATACGAAACCCAGCATGAAGAGGTTAATGAAGCAATTATATCTACACCGCAAGCTGATTCTCAACTAATGCCATGAAGAGCCCCATTTTCGAAAGTCCCAAACCCCAATGACCCTGGTGCAAGGAAATTAAAACAGGAACTCCTCAACGATCAATGGTTCAAGGAAAACCAAACATCCTTGATGTGCAGGGATGGTTTGGCTTACAAAGGGGGGAAGCTGTATTTGCCTGAAACCCCCCGCCTCAACGCTCTCCAGCACGGTCATGATGTGAAACAAGCTGGACACTTTGGATATTTAAAAACACTGCATCTGGTTCATCGGCAATTTTGGTGGTAGAGAACTATGTCAAGAGCTGTGCTGTGTGTGCCACCATGAAAAGAATTCTGGGAAACACTCCCCCCCAGACTATTACAACCGGTGGCAGACCCTTCCCAACCATGGGAGGAAATTGCTATGGATTTTATAGTGGAATTACCTGAAAGGGGGGTGCAGTTTACGGCCAGGTTCTGGAGGGGTTTTCTCAATTTAATTGGCTCATCACAAGGACTGTCGGCTTTTCACCCGCCTACAAATGGGTCGGCTGAATCAGCGAACTCAATGGTGCAGCAGTATCTCAGATTCTATGTGGACTATCAGTAAATGAACTGGACTGACCTCCTCCCTTTCACAGAGGTGGCTTACAATAACTCTGTCCACAGCAGCACCGGTTTTATGTCTTTTAAAATTCCCACAGGAAAAGAGTTCAACCCAATACCCGAATATCCTCAGGGACCTTCCACTTCCCAAATGCTTGACCAGTGGGTGAGGGGGTGGGAGGGGGTATGGAAAACCATGAAAATCGCTCTGAAAAAGGCTTCTGAGATGTATAAAAAGCAAGCAGATAAAAAGAGGGCTCCCCAAAGATCATTCCAAGTTGGGGAAAAAGTTTATTTATCCACAAAATATTTACAACTTAAATTGTCTAGTAAGAAGTTAGGACCGAAGTTCCTGGGTCCCTTCCCCATAGTAAGAATCATTAACCCAGTCATGGTAGAATTAAAGCTTCCCAGATTCCTAGAGAAAGTTGTTGTGATTCAGGGTCAGCCTGTGGGTTCGGCAGTTGGGTCGGACGACTCAGAGGAGGAGGAGGGGGGTGTTGAAGACCTTGCTGAGGGGGTTGAAGATCTTGATGAGAGCCCTCAGCCAGGCCCCTCCCACTTGGTCACCACGGAGACCCAGCTGTGTGAGCCTGACAGCGTGGATGACGATGACCCACAGCTGGCCCTGTTCAAGGACGCCCGACGCAGGAGGCAGTCAAGTAGGAGTAAACAGAGGAAGGCAATGGGGCTTCTCGGAAGGAGGCAGAGAGAAGCCACGCCCTGAACTCTATATAAGGGGAATGTGTGGGGAGGGCTGGTTTGCTGAAGGCAACCGCTTGGATAGTTCGTGTTTCTTAAAGCTCCTGTTTCTTGGTTCGTGTCTTGTTTGTTTTTGTAGCTATAAATTTGGCAGGCGTAATTCCAGCCTCTTGCCGTTTGTAAAGGGGTTGTCCCTGCCTTTTCTGCAGGGCTGGTAGCAGGCTGGTACAGAACAAAAGTCCACCCTGTGTTCCATTGTAGTCTACTGAAACCTTTTCGGGGTTCTACCTTACGACCTTCCCCTAAGAAGGAACCTGGGCCTCTCGTAGTAGCCGGACAGACTCATTATGAAGTGAAGCATATTCTTTTTAAAAAAATTTTTATTGAATTATTTAAAACATTGGACACGGTGCAAACGGACTGACATACCTTCTTGTCTACATTATTTTTAAAATTTGCATATATGTATATATAAACATAAGATACACTTAAAATACATATCAGTTATATATAATAATACAATACTTAGAGCAATCAACCAATCTATAAATTCTAATGGAGACCTTCCTTTTGTTCCCGCCAGAAATAAAATTTATTCCAAATTTTATAGTAGCCTGATTGATCTTTATTCTTAATTTCCAAAGTTAATTTGTCCATTTCTGTGCATTCCCAGGTTTTCCTTATTACCTCGTTTTCTACCGGAATTTCACTCCTTTTCCAATTCTGGGCAAATGACATTCTTGCTGCCGTAATAATATGAATCATCAGATACAACTCTTCTTTGGGGTATTTCTCTTTTATTATGCCCAATAGGAAAAATTCTGGACTAAACTCAAGTGAAGCATATTCTTGATTCTAGAGTTTTAAAAGAAAGTTACAGTACTTGGTGCAGTGGAAAGGATATCCATTGTCTGAAGCCACATGGGTGAAATCCAGCGATGTAAAAGCCGACAGGCTCATTAGTAAATTCTATGAGAAACACCCTAACAAACCAAGGGGCAACCCCTAACCTATTATTTTATTTGAATTGCATGATTTGTCCTTTTTGTAAGGGGGGGCCGGACGTCAACGCTGCTAACATTGGATGTTCTTGCTCTGACAGCTGATGAAAATGCAGACATTTTCTCTTCTCCTTTAACATGCTTTTCTTTACTTTTAGAATTCAGGTGCAGTGGGTGGAGGTTGGGATGTAAGCTCAGTTAGCCATAATAATAACGCTGCTGTGGGAACTCAAGGACGAGCTGATAACATTTTGGTGGGCTGAGGAGAAAGCCCGCGCTTGAAGCTAATTGGGGAATGTGTTTTATGACAGTTTATTGGAGGTGAGAATTGTACTTTGTTATTTTGTATCAGGGGGAAGGGAATTTAGTTTTTGGGTTCAACTATATAGTGCCGATACTTTGTATCCCGAATAAATGTTCTTTAAGGAAGAATTTTGCCTCAAAGTTCTTTTGATGGGTTTCATCTATCGGAACCATGACAACATTGCTATTTTTGTTTTATTGATTATTGTTATGCATGTTCCTTATGATGTTTCTTAAACAAAGAGTAGTATGCAAATATTGTAAGTAAAATGATTTTTCTTTAAAAAAAAGATAGCATAACCTCCATATCCAGGAATATGTCAGACTTTCCAATTGGTCTTCTTAAAAACTAAAAATAAAAGGTGGCTGGATTCTAGTTTTTGAGTCAGAAATGTATCAGCTGGTCTAGATGAAAGACAAAGGTGGCATAGAGAATGACAGAAAGAGGCTGCCTTCTAGTAAGCTGATGTTCATGAATGTCCCAGCAGCCATTTTGTGACCTGCTAGCCCATGCTGCAACCATTTTTTGAGGTCCCTAAGAACATGCTCTTAAAATCCCAATGGTCCCACTAATTTCAAAGGTTTTGGGAACACTAAAGTAATGGCAATAATTCTGAAAACTTTATATATGAACCCCAAACTTGAGAATAGTCAAACCCAAGATATACAGTATTTAAGCTTTATTTCTATGCCCCAGAATTCTTGGAATTTTCCTGAAGTCAGACATTTCCCTTTAGGTATCTACTCTTCTGTCAAAAGAGAAAAAATCCCAGCTTGGCAAACAGCCAAAGAAGGAAGTGACTGCAGAGGATGGATTGGGATGGGCTGAGATGGGGGAGGCTCAGATTCTGAAGGATCTTTCCCCTTCCCAAAGTTTTCAAGGCTCCAACGTCATAATAGCCAACTCCTTGCTATTAAGCTCACCCCAATACCTTCAATACTTTCAATGTAGGGATAGAATGACTAATTTAAAAAGTCATTAAAGGATAGAAATTGGCATTTGTCTCTCTGATCACATTTCCATTCTGCTGAGCTATACAGAAGTGACTCTAGCATTCAGCCCTATCACTTACAGTGCTTCAGTGGAATGGAACAAGGAGGTACTGTTAATCAAGGTGGGGAAGGAAAACAGTTTATAAAAATCCCCAAGCTCAGAACAGAGTGTGTGTATGTGTGTGCATGTGTGCACAGCACACCAAAAATGAGGTCCTTCTCTTCAAGCCCAGGTGCAACTGGCAGCTTCCCATCATGGATGCAGATAAAAGTCACTAAACTCAAAATGGGGTATCTGTGTGTGCCATCCGTGAGCACCCAGCACACCAAAGGAGAGGTTCTTCTCCCCAAGCCTGGGTGCAACTGGCAGCTTCCTAGCACAGATACTGATAAAAGTCCCCAAACGCAGAATGGTATTTCTGTGTTTCTGTGTGTGCATGCCTGCACAGCATGACAAAAGAAAAGGTTCTTCTCCCCAAACTTGGGAGTGATTGGCAGCTTCCTAACATGAATGCGGATAAAAGTCCCCAAACATGGAATGGAGTTTCTGCATGCATGTGTGTGTATGCACGTGTTTTGCTGCCAGCAGTTCGGGTAGGCAAGGAGCTGGTGGGCTGGCAAGTTGTCACCACATCCAGGTAGCCAGTGCGACATGTTCTGCGTTAACCCAGCCACACCCACTCATCTGCACCCATCTGGTCCCACTCACTCAGCCACACCATTCAGCCACACTCACTTGCCAGCACCAAGTCAGCAGCGCTATGCCCACTTGGCCACACCACCCAGCCATGTCAACCCAGTTATATCCACCCGGTCACACCCACCCATCTACGCCAACCTGGCCACCACAAATCGACCTAGACTCATGCTTCATTTACTTTATATTAGCTTTTACCCAAGGGTTGCAACTCTTTTGTTCTCAATCTGCCAAATAGTTTGTTTCATATATATTTCCAACTTCCTTAAATTGTACAATCTGATGAAGAAATTATTAAAAATAGCTCCCTTGCTACATCGGCAACTGAACCATTTAAGGAAGATTAATTATTATAGCAAATAGCACCTGCATGAGGGACCATACCTGTTCCTGCTTGAGAATCCTATTCTCCATGATGTTCTGGTTGGACAATGACACAACAGGACATTCTCCAATGTAGAAACCTTCATCCTCAAGAAACCGTGGTTCCATATTTTCAGGCATCTTCACAGAGGAAGGCACTAGGAGGAAGAGACAGATGATGTAACAGTATATGAGAATAACCTTGAAGGAAGCAGGAAAGAGATGCTACCCTAGGAAACCATCAGACAAGAATGGGGAGAAAGGAGCCCATAGTTGCTAATGACAAAGAAAGAAACTCAGGAAAGATGTCCTAAATTGATCAGGCTGTAAAGAGATGGCAAGAGATTTGTACTTTCAGACTTGCAAAATTTTGTTAATATAGTCTTGTGATAAAGTATAATTAGCACAACTGCTCGTGCTTCCTGTCTGATTTACCTGGAAGGTTGACAGAGATGCTTAACACTATTACAGTTACTTGTCAACACTGCTACATCGCATGTTCTTGCTCTGACAATATATGAAGATACACACAATTTCCCCTTAACTTGTGTGTTACTTTTAGAGTTAGAATTAGAGAATACTGGGGGGGGGAGGAAGAATGTGTATGGGACTTAGTTGGACATAACAACATCATAGTACAGTGTTTTTTTCAAGGTTGTTTGAAATAAAAGTTGATAAGAAATGGCGGTTGGAGAACTGGAGGGAATGTCTGCATTTCAAACTAATTGGAGAATGTGATTTATGACTGTTAGAGGAGGGAATTGTGCTTTGATACTATGTGTTTAGGGGAGGAGAATTCAGATTTTGGCTTCGACCATGTATGTGCCGATGCCATGCAACTTGAATAAAGATTCTTTAAGGTAAACAATGCCTCGAAGTTCTTTGAAGGGTATCATCTGTCGGAACCATGACACTACTACTTCTACTACTGATTTGCTGGACAAATAATTGCGAGTTTTTTTGGCAAGACTTTTGGAATCAGTTTGCCTTGGCTTTCTTCCTAGAGCTGAGAGAGACTGGCCCAAAATCATCCAACTGTTTTTGTTTCTAAAGTGGGACTAGAACTGAGACTGTTGGTTTTCAGCTTGGTGCCTTGACTAGACAAATTGTCTCCTATAATTATTAACTAGTATTCATTAATTGTTTTTTACATTAACATTCTATTTAGGTATATTATTTTGCTTTTTGTTTGTTTTGTTCTCTATTTGCTTTATTGTTTTAGTGAATTATAATACAGGATGATTCTGGAACAAAAGGATGGGAGACAGTCAAGTATTAGTTACTTTGGCATCTAAGAAGAATGAATGAAACCATTCAGAAGTCTGCAGCTGTGGTGGTCAAAATAAAACTAAGGAAAAGAATTAAGCTTAACAACAACAATTTTATTGATTAGCCCTTGGGCCATATCAAAGTACAAAGTTCCAGCAACAAACCGTCACCGAAACTAGATAAAAACAATCCGAAATGGAATTTGATGAAATACAATTTAAAATGGAATTAAAATACAATTTAAGTTAAAATAGTAATAAAATACAAATTTAAGATATAGATAAAATATGGTAACTTTATATTTCGGAGTCGCCCTTACAATCTACCCCAATTAGTCCCACATATGCAGATCTTAACTGGATCATTTTGTTTAAATACTGTGCTACGTTGAATGTTCTTTTCAAGTTCTGGCCGGACATAAGGTAAGTTATTTTGATATGGGGATCCCAATGGGTCATTCGTTTGGTATATAGACCAAGATACCTGTCTCTCACCCTCTTATACAAACAACAGTCAAATAGGATGTGAGCCAGGTCCTCTACCTCTGCCGCTCCTCAAATGCAGAGACGCTCATTGTACGGTATAGCATGAAATCTCCCATATCTGACCATTGTATCAAGCTGTTCGAATCTCGCTCTCGTAAATATCTCCCTAAGATGTTTTGGGAGTTGTAACTTCAAATAACTGTCCACTTGAAAAGTACATTTGTATTTACTCAGCCATTTCAAGTTACCCACCTTACTAAGGATAGCTCTATCAGTTTGTGCTTCTATATCCTTAATTCTTTGGGCAACTCTTTTTTTAGATTGTTCTCCTGTTACGCAAGAAACAGGAAGGCCACAGCTTCTTACAAAATTTGTTAGTTTGGTGATCTAGGAGATTTGTGATTGTAGTTTTATTTGCTCTAGTAGGCATAATTTGGGGAGTCTATCAGTCTCCATTTCATTAACTTTGCACCAGTAGTTATAAGCTCTAATTTTAGATAATACCTGAATTGTATGAATTCCCAATTCAGCTCTAACTGCTGCAGCAGATGTTCTTGGGTCTACACCCAAAATACATCTCAGATGCTGGGACTGTGTTTGTTCTAAAGCTGTGGTTGAATAAAGACCCCAAATTTCTGCTCCATACAAGAGCATTGTTGTAACCTTAGCCTTATAAACTTTGAGTAGTGGAGCTAGGGACCCTGGATAACTATAGTTCTTTAGTTTGAGCAATAAATTCAAACGGGCTTTTGCTCTATATGTACTTCGTTGATGATGGCAGGCCCAAGATCCAGTCTTGGGAAAAGTTATTCCCAAATATACAAAGGTATTAACCTGCTCAATTGGTTCACCATCTAATTGCCACTTATGTCTCTGATGGTTTCTTCCAAACACCATTATTTTCGATTTGGATTTGCTAATAATTAGGGAGTTATCCTGGCAATAAGAGCTGAATCTTCTTAATAGCCTACGTAATCCTACTTGTGAGTATGATAATAAAATCATATCATCAGCATAAAGCAAGCTGTTACAGTAAGTATTTAGGATCATCGGCATGTGTACCATGGTATCCTTCATTAACCCTGGCAAGTCATTGATGTATAAATTAAATAATAATGGGGCCAAGATACACCCTTGCCTTATCCCTTTATTTGTGTGAATCCTGTTAGTCAGGGCCCCATTAACCCCATACCACACCCTCAAACAGGTACTTGTGTAAAGGGCTTTAATCAAGGCCAGGAGTCTGGGTTCTATTTTAAGAGATCTCAATTTACTCCATAGTACGTCTCTATTTACCATATCAAATGCTGCTGTAAGGTCTATAAAAGCAGCAAACAGGGGTCTCCTCTTATAGGCATATTTGGCAATTAGATGGTTCAAAACAAAGCAGTTATCAATAGTAGATCTGTTCTGTCTAAAACCTGCTTGTTCTTCTGTGAGGATGTTGTTTTCCTCTACCCAGATTTCAATTCTGTTCAAAAGGTACCTAGCATATATTTTTGCTACAATGTCAATCAGGCTGATGGGCCTATAATTACTAGGATCCTTTTTATTCCCTTTTTTATATATGGGGACAACTATTGCCATCTTCCACCCATCTGGTATATGGCAGGTGTTATTTATGTGTGTAAAAAGACCTGCTAATACAAGGCCCCACCAGTTGGGAAATTTCTTAAATAATTCTGCTGGTAAAAAATCCTCGCCTGGGGCTTTATTGCTCTTTAAGCTTTTAATGATGGACTGTATCTCCTTTTCTGAAACTGGTGGCCAAGGGGGGAGAGTTCTAGGATTTACCAAATCACTGTTTAAAAAATAATTTCTTTACCGGTTCGGTGGGGGCAAACAAGCACTGATAATAATTCTCCCAGTCCGCAGCAGAGATTGGTATGTCAAATGCAAATCTCCGTTCCTTCAGAATACCTGCTACTGAGTGCCAAAATAATACTGAATTATGACTTCTGGCAGCCAACTCAAGTTCTGACCAGATTGAAATGGCAAAACGTTTTTTCTTTAATGTTATAGTTTTTTTATATTCCCTTCTTGTGTGCAGCATCTTAGCTTGTATATGGGCAGTAGGATTCCTCTGGGAAAGCCTCATGGCTGCCTTCAATTTCTTTTTCTGTCGCTGACAATCAGGATCAAACCAGCAAGGTCTACCCACTTGGGCTCTTTTTGTAGTAGGTTTAGCTGTTAGGTGTTTCTTCAGTATGTTACAAAGATTGGAGAATGCATTGAAGGCTGACATCCAGTCAGTAGTAGATGACTGTATTGTTCTAGCCCACTTAGTAGCATTCTCTGTTTTAAGGCATTCTAATATTGCCTTAGTATCAACTTTGGCCCAAATTAACCTTTTATTTTGGGTCACCTCTACCTTTTTGGTGAGCCATCTGTCAGCCATGTTATATGGTCTTAAATCTGAGCGGCCTCGCAATGTCACACTTACAGGCTGATGGTCGCTATTGTCGCTAAGGTGTACTGTGACCTCTGAGAAGAGGTCAGCCTTATCTCTAGACACATAAAAGAGATCCAGTACACTACTTGAATTGGCTGAGTGGTATGTATAAGGGTATGTATAATTCTTGTCCTTACCTCCCAAAATTTGGAGATTACCCTTAAAAATTAAGGAGACTAGGAGCAGGCCAGCGGCATTACTTTTACAGTCTCTCGAGAGCCACTGAGGATGGTTATCAAAGAACTCCCCTGGGATTCCCTTCTTCTGGGCAAGCTCATACAGAGAGGGACCCAGTCTAGCATTCAGATCTCCTAATAATACCACTATGGACCGAGGGTACAATATAGATATATCTTCTAAGATAACTTCCAAGCCCATCCAATATTCAAAATTATAGTGCTGGGATGTGCTTGGAGGAATGTACACATTTACCAATATTAACTCAAACTGGTCATATTCAAATTTGACAGCTAGAAAGTACGGATACTTATCTTCGTTATATAATTTCTCTCCCTGCCATTGCAACTCTTCCTTTATAAGAATGCATAGCCCACCAGAGGGTCTCCCTTTGTTCTTTGTTTTTAGGGCTGGGGAGGCCCATCCCTGAAAGCCTGGCAATTGTACTGGTTCATCCACTTCGGTTAGCCAGGTTTCTTGAAAGGCTATTACGTCAAATCTAGAGAGAAAGCTCATTAGTCCACTATCAACCATCCCTTTCCAGCCAGCTATGTTCCAGGTCATCAACTGTATGGGGTTCTCAGAGGCAAGGTGGTCTGACTTGGTTGATTGGCTAGATGGTGGAAATGCCAGATGTCAACTTGACAATGGAGCTGGGTCAATATCATCTACGCTTCCCATATAAACACAGTTGTTGTGAGATTCGATATTTCTCCTCGTGGGTTGCAGAACTTGTGGTTGCTCCTCTATATCTCGGTTGCCAGTGTGCCTCTGCTCTTGCTCCAAGAATGATTTTTTTTCCAAAGAGCAGGTACTCTGGCTTAAGTCTATGAATGTAGATTTATGTCCATTTTTGGAGGGGCTTGGCTGAGGGTTCATCTTGTGAAAAGATGTTGTGGGAACTTCTAAATCAAATGAGGATGGAAGCTGGATTATGTCCTTAGTGTTTGTCAGCTTAGGGGGCACTGTGTGATGAAGCCCTTTGTCTTTCAGTTGTTTCTCAGAGGCTGGGTCAGTCAGTGCAGTTACTCTACTCTCAGCCTGTGTGACAACACCTTTTTTACTGTTGAGGTAAAGGCAGATTGTTGATTAAATATCTTGTCACAAGGTTGCGTGTTTAGTGGAGCCAAATTAAATAGAGGCTTTGCTGTAGATTGGGTTATTGTCAGTGCCTCTTTTAGGTCGTCCAATCTTTGAATGATGTTAACTTGCTCAGGTTCTGGCAATGCACTGAATAGGTCAATCAACATTTCCTCTGGCACATCCTCAGCAGTTCCTGCAGCTGTGGATAACACAGTTCGTATATTGCTTCTTTGCTTTCTCAGGGTCAGTTCAGTTGCAGCAGCCTCAGGCCTAGTAGTGTGAGGGCTGTTGCAGCCTAGATTTAAAGCAACAGTTCCCTCTTGGTGACGCTTTTTCAGGAGTGAGCACACTTTTTCTGAGCAAAAGACCCTTATTGGAAATATTGAGAAAAAGCTCAGAAAGGGCTTCATTCTGAAGAGCATGGAGGGAATTGTGGGCTGCTTGAATGATAGGAGAATTCTCATACATTGTGTTCTTGCTGGCAGCCACTCTGCATGTAGTAGATCTATCAGAGTGAATTCACAGCGGAGCAGCTGGCTCAGGTACAGCCTAATAGCTTTCCTATTGCTCCAACGCCCTCTATTTACTCTCTTGTCATAAATTTGCAAAGTAACCTGGTTAGTTTGCAGACTGTAGTTATATTGGTCATCTCTTAGACCTTTGCCTGATTGAGTGTTTTCTCTGTAGGTGTTCAAATTTTTGGGAGAACAAGGTCCTTCTCTACTTTCACCTTCTGA
Organism: Vipera ursinii; assembly: GCF_947247035.1. NCBI lineage: Eukaryota > Metazoa > Chordata > Lepidosauria > Squamata > Viperidae > Vipera > Vipera ursinii. Next base: position 21,348,308 of record NC_139521.1, on the reverse strand, counting down.
GTTAGCCATCCCATGTCTGTCCATGGTTATCCTCCCAAGTCCTTCCACAGTATTTGGGTGGCTCCTAACAAACTTTGCAAAAGACTCTTTCAGACAATCAACCTTATCCATGACAATTGACAAGAGATTATATATTGAGTTTACAGTTTGAGCTGTAAACAAACATTGTAAACAAACAAACATTGTCTAGAAAGGAAGTCTGTCACATTTTCCCCCTTCAAATTTGCCACATCTCCCTCCTGTGTAAAAGAGGCTGTTGCCAGATTCCAAGGAGGGGAGCCATTCTCCAAGAGGGAGGAAGACAACTCCACACGCTGTCTGCTCTCCACTTCGGTTTGTAAGTCCCATTCCAATGAGTCACATAAATTAACTTTATCTGATAAGGTGCCTGCGAATGAGTTACTTACTGGAGCAGACTGTCTGTTTGCAATATAATCCTCCATTTTCTGCTGCTTCAAAGGCTTGGATATACTTTCTGCTGCAGAGTGCTGTCTCTTCCTTCTTTTCCCCATTCAGGTTTGTTAAAACAGGTTTAAAAATAAGTTTAAAACTATGGTTTAAAAGGTTGAAATGGGTTAAAATGGGTTTAAAAAGTTTAAAAGAGGTAGGTTAAAATACAATATTAAAAGAGATTAAAAAGTTAAAATAAAAATAAAGTAAAATAAGATAAAACTTTTACTTTTGGAGGAGCCCTTTACAGCCTTTGCTGCCTCTCCACCATCTTGGCTCCGCCCCCCACCAATTAAGCTTTGAATAGCTATTTACAAGTCTAAAATATGGGCAGAAGTCAAGTGGAAGAAACATAAAAATAGCTATCAAAAATTTTGAGCAGATCTTTTGGAAACAATTACCAACTATAATATCTTTAGTAAGACAAATCAACTACTCATAGTATGCAAACTTTTCTTAAGTATTCTTCAGAATACATTTTAACCAAGGCAAGAGAGGGGAGAAGAGGAACACATTAAATATAATGGTTCCCCATTAATGATTTTTAACAGTCTCATGATAGTGAATTACAATATGTAAAACAAAACTTTACTCTCTGGGACACGATTTATCTAGTTCATGTAACTTACTGTATATCAGACTTGCTCAACTAAGTACTTCCCAAATATGTAGGAATTATCATTCCCAGTGACTATAAAGGAATTCTGGGATTTGTATTCTCTATAAGTGGAGAACATCAGGTTGGGAAAGCCTGGTCTCTTGAATAGGTAGTAATCTGAGATAAACATCTTAGCCCTATCTGTAACTGATGGGCACTGCATCCAGCATATTTTCCTACAAAATATCTATTTGGTTTTCTGTAGCAATTTCTAGTCTTCGTTTTGAATACAGATATACAATTTTCAAAGTTGTTGTGAAACTTCAAGGAACGAAACATAAATTTGAGAAAAACTGAAATAGATACAATACTTATTTTGGGGGCTCACCAGGGATGCAAAAGTACTTTATGTTTTATAAAATGTATTATGTTCACAGTAGACAAATAAAATTAAAAAGTAAAACTTATTCAGATAAAAATTAAAAATGCACTGACTGAATCTACTTTACAGTGCTTTAGTTGTTATTATGTACAATGCTAAAAGCTCTCAAACTTTAAGGAATTTAGCATTTGTTCACTGTTGCTTGTTTTGAAGCAGAGTCATAACTGAACAGAACAGAATACTGCAGAACGTTTTCCAGAGCTTGGGGCAGGAACTTAGCAGGATAGGCTGTAGGCTTACTTTTTCAGATGTTTTACCAGTGTATAAGGAACAAAATGGAAAAGGCCAGAGTACAGTAGAATTCAATAAGTAGCTAAAGGAGTGGTGTAAAGGGGAAGGCTTTGGTTATATTAGTCATGATCTCTGCAGCTGGTCCAATGAAAAAGTGTATAAAAGAAACGGCTTGCATCCATCAAAGAAAAGGACTGAGTTACTCGGCAATAAATTCACAGATTTTCTGGAGAAATATTTAAACTGAACAATGGGGAGAGTGAGTTAATTGATACAGAACATTCCTGTCCGCAGCAATCTAAATATTATAGGGTTATCAGTGCATATAACATAGAGGTGTGTGTAGACAAGAATATCAACCTACCTGTCAAACAAAATCAAGCTCTTAATAGTGAGTGCCACACCAAGTGCACTAATCAAACAGGTAGAAAGAAAATAGGGGAACTCAGGTGCCACACAGATTATGTAGAAAGTAAACACAGGGTCAGTCCTAAAGGACTCAAATGTCTATATACCAATGCACAGAGTATGAGCAATAAACAGGGCGAACCAGAAATTCAGGTAAATGAGGGCAGATACGATATTGTTGCCATTACAGAAACTTGGTGAGATGAAACACACAAATGGAACACACAGCTAGTGGGATTTAAATTATTTAAAAGAAACAGACCAAATAAAAGAGGAAATGGAGTTGCTCTCTATATAAGAAATAACTACATCTCCACAGAAATAGAGTACAACAATGATGGAAACCATCTCAAATGCATTTGGGTCAATATAAAAGGGAGAAAAAATGGCATTGCCATAGGTGTATACTATAGGCCACCCAACCAAACAGAGGAAATACATGAACCTTTTGCTAATCAGCTAACTAAGGTTTGTAGGAAGCACCTCACAATAGTAACGGGGACTTCAATTACCCTGACATCAAGTGGGAAACAAACTCTGCACCAAGTGGAAAATCAAACAGATTCCTGACAAACCTAGCAAACAACTTTGTCTGCCAAAAAGTAGAGAAGGGAACTAGGGGATCAGCCATATTGGACCTAATTCCACAGGAACCTTAGGAGGGAGTGATCATGCAATATTGGAATTCAACCTTATTCAAGCACAAGCAATAGAATACAATCAAACGAGAGTCTTGGACTTTAAGAGAACTAATTTCAATAAGCTTAGAGAAAGCTTGGGAAGGATTCCATGGATGAGAATCCTCAAGGGGAAAACAACTCAAGAAGCTTGGGAAATTTTGAAAAATGAGATTATAAAAGCCCAGTCAGCACAATACCAACAAAGAAGAAAAATAACAGCTCTCAAAAGAAACCAGCCTGGCTGCATAAAGAACTCTCTGATTAATTGAAAGACAAAAAGGACAAGCATAAAAAATGGAAAGAGGGGGACTTAATTAAGGCAGAATATCAGCAGAATATCAGCCCAAGCCTGCAAAGATGAAGAGAGGAAAGCTAAGGCTCAAATTAAATTAAGGCTTGCGACAAAAGTAAAAAATAACAAAAAAAGCTTCTTTCAACATGTAAAGAAGAAGAAAAAGTTAAGGAAATGATTGATCCATTAGTGGGAGAAAGTGGCAAGAAGGTGACAAGCAACAGGGAGAAAGCAGAAATATTTAACTCATTTTTTGCATCCGTCTTTACACAAAGGGAAAAAACAGTCCAACCTACTGTATTTTCTGGCGTATAAGACGACTTTTTAACCCATGAAAATCACCTCAAAAGTTGGGGGGGTCGTCTTATACGCCGGAAAATCAGTGGGTGGCATCTGGCGGGAGCCCAGCTGCTCCTTAGCAGCTGGGGAGTGCGCGCGTGTGCAGGGCTGCCCTGCTGGCTCCCGCCCGACGCTCTTCCCTCTTGAGGCAGCATCGCTCCCCGGCTCCTAAGGAGTCCTCGGGGATGCTGCCTCAAGAGGGAAGAGCGTCGGACGGGAGCCGGCAGGGAAGTCCTGCTCCCATCCGATGCTGCGCTTCCGCCGGGCGGTGCTGGCCGAGAAGAGCCAGCAGGCAGCTGCCGTGAGCGCGGCGCTGAGGGGCAGCGGCAGGACGGCCCAGTGCCTGCAGGACGGCCAGCAGCCCCATGCGCAGCAGCAGCCGCCAGCTCAGCAACAGGTCCGAGTGCAGGAGCCGCACCGCCAGGCTGCCCAGGAAAAGCAGCCACACCGAGAGGCTGCACGCCGAGTCCAGCTCCAGGAGGGGCAGGGCAGGAAGCCGGCCGGGAAGAGGGACCGGGAGCCCGTGCCGAGCGCGCCTCGGCCGACGGTGAGAGGGAAGCGGCACATGAAAAAGAGGCTGCGGGTGGAGCTGCCCCGCCCTGCGCCAAATGGGAGAAGTTTAAGGCCTGGGGGGGAAGCAGGAGGGGCGCCAGCCGTGGCGGGGTGGCGGCTGCCCTCCGGCGCTGCCTGCCACCTGGGAAACGCTGCACCTCAGGGGCCGGCAGAAGCGCGGGAGCAGCGGGAGGGCCGGCGGGGCCAGTCGGGCCTTCGCCTCCTCTGCGACAGACAGGGAGGGCAGGGCATTGTAAGTATTTTCCGGCGTATAAGACAAAAAACCTTGAAAAACTTCTTAAAAGTAGGGGGTCGTCTTATACGCCGGGTGGTCTTATACGCAGGAAAATACGGTATCAAAAACAGTACCGTAAAAAACAGATTAGAAACACAAGTTAAGGTAGGCAAGAAAATGGTGAGCACTTGTCCACCCCAGATGAGTTCAAATCACCAGGACCAGATGGACTACACCCCAAGGTTCTGAAGGAACTGGCAGATATGATCTCAGAACCACTGAACTATATTTTTCAAAGATCCTGGAGCACTGGAGAATTACCAGAGGACTGGAAAAGAGCTGATGTTGTTCCCATCTTCAAAAAAGGGGAAAAATGGATCCAGGAAACTACAGACCTATCAGCCTGACCTCAATACCTGGGAAGATTCTGGAAAAGATAATCAAACAACAAATCAGCAAACACTTAGAGGCAAACAAAGTCATTATCAAAAGCCAACATGGGTTTGTCAAAAACAGATTATGCCAGATAAATCTTATTGCATTCTTTTACCAAGTGACAAAATTAGTGGACCAGAGGAATGCTATGGATATAATTTACTTGGACCTCAGTAAGGCATTTGATAAAGTAGATCACAACCTACTACTTGATAAGATAGAAAAATGTGGGTTAGACAGCATCACCACCAGATGGATTCGTAGCTGACTGACTGGCTGTACTCATGGTGTGGTCCTCAATGCAACTGCATCTACATGGAGGGAAGTATGTAATGGGGTGCCCCAGGGCTCTGTTCTGGGCCCAGTGCTCTTCAACATCTTCATCAATGATTTGGATGAGGGGATAGATGGGGAATTCATCAAATTTGCAGACACCAAGCTGGCAGGAATAGCCAACACTCCAGAAGATAGGCTTAAGATCCAGAAGGATCTTGACAGACTTGAACATTGGGTACTATCTAACAAAATGAAATTCAATGGTGAAAAAAGTAAGGTTCTAAATTTAGGTAAGAAAAACCAAATGCACAGATACAATATAGGTGGTACGTTGCTCAATAGTAGCAACTGTGAGAGGGATCTCAAAGTCCTAGTGGACAATCACTTAAATATGAGCCAGCAGTGTGCTGCACTTGCCAAAAAAGCCAACATAGTGCTAGGCTACATTAACAGAGGGATAGAATCAAGATGACGTGAAGTGCTAATACCACTTTACAATGCCTTGGTAAGGCCACACTTGGAATATTGCATCCAGTTTTGGTCACCACAATGTAAAAAAGATATTGAGACTCTAGAAAGAGTACAGAGAAGAGCAATAAAGATGATTAGAGGACTGTATAGCTTAATGAAAAGAAGAACTAGGGGTGACATGATAGCAGTGTTCCAATATCTCAGGGGTTGCCACAAAGAAGAGGGAATCAAGTTATTCTCCAAAGCACCTGAAGGCAGGACAAGAAGCAACAGATGGAAACTAACCAAAGAGAGAAGCAACCGAGAACTAAGGAGAAATTTCCTGACAGTCAGAACAATTAATCAGTGGAACAACCTGCCTCCAGAAGCAGTGTTGAATGCTCCAACACTGGAAATTTTTAAGAAGAGACTGGACAGCCATTTGTCTGAAATGGTACTGGGTTTTGTCAAGCCCCGTGGGCTCGACATCACGAGGGGAGCAGGGAAAACGCCGCGCAAACCGCCCGCCCGAACCGTCCTGCTGGAGCCACCCAGGAACAGCACATCCAGCAGTCAAACGGCCGCCAGCAACCACGGGCAGCTGTTCCGGGGCTTTCTGGCGTGTCTGCGTCGACAGAGCTGCTGAAGGGACCCATAGGCAGTCAGACCGGCAGCCGCAGCTCGTCCTGGGATTACCCAGCCGCCTGCTCCTCAGCGGGGGCGTCGGGCGACTCAGAGGGGGCGTCGGGCGGCTCAGAACGAAGACCGGATAGCGGGGCGTTGTGGGGAGCTGTTAGGGGGGCTGTAACACTAACACGCTGGACGGTGGAGGGGAGCACGGAGGAGGGGTGGGGGAGCACGAAAGGGGGGTTAAGGGCATACACTCACCTGGAGTCTGTGTGGGAGCTCAGGCACAAAGGGCGGGGTGCCGTGCGGAGAGCTGGGAAGGGGGCGGGTTTTGAGCAGACTCAGCCGGATGCTGGTTTGCATGGGGAGGGGTGGGGCTAATCACCCCCAATGTATAAAAGACGCGTTGGGACGGCTAGCTCCTAATGCTGACTTTGTATCTGCTAGGCTTTTCTGAAGTAAAGAAAACCTCGTTGTCACCCGTACCACGTTGTCGTCGTTCTTTCAGCGTGGACGGCTGTGACAGGTTTCCTACCTGAGCATGGAGTTGGACCAGATGACCTCCAAGATCCTTTCTATCATCATCATCATCATCATTATTGGCCAAGTGTGATTGCACACACAAGGAATTTATCTCTGGTGCATAAGCTCTCAGTGTACATATAGACAACAAAGCATATAATCATAAGATAACAACAGAAAAGGTAGTAGAAAATATGAGAAAGATAATAATAATATATGAACAAAATATTAACAGAAGGAAGAACAAACAAAAGAAGGTACCAACATTATAGTAAAACAAAAATAATTCAAGGCTTTGTCCTTCACTACTTCATACAAAAACTATTAAATTTTAACTTTCAGAAAAAAGGTTAATGAATAAAAAGAAACAGCAACATTTGTAACCTATCTTGATCTCAATTTAAATCTATCATTCCACTTCATTTGAGCATTGTGCTTTATCATTTACATGGACTTTGATATTACCCATTCACACAACTTTGTTATTTTTATTTGATAACACTACAAATTTAGACTATTTTAACTGTATGTTTTCCTAAGTTCTCATTTTTCCCCAGCACATTCACATATCTACTCTTGAGTGTTAACTCTTTTTTAAAACCACATCTATTTAGTCTTACCCTCCTAAATTTTAATCCTGAAGTCTTTAGCTCAGGGGTGTCAAATTGCCGGTCCATGGGCTGGATGCATCACGCGGAAGCCGCACCTACCCCAAGGTGAAAAAAGTTGTAATTCATTGCAACATGTTATGTGACATGGCGAGTTTGACACCCCCGCTTTTGCTTTTTTAAGAGCTGAAACAACGATGGCAAACTACTTCCAAATAATCTTGCCAAGAAAACTGCAAAGAGTTGTCCAGGCAGTTGCCAGGACTCAAGATCAAAGGTACAAATATGCAATCCATGCACCTTTACAGTAAGAAAATAGATGTTACTTAGTAAAATCTTAGACAATCTACCCACCAAGAGGCATTTCAGAATTAATGTATAAAAAACCAAGGTCTTTCTCTTGAACTATAGTCATAATATAAAACTTAAAAACTTACCTGTTCCAGCAGTCCGGCCTGGCCTGATAGCTCTAATTGGGGTCCCAGTTTGTTTTGACTATTGTTTTTCAGTATTGTTCTATCTGTATACCTACCTTACTCTGTACACCGCCCCGAGTCCCTCGGGAGAAGGGCGGTTTATAAAAACAAACAAACAAACAAACAAATAAATAAATAAATAAATAAATAATGAAAAAAAATTAGATAGATGATAGATATAGATGGACAGACAGACAGACAGAGCTATATGTTATATCTGATAAATTAACCTGTATCACACAAAATTTCAAAATAATTCCAGCCAACATACCTCTTAACATGCTGGGAATAAACAATATATCTTTCTCTTTCTGCATCCTTCCAGAATAGCTTTCATATTCTGCAGATCTAATTTCTAAGAAATCTTGGCATGTCTGTTCTATAACAAATACGCCACCATCCCCTTTATCATGGAAAAGATGTTCCTCTTCATCCTGTATTTACCACATAAATGTTTTCAATCAGAACTCAAGGGCAGCAGAACTGTGTTTTACAGACTTCCAATCATAGGAGTTTTTGCAAAGAAAAATATTTCCAATCATTTTTGCATCAAAGAATCATCTTTATCAGGAAACGTACACTTGATGTTTGAGGACTATCTCAAGAAAATTATATATACCATATCAGACCACTGGTGACTATTACTGATTACAATGAGGGTGAAGGTTCATTCTCCGAGCTCGTTACCAGGCTAGATAAAATCTTCAGCGGAGTTTAGGGGATATCAGTGTCAGTGTTCAAGTGTGAATCTATTGAGTGAGGATTTTGTGATGGATCATGTGTGAGTCATCAGTGAGTCTTGTGGTGGGGAGGTTACATCAGGTCAGGGTCATTGGGAGATGAACTGCTGGGGGGCTTGTGTGGTTGACTGAGGGTTGGTGCTGTCACTGGTTGGCTGTGCAGTTGATTTAGATTTTGAGGGGATCGTAGGCTGGTTGTAGGTCAATATGTCTGTTGATGGAATTGTTTGTGGAATACCAGGCTTCAATGAATTCACAAACGTGGCAGGTAGTAGTGGCCAATGTTTTTTGTGCTGCTCCAATAGAACTGGTGCTGTTTGGTGTCCGTGTGGGTAGAGATTACAGATTTGGGATCGAGGCATTTGACTGCCAGCCAGTGTTCATGGATCCTGATTTTTAATTGATGTGATGTTTGTCCCACATAGATTTGGTTGCAATTGTTACAGTTGATTTTGTAGATTACATTGTTTCTTTCATCTTTCTGTATCTTTTCTTGACTCAATAAATTCCCCAGAACCATTCCTCCAATGCATCAAACACACCAAGATCAGTAAGAAAGAAATTATGGTCTCTTTAGATGGCACCGCTCTCTTCACCTTGATTGATATCGACCTGGCTAAACAGAGCGTAGCCGCTACTCAGTAAACACCATACCCACAAAGATAATCCATTATAGAACACTATGTCCACAGAAACCATCATGAAACTCCTGGATCTATGCCTCAACACATAATTCAATTTCAATAGAAAAATCTACAAGCAAGTACAAGGTACCCCGATGGGATCAACCATATCAAGCCTAATAGCAGAAGCAGTCGTGCAATGACTTGAATCCATAGCTCTACTCACCATCCAACCAAAATTCTGAACATATTACATCAGACATGTCAAATTCGCGACGTCACATGACATCGCACAACGTATTGGAACTTTTTCCCATTGCCGGCAATGGGATGGGCGCGGTTTCTCCATGACGCTCCGGCCCCTGGGCCGGCAGTTTGACACCCCTGTATTACATCAATGACACCTTCATCATCATCAAACACTCCCAAATTGAAGAAACACACCACCTACTTAATAATATATTCCCTGGGATCAAATTCACACATGAAGCGGAAACAGACAACAGACTCCCATTCCTCGACATCAACATATGGACACTAGACCAGGGCTTTTCAACCAGTGGTACAGGTACCACCTGTGGTACATTGGCACTGGCAGGTGGTATGCGACCATCCTAGAAAAGTGGTAGCGGGGGAGGGGAATGAGTTGAACTGGTGGCAGCACCGCACAAGCCTGAGTGAGAGATGGCTGGAGCTACAGGGCTGTCAGGGCTCAGTGAAAGCGCCAGGATCAGCACTTCTTCGGGGCTGTCAGGGCTCAGTGGAAGCGACAGGATCAGCGCCAGGCTCCAGCTGGAGCTCAGTGCTGATCCTGGCACTTCTGCTGAGCCCAGAAGAAGTACCGATCAGCTGGAAAGTTGCAGCGTCTCCAGGGTCTTGTGATTTACATTCAGATGCTTGGCAACTGATTCATATTTATGACTGTCACAGTGTCCCAGGGTCATGTGAAGTGACCAAAACCTGCTGCAACCACCTAGCAGATGGGGGGTGGGGAATAAAAACCAAATACCCCCCCACCCCACCCCCACTGCCAATCCTCAACAGAAATGCTCACAACAATGAAAACCTCGGACAGGAAGAAGAGCGCCACTGGGCAGGCAGGCAGGTGTCTTGCTCGACTGTGGCTTGGTGGGGCACTTTTTCAGGGCCATTGTAACTTCGAACAGTCACTAAGCGAACTGTTGTAAGTCGAGCACTACCTGTACTTCATCACTTTTTTCTTTTTCTTTTTTTGGTCATCAAGTTTTTGACACCTTGCTAGGCGACTGGTGGTACTTGGATGTTGCCATATCCTAAAAGTGATACAATGGGTGAAAAAGTTGAAAACCCCTGCACTAGACAATGGAGAACTGGAAATCTGCATTTACCACAAACCCATGTACATGAGCAGATCCTCAGCTTCGCAAGCAACCATTTCACCGCACACAAAAGAAGCTGTCTCCAGACCCTCTTCAGAAGGGCCAGGACACACTGCAACACCACAATACTAAGAAAAACAGAAGAGAAATGGCTGCTTGATGTCCTTCTCCATAACGGATATCCGAAAAACTTCATATTCCGATATACAGCACACAAATCACAACACACTACACAGCCAACTAAAATGCAACAACTATCTCTACTATACACAAAAGGGGTGTCAGAAATTACAGCCAGAATTCTCCAACTCCTAGGAATAGCAACAACCCACAAACTCACAGCCACAACTCTGCCAGGAATTATCCAGAACCAAAAACAAGATACAGAAGGACGAAAAAAACAATATAATCTACAAAATCATCTGTAACCATTGCAACCAATTCTATGTTCTATTGCAAACTGATTACAATTTCAGGAGGGTGTTGTAACTCATCTGTTAAGCCTAAAATTTTATATTTCAACGTAACTCAAATATACATACATGCTTCTCATAACCGTAATTTACAAGCAGCATAAATGACCCATATTGACTTTTTATTTTTAACATGAATACCCATCTGGGCATTGCTGAAATATGTAAAAATGATCTAGATAAAAAAAAGCTTCCAATCCTCTTTATAGTCTTATAATTGAAGTCCCAGTAATAAAACAAATAAAACAAATCCTAAACTTAACCCTCAGAAAATCATGCCTAAGAGGACACAGAACCACACCTGACCCAATGTTTCACTGGTGTGTAAGACATAATTAGTTCTACCTCAATTGTGGGGGAGGGGCAGACCAGCAAATTAATCTAGAAGTGTTTTTGCAGCTCGGCAACTTTTAACATGGGTGGTCATCAATTCCTAGAATTCCCCACCAGCATGAAGTTACCACATAGCACCTACCACCTTGCTGGCTGTGGAATTTTGGGAGTTGATATCAGAATGCACACACACATACAAACAATTTTTAATAAATTTAAAAACTGGAATCCCAGGTGTAGACATTTGAAATCAGTAAAAATAAAAACGATGAACTCCGGGATATAAGAAAAAATTCTTCTTTATTGCTGAGCTTTTGTCAACAAGCTGTTGACATCATCAGAGCAAGGGCTGAATGATAAGTACATACACTTATATGGTAATAATAATAATGGTCAAATTGTGGAATGTGGGTGTGGCCTACTCGTGACAAGCTCACTCGTGTATAACCACAGTGGTTCCAGCTTTGTTGTAAAAGCCAGTCTCTGGTTGATTTTTAAAAGTCGTGCCTATCAGCTGTTTGGTGCATATCAGCTGTTTGGCACGTAAGCCTCATCGCGCCGTGTGCAGTCATGTGCTGGCTGACAGGCTCTTCGCTCGAAGTAGAGTCAAGGAGGTCGTCTCATTCCCTTGCGTGCGGTCATCGCAGGCCTGATTCTGCTGTGGAAGGAAGCATGTAAGTGGGGCATGTAAGTGATTCGCTCTCCTTCGTGCTTCTTTACTTGGTTGCTGTAAAATCGGCTCTGTTGTGTGATTTGGTTTGCTGCATCTCAAAACTCTTTTAGTGTGTGGTTGTTGTGTGTGTCTGTCTTGTTTTGCATGGTCGTTTGGTGTGTTTGAATGAAGGCAAGTGTTATGATAGTCAGTTGTGAGTGATTTTGTGGGATGTTTAATCTAGTTTGTTATTTTTTGTTTTATTGTGCATGGTGAGAGATTTCAGTTTTGATTGTGGTCTCGAGAGAACACGACAACCTCCTTGACTCTACTTCAAGCGAAGAGCCTGTCAGCCAGCGCATGAGTGCACGCGGCGCGATGAGGCTTATGTGCCAAACAGCTGATACATGCCAAACAGCTGGTAGGCGTGATTTTAAAAAATCAACCAGAGACCGGGTTAGCAATAAAGAAGAATTTTTTCTTATATCCCGGAGTTCATTGTTTTTATTTTTACTGATTTCAAATACATATATGTGTGTGTGTGTATGTGTATGTGTATATATAAGGTAAAGGTTTCCCCGCACATGTGTGCTAGTCGTTTCCAACTCTAGGGGCCGGTGCTCATCTTCGTTTCAAAGCCAAAGAGCCAGCGCTTGTCCGAGGACATCTCTGTGGTCATGTGACCGGCATGACTAGACGCCAAAGGCACATGGAACGCTGTTACCTTCCCACCGTAGTGGTCCCTATTTTTCTACTTGCATTTTTTAATGTGCTTTCAAACTGCTAGGTTGGCAGAAGCTGGGACGAGTAACAGGCGCTCACTTTGTTATGCGACACTCGGGATTCGACCCGTCAAACTGCCAACCTTCTGATCAACAAGCTCAGCGTCCTAACCCACCGAGCCACAGTGTCCTTTCTGTGTGTGTGTGTGTGTGTGTGTGTGTGTGTGTGTGTACATACACACACACACACACACATAAATTTTTTAGATTGCTAACAAAGTATTAAAGCAATTTAGCAATCTAAAAAATAGTACAGTACATGTATTCTATTTTTACATGTACATGTATTCTATTTTTACTAAAATTGAGCTTCCTAAGACAAAGAGTCTAATTTATAATATTTAGTAAACATATGGGATTACAAGAGAAATAATGGAATTAAAAACAGTTATTAAAAGAGTGAGGGATGAATTGGATTTTGATGAAGAATAAAGCATGAGTCTTAGCAATGAGTAACAGAATCTGTCAGTGAATGCTGAACAAATCTTCATAACTTTCATCACACAATTCTTGCATTTTGTGGTACTATGCATTCATTTATTTTAGAATTATCTTTACACTAAACTGAGAAGTGATACTATTTCCTACTGATATTCCTTGTTGGTGCTTACTGTCATGGTTAACTCACTGGGTATAAAATATTCCCTCAAAGTAAAGAGATTTTCTTTCTAAGTAAAATTTAACTTTTTCCCAAATAGGATTACTATAGATATCTATGGCAGAAAATATTTAGTCTTAACAAACGTGTTGCTTTTAGCCACAAATAAGCAATTTTTCACATTTTTTACTTAAATTCTCCAGTATATGTAATATAAGACTGTCTTAAGATATGATACCCTATGTGCATTGATGGAAAGAGGAGAGGAGGGGAGAGGCATGATATTAACTACAAGCTTCCACATTTTGTTTACAATAAAATACAACCAGTCAGCTAAACATTTGTTTAAAGATGTACATGTACATGCTTCTTCATGATTACCATTTCATTCTCTTCTTGTTCTTCCTGACTGCTGAGTGTAGATTTCTGGCTCTCCCTGCCCTTGTCATTTAGATCTGATACATTCTTTTCATTTTTTTGTCCATCATTCCATACATTCTCTTCCCCAGGATCAAAATTGAAAATAAAGAAATTATAGGATTCTTCAGAAGAAGGACAACCTGTCTGAATCTAATGAGGAAAAGTAATTTTATTTTATTTTTTTTTAAAAAATCATCATACAACTCTGTTAACAGAATTAAAAAAGAATTATTACTATTTATCCCTCATAGAGAACTACAACACTAACTATGCATTTCTGACCATTACTCAAAAAGTCTTCTCAAAAACAATATGTTTCTGCACACATATACCAATTTTCATTCAAAATTCCCTCTTGAAATACTGAGTGTCCAAAACCTGCATTCTTTAGTTCTGAACTCTAAGTTTCTTACTACCCTCTCCAGGCCCTGTTGAAGATGATATAAAAGTTGAGTTGAAATGTAACACTGACCCTAAACAAACATCTAGAAACAAATAATGTTATAACTAAAAGCCAACATGGGTTTCTTCATGCTAAACCAATCTTGATTCTTTGACAAAGTGACTAAATTAGTAGTTCAGTGAAATGCTGTGGACATATATACTTAGACTTCAGCAAGGCATTCAACTAAGTAGACCACAACCAACCTCTTGGTAAGCTAGAAAAATGTGGGATAGACAGCATCACCACCAGATGGATTTGTAACTGGCTGACAAACTATTCAACGAGTAATCCTTAATGATACTACATCTACATGGAAGGAATAAAACAGTGGGGTACCACAAGGTTCCATCTTAGGTCCAGTATTCTTCAATATCTCCATAAATGACTTAGATGTGGGAACAGAAGGTGAACTCATCAAATTTGCAAATAATACTAAACTGGCAGGAATAGCAGAAAATAAGCTCAGGATCCAAAAAGATCTTGACAGACTTGAAAAATGGGCCTTATCTAACAAAATGAAATTTAATGTGGGAAAAAGCAAGGTTTTACACCTGGGCACAAAAAACCAAAGGTTCAAGTACAGATTAGGCAAAATCTGATTCAAAAACAGTAAATGTGAGAGGGAGTTTGGAGTCCTAGTGGAAGGTCATGTAAATATGAGTGAGCAGTGTGCAGCAGCAGCCAAAATAGCTAATGCAATCCTTGTGTAAGGACCCACTTTAATCTACATCTTAAGAAAATAGAACTCTTGGAAACGGTCTCTTCCAACAGGAATTTTTATTAAGAGAAATTGACTGTAGGCATGCTAGACAGGATCTGAAGGAACCCCCCACCATTCAATGTTTTAAAGTGTTCCCAAGCAGCCCACCACCCCGCAGTTCTTTTGGGCGGTTCAAACCAGCAGATTTAGTAGTATGACAGAATCCACGAGATAGTAAGCATTGGTTTTAAATCAGAGTAGATAGATAGAAATGAAATGCAACTGGATTCTGACATCTTGGTTGTATAAACAGAGGCACAGAATTAAAATCATGTGAAGTATTAGTACTGCTTTATAAAACCTTAGTAAGGCCATACCTGGAATACTGCATCCAGTTTTGGTCACATTACAAAAAAGATGTTGAGACTTGGAAAAGTGCAAAGAAAAGCAACTAAGATGATTAAAGTCTTGGAGACTAAAACATATGAAGAATAGTTGCAGGATTTGAGTTCGGCTAGTCTAGAGAAAAGAAGGACTAGGGGTGACATAATAGTATACCAGAGAGACTGCCACAAATAAGAGATCAACTTATTTTCCAAAGCATCAGAGAGCAGGACAAGCAACAATGGATGGAAACTAATCAAGGAGAGAAGCAACCTGGAATTAAGGCGAAACTTCCAGTGAGGACAATTAACCAGTGGAACAACTTGCTACCAGAAGTTGTGGATGCTTCATCACTAAAGATTTTTAAGAAGAGACTGGATAGTCACTTGTCTGAAATATTATAGGGTCTCCTCCTTGAGCAGGGAGTTGGATTAGATGACCTCCAGGGTTGCTTCCAGCTCTATTTTGATTGAAACACCACTTCTCAATCCATACTGCCTACTGGAGGACGTTTAGTCACATTTAGAAATTCAAAATTTAACAGTTTTCTAAACAGAGTTTTACATCACCAAAATGTATTCCACGTTTTTGGAACACATTAAATAATTTGATTCATCAGCAGATTTCTATCTATAGATATGAATGGAAGAAAGAGAAAAAATATATCAAGATTTTGGACATCTTGGAGCTGATATCACATCCTGCATAACTTCTCCTTTTGCACTGTGGGTCATGAAGTCACATCACAACATCTTTCAACTTTGGAAGTAAAAAGCTAAATGCAGCTAATGGTGCATAAAACATATGTTTCTGGACCATTTCCTAATTACTTTGTTTTTCAAGGTCATATATGCTCATATATGCTCAAGGGTATTTTATAACCATACTTAATTCATAATTCAGTCTTAAATAATCACAAAATAACCTGAAAAGCCATCACTATTCAACTGACACTCATCACCTGTGATTGTTTGCCTCTTCTAACAGCATCATGAAACTTCACTCTTGCAGATACCTTGCCTTTTTTTCTTTGTACTGCACTCAACAAATGATCACTTATCTGCAAATATATATATGGATAAAAACTGCATTAATTAACTTATATTGACTTCAAATTTTCTGTATAATAAATAAGTGTAGTCAATACAATGGACATATTTTAAATTATGCTTTACCAGAAGATGGAGAAATAAATGTGTATTAGATTTTTAATAAGCAGAGAAAATGGAAATATTAAGAACAATTTTTTATGCACAGCAATAGACCCAACCTCTTCTAGTATCAAGAAAGGGCAGTTGAGATAAGCCTGAATAATATAGAAAGCAAACAAATGACAAATCCAGTCCAAATGTCAGATACTTTGTTGTGTTCCTTGGTTCATCCAGAGCTGGATCATGTATCACTTTGCATCAGCAGTTCTGAACTATCAAGTACACACAAAAACTCAATAGGTAATCCAAACAAACCACTTTTGGAAGTTCTGGAAGCTGCCACAAGTCCAGAGAAAATACAGATTCCTGATCTCAAGATTTGGATTTCAGGATGTTCAGTCTGCTAACAGAGTTATTTTAACATAATATAAGTCTCAAAGACATGTCTTATTTCAGCTCACAGCCTGGTAGTGGGCCATAGCCCACGGGTTGGCAACCACTGTATTACATTACTTATTTAAGTTATGATATTCTCTACAATAAAGCACACAGAATTATGACAAAGCACATTAGAAATACTCCAGAAAGGAAAAAGCTGTTAGTAAAGCATTTAAGGAAGAACTTAGAATTTCAGAAAACAGATCTAAACTTTAATACATATTTCAGTGATCCATTCCATGTAACAGCAGTGATCTTGTTCAGAGATGGGGAAATTTTAGCTCCATTCAATCCTCATTTTCAACTCCCATGAAGTCTTTCTTTGTTGCCACAGAGCACTAAAAAGGATTATTCTGGGACCAGCTGTCAGGCAAAAATCCAGAAACTGAATTTTCCAGCCCAGCAGCACCCACTCCAACCACCTTAGAATCCTATTCAATTACTAGGAATTCATCATAAAAAACCCAGCATGGCAAGATTAGGTCTGTTTCCATTTTTGCATGTTTTTCACTGATTATTCCAATTTGGCACAAAGTCATGTCTGGTTGCTAATGAAGCTGCTAATTACAAAAGAGAGGAAACATGTAGGCTTGAGCAATGTTTTGACTCCATGCAGCCAATCAAAGATATCAAAAAAGATGTGAAATACTGTAACAATTCCATCACAAGGGAATGAGATGGGCAATTCAATTTTTTCTTCTCAATGCCATCAACAATGGAATTAAATTCATTCTTATTGAGCTACAAATTATTTTTCTTCTTTCTTTAAAATTACACATAGCTATACTTCTGCCTATCTACTGCATCCCAAATATACCAACAATCCCCAGTGTGATCTCTCCAAAGAACCAGGTGTTATGAGAGGCATTGTTGGGAACAGGATTTCTGCCGTCTTACTCGTGCAGCCTTCAATTTCTCTCTCATGCGTTCTCGCACAGAAGTCTCTGCAAACTTTGTCCCCGAGGTAGATGGAACTGGAGGCAGACCTAGAGAGAGAATTACACCATTAGAACAATAAACTGTCTTTTAAAGTTGAATTTTGTTGATGGTGCCCTCAAGGAAATGTACACACCATTTTCTTGAAAACAATACAGTAATATTTTTAGCTATCTTTATTTCAAAGATCTGTTTACTCTTTTATACCAGGGCTTTTCAACCAGTGGTACGGGTACCACCTATGGTACATTGGCACCTGGCAGGTGGTATGCGACCATCCTAGAAAAGTGGTAGCGGGGGAGGGGAATGAGCTGAACCAGTGGCAGCATCACACAAGCCTGAGTGAGAGATGGCTGGAGCTGCAGGGCTGTCAGGGCTCAGCAGAAGTGCCAGGATCAGCGCTTCTTTGGGGCTGTCAGGGCTCAGTGGAAGCACCAGGATCAGCACCAGGGTCCAGCTCAGTGCTGATCCTGGCACTTCTGAGCCCAGAAGAAGTGCCAATCAGCTGGAATGTTGCAGCATCTCCAGGGTCTGGATGCTTGGCAACTGATTCATATTTATGATGGTCACAGTGTCCCAGGGTCATGTGAAGTGACCAACATCTGCTGCAACCACCCAGCAGATTGCGGGGGGAATAAAAACCAAACATCAACCCCACCCCACCCCTGCTGCCAATCCTCAACAGAAATGCTCACAACAATGAAAACCTCGGACAGGAGGAAGACCACTGCCAGTGCTCCACCATAGCCCCACCATCAGATGGATTTGTAACCAGCTGACAAACTGTATTCAACATTTAATCCTAAGGGAACTACATCAATATGGAGGGAGGTGGGCATACTTTTTAGGCCCAGTTCTGTTCAATATCTTCATACATTATTTTAGATGAGTGAATAGAAGGGGAACTCATCAAATTTGCAGATAACACTAAGCTGGCAGGAACAGCCAACACCCCAGAAGATAAACTCAAGATCCAGATGGATCTTGACATACTTGAACACTGGGCTCTATGTAACAAAATGAAATTCAGTGTGGATAAAAGTAAAATTTTACACTTAGGCAAGAAAAACATTTGTTGAGGAGTTTCCGGTGATGTTGCTGCAAGATGGGCTCTAGGGAATGATTCTCCTCTCCCCAAGTCCGATTTCTACCAACTGGGGAGTCCAACAGGACTGAAAGTCACCCCGTAGAGGTGACTGGCCAAAGGGTGAAACCTTGCAGATTGCAGGTCAGCGGTAGCTGGCCCGCTAGATCCAAAGGAGCCCTTGGGACCGGCGGGAAGAAAGGCCGACTGCACCATGTAGTCTGCCATTAGCAGCTGATTGTCAGAGACAAAGAACTTCAAAGCAAAAGCAAACAGCTGATCTGGGTGAGGATACTTTCTTTATCTCTCTGCAAGTTGAAATACCAGTTCCATTAACAGCATTTCAACAGCCTTTCAGAACAAAGCCTTTAGCTCCAAGGAGGGGCGGGGGTTTCTCTCTTACCCCTCCATCCTGAACTATAACTGGCGGTTTAAGCTTTTGGCAAACTAAAATTGACTTACCATATTAATGTGTAGCTGTCTAAGGCATAGAAGAAGGATAATTTGGGAAGCTTTTGGCTCTATAGATCCTCTTTGTCTATTTTTTATTTGAAAGTCATCAGAACTTTTACTTTTTAAATTTTCTTAAAATATGGTGGGAATGGACATCTAATGACATCTAGTGGCGAAACTGAGAATTATACAGTTTCTCCTGATTGGAGCAAAACTCGGCTGTATGCCCAGACATTGCTTATCTGAGTGTCCTTGAAGATTCTGGTTGGGAAAGAAAGACTCTTTTTGGTTTGCCCTGTCTCACAGGATGGATTATAACTATAAATAAAACTGTGTTTGGAGTCATCAGACTCCCCTGGATTACAAATACAACTTAATTTGGAATTGTTATAAGCTGGCTCTGAAGGAGTGAATACCAAGAAACCCTTTTGAACAGAATTCTGTGGATTATAAATTTTGGCTTTTTACCTCTCCTAATTATTAGGAGCTCATTGGATTATAAAATTTGACTTTACTTGGTGGATAACAACATATGAGTGCCCCAAACTTATCTAAAGCTGGAAAAAAGGATCTTCTGCTCCCTCCTTGGCCTCTGCAAGTCCAGTCTATCAGAGATCAATTGCTACAATGTTCCAACAGGAGAAGACAGATACCTTCCAGAAAGATACGCAAACAACTCTGCAAACAATTCAAGAGGCAATCGCTATTCACATGGCAGCACATTGCAAAACCATGAGGAGTTGAAAAGTGAATTTGATAAAGTGAACCAAAAAATTAACAATATAGATTCTCAAATTGAAAATTTTAAACAGATGATCACAGACAACCAACAAAGAATTCAAAAAATGGAAGTTAAATCAATTGAGGTTGACCAGAAATTAGAAATTAGAAATTAGAAATTCTAATTAGAAATTAGAAGTTTTAAAAGATGAAAATCAAAAATTAATGCAAATAAATGGAGAATTAGAATATTCAACAGCCATCATAGAAATGGAAAAGGCCTCATACTTTTTATGATTCCAAAATATAATAGAAGATCACAGACAACCAATAAAGAATTCAAAAAATAGAAGTTAAATCAATTGAGGTTGACCAGAAATTAGAAATTAGAAATTCTAATTAGAAATTAGAAGTTTTAAAAGATGAAAATCAAAAATTAATGCAAATAAATGGAGAATTAGAATATTCAACAGCCATCATAGAAATGGAAAAGGCCTCATACTTTTTATGATTCCAAAATATAATAGAAGATAAGGAAGAGGATCTCCTAGGCTTGATAACTACTGGTAGACAAATTAGGAACTGGGAAATTGCAAATGGAAAGAGAACTAAAGCAGATCTATCAACTCAAACTATGCTAGAAGAATTAATTTAATTTAATTTAATAATATTTCTATATTATTCTATATTATTTCTAGAAGAAATAAAGTACCCAGGGAAGTGCATGTTAGATTTCTTAAAAGATCTACAAGAGATGAGATTTTGAGAAAAGTAAGAGATGAACCATTCAAATATAAAGAAAAAGAAATTGTAGACCTCAAACAAATTCCTACGAGAATAAGAGAGTTTTGAAGAGAATATCAGTTCCTAACTAGGAAATTAACTGAAAAAGGAGTGAATTTCAGATGGCTGATTCCAGAAGGGATCTTAATTTATTGAGATATGAAAAGATATTGACTGGACACACCACTTAAAGCAATGGAGTTCTTCAATAATCACAGAGAATTTCTGGAAAGAGGCGACCCTGAACCAAAGAAACAAGAAAAAACGGCAGTAGAAGGAGCGGTCAAACAAAGAGAGGAGGAAGAAATCAAAAACACACATGCAGAAGCAAGGAGCAAGACCAAGAGACCAGAGACAGATAAGATCGACTAGAAGACTAAGACCTAGATATAACTGAAAGAGATGGAGGAGAGTGGGAATTTGTCAATAAATATAAATGGACTAAATTCTCCTTCAAAAAGGAGAAAAATCTTTACACAACTAAAAAAATTAAAAATGAATATAATTTGTCTTCAAGAAACACATATTAAGAGACATTACAATTTTTTAGAACAACCGAAAATTGGTAAACTTCATATTAGCATCTCAAAAGAAAAGAGGAATAGATTTATACATTAAAGAAAAGATGAACCTCAAACAAATTTACGCAGATGAAGAGGGGAGAATATTAATGGTGGAAATAATGATGGATCAAAAACAGATACTGATGGTAGCAATATATGCACCTAATGATAAACAAGAGCAATTTTATCAAAAACTCTATGGTATAAAAAAATATTAGATCTATACTATCAAAATCTTTGTATTAATGGGAGACTTTAATGCAATAGTAGATGGAACTTTGGACTATAAAAGTGCCAAACAAGGGAGAAAAGGAGCAAAAATATTACGTAAAGCGTTCTTAAAAATGATAGAAGAACTCTGCATTCGAGATATATGGAGAGAGAAAAAACCCAAAGAAATTGCAATACACATTTTATTCAAATAGACATAAATCATGGTCTAGAATCGATATGATATGGACATCTTTGGAACTAAAAATGATGGTACAAGAAGTTGAGATAGAACTAATGTTTGGGCAGACCATAACCCAATAAAAATGACTTGGAAAGGAACTAAGAAAAAATCAAAGCGGTCCTTGAATAAATCTATATTGACAGAAAAAGAATTCTTACAACTACCAACAAAGGAAATGGAATTTTTCTTCAAGATAAACAAGAAAGAAGAAACATCACTTCAAAATATAAATGGAATTAAAATTAAAAAAATGTGTGGGACACAGCTAAAGCATATTTCAGAGGGTAGGCTATAACTTATATCACTAAAAAGGATAAAGAAAAGAAACAACTACAGTTAAAGTTGAAGGAAGAGCTCAGAAAGCTAGAATCAGAATTACAAATAGATCCACAATAGAAAATACTTAAGAAACAAATGGAGATAATAAAGCATAAATTAAATTTAGCCAAGATGGAAATAATGGCCCAACAGATTAAAAGGTCTAAACAGAATTTCTTTGAAAATGCCAACAAGCCAGGGAGATGGTTAGCATAGACCAGGGGTGTCAAACTCAATTTAATTTAATTTAATTTAATTTATTGAGATTTTTATTGAGGGCCACATCAGCATTGTGGTTGCCCTCGGGGGGCCGGGTGGGTATGGCCAGGGTGGGCTCGGCCTACTGGGTGGGCGCAGCTGGAGTGTGTATGGCCTACTGGGTGGGCATGGCCAGCTCTATATCATAGGCATCAAGGGTGCCTATGGGGGCCTGGGCAGGAGTGGGACAGATCTGGGGGTCTCTGGCAGAAGGAGGGTCTCTGGGCCAGGGCAAAGGCAGCAGGGACCGTTCCCTCACTGTTTCCAGGATGGCTTCGGGGGCCACATGAAACCACTTCGCGGGCCGGATCTGGCCCCCGGGCCTTGTGTTTGACATGTCTGGCATAGACTGAAAAAAGAAAGAGAAAAAATTGATAAGTAAACTGCAAGATCCCAAAGGAGAATTACAGTTACAAAATGATACAATTAAAAAAATTATTAAAGATTACTATGAGACACTCTATATCTTTAAGAGAGACTTGTTGACAGCTTTGAAAATAGATAAGATATAAGCAACCTTGAAACATCAGCTGCACGGAACTCAACTCAGCCCCTTACTTAGTGGACTCTCTGACTGTAAGCTTTTAGTTTAATATATTATAATGGAAGAACAGGAATGGATTTACTGAGGAAGAACAGGAACAAATTCTTTGTATGTTAAAAGTGATTGCCCAAACTCTCCTTACAATTGGGGATGAAATAAGAAGTGGCAGGAGAAAACAAGAAAGCAGCCTGGATATGCAAATCCAAATTATGACTTTAACTAAAGAATCATCTAAACAGAATTCTACAGAGAAAGTAGAACAATCAATGCTATGACAGAAGACTCAGCTAGTCAACAAATACAGATAATGGAAAATACAGAAAAGAAATTGATAATAGAGAACAAGGAAAGGACTTTTTTATTTAAACCAGAAGGAATCTGAAGATCAAAAACAGATGGTCGAGAAGATAAACACTTTGGGACAACCACGTCGAGATGGAAAAATAAGGAGACGACCTGCTAGATCAGCTAGTCCTCTTAAGAAAACAGCAACTGGATGGTCTTTTCAACACCAAATAATAGCCACAACACAAGGAGATCTATTTGATGATTTAAAAGCAAAGGCACAAAAGATGATTTGGCAAAGAAAAAAAGCTAGAATAAGAATGAAAAGGATTGGGGTTTTGATTTACACATGAGATTTAAAATAGAATATATCCAAATAGATAGAATATGTATTCTGAATATAAGATATTGTGATGACTTGAGACAAAGAAAATTGTGGTTATATAAAATCTAGAAGCATAAATATTGAAATAAGAATATTTTATTGTTTTACTAGTTTGCTAAGGTAGATGGTAAGAATCTATATATAAGGTATTTTAAAGGAGCCTTGGAGCAGTGGGCTAAGTAACACCAGCTGCCTGCAATCAGTGCAGGTTCGCATCCCACCAGGCTCAAGGTTGACTCAGCCTTCCATCCTTCCGAGGTAGGTAAAATGAGGACCCAGATTGTTGGGGGCAATTAAGCTGACTTTGTAATAATGCCGCTTGGGGGTGTGTGAAAAAGCCCTAGTAAGCAGGCATATACATAGAATGAAGGCTACTGCTAAGTTTGTAAGCCGCCCTGAGTCTTCGGAGAAGGGCGGGATATAAATGGAATAAAAATAAAAATAAAATAAAAATATCAGATTGTGTGAGGAATCATAATAAAGGATTGTGGTTAATTAAAAATTTGGGAAAAATATTAAATGTTAAATTAAAATATTAAAAGAAAATTAATTATTAGGTCACTGATTGGCTAAAGGTTTGAATGTTTAAAAAAATTAAGATTTGAATTCAAGATATTATGAGTTGAGATAAAGGTTAAGTAAAACTTAGAAGTATAAACACTAATAATTAAATTTGTATAATGGTTTGTGGTATAAATGCTAATAGTTTTAAAAAAAATTACTAGCCTGAAATATGAGATAGGAGACATAAAGAGGGGAAAAAGAGGAAATACTAAGTGTGGAAATAAAAGAAATTTTGGCTATTAAATTTGAGGTTCTAAGATATTTGAGAATTACTAGAAAAATAAGAATATTACACTGTGTTATTAATTAGTTAATGCAGATGGTGAGAATTATGTATAGATAAGAGGTGTATCTGGAACTTTAGACTGTGGGGGAATCGTGACAGAAATTGGGGTCATTTAAAATTTGGAAATGATAAAGATTAAACATTAAATTCAAATATCAATGGGAAATTAAAGTTAAGAAAAAAATATTAGGTTATGGATTGTCTAAAAGATGGAATGTCAAATTAATTAAGATATGTATAAACTGAAGATTATTGATGAATGCTAGAAAGTTATTTTTTGTTTGATTGATAAAATAAGAACTGTGTTGGTTTGAATATGAGACAGTATATCTTACAGGGGAAAGAGAGGGAATTAGTTGTTGTAATACTTTGAGATTTGTATTGATGATACTTAAATGTAATGGAATTATTGTACCCAGCTGCCACATTACTTTTCAAATATGTAAATGTAATATTGGAAAATTAATAAAAAACTTGGAAAAAAATAATACTGAAATTTATCTGGCAAGGGAAAAAAGCACGAATTAAAGTGAAAATACTATAAGAAGTTAAAGACAGTGGAGGATTTGGACTCCTGGACTGGAGGTTATAGTACCAAGCAACTATTTTAACATGGCTTAAAGAATGGATAATGCTTAGAGATAAAAGACTATTGTACGTAGGGGGGCATGACCTACAAATTGGTTGGCATGCTTTTCTGTGGTACGGAAAGAATAAAATGCATAGATACTTTCAAAACCATTTTATAAGGAATGCCCTTTTTTAGAATGGGAAAAAAATAAAAGAAAACAATTATATTAAGATACCTGAATGGCTTTCAACAATGGAAGCTTTTGCTTACCCAAATTTAATTAACTACGATAAAGTTGTGACTTATAAAGATATTTTGGATAATGAAGGAAAACTGAAAGACAGACAAGACCTACAAGAACAAGGTATTGACTTAGCATGGTGGCCATATTTGCAAATTCAAACAAGATATGAAAAAGAAGTGAAAACAACGGAATTTTATAAAGAAGAAACAGAATTTGATCAGATACTGTTAAAAAAAGATGAAAAGTTGATCAAGAAACTCTATAGATTCCTGTTAAATTTAAAGATGGAGGAAGAACAAGTAAAAGAAACAATGATAATATGGGGAAAGAATTTTGGATATACTGTAGAATTAGAAGAGTGACAAAAATTATGGGAAAGAAATATTAAATTAACTAAAGCAGTGCCATATAAAGAAAACTTATACAAAATGTTTTACAGATGGCACATGACACCAATGAGACTAGCGAAAATGTTTAAGAATACTTCAAACAATTGTTGGAAATGCAAACAAAGGGCAGGTGCTTATTACCACATCTGGTGGGCATGCCCTAAAGCAGACATGTCAAACTCGCAATATCACATGACGTCGCACAACGTATCAGGACAGTTTTGTCATTGCCGGCAATGGGGTGAGCACGGCTTCTGTATGATGCATCCGGCCCGTGGGTCAGCAGTTTGACACCTCTGCCCTAAAGCAAAAAGGTATTGGGCTAAAATATATCTATAGTTGGAGAAGATGATTAAAAAACAAATAGACTTCAAACCAGAATTGTTTTTGTTAGGAATAATAGGAGCCAAGTATGAGAAAGACTGCAGATATCTAATACTACATGTATTAACAGGAGCAAGAATTGTATTTGTCCAATATTGGAAAAATGAAAACTTACCAACTGAAGAAGTATTAATTAAGAAAATTCTAGAGTGCGTAGAAATGGATAGACTGACTTTAGAGATTAAAGAGAAAGAAGACTCAGTCTGCTTTAGAACATGGGATAACTTTTACCAATGGCTAGAAAAACGAGTCAGAGAGAAAGGAATGTGATATGTAATTTTGAATATATATTAGTAAGAAGGCTACTGATTAATTAATACTGTTTATGATAATTAACTATATACTGTATATACTTGAGTATAAGCCGACTCGAGTATAAGCTGAGACCCCCAATTTTACCCCCCGAAAATGGAAAAGTTATTGACTCGAGTATAAGCCGAGGCTGGGAAATGCAGCAGCTCACCTTATGCTCCTCTCCAGAGATCTTCCCTCAGCAGTGGCCGGCAAAGTAGCTCGCACGCGAAACAAGCCTGGCAGAGGAGCCGGAGCGGCGAGCAAAGACGCCCGCCCGGATCCTGCAAGGCCCCGGCCGAGACGTGCCCCCAGCAATGGAGCCGCTCTGGCTCCTCTGCCGGGCTTGTTTTGCATGTGAGCTACTTTGCCTGACACTGCTGGGGTAGCGTCTCGGCCGGGGCCTTGCAGGATCCGGCCTGGGCGCCTCTGCTTGCCCTCAGCAGCACCTGGCCCGGAATCACATGCGAAACAAGCCCTGCAGAGGAGCCGGAGCGGCGAGCAAAGACGCCCGCCTGGATCCTGCAAGGCCCCGGCCGAGACGCGCCCCCAGCAACGCAGCCGCTCCGGCTCCTCTGCCGGGCTTGTTTTGCATGTGAGCTACTTTGCCTGACGCTGAGAAGACCGACTTGGGCACTCGGGTTGGTGTCAGTCTCCGCAGGCCCTTCTCGTTTCCAGGAACGTCAAGCGCGCTTGGCTCCCCACCCCCACGGCAGGGCAGGGCAGGGCAGGGCAGAGACTTGCTCGCCCTTCTGACAGCCCTGAAGAGAAACGAAGGGCTTGCATGTGCCGGGCTTCTTTGCATGTGAGCTACTTTGCCTGACGCATCTCTAATGACTTCAACTTCGGGTGCTAGTTAGAATTTATATCCAGATTGCCTCTCAATTTACACACCCAGAGCCAGAAATGGCATTTTATCCCAGCAAAGTGACCAAGAAGAGAGTAGAAATCCCTATTTTCGGAGCCGAGAAGAGAAGCGCGGCTACAGCAGTCACTGAAAAATCCAGCAGCAGAGTTCCGCAGAGGAATAAAAAGCACGAAGAAAAGCAAAGGAAACAGTGAGGAGGAGGAAGAGAGACGCCTTGGCTTCGTGCAACTCTCTCTGGAGTAACCGTCACAGCGGCTCCATCGTGTCTCCAAGCTGCAAAGCTCCTCCTCCCCAATGCCTTACTCGGGAGCCCTCGGGGCTTTTGAGAAACTCTTTCCCGCTGCCTCAGCATCAGATTCCGCCGCCGCCACCGCCGCCTCAGCTGCGGACGGCCGAAGGCCCAGCCTAATCAGCCGCCAGTCCCCAGAGACCCGAGAGCTGGCACATACGGGTCTGCCACACGGAAAGCAGGGAACAGGGTAGTTAAATATGGCTCTTCCCTGCCGCGTTCTCAGGTTACCTTGGCGCCCCACCATCGCCACGGCGGAGAGAGAGAGAGAGAGAGAATTGCGCACGAGCGAGCCCGAGCTAGAGTTCCCCCCAAGGGGGCAGAGAAAGAAGAACTCTCGGAGTGTTTCTTTCGTAAATACGCGCGCAGGCACACACTCGCCCAGCCGCGCACTTCGCCCAGCTTCTCGCGGGGAGTTTGCAAGCCCTTCGTTTCTCTTCAGGGCCGTCAGAAGGGCAAGCAAGTCTCTGCCCTGCCCTGCCCTGCCCTGCCGTGGGGGTGGGGAGCCAAGCGCGCTTGACGTTCCTGGAAACGAGAAGGGCCTGCGGAGACTGACACCAACCCGAGTGCCCAAGTGGGTCTTCTCAGCGTCAGGCAAAGTAGCTCACATGCAAAACAAGCCCGGCAGAGGAGCCGGAGCGGCTGCGTTGCTGGGGGCGCGTCTCAGCCGGGGCCTTGCAGGATCCGGGCGGGCGTCTTTGCTCGCCGCTCCGGCTCCTCTGCCGGGCTTGTTTCGCATGTGATTCCGGGCCAGGTGCTGCTGAGGGCGAGCAGAGGCGCCCGGGCCGGATCCTGCAAGGCCTCGGCCGAGACGCGACCCCAGCAGCGTCAGGCAAAGTAGCTCAGCCGCGCGCAAGTCCTCGGTAAGTTCTTTTTTTTTGTTCACTGGAGTATAAGCCGAAGTGGATTTTTCAGCCCAAAAAGTGGGCTGAAAAATTCGGCTTATACTCAAGTATATACGGTATATATTACTGTTAGTTAAATACATGTACCCAAACAATATACTGTTTGCTAAATATTGAAAATGTTACCTGAGGAAACCTCAACCCCAACCCTAACCCCAGCCTCAATCCTAATCCTGACCCCATCTTATCCCTAACCCTATAAAAACAAATAAAATTTATTTACAAAAAAAAGAAAAAAAGCATTTGTACAAGTACAGAATAGGGAAAATATGACTCAAAACCAATAACTGAGAGGGATTTTGGAATCCATGTGGACAGTCACATAAATATGAGGCAGCAGTATGTGGCAGCAGCCAAAACAACCAATGCAATCCTAGGCTGCATTAACAGAAGGATGAAATCAAGATCACGTCAAGTATTAGTACCATTTTACAAAGCCTTAGATAGGCCACATTTGGAACACTGTCTCTAATTTTAGTCATCACAATATAAAAAAGATGTTGAGACACTAGAAAGAGTGCAGAAAAGAGCAATAAGGATGACTGGGGGCTAAAACCTAAGAAGAATGGTTGCAGGAATTCGGTATGTCTTGTCTAGTGAAAAGAAGGACATGGGGTGACATGATAGCAGTGTTCCAATATATAATGGGCTACCACAAAGATGAGGTGGTCAACCTATTTTCCAAAGCACCAGAGGCAGGGCAAGAACCAATGGATGGAAACTAATCAAGGACAGAAGCAACCTAGAACTAAGGAGAAATTTCCTCATGGTGAGAACAATTATCCAGTGGACTGCCTTGCCTTCAGAAGTTGTGGGTGTCCCACTGCTGGAGGCTTTTAAGAAGAGACTGGACAGCCACTTATCTGAAATGCTATAGGGTCTCCTGCTTCAACAGGAGGTTGGACTAGAAGACCTCCAAGGTCCCTTCCAACTCTGTTATTCTATGTTCTATGCCCATGGTGGCGAACTTATGGCATGCGAGTCAGGGAGCAGCTGCAAGACCTGGGCGGATCCAGGCTGGGTGGTGGAGTAGCAAGGTCGCCGGACAGAGTGAAACTGGGAGAGGTAGAACTGCCAGGGCTGGGAGGACCCGGGAAGGAGAGCCAGGGAAGCGGAGTCTCTGTGGGTGATTCAAAGAGAGGTGAGGCAAGGACACGGCCCTGTCTCCGCCTGACACTGGGTTGATTTAATGCTCCCGGCAGGGCGCTTCTTAGTGGCTTCCCCTCCTGATCAAAGGGCAGCTGATGCTAAGGGCTGGGCTGCAACAACTGCACCCACATGCCCGAAGTTGGAATGGGCAGAAGGCCAGGGGATCTCCTGAGGGTGCATGAACGAAGGCAGAAAGTGATGCTGTAGCTCGATGTCTGCCTGGCCGGCAAGTCATCCTTCCAGTTATTTTAGCGTAAAATTGCTTCGGGTTTCCCCGTCTGCAAAGTTGAGCTAGACCTGGTGCCGCCGGATACTGCTGCGAGCCGTTGTTTCGGCAAGAAAACAACGGAGGCCTGTTGGACCTTTTTTTTGTCTATCGGCATGGAAAGCGCTCGTCTTGGTTGCACTGGGCTTCCAAACAGGTGGCCATATCATTTGCTGAAAAAGGGGTGGGTGGGTCATGCGAATCTGAAATACTTCATTTTAAGCTGTGTTACTGAAAGCCTTACATGCTGCAGTTCTAAAGTGGAGGCCCTAGTAAGCTTTCTCTGTTCCATCAGTCCGGTTTACTCAACCAAGTATGTACAGGGCTTTTTTTTTGTTATAGAAGGCACAAAACAGCATTCCGGCACCTTTTTTCAATGGAGTTTTTAGAACTAAAAAAAGTTCAGTCAGACCTTCGAACGTCTTGCAAAAAAAAAAAGATCTCACAAGGAGTTGGAAGGTCTGACTGAACTTTTTTTAGTCCCACACACTCCATTTCCCTGCAGCAGAAGAAAAACACGCCAGAGCTGGAAAGCAGGTTAACAAGAAATGCTTTGGGGAAGAGCAAGGAGCTGCGACAGGAGGAGACGTGGCAGGAAACAGGGCTGCTCCTTTCAGAAGGGAGAAGGGAGATGTGGGACAATGTAGGGCAGCAAGCAAATGCTATTCTCTGCTCTGCATCCCTGCGCAGAGCTGCTCTGTTCTCCATTCTCCATGAGACAGGTGACTGTTGTGATTCTGTGCCAGCCTGTGATCCTGGCAGCTGAGTCTGGGGAATCAGAGGAGGAGAACGAGGAGGGGCCTAGGGAGCCATCAGTCGGAGGAAGGCTCTGATGAGTTACAGGACTTACCATATGATGAAGAACCTGGCCCCTCCACTCATGCTCAGGATGAGACCCAGATGTGCTGGGAAGCTGAGTCAGATTTTGAGGACGCATAGCTAGACAACATTATAGACACTCGTAAACACAGACAGGCCACACGAGTAGGAGAGAGGGAGGCAGTGGGGTGACTCCAGGGGAGGAAGAGGAGACATTGAGAAGCCATGCCTTGGGGCTGCATAAGAAAAAGGGAATGTGTGAGCAGGGCTGGTTGCTGAAGGCAACATTTACAAAGGACTCCAGTTTCAAGAGATCATGTTTTGTTTGCTTTACCTGTGAACTGTTTCCTGTTTGACTCATGCTTCATTTTGCTTTGAACAATTCTCTGTTGGAAAACGTGTTCTTTTGCTTTTGGGACAATTATCATGTCTGTAACTCAAATAAAAGGGGCTGGTTTTCCAGCCTACTTGTTGATAGAGGGGTTTGTCTTTGTGAAGTAATAAAGATGTACATAGGCTGGGACAGAACAGACGACAAAGGACTGGTGGAGGGAGGCGGCAGTGGAGGCTTGTGCCGCCTGGTCACGGTGCAAGCCACAGGAGAGTTGGTGAAGGACAAGGAGGAGGAGGCTGCACCAGGGCAGGTGATCTGCGGGGTGAAGCTTAAAGAAAGCCCTTCTAACAGTGCACAGCAGCAGTGGAGCCGTTCACCGTCACTCCCCCCTGGCTCTGAAATGGTGGAGGGGGATCTGGCCTACCCCACCCATCCCATCTGCCATAGCATGGCAGTCTGGCTTGGGAGGGGAATGAAAGGTTGCTGATCAAGGAATGGCCTGGCCGGGAGGGGGAGGGGCTGACTGCATTCCAGCACCTTTTTTCTTACAAGAAAAGCAGAGTATGTATATTATTTTTTTTAATGTTTCTATCCCAACATAGCCTTCTTCCATTCTTGTGCTGTATCTATCTCCATAGCATTTGCAAAATTATCTCCGTAACGTTCCCTCTTTTGTGAATGCCCCATTACCTTAAATGTATCCCTCTTTCCCCAACTCTTCTCCCTCCCTTCTTTTCATGTCACCAAATTTCCTTTCTGCACCTCTGTTCTTTTCATCCTATTTCATGCCTCATCAGTTCCCTTTTCATACCTGTATTTGTACACAAATAGAAACAGGTTGTCAACCATTTATGCAGACTCAGACCTTATTGTCACAAAAAATAAAGCATATGTGTGCTTACTCATGCATGTACACAACATGCATGAGTAAGCACACATATGCTTTATTTTTATCTTGCGTGGAAACATTTGTTGTTCCATCGGAGATTCAGGAAGACACATAGCACCGTTTACAAGGATTGATGGGTTAACTGTCCTTACTGCACATATTTTTTCAACATATTATAAAAACCATGTATTGTCAACAACAACAAAAGAAAATGCCTGCATGTTTATGTGTGTTTTTGCATTCATCAGACACTACTGTAGCTTTTGTAATTTTCACCTTCTTCCCATTCTCTAAAGACAATAACATTTTTGACAACCTGTATACATACCATGTCATTGGAATATGAAGCACAGTGCAATGCATTGTACACTTTATATGGATTCAGTTTCACCTAAGGCCAAAGGAATAAACATCACACATGGCACACAACCAACCTTCCTTCCTTCCTAGACTAACTGAACCCTAGTCAAGACACACTGATATGCGTGTGCGTGTACACACACACACACACACACACACACACACACACACACACAGACAAATATGTACATACACACACTGTATATATGTATGTATATATGTGTGTATAGGTATATATATGTGTCTGTCTGTCTGTCTGTATGTATGTATGTGTATGTATGTATGTATGTATGTATGTATGAGCACCGGCCCCTAGAGTCAGAAACGACTAGCACGCATGTGCGGGGGAACCTTTACCTTTTACCTTTATGTATGTATGTATGTACATACATACATATACATACATATATACAGTGTGTGTATGTACATATTTGTCTATGTGTGTGTGTGTACACGCGCACACGCATATCAGTGTGTCTTGACTAGGGTTCAGTTAGTCTAGGAAGGAAGGAAGGTTGTTTGTGTGCCATGTGTGATGTTTATTCCTTTGGCCTTAGGTGAAACTGAATCCATATAAAGTGTACAATGCATTGCACTGTGCTTCATATTCCAATGACATGGTATGTATACAGGTTGTCAAAAATGTTATTGTCTTTAGAGAATGGGAAGAAGGTGTGTGTGTGTCTGTGTGTGTGTGTATATGTGTGTATGTATATATATGTGTATATGTGTGTGTGTATTATGTGTGTGTGTCTTTCTGTGTGTATACGTATATGTATGTATGTATATGTATATATGACTCTGCCATTAAACAGAAATTCTACAGGACCAATAAGCAGTTCCAAATAACCACATATATCTCTAGAAACTGAGCACAAAAGTTTATAATTACTTGAAGAATATAAGAGTGTATAACAAATGAGCTTGGATGATGAGTCCTATAATTCTCTATGCAGCAAATCTTGAAGGAAGAATCCAAGTTGGGAAAAGCTGGATAGCAATCGGACTTGGTGGAGGAACACCTGCCATTTGTATGGCTGGTGGTTATCAGTGAGCAACTAGTTTTTGTAAAAAAAAGAAAAAGTACATGTAGTCCTCTATTTACAACCATATTTGAGCACAAAATTTCTGTTTCTAAGCGAGATAGCTATTAAGTGAACTTTGCCCCATTTTATGTCCTTTCTTGCCACAACTGTTAAGTGAATCACTGCAGTTGTGAAGTTAGAAATATTGTTTTTAAGCAAATCTGGTTTCCCCATTGACTTTGCTTATCAGAAGGTTGCAAAAGGTGATCACATGACCCTGGGACACTGCAACTGTGATAAATATGACGGGTGTCTGAATTTTGATCACAGGACCCTGGGATGCTGCAATAGTTGTAAGTGTGAAAAATGGTAAGTCGTTTTTATTTTCAGTGCTGTTGTAACTTTGAAGGGTCACTATATGAACTGTTGTAAGTCGAGGACTAATTGTAGTAAGTTTCTTCTACAGTGAGCTACTCATCAGATTTATTGTCCCAAAGGCCATTAGTCCTCCATGTCTGTTTTGCATCCAGTGGGCAAATGGGAAATCATGTGGTATATCTCAAAGAAGTGGATGTGGTTTTGTGATCTGATTACCAGTTTCTGCATAAGTATTCTTTTTTAATGCATGGCTCAATTTTAGTGACACATATTAATTGCCTGTCATCCATGGCCACCCTGGCCACGCTCACCGTAGCCATGCCCACCCAGTGAGCCACGCCCACCTGGTATCCGGCGATACATAAGTGGGTTTTGGGTTGTAGTTTGGGCACTCAGTCTCTAAAAGGTTCACCATCACTGTTCTATGCTGTACCTTATTCTTTGTTGGGGGTTAATCGAACAATCTTTTATTAAGGTCACAGACCTGAATAAAAATTAAAACACTAAAATAAAATGAAACCAACGCAGTGAGACATAATAGCATATTAGAATTCATGGTGGAATTATCAGTGGGTGACCAAAGTCTACCTAATTTTATAGACAGAATAGCAGAATTTAGCTACATTCAGAAAAAAAAATTATAATACTGATCCAACAGTAACAGTGGTACATAAAAGAGATCAGAATTTGCCAGATACGCTATTTTGTCAGGTAAGGAGCTATAATATGAGTCAATGAAACTTTATAGAGGTTATAACAGGACATGAGCTATAGTTTCAATGGCCCCCTGTCCACATGGCCAAAATCTCAGCTCATATGGGACTTTTTTGTATAGGCCCCTCAGAACTGTTGTGGGGAGAATGTTATAATGTGCTAGAGTTAGTTCCTTCTGAAATTTAGAGACAGTTATATGATGGTTTGGGAAGGAAGGGTGTTGCAACCACAGAATCTTTGCTAAAGCTAAACCTACAAGCACAAGTGTGCACAACAGTGGAAAGATTTATTTATTTATTTACATATGGCATACAACATCAGGGAAATCTACAACTGCTAGACACAATGCAGTCCTCACAGCCTCAATTGCTAGTTTATTTTGTTCGGTGCTTACGTGCTTATCCTTGGTGTACCACAGGGGCAAACTAACACCAGTTGATTAGTGATGTTCAGATTGCTGGCTCTTCCAGGCTCCTCCACTGGTCTCGCCTCGCCTTGCCTCGCTTTGCCTCACCTTGCTTGTGTTACATTGCCTCACATGGAGCCAGGTCCAGTGCTGGCTTGTACACACAAATGCACTAGGTTTGTCCCATCGAAGTGGTACCCATTTATCTACTTGCAGTATTGCATGCTTTCAAACTGCTGAGTGGGCAGGAGCTGGGAAGCAAGCAGCAGAAGATCACCCTATCTCAGAGAGCCAGATTCAAACTGCCAGAGTGCAGACCATTTCTGGCCAGCAGTTCCAGCATCATTAAGTCACTGTGCCACCGTGTTCCAGTTAAAAGATATTAGACTCCATAACAGGTTCAAATCAACTAATTTCCCAGCTCAGTTGTTCTTTCTGGGGACAGCATGTCAGGTTCCACCATGCTGGTGTCCTACCACTCTGTTGGAAGGGGCGGGGAAGGAAGGTTTCTGGCATTCTTTACATGCTTTCACTTTTGCTGTAATCACTTGAGAACTAGGAAGGGGGATTGTCTTCAGAGATGAAACAAACTCTTTCCCAGCCAGTTCCAGCCTGGTTCCAAGACCGTCATGCCTTAGAGTGACCTGTTATCTATCCAGCAACTCAGTATTCTCATAACATCTTTATGGCATCATATTGGCTGCTAGTGGACTGGTCAGGGGGGTTGGGTTTGGGGGAAAACAAAAGAATTGCTTTGCACTTTGAATGGGACCTTCAGATTCTGCCGGACTTCTCTGCATCCACTATTTCTCAGTAATAGTTCTTTTTAATTAAACTTAATGGAGTCAAGAGTTTTACTTTCCTGAGGGACCAGCTAGGTCAGGTCCTTACTTTAGTCGGAATCTGCAAAATTGTTTAACTCGGAGAGGCATCTAGCACCTAGACCACAATAAGACTGTGAAGCAAGGTCACCAAGCTATGACTGAATACACCGAGGAGTTTTGTGAGCTGGCATGCCAACTCAATGACTGGCCAGAGGACATCCCTATCAGCTGTTTCAAAGACAGATTGAACGATGACCTGTACAATTCCTGTGTCTTGAGAGGGGCCCCCGCAATCCTTAATCACTGGTATGTCCTACCTCAGGAGGTGGAAGTTCACCAGGTACGCAACATGTACTACACGGCGCTGCCATGGAAGAAATCACCCCCAGAGAAGAGGGAAACGGTCAAGCCACAAGCTCTGCAAGTTTGCTCCACTGCCTTTTAAGTGCGGCCAAGAAAGGCACAGAGAGGCGAAGTGCAAAACCAACTGACCAAGAAAGCAAACCCCAGTCCCATGGGGAAGGATACCAAAGCACCACTGCCAGGCAGAGAAACTGTGCCAAAGGGAGCGGAGGTCGTCAAGTTCACCTCATCGCAAAAACAGGCTGAGAGAACTCTGACCACACGAGATGATGGCCAGGGGTTCACCAACACTGACTCCACTGACTACTGGTAAGTGGCCCAATAACACTTGTATCCATCCCCACAAAACTGACCTTTCAAGAATTGTGGCTAAAAGCCAATTAGAATAGAATAGAGCTGGAGCCCCCTGCTCATGCAGGAGAACCTATACCATCTCAGACAAGTGACTAGCCTCTTTTAAAAAATCTCCAGTGATGGAGCGCCCAAGATTTCTGGGGGCGAACTATTCCACCGGTTAATTGTCCTCACTGTCAGGAAGTTTCTCCTTAATTCCAGGTCACTTTTATCAGTTTCCAAACATTATTTCTTGTCCTGCCCTCTGGTGCTTTGGAGAATAACCTGACCCCCTCTTCTTTGTGGCAGCCCCTCAAATACTGGAATACTGTTATCATGTCTCCCCTATTTCTTCCTTTCTTTAGACCAGCTAAACCCAATTCCTGCAGCTGTTCTGCATATGTTTTAGTCTCCAGGCCTTCGAACATCTTAGTTGCTCTTCTCTGAACTTTTTCCAAATTCTTAACATCTTTTTTGTGATATGGTGACCAAAATTAGCTGCAGTATTCCAGGTGTGGTCTTACTAGGGTTTTATAAAGCGGTACTAATACCTCACGTGAACTTGATTCTATGCCTCTGTTTATACAACCCAGGATTCTATTAGCTTTTTTGGCTGCTGATGAACACTGCTGGTTCATGGTTAAGTGATCATCCACTAGGACTCCAAGGTCCCTCTCACAGTTACTGTTTTTAAGCCAGGTCTTGCCCAATCTGTACTTTTACCTTTAATTTTTCCTACCTAAATTTAAAACTTTGCTTTTCTCCACACTGAAGCTCATTTTGTTGGATAGGGCCCATTGTTCAGGTTTGTCAAGATCTTTTTGGATCCTGAGTTTGTCTTCTGGGGTGTTAGCTGCCCCTGCCAGTTTAGTGTCATCTGCAAGTCTGATGAGTTTCCCTTCAATTCCCTCATCTAAGTCATTGATGAAGATATTGAACAATACTGGGCCTAAGACGAACCTTATGGTAACCAACTGCCATAAGACTACTGAAGACTACTGAAGACTACTCATTGAGTACGTTTTGCCAGCCAGCTACAGATCCATCTGGTGGTGATGTTGTTTATTTCACCTTTTTCTAGCTTACCATGGAGTAGGTTGTGGTCTACTTTATCAAATCTCTTACTGAAGTCTAAGTATACTTCATCCACAGAATTTTGCTGGTCTATTAGTTTAGTCACTTTGTCGAAGAATGAAATAAGATTGGTTTGGCATGATCAATTTTTAACAAACCCATGCTGGCTACTAGTTATAACTTTGTTTGCTTCTAATTGTTCGCAGATCTGTT
The DNA here is from genome assembly GCF_947247035.1 of Vipera ursinii. Classification (NCBI taxonomy): domain Eukaryota; kingdom Metazoa; phylum Chordata; class Lepidosauria; order Squamata; family Viperidae; genus Vipera; species Vipera ursinii. Next base: position 21,310,870 of record NC_139521.1, on the reverse strand, counting down.
TTTTCATTATCTTTTCTAGGATCTTCCCAAGTATTGATGTTAAACTGATTTGTCTGTAATTTCCTGGGTCCATTTTTTTCCCTTTCTTGAAGATGGGAACCACATCAGCCCTTTTCCAATTCCCAGTGCTCCTGTCAGTACTATAACAATTGAGAAACTGTAGCCATTTTACCTTTTACTTTCCTTGTGCTTTTTTCTGTTGTTTGGGATTCTCAGATGTAAAGGTGGGGAAGAGGGGAATGCTTGAGCATTTTCTGTTAGCCATAACATTTGCAGCTGGGTGATGATAAGGTCAATATTAAAGTTTTGGCGGGTTGAAAAGTTGGGACGAGAGCCCGCGTTTTAGAATAATTGATTAATGTGATTAATGACAGCCTTTCTGGTGTGGGAATTGCAACTTGTTACTTTGTATGGGGGGGAAGGAACTTTAGTCTTGGGTTCACCTATGTAAGTGCGGATACATTGTTTCCTGAATAAAATGTTCTTTAAGGAAGAAATCTTTGCCTTGAAGTACTTTGATTAGTTTCATCTATCGGAACCATGACAGGATTTTTGAAAGATGTGGGGCAATGGTTCTGAGATAACATCTGCCAGCTCCTTCAGAACTCTGAGATGTAATCTGTCAGGCCCCAGTGATTTATATTCATCAAGGTTAGATAGGTATTCTCTTACCATTTTCTTGCTTATTTTAATTTTTGTTTCTAATTTGTCTTTTGCAGTGGTTTTTTTTGGTATGTTAGTGTCAACGCTGCTAATATCAGATGTTCTTGCTTTGACAATATATAAAGATGCAGCCATTTTCTCTTTAACCTGTGTGTTACTTTTAGAGTTAGAATTAGATGATGCTGGGGGGGAGGAAGAATGTGTAGTCCACGAGTCATAAAAGAGCCGAGGTTGCCGACCCCTGCCCTAACCGAATAATTTCAGACAGGGGGATGCAGTTTACAACGAAGTTTTGGAGGAGCTTTCTTAAATTAATTGAATCATCTCAAGGCCTATCATCTGCTTTTCATCCATCTACCAATGAGGCTGCGGAATCCGCTAACAAGACAGTGGAGCAATATCTCAGATGTTATGTTTCATACCAACATATTGAACCGACCTCCCTTTCGCAGAGGTGGCTTACGATAATTCTGTTCACAGCAGCAACGGCTACACGCCTTTCAGAGTAGCCACAGGAAAAGAATTCAGCCAAATATCTGAATACCCCCAGGTGCCCTCCGCTTCCCAGACACTTGATCAATGGGTGAGGTGGTGATAAGAGGTTTGGATAAACACGAAGACTGCTTTAAAAAAGACTTCCGAGACCTATAAAAAGCATGCTGATAAAGAGGGCTCCCCAAAGAACATTCCAAGTTGGGGAAAAGGTTAATCTGTCAACTGTATTTACGCCTTAAATTACAATTAGGACCAAAATTCTTGAGGCCTTTCCCCATTGTAAGGATCATCAACCCGGTCACAGTAGAAGTGAAACTCCCTAGGCCAGGGCTTTTCAACCTTTTCACCCATTGTACCACTTCTAGGACAAGGCAATGTCCGAGTACCAACAGTCGCCCAGCAAGGTGTCAAAAGCGTGACCAAAAAAAAAAAGGAAAAAAATGATAAAGTACAGGTAGTCCTCGACTTACAACAATTCACTTAGTGACTGTTCAAAGTTACGATGGCACTGAAAAAAGTGACTTGACCATTTTTCACACTTATGACTGTTGCAGCATCCCCAGGGTCATGTGATTTACATTCGGATGCTTGGCAATCGATTCATATTTATGATGGTCACATTGTTCCAGGGTCATGTGATCGCCTTTTGCAACCTTCTGACAAGCAAAGTTAGTGGGGAAACCAGATTCACTTAACAATCATGTTACTAATTTAATTTCTCTCTCTCCCTCTCTCTCCCCCTCTCTCTTTCTATCTCTCTCCCTCCCTTTCTTTCTCTCCTCTCTCTTTCCCTCTCTCTCTCCCTCTATTTCTCTTTCCCTCTCTATTTCTCCCTTTCTCTCGCTCCCTCTATTTCCCTCCCTCTTTCTCCTTCTCTCTCTTTTTCTCCCTCTTTATTTCTCTCTCTCTCCCTCTTTTTCTCCCTCCCTATTTCTTTCTCCTTCTCTCTCCCTTTCTCTTATTTCTCTCCCCCTCTCTCCCTCTCTATTTCTCTCTCTCTCCCTCTCTATTTTTCTCTCTCCCTCCCTCTCTCCCATTGTCCCTTCCTTCTTTCCTTCCCTCCCTCTCATTGTCATTTCTTTCCTTCCTTCCTTCCAAATCCATTTTTATCAAGAAACCTGATGCCCACTTAACTCTTTATGAAGCACCGGAGGAAAGTTGGGGAAGATCTATCAATGATACTTGGAAGTTGCTAGCTCATTTAATAAGCTTTATTCCAGCAACAGCAACACCTCGTATTCGCTCAGAGTCAATCCATGCATGCCAACAATGCTGCTGTGGACCGCGGGGCAGGAAGGACCCCTTCACACGGGAGGGATGGAAGACGCACCAAAGCACCCTTCGCCCTGCTCGCCTTCTGCAGATGCGGCCAGAGTCCCGGGTGGCGGGAGATCCGGGGCTGAGGCACACTCAGGGAAGCACACATTAGCAACTCACAACCAGCTGCTCTTGGAGGACGGAGGCACAAAGCCGGCCAGACAGGGCTCGGAGTGGTTGACCATCCCGGACTACAGCTGCACTTCCACCTTTCCCAGGGCGACCCCCACAGCGGAGCGCAGCGTAGGGCACCAGAATGCTCCACTGCCACAGAAGTGGCCCACCAGAGCAGCCCCGACAAGCTCTCGTCCTGAAGCCTCCCGCTGTTGCAACCTGCGACAGCAGCATAGCAGGGCTTCCGAAAAGGGTGGCGGGTTGCGGTGGCTGCTCCCGGCGCCAACTAAGGACAAGCAGGGCAAGGCTGCTCCTGCTTGAAAGCCAGGATTTGGCGGCCGGCAAAATGCTCACGCGGGGCTCTCCCAGGGCTGATGGGCCAAATGGGGACCGGCCTCTCCCTCTCTGCACTAGAGCAGCACCCACGGAGGTGGCCCTGCTGCCCAGCTTTCTCTTGCAGAAAGCAAGCTGAAACGGAGCGAGGGAGATTGCCAGGAACGCAAATCGGCGCATGCCGAGAAATGCCAATCTTGCACTGCTGCAATCTCCCTCGCTCAGTTTCAACTTGCCTTGCTGCAAGAGAAAGCAAGCTGAAACCGAGCGAGGGAGATCGGCCGATTCGCGTTCCTGGCAATCTCCCTCGCTCCGTTTCAGCTTGCTTTCTCTTGCAGCAAGGCAAGCTGAAACCGAGTGAGGGAGATTGCAGCAATGCGACATCGGCGTTTCTCAGCATGCGCCGATTTGCGTTCCTGGCAATCTCCCTTGTTTTCCACTTGTGGAGGTCAGAGCTAGCCATATGGATCAGCTGGCGATTCCATATGGCCGGCCCTGACCTCTGCCAATGGGCTCCAGTCGGTGGAGGTCAGGGCCAGCTGTACGGAGTTGCCAACAGTGGGGGGGAGTCGGGCGCGTTTTTCCCTCCACACCCGCATTCTGATGGCTTCACCTGCCCTGGCGCACATCAGGAAAACAAATGTGGGCCTCGATTCCCACCTGCTGCCACAGGATGAATCCTCGGGGAGGGCGCACGCCGTCTGGCCGCTTTGCTTTCCCCTTTGCATTGCACATCGGGAATAGGAGAGGGGAAAATCTCAGGAGGCAATGTGAGGGCCGTGAGGGGTATTGCAAGCTCGTGGGGGGGGGGAGGAAAAGAAGATGGACGCGAGTGGATGCAAACACCTACCTGCCAAGGGAGTGGATGGCTCTGTCCCCTTCAGGCTCATGCTTGCTTCTGGGGGAAGGACAACATGGTTGCTGCACAATGAGTCCCAAGGGAGGGAGGGGCCTCACTCTGCGCCTGCGCTCTTCACGCAGCCTGGTAGGCTCCTGCAGCAGCATGTTTTCCAGCAGCAAGTAAGCTGGGAAGGAGCAGGGGAGAGGTGGGTGGAGGCGGGGGGAGGAAGGCGACACCATATACCACCAGCCAGGTGCTCGCGTACCACCAGCGGTACGCGTACCACCGGTTGAAAAGCTGTGCCCTAGGCTTTTAGGAAGAATTCACCCGGTCTTCCACGGCAGCTTACTGAAACCTTTTCGGGGCTCCACTAACACCTTCCCCTAAGAAGGCACCTGGGCCCCATGTAGCTGCTGGTCAGACTCACTATGAAGTGAAACATATTCTTCACTCTAGAATTTTTAAAGGGAAATTGCAGTACCTAGTACAATGCAAGGGATACTCACTGTCTGAAGCCACTTGGTGAAATCTAGCAATGTGAAAGCTGACAGACTCAGCAAAAGGTTTTATGAGAAACACCCCAACAAACCGAAAGATAGTCCCTAACATATACTTTTGTTTACATTACAGGACCTATCCTTTTTTGTAAGGGGGGCGGATGTCAACACTGCTAATATTGGATGTTCTTGCTTTGACAATATATGAAGATGCAGCCATTTTCTCTTTAACCTGTATGTTACTTTTAGAGTTAGAATTAGATGATGCTGGGGGAGGAGGAAGAATGTGTATGGGGATTAGTTAGACATAACAACATTGCAGTAGAGTATTTTTCAAGGTTGTTTGAAATAAGAGATGATAAGAAATGGCGGGTTGGAGAACTGGAGGGAAGGTTTCCATTTCAAACTAATTGGAGAATGTGATTTATGACTGTTAATTAGAGGAGGGAATTGTGCTTTGATACTACAGTATGTGTTTAGGGGAGGGGAATTCAGATTTTTGGCTTTGATGATGTCCGTGCCAATGCCATGTTACTTGAATAAAGATTCTTTAAGGTAAACAATGCCTTGAAGTTCTTTGAAGAGTATCATCTGTCGGAACCATGACAGTTTCCTTGACTTTTTTCTTGTTGTTAATATGTTGGAAGAAACTTTTTTTTATTATCCATGATTTCTGTTGCAAGTCTTTGTTCATTCTAAGCCTTTGTTTTCCTGACTTCATCTTTGTGTCATGGTTCCGATAGATGAGACCAATTATAAGAACTTCAAGGTAAGGAATTCTTCCTCAAAGAACATATTTGGCTACAAAATAGCAGCACTTACAAAGGTGAACCCAAGATTAAATTTCCCTCCCCCTGGTTACAAAGTTACAATTCCCACCCCAATTAGATGTCATAAATCACATTCACCAATTGTTACTAAACGTGGGCATTCCTCCCAGATCTCCAGCCTGCCAAAATGTTATCATTTTGGTTCCCATACTTGAGAATTGTTATGGCTAACTTAAAACTACATTTCCCCCCCCCTCCTTCTATTCTAAATATGTGGCAACTAAAAACAAAGTGAAAATAGCTTCAGTTCAATTCATTGCAGAGTTGACATTCAGCTCCCTTTAAAGAAAGGAGAAATCCTACAATTCAAACAAAAATAAAAGTTAACAATTCCTCTCAGTTTATTTGGATGCTTGCCATAGAATTTGTGTATTAATTTATCAGCTTTCACATCAGTACTTTTTACCTAGGTGGCCTCTGATAACAGGTATCCCTTCCATTGCACTAAATATTGCAATTTACTTTTGTATACCCTAGCATCAAGAATGCATTTTACTTCGTAATGAGTCTGTCTGGCTACTACAAGCATACCAGGTGCTTTCTTGGGAGGGGGTCTCAGGATTGACTTCCTGAAAGGCTTTGACAGACTGCTATGGAACACTGGGTGGACCTTTCCTAGGACACAGGGGAGTTTTAACTCTACAGTGACTGGGTTTATGATCTGGACTATAGGAAATGGTCCTAGGTATTTTGGTCCCAATTTTTTGCTAGGTAACTTAAGTCTTAGATACTTTGTAGAAAAATAAATCTTTCCCCCCCCACACGGAACAATTTCTGAGGTGCTCTTCTCTTGTCCACTAGTTTTTTTTGTAAATCTCTGAGGCTTTTGTCAAAGCTTTCTTTGTATTGTCCCAAACACCCTCCAAGCAAACACCCTCCAAGCAAACACCCACTGATCTAATGTTTGAGAGGTAGCGGGGTCCTGGGGTTATTCAGGCATTGGAATAAAATCCCTTCCAGTGGCTATCTGAAACAGTGTAAGTCCAGTGCTGCTATGTACAGTGTTATTATAAGCCACTTCAGCAAAAGGGAGATCAGTCCAGTTCATCTGTTGGTAAACTATATAGCATCTAAGAGACTGTTCCACCACTGCATTCACTTTTTCAGCTGCTCCATTCATAGAAGGATGAAAAGCCGATGACAGTCCAATCAGTTTAAAAAAATCTCTCCAAAATCTGGCCGTAAATTGAACTCCCCTGTCTGAAATTATTAGTTTTGGTATGCCGTGCAGCTGGTAAATATGCTTAAAGAATAACTTAGCTAATTTCTGGGCAGATGGGAGACCAGAGCATGCTATAAAGTGAGCCTGCTTTGGAAAAAGGTCAATTACAGTCCACATTATTGTATTTCCTCTACTCTCTGACAATTCAACAATAAAGTCCATAGCAATCTCTTCCCATGGCTGAGAAGGATCTGCAACATGTTGTAATAGTCCAGGGAGCTTTCCTGGGATCCTTTTCATGGTGGCACAGACTGCACAACTTTTTATATAGTTCTCCACATCTTTCTTTAAGCCTGGCCACCAAAATTGCCTCCAAATTAAATGTAGCATCTTTAAATATCCAAAGTGGCCAGCTTGTTTAACATCATGGCTATGGGGCACTTTGGAGTCTGAGCGATTCAGGCAAATACAATTTCCCCCCTTTCCAAGCTAATCCATCCCTATAGGTCAGGATGGTTTGGTTTTCCTTGAGCCATCGGTCATTTTCCAGTTCTTGCTTTAATTTCTTTGTCAATGGGTCATCTGGGTTAGGTGACTTCATGTGTCATTGTTTCCCAGGGGTTATTTGAGAAATGACTTGAGCCAGTGGCATAATAGAGTCTATGATCTGTTCACCTTGGCTTTTATACTGAGGCAGTCTAGAGAGGGCATCAGCTAAAAAATTCCAGTATATATTTCAAAGTAAAGTTAAAGTGATTAAAATATTGTGCCCAGCTTGTTTGGGGGACGGGGAGTTTTCAGTGCCTCTAAGTTTTTGTGATCAGTCCATACTTCAAAAGCCACTTTGCTTCCCTCTAGGAAATTATGTCAAGTCAACAAGACCCATCTGATTGCAAAGGCTTCCTTCTCCCAAACAGCCCACCTCCGCTCCGTGTCAGTGAGTTTTTTTGAAGTGTAAGCACAAAGTTGTAATTCTCCTTTAGGGTTCTTTTGTAAAAGAACTGACCCCACAGCCACATCGCTGGCATCAGCTTGAATCACAAATTGCTCCTCAGGATGAGGGTGTTTTGAGGATTGGTTCTGCAGCAGTCTTTTTAAATTATCAAAAGTGGCTTGGCATTCTAATGACCAGTGTAGGGGATTACCTGGTCGTGGCTTACCCCCATTCTTGCCAATTTTTAATAGTTCTGAAAGGGGTAAAGCAATCTCAGCAAAAAAAGGGGGACAATTTTGCAGTAGATATTAGCAAATCCTAAAAAACTCTGGAACTTTCTGAGTTCGTGGGGGCTGCCATTCAATCACGGCTTTTACTTTAGCAAGATCCATTTCAATGCCTTTGCTGGAGATTCTGTAACCCAGATATTCCAAACATGTACAGTTGCAAGAAAAAGTATGTGAACCCTTTGGGATTACATGGAGTTTTGCATGAATTGGCCATAAAATGCACTCTAAACGTCATGTAAGTCACAACAATAGAAAAACCCAGTCTGCTTAAAATAATACTACACAAACATTAGCTGTTGTCATGTTTTAATTGAACATAAGATGGAAACATTCACAGTGCAGGGTGGAAAAAGTATGTGAACCCCTAGCCTAATGACTTCTCCAAGAGCTAATTGGAGCCAGGAGTGAGCCAACCTTGACTCCAACCAGTGTGATGATATTGGATGTGTTGCTGACAGCTGTCCTGCCCTTTAAAAACACACACCTGTTTTGGGTTTACTGGTCTCAAGAAGCACTGTCTGATGTGAACCATGCCTCGCAGAAAAGAGCTCTCAGAAGACCTACGATCAAGAATTGTTGACTTGCATGAAGCTGGAAAGGGTTACAAAAGTATCTCCAAAAGCCTTGATGTTCATGTGTCCACAGTAAGACAGACTGTCTACAAATGGAGAAAGTTTAGCACTGTTGCTACTCTCCCTAGGCGTGGTTGTCCTGTAAAAATGACTGCAAGAGCACAGCACATAATGCTTAATGAGGTAAAGAAGAATCCTAGAGTGTCAGCTAAAGACCTACAGAAATCTCTGGCACATGCTAACATTTTTGTTGACACATCTACAATAAGGAAAACATTAAACAAGAATGGAGTACATGGGAGGACACCACGGAGGAAGCCATTGCTGTCCAAAAAAAATATTGCAGCATGTTTGAAGTTTGCAAAAGAGCACCTGGATGTTCCACAGCACTACTGGCAAAATATACTGTGGACAGATGAAATCAAAATTGAGTTGTTTGGGAAAAACACACAACGCTATGTGTGGAGAAAAAAAGGCACAGCACACCAACATCAAAACCTCATCCCCACTGTAAAACATGGCAGAGGGAGCATCATGGTTTGGGGCTGCTTTGCTGCCTTAGGGCCTGGACGGATTGTTGTCATTGATGGGAAAATGAATTCCAGAGTTTATCAGGACATTTTGCAGGAAAATGTACAACCATCTGTCCGCCAACTGAAGCTCCGCAGAGGATGGGTGATGCAACAGGACAATGACCCAAAGCATACAAGTAATTCAACAAAACAATGGCTTCAACCGAACAGAATACGCCTTCTGGAGTGGCCCAGTCAGAGTCCTGACCTCAACCCGATTGAAATGCTGTGGCATGACCTTAAGAGAGCGATTCACACCAGACATCCCAAGAATATTGCTACAGTTAAACAGTTTTGTGAACAGGAGTGGTCCAAAATTACTCCAGATCGTTGTGCAGGTCTGATCTGCAACTACAGGAAATGTTTGGTTGAGGTTATTGCTGCCAAAGGAGGGTCAACCAGTTATTAAGTCCAAAGGTTCACATACTTTTTCCACCCTGCACTGTGAATGTTTCCATCTTATGTTCAATTAAAACATGACAACAGCTAATGTTTGTGTAGTATTATTTTAAGCAGACTGTGTTTTTCTATTGTTGTGACTTACATGACATTTAGAGTGCATTTTATGGCCAATTCATGCAAACCTCCATGTAATCCCAAAGGGTTCACATACTTTTTCTTGCAACTGTGGCTTCCTCCATGCCCAAAGCTGTCAAAGTAAAAGCCCTAATAGACTCTGGCTGCACCCGCTGCCTCATCAGCCTGATGCTGGTGGGGAATTTGGGCATTCCGGTGAGGAGACTAAAACAACCAATCTCCTTTGGCCAATTAGATGGGTCCATAGCAGGGGTGGGTGCCAGCTACCCTAGCCACCTTACCAGTTCACCTGTCCCTGGGGAACCATGAGGAAGATATAACTTTTGGAGTGACCCCAGGCATGGAATGCCCAATGATTTTAGGACTCAAATGGCTGAAGAAATGGAACCCCTGGGTAAATTGGAGGACAGCAGAACTCAACTTCCCGGAGGAGCATAGGAGTTTAAAACCCCAAAGCACCCCTACAACCCGAAGAGAGAAGACAGCATCAGTGGGGGAGGAGAAGAGGTTACCAGAAATCCCGCAGGAATACAGGGACCTTGCTGAAGTTTTCAGTGAGGAATGGGCAGATGAGCTTCCCCCTCACCGACCCACAGACTGTGCTATAGAATTCAAACCGGGGGCAAAACTCCCGAAGCCCAGGATGTATGCCATGAGCCCAAAGAAATGGCAGAGATGGAAAGATTCATTTAAAAACACCTAGAAAGGGGATTTATTGAGCTTGCCAAAGCCGAAATGGCCACCCTGGTCCTGTTCAGGGAGAAGGACGACACTCTTCATTTGTGCGTGGATTGTAGGTCCCTTAACACAATTAGTGAAAGCAATCTGTATCCCCTACCCTTATTGAAGGATATGCTATCCCACCTATTGAAAGGATGGATTTTTACCAAACTAGACCTGAGAGAAGCATACTACTGCATTAGGACTAAGTAAGGGGACGAATGGAAGACTGCGTTCAATTGCCCAATGGGTTGCTACCAGTTCAAAGTCCTGCCATTTGGACTGCAAGGGCCCCCTGCAGTTTTTATGCAATTAATTAATGAAGTGCTAAGAGAGCACCTAAATAAGGGTGTCCTGGTTTACCTAGATTTATCTTCACTGAGACCAAAGATGAGCATATTAACCTAGTCAGAGCAGTTCTGAAGCAATTGCAGGCTGCCCACCTATATGCTAAATTATTGAAATGTGAATTCCACCTGGAAAGAATAGACTACCTGGGATATCACATATCCCCACAGGGCATCGAAATGGACCCTGAGAAAGTGAGGGCAGTATTAGAATGGACACACACACACACCCCGCACAAGGAAGCAATTGCAAAGCTTCCTGGGGTTTGCAAACTTCTACCGCCAATTCATCCCTTCGTTTGCCCAAACAGCCCTGACACTCACAAACTTGTTGAAAACAAAGGGGGGGTCCCCAGTAAAACCCAGGCAGCCCCTGAAGTGGACAATGGAATATCAAGCAGCATTTGAAAGGCTAAAGAGGTTTTTCTGCCGAACCTGTACTGAGACACCCAGATCCTGATAAACCTTTTATAATAGAGGCAGAGGCAAGTGATGTGGCAGTGGGAGCTGTATTATTAGAAGAAAATGATGAGGGGGCATTGCAGCGACGTGCATATACATCCAGGAAACTCACAGAGACAGAACAATATTGGGGCGTGAAAGAGGGAAAAAGAGGCATACGCTGTTAGATGGTCATTACTTACATGGCGCCAGTTCCTTGAAGGAAATAAAATCCCCTTCCAGGTCTGGACAGACCACAAAAATTTGGAAGCACTAAAAACACCTAGGAAACTCACTCCTAAGCAAGCCCACTGGTCCCAACATTTTTACCAATTCCAGTTCACTCTCAAACACTTACCGAGGGGGAAGAATTTCTTTGCTGATGCATTATCTCGCATGCCCCAGTATAACAGCACACACGGGCCACTGACTCTAAACCACTTATGCCCGAACAACAACTGGCAGCTCCAGTAACCACCAGGACCCAAGCTAAATTAAAGCTGTGGGTGGATAGCCAAACTGGAATAGAATTCCAGAAGTCTTTGGAAACTGATGAATGGTTCCAGAAAAATAAACATGTGTGCACAATCAAAGATGGACTACCCTGGGTGGGTGAGAAGTTATACATACCTGCCACCCAGAGGATCAATTTCATGCAGTTGTGCCATGATACAAAATCAGCAGGACATTTTGGGTTTGTAAAAACCCTACGCTTAACTAAAAAGCAATTTTGGTGGCCATCCACGAAAAAGGAAATAGAAAGCTACGTGGCCAGCTGCCAAACTTGCACAATGGCTAAGAGGCTGCAAGAGAAGTAGCCAGAATTGTTACAACCAGTGGTGAACCCCTCAGCCCCATGGAAAGAGATAGCCATAGATTTTATAGTGGAATTACCAGAAAGCAACGGGAACAGTGTAATCTGGACAGTCACAGACTTGTTCTCCAAACAGGTACACTTTATCCCTTGCCAAAAGATCCCCACCGCAAAAGCCTTAGCGAAAGGTTTCATGCAGCATATTTACATATTGCATGGTGCACCTCAATGCATCATATCTGATAGGGGGTGCAATTTACGTCGGCATTTTGGAAAGAATTTTTATCCCTTTATGAACCACGCAAGGACTGTCATCTAAGTCATCATCCTCAAACGAGAGGTTCGGCTGAACGTTCAAACTCAGTACTTGAGCAATATTTAAGATGCTTTATTAATTTCCAGCAAACAAATTGGACAGACCTACTACCATTCGCAGAAGTGGCATATAATAATGCAGTCCACTCCAGCACAGGTTACACTCCTTTTCAAATAGCTACCAGTCAAAGTTTCAACCCCATGCCAGAACTAACCCCAAACAAACCAGTAATCCCATCACTGAAGGATTGGATTGCACAATTACAAAACATCTGGCCAATTGTCAGGAAAGCTTTAGCCGAAGCTAGACGAGCATACAAAGCACAAGCAGACAAAAAAAGAGTCGATCCCAAACCATTCAGCGTGGGAGAGATGGTATATTTATCCACAAAATACCTTAAATCACTACAACCCTGTAAAAAACTCGGACCAAAATATATTGGACCTTTTCCAATTAAAAGAATCATAAACCCAGTAACAATACAATTAGAATTACCCAAAACTCCTAGGCAGATACACCCCATTTTTCACTGCAGTTTGCTAAAAAGAGAACAACAGTCACCCTTATGAACAAAAACCCCACCACCACCACCTCCTATCATGGTTGAAGGAGAACAACACTTTGAGGTAAAAGAAATCCCAGATTCTAGGAAACACCATGGAGTAATTCAATACTTAGTAGCTTGAAAACACCTCCCCTCCTCAGAAAATGAGTGGGTCAATAAACATCACATTAGAGCACCCAAGTTGTTTAAGAAGTTTCATACAGAAAAATCCTAACAAACCAGGCTAACATTTATATTTTGTTTCCTCTACAGGTGGGCCTCTCTTTTTTTAAAAAAGAGGGCAGCATGTCAGAATCCATTTTTATCTCATTTCTAACTCTCTCTCTGTGCAGAACCCAAATCTCACCCCCTTACTGGATTCTGCTATTGCCAAGGAGGGAAAGAGAAGACAGGGTTGTTAATTGACCATCTCTATCCCTTAGATGCAATGTTTGTTTATTCAGCCTTCCTGGAGGCCATCACAAAAGACCAGGGAAGAAACCCTCTGAACTACAAAGAACAAAGAAAGGGGGGAATTCTGGTTTGTATCTCTGAATGGAATGTGAAGGGGAGGAAGTAATAATGTTGCAAATGTACTAGTGTTTCTCTTTTGCCATGAGGGGTTTTGACACCTGAAACTTGACTGATCCAGGACTGACCAAATGGACTGAGGGGAGGGGTTTTTACTCGGGGACACTTTAAAAGTATCAATCTGTGAGACAGTTTTCAGATCCTGTCTATACTATCCACTGTCATCTATGTTTTAGTAAAAGTTCCTGCTTGGACAAACCCGTCTCCTAGAGTTCTTCTTTCCTAAGATGTGGATTCGAGTGGGTTCTGACATTATGTCCTGAGATTCCAGAGGCAAGAAACACCTGCAGAGGAACTATTTCCCATAACATCTTACTGGACGTTGATTGGACTCTTTGTGCCGGACCATGGGGGGAGGTATTTGGTATGATTTGCTATATATAACTTGCTTCAGATCTTGCCTGCTTTCACCAATATCAGTTCTTTCTTAGTAAAAGTACCTTATTCTCTAAATCAAAGGAGTCGGGGGAATTTCTTTCTTAGGATTTGAACTGAGAAAGTCCTGACATTAGGCAAGATCTCCAACCCGGAGATTGTAGTCTACTGTGGGGGCTGAGCCTCAATGTCCACCCACAGGAATGACTGGGAAAAGACCAGAGCCCTAGGAGGGATTTTCCTGAGGTCGCACTACACTCGAGTTGAAGTGGAGTGGTTGGAGGAGCTGGAGCTAAATGAGGTTGGAAGAGCTGGAGCTCAATGAGTAACCTATCCAAGCCAGATGATCACTGGGCATAGGGTGGCAGGAGAACCCCAAAGACCATCCGCTGGGGTGACTTTTACCAGAGGGCAACAAGGACTCTGCAGAGCAGATGGGAGAGAAGAGGAGCAAGGCAAAGCTCCTTCACGAGGACCTCATGCTGAGCTACACATTGTTACCTGCTGCAGGAAGTGATTGAGAATCAGAGGGCCAGGGAAATCCTCACCCAGACTGCCCAACAGCCCCGAGATCAGGCCAGCCAGCAGATGACACTGCTGCCTCAGAGCCATGGTAGTCACTGCTGCTCCACCAGGATCAGCACATGTTACAGTGGCACTGCAACCTGTGGCAGTGGCAATGCCAGGCTTCTCAGCTGCAGGGGCTGCCCCTGAAGGTGCTGGGTTCCCAAAGTCTTGCTGCTAGGGGTGAAGTTTGGGGGAGACCCCGAAACGTTGGGATTCTTCCTAGCCCAAGTTTGGAATTACATGCAGGGGTTTGGGGCTGAACTGGGATTGGAGATAGCTAAAGTGAGATGTGTCACCATGGCCGTGGAGGGAGGGAAAGCACAGTGAATGGTCTCACGCCACAATGATAATGCCCCCCAATTGCAAAGCTACAATTGGTTAATGCAGCTCTCTGCCGGCAGTTTGAAGATCCCTTAGCAGAACACAAAGCCCGAACCTGGATGAAGACCATTAGCCAGGGGCTGTGTTGGGTGGCAGAATATACCCAGGAGTTTTGCGAGCTGGCATGCCATCTGGCCACGTGGCCCAAAGAAATCCAGGCTGTTTTAAGGATGGCCTTAATGATGAAGTCTACCACACCTGCATCTCACAGGGCAGGGGGTGAGACCTGAAACACTGGTATGTGCTGGCAGACGAAGTAGAAATACATTTGGCCAGAGACTGACACCAGGGCAGTTGCAGCTAGACCAAGTCTTTGCCCTCTGCTCATAAAGAACCCCCAAAAGCTGCCAAAGGGGGCTGGCGCCCAAGCAGCAGTCCACAGCAAGCTTCAAGTGCAGGAAGGACGGGCATCGAGCTGCTGAAAGTCATTCCGCCAAACCCAGCCCTAAGCCTAATATTGCTGGGGACCAGGAAGGCTGCAAAACAGCCACCACAGCTCTGAGGAACAGTACTAAAGGGAGTGGAGGTCGTTGAGTTCTCCCCTCCTGGCCAGGAAGAGCTGGGAATTCCAAACCCTCTAGAAGAGAGTGATATCAACTGATGACAATCCCCTGGTAAGTCAACATGAAATCCCTGTGGCCATCTTGGTGGAATTAGTGGTGCCGTCATCTGGCACCCAGGGGAGAATGTTGGCCTTATTGGACTCAGGGTGCACTAGGTGTGTGGTCAGTCCAGAGGTGGTAGAAAAATTGAGACTGAGGAGGCTGAGAGTACCCATAGCCTTCTGCCAATTGGATGGGTCAGTAGCGGGGGAGGGCACCCATTTTGTGACCGAGACTGTGGAAATGAGAATGGGGAACAATAACGAGATTCTGAGTTTTATAGTGGCACCTGGGATGGAGAGGCCCCTCTTGCTTGGACTGACGTGGCTTCACAAGTGGAATCCTCATGTGAATTTGGGCTCCTAAAAATCTGGCCTCAACTGATGGGAAGGATGGGAATCAAAAGAACAAACGTGGCAAGGGAATGTGCCCAAAAATAGAGGGAAAAAATTCCAAAGGAATATGAGGAATATGAGGACCTAAGGGAAGTGTTTAGTGAACGGGGCTCCGATGTGCTTCCGCCTCATCACCCCACAGACTGCAGCATAGAAATCCTCCCCAGAGCAAAAGTCCCCAAGCCAAAAATCTACTCAATGACCCTGAGTGAGCAAGATGAGCTTCGCGCTTTTATTGACAAAAATCTGAAGCATGGATTTATGCAACCAGCTAGACCAAAAGTGATGGCCCCAGTGTTGTTCCAGGAGAAAAAAGATGGGACCATTCAGCTCTTCACTGATTACTAGGGATTAAATGTTGTTTGTGTGGAAAATATCTATCCACTACCTCTGATGAAAGACATACTGGTTCACTTGGCAAAAGGGAGAATTTTTACTAACCTGCACGTGAGAGAAGCTTATTATAGAGTTCACATCAAGGTGGGAGATGAATGGGAAGCTGCCTTTAACTGTCCTTTGGGTTGTTTCCAGTTCCTTGGGCTTCTGCTTTTTTCATGCAATTGATCAATGAAGTGCGGCATGAGCATTTGTATAAAGGGGTCTTGGTATACTTAGATGACATTTTAATACACACTGAGACTATAGAGGAGCATGTGAAAGCTCAGGACAGCTAAACTTATGTTAATCCTAACCCTACATCCACATGGAGAGAAGTAAGCAGTGGAGTACCACAAGGCTCCATCTTAGACCCAGTACACTTCAGTATCTTCATTAATCACTTAGATGAGGGAACAGAAGTAGAGCTCATCAAATTTGCAGATGACACGAAACTGGCAGGAATAGCGAACACCCCAGAAGACAAGATCAGGATCCAAAAAGATCTTGACAGACTTGAACAAGTACAGATTAGGCGAGACCTGGCTCAAAAACAGCAACTGTGAAAGGGACCTTGGAGTCCTAGTGCAGGGCTTTTCAACCTTTTCACCCATTGTACCACTTTTAGGATAAGGCAATGTCTGAGTACCACAGGTGTCAAAACTTGACCAAAAAAAGAGGAAAAAAATGACAAAGTACAGGTAGTCCTCGACTTACAATTCACTTAGTGACTGTTTGAAGTTACGACGGCACTGAAAAAGTGACTTATGACCTTTTTTCACACTTATGACTGTTGCAGCATCCCAAGGGTCATGTGATTTACATTCGGATGCTTGGCAACTGATTCATACTTATGATGGTCCCAGGGTCATGTGATTACCTTTTGCAACTTTTTGACAAGAGAAGTCAATGGCCGGGGAGGGGGGGCAGCTCATCACTCAGGTTGCAGGGTGCCTGTGGGGGGGTAATCCATGGGTCTGTGGTGGAGGGGGATGGGTGCCCTCCTTCCTCCTTCTCTCCCATTGTCCCTTCCTTCTTTCCTTCCTTTCTTTCCTCCTTCTTTGTCCCTTCCTCCTTCCCTCCCTCTCTTCTATTGTCCCTCTCTCCCTCCCTCAGGTTGCAGGGTACCTGTGTGTGTGGGGGAATCCATGGGTTACTATTGTGAATGGGCAGGAGGGAAACCAAACTTTTCAATAGGCATGTTACTGTTTATACTCTGAAGGGTAAATATCCTTCTTTCCTTCCTTTCTTCCTTCCCTTTGTCCCTTCCTTCCTTCCCTCCCTCTCTCCCACTGCCCCTACCTTTCTTCTTTCCTTCCTTCCTTGTTTTTCTTTTTCTTTTAACTTGATCGTATTTGAAGAAGTTCTTTTTATTCCTTCACCAACCTCGGTTCATTCTTAGCAGTTCACAATTCTGGGCTTCTTCTTTTGTCATCTTTTTGTTTTTCCAGTTCTTCGCTAAGATTTTTGGGTCGCTTCTTCTCTTTTTTCCTCCATTCTCCAGGCAATTGTGCTTTTAATGACTCCAACTCCCCCACCCCACCCCATCTCCTTTCCCCATTATTTCCTCTTGCTACCAAGCACTCTCAGTTTAGGAAAACCGCTTTCTGAAGTCCAAGACAGGGAGGTATCAGACACAGTCACACTTCCATTGCAGTTGCCCTTAAAGTCCCGAAATTTTATTTTTTTAATTGAATTTATATACCGCCCTTTCCCGTAGGACTCACAGTGGTTTACAGGGTATATAAAACATCAATACAAAAATTAAGAGCAATTTAAAAAGATTAAACTAAGTCCCTGAAAAAATATAAAACCCCAGTTAAAAACCCAATTAAAACTCAGCCTGGGCTGGAAAGCTCAAAGAGCCAGGTCTTCAGGTCTCGGCAGAATGATCGAAGGTCGGGGGCAGTCCTAAGCTCCACGGGCAGCTGGTTCCAAAGGGCAGGCGGCCCCACAGAGAAGGCCCTCCCCCTGGGTGTCATCCGCCGGCATTCTTTTACCGCCGGCACCCTGAGAAGGCCCTCCCTGTGGGAGCACACAGGACGAAGGGAGCTTGATGCCGGCAGCAGGTGTTCCCTCAAATATCCCGGACCCAAGCCATTTAGGGCTTTATAGGTCATCACCAGCACCTTGAATCTCACCCGGAGGGCAACTGGAAGCCAATGCAGCTCGCGGAGCAGAGGTGTTACATGGGAGTAACGGGAAACCCCCATCACAACTCGCGCGGCTGCATTTTGCACCAGCTGAAGCCTCCGAGTGGTCCTCAAGGGCAGCCCCATGTAGAGAGCGTTGCAGTAGTCTAAGCGGGAGGTCACGAGTGCATGAGTGACTGTGCGTAGGGCATCTCAGTCCAGATAGGGTCGCAACTGGTGCACCAGGCGAACCTGGGCAAAAGCCCCCCTGGTCACGGCTCCTATATGGTCTTCAAAACTGAGCCGTGAATCCAGGAGGACAACCCAAGTTGCGAGCCCTATCAACTGGGGGGGTAACACCTCACCCCCCATTGTTAACGATGGAATAGTTTGGTCAACCCGAGATGCCGGTATGCACAGCCACTCAGTCTTGGCAGGATTGAGACGAAGCCTGTTTCTCCCCATCCAAACCCGGACCACCTCCAGGCAATGGGACATCACAGTGAGGGCATCAATGGGTTGGTTCGGGGTGGAGAAAAAAAGTTGGGTATCATCAGCGTACTGATGATACCCCACCCCAAAACCACGAATGATCTCGCCCAGCGGCTTCATATAGATGTTGAACAGGAGTGGAGAGAGAACCGACCCCTGAGGGACTCCACAAACGAGAGGCCTCGGGGCAGATCTCTGCCCTCCCGTCAACACCGACTGCGAATGGCCCAGGAGATAGGAGAACTACCGTAAAACAGTGCCTCCCACTCCCAACCCCCTCAGACGCCGCAGTAGGATACCATGGTCGATGGTATTAAAAGCCGCTGAGAGGTCTAATAGGACTAGGACAGAGGAACAACCCCTGTCCCGAGCCCGCCAGAGATCATTCACCAGCGCAACCAATGCCGTCTCCGTGCTGTGCCCGGGCCTGAAACCCGATTGGTACGGGTCCAGATAATCAGTTTCCTCCAGGAACAGGGGAAGCTGATGCGCCACCACACTCTCAACAACCTTCGCCAGAAAGCGAAGGTTGGAGACCGGACGATAGTTGTTTAAAACAGCCGGGTCAAGGACAAGCTTCTTGAGGAGGGGTCTCACCACCGCCTCCTTCAAGGCGGCAGGGAAGACACCCTGGGCTTATTTTGCTTCCATAAAGATTGTTCTTTCCCACACGGGCTTTGGCTGCCTCAGAAGACGCGAGGGGCCTTGCTCCTTATCGGAGACGTGCAGAGGGAGGCCAGAAATCACCCTCAGACTGTGGTGTCAGGTGGGGGCAGAGCCTGGAGGGAACTCTTCAAAGGGAACTCACTACCCGCCTGCCTACCCGCCTCTGCAGCTCCTTCCCTGGGCACTTCACATCTAGCTCTGCAGCAGGCCTGCAAAGGGCGATGGGAAAGGAGCGGGTGCAGGGCCAATCAGGAGCCCTGCTAGGGGGCAATGTCACATGAAGAGAAAGACAGAGAGAAAGAGAGAAGGGAAGTGCAAGTGCCTCTCTGTACAAGCAGGGATCAATGCTGCTTTCCAGGTGATAAGTGCTTCTTCAGGGCTCAGCAGACATGCCAGGATCAGTGCTGCTTTCTAGGTGATTGGTGCTTATTCAGGGTTCAGCAGCTCCAGCTGGAGCCTGGCGCTGATCCTGGCACTTCTGCTGAGCCCTGACTGCCCCAAAGAAGTGCCGAACAGCTGGAAAGCGGTGCTGATCCTGGCGCTTGAGCCCTGACAGCCCTGAAGAAGCGCCAATCAGCTGAGAAGTGGTGCTGATCCTTGCTGAGCCCTGGCAGCCCCGAAAAAGCACCAATCACCTAGAAAGCACTGATCCTGGCGCTTGAGCCCTGGCAGCCCCAGCGCTAGGCCACCACCTCCCTCCCAGCCTCCTCACTGGCCAGGGCTGCCGCCAGGAAGCCATCGACCCGCTGGGAGTTCTCTGTGGACTGGAGCCCATCAGCAGAGGTTGGGGCCATATGGAGCTGCCAGCTGATTGGTGCGTACGGCCAGCCCCAACCTCCGCTGATGGGCTCCAGTCCACGGAGAGCTCCCAGCGGGTCGATGCAGCAAGGCAGGGGGGAGGAAGGGGACACCGCGTACCACCAGCCCGGTGATCACTTGACTATGAGCCAGCAGTGTGCAGCAGCAGCCAAAAAAAATTAATACAATCCTGGGTTGTATAAACAGAGGCAAAGAATCAAGATCATGCGAAGTATTAGTACCGTGTTATAAAACCCTAGTAAGACCACACCTGGAATACTGCAACTAATTCTGGTCACCATACTACAAAAAGATGTTGACCTTGGAAAGAGAAGAGCAACTAAAACTATCAAAGGCCTGGAGACTAAAACATATGAAGAACAGCTGCAGGATTTGGGTTTGGCTAGTCTAAAGAAAAGAAGAAACAGAGGCAACATGATAGCAGTATTCCAGTATTTGAGGGGCTGCCACAAAGATGGTGTCAAAATATTCTCCAAAGCACCAGAGGACA
This sequence comes from Vipera ursinii, assembly GCF_947247035.1. NCBI lineage: Eukaryota > Metazoa > Chordata > Lepidosauria > Squamata > Viperidae > Vipera > Vipera ursinii. The sequence continues at coordinate 21,290,646 of NC_139521.1, read as the reverse complement.
AGAGAAGAAACAATGGTTGCAAACTGACCAAAGAGAAAAGCAACCTGGAATTAAGGAGAAACCTCCTAACAGTGAGGACAATTAACCAGTGGAACAGCTTGCCTTTAGAAATCGTGGGCATCACTGGAGGCTTTTAAGAAGAGACTAGACAGTATAGGTTCTCCTGCTTGAGCAGGAGGCTGGACTAGAAGACCTCCAAGGTCCCTTCCAGCTCTACTCCTATTCCTATTCCTATTCCTATTCCTACTCTACTCTACTCTACTCTACTCTACTCTACTCTACTCTACTCTACTCTACTCTACTCTACTCTACTCTAAAACTGACTATTTGGGTTGTCACATTTCCTGTGAAGGAATAGAGATGAATCCTGAAAAGGTGTGGGTGGTTTTAGAGTGGGTACCCCCCTGCACTAGGAAGCAATTGCAGAATTTTCTGGGTTTTGCCAATTCATCCCTCCCTTTGCCAAGATTGCATTGCCCATTACCAACCTTTTAAAAACTATAGGTGATAGTAAGCCTAAACCCAGCCAGCTCCTTAAATGGTCAATGAAATACCAAGGGGCATTTCAAAAGCTCAAGCACTTGTTTGCAGCTGAACCCATGCTCAAACACCCCAACCCTGAGGCACCGTTTGAAATCCAAGCAGATGCTAGTAATGTGGCTGTAGGTGCTGTGTTGTTGCAGAATGCCCAGGGTATACTGAAACCCTGCAACTACACCTCCAAGAAACTAGCTGACACGGAAAGGAGGTGGGCAGTCTGGGCGAAAGAAGCATTTGCGGTACAATAAAGGTTAAGGTAAAGGTTCCTCCGCACATGCGTGCTAGTCGTTTCCAACTCTAGGGGCCGGTGCTCATCTCTGTTTCAAAGCCGAAGAGCCAGCGCTTGTCTGAGGACGTCTCCGTGGTCATGTGGCCAGTATGACTAGATGCCAAAGGCGCACGGAACGCTGTTACCTTCCCACCATAGTGGTCCCTATTTTTCTACTTTCATTTTTACATGCTTTCAAACTGCTAGGTTGGCATTACTAACTTGGAGATTTTTCTTTGAGGGGGCTAAATAACCATTTGAAGGATTTTCAGCCTTGAAAACCCCAAGAAAATTGTCATCTAAGCAAGTTTGCTGGGCATAGTATTTTAATCATTTTAATTTTATACTGCGATATATCCCAGGGGGAGAAATTTCATGGCTGATGCTTTATCTAGATTACTTCAATATAACAGTGATAGACCTGAAGTAGTCTGGCCAGTCATCTCCTTTAAGCAGCTAGCTGCTCCACTATCAAGGCTCAGGGCAAATCAGAGCCTGAACTTCCAAATGAACTGTGTAAAGAATTGAAGGGGACATGAAAAATAAAGAATAGTTTCTGTCCCACACAAATGACTGCATCCTTCATGATGGTCTACCATGGGTTGGGGCTAAACTGTATGTGCCTTCCAGTTTGAGGGGAACTGTCCTGCAGAAGGCCCATGATTCAAAATCTGCCGGCCACTTTGGATTTGTAAAAACATTGCACTTGAACAAGTGGCAATTTTGGTGGCCATCATTGAAGAAAGACTTTGAGAGCTACAGTATGTGGCTAGTTGTCCTATCTGTGCAGCTACAAAATGGCCTCTGGGGAAACCCACTGGACTCTTACAGAGTGTGGCTAGACCATGGGCTCCATGGAAGGGGATATCAATGGACTTTATAGTGGAGTTACCCGAGAGTGGGGAAATACTGTTATTTGGGTTGTTACTGATCTTTTCTCAAAACAAATACATTTTGTCCCTTGTCCTAGAATACCTTCTGTTAAAGTGCTCACTAAACTTTTTATCCAATATGTGTATAGATTACATGGCATTCCTGACTACACATTTCTGGGAGGTAGGGGTTTTGGCAGGAATTCCTTAACATGTTGGGCTACTCCCATCATCCACAAACTAGCAGGGTGTGTGAAAGAGCTAACTCGGTTCTGGAACAGTACCTTAGGTGCTACATTAATTATCAACAAGGTAATTGGGCCAACCAACTGCCTTTTGAAGAGGTAGCTTATAATAATTCAGTTCACAGTACTGAAGGATTTACCCCTTTCAAGGTAGCTTCTGGCCAGGATTGCATCCCAATGCCAGAACTGCCCCAGGAGAAGCTCCTTGGTGGAGTAGATTGAGCAATATCAAAATACTCGGCCAGTGACCCAAAAAACATTAGAAGATGCACATCAAGCCCACAAGAAACAAGCTGATAAAAAGCAGATTAAGCCAAAAGAATTTAAAGTGGGTGAGAGTGTATTTGTCCACAAGGTAATCAATCAATCTTTATTTATTGATTAGCCCTTGGGCCATATCAAGTTACCAGATTCCAAAAACAAAATATCACCAAAACTTGACAAAAACAATTCAAATGGAACTGGATAAAATACAATTTAAAATAAAACAGAAACAAAATACAATCTAAATGAAATCAGGATAAAATACAATGATTTAAGAAACAGGTTAAATATGATTAAAATTATATTACAATGTCACCCCTGCATCTGCCCCAAACAGTCTTAAAACTACTTTTAAACTTACATTGATAAATCAAGTGATCTTTCCTACAATCTACCACACTCTGCTACACCAACCTTGTTCTTATTTCCATCAACTTTACAGCAAATTTGGCAATCCATTTCACCAACTGTAAATTAGAACCTAACAAACAATGATGCAAGAAGCGCTCTTTTGACATAGGGGTACTGGTATAAAAGATCCTGCCCAACTGGTGTTTCCTCAAATCTGAATACAGGGGACAATCAAAAATTACATGGGACATTGTTTCAACTTCCCCCATCCCGCATAAACAGACTCTTTCACTTACAGGAATCCCCCTATACCTGCCCCAAAGCATGTTTGTTTGAAGTTGGTCCAATCTCAGTTTGGTAAAAAATCTCCTTAAGATGGGAGATAAAGGCAAAGTTAAATATTTTTCTATTTTAAAAAATTGTTTATTAGCCGATAACCAGGGACAAACTTTTACTGCTGTCACCTATGCAATGTCCGATTGTGCACATGTCCTTAAATCTCTGTGCAATCCAAGTTCGAATCTGCCTAAGATCGTACTGCTGCCAGTTTAACGGAATACCAAAGCTAGATACCTGCTTCAAAACTCTTGATAACCAATTATTTTGGTTACTTGAGTTTATCTGATCCATTAGCGCTAGCTTAGGTAACCTCCCTTCCTCCATCACAAATATTCTGAGCCAATAATAAACGGCTTTCAGCATGGCCCTAGTGCCAATCGCATGGATTCCCGTTTCTGCCCTTACTACGCAAGCTGGGGTTCCAGGGGATACTGCCAAAATTCTCCTGAGGAACTTATTTTGAGGAATTTCCTGCCCAGGCAGCTTAACTAATCCCCATATTTCTGCCCCATAGGTAAGTACTGGTTCAATTTTTGCCTGAAAGACCTTTAGCACTGGGGTTAATGAAGGTGGAGTTTTCTCTAAAATAAGTTTGTTTAATTGGGCCATCCGAGCCATGGCCTTCTGAGCTCCAGCTTTTACATGCTTGTTCCATTTACCATTTGTCTGGAATACTAGCCCTAAATAGGTAAATGACTGAACTTGTTCTATTCTTCTGCCATTTAAAACCCATCTCCTCATCTTTTGTTGCCTGCTAAATATCATTAGCTTTGATTTTTCTACATTAATTGTCAAACGATTTTTTATACAATATGCTGCTAACCTCCCTAGTGACCTTCGTAGCCCCACCTGTGAGGCCGACAGCAAAATTATATCATCGGCATATAACAGGCAATTTACCTGTCTTGTTCCTATACTAGGCCCATGAAGTGATAAGTCTTCCAGACATTTTGGAAAATCATTTAAATATAAATTAAAAAGTGTTGGGGCTAAAATACAACCTTGTCTTACGCCCTTCTTAATTGGAATTGCATTTGTTACCGATCCTGTTTTGTTCACTCGAACTCTTATCTGGGTTTCCATATATAACAATCTAATTAAGTATAGCAGTTTCTTTTCTATTCCCATGGACTCTAATTTATCCCATAAAATTGAACTATCAATTGTATCAAAGGCTGCCTTCAGGTCTATAAATGCCATGTACAGTGGTTTTTTCCAAAACTTAAGCTTTGTTATTAGATGATCCAGCTCCCTGCCCGAGCTGCTCGATATCCTCTCGGGCTTGGTGGTTGAGTTTCCCAAACTTATAGTTTTGGGAGACTTCAATCTACCATCCCTGGGAGGTTCATCTGAGCTAGCTCGGGAGTTCATGGCTTCCATGGCGGCCATGGACCTGACGCAAGTAATTTCAGAGCCAACTCATGAGGGAGGCCACACCCTTGACCTGATTTTTTATCTAGACGGTGGTTGGATGATCTTGGTGGGGGCTCTCCATTTATTATGCCCCTGTCATGGACCGATCATCATCTCCTGCAGCTGGTCTTCCGTTTTGCCACCCCCCGCCGTGGGGACACGGAGCCAATTAGATGGTACCGCCCCAGACGCTTAATGGATCCTGATAGATTCCAAGCGGCGCTGGGGTCCCCACCTGCCTCCATTGCTCACAGCTCGGCGGATGCCTTAGTGGAAGCCTGGGAAAGGGCAGCCACTGAGGCTCTTGACCGGGTTGTACCCTTGCGGCCCCTGACCCGGCGCAGATCCCAGCGAGCTCCATGGTTTTCCGCGGAGCTCTGGGAGATGAAGCGTCGGAAACGGGGCCTAGAGAGCAGCTGGAGGTCTAGCCGATCCGAACCCGACCGGTTGCGGTTAAGAACCTATATTAGGTCTTATCTCGCAGCGATGAGGGTGGCGAGGTGCAATTACTTCTCCACCCTCATCGCGTCCGCAGATAACCGCCCGGTCGCCTTGTTTAGGGTGACTCGCTCGCTTCTTAATCAGGAGGTGAGGGAGGATCCCTTGCAGGGTCGTGCCGAGGAATTTAGTCAACATCTGACGGATAAAATCGCTCGGATTCGGACCGGTTTGGACTCCAGCTGGGCAGAGTCTGGCGATCAGGACACGGGCGGTCCTGTCAATGTTATCTGGGAGGAGTTTGATTCTGTGACCCCTGATGAAGTGGACAGGATTATGGGGAAGCTGAGTTCCACCACATGTTTATTGGATCCGTGCCCTTCTTGGCTGGTTTATGCAGCTAGGGAGAGGACACGAGGCTGGCTCCAGGCGGTTATATCTGCTTCTTTGAGTGAGGGTTATTTCCCCACCGTCTTGAAGGAGGCGGTGGTGAGACCTCTCCTCAAGAAGCCTGCCCTGGACCCAGCTGTATTGAACAACTTTCGTCCAGTCTCCAACCTTCGCTTTCTTGCTAAGGTTGTTGAGAGTGTGGTGGCGCATCAGCTCCCTTTGGTCCTGGATGAAGCGGATTATCTGGACCCTTACCAATCGGGTTTCAGGCCCGGGCACAGCACGGAGACGGCATTGGTCGCTCTGGTGAATGATCTCTGGAGGGCTCGGGATAGGGGATATTCCTCTGTCCTAGTCCTATTAGACCTCTCGGCGGCTTTCGATACCATCGACCATGGTATCTTGCTGCGGCGTCTCAGGGGATTGGGAGTGGGAGGCACAGTTTTTCAGTGGTTCTCCTCCTATCTCCTGGGACGCTCGCAGTCGGTGTTGGCAGGGGGGCAGAGGTCGACCCCTAGGACTCTCGCTTGTGGAGTTCCTCAGGGGTCGGTCCTCTCGCCCCTCCTGTTCAACATCTATATGAAACCGCTGGGTGAGATCATTTGTGGTTTTGGAGTTGGGTATCATCAATATGCCGATGATACCCAACTTTTTATTTCAACCCCAAACCACCCCAGTGATGCCCTCGCTGTGATGTCCCGTTGCCTGGAGGCGGTTCGGGTCTGGATGGGGAGGAACAGACTTCAACTCAACCCTGACAAGACTGAGTGGCTGTACATTCCGGCATCCCGGGACATTCAAAACGTTCCATCTCTTTCTATGGGGGGGTGAGCTCTTACCCCCCGTGGATAGGGCTCGCAACCTGGGAGTCCTCCTAGATTCACGGCTCACCCTGGAAGATCATATAGTGGCCGTGACTAGGGGGGCTTTCGCCCAGGTTCGCCTGGTGCGCCAGTTGCGACCCTATCTGAACCGGGATGCCCTGTGTACGGTCACTCATGCGCTCGTGACCTCTCGCCTTGACTACTGTAATGCTCTCTACATGGGGCTTCCCTTGAAGACCACTCGGAGGCTCCAACTGGTACAGAATGCGGCTGCGAGAGTTGTCTTGGGAGTTTCCCGGTACTCCCATGTTACACCTTTGCTCCGCGAGCTGCATTGGTTACCAGTTGTCTTTCGGGTGAGGTTCAAGGTTTTGGTTACGATCTTTAAGTCCTTACATGGCATGGGTCCAGGATACCTCAGGGACCACCTGCTGCCGGCATCAACTCCCCTCCGCCCTGTGCGTTCCCACAGAGAAGGCCTCCTCAGGGTGCCGCCAGTCAAGGAATGCCGACTGGTGGCCCCCAGGGGGAGGGCCTTCTCTGTGGGCGCTCCGGCATTATGGAACCAACTGCCGGTGGAGCTCCGGACGGCATCAGACCTCCGAACTTTCCGTCGGGGCCTGAAGACCCACCTATTTGAAATGGCTGGTCTGGCCTGACAGGGGATTATGGGTTTTAATTCGTCGTTTTAGATTTGTATTACTGTTTTTAACTGGGCATGGGTTTAATCTTTTTTAATTTTTGTATTGTCTTTTTTATATATGCCCTGTGAACCGCCCTGAGTCCTTACCAAGGAGAAGGGCGGTATACAAATTAAATAAAACTTCAAACTTCAAACTTCAACAGAAAACAATTGTCCATTATAGATCTTCCGCTCCTGAAACCAGACTGTTCTTCAGCTAGAATGTTGTTTCTCTTTATCCAGTCTTCTAATTTATGCAGCAGATACTTAGCATAAATTTTTGCTGAAATGTCAATTAGTCTAATTCACGAAAAATTATCTGGATTATCTTTAGAGCCTTTTTTATGTAATGGAACAATTATTGATGTACGCCAACTGGCAAGAATTTGCCCTGTTCTATTAATAAAAGTAAAGAGACCCACCAGGACAGGCGCCCACCAGGCTATGTTTTCTTTAAGTAGCGATGCTGGGAGCGCATCCTGTCCTGGAGCTTTGCTTGTCTTCAGTGAAGAGATTAACTGCCTCACCTCTGTGATTGACACTTCTGCCCACTGGGGTAAGGCTTCAAATCCCTGTATCAAGCTCAGAGAGGATATCACTTCATCAGAGCTCTCCGCTATTGCTGGAGTGGCCAGATGCCTCTCCCAACTTTCTGCAGTAATATTTGGGTCACTTATTGGTTTTCTATCTTTAATAATTTTTGAGACCCCCAACCAGAAAAGTGTGGGTGAGGCCAGCTTTGCTGCCTGTTCTAAGCCAGCCCATAAGTCGTCAATATAAGAGGCCTTTTTCCTCTTCAGTAGCTGCTTGTATTTCTGCCTCATAGTAATATACTTCTTCTGTAATTCCATCTTTGGGCACATTAAGTATCTCCTAAGTGATTTCCTAAGCTGTTTTTTCCCTTCCTTGCATTCATTATCAAACCATGATGAGTAACTAGAATCAGACTGGCCCATTGACTTAGTAGTCATAAAAAATACTTCAATTTCTGACATATTTCCGCAAAATACACTATAAGCTCTTGTTCACCCGTACTATTTGAACATACATGCGCTAGGGCTTCCATACGTGGTGAATTCATAAATTCTGTCACTGCTTTCCCATCAACCCTCTTCCATTTTAGCCTTCTCTCCTGAGCTATTTCCAAGTTGAAGCCTATTTGTTGAATTATTTGGTTCCTTTTCCTTAAGTCAGAACGGAGTGCCAGGGACATCTCAATCGGAAGATGCTTCCTTTCTGGCCTTGGTAACGTCAAGACCGAAGTGGCCCGATACTAAACTGTGAGAAACACAGAAGTAATGAATAGAACTACATGCCTTGGGACCAAAAAAGGTTATGGGGTACCTTCTAACCTCTGAATACTGGCCTACAATTTGAAGGTTACAATTATATACCATTGTTAGAAATTTTCCCCCATCTTTGTTCTTTTTCCTATCTTGGGAGACCCATGATTGTTGGTTATGTAAATAACCATCTGGAATTGTACCATTTTCAACAAAAGTCTCAGAAATGTTAAATTTACTCAGGCTCAAAACTTAAGAGAAAATTTTTATAAAATGTTTTATAGATGGCATCTGGATCCCAAGAAGTTGTCCAACATGTATCCTAATTTACAGTCTAAATGTTGGAGATGTGGTAGTTTAGAAGCTACCTATTTTCACATGTGGTGGACTTGTAGAAATATAAAAGCTTTTTGGATCAAAATTTGGTGGAACATTCAAAAGATTTTAAAGAGAAAGATAAAGTTTTCTCCGCAATTGTTTTTATTGGTTATTGTTGTAGATTGTGATGTTAAAGAAACTAATTTGATGTTGAATATGATAACAGCAGCACGGTTACTAGTGGGACAATATTGGAAGAAGGATAGTTTGCCTACTATAGAAGAATGGGTGTTTAAAGTTTCGAATCTTGCAGAAATGTCTAAGATTTCTGCTTATTTGAAAGATCATTCACAGGAAAGATATATTTCAGTTTGGAGGAGATGGATAAATTATATTCAGAACAAATATGGGACTAAAAAGTTCCATTTAGCTTATGAGTAGATTTTAGTGGAATATTGTTATTGGTACTTTGTTTGTAGTTATGTTAAAGGGGAGTTAAAGCACATTATGAATTTGGTTAATTGTATATTATGCATAAATTTTATTTAGAATATGATTATTGTAACTATAATCCTGTATTTAGCTCTGGGAAGTGGGGGGGAGAAGTGGGCGGGTTTGGGGTGGGGGGATTTGGGGATATATTGTAAAACTTTGTTTTTGTAAAACTTTTTAATAAAAAAACAAAAACAAAAGGCTCCAACGAAGGACCCACACGGGCATTAAAATCTCCTGCCAAAATTAAAGGTGTTTTTATAAATTTTTAACGTATATATAATACTGTATCTTTACTTCTAGTGCCTCCCACAGATCGCCCATTGCTGGATTGACATAGACATTTATAAATACCATTGACTTCCCTCCATATGCCAAATGGATTGCTTGAAAAAATAAAGGGCCGGCACACGAGCATATCTCGTTTCCCTTCCAACCTAATTCGGCTTTAACCAAAATACACAACCCTCCTGAAGTTCTTCCCTTTATGGCTACCCTCTTTGCTGGCAACTGCCAAATATTAAACCCAGGGAGCTCAATTGGAGCCTCATCACCACTAACCCAGGTCTCCTGCAAGGCAATTACATGATACCTGTTTAAAAATTTAATACAATCATCTGTGCACCACCTCCCTCTCCATCCTGCCACATTCCAAGAGAGGAAGTGTACTCTTGAAGAAAGTGAGTGCTCGCTATTTCCTAGTCAGGCTTCTTGAATAATCTCTTCCACCCGTCCTTCCCCATTTGCACTCACACACCCATTTAATTGTCTGCGCTCCATAAAAGTCTGTTTAGGCATCATTTCTCTGCCTGTTACTTTTAGACTTGCAGATCCATAAGTTCTATTAATCTCTGCCTCCACAATAATTGATTTTACTTGAGGCTCCGTGCTTACGTCGTTTCTTGGTATCGTTTGTGCCACTGAGGACTGGGAGATTCCTTCCTGGATACCTTACATCTCCGGTGTTCGTCCCACAGCACTTTGCACTGTCAGGTCAGCTGTCTTTGGCACTTTCTACTGTATAAACGCAGATGTCCGGTTTCCTGAGCTTGCAAACTGCTGACTCTCCGGAACTGCATCATAACTTAATGGGGACAAAACTATCGGCACCAAAGAGGTGGCAGAGGAAATGGTCTGCTTCAGCAGATTCCTCATCTCTTTTAGTTTTTTAAGTACTTATTGCTGCTCCGTTAATGAAAGTAAAGAAAAAGTTTCTAAGCAGGCAGAATCAAATATCTCATCTTGTGTTAAACCAATTGAAGGAAGTTTCACAGTTGCTGGAACCAAAGCCTCAGCCAACATTTCCTTTGTGATGCAAGATCTCCTCCCTGTTTCAGTTAACTTAGTTTCCCCATTTCGTTTGCTTTTTGAGTCAGCTGACCCATGCACTGCACCACTCTCCCTAGGGGCTCTCTGAATCAAGGGGTTGATTTCACTACTAGAAAAAACTCGGGTTGTTAAAATTTGGTAAAAAGCCAGGAATCCTCTCATTCGCGTGAGCAGACTTGGAAAGAGCTGTTGTTTGAATTTAAGAAGGATTCTGGAATAATTATCGCATTGTGGAAGATATTCATATGCTACCAGATCTATTGCCCCCTTGTCACTCCGAGTAAGCTGTGACAAAGAGGTCACTATCTGTCTTTTTGAAGTCCATCTACCCACATTTATCTCAGAATTATATATGTTCAATACAATCTGCTCCTTCAACAATCACCTGCTTACCCCCACACACCTGTGCCATGGGATTTCAGGCCCATCCAGCTCACCATCTTTTTCTCCGCCATTACAGCCAATATGTTGTCTGCTTACTCCTTCCCTTGTTCGCACCATTGATGGTGTCTGACCAGGTCGTTCTGTCTGGCAACCAGCCGAAATTACCTGCGGCTTTTCCGTCTGTACCACAGCAATAAGATTGATCACAGAGTTCAACTTTAAACGTACCTCTGCAAACTGGTCAAAAATGGCCCAAGAAGTGAGCATGCTGCGCCGGCTGATGAAATCCTTTATGCTATCACTTAGCTGGTTTTCAAGCCCTGAAGCTGATCCATTTTGATTGTCAAACTCCAACTCTAATCCCTTATCCTTATCCTGGCTTGGAACTGACTCACTTAAAACTGCTGAGTCATTTGTCATCCAATTACACGGAGGGATTAGCGAGCCTCTTAACTGACTTCTTAACTGGCTTTCTTCGGCCTGCGCCTGCAGATCCCACTCCAGGGAAGAATCTCCAAACAATGCCAAAGCCTCACATCTGTCCGGCGGGAGAAAGGGGGAGGATGCACGACTTACTGTAGATGGTATAGGCTGACAGAATCCATCAATTTTCTGTTGTTTTTGTGGGTTGCTTCTATCTTCCTTACTATTTGGTGAACACTGTGCTGTCTTTTTCTTCCCCTTGGGAGAGGCCATTATTACCCTCAAGAAACAAATGAATAAAAATAGACAAGGAGCTGTTCTGTCATATTGTCTTTGCTGCTTTGGCCTGCTGGCTCCTTCCAAGATTCCTTCCACTACCGTATTTTCTGGCATATAAGACGACTTTTTAACCCATGAAAATCTTCTCAAAAGTCAGGGGTCGTCTTATACACCGGGTGCTGAAACTTTAGGGACAGGGCTGGCTGGAAAACCTGGAGCGGATCTCCCAATTGGTCTGCACAGGGAAAGCGGGACCAACTGGAGAAGAAGCTGCAGTCTGTGATTTTTTACAGGCTGGGGTCTGGGTGTCTTTCCTTCTAAAGTTGAAGAGCAGCTGCAGTCTATCCCAACTTGAAAGGCAGGTGGGGAATGCAGCAGTCAGAGAAGCTCCTTAGCTCTAAGGACACATTTGACTCAGGAACTGGGCGGGCTGGCTGGAAAACTTGGAGCGGATCTCCCATTTGTTCTATGCAGGGAAAGCTTTAGAGTGAATTAGGAAAAGTTTAATCCACTTGCACTGTTTTATGTTTACACGTTTGATGACAGCCTTATGTTTATAAGTGACAGTTTTCCTACTAAGTACCTGCATGTCATAAGCATTTGAATTAAAATTACCATATTAAAATCAAATCTGATGTTTTTTAAATTTTTATTTGGTGTGCGTTGGAAGAGGGGTAGTCTTATACGGCGAGTATAGCCCAAACCCTATAATTTAACAGGAAATGTAGGGGGTCGTCTTATACGGCCAGTCATCTTATACGCCAGAAAATACGGTAGGTACTTATAGACTACCCAAAAATAAAATAAATGGGGCCAAAATATGTGGGCCCATTCATCATTGTAAAAATAATCAACCCAGTTATGGTGCACTTGGATCTGCCAAAAAATCTTAAAACGAATCCACCCTGTGTTTCCTTGCAGTTTGCTTAAGTCTGAAATTGTGTCTCCTCTTTGCCCTGCTCAGTCAACCCCCACAATACCTATTCTCATAGAAGAGGAACATTTTGAAATCAAAGAAATATTAGATGCCAGGAAACATAAAGGGAAAATACAATACTTAGTGGCTTGGAAGCATCTTCCTCTTTTGCAGTCCAAAATGAGTGGATGTTTGAAATGTTCGAGCCCCTAGGCTCTGAGTGTTTCATAGAAAATACCCGGACAAGCCAAGCAGGAATTATGTTCCATAATCTTTAACTGATATTAGTTAAACTGTGTTTCCTATTTTATTTTGGAATTTTGCATTGTTTTTCTTTTGTAGGAAAGAAGGAGGGCCAATTGTCAGCCAGATCTCCAGTGGTGTTTTTTTTCTGAGGCTTGCTTGCTATCACCTGCCATGGAAACAAGGAGGGGGGGCTTAGGTATTTGGGGTGGGAAGAGTCTGATATGTGAGTGTGTCTCTGGGAACTGGAAGGAAGGTTTTTATTCATGAGCTATGGCACTGCTGAATGAGTTAGTTTACATTTCTCCAAGGCCAACTGTCCTGAGACTCCAGAGGCAAGAAACACCTAGAGAGGAGCTGTTTCCCATAACATCTTACTGGATGTTGATTGGACTCTTTGTGCCAGACTCTTGGGTGAAGGGATTTGGGATGATTTGCTATGTGTAACTTGCATGCAGTTTTGCTTCAGATCTTGCCTGCTTTCGCTGCTATTAGTTCTTTCTTAGTAAAAGTACCTCTTCTCTAAATCAAAGGAGTCGGGGGATTTCTTTCTTAGGATTTGAACGGAGGCAATCCTGACACAATTCTTGGATGCCAACCTATGTCCCAGCCCAGCTGACAGATGGACTTACTGCAAGGTGACAAAGTACTGCTCATTCTGAAGAAGGATCAGTATCCCAGAGATTTTTCTGCTTTCTCAACCCTGGAAGACAGAATGACAAGAAGGAGACCATTAAGATTTTTTTTAAGAGTCCCACTAGGAAGCAAAATTTAATGTCTCTAAGAAAGTGTGTGAAATGCAGCTTGTTCCTGCAAACATTCCAAACACTTTCCCAGCCACATCAATAATACAAAGGACATACCTGGTTTTTTCCATACTGTCAGGACCCACCTCAATCCACATCTTAGGAAATAAGAACTCTTGGATGCAAGTTTAGTCCAAAAGGAAAATGTTTACTAGGAAGGAATCGATTGTGGGAATACAAGACGGAATCTGAGAAAAGTTACATTTCAATCCTATATAAACCATTCCCATTTCAGCCCCTCCCCTCATCCATTTGGTCAGGCTGTCGTCAGTTGCTAGGTGTCAGGTCCTTCCATGGGAAAGGGAACTCTCCTTGGTTTTATGGTTATTGCTTTCCTTTTCAGTTGTAAATGAAGATACAAACCAGACCTGTCTGTCCCCCTCCCTTCCCCCGTTAAAACATCCCCTGTTGTTTGAAAATCGCTTTAGTAACCATCCTCTCCCCCCCCCTCGGAGAGATGGCAGAATCCCCAGTAATAGCACGTTGTTCTACCTATACAATTATGAAATGAGATATAAATGGATTCTGACATTCGGCTCTCCTTTCAGAAAAAAGATGAGTCCATCTGTGGGGAAAGAAAACATACAAATGTTAGCCTGGTTTGTTTGGATATTCTGTATGAAACCTCTTAAGCAACTTAGGTGCTTTAACATGGAGTTTGTTAACCCACTCATTTTCTGAGGAGGGGAGGTGTTTCCATGCCACTAAATATTGTATCGTTCCATGGTGTTTTCTGGAATCTAAGATTTCTTTCACTTCAAAATGTTGTTCTCCTTCCACCATGATGGGTGGTGGTGGTGGTGGGATTTTTTCTCGTAGTGGTGATTGTTGTTCTCTCTTTAATAGACTGCAGTGGAAGGTTGGGTGTATTCGTCTAAGATTTTTGGGTAGTTCTAATTCAACTGTTACTGGGTTTATGATTCTTTTAATTGGAAAGGGTCCAATATATTTTGGTCCTAGTTTTTTACAGGGTTGGAGTGATTTCAGGTATTTTGTGGATAAATATACCATCTCTCCTACCCTAAATGGTGTGGGATCGGTTCTTTTTTTGTCTGCCTGTGTCTTGTATGCTTTTCTGGCATCTTCCAACGCTTTCCTAACGATTGGCCATGTATTTTGTAATTGAGCAATCCATTCCTTCAGATCAGGGATAACCGGTTCTTTTGGGGTTAGTTCTGGTATTGGGTTGAAACTCTGGCCTGTAGCTACTTGAAAAGGAGTGTAACCTGTGCTTGAGTGGACTGCATTATTATATGCTACTTCTGCAAAAGGCAGTAGGTCCGTCCAGTCGGACTGCTGAAAATTAATATAGCATCTCAGATATTGTTCAAGTATATTATTAAGTCTTTCAGAAGCTCCGTCTGTCTGAGGATGGTGACTAGATGACAGTCCTTGGGTGGTTCCTAAGACGGATAAAAATTCTTTCCAAAATGCCGACGTAAATTGCACCCCTCTGTCAGATATGATGCGTTGTGGTACCCCGTGTAATCTGTAAATATGCTGTACAAAAAGTTTTGCTAATGCTTTTGCAGTCGGGATTTTTTGGCAAGGTATGAAGTGTACTTGCTTAGAGAACAGATCTGTGACAGTCCATACTACGGTGTTTCCATTACTTTCTGGCAGTTCTACGATAAAATCCATGGCTATTTCTTTCCATGGGGCTGAGGGGTTTGCCACCGGTTGTAACAGACCTGGCGGTTTCCCTTGCAGTCTTTTGGCCATCGCGCAAATTTGACAGCTACCCACATAGCTTTCTATGTCCTTTTTCATAGATGGCCACCAAAATTGCCTTTTAGTTAAGTGTAAGGTTTTTACAAAGCCAAAGTGTTCTGCTGATTTTGTATCATGGCACAGTTGCATGAAATTGATTCTCTGTGTGGCAGGTATATATAGCTTCTCCCCCACCCACGGCAGTCCATCTTTAATTGTGCACACATGTTTATTTTTCTGGAACCATTCATCACTTTCCAAAGATTTCCTGAATTCTATTCCAGTTTGGCTATCTACCTTCGGCTTCATTTTTTCTTGTGCCCTGGTGGTGACTGGTGCTGCCAGTTGTTGTTCCGGTACAAGTGGTTTAAAGTCAGTAACTCTTGTGCTGTTATATTGGGGCATGCGGGATAATGCATCTGCCAGGAAGTTCTTTCCCCCCGGTAAGTGTTTGAGAGTGAAATTGAATCGGTGAAAATGTTGGGACCAGCAGGCTTGCTTAGGAGTGAGCTTCCTGGGCGTTTTTAGTGCTTCCAAATTTTTGTAGTCTGTCCAGACCTGGAAAGGTATTTTATTTCCTTCTAAAAATTGGCGCCATGTTAGTAATGCCCACCTCAACGAGAATGCCTCTTTTTCCCATATTGGCCAGCGTTGTTCTGTTTCTGTGAGTTTTCTGGATGTGTATGCGCATGGTTGCAATGTCCCCCCATCATTTTCTTGTAATAGTACGGCTCCTACCGCTACATCACTCACATCTGCCTGTATTACAAAAGGTTTGTCGGGATCTGGGTGTTTTAGGACAGGTTCAGCAGAAAAAAGTCTCTTTAGCCTCTCAAATGCTGCTTGACATTCCATTGACCATTTCAGAGGCTGGCTGGGTTTCACGGGTGACCCCCCCTTCGTTTTCAACAAATTTGTGAGAGGCATGGCTATTTGGCCAAATGTGGGGATGAATTGGCGGTAGAAGTTTGCAAACCCCAGGAAACTTTGCAATTGCTTCCGTGTGCGGGGGGGTTCCCACTCTAGTAATCTTTGGTTTCTGTGAAGATAAGGATGTCATCGAGGTAAACCAGGACCCCCTTATATAGGTGCTCTCTCAGCACGTTATTAATTAATTGCATAAAGACTGCGGGGGCCCCTTGCAGTCCGAATGGCAATACTTTGAATTGATAGCACCCCATTGGGCAGTTGAATGCAGTCTTCCATTCGTCTCCTTCTTTAATCCTAATACGGTAGTATGCTTCTCTCAGGTCTAGTTCGGTAAAAAATCTTTCCTTTCGATAGGTGGGATAACATATCCTTCATTAGGGGAAGGGGGTACAGATTACATTCACTAATTGTGTTCAAGTTTCTATAGTCCACAACCAAACGAAAGGACCCATCCTTCTTCTCCCTGAACAGAACCGGGGCGGCCACTTTGGGTTTGGCAGGCTCAATAAATCCTCTTTCTAAGTTTTTCTTTATGAATCTCTCCAATTCTGCCATTTCCCTTGGGCTCATGGCATACATCCTGGGTTTTGGGAGTTTTGCCCCAGGTTTGAATTCTATGGTGCAGTCTGTGGGGCGGTGGGGGGGAAGCTCATCTGCTCTTTCCTCACTGAAAACCTCAGCCAGGTCCCTGTATTCCTCCGGTATCTCTGGTAATCCCTTCTCTTTCCCCACTGCTGCTGTCTCCTCCCTCTGGGTTGGGGGGGTGCTTTTGGAGTCTAAGTTCTTCTGCCCCCCCCTTTGGGAAATTGAGTTCTGCTGTCCTCCAGTTTATCCCGGGGTTCCATTTCTTCAGCCATTCCAGTCCTAGGATCATTGGGCATTCCATGCCTGGGGCCACTATAAACGTTATGTCCTCTTCATGGGGCCCCACTGATAGGTGGATTGGTAAAGTGGCTAGGGTGGCTGGTCCTCCCCCTGCTATTGTCCCATCTAATTGACTAAAAGAGATTGGTTGTTTTAGCCTCCTCACTGGGATGCTCAATCTCTCCACCAGCGTTGGGCTGATAAGGCAGCGGATGCACCCAGAGTCTATCAGAGCTTTTATTTTGGCTGCTTCAGGCATAGGGGAAGCTAATATAGTCACTGTCTTAAGTATGGGTGGAAGGGGTCCACTTACCAATGGTTCTCCCTCTGAGCTGTCTTCCGAGTTGTCCACCGTCCCTGCGGTGCAGGCCGGAGTCCAGTCCCAGTTCCTGGCAGGAATTGTGGACTCTACAGCCTCTGTCCCCTTCATGGAAGATTCTTTTGTGTTGCCTTGGGGCTTCCCCGGCTTCTTGGAGGATGATGCCTCTGGTTTTCGTGGGGGGGCTTTTGAACGACATTCTGCAGCACGGTGGCCCTCTCTCCCGCAGTTGAAGCAACTTGTTGATTTTTTGCCTGTGGCTGGTGGTTTTTCCCACTCGCGTGTTTGCTCGGGTGGCAGGCGGCCCCATGGTTTTCCTCTGCGGTGTCTCTTCAGTAGGTCTATTTCCACTTCCTCCGCCAGGATGTACCAGTCATTTCTTCCCTCAGAAGAAATGGAGTAGCCTTCATAGTCAATAAAAAAATAGGAAAAGCAATACTGGGATACAATCCTCAAAATGACAGAATGATCTCAGTTCGAATCCAAGGCAGTTCGAATATCACAGTTCGAATATCACAGTTCGAATATCACAGTAGTCCAAGTCTACGCCCCAACCACCGGTGCTGAAGAGGATGAAATTGACCAGTTCTATGAAGCCCTACAGCACCTTATAGAACTAACACCCAAAAATGATGTCCTTATCATCATGGGGGATTGGAATGCTAAAGGAGGAAGCCAAAAGATAACTGGAATAACAGGCAAGTTTGGCCTTGGAGTACAAAATGAAGCAGGGCACAGGCTGATAGAATTTTGTCAAGAGAATACGATGGTCATAGCAAACACTCTTTTCCAACAACCCAAGAGACGACTTTACACATGGACATCACCAGACGGTCAACACAGAAATCAGATTGACTATATGCTCTGCAGCCAAAGATGGAGAAGCTCTATACAGTCAGTAAAAACAAGACCAGGAGCTGACTGTGGCTCAGACCATGAGCTTCTTGTTGCAAAGTTTAGGCTTAAATTAAAGAAAGTAGGGAAAAGCGCTAGGCCAGTCAGGTATGAATTAAATCATATCCCTGTTCAATATACAGTAGAGGTGACAAATAGATTTAAGGAATTAGATCTGATAGACAGAGTGCCTGAAAAACTATGGACAGAGGTTCGCAACATTGTACAACAGGTAGCAACCAAAACCATCCCAAAGAAAAAGAAATGCAAGAAAGCAAAATGGCTGTCTGAGGAAGCTTTGCAAATAGCTGAGGAAAGGAGGGAAGCGAAAGGCAAGGGAGAAAAAGAAAGATATGCCCAATTACATGCAGAATTCCAAAGAATAGCTAGAAGAGATAAGAATGCCTTCTTAAATGAACAATGCAAAGAAATAGAAGAAAACAATAGAATAGGGAGGACCAGAGATCTTTTCAAGAAAATTGGAGAGATGAAAGGAACGTTTCATGCAAAAATGGGCATGATAAAGGACCAAAATGGCAGGGACCTAACAGAGGCAGAAGAGATTAAGAAGAGGTGGCAAAATTACACAGAAGAACTATACAAGAATAATCTTAACGTCCCTGATAATCACAATGAGGTGGTCACTGACCTCGAGCCAGACATCCTAGAATGTGAAGTGAAGTGGGCCTTAGAAAAGCTGAGCAACAACAAAGCTAGTGGAGGTGACAGTATTCCAGCTGAGCTATTCAAAATCTTAAAAGAAGATGCAGTAAAAGTGCTACACTCAATTTGCCAGCAAATTTGGAAAACTCAACAGTGGCTACAGGTTTGGAAAAGATCAGTTTACATTCCAATTCCAAAGAAAGGCAGTGCCAAAGAATGTTCAAACTATCGCACCATTGCACTTATTTCTCATGCTAGTAAAGTTATGCTTAAAATTCTACAAGCTAGACTCCAGCAGTATGTGGATCGAGAACTACCAGAAGTACAGGCAGGATTTCGAAGAGGCAGAGATCAAATTGCTAACTAGAGATCAAATTGCTAACATACGCTGGATCATGGAGAAAGCTAGAGAGTTCCAGAAAAACATCTGCTTCATTGACTATGCTAAAGCCTTTGATTGTGTGGATCATAACAAACTCTGGCAAGTCCTTAAAGAGATGGGCATATCAGACCATCTTATTTGTCTCTTGAGAAATCTATATGCGGGCCAAGAAGCAACAGTGAGAACTGGACACGGAACCACTGATTGGTTCAAAATTGGGAAAGGAGTCCGGCAAGGCTGTATACTGTCGCCTTGCCTATTTAACTTATATGCAGAGCACATCATGAGAAAGGCAGGGCTAGATGAATCAAAAGTTGGAATTAAGATTGCTGGAAGAAACATCAACAACCTAAGATATGCAGATGATACCACTCTAATGGCAGAAAGTGAAGAAGAACTAAAGAGCCTCTTGTTGCAGGTGAAGAAGGAGAGTGCAAAAGTTGGGTTGAAACTAAACATTAAGAAAACCAAGATCATGCCATCTGGCCCTCTCAATTCCTGGCAAATCAATGGGGAAGAAATGGAGGTAGTGACAGATTTTATTTTCCTGGGCTCCAAGATCACTGCAGATGGGGACTGTAGCCAATAAATTAAAAGACGCTTGCTCCTTGGGAGGAAAGCCATGGCAAATCTAGACAGCACACTAAAAAGCAGAGACATCACCCTGTCAACAAAAGTGCGTATAGTCAAGGCTATGGTCTTCCCAGTTGCAATGTATGGCAGTGAAAGCTGGACCATAAGAAAGGCTGAGGGCCAAAGAATTATGGTGCTGGAGAAGACTCCTGCGAGTTCCTTGGACTGCAAGGCGATCAAACCGGTCAGTCCTAGAGGAGATCAACCCTGACTGCTCTTTAGAAGGCCAGATCCTGAAGCTAAAACTCAAATACTTTGGCCACCTAATGAGAAGGAAGGACACTGGAGAAGAGTCTAATGCTGGGAAAGATTGAGGGCAATAGAAGAAGGGGACGACAGAGAATGAGGTGGCTGGATGGAGTCACTGAAGCAGTAGGCGTGAGCCTAGATGGACTCCAGAAGATGGTAGAGGACAGGAAGGCCTGGAGGAACATTGTCCATAGGGTCGCGATGGGTCGGACACGACTTCGCAACTAACAACAACAACAATTAACGATAATCTCAGTAAAGCATCTCTCTACTTATTAGAACATATCTTAACCGCAGCAAGACTGGCATATGCCCAAAAATGGAAAAGAAAGGAAACACCCACTGAAGAAGAAATAATAGATAAAATTTTATCCTGCGCTGAAATGGACAGGTTAACCCTAGAGATCAAAAATAAGAACGAAATGGAGTATTATGAAATTTGGCAAAATTTGTACAATTGGTTAGAGTTAAGGAGGATCGCTGAGATGAACACTGTTTGATTGGTTGATAATGTAAGGATTTTTTATTAGCATCTATATAATGGACATAACTGAAAGATACGTAAGTATAACGCTGAGGACTGAATGACAGTTTACTAAAAAATCCCGACAGATCTTATATGTAGTTTTTTATACTCTGTCCTGTTATAGATTGTATTTTAGGTTTTTGTTATTTCTTTCTGTAACATAAGATAACACTAATAGTAGTGTTGTAGCTAGGGAAGTTGAATCATGTCCACTTTTGTTTTTAAATGTATATTTAATAAAATTTTCAAAAAAAAATATTGTAAGAGGCACTTGTCTTCACTTGGGTCATAACTGTCACACAACCAAAATTAGGCAAAGGTATGGGTTGCCATCTGCTCACAAAGGAATAAAGGTGGATCTTAGACTCCAGATATTTACATGTTCTCATGAGCAGCAGCAGAAGTTCCTGCACTACAAAGAATCTGAAGAGTAAACAATGTATTTCCTTGTGTCATTAGAACTGTATCTTTAATCAAACTATCCAAGGGAAATTGTGGGGAAAAAACCCAGAACTTTAGCTAAAGAAAAGTGTATTCTTGAAGGAGTACCATTTCCAATACATATCAGAATAAGACAGCTCTGTAAGTGTGCATATGGAATCCTATTTTATGCACTGACTGTGTCAACAAACAGTAAGATGAAAAAGGAAGAGGCACACCTATATAAGGTGGGTGCCCTCTCCTCTTTGCTTCTAAAAAACATCTGATGACTGTTATATGTAGGCCTTTTTATCTGTCTAGAGAAATTACTGTGGTAATTATTACAGCTGTTTATGTTCCACCTGATGCCAATGTCAGCACGACACTTTCCAAGCTGTATGACATCATCACCAGGCAGGAGCAAACTCACCCAGAGGGCGCTCTTGTTGTGGCTGGGGAATTCAATCAAGCTTGTCTGAAGACAGTTCTCCCCAAGTTTGTACAGTATGTGCAAGTTTCCACCAGAGGGAAGAACACTTTAGACCATGTATATTCCAATCTGAAACAGGCATACAGAGCTTTCCCTCTCCCCCACCTGGGTACATCCGACCATCTTTCACTCCTGTTGTGCCCAAAGTATGTCCCTCTCAGGAAAAGAACTCAGGCAGTCACAAAAAGGGTCAAAACCTGGCCAGGGGGTGCTCTCAGCCAGTTGCAGGACTGCTTTGAAATCACTGACTGGAGTGTATTCGAAGAACAAGATCTGAATGCATATACAGATGCCGTACTCTCTTATATTAGAACATGCACTGATACTGTAATGACAGAAAAGTGCATTAGAGTGTACGGGAACTGTAAACCCTGGATGACTGCAGAGATAAGAACACTCCTGAGAGCTCTGGGAAGTGGGGGGGGGGAAAAGTGGGTGGGTTTGGGGTGGGAGGGATTTGGGGATATATTGTAAAATTTTGTTTTTGAAAAACTCTTTAATAAAAAAAAAAAGAACACTCCTGAGAGCCCAGGATTCTGCCTTTAAGGCAGGGGACAGGGACACATACAGAGAGGCCAGGGCAAATCTCAGAAGAGGCATTAGGATGGCAAAACAACAATATAAACACAAGGTGGAGAACCACTTAGCAGACAACGATCCGAGGCAAGTATGGCAGGGACTGCAGCACTTAACCAACTACAAGGGCAGTACGAGGAGCATGGCTAACACCAATGCCTTGTTGACGGAGGAGCTGAATATCTTCTTCGCTCGCTACGAGGTGAAAAGACCAGACCCCGTAGCCTCTGCTGGCCGGCCTTCTGATTCTCAGCCACTCACCCTGTGTGAACACCAAGTGAGAGCTGTATTGAAGGCTGTGAATCCCAGGAAAGCCGCAGGCCCAGATGGGATGCTGGGGATAGTGGTTAGGAATTGTGCCGACCAATTAGCAGGGGTCCTGGCAAGGATTTTTAACATCTCCTTGCAAACGGCATGTGTACCATCATGCTTGAAAGCAGCTACCATTGTCCCAGTCCCCAAGAAAACTGCAGTTGAGTGCCTAAACAACTACAGACCTATTGCATTAACGTCTGTAGTCATGAAATGCTTCGAAAGATTGGTTCTCCAACATCTCAGGACAATGCCTCCCACTGGATTTTGATAAACATCAATTTGCCTATAGGGGGAATAGGTCAACAGACAATGCCATAGCTACTGCTTTACACTTCATAGCAAGTCATCTCGAGAAACCTGGAAGTTATGTCAGGATGCTTTTTGTTGATTATAGCTCAGCTTTCAACACCATTTTGCCAAGCATTCTCATCGAGAAGCTGACTGACTTGAAATTCTCCCCCGCCATCTGCGATTGGATTCAAGACTTTCTTAGGGACCGGTTACAAATAGTGAGGGTCAGGTCTGCTTTGTCCACCCCCTGAAGCTTTGCACCGGCTCGCCACAGGGCTGCATGCTTAGCCCCTACCTGTACTCTTTATACACATATGACTGTGTATCATCTGACCCATCCACTGCGATAATTAAGTTCGCAGATGATATGACTGTGGTGGGTCTTATTACAGGTGGGGATGAGACAGCATATAGGGCGAAGGTACAAAAACTATCCATATGGTGTAGTAACAACAACTTGCACCTGAACATCGGCAAGACGAAAGAGATGGTGCTAGACTTCCGGAGAAAAAAGGAGGAACCTGCCCCACTTTACATTGGGGAGGACTGTGTGGAGAGAGTTTCCTCCTTTAAATTTCTGGGAGTCTACCTCTGCAAAGATCTGACCTGAAAAGTTAATACAACCCAGGTGGCTAGAAAGACCCAACAGAGGCTTCACTTTCTCAGGGTCTTGTGGAAGAACAGGGTAGAACAACGGCTAATGACCCTCTTTTACCTGTCTACTATAGAGAGCGTCCACTCATATGGTATTGTGGTTTGGTATGCTGGTATGACAGCCGCGGATAGGAAAGTATTACAGAGGGTGGTGAGTACAGCACAAGACATTGTGGGCTGTCCCCTGACACCAATGGATGACATCGCCAGGGCTCGTTGCCTTGGAAGAGTGAGGAAAATTCTCAGGGATGACTCACACCCTGGACGGTATCTCTTTACTCTCCTTCCATCGGGAAGGAGATATAGGACTATAGCCAGCCGTACCAACAGGCTGAAAAACAGCTTTTATCCGTGGGCTGTTAGGCTTTTGAACGGGAAATATTACTCAATTAACCACCTCCACTGCACTGTTCCCCCACTGGGTTTCTAAGCCAACTCGAAGAGCTACATCTTTAGGTCCTTACAAAAAGATAGGAGGGTTGGGACAACCTCATGTGAGGGAGCGGAGATGTTCCAGAAGACAGTAGCAACAGCAGAGAAAGTCCTCCTCCTGGACCCTGTGAACCAGAATAATCAGGCTTACAGGACCTGCACATGCCTTCTCTGTCGGCACAAGTGGTACAAGCCAATCCAAGTGGGGCGAGACATTTAAACTTAGTTTCTAGTAGAAACTCAAGTCATTGTGATTTGTAATTCATAATGCAATCCTTCTGAATTAATTTATAGGAGGTGTTTCGGGATATTCAGGGTTGAGACCGCAGCATATGTCCCCTTAAAGCAGCTGTGTCTGTTAGCAGGAGTGGAAGTTCTCCACAACAGCTATGCAACCCTGGAAAGAACAGCTACTTTAATGAGTTGAACTAACATGTCACATACACATTCCAATGTCTGCATGGTGATGGGATAAGAGAGAAAACACCAATTGTAGGGTTGAACACCTAAAATCCACCTTGTCCCTCCCCAGCTGCCAGTGGATGAAGAGCTACAGATGATGGCATGGGGACGTGTCTTCTGTCAACAGTTAATTGACAACTATTGCACTGCAGCAAGAAGGATAGGGATTTGCCCTATTTTGCTGCATTGAGTAATATTTCCAGTTTAAAGTTCAGGTTGTTTTAGTACATATTGTATTTAATACAATACTTTTCTGTATGCTGTATTTATAGTGCATTTTAATATGCAGTTTCAAAATACTGTAATATATTCTCCATAAACTGGGCCACTGCTGATGGTGGGGTTTAAAATGAATCAGTTATGAATTCTGACTTGAAGTTTAGCATCTCAAGGGCTCAAACAAAGGACTTAACCAGGTCAGAGCAAATCCTGGGATTTGCATTCCCACTTAGTTTAGTTAGCTTTTACCTCATTGCATTATGGGAAGTCACACACCCCACCCAGAGAAAGAAATATTTTGGGGAATATTAAAAAGGATAGAATATTATATTTCCCCAAAGGAATAATAAAAAAATCTTAGGCAAAGGCAGTCCCAGGTCTCCCTCCCCCAAGCAGGCCAGCTTTTAGAAATGCAGATTTGATAATCCTTTCAGAAAGACTGTAGGTAGGAAGCTTGGAGCTGATGGGATTAGAAAGACAAATATCCCTAGAACCAACAACACCTCACCCAAAAAATCCAACACAGGACACAGGCATCAGCCACAGCCCCAAGGAAGGAAGATATGACCTTCAGGACATAATAGGTTTAACCCACCATCATCAGAATATCAAAATGGACACACTCAAAAGCTCAGGTCAAAGTTCATGCCACAGGAACAGGAAACAACTCCAAACACAAAAGCCCAAGGAGTTATAAAAAAAACCCACTCCCAGCTACATGTGGTCAGCTTTCCCACAGCCATATAAAAAAAAAACCACTCCCAGCTACATGTGGTCGGCTTTCCCAGAGCCATATTTCTGTCTGGCTCTGCTCTTCAATAAACTACAATCTTCTTTCTAAAGCAGGGCTTTTCAACCGGTCGTACGCATACCACTGGTGGTACTTTGGCACCTGGCAGGTGGTACATGACCGTCCTAAATAAGTGGTATGGGGGGGAAGAGGAATTAGCTTAGCAGCAGCAATGCCGCACAAGCCAAGGGAGAGACAGCTGGAGCTGCAGGGCTGTCAGGGTTGGCAGAAGCCCCAGGATCAGCGGAAGGCTCCAGCTGACCGGTGCTTTCGGAAGCTGGACGTGCGCTGAAGAGAAAAGAATGAGGAAGGGGGGAGAGAGGAGAGGATATAAAAGGAAATTTTGGTGGGAAAGGGCCAGCAAGAGGCTGCCCCACCCGCCCCCTGGGTTCGTAAAGAGGCGAGCACCCAGCATCTCTGCTGACCGTCCCTGCTGACCGCTGAGAAAGGAAAAAGGCAAGAGAAGCGCTTCCCTTTCCCCCAGGATGCCAGCACTCGCATGTTCACTGCCTTCTCCGTGCACCTCCAGGGAGCGGGACAGAGACGGAGTGGGAGGGCCCTCGCTGGCTCCAGGGCTGCCCCTTGGGTCTAAGGCTGAGCGCATTCCAGCTTTGATGGCCCCCGCCAGTAGACCAGCACCACGCCCACTCACTGACTGGACCTTGCAGCCACCATGTTTCCCTTTCACCAGGACTGCCCCTGCCTCCGTGGAATACCAACGGCTGGCAGCGCTGGCAACCTCTCCATCTCCCATCATCTCTTCCTGAGTGCAAAGGAAGGAAGGGAAGGAAGGAAGGAAGGAAGGAAGGAAGGAAGGAAGGAAGGAAGGAAGGAAGGAAGGAAGGAAGGAGCGAGCTGGGAAAGGGACTGCCTTCTGAACGCTTCGCAGGTTCATTTTTTTTGGCTACCCAAGACTCTGAGCAGGAGGTTTCTCATTTTGACCCCTCCCCCAGTCATTGCCTCTGTGCCAGAAGGGGCTCTGCGTGGCTGTCAGCTTGCCTCTCCCAGACCCGTGCACATGTTTGTTTATGTGTATTTGTTCACCACTGCCTGCCTGTTGCCACCTCTGCCTGAAACCTCTGGCAGTTTAAAAAAAAAGGGAGGGAGGGAGGGAGGAAGGCTATAATGAGAAGGAGGGAGGGTCTGGGAGAAGTCCTGCCATAGCAATTGGCCGCGACCAGCCCTGCTGCCCTTTTGCCATCTCCTTGTCCCCTCCTCCTGACTCTCCTGGTGGCCTACCATCCTATTGCTGAGGATGCTTTGGTTACAAAGTTGGGTCTCCTCACATGGAGAGAGAGTGGGCATCCCTCTGACCCACACACTTTGCCCTCCCGCACACATCATGAGCAACCTGGCCAAGGAGAGCGAGCACAGTAGCAGTAGCCTCAAGGAGGTAAGCGCAGCCGGGCACCTCATTGGGGAGGGCTGCACTGAGCTGGGCACTTGCCCTTCACTGCCCAAGGCTCTGGGCAGCCTGCACCACAGGGGGGTCCTCCGTGTGGCCTGAGAGCAAAGGAACCGCCAACGAAGAAATTAAAACCGGTACTTTTTTTCTTTTTTTACAGTTTGTAACATTTTATTACATTATGGAATAAAATACAAAAATACAAAAGCAAACAGTAGGACATAATGGAGAGAAAGAAAGGGAAAAAAGTGAGGCGGAGAAGGGGAAAAGAAAAGGTATTGATCTTTTACTTCCTGTTGCAGTAGAATGAAACATTAACATGAAACCTCAACTTTATACTTTTCCATAATACTGTATAAACTAGCCATTTCTATAACAACAAATAACTCTAACCAGTAAAACCCAAAATCCTGCCCCTTTTTTTCAGTCAAGTTTTTGACACCTTGCTAAACACTGGTGGTACATGAATATTGTCATGTCCTAAAAAAGTGGTACAATCTGTGAAAAGGTTGAAAAGCCCTGTTCTAAAGCAGTCTCCATTTTGTTTATTCCTGACTTGGACTAGAGCCTGATGAAGATTTTTCTTTCAACAGGGTTTTACAGATCAGGGCGCTATACACACTCTTTGCTCACTCTGCTGTTCATTTTACAAGGCGAACCCAGAACCGTGGGCATCTTGGCTAAAGGCAGCGCTATGTTCGTTATTGAGCTTTGGAAAACCTGTCATCTTAGCCAGACCAGATGTTAACTCGGATTAATCCGAATTTGTTTTGGGCTGACCCGGCCTGTCCATGAGCGGATCCATCCAGACTCCTTCCAAAGCTGGTGGCGGCAAACGGAGGGCGCGCAGGCCGTAGGACTGCAGCCGGCAGGGGTGCCCTTCGGTCCCGCAAACCGGTTCGCGCCTGGCAGACGCCTTATGCTAACCACCCACCTTCTGCTGCCGCGACGGAGCGCGAAGGCCGGCTGGTCTAGAAGACGCACCGGACTAACAGGAAGAGTCAGCAGCGGCCCTGTTCTGCTCCCTCGCCGCTGCGTCCGTCTCCGGGATACAGCTTGGGAGGCAGAGGCGTCCAGCCTGGGCGGGGTCAGACGGATTCCGCCTTGCTGCGGCTGCGCGCAAAGGCGAGAGGCAGTGCTGCTTGGAAAAAGGGCTCGGCCGCAGGAGGAGGAGAGGGTAGCCCCGAGTTGTTGCGGTGGGAGGGACCCGGAGGCCGCAACCTTGTATGGTCTTGACACTTCCAAGTTGAAGGAGGTCTCCATGCTGTCCGCCCGCGGGTGTGGAGCGCCCAGTTCGGCCCGACCCCTAAAGACGCCTCCCGTCTGGAAAGAGCCCGAGCATATTGCAAATAGCGGAGGAGGGGGAACACTGGGAAGCGCTCCTGCAAGCGCATTTTGGGCAGAGTGGGTGAGGACAGCGCTACGCAGAGGTCCGCCTCCCTCGACGGTCCTTGCTCTTCACTCCTGGGATTTTTTCTCTGGCTTCTCCAGCCAAGCGCCTAGGAGATTGGAGCTTGCGAAGGGTAAACATTTTGGCTTGCCTGGGCCGCATCGGATGAAGAATTGTCTTGGGCTGCATATAAAATGTATACAATAATATAATTAACATACATGAATAAACTAATTTTGCAGAAAAGTGCTTTATTATGTTTATTGTTATATTGTGGGGCTGCTTTATTAGCTGTCCAGGCCTGCATGGAGTCCACGAGCCGCGGGTTGGATAGGCCTGGTGTAGGCGATTAGAATACTGTAATAGAATAACAGAGTGGAAGAGACCTTGGAGGTCATCTAGCCCAACCCCCTGCTCAAGCCGGCGACCGTTTATCATTTTAGACAACTGGCTGTCCAGTCTCTTCTTAAAAACCTCCAGTGATGGAGCACCTACAACTTCTGAAAGAAAGTGGTTCCACTGGTGGATTTTTCTCAGTCAGGAAATTTCCCTTAAGTTTTAGGTTGCTTCTCTCTTTAGTTTGTATCCATTGCTTCTTGTCTTGCATTCTAGTGCTTTGGAAAATAGGTTGACCCCATCTTCTTTGCGGCAGCCCCTCAAATATTAGAACACTGCTATCATGTCACCCTTAGTCATTTTCATTAGACATACCCAATTCCTGCAACCATTTTTCCTATATTTTAGTCTCGAGCCCCCTAATCTTTGTTGCTCTTCTCTGTACTCTTTCAAGACTCTCAACGTTCTTTTTATATTGTGGCGACCAAAACTGGGTGCAATATTCTACCCAATTATGAAGGCATTCTATAAAGCAATAGTAACACTTGTTATCTTGATTCTACCTCTCTGTTAATGCAGCCTAGGATTGTATTAGATTTTTTGGTGGCTGACTTATATTTCTACGATTATCCACTAGGACTCCAAGATCCCTCTCGCAGTTACTGCTATTGAGCCAAGTTTTTCACCTAATCAGTATCTGTACATTTGTTTTTTCTTGTCTAAGTGTAAAAACTTACTTTTCTTTACACTGAATTTTATTTTGTTATATAGGTCCCGGTATTCAAGTCTGTTGTAATCCATCTGGATCTTGAGCCTATTTTCTGGGATGTTGACTAATCCTGCCAGCTTGGTATCTGCAAAATTGATGAGTTCCTCTTCTATTCCCTCATCTAAATAATTTATGAAGGTATTGAAGAGTAAGACAGAACCTTGGGGTACACCACTGCATACTTCCCTCCATGTAGATGCAGTTCAATTAACACGTGGAGTGCAATTTGTCAGTTTCAAATCCATCTAGTGGTGATGCTGTCTATCCCCACATTTTTCTAGCTTATCAAGAAGTAGGTTGTGATACACTTTGTCAAATGCCTTGTATATGATGTCCGCAGCATTTTGCTGGTCCACTAATTTAGTCACTTTGTCAAAAAATGAAATAAGATTTGTTTGGTATGATGTGTTTTTGACAAACTCATGTTGGCTTCTGTTTAAAATGTTGCTTACTTCTAGGTGTTCACACATCTGTTGCTTGATTATTTTTTCCATGACCTTTCCAGGTATTGATGTCAGACTGATCGGTCTGTAATTTTCTTGCCTATTTTTTTCCTCCTTTTTTGAAGTTGGGAACCACTTCAGCTCTTTTCCAGTCCTCTGGTAGTTCCCTGGTGCTCTAGGATCTTTAAAACATATGGGTCAATGATTCCGAGATCACATTTGTCAGGTTCTTCAGAATTCTAGGATATAATCCATCATGATCTGGTGATTTAAACTAGGATGAACAGGTGTTCTCTTACAATTTTCTTGCCTATTTTAATTTGTACAGGTAGGCCTTGACTTATGACCACAATCAAGCCCCAAATTTCTGTTGCTAAGTAAAACATTTGTTAAGTGAATTTTGCCCCATTTTATTACCTTTCTTGCCACCACTGTTAAGTGAATCACTGCAGTTCTTTTGAATCTGGCTTCCCCATTGACTGCTTGGCAGAAGGTCGCAAAAGGTGCTCACATGATACTGGGACACAGCAACTGTCATAAATATGAACCAGTTGCCAAATGTCTGAATTTTGATTGTGTGACCATGGGGATGTTGCAACAGTCCTAAGTGTGAAAAACGGTTATAAGTCACTTTTTTTCAAAGGTCAGTAAATGAACTGTTGTAAATCAAAGACTATCTGTATTCCCAATCTTTCTTTTATAGTTATGCTTTTGGTAGGTTGGGCTATTTTTTTCTTTTTGTATGAAGAGAGATGCAAAGAACTAATTAAGCATTTCTGCCTTCTCCCTACTGCCCATCGCTTCCTTGTCATCATCTATTTGTGGTCTGATAGTTTCTTTGACTTGTTTCTTGGTTTTTATATGGAAAAGAAATGTTTTTATTATTTTTTACATATGTTGCAAGTCTTACTTCATTCTGAGCCTTAGCTTTTGCAGATTTTGCTTTTTTGGCAGCTGCAGCACAGTGCTGAACACATATTTAAGTGATTGTCCACTAGGACTCCAACATCCCTTTTGCAATTACTGCTACCCAGCCTATTTAGGCTATGTGTAGATTTGGGTTATATGCCACTATTCTGCCATAGTTATGTGTCCCTCTTTTCATTTTTTATACTTATCCTTTTTATCTTTCAATTTGTTGGAGAATTCTTCCAAAGCTTCTTGGGTGGTTTTCATCTTTAAGATTCTCATTCATGGAGTCCTGGCTGGCGAGACATCTAATTCTTCTTCTTGAAGGTGACTTTTGCTTAAACACTCCCTTTGAAAAAGAAACTATAAATCCAGCCCTGACTGCAGATCTGAACGTGGATCTCATTTGGCTGTTCACATCCACCAAATGGAATAATAACTACAGTTCAAATAGCAGAGCCATGATCTTTGCCATTTAATTCTACTTTAGCAGTTCTAAAATCCATTGAGGGAGGCTAATAGATTGTAATCTCAGGGATGAAAAATCTGGCCAATGAGGAAAGGCTGAGAAATAAAGCAGTTAAAATACAGCATTTTCATAATTAACTTTTTAGGTAGGTTGCCATATGTAGATAGATTCTCTGTGTGGGAACAGTTTTCCTGCAATACTGCATTTAACACTGTGCCACCTGGGCTCCTATTAACCTGGCATTGGCTGGATTCAAGATTATACTAAGTCATACAATGGTCAATTTGTATGAGCATGAAATTTCAGAATTCTATTCTCGGTGGGCTGCACATGGTGCACAGAGACTCATGGCTATGTGAGACCACACATAGATTGTGAGTTGCATTCCACATTTGCCATTTTAAACGGATACCTACACTATAGAGGCCTTTTTGATGATATCTTTGTTTTACAATGCAACAACCCAGTTGCTAAAAGGGACTGGGTGGAGTAGCGGCATACTCCTGGTTCTCCAGTCATTGGATTGGTTATCAATAGATTTCCAACTGCAATGCAACTACTGATTTTAATAAGTAATGCCTTCCTATGGCCATCACCTATGGCAGAGTTTATTAACATTGGCCACTGTGTAGACTTTGACTCCCAGCATTCCCACCCATCCCCTCCCTGGGGCTGGAGCTGGTGCAGCTGTTGCTGTGGGAGCAGCAGAGCCCACTCTATATGGCGGGGCTGTGCAATGCGGGCAGCGGAGGCGGTGCGGGCCAGGTGATGTTTTAATCTTATGATTTTAAAAATATATTTTTTCTATTGTAAGTTTCCCCAAACCTCGCCATGTGGATTGCATACAAATATTATATAATTGGTAAATAAAGGTAGAACATATGTTAAATATACATCAAATGATAATATGCTTCCCTACAAAGTCAATTCTTGCTCAATGACAGACCAAGGAGTTAACTCGGAAAGGCAAGAGGAAAATCTAGAAGAGGTCTGTGCAGCTCTTCAACATCTTCATCAACGATTTGGATGAGGGGATAGATGGGGAACTCATCAAATTTGCAGACAACACCAAGCTGGCAGGAATAGCCAATACTCCAGAAGATAGACTTAAGATACAGGAGGATCTGGACAGACTTGAACACTGGGCGCTATCTAACAAAATGAAATTCAATTGTGAAAAAAGTAAGGTTCTACATTTAGGCAGGAAAAATCAAATGCACAGGTATAGTATAGGTGGTACCTTGCTCAATAGTAGTAACTGTGAGAGAGATCTCGTAGTCCTAGTGGACAATCACTTAAATATGAGCCAGCAGTGTGCTGCAGCTGCCAAAAAAGCCAACAAAGTGCTAGGCTGCATTAACAGAGGGATAGAATCAAGATCACGTGAAGTACTAATACTACTTTACAATGCCTTGGTAAGGCCACACCTGGAATATTGCATCCAGTTTTGGTCACCACGATGTAAAAAAGATGTCGACTCTAGAAAGAGTACAGAGAAGAGCAACAAAGATGATTGGGGGACTGGAGGCTAAAACATAGGGAACGGTTGCTGGAATTGGGTATGTGTAGTTTAATGAAGAGAAGGGTGAGGGGTGACATGATAGCAGTGTTCCAATATCTCAGGGGCTGCCACAAAGAAGAGAGAGTCAAGCTATTCTCCAAAGCACCTGAAAGCAGGACAAGAAGCAACGGGATGGAAACTAGTCAAGGAGAGAAGCAACCTAGAACTAAGGAGAAATTTCCTGACAGAACAACTAACCAGTGGAACAACCTGCCTCCAGAAGTGGTGAATGCTCCAACACTGGAAGTTTTTAAGAAGAGACTGGCCAGCCATTTGTCTGAAATGGTATAGGGTTTCCTGCCTGAGCAGGGGGTTGGACTAGATGACCTGCAAGGTCCCTTCCAACTTTTATTATTATTATTATTATTATTATTATTATTATTATTATTATTATTATTATTATTATTATTATTATTATTATTATTATTATTATCTTGTAGAAAGGAAAGGCCCACACTGATAAATTAAAAATTTTGTGGTCTGCAAAGGAATGCTGGTGGGCTAATCAATGATTTGGTGGCTAGAGGAGCACCTACAGTGTTGGAGCTTGTGGTCATGGTAAGCCATGGAGGCACTAGACAACATGACTTTCAGGGCAGTGGTGGTGATTTTATTACTTTAAAAAAAAAGTCTGCTCTGTCCAAGGGTGCTTGGTAGGCTACATGTACAGGCCTGGTCTAGAATTTATTTTGGAGCATTCAGCTATCTAGAGCAAGCATGTCAAACTCATTTTGTTTGAGGCAACTTTTTATAACAGAATTGCCATTAATTTGTTTTAATAAAATAATTTAAATCAATTTTTCACTTGATTTCAAATTAAATGAATGAGGGTTTTTGTTTTAGTACAATTGCCAAATGCAATAAACTGGTTTTAGGTATATGTTATTGGAAGGAAAAAGCAATCCCTGTTGCGTTACTGATCCCAGAGAAACATTTGCATGTATGCAGGTATCCTTAGGGTGCCATAGTTATGGATGATAAATATTGGTTGCAAAGTTGGCATTTCTGGATGTAATACAGATATTTTGGACTTATTTTTGTTTCTTTGCATATTTGATATTTTTAAAAAGGCATATGCTACTGCCTACGCTTATGCACATATGTAACATGATCACTGCTTGTCCAAAATTTTACTATACAGATAATACCCCCAGAAATTATTTTAGCCTTTTTAATAAATGTTATTGATGTTAAGCTCACCAGGGAAAACATCATATATTGTTATGTATATACTAGGTTAATTATTTAAAGACTGAAGTGCAACATAACTAGATTCTAAATAATCTATTTTTCAAAACACACAACAGTCCAAACAGTAAAAGTAAAGTCCAAATTAAGAATATTTCATTAAGAATTGTTTAGATTCAAAATAGTTTTCAAGAATGTACAAAAGATACTATTTTTTTCTAGAATCAGCTAAATTAGACATATTACATTGAGAAAAATGTTTCTCATTTCTTTCCTGTTCCCTTTGATTTCATTGCAGAGATGTTAACATAAGAAATAGATTATTTTGTTATCTAATTTTACCTTCCAAAAGACAGAAGCAGATGAAAAATGTGAGGTTCTTTCCTGTTAAAAGTTTAGTTCCTAAAGAAGTAATCCTGTAAATAATTTTAATCTCCTCCTCTAGTGCAGGCTCTTTTATGACTCGTGGACTTCAACTCCCAGAATTCCTGAGCCAGCATGGCTCAGCTTGGAAACCTCTCCCTTTCCCCTCACCATGGCTGGCTCAGGATTTCTGGGAGTTGAAGTCCATGAGTCATAAAAAAGAGCCAAAATTGCTAGCCCTGCAATAGGCTTAGGAAAACCAATAAGGGAGGTGGGTTGTTTTGTTTTGTTGTTGTTGTGTTTTTTTTTCAAAAAAAGGTTCTGGAAGGCCGTTCTGAGCATTCTATGAGAAAAAAGCCCTGGGTTTTGTGTTCTTCTTTAACCTTTTTACAAGTCCACCATATATGAAAATATGTTGCATCCTCACAACCACACCTCCAACATTTGGGCTGGCAGTTTGGATACATACTTGCTAATTTTTTAGGGTCTAAGTGCCACCTATAAAACATTTTATAAAAATTCTCTCTTAAAATGCCCAATCTTAAACTATATTATGAAGCTGCTGCATTAGTAGGAATAAGTGGTTGGATTAATTTGACACAAGAGAGATTATTAAATCTTGAGGGCCACGATTTGTTGTTTGGCTGGCATGCATATTTGTTGTATGACAAGAAGGTAGACAATGTGTTTAGAGTGCATATTCTAAGACAGGCATTGTTGAGAGTTTAGAAGAAGTATAGACATAAGCTAGATTGCAAGATACCACTGTGGGCAATTCCAAAACACGCAATAGAAAAAATACATGCTGGTTTCAAACATGATGTGACTACGTACAAGGAGATTCTGAGCTTGGAAAGAAATGTCTGGTGTTTGAAATCATATAGCCTCTTGCGAGAAGAGAAGGTTGTTCAAACTTGGTTTCAATATATTCAGCTACGGGCCAGGTGGAAAGAAGACCAGAAAATTGGTTTTACAATGACTGATAAAAATTTGATAAAGCAAATTAGAGATCAGGGTCCAGCACATATCAAACGGATATATCTTGCATTGATAGAAATTGACTCAGAAACAGAGCTTGTTAAAGATTGTATGATTAAATGGGCCCAAAATATCCAAGAAGTTATTACAATGGATACGTGGGAAAGGATTTGGGTGAGGAACGTAAAATTTACACAAGCTCAAAATCTAAGAGAGAATTTTTACAAAATGTTTTATAGATGGCATTTAGATCCTAAAAAGCTTGCAAGTATGTATCCGAATTATCAGCCTAAATGTTGGAGGTGCGGTGACGAAGACGCAACATATTTTCACATATGGTGGACTTGTAAAAAGGTTAAGGCTTTTTGGATAAAAGTCTGGTGGAACATGCAGAAGATTTTTAAACAGAGGATAAAGTTTTGTCCGCAACTTTTTTTGTTGCGAATAATTATAGATGCTACAGTTGTGGACACTAAGTTGATGTTGAATTTAATTACGGCAGCAAGACTCTTAATAGGTCAGTATTGGAAGAAGGAGGAACTGCCGACTATAGAAGAATGGACTTTAAAGGTTTCTGACCTGGCAGAGATGGCAAAGATCTCGGCTTATTTGAAAGATCATTTGCAAGAACGCTATATTGTGGAGTGGAGAAAATGGATTGAGCATATCCAGAACAAATACGGGACTAAGAAGTTTCATGTAGCATTTGAATAAGTCTTCCTTTTTTTTCCCTTTTTTTATATATATATTTTTATATATTTTATATTAATAGTGTTTGTAGTTATCCTATATGAGCTAGAGAGTGATAGATTTTAGAGTTTACGGTTGTTAGCATATGGTTGTTTATGATTCTTTTTTTTGTTTTTTATACCTTGTACTTAGCTCTGGGAAGTCGGGGGGGGGAGGGGGGGAGGGGTAAGGAGGGAGGGATAGGGGAGGGGTAGGGGGGTTTGTTAAAGATAAAATGTATGATAAAACTTTTTAATAAAAAAAAATCTCTCTTAAGTTTTGGGCCTGTGTAAATTTTACATTTCTAACCCAGATCTTTTCCCAAGTGTCCATTGTTATAACCTTGAAAATTCTGGGCCCACTTTATCATACAATCTTTAACAAGTTCCGTTTCTGAGTCAATTTCTATCAATGCATTATATATCCTTTTAATATGTGCTTGACCTTGATCTCTAATTTGTTTTACCAAATTTTCATCAGTCATCGAAAAGCCAGCTTTCTGATCCTCTTTCCATCTTGCCTGTAATTGCCCATACTGGAACCAAGTTTGTACAATCTTTTCTTCTTTTAAAATATTATATGGCTTTAATTGCCATACATTCCTTTCTAGACTTAAAATTTCCTTATATGTAGTCTCATCCTGTTTGAATCCCACATTTATATTTTCTATTGCATGTTTAGGTATTGCCCAAATTGGTATCTTATAATTTAACTTATGTCTATACTTTTTCCAAACTCGCAACAGAGCATACCTTAAAATATGTATCTTAAACACATTATCCACCTTCTTATCATACAATAAATATGCATGCCAACCAAATAACAAATCATGACCCTCAAGTTTTAATAATCTCCCTTGTGTTAAATTAAACCAGTCACTTATCGATGACAAAGCAGCAACCTTATAATATAATTTAAAATTGGGCATTTTAAGACCACCTCTTTTACGCGTATCTTGCATTATCTTAAATTTAACTCGTGGCTTTTTCCCTGCCCAAACAAATTTATTAATTCCTTTTTGCCATTCCTCCAGATTTAAATCCTTTTTAAGTATAGGTATCATTTGAAACAAAAACAAAAATTTTGGCAAAACATTCATCTTCACTGCTGCAATTCTTCCCAATAAAGACAATTGTAATTTTTCCAACTACCTAATTCTTTTTGTATTTTTCCCCATAACATTTCATAATTATTTTTATATAACTTCACATTTGAGGCTGACAGATATATCCCCAAATATTTAATCTTTTTAACTATTTCAAATCCCGTTAGCTCTTCTAGAGCAGCCTTTTGTGGTACAGTCATATTCTTAGACAATATTTTAGTTTTTGTGTGTTTATCTTAAATCCAGAAACTTTCCCATATAACATTATTATCTCCATCAATTCTACAACTGAGTAATCCGGCTGAGTTACTGTAATAACCAGGTCGTCCGCAAATGCCCTCAATCTGTAATCCTGATCTCTTATTTGAATTCCCCTAATTTTATTTGAATCTCGTATTTTAATCAGTAATATTTCCAATGTTAAAACAAACAATAAAGGTGACAGCGGACACCCCTGTCTTGTACCCTTTTCAATATTGCATGATTCTGTCAAACTGTTATTTACTATTATACAAGCTGTTTGCTTCTGATATATTGCCCTAATAGGTTGTAAAAAATTTTCCCCAAATTCAATTTTCTCTAATACTTTCATCAAAAATTGCCAGTCCAATTGATCAAAAGCTTTTTCCGCATCCAAAAAGATCAGCGCTCCGGGGATCTGATTATTTCTTTCCAAGAATTCCAATAGATCTACAATATGTCTCACATTATTCTTCATTTGTCTACCACTTATAAATCCAGTTTGATCACTATGAATCACTTGTTGCATTACCTTCATTAATCTGTTGGCTAAAATTTTTGCAAATATCTTATAGTCAGTATTTAAAAGCGATATTGGTCTTTAGTTTTTGGCTTGGGTAGCATCCTGATCTTCCTTCAGGATCAATGAAATAAACGCAGTTTTCCACGATGGAGGCACTCCTCCTCCCAATTGAATTGTCTTAAACAATTCTCTTAAGGGTTCCACCATTTCTAACTGTAAATTTTTATAATAAACGGCAGTCAAACCATCAGTTCCCAGTGCTTTACCCACTTTTAATTGTTTAATTGCTAGAAAAATTTCTTCGTCAGTTATCAATTGGTTCATCCCTTCCTTTTGTTCTTGTGTAAGAACAGGAATATTAGCATTCATCAAGTATCCATCTATATCTACATTTCTAATCTTATCTCTAGCATACAACTAAAATCACTCGGATCCAGACCGGCTTAGACTCTGACTGGGCAGAGTCTAACGATCAGAACATGGGTGATCTTGTCAATGTTATATGGGACGAGTTTGACCCTGTGACCCCAAAGGAAGTGGACAGAATTATGAAGAAGCTGAGCTCCACCACGTGTTTACTAGATCCGTGCCCTTCTTGGCTGGTTTATTCAGCTCGAGAGGGAACACGAACCTGGATCCAGGCAGTGATATCTGCCTCCTTGAGTGAGGGTTGTTTCCCCTCCGTCTTGAAAGAAGCGGTGGTGAGACCCCTCCTCAAGAAACCTACCTTGGACCCAACTATATTAAACAACTTCCGTCCGGTCTCCAACCTTCGCTTTCTTGCTAAGGTTGTTGAGAGTGTGGTGGCACATCAGCTCCCTTCGGTTCTGGAGGAAACTGACTATCTAGACCCCTACCAATCGGGTTTCAGGCCCGGACACAGCACAGAAATGGCATTGGTCGCACTAATAAATGATCTCTGGAGAGCTCGGGACAGAGGCTGTTCCTCTATCCTAGTTCTTCTAGACCTCTCAGCGGCTTTTGATACCATCGACCATGGTATCTTGCTGCAGCGTCTCAGGGGATTGGGAGTGGGAGGCACAGTTCTCCAATGGTTCTCCTCCTATCTCATGGGACATTCGCAGTCGGTATTAACAGGAGGGCAGAGATCGAGTTCGAGGCCTCTCACTTGTGGAGTCCCTCAAGGATCGGTCCTCTCGCCTCTCCTATTCAACATCTATATGAAACCGCTAGGTGAGATCATTCGTGGTTTTGGAGTCAGGTATCACCAGTATGCTGATGATACCCAGCTTTTTATTTCGACCCCAAACCACCTCAGTGATGCCCTGGATGTGATGTCCCGTTGCCTGGAAGCAGTTCGGGTCTGGATGGGGAAGAACAGGCTTCAACTCAACCCTGACAAGACTGAGTGGCTGTACGTACCTGCATCTCGGGATACTCAGAACATTCCATCTCTTTCTATAGGGGGTGAGTTATTACCCCCCACAGATAAGGCTCGCAACTTGGGAGTCCTCCTAGATTCACAGCTTTCCTTGGAAGACCACATAACATCTGTGACTAGGGGAACCTTTGCCCAGGTTCGCCTGGTTCGCCAATTACAGCCCTATCTAGACCGAGATGCCCTACGTACGGTCACCCATGCACTCGTGACTTCTCGTCTGGACTACTGCAATGCTCTTTACATGGGGCTACCCTTGAAAACCACTCGGAGGCTCCAACTGGTACAGAATGCAGCCGCGAGAGTTGTGTTGGGAGCCTCCCGATACTCCCATGTTACACCTCTACTCTGTGAGCTGCATTGGCTCCCAGTTATCCTCCGGGTAAGATTCAAGGTGCTGGTAATGGTTTTCAAAGCCCTACATGGCATGGGTCCGGAGTACCTTAGGAATCACCTGCTGCCAGCGTCAACGTCCCTCCGTCCAGTGCGCTCCCACAGAGAGGGCCTCCTCAGGGTGCTGCCGTTCGGAGAATGCCGTCTGGTGGCTCCCAGGGGGAGGGCCTTCTCTGTGGGCGCGCCTGACCTATGGAACCGTTTACCGGTTGAGCTCCGGATGGCTCCCGACCTTCGATCCTTCCGACGCAACCTAAAAACACATTTGTTTAAGCAATCCGGTCTGGTCTGATGGGTTATCTTTTAATTATTATCTTAAGGTAACTATCTTCTACATTTGGGCTAAATTAGGGTTTAATTTATTTTCAATATTTATATTTGTACATTCTATTATTTATGTCACTGTTCACCGCCCTGAGTCCTTAGGAAGAAGGGCGGTATACAAATCAAATAAATAAATAAATAAACTTAGAATAAAAATCAACAAAAGTCTTTTTAATAAGATTCTGCTGATACACTACTTTACCCTTATGTTCTATTCTATCTATATTGCAAGCTCTTTGCTTCTTCCTTAACAAGTAAGCTAACCATCTACCCGGTTTATTAGCATTACAAAAAGTGTTATGTCTAGCATACCGTAGGTTAGTTGCCACTTGATCTGCCATTAACATATCAAACTGACCCCTTAGTAAGGTAATTACCTCTTTGATATTCCCATCAGATGGATTCAGAATTAAAGCCTTTTCTTTTTCCTTAATTTCATCCCCTAATTCTTTCCTCTTAAATTCCAATTTAAGTCTATGTTTATTGTTCAAATATATTAATACACCTCTCATATAGGCTTTACTTGCATCCCAAACCATCTCAATAGAAGTACCTTTATGCATATTAATTTTAAAAAATTCTTTCATCTGTTTTTTACACTCTTCCACATTTTCCTGATATCTAAACAAATTTTCATTTAAACGCCAAGACCGTCTGTCTCCATTATCTTTTTCTATCTCCAACCATACTGGACTATGATCAGATATAGTTCTTGGACAAATCTTGATCTTCTTAATCCTAGTAAAAAAATCATTAGTAATTAATACAAAGTCAATCCTGGAGAAAGATTGATGCCTGTCAGAGAAAAAAGTAAAGTCTTTTTCTTGCAAGTTCCTTTCTCTCCAAACATCTCTCAATTCCAAGTCATCCTTCATCTCAAAAAAAGATTTAGGCAGTTTAGCATGACTTGGCGTGCTTTTAAAAAGACCTCCCTTGTCCATTTGTACATCAAGACGCCATTCCAATCTCCCATAAAAATACAAGATTTATAATCCCACTGAATAATCTTGCTGTGTAATAAATTGTAAAAATCTCCTTGCTGTTGATTAGGAGCATATAATCCAACCAAAAGCGTTTTCTTGCCATCTATTAATAATTCAATTATAACATATCTTCCTTGTTTGTCTGCTTCAATTAAACTCGCTGTTAAAGTATTCTTGACATAAATAACAACTCCATTTTTCTTATCAGGCGCAGAAGCGATAAACTGTGTGCCCAACCTAAAGTTTACCAAGTACTTTTGATCAACCACTCGAATATGTGTTTCCTGTAAGCAAATAACATCGTTTTTAAATTGCTTTAGATATTGAAATACTTTCTTTCTCTTATGTGGTGAATTTAGACCATTAACATTCCAAGTTAGAAGCTTTGTCGCCAACTTTTGCGACCTGAAGCTTTTGGAGCACCTCTTCCAGCATCACTTGCACTCTCTTTGGCTTCGCTCCTCCCACTGCTTCACTGTAAGTAAGTTTTTGAGATGCAATCATAACTCTCTGTTGTTCTTGCTCTTGTCTCATTCGTCTAGCTGCAGAGCGTGTCATTCTTTGGTCTCTGACCTCCTCCGTTGGTACTGAAATCTGATCCACTCCTGTAGCTTTCTGGAATTCTCCATCTTTCAACTGCGTAACTCCTTCAGCACTTTGTGGTTGACGCTCTCCTTCACCATTCTTCTTTTTAGATTCCAGAAGTGGTATGGGGCCTGCCTTCAAAATATTGGCATAAAAATCACGTGCCTGTAAAACTGTGAG
Source organism: Vipera ursinii (assembly GCF_947247035.1). Taxonomy (NCBI): domain Eukaryota; kingdom Metazoa; phylum Chordata; class Lepidosauria; order Squamata; family Viperidae; genus Vipera; species Vipera ursinii. Next base: position 21,249,456 of record NC_139521.1, on the reverse strand, counting down.
AAGACGGTATCTCCTGCCTGCGTGCATCACCACCATACCTACTGGGATCTCCCATCTGAACTGGATATCCCGTCTTCTTAATTCTTCTGCCAGAAAAGCAAATTCTTTCCTTCTTCTTAAAATTCTTGGAGGGGTCTCTTTTAAAATTAAAACTTCTTGCTCTGCAACTGTAAATTTGTTATTATAAAAGGCTTGAATAACCTCATTTCTAATTGCTCTCTTTGTAAAATAAACCACCACATCTCTAGGTAGCTTCCTTTGTCTTGCAATCCAGGAATTAACACGAAATATTTTATCTATATCCACCATAATATCTTCTGCTGAGCGCCCCAGAACCTGTTCAAGAGCTTCTGAAACTACTTTTTTCAAATTTTCCTTAGGGTCTTCCTTCAACCCTCTAATTCTCACAGCAAACTCCATCTCTCTATGCTGGACCAATAATAAATCGTCATCAATCTTTTCCATCACTGTTTCAGCATCCGTCATTTTGGCATCTAATCTCATATTATTTTGGCTAAGTTCTTCCACCTTCTCATGCAGACGTTCAATACAAACAGCCATGCCTTGAAATGCAAGTAAGATGTCTGCCCTTATTTCTGTATTCTTCTCCTCAATAAGCTCAGCTAATTGCTGAGATTGCTTTTTCAAAGCCTCTTGCAAAACATCCTGCAGATCTTTTATTGTCAAGGCTGGTGCGGGTGCGGGTGCCGGAGGGGGGGACATTAAAGCCTGTAATGAAGATTGCTGAACTGGCGAAGCCCCCGCGCTTCTAGGAACTTTAGTTGACTTGGCAGCCATTTTCACCTACTTAATTCTATTGCGCACTTTCACTTTTAAAAGTCTCCACAAAGTTTACTGAGTTAAAGTTCAAATACTTGCTCTGACAGCATTCTCCTGCACAGCTCTGCCTGCATCCAAGTAATCCAAAGTTCACTCTCGCTGGCAGGGATGGTTGCAGCGTCCTGCTCTGCTCCAAAGCCTTGGAGCAGAGGCGTCCCGGAGTCCGGAGCAAACTCAGGCTGCGGGGGGGGGCTCAACCCTTCAACCACCAGAGTTTCAACTCTGGCGGTCTGGGGGAGCTCTACCCCTGCCTGGGCACTCACCCTCTCCTGTTCTCCCAAGGAGCGGGCTTCCGAGCCACCAAACAGCTGATCATTAGTGTTTTTGGCGGCTCTACGGAGACAGCGGGGCTGACAGCCGAAATGGCTGCCGTCAACGGAGCCTTGCCACCCGGAAGCCAAAAAATTATACAATTTTTAAATCATTTTTTCATCAGGTCAACCACACCTGATCAAACATTCTCTGACCTTTATAAATACCATGTGTTTTAACATTTTTGTTTTACCTCAATTGCCTTCGCAATCAGGGCCCCCATGATAAATGCCCTGGTCTTCTAGGTCTTGTTTAGATTTTAATTTCCCATCTGTATTCAGAATATCCTTATATGTTAAAAAAATTTCAAATTTAACTAAGTTTGGGTAAGCAAAAGCATCCATTGTTGATAGCCATCCTGGAATTTTCATATAAATTTTTGGTTTTATCTTTTCCCTTACACATAATAATGCATTTCTTATTTAATGGTTTTGAAAGTATCTATGGGTTTTATTCTTTTCATACCATAAAATTGCAGGCTACCTAAGTTGTAAGTCATGTCCTCCTAAATATAACCTTTTGTTTCTGAGGGTTATCCATTCTCTTAGCCATGTTAGCGCACATGCTTGGTAGTATAGGACCCAATCTAGTAGTCCAAATGCTCCATTTTCTTTGGTTTCTTGTAGCATTTTCAGTTTAATTCTGGCTTTCCTTCCTTGACAAATAAATTTAAGATCATTTTATTCAAATCATCAAAAAATGTTTTTTCTATTTTTACAGGTATTGTTTGGAATAAAAAAAGAGGTTTTGGTAAAATATTCATTTTTACATTAGCTATTCTTAGCACTGATAATTGTAGATTTTTCCTTTTTTCCAAATCTATTTTTATTTGACTTAGTAATTTTATGTGATTATCGTTTTTATCATTGCACATCTTGCTGTTAAGTATATTCCCAAGTATTTAACTTTCTTTACTATTTCTGACAATTGTGGTTTTTGCTTATCTGTAAGGTTTTTAACTATAACTTTGGTTTTTTCTCTGTTTATTTTCAATCCTGCTGTTTCTCCAAATTATTCTATCTTTTTCAATAGTTTGGACGTTGTCTCTTACTCTGTACACCGCCCCGAGTCCCTCGGGAGAAGGGCGGTTTATAAAAACAAATAAATAAATAAAATAAATAAATAATGGTTCTTCTGAAATAAATACCAAGTCATCTGCAAACGCTTGTAGCTTATAGCTTTCATCTTTTATCCCCATTCCTTTAATTTCTGGATCTTGTCTGATATTCCTATTAAGAATTTCCAACATTAGTATGAATAGCAGTGGGGATAATGGACCTCCTTGTCTTGTGCCTTTCTTTATATTACAGTTCTCTGTTATAGTCTCCATTGACAATTACTTTTACTGTTTGTTTATCATATATTGTCTTAATAGTTTTTATAAACTTTTCTCCAGTCCATACAGTTTAGTTGTTGTATCATAAATTTCCAACTTACATTATCAAAAGTATCTAAGAAAATTAAAGCCATTTGTTTTCCAGGATGCATTTCATAGTATTCCAGTGTACCTAATATAATTCTCAAGTTATTTATTTATTTGTCTTTTTGTTAAGAATCCATTTTGATCTGGATGGATAAATTCAGTCAATGTCAGGACCCACTTCAAAACCTTATCCCAAGAAAGCAGGACTCTTGGAACCATTTCATTCCAAAAGGAACTTTTATTAGGAGAAGCTGATAGCAGGCATAGAAGGCAGGATCTGAGGGTTTCCTGTTCAGATCAATAGGTTAAAAGAGTCCCAAGCAAACCCCACCCAAATAGTTCATCCGATCAGTTTAAATGAGCCAATCCCCGGGTATTAAGTCCGCAGTGGGAATGGAGCTGATAACGGGGTCCATTCCTGTGGTTGTGAAGATATTGTTGGGTTTTCGTACCTTCCCTTCCACAGCGAGAGATAAGCCAGATGTCTGGAGGCACATTCCTTTCTCACCCCAGGTTGACAACAAGGGAGAGACAGTTCAAAGAGTAAGTGTGTAGAAACAGCAGAAAGGGTACATTGTAGTAAAGCAGAAACATACCATAGAGCCTTCCCCCTCCCCCTCAGGGGAATGGCAGAACCCACAGAAAGAAATGGAAAGAATTGAAAGAGATTCCCCTCCCCCAGGAAAGGAATGGGTTCTGACAGTCAAGAATCATTTCAATCTCTCTGCTATTATTGAAGCAGATTTTATAATCCACATTTAATAATGATATTGGTCTATAATTTTTTATCTGTGTCAAATCTGATTTTTTTTGTATTAAAGTAATACTTGCTTCTGTCTGTGTGTTTGGTAATTTGGCCTGTAATAATACCTCATTACATCTTTCATTGGCACATGTATTATATCTTGTAAACATTTATAAACCTCTGCAGGTAACCCATCCGGTCCTGGGATTTTATTATTTTTCAGTTTTTTATAGTTTCTGTCACTTCCATCACTGTAATTTTTTCATTTAGTATATGTTTCAGGTTCTCTGAAATTTTGGGTAAGTTAGCATTTTCCAGATATTGTATTATTTTTTCCCGAGAAATTTTTTCCGTATCATATAATTTTTCATAAAGTTCTTTAACTATTTTTATTGCATCAGTTTGAAATTGTAAACTGCCCTTTTCATATTGCAGTTTATTTATCAATTTCCTCTTGCTTTCTTTTTTCAATTTATAGGCTAACCATCTTCCTGGCTTATTTGCATTTTCAAAAAAGTTTTGTTTTGCCCTTTTTATTTGTTGAGCCATTTCTTCTGACTCTATTAGGTTTTGTTTGTTTTATTGTCTTCATTTGTCTTTTCACACTTTTATTTTTTCTTTCCTTAACTGACTTTAATGTTACTGTTTCATTTTATTTTACAATAAGCTTTTTATTGTGTTTTTTTCTCTATGTACATATGTTAATTTTCAATCAGCGTGTGATCTGGGTTCATAAAACGCTAATACATAATCAAGTCCTACTCTTTGGTTCTCTCGTCTAACCATTTGTAGAATAAATTCCAGCTTTGGTAATATTCTGTTTCTTCTTTGTCTTTCAGCCTCATAGTTAGTCTGTCCATCTCAGCGCATTCCAGTATTTTTTTAATTACTTCTTCCTCTGATGGTATTTGTTCATTCTTCCAACATTGAGCGTAGGTTATTCTTGCTGCCGTTATAATATGTAGAACCAAATATAAATTTTGCTTATTAATCTTTTCTGGTATTATACCTAATAAAAAAAATTCAGGATTAAATACTACATGTTCTCCTAATATTTTTTCTAACCAAGCATGTATTTTTTTCCAATAGGCCTTTACTTTGTCATGTGTCCACCAGATATGATAGTAGGTACCTGAATTATGTTTACATTTCCAACATTTATTTGACACATTTTTAAACATTTTTGCTAATCTTGCTGGTGGCAAGTGCCATCTATAAAACATTTTATATAAATTTTCTTTATATGCAGTTGACATTCTCAATTTGTAATTTCTCTCCCATAATTTTTGCCATTTTTCTAATTTATATTATAACCAAAGTTTTTCGCCTACCTTGTCATTGTCTCTTTAGTTTGTTCACTTTCCATCTCTAAAATTAACAAAAAATTATACATTTTCTTAATTAATTTCTCATCAGAAGTTAACAATATTTTATCAAATACAGTTTGTTCTTTATAAAACCCGTACAGTTTCACGTCTTTTTCATATCTATTTTGTATTTGTAACAATGCCCACCATGACATTTTGATGCCCTGATTTTTCAGCTCTTGTTTCGATTTTAATGTCCCATCAGTATTCAAAATATCGCTATATGCCCAAGTTTTTTTCAAAATCTACTAAATTTGGGTGTGAGAAAGCTTCTGTCGTTGATAACCACCCTGGAATTTTTACATATATTTTAGTTTTATTTTTTTCCCCATACTGTTATCAAAGCATTTCTAATACAGTGATTTTGAAAATACTTATGGATTTTATTTTTCCCGTACCACAAAAAAGCATGCCACCCCAATTTTAAGTCATGTCCCTCCAAATATAACAACCTTTTATTCCTAAGCATTATCCATTCTTTCACCCATGTTAATACAGATGCCCAGTCGGGTAGGCCAAAGCCTCCATTTTCCTTAGCATCTTGCAACATTTTCATCTTTATTGTAGCTTTCTTTCCTTGCCATACAAACTTCAAAATTAATGAATTCAACTCTTGTAAGAATTTTTCCCCAAGTTTTATCAGAATTGTTTGAAATAAGAATAAAATCTTAGGCAATATATTCATTTTAACTGTAGCAATTCTTCCTAGTAATGACAGTTGTAAATTCTTCCACTTTTCCAAGTCTAGCTTTATTTGTTTCAATAGCCTTGTATAATTGTCTTCTTTTATTGTTGAGCATTTGGCTGATAAATATATACCCAAATATTTTACCTTTTTCACTATCTGTACCTCTGTTACTTCTGACATTCGGCTTTTTTGCTTATCCGTAAGATTCTTAACTATTATCTTGGTTTTTTCTTTATTTATTTTTAGTTCCACTATTTCTCCATATTGTTCTATCTTCCCCCACAATTTTGGGATCATCTCCAAGGGTTCTTCCAAAATAAATACTAAATCATCAGCAAACTTATATTTTTCACCCTTTATCCCCAACCCTCTAATTTCTGTATCTTGTCTTATATTTCGATTTAAAACTTCCAAAGTGAAAATGAATAACAGAGGCGATAAAGAGCATCCTTGCCTTGTGCCTTTCCTTATTTCAAAGCTCTCAGTACAATCTCCATTCACAATCACTTTGGCTGTTTGTTTGTTATATATTGTTTTTAACCATGTTTATAAAATTCTGTCCAAAGTCCATTATTTGTAATTGAATCATACATTGCCATGAAAGATTATCAAATGCCTTTTGAGCGTCTAAGAATATTAATGCCATTTGTTTCCCTGGATGTAGCTCATAGTATTCTAATACATCTATTCTCACTCTTAAGTGATTTTTAATTTGTCTCTTTGGTAAAAAGCCATTTTGATCTGGGTGTATAAATTCAACTAAATATTTTTTCAATCTCTCCGCCATTATTGAAGTAAAAATGTTATAATCCACATTGAGCAATGAGATCGGTCTACAGTTCTTAATCTGGGTCAAATCCGAATCTTCTTTTGGTATTAAAGTAATATTTGCTTCAATCCACATCATTGGCATTTTAGCTTCTAATAAAAGTCCATTACAAACGTCTTTCAACGGTTCGCTTAATTTCTCTTGTAAGTTCTTATATAACTCTGCCGGAAGTCCATCTGGACTTGGTGTCTTCCCATTTTTTTGTCTCTTTATGGCCTCTGTTATTTCCATCATTGTAACCCCTTCATCTAACATATTTTTATTTATTTTTTTACTTTTTTTATTGAAAAGCTTTACAAAATTTTAATACCCCCCATCAACCCTCTCCCCTTCCCTCCCCCCCAGACATCCCAAAGCAGAATACAGGGTATTACATATAGCAATCTTATGCAAACGTATGCTAAATATCTATTACAACGTTAACAAACCTTCCACTCTTTAACTCCCTTATAACAAAACTAAAGTAATTATAATAACACTTCTATAATAGTTAAGAATTATTCATATGCTATTTGAAACTTTTTAGTCCCATATTTGTTCTGAATATAATCAATCCATCTTTTCCATTCCAAAATATATTTTTCTTGTGACTGTTCTTTCAAATATGCTGAAACTTTTGCCATTTCAGCTATGTCCATTACTTTAAGTATCCATTGTTCTATTGTAGGTAAATCTTCTTTCTTCCAATGTTGCGCCACCAACAGTCTGGCTGCCGTTATTAAGTGTAACAATTTAGTTTCTATAACAGTACAATCCAAAATAATCCCCAATAAGAATAGCTGCGGAGTAAATCTTATTTTTTTCTTAAAAACTTTCTGAAAAATCCACCATATTTTTATCTAAAAGGCTTTAACATTTTTACATGTCCACCATATATGATAATAAGTTGCCTCTTCACTACCACATCTCCAACACTTCGGCGGTTGATTTGGATACATACATGCTAACTTTTTAGGATCTAAATGCCATCTATAAAACATCTTATAAAAATTCTCAAGTTTTGTGCTTGTGTAAAATTTACATTTATAACCCAATTTTTTCCCCAAGTATCTATCATTATAGGCTCTTGAATATTCTGAGCCCATTTTATCATACAATCTTTAACTCCGATTCTGAATCAATCTCTATAAGAGCATTATATAACCTTTTTATATGCGATTGACTTTGATCTCTAATTTGCTTTATCAAATTTTCCTCAACTTTTATTATACCAATTTTCTGATCTTCTATCCATCTAGCTTGTAATTGTATAAACTGAAACCAAGTCTGTACTATCTTTTCTTCCTTTAAAACATTTAAAGGTTTCAGTTTCAAAATATTCCTTTCCATCCTAAGAAGTTCTTTATAAGTAATCACATCTTGTTTCTGCTCCACATTTATATTTCCTATTGCATGTCTAGGTATTGCCCATATAGGTATTTTGTTATTAAATATATATTGGTACTTTTTCCAAACTCGGAACAAAGCGTTCCTTAAGATATGAGTCTTAAAAATATACTATCCACCTTTTTGTCATAAAATAAATACACATGCCATCCATACAATAAATCATACCCCTCAATATTCAATATTCTTTCATCCATTAAATTGAACCAATCACTAATTGTTGATAACACAACTGCATCATAATATAATCTCAAATTGGGCATCTTCAAACCCCCTCTCTCACGTGCATCTTGCATTATTTTAAGCTTTACTCTCGGTCTTTTCCCTGCCCAGATAAATTTATTAATAGCTTTTTGCCACTCATTTCAATTGGCATCTTTCTTAAGTATTGGTATCATTTGGAACAAAAATAAAAATTTTGGTAAGACATTCATCTTCACGGCTGCTATTCTCCCCAACCAAGACAATTGTAATTTTTTCCAACTATCCTTTTGTACTTTTTGCCATAACAATTCATAATTGTTTTTATATAATTTCACATTCGATGCTGTGATATATACCCCCAAGTATTTAACCTTTTTTACTATTTCAAATCCTGTTGATTTTTCTAACGCTTCTCTTTGTTTTTAGTCATATTTTCTGTTAATATTTTAGTTTTTTGTTTATTAACTTTCAATCCAGAAACTTGTCCATATTGTATTATCACATCCAATAATTCTAAAACCGATTGAGTAGGCTGAGTTAAAGTAACAACCAAGTCATCTGCAAATGCTCTCAATCTATAATCTTGATGCCTAATTTTAATTCCCTTTATCTTATTTGATTCACGTATTTTAATCAATAATATTTCCAGTGTTAGAACAAACAACAATGGTGATAAAGGGCATCCCTGCATTGTTCCTTTTTCAATTTTACAAATTTTTGTTAAATTACCATTAACAATTATTTGTGCCGTTTGCTTTTGATATATTGCTTTAATAGCCTGTAAAAAATAATCCCCAAATTCCATCTTTTCTATTACTTTCAATAAAAATTGCCAATTCAATTGATCAAAAGCCTTCTCTGCATCTAAAAATATCAATGCAGCAGAGACTTGGTTGTTTCTTTCCAAATATTCCAATAAATTAACAATTTATCTTACATTGTACTTCATTTGTCTACCAGTTATAAACCTCGACTGATCATTATGTATCACTTGTTGCATTATATTCATTATTCTATTTGCCAATACTTTAACAAATATCTTATAATCAGTGTTTAAAAGAGATATTAGTCTATAATTCTTTGGTTGAGTAAGATCTTGATCCTCCTTTGGAATCAATGTTATGAAAGCTGTCCTCCATGATGGGGGCACTACTCCCCCAAGTTGAATTGTTCTAAATAAGTCCTTCAAAGGCTCCACCATTTCTCACTGCAAATTTTTATAATAACTAGCTGTCAATACATCTGTCCCTGGTGATTTACCCAATTTCAACTGTTTAATTGATAAAACAATCTCTTCAGAAGTTATTAACTGATTCATTCCATCCCGCCGCTCTTGAGTAACCTTAGGAATATTCACCTCTTGTAAATATTTATCTATATACTTTGAATTGTATCACTTGCATATAATTTAGAATAAAATTCTGAAAATATCTTTCTAATAATATCTTGTTGATAAACCTTTTTACCTTTATATTCTATTTTCTCTATCGTCCGAGACTTTTCTTTTTTCCTTAACAAGTAAGCTAACCATCTACCTGGCTTATTAGCATTATAAAAAATATTATGTTTAGTGTATCGTATGTTGGTTGCCACCTGGTCTGCTATCAACGTATTAAACTGCCCTTTCAATAAGTTAAATCTAACATATTTTTAAATATCTCTGAAATCTTTGGAAGATTACTTTCTTCCAGATATTTTAGTTTTCTATCTTGAAGTCCCCTCCTTATCATACAGTTCTTTATAGAATTATTTAACTATCTTTTTTATTTCTTCATTTTTATATTGTAAATAACCTTTCCCATCGAGTAAATTATGTATCATTTTTTTCTGTTTTTTAAGTTTATAAGCTAACCATCTTCCCAGCTTGTTGGCATTTTTTAAAAAAAATTGTTTCGCTCTTTTTATCTGGTCTGCCATTTTTTCTGAGTCTAACAGATTTAATTTATGTTTTTTTATTTATTTTATTATATTTATATACCGCCCTTTCCCAAAGGACTCAGTGCGGTTTACAGGGTGGTTAAAACAAAAAATACAAAAGTTAAAAACAGATTAAAAAAATTATATCTGTCCCTGAACAAATAAAACCCCAGTTAAAATTAAAATTAAAATTAAAATTCTCAGCCTGGGCCAGAGAGCTCGAAGAGCCAGGTCTTCAGGTCCCGGCGGACCGAACGGAGGTCAGGGGCGGTCCTAAGCTCCACTGGCAGCTGGTTCCAAAGGGCAGGCACACCCACTGAGAAGGTCCTATCCCTGGGTGTTGTCCGCCGGCAGTCTCTTACCGGCGGTACCCTGAGAAGACCCTCCCTGTGGGAGCGCACTGGATGAAGGGAGCTTGATGCCGGCAGCAGGTGTTCCCTCAGCCATTTAGGGCTTTATAGGTCATCATCAGCACCTTGAATCTCACCTGGAAGGCAACCGGGAGCCAATGCAGCTCGCAGAGTAGAGTTGTTACATGGGAGTATCAGGAAACCCCCATCACAACTCGCGCAGCCGCATTCTGCACCAGCTGAAGCCTCTGAGTGGTCCTCAAGGGCAGCCCCATGTAGAGAGCGTTGCAGTAGTCTAAACGGGAGGTCACGAGCGCATGAGTGACTGTGCGTAGGGCATCTCGGTCCAGATAGGGTCGCAACTGGCGCACCAGGCGAACCTGGGCAAAAGCCCCCCTGGTCACGGCTCCTATATGGTCTTCAAAATTGAGTCATGAATTCAGGAGGGCGCCCAAGTTGCGAGCCCTATCAACGGGGGGTAATACCTCACCCCCCATCGTTAGAGGTGGAAAAGTCTGGTTAGCCTGAGATGCCGATATGCACAGCCACTCAGTCTTGGCAGGATTGAGACGAAGCCTGTTTCTCCCCATCCAGACCTGGACCACCTCCAGGCAATGGGACATCACGGCGAGGGCATCGCTGGGTTGGTTCGGGGTGGAAAGAAAAAGTTGGGTATTATCAGCATACTGATGATACCCCACCCCAAAAGCACGAATGATCTCACCCAGCGGCTTCATATAGATGTTGAACAGGAGGGGCGAGAGAACCGACCCCTGAGGAACTCCACAAACGAGAAGCCTCGGGGCAGATCTCTGCCCTCCCGTCAACACCGACTGCGAATGGCCCAGGAGATAGGAGGAGAACCACCGTAAAACGGTGCCTCCCACTCCCAACCCCCTGAGACGCTGCAGTAGGATACGATGAGGACTTCGCCGTCCTCATCGCCGCAAGATAAGACCTTATAAAGGTTCTTAACTGCAATCGGTCAGATTCGGATTGGCTGGACCTCCAACCGCTCTCTAGACCCCATCTCCAACGCTTCATCTCTCGGAGCTCCGCAGAGAACCATGGAGCCCAACGGGATTTCCATTTCTCTTTTTAAAGTCTTTTTTTGTGGATTTCTTTGCAGTTCTAATTCTAACTTTCCAAATTCTTCTTTTAATATTGCTGTTTTCTCTGTTTATTTTTCCGTGCTATATACGTTATAGCTATACCTCTAAAGTACGCTTTAGCTGTATCCCATACATTTTGTGCTGTTGTATCTTCTTTTTTATTTTCTTTGAAGAAGAATTCCATTTCTTTTTTTGTTAACTCAATAAATTCTTTTTCTTTTAATATGGAACGATTTAAAGTCCATCTTGGCCCTTTTTGTATTCTTTTCCAGGTCGTTTTCAAAGGATTATGATCTGCCCATATGCCTGTTTCTATTTCAATGTCCTGAACATTCATTCTCATATCGGCAGTCAACCAAATCATATCAATCCTTGACCAGGATTTTTGGCTATTTGAATAAAAAGTATATTGCAATTTTGGTGGATTCACTTCCCTCCAAACACCTTGAATTCCAATTTCTTCTGCCATATCAAAAAATGTCTTAGGTAATCTTCCTCTTCCACTTTTCCCTGTTTTGTTACTTTTATAGTCAATTTTTCCATCTATTATTGCATTGAAATCTCCTAGTAGGCAAATATTTTGATACTCCATTTCTATTATTTTTCTATGTAAGTTTTTGTAAAAATTTTCTTGATTATTATTCGTTGCATAAATTGCCACTAATAATATTTGCTTTTGATGCAGATAAATTTCTACCATTAAAATTCTTCCTTCTTCATCTTCATTTTAGAATCTATTGTCTCTTTAATGTATATAGCGACTCCTCTTTTTTCTGTTGCGCTGATGCATAATAAAGTTTCTCAATTTTTGAATATTCCAATAATTTATCATGTTCTTCTTTTATATGTGTTTCTTGCAAACAGATTATATCCAAATTCAATTTCTGTAATTTCCTAAAAATCTTATTTCTTTTAATTGGGGAATTCAGTCAATTTATGTTTACTGAGAAGATTCCATTTTCTTTCTCTATTTCCATTTATTTATAGTAGATCTAGTAGTCCTTTGTTCTCTGGCAAATCCTTCATCTTCGCCCTTTTGCTCGTCTTCCTCTTTTTGTTCTTCTGTTTGTGCAGTTGCTCCTTGGGTCCTCTCTTCTGTTTGTTTCTGCTCCTTACTCTTCCCTTGGCTTAGTTTCACTCCTTCATCTAAGATTGACCTGTTCCTCACTTCAAAATCTTCTGCTTTCCAATTTGAGTCCAGTCTATACAGTATCTTGTATTGTTCCAGTTTATTAAGATGCCTTCCGGCATCAGCCATCTGAAATTTATACCATTGGCAATCAGCATCGTGGTCAAAAAGTGATACTGTCTTCGTGTGTCTCTAACTCTCTTGGGTATGTGCTTTAAAACCACAATTTCTTTATTTTTATATTGTGTTGGTACATCTCTAACTTTCCGTAGTATTTCATCTCTTGTTGTCTGCTTTGTAAACCATACATGTACTTCTCTTGGCAGTTTATTTCTTCTTGCATAGCTTGAATTGATGCGAAATGTCTCATCTACCTCTAATTTCTCCTCGATCTGCCTGCCTTCAGAGCCTCCTCCAGGATGTCAATAATCACCTCTGCTATGTTTTCTTCTCTATCCTCAGGGATATTTTGAAATCTTAAATAATGTTCTGCTTTTTCCATCTCTAAAGTCTTGATTGCATTTCATTTTCTTGTAGTAACATTTCCATCTTTTTATCGTTCTCATCTGTGTTTTCTTTAATTTTGTCTATTTTCTGTTGATTTTTATTATCATTTGATTCTGAGCTTCAAATTTTCCCTTTATATCCAAAATTTCTTCATTTAGTTTCTCCAATTTACTTTGTGTCTTTATGTGATTTTCCTGCATTTCCAGGTGGTTTTTTTCTAATATCTCTTGATTTTTTAACATAAGTTCTTGAAGAAATTTTAATGAAATCTGTTTCACTTTGAGCAGTGCTTGTCTTTTCACATTGCAACATTGCTTCAATAGTTCCCTGTGTTGTAGGACTAGATTGTCCTACTGAGGGTGCAGAATAAATTTTCTTCATAAGTCTAGTAATATTTGATGAAGTCATTTTACAGCTTACAATCTAAAGCCAAAACAACATCTGTTTAGATTTAGCCAAATTCAATAAAAGTAGCTTTGAATTTCAATCTCACAGCAAAGCACTCTTATCATTTGCAGGTGTCCTTTGTCAAGGTTACTTCAGTCCACAACAATTTTTTCAATTCTCACAGTATATCAGAAATTTCGTTCTTCTTTCACCACTAGATGTCCTCCTTGGCTTATTTATCAATGTCCAATATTTTAACAAAGAGTCTTTCCCCCTCTTTATAATTGCTTGCCGCTTTTAACTTTAATCCTTCTGGGGGGTCTTTACTTTTCAGCCCTTTCCCATCAGGGGCACAACATTTATAATCCTCAAGTAGAAGGAAAGAGAAAATCTTGCTCACCCAGCTTCAGCACACAGTTGAAATTCCGCTGATTTATAGTCCTTTTCTTTCCTGCTGGAGACGACTATGGCTGCTAGATCTTGGCAGCCTTTTCCTTCATTTTTCCACAGGGTCCTACAGTTTGCTCCGATCAGGTGCCCCCTGATCTGAGCTCCTGAAGTATCCCTCCTCCTTCATTGCCCCTCCAGGGCAACATTCTGACCCTTTAAGGGTTGCTAGACGAAGAAAAACCAAGCTGGAAAGCCAAGCACCAGCTTTTCCCAGTTGTCCCGACGGCTGCCAAACAGGAAGTCTCTCACAATTTTCTTTTGTGGATATTTGTAATTCTGACTCCAGTTTTTTAAATTCTTCCCTTAATGTTGTAAATTGTTCTTTTTCTTCTTTGTTCTTTTTAGCCATATATGTTATAGCTAACCCTCTAAAATATGCTTTGGCTGTAGTTCTTATAGTTCTTTTTTTATTAAAAAGTTTTACAGTACATTTTTTAATACAAAACCCCTCCCCTCCCCCTCCCCTCTCCCCAAACCTCCCCAACTCTCCCCTCCCCTCCCACCCTCCCCGACTTCCCAGAGCTAAATACAAGGTATAAAAATACAAACAAAAATAATCTAAAATATGTAAAAAACAATAAAATATTGAATTCTATCGCACTTTAACTCTTAATAAAATAACTACAAGCTAATTATACATCATATAAATCCACTACTTATTCAAATGCTAAATTAAACTTTTTAGTCCCATATTTATTCTGGATATAATCAATCCATCTTCTCCACTCCACAATATATCTCTGTTGCGATTGGTCTTTCAAATACGCTGAGATCTTTGCCATTTCCGCCAAGTTGGAAACTTTTAAAGTCCATTCTTCTATAATCAGCAGTTCTTCCTTCTTCCAATATTGTGCTACTAAACGTCTCGCTGCCGTAATTAAATTCAACATCAACTTAGTGTCCACAACGGTAGTATCTGTGATAATACCCAATAAAAACAGTTGCAGACAAAACTTTATCCTTTTCTTGAATATTTTTTGCATATTCCACCAAATTTTAATCCAAAAAGCTTTAACCCTTTTACAAGTCCACCATATATGAAAATATGTTGCATCCTCACAACCACACCTCCAACATTTGGGCAGGCAGTTCGGATACATACTTGCTAATTTTTTAGGGTCTAAGTGCCACCTATAAAACATTTTATAAAAATTCTCTCTTAAGTTTTGGGCCTGTGTAAATTTTACATTTCTAACCCAGATCTTTTCCCAAGTGTCCATTGTTATAACTTCTTGAAAATTCTGGGCCCACTTTATCATACAATCTTTAACAAGTTCCATTTCTGAATCAATTTCTATCAATGCATTATATATCCTTTTAATATGTGCTTGACCTTGATCTCTAATTTGTTTTACCAAATTTTCATCAGTCATCGAAAAGCCAGCTTTCTGATCCTTTTTCCATCTTGCCTGTAATTGCCCATACTGAAACCAAGTTTGTACAATCTTTTCTTCTTTTAAAGATAATTGTAATTTCTTCCAACTATTTAATTCTTTTTGTACTTTTCCCCATAACTTTTCATAATTATTTTTATATAACTTCACATTTGAGGGTGACAAATATATCCCCAAATATTTAACCCTTTTAACTATTTCAAATCCTGTTAGCTCTTCTAAAACAGCCTTTTGTAATACTGTCATGTTTTTAGACAACATTTTAGTTTTTTGTATGTTGACCTTAAATCCAGAAACTTTCCCATATTGCGTTATTATCTCCATCAATTCTACAACTGAATAATCAGGCTGAGTCACTGTAACAACCAGATCATCTGCAAACGCCCTCAATCTATAATCCTGGTCTCTAATTTGAATTCCCTTAATTTTATCCGAATCACGTATTTTAATCAGTAATATTTCCAATGTTAAAACAAATAATAGAGGTGACAATGGGCACACCTGCCTTGTACCTTTTTCAATATTACATACTTCAGTCAGACTATTATTAACTATTATGCGGGCTGTTTGCTTTTGATATATTGCCCTAATTGGTTGTAAAAATTTATCCCTAAATTCCATTTTCTCTAATACTTTCATCAAAAATTGCCAATCCAATTGATCAAAGGCTTTTTCAGCATCCAAAAAGATCAACGCAGTGGGGATCTGATTGTTTCTTTCCAAAAATTCCAACAAATCTACTATATGTCTCACATTGTTCTTCATTTGTCTACCACTTATAAACCCAGTTTGATCACCATGAATTACTTGTTGTATTACCCTCATTAATCTGTTAGCTAAAACTTTGGCAAATATCTTGTAGTCCATATTCAAAAGTCATATTGGCCTATAATTTTTTGCTTGGGTGACATCCTGATCTTCCTTCAGGATCAAGGAAATAAAAGCAGTCTTCCAAGACGGAGGTACCCCTCCTCTCATTTGAATTGTCTGGAACAATTCCCTTAAAGGCTTCACCATCTCTAACTGTAAATTTTTATAATACACAGCAGTCAATCCATCCGTACCTGGCGCTTTACCCACTTTCAGTTTTTTAATTGCTAAAAAAATTTCTTCATCAGTTATCAATTGATTCATCCCTTCCTTTTGTTCTTGTGTAAGAACAGGAATATTAGCTCTTACCAAATAATTATCTATATCTGCATCTCTAATCTTATCTCTAGCATACAAATTAGAATAAAAATCAACAAAAGTCTTTTTGATAAGACTCTGCTGGTACACTACTTTACCCTTATGTTCTATTCTATCTATATTAGAAGCCCTTTGCTTCTTCCTTAACAAATAAGCTAACCATCTACCTGGTTTATTAGCATTACAAAAAATATTATGTCTAGCATACCGTAAATTAGTTGCCACTTGATCTGCTATTAACTTATCAAACTGACCCCTTAATAAAGTAATTACCTCTTTAATCTTCCCATCAGATGGATTCAAAATTAAAGCCTTTTCTTTTTCCTTAATTTCATCCTCTAATTCTTTCCTCCTAAATTCCAATTTACGTCTATATTTATTGTTCAAATATATTAATACACCTCTCATATAAGCTTTACTTGCATCCCAAACCATCTCAAAAGAAGTACCTTTATGCATATTAATTTTAAAAAATTCCTTCATCTGTTTTTTACACTCTTCCACATTTTCCTGGTATCTAAACAAATTTTCATTTAAACACCAAGACCGTCTATCCCTATTATCTTTTTCTATCTCTAACCATACTGGACTATGATCAGACATAGTTCTTGGACAAATCTTGATCTTCTTAATCCTAGAAAAAAAATCATTAGTAATTAATACAAAGTCAATCCTGGAGAAATATTGATGCCTGTCGGAGAAAAAAGTATAGTCCTTTTCTTGCAAATTCCTTTCTCTCCAAATGTCTCGCAATTCCAAGTCATCCTTCATCTCAAAAAAAGATTTAGGCATGACTTGGGGTGCTTTTAAAAAAAAAACCTTGTCCATTTGTACATCCAAAACGCCCTTCCAGTCTCCCATCAAAATACAAGATTTATAATCCCACTGAATAATCTTGGTGTGTAATAAACTGTAAAAATCTCCTTGTTGTTGATTAGGAGCATATAGTCCAACCAAAAGCATTTTCTTGCCTTCTATTAACAGTTCAATTATAACATATCTTCCTTGTTTATCTGCTTCAATTAAAGCCGCTGTCAAAGTATTCTTAACATAAATAACCACTCCATTTTTCTTATCAGTCGCAGAAGCAATAAGCTGTGTACCCAACCTCAAGTTTACCAAATTCTTTTGATCCGTCGCTCTAATATGTGTTTCTTGTAGACAAATAACATCATTCTTAAATTGCTTTAAGTATTGAAATACTTTCTTTCTCTTATGTGGTGAATTTAAACCATTAACATTCCAGGTTGGAAACTTTGTCGCCATCTTTCACGACCTGAAGCTTTTGGAGCGCTTCTTCCAAAATCACCTGCACTCTCTTAGGTCACGCTCCTCCCATTGCTTCACTTTAAGTAAGTTTTGGAGGTGCCATCATAACTCTCTGCTGATCTTGTTCTTGCTCTTGTCTCATTCGTCTAGTAGCAGCATGTGTCATTCTCTGGTCTCTAACCTCCTCCGATAATACTGAAATTTGATCCACTCCTGTAACTTTCTGGAATTCTCCATCTTTCATCTGCGTAGCTCCTTCAGCACCTTGTGCGTTCTTACTTTGTGATTGACACTCTCCCTCACCATTCTTCTTTTTGGATTCCAAAAGTGGTATGGGGACTGCTTTTAAAACATTAATATAAAAATCACGTGCCTGTAACACTGTAAGAAGACGATGTCTCGTACCTGTATACATCACCACCATACCCACTGGTATCTCCCATCTAAACTGAATATCCCGTCTTCTTAATTCTTGTGCCAGAAAAGCAAATTCCTTCCTTCTCCTTAGGATTCTTGGAGGGATCTCTTTTAAAATTAAAACTTCTTGTTCAGCAATTGCAAATTTATTATTGTATAAAGCTTGAATAACCTCATTTCTGATTGCTCTCTTTGTAAAGTAAACCACCACATCTCTGGGTAATTTCCTTTGTCTTGCAATCCACGAATTAACATGAAATATTTTGTCTATGTCCTCCATAATTTCTTCTGCTGAGCGCTCCAAAACACCTTCCAAAGCCTCTGAAACTATTTTTTTCAAATTTTCCTTAGAATCCTCTTTTAAACCTCTAATTCTCACAGCAAACTCCATCTCCCTATACTGTACCAAGGTCAAATCGTTGTCAATCTTATCCACCACATTTTCAGTCTCTGTCATTTTTGCATCTAATCTGATATTATAATCTGATAATCTACCATCCGGTAGGAGATATAGGAATATAGCCAGCCATACCAACAGGCTGAAAAATAGCTTTTATCCATGGGCTTTTAGGCTTTTAAATGGGACATAATCTTATGCAGAATTGACTTGGGAGGCCGGTGTGTGGTGTAGTTGGTTCACATAGTGTTGTGGGATAGAGGGTTTGTTGTCACTGTGTGTTGGGGGAGAGAGCACAGGGGGAGGCTCAGCTAATCTCAATGTACACATGTTGTACTTTGACAATAAAGGTTTATTTATTTATTTATTATATTATTTTGGCTGAGATCTTCCACTCTCTCGTCCAGACGCTCTATACATACAGCCATGCCTTGAAATGCAAGTACCCTCATTTCTGTAAGCTTCTCCTCCATAAGTTCAGCTAATTGTTGAGATTGCTTTTTCAAAGCCTCTTGCAAAACATCCTGCAGATCTTTCACTGTAAAAGTTGGGACAGGTGCAGGTGCAGGTGCGGGGGGGGCATTAAAGCTTGTAATGAAGATTGCTGCACCGGGGAAGCCCCTGCGCTTCTAGGAACTTTAGAAGATTTGGCAGCCATTTTCACCCACTATTGCCTGTTGCGCACTTTCACTTTTATCAAATTCCACAAAGTCCACCGAGTTAAAGATCATAAACTTGCTTTCACCTGATTCTCCTGTACCGCTCTGCCTGCATCCAAGTTATCTGAGGTTCACTCTTGCTGGCAGGGATGGTTGCTATGCCCTGCTCTGCTCCAAAGCCCTGGAGCAGGGGCGTCCCGAGGTCCGGAGCAAACTCAGGCTTCGGGGGGGGGCTCGATCCTTCAGCCACCAGAGTTTCAACTCTGGCGGCCCGGGAGAGCTCTACCCCTGCCTGGGCGCTCACCCCCTCCTCTTCTCCCAAGGAGCGGGCCTCCAAGCTGCCAAAACAGCTGATCGGCGCTGTTTTCGGCGGTTCCACGGAAACAACGGGGCTGACAGCCTGAATGGCTGCCGGCAGCAGAGCCTTGCCACCCGGAAGTCTCAGTTCTTATAGTTCTTGTCTAGTATGCCACTGAGAACAAAAGTTTTGTAGTCCAGCTTTATCTGTCAGTATCAGGTCTGGAGGGGCGCTTGCAAAGTTTACTATATAGCCCTTCTGACCAGAATCCAGAATCCAAAATGATGTAGATCAAATGATGTTTGTAATCCAGAATGGCCAGCAAGTCTTAAACCAATCTGTAAGACCCACCAAACAAGGAATAATTAAAAAAAAACATGTTGTCCTCTGTCTCTAGATGTTTCTTAAAATCCCATATCAACCAATGTTTGTAATCCACAGTAAACAATATATTTCCATACACTCAATGATACAATATCACATAGAGTCCTGCTTCTTTCTATCTTTAGCTGTTTGTTGCAGTTCTAAAAGTTTTCAAGGTTATCCAGCTGGGTGGTCTTAAAATGCCTAATTTTAAATTATATTATGAAGCTGCTGCGTTAGCAGGAATAAGTGATTGGATCAACTTGACACAAGAGAGATTATTAAATCTTGAGGGCCACAACTTGTTGTTTGGCTGGCATGCATATTTGTTGTATGATAAGAAGGTAGATAATGTGTTTAGAGTGCATATTTTAAGACAGGCATTGTTGAGAGTTTGGAAGAAGTACAGACATAAGCTAGATTGTAAGATACCATTGTGGGCAATCCCAAAACACGCAATAGAAAATATAAATGTTGGTTTTAAACATGATGTGACAACGTACAAGGAGATTTTAAGCTTGGAAAGAAATGTCTGGTGTTTGAAACCATATAGCCTCTTGCGAGATGAGAAGATTGTTCAAACTTGGTTTCAATATACTCAGCTACGGGCCAGGTGGAAAGAAGATCAGAAAAATGGTTTTACAATGACTGATGAAAATTTGATAAAGCAAATCAGAAATCAGGGTCCAGCACATATTAAACGGATATATCTTGCTTTGATAGAAATTGACTCAGAAACAGAACTTGTTAAAGATTGTATGATTAAATGGGCCCAAAACATCCAAGAAGTTATTACAATGGACACATGGGAAAGGATTTGGGTGAGGAACGTAAAATTCACACAAGCTCAAAATTTAAGAGAGAACTTTTATAAAATGTTTTACAGATGGCATTTAGATCCCAAAAAGCTTGCAAGTATGTATCCGAACTATCAGCCTAAATGCTGGAGGTGTGGTGAAGAAGATGCAACATATTTTCATATATGGTGGACTTGTAAAAAGGTTAAGGCTTTTTGGATAAAAATTTGGTGGAATATGCAGAAGATTTTTAAGCAAAGGATAAAGTTTTGTCCGCAACTTTTTTTGTTGGGAATAATTACAGATGCTACAGTTGTGGACACTAAGCTGATGTTGAATTTAATTACGGCAGCAAGACTCTTAGTAGGTCAATATTGGAAGAAGGAGGAACTGCCGACTATAGAAGAATGGACTTTAAAGGTTTCTGACCTGGCAGAGATGGCAAAGATCTCGGCTTATTTGAAAGATCACTCGCAAGAACGTTATGTTATGGAGTGGAGAAAATGGATTGAGTATATCCAGAACAAATATGGGACTAAGAAGTTTCATGTAGCATTTGAATAAGTCTTCCTTTCTTTTCTCCTTTTTTTCCTCTTTTTTTTTATATATCTTATATTAATAGTGTTTGTAGTTATCCTATATGAGCTAGAGAGAGATAGATTTTAGAGTTTATGGTTGTTAGCATATGGATGTTTATGATTGTTTTTTTTTGGTTTTTTATACCTTGTACTTAGCTCTGGGAAGTCGGGGGGGGAGGGGAGGGGGGAGGGGTAGGGAGGGAGGGATAGGGGAGGGGTAGGGGGGATTGTTAAAGATAAAATGTATGATAAAACTTTTCAATAAAAAAAAGGTTATCCAGCTGGGTGCTTATCTGTCTGGGCTCTATGCCAAATCTATCATTTGGCAATAACATACTGAAAGATTTTATCTCTGTTTCACCACTAGGTGTCACTCTCTCCCAAATAATAAAAGTTTAAATCAAAAGTTATTCATAAAATTAGCCTCATCCTGCTATTTTTCAAGCACAAATTAATGGTTTCCACAATTATTTAAATTTAGCAAAATTATGTCTTTAAATTAATTCTAGTTTGTCATTCTGTATTCTCTGTTCACGTCCCTCTTAAAGTTTTCTTCCTGGCACTTTTGTTTCTCTGGTAGGGTAGAGAAAAAGTCCACTTCTTCCAGTCACACCTGGGGAATTCTTGGCTTTGGGGAGTGTCAGAATGGAGGGGGGCTTTCTTTTCTTTTTGTTTTCCTTTCTGCCACACTCCTGGGGGAGGGGGAGGCTTTGGGGGAATTGTATGTGTATTGCCCGTTTACTTAGCTGCTACAATGTATCCTCTCTGCTTCCTCTATCTGCTTGCTCTTTGAACTTTTCTCCCCTTGATGCCAACCTGGGGTGAGAAAGGAATGTGCCTCCAGCCACCTGGCTTATCTCTCACTGTGGAAGAAAAGGTGCGAAGACCCAACAATGTTTTCACAGCCTTGAGAATGGAGTCTTATCAGCCTTGTTCCCACAGTGGACTTAACACCTGGGGATTGGTCCATTTGAACTGACTGGATGAATTGTTGGGGTGGGTTTGCTCTTTGCTCCTTTAACCTATTGATTTGAGCAGGAAACCCTCAGATCCTGCCTTCTATGCCTGATGTCAACTTTTAATAAAAGTTCCTTTTGGGATGAATCTGTTCCAGGAGTTCTGCTTTCTTGGGAAGAGGTTTAGAAGTGGGTCATCACATTAGGAAGGATCTACAGAAGTCAGTCAGCCCAGAAAGAAGACCCTTACCACAGGGACTAGGCAAACCATGTCTGAATTAAGTACAAAGAGGAAGTCACCATGGGGGTGGAGGTTTCCCTTCAGGCTGGCCCGAGTGGAAGGGCTTGCATTCCTCCAGCTCCTCCAATGAAACTGTGGTCGCTGAGTGCCAAGACAAGCCAGGATAGTCTATGGGCATTGGGAAGAAGGAGGACTGGAAGCGGAAGGCCAGGTAGGTGACCCTCAAATGCAGTCACCAATCGGGATGGAAAGTGGAGATGGAGAGATCGCTCCATCTCAGCAAAGATGAGGAAGAGAGACCAGCCTGCTCCAGCTGGTTCCTAGAGCAAGCCATCGACATGCTGAGAGTTGCTTTCAATTCCCTCAAGGAAGAGAGAGCTGCCGTGTCATGGCACAGTGAGCCCAGGCACAACTGAGGATCCAGGTGGCATCAGAATTGAGGCGGCAACCCTGGGTCCTTCTACCAGCACTTCAGAGACCGCAGCCAACACTATAGCAGCATCCACTCCTACTTGAGCTGCACCAGCTGATGGAGATTGCAAAATTTTAACCATTTCATGGCAGCCCTCAGAAGACGTTTGGAGGATCCCTTAGATGATTGGAAAGCTAGAGAATGCATAAAAACTGTCAGGCAGGGCCAGCACCCCGTTTCTGACAGAGGGGTACAGTTTACTGCAAAATTCTGGAGGGAGTTTGTTAAACTGATTGGGTCCTCCCAGGGGTTTTCATCTGCTTTTCATCTGAATACTAATGGAGCTGCTGAAAAAGCTAATGCAATGGTGGAACGGTATCTCAGATGTTACATAAATTACCAGCAGTCAAATTGGCCTGACCTTTTACCTTTTGCAGAGGTAGCCTACAATAATACTTTGCACAGTAGTAGTACTGGTCTCACCCCATTCAAAATAGTGATGGGTAGAGATTTTGTGCCCATGTCTTTGTTCCCACAGAAGACACCTACTTCCGTGACCTTGGACCAATGGGTGACATCTTTCCACGGGGTTTGGGTGAACATGAAGAAAGCATTGGCTAAAGCTACAAAGGTTTACAAAGAGCAAGCAGACAAACAATGTTCCCCTCAAAAACCGTAAATATTCAACAAAATATTTATGGTTAAAATTAGGTCTGAAATTCCTTGGTCCTTTCCCCATTGTCAGGATCATAAACCCTGTGACAGTGGAGTTAAAACTTCCGCAATTGTTGAGGAAAGTTCATTCTGTGTTTCATTGCAGTCTTTTAAAACCTGTGTCAGAATCCACTTTAAGACCTATTCCTAAAGAGCCGCCTGGTCTAGTAGTGATAGAGGGATTTCAAATTATGTTATTGCAGCTACCATTTTAGCTTTGTTTACAACACACACCCATGGACAACCCAGTTAGTGGCAAATAAAAAAATGAACAAAAAGAGGAATAAAAGTGCCATAGACCCCTGTCCCTGAAGTACTTGGAATGTAATAGTATATGTCCTTTAATGTAATAAGAGCTACACAAAAGAAGCTTCAAAAACTTAATATGTCATTTGTTGGGGCTGAAATGAGTGTTTTCCTTGAATATGTACACATTGAATTTTAAACTCTTAAGTAGTAATTGTTCCTTGAAATTATCAAGTATTCCAATGGAAAGATGCATTTACTAATTAATATAGAGCAAATATAGTCCAGCTGGTAAAACATAACATACAAACTCAGACAAATGGCTTTCCTAGTCATATTTATCAGGTAAATACTTATGTACTGGCCTTGATGTACTGTATTTCCTTCATTAGAAATTTGTAAAAGTGAACTGGATGTTCTAGATTAGGGGTAGGCAACCTTGGCTCTTTTATGACTCATTGACTTCCTGGCTCAGGAATTCTGGGAGTTGAAGTCCACGAGTCATAAAAGAGCCAAGGTTGCCTACCCCTGTTCTAGATTAAATTGCCCTTTAATGATTCCACAGATTGTCCCCTCAAGCAACAATAAACCTATGGTTCATATTCAAGATGTGTGAGCATCATTGTTAAAGACAGCATTTATCAAATATTAATTGGTACAATTTGTTTTATGCACTTAAGAAGAGGAAACAGCATCCAGGGCTGTCTGTATGAAATCCAGTTGGCGGTCATAATTGTCAAGCATGCAAGACCAGGACCACACATGAACTTCTGAGATCCTCCTGCACAATTGCTTTCTAGAACATATCTGCCATCTCTCCTTATTTTTTGTAATCCATTTCACAAAATTGGCCTGTAAGATACAACAGTGACTGTCTTATTTTTCCCAATATCAGTCTTTGCCAGAAATCTAGATTAAGACCTCATATCTCTGCCCAGGACTGAGGAAACCTGAAACTTGCACAAATAATTGGCAGAGACAAGTGTTTCTCAATCACAGCAACTTTAATGCATTGATTTCAACTCCTAGCATGGCTGGGAAATTCTGGAAGCTGACATCTTAAAGTTGCCGAATTTTTACTCGGGGGGCGGAGCCAAGATGGTGGAGAGGCAGCAAAGGCTGTAAAGAGCTCCTCCAAAAGTAAAGGTTTTATTTTATTTTACTTTATTTTTATTTTAATTTTTTAACCTCTTTTAATATTGTATTTTAACCTACCTCTTTTAAACTTTTTAAACCCATTTTTAACCCATTTCAACTTTTTAAACCATAGTTTTAAACTTATTTTTAAACCTGTTTTAACAAACCTGAATGGGGAAAAGAAGGAAGAGACAGCACTCTGCAGCAGAAAGTATATCCAAGCCTTTGAAGCAGCAGAAAATGGAGGATTATATTGCAAACAGACAGTCTGCTCCAGTAAGTAACTCATTCGCAGGCACCTTATCAGATAAGGTTAATTTATGTGACTCATTGGAGTGGGACTTGCAGGCCGAAGTGGAGAGCGGACGGCGTGTGGAGTTGTCTTCCTCCCTCTTGGAGAATGGCTCCCCTCCTTGGAACCTGGCAACAGCCTCTTTTACACAGGAGGGAGATGTAGCAAATTTGAAGGGGGAAAATGTGACAGACTTCCTCTCTAGACAATGTTTGCTTACAGCCCAAACTGTAAACTCAATATATAATCTCTTGTCAATTGTCATGGATAAGGTTGATTGTCTGAAAGAGTCTTTTGCAGAGTTTGTTAGGAGCCACCCAAGTACTGTGGAAGGACTTGGGAGGATAACCATGGACAGACATGGGATGGCTAACTCAGAAGGTGAAAGTAGAGAAGGACCTTGTTCTCCCAAAAATTTGAACACCTACAGAGAAAACACTCAATCAGGCAAAGGTCTAAGAGATGACCAATATAACTACAGTCTGCAAACTAACCAGGTTACTTTGCAAATTTATGACAAGAGAGTAAATAGAGGGCGTTGGAGCAATAGAAAAGCTATTAGGCTGTCCCTGAGCCAGCTGCTCCGCTGTGAATCCACTCTGATAGATCTACTACATGTAGAGTGGCTGCCAGCAAGAACACAATGTATGAGAATTCTCCTATCATTCAAGCAGCCCACAATTCCCTCCATGCTCTTCAGAATGAAGCCCTTTCTGAGCTTTTTCTCTATATTTCCAATAAGGGTCTTTTGCTCAGAAAAAGTGTGCCCACTCCTGAAACAGCGTCACCAAGAGGGAACTGTCGCTTTAAATCTAGGCTGCAACAGCCCTCACACTACTAAGCCTGAGGCTGCTGCAACTGAACTGACCCTGAGAAAGCAAAGAAGCAATATACGAACTGTGTTACCCACAGCTGCAGGAACTGCTGAGGATGTGCCAGAGGAAATGTTGATTGACCTATTCAGTGCATTGCCAGAACCTGAGCAAGTTAACATCATTCAAAGATTGGACGACCTAAAAGAGGCACTGACAACAACCCAATCTACAGCAAAGCTGTATTATATATGTAAACATTCCTTTAGTCAATGTATATATATGTTAACAGAAGGCATCGCCTAGTATATAAAGTAAAACTGCCTGACAGAAATACACGCGGGAACTTTGACAGCTGTCAAAGTTCCTCGCACCACGCAGGCGCCACCACTGACAGCTCGCGGCTGTCAAACGCCGGACTACGGAGAAGCCTGAGCTGTCAAAGCACCCACCGTACAGCGCAGGCGCAACCACTGACAGCTCGCGGCTGTCAAAACACCAAGACACGCGGAAGCCGGAGCTGTCAACAAAAGACGACGCGGATTGGTCCCTGCCTGACAGGGCGGCAAAATGAACACCGCTGATTGGTCCTCGCTACCAGCTGCCGGCTATAAAAGCCGGACAAGTTATTCTATGTTTGCCTTGCTCTTAATAAACCTGTTGTTGGACTAGCCTGTCGTCCCGAGTGGTCCTTCGGCCACTTCACTGGCGACGAAGGTGGGATCGCTCCGGAGCTGAAGTCACGGCCGAGGAAGAGAGTTCCCGGCAAGAGCTGTCACGGAAGTTTTAACTTCCATCGGAGCAACCCAGGACCGGACGACATGGCAAACTTCGGCCGTGTGAGGGAGTTTGATACCCGCCATCCCGAGAGATGGCAATCACACCTCGGCCAAGTCGAGGGATTTCTCCTCGTCAGTAAAATCACTGACGACCGAGCAAAGGCCGCCGCTCTGCTGTACATCAGCGGGCCCCCGGTGTACGACGCAGCCGTCGGGCTGTTCAGCCCAGTGCCCATCACGGAAGTCTCCTACGCTGACCTGGTGGACCAGCTGAACAAGTACTACATGCCAGCGCGTTCAGAACTGTACTGGCGGGTGCAATTCGCACAAAAGAAACAACGGCAGGACGAGCCCGCCAACGAATTCATTGCCGGGGTCAGACACGCCGCGCGGAACTGCTCCTTCCCCGACCTGGAAGACCGCATCAGAGACCAGGTGGTGATCGGTCTGAGGGACGAGAAGCTACAGAAGAAACTGACGTCCAAACCCGACATGAACCTGGCAGAGCTGACCAGGGAAATCATGGCATATGAACACAGCCACAAGAAGAAGCCGACGAACACGACCCCAGAGACCCCCGCGACCGTCTACCAGGAAAGCGCAACCTTCAGCGACAGCGGAGAGTCAGTAGACTTCACCGATGGGGAAGCCCTACAGCGCAGGATGGAGCACCGGCAGCCGAGGAGGGGAAAAACGTCGGACCGCCGCGGATCCAGGAACCCACCACCGCCACCACCGCGTTACGAGCAACGGGCCGCCTGTGCCAGCTGCGGGGGCAACCATGCCCGAGGAAGCTGCCGTTTTAGGAACGCGAAATGCCACAACTGCGGGAAGACTGGCCACATCAAGCCGGTGTGCCGCAGCAAGGGCCGGGACAACATCAATGAGGTGGAGGCAAACCCCCCAGGTAGGCCGGCTGCCCAGGCCAGCAGAGAAACCCCACCAGGCCCCCTGGTAGAGACAATTGACAGGGTAAACAGCATAAGCTCCAAGGTTAAGATCTGGGTCAGAATTCAGGGGGTGCCCTGCCACATGGAGGTAGATTCAGGGTCAGCAGTCTCATTAATTTCGCTGACAACCTATCAGGAAATCTGTCAGAAAGGCCGAAGACAAATTCCCCTGAAACAAACTCAGGTACACCTTGCAGACTTCCAGAAAACCCCTATTCCGTTGGAAGGGAAAGCCAAGGTCCTGGTGCAGTATAAGGGGTTCAAGGGCCCCCTGGAGGTTTTAGTTACGCCAGGGAACCGTACCAATTTGATAGGGCTAAACTGGTTCACTCCACTGGGCATCGCCTTAACGGGGGTTAATACCATTCAAACACCTAGCCTAGAAGCCGTTTGCGAAAAGTACGCCGACGTTTTCGATGGCACTTTAGGGAAATATACAGGTTCCCCCATTTCCCTGCAACTAAATCCAGCAATTCAACCAATTAAAATAAGAGCTAGGAGGGTACCTTTCGCCCTTAAAGAAAAAATTGAAAACGAGCTTGACCGACTCGTGGGACTAGGGGTACTGGAACCAACAGAAGGGGGAACCTGGGAGACCCCTATTGTCACCCCAATCAAACCTAATGGCGAAGTGAGACTGTGCGCGGACTATAAAGCGACAGTCAACCTAGCCCTCAGTCCCCACGCTTACCCGGTGCCAGCGGTAAGGGACGTATTTGCTTCCATCCGCTCTGGCACCATTTTCGCCAAGCTGGATCTCACACAGGCGTATTTACAGCTGCCTGTCACAGACGACACTGCGGAAGCTCAAACTATTGTCACCCACCGCGGTGCTTTTAAAGTAAAGAGGCTACAATTCGGCATATCTGCAGCCCCGGGTATTTTTCAGGGCATCATGGAAAAGACCCTGAAGGGAATACCCGGGGTCTGCCCCTATTTCGACGATGTTCTCATCGCCGGGGAAAACGAAGCTAGTTTAGCTGACAGGTTGTCAGCTGTGCTGAGCCGGCTCAGAGAAGCCGGTCTCAAACTTAAGCGGGAGAAGTGCTCTATTGGAGTCACTTCTACAGAATTCCTAGGGTATAAAATTGATAGCCAGGGCATCCACCCCACCGCTGAAAAACTAATGGCTATTCAAACCGCACCCAGCCCTAGGAATAAGCAAGAGCTTCAATCCTTTTTGGGGCTGTTAAACTTTTACCATGCCTTCATTCCCCACAAAGCCACTATTGCAGAGCCACTCCATAGGCTCCTAGACAAAGGTACAACTTGGTCCTGGACCAAGGAACATGAGAACAGTTTCCAATCGTTAAAAAAGCTTATCTGTCACAGCTCAACTATCACCCTTTTCAGGGAAGACACCCCAATATGCATCGCTTGCGATGCCTCTCCCTATGGAATCGGGGCTGTATTAAGTCACATATTCAAGGACGGTACACAAAGACCAATAGCTTTCTATTCACGCACTCTGACCAAAGCTGAAAGAAACTATGCACAAATTGACAGGGAAGCCCTAGCGATAGTGGCAGGGGTCAAAAAATTTCACGATTATCTGTATGGAAGACTATTTACTATATTTACAGATCACAAACCCCTGCTAGGCATATTTACTTGGAATAAAACTACTCCACAAATCCTCTCCCCGAGAATTTTAAGATGGTCAACATTTTTAGCAGCCTATTCTTATCAGCTAATACATAAACCAGGTAAAGAATTGGGCCATGCTGACTGCCTCAGCAGACTGCCCATACAAACCAGGGACTCAGACCCAGCCCCAGCCAGCGGGATTTTAGCAATCTCCCAACTTCCAGAATGCCCCCTGACTGCAAACATTATAGCCAATAATTCAACAAAAGATAAAATACTTGCCAGAGTCCTCAAATGGGCCACAACTGGGTGGCCAACTCAAAACCCACAACCCCAATTCCAACCTTATTATAACAGAAAAAATGAGATTTCAACACACAGAGGTTGCCTGCTATGGGGAAATAGGGTCATCATACCAGAGAAAAACATAGACCAAACATTGCACATTTTACATGAAGGGCACCCTGGAATTGTAAAAATGAAGGCGATGGCCAGAAGTTATGTGTGGTGGCCCGGCATAGATAAACAAATTGAACAGTATGTGGGTGGGTGTTACACCTGTCAGGAGACCAGGAATGAACCACCCCAGGCACCAATCCATAAATGGGAGACTACAAGGAACCCTTGGTCACGCATACATATAGATTTTGCAGGACCTATCCAGGGCCAAAGTTTCTTAATTGTAGTGGACAGCTATTCCAAATGGCTGGAAGTCACACCCCTTAGGAAAACAACGTCCACAGCCACTATTCACGCCTTACGAAAAATATTCGCAACACACGGCCTACCTGATACCATAGTTTCTGACAATGGACCTCAATTCACCTCTCGTGAATTTCAGATCTTCGCTACGAGGAATTGTATTAGGCTGGTCACGTCGGCGCCGTTCCACCCATCGTCGAACGGAATGGCTGAAATTATGGTACGATACACAAAAGAAGCCTTGAAAAAATTCGTTAAAGGAAACTGGCAAAGGCGACTCAGCCAGTTCCTCTTATCACAACACACAACACCATGCTCTACAACTAGCAAATCACCAGCAGAATTAAGATGGGGGAGGAGGCTAATAACACGTCTCGACAGACTGCACCCTGACACAGCCCCAGAAGAAAAACAGCACCCCCACCCCGGCCGCAAACTCAACCCGGGTCAATTAATATGGGCACGTTCATACACAGATAAAAACAAGTGGGTCCAAGGGACAGTAATAAAACAAACAGGGCCCATCTCATACCTTGTGGCTACGCAAGCACAGGGCAACATACGCCGCCATATTGACCAGCTCAGACCCAGACAACCACCACACGCTTCTGAGCAACCAACCAGTGCCGACTTACAACCCCCACCGGAAATACGGCCTATCCCAAACCAGGAAGCTGAGCACCAAGACGAAGAACCAGAACCAGAACACCCACCACCCCTTCGCCGCTCAACCAGGAATCGAAGACCACCCACCTACCTAAAAGACTATCAGTGGGCAGGTTCAAACATCCAAGAAGGAAGAAACGAACCAGGGGAGGGGTAAGGGGTGTATTATATATGTAAACATTCCTTTAGTCAATGTATATATATGTTAACAGAAGGCATCGCCTAGTATATAAAGTAAAACCGCCTGACAGAAATACACGCGGGAACTTTGACAGCTGTCAAAGTTCCTCGCACCACGCAGGCGCCACCACTGACAGCTCGCGGCTGTCAAACGCCGGACTACGGAGAAGCCTGAGCTGTCAAAGCACCCACCGTACAGCGCAGGCGCAACCACTGACAGCTCGCGGCTGTCAAAACACCAAGACACGCGGAAGCCGGAGCTGTCAACAAAAGACGACGCGGATTGGTCCCTGCCTGACAGGGCGGCAAAATGAACACCGCTGATTGGTCCTCGCTACCAGCTGCCGGCTATAAAAGCCGGACAAGTTATTCTATGTTTGCCTTGCTCTTAATAAACCTGTTGTTGGACTAGCCTGTCGTCCCGAGTGGTCCTTCGGCCACTTCAAAAGCCTCTATTTAATTTGGATCCACTAAACACGCAACCTTGTGACAAGATATTTAATCAACAATCTGCCTTTACCTCAACAGTAAAAAAAGGTGTTGTCACACAGGCTGAGAGTGGAGTAACTGCACTGACTGACCCAGCCTCTGAGAAACAACTGAAAGACAAAGGGCATCATCACACAGTGCCCCCTAAGCTGACAAACACTAAGGACATAATCCAGCTTCCATCCTCATTTGATTTAGAAGTTCCCACAACATCTCTCCACAAGATGAACCCTCAGCCATGCCCCTCCAAAAATGGACATAAATCTACATTTATTGACTTAAGCCAGAGTACCTGCTCTTTGGAAAAAAAAATCATTCTTGGAGCAAGAGCAGAGGCACACTGGCAACCGAGATATAGAGGAGCAACAACAAGTTCTGCAACCCACAAGGAGAAATATCGAACCTCACAACAACTGTGTTTATATGGGAAGCTTAGATGATATTGACCCAGCTCCATTGTCAAGTTGACATCTGGCATTTCCACCATCTAGCCAATCAACCAAGTCAGACCACGTTGCTTCTGAGAACCCCATACAGTTGATGACCTGGAACATAGCTGGCTGGAAAAGGATGGTTGATAGTGGACTAATGAGCTTTCTTTCTAGATTTGACGTAATAGCCTTTCAAGAAACCTGGCTAACCGAAGTGGATGAACCAGTACAATTGCCAGGCTTTCAGGGATGGGCCTCCCCAGCCCTAAAAACAAAGAACAAAGGGAGACCCTCTGGTGGGCTATGCATTCTTATAAAGGAAGAGTTGCAATGGCAGGGAGAGAAATTATATAACGAAGATAAGTATCCGTACTTTCTAGCTGTCAAATTTGAATATGACCAGTTTGAGTTAATATTGGTAAATGTGTACATTCCTCCAAGCACATCCCAGCACTATAATTTTGAATATTGGATGGGCTTGACAGTTATCTTAGAAGATTTATCTATATTGTACCCTCAGTCCATAGTGGTATTATTAGGAGATCTGAACGCTAGACTGGGTCCCTCTCTGTATGAGCTTGCCCAGAAGAAGGGAATCCCAGGGGAGTTCTTTGATAACCATCCTCAGTGGCTCTCAAGAGACTGTAAAAGTAATGCCGCTGGCCTGCTCCTAGTCTCCTTAATTTTTAAGGGTAATCTCCAAATTTTGGGAGGTAAGGACAAGAATTATACATACCCTTATACATACCACTCAGCCAATTCAAGTAGTGTACTGGATCTCTTTTGTGTGTCTAGAGATAAGGCTGACCTCTTCTCAGAGGTCACAGTACACCTTAGCGACAATAGCGACCATCAGCCTGTAAGTGTGACATTGCGAGGCTGCTCAGATTTAAGACCATATAACACGGCTGACAGATGGCTCACCAAAAAGGTAGAGGTGACCCAAAATAAAAGGTTAATTTGGGCCAAAGTTGATACTAAGGCAATATTAGAATGCCTTAAAACAGAGAATGCTACTAAGTGGGCTAGAACAATACAGTCATCTACTACTGACTGGATGTCAGCCTTCAATGCATTCTCCAATCTGTGTAATATACTGAAGAAACACCTAACAGCTAAACCTACTACAAAAAGAGCCCAAGTGGGTAGACCTCGCTGGTTTGATCCTGATTGCCAGCGACAGAAAAAGAAATTGAAGGCAGCCATGAGGCTCGCCCAGAGGAATCCTACTGCCCATATACAAGCTAAGATGCTGCACACAAGAAGGGAATATAAAAAAACTATAACATTAAAGAAAAAACGTTTTGCCATTTCAATCTGGTTAGAACTTGAGTTGGCTGCCAGAAGTCATAATTCAGTATTATTTTGGCACTCAGTAGCAGGTATTCTGAAGGAACGGAGATTTGCATTTGACATACCTATCTCTGCTGCGGACTGGGAGAATTATTATCAGTGCTTGTTTGCCCCCACCGAACCGGTAAAGATATTATTTTTAAATAGTGATTTGGTAAATCCGAGAACCCTCCCCCCTTGGCCACCAGTTTCAGAAAAGGAGATACAGTCCATCATTAAAAGCTTAAAGAGCAATAAAGCCCCAGGCGAGGATTTTTTACCAGCAGAATTATTTAAGAAATTTCCCAACTGGTGGGGCCCTGTATTAGCAGGTCTTTTTACACACATAAATAACACCTGCCATATACCAGACGGGTGGAAGATGGCAATAGTTGTCCCTATATATAAAAAAGGGAATAAAAAGGATCCTAGTAATTATAGGCCCATCAGCCTGATTGACATTGTAGCAAAAATATATGCTAGGTACCTTTTGAACAGAATTGAAATCTGGGTAGAGGAAAACAACATCCTCACAGAAGAACAAGCAGGTTTTAGACAGAACAGATCTACTATTGATAACTGCTTTGTTTTGAACCATCTAATTGCCAAATATGCCTATAAGAGGAGACCCCTGTTTGCTGCTTTTATAGACCTTACAGCAGCATTTGATATGGTAAATAGAGACGTACTATGGAGTAAATTGACATCTCTTAAAATAGAACCCAGACTTCTGGCTTTGATTAAAGCCCTTTACACAAGTACCTGTTTGAGGGTGCGGTATGGGGTTAATGGGGCCCTGACTAATAGGATTCACACAAATAAAGGGATAAGGCAAGGGTGTATCCTGGCCCCATTATTATTTAATTTATACATCAGTGATTTGCCAGGGTTAATGAAGGATACCATGGTACACATGCCGATGATCCTAAATACTTACTGTAACAGCTTGCTTTATGCTGATGATATGATTTTATTATCATACTCACAAGTAGGATTACGTAGGCTATTAAGAAGATTCAGCTCTTATTGCCAGGATAACTCCCTAATTATTAGCAAATCCAAATCGAAAATAATGGTGTTTGGAAGAAACCATCAGAGACATAAGTGGCAATTAGACGGTGAACCAATTGAACAGGTTAATACCTTTGTATATTTGGGAGTAACTTTTTCCAAGACTGGATCTTGGGCCTGCCATCATCAACGAAGTACATTTAGAGCAAAAGCCCGTTTGAATTTATTGCTCAAACTAAAGAATCATAGTTACCCAGGGTCCCTAGCTCCACTACTCAAAGTTTATAAGGCTAAGGTTACGACAATGCTCTTGTATGGAGCAGAAATTTGGGGTCTTTATTCAACCACAGCTTTAGAACGAACACAGTCCCAGCATCTGAGATGCATTTTGGATGTAGATCCAAGAACATCTGCTGCAGCAGTTAGAGCTGAATTGGGAATTCATACAATTCAGGCATTATCTAAAATTAGAGCTTATAACTACTGGTGCAAAGTTAATGAAATGGAGACTGATAGACTCCCCAAATTATGCCTACTAGAGCAAATAAAACTACAATCACAAATCTCCTGGATCACCAAACTAACAAATTTTGTAAGAAGCTGTGGCCTTCCGGTTTCTTGCGTAACGGGAGAACAGTCTAAAAAAAGAGTTGCCCAAAGAATTAAGGATATAGAAGCACAAACTGATATAGCTATCCTTAGTAAGGTGGGTAACTTGAAATGGCTGAGTAAATACAAATGTACTTTTCAAGTGGACAGTTATTTGAAGTCACAACTCCCAAAACATCTTAGGGAGATATTTACGAGAGCAAGATTTGAACAGCTTGACACAATGGTCAGATATGGGAGATTTCATGCTATACCGTACAATGAGCGTCTCTGCATTTGCGGAGCGGCAGAGGTAGAGGACCTGGCTCACATCCTATTTGACTGTTGCTTGTATAAGAGGGTGAGAGACAGGTATCTTGGTCTATATACCAAACGAATGACCCATTGGGATCCCCATATCAAAATAACTTACCTTATGTCCGGCCAGAACTTGAAAATAACATCCAATGTAGCACAGTATTTGAACAAAATGATCCAGTTAAGATCTGCATATGTGGGACTGATTGGGGTAGATTGTAAGGGCGACTCCAAAATATAATGTTTCCATATTTTATCTATATCTTAAATTTGCACTTTATTACTATTTTAACTTAAATTGTATTTTAATTCCATTTTAAATTGTATTTTATCAAATTCCATTTCGGATTGCTTTTATCTAGTTTTGGTGACGGTTTGTTGCTGGAACTTTGTACCTTGATATGGCCCAAGGGCTAATCAATAAAGTTGTTGTTGTGTTAAAGTTGCCAAGATTCAGAAATGTGAATAATTAACCAGTGGGACAGCTTGCCTCCAAAAGTTGTGGATGCTCCATCACCTGAGGTTTTTCAAGAAAAGATTGGACAGCCATTTGTCTGAAATAGTATAAAGTCTCCTGCTTGAGCAGAGGGTTAAATTAGAAAACTGCCAAGGTCCCTTCCAACTCCGTTATTCTGTTAAATACTGGAATAGACAATGCAGAGCTACACAAGCAGGTTCCTTGTATTTGTTTAATAGTAACATTAAATACTACAAGCTAGACTCCAGCAGTATGTGGATCGAGAACTACCAGAAGTACAGGCAGGATTTCGAAGAGGCAGAGGAACTAGAGATCAAATTGCCAACATATGTTGGATCATGGAGAAAGCTAGAGAGTTCCAGAAAAACATCTACTTCTGCTTCATTGACTATGCTAAAGCCTTTGATTGTGTGGATCATAACAAACTCTGGCAAGTCCTTAAAGAGATGGGCATACCAGACCATCTTATTTGTCTCTTGAGAAATCTATATGCGGGCCAAGAAGCAACAGTGAGAACTGGACACGGAACCACTGATTGGTTCAAAATTGGGAAAGGAGTCCGGCAAGGCTGTATACTGTCGCCTTGCCTATTTAACTTATATGCAGAGCACATCATGAGAAAGGCAGGGCTAGATGAATCAAAAGTTGGAATTAAGATTGCCGGAAGAAACATCAACAACCTAAGATATGCAGATGATACCACTCTAATGGCAGAAAGTGATGAAGAACTAAAGAGCCTCTTGTTGCGGGTGAAGAAGGAGAGTGCAAAACTTGGGTTGAAACTAAACATTAAGAAAACCAAGATCATGGCATCTGGCCCTCTCAATTCCTGGCAAATCGATGGGGAAGAAATGGAGGTAGTGACAGATTTTATTTTCCTGGGCTCCAAGATCACTGCAGATGGGGACTGTAGCCAATAAATTAAAAGACGCTTGCTCCTTGGGAGGAAAGCCATGACAAATCTAGACAGCACACTAAAAAGCAGAGACATCACCCTGCCAACAAAAGTGCGTATAGTCAAGGCTATGGTCTTCCCAGTTGCAATGTATGGCAGTGAAAGCTGGACCATACATTGCTGAGCGCCAAAGAATTGCAGCCTTTGAACTATGGTGCTGGAGAAGACTCCTGCGAGTTCCTTGGACTGCAAGGCGATCAAACCGGTCAGTCCTAGAGGAGATCAACCCTGACTGCTCTTTAGAAGGCCAGATCCTGAAGCTAAAACTCAAATACTTTGGCCACCTAATGAGAAGGAAGGACTCACTGGAGAAGAGCCTAATGCTGGGAAAGATTGAGGGCAATAGAAGAAGGGGACGACAGAGAATGAGGTGGCTGGATGGAGTCATTGAAGCAGTAGGAGTGAGCTTAGATGGACTCCAGAAGATGGTAGAGGACAGGAAGGCCTGGAGGAACATTGTCCATAGGGTTGCGATGGGTCGGACACAACTTCGCAAGTAACAACAACAACAACAACAACAACAACATTAAATATTGATGAGAGCCAATTTAATAGTGTAACATTAAATATTGATGAGAGCCAGTTTCATCTAGTAGTTAAACCACCAGGCTAGAAACCAGGAGATTGAGTTCTAATCACACCTTAGCCATGAAAACCAGGTTGGTGCCCTTGGGCCAGGGACTCTCTCTTAGCCCAACTCATGTGTTGTTGTGAAGCAAATAGGAAGAGGAAGGTATGTTGCCAATGTTCACTGCCTTGATTTATTTGTAAAAATAATAAAGTTGGGATATAAATAAATGATTTTGCCTACTTATTCAATTATATCAAAGTGAACATGTTAAAAATGTTTCAAAGCATTGAGAATATGTGGGAGTTCATTTGCAGTCAGCAATGCAATCTCTTGTTGCAAAGAACTCATGAAGTTTTCTAAAATTCAGAAACTACTAAAAAGAAGAGTAATAGAACTTGCTTTTTTAGTTTGACTACCAATGAACATGCAAACCAAGCTATGACTAATGGACATACGAAAGCTTCTCAAAAAGAAGCCAGCGTGGAACAGGTTCTCTGTAGAAAGTATTCTAATTCAAATTGCTGTTCTCCAGCAAGTTCTTTGTAACTTAAGTCACAAAAATGCCTCACAAGATGAGAAGCCAAAGGCCCAAGAGAGTGAATATTTCATTACAAAATAATTCCCTCAGTATCTCTCCTATCTGGATCTCCTGCACAGAAGATAATAAATTGGTTGTATGCATTCAACCATCACATGATAAAAATTCTAGTTCCTATTAAAATTATTATATACAATAAATGCAAATGGATGTATATGATACTGTTAGTCCAACAATTAATAAAAAGTTGACTTATGTGATTTGCAAAGTAATATATGGAGAATCTAAGACTTGCCTGAGCAAACTGAGTTTTAATTTATGCTGCTAGGAATCTTCCATGGTCTTCAAAGGAATTTGGTCTATGTAGTGGGTGCCATAATGGGAATGCCCATGAATATTGACAGCTGCTGTCAGAACCCACTTCAACCCACATTTTAAGAAAGAAGGACTCTTGGAGACAAGGTTTTCCAAGTAGGAATCTGAGAAATCCTTTCACAGATTTATACTTTTAAATGTCCCCAAGCAAGCCCCACCCCACAGTTCGTTGGGTCAGTTCCGGATCAGCCAGGTTCCAGGTGGTAAGCCCCTCGTGGGAGAAGGAGAGACATCAATCCATTTGTACCAGGATCATTTCCACCCCTCACATTCCATCTGGAGAAACAAACCAGATTCTGGAGGGTTTCATTCCTCCCCTTTTCCACCCCCTTTCTTAGTTGCCCGTAAGATGAGAGGGAAATGCCTAGTGAGAGAGTAATTGATTATATTGTGATGGATAGCAGGTAGGCAGAATAATCAAAAGGTTACATTTGAGGAAGTGAAAGCAATGAAAACCCATGCTTGTTCCCTCTCCCTCTTGGGAACGGCAGAATTCAGGGTGTATGTGTGGGATTTGGGTTTTACACAGAAGAGATAGTTAGAAATGAAATATAAATGGATTCTGACAGCTGCAGACAGCAAGGCATCCTCTGCAGAATGAAATGAC
Organism: Vipera ursinii; assembly: GCF_947247035.1. Lineage (NCBI taxonomy): Eukaryota > Metazoa > Chordata > Lepidosauria > Squamata > Viperidae > Vipera > Vipera ursinii. The sequence continues at coordinate 21,211,083 of NC_139521.1, read as the reverse complement.
CAGATGGACCTAAATGGAAACAAATTCTTTTTTTAAAAAAAGTTTTTATTGAATATACAGTTTTTAAAAAAGTAGACATGATACAACTGCCCTGGTTTAAACAATACTATTAGTATTACCTTGTGAAAAGAAAAAAAAGTTTCTTTACATTATAACGAAATATGCATATTCAACCTGTGAACTTTCTAATAAACATTCTTTCGATCATATGCATTGTAGTTAAATAACTTTCAATTCTACCTTATAGAGTACTAGTATACAGTTGCAAGAAAAAGTTTGTGAACCCTTTGGGATTATGTGGTTTTTGCATGAATTGGCCATAAAATGCGCTCTAAACGTCATGTAAGTCACAACAATAGAAAAACACAGTCTGCTTAAAATAATACTACACAAACATAAGCTGTTGTCATGTTTTAATTGAAGATAAGATGGAAACTTTCACAGTGCAGGGTGGAAAAAGTATGTGAACCTTTGGACTTAATAACTGGTTGACCCTCCTTTGGCAGCAATAACCTCAACCAAACATTTCCTGTAGTTGCAGATCAGACCTGCACAACGATCTGGAGTAATTTTGGACCACTCCTCTTCACAAAACTGTTTCAGTGTAGCAATATTCTTGGGATGTCTGGTGTGAATCACTCTCTTAAGGTCATGCCACAGCATTTCAATCGGGTTGAGGTCAGGACTCTGACTGGACCACTCCAGAAGGCGTATTCTGTTCTGTTGAAGCCATTGTTTTGTTGAATTACTTGTATGCTTTGGGTCATTGTCCTGTTGCATCACCCATCCTCTGCGGAGCTTCAGTTGGCGGACAGATGGTCGTACGTTTTCCTGCAAAATGTCCTGATAAACTCTGGAATTCATTTTCCCATCAATGACAACAATCCGTCCAGGCCCTGAGGCAGAAAAACAGCCCCAAACCATGATGCTCCCTCCGCCATGTTTTACAGTGGGGATGAGGTTTTGATGTTGGTGTGCTGCGCCATTTTTTCTCCACACATAGTGTTGTGTGTTTTTCCCAAACAAATCAATTTTGGTTTCATCTGTCCACATTTGAAGTTTGCAAAAGAGCACCTGGATGTTCCACAGCACTAGTGGCAAAATATACTGTGGATCTGCAACTACAGCAAATGTTTGGTTGAGGTTATTGCTGCCAAAGGAGGGTCAACCAGTTATTAAGTCCAAAGGTTCACATACTTTTTCCACCCTGCACTGTGAATGTTTCCATCTTATCTTCAATTAAAACAAGACAACAGCTAATGTTTGTGTAGTATTATTTTAAGCAGACTGTATTTTTCTATTGTTGTGACTTACATGACATTTAGAGCGCATTTTATGGCCAATTCATGCAAAAAACCACATAATCCCAAAGGGTTCACATACTTTTTCTTGCAACTGTAAAGATTTCTAAACTGTCAACTTATCAGTCAACATTCATCCCAGCATTCCTCCTTGACTCTAGCCATTTATACATTTCATTCCAAATTTTGTAATAGTCTGTTTTGGCTTTATTTTTAAGCTCTAATATTAACCTATCCATTTCGGCACAGGATAGGATTTTATTACTTCTTCTTCGGTGGGGGTTTCTTTTCTCTTCCATTTCTGAGCATAGGCTAGTCTTGCTGCAGTTAGAATGTGCAGTACTAAATATAACGATCCTTTGCTGAATTTATCCTTGGTAATCCCTAATAAAAAAGTTTCTGTTTTTAATTTAATTTTTTGTTAATATCTCTTCCAATCTCTTCCAATCAAATGCCAAAATTCTTGAGCTTTTGTGCATTCCCACCACATATGGTAATAGGTCCCTGGTAATTTTCTACATTTCCAGCATGTCGATGAGGTTTTTTTGTCCATTTTTGCTAGTCTTGTGGGGGGAAGGTGCCACCTTTAGAACATCTTATATAGATTTTCTTTATAGGTGGAGGCTAACATTAGCCTCCTGTTCCTGTCCCATAATAATTGCCAATTATCTAGATCGATACTATAACCAAAATTTTTTGCTCCAAATTAGCATTCTATCTTTTACTTGTTCTTCTAGCATGTCTTGTTCTAGTAAATATTGATATATCTTTTTTATCGTTTTATCTTCTATTCCTAATAGAATTTTATCTAATTCTGTGTGTTCTAATTTTATTCTGGGTTCTTTTTTATCTTTTCTATATCATGATTGTATTTGCAGATACGTCCACCATTCCAGCTCTATGCCATCTTCTAATAATTCTTTCCTTGTTTTCAACTCTCCATTCTCATCTAGAATGTCTTTATATGTAATTACCCTTCCTAAGTTCATAAATTTTGGGTGTATACAGTATATATCTCCAATGTCGATATCCAATTGGCAATTTCTATGTAGTTAAATTTTTAAATTTTAGTCCTCACATCTAATAGAGCCTGTCTAATGTAATGTTTCTGAAAATACTGATGTGTTTTGTGTTTCCCCTCCCACAGTATCGCATGCCATCCTATCTGCATGTCATGGCCTTCTAATGCTAACAATCTCCTATTCCTTAGGTGTATCCATTCTTTTATCCAAGCAGATGTTGCCGCTTGGTGATATTTGTTGTGATTCAGCATCAGCCTGTGGTTTTGGCAGCTGAGTCAGACAATTCTGAAGAGGAGGAGGAGGAGGGGTTTGGAGAGCCTTTGTTTGCAGAGGAAAGTTCTGATGCACCACAGAGCTCTCAGCCAGGCCCCTCCCATCTTGTTCCTCCTCAGACCCAGCTGTGTGAGCCTGAAAGATTGAAAGAAGACGATCCACAGATGGCTTTGTTCAGGGACACTCAAAGCAGGAGGCAGACTAGCAGAAGTGAACAAAGAAAAGCAATGAGGCACCTCGAGAGAAGGCAAAGAGAAGCCATGCCTTGAGATTGCTGTTTAAAAGGGCAATGTGTGGGAGGTGCTGGTTGCTGAAGGCAACCGTTTGAAGAGCTTCTGATATAGTCTCGGTCTGTATTTGTTTAACTGTTTTGAACAGTTTTGTTTAGTTTTTGCAAATAAATTTGGTTGGCTTAATTCCAGCCTATTGAATATAAAAAAGGGGTTGTCCCTGACATTCCAACAAGGCCAGTCGTAGGCTGGAACAGAACAATATTTTTCCCAATTTGGAAGTTCAAATCCTCCTCTTTCCTTTGCATCTTGTAATAATTTGAATTTAGTTCTCGGTTTTCTCCCTTGCCAAATAAATTTGGATATATTTTTGTTTAAATTTTCAAAGAAGTCTTTACCTAATTTAATTGGTATGCATTGGAATAGGAAAAGTAGTTTAGGGAGTACATTTATCTTAATTGTTGCGATTCTCCCCATGAAGGAGACCTGCAAATTATTCCATCTATCTAAATCCACTGTAATTTGGTCTATTACTTTATCATAGTTTTCTCTTTTAAGTGTGATGCATCTTGCCGTCAATTTAATCCCCATGTACCTTACTTTTTTAGTTATTTGAATGTTAACTGTTTCTGCTAGCTCGTTTTCTTGTAGTTTGGTCATATTCTTAACTAGCATTTTGGTTTTTTTCTTTGTTAATCTTCAACCCCACTATATCTCCATAGTTTTCCAAAACCTGTAATAGTCTTGTACCGGACTCTAGGGGCTCTTCCAAAATAAAGACTAAATCTTCTGCTTTGGCCTGTAATGTAAATATCTCTTTCTTAGTTTCTAAGCCTTTAATCAGTTTATCTTTTCGGATTATTCTTGTTAAAACTTCTAGAGAGACTTCCGGGTGGCAAGGCTCCGTTGCCGGCAGCCATTTAGGCTGTCAGCCCCGTCGCTCCGTAGAACCGCCAAAAACAGTGACGATCAGCTGTTTTGGCGGCTCGGAAGCCCACTCCTTGGGAGAAGAGGAGGGGATGAGCGCCCAGGCAGGGGTAGAGCTCTCCCAGACCGCCAGAGTTGAAACTCTGGTGGTTGAAGGATTGAGCCCCCCTGAAGCCTGAGTTTGCTCTGGACCTCGGGACGCCTCTGCTCCAGGGCTTTGGAGCAGAGTAGGATGCAGCAACCATCCCTGCCAGTGAGAGTGAACTTTGGATTACTTGGATGCAGGCAGAGCTGTACAGGAGAATTATGTGAGAGCAAGTATATGATCTTTAACTCAGTGGATTTTGTGGAGATTTTTAAAAATGAAAGTGTGCAACAGAATTGAGTGGGTGAAAATGGCTGCCAAATCATCTAAAGTTCCCAGAAGCACGGGGGCTTCCCCGGTGCAGCAATCTTCGTTACAGGCTTTAATGCCCCCCCCTTGCACCTGCACCTGCACCTGCACCAGCTTTGACAGTAAAAGATTTGCAGGATGTTTTGCAAGAGGCTTTGAAAAAGCAATCCCAACAATTAGATGAACTTATGGAGGAGACGCTTACAGAAATGAGGGCAGACATCTTACTTGCATTTCAAGGCATGGCCGTTTGTACTGAACGTTTGGATGAGAGAGTGGAAGAACTTAGCCAAAATAATATCAGATTAGATGCTAAAATGATGGATGCTGAAACTGTGATGGATAAGATTGATGATGATTTAACCTTGGTGCAGTACCACGAGATGGAGTTCGCCGTGAGAATCAGAGGTTTAAAAGAGGATTCTAAGGAAAATTTGAAAAAAGTAGTTTCAGAAGCCCTGGAAGGCGTTTTGGGGCATCCAGAAGAAGATATTATGGTGGATATAGATAAAATATTTCGTGTTAATTCATGGATTGCAAGACAAAGGAAATTACCCAGAGATGTGGTGGTTTATTTTACAAAGAGAGCAATTAGAAATGAGGTTATTCAAGATTTTTATAATAGTAAATTCGCAATTGCAGAGCAAGAAGTTTTAATTTTAAAAGAGATCCCTCCAAGAATTTTAAGGAGAAGGAAGGAGTTTGCTTTTTTGGCAGAAGAATTAAGAAGACGGGATATTCAGTTCAGATGGGAGATTCCAGTGGGTATGGTGGTGATGTTTGCAGGCACGAGACATCGTCTTCTTACAGTGTTACAGGCACGTGATTTCTATGCCAATATTTTAAAGGCAGTCCCTATACCACTTTTGGAATCTAAAAAGAAAAACGGTGAAGGAGAGTGTCAATCACAAAGTAAGAATGTACAAGGTGCTGAAGGAGTTATGCAGCTGAAAGATGGAGAATTCCAGAAAGTTACAGGAGTGGATCAAATTTCAGTATCATCGGAGGAGGTTAGAGACCAAAGAATGACACGTGCTGCTACTAGACGAATGAGACAAGAGCAAGATCAGCAGAGAGTTATGATGGCACCTCAAAAACTTACTTACAGTGAAGCAGTGGGAGGAGCGCGACCAAAGAGAGTGCAGGTGATTTTGGAAGAGGCACTCCAAAAGCTTCAGGTCGCGAAAGATGGCGACAAAGCTTCTAACCTGGAATTTTAATGGCTTAAATTCACCACATAAGAGAAAGAAAGTATTTCAATATCTAAAGCAATTTAAAAATGATGTTATTTGCTTACAGGAAACACATATTAGAGCGACGGATCAAAAGTATTTGGTAAACTTGAGGTTGGGTACACAGTTTATTGCTTCTGCGACTGATAAGAAAAATGGAGTGGTTATTTACGTTAAGAATACTTTGACAGCGACTTTAATTGAAGCAGATAAACAAGGAAGATATGTTATGATTGAACTATTAATAGAAGGCAAGAAAACGCTTTTGGTTGGACTATATGCTCCTAATCAACAACAAGGAAATTTTTACAGTTTATTACACAGCAAGATCATTCAGTGGGATTATAAATCTTGTATTTTATGGGAGATTGGAATGGTGTTTTGAATGTACAAATGGACAAGGGAGGTCTTTTTAAAAGCATCCCAAGTCATGCTAAACTGCCTAAATCCTTTTTTGAGATGAAGGATGACCTGGAATTGAGCAATGTTTGGAGAGAAAGGAACTTGCAAGAAAAAGACTTTACTTTTTTCTCCGACAGGCATCAGTCTTTTTCTAGGATTGATTTTGTATTAATTACTAATGATTTTTTTCTAGGATTAAGAAGATCAAGATTTGTCCAAGAACTATATCTGATCATAGTCCAGTATGGTTAGAGATAGAAAAAGATAATAGAGATAGATGGTCTTGGTGTTTAAATGAAAATTTGTTTAGATACCAGGAAAATGTGGAAGAGTGTAAAAAACAGATGAAGGAATTTTTTAAAATTAATATGCATAAAGGTACTTCTATTGAGATGGTTTGGGATGCAAGTAAAGCTTATATGAGAGGTGTATTAATATATTTGAACAATAAACATAGACGTAAATTGGAATTTAGGAGGAAAGATTTAGAGGATGAAATTAAGGAAAAAGAAAAGGCTTTAATTTTGAATCCATCTGATGGGAAGATCAAAGTGGTAATTACTTTATTAAGGGGTCAGTTTGATAAGTTAATGGCAGATCAAGTGGCAACTAACTTACGGTATGCTAGACATAACACTTTTTGTAATGCTAATAAACCAGGTAGATGGTTAGCTTACTTGTTAAGGAAGAAGCAAAGGGCTTCTAATATAGATAGAATAGAATATACGGGTAAAGTAGTGTACCAGCAGAGTCTTATTAAAAAGTCTTTTGTTGATTTTTATTCTAAGCTGTATGCTAGACATAAGATTAGAGATGTAGATATAGATGATTATTTGACAAAAGCTAATATTCCTGTTCTTACACAAGAACAAAAGGAAGGGTTGAATCAATTGATAACTGATGAAGAAATTCTTTTAGCAATCAAACAATTAAAAGTGGGTAAAGCGCCGGGTACTGACGGTTTGACTGCCGTGTATTATAAAAACTTACAGTTAGAAATGGTGAAACCTTTAAGGGAATTGTTTAAGACAATTCAAATGGGAGGAGGGGTACCTCCATCCTGGAAGACTGCTTTTATTTCCTTGATTCCGAAGGAAGATCAGGATGCTACCCAAGCTAAAAATTATAGGCCAATATCGCTTTTGAATACTGATTATAAGATATTTGCAAAAATCTTAGCTAATAGATTAATGAGGGTAATACAACAAGTGATTTATGGTGATCAAACTGGATTTATAAGTGGTAGACAAATGAAGAATAATGTGAGACATATTGTAGATTTATTGGAATTTTTGGAAAGAAACAATCAGGTCCCCACTGCATTGATCTTTTTGGATGCTGAAAAAGCCTTTGATCAATTGGATTGGCAATTTTTGATGAAAGTATTAGAGAAAATGGAATTTGGGGACAAATTTTTACAACCAATTAGGGCAATATATCAAAAGCAAACAGCCCGTATAATAGTTAATAACAGTTTGACTGAATTATGTAATATTGAAAAGGGCACAAGGCAGGGGTGTACGTTGTCACCTCTATTATTTGTTTTAACATTGGAAATATTACTGATTAAAATACGTGACTCAGAAAAAATTAAGGGAATTCAAATAAGAGATCAGGATTATAGATTGAGGGTGTTTGCAGATGACCTGGTTGTTACAGTAACTCAGCCAGATTATTCAGTTGTAGAATTGATGGAGATAATAATGCTATATGGGAAAGTTTCTGGGTTTAAGATCAACATACAAAAAACTAAAATATTGTCTAAAAATATGACAGTATCACAAAAGGCTGTTTTAGAAGAGCTAACGGGATTTGAAATAGTTAAAAAGATTAAATATTTGGGGATATATCTGTCAGCCTCAAATGTTAAGTTATAGAAAAATAATTATGAAATGTTATGGGGAAAAATACAAAAAGAATTAGATAGTTGGAAAAATTACAATTATCCTTATTGGGAAGAATTGCAGCAGTGAAAATGAATGTTTTGCCAAAATTTTTATTTTTATTTCAAATGATACCTATACTTAAAAAGGATTTAAATTTGGAGGAATGGCAAAAAGGAATTAATAAATTTGTATGGGCAGGGAAAAACCCACGAGTTAAATTTAAGATAATGCAAGATACACGTGAAAGAGGTGGTCTTAAAATGCCTAATTTTAAATTATATTATGAGGCTGCTGCTTTGTCAGCGATAAGTGACTGGTTTAATTTAACACAAGGGAGATTATTAAATCTTGAGGGTCATGATTTGTTATTTGGTTGGCATGCATATTTATTGTATGATAAGAAGGTGGATAATGTGTTTAAGATACATATTTTAAGGTATGCTCTGTTGCGAGTTTGGAAAAAGTATAGACATAAGTTAAATTATAAGATACCCATTTGGGCAATACCTAAACACGCAATAGAAAATATAAATGTGGGATTTAAACATGATGAGACTACATTATGTAGTCTTATTTAATTCTTTTTTAATTTTTGTATTTTGTATTTTTATGTGCCCTGTTCACTGCCCTGAGTCCTTTGGGAGAAGGGCGGTATATAAATATAATAAAGATAAAGAAGATAAAGATATAAGGAAATCTTAAGTTTAGAGAGGAATGTATGGCAATTAAAGCCATATAATATTTTAAAAGAAGAAAAGATTGTACAAACTTGGTTTCAGTATGGGCAACTACAGGCTAGATGGAAAGAGGACCAGAAAGTTAGTTTTTCGACGATTGATTTAAATTTGGTAAAACAAATTAGAGATCAAGGTCAAGCACATATAAAAGGATATATAATGCTTTGATAGAAATTGATTCAGAAACGGAACTTGTTAAAGACTGTATGATAAAGTGGGCTCAGAATTTTCAAGAGGTTATAACAATGGATACTTGGGAAAAGATCTGGGTTAGAAATGTAAAATTTACACAGGCCCAAAATTTAAGAGAGAATTTTTATAAAATGTTTTATAGGTGGCACTTAGATCATAAAAAATTAGCAAGTATGTATCCGAACTGCCAGCCCAAATGTTGGAGGTGTGGTTGTGAGGATGCAATGTATTTTCATATATGGTGGACTTGTAAAAAGGTTAAAGCTTTTTGGATTAAAATTTGGTGGAATATGCAAAAGATATTTAAGAAAAGGATAAAGTTTTCTCTGCAATTGTTTTTATTGGGTATTATTACAGATACTACTGTTATAGATACTAAGTTGATGTTGAATTTAATTATGGCAGCGAGACTTTTAGTAGCGCAATATTGGAAGAAGGAAGAACTGCCAACTATAGAAGAGTGGACTTTAAAAGTTTCTAACTTGGTGGAAATGGCAAAGATTTCAGCACATTTGAAAGACCAATTGCAACAGAGATACATTGTGGAATGGAGGAGATGGATTGAATATATTCAGAATAAATATGGGACTAAAAAGTTTCATTTAGCATTTGAATAAGTAGTGGATCTGTATGATGTATAACTAGTTAGGAGTTATTTTATTAATATTTTGACGATGGAGAGTTAAAGTGCGACAGAACTTAATGTCTTATTGTTGCTAGCATATTTTAGATTATGCTTGTTTGTATTTTTATACCCTGTATTCAGCTCTGGGAAGTTGGGGAGGGGGGAGGGTAGGGTAGGGAGGGGTTGGGGAGAGGGGAGGGGGAGGAGGGGGGGTTGTATTTAAAAATGTATTGTAAAACTTTTCAATAAAAAAAAACTTCTAGAGAGAGTACAAATAATAATGCTGATAGTGGGCAACCTTGTCTTGTACCTTTTTGTATTTGGAAACTTTTTGTTATAATTACTTTTGCTTCTTGTTTAGAATAAATTGCTTTGTACATGTTTATCAACCTTTCCCCAAATACCATATGTTTAAGTTGTGTCAACATGAAATCATATTTGACATTGTCAAATGCTTTCTGCGCGTCGACGAAGATCAATGCCATTTGTTTTTCATTATGCAATTTGTAATATTCTAGCATATCTAATATGATCCTAACATTATTTATTTATTTATTATTTATTTATTTTAATTCCATTTATATCCCGCCCTTCTCCGAAGACTCAGCGCGGCTTACAATCTTAGCAGTAGCCTTCATTCTATGTATATGCCTGCTTATTAGGGCTTTCATACACCCCCCAAGCGGCATTATTACAAAGTCAACTTAATTGCCCCCAACAATCTGGGTCCTCATTTTACCTACCTCAGAAGGATGGAAGGCTGAGTCAACCTTGAGCCTGGTGGGATGCGAACCTGCACTAATTGCAGGCAGCTGGTGTTACTTAAGGAGGCATTAGCCCACTGCTCCACCAAGGCCTCTTGGGCAAGAAACCGTTTTGATCAGTATGGATAAATTCAACCAAGCATATTTTTAGTCTTTCTGCCATTATTGTCATAAAGATCTTATAATCCATATTTAATAAGGATATAGGCCTATAATTTTTAATGAGAGTTAAGTCTGAGTTTTCTTTAGGAATTAACGTAATGGTTGCTTCTTTCCATGAGTTTGGGATCTTTGCTACTTTTAATACTTCATTAAATGTATCCAATAAAGTTGGTCCCAACAGTTCTTGAAGATTTTTGTATAATTCAGACGGTAGTCCATCAGGGCTGGGAATTTTGTTATTTTTTCATTTTTTAATTGCTTCCATAATTTCCTGAAATGTTATATCCTTGTTTAATATATTTTGGAATTCTTCCGGGATCTTTGGCAGATCAGCATTCATGAGGTATTGTAGTATTCTTCCCTCACTAATCTTTTCACTGTCTTTATAGAGGCTTTTATAGAATTCATACATCACGTTTTTTTCTTCATTCTGGTATACCATCTCCCCCACTTCATTGCATAGTTTACTAATCCATCTTTTATCTTTTTGTTTTTTCATTCTATAGGCCATCTCCCGGGTTTATTTGCCTGTTCAAAAAAATTTTGTCTGATACTTTTTATTTTTTGTGCCAGTTCTTCTTTTTCTATAATGTTCAATTTATGTTTATTTAGATCTGGTTGTCGTTTTAAATCCCTACATTGTGGGGTTTTTTTGTAGTTCTGTTTCCAGTTTTTTGTATTCTTCCTCTAAACTTTTTTGGTACTGCCTTTTTTTAAATTTTCATTAGCCATGTATGCAATTGCAGTTCCTCTCATAACTGCCTTGGCCGTATCCCATAGATTTTGAGTATTAGTCTCCTCTTTCTTGTTTATCTGGAAGAATATCTGCATTTGTTCTTCCATCTTATACTTAAATTCTTTTTGATTTAAGATTGCCTTTTTTAAGGCCCACCTCCTTGTCTAATGTCCTTTCCATTTGATTATAATAGGATTGTGGTCTGCCCATGTATTAATATCTATTGTTACATTTTCTACATCTGAATTTAATTCTTTCGTTGTCCAGACTATATCAATTCTAGACCACGATTGGTGATGCCCTGAATAATATGTGAATTGCTTTATATTCAAATTTCTCTCCCTGCAACTATCCTGAATGTTAAGTTCCACTGCCATTTTTAAAAAAGTACCAGGTAGTATTATTCTCGTTCTTTTCCTTGCATTCTCACTTTTATAGTCTAGTTCTCTATCTACAATTGCATTGAAATCGCCAATTAAACAAATATTCTCATTTTCGATATCACCGATAACCTTATGTAATTTCTTGTAAAGTTGTCTTTGTCTCTTGTTGGGGGCATAAATTCCTACCAGGCCAACTTTTTTTTTATTCAGGGAAATTTCTATTATCAGTATTCTACCTTCTTCATCCTGATAAATTTGTTTTGCTGGAATTTTTTCCTTAACATATATTACTATTCCTCCTTTTTTCTGCTGTGAGAATGATACAAATTTAGTTCCTAACTTGGGGTAGTTTAATAGATCTTGGTGCTGGTTCTTTATATGTGTTTCTTGTAAGATTATTATGTCTATGTTTTTCTTAGTAAACTTGTTCAAAATTTTATTTCTTAGTTTAAACCATTTACATTTAGTGATAGTACCGTTAGTTCTTCTGCATTACTGCCTATATTTTGATCTTGTCGCTCTCGTCGGTCTGTCTTCTTTAAATTCTTTGAGTCTGCTTTCGTCGTCATTGCCATAGTTCATTTTTCCCCCTCTCAATTTCCCATTCTTTGCTTTGTGATTCTCGTGCCTTTCTATTATGTCTTTCTGTAATGTTCTCTTCTCTTGTTTCTCTTTCTTCTAATTCATCTTCGCTACCTAGATATTGCTGAAAAAACTCTTCTGCTTTGTTTATCGTATCCAGCCTGTATCTTTTATCTTGCCAAGTCACCAGGATCCCTTCCGGCATCAGCTACCTAAAATTGATGTTTTGTCTTATTAGTTTTGATGTGATGTGTTGATAGGGCCTTCTTAGATCTCTTACCCTCCTGGGGACTTGTTTAAGAACTGTTAGTTGTTTTTCTCTGTATTCAATCAGGTCATCTCTAGTTCTGTGCAAGATCTCGTCCCTGATTGACTTCTTGACAAATCTAATATGCACTTCCTTAGATAAGTTGTTTCTTCTTGCATAATTTTCGTGAATTCTATATACAGTATTTCATCCATCTCATTTGCCATCCCATCTTTCCTGATTCCTAAAGCTGTCACTAACATGTCCATCATCATTTCTGGGAGGTCCTCCCCCTTCTCTTCTTCCATGTTTTGAAAGCATAAGTAGTGGTCTGCGTTCTCTGTCTCTAGCAAGGTAACAGTTTTTTCTAATTCTTTCTTTGCTTGTGAGAGCTTTTCATTCATTTCATCTACTCTTCTTTCTTCCTTATTCATTCTGTCTTCCATTTCTAATAGTTTCTGTTCATTTTTCAGTATTTGTTGTTGGAAGCATTCGAATTTCCCATCCATTGCTCCCATCTTCTCTTTAAGTTCTCCAGTATCATTCCTTATTTCACCTATTTCTTTTTTCAAGTCTTTGTGGTTTCTCAACATAACCTCTTGCATAGATTGTAACATTGATTGTAGGTCTTTGAGTGAGCCTACTCTCTCCCGTGGCATCATCTCTTCTATTGATCTTTGCCCTGCTGGGCTTAGTTCTGCCGATGTAGCTTGGGTTATCTGCCTTCTTCCAGTCCCACCTCTTGTTAGGTTGGGGATGCTTGGCATCTTTCGGAGTGACGTGAACCAGCCCTCCTGCTTATGTACAATCTTCATCTTTCCCTCCACCACACCTGAAAGATTTGTTATTCTTCTAATATTATAATCACTGATACCTTATATCTTAACAATATTATGTTCTGTTACTAATACAATATAAAACCTCTAACACTGGCACTTCTAATATACAGTAATTAACAGTCTGATATATTTATCGATTTCAAATGTTAATATTACACTGCAATTCTGATTTATCTAAATAATAATATATAATAATAATATAACAATTAGTTAGCCTAAATATTATAACAAATATTTAATTCATTGGCAATACAGTCCAAGTTTTACAATTAAACTCTGGACAGTTATAGGTGTTCAGCAAGGTAGACAAGTAAATGGTTTTTCTCACCCTGTTTAAATTTTCACCCTTTTGTTCTTATTTGGTCTTTTCCAGTTCAATCATGTAATAGGTTATATTCAATTAATTCTTATTTGCATAAACCCTCAGTTCAGTTACAGCTTATTTTCAGAGCAGTTTTAGAGCAGTTTCTTTACATTATTTCTGTGTGTATTTTCTTCCTAACTTGTGTCTCCCTTCCCTCATTTAATACTAATTAGTCTTCAGTTCTTATTCAAAATGTCTGCTCTCTCTGTTCAGTCACCACTTTCACTTTTCAGATTTTTAACTTTCTTCTTAGCTTTGTTGAAAGAGCCCAAAAAAGAAACCACCCTTAGTCGTTAATCCTTTATAGCTTATAAGTCCGTTGCTTTAAGGTAAAACCTCTTTCCCCCGGGACTCCTTACCACCGCTATCTCGCAGGGGAGGTAGTTTTACCCCTTTCGTTCTGGGGTTTCCCTTCTTTTCTTCTTCAAAGTTCTCTGGAATGGTTTTACACTCTGGATCACTTGCAAAGGATTGCTGGGTACTCACGCCACCAGGTTTGTTGTATCATTCTTCCGCTAGATCACCACTATTCTTGTCCAGCTGACAGCTGTCACTTCTTCGTGGCCAACATTCTGGACTGTCTCCTTCTCCCACCCGAGTCTTCCAAGGCTTTCCTGCTTCTTAGGGTTCAGACTGCCGTCCAGGACTGTTCTGCTGGGCGCCTCCCTTTCCAATCTCCCTCTGAGAGATCTGTGGCTTTAAAAAGTCCACCAAGCACGGGGAGGTGGCTGTGGAATCAGTGCACTTATTTGGAGCGCCATCTCAACACAGCCATTCCATTTGACAACTCAACTTATTCCCCCAAATGGAAACAAATTCTTGAGGGATCTTCTTCCTATCCTGTAAACAAGAACAACATCCTCAAAATGGCAGAGCCAAGAACAATCTAACTAGGATGCTCTGTATCTGCTTCTGGATTATTTTTATGGGAATCTCTCATAAAACCAAGTTATAATTGTCCATAGGCAGGCACATCAGGGCTGCATCTGACCCCAAGCTGCTTATTTGAACTTCCAGTGCAAGAATAATTGTATGGTGTATATGGCAATAAAATTGTTTTTCCTTGATGATGGTGGTGATGATCCAGTCAAAAGTATATTGAAAGAAAAATCACATTTTTCAATTATTTTAGTAAGATTCCAATATTTAAAATAGAGCAAAGCTAAACGGTATTTTTATTTAGAGTGGAACCTGGATTAAAATACTAATTATATTGCAACATAATTATTTACACAATGAATATAAGTACAGGGTAATAAAAAATGATTAGAAACAAATGAGAATATCGAGTTGTAATTAACCAAGAAAGACACATAATCAAGTGAGATGATGATGATGATTGATTATGATGATTTGGACTGTTCAGAGTGATGTTCATGAAGTTAACATTTCATTTTCAGAGAAAAATTACATAGATTTTAATATAGCTCTTGAGAAAGTAAAGTCTACTACTTATTTTTTAACAATAATTATGGGGAAGAGAATTGTGTTTCATTGCAAAGGAAATGTTGATTATCTAAGAATTTATTCCAAAAAAGTCTTCAAGGTAAAATGGTGCTAAATGGATCAAATCCCCAAAGAAGTACATCATCGATTCTAATTCATTCTTTGAGCAGCAAAATGAGGAATTAATGACAACCACACAGGGTGGTAGGGGAGTTCAGTTTCAATTCAATTTGAGTGGCTGCCACAAAGAAAAGGGGATCAACCTATTTTTCAATGGACCAGAAGGCAAGACAAGAAACAATGGACGGAAACTAATCAAGGAGAGTAACCTGGAATTAAGGAGAAACTTCCTAACAGAACAATTAACCAGTGGATCAGCTTGTCTTCAGAAGTTCTGGGTATTCCATCACTCGAGGCTTTTAAGAAGAACTGGACAGCCACTTGTCTGAAAGGATGTCTTGCTTGAGCAGGGGTTGGACTAGATGACTTCCAAGGTCTCTTCTTCCAACTCCATTATTCTGTTTTTTGTTTTTATAGATATATAATTCTTTTCCACAAAGAATGTAGTTATCATGGAGGGAAGAAGAAATATGGATGTTTCCAGAGATAATCACCAATTCTAGAATTGCTAATACAGAATTGGATTAATCAATTGTTTGACTTAAAAGTCTACAGAAGTTGGTCTATTCATTTTTCTCTATTATGATTGGAGTGAAATCATTCAAAAAAGGCAATTGTAATATCATGTCTTATTACCCCAGACTTACCTCTTTTTTAAAAAATAAAATCTTTACTGCTGATATCTATGTTTTCATAATAATCATTATTCAGCAACTGAAGTAACACCTGTCATTCACAAGAACTATGTCATTACTCAATATGTATTGTCTAAAATATTATGTTTAAATGTGTTTACATAGTATTAAACCTGGTTTTCTATTTCTTGGAATTTAAAAAGAAGCAGACAATCAAGAAAGTTTCTATTATTTGAAAATAAGTCTTTTACTTTGGGATCTTTGACAACAAAAACAAAATTCTAGACAAAAGGATTGGCTTATAAAGAGAGAAGGGCAGATTCTGTCCACTGCCTTTTGTTCATTTAGATGTATGTAGCCATCTCCATCACAGGTCATCTTCATCTGACAGAGCATCAAGGTAATCTGTATCTACATATAAGAGAAATCCTGAAAACAGACTGTCTGCCCATGTGGGATCAGAAAAGAGGCCATTTTGGTCAGTGTAGAAAATCTCAAGCCACACCTCATCCTCAGGCTGAAGATAAATCACAGTTGACCCAGATGCCACATCGTGGTTTCCTGTGTTAGCATCAAATGTTTTTATCCGGAACTTTCCATTATGAACAAGGCCAATGGCAAGATGTTTATTTGCCAGTGTAATGTCATAGGAGAAATAATAAATCCCTGGAATGGCACAAATGAATTTTCCTGTTGAAGGATTATAATGTCCCCCTTCATTAAAAAGGACTTTGTTAAATATGATTGGCAATCTTTCCTCTGGGTAACTTGTAGTAATACCAACAGAGAAAGCTGATCTCAGCATGATTTGCCCACATTTACAGATTCCCGGTGGACCTGTTTTTCCTCTTTCACCTTTTTCCCCATTTGGTCCTGCTGGACCAAGAGGACCTATGTCACCTTTACTTCCTACTAATCCAGTAGGCCCTCTTTTGCCAGGCTGCCCTTGGTCTCCTTTGTCTCCAGTTTGTCCTGCAGGACCCATCTTTCCTCTTAAACCTAAGAGAAAGGAAATCATTTTAATCATACCATTATGTTATAAAGTATTATTAAAGACAAGGTAATAATTCTCTTTGGCAGGGAATGATGCATTTGGTTCCACTAGGACCAGTGTAACCTAGTTACACCTTCTCTCTCTTACTGAAGGCATTGTATGGACTTCTTGACTGATGAAAGCTATAATAGACGGAGGAGGCCAAAACCTACAGTACCCATCTTGTGAGGACCCACAGCATATGGAAGATGGTGACTATGAGATAAGTAAAGAGAAAAGAGCATGTACTGATGAAGAGCATTCAAGAAGGAAAAAGAAGAAGTTTGTGTGATTGCAATGGAAGGATGTAATTTGTGGAGGACATGTAGTCCTCATTGTACTACCACTTTCAGCAACCATTCAAAGTTATGATGGTGTTAAATGACGTGGAACCTGGTAGTTCAGGGGTGTCAAACTCGCCATATCACATGATGTGTTGTGATGTATCACAACTTTTTTCCCCTTGCCGGAGCTGTGGTGGGCGCGGCTTCCACTTGACACATATGGACTGCAGGCCAGCAGTTTGACACCCCTGTTATAGTTGTCACTATTGCAGCATCCTCACAGGCACTTGATTGCAATTTGGGCACTTGGTGACCTGCTTGCAACTGTAACATTGCAATATTCCACAGTCATGTGATCATCATTTGCCATCTTTACTGCCAATTTCTGACATGCAAAGTCAATGGGGACGCCAGCAGAAATTTACAAATTGTGGTCTCATGACCATGGGACACTATAATCATGTGAGATTTGCCTAATGATGGCAACTGATACTTTTGCAACTACCATTGTAATTGGGTGCAGTCACATGACAGTGCACTTTATGACTGAGTTGTTTAGCAATGGAGTTTCTGACCCTAATTATCATCAATAAGCAACGACTACCTGTACATGAATATATAAAAAGAAGTGGAGTAGCATTATTTGGAATAGAAAAGCTAAAGTGTATGTCAGAAAATATCATCTACAAGGTGTCATCTGATCATTAGTAACCAATCATTAGAATTTCTAGAACACAAAAATAATAAATTCCAAGAAAACAAATCAAACAAAGAGGTAGGGAGTGATGAGGAAAAAGAAAAAAATCAAACAACAATCAGGAGATCCAAGAAACATACTTACGGACAGATGTAAAAGTCTTAAATGTTTATATACTAATGCTCAAAGCTTGGGGAATAAACAGGGTGAACTAGAAGCAATAGTAAACGAGGGTGGGTGTGACATAGTTGGCATTATAGAAACCTGGTGGGACGAAACCCATGACTGGAATGGATTGATGGATGGATCCAAATTGTTAAAAAAAACAGGTCTACAAAAAGAGGAGGGGGAGTTGCACTATATCTAAGAGAACACTACATATCTACAGAAATGCATATGATCAAAGATAAAAGCCTCCAGAATGTATATGGGTCAATATAAAAGGGGGAAAAAGTGACATTGCCATAGGGGGTCATACAACCAATCAACAGGCCACCCAACTAATCAAAAGAAATAGATGGACTCTTTGCCAACCAGTTAACAAGTGTATGTAGGAAGCATACCACAGTAGTAACTTCAACTACCCAGATATCAGCTAGGAGACAAACTCTGCAGTGAGCGGGAAATCAAATAGATTCCTAACCAACCAAGCAGACATGTTTTACATTTAGGTAGGAAAAATCAAAGATATAAGTACAGATTAGATGAGACCTGGCCCAAAAACAGTAACTGTGATAGGGACCTTGGAGTCCTAGTGGACAATCACTTGACTATGAGCCAGCAATGTGCAGCAGCAACCAAAGAAGCTAATACAGTCCTGGGTTGTATAAACAGAGGCATAGAATCAAGATCACATGAAATATTAGTACCGCTTTATAAACCCTAGTGAGACCACACCTGGAATACTCCAACCAATTGTGTTCACCATAGTGCAAAAAAGATGCTGAGACCTTGGAAGAAGTTCAGAGAACAGCAACTAAGATGATCCAAGGCCTGGAGACTAAAATATATGAAGAATGGCTGCAGGACTTGGTTTTGGTTGGTCTAAAGCAGGGGTAGGCAACCTTGGCTCTTTTATGACTCATGGACTTCAACTCCCAGAATTCCTGAGTCAGCACAGCTGACTCAGGAATTCTGGGAGTTGAAGTCTATGAATCATAAAAGAGCCAAGATTGCCTACCCCTGGTCTAAAGAAAAGAAAAAATATGGGTGACATGATAGCAGTATTCCAATATTTGAGAGGCTGCCGCAAAGAGGGGGTAACGTTATTCTCCAAAGCAACAGAGGGCAGGACAAGAAACAATGGTTGGAAACTGATCAAAGAGAGAAGCAACCAGGAATTAAGGAGAAAGTTACTAACAGTAAGGACAATTAACCAGTGAAACAGCTTGCCTTCAGAAATCGTGGGCACTCCATCACTGGAAGTTTTTAAGAGGAGACTGGACAGTCACTTGTCTGAGATGGTAAAGGTTCTCCTGCTTGAGTGGGGAGCTAGACTAGAACACCTCCAAGGTCCCTTCCTATTCTATTCTATTCTATTCTATTCTATTCTATTCTATTCTATTCTATTCTATTCTATTCTATTCTATTCTATTCTATTCTATTCTATTCTATTCTATTCTATTCTATTCTATTCTATTCTATTCTTCTGATTGCTGTAGGTATATGAAAGTAGGAATCAACTTTAGGTTTATGAAAGTGCATGTTATGCTCCAATGAATAGCAATAATAGAAGAAGCAGGATGAATAGGGGGAGAGATTTGTAGCTTTCTATTGAACACACTCCAGGAAATTTTTCTGATTATATGAATTGTTGGGAAGGAAAAAGATCAGAGAGCACAAAAAAAGTGATTGAGTCATTTAGAGACTCAAGAATGAATAATAATGGTTTATAAGAACCAAAGAACTCTGTTTCATATATGTAATTAATAGATTACTGTTATGTATTGGGCTTAAGTATAACACCATGTGGTAAGCTGGAGCTAGCTAACAATGTGCAGTGACCTGGCCAAAAATCTGTTCACCCCGATGCTGCTGGAGTCAGTCTCCTACACTGAGCTTAAGAAGAAGCTAGGAGAACATTTCCAGCTGAAGATGTCGGTGATTGCTTGGCATTACAAATTCGAACAGCGAATGCAGCAGCCCAGTGAGATCGTGTCAGAATACATTGTGGCCTTGAGGCAGGCTGCATGCCTGTGTAAATTTGCGGACGTTGTAGAGCGACTGCGAGACCGGCTTGTCTGCGGCCTATGAAACCAAACGCTGCAGCAAAGACTGTTTGCTAGACCAAATTTAACCTTCACTGAAGCCCAGGGAGAAACCATGGCAGACGAAACCACCGGGGGTGCAGTCCAAACAGTCCAGCCTGCCAAAACAACAAAACATGAAGAAACAGTCCACCACAAGGATGCCAAATGCTCAGAGGAATCATCAGAGGAAGAAGATGCCGAAGTCAACAAGCTACACAAGCAGCCCGACACACAGCACCGCAAGCAGCAAGCAACAAGAGACTCCTTACAAGGCAGTTCTCTTACCTAGATGTAAAGGTTGTGGCGGCAGCCACCAACGCGCTGATTGCAGATTGCGGTCAGCCACGTGCAGGGCCTGCGGCAAAACCTTACTGCTAAGCTTGTAAGCCGCCCTGAGTCTTCGGAGAAGGGCGGGATATAAATGGAATTAAAATTAAAAAAAATAAAACCGGCCACATCGCAGCAGTTTGTAGAGTTCGCCAGAGGGACCGGCCACCGAAACACCAGTCGGAAGATCTGACCAGGAGAGGTACCGGGGCCCAGGGACCATTTAGTGTGGGGTTTTGTAAAAGCCGCAGAAGTGTATGCCGCACCGGGGCCCGACGCCCCCTCAAACCAAAATTTAAACTTCAGGTGGAGCTACAAGGCGTAAAATGGAGTTGGACACAGGCTCAGCTGTCTCCATTATTTCCCTGGACACATTTAATTTCGTGTGCAGTTGTAGTAGAAAATGGGCCAAGCTAAGGCCCTCCGACATAATTTTAACTGATTTTCAAAATGCTAAAGTCAAAGTTAAAGGGGAAGCCACCTTGGCTGTAAAATTTAAAGGGTTTTATGGACACCTGGATGTCATAGTAGTAGGGGGCCAGCGAACGAGTCTAATAGGACTCGATTGGTTTGATGCTTTAGGCATTCAAGTAACCGGTATCAACCGGACACAAGCTGCGAATCTAACGTCAGTTTGCGGGGACTTTGCAGACGTATTTGATTCAGCCCTAGGAACATACTCAGGCCCGCCTATTTCATTTAAGCTAGATTCTAGCATGGTCCCCATTAGGGTTAAGCCTCGAAGGGTCCCCTTTGCCCTCAAGCATAAAATTGACACAGAAATAGACAAGCTTGTAGAACAGGGCGTTTTACAACCAGTTGATGGTGGGGAGTGGGAAACTCCTATAGTCACACCACTCAAGGCCAACGGAGAAATTAGAATATGTGCAGACTATAAATGTACTATTAACAAAGCCCTTAAGCAATACCCTGTCCCAGTGGTGAACCACATTTTAGCTTCTTTGCAAGGGGGCACTATTTTCGCAAAGTTAGATTTGGCACAGGCCTATCAGCAATTGCCAGTCAATGAGGCCACAGCCGCAGCTCATGACTCACAGGGGGGCTTTCAAAGTGAAGCGTTTACAATTTGGGGTTAGTGTTGCTCCAGGCATTTTCCAGGGAATCATGGAACGCACATTTAAAGGCATTCAGGGTGTTTGCCCTTATTTTGATGATGTACTAATTGCTGGAGAATCTACAGAGGTATTAGCCAGCAGGCTCAGAGCTGTCCTACAAAGGCTGTGTGAAGCAGGCCTCAAATTAAAAAAGAGTAAATGTAGTATTGGGGTTTCTTAAACTGAATTTCTGGGATTTTGAATTGATGCTAACGGTATTCACCCTGCTGAGTCCAAAGTGAAGGCCATTCAATTGGCTCCTAGTCCTAAATCCAAAGGAGAGCTACAAGCATTCTTGGGCCTCCTCAATTTCTACCATGCGTTTCTGCCTAACAAGGCCACATTGGCAGAGCCTCTTCACAGGCTCTTAGATAAAAAAAGCTCCATGGAAATGGACCAGCATTCACGAGAAAAGTTTCCAGGACCTAAAGGCACTATTGTCAGTTAAATCTACTGTAAGTCATTTTAGGGAGTCTAAACCAGTCTGTTTAGCATGTGATGCATCTCCTTATGGGGTGGGGACAGTCTTGAGTCATTTAGAAAAGAATGGAACACAAGTCCCTATTGCATTTTATTCAAGAACACTGTCCTCTGCTGAGCGTAACTATGCTCAAATTGACAAAGAGGACTTAGCCATTGTAGCAGGAATTAAAAAAATCTATGACTATTTATATGGCAGGGACTTCACGGTCTTCACAGACCACAAACCACTGCTGGGACTCTTCACAAGAGACAAACAAACTCCCCACATACTTTCCCCAAGAATGCTGAGATGGTCTATTTTCCTGTCTGCATACACATTTAACCTGGTTCACAAACCCAGCAAAGAAATGGGCCATGCTGATTGCCTGAGCAGACTCCCACTGCCACTAACAGAACCAGACTCGGCCCCTGCAGCCAGAATTCTGTCCATTCAGGACATACCAGAATTTCTCCTCCAATCTGGGGACATAGCTGTATAAACAGCTACTGATAAAACACTTAGTAGAGTGCTTTCATGGGTACACACGGGGTGGTTAGATAAAAGCCCAGGCTCTGAGTTCCAGAGTTACTTTGTTAGAAGACACAAGCTATCAGCTCACAAGGGGTGCATCCTATGGGGGAACAGAGTCATAATTCCCTCATCACTGAGAGATAGTTTTACAGTCACTACATGAAGGCCATTCAGACATTGTCAGAATGAAAGCTTTAGCAAGAAGCTACCTTTGGTGGCCAGGTCTAGACAAGGACATTGAGGCACAGGTACATGGATGTTATACATGCCAGCAATCAAGGCCTGAAATGCCACATGCTCCAGTTCACAGGTGGGAGGAGACGCACACTTCCTGGTCTAGAATTCACATAGACTACGCTGGGTCCTTTCAGGGACAGCTCTTCCTCATAGTAGTAGACAGCCACTCCAAATGGCTTGAAGTAATCTCAGTTGCAAACATGACTACTGCTAGGACCATCCAGGTAGTGAGAAAACTCTTTGCCACACATGAGTTGCCAGATGTCTTAGTTTCAGACAATGGGCCCCAATTCACTGCTGCTGAATTTCAGGCCTTCCTAAGAGCAAATCTCATCAGACACACAACGTCTGCCACTTTTCACCCGTCCTCTAGTGGTCAAGCAGAACATATGGTGAGGAACACGAAGGAGTCACTTAAACGCATAGTAACAGGGGACTGGCATCACAGACTGGCAGATTTTTTACTTTGCCAGTGTTCTATGCCCTGCACTGCTACAGGCAAAAGTCCTACAGACCTTTGTTGGGGGAGGCGACTGATCACTAAACTGGACAGGTTGCATCCAGACAGAGTGGCAGTAGAAGCCTCTCGAGCAAAATCCCCAAGAGGGCTGCAAGTGGGCGATTGGGTATGGGCCAGAAACTATGGACATGGGAATCTGTGGGTTCCTGGTAAAATTACCAAATCATCTGGTCCCCTCTCTTACAAAGTGGGGCTGGAGGGAGGGCGAGTCGTCAGACGCCACATTGATCAACTCAGAAAACGGTTTCCAGAATGGTCACTAAGGGAGGACTGCATCATAAGTCCCTCCCAAAGTCCCCAAACTTGCAGCCAAGCCAGCCCACACATGGACTATCAAGACTCTTCCTTCATAAGCAATGAGGAATTGGGTGTAGAGGAGGGGAATCCAGAAGTGCAACATGGATCCCTGATGGAGCAAGCCAACCAGATTTTAACAACCGCTGTGCCAACTCTGCTGAACAATCTGACTCTGGGGTGGGCTGACCTGGAGAGGCCAGCCAGAGAGCACCTCATTCCTTTGACTCAAGTGCATTAAGGGACACTGGTCTGCCTGGCCCGATGGGTAAGCTGGTAGACCAGAAAGTGACTGGAACCCTGAAGCGTTCCACAAGGGCACGCAAGCCTCCTACTTATCTAGCAGATTATGTTGTAAAATAAAGGAACTATAATGTTGTCTGTACTGTTGACTTGTTGCTGTACTGAAACAATAATGGAACTATGATGTTGTTAACTGTCTAGTATGCTGTTAATGGAAGCCTATTCATTCTAGTGTTAAAATTGTGTAACTTGCCTAACTGTTGCTATATATGTTAAATCGTGTAACTTGTATTCTTTTGCTTATTTTTGCTATGATGTTGTTCGTTCTTAAATCATTAGATGAGTTAAGACAAGAAAACATAAGTTACTCTTGGTTTCAATATACTCAATTGAAAGCTAGGTGGAAGTCAGATCAAAAGGTTGGCATCACAATTATAGATCAAAATTTAGTAAAACAAATTAGAGATTTAATTTAATTTAATTTAATTTAATTATTTAATTTAATTTAATTTAATTTAATTTAATTTAATTTAATTTAATTTAATTTAATTTAATTTAATTTAATTTAATTTAATTTAATTTAATTTAATTTAATTTAATTTATTGAATTTATATACCGCCCTTTCCCGAAGGACTCAGGGCGGTTTACAGGGTATAATTTTTAAAACATTAATACAAAAATTAAGACCAATTTAAAAAAGATTAAACTAAGTCCCTGCAACATGTAAAACCCCAGTTAAAACCCCAATTAAAACTCAGCCTGAGCCGGAAAGCTCGAAGAGCCAGGTCTTCAGGTCTCGGTGGAATGATTTAAATTGTGCACATATAAAGAGGATATATAATGCTTTAATTGAATTGGATTCGGAAACGGAATTGGTAAAAGACTGTATGATAAAGTGGGCACAAAATATTCAGGAACCAATTTCGTTGGACACTTGGGAGATAAATTGGGTCAGAAATGTTAAATTTACTCAGGTCCAAAACTTAAGAGAAAAATGTTATAAAATGTTTTATAGATGGCATCTGGATCCCAAGAAGTTGTCTAATATGTATCCTAATTTACAGTCTAAATGTTGGAGATGTGGTAGTTTAGAAGCTACCTATTTTCATATGTGGTGGACTTGTAGAAATATAAAAGCTTTTTGGATCAAAATTTGGTGGAACATTCAAAAGATTTTTAAGAGAAAGATAAAGTTTTCTCCACAATTGTTTTTATTGGGTATTATTGTAGATTGTGATGTTAAAGAAACTAATTTGATGTTGAATATGATAACAGCAGCACGGTTACTGGTGGGACAATATTGGAAGAAGGATAGTTTGCCTACTATAGAAGAATGGGTTTCGAATCTTGCAGAGATGTCTAAGATTTCTGCTTATTTGAAAGATCATTCACAGGAAAGATATATTTCAGTTTGGAGGAGATGGATAGATTATATTCAGAACAAATATGGGACTAAAAAGTTCCATTTAGCTTATGAGTAGATTTTAGTGGGATATTGTTATTGGTACTTTGATTGTAGTTATGTTAAAGGGGAGTTAAAGCACATTATGAATTTGGTTAATTGTATATTTGCATAATTTATATTTAGAATATGATTATTATAACTATAATCCTGTATTTAGCTCTGGGAAGTGGGGGGGGGGAAGTGGGCGGGTTTGGGGTGGGGGGGATTTGGGGATATATTGTAAAACTTTGTTTTTGTAAAACTTTTTAATAAAAAAAAATTGTGTAACTTGCCTAACTGTTGCTATGATGTTAAATCGTGTAACTTGTATTCTTTTGCTTATTTTTGCTATGATGTTGTTCGTTCTAAGAGGGTAGGGGTGTTATGTATTGGGCTTAAGTATAACACCACGTGGTAAGCTGGAGCTAGCTAATGGCTCCCAGCTTAATGGAGTTTAATAGGGGTTTTATTTTATTCAAGGACTAAATTTAATTATTTTAATTGTTCTTAACTTTTGTAATTTGTATTGTTATTTTAAATTCCTTGTGAACCGCTCTGAGTTCTATGGGAGAAGGGCAGTATATAAGTCCAATAAACATAAACATAAACATAAAGGGGAATCCAGAAGTGCAACATGGATCCCTGATGGAGCAAGCCAACCAGATTTTAACAACCGCTGTGCCAACTCTGCTGAACAATCTGACTCTGGGGTGGGCTGACCTGGAGAGGCCAGCCAGAGAGCACCTCATTCCTTTGACTCAAGTGCATTAAGGGACACTGGTCTGCCTGGCCCGATGGGTAAGCTGGTAGACCAGAAAGTGACTGGAACCCTGAAGCGTTCCACAAGGGCACGCAAGCCTCCTACTTATCTAGCAGATTATGTTGTAAAATAAAGGAACTATAATGTTGTCTGTACTGTTGACTTGTTGCTATACTGAAACAATAATGGAACTATGATGTTGTTAACTGTCTAGTGTGCTGTTAATGGAAGCCTATTCATTCTAGTGTTAAAATTGTGTAACTTGCCTAACTGTTGCTATATATGTTAAATCGTGTAACTTGTATTCTTTTGCTTATTTTTGCTATGATGTTGTTCGTTCTTAAATCATTAGATGAGTTAAGACAAGAAAACATAAGTTACTCTTGGTTTCAATATACTCAATTGAAAGCTAGGTGGAAGTCAGATCAAAAGGTTGGCATCACAATTATAGATCAAAATTTAGTAAAACAAATTAGAGATTTAATTTAATTTAATTTAATTTAATTATTTAATTTAATTTAATTTAATTTAATTTAATTTAATTTAATTTAATTTAATTTAATTTAATTTAATTTAATTTAATTTAATTTAATTTAATTTATTGAATTTATATACCGCCCTTTCCCGAAGGACTCAGGGCGGTTTACAGGGTATAATTTTTAAAACATTAATACAAAAATTAAGACCAATTTAAAAAAGATTAAACTAAGTCCCTGCAACATGTAAAACCCCAGTTAAAACCCCAATTAAAACTCAGCCTGAGCCGGAAAGCTCGAAGAGCCAGGTCTTCAGGTCTCGGTGGAATGATTTAAATTGTGCACATATAAAGAGGATATATAATGCTTTAATTGAATTGGATTCGGAAACGGAATTGGTAAAAGACTGTATGATAAAGTGGGCACAAAATATTCAGGAACCAATTTCGTTGGACACTTGGGAGATAAATTGGGTCAGAAATGTTAAATTTACTCAGGTCCAAAACTTAAGAGAAAAATGTTATAAAATGTTTTATAGATGGCATCTGGATCCCAAGAAGTTGTCTAATATGTATCCTAATTTACAGTCTAAATGTTGGAGATGTGGTAGTTTAGAAGCTACCTATTTTCATATGTGGTGGACTTGTAGAAATATAAAAGCTTTTTGGATCAAAATTTGGTGGAACATTCAAAAGATTTTTAAGAGAAAGATAAAGTTTTCTCCACAATTGTTTTTATTGGGTATTATTGTAGATTGTGATGTTAAAGAAACTAATTTGATGTTGAATATGATAACAGCAGCACGGTTACTGGTGGGACAATATTGGAAGAAGGATAGTTTGCCTACTATAGAAGAATGGGTTTCGAATCTTGCAGAGATGTCTAAGATTTCTGCTTATTTGAAAGATCATTCACAGGAAAGATATATTTCAGTTTGGAGGAGATGGATAGATTATATTCAGAACAAATATGGGACTAAAAAGTTCCATTTAGCTTATGAGTAGATTTTAGTGGGATATTGTTATTGGTACTTTGATTGTAGTTATGTTAAAGGGGAGTTAAAGCACATTATGAATTTGGTTAATTGTATATTTGCATAATTTATATTTAGAATATGATTATTATAACTATAATCCTGTATTTAGCTCTGGGAAGTGGGGGGGGGGAAGTGGGCGGGTTTGGGGTGGGGGGGATTTGGGGATATATTGTAAAACTTTGTTTTTGTAAAACTTTTTAATAAAAAAAAATTGTGTAACTTGCCTAACTGTTGCTATGATGTTAAATCGTGTAACTTGTATTCTTTTGCTTATTTTTGCTATGATGTTGTTCGTTCTAAGAGGGTAGGGGTGTTATGTATTGGGCTTAAGTATAACACCACGTGGTAAGCTGGAGCTAGCTAATGGCTCCCAGCTTAATGGAGTTTAATAGGGGTTTTATTTTATTCAAGGACTAAATTTAATTATTTTAATTGTTCTTAACTTTTGTAATTTGTATTGTTATTTTAAATTCCTTGTGAACCGCTCTGAGTTCTATGGGAGAAGGGCAGTATATAAGTCCAATAAACATAAACATAAACATAAACTCAGACACCCTATCTTCCGTGCTGCTATTGGCTGCCCCTAGGTAGCAATCGGTTGCTTTAAACCTATTGGCTGCCGCCTAGGGGCCAGGCTATAAATTGCTGCAGGCTGCAGCTCAGTTCCCCAGTTCAGATCCTGCAAGCAAATAAACATGACCATTGCTGAACTCACTTGTCTTGTCTCCATTCCTGTGCAACGAACTCACTACATAACAATTACTATGGTCACATTTATTCAGCAATTGCTTAGGGCCCACACCCCAGTCTAGGCAGCCCTACTCTAGGGGGAAGCCAGGCAGCCTGACCCAGAGCCCAGTAAAGCAGAGACTCCCACAGCCCTCTCCCTGCCTTCTTCCAGCCCCGCAGCCCTCCCTAGAGGAGACCTGCCTCAGGTGGAGGACTGGAACATTGTTCCCTCCCCAGCAAGACCACCAGACCCCTCCCCCGCTTCCTGCTAGCCTAGTCTGGCAGAGGACAAAAGGCCTACAGCAATCCTTTGGCTGTGAGGAATTGGAGGCAGCAGAACCTGAAGGAGGGGGAGAAATGCAGCAGCAGCAACAGAGAGGCTTCAAGCCAGAAAGCTCTCTGATTTCTCAAGCTGAGAGGCCGGCTGAGAGCAGCAGACCAGACAGTGAGTTGAGCCAACCTGAAAGCTGAACGGAGGCCTGACCAGAGCAGAGACAAGCACCAAAGGACAGAAGGGAGCCGGCAAAGAAAACAACAAGAGGCCGGAGTGAAGGTATCAGTTAAGTTTGAGGTCCCAATAGGAAGGGAGGTAAGACCCCCAGTAAAGAATAAAAAGGAATTGGAGCTCAAAAACTAAAGAAAAATAGATGGAAGAAAAGAATAAATAAAACTAACATAATAGTAAGAAGGTTAAATAAATAACAAGGTAGAAGAATGAAACAGGCAGATAAAAGGATAGTAAAAAAACAGGCACAATTGCCTAGAACAGAGAAGGAAGAAACAAGGCTAACAGCAAAGCATATCCACCAACCAAAAAGAGGGATTTTCAAAAAACAAACTCATGGAAGAGGCGACTGATACTATTGTGGTATGTAATACATGTTCCATGTATGTGCTTATGCCCAAAGAACACCCAAATTATACATGCATTAGATGTAAACTATGTGAAAAAGTAAGGCACTTAGAGGCAACTCTAGCCAAACCCCAATCTACGAAAGAAAGCTATACCCAAACCAAACCAAATAATGAAAAAAGAACTCCCAGAAGATTTGAGGAAGACAAATAGAGGTATGTCACACATAGAAGGAAACACAATACTCAAAGAAAGAAACAGCATACAACTAACAAGACTCTTTTGCCCAATCCAACCTAATCAGAAGCAGCCCCATTAAAACTGAGCAATCGATTTCTCCCCTTAGATCAGGGGTGTCAAACTGCCGGCCCGTCAGCCAGATCGTCTTGATGAAACTATGCCCACCCCATTGTCTGCAATGGAAAAAAAGTCACAATACGTCATGACACATCATGTGATGTTGCGAGTTTGACACCCCGCCTTAGATGGAAACAACACAGACCTACAACCTCCCCCTCAAAGAAAACCTGCAGACACCTAGCAAAGAAACAACTTCAAATATCCCTTAAAAAGTCGCTTCAAATATCCCTAAAAACATCACATCAACAAACACACCTGAAATAAACAGAAAAGCACTCCAGACTGCAGCCTCCCAAAAAAAGGAAGGTGAGTGTTGGTAATAGGACATTCTATCCTCAAAGGAACACAATCATCCATCTGCAGACCTGGTTGGTGTCACCAAGAAAACTTTGGTTTCCTGGATCATGGACTGCATTTTGGACGCAAAGGACTCTTGGCAAGGGAAAACAGGCAAAAATATTTCTTGGAAAAAGACTGGCCAACTCATCAGGAGGGCTTTAAACTAAAACTGAGTGGGGAGGGTGACCAATCTTTAGAACCCAAAACCAATCATAAATCCTAAGAAAACAAATCAAACAATGAGGTAGGCAGTGATGAGAAAAAAGGAAAAAACAACAATCAGGAAATGCAGGAAACATACCCACGAACAGGCATAAAAGTCTTAAATGCTTATATACAATGCTCAAAGCTTGGGAACAAACAGGGTGAACTAGAAGCAATAGTACATGAGGGTGGGTATGACATAGCTGGCATTACAGAAACCTGGTGGGATGTAACCCATGAGTGGAATGGACTGATGGATGGATACAAATTGTTCAAAAGAAACAGGTCTACAAAAAGAGGAGGGGGAGTTGCATTATATGTAAGAAAACACTACATATCTATAGAAATGCACGTGATCAAAGATAAAATCTCTCCAGAATGTATATGGGTCAATATAAAAGAGAAAAAAAGTGACATTGCCATAGGTCAGGGGTCGGCAACCTAAAAAAGAAAAAGAGCCACTGGGAACCGGTTCCATCACAAATTAAAAAAAGAGGGAGCCGCGTGCGTGTGTCCATGCACGCGCATGCGCAAAAAGGTTTTTTGCGCATGCGCGGACGCACGCGGCTGCCATTTTTTTAAAAATGAGATGGAACCGGTTCCCGGTTGCCCGATGGCGACGGCCCGTCTGCAAAGCTGCCGCTTTCGGCAGCTTTGCAGACGGGCCGTGGCAGCTTCCTCAAAGAGCGGCGCCCCTGCCCATTCCGAGAGGTGCGCGCGCACCTC
The DNA here is from genome assembly GCF_947247035.1 of Vipera ursinii. Taxonomy (NCBI): domain Eukaryota; kingdom Metazoa; phylum Chordata; class Lepidosauria; order Squamata; family Viperidae; genus Vipera; species Vipera ursinii. Next base: position 21,180,663 of record NC_139521.1, on the reverse strand, counting down.
TCCGAACGACCGGAGGTGCGCGCGTACCTCCGCGCGAATGGGCAGCGGTGCCGCTCTTTCAGGAAGCCCGCCGCGGCCCGTCTGTGAAGCTGCCGAAAGCGGCAGCTTAGCAGACGGGCCGCGGCAGCTTCCGCAAAGAGCGGCGCCCCTGCCCATTCCGAGAGGTGCGCGCGCACCTCTCCGAACGACCGGAGTTGCGCGCGCACCTCCCCAAACCTTTGGGGAGGTGCGCGCGTACCTCCGTGCGAAGGGGCAGCGGCGCCGCTCTTTAAGGAAGCTGCCGAAAGCGTGGAGTTGTCGTTGTTGTTGTTTTCCCAGCAGTTACGTCCCCCAACTGTTGCAGCAGTACAAAGCCTGCCTTCCCGACCGACGACACGCGGCCGACGCCCCAAGGGACTTTAGCGAGGAAACTGAGGAAAGTTCGTTGCGCGGCTGCCCCTCCCCCCACCCCCGCCGGCCTCCTCTCCTCTCCTGCCGCTCGAGACGGGACGGGAAGCCCCGCCCGCTCAGCTTCTCAAACTTAATTTCCAACGGGCAACTTCGACTTCCGCTTCGGGGGGGGGAAGCGCCCGGCCGAGTTTGCGCAGGGAGCCCGCCAGCGCGCGCTGCTGCGCACGAGTCTTTCCTCCCCCCTCCCCCCCGCCACCACTCCCAACTCCCGCCCGTCTCGAGAGTCTATAGGCGGGGGAGTTTTCCAAGCGCCGGAAACTTGTCCGAAAGTTCCGAGAAGCAAAAAAAAAAAAAACACAACCTCCCCCGCCCCACCCCGTTGCCAGCGGTGGCGTTTTTACGGGTTCGGCGTCGCTCGGAGTGAAGTGGCGTGAGGGAGTGAGTGAGGGAGGGGGCCATGTCCGGCGCCTCCAACGTAGCCGCTATGAAGAAAGTAGTGCAACAGCTGCGGCTCGAGGCCAGCGTGAGCCGCGTGAAGGTGAGCCCCAGAGTGGGGCGGAGACCCAAGGCCGCCCGCTCGCTCGCCGGCCCGTCGGAGCGCCTCGGCCGCCATTTGCGCACCTCGGGGGAGAAGGCTGCGTGGGCGCTCAGTTTACGGCAGTTTACGAAAGCGGCAGCTTCCTGAAAGAGCGGCACCGCTGCCCGTTCGCGCGGAGGTACGTGCGCACCTCCCCAAAGGTTTGGGGAGGTGCGCGCGCACCTCCGGTCGTTCGGAGAGGTGCGCGCGCACCTCTCGGAATGGGCAGGGGCGCCGCTCTTTGCGGAAACTGCCGCGGCCCGTCTGCTAAGCTGCCGCTTTCGGCAGCTTCACAGACGGGCCGCGGCAGCTTCCTCAAAGAGCGGCACCGCTGCCCATTCGCGCGGAGGTACGCGCGCACCTCTCCAAAGGTTTGGGGAGGTGCGCGCGCACCTCCGCCCATTCGGGGAGGTGCGTGTGCACCTCTCCAAACGGGCGGTGCCACTCTCCATTTGGAGAGGTGCGCGCGCACCACTGCCCGTTGGAAGAGGTGCGCGCGCACCGGGCGGCTGGGAGCCGCAAGAGACGGCTCAAAGAGCCGCATGCGGCTCCGGAGCCGCGGGGTGCCGACCTGTGCCATAGGTGTATATTACAGGCCACCCAACCAATCAGAAGAAATAGAAGAACTCTTTGCCATCTAGTTAACAAATGTATGTAGGAAGCATACCACAGTAGTAATGGGAGACTTCAACTACTATCCAACATCAATTGGTAGACAACCCTGCAGCGAGCGGGAAATCAAACAGATTCCTAACCAACCTAGCCAACAACTTTGTCACCCAAAAGGTGGAGGAGGGAACTAGATGTAAAGCTATACTGGACTTAATCCTTACAAACAGAGAAGAAGTGATAGAGGGAATTAAAATTGCCAGAACCTTGAGTGAAAGTGACCACGTCATACTGGAATTTAATATAATACAAACACTAGCAATAGAAAACAATCCAACCAGTATCTTAAAGTTCAAAACAGCTGACTTTAACAAACTCAGAGTGAACCTAGGAAAGATCTCATGGATGAAAATCCTAAAGGTGAAAGCAACCCAAGAAGTGTGGGAAACTCTGAAAAAAAGTATTAGTACCGCTTTTTTAAAAACCCTAGTAAAATGACATCTGGAATACTGCAGCCAGGTTTGGTCCCCATATCACAAAAAAGATGTTGAGAGTTTGGGGAAAAAAATCAGAGAAGAGCAACTAAAATGATCAAAGGCCTGGAGACTAAAACATACAAAGAATGGCTGCAGGACTTGGGTTTGGCTAGTCTAAAGAAAAGAAGAAATAGGGGAGACACGATAGCAGTATTCCAGTATTTGAGGGGCTGCCACCAAGAAGAGGGGGTCATGTTATTCACCAAAGCACCAGAGGACAGGACAAGAAACAATGGTTGGAAACTGATCAAAGAGAGAAGCAACCGGGAAATAAGGAGAAACTTCCTAACAGTGAGGACAATTAACCAGTGGAACAGCTTGCCTCCAGAAATCAAGGGTGCTCCATCACTGGAGATTTTTAAGAAGAGGCTAGAGTCTAGACAGTCACTTGTCTGAGATGGTATAGGTCCTCCTGCTTGAGCAGGGGGCTGGACTAGAAGACCTCCAAGGTCCCTTCCAGCTCTATTCTATTCTATTCTATTCTATTCTATTCTATTCTATTCTATTCTATTCTATTCTATTCTATTCTATTCTATTCTATTCTATTCTATTCTATTCTATTCTATTCTATTTTTAGGAACCCCTAACAAATCAATTTAAAAACCGTATTTAACCTTATAGTGTTTGCAAACTTTTTATTTCTTTTTTGTAGGCTTTTTTTCTTATACTTTTTCTGGATTCTTCTGCTTTTAAACATCTGTTATAGATAACAAGAATAAATAAGCACAATTGAGTTTCCTGTTTATGATGAAAAACTGACAATTAATGAAGGATAAAAGAACGATGAAGGACTCTGAATGTGGGACAGACCATTATTTGGTAATGTTAACAGTGAACTGTGGGAAAATAGATATGGAAGGAAAAGATGAGAATGAAAATGAGAATGAACCTGGAGTGCACATGGAATGACAAGTCCTATATGAAAAAGTATTGGAAGTTAGATTCAGTTCTCAATAGAATGAATGACTTGTTAGTGAAGATTAAGAAGACATAGAGGTTGCTTTGAATTGATTGAAAAAAGTTAAATCCAAAAATGTTTGGTTGGAATAATGATATGAAAGAGACTGTGAATGATAAAAATGCATGTAAGAGAATGATTGCTCCAAAATGAGAATTCAATAATATTATGTAATGTATATATTTAAAAAGATACTTGCAAGTAATGTTGTCAAAGAGAACAAGCAATGGTTAAAAACTATTAAGAGAGAAGGATAAAATGCAGAGAGATATTCTTGGAAATGAAATAACATTTTGGAAATGGGTGAAAGGATCTAAAAAGGGATCTTCTATTGGAAGAAATGAATGATATTTATTTGAATGAAACAAATCAGAGAATGATGGAAGGAGTATTAAAAAAATTTGTATGGGAAAGATAATTGTAATTGTAATACTATAAACATTAGTGCCTAAGTAAACAATGATGAACAGGATGTAATAAATGTTTATGACAATGTTGAAAAATGTTAAAGCTGTAGGAGGAGATGGTTTAACTCAGGGGTCTTCAAACTTGGCCTTTTTATGACTTGTGGACTTCAACTCCCAGAATTCCCCAGTCAGGCATGCTGGCTGAGGAATTCTGGGAGTTGAAGTCCACAAGTCATAAAAGGGCCAAGTTTGAAGACCCCTGGTTTAACTGAAGAACTATGAAAATAGCTTTTGGAATGCCTGTGTAACTGTTCTAATATGTTGTGAAGACTGCATCATTATCTGAAGATTGGTAGAAAAATGAATGCAAAAATTAAAAGGACATTTGTTTAATTAAATATTCCTGAAAAAGTTTATAGCAAAAGTTTGATTTGGGAGGCTACAAAAGATGACAATGAGCAAAATGTAGAAAATGATGATGAACAAAGGATATAAATGTGGAAAGCTGTATTGTACAAATGTTGATTTATAAAAAGTATAAAAGCATATGGTAAAGTAAATAGACTTCCATTATGGAACATTTTGCATGCATATGATATAGGAAGGTTATTGGTAAGAGTTGTATAAGATGTAAACATAGCATATCCTGCTTAAATAGGGAGTTAGACTAGAAGACCCCCAAGGTCCCTTCCAACTCTGTTATTCTTCTGTGGGAAGACTATCTAGAAATCAGCAAATAGTTCACAATTGAACAAAGATATGTAATGTTTACTTGGTTGCTATTACTTATGTAAAATAAATGCTTGCAGAATATTAGAGTTGTGAGCTGTTTAGGAATGTCAATGTGCATGTAATTTTGTATGTAGACAATGTTGTTGACTGAGAATCTGAATAATTTTCAGTAACCACTGGGTGATTTGTATGATGCATTGAGGAGCATGAATATGAAAACTACTGTATCAAAGGTTATGTTAATTGTTTTTGCCAGAGAAAATGGAATGAATTGTTAAAAATTCTATATAAATGGCAGAAAACAAGATCAAGTAGATGAATTTGTGAACTTTGATAGATTGTTACTGAAGAATAGGAAATGGAGACATTTGTAAATGCATAAATTATGCTGGCAAGGTAATAGAATATGTAGAAAGAAATGAAAATGGCTATACAGTATATCAGAAAAGACAGAAATAATAAGTTTAAAGTACAAAAACAGTTTGTGATGTGGTAGATGGATATAGTTGAAGGCTAGTTGGCTAGGGCATAAATTTTTACTTGCATTAAGTTTTATTAATTGATGAGTCCATTGTTCAAGTATAAATTGAGAGAAATTTGCATCTTCTGTTAATAAAGTTACTATAAATTGGGTAAACTGATGCAAATGCCATAGTTGTACAATGATATACATTAACACAAATGACATAAATATATTACTTACAGATTTATTGCACATTTGGGTTTAATGTACATCCCACTCCACTTTCATGGGCTCTGAACCCAAGGGTTTGCTGTATTTCTTTTTCCTTTCCTCAATTCATAATTTATTTGACTTATTGCCTTTTATTTCTTTTTGGGCTTTGTGCATATGTTTTAATCATAGCTCAAAGAATAGGGTTCCTTCCTTCCTCTAAATTTCTATGAAGGGGAAAATTCCCCCCATTCACCATCAGCAGTTTTAGATTTGTGTTATTACTACTTAAAGTATGCATTAATCCTATTAACTTTTTGTGTAACCCAAACTTTACTTAAAGGAATGTAAACATTAGCATGAAAATTCTTAAAGTGATCAAAATTGAAATCTGGATATATGAGAGTATTTGGATCTGCATGAACTGATTTATTTAATTTCACTGAGTGAAAATTATATATTGCTATTGACAAATTACTTGAATTTTCCAGGGTTGCTTGATTTTTACTGCTTTTGGACCCAAGAGTTTACAAAATATTTCAGAATAAGGAGATATTTAAACAGCTAAAATATATTTTTCTTTTGCAGATTCCATCTTTTATTGATTTTGGCACTTCCATTGTCTTTACATCTCATTATGAACTCAGCCTCCCTCCCTTTAAATTAGATCATAATACACTGAAGACTTCCTTCTTCCTATAGAGATGTGTCACTAAAGCAATATTGGAATAAATCCTAATTAGCTGCAGAGGATTCATCAATGATCACATTAAATGATCTCAGGCAGCTTTCAGAAAGTCTCTAAAGAAACCAGATTTCCTTCATGTCTGTGGAGATTCTCAGTCATCCGGGTCATAGTTATCCCAAAGATGCTTTTTTACGAAGCAACTGGACTTTCTTGTTTTTCTTTGAAGATGTTTTGCTTCTCATCCAAGAAGCTTCTTCAGCTTCTTCAGAAACATCTTCAAAGAAAAACAAGAAAGTCCAGTTGCCTCGTGAAAAAGCATCTTTGGGACAGATTTCCTTCATTTTTCTCCATTTCCTTAAATGGGCTAGGGGGGCAATTCATCAGGATACTGTTTACAATCCTTCGTTCTTTAGCCATTCTTTTTAGCTAACAGCAAAGTGAGAGAAGATTTCAGAATTTAATTTTCTTTCTTTCTTTCTTTCTTTCTTTCTTTCTTTCTTTCTTTCTTTCTTCCTTCCTTCCTTCCTTCCTTCCTTCCTTCCTTCCTTCCTTCCTTCCTTCCTTCCTTCCTTTCTTTCTTTCTTTCTTTCTTTCTTTCTTTCTTTCTTTCTTTCTTTCTTTCTTTTTCTTTTCCAAACTTCTTTAGTATCTACAAACACTAGATAGCACTTCAAGAATGTCTGTCAGTTGCACCCTTACCTAGATTGGGAGGCCCTGCACTCATGCCTAGTCATCTCTTGGTTGGATTGCTGCAACATGCTCTACATGAGGTACCCTTGAATAATATTCAGAAGCTACAGTTGGTGCAAAATGCAGTGATGCTCATAGTTCTGGAGCTCCTGGGATGGCACTTATAACATTTATAATTGTCCAAACTTCATTGATTACAATTAGCTTCTGGATCCAATTCAAGATGTTGGTTATTCCTTTTTAAATCTATATGGTATGGATCCAGGATATCTGAGAAGCTATCTTACCCTAATGGGATTAGCCCACCCCATTCACACCAGTAGAAGAGGTGTGCTATGGATCCCATCTGCCAAGGAATTCTGGCATGTGGGCCAAGAAGAGCCTTTTCTGCTGTAGCCCTGACCCTATGGAACTCTCTACAACTGTAGGTGAGAACTGCCGCACCATTTTGGCTTTCCAGAAGGGCATTAAAACTTGGCTTTGCTGGTTGGTTTGGGGCCCTGGGGGGGCACTTACCACTGTAGGTGGTTGACGAGGTAAGAAGACCTCATCCCTGTACTGTCAGTATTTTGGTTCCTGCTTGTTTGCATAGTTTTAAAACATTTAAGCTCCCCAGCATCATTGAGGAGATGGGCAGCATATAATTTTAATAAATAAAAAGAATCCAGTTTCTGGCTGACTGAAATTATAAATAGGAACTTCATCATTAGAAGCATAGAAATCCTCATATCCACTACCCTTACCACCACAGTTACTCTGTGAAGGTCAATATTATGCCCATATTGTAAAAGGAGAATTTACTTTGAGAACAAAGTGCTTCTCAAGATTTAAAATGAATTTTTAGCACTGATTTGATGGCTTTCAAGTGTGGTGGATTACATGTCTACTTTTCTATGGGGATTATGAATAAATCTGAAAGGGGGCATGTCAACTTTAAAGCAGGACTGTCCTGATTATTATTTTGTAGCCAATTGGCTGCACTAACTGTAAATAGATTTATTGCTCAGCAGTTCAAAGTTTAGAAAAACTGAAGGCCATATTTTGAAGACTGTTTTGATAATTTGATATTTTTTTTAAAGATTTGAATATTCAGTACCTGCATTTCCTTTCTCACCCTTTTCTCCCTTCTTGCCTTCTCGGCCATCTCGTCCTGGGATCCCAATCCGGCCATGTGGTCCAGGTGAGCCATGGTTTCCAGGAGGGCCTGGGGGGCCAGGTAACCCAGGTATACTACAAACATATTTTGTGGAGTAGTTTTCTCCTTTAAACTGGCTGTGGAGAGGTTGACCATTGATACAGAAAGCAAAACCTGTTATACAGAGCAGCACAAACATCTCTGGCACTGGAAAAAAAAGAATGCTGATGTGAGAACAGTAAAACCCATCTTATTTAAATTAAGTGTTAAGATTATTATACAGCATAATATTTCAGAAGCCTCCCACTAGACATGGTAAAAAGTTAATATGGAAGCTGTGAGAGTATAATCAAGCTCCAATTGCTTTATAAGTGTACCACATGTTGCAATGGGCATAAAAAGAGCAGAGCTTAATCAAACATTCATGGCTGTCATCTTTGTTTTTTTACCACTCTGTGGGCACCCATAATCATTTGCCAAAAGCACAGTTTTCCATTTATGTCTTAAATGTTGACATTACAATATCTTCAAGATGTTTCTTTCTGTTTGTAAAAGAAAGTCTGAGTGAATAGAGTGAATTAATCTACAAGTAATTTATTTCTTCTTACTAAATAAGATTTCATTGACACATCTTTTCCACAACTTCTGCACAGGGAAGAAAATAATTCTTAAGCAATACACAGTATATGTAGGGTAATATAACTGTATAAAATATTTTTTAAAAAACTAATTATATACACTTGTATGAAATTTCCCTAAAATACAATTTTAGTCATCAACTTGGGCAATATTTTTTTGGGTAGTCTAAAGTTTTTTTTTTTAAAAAAGTACTTTTCACATATGAAATTATTTATAAACTTTCATTAAATATCCACTTTTGAAAATACTACACACGTCCAGTAATTTGTAGAAAAAAAGTAGCTTATGGCAGTCATTGCTGTTGGTTATAATATTCTACAGATCCCATATGGAAATGTTATGTAAAGAGCAATATAAAAAGGAATAAATAAATATATTCAGAGCTGTAAATATTCAATAATTCAACAAATGCTGTTAAACCTGAGCATTTCTCAAAAACATAATTTTGAAAGTAAATTTCACAATGTAATACAATGGTATAATTTAGAAATGTGAATCCAAAGTTACTAATTCCTAGGCTGATTTTGGAACCTATTTTTCCCTGTCATACATCTTACAGTATAGTTTTGAGTTTAATGCCTTTTTATTGGTTCCGATACTCTTAGGTATTTTTGTTTAAGAACTATGACATAATCCTGTGACTCCTGAGGAGGTGGACAGGATTATGGGGAGGCTGAGCTCTACCACCTGTTTATTGGACCCGTGCCCTTCCTGGCTGGTTTATTCAGCTCGGGAGGAGACACGAGGCTGGTTCCAGGCAGTGATATCTGCTTCTTTGAGCGAGGGTGTCTTTCTCGCCGCCTTGAAAAAAGCAGTGGTGAGACCCCTTCTCAAGAAGCCTGCCCTGGATCCAGCTATTTTGAATAACTATTGTCCAGTCTCCAATCTTCGCTTTTTAGTGAAGGTTGTTGAGAGTGTGGTGGCGCATCAGCTTCCTCTGTTCCTGGAGGAAACTGATTATCTTGACCTGTACCAATCAGGTTTCAGGCCCGGGTACAGCACGGAGACGGCATTGGTCGTGCTGATGAATGATCTCTGGTGGGCTCGGGACAGGGGTTGTTCCTCTGTCCTAGTCCTATTAGATCTCTCAGCGGCTTTTGATACCATCGACCATGGTATCCTGCTGCGACATCTCAGGGGGTTGGGAGTGGGGGGCACTGTTTTGCAGTGGTTCTCCTCCTACCTCTTGGGCCATTCGCAGTTGGTGTTGATGGGAGGGCAGAGGTCCGCCCCGAGGTCACTTGTTTGTGGAGTTCCTCAGGGGTCGGTCCTCTCTCCCCTCCTGTTCAATATCTATATGAAGCCGCTGGGTGAGATCATTCATGGTTTTGGGGTGGGGTATCATCAGTACGCCGATGATACCCAACATTTTCTTTCCAACCCAAACCAACTCAGTGATGCCCTCGACGTGATGTCCCGTTGCCTGGAGGCAGTTTGGGTTTGGATGGGGAGAAACAGACTCAGACTCAGTCCTGCCAAGACTGAGTGGCTGTGCGTACAGGCATCTCGAGTGAACCATTCTATTCCATCTTTAATGATGGGGGTGAGGTGTTACCCCCCGTTGATAGGGCTCGCAACTTGGGTGTCCTCCTGGATTTGCGGCTCAGCCTTGAAGATCATACAGGAGCTGTGACCAGGGGGGCTTTTGCCCAGGTTTGCCTGGTGCGCTAGTTGCGGCCCTATCTGGACCAAGATGCCTTGTGCACAGTCACTCATGCACTCGTGACCTCCCGGTTAGACTACTGCAATGCTCTCTACATGGGGCTGCCCTTGAGGACCACTCGGAGGCTTCAACTGGTGCAGAATGCAGCCGCGCGAGTTGTGATGGGGGCCTCCCGATACTCCCATATAACACCTGTGCTCCGTGAGCTGCATTGGCTTCCGGTTGCCCTCCGGGTGAGATTCAAGGTGCTGGTGATGACCTATAAAGCCCTAAATGGCTTGGGTCTGGGATATCTGAGGGAACACCTGCTGCCGGCATCAAGTTCCCTTCGTCCTGTGAGCTCCCACAGGGAGGGCCTTCTCAGGGTGCCGCCGGGAAAGGATTGCTGGCGGGCAACACCCAGGGGGAGGGCCTTCTCAGTGGGCGCGCCTGCCCTCTGGAACCAGTTACCCGTAGAGCTTAGGACTGCCCCTGATTTTCGTTCATTCCGCCGGGACCTGAAGACCTGGCTCTTTGAGCTTTCTGGCCAGGACTGAGGATTTTTTAATTTTTTTAACTTATTGTAATTGGGTTTTTAATCAGAGATATATGGGTTTTAGATTTTAATCAAGGAAAATTTAATCTATTTTAATTGCTATTAATTTTTGTATTGTAATGTTGTTTTAATTGCCTTGTGAACCGCCCTGGGTCCTACGGGAGAAGGGCGGTATATAGGTTTAATAAATATAAATATAAATATAATATATTAATTTTTATTGCTATAAATACTTTAAATTATGTAGGATTAGAACTTCCTCTCTGTGATCTCCTGTGAAAATATTTTGGGTTTCATGGATACCAATTAGAGATGTTAAAAGCACAGGGCTGGTGTGGTGACTTTTGTGTGAACTACAGTATGCAAGGTGGCAATGATGCAGAGAGCCCCTGGTGAAGACTTAGGAGACTGACAAACATGAAAGTTAAACAAAACAGAAACCAAAAATGCTTGATCCATAAGCAAGATATCTGCAGCATTGAAATTGGTCTTACTGTGCACTTAATGCTGTGTTTTATAAAGCTGTGCCAATTCATTGAGACCTAATTTACATGGAAAATGAATAAAATGCAATGATCAGCAACCAAAGAATAGCTATTTCCTCCCGAGCAGTCCTGTTAGTTTTATTGTATAGGAAGTCCTTATTCTGCAACTAAAACTGGGATTGGCAACCTGGTCATTAATTGTAGTGGTTACTAAGTGAAACTACAGTTGTGCTAATGATCTTACTTCAGCTTTCTTTGCTTTATGGACTTGCAAAGGTTATAAATATGAGATTGGTCACAAAGATGCTTTTTCATCTCTGTTGTAGCTGTGAACAGTCACTAAACAAGGTACTTGCTAAATTAGTTGTTGTTCATCTCTTTAAAAATTGAGATAAATCTTCAAATTGTGGAGTGGTTCAAGAGAACAAGAATTTTTTTTCTGCAGCACAGAAACAAAATAGGATGTTGGACAAGATGGATCCATTGTCATTTGCTGCTGGAAATGGAGACAAATGTCCCTCTTCCTGGAATATTATCACCTACTCCTAACTTCTACTGTACTGCCTTGGAACATCATCTCCAACCAACCCTCTAGCGGCTAGCCTCTGCTTGCCTTCTCCAAAATTTCTTCCGTAGTTGTGCAGTGCACACTCAGTTTTACTTGGCCTCAACAGGCAGAACAGTCTGCCAAAGCCTCATTGGCTGTGTGGTTGGTTTTGTGGATGATGTTATGTGGTTGGATTGTTTTTATTTCTTCTCCCAAAGTGCTTTTTCAGGAGGCAATTGGACTTTCTTTTTTCCTTTGAAAATGTTTCACTTCCAATCCAAGAAGCTTCTTCAACTCTGATTAGAAAGTGAGGAATGGAAGGATTTATATTCCTTGCAGACAGCCGGTCATTTGCATTCTTTTAGAGCAGGGATCCCCAACCCCCAGTCCATGGACCAGTATGGGGCTGCAGCATGCCAGCAACCAGTCTGCACAAACAAGCAAAGCCCCACCCATGGGATGCAGGCAGCACACAAAACCATGAACCCTCCGGTCCACAGAAAAACCTCTCTCCATGGAACTTGTCCCTGGTGCCCAAAGGTTGGGACCTCTGTTTTAGAGAGTCATTGAAGCCATTAGGAGGTTTACCTTTGTCCTCAGGGTCACCTGAGTAGTGCAAATGTGTGTGGAGCCTTGTTGGTTGCAGGATTATTTCTGTCCTGTGTCCCTTCATTGTTGAAGATAGGCACAGACTTTGAGGATGAGTTCGTGTTGTTTGCATCTCAAACTGAAGCTTAAATAGTTCCAGTAGTCTGCAATGTTTTCTGGAAATCTGTTCATACTCCCTCACCATTCAAAGGGTGTCCATCCCAATGTCTTCAAAGAAAAACAAGAAAGTACAGTTGCCTCCTGAAAAAGCACCTTTGGGACAACCATGACCTGATGACTGAGAATCTCCATAGACATTTAGCTATGCACTTTGGGATGGACAACACAGACTGATCCCTAAAGCTTGCACCTCTCTTCAACAGTGATGTTGTCTATCCCACATTTTCTATCTTATCAAAGAGTAGATTATTGTCTACTTTATCAAAGGCCTTATTGGAGTCCAAGTCCATTTCTCATCCACTAATTTTGTCACTTTGTCAAGGAATGCAATAAGATTTGCCTGACATGATCTCTTTTGACAAACTCATGTTGGCTTTTGGTTATGATTTTGTTTGCCTGTGTTCGCAGATTCATTGCTTGATTAACTTTTCAAGAATCTTCCCAGATATGATAGGTCTATAGTTTCCTGGATCCATTTCCCCCCTCTTTTTTGAAGATGGGAAGATCAACCCTTTTCCAGACACCTGGTAGTTCCCAGTTGCTCCAGGATCTTTGAAAGATATGGTTCAGTGATTCTGAGATCACGTCTGCCAATTTCTTCAGAACTTTGGGGTACAATCCATTTGGTCCTGGTGATTTGAACTTATCTAGAGTGGATATTTTAACTATTCTGTAGCGAGTCAGAGATCAAACAGATTCCTAAACAACCTAGCTAACAACTTTGTCATCCAAAAGGTAGAGAAGAGAATTAGAGAAAAAGTTATACTAGATGTTAAGTCATGGGCTGTGGAGAGCAGGAATGACGACACGAGGCTGAGTACAGAATAACTCATACTTTTATTCTTGCTGGAACTGTACTGAAGTTTGGGCTGCAACCAGCCACAATATATAGTCTATCCCCTAGGCAGCAGCCAATAAGTTTGAACCCACGCTTGCCACCTGGGGATAACCAATTGCAGGACTGGAGACAGCCTGTCTGTGTTGCTGGAGAGCTGTTAGTGCCTCCAGAAATGCACGTGGTGTAACACCACAAGCCCAATACATAACACCCTTAGTCTTAGATCAGACTATGACACCCTTAAAATAGTCTTAACAACTGTCAAGACTTATTAATCACTCCCAAAAACCATAATAAAAATAATAAATCAATAATAAATCAATAATTTTTGCTGTGGCTACAATGAAATTAAACAACGTCTGAACAGGCTTACCATGCAGTAAGAGCTACAATGAGATTAAACAATGTCTCATGAACAGGCTTACATTGCAGTAATGGCAGTTTTACAATGCCCAAGTTTCTGTAGGTAGTGGTACAAGTTTCACAACACTATATACATCACTTTATTTTACAATATAGTCTGTGATGTACTATATTGTAAAGGAGGCTTGTGTGGCCTAGAGGAATGTCTTGGAGTTCCCCTCACTTTGTGGTCTACCAGCTTACCCAGTGGGCTGGGTAGACCCATATCCCCTTGTGCTCCAGTGTCAAGGGGAATTGAAACGCTCTGGCTGGCCTCACCAGGTTGGCCCACCCCAGTCAGTCTGTTCAGAAGAGTAGGCACAGCGGTTGCTGAGGTTCGGCTGGCTTGCTTGGTCAGGGGTTCCATGTTGCACTTCCGTGCTTCCCAGTTCTTCCTCAGATTCCACTTCTGCTGAGAAGGGGAAACCCTGGTGGTTCCAGTGTGGGCTGGCTTGGCTACCAGTTTGAGGACCTTGGGAGGGACTTTTGCCGCAGTCCTCACTTAGTGACCATTCTGGAAACCTTTTCCTGAGTTGGTCGATGTGTCTTCTGACCAGTCGCCCTCCCTCCAACCCCACTTCATAAGATAGGGGTCCGGATGCCTTGGTTATTTGACCAGGAACCCATAAATTCCCTGGACCATAGTTCCTGGCCGAAACCCAATCACCCATGTGCAGCCCCCTTGGGGGTTTTGGTCTAGAGGCTTCTGTTGCCACTCTGTCTGGATGCAACCTGTCCAGTTTAGTAATCAAACGCCTCCCCCAACGTAGTTCAGCAGGACTTTTACCTGTAGCAGTGCAGGGTGTAGAATGCTGGCAGAGTAAAAAATCTGCCAATCTGTGATGCCAGTCACCTGTGACAATACGCTTGAGTGCCTCCTTTGTTGTCCTCACCATGCGTTCAGCTTGTCCATTAGAAGAAGGATGAAATGGTGCAGACATTGCAGGTCTGATGAGATTAGCTCTAAGAAAAGCCTGAAATTCAGCAGCAGTGAATTGGGCCCCATTATCAGAAACTAAAACATCAGGCAACCCATGTGTTACAAAGAGTTTTCTCAGCACCTGGATGGTCCTAGCAGTAGTCATATTAGGAACTGGAATTACTTCCAGCCATTTTGAGTGGTTATCCACTACTATCAGGAAAAGCTGCCCCTGAAAAGGCCCAGCGTAGTCTATGTGAATCCTAGACTAGGGAGTGTGCGTTTCCTCTGACCTGTGAACTGGGGCCTGAGGCATTTCAGGCCTAGGTTGCTGGCATGTATAACAACCATGAACTTGATCCTCTATAGCCTTATTAAGGCCAGGCCACCAAAGGTAGCTTCTAGCTAAAGCTTTCATTCTGACAATGCCTGGATGGCCTTCATGTAAGGAGTGTAAGACCTTGTCCCTTAGGGAAGTGGGAATTGTGACTTTGTTCCTCCATAAAATGCAGCCCTTATGTGCAGACAACTCATGTCTCCTGACAAAATAACTTTGAAATTCAGAGCCTGGACTTTTTTTTCCAACCAGCCCGTGTATATCCATGACAACACTGTACTCAGAATTTTATCTGTGGCTGTTTCAGCAGCAATATCCCCTGCGTGGAGGGGAAACTCAGGTAAGTCCTGTATGGACAGTATTCTAGCAGCAGGAGCTGGATCAGGATCCATTAGTGGCAGTGGTAGTCTGCTGAGGCCATCAGCATGGTCCATTTCCTTCCCTGGTTTATGAATTAACTTAAAATTGTGTGCAGACAAAAAAAATAGACCATCTC
Source organism: Vipera ursinii (assembly GCF_947247035.1). Lineage (NCBI taxonomy): Eukaryota > Metazoa > Chordata > Lepidosauria > Squamata > Viperidae > Vipera > Vipera ursinii. Next base: position 21,165,639 of record NC_139521.1, on the reverse strand, counting down.
AACATTCTTGGAGATAGTATGTGCGGGGTTTGTTCGTCTGTTGTGAACAATCCCAACAGAGGTTTGTGGTCAGTGTAGACAGTGAAATCCCTGCCAAATAAATAATCATGAAATTTCTTAACTCCAGCATCTATGGCCAGGGTTTCTTTATCAATCTGTGGATAGTTGCGCTTAACAGAGGATAAGGTCCTAGAGTAAAATGCAATAGGAACCTGTTTCCCATTTTTCTCTATGTGGCTTAAGACTGCCCCCACCCCATAGGGAGATGCATCACATGCAAGACATACAGGTTTAGACTCTATGTAATGAGTTACAGTGGACTTTTCTAATAGAAGAGCTTTCAAATCCTGGAAGCTTTTTTCGTGTAAGTTAGTCCATTTCCAAGGGGCTTTTTTTTATCAAGCAGCCTGTGGAGGGGCTCTGCTATTGCAGCCTTATGAGGTAGGAATGTGTGATAAAAATTTAGGAGGGCCAAAAATGCATGCAGCTCTCCTTTTGATTTTGGCCTAGGAGCCATTTTAATGGCCTTCACTTTAGAATCAGCGAGGTGAATACCATTAGCATCAATGCGGAACCCCAAGAATTCTGTTGATGAGACCCCAATACTACATTTGTTCTTTAATTTGAGGCCCGCTTCGTGAAGCCTCTGCACAACAGCCCTGAGCCTTCTGGCCAACACATCTGGGGATTCCCCAGCAATAAGAACATCATCAAAATAAGGGCAGATGCCCTGAATACCCCTTAAGTGTGTGTTCCATAATCCCTTGGAAAATACCTGGTGCAACACTGACTCCAAACTGTAAGCGTTTGACTTTGAATGCCCCTCTGTGAGTCATGATCGTTTGAGCCACGGCTGTGGCCTTGTCAACCGGCAATTGCTGATAGGCCTGTGCTAAATCAAGTTTAGCAAATGGTTCCCCCTTGCAAGGAGGCTAAAGTATGGTTGACTACAGGAACCGGGTAAGCATGTTGTTTGAGGGCCTTATTTAATGTGCATTTATAATCAGTGCAAATGCGAACTTCTCCATTGGACTTCAGTGAGGTGACAATAGGAGTTTCCAACTCCCCCCATCAACAGGCTGTAACATGCCCTGTTCTACAAGCTTTTCAATTTCAGAATCAATTTTGTGCTTTAAGGCAAAGGGGACCCTTCGAGGTTTAACCCTAATTGGAACAATGTTAGGATCTAACTTAAAAGAAATTGGCGGGCCAGTTTATGTCCCCAGGGTTGAATCAAAAACATCTGCGTATTCTTTGCAAACAGTCATGAGGTCTGCAGTTTGTGTCCGGTTTATGCCAGTAATCTGAATATCTAAGGCATCAAACCAATCAAGTCCAATAAGACTCGTTCTTTGGCCCCCTACTACTATTACATCCAGGTGCCCCAAAAACCCTTTAAATTTTACCAATAATGTGGCTTCACCCTTAACTTTAACGTGAGCATTCTGAAAATCTGTTAAAATGATATCTGAGGGTCTTAGTTTAGCCCAATTGTTGCTGCGCCTACATACGAAGTCAAATGTGTCTTGTGAAATGATCGAGACTGCAGAGCCGGAGTCCAACTCCATCTTACATGGAACTCCTTGTAGCTCTACCAAGAGCTTAATTTTAGGCTTGAGGGGCCATCGAGCCCCGGTGTGGCAAACGCTTCTCCGGCTTCTGAAGAACCCCACACTAACTGGACCCTTGGCCCCAGTACCTCTCCTAGTTGGTTCCTCCAACTGGTGTTTGGGTGGCCTGTCTCTCTGGTGGGCTCTGCAAACCACCGCAGTGTGGCCGGTTCTTCCACAAGCTCTACACATGGCCGGGGGGACTTCCGGTGGCAACGCCGCACCGAATGGCGGCTTCTCTCTGGCCGCCCGTCCTGAGGCTTCGTTAGATCCACGGAGACGGTGACAATCAGCTGTCCCTGTCACTGCACTTTTTTTTTGTTCGTCAGAAAAGTTCATTTTTACCTGTACATTTTTCCCTGCTCTCTGCACCTGTTGTGATAACTTATCTGGTAACCATAGTGAATCCCATATGACTAGTTATGTTATGGTTTCAGTCTGTTTAGTGTGCATGTCTTGAAAAGGTTCCCACAGTTATTTCTTTATTGTGTTTCACTTTGCTGTTACTGTCTGTTACGTTAGGATGTAGTGAGCTAGCTCTCTTTATAATATATATTTAGTTTTTATATATTTTTGTAAGTAAAAGGTATTTAGTAAGATTATGCGTCGTGTTTTTATTGCCTTCCTGCATGCACATCATGCATTCTCTGAAGCACGGTCCTTCGCCCTCTACAAAGGTGATTTTTACCTTGACATTTTGGTAGCAAAGGATGGTTTGATTTATGTTTTAGAGATGCATGTTTCTGCGGCTGTTATCAGTTAGTTAGTGCTAGCGAGGCAGCGGTGATTAACTGCTGAAACATGTCAGGAAGGAAGCCACGGCTGAAACGGGAGGCCAGGAGTCTGTCTGTGGGGCATCTCCCTTCAACTTTAAGAACTCCGATAGCTTCGGCCACACACCTTGGAGAAGACGCACCTGCTCCTGTCGACGATGCAAGGTCAGTCACTCCTTTTTCTACTTTTCCAAGCTCCCTGGCAGCTGCTTTTGAAAATGTTCATACTCCAGGGGCTCACGATGACTTTCAAAGGCTTGGAGCGAAACCTAAAGTTCAGCCGAAGAAAATTCCTTCTGCTCCTTCAGGCCCCAAGCAAACTATGCGAGATAGGGCTATGCAAGGCTACTGTGAACAAATTGGGGTTTTTGAAAAGCGTTTGCAGCAGGCAAAGGAATATGTGTCAATGGTTCAGCAATATGAGAGAAATTATGAGCATGAACCGGCCATATTGCCACACCCACAAGGAGAAGCCATATTGCCTCCTTCTTCCCCAAAGCCAAAGTCACGCCCATCATTGAGTGTCATGCAAGACGAATGGGAACCAGAGGCTCCTATGTCACATGATTATGGGTTGTCCCAAAGGCCATACAGAGCCACAGTGATGCCTGAAGCAAATGTTATAGCACCATCTACTGGTGAAGCTGCATTAAGACATAAATTGGAGCTCTCACTCTTGCAACTATCCATGGAGGAGTCTTTGCTCAGAGATACAAGATTTCTGCCGTATCTGACGCTCCAGTCCCTGATGGTGCTAGGATTCCTGTTACTATTGCTTCTCCTGTTAATATTGCTTCTATGCAAGTCCCTCTACCTGGCAGAGCACAGCCATATTTAACCCACATGCAATTGCCACCAGGTTCTTATATGCGAAGGCCAGTGTCATCTGCAGGTTATGCTACTGCACCAGCCCCAGCGCCAGCGCCTCCTGCTGGCCAGGGTGGAATAGCAGCTCAAAGACAGTCACAGCCAGCACCAAGACTACGGGTAGCTTCAATGCAACTGCCGCATGTCCAGGCACAGGCACAGATGCCACTGGTGCCCCCTGCAGGTTATGGTCAGATTGCACAACCTGCACAGCCAGTACCTCAATTGTATATGCCTCATCAAACACCTTCCATTGTACCACTGGCTGGTGATTCAAAATTAAGAAAGTCAGGACAGAATTACAGGGCATGGGTCAGTGAGGTTGGACTTTTATTACGCAGAGAAGGTACTCACATGATGGTGTTTAATCCTCCTGCCCAGCCATGGACTCCTGACATATGGGACTTGGATACTAGAGCATGCACAACATTATTGATGTCAATGGACACTGAATTGCAGGTCACGTTTTCACAAGATGCAACTGCCCAACAAATTTGGACTCAGTTAGAGACATGTTATCGGCCTACATCAATTGAGTCTACATGTTTACTTTTGTCTGAGTTCCATGGTTCCAGATTAAAACCTGGTGAACATATTGGAGCACATTTGACTAAAATGAAAGGCATTAGAAAAGAACTGGGTGAAAAAGGCTATCCTATTGATGATTTTCAAATGATCAGCATTATCATCAATTCTTTGAATCATGAGTGGAAAGATGCTATTTCCAAGATCAATCAAGTGCCTATTGCTCAACGCACAGTGGATCATGTATGCAGGATTTTAGCCGAAGAAGAGGCACTTATGCAAGCTGCGCCACATTTAAGGAAACCACCTGCATCAAGAGCTTCAGCGAGGTGTGCCTTCCATGGAAGGACCTACGTTCCAAGGATGCCAAGATGCTACATCTGCAATCGTGTGGGACATGCCACCCGGGATTGTCCCCAACGAGTTCCAGCGCCTGTCACATACCAGCCCAGAGGAACAGATTCCAGAGGAGGCAGAGGTAGAGGCAGAAGACAAGGTCGTGGTCGTGGTTCCAGGCATGATCCACAAGCTCCACTTGTCACATTGGTTGTGGCCAACGATCCACAGCCTCAACCAGAGTACGACAGACGACTTCTTTGGACTTTGGACAGCGGAGCAGCATTACATGTTACCTACAGAAAAGAGCTTTACACAGAGATGCACGAGCCTGAACCTGAACTTCATGAACTTTACTCTTTTTCCAATCATCCTGTTCAGGTCATGGGAAAAGGAACTGTTTATATTGAAGAGCTCGGTGCTCTCATTCCAAATGTTTACTATGTTCCGTCTGCCAGTAGTAATTTGCTTAGTCAGAGTCATTTGTCTAGGTTTTCTCATTTTCAGGTCCACCATCTTGAAAAAGCAAGTTATATAGTCAAAGACAGAGATATTGTTGCTGAAACCATGTTGATTGGTGGTGTTTATTACTTAAAACCAAAGTCTAAGCAGCAAGAGCAGACAAGTATACAAGCTCCAAAAAGGGAAAGCACAGGCCCAGAGAGAGACGTCCCAGAGAGAGATCCTGTTGCTACTCCAAAGGTTCCTAATAATGATAAAAATACAAAAAAGACACAGGTTGCTCACAGCAAGCCTGGGGTTCCTAACAAAAATGCTGTAGTTGAGAATTCACTAACAGGTAAACCTTTGCATTCCAGGTGTATCCATAAGTGGCACAGAAGATTGGGTCATGCCAGTTTCCGTGTTCTGAAGAAGATGCCAGAGTTCGCAAGAGGTTTGGATCTAAAGGGGTGTAAGGTGTTCTTGGACTGTGCTGTCTGCAAGAAAGCCAAATCCAAGGCAGCAGCAATTCCAAAACGCGCTACACGCCTGTCAACACGCATTTTTGATTTGGTACACACTGACATAGTTGGTCCTTTTGCACCAACACTTGGTGGTAAAAGATATTTCTTGACAATTGTTGATAATGTTGTGACTCAGGGCCAGCCTGTGGGTCCGACAGCCGGGTCCGATGTATCGGAGGACTCAGATGAGGGGGAGGAGGGAGACGAACCGGCTGATGATGGTTTGGAGGCTTTGCAGAGTCCTCAGCCGGGGACCTCTTCTCAGCTGCGTGAGCCCGAGAGTGCGGAGGATGATGACCCACAGCTGGCCCTGTTCAAGGACGCCCGACGCAGGAGGCAGTCGAGCAGGAACAAACAAAGAAAGGCTATGGGACTCCTCGGGAGGAGGCACAGGGAGACCACGCCCTGAGCTCTCTATAAAAGGAGTGTTTGGGGAGGGGCTGGTTGCTGAAAGCAACTTTTCCGCTTGAGAAGACAAGCTCTAGTGTTTTTGTTAACTGCGTAATTAAATCTTGGCAGAAGCCTTTTAGCCTTGGACGCTCTCCAGTCTCTTCTTTTGAATAGGGGTTTGATAGAAGAGGGCTGGTTCAGAACAGTTTGCTTTCAGCCACCCACCCCTTATTACTACGATGGAGCAGCTTCTTGCCGAGAATGCCCAGCTCAACCAGCAACTCACCTTGCTGGCCACTCAGGTGGCACAACTGCAGGCTCAGGTACATGCTGCCCCCCCACCCAGGAGGAAATGTCAGATAGCTATGCCGGATAAATTTGCTGGTAATCCAGAACTGTTTCCTGCCTTCCTGGGACAATGCCAGCTTTTTATCAGCGTGAGGGCGGCTGATTTCCCCACTGACCGAGATAAGGTGGGATTCGTGTTGAGCCTTCTGTCGGGAGATGCAGCTCGTTGGGGCACGCCTCTGTTGGCACAGCCTAGCCCTTTGTTGGATAACTTTGGGGGGTTTTGTGACCATATGCGCCTCATGTATGAGGACCCAATTAAGGCGCAGACTGCCACCCGACGCCTGAAAGCTTTGAGGCAGGGTCAGCGCCCCCTACAGGCCTACATCAGCGATTTCCGGCTGCTTAGCCAGGATTCCGCCTGGAATGAGGCTGCGCTCATGGATGCCTTCCAGGATGGCTTGTCGGAGGAGATGTTGGATGAGCTGGCCCGCGTGGACATTCCCTCAGACCTGAATGGGCTGATCCATCTTTGTCTGCGGATCGATGCCCGGCTGCAGCAGCGTAAGAGTCGCCGTGCCACCCCACAGACCCCTGCCACCCCTGTTGTGCGTGAGCCCCCAGTCCAGAGGGAGGAGCCAATGGAGCTGGGTGCCGCCAGGTCCCGTCTATCGGTGACGGAAATGGACAGACGACGATCGGAGGGGTTGTGTTTTTACTGTGGGGACCCTGGACATTTGGCTGCTTCTTGCCCGAAGAAGCGTCAGCGGGCGTCAGTGACCAAGCCTGCCCCGAGAAAGTCCCCTGCTTTGCTATCGGGAAATGGCCCGAGCCCGATCTAGACGGTGTGAAAGATCGGGCGACCCACAACGACCACGCCGAGCGACGCCGTTCCGACGGTGCCTGTGAACCTCCACGGCATTTGATTTTGGAGGCACGACTGATCCTTCCTGGCAAGCCAGAGGGGATTCCGGTCCATGCCTTAATTGACTCTGGGGCTACCACTAACTTTATGGACTCGGCCTTCGTGGCCAAATGGGCTGTTCCCCAGTGTCCAGTGGATCCGCCCATGCTTGTGGAGACCATCGATGGTCGAGTGCTCCTGTCCGGGCCTATTACGGCCGCCACGCAACCCGTGTGTATGGCCATCAGTACCCATGTGGAGGCCATCCAGTTCTACGTCACTTCGGATCTGCACTTCCCCGTGGTCTTGGGACTGGCGTGGCTCCGGGCGCATGATCCACAGATCTATTGGTCTCAGAACTTGGTCACCTTCCCAAGTTTGCAGTGCGTGGACCACACCCGCCATATCTGTGCCGGCCAGGTGGAGGGTTCCCCAGGGGTTTCCTTGCCTCCCGAACTGTCCGACTTTGCTGACGTGTTCAGCGAGTCAGAGGCGGACCAATTACCCCCGCACAGGCCCTACGACTGCTCCATTGACCTAGTCCCTGATGCGCCTCTCCCAGTGGGGCGTTTGTACTCCATGTCGGAGCCCGAGTTGGCTGCATTGCGGGACTTCCTGACAAAGAATTTGGCTCGCGGTTTCATCCGGCCCTCGTCCTCGCCAGTGTCTGCGCCCGTGCTTTTCGTCAAAAAGAAGTCGGGCGAGTTACGGCTTTGCTGTGACTACCGGAAACTCAACGCCATCACGGTGCGTAACCGCTACCCGCTGCCCCTCATCCCCGAGCTCTTGGACCGACTCCGGGAGGCTAAGATCTTCACGAAACTGGACCTGCGTGGAGCTTACAACCTCGTCAGGGTTCGGCCGGGTGATGAGTGGAAGACGGCGTTTGGTACTCGCTATGGACATTTCGAGTACACGGTGATGCCGTTTGGCCTGACCAACGCCCCCGCTGTGTTTCAGCATTTTATGAACGATATCTTTCGGGATCTGTTGGACCAGTTTGTCGTGATTTACCTGGACGACATCCTGATTTACTCCCCGTCGCGTGAAGCGCATCATCAGCACCTCCGTCAGGTCCTGCAGTGCCTCCGGGAACATCGGCTGTTTGCCAAGTTGGAGAAGTGCCAGTTCTACCAGGTGACCATCGATTTCCTGGGTCACCGCATTTCTCCTGAGGGCATCGCCATGGAGCCGAGTAAAGTCGAGTCGTTGCAGAGTTGGCAACCCCCGCGTCGCGTGAAGGACGTTCAGCGATTCCTTGGATTTGCCAACTACTATCGAACATTCATCCCTGGCTTTGCTGCCTTGACAGCCCCCCTCACCCGGCTCCTGCAGAAGAAGACTCGGTTCCAGTGGAACGCCCCCGAACAACAGGCGTTCCAGGCTTTGAAGGACGCCTTCATGAAGGAGCCCATCTTGAAACATCCCGACCCGCAACGGCCATTTGTCGTGGAGGTGGACGCCTCCGACATTGCCATTGGGGCCGTGTTACTCCAGGCAACGACGCCCAGTGGTACCCTTTTCCCTTGCGCGTATCACTCTCGGAAATTGAACCCCTCGGAGCGCAACTATACCATCTGGGAGAAGGAGCTGCTGGCCATCAAGGCGGCGTTCGAGGCTTGGAGGCATCATCTGGAGGGGGCGCGGCATCAGATCGAGGTCCGGACGGACCACAAGAATCTGGAAAGCCTGCAGACCGCTCGGAATTTGAATCAACGCCAGATCCGGTGGTCCCTCTTCTTTGCGAGGTTTGACTTCCGGGTGCGGTACATACCAAGCGGGCACAACCAGAGAGCGGATGCTCTGTCCAGGAAGCCCGAGTACACCCGAGTGGAAGACAAGCTTCCGCCCAGGACAGTGATCCCCGTCGAGTCTTTTGCTGCGGTGCGGGAGCCGGTGGATATACGGGCTCGGATCCGGGAGGCGCAGCAGCAGGAGGCGTGGGTGGCTCAGCGGAAGGAAGAGGTGGGGCCAGATTCGCCTTGGTCGGTCGCGGATGGACTCCTGTATTATCGTGACCGGCTCTATGTTCCAGGAGGGCCACTCAGGGGACTCGTCCTCAGCCAATGTCATGATAACCCGGCTGCGGGGCATTTTGGCCTGTTCAAGACTCTGAACTTGGTCTCCCGTACTTTCTGGTGGCCCCGAGTCCGACACGATGTCCAGTCTTATGTCACCTCCTGCGTCCCATGCAGGCAGGCCAAGTCAGCGACAGGGGCCCCGCCTGGTTTACTGCAGCCTTTGCCAACGCCCAAGAGACCCTGGGGGGCTGTGTCCATGGACTTTCTGATGGATCTACCCCCATCCTCCGGCTTCACGACAGTGTTTGTGGTGGTGGACATGTTGACCAAGATGGCGCACTTCATCCCCTGTCGCGGCTTACCGTCAGCTCGCGCCACTAGTCGCATGTTCATCCAACAGGTGTTCCGGCTGCACGGCCTTCCCGATAGGGTCGTCTCCGATAGGGGGGCCCAGTTTACAGCCCGCTTTTGGCAGGAGTTGATGCGGGCGTTGGACATTAAGGTTTGCCTCTCGTCCGCGCATCATCCTCAGACCGACGGGGGTACAGAGAAGGTCATCGGCATCTTAGAGCAGTATCTGCGCTGCTATGTTAACCTGCAGCAGGACAATTGGGTAGACTATTTGGCCATAGCCGAGTTTGCCTTTAATAACTCGCAACACACCTCCACGCAGATGACACCGTTCTTGGCCAACGTGGGTTATCACCCCAGGTTTTTCCCCCTTTCTCCCGTGGACTCACCGGAGCCGGCAGCGAACGAATTCATGGCGGAGTTACAGGCGATCCATCGGTTGGTGCGACGGCAGCTGGAGAAGGCCAAGGCCGACTACAAGAGGTTCGCCGATCGGTCGAGAAGGGATACGCCTCCACTATCGGTGGGGGATCGGGTCTGGCTGTCCACCAGGAACCTACCATCCACTCGGCCGGCGAGGAAGCTGGACCACCGTTACCTTGGACCGTTCCCAGTCGAGGCCGTCATCAATCCGGTCGCCTATCGTTTAACTCTGCCACGTTCCCTGCGCGTGCACCCCGTCTTCCATCGGTCCTTGTTGGTCCCCGAACAACCGGCCTGTCCACTTCGCCAAGCGGAACCTCCCCCATCAGGAACTCGTGATGGAGGCAGCACCCCCGAGTACGAGGTCGCCAGCATCAGGGATTCCCGCTGGCTGAAAGGTCGCTTCCAGTACCTGATCGAGTGGAAAGGGTACGGGCCGGAGGACTTCACATGGGAAGACGCGACCGCCGTTCATGCCCCTGCGTTGGTGACTGCGTTTCACGAACAGTTCCCATCCCGACCACATCCGGATCGGCAGACCCGGGGGAAGGGCCCTGCAGTGCGGGATAGTGTTGTGACTCAGGGCCAGCCTGTGGGTCCGACAGCCGGGTCCGATGTATCGGAGGACTCAGATGAGGGGGAGGAGGGAGACGAACCGGCTGATGATGGTTTGGAGGCTTTGCAGAGTCCTCAGCCGGGGACCTCTTCTCAGCTGCGTGAGCCCGAGAGTGCGGAGGATGATGACCCACAGCTGGCCCTGTTCAAGGACGCCCGACGCAGGAGGCAGTCGAGCAGGAACAAACAAAGAAAGGCTATGGGACTCCTCGGGAGGAGGCACAGGGAGACCACGCCCTGAGCTCTCTATAAAAGGAGTGTTTGGGGAGGGGCTGGTTGCTGAAAGCAACTTTTCCGCTTGAGAAGACAAGCTCTAGTGTTTTTGTTAACTGCGTAATTAAATCTTGGCAGAAGCCTTTTAGCCTTGGACGCTCTCCAGTCTCTTCTTTTGAATAGGGGTTTGATAGAAGAGGGCTGGTTCAGAACAGATAATTATTCTAGATATGGATATGTATATCCTATGAAAGAAAAATCTGAGACCTTTCAGATCTTTAAAGACTTTGCTAGTCTTGTCTATACCCAATTCGAGGTCAACATTGCCAGAATCCAGAGTGATCACGGTGCTGAATTCATGTCTCAGCGTTTCCAGGACTGGATGCGTGAGAATGGGATAGTACATCAGACATCTGCTCCTTATACTCCAGCTGAAAATGGAGTGGCAGAACGCAGAAATGGAGTTCTGCAAACCATGATGTGTTGCCTCCTTGAAGATGCTAACCTCAGTCTTCCATACTGGGGTGAAGCTATCAAATATGCTAACCATATCATCAACCGCACTTGGAGTAGTGTGATAAATCAGACCCCTTATTTCATGTTGTATGGACACAAGCCTGATCTCTCACATCTCCATATTTTTGGTTCATATGCTATGGTGAATATTCCTTTAGCCCAAAGAAAGAAAGGGGGTCCTGCAGCAAAAAGGATGAGATTTATGGGCATTGATGATAATTCAAAATGGAGCAAATACATTGACTCTCATCATGTTATTGTGGTTTCACAATCTGCTACTTTTGAGGAAGATGCTGACTGGTCCAGGATTCATTCTAACGATCCTGGAGTTTATTTTCCTAGAGATGACATTGCTGATGCCACACAACCTGATGATCAAGATTCACAGGATAATGTTCCTTCCACGAGTTCTTCTCAACCTACTGTTCTGTCTTCGCAAGCCGCCGATGTTGCTGCTGGCGACAATGATGAAGACGAGGACGACACGGAAGAAGAATGGACGGTTGGCCCGAGACGTTCCAAGAGGACCACAAAGGGAATCCCTCCAAAACGTTATTCGTGGCAAGTAACAAAAACACCTGTACCTTTGATTTGTAATGTTACACTTCCACCTGAGAAGTTCACACAGATCAAACATCTTCCTGAATCAGAACAAGATAAATGGTTTGAGGCAATGCAGGCTGAAATGGACAGTCTAAAGAAACTCCAAGTGTTTACGCCTGCAAGCCCTCCAGCAAACAAGAAAGTTATTGGTACTCGATGGGTCTACAGAATTAAAAAGAAGCCGAATGGTGAGTCGTTGTACAAGGCCAGACTCGTAGCCCAGGGTTTCCCTCAACGTTATCCTGAGTACTATACAAATACATACTCACCCACAGTGCGGACTGAAAGTGTGAAAATTGCTTTAGCCACTGCAACTATCCTTGGCCTAGAGGTTTTCCAGTTCGATGTTGAAACGGCTTATCTACACGCTGATCTTGATGAAGAAATTTATGTCAAAGGTCCTCCAGGGTTCAAACAGCAAGAAGGGGATACCTGGTTTCTACACAAAAGTCTTTATGGTCTGAAACAGTCTGGTTTAATGTGGTACTTATGTCTTTCTGAGAAACTAAATTCAATGGGCTTTATTAAGTCCGAAACAGATGAATGCGTGTTTACTAAAAGATCTGGTAATAGGTATGAGATAATTCTTATGTCGATGATATTGTTTATATTGGTCCAAATAAGCAGATGAGTGAAGTTTTTGCTAAAGCTTTACAAAAGTTTTTCACATTGAAGTGTTTAGGGTGTATTAACACTTATTTAGGTGTTCAAATTGCCAAAACTCAGAAGGGGTTTAGTCTCACACAAGAAGAGAAGATTGAACAACTGTTACATCACTGTAACATGGAGGACGCTAAGCCTGTGAGTATACCCATGCAAACTGACTTTCACATTTTGGCACATGAACCAAGTCCTGAGTTCGAAGATCAAACACTATATTTCTCAGTCATTGGGTCGCTGCTGTATATTAGTAGTTGGACTAGACCCGACATTGCACTTAGTGTTAATCTTTTATCATGACACGTAGGCAAGGCAAAACAATTTCATTGGACATGTGTTAAAAAGTTATTGAGGTATCTAAAACACACCAAAGACATGAAGTTGTTGTTGGAACCAACACATACTGACAATGCAGAGTTATGTTGTTATGCAGATTCAGATTGGGCGAGTGATAAGAAGTCACGGAAAAGTACATCAGGTTGCATGATGTTCTTAAATGGATGTCCTGTTTACTGGCATGTGCGTAAACAGACTTTTGTTTCTTGTTCCTCTACAGAAGCTGAGTATGCTTGTGTGTCTGATGCATGCAATTCTTTAACCTGGTTTGATGCTTTAGTCACCGATATCTGGACACATCCGATTTGACCGATCACTGTGATGGAAGATAATGAATCTGTGGTTTATATTTCTGAAACACGTTTTACAGGTTCAAGGTCCAGACACGTTGACATCCGATATCAAAACATAAGGCAACTGGTTAAACAAGGTTTTGTGACATTACAGTATGTGCCTACACATGATCAAATTGCTGACATGCTGAACAAACCACTTCCTACAGCCCAGCATGAGTATCTGCGTGAGAAGATGTGCCTTACTTGAGTCTTCACTTTGCTGACGAAAGAAGGGGAATGTCACTGCACGTTTTTTTTTGTTCGTCAGAAAAGTTCATTTTTACCTGTACATTTTTCCCTGCTCTCTGCACCTGTTGTGATAACTTATCTGGTAACCATAGTGAATCCCATATGACTAGTTATGTTATGGTTTCAGTCTGTTTAGTGTGCATGTCTTGAAAAGGTTCCCACAGTTATTTCTTTATTGTGTTTCACTTTGCTGTTACTGTCTGTTACGTTAGGATGTAGTGAGCTAGCTCTCTTTATAATATATATTTAGTTTTTATATATTTTTGTAAGTAAAAGGTATTTAGTAAGATTATGCGTCGTGTTTTTATTGCCTTCCTGCATGCACATCATGCATTCTCTGAAGCACGGTCCTTCGCCCTCTACAAAGGTGATTTTTACCTTGACAGTCCTGTGGCTTGTAAAGTTCCCCCTTGGGAGAAGAGGTGGAGGTGAGCTTTCCTCGGGTAGTGGTAGAGCTCCCCAAGACCTCCCAGAATTATCTGGGGGTCGGAGGGTGAGAGCTCCTACGGAGCCCGAGGCTTTCTCCGAGTCCAGGACGCCTTTGCTCCGTGCAGGGGCGAAGCCAGACGCTGCATCCACATCTGTGGATTACAGTGATTTATGATTGCTTTTAAAGCAGACAGAGCTGACCAGGAGGAGTAAAGTTGCAAGTATTCAGAACTTTAACCTGAGGTGCTTTAATCTTCTCCATACATAAATTAGATTTTGAAAGAGAAAGAGAAAAGATGGCGCCGAAATGTTTTTTTTTTGAAAGAATAAAGCATGAAGATTTTGTTAAAATCTAAACAATATATTGGACTTTAGAGTTTTAAAGAATTTTGTTTATCTTCCTTTTTTAATTATTATTATTATTAAGGGTTCCTCTCCTTTTTTGGATTTTATTTTTATTTTATTTTTTGAAGTGTAGAGGGAAAGGGAAAGTGATAAGAGAAAATGAATTGTAGCAAGTTGGAAAATGGCTTCAAGACGGCAAGCAGTTCCTGTTGTTTCCAAAACCTCAATTTCTTCTCCTGTAATACAATCTGCAACACAATCCACTTCAAAGCCCAGATCCCCTCCACCCTCTCCTCCACCACCAGCACTTACACTTAAAGACTTGCAGGATGCTTTGAAGCTGCAGGCACAAGAAATGACTCAACAAATAAAGGAAGAGGTAGCTGATCTTCTTGAGTTTAAAAATAGAGAGATGAGAGAAGACATTTCGTTTGCATTTCAAGGACTGGCTGCACATATTGAACATTTAGATGACCGTGTGGATGAGGTTGTGGAAAATAGTGAAAAACCTGAATTGCTAAAGCAGAAAATAAAATTGTTAAAACTGAGGATGAGGTGATTATTTCACAATATAAAGAAATGGAATTTGCTTTGAGAATAAGGGGGTTGAGAGAAAAACCTCGTGAGGATTTATTGGAAGAGGTGATCAAAGTCATTGCTCCCATCTTGGGATGGGATCCTAAGGAGTTATCAAGGGAGGTGGAAAAATTTTTTAGGGTCAATTCTTGGATTGCGAGGCAGAAAAATTTACCTAGAGATGTGGTGATTTATTTTTCTAAGAGGTCACTTCGAAATGCGATCATCCAGGCCTTCTATCAACAGAGATTTCAAATTGCAGGTCAAGATATTATAATTCTGAAAGAAATACCTCCTAAGATGTTGAGAAAAAGGAAGGATTTTGGTTTTCTGTCTGATGAGCTTAAAAATCAACAAATTCAGTTTAGATGGGAGATACCTATTGGAATAGTGGTGAATTATGCAGGGACATGATATAGACTTGATATGATCGCAAAGGCAAAAGATTTTTATACCTATGTCCTGAAAGCAGGTTCACCACCATCTCCATTACTTAAGAGAGTGGAAGAAGATAAACAACAGGTTGAAGGTGCATCAGCACAGTCTGTTGGAGAGGCACAATTGGCTGAATCCACTGGACAGAGTTTGCTGTTAAAGGGAGATCCAAAAGAGCAGCAAATGATGTGTGCTGCACACAAACGGAAAGAAAAGGAGCAATTGAAACAGAAAGTGGACTCTAGGTCTATGATACAAGGCCCTGTTACTACGGAGCCGGTGGGAGGGGCGCGACCAAAGAGACCAACTGCAGATCTCCAGGTGGCGTTCCTGAGGTTCCAGGTCGCTGAGGATGGCAATAAAGTTCTTGACATGGAATGTTAATGGTTTAAATTCACCACAAAAAAGAAAGAAAGTGTTTCACTACCTGAAGCAACATAAAAATGATATTGTTTGCTTACAAGAAACTCATATTTGTGCAAAAGATCAAAAGTATTTGATTAACTCCCAGTTGGGACTACATTTTATAGCATCTGCTTCAGATAAAAAGAGTGGTCATCTATTTAAGAAGAGACTTATCTGCTACATTAATTGAGTCTGATCCACAGGGAAGATATGTTATTATTGAATTACTGCTACAAGGCAAGAAAATTCTCATTATTGGATTATATGCTCCTAACCAACAGCAAAGAAAGTTTTTACATGATAAATTAACTCAATTGGATTATAAATCTGTCATTTTGATGGGTGATTGGAATGGTGTTTTGGATTCAAGTAAGGACAAGAAGGGGTCTTTTAAAAATTCTCCTAACTATTCTAGATTGCCTAAAGTTTTTTTTTTTGACTTGAAAGATGACTTGGAATTAAGAGATATTTGGCAGGAGTGGAACTTGGAGGACAGAGATTTTACTTTTTTTCGGACAGGCATCAATCGTTTTCTAGAACTGATTTTTTTTAATTACTGGTGATTTTATTTCCAGAGTCAAGAATGTCAAGATTTTTCCTAGAATATTGTCGGATCATAGTCCTGTATGGATGGAACTATCTAGGGAAGATGGGATAAGAAGATCTTGGAGATTGAATGAAAATTTATTTAGATATGATGTACTTTCAGAGAAATGTAAAGATTATTTGAAAGAGTTTTTTGTTTTGAATATGCATAAAGGAACATCAATTGAAATGGTTTGGGATGCCAGCAAAGCTTACATGAGGGGGATTTTGATTCATATGAATAATGGTCATAGGCGTAAGCAGATGCAAAAACGTAAAGAATTAGAAGAAGAGATTAAATTGAAGGAGAAAGCTTTTATTTTGAATCCATCAGATAAGAGACTAAGGATATCAATAAATTTGTTGAAAGAGCAATTTAATATGTTAATGGCAGATCAGGTTGCAACTAATTTGCGATATGCAAATTTTGTAATGCAAACAAGCCTGGTAGGTGGCTAGCTTATCAATTAAGGAAGAAACAGAAGTTACATACTATAGAGAAAATAGAATATAAGGATAAAGAAACATATCAACAAAATTTGATTAAAAAGGGTTTTTTGGATTTTTATGAAAACTTATATGTTAGCGAGAATATACAAACCTTAGATATAGATAAATATTTACAGGAAGCGCATATTCCTATGCTTTCAAATGAACAACGGGAAGGGATGAATTGTTTAATCACTTCTGAGGAAATTATATCAGCAATTAAACAGTTAAAAGTGGGTAAGGCTCCTGGTACAGATGGCTTAACAGCAATTTATTATAAAACTTTACTTGCAGAGATGGTAGAACCTTTAAAGGAACTATTTAATAATATCCAGGCTGGAGGGGAGGTGCCTCCATTCTGGAGAAGGGATTTTATATTGTTGATCCCAAAGGAGGATCAAGATCTTACTCAGCCTAAGAATTATAGACCTATATCGCTCTTAAACACAGACTATAAGATTTTTGCAAAAATATTGGCAAATAGATTAATGCTAGTTTTGAAACAAATGGTTCATACTGATCAGTCTGGATTTATAACTGGAAGATATATGAAATATAATGTAAGGCAAATAGTTAACTTAATTGAGTATTTGGATAAGAATAACCAAGTCCTTGCAGCATTGATATTTTTTTTATTGAAAAGTTTTAACATACAATTTTCCTTTAAAACCCCCCTCCCCCTCCCTTCTCCCCCCCTACCTCTCCCCCATCCCCCCCTCCCCCCCCGACTTCCCAGAGCTAAATACAAGGTATATATATAAAAAGCAATCATAAACAATCATATACTAACAACTATAAACTCTAAAATCCATCACTCTCTAGCTTATATAGGATAAAACAAGCCTTAGTAATATTAAATATATATAAAAAAACCAAAAGAAAAAAAGAAAAAAAAGAAAGAAGACTTATTCAAATGCTACATAAAACTTCTTAACCCTATACTTGTTCTGGATAAACTCAATCCATTTAATCCAATACAGATTACAAGATATTTGCTAAGGTTTTGGCTAATAGACTGATGAGGGTTCTGCAACAGGTGATTCATGGGGACCAAACGGGGTTTATTAGTGGTAGGCAAATGAAAAATAATGTGAGGCATATAGTTGATGTGTTAGAGTTTTTGGAAAGCAACAACCAGATCTCTGCGGTGCTAATTTTTTTAGATGCTGAAAAAGCTTTTGATCAATTGAATTGGCAATTTTTGTTGAAAGTTTTAGACAAAATGGATTTTGGGGGAAATTTTTTGCAAGCGATTAGGGCATTATATCAGAAACAAACTGCCCGAATCATAGTTAATAATAGCCTGACAGAGGCATGTAATATTGAGAAGGGCACAAGGCAAGGGTGTCTGTTATCGCCCTTGTTATTTGTGTTAACATTAGAGATATTATTGGTTAAAATATGGAACTCGGAAAAAATTAAGGGGATACAAATTAGAGATCAGGATTATAGATTGAGAGCATTCGCAGATGATCTGGTTGTTACAGTGACCCAGCCAGAGAACTCTGTCGTGGACCTGATGGAGATAATAACACAATATGGGAAGGTTTCTGGATTTAAAGTTAATATACAGAAAACCAAAATTTTGGCCAGAAATATGACAGTTTCGCAAAAGGCTCTCTTAGAAGGATTAACTGGATTTGAGATTGTTAAAAGGGTTAAATATTTGGGGGTGATTTTGTCGCCCTCTAATACAAAGCTATATAAAAATAATTATGAAAAACTATGGGGGAAAGTTCAAAAAGAATTGGAGACTTGGGAAAAATTGCAATTGTCTTTGTTGGGACGGATTGCAGCAGTGAAAATGAATGTCCTGCCTAAATTTTTATTTTTATTTCAAATGATACCTATTCTTAAGAAAGACTCTAATTTGGAGGAATGGCAGCGAGGTATCAATAAATTTGTCTGGGCAGGGAAAAAGCCACGAGTTAAACTTAAGATTATGCAGGATACTCGTGAGAGAGGTGGCCTTAAAATGCCCAATTTTAAACTATATTATGAAGCTGCTGCATTAGTAGGAATAAGTGATTGGATTAATTTGACACAAGAGAGATTATTAAATCTTGAGGGCCATGATTTGTTGTTTGGCTGGCATGCATATTTGTTGTATGATAAGAAGGTAGACAATGTGTTTAGAATGCATATTTTAAGACAGGCATTGCTGAGAGTTTGGAAGAAGTATAGACATAAGCTAGATTGCAAGATACCACTGTGGGCAATTCCAAAACATGCAATAGAAAATATACATGCTGGTTTCAAACATGATGTGACTACATACAAGGAGATCCTAAGTTTGGAAAGAAATGTCTGGTGTTTGAAATCATATAGCCTCTTGCGAGAAGAGAAGGTTGTTCAAAACTGGTTTCAATATACTCAGTTACGGGCCAGGTGGAAAGAAGACCAGAAAAATGGTTTTACAATGACTGATGAAAATTTGATAAAGCAAATTAGAAATCAGGGTCCAGCACATATCAAACGGATATATCTTGCATTGATAGAGATTGACTCAGAAACAGAGCTTGTTAAGGATTGTATGATAACATGGGCCCAAAATATCCAGGAAGCTATCACAATGGACACGTGGGAAAAGATTTGGGTGAGGAACGTAAAATTTACACAAGCTCAAAATCTAAGAGAGAATTTTTACAAAATGTTTTACAGATGGCATTTAGATCCTAAAAGGCTTGCAAGTATGTATCCGAATTATCAGCCTAAATGTTGGCGGTGCGGTGATGAAGATGCAACATATTTTCACATATGGTGGACATGTAAAAAGGTTAAGGCTTTTTGGATAAAAGTCTGGTGGAACATGCAGAAGATTTTTAAACAGAGGATAAAGTTTTGTCCGCAACTTTTTTTGTTGGGAATAATTACAGATGCTACAGTTGTGGACACCAAGCTGATGTTGAATTTAATTACGGCAGCAAGACTTTTGATAGGTCAGTATTGGAAGAAAGAGGAACTGCCGACCATAGAAGAGTGGACTTTAAAGGTTTCCGACCTGGCAGAGATGGCGAAGATTTCGGCCTATTTGAAAGATCACTCGCAAGAACGCTATATTATGGAATGGAGAAAATGGCAGCATTGATATTTTTGGACGCTGAAAAAGCCTTTGATCAGTTGAACTGGCAATTTTTATTGAAAGTTGTGGATAAGATGAATTTTGGGGATAAATTTTTGCAATCTATTAAGGCCATATATCAATAACAATTGGCGCAAATTATAATTAATGGGGGATTAACAGATGCATTTAAAATTGAAAAAGGTACAAGACAGGGGTGTCCCCTGTCACCATTACTGTTTGTTTTAACATTGGAGATTTTATTGATTAAAATTCAGGAATCAACTAAAATAAAGGGGATAAAAATAAAGCATAATGATCATAGGTTAAGAGCATTTGCGGATGACTTGGTTGTTACATTAACTCAACCGATTCAATCGGTTATAGATTTGATGGAAATCATAATTCAATATGGGAAAGTTTCGGGTTTTAAGGTAAATAATAATACTAAAATATTATCTAAAAACATGAGTATGAATGAAAAGGAAATGTTAGCAAAATTGACAGGTTATGAAATAGTGAAAAAGGTTAAATATTTGGGAGTATATATTACAGCTTTTAATGTGAAATTATATAAGAATAATTATGAGATGTTATGGTTAAAAGTACAAAAGGATTTAAATAATTGGAAAAAATTACAATTATCTTTGTTGGGAAAAATTGCAGCTGTTAAAATGAATGTTTTACCAAAGTTTTTCTTTTTGTTTCAAATGATACCTATTTTGAAAAAGGATGCTAATTTGGATGATTGGCAGAAGGGTATTAATAAATTTATTTGAGCGGGGAAAAAACCGAGAGTTAAACTTAAGATTTTACAAGACGCTTGGGAAAGAGGAGGACTTAAGGTGCCTAATTTGAAATTATATTATGATGCAGTGGTTTTAACACTGGTTAGTGATTGGCTCAATTTAACCAATAAAAGTATACTTTATCTGGAGGGATGGGACTTATTATATGGGTGGCATGCATATTTGATTTATGATAAAAAAGTTGACAAGGCTTTTAAATCTCATATTCTAAGAAGTGCTTTATTGCGTGTTTGGAAAAAGTATTATTATAAGTTGAATTATAAAATACCAATTTGGGGGATTCCTGGACACGCAATAGAGGGTGTATCTATGGGTGTGAATTTGGATATGATTTCTTATAAGCAATTACTTAGTTTGGTAGGGAATGATTGGCAATTAAGGTCGTTAGTCGAGTTAAAACAAGAAAATATCATACAGTCTTGGTTTCAGTATACCCAATTGCAAGCTAGGTGGAAGTTAGATCAGAAGGTTGGTTTGACACTGATGGATGAAAATTTGGTAAAACAGATTAAAGATCAAACTCGAGCGCATATAAAGAGAATTTATAATGCTTTAATAGAATTGGATTCGGAAACTGAATTGGTGAAAGATTGCATGGTAAAGTGGGCTCAAAATATTCAAGAATCGATCCCATTGGATGTTCGGGAGGTAATTCTGCTTACTTGAAGGATCATTCACAAGAAAGATACATTTTGGTTTGGAGAAGCTGGATAGATTATATTCAGAAAAAATATGGGACCAAAAAGTTTTATTTAGCTTATGAGTAAATTTTAGATTGTTATAACTTAAATTTCTTTTATAAGTTGGATATTTTTAGAGTGTTTGTAATTTGTAATTATAATTTATTATGCTGGAAAATTTTTTTATTATTATTATTAGTTATAATAATGTATATATTATACGGTATTATTATTGTATTAGTATAAGTTGGATACTTTTAGATTGTTTGTAATTATGTTATAGGCGGGTTAAAGTGCATTATGTATTTGGTTATTTATATAGTTGGTTAATGTTAGTTAGATTATGGTTATTATATATTTGTAACCCTGTAATCAGCTTTGGGAAGTGGGGGAGGGGGAGGGGGGTTTAGGGTTGGGTTGGGGATGGGATAATATTGTAACTTTTATCAAACTTTTCAATAAATTTTAAAAAAAGCTCTACACGTGGCCGAACGAAATCTGCAGTTGGCGCGAATATGGTTGCCTCTGCACTCTTTACATCTTGGTAAAAGAACTGCCTTGTAATCGTTCTCTCGCTGGTGTCTGCTGTGGTGTTGCGTGTTTGGTTTCCTTTGGAGTTTGTTGATTTCAGATTCTTCTTCTAATGATGATTCTCCGGCGCGTTTGGCGACCTCAAGATGGATTGAATCTTCAACTTTTGGAGGTTTGGTGGGCTGAACTGTCTGCACTGCACCCCTGGCGGCTTCGTCAGCCATCACCTCGTCCTGTGCCTCGGAGAATGTTAGATTGGGTCTAGCAAACAGTCTCTGCTGCAGGGTTCTGTCCCATAGGCCACAGACGAGCTGGTCTCTTAGTCGTTCTTCTAAGTTTGAGAACTTGCAAAGGCGTGCAGCCTGCCTTAGGCCCACAATAAACTCCGAAGCTGTCTCCCCGGGTAGCTGCACTCTTTGGTCGAATTTGAATCGGCCTGCCATCTCCGACATCTTGGGCTGGAAGTGCCCAGTCAGCTTCTTCTTAAGGTCTGCATATGATACTGCTTTGATGGGCGTCTGTGCGAAAAGGTTCTCTGCTAGGTCCAAGGTTGCTGGGCCATAGACGCAAAGCAACATGGCGGCCTTCAGGCCTTCCTCCGCAATTTGATTTGTTCTCAGATAGTTCTCTACTTGCAAAAGGTAAGACAGCCATTCTTCTGGATGCTTCACATCGAACTCTCTTAATTTGCCAACCTTCGGCATCTTCCTTAGATTCCTACGTTCTTCGGATCCTGCTTCTAGGCTCAGGGAATGCGTTCTCTGAGCACGTGGCCGCTAGCGTGGCTTACTAGCCGGCCTAGGGGGGGGAAATGCCTCTTCCCTTCAGCGTGTACTGCCGACCCCTCATTGACTTCAGCCCTTAATTGGTGAAGCAGGATCCCACCTTCGTCGCCACTGTTAAGTCGTGGGCTCTGGAGAGCAGGAATGATGACACGAGGCTGAGTACAGAATAACTCATACTTTTATTCTTGCTGGAACTGTACTGAAGCTTGGGCCGCAACCAGCCACAGTATATAGTCTAGCCCCTAGGCGGCAGCCAATAGGTTTGAACCCATGCTTGCCGCCTGGGGCTGACCAATTGCAGGACCGGAGACGGCCTGTCTGGGTTGCTGGAGAGCCGTTAGTGCCTCCAGCAATGCACGTGGTGTAACACCACAAGCCCAATACATAACAGTAGACCTGAAGTGTCTTAAGTAAGGATCACGCGAGACAGCTGGCTCAAGTTTAACAACCTTTAATGGTGAGGAACTGGGTGCCTGACAGTCTTTCAGCGCCTGCTTTTATACCCCAGCTGGCACGCTGGCTAGCCAATCCGAACCGCGCCAGTTTCCCGTGGTCGGTGAGGGCCAATTGGCAGCGGCTGGTTTTGACAGCCGGAGCTGTCACTGTTAGCCGCGCCTGTGCTGTTTGCAAGCGCTTTGACAGCTGAGAGCTGTCAAACCCTCGCACTTGCACGTTAGCCCTCGGCAGCTTTTGACAGCTGTCAAAAGCTGCCAGTTTACCTCATGTACTTAAACACTTAATGCATAACCAACCATATCATTAATACATAACGTTAATTCGTACAGTAATACATAACAACCCTTACCCCTCCCCTGAACTGGTGGGGTTACCCCCTTTTGGTTGTCATTTACTTATGCCCCATTCATAGTCTCTTAAGTATGCCAGGGGTTTCTTGGTTCTTACTGAACGGTGAAGGGGTGTTTCTGCATTTGGTTCCCCTTCCCTTGGTTCTGGATGCGCCATTACTTGTGTGGGGTCTGGATCCAGAGATCCCTGGTTTCCACCGTTGCTCGAGCTTATTGGGGGTGTTGCGCAGGGGGTGTCCTTCCATTCGGGGATGGTGCTGGGCGTTGGAAATGACCCGCTGTCCCTTTCCCCCATGTTTTGAGTGCCGCGCTGCTGAAGTTGGTCAATATGCTGACGTAAGGGGCAATTATCCCCAGTGTCAATCATGTATGATAAGGGCCCTGTTTGCTCAGTTACAACCCCCAGAATCCATTTGTTCCCTCCCCCATAGTTTCTTGCCCAGACAGTTTGACCCCTTGCAAATGTTCTGTGTGGCAGAGGTTGTTCAGGATCCGCTGTTGCCCTGTCGGGGTGCAATCGGTCAAGTCTGGTCACCAGGTGTCGCCCCCAATGAAGTTCTGCTGGTGACTTCCCTGTAGCCGTGCAGGGGGTGGTGTGCTGGGCAAGAAGGAATTGGGCCAACCTGCGGTGCCAGTTTCCCATGATGATTTTCTGCAGCGCGTCTTTCGTGGATTTCACCATAACCTCAGCCAAGCCATTCGTTGAGGGGTGGAAGGGAGCTGACGTGACATGCCTAATAGAGTTCTCCCTTGTGAAAATCTGGAATTCCGCGGAAAGTAAATTGGGGGCTGTTATCTGAGACCACTGCATCTGGAAGGCCATGTGTGGCAAAAAGCCCCCTCAGAACTTGTACTGTGGCAGCTGTAGTTGTGCTGCTGACAGGGACGACCTCCAGCCACCTGGAATAGCTATCAAGTGCTATCAAAAATACTTGACCCTGGAAGGGTCCTGCAAAATCTAGTTGCACCCGAGACCAAGGATTTTTTGTTGCCTCCCACTTATGAACTGGGGCGTGTGGTTGTGCAGGTCTGGTTAGTTGGCAGGGTTAGCATCCGGCTACATGTGCCTCAATATCTTTATCAATGCCAGGCCACCAGACGTAGCTTCTCGCCAATGCCTTCATTTTTACTGTCCCAGGGTGTCCTTCGTGCAATGTGTGTAAAACTTTGGGTCTATGTTTGTCAGGGACTATGACCCTATTTCCCCATAGAACGCACCCCAGATGGGAAGACAGTTCCTGTCTTCTGGAGAAATATGGCAGGAATTCAAGACCGGGGGATTTTATTTGCCAACCGGAGGTGACCCAGTTTAGAACTCTGCTAATGGTCTTGTCCGTGGCTGTGGCAGTGGCTATATCCTTTGCGGATAATGGGCATTCTGGTAGTTCTAAAATGGCAAGGATGTTGCCCACTGGGGTGGGGCCGGGATCATTGGTAGGAAGGGGAAGTCTACTAAGCCCATCGGCATGCCCCATTTCTTTCCCTGGCTTGTGAATTAATTTAAACGAATACGCAGATAGAAAGGTAGACCACCTTAATATTCGGGGAGAGAGAATTTGGGGCGTCTGCTTATCCCATGTAAAAATTCCTAACAGTGGTTTGTGGTCTGTGAAGATTGTAAATTGCCGACCATACAGGTAATCGTGAAATTTTTTCATGCCGGCAACTATCGCTAAAGCCTCTCTATCTATTTGCGCGTAATTATGCTCCAGTTTTGACAGTGTTCTCGAGTAAAATGCAATTGGTTTTTGAGTTCCATTCTCAGTCAAGTGACTTAGAACTGCTCCGATCCCATATGGGGAAGCATCGCATGCTACGCACAGGGGAAGTTCTTCCCTGAATAGCGTTACTGTGGCATTTCTTGTGAGTAGACTTTTTAAGTGCTGGAAACTGGTGTCGTGCCGGGGGGACCAGGACCAGGGGGTTCCCTTGTCCAGTAGCCTATGCAGGGGTTCCGCTATCGTTGCCTTATGGGGCAAGAATGTATGATAAAAATTTAACAGTCCTAAAAAGGCTTGTAATTCCTGTTTGCTTTTCAGAGTGGGGGCGGATTTAATGGCTTTTATTTTTGTGTCAGTGGGGTGGATTCCTTGGGAGTCGATCTTATATCCCAGGAACTCTACAGAGGGTACCCCAATAGAGCATTTGTCTCTTTTTAGTTTGAGCCCCGCTGCTCTGAATCTGCCTAGGACTTCGTGCAATCTGTCTGCTAGGTCTACTTCTGACTCGCCTGCTATTAGTATGTCGTTGAAGTAAGGGCAGACCCCGGGAATTCCTTTAAGGGTTTTTTCCATAATTTCTTGGAAAATTCCTGGCGCTGCTGAAATCCCAAACTGCAGGAGCTTCACTTTGAATGCCCCGCGGTGGGTAACGATTGTCTGCGCATCTGCAGTTTCCTGGGTGACGGGTAGTTGCAAATACGCTTGCGCCAAGTCCAAATTGGCGAAGATGGTGCCTGATCGTATAGCCACGAGGACGTCTTTCACTGCTGGGATCGGGTAAGCATGCAAATTCAATGCTCGGTTTAGGGTGGCCTTATAGTCAGCACAAATTCTTATTTTGCCGTTAGGTTTAATTGAGGTTACTATAGGGGTCTCCCAAGTGCCGCCCTCGACCGGTTCTAGAACCCCGAGTTCAACCAGTCAGTCTAGTTCGCTCTCAATTTTACTTTTGAGCGCGAACGGGACTCTTCTGGCTTTTAATCTTATTGGTAATATTTTGGGATTTAATTTTAGGGATACTGGGGGACCTGTATACCTCCCTAGCGAGCCATCGAAGACGTCCGCAAATTGATTGCATACGTCCTCGAAGCTTGTGGCCTGGGTTGCTTTAACTCCGGTTAGGGCAATTCCTAAGGC
Source organism: Vipera ursinii (assembly GCF_947247035.1). Lineage (NCBI taxonomy): Eukaryota > Metazoa > Chordata > Lepidosauria > Squamata > Viperidae > Vipera > Vipera ursinii. The sequence continues at coordinate 21,139,865 of NC_139521.1, read as the reverse complement.
CTCGAACCAGTTGAGGCCTATTAGGCTAGTTCGGTTCCCTTGGGTTACTAGAATTGTTAAAAATCCCTTGAAATGTTTAAACTCCACCTGAATCTTAGCTTTTCCCTTAAGTGTGATGGGGGCTTTTTGGAAATCGGCTAGGTATATTTGGGTGGGTTGTAAGGGAATTTGCTGCTTACATTGGTGGCAAATTTCCCGAAAGGTTTTTAACGAAATGAGGGAGACCAAAGACCCCGAGTCGACCTCCATTTTGCAGGGGACCCCTTGGAGCTGGACTTTGATTTTGACCTTCGGTTTAAATATTTGATGGACCACCAGTGAACCCTTATACCTAGCTACGGTTTGCACTAGGGACCCCGGGGCCCTTTCCCTATCGGTCGTTGTTGGTCTCATACGTGCAGATGTCACTTCAAGCTCATGCAGGTTCTCCCGGTTCTGGCTTCGGCATACGGCTCTGAGGTGCTTAGTTTTGCCACAGCCATGGCATTTTGCGCTACAGAAACGGCAGGTGGCCCTGGGGTGGCTTCCTCCACAGCTGGAGCATCTGGGGAGGTTTTCTTGGGGATTGCCCCTTTGGTAATTGGGGTTTTTGCTGGAGGTTTTGTTGCTCGGCAAGCCCCCGCGACCGTCGTGGCGGGTCTGGAGTTTTTCGAACCTCCGCTGGATGGCATCTACATCACTCAGCACGTCGTTCTCCCCGAAGTTGCTGGGGGCTATGTCCTTCTGGTGTACGGACCCGAATGGTCCGTTTCCTGGTTGTCCGGTTGTTTCGCTGTGGCTGTCCTCGTAAGCCATGATTTTCATGGATACCTCAGCCAAACTCAAGGTGGGCTTCGTTACCAGCTTCTTTTGCAGTCACTCGTCCTTAAGCTCGATGACTATCTGGTCGCGGATGCAGTCCTCCAAATCCGGGAACCGGCATCTCCGTGCAACGTGCTGGACCCCCGCTATGAAATCTGTGGCTGATTCCTCCGGGAGTTGGCACCGTCGTACAAAGTTCACGTGCCAGAAGAGTTCAGATTTAGTCAGCATGAAATGCTTACTTAGCCCTTCCGTATATGATACTGAGGCGATGGGTTCCGGGCTGAAAAGTCCGACGGCCACGTCATACACGGCTGGTCCGCTGAGGCAGAGGAGTGCTGCTGCCTTGGACCGATCATCCGTGATTTTGTTGACCAGCAGGAACCCCTCGACCTGGCCCCAGTGCGACTCCCAACATTCTGGGTGACGAATGTCAAACTCGCGGATATGCCCGAGGTTGGCCATGCTTTCCCGGTTCTGGGTACTGCTTCGTGAGTAAGTTGAACTTGAGGAAGTTGAACTTCTCGCTCAGTGACTTCAGCTGTGACTAGTTCTGAGCCGTGGAAGAGATTCTCTTTCCCCGGCTAGTGACTTCAGCTTTGCGCAGCTGTGTATCCCACCTTCATCGCCAGTGAAGTGTCTTAAGTAAGGATCACGCGAGACAGCTGGCTCAAGTTTAACAACCTTTAATGGTGAGGAACCAGGCGCCTGACAGTCTTCCAGCGCCTGCTTTTATACCCCAGCTGGCACGCTGGCTAGCCAATCCGAACCGCGTTGGTTTCCCATGGTCGGCGAGGGCCAATCGGCGGCGGCTGGTTTTGACAGCTGGAGCTGTCACTGTTAGCCACGCCTGCGCTGTTTGCAAGCACTTTGACAGCTGAGAGCTGTCAAACCCTCGCACTTGCGCGTTAGCCCTTGGCAGCTTTTGACAGCTGTCAAAAGCTGCCGGTTTACCTCACGTACTTAAACACTTAATGCATAACCAACCATATAGTTAATACATAACGTTAATTCATACAGTAATACATAACAAGACCTAATTCTTACTAATGGAGAAGTGATAGAGGGAGTTGAAATTGCTAGACTTTGGATGAAAGTGGCCATATCATATTGGAATTCAATTCAACACAAGCAATAGAACATAATACAGCCAGTGTCTTAAAAATTAAAAGAGTTGATTTTAACAAACTCAGAGAGAGCCTAAGAAATATTTCATGGATGAAAATCCTAAAGGGGAAAACAACTTGAGAAGTGTGGGAAACTCTGAAAAATGTGATCATAAAGGCCCAGTCAAGCACAGTACCATTGAAAAAAAAAAGAAATCAGCATGGTTGCCCAAAGATCTCTCTGATGAACTGAAAGACAAAAAGGACAAGTACAAAAAGTGGAAAGTGGGATACATAATCAAGGCAGAATACCAGCATATAGCCTGAATATGCAAAGATGAAGTTAAGAAAGCTAAGGTTTAGAATGAACAAAGACTTGCAACAAAATTTAGAGATAATAAAAAATAATTCTTTCAACATATAAATAACAGGAAAAAGTCAAGGAAACAGTAGGTCCACTAAAGAGAGGATGGCAAGGAAATAACAGGCAGCAGGGAGAAAGCAGAGTTGCTTAACTCATTCCTTCCAACAGTCTTCATGTAAAATGAAACTTTAGCCCAACCTACCAAAAGCCTAACTTTAAAAGACAAGACTAGAAATAAAAATTAAAATAAGCAAGAAAATGGTTAGAGAACAGCTATCTGATCTTGATGAATATAAATCACTGGGACCTGATGGTTTATATCCCAGAGTTCTGAAGGAGCTGGCACATGTTATCTCAGAACCATTGTACTATATCTTTCAAAAATCCTGGAACACCAGGGAATTACCTGAGGATTGGAAAAGAACTGATGTGGTTCCCATCTTCAAAAAAGGGGGAAAAACAGATCCCGGAAACTACAGACCAATTGGCCTAACATCAACACCTGGGAAGATACTGTAAAAGATAATCAAAAACAGATGTGTGAACATCTAGAAACAAATACAATTATAACTAAAAGCCAGCATGGTTTCTTACAAACAGATCATGCCAAACCAATCTTATTTCATTCTTTCACAAAGTGACTAAATTAGTAGACCAGCAAAATACTGTGGACATAGTATACTTAGACTTCAGGAAGTCATTCAACAAAGTAGACCACAACTTATTTCTCGGTAAACTAGAAAAATGTGGGCTAGACAGCATCACCACCAGATGAATTTGTAACTGACAAACCATATTCAAAAAGTCATCTTTAATGATACTACATCTACATGGAGGGACGTAAACAGTGAGGTGCCATAGGATTCAGTCCTAGGCCCAGTACTCTTTAATATCTTCATAAATGTCTTGGATGAGGGAATAGAAGAGGATGCAGATGGCACTAACCTGGCAGGAATAGCCAGTACACCAGAAAACAAGCTCAGGATCCAAAAAGATCTTGACAGACTTGAACAATAGGCACTATCCAACAACATGAAATTTAATGTGGAGAAAAGCAAGGTTTTACACTTAGGCAGGAAAAACCAAAGATACAAGTACAGTTAAGGTGAAACTTGGCTCAGAAACAATAACTGTGAGAGGGACCTTGGAGTCCTAGTGGACTATCACTTAAATATGAACTAGCAGTGTGCGGCAGCAGCCAAAAAAGCTTGTATTAATTCTTCGTTGTATAAACAGAGGCATAGAATCAAAATCACGTGAAGTATTAGTACCGATTTATAAAGTCTTAGTAAGACCACACCTGGAATATTGTATCCTGTTTTGGTCACCACATTACAAAAAAGATGTTGAGACTTTGGAAAAAGTGCAAAGAAGAGCAACTAAGATGATTAAAGGCCTGGAGACTAAAACATATGAAGAACAGTTGCAGGATTGGGGTTTGGCTAGTCTAGAGAAAAGGAGTAGGGGGTGACATGATAGCAATATTCCCATATTTGAGAGGTTGCCACGAAGAGGAAGCAGTCAACTTATTTACCAAAGCACCTGTAGGCAGGACAAGAAACAATGGATGGAAACTAATCAAGGAGAGGAGCAACCTGGAAGTAAGGAGAATCTTCCTAACAGTGAGGACAATTAAGCAGTGGAACAGCTTGCCTTCAAACATTGTGTGCTTCATCACTGGAGGTTTTTAAGAAGAGACTGGACTGTCACTTGTCTGAAATGGGATAGGGTCTCCTGCTTGAGGAAGGGGTTGAGCTAGAGGACCTTCAAGGCCCCTTCCAACTCTATTATTCTGTTATTCTATTAATACAGGCACCATTATTTTATCACATTTGATTCACTATCAAATACAAATATGTCATTAAGTACAGTATGCTCTTAAAAGTGGTTCAGGTTGCTACAAAGGGACTATTCCTACCTACAATGTTTGTACCTCATTTTCAACTAATTGCACCCAAACTCACAGTGTTACCCTGACTGTAGCTTTCTGAATTCAAGCTTCAAAATTAATATTAATATTAATCTCCACTTAACAATGTATGAAGGGTATGACATTCCAAACCAAGGAAAAAGATACCTATTAACCTCATTGCTCTTTTTTAAAAAATTCTAAGGCAGTCATGTAGCTATTCCTATTAAACTGAACAGCCTGCACTCCTAGCATATCATTACAGAAAGCAAAAAATGGCAAGTAAACATGTATCTCTCTCAAGAATCTGCTTTAGAACTAGTATTGTTTAGATAAGTGTAAATTGATGCACCCCTTCACGGATTACTGCCTTGTCGTGGTGTAGGGGCTTGTGTAATTCAATGAAGCTATGAGCTATGCCATGCAGGGCCACCCAAGACAGACAGGTCATAGCAGAGAGTTCTGACAAAACATGATCCCCTGGAGAAGGAAATGGCAACCCACTCCAGTATCTTTGCCATGAAAACCCCATGGAAAGTACCAAAAGGAAAAAAGTTGAGCCCCTCAGGTCGGAAGGCGTCCAATATGCTACTGGGGAAGAGCAGAGGGCTAGTACTAGTAGCGCCAGAAAGAATGAAGCGACTGGGCCAAAGCCGAAAGGACACTCAGCTGTGGATGTATCTGGTGGTGAAAGGAAAGTCCGATGCTATAAAGATTTTTTCTCCATAGGAACCTGGAATGTAAGATCCATGAATCAAGGAAGGCTGGACGTGGTCAAACAAGAGATGACAAGACTGAACATTGACATCTTAGGAATCAGCGAACTAAAATGGACAGGAATGGGTGAATTTAATTCAGATGACCATCAGGTATACTACTGCGGGCAAGAATCCCTCAGAAGAAATGGAGTAGCCTTCATAGTCAATAAAAGAGTAGGAAAAGCAATACTAGGATACAATCCCCAAAATGACAGAATGATCTCAGTTCGAATCCAAGGCAAACCATTCAATATCACAGTAGTCCAAGTCTATGCCCCAACCACCGGTGCTGAAGATGATGAAATTGACCGGTTCTATGAAGCCCTACAGCACCTTATAGAACTAACACCAAAAAATGATGTCCTTATCATCATGGGGGATTGGAACTCTAAAGTAGGAAGCCAAAAGATAAACGGAATAATAGGCAAGTTTGGCCTTGGAGTACAAAATGAAGCAGGGCACAGGCTGATAGAATTTTGTCAAGAGAATACGATGGTCATAGCAAACTCTTTTTCAACAACCCAAGAGACGGCTCTACACATGGACATCACCAGACGGTCAACACAGAAATCAGATTGACTGTGTGCTCTGCAGCCAAAGATGGAAAAGCTCTATAAAGTCAGTAAAAACAAGACCAGGAGCAGACTGTGGCTCAGACCACGAGCTTCTTGTTGCAAAATTTAGGCTTAAATTGAAGAAAGTAGGGAACAGCACTAGGCCACTCAGGTATGAATTAAATCATATCCCTGATGAATATACAGTAGAGGTGACAAATAGATTTAAGGAATTAGATCTGATAGACAGAGTGCCTGAAGAACTATGGACAGAGGTCCACAACATTGTACAAGAAGTAGCGGGTTAGAAATGTAAAATTTACTCAAGCCCAAAATTTAAGAGAAAATTTTTATAAAATGTTTTATAGATGGCATTTGGATCCTAAAAAGCTGTCTTGTATGTATTGCAATTTACAGCCCAAATGTTGGAGATGTGGTAGTTTGGACGCTACTTATTTTCATATTTGGTGGACTTGTAGAAATATAAAAGCTTTTTGGATTTAAATTTGGTGGAACATTCAAAAGATTTTTAAGAGAAAGATAAAGTTTACCCCACAATTATTTTTATTGGGTGTTATTACAGATGGTGATACTAAAGAAATTAACTTGATGTTGAATTTGATAACAGCTGCGAGGTTATTGGTAGGGCAATATTGGAAGAAGGACTGCCTGCCTACTATAGAGGAATGGACCCTTAAAGTGTCAAATTTAGCAGAAATGGCTAAGATTTCTGCTTATTTGAAGTATCATTCACAAGAAAGATACATTTTGGTTTGGAGAAGATGGATAGATTATATTCAGAAAAAATATGGGACTAAAAAGTTCCATTTAGCTTATGAGTAAATTTTAGATTGTTATAATTTATTATACTGGAAAGTTCTCTTTTTTCTTTTTTATTATTAGTTTTAATTATACGGTATTATTATTGTATTAGTATAATTTGGATACTTTTAGATTGTTTGTAATTATGTTATAGGCGGGTTAAAGTGCATTATGTATTTGGTTATTTATATAGTTGGTTAATGTTAGTTAGATTATGATTATTATTTATTTATTTATTTATTATTTATTAATTTAATTTGTATACCGCCCTTCTCCCGAAGGACTCAGGGCGGTGAACAGGGCAATACATAATAAAAACAAGATACAAAAATTAAAAATTATTAAAAAGTAATTAAACAGCGATGCCCGTAAAATTAGTACAGATTAAAAGTTAAGACCAATTTATAAAACCCAACCCCATCCCATCAGGTCAGGCCGGCTTGTTCAAAAAGGTGGGTTTTAAGATCGCGCCGGAAGGAGCGCAGATCAGGCACCATCCGGAGCTCGACCGGAAGATGATTCCATAAATCTAGTGCGCCCACAGAGAACGCCCTGCCCCTGGGGGCCACCAGTTGGCATTCTTTGACCAGTGGCACCCTGAGGAGGCCCTCTCTGTGGGAGCGTACTGGGCGGAGGGAAGTTGACGCCGGCTGCAGGTGCTCCCCAAGGTATTCCGGACCCATGCCATGTAGGGCTTTGTAGGTCATTACTAACACCTTGAACCTCACCCGGAAGACAACTGGAAGCCAATGCAGCTCGCGAAGCAAAGGTGTGACATGGGAGTGTCGGGAAACTCCCAACACAACTCTCGCGGCTGCATTCTGTACCAGTTGGAGCCTCCGAGTGGTCTTCAAGGGTAGCCCCATGTAGAGAGCGTTGCAGTAGTCAAGACGAGAGGTCACGAGCGCATGAGTGACCGTACGTAAGGCATCCCGGTCTAGATAGGGCCGCAACTGGCACACCAGGCGGACCTGGGCGAAGGCCCCCCTAGTCACAGCTACTATATGGTCTTCTAGGGAAAGCTGTGAATCTAGGAGGACTCCCAAGTTGCAAGCCCTATCTACAGGAGGTAATAACTCACCCCCCCATAGAGATGTCTTGGATGTCCCGAGATGCCGGTACGCACAGCCACTCAGTCTTGTCAGGGTTGAGTCGAAGCCTGTTCCTCCCCATCCAGACCCGGACCGCCTCCAGGCAACGGGACATCACGTCGAGGGCATCACTGGGGAGGTTTGGGGTCGAAATGAAAAGCTGGGTATCATCAGCATACTGATGATACCCAACTCCAAAGCCACGAATGATCTCACCCAGCGGTTTCATGTAGATGTTGAACAGGAGAGGCGAGAGGACCAACCCCTGAGGAACTCCACAAACGAGAGGCCTCGCGGTCGACCTCTGCCCCCCTGCCAACACCGACTGCGAGCGTCCCAGGAGATAGGAGGAGAACCACTTGAAGGACCGTGCCTCCCACTCCCAGTCCCCTGAGGCGCCACAGCAAGATACCATGGTCGATGGTATCGAAAGCCGCTGAGAGGTCTAATAGGACTAGGACAGAGGAATATCCCCTGTCCCGAGCCCTCCAGAGATCATTCACCAGCGCGACCAATGCCGTCTCCGTGCTGTACCCGGGCCTGAAGCCCGATTGGTACGGGTCTAGATAATCCGCTTCATCCAGGACCAGAGGGAGCTGATGCGCCACCACACTCTCAATAACCTTCGCAAGAAAGCGAAGGTTGGAGACCGGATGAAAGTTATTTAACACAGCCGGGTCCAAGGCAGGCTTCTTGAGGAGAGGTCTCACCACCGCCTCTTTCAAGGCGGCGGGGAAACTACCCTCACTCAAAGAGGCAGATATAACCACCTGGAACCAGCCTCGTGTCCCCTCCCGGGCTGCATAAACCAGCCAGGAAGGGCACGGGTCCAATAAACATGTGGTGGAGCTCAGCCTCCCCATAATCCTGTCCACTTCCTCCAGAGTTACAGGATCGAACTCCTCCCAGGTAACATTGACAAGACCACCCGTGTCCTGATCGTCCGACTCTGCCCAGTCAGAGTCCAGACCGGTCCGAATCCGAGCGATTTTGTCCGACAGATGTTGACTAAACTCCTCGTCACGCCCCTGCAAGGGTTCCTCACTCACCTCCTGATTAAGGAGGGAGCGGGTCACCCTAAACAGGGCGGCTGGGTGATTATCTGCGGACACGATGAGGGCAGCGAAGTAGTTAGACCTCGCCACCCTCATCGCTGCAAGATAAGACCTAATATGGGTTCTTAGTCGCAATCGGTCGGATTCAGTTCGGCTGGACCTCCAACCGCTCTCTAGGCCCCGTCTCTGACGCTTCATCTCCCGGAGCTCTGCGGAAAACCATGGGGCCCACTGGGATGTGCGCCGGGTCAGGGGCCGCAAGGGTACAACTCGGTCAAGTGCCTCTGTGGCCGTCCTTTCCCAGGCTTCCACTAAGGCATCTGCCGAGCTGTGAGCAGAGGAGGCAGGTGGGGACCCCAGTGCTGCCTGGAACCTCTCAGGGTTTATTAAACATCTGGGGTGGAACCATCTAGTTGGCTCAGCACCCCCACAGTGGGGAGTGGCAAAACGGAAGACCAGCCGCAGGTGATGATGATCGGTCCATGACAGGGGCATAACAATTGGAGAGCCCCACCAAGATCATCTAACCACCGTCTAGATAGGAAAACCAAATCCAGGGTGTGACCTCCCACATGAGTCGGTCCATGAATTACTTGCATCAGGTCCATGGCCGTCATGGAAGCCATGAACTCCTGAGCTAACTCAGATACTCCTCCCAGGGATGGTAGATTGAAGTCACCCAAAACCATGAGTTTGAGGAACTCAATCACCAGCCCCGAGAGGATATTGAGAAGCTCAGGCAGGGCTGCTGCTGCACGACTAGGCAAAAGGTACACCAGCAGCAGACCAACTGCGCCCTAGGACCACACCTCAGTAAGAGAGATTCACACCCGGCTATCTGAAGAACAGTGGCCTCCTGCGGACATAAGGTCTCCCTTATAACCACAGCCACTCCCCCACCCCTTCCCTGAGTCCAAGGCCGGTATAGCATCCGGAAGCCTGGTGAGCAAAGATCAACCAGGGGGATACCACCCTCTGGGCCCAACCAGGTCTCCGTGATGCAGACCAGGTCCGCATGCTCACCCTCGACCAGATCCCGGATGAGAGGAGCCTTATTAACGACGGACCTGGCATTCAGGTACACTAGCCGGAGCTCAGGTGGCTGCACATCCTCGCTCCTGGAGCCTTGGGGTGAAGACAGAGGGTCGGAGTTCCTCACCGCTTGTAGATAGCGGAGATGCCCTCCCAGACATCGATACGGCCCTCTGTTTCTACACCTGCTGCCATTCCCTAACGTCGTGGGAATAGGAAGTCCCACTACCCGCTCCCAAGCTCCGGAGGCAGCAGACTCCAGCTCCTCCCCTCCACGATCTGTCCCAGGCCTGGCCTGACCAGCAATTGGTGGATTACCCCCCATTTCTGACCAACCACAACCCTCCCCCCTCCCTAACCCTAGAAAAAATTTAGCTAAAAAGGTAATCAGGGGCCTCTTATTAAATTTATACTGGAGGCCCCTGCCCCTTCCCAACCATCTCTCAGGGTCCCGGCAATCAGGCCCTTCATCAAGAGGAGGTGTAAAGAGTAAGGCGGGTTGCTCCCAGGATGGGGGGGCCCTGAGGGTGAACAAAACCGTGCTCGGATAAGTCAGACGCATGGTGGTTGTTAAACAAGTCCAGCAAAAAGACAACAAGGCAAGCCCAGATCGAAACGGGAGGATCTCAAAATAAATAAAAAGGGAGAATGTCCAGAGTGCCAGCCCAGCTCCACTACCACTAGAGCTGGGAAACCCCGGGACAGATCGAATCCCGCCCTCTCATGACGGTCAGAACCGGGGAGCAGCCTGGTACATACAACCGGGAAAAGCAATACCGCCTAGAGCTCTCACCTCTAGGAGGTAGCAGATGTACAGTCTCAACCACTCTCCCACAGTGGTTGTAACCCGGGCCTCCCAAAATCATAGGGAAGGGGAGGAGAGAGGAGGGAATTAGAGCAAAAATGTCAGCAAAATACATCAGGGCTGATAAGCCTGTAGAGTCACAGAATGGTAGGAGAGCTCCGGTTACACAGTTCAATTTCATGTTGTAAAAGGACCAGATGATAGTCAGCCAGGAAGGGAAACCAAGACCATGGTAGTTCAACAGAACCACAAAACATGGTCTAGTCAGTTTCTGGCGGCGCAGAGGTTAAATTGTGCCTCATTAACGTCCGAGGCATCAGCATCCGCGTTCCCCCACCAGGCCAGGTCACCATACCAGAGAGGCCGCGGTACTCCAACTCCCTTCGCCGCCAGCCATCTCAGACACCAACCAGGCGGCATCTCCACCAGTCCACCACTTCCACGCCAACGCTGCTCCATATATTTGTAACCTGTAATCAGCTTTGGGAAGTGGGGGAGGGGGAGGGGGGTTTAGGGGTGGGTTGGGGATGGGATAATATTGTAACTTTTATAAAACTTTTCAATAAAAAAAGAAGTAGCAACTAAAACCATCCCAAAGAAAAAGAAATGTAAGAAAGCAAAATGGCTGTCTGAGGAAGCTTTGCAAATAGCTGAGGAAAGGAGGGAAGCGAAAGGCAAGGGAGAAAAAGAAAGATACACCCAATTGAATGTACAATTCCAGAGAATAGCTAGAAGAGATAAGAATGCCTTCTTAAATGAACAGTGCAAAGAAATAGAAGAAAACAATAGAATAGGGAGGACTAGAGATTTCTTCAAGAAAATTGGAGAGATGAAGGGAACGTTTCATGCAAAAATGGGCATGATAAAGGACCAAAATGGCAGGGACCTAACAGAGGCAGAAGAGATTAAGAACAAGTGGCAAAGTTCAAGATTGGGAAAGGAGTCCGGCAAGGCTGAATACTGTCACCCTGCCTGTTTAACTTATATGCAGAGCATATCATGAGAAAGGCAGGGCTAGATGAATCAAAAGTTGGAATTAAGATTGCTGGGAGAAATATCAACAACCTAAGATATGCAGATGACACCACTCTAATGGCAGAAAGTGAAGAAGAACTAAAGAGCCTCTTGTTGTGTGTTCTGAACCAGCCTGCTACCGGCCTTGTAATAAGGCAAACCCCTATTCAAACAGTAGAGACTGGAGAGCGTCCAAGGCTGAAAAGCGTCTGCCAAGATTTATTACTCAATTAACAGAACAAGAAACAAAAACACTGGAACTTGAATCCTCAAGCGGAAGGGTTGCTTTCAGCAACCAGCCCTTCCCCAAACACTCCTTTTATTTAGAGTTCAGGGCGTGGCCTCCCTCTGCCTCCTCCCGAGGAGACCCGCAGCCTTTCTCTGCTTGGTCCTGCTCGACTGCCTCCTGCGTCGGGCGTCCTTGAACAGGGCCAGCTGTGGGTCATCATCCTCCGCACTATCGGGCTCACGCAGCTGAGACGAGGGCCCCGGCTGGGGGCTCTGCCAAGCCTCCAAGCCATCATCAGCCAGTTCATCTCCCACACACTCCTCCTCCCCCTCATCTGAGTCATCCGATACATCTGAGCCAGCTGCCGGGCCCACAGGCTGGCCCTGAGTCACAACACTATCCCGCACCGCAGGGCCCTTCCCCCGGGGCTGCCGATCCGGATGCGGTCGGGATGGGAACTGTTCGTGAAAAGCAGTCACCAACGCAGGGGCATGAACGGCGGTCGCGTCTTCCCATGTGAAGTCCTCCGGCCCGTACCCTTTCCACTCGATCAGGTACTGGAAGTGACCTTTCAACCAACGGGAATCCCTGATGCTGGCGACCTCGTACTCGGGGGTGCTGCCTCCATCACAAGGTCCTGATGGGGGAGGTTCCGCTTGACGAAGTGGACAAGCCGGTTGTTCGGGGACCAACAAGGACCGATGGAAGACGGGATGCACGTGCAGGGAACGTGGCAGAGTTAAACGATAGGCGACCGGATTGATGACGGCCTCGACTGGGAACGGTCCAAGGTAACGGTGGTCCAGCTTCCTCGCCGGCCGAGTGGATGGTAGGTTCCTGGTGGACAGCCAGACCCGATCCCCCACCGATAGTGGAGGCGTATCCCTTCTCGACCGATCGGCGAACCTCTTGTAGTCGGCCTTGGCCTTCTCCAGCTGCCGTCGCACCAACCGATGGATCGCCTGTAACTCCGCCATGAATTCGTTCGCTGCCGGCTCCGGTGAGTCCACGGGAGAAAGGGGGAAAAACCGGGGGTGATAACCCACGTTGGCCAAGAACAGTGTCATCTGCGTGGAGGTGTGCTGCGAGGTGTTAAAAGCAAACTCGGCTATGGCCAAATAGTCCACCCAATTGTCCTGCTGCAGGTTAACATAGCAGCGCAGATACTGCTCTAAGATACCGATAACCTTCTCGGTACCCCCGTCAGTTTGTGGATGATGCGCGGACGAAAGGCAAACCTTAATGTCCAACGCCCGCATCAACTCCTGCCAGAAGCGGGCTGTAAACTGGGCCCCCCGATCGGAGACGACTCTATCGGGAAGGCCGTGCAGCCAGAACACCTGTTGGATGAACATGCGACTAGTGGTGCGAGCTGACGGTAAGCCGCGACAGGGGATGAAGTGCGCCATCTTGGTCAACATGTCCACCACCACAAACACTGTCGTGAAGCCGGAGGATGGGGGTAGATCCGTCAGAAAGTCCATGGACACAGCCCCCCAGGGTCTCTTGGGTGTTGGCAAGGGCTGCAGTAAACCAGGCGGGGCCCCTGTCGCTGACTTGGCCTGCCTGCATGGGATGCAGGAGGTGACATAAGACTGGATGTTGTGTCGGACTCGGGGCCACCAGAAGGTACGGGAGACCAGGTTCAGAGTCTTGAACAGGCCAAAATGCCCCGCAGCCGGGTTATCATGACACTGGCTGAGGACGAGTCCCCTGAGTGGCCCTCCCGGAACATAGAGCCGGTCATGATAATACAGAAGTCCATCCGTGACCGACCAAGGCGAATCTGGCCCCACCTCTTCCTTCCGCTGAGCCACCCACGCCTCCTGCTGCTGCGCCTCCCGGATCCGAGCCCGTATATCCACCGGCTCCCGCACCGCAGCAAAAGACTCGACGGGGATCACTGTCCTGGGTGGAAGCTTGTCTTCCACTCGGGTGTATTCGGGCTTCCTGGACAGAGCATCCGCTCTCTGATTGTGCCCGCTTGGTATGTACCGCACCCGAAAGTCAAACCTCGCAAAGAAAAGGGACCACCGGATCTGGCGTTGGTTCAAATTCCGAGCGGTCTGCAGGCTTTCCAGATTCTTGTGGTCCGTCCGGACCTCGATTTGATGCCGCGCCCCCTCCAGATGATGCCTCCAAGCCTCGAACGCCGCCTTGATGGCCAGCAGCTCCTTCTCCCAGATGGTATAGTTGCGCTCCGAGGGGTTCAATTTCCGAGAGTGATACGCGCAAGGGAAAAGGGTACCGCTGGGCGTCGCTGCCTGGAGTAACACGGCCCCAATGGCAATGTCGGAGGCGTCCGCCTCCACGACAAACGGCCGTTGCGGGTCAGGATGCTTCAAGATGGGCTCCTTCATGAAGGCGTCCTTCAAAGCCTGGAACGCCTGTTGTTCGGGGGCGTTCCACTGGAACCGAGTCTTCTTCTGCAGGAGCCGGGTGAGGGGGGCTGTCAAGGCAGCAAAGCCAGGGATGAATGTTCGATAGTAGTTGGCAAATCCAAGGAGTCGCTGAACATCCTTCACGCGACGCGGGGGTTGCCAACTCTGCAACGACTCAACTTTACTCGGCTCCATGGCGATGCCCTCAGGGGAAATGCGGTGACCCAGGAAATCGATGGTCACCTGGTAGAACTGGCACTTCTCCAACTTGGCAAACAGCCAATGTTTCCGGAGGCGCTGCAGGACCTGACGGAGATGCTGATGATGCGCTTCACGCGACGGGGAGTAAATCAGGATGTCGTCCAGATAAATCACGACAAACTGGTCCAACAGATCTCGAAAGATGTCGTTCATAAAATGCTGAAACACAGCGGGGGCGTTGGTCAGGCCAAACGGCATCACCGTGTACTCGAAATGTCCATAGCGAGTACCAAACGCCGTCTTCCACTCATCACCCGGCCGAACCCTGACGAGGTTGTAAGCTCCACGCAGGTCCAGTTTCGTGAAGATCTTAGCCTCCCGGAGTCGGTCCAAGAGCTCGGGGATGAGGGGCAGCGGGTAGCGGTTACGCACCGTGATGGCGTTGAGTTTCCGGTAGTCATAGCAAAGCCGTAACTCACCCGACTTCTTTTTGACGAAGAGCACGGGCGCAGACACTGGCGAGGACGAGGGCCAGATGAAACCACGAGCCAAGTTCTTTGTCAGGAAGTCCCGCAATGCAGCCAACTTGGGCTCCGACATGGAGTACAAACGCCCCACTGGGAGAGGCAGATCAGGGACTAGATCAATGGAGCAGTCGTAGGGCCTGTGCGGGGGTAATTGGTCCGCCTCTGACTCGCTGAACACATCAGCAAAGTCAGACAGTTCGGGAGGCAAGGAAACCCCTGAGGAACCCTCCACCTGGCCGGCACAGATATGGCGGGTGTGGTCCACGCACTGCAAACTTGGGAAGGTGACCAAGTTCTGAGACCAATAGATCTGTGGATCATGCGCCCGGAGCCACGCCAGTCCCAAGACCACGGGGAAGTGCAGATCCGAAGTGATGTAGAACTGGATGGCCTCCACATGGGAACTGATGGCCATACACACTGGTTGCGTGGCGGCCGTAATAGGCCCGGACAGGAGCACTCGACCATCAATAGTCTCCACTAGCATGGGCGGATCCACCGGACACTGGGGAACAGCCCATTTGGCCACAAAGGCCGAGTCCATAAAGTTAGTGGTAGCCCCAGAGTCAATTAAGGCATGGACCGGAATCCCCTCTGGCTTGCCAGGAAGGATCAGACGTGCCTCCAAAATCAAATGCCGTGGAGGTTCACAGGCACCGTCGGAACGGCGTCGCTCGGCGTGGTCGTTGTGAGTCGCCCGATCTATCACACCGTCTAGATCGGGCTCGGGCCGTTTCCCGACAGCAAAGTAGGGGACTTTCTCGGGGCAGGCTTGGTCACTGACGCCCGCTGACGCTTCTTCGGGCAAGAAGCAGCCAAATGTCCAGGGTCCACACAGTAAAAACACAACCCCCCCGATCGTCGTCTGTCCATTTCCGTCACCGATTGACGGGACCTGGCGGCACCCAGCTCCATTGGCTCCTCCCTCTGGACTGGGGGCTCACGCACAACAGGAGCGGCAGGGGTCTGTGGGGTGGCACGGCGACTCTTTCGCTGCTGCAGCCGGGCATCGATCCGCAGACAAAGATGGATCAGCCCATTCAGGTCTGAGGGAATGTCCACGCGGGCCAGCTCATCCAACATCTCCTCCGACAAGCCATCCTGGAAGGCATCCACGAGCGCAGCCTCATTCCAGGCGGAATCCTGGCTAAGCAGCCGGAAATCGCTGATATAGGCCTGTAGGGGGCGCTGACCCTGCCTCAAAGCTTTCAGGCGTCGGGTGGCGGTCTGCGCCTTAATTGGGTCCTTGTACATGAGGCGCATATGGTCACAAAACCCCGCAAAGTTATCCAACAAAGGGCTAGGTTGTGCCAGCAAAGGCGTGCCCCAACGAGCTGCATCCCCCGACAGAAGGCTTAACACGAATCCCACCTTATCCCGGTCAGTGGGGAAATCAGCTGCTCTCACGCTGATAAAAAGCTGGCATTGTCCCAGGAAGGCAGGAAACAGTTCTGGATTGCCAGCAAATTTATCCGGCATAGCTATCTGACATTTCCTCCTGGGTGGGGGTGCAGCATGTACCTGAGCTTGCAGTTGAGCCACCTGAGCTGCCAGCAAAGTGAGTTGCTGGGTGAGCTGAGCATTCTCGGCACGAAGCTGCTCCATCGTAGTAGTAAGGGGTGGGAGGCTGAAAGCAAACTGTTCTGAACCAGCCTGCTACCGGCCTTGTAATAAGGCAAACCCCTATTCAAACAGTAGAGACTGGAGAGCGTCCAAGGCTGAAAAGCGTCTGCCAAGATTTATTACTCAATTAACAGAACAAGAAACAAAAACACTGGAACTTGAATCCTCAAGCGGAAGGGTTGCTTTCAGCAACCAGCCCTTCCCCAAACACTCCTTTTATTTAGAGTTCAGGGCGTGGCCTCCCTCTGCCTCCTCCCGAGGAGACCCGCAGCCTTTCTCTGCTTGGTCCTGCTCGACTGCCTCCTGCGTCCGGCGTCCTTGAACAGGGCCAGCTGTGGGTCATCATCCTCCGCACTATCGGGCTCACGCAGCTGAGAAGAGGGCCCCGGCTGGGGGCTCTGCCAAGCCTCCAAGCCATCATCAGCCAGTTCGTCTCCCACTCACTCCTCCTCCCCCTCATCTGAGTCATCCGATACATCTGAGCCAGCTGCCGGGCCCACAGGCTGGCCCTGAGTCACAACACTGTGATTGAAGAAGGAGAGTACAAAAATTGGGTTGAAACTAAACATTAAGAAAACCAAGATCATGGCATCTGGCCCTCTCAATTCCTGGCAAATAGATGGGGAAGAAATGGAAGTAGTGACAGATTTTATTTCCCTGGGCTCCAAGATCACCACGGACGGGGACTGCAGGCAAGAAATTAAAAGACGCTGGCTTCTGGGGAGGAAAGCCATGGCAAATCTAGACAGCACACTAAAAAGCAGAGACATCACCCTGCCAACAAAAGTGCGTATAGTCAAGGCTATGGTCTTTCCAGTTGCAATGTATGGCTGTGAAAGTTGGACCATAAGAAAGGCTGAGTGCCAAAGAATTGAAGCCTTTGAACTATGGTGCTGGAGAAGATTCCTGCGAGTCCCTTGGACTGCAAGGTGATCAAACCGGTGAGACTTAGAGGAGATCAACCCTGACTGCTCTTTAGAAGGCCAGATCATGAACTTGAAACTCAAACACTTTGGCCACCTAATGAGAAGGAAGGACTCACTGGAGAAGAGCCTAATGCTGGGAAAGATAGAGGGCAAAAGAAAAAGGGGACGATAGAGAATGAGGTGGCTGGATGGAGTCACTGAAGCAGTAGGCGTGAGCCTAAATGGACTCCAGAAGATGGTAGAGGATAGAAAGGCCTGGAGGAATGTTGTCCATGGGGTCATGATGGGTTGAACACGACTTTGCAACTAACAACAACAACAAAAAGTGATGCACACTGGGACAAAAATCCCAATGGAGTATGAGATGTTTGTGACTAATCAAGATAAAGTTCTTCACATACTAGTGGAAATCTCAGTAAAGGCAGTGGTGGGATTCAAATATGTGGATTCAAATATCCACATCTCTGTATGGATGCTGCTTCTGGAAGTCCATTCTGGGCCTGGGCAACAAAAAATTAGCTACCGTTTCTGTCAAAGTCGTGTGAACTGGCTGAATTCAACCACTGAGTAAAAATATCAACTTTGTGAAGCATCTTTGGAAAAAGAAAATTCCATCTTGGAAAGAATTTGGAAAGGACTAATATAAAAATCTCAACATTTACGGGACATCTGCCATCTTGAGTATTCTGGATGTTAAGGACAAATAGAAGTGGAAATAGTGCAAAACAGGCAAGCAAAATAAACAAGGAGCTTTGTGGGGCCTTTGTATTTTAGAAAAAGGGCAAACAAGAGGGATATAATAATTATAAAAATGGCAAAGTGGAGAAAAGAGGGTTTCGCCCCCTCTTCTAAATATTGGAAGAATATGTGGAACAGAACAAAGGGAGTACATAATTAATCAGCATTAATTATCACATTACACAGTGGTAGCTAAAAATGTGATGCTTCCCAAAGAGGAATGGATTCATTCATAGAAGATAGATCTATTCAGGCAATTGGTTTTGAAGACCAAAGTAAGTTTTGGATTAGGGAGAGTTTGCGTCTGAGTACTAATCACAAGGATCCATTGATAAGAGAAAAGAATGTCTCCATCTCTTGTTTGGCCACTGGAAAAAGCAAAATACAGGAGTAATATTAGAATCATAGAACTGGAAGAGACCTTGGAGGTCTTCTAGTTCAACCCCCTGCCCAAGGCAGAATACCATTCCAGACAAATGGTTATCCAATCTTTTCTTGAAAACCTCCAGCGATGGGGCACTCCAGCTCTGGGAGGCAAGTTGTTCCATTGATTGTTCTGTTGGGAAATTTCTCCTTAGGTCCAGGTTGGCTCTCTTGTTAATGATCTTCCACCTATTGCTTCTTCTCCCCTCAGATGCTTTGGAGAGTAAATCAACCCTGTTAGGCATATGGTGTTAGCCTACAGTGTTGGGTTGAAAATATATTAACCATAATGCTATGACTTTAAGAAGTTAATTGGCCAATGGGTGTGTAAGTGTTCTCATGGCCATAAGAGGAAGCTAGGAACGTAGCTTCTCTCTCTCTCTGAATTCACTGATCTCTACTATTTCTGTTTTTGCTCTGCTGTTGGTTTACTACTGGTTTACTACTGTTGTAAACCTGAACTGTGTATTGACCTCTGGACCGGTAAGAAGACTTTGTAGTTTGGATTACTCCTTGGACTGTTGCTATTGTGTATGACCTGGACTGTTTATTTTTTGACTGTGCATTTTTGTTCTTACACCACCTCAAAAGTAAACTACTTTTTGTTTTTATAACTCAGTGTATTCTTGTGTGACTTTTACTGCTCTCAGTGCCCTTCCTTGTCTGTGCAACTCTTTGGTAGCACAAGGAGACCTCTGCACAACAAATTCCTTAACAAACCCTCTCTTTTCTAAGACAGTCCTTCAAGTACTGGAAGACAGCTATCAAATCACTCCTAATCCATTTCATCATTACACTCTAGACATATCTAGTTCCCTCAAATGTTCATTATATAGTTTAGACTTTAGACTCCTTATCATCTTTGTTGCTCTTCTCTGCACTCTTTCTAGAGCCTCAACATCTTTTTCATGTCTATTATATTATATATTTGTATTCTCATTGGCCTGATATACCAGAAATGAAATTGAATTGCAGAAAGAGGCATTCATTTTCCTTCACCTACTCATCATTAATACTTTTGATCTTAGGCTGTCTGTGGTTCTTATGTAATTGTATATAACAATTTAACATGAATGAAAATAGTGAATGGTCTGGCTAAACCTTTATGTATTACCTTTGAGCAATACTGGAGAACTCATAAAAAAGAAAAGAAAATGCTGACCCCATCTTCTAAAGAGTGATTCCTCAATCAACTTGAAATATGGGATGGATGAAAAGATGACTCTATCATATTTACCAATGACATAAAACTATAATATTCTAGAAGACAAAATAAACTTTAAAATAATTTCAAGAGGTTAGAGAAAAGGCTGAAAGTAGCAGAATAAAACTGAATGGAGACAAATGCAAAATGTTTCATTTTGAAAATACTGAATGCGCTGTTATTGAATGGTGACATTTCACTCATATTATTCATGAAAATGGTTTTAGATTAGAAGAATGCAATCTTAATATGAATCAGTGGCATGTGGTGGCTGAATATATAAAATTTAGGCAGAATCAACACAAGTTCCAATTTCAGGAATAAAGTGATAATTCCATTATTTATTCCGCATTAGTCAGATCCCATCTTTAAATCTGAACTTTCTTTCAAAAAAGATCAATGTAGATAATCCAGGGACTAGAAATTATGCTACAGGAAGGGAAATTGATAATTAGTAGGTTCAGGATTCTCTGCATCAACAGGATAATTCTCTGGTAAAAGGAAAACAACAACGGAAAACAGGACCATCTTGGTGTTGTAGGAGAAATTGGCAAAAAGAAAGATCAGGTTTGAAAATGGATCAGATCCAGCTTGAGCTAGGTGGGAAAGCTATCCTCCAAAGGACACTCTGGGAAATGGTAGAGAAAAACTCCAGAAGCCATTGTCTGCATATTTTTTTAAAATTTCTTCAAATTAAATCTGGGCTGATTCACACAGGTTGAACAAACAGAACCTTTTGGGGGGAGACTTGTGGTTAGAGAGGCTGCTATTTAAATATACTTGAATAATTCAAAGTTTGCTCCTCTTTCAAGGGATCTGTCAGAACTGCCATCTCATGCCTTCACTTCACATTGGCTAGCTGCCAGTTTACTATGAACTATGGGGAGGGAACTGGATGGGAAGGGGGAAAGCTAACGACTCATTGTACCTTCTAGAGACACAACTTCAAGGTCAGACAGCTGAGAAAGGCATACATCTCCACACCACTTACTCTATAGTTGAAGAGACTGTTTCCAAAACATTTTATTTGAATATGATTGGACAATGAGGGGATAACAACAAGGGGAAGGGACAAAGGGGAAAAAGTTAACTGGAAAAGTTTGGTGCATGAACCTCAGTTCTGGCTTTGCTATACTCTAATTCGCTTGGCCTTTAGTAAAGTAAAGCTTTCATACCAAATGTAGTAGAGGGTTGTTCTTGCTTAAGAGACCAAGTTGGGGCAGGACTGACAGGATGAGTTTTTCCATAAGAAGGTATAGGGACTGGGAAGTCCTCTCAACTGGAGTTCCAATCCAAGTATGGTTAAGATCCATGACCTGGTAGTCACAGAAAGAAATAAAGATAAATACATCAGTGTCTGCCAGATCCGGACTCTGTCTATTTCGTTCATAGCAGGAGAAAGATCTAAAAGTCTGCTGAACTTTCAGTTTTCATTCTGTGAGAGTAGAAGGTAGGATATTGACTGGAAACATTAGCAGAGAAAGTCAAACCGGATTTCTTAGATTTTTCAAAAAAAAAAAAGAGGAAATCCTGCGTGGTTTATTCTGCTTCTTACCTATTTCTTTAACCTCAGCCTTGTCCCACTAAGTGCTACTGGAAAAACACATGAGAGTTACCCTTATAGATAATTTATCCTGGACAATGGTACAACTGATCCAGGTCTGATTTTTCCCTTCCATCTATTTTTGAGGCATCAAATGAAATAATATGACCCCAAATTAAAGATGACTGAAAAGGCAAAGCAACTGGGGTTATTAAAAGCACCTTTTCTGTGATGGTGAGAAGTCTTTTGGTAGAGATTCTTTCAGCTGCTATAAAACCTCCTATCATACCAGCCCTTCCATTCCTCACCTGAGAGATCTGGAAAAATAAGATGTGGCTGTTCCAGTTTGTTGAGTAGATCTTAGACTAAGTTGCTGATGAGAGTTGTTATGGTTATTATTGTCCTTCAGGGTGCCAGTGCTTTTCAATATTTACTTGAAGTCATGAGGAGATTTGATGTTGAAGGAGGTTATCAATGTGCTTATGAACACATCTCAATATTCTGTCATATCTTTAATATATATATATATCAAGTTTCATCAAAGCGATCCAGATCTGGGCAAAGGAAAGGGTGCCAAAATCTCAGCAGTTTTCAGAGTCTCCATATGAAATCTTACTTGATAAGAGATCTGGGTTATCATCCTTACAAATGGATGTCATGACCAGATCTGACTTTACACGTATTTGAGCCAGTAATATTAGGCCTCCTGAAGCCTACCTCTCTTAAACTAGTCTTAAAACTAGTCTTAAAATGAAATTATGCAATCTGGCATAAAAATGGCAATAACATTTTTCTACTCATTTGCCAGTATACGCAGCACTGGCTGGCAATTTGGTTGGCTGCTGTGTAAGTTAGCTTCACAGATCATTCTTTCTCCTCTGCTTCCAAACGTCTTCTCTGACCTCTCTCAGGACATGAGTGTAGGCAATCAAGACCTTTGGCTTCCAAAGGATTATTGCTATGGATTATTCATCTGCAAAGTTTTTTCCTTTTGCACTGTTGACTCACAAAGATTTTGCTTGCTTTGAGTTCAAGTTAGAATTTCCATTCTTTCATTATGTACATTTAACTCAACTCCACAGACTGGATTCACATTCCAAGGCACATTTAATTTCTTCATCATATCTGCTTCACATTGCAATATTTCTATGGACATTCAGAGAATTCTCCAAACCATCATTTTGAGAAAATTGGAATTGATATACTCTATCTTTTTTATTTCCTTTAACTGTGTTTTCTCTCACATACCAAGACTTCCACTTCAATAGTTCATTCAACTTCTAAACCTTTAAAGTGTGCAATTAAATGTTATCAGGGCACTTTATGCCTTGTATATTCACTGATTGTGTGATAATAATATGCAGATTTATATATATATTTGTAAATCTATTCTAGACCTTTCTCTGAATTTGTCTAAAAATATATGTTTCCATTTTTATGGCATAGAAAGATTGATTAAAAAAATAAATGGATACTTTTTGACTTAGTAGCTACTTAGTGGATTAGTGATACATGATCGTTCTGTTTGTAAAGCTTTTCCAGATGGAACATAAGTGTTGGGGACTCTGATAAGGTTTGCTATAAAAATACCAGCACAAAGATCACAAAATGTAGTTCGGTAAAGAGGTTACCAAACTGCTATGGATGCAAGGGAAAGGCAATACTGTATCTGTCCTGGTTGAAGATACAGTAGAGACAAAATGCTGAGATGAGCGTGAATTGGAAGCTAAGGTGTCAGATGTCAGATGACAACCCCCCAGGGAAATGATACATCTGGAATGAACACAAATATACAAAAGTATAAACAATTTATCATTTACAAAACACTTTTTTACTTTGGTCATTTAGGGCAGGGCTTTTCAATCGGTAGTACATGGCTGGTGGTACACGAAGGACCAATTGAACAGCACTGTAACAAAAAATGTAAAAAAAAAGTTAAAAAAGCGTTTTTTACTAACCTTTCAGCTGCATTCTGTTTCTCCATTCGCTTCTCAGCCTTCAGTGTTTGTGGGACAAAAAAAATGCCATGAGACTTTCTAACTTCTCACGAGATCTCACGAGAAGTTAGAAAGTCTCATGGAAATTTTTTTTCTTTTTTACCGATAGTCCCACAAACACATGGGGAAGGCTGAGAAGGGAACAGAGAAACGGAATGCAGCTGAAAGCAGGTTAGTAAAAAAAATGCTTGGGGTAGGTGAGGGCATCTGGTTGAGGGTGGGGGCAGTCACCTTTCCCTGCATGGTGGTGGGAGAGTTAACGGGTGTGGGGGGCCCAGGAGGAGCTGTGTAAAGCAGGCGGAGGGGAGGCCAGATAGATTGTGGGCACTGCTTGGGGCAGAGGGCAATTGCACATGTGAACAGGACAGCCACACACAGCAGAGGTGATGCTCGGAGCCAGAGGGGAGGCAGGGCTGATTGCAGGCACTGGCAGCAGCACTGGCATGGAGGGCGAATGCACATGCAAGTGGGACAGATGCTCATGGCAGAGGTGCTGCTTGTGGCCGAACGGTGATTGCACGTGCGAGCGCCCTCTGTGCTGGCACCACTGCCAGTGCCTGCAATCTGCCTGGCCTCCCCTCCGGCCCTGAGCAGCACCTCTGCCGTGTGTGGCTGTCCTGTTCATGAGGCCTTCTCTCGCCTATTGGATATCAGCAGCCCAGATTTGGTAGATCCACTTAAGACCTGCTGAGGTGATTTCTCTTTCCCGAGCGGGAGATGTGACCCAGTGCCTGCTGCTGCGGCTTGCTACTGTTCACCATGTTTTCCAAATGACAACCTGTAGCTGCCCTTGAAAGTGGCTGGCTGGAACGGGGGATCTAAAAGCCTGATCAGCCGAGACATCTCCAAGCCAGGGACATGGCTGCGCATTGCTCCTCCATCCTCCTTTGCCTGCCTGGTTGCCTGGGTGGGACCCAGCCCTCCCAACTGGTTGTGACATGGAGGCTCCCGTGAAGTGCTGCTTCCAGCTGGCGGAGGCTGCTGTGGCAGCAGGCGGGCGAGCAGACAAGGGAGGCCTGGTGTCGGCACCCTCCTCTCCTTCCTTCCTTTCCCCTCCTCTTCTCCCCGTGTCCTTGTCTCGGCATAGATCAGGCTGAGCAAGCATGCAGGAGGCAGTATCCTCCGGGCATGCACTGGGAGCCATGAGAAGGCTGCAGCGCACGAGGATCCAGAACAAGCTCAGCTTCCTTCTTCCCAGCTCCAGGAAGCCAAAGCCCTCCGTGCCTGCTGCGGCCACCACCTGGCCTGCCGGTACCTCCTAGGGAAGGAAGCTGTCTCACCCTGCCCCCGAGGTGTCTTCTCCCGCAGCTGTGGGAAGTGGCCTGACTATCCTTGCCTTTGCTCAGCGGCTTTTCTCTGCTGCTTGGGCTGTCCAATTGCAGCAGCTGGAGCAGCCCCTGAGCAGTTATGCTGGCTCAGGAATTCTGGGAGCTGAAGTCCATGAGTTATAAAAGAGCCAAGGTTGCCTATCCCTGCCTTAGCCCTAAAGGTGCACCTGACTTGGGAACCGGGCAGGCGGGCGGGCTGGCAAACAAAGGCGCCCCGCTTGAAAACCTGGAGTGGATCTCCTGTTTGGTCTATGCAGGGAAAGTGGGACCAATTGGAGGAGAAGCTGCAGCCAGAGGCAGAGTCTGGTGCATTCTCTCTGCTCTCTCCTCACCAGCCCCTCCCCCCCTTCCCCCAAGCCTTAGACTTAGGGAGGGAGGGAGGGAAGGAAAAAAGGAAAGAAGAAAGGCAGGGATAAACAATAACATGCCTATTGAAAAGTTTGGTTTCCCTCATGCCCACTGACAATAGTAACCCATGGAT
Source organism: Vipera ursinii (assembly GCF_947247035.1). Lineage (NCBI taxonomy): Eukaryota > Metazoa > Chordata > Lepidosauria > Squamata > Viperidae > Vipera > Vipera ursinii. The sequence goes on along the minus strand of NC_139521.1, from coordinate 21,114,953 downwards.
TCCTCCCCCACACACATAGGCACTGTCAGAATCCATTTATATCATATTCATAAATGTATGTTTAAAACATTATTCCATGGATTCTGCCATCTCCCGAGGAGGAAGGAACGAATGTGGATTCAGCCTGCCTTAGGCATTTCAAAGATTCAGAGAAGCCTTTTGAACTGGGGGAACAAAAGGGAGGGTTAGGATAGGAGGCATCTGGCTTGTGTCTCCTTTTGAATTTGTAAGGAAAGAGCAATAACCATAAAAATCCAAAGTTCCTTTTCCCACAGAAGGGATGACACGAGGTGAATGATGGGGGGCTGACCAAATGGGGTTAGGGAAGGGGGGTTGAACAGGGAACTCTTTATAAGGTTTCAATTTGTAGAACAATATTAGATCCTGTCTTGTATTCCCACAGCCAAGCATGTCATAGTAAAGATTTCTTTTTGGACTAGAATTGTCTCCAAGAGTTTTGTCTTCCTAAGACATGGTTTGGGGTGGGTCCTGACAGTAGACAGGATCTGCACTAAAAGTCAACCTGGAAGGGAGAAACCTTACCGGGGGATTTTTCAATAAACATGATGTCTGACGACGAAGCAAGAGAGGAGGGAAGCCCCATGGAGAAGGAGTCTTCCTCCCAACCGAAATCCCAGAAATGGTGGGAAGCTGAAGCATCATATTCCTCCTGGTGGTCAATGGGTGTCAGAAGGAAAAGTGAGTGGGAAAAGGCTTCAGGAGAAGTGACCCTGAGATGGAGCGACCACCAACTGGAATGGAGGCAAGAGATGGAGAGCTCCCTGCATGCCAGTGGGGAAGAGCGGATTCTGGAAAAAGCTATTGACCTGATGAAAGCAACCCTGAGCCCAATAAGGGAGGAGAGAGCTGGAAATTGCAACCGACGCAACGCCTGGGGCTGCAACTGGAGAGATAATGGAGGGGATCCAGTACCTGAAACCCCGGGGCCGTCCAATGGAACAGGAGTCACTGACTCAGCAGTACACCCCCAGACCCACAGACGGGGATCAAGATGAGGAGCGATACCCTCCACGGCACAGACAATGCTCCAGTCAAAGATTCCCGCCCCTGGAAGCAAAGTTCAAGGGGGAGCCATCACGACTGGGATTTTTCCTAACCCAAGTCCTCAGCTACATGGAAGAATATGGACGGGATATCCCCAGTGACAAAACCCGCATTTGAATTGTGCAATCTGCCCTGGATGGGACAGCTGCAGACTGGGTGGTGAACCTGCATGACTCCAACACCCCAGAACTCAACGACTTCAACTGATTCATGTCATCCTTGAGGCGGCAGTTCGAGGACCCCTTGGCTGACCGGAAGGCCCGGGAGAGAATCAAAATGGTGAGGCAGGGCAGGTGAACAGTGGCCAAATATACCCAAGAATTCCGAGCCATTGCCAGCAAGCTGAACTGGCCAGAAGACATCCTCCTTAGCCACTTCAAAGATGGTCTAAACTACGAACTGTATGACACTTGCCTGCCTCGAGGAGACCCCTACCATCTCGACGACTGGTATGTCCTGGCGGAAGAAGTGGAAATAGACCTATTGAAGAGACAACGCAGAGGAAAACCATGGGCCCGCCTGCCAGTTGAGCAAACATGTGAGGGGGAAAATCCACCGGGCCATGGCTAAAAAATCAAAGGGATGTTTCAATTGCAGGAGAGAGGGCCACCGTGCTGCAGAATGTCATTCGAAAGCCCCTCCACGCAAAACAGAGGCATCGTCTTCTAAAAAGCTGGAGAAGCCTCAAGGCAAGGAATCTTCCATGAAGGGGACAGAGGCTGTAAAGTCCACAATTCCTGCCAAAACCTGGGATTGGACTCTGGCCTACACCGCAGGGGTGATGGACACCTCGGAAGACAGCTCAGAGGGAGAACCATTGGTAAGTGGACCCCTTCCACCCATACTTAAGACAGTGACTATATTAGCTTCCTCTATGCCTAAAGCCTTTGAAATAAATGCTCTGATACACTCTGGCTGCATCTGCTGCCTCATCAGCCCAATGCTGGTGGAGAGATTGAGCATCCCAGTGAGGAGACTAAAACAACCAATTTTCTTTAGTCAATGAGATGGATCTATAGCAAAGGGGGGACCAGCTACCCTAGCCACTTTACCAATTCACATGTCCCTGGGGTCTCATGAGGAAGACATAACTTTTATAGTGGCCCCAGGCATGGAATGCCCAATGATTTTGGGACTGGAATGGCTGAAGAAATGGAACCCCGGGATAAACTGGAGGACAGCAGAACTCAACTTCCCAAAAGGGGAACAGGAAAACATAAAACCCCAAAACAACCCCCCCAACCCAAAGGGAGGAAACAGCAGCAGTGAGGAAAGAGAAGGGGTTACCAGAGATACTGGAGGAATACAGGGACCTTGCTGAGGTTTTCAGTGAGGAGCGGGCAGATGAGCTTCCCCCCCACACTGCCCCACAGACTGCACCATAGAATTCAAACCTGGGGCAAAGCTCCCAAAACCCAGGATGTATGCCATGAGCCCAAGGGAAATGGCAGAAATGGAAAGATTCATAAAGAAAAACTTAGATGATTTATTGAGCCTGCCAGACCCAAAGTGGCCGCCCCAGTTCTGCTCAGGGAGAAGAAGGATGGTTCTTACCGCTGTTGTATAGATTATAGAAATTAGAACACAATTAGTGAATGTAATCTGTACCCCTTTCCCCTAATGAAGGATATGCTATCCCACCTATCAAAAGGAAGGATTTTCACTAAACTAGACCTGAGGGAAGCATACTACCGTATTAGGATTAAGGAAGGAGATGAATGGAAGACTGCATTCAACTGCCCATTGGGTTGCTACCGCCTTTTGTAATAAAGGCGGATGCGAGCAATGTAGCAGTCAGAGCCATATTACTACAGGAAAATGATGAGGGGACGTTGCAACCTTGCTCATATACATCCAGGAAACTCACGGAAACAGAACAACGATGGCCAATATGGGAGAAGGAAGCATTCTCATTAAGGTGGTCGTTATTAACATGGCGCCAATTTTTGGAAGGAAATAAAATACCTTTCCAGGTCTGGACAGACCATAAAAATTTAGAAGCACTAAAAACGCCCAGGAAACTCACTCCTAAGCAAGCCCACTGGTCCCAAAATTTTCACCGATTCAATTTCACTCTCAAACACTTGCCGGGGGGGGGGGAAGAACTTCCTGGCAGACGCATTATCTCGCATGCCCCAATATAACAGCATACGGGTAACTGACTTTAAACCACTCATACCAGAACAACAACTGGCAGCACCAGTCACCACCAGGGCACAAGTAAAAATGAAGCCAAAAGTGGATAGCCAAACCGGAATAGAGTTCCGAAAGTCCTTGGAAGGGGATGAATGGTTCCAGAAAAATAGGCATGTGTGCACAATTATAGATGGACTACTCTGGGTGGGTGAGAAGTTATACATACCTGCCACCCAAAGGACCAATTTCATGCAACTGTGCCATGATACAAAATCAGCAGGACATTTCAAGTTTGTAAAAACATTACACTTAACTAAAAGGCAATTTTGGTGGCCATCTATGAAAAAAGACATAGAAAGCTATGTGAGCAGTTGTCTAAATTTGCGCAATGGCTAAGAGGTTACAATGGAAATCTCCAGGACTGTTACAACCGGTGGCGAATCCCTCAGCCCCATGGAAAGAAATAGCCATGGACTTTATCGTAGAACTATCAGAAAGCAATGGAAACACCATTGTCTGGACTGTCACTGATCTGTTCTCTAAGTAAGTCCATTTCATACCTTGCCAAAAAATTCCAACTGCAAAAGCATTAGCAAAACCTTTTGTACAGCATACTTACAGATTGCATGGGGCACCACAACGCATCATATCTGACAGGGGGGTGCAATTTACCTCGGCATTTTGGAAGGAATTTTTATCCCTGTTAGGAACTTCCCAAGGATTGACATCTAGTCATCACCCTCAAGGTAATGGGCAATGTGAACAATCTAATGCAGTACTTGAGCAATATTTAAGATGTTATATAAATTTCCAACAGACGGACTGGGCGGACCTACTGCCTTTCGCAGAAGTGGCATATAACAATGCAGTTCACTCCAGCACAGGTTACACTCCTTTTCAAGTAGCTACAGGCCAAAGCTTCAACCCCATACCTGAACTAACCCCAAAAGAACCGGTAATTCCAGAACTAAAGGAATGGATTGCTCAGTTACAATACACCTGGCCTATTGTCAGAAAAGCGTTAACAGAGGCTAGATTAGCACACAAGACACAGGCAGACAAGAAAAGAGCCAATCCCACACCGTTCAAGGTGGGAGAGATGGTATATCTGTCCACAAAATACCTTAAGTCTCTCCAACCCTGTAAAAAACTAGGACCAAAATACTTGGTGCACTTAATTTCCCACCCTGAACTACCTTTGAGGGTTTCTCTTCCAGTCAGCTTGCTTTTTCTGGGCCTCTTGTGCTTTCCCTAGTGCCTTGCCATGTAACCCATGTGCCTCTCAGAGAGCCAATCCATTCCACCAGTGTTGCAGAAGTTGTGGTCCCAGGGGGAAGCTCTGGCATGGCTATGAACTGAACCTTAAAAAGGGTAAGTTCCATGCTGTTATGCACTGAGTTATTGTAGGTCACCTCAGCAAACAGCAGCAGCTCAGCCCAGTCTGCTGATAATTTACATAACATCTTAGGTATTGTGGGACTTCCGGTAGCGCTGCCATGCCGAATGGCGGCATTTCTGAAGCCGCCCGATCTTGGGATGCATTAGAGCGCCCGGAGGCAGTGAAAATCAGCTGTCCCGTGGCGCCGAAGTCTCTCCCTCGGGAGAAGAGGGAGAGGCGAGCTTGTTTGGGTAGAGGTAGAGCTCCTCTGTGATTCCCCCAATGAGTTTGGGGGCTAACGGAGTGAGTTCCCTCGAAGCCCAGGCTTTCTCCACTCCCAGGACGCTTTCACTCCATAAAGGAGTGGAACTAGACACGACAACTACATCTGCTGCTTAGATGGGACTGTGAGTATTTTTTTTCTTTGAGAAGCAGGCAGAGCGAAGCAGGAGGATTTGAATTTTCAAGTTGGATTTTAACTTTAACTCAGAATCATTATCTTCTTCAAGTTTTAAGCTGATGGAAATGGAGTAAAAATGGCGCTGGAATGTTGCTTTCTTGTGTGAATTGGCTGTTTTGGAAAATTGTTATATTTTGCAACATAGCAAGAGATACAATTTGCAACTGATTCTACCCAGTACCGGATTTTGTGTATTTGAAAGCTTGTCCTTTTTTTACTGAAGGATAAGGAACTTTGGGAGAATTTTTTTTTATTTTTTCTCCCTTCTCCTTTCTTTCTTTCTTTTTTCTTTTTTGAACTTTGATTCTGCTGGGAGAAAGGAAATCGAAACCTAAGAGATGGCTGCAGGGCATGGGGGAGGCCCTACAATCTCTAAAAATGTTATTTCTTCACTTTTACCACAAGCTGCAGGGCAAACTACAACGAAACCTACAGTACAACCACCTTCCCCACCACCACCTGCATTTACATTGGCAGACATTCAGCAAGTTGTGATGCAGTCAACACAAGTATTAACACAAGTATTACAGCAAGAAATAAAGGAAACAAAGGAAGAATTTGTTAATCAACACAAACAGATGAGGAAGGATATAGTGCTTGCACTTCAGGGCTTGGCTGCACATATTGAACTCCTGGATGTTCGTGTGGATTCAGTTATGGAGTATGTGGAGAATCTCGAAAATAAAATCATCAGTACTGAACAGAAAATAGACAGAGCAAAGGTTAAAATTGATAGAACAGAAGATGAAGTAATCATCTCACAATATAGAGACATGGAGTTTGCATTGCATATCAGAAGCCTTAAAGAGAATCCTAAAGAAGATTTGGAATGGGAAGTGGTACAAGCAGTGGCTCCTGTCTTGAAATGTGAACCTGAAGAATTACTTAAAGAAATGGATAAGACATTTAGGGTTAATTCCTGGATTGTTAGACAGAAAAATTTACCTAGAGATGTAGTGATTTACTTTTCCAGGAGATCAACTAGAAATTCTATTATCCAGGCTTTTTATCGGGAAAGATTTCAAATTGCAGGCCAAGATATTATAATTTTAAAGGAGATACCTCCAAAAATTCTTAGAAAAAGGAAAGATTTTGCTTTTCTGTCCGATGAGCTTAAGAAGCGACAAATTCAGTTTAGATGGGAAATACCCAATGGAATTGTGGTGAATTATGCAGGGACGAGGTACAGGTTGAATACAATTTTAAAAGCAAAAGATTTTTATACTAAGGTCCTTAAAACAGACTCACCACTGTCTCCTCGAGTTAAAAGAACAGAAGTAAGACAAGAAGACAAACAATTGAGTGAAGGGGCAATATCATTGCCTCTTGAGGAGATGCGGCAGGCTGAGATTATGGAGCAGAGTTTGGCATTAAAGGAGGACCTGAGAGAACAGAGGATGACTAGGGCTGCATACAAGCATATGGAAAAGAGCAAAAACAGAAGCTTGTATCTGGTCTAACTACGCAAGATGCGGCTGTTTCAGAGCCTGTGGGAGGAGCACGTCCAAAGAGAGCAACAGGTGATCTTCAGGCTATGTTCCAAAGGCTCATGGTCACCAGAGATGGTGAAGTTCCTGACATGGAATGTTAATGGCTTAAATTCACCACAGAAAAGAAAGAAAGTATTTTATTATTTGAAACAACATAAAAATGACATTGTTTGTTTACAAGAGACACATATTGTATTAAAAGACCAAAAGTATCTGGCTAATTCCCGATTGGGAACACATTTTGCATATTTTGCTCTGGACAAGAAGGCTGGAGTGGTCATTTATTTAAGAAAAGATTTTTTGGCTAGATTAATTGAATCGGACAAACAAGGGAGATATGTTAGTATTGAATTAATGCTACAAGGAAAGAAAGTTCTTCTTATTGGATTATATGCTCCAAATCAACAACAGCAAAAGTTTTTCAATTTTTTACATCAGAGACTAATTGAATTGGATTAGAAATCTATTATTATGATGGGGGACTGGAATGGAGTTTTGGACCCATCTGAAGACAAGAAGGGATCCTTCAAAAACTTTTCTAATTCGAAATTGCCCAAAGCTTTTTTTGATTTGAAGGAGGATCTGGAATTAAGAGATGTATGGTGGGAAAGGAATATGAAAGACAGAGATTTTACTTTTTTTTCAGATAGACATAAATCTTTCTCTAGGTTTGACTTTATTTTAATTACTACTGATCTTTTCTCTAGGGTTAAGAACGTTAAGATTTTTCCTAGGACATTGTCGGATCATAGTCCTGTTTCGTTGGAGTTTTTTTTGCTGAAGATGGTAGTAGAGGATCCTGGAGACTGAATGAAAATTTATTTACAAATGAGGTATTCTTGCAGAAATGTAGAGAACATGTGAAAGAATTTTTTGTTATAAATATGCATAAAGGTACATCGATGGGAATGGTTTGGGATGCCAGTAAAGCTTATATGAGAGGGGTCTTGATTTATATGAACAATGCTTATAGGCGTAAGCAAATGCAAAAACGTATAGATCTTGAGGAAGAGATTAAATCTAAGGAGAAAGATTTTATTTTGAATCCATTGGATAATAATTTAAGGATTTTGATACATTTATTGAAAGAACAATTTAGTATGCTATTGGCTGACCAAGTAGCAACTAATTTGCGTTATGCCAAACACAATACTTTTTGTAATGCTAATAAGCCTGGTAGATGGTTGGCTTACCAATTAAGGAAGAAACAGAAATTACGTACTATAGATAAAATAGAATATAAAAGAAAAGAAGTCTATCAACAAAAGCTGATTAAGAGGAGTTTTTTAGATTTCTATTCGAAATTATATTCTAGAGAAAACATACAAGCTTTAGATATAGATAAATATTTACAGGAAGCTCATTTTCCGAGACTTTCAAAAGAACAACAACTTGAGATGAAACGCTTAATAACATCAGAGGAAATCTCTTTAGATATTAAACAGTTGAAAGTGGGCAAGGCCCCAGGAACAGATGGACTAACAGCAATTTATTATAAAATGTTGTTGGTTGAAATGATTGAACCTTTAAAGATCTTGTTTAATGAAATTTAGACTGGAGGAGCAGTTCCTCCATCTTGGAGGACAGCTTTTGTATCATTGATTCCAAAGGAGGATCAAGACCTTACTCAACCTAAAAATTATAGACCTATATCGCTTTTGAATACAGATTATAAGATTTTTGCTAAAGTATTGGCTAATAGATTAATGCAAGTTTTAAAGCAAATGATTCATAGTGATCAATCGGGATTTATATCTGGAAGGTATATGAAATATAATGTAAGACAAATCGTAAATTTGCTTGAATATTTGGATAAGAACAACCAAGTCCCTGCAGTCCCTGAAGACCTGGCTCTTTGAGCTCTCCGGCCCAGGCTGAGAATTTTTAACTGGGTTTTTTTTAATTTTAGGGATAATTTAATCTTTTTTAATTTGTTTTTAACTTTTGTACTGGTTGTTTTAAATACCCTGTAAACCGCCCTGAGTCCTTCAGGAAAGGGCGGTATATAAATCTAATAAAATAAATAAATAAATAAATATACCCAATTGAAAGCTAGGTGGAAGTTGGATCAGAAGGTTGGCATCACAATTACAGAGGAAAATTTAGTAAAACAAATTAGAGATTTAAATTGTGCACATATAAAGAGGATATATAATGTTTTAATTGAATTGGATTCGGAAATGGAATTAGTTAAAGATTGTATGATAAAGTGGGCACAAAATATCCAGGAACCAATTCCGTTGGATACTTGGGAGGTAATTTGGGTTAGAAATGTTAAATTTACTCAGGCTCAAAATTTAAGAGAAAATTTTTATAAAATGTTTTATAGATGGCATTTGGATCCCAAAAAGTTGTCTAACATGTATCCTAACTTACAGTCTAAATGCTGGAGATGTGGTAGTTTAGAAGCCACCTAATTTCATATGTGGTGGACTTGCAGAAATATAAAAGCTTTTTGGGTTAAAATTTGGTGGAACATTCAAAAGATTTTTAAGAGAAAGATAAAATTCTCTCCGCAATTGTTTTTATTGGGCATTGTTGTAGATTGTGATGTTAAAGAAACCAATTTGATGTTGAATTTGATAACAGCAGCATGGTTACTGGTGGGACAATATTGGAAGAAGGATAGTTTGCCTACTATAGAAGAATGGGTGTTTAAAGTATCAAATCTTGCAGAAATGTCTAAGATTTCTGCTTATTTGAAGGATCATTCACAAGAAAGATATATTTCAGTTTGGAGGAGATGGATAGATTATATTCAGAATAAATATGGGACTAAAAAGTTCCATTTAGCTTATGAGTAGATTTTAGAGGGATATTATTATTAATTTTAGTGTTAGTACTTTGTATGTATCTATGTTAAAGGGGAGTTAAAGCACATTATGAATTTGGTTAATTTTATATTATGGATAATTTTTAGTTAGAATATGATTATTATATCTATAACCCTGTATTTAGCTCTGGGAAGTGGGGGGGAAGGGGGGTGGTTTGGGGTGGGTGGGTTTTAATAATAATAATAATAATAATAATAATAATAATAATAATAATAATAATAATAATAATAATAATAATAATAATAATAATTATAATTTAATTTGTATACTGCCCTTCTCCCGAAGGACTCAGGGCAGTGAACAGGGCAATACATAATAAAAAACAGGATACAAAAATTAAATAGTGATTAAACAACTATGCCCGTAGTAATTGATACATATTAAAAATTATTAAAAATTAAAACTAATTATAAAAAACCCAACCCCATCCCGTCAGACCAGGCCAGCTTGTTCAAAAAAGAAGGTTTTGAGATCGCGCCGGAAGGAGCAAAGGTTGGGGGCCATCCAGAGCTTGACCGGTAAGCGGTTCCATAGGTCTGGCGTGCCCACAGAGAATGCTCTCCCCCTGGGGGCCACCAATCGGCATTCTTTGATCGGAGGCACCCTGAGGAGGCCCTCTCTGTGGGAGCGCACTGGACAGAGGGAAGTTGATGCCGGCCGCAGGTGTTGCCGTGTGTAATCCGGACCCATGCCATGAAGGGCTTTGTAAGTCATCACTAACACCTTGAACCTCACCCGGAGAGCAACCGGTAGCCAATGCAGCTCGCGGAGCAAAGGTGTAACATGGGAGTATCGGGAAACTCCCAAGACAACTCCCGCGGCTGCATTCTGCACCAGTTGGAGTCTCCGGGTGGACCTCAAGGGTAGCCCCATGTAGAGAGCATTACAGTAGTCTAGATGAGAATTCACGAGCGCATGAGTGACTGTACGCAAGGCATCCCGGTCTAGATAGGGCCGCAACTGGCGCACCAGGCGAACCTGGGCAAAGGCCCCCCTAGTCACAGCTCCAATATGCTCTTCCAAAGAGAGCTGTGAATCTAGAAGGACCCCCAAGTTGCGAGCCCTATCTACAGGGGGTAATAGCTCACCCCCCATGGCCAGAGATGGAATAATCGGAATTTCCCGGGATGCCGGCACGAACAGCCACTCAGTCTTGTCAGGGTTGAGTCGAAGCCTGTTCCTCCCCATCCAGACCCGGACTGCCTCCAGGCAGCGGGACATCACATCGAGGGCATCACTGGGGTGGTTTGGGGTCAAAATAAAAAGCTGGGTATCATCAGCATATTGATGATACCCAACTCCAAAGCCATGAATGATCTCACCCAGCGGCTTCATGTAGATGTTGAACAGGAGAGGCGAGAGAACCGATCCCTGAGGAACTCCACAAATGAGAGGTCTCAAGGTCGATCTCTGCCCTCCTGCCAACACCGACTGCGAACGTCCCAGAAGGTAGGAGGAGAACCAGTGGAGAACTGTGCCTCCCACTCCTAACCCCCTGAGACGTCGCAGCAGGATACCATGGTCGATGGTATCAAAAGCCGCTGAGAGGTCTAAAAGGACTAGGACAGAGGAGCAACCCCTGTCCTGAGCCCGCCAGAGATCATTCACCAGTGCAACCAATGCCGTCTCCGTGCTGTACCCGGGCCTGAAACCTGATTGGTACAGGTCTAGATAATCAGCTTCATCCAAGAACAAAGGGAGCTGTTGCGCCACCACGCTCTCAACAACCTTCGCCAGAAAGCGAAGGTTGGAGACCGGACAAAAGTTGTTTAATATTGCTGGGTCCAAGGCAGGCTTCTTGAGGATATTTTTGGGGATATTTATTGTAAAATCTTTTTTGTAAAACTCTTTAATAAAAAAAAACATCTTAGGTATTGCTCCACCACTGAGTTTGCTCATTTTGCTGCCCCATTAGTACTGGGATGAAAAGCAGAGCTAGGCCCTTTTGATGAGCCTATTAGGCTCACAAACTCCCACCAGAACTTTGCAGTAAACTACACCCCCTGGTCCAAGATAATCTTCTTTGGGACTCCGTGCAGTCTGTAAACGTGCTGCACAAATTTTTTTGCTAGGTGCCGGGCTGAGGGGACCTTTAGGCATGGTATGAAATGTGCCTGGTTGGAGAACAGGTCAACAATGGTCCATATTATAGTGTTCCTCCGTACTCTCTGGCAACTTGACTATGAAGTCCATGGCTATCTACTCCTATGGCTGGGTTGGGTTGGCTACTGGCTGCAGCAATCAAGAGGTTTTCCCTGGCAAAAGCTTCATAGATGCACATACAGGGCAACTTGCAACATAGGATTCTATGTCCTTCTTCATCCTTGGCCACCAAAATTGCCTTTTTATAAGGTACAGTATCTTTATAACTGAGCTTTTAGCAGCTTCTCTAGCAGAGCCCTCACTAGCTTTATGTGCTCTTCCATGGTCTCAGTATAGATTAAAATATCATTCAAGTACACCAACACCCCTTTATACAGGTTTTTGTGTAGGACTTTATCAGTTGTATGAACATGGTGGGTGTCCCTTGCAGCCCAAAGTGCTGTTGAATGCGGTCTTCCACTCATCCCCTTCCTTAATTCACAATTGGTAGTATGTTTCCCTTAAATCCAACTTGGTGAAAATCTTCCCCTTGGACAAATAACCCAACATATCCTTCATTTGCATGTCTCCGTGCAAATGGCATTTATCCCCAAACATCCTCAGGAATCCATCTTTCGTTTCTCTGAAGATCATAAGGGCGGTCACCATCGATTTGGCTGGCTGGCTGAAGCCCCTGGCTAAGTTCTTCTCTATGTATCCCCTAAGCCCCTTCATCTCCCTGGGTGTCATGGAATACATGTTTGGCTTCAGCAGTTTAGTCTCCAGCATAATTTCATTGGTGTAGTCCATTGGATGGTGAGGCAGCAGCACATCTGACTCCCTCTTGCTGAACACCTCAGCAAGGTTGCAGTATTCCTCCAGAATGGGCAGTTCATCATCCAGACATTTTGCCAGGTCTAGATATATTCCTATATATTCCTCTGGGCAGTCACATATATAAAAAGCACATGGACATATATTGACTTTTTTGGCCATATCTGCAGACCTCCCTGCCTTTTAAGCAGTAGCCCAGTCTCTTAATTTTGAAGCACAATCTGTTGCTCATTAGTCATTTACTAAGCAATAGAATTTAAACTAATGCATTGTAAAATGATATGAAATTTGGCAATGAATACCTAAAAATGATATTTCACCATTCTTTAGAGGATTTACTGATTAAATTTACTTCCTTTATTTTATTTTTATTTTTTATGTTTGGTAGTTGAATTTCACCTGGTACTTCAACCAGTCAATTGGCTTACTAGGAAATCAGTTTAAAATTATTTTTACAAATCCTAACAAACAATTGTGTTGGTCTGATATGAACTAGAATGAATTCTAGTCTTGTAGCTTTAATTCAATCTGGGGTACATCAGTGTTCATTAGGCAAAACCATGCCTAGAATAAAAACTCTCCTTCCTAAATATGATTGGCCAATTGGTACCATTTTGAACTCTTTGGACTAAAATGATGAGAAATCTGGTTTTCAGAGGAAACCTCTGCAAACACACATTCTCAATGGAGAGACTTACCACTGCTTTTCTCCTGTGTGTGTGAATGTATGCTTCTTCGTATTTCTCTGTGTGGTGACACAACAGATGGACTTTGTGGGAATTGTTGCTTGGAGCTATACATGTGGACAAGGTAAAAAATAGATAACTTTAAATTTCAACAACATTGTAAGATAGTGTTGCATTTTTTATTTTTATTTTTTGCAATAGGAGACACATTGAAACAGCCTTCATTTTTTTTCTTGCTAGCATTTTGTCCCACTTAGCAGAGGGTCTGTTTCTTTTGCACTGTGTTCACATTATTACATACATACATATGTACAATGAAGTTATCAAGAAACAATGCACAAGGAGGTTGTTTCAGTTAGCTTGTTGGAGAGCCTGGCTAGCTCTGTAACCAGGAAATGACATCATACTCCAGTAAGAGAAAGTCTTCTTTTGGTGGAAGAAATCTATACAATACTACCCAGCACATTCCTGTGCACACAAAATATATGAGCAAAGCATTGGAGGATTAGGAAGAAATGAAAATCTCTGTTTAATCAGAGATAAGGAGAATACCCAAGAGCTTTATTCTGTAGAATGTACACCTGTGATGGATCAATGAAACTTATGATAAATAACCATGAGTTCCTCCTCCTCCTCCTTCTCCCCCCAACTGAAACATTAAAATACAGATTCTTGTCTACTCAAATAGAATGGTAATGTTGAAGGTTCAAAATTTTCAAAGTTTATTTTTCAAAAATTTATACCTGGTGAAAAATCCATTTTGTAACCTTCCACAAATGGTGAGAAGGAAAATCAGACTGAATGAGGTGGACTATATAGCATAAGAACATTTTTGGTCACATGATAAGGGGCTAGTGTGATGTTTCCCTTGGGTGACTCCTCAGATTCCTTCTCAGATGTCAGCTCAGGGGAGGTTGAGCCCATTCTTGGCATGTCAGGAACTGGGTTGATTGATGGCTCTGAGGATTGCAAATTATTATTGAACATTTATGGCCCAGTTTGCCGTGATGACCACTGCCTTGACTTGGTTGCTGCAGAAAGGGGTGGGGTTCACATGGGGGACAGTCAAGCTGCATACCTTCAAGTTTCTGAAAAAGGCTTTTGCTACAGACCCCATTCTTCACCATCCTGATCTGTCATGACCATTTGTGGTGGAGATGGATGCATCAGATGTTGCGGTGGGGCAGTGTTGTTACAAGCCCTTTTGAACTCAAAGCAATTCTTCCTTGTGCTTACTACTTATGCAAGCTCAACCCTGCTGAGTGGAACTACATGATCTGGGATAAGGAGTTGCTGGTGGTCAAGGTGGATTTCTAGGTGTGGCAGCACCACCTAGAAGGGGCTAGGCACCAGATCAAAATGCAGAAAGACCATTAGAACCTGGAGCACCTGAAGACAGTCAAAAAGTTCAACCAGTAGCAGATCTGATGGTCTCTCTTCTTCACCAACTTCAATTTCTGAATAACCTATAGTCCCAGGAGCCAGAACCAGAGAGCTGACACCTTGTCATGCAAGCCAGAATACACCCAGGCCAGGGATAAGGTGCAGCTCTGGTCAGTGATTCCAATAGAAAGGTTTGTGATGACCTAAGAGCCTATTGATCTGAAAGAGCAAATCAGGCTGGTGCAGCATCAAGACTCCTTTGTCTGGACAAGAGAAGCAGAGTTAGACTTGATCAGAGGCCTTTCAGGCCCTTAGTCATGGTTGAGGTTTCAAGGGAGGATTTATGTGCTGGTGTCATGACAACCCTGTGACAGGGCCTTTTGGCCTGTTCAAGACTTCGCATTTGGTGAGGCAAGTATTCTGATGACTGCAAATTCGCCACGATGTGGAGATCTATGTGGTATCGTGCCCAGAGTGCCAGTAAGAGAAGAATGCACTGGGATCACCACCAGGACTGCTGCAGCCATTGCCCACACCAGAGAGGCCTTGAGGAAGTGTATTCAAGGACTTCATCAACAATCTCCTGAAGTTGCAGGAAGCCATTTTGTGCCAAGCATGGGGTTGCCCATGGTGTGGTAGACAGCACAGTTATTTGTGCTTCACATCTTATGGCTGCATGGCCTACCTGAGTGTATTGTGTCAGACTGAGATACCCCATTCACAGCCCAGTTTTGGCAAGGATTATTGGATCTTCTATAGGTGCAAGTATATCTCTCACCCTTGCATCATCCTGAGATGGATGGAGGCATGGAGTGGTGGAATGCCATGCTAGAGTAGTATTTGCATTGCTATGTGAATTTCCAACAGGACAATTGGATGGATCTGCTGGCACTGATGGAGTTTGCGTACAATGCATGCTTCAACTCACATGTCTCCATTCTTGGCGACCTATAGATTTCATCTGCATTTGTTCCCTCTGACTACCATGGATTCACTAGTGCCTGCGGCAGCAGATTTCCTGCAAAAACTCACTGCTGTGCATCAAATGTTTCAGGAACAATTGGAATGGGCCAAGGAGAACTATAAAAAGTTTGTGGATTGGCACCATCAAAATGTGCCTCCCTTGGTGGTCAGTGACTGTGTTTGGCTCTCCATCCGGCACCCACCCATGATGCGACTATGATGCAAACTCAACCACCACTTCCTAGGCCCGTTCTCAGTGGAAGTGGTCACCAGTCCGGTGGTGTACCATCTGACCCTGCCTGCCTGAAAGCACATCTACCCGGTATTCCACCAGTCTTTGCTTGTGTCTGTTTCACTGGTTAGTCCTCACCAGCTGGTTAGATTCCATGCAGGAGCTATTGTTAGTGCAGGGGGAGCCGGAATATGAGATGGTACACATTGTAGATTCTGGTATTCACCAGGATGTCTTCAATATTTACCGGATTGGAAGGGCTATGGCCTTGAATGTGTCAGAGATTTTCCCAAGTGACAGCTGCTCTGACTCCTCTGGCTCGGCAGATGAGGCAGAAACTGGGGAGAACCTCTCAAAGACAAGATGGTTCATCAGCATCAGGAAGAAGGAGGACTGGGAAGAAAGATCCTGGAAAGTAACCATCCATTGCAGCAGCTACCAGCCAGGTTGAAAATACAAAATGGAATGGTCGCTCAACCTCAGCGAGGAAGAAAAACTGACCTGAACCTATTGCTTCCTTAAGCAAGCTATAAATCTGATGGTGGAGGCTTTTAGAAACCTCAAAGAGGAAGAAATGGACCCCTGATGAGGCAGGGTTGAGGGAAGGCTGGAGGAGGAAGAGGAAAGGGGGAAGAGTGAACCTGCCAACACAGGCACCTCTACCAGCACCACAGACACTGCAGGACCCATGACTGCAGTCACGATCCCAGCTCGAGCCACACCAGCTGGGGATGATGGGCACAAAGCCAGAAGGAGGGAGAGTAAAACTCCCCTCTTTGGTGTGAGGTATGATGGGGATCTTCAGCAACTGGGTTTCTTTCTGGCTGAAGTCCTGAGCTATAAGTAGGAGTATGATTGGGAGATCCCCAGCGAGAGCACCCGGTCACAGTCATCACCATGGCCCTAGAAGGTGCAGTGGCTTGGTGGATGGTCACCCTACACAATGCTGACACTCACGAGCTTCAAAACTTCAACCAATTCATGGCAGCACTGAGATGGAGATTCAAAGATCCCTTGGCCCATTGGAAAGCCAGGAATTGCATTAAGACTGTTAGGCAGGGCTACCACCCAGTGGCCAAATACACAGAAGAGTTCCGAGATGTGGCTTGCTGTCTCAACTATCCAGAGGATATCCTGGTGAGTTGTTTCAAAGACAGGCTGAATGACAATCTCTACCATGCTTGTATTGCCCAAGGAGCCCCTGCCTGCCTTCAGGACTAGTGCATCTTAGCCGAGGAAACAGAGATCTATCAAGCCAAAAATCAACATCCTTCCCTGCCAGAGAGGAAGTGAGAGGTGACGAAAGCCCCCATAGTGGCACTGCGCTCAACTACCTGCTTTAAATGTGGTAAAGAGAGCCCTCTTTGGAGGGCCATTTGGAGTGCCATTTGGAGACTCCGGTGAGAAAAGGATATTGGCCCGGGGGGGAGGGAGCCCGTAAAAACCCCACAATGCCCCAGGGAGATGGTGATAAAAAGTTGTGAAGTTCCAACCTGCCAAAAAACTGGGAGGGGGAACTCCAACCCCACTAGAGAAGGGACCAGAGATGTCTGACAGTGACTCCAATGATAAGCCCTTGGTAAGTGGACCCATTGCACCCATTACCAGGCCCATAGAATTGTTGATCCCACGGATGGATGGCGTCCAGGCCACCCTCACCATGAGGCCAGTAAAACTGACCATGGGGGACCACACTGAGACTTTGACTTTTATAATGATCCTCAGCATGGAATGGCCTCTAATTCTAGGACTAGCATGGTAAAAAAGGGGAACCTGTGGGTGAACAGGAGGACAGAAGAATTGAGATTCCCAAAATGGAAACCCCACTCACCCAATACCCACTGCGGCACCAGAGCAAAGCATGAACTTAAAGTGGTGGCAGGAGTCAAGATCAGAAATCAGGAAGCACATCCAGGGAGTACCAGGACCTGGCTGAGATTTTTATCGAAAAGGGATCCGATGAATTGCTCCCTCACCATTCCATAGACTGTGCCATTCAGATTGTCTCTGGAGCTTAGCTGCCAAAGCTCAAGTTCTATTCGATGACCCCCCCAAGATTTAGAGGAGCTGTGCAAGTTTATATATAAGAATTTGGCGCATGGTTTCATTCAACCAGCAAGACCAAAAATGGCCTCCCTAGTGATATTCTGTGAGAAGAAAGATGGGTGTCTTTGCGTCTGCATAGATTATAGATGCTTGAATGTGGTGTGCGTGAACAATGTCTACTCCTTGCCACTCATGAAGGACATGCTGGTCCATCTCTCAAAGGGAAAGATTTTTTCCAAACTAGATCTGTGAGAAGCATACTACTGGGTTAGAATCAAGGAGGGGGATAAATGGAAGATCGCGTTTAACAGTCCCTTGGGATGTTTCCCATTCAAAGTACTCCCATTTGGGCTACAGGTAGCGCAGCTGATTAACAAGGTCCTCCATGAGCATTTATACAAGGGGATTTTGGTGTACTTGGACAATCTACACAGAAATGAGAGCCGAGCATGTTACATTAGTCAAAGCAGTTTTAAATAAGCTTCACACAGCCAAACTGAATGCTAAACTTTCAAAATGTGAGTTTCACGAAGAAAAGATCGACTATTTGGGCTACCGGATTTCTCACAAGGGGGTGGAAATGGACCCAGAAAAGGTGTGAGCTGCTCTGGAATGGGCCCCACCACTCACTTGGAGGCAGCTGCAAAGCTTCCTGGGCTTTGGTAACTTCTATTGGCAGTTCATCCACTCCTTTGCTCCAATCACACTCATTACTAACTTGCTAAAAACAAAGAGGTAGGACAAGGCAAAATCTAGCCAGCCGCTGAAATGGACTATGGAATGCCAGATGGTATTTGAAAAATTAAAAAGGCTTTTCTCCACAGAGCCAGTGCTTAAACACCCAGATCCAGAAAAACCATTTGTCATCCAGGCTGATACCAGCAACGTGGCAGTGGGGGCGGTGCTGATCCAGGAAAATCAGGAAGGCCAATTACAACCCTGTGCCTACACCTCAAAAAACTCAGAGACCGGCTTTCGGTTTGCAATCGCAGCGCTGGCGGACATGTTGGGAGATCGCTCTCTCCACTGCCCGGTGCCAGGGGACCCTGAAGAGGCTCAGAAGTCGCCTTGTAGGGGCGATGAGTGTGAAGAGGACCCCCGAGTGATCGCAGAAAGGCAGCAGCCCTCCCGTTTGATCCAGGGCAGCTCTTCAATCTGATGGGGAAAGATTGGCCACTAATATGGCCCATCATCAAGCTGCTGATAGCCAAGACCAAATTTATTAACAAGCACCTTGAAAGCAACATGGAGGAATTGGGTGAGATCTTACCTTCTCTATACCCCAAGTATTTTTCCTGTTAAAAGCTTCTTGAAAAATTTTCCCTTTGTGAGGAAAGAGGGAAGGGAATTTTTTCTTTCCCACCCTCTAAAATGGCGGCATCTGATCACTGAGGGGAAACAAAGCATTGAAAAGATCAACTTCATATAATTGGATATTTATTTATTTATTGGAATTTGGGGACCCAAAAAGTTCCTATTCTTACTAGAACCTTCTATTTTATTTTATTTGCAAAAATGAATTTAGCCTAGGATCTGAAAAAGACTCCAAATGCTAGCAGGGACATCTTGTGGTGAAGCTTGGTACAACAGTTTATTCCTTCTGACAAAGAAACTTGCTCACAGCCCAGACCTGACCTTGGTATTATCTATGAGAGATTTCACTCTGAGAGAGCAGCTGGGCAGTGGAATTGGTTTCTAGGAATGGTGGAAGTGTACATTTACTGACTTTTGTTTAATAAATAGCCTTCACTAGAAAGATTGTTTATAACTCTGTCAGAAATGGAGGAGGATCAGCAAAAAACCTTGGCTATGTTAAAATTTGTACTTGAAAGTATGCTTGCAAACACTGAGAAACTCAAAGCTCGTTTGAAAGACAAAAGTGCCAGCCTAGAGTCACAAAACAAAGCCCTGATTGCAGCTAAAGAACTATTAATCCAAAAAAACAACAGGAGTGGAAGAAGTGAATACTAAGATAGAGGACTTTACAGATCAACAAATACAGTTTACTGAAAATCCAGACAACAAAACAATAACTTTAAATCTGGAAATGACTTTTCATACAAACCAGAAGAAATCTGAGAAAGAAGACCAGATTAAACTGAAGACAACCATATCAGAACAAACACGGGCCAGATCTTTCAGAAAATGAGCAATTAGATGGTCTCCATCAATCCAAGTAAGATATACAAGAATGAATGAAGTGAGATCTATTCGATGACTTAAAAGCATTGGTATGGAAGCCTGGTTGGCAAAAGAAGAAAGCTAGAATTAGGTTGAAAAACTGGGCCTTTTTGGTTTACTAGAGAGGACCCTAAACTGTCGACTAGTGGGCTAAAGGGAGATTCTGAGACAAAGGGAAATTTGATTACTAGATTTAAAAGTTGGAAAATACTAATAAATAAGGGATTAATCTGTCTAATACTAAGGATTTAGATTTACAAGGGAAATGTAAACTCACTATTAGGAAATAGGTTTGAATTATTGACTAGCCCAGATAATATAGACAATGGATTTGAACTAAGAAAGGATACTCTATTATTAAGGTGATGACATATTAGGATGAGAAATAGAAAATGTTTTACAAAATAGAATAAGAATATATTTAAATAACTAATATGTGTATTTTAGACATTATAATTTTTATGAAATGAGATAAAGCAAATCTGGGTTACCTGAAAGTTAAATACTATGGATATCAAAGGTCAAATTGGAATACTGTAATTAAAAATTAAAAATTGGGTAAAACTTAATAACAGGACATGGATTGTTTATTGAGATTTATTAAGATATGTATAAGCAAAAAAATGTATTTATAAATGCAATAATGAAGTTTTTACTGAGTTTGTTACAATTAGAAATTTATTAGCTTAAATATGAAATAGTAAATGTTAAGGGAAACCGAGAAAAAATATTTGATGATATAACCTGAGATACCTACTAAAGTTTTTGTTTTTGAACTATTGTTTAACCCATTTGCGACATTGCTTTCCAAATACTCAAATGTAAAACTGGAAAACTAATAAAATATTTTTAAAAAAAACCTCACAGAGACCAAGCAAAGGTGGGCATTTTGGGAGAAGGAGGTTTACGCTGTGCACTGGGCCCTCCTCACTTGGTGGCACTTCCTAGAAGGGAACAAAATCCCTTTCCAAGTATGGACTGACCACAAAAACCTTGAAGCCTTAAAGATCCCTAGGAAGCTGTCCCCCAAACAAGCTCGATGGGCCCAAAACTTCCACCAATTCCATTTTACCCTCCAGTATTTACCTGAGGGAAAAGCTTCCTGGCAGATGCCCTGTCATGGATGCTGCAGTATAACAGTATGAAAGCTGAAGTGGTCAAACTACTGCTGTCCACAACCTACGACCCAGAGATTAAAGTTCATGCAGCTCTGCCATGATTCTTTACTGGTTTCTGTAGTCTCTGCAGCCCTCAAAGAAATTAGGGCCAAAATTTGTGGGACCATTCCCTATTAAACGCATCATCAACCCAGTCACAGTAGAACTTGAACTCCCTAAAACATTAAGGTAAAGCTCCAGGACCAGATGGCCTTACAAGTCAATACTATAAGGTCTTCGAGGAAGAGCTTCTATAGCCACAAAAGTACATAATGAATGATATACTGTACTTCAGGAGGGAAGGATACTCCAAACATGGAAGGAAGGCAATATTGTTTTATTACTGAAGGAGGGTGAAAATCCTACAAAGACAAAGAATTAGACCAATTTCACTACTGAACAATGACTATCAACTCTTTGCTGCAATTTTGGCAGAAAGACTAAATAAGATTTTACAGGTATATATTCTTGAAGACCAACCTGGCTTTCTGCCAAAAAGACAGTTAAGGGATAATGTGAGGGCTGTTCTGCATATCATTGAATACTTACAATACCACAATGAGAAACAGGTAGCTTTAATATTCCTAGATGCAGAAAAGGCCTTTGACAATTTAAATTGGACTTTTATGTTTAAAGTCCTGGGAGAAATGGCTTTGGAGAGAGCTTTATTCAAGGAGTTAAAGCTATTTACATGTCACAGCAAGCAATAATTGTTATTAATGGTGATTTAATCAATCCATGTGACATTCAAAAAAGGTTCTTTTGAAGTTTTTTTGAAGAGTTTCATCTGTCAAAAGCATGACAGGCAGAGGGATATCTCTAAATTCATATGGCAAGGAAAGAAACCAAGTGTCATGGTTCCAACAGATGAAACTGTTCAAAAGAACTTTGAGGCATTGTTTACCTTAAAGGAACTTTTATTCGAGTAGCATAATATCGGCACTGCATAATAGAAGCCAAAAACTGATTTCCCCTCCCCTGAGCACGTAGTATCAAACCACAATTCCCTCTTCCAATTAACAGTCATAAATCACATTCTCCAATTAGCTTGAAGCACGGGCTTCCTCTCCAGCTCTCCAGCCCACCAATTCTTTATCAGCTCTGGGCTCAATAGCCTTGATTCTTATGCTATGTTTAGTGTTGTTATGTCTAGCTGGACTCTCATTCACATTCCCCCTCCTTCCAGCATCATCTAACTCTAAAAGTGAAAGGGAAAAAATGGCTACATTTTCATCTGTTGTCAATGCAAAACATCCAATGTTAGCAGCATTGACATCTGCCCCCCCCTTAAAAAAAGGACAAATCCTTTAATATAAACAAAAGCACAGGTTAGGGATTGCCTCTCGGTTTATTAGGATGTTTCTTATAGAACAGTGATGGAGAACCTTTTAGAGACTGAGTGCCCATACTGCAACCCAAAACCCACTTATGTATTGCCGATGCCGGGTGGGCGTGGCTACGGTAGTCATGGCAGCATGGATGGGCATGGCCAGGGTGGGTGTTGCCACCTCGATGTTGCTCCTGCAGAGTGATGCCTGTGGGGGCTGGGCAGGGTTGGGGGAGATCCAGGGTGTCTCTGGTGGGTGGGACAGTGGGCAGGAGCCTCATCTTGTTTTGACAATGAACCAATCAGATCACAGTAGGATTCAGTTATTGATGTCATGTATTGAAGCTGAGAAAAGGACATTTGTCAGTGTGGTATGTGATCGCTATCAAGTTGGTTGGGTTTTTTGTGTTCTTTCATTTAGTGAGCTTGTAAAATGTAATAAAATTAAAATAATGGTGCAAAGATTTGACTGGTTGCTCAGAAAGCAATGTAAAACAGCATTATGAAGTGAACAAGGCTACAGTTATAAAGAAATTAGAAGAAAAATTGGTGGAAACCTAACCAAAGGTGGCATTTCTACTGTACACTTTTCCCAAAAGATTTCCACAATTTTGGCCACTACTGTATGAGGGAGGAATTAAACAATGAAAGCACAGTGTTTTGGATTTTACAGGTTGTTGGAAAAGTACTCATTCATTTTACCAGATGCTGAAAATAACAGAAATCTGAAGCAGAATGCCTGTACTAGCAGATGCAACTGATATAAAATCTGGATGAAGAATGGTCAATAAAGCATTCTTGGTTGTCTATTTTATCTTTCCTAATAAGCTGTAACCAACTTCCTCACTTAACTTTGCAAAACCTGGGGGTCCCACGCCTTTCCACATACCTGCAAGAAAGCAGCTGCAATCCAAGTACTCTAACTCAGGGCTTTTCCAGTCACCTAGCAAGGTGTCAAAAACCTGATGACCGCCCCTCCCCAAAAAGAAAAAAAGTGATAAAGTACAGTAGTCCTTGACTTACATCAGTTAACTTAGTGACTGTTCGAAGTTTCAAAGGCACTGACTAAAGTGGCTTATGACCATTTTTCACTTATGAACCTTGCAGCAACCCCAGGGTCATGTGCCTTCCTCCTTCTCATTCCCATCTCCTTCCTTCCTTCCTTCCTTCCTTCCTTCCTTCCTTCCTTCCTTCCTTCCTTCCTTCCTTCCTTCCTTCCTTCCTTCCTTCTGTCCCCCTCCCCTCCTTCCTTGCCTGCTACCCTTTCTCATTCCCATTTCCTTCCTTCCTTCCATCCCCTCCTTCCTTGCCTGCACCCTTTCTCATTCCCATTTCCTTCCTTCCGTCCCCCTCCCCTCCTTCCTTGCCTGCCACCCTTTCTCATTCCCATCTCCTTCCTTCCTTCCTTCTCTCTCCCCTCCTTCCTTGCCTGCCTCCCTTTCTCAATCCTATCTTTCTTTCTTCCCTTCCCCTCCTTCCTTGCCTGCCTCCCTTTCTTTCCCATCTCCTTCCTTCCTTCCTTCCTTCCTTCCTTCCTTCCTTCCTTCCTTCCTTCCTTCCTTCCTTCCTTCCTTCCTTCCTCTCTCCCTTTCTCCAAAGTGCAAACACACAGGTCCACCTCCCCCCCGCCCCATGAGCTTCTGCAAAGCACAAATGGATGCCACGTCCCACCTGCTTCCTCCAAAGTGCAAACACGCACGTCCTCCCCCCATGAGCTTGTGCAAAGCACAAATGGACACAGCGCACCTGCCTCCTCCAAGGTGCAAACATGTGCGTCCTCCTCCCCCAGCCCCCCACAAGCTTCTGCAAAGCGCAAAAGGGCACCACTTTCCTCCAAAGTGCAAACACACACCTCCTCCCCCTGCCCCCACACCTTTCACCACCACTGCTGCCCATGAGGCTGAGGCAAGGCAGCTTAAGCAGGTGGGCCACCCCCTGCCCCCCGTGTCTTTTGCTGCCACCACCGTTGCTATCCCCGCCACCCCTCCTCCTCCTCCTCCTCCCCTGCTAGGCTGGTCGCTGAAACTTACTACTGTCAGCTCATGCTCGCTCACTTGCTGTCTGCTCCGGCTCACGCTCACTTGCTCGCTGTCTGCAGTAAATGCTGGTCCTGCCGAAAGTTGCTCCTTTTATAGCCTTTCACCTATTCCCAGACTGTGCATGTGTAGAGAGCTGCGCATACGCAGAGAGGAGAGGGAGCAGCTTGGTCCAGCAATGGCGCGCATGCCAACAGAGATGGCTCTGCATGCCACCTGTGATTTTAAATTGATAGCTCCCCATGGGACAGTTAAAAGCGGTCTTCCACTCATCTCCCTCCTTTATCCTCACCCAGTAATATGCCTCTCTCAGGTCTAACTTAGGGAAGACACTTCCCTTTGCCAGGTGGGTTAGTAAGTCCTTCAGGAGGGGGAGGGGGTATTTATTTTGCACACTAACTGCGTTCAGACCCTTATAATCCACGCAGAGAGGAAAGTGACCCATCTTTTTTTTTCTTTAAACAACACCAAGGCTCCCACAGCAGACGTGGCCTGTTCAATGAATCCCCTTGCTAGGATTTTGTCTACATAATGCTGCATCTCCTCCATTTCAAGGGGGGGCATAGTATACATCCTCAGTCATGGGAGTTTGGCTCCTGGTAACAGTTTGTTGGAGGAACAATAGGTTGATGGGTAGGCAGGGTGTCACATTCTTTCTCACTAAATGCCTCCACTAGGTCCCAGTACTCACTGGGGATGAGTGGCTTGCCTGGTTGCAATAAGACAGCCATGTGCGCTAGCTCGTTGGGTGGGCTAAAATCTCCTGTAATGTCCATTGAGTTAAGGTGGGGCTTGGGTCCTGTGGGTAACCTCACAGTCCTCATTCCCTTCTCCCATCAGGTAAATGGCTTCCATTTGTCCAACCAGGCTAGCCCTAGGATCACAGCCTCAGTCATTTTCGGAGCCACCATTAAACAAATGAACTCCCAGTGCTCACCTATTTCTAAGCATAGGGGTTCAGTCAATTGCATGACTAAAGTTCCTCCCATTAGGGAGCCATCGGCTTGCTCAAACCTCACAGGTTTGGAGAGCAGGTTTGCTCATATGCCCATTTTCAGGGCAAGTAACAAACTGATAACACACCGGGAGCATCCAGAGTCGACTAGTACTTTTAAATAATCTACCTGTGCCCCTGTCTTAGGGATTATGGGTTTGGCAGGTACAAAAAAAGGTGGGACGTGTCAACTCACCATCTGTTCGTTCTCTCCGTCGTCGCTGTCATAGGAGGGTAGAGCAGCGGCAGGTCCGGCTTGGGTCTCAGCACTCTCCTGCGTGGAGGATGTGACTTGGGCAATGGGTTCCTGAGTGATGCAGTTGGATTTCTCTTTCATTGGCTGCTGGGCTGGTTTCTTCCTCGCTGGTGGTCCCAGTCTATTCTGCTGCTGGGAGTAAGGGACTGGGCAATTCGCTGCTCGGTGTCCCTGCTGTCTGCATCTGAAATACTTGTTCAGTGGCCCAGCAGGTGGTCTGGGATTCTCAGTAGCCACAGTGGTTGGAGGCTTTCGGGGGGGAGGTGGTGGCTGTCATTTGGGTTGATTTGGCCTTGACTCAGCTTCCTGTGAGGGTGGCTTCTGATGGCGGGTGAGCTGAACATCAAGTCTTACTGCTGTCTGGTACCATTCTTGCAGCTGATCAGGGACTGCTCGATAGATACAAGCCTGGGAGAGGTGGTCGTCTAGTCCCTCCTTGAAATGATGGATTAGGGATTGCTCAGGCCACCTCTCTATTCGTCCAGCTATCTTGCAAAACTCTCGTAAGTATTCCAGGCCAGACCTGCTGGCTTGCTTTATTTTGTGGACTTGCTCCTCTGCTTTGAGGGCAATGGATGGGTGCTTGAACCTTGCTCTCAGTCCTAGGAGGAAGAGGTAGTTGTCCTCTAACTTGGGTGCTTGCTCATTATATAAATTGTTCAGCCACTTGGATGCTTCTCCTTCCAAGCTGGATACAATCATATTGACCATAGTGGCTGGGTTCAGATAGAAATAGGCAAGTGATAGGCACCTGGTTGAGGAAAAATATCAACTTCTCTGGGTCCCCATCGAAGGTGGCTCTAAGAGGTGGCACCATCAGTGATTGATGACCTCCCCACTGTGGATGTTGCATCCCCAACTGTTGCTACCCCCCCCCATGGTGGCTGCCACATCCCCAGTTGCTGCAAGCCTCCCAGCGGTTGTTGTGCACCCGGGGGCTGTTGCTATGCCCATGGCTGTTGTTGCATTGCTGGTGGCTGTGGCACCCCCATTTGCTCTACGACCCCCACCGGTCTCAGCAGCTGTTGCAATGGCACCCCCAGATGCTATGGGCCTCCCAGCGGTTGCTGCATGAGTGGGGCCTGTTACCCTCCCCACTGTGGTGTGGTGCCACCAGTTGCTGCAGGCCCTCCTGCGGCCTTGGAGGTGGTTGTTGTGGATCCCCATCAGTTGCAAGCCCCTCAGTGATTGCTGCACATTCGAAGGCGGCAGCAAGCCCCACTGCTGCTGTAGTGCTCCCAACAGTTGCTGACCCTCTGGCGACTAAATCATTCCCAGTTGTTGCAAGGTTCCCATCTGCTGCTGCACATTCGGGGGCTGTGGCCATCCCCAGTTTGGCTGCTGCAGTGCCAGCAAATTTGGCTTCCCACCTGGGAAGACTGCAGCATTCCCCATTGTTGTACAGACCCTGGGCTGGGTGGCCAGTAAGCACATCAATCTGGAGTTTGGCTGACCCGGTGATGACTCGGGCTCTTATCCCATTGGCAGCAATATGGGCTTTTGGAGGGGCGATGACTGGAGCTGTCTTTCCCTGCGGGGCTGGAGGCCATGGTCAGTGCTTCAAGGACAGGGAAGCTGCCTGATCTGCACAGGGAGGAATGGGTACGAGTTGGTGGCTGCCTCGCTGATAAATCAAGATTGCTCGTCTATGGGGAGCAGGAAGTTTGTTCTCCACTCTTCATCTCTAGCTCCTCAAATCTTTCCACCAACTTCTGCATTGACTGACTATGGGCTGCAGACAGGTACTTCCACTCACCCAAGTCCTGAGAGGTAGATGATTTTGTGGTTCTCCACTGGTCTGGGGAACGCGACATGCAGGAACCCCTTCTTTGCAGCTCAACCTCATCTGCCTTTGAAGCACTTGAGGGTGACAAGGGTGTCTTGAGGTATCTGGAGTCTCTGCTAGGTACGGTCCATTCTGATGACCAGATCACCTGTCCTTGCACCTTGGGTTTTGCCCCCAGCTGGAAGGCCTCAAAAGGTTCCTCCTCCACCGGCACGCTGGCTGTCGCTCCCCCCTCTGGGATAGCAGCCGTCACTGGGGTGCTGGTTTCAGGTGCTCTTTCTTTCTCCATGTTGATATCTTCCCTGAATCTTTGTTGGCTTATCCCTCAACTCTAGGGATAGCGATTGGGGCTCAGGATCCCAAGATAGTTAGGGGGAAAAATGTAGTTTTTGGCTTAATGTCATGGTTCCGACAGATGAAACTCTTCAAAAGAACTTCGAGGCATTGTTTACCTTAAAGGGTCTTTTATTCGAGTAGCATAATATTGGCACTACATAATCGAAGCCAAAAACTGATTTCCCCTCCCCTGAGCACATAGTATCAAAGCACAATTCCCTCTTCCAATTAGCAGTCATAAATCACATTCTCCAATTAGCTTGAAGCGTGGGCTTCCTCTCCAGCTCTCCAGCCTGCCAATTCTTTATCAGCCCTGGGCTCAATAGCCTTGATTCTCATGCTACATTTAGTGTTGTTATGTCTAGCTGGACTCTTATTCACATCCCCCCCCCCCATCATCATCTAACTCTAAAAGGGAAAGGGAAAAAGATGGCTACATTTTCATCTGTTGTCAATGCAAAACATCCGATGTTAGCAGCATTGACACCAAGAATCAAATATAAGTTATTGCAAGATGCCAAGGAAAGAGGGGGTCTGGGTCTGCCAGATTTGAAATTGTATTTTGATGCATGCTGTTTGGTTTGGTTTGGTTTGGTTTGGTTAAAAAAGTGGGTGAACCTCCAGAAGTAAATGTTGATTTTAATAATCATTTTATTAGATACACCATATTAAGAGTTTGGAATAAATATAAAACTTTATAAAGTTGCCTCTTTGGCTGTCCCTCCCCCAGAAGCTTTTTTTAGAAAAGAAATGGTGGTAAAACCATCCTCAAGTCTAGGGAAGAATTACAATTAGAAGGTCATGCTTGTCACTGGTTTACATATCAACAAATGAAGGAAAAATTCAAACTACGTAGACGAAAAAGGCTTAAAATTCACATTAAATTATAACCTAAAAGAAAATTTTTACAAACTGATGTATCACTGATACTTAACACCAGATAAGTTATCTAGAATGTAGAAAGGTATTTCAAATTAATGTTGGAAATGCAAATGTAAAGAATGGACTTTTTATCATTTACGGTGGACATGTGATAAGGCAAAGAAATATTGGAGTAGGATTCATATATGAATGCAGAAAATTCTTAAAATGAACATAAAGATTAAATCAGAAACTTTCCTTTTAGGCCTAAGGGAAAGAGAACTGGGAAAAAATGTGGAACTCTGATTTTATATATGGTGACGGTAGCAAGACTGCTCTATGCACAAAAGTGGAAGGATGCCTTGATTTCTACCATGGATGAATGGTTACAAAAGCTGATAGAATTAGCAGAGATGGCCAAACAGACTGTGCTGATAAAAGAACATAAGTACTTTTGTTTCTACTTGGAAACCGCTTCTAGATTTTGTGCTTGAGGTGGAAAAAAATGATATCATGATTTTGGGTTTTACTGATTAGACTGATTTGCCAATACAGAAATGGCTAGTTCATACTATTATAGAAATGTAAAAGTTGAGATTTGATTTTAATGTCTGATTTTACTGCAACAGAAAGAGTCAGAAGTCAATGCCTTTTGTTTCTTTCCCTCCCCTTTCTTCACACCTTTTTTGTTTTCCCTTTTTTACTGTTGTCCCCTACTATTTGCATTTGTATTTTCACATGTTATGCTATAAATGAATAAAACTAATAATAAGAATAAAAATGTAGGTATCTCATGGAGAAGTGGACCTTTCTCATAACAAACCAAAGAAATATGATTGGCCACATGAAAACATGATGGGTGGGGACTATGGAAAGCTATTGTTAACTAACCAGATTTTCATGCAGGAAACTTAAGAGTTGATTTTACTTCTTCAGTACTGAGATGTGTATTCAATAATGTTTATCTTTTATGGCATCTCAAAGCTGTAGAATTTCCTCAATGTTGAATTCACTAGTCGGACAATTGACACTGAGGACATGTTGTGAGAAAATGCCAATGCTGTGCAGTTGGTTCCACTGCAAGTATCCATGGAAACCTGACCTGGATGGGCTCCGGGAGGATAAGCCATGCTGGGTGTGCTAGTGTTATGTCTCCCTTGAGCGACTCCCAAGATTCCTCCTCAGATGCCAGCTCAGGGGAGGTTGAGCCCATTCCTGGCACATCAGGAACTGGCTTGATTGATGGCTCTGAATGGCTGTCTGAGATTTGGAGGAGGCTTCAGCTGGGGAAAGTTTGCAATGGCAGATGGCTAGCAAAGAGGAGGAGGAACTGCCTTCTGCACCTCATCCAAGAACACACAGAGCAGAAAAAAGGCAAGAGCAGACTACTCGAAAGGAGAAAATCCCACCCGTCTTGATGGGCTACACCAGAAAACTCGCTATTTACCACAGCAGACAGATAGAGGAGTTGCTGAGAACAACATGATGGTTATCTAGCTGTTTGATCGTTGTGATTCCTGCTTCACTCTGGATTGACAGTGTTTGGAATTTTGCCTTGGAGACTCTGAACTTTTCTTGCCACGTGAGCTCTCCTGTGTGTGGATTTAAGTTTTGCCTGGTGGAGTTTTTTTGTTTCAGCAACTTTCAATTGCTTGGTGGACTATTAGGCCATTGCTCTGTGGACTAATTTTGGCCTGCTTGTGGCTGGATTTAATTGGGACAGTTCTAGTTTTAGTGAAGGAACTTGCTGGGGAATATTAATAAACTCCCTGAAGTACAGTTACATGCGTGTGTGAGTGAGTGGGGCAGTACAGCTAGCAGGAATCAAATTTTTTGGTATCTAAAAGGAAGTTTAGGAATATAACCTTCTGCACATTCCAGGAAAGCAAGTCATAATGAACAAAGAGCAAAATTTATCTGTGTGAAGCTACATATGATCACAATATTAATATTTGGTCATTGTAGAAAAAACCTAGGTAAGCTGCCTAGTATAGTATAGGAAAATGCCATAGAAATAACTGTAGAGATTTTTTAAAATTATTAGAAAAGAGATTGAAAACAATGGCCCTAAGAATACCAGAATAAATGCTGGCCAGTTGAAATGTTGATTAAAGAATAATGCATAAATATTATTCATAAAAGGTTATACAAAGTAGGTATAAATCTAAGAAACAAATGAAAATAAATGGTTTAGCAACAATGCAGTGGTATGTTCCCAGGATGCTGTACATCTACATATCCTTCTTTTCTTCTATTTATAATCAAAGAAATTAACTACCTGATGCAACTGACTATATCAACTGACTATATCAGCTCTGAATCAACTGTTTACAGTAGATTGTGACACTAAGCAGAGTCAGCAACTCTCTGGTAAAAGTCTCCTGCATACGTAAGAGGATTTTGGGAGCAAATAGGAGGAAAATGCCCAAGGGCTGTTGAAAGAGCCATCACATTGAACCCAACAGAACATGAAATTTTGAATTCCCCCATTGGTGCCTCTGCATCTGATATAATATCATTGGCTCAATTTCTCATATTGGTTTAACCTCACATATTCAATGAATTCCATGTGGATTAGATCTAACCAACTAGTTTAATTAAATTGTGAAGAAAACTGACTGCCACCAACAAGGAAAAAACCCTGATTGTCTAACAAATACATAACTTAACAGGGCAAATATGTCAGAATCTTTGGATTTTTCTCAGTACAGTTATGTAAAAAAAGAGAAAAGAAATAGCTGTATCTTTTTATTGTAGGAGCAATATTGTTACCAAGCTGCTTTCTCTATCGTTAAAAATATATTTGTTTTAAATCTAGTTATTGGAAAGAGAGAAGGATGAGAGTGGAGAGAAAGAGAGAGGGAAGAAAGAAAGAAAGAAAGAAAGAAAGAAAGAAAGAAAGAGAAAGAAAGAAAGAAAGAAAGAAAGAAAGAAAGAAAGAAAGAAAGAAAGAAAGAAAGGAAGGAAGGAAGGAAGGGAAAGGAAAGGAAAGAAAAAAGGAGGAAGTTTGATATATGTCATATTAAATTCCAGTTTCCTGACAGCATCACCATCTGCAAAGAAATGATACATATGATAAAACAAACATTCCTTTTTTTTCCTTGCAAGGTGAAATGCAGAGTGAAAAATTCAATGCATTGCAGAAAAATGTCTGGCTAAGGAACAGGATAGCAATTTCACATGGAAAACACTCCTATCTACCATGGCCACACATTCTCAAGAAAGCAAATGAATAATGTTAACAGGTCCCTTTGGAAAATTAGTTTTCAGGGTGTGGAAAAATAAAGGGAAATATGATTTAAATAAAGTTCTTTTTTTACTTACATGCTTGAAAGAGTTCTGAACAGCTGGAGCCTCAAGATTACAATGTCTGCAGATGTTGTGTTTCGTTGAGCCTCCCCCCTCCCCTCCCTCAAACTTTGGCACCAACATTTCTGTAATGCTTGAACTTGATAAGTAATTTCCTGGTTCCCCTTTCTGAAATTCTCACATACTTGATCACTGATCCACCCTAACGGCAGAAGAATGCAACTAGATTAGACACCCTGTATTTCTTGCTGAGGAACACAGCCTTTCTGGCTCTCTTGGTCTAAATGAGAGATTCTCTCAGCTATACTGCCCATTGTCCCCAAATATTATTCCTTGGATCAGTACTGAATGAATAGTTCTGCAATAATACATGATCAAGCCATTGCAGTATTACATGATGGCAATTACCATGTGAATCGTAGACACAAGAGAGACACAGCCCCAGCAGAAAATTGGGTGTCCCTAACTGAGAATGTAGAGCATTTGGGAATCATCTAACTTAATCTGGAATTCAACTGACAAAGTACATGAACTAAGAAGACAAGGAGAGATCATATTGAATGTAAACATGGACAAAATCTACCTCCCTAGTCTTCAAAAATGCAATTGCTTCTCAACATAGATTTGAATATAGTGAAGCATAAATACTTCTGTCTATAAGGTGAGCATGACTGCTAGAAAGCCCTTATGGTTTTGGTGACCAACCTGACAACTAGTAGCGCTTATCACTGCCACAAAACATTATTTTTTTACACTCGTATTCTACCTGCAGCATGCACAGGTCTGAATAAATCTTTCTGCACATTAAAGTTAAAAAATATTTCCTACTCGCCATTCTCTTTAATCACTACCAATGCAAACGATAAGCTGTCAGATTCCTCATCTGCATATTTACCAATCTGCCTGTTTTCTATTTGATTTTACAAACCAGTCTTATTCATTTGTCAATTTCACACTTATAAATTTGCCAAGCCTGATTTTCTCTGCTTTTATAAGTAGCACGACATTTTCCCAACCACTAGCCCATAGCAGAAACTGGTAGGAAAGCAAGTCATGGTAGTTAGCTGCATACCAAAACTTTAATTACCTAAAAGAATAGCCTTAGTTCTAGGTTGCTTAGTTTCCATCCATTGTTTCATGCCTTGCCTTCTGGTGCTTGGAATACTGCTATCATGTTTTCCCTAGTCTTTCTGTCAGGACCCACCCCAATCCACATCTTAGGAAAGAAGAACTCTTAGAGACAGGATTGTCCAAGCAGGAACTTTTACTAAAACATGATTGACAGTGGATAATCTAGACAGGATCTGGAAACTGTGTTGCAGATTGATACTTTTAAAGTGTCCCCGAGTAAAAATCCCTCCCCTCAGTCCATTTGGTCAGTCCTGGATCAGTTACGTTTCATGTGTCAAAACCTTTCATGGGAAAAAAAAACTTCCATGCATTTACAACATTTGCTTCCTCCCCTTCAAATTCCAATCGGAGATACAAACCAGAATCCCCCCTGTTTCTTTGTTCTTCTCAGTTCAAAGGTTCTTTCCCTGGTCTTTGATGATGGCCCCCAGGCAGGCTGAATAAATAACCTTGCATCTAATGCATAGGGATGGCCAATTAACATCTTCTCTTCCCCTCCTTGGGAATGGCAGAATCCAGTAAGGGGGTGAGATTTAGTGTTGCACAGATAGGGGGTTAGGAATGGAATATAAATGGATTCTGACACTTTCTTTACACTAGACTGGATATATCCAATTCCTGAAACAGTTCTTCATAAGCTTTCACCTCCAGCCCCCTAATTATCCTTGTCACTCTTCTTACTCTTTCAAGTGTCTCAACATCTTTTTTACATTGTGGTGACTGGATGCAATATTTCAAATATACTCTTACCAATGACTTATAAAGTGATACTTATACTTCATGTGATCTTGTTTCTACCCTTTATTAATGCAGCCTAGGATTGCATTGGCCTTTTTGACTGCTACCGTACACTTTTAACTCATATTTAAATGATTGTCCACTAGAATTCCAAGATTTTTTTCCCACAGTTATTCAATAGTCACATTTCACCTAATTTATACATGTACAATTGTTTTTTCTCAGCTAAGTGTAAAACCTTACTTTTATCCACATTGAATTACATTTTGTTCAATAGAGTCCAGTGTTCAAGTCTGTCAAGACCCTATCTTCCAGAGTGGTAATGTCAGAACTGCCACCTCATGTCTGCTTTCTGCAATCATTTCAGTTCCAGTCTTCCCCAGTGGGGAAACCAGCAATGGGGAATGCCTAAGCAAGCAAAAGTTTTTACTTGGAGTTTTGGTGTGCGAACTCCAGTTCTGGCTTTGCTTTACTGTATTCTGCTTGACTTTTAGTAACCTGTGCCTTTTCCATCAAATATAGTCAAGGGTTACTCTTATTTAAAGGTACAAGCTGATATAGGGCTGACATTTACACAGAACTGCATTTTCAATCCTCCTGGAGAATTAACCTACTGTAGGGATTGTGCAACCATGCCTTTTTCCAATGGGGAACAGGAGGAGATGGAATATAGAGAAGGCACTGCAATGAGACTGGAGGGCATCATATCCCCAAATTGGAAGAGGAACCAGAACTCTATCCCAGACAGAGTTGGACTTGGTGCAACCAGGCTCACTCTGGCAGCTGGCTAAAGACATCAGAGGGGAAGCCAGCACCATCCCTCAAGAGATGGAGGGAACCATCCTTGTTGAGAGGCCGACCCTGATGATCCCTGGAAGTCGGGAAGCTAGAGAAGCCCCAGTGAGAGTGACATTCACATGAGAGTCTGGACCCAAAGTACACCATCCAGAGGTACCATTTGAAATGATACTGGCTGAGAGGATTTCTAAGCCATAGCAGTTGAGCAAGCAGTTGATCTGTTCAGAGTGGAACTTATGCTTCATGATCCCCTGGAACTGCCTGACCAAGCACCAGACCTGGCTGCCTGCTGCTCAGCCCAGCATTACTGATCCCAGCAGCACTGCCAGCACAGGCTCCCCAGCGGCCAGAGTCAACCATTGGCCACCTGGGCTGACTGTGAAGTTCAATGGAGAGGTGAAGCAATTGGGATTCTTCTTTACCTAGGTCTGGGATTTCATGGAGGAGTACAGTAGGGCTCTAGAAGGTGAGGCTGCCAATTGGGTCATGTCATTGCACAATGAGGATGCTGAAGAGTTACACAACATCAATGCTTTCATAATGGCCCTAAGATGACAGTTTTAGGACCCACTGGCAGATTGGATCAGAAGTATCAGGCAAGGGAGGCAATCCATCACAACCTATGTTCAGGGGGAGAGCCAGCAAACCCTTGGGTTGATCCCATGAAATATTACTCCAGTACTTCCGTCTGAGCCTGAATCACAAGGTGCTTTACACCTGCTTATCCCAAGGGTCATCAAGTACACTCTGAGGTTGGTACGTCCTGGCTGGCAAAGTGGAGACTGACCTAACCATGTTCCATGACCACCCCAGGGAGGGAACCACAATACTTCAGAATTCCAAAGAGAAGAAACCCCCCCCAAATACGAACAGAAGAGGCCTCAGCCCTAGACAAGCCCTAACAGGATGTTGTCAGTGTGGCAAAGATGGCCATAGAGCCATTGACTGCCTTTACCTGTGATCAGTGGGGGCTACCCCAAAGGCTCCACTAAAGAGGAGCAGGGTGATGTCCAAGCCCAAGGAAGTGGCATATAAAGCGATCAAGGTCATAGACTTCTCCCCACCATCTAGTGAAGGTGAGGGCACTCAAACCAAGAACCCGAGGCTGACCAGAAAGAGTGACAGTAGCAGGAATGATGAGCCACTGGTAAATGCAAATATGAAACTAAAGGTAAAGGTAGCTTCCTTGGGAAGAAAGGGCATACTAACAACCTTGCTAGATTCCGGGTGCATCCAAAGTCTAGTTAGCCCCAACCTAGTGGAGAGGCTTGGAATAAACCTCTACAAACTCAAGGTGTCAATAGTTTTCACCTAGTTAGATGGTTCTCTAGCAGGAGGAGGTACCACCACTTTCATTAGTGAACCTCTGGAGATGAAAATGTGGGCCTTTGTAGAAGCCATTAGTTTATTATAGCTCTTGGCATGGACAGACCTATGATCTTGAGTCTTGCTTGGCTGGAGAAGTGGAACCCCATGGTATATTGGGTGAAAATGATCTTTAAAATCCCTAGGAAAAGCCCCAATGAGAAAGCTGCAATGAAAGTGGCTCTATGCAAACTTGCCTCCCTCATTAAGGAGAAGAAAGGAATTAGTACTCTGCTAGCCCACAAAGGAGGTGAAATGGTCTGCCTGATTCCAAAAGAATACTGGGGACTAGAGGAAGTTTTTAGTGAGAGGGAATCAGAAGTACTCCCCCCTCATTGCCACATACACTGCTATCAAAATCTTGCCTGGGGCTAAGCTACCAAAACCCAAACTGTATTCAATGACACCAAGGGAATTGGAAAAGCTCAGGACTTTTATTGATAAGAAAAATTCATTCAGTTGGCAAAATCATGCATGACAGCACCTGTTTTATTTCAGGAAAAGGACAATTCCCTCCATGTAGATTATCGAGGACTCAATGCTATTTGCATGGAAAATGTGTACCCCCTGTCTTTGATGAAAAACATGCTAAGCCACTTGGCCAAGGGGAATTTGTTTTTACCAAGTTGGATCTAAGAGAAGCTTATTACTGGGTGTGAATAAAAGGGGATGATGGCTGCTAGGATGTTTTCAATTTTGGGTCCTCCCATTCATTCTACAAGGGGCACCTGCCATATTTATGCAACTAATTAATGTAGTACTATAAGGACTCTTGTTCAAGGGAGTCCTGATTTACTTAGATGACCTTTTAATTTACACAGAAACCATGGATGAACACGTAAAGCTGGTGAGGGCTGTCCTAGAAAAACTTCTTGCTGCACAACTGTCAGAATCCAGTTATATTTCATTTCTATGTATCTTCTCTGATTTAAAAAACAATCCTTACTATCTCCTAGATTCTGTCATACTAAAAAAGGAGAAGGGGTATGCATGGGGTTTTTACTACTTTCACTTCCTGTATTCACTACAAAGTAACTTTTTGTTGATTCAGTTTGGGTCTGCTAACCATAACAATGTGGCCATCTGCCTTTCATCCTATGGCTCTCTGAAGCTCTTCTCTTTACTGACAGCGCGGGAAAAGGGGAGGGGGAAAGATGCAACACCTGGAATCTGGGTAATAAGAGGATTGAATGATCGTGCCGATGGAGCTGGACTGATGTTATTTTTCCTGAAGTTAACACCTAGAAATCTGCCAGTTTGAATCACCCGGAATAACTGCGGGTGCGGGGCTGCTTGGGAACACTTTAAAACATTGAATGGTGGGGGATCCCCCAGTTCCTGTCTAGCATGCCTT
Source organism: Vipera ursinii (assembly GCF_947247035.1). NCBI lineage: Eukaryota > Metazoa > Chordata > Lepidosauria > Squamata > Viperidae > Vipera > Vipera ursinii. The sequence goes on along the minus strand of NC_139521.1, from coordinate 21,077,735 downwards.
CAGTCAATTTCACTTAATAAAAATTCCTGTTGGAAGAAACTGTTTCCAAGAGTTCTGTTTTCTTAAGATGTAGATTGAAGTGGGTCCTTACAACAACTATATGTGAAGCTCTCAGTGCAAGTTTCACAAAACTAAGCTAGACTACTTAGGGTACCATATCTCTCATGAAGAAGTGGAAATGGAGGCAGAAAAATGAACAGTTGTTGAGTGGGAAACACCATGCACCCCGAAACAACTGCAGAGCTTCCTAGGCTTCACAAACTTTTACAGACAGATCCTCCCTGTGTCAAGGTTCTGACTAATGAACTCAACTGAGCACCATTGAGATGATCCGATTTCTTAATGCAAAATTTATTGAGTACATCATTTTGGCACAAAGGAAGCAAAACCAGCTCTGGCTATTTCCCATGCAATCCAATATAGTTAAAATATAGAATTCTTCTTCCCCCTATTAGTGCAGGTCATATGGTCCAATCGAGTGTCAAGATATTGTTATGAGAAAGTGTCTCTGTATGTTTGCAAATATCTGCTGAAATGTCCTTGGTTTACACGGGTTGACTTTGTGTTGTCTGGAGCCTACATTCCTTCTCCCCTCCCCATCCCCCAGTGCATTGGCAAGCTGAGAAGCAATAATTGTGGCAACATCATACACATGCTTTGAACATGACAGGCAGACCCCCTTTAAAATATAGAAGGTACCTGAAAAATGGTAAACACACATTAATGGCAAATAATTTTGTCATCTCCTCTCTTAGGAGGACCCTGGCTTTTGAGGATATTTTGCATGGAATCTATTTATTAAGCGATCTGCTCTAATATTGTGGGCTTTGATCCACCTTGCTTCTGTAATTGGGTAACCTCTCCATTGCACCAGGTATTGTAGTTTCCCCTTGTAGAGCCTGAAATCTAAGATTCATTTAATCTCATAATTCTTTTCACCTCCCACTATTAGTGGGCCCAGGGCATCTTTTCCCACTGGTCTTAATCTAGATGCTTGGGCAGCCTTTAATAAACTATAATGGAATACTGGGTGCATTTTACCCAATATTCTGGGCAGTTTTAGTTCTACAGTAACCGGGTTAATGACTCTCACAATTGGGAAAGTGCCTATGTAATTGGGACCCAGTTCTTTGCATGGCAGTCTTAGTTTGAGGTATTTCGTGGATAGATTCATTTTATCTCCTAGGTGGAACATCCTATTGGGGAGTTTGCTTCTTGTCTGCCTGTTTCTTCTGACTCTCAGTCACTTTTGTTAGAGCTTTTTTTACATTTTCTCTTTTTTTTTAGAGGGAGCCTACCCACTCAGTTAGGTGACTGAGGAAGGTTCTTTTTTTTTATTGAAAAGTTTTATCATACATTTTATCTTTAACAATCCCCCCTACCCCTCCCCTATCCCTCCCTCCCTACCCCTCCCCCCTCCCCTCCCCCCCTGACTTCCCAGAGCTAAGTACAAGGTATAAAAAACAAAAAGAACAATCATAAACATCCATATGCTAACAACCATAAACTCTAAAATCTATCACTCTCTAGCTCATATAGGATAACTACAAACACTATTAATATAAAATATATAAAAAAGAGGAAAAAAAAGAAAAGAAAGGAAGACTTATTCAAATGCTACATGAAACTTTTTAGTCCCATATTTGTTCTGGATATACTGAATCCATTTTCTCCACTCCATAATATAACGTTCTTGCGAGTGATCTTTCAAATAAGCCGATATCTTTGCCATCTCTGCCAGGTCAGAAACCTTTAAAGTCCATTCTTCTATGGTCGGCAGTTCCTCCTTCTTCCAATACTGACCTATTAAGAGTCTTGCTGCCGTAATTAAATTCAACATCAACTTAGTGTCCACAACCATAGCATCTGTAATTATTCCCAACAAAAAAAGTTGCGGACAAAACTTTATCCTTTGCTTAAAAATCTTCTGCATATTCCACCAAATTTTTATCCAAAAAGCCTTAACCTTTTTACAAGTCCACCATATGTGAAAATATGTTGCATCTTCGTCACCGCACCTCCAGCATTTAGGCTGATAATTCGGATGGTTGTATGGTTTCAGACACCAAACATTTCTTTCCAAGCTTAAAATCTCCTTATACGTAGTCACATCATGTTTAAAACCAACATTTATATTTTCTATTGCGTGTTTTGGGATTGCCCACAATGGTATCTTACAGTCTAACTTATATCTATACTTCTTCCAAACTCTCAACAATGCCTGTCTTAAAATATGCACTCTAAACACATTATCTACCTTCTTATCATACAACAAATATGCATGCCAGCCAAACAACAAGTCGTGGCCCTCAAGATTTAATAATCTCTCTTGTGTCAAATTAATCCAATCACTTATTCCTGCTAACGCAGCAGCTTCATAATATAATTTAAGATTGGGCATTTTAAGACCACCTCTTTCACGAGTATCCTGCATAATCTTAAGTTTAACTCGTGGCCTTTTCCCTGCCCAAACAAATTTGTTGATACCTCGCTGCCATTCCTCCAGATTAGAATCTTTCTTAAGAACCGGTATCATTTGAAATAAAAATAAAAATTTAGGCAGGACATTCATTTTCACTGCTGCGATTCGCCCCAACAAAGACAATTGCAATTTTTCCCAACTTTCCATTTCTTTTTGAATTTTCCCCCATAATTTTCCATAGTTATTTTTATATAACTTTGTATTAGAGGGCGACAGAAGCACCCCCAAATATTTGACCCTTTTAACAATCTCAAATCCAGTTAATCCTTCTAAAAGAGCCTTTTGCGAAGCTGTCATATTTTTGGCCAGAATTTTAGTTTTTTGTATATTAACTTTAAATCCAGAAACCTTCCCATATTGTATTATTATCTCCATCAGGTCCACAACAGAGTTCTCCGGCTGGGTCACTGTAACAACCAGATCATCTGCGAATGCTCTCAATCTATAATCCTGATCTCTAATTTGTATACCCTTAATTTTTCCCGAATTCCGTATTTTAACCAATAAAATACTGGGTTGCTCCGAGCTGCTCAGCGTCTCTGCTCTGGGATTTTTGGAGCAGAGCCAGGCGTTAGCGACCACCCTTGCCAGAAGGAAAGACTTTGGAGTAATAAGGAGCAGGCAGAGCGGTACAGGAGGTTAAGGTGGAGTGGATTTTTATTTTTACTCCCTAGCTCAATGGACTTTATAGCTTTAAAGTGAAAGTACGCAACAAGTGAAAGTGGGGAAAGATGGCGGCTAAATCTTCCTCTAAAGTTCTTCGGAGTGCGGGAAATTCCCCGGTGCAACAGACATCATTGCAAGCTTTGCTTCCTCCTGCACCTCCTGTGGCATTGACGCTTAAGGACTTACAAGATGCCTTTGCAAAGCAATCCCAGGTAATGTCAGAAATGATGGATGATAAGATGGCAAAGCTGGAGGAGAAACTGGAGAAACTGGAGGAGAGGATGAAAGAGAAGTTTAATGTAATGGAGGAGAGGATGGAAGAGAAGTTTAGTGCAATGAGGGTAGACATTTTGTCTACAGTTGAAAGCGTGGCTGAATGTGTGCAACGTCTGGATGAAAAAGTAGAGGATCTTAGTCAAAAGAACTCTATACTAGAAATAAAGGTACTGGAGAATGAAAATTTAAGGGATAAAATGGACGGAGAATTGAGTCTTGTCCAGTACCATCAGATGCAGTATGCTATTAGAATCAGGGGCTTAAAAGAGAATCCTAAAGAAGACTTAAAGCAGCTGATTTCTGAGGCTTTGGAAGCAGTATTGGGCCAGCCAGCATCTGAAATAGAGGGATGTATGGATAAAATTTTTCACGTAAATTCATGGATTGCAAGGCATAGAAAGCTACCTAGAGATGTGGTGGTCTATTTTACAAAGAGAGCAACTAGAGATGAAGTTATTCAAGCTGCTTATGATACTAAAGTTGTGGTTGCTGAGCAAGAAGTCCTGGTTCTAAAAGAGATTCCTCCAAAGATTTTAAGGAGAAGGAAAGATTTTGCATTTCTTGTACAGGAACTTAAGCAATGTGATATTAAGTTCAGATGGGAGATTCCAGTCGGATTGGTGGTGATGCATGAAGGTAAAAGATATCGTCTGGTTACTGTGACTCAGGCGCGTGATTTCTATAGCAATGTTTTAAAAGCAACCCCTCTATCACTCCTGGAAGCTGCAAAGGGATCTGGAGAGGGAAAACCTCAAGAGACTGAAGGTGGACAGACAGAATGGTGCTGGAGGGGATCAAATTATAGTTTCATCGGCTGCTGTTGGAGAGCAGAGGTTGACGCGTGCCGCTTTAAGACGAGCAAGACAAGTACAAGAGCAAGACCAGCAGAAGTTTATGGAACTCTCAAAGCGTACTTACAGTGAAGCTGTGGGAGGAGCGCAGCCCAAAGAAGATACAGGGGCTATTGAGGATGTGCTCCAAAAGCTTCAGGGCTCCAAGAATGGCGACTAAATTTCTAACTTGGAATGTTAATGGATTAAATTCACCACAGAAGAGAAAGAAAGTTTTTCAATATTTAAAACAATTTAAGATTGATGTTATATGCTTGCAAGAAACGCATATTAGGGTTATGGACCAAAAGTATTTATCGAACTCAAGGTTGGGCACGCAATTTGTTGCCTCTGCGATGAATAAGAAAAATGGAGTGGTTGTCTACGTTAAAAGTACTCTAACAGCGGAATTAATTTAATTTAATTTAATTTAATTTAATAACATTTATATACCGCCCTTCTCCCTGAGGACTCAGGGCGGTTCACAGGGCAGAATAAAATAGTGAATACAAACATTAAAAAAGATTAAACAAATTGCCCTAATTAAAACAGTATAAATACAACACTAAAAACCCCCAGAAAAGTTAAAAAAAACAAAAATAAAATAACCCCAACACTCCCCCTCAGGCTAGGCCGGCTTGTACAAACAGAAATGTCTTAAGATCGCGACGAAAGGAGCGAAGATCGGGCGCCATCCGGAGCTCAACCGGTAGCTGATTCCACAGCTCCGGAGCGCCCACAGAGAAGGATCTCCCCCTGGGGGCCACCAATCGACATTCTCTGATCGGTGGCACCCTGAGGAGGCCCTCTCTGTGGGAACGCACAGGGCGCAGGGAGCTTGATGCCGGCAGCAGATGTTCCCTGAGGTACTCCGGCCCCATGCCATGGAGTGCTTTAAATACCGTTACCAGTACCTTGAATCTCACCCGGAAGACAACTGGCAACCAATGCAGCTCACGGAGCAGAGGCGTAACGTGGGAGTATCGGGAGACTCCCAACACCACTCTCGCGGCTGCATTCTGTACCAGTTGGAGCTTCCGAGTAGTCCTCAAGGGCAGCCCCATGTAGAGAGCGTTGCAGTAGTCCAGACGAGAGGACACGAGCGCATGAGTGACCGTGCATAAATCGTCCCGGCTAAGATAGGGCCGCAACTGACGCACCAGGCGAACCTGTGCGAAGGCCCCCCTAGTCACGGCTCCTATATGGTCTTCCAAAGTGAGCCGTGAATCTAGGAGGACCCCCAAGTTGCGAGCCCTATCTACGGGGGGTAATAGTTCACCCCCCATAACTAGAGGTGGAATGTCCGAATAAACCCGGGACGAAGGTATGCAAAGCCACTCAGTCTTGTCGGGGTTGAGCTGGAGTCTGTTCCTCCCCATCCAGACCCGAACCGCCTCCAGGCAACGGGACATCACGTTGAGGGCATCACTGGGGTGGTTTGGGGTCGAAAAGAAAAGTTGGGTATCATCAGCGTACTGATGGTACCCAACTCCAAAGCCACGAATGATCTCACCCAGCGGCTTCATGTAGATGTTGAACAGGAGAGGCGAGAGGACCGACCCCTGAGGAACTCCACAAATGAGAGACCTCGCGGTCGACCTCTGCCCCCCTGCCAACACCGACTGCGAACGTCCCAAGAGATAGGAGGAGAACCACTGTAAAACTGTGCCTCCCACTCCCAATCCCCTGAGACGCCGCAGCAAGATACCATGGTCGATGGTATCGAAAGCCGCCGAGAGGTCTAATAGGACTAGGACAGAGGAATGCCCCCTGTCCCGAGCCCTCCAGAGATCATTCACCAGCGCGACCAATGCCGTCTCCGTGCTGTACCCGGGCCTGAAACCCGATTGGTACGGGTCTAGATAATCCGCTTCATCCAGGACCAAAGGGAGCTGATGCGCCACCACACTCTCAACAACCTTCGCAAGAAAGCGAAGGTTGGAGACAGGACGAAAGTTGTTCAATACAGCCGGGTCCAGGGCAGGCTTCTTGAGGAGAGGCCTCACCACCGCCTCCTTCAAGACGGCGGGGAAGATACCCTCACTCAAAGAGGCCGATATAACTGCCTGGAACCAGCTGCGTGTCCTCTCCCGGGCTGCATAAACCAGCCAGGAAGGGCACGGGTCCAGTAAACATGTGGTGGTGCTCAGCCTCCCCATGATCCTGTCCACTTCCTCCGGAGTTACAGAATCAAACTCCTCCCAGATGATATCGACAAGACCACTCGTGTCCTGATCGTCAGACTCTGCCCAGTCAGAGTCCAAACCGGTCCGAATCCGAGCGATTTTGTCCGACAGATGTTGGTTAAACTCCTCGGCACGTCCCTGCAAGGGATCCTCCCTCACCTCCTGATTTAGGAGGGAGCGAGTCACCCTAAACAGGGCGGCCGGGCGATTATCTGCGGACGCAATAAGGGTGGCGAAGTGGTTAGACCTCGCCTCCCTAATTGCAGCGAGATAAGACCTAATATAGGCTCTTAGTCGCAATCGGTCGGGTTCGGATCGGCTGGACCTCCAACCGCTCTCTAGGCCCCGTCTCCGACGCTTCATCTCCCGGAGCTCCGCAGAGAACCATGGAGCCCGACGGGATCTGCGCCGGGTCAGGGGCCGCAAGGGTACAACTCGGTCAAGGGCCTCAGTGGCCGTCCTTTCCCAGGCCTCCACTAGGGCCTCGGCCGAGCTGTGAGTGAGGGAGGCAGGTGGGGACCCCAGCGCCGCCTGGAACCTTTGGGGATCCATTAAGCGTCTGGGGCGGTACCATTTGAGTGGTTCCAAACCCCCACGGCGGGGGGTGGCAAAACGGAAGACCAGCCGCAGGAGATGATGATCGGTCCATGACAGGGGCATAATAATTGGAGAGCCCCCACCAAGATCATCTAACCACCGTCCAGACAAGAAAACAAGGTCAAGGGTGTGGCCTCCTTCATGAGTCGGTCCCGTAATTACTTGCGTCAGGTCCATGGCCGTCATGGAGGCCATGAACTCCCGAGCTAACTCAGATGATCCTCCCAGCGATGGTAGGTTAAAGTCCCCCAAAACTATAAGTTTCGGGAACTCAACCACCAGCCCCGAGAGGACATCAAGCAGCTCAGGCAGGGCTGCTGCTGCGTGACTAGGCGAAAGGTACACCAGCAGCAAGCCCAACTGCGCACCAGGGCCGCATCTCAAAAAGAGAGACTCACACCCGACTGTCTGGGGAACGGTGGCCTCCCGCGGACACAAGGTCTCCCTCACAACAACAGCCACTCCCCCACCCCTACCCTGAGCCCGAGGCCGGTGCAGCACCCGGAAACCTGGTGGGCAAAGATCAACCAGAGGAACACCGCCCTCTGGGCCCAACCAGGTCTCCGAGATGCAAGCCAGGTCAGCCTGCTCACCCTCGACCAAGTCTCGAACGAGAGGAGCCTTATTAACGACCGACCTGGCATTCAAATACACCAGCCGGAGCTCAGGAGGCTGCACATCCTCACTCCCGGGACCTCGGGGCGGAACCAGAGGGTCGGAGTGCCTCACCGCTTGTAAGCAGCGGAGAGGCCTTCCCTGAGACCGATACGGCCCTCTGTTCCTACACCTGCTGCCATTCCCTGTTGTCGTGGGAATAGGCAATCCCACGACTGGCCCTGGAGCCCCAGAAGCAGCCGACCCCCGCTCCTCCCCATCGCGATCAGCCTCAGCACTAGCCTGAACATCGGTAGATGGACTGCCCCCCTCGTCCAAACAACCAAGAAAAGAACCCTCCCTCCTCCCTAACCCCCAAAAAAATTTTGACAGAAAACAAATCAAAGACCTCCTATTAGGTCTACGTCGGAGGTCCGTAACCGTGCCCGGCCATCTCTCAGGATCCCAATAGATGGGACCTTCCTCGAGATTATACTCGGCTGGAAAGGCGGGCCGCCTCCAGGAGGGGGGAGCACCCCTGAGGGCGAGCAAGTCCGTAGAGGAGTACCTCAAACAAGGCATAAAGCAGTCCAGATATAGGCAGTCCATAATCAATTGATTTAAGGAGGGACCAAACAGAGAGCAAGTAGATGTCCCGAGCCTCCACCCAGCCACTGCCACTCAGCTGGGTGTCACCCCAAGACAGGCCAACCACCGCCCTCTCACGACAGTTGGAAAGCCTATACCAGGGGGGAATAGTCCGAAACATCCATCCTGGGTACAGCATGACCCCTAGAGCTCTCACCTCTAGGGGCAGCAGATGTAAGTTCAGGCCACCCTCTCACTGTGGCCAATACCCAGGGAACTCTGAATCCTTTGGGGCCGATATGTGAATGGCAATAAAGAACAGTCCGAAGGCAGGGATAAGATAATATAATACATCTTCAAAGTCTGCACTACTAGGTGGCCAAATCCTCCGCTGCTCTGTCCTTCGAAAAAGTTTATCATGGCCAATCCTGCAGTCATTGGGGTCTTCCAAGTTATCTAATTCTTTTAGGTCCACAAATCCGATGGCACCAACCAGAGTCACAACTGGTGTCACAGGAAACATAGATCTTTCAAGGGACCACTGGGCTCCACTGGGATCCACCGGCATTAACCGGCTAGCCCAGGAACCCTCGAGGCCACCAACAGCAGTAAGAGTACCAGGCCATCCAGAAAGAACAAAGCAAGCAGAGGAAACAATAAGTTGATTACAGCGTCGCCGCTGAGCCACCAGGGCGACCGCCACCACCGGAGTATTGCTGCAGACGCCACCGCCATTGCTGCCGCCGCCAGGACGCTGATGGAGCCGAGAATGATAAACATTCGATGGAAAGGGAGGCCTAAAGCAGCCCCGGCACAACGCCGCCGCCGCCGCCATCCCCGTCGCCATCCGAGCGAGCCAGGAACGCCGCCGCCGCCACAGCCGAGGGAGACCAGGCCGACCACAGAAGCGGCCCGAACGGCCCAAAGCGCCTCCACCGAAACCGCCAGAAGCGAGGGACCATCCGAAGGCCGGCTCCGCAACGCCGCCGCCGCCGCCATCCCCGTCGCCATCCGAGCGAGCCAGGAACGCCGCCGCCGCCACAGCCGAGGGAGACCAGGCCGACCACAGAAGCGGCCCGAACGGCCCGAAACGCCTCCACCGAAACCGCCAGAAGCGAGGGACCATCCGAAGGCCGGCTCCGCAACCGCCGAGGACACCCAGCAAACGGCCGATGGAAAGGCGGGCCCAAAACGGCCCCGGAGAACGCCGCCGCCGCCGACGCCGTCCCCGTCGTCCCCGGAACGAACCAGCAACGCCGCCGCCACCACCGCCGAGGGAGAGCCGCAGAAGACCAATCCGGCCACAGAAACGGCCCGGAACGGCCCGAAACGCCTCCGCCAAGGCCACCAAGGCCGCCAGCAGCCAGGGACCTCCCGTGAACGCCGGGTCCGCCATCGCCGAGGACGCCGCCGCCGCCGAAGCCGCCGAAGCCGCTGGCCGCTGCAACCACCAGGCTCGCGAAAACGGCCCGAAAAACGCCCGAGGGAGCAGATAAACGCCCCCAACATCCAGCTGAAAAAACGGCAGGGCCGGCAGCTAACGGAGTCCAAAACCTCATCCTTCAGCTGCCTAAACTATTGCACTCACTATCCCCCCAACCCAGAGGGTGTAAACACCCCTGGGGGGCTCCTAGGACACCTATTTTTCCGAGACTTGCAGAGCTCACTCAAACAGATCCGCCCGCACGTCCGCCATTTTAAGTTGTTAAATTAATTGAAGCAGATAAGCAAGGAAGATATGTTATGATAGATTTGCTGTTAGAAGGTTAAAAAAACGCTTCTAGTTGGACTGTATGCTCCTAATCAACAACAAGCTGATTTTTTTAGTTTACTTCATACAAAGCTTACTCAATTGGATTACAAATCGTTTATTTTTATGGGGGACTGGAATGGTGTTTTGGATGTAGAGATGGATAAGGCTGGTTCTTTTAAGCGTGTTCCGAGTCATGCCAGATTGCCTAAATCTTTTTTTGAAATGAAGGACAATTTGGAACTGCGAGATATCTGGCGTGACACACACCTACATGAAAAGGATTATACTTTTTTTTTCTGACAGACATCAAACTTTTTCCAGGATTGATTTTATTTTGTTGACTAATGATTTTTTTCCTAGGATTAAGAAGGTAAAGATCTGTGCAAGAACTATTTCTGACCATAGTCCAGTTTGGTTAGAGATCAATAAGGACAATAGGGATAGGCACTCGTGGCGTGTAAATGAGAATTTGTTTAGAAATCAGAGAAATGTGGAAGAATGTAAACAGCAGATGAAGGATTTTTTTGAAATTAATATGAACAAGGATACCTCTATGGATATGGTTTGGGATGCTAGCAAGGCCTACATGAGAGGAGTGTTGATATATATAAATAATAAATGCAGACGTACTTTGGAAGCCAGAAGGAAAGAACTGGAGAATGAAATTAGGGAAAAAGAAAAGGCCTTAATTTTGAATCCATTGGATGTGAAGACTAAGGAGGTTATCAAGTTATTAAGAGAATAAGCCAGGTAGATGGCTAGCTTACAGACTAAGGAAAAAGCAAAGGGCTTCTAATATAGATAAAATTGAACATAAGGGAAAGGTTGTGTTTCAACAGGATCTTATTAAGGAAGCCTTTGTGGATTTTTATTCTAAATTATATGCTAAGGAGAAGATTAATGAAAAAGACATTGATGTATATTTGGAGAACGCTAGCATCCCGGTTCTTACGCAAGCACAAAAAGAGGAGATTAATCAATTGATAACAGAAGAAGAAATTCTTATAGCAATTAAGGAATTGAAGGTGGATAAAGCGCCAGGTACGGATGGTTTGACTGCGGCTTACTACAAAAATTTACAATTAGAGTTGATAAAACCGTTAAAGGAACTGTTCCAGACAATTCAGAGAGGGGGAAAGGTGCCTCCGTCTTGGAGAACTGCTTTTATCTCTTTGATTCCGAAGGAAGATCAAGATGCTACTCAAGTAAAAAACTATAGACCGATATCACTTTTAAATACAGATTACAAGATATTTGCTAAGGTGTTGGCTAATAGATTGATGAGGGTTCTGCAACAGGTGATTCATGGGGATCAAACTGGGTTTATTAGTGGTAGGCAAATGAAAAATAATGTGAGGCATATAGTTGATGTGTTAGAGTTTTTGGAAAGGAACAACCAGATCCCTGCGGCGCTAATTTTTTTAGATGCTGAAAAAGCCTTTGATCAATTGAACTGGCAATTTTTGCTGAAAGTTTTAGATAAAATGAATTTTGGGGATAAATTTTTGCAACCAATTAGGGCATTATATCAAAAACAAACTGCCCGAATAATAGTTAACAATAGTTTGACTGAAGCATGTAATATTGAGAAGGGCACAAGGCAAGGGTGTCCGTTATCACCTTTGTTATTTGTGTTAACATTGGAGATATTACTGGTAAAAATATGGAATTCGGAAAGAATTAAGGGTATACAAATTAGAGATCAGGATTATAGATTGAGAGCGTTTGCAGATGATCTGGTTGTTACGGTGACCCAGCCGGAGAACTCTGTTGTGGACCTGATGGAGATAATAATGCAATATGGGAAGGTTTCTGGATTTAAAGTTAATGCACAAAAAACTAAAATTCTGGCCAAAAATATGACAGTATCGCAAAAGGCTCTTTTAGAAGGATTAACTGGATTTGAGATTGCTAAAAGGGTCAAATATTTGGGGGTGTTTTTGTCACCCTCTAATACAAAGTTATATAAAAATAACTATGAAAAATTATGGGGAAAAATTCAAAAAGAAATGGAGAGTTGGGAAAAATTGCAATTGTCTTTGTTGGGAAGAATCGCAGCAGTGAAAATGAATGTCCTGCCTAAATTTTTATTCTTATTTCAAATGATACCGGTTCTTAAGAAAGATTCTAATTTGGAAGAATGGCAACGGGGTATCAATAAATTTGTTTGGGCAGGGAAAAGGCCACGAGTTAAACTTAAGGTTATGCAGGATACTCGTGAAAGAGGTGGTCTCAAAATGCCCAATCTTAAATTATATTATGAAGCTGCTGCGTTATCAGGAATAAGTGATTGGATTAATTTGACACAAGAGAGATTATTAAATCTTGAGGGCCACGACTTGTTATTTGGCTGGCATGCATATTTGTTGTATGATAAGAAGGTAGATAATGTGTTTAAAGTGCATATTTTAAGACAGGCATTGTTGAGAGTTTGGAAGAAGTATAGACATAATTTAGACTGTAAGATGCCATTGTGGGCAATTCCAAAACACGCAATAGAAAACATAAATGTTGGTTTCAAACATGATGTGACTACGTATAAGGAGATTTTAAGTTTGGAAAGAAATGTCTGGTGTTTGAAGCCGTATAACCTCTTGCGAGATGAGAAGATTGTTCAAACTTGGTTTCAATATACTCAGTTACGGGCCAGGTGGAAAGAAGATCAGAAAACTGGTTTTGCAATGACTGATGAAAATTTGATAAAGCAAATTAGAAATCAGGGTCCAGCACATATCAAACGGATATATCTTGCATTGATAGAAATTGACTCAGAAACAGAACTTGTTAAAGATTGTATGATAAAATGGGCCCAGAACATCCAAGAAGTTATTACAATGGACACGTGGGAAAAGATCTGGGTGAGGAACGTAAAATTTACACAAGCTCAAAACGTAAGAGAGAACTTTTATAAAATGTTTTATAGATGGCATTTAGATTCTAAAAAGCTTGCAAGTATGTATCCGAATTATCTGCCAAAATGCTGGAGGTGTGGTGGCGAAGATGCAACATATTTTCACATATGGTGGACCTGTAAAAAGGTCAAGGCTTTTTGGATAAAAATTTGGTGGAATATGCAGAAGATTTTCAAGCAAAGGATAAAGTTTTGTCCGCAACTCTTTTTGTTGGGTATAATTACAGATGCTACTGTTGTGGACACTAAGTTGATGTTGAATTTAATTACAGCAGCAAGACTTTTAATAGGTCAATATTGGAAGAAGGAGGAATTGCCGACTATAGAAGAATGGACTTTAAAGGTTTCTGACCTGGCAGAGATGGCAAAGATCTCGGCTTATTTGAAAGATCATTCGCAAGAACGTTATATTATGGAGTGGAGAAAATGGATTGAATATATCCAGAACAAATATGGGACTAAAAAGTTTCATTTAGCATTTGAATAAGTCTTCCTTTCTATTTCTTTTTTTTATATGTAATATTAGTATTGTTTGTAGTTATCTTATATGAGCTAAAGAGTGATAGATTTAAGAATTTATTGTTGGTAGCATATGGATGTTTATGATTGTTCTTTGTTTTTATACCCTGTACTTAGCTCTGGGAAGTCGGGGGGGAGGGGGGAAAGGGGGGGAGGGGAAGGGAGGGATAGGTGGGGGGGAGGGGGGATTGTTAAAGATAAAATGTATTTTAAAACTTTTCAATAAAAAAAAAGCCGCTGAGAGGTCAAGTAGGACCAGGACAGAGGAGCAACCCCTGTCCCGGGCCCGCCAGAGATCATCTACCAGTGCGACCAATGCCATTTCCGTGCTGTAGCCAGGCCTGAAACTGGACTGGTATGGGTCCAGATAGTCTGCTTCATCCAGGAATTGCGGGAACTGATGCGCCACAACACTCTCAACAACCTTCGCTACAAAGCGAAGGTTGGAAACAGGACGATAGTTATTCAACGAGGCCAGGTGCAGGGCAGGCTTCTTGAGGAGGGGCCTCACCACTGCCTCTTTTAAGGCGGAGGGGAAGACACCATCTATCAATGAAGCCAGCCCCCTGTCACCTCCCCTGCAGCCAAAACCAGCCAGGAGGGACATGGGTCCAATAAACAAGTTGTAGTGCTCAGTTTATGCATAATCCTGTCCACATCATCCAGAGTCACAGGGTCAAACTCATCCCAAATGGTATGACCAAGACCTGCCCTCTCCACTCCGCCAGATTCCACCCAGTCGGAGTCCAAGCCAGTCCGGATCTGAGCGATTTTGTCCTGCAGAAACTGTTCAAATTCCTCAGCTTTACCCTGCAAGGGGTCATCCCTTGGTTCCTGGTTAAGCAGTGAGCGGGTCACTCTAAACAGGGTGGCTGGGCGGTTATCTGTGGACGCAAGCAGAAAAGTAAACATGCTTTGCCGCTTTCATCGCCACTAGGTAAGACTTAAGATCTTAGCTGTGTTCGATCAGATTCGGATCTGCTGGACCTCCAACAGCTCTCTAGGCATCTTTTCTGGCGCTTCACCTCTTGGAGTCCCTCGGTGAACCAGGGGCCACCCGGGATCTGTGCTGGGTCAGAGGCCACTGCCTACTTCAAATGTGGAAAGGAAGGCCATAGAGCAGCCGAATGCACAGCAAAGTCCCTGGCAAAGAAGGGAGAACATACACAAAGTGGGAAAGCCTCCAAATTGCAACCCTGTGTGAAGGAGACAGCCCTGAAGAACATGGAGATCGTGGAGTTCAACCCCTCACCCAAATGGAGGGAAGGAACTCTGACCCTACTGGCAGAAGACCAAGGGTGCAGCTCTATGGACATAGTTACTGGTGCAATCGGCCTGCTTACCAAGTAGTTGCCATTGTAATCAGGGTTCTCAGACCATGATTACAATGACAACTCCTTGGTAAGCAGGCCAATTGCACCAGTAACTATGCCCATAGAGCTGCATCTTCCAGGTACTGGGCAAAATGTATCACTGAAGGCCCTATTAGATTCAGGATACACCAGATGCTTAGAGAACTGAGCTCTAGTAGAGAAGATGGGGAGCCGCTTAAGAAGGCTGAAAACCCCAATTGCATTCTGGGTCAATCACAGGATGCATCCCAAACACATTTGCCATCAAACCCCTAGAGATGACAATGGGAGCTCACTCAGAGGCTTTTCAGAGTAGTTCCTGGGATGGAAAGGCCACTTATCTTGGGGCTGGCCTGGCTGAAGAAATGGAACCTGCAAGTGGATTGGTGGAAGGGGCTTTTGACCTTCCAACTGAGTGGAAAAGCTCCACGCAAGGTAGAGCACCTCCCCCAAAGGGCTCTCCACCAAGAGATTGGGGCAGCAGAAAAAGGGAAAGACTAGTCAAGAATACTGAAAGAATACCAAGACTTAAAGGATGTATTCAGTGAGCAAGGGTTGGATGAGCTCCCCCCTCACTGACCCATAGACTGCACCATTGAAATCATCCCAGGGGCTAAGTTACCAAAACCAAAGCTCTACTCAATGACCCCTAGGAAGCTAGATGAGCTATGTGATCCCATTGACAAAAAAATTAGCCTAGGGGTTTATCCAGCCACCCTGACCAAGGGTGGCTGTCCCTGTCCTATTCCAAGAAAAGAAGGATGGCTCTCTTCATTTCTGCATTGACTATAGGGAGTTGAATATGGTGTGTGTGGAGAATGTGTACCCCTTCCCTTCATGAATGATATGAATGATATGTTGGCCCACCTGGCAAAGGGGAGGATTTTTTTTCTAAGCTAGACTTGCAAGAGGCTTACTACTGCATTAGAATCAGGGAAGAGGATCAATGGAAGACCACTTTTAACTGCCCAATGGGCTGCTTCCAGTTTAAAGTGCTCCCTTTTGGCTTAAAAGGGCCCCCCAAGGTGTTCATGTAGCTGATAAATGAGGTGCTTCATGAACATCTATAGAAAGGGGTTCTAGTGTATGTTGATGACATCTTAATTTAGACAGAAACTAAAGCAGAGCATGTGAAACTGGTCAGGGCCATTTTGGAAAAACTCCATGCAACCAAGCTGTATGCTAAATGTTCAAGTGTGAGTTTCACAAAGACAAAATCGATTACCTGGAGTATCATATTTCCCATGAAATGCAGAGAGTATTAGAGTGGGCACTCCCACACACCAGAAAGCAATTGCAAAGTTCCTAGGGTTTGCCAACTTTTACTGACAGTTCATTCCCCTCATTTGCTCAGATAATAATAATAATTTAATAATAATAATTTTATTTATATACTGCCCTTCTCCCGAAGGACTCAGGGCGGTGTAATATAATAGCCCTCCCCATCACCATTTTGCTGAAAAGAAAGGGCGTGGATGAGCCAAAACTCAGCCAACTTCTGAAATGGACTATGGAATGCCAAGTAGCATTCAAAAAACTCAAAAGACTTTTTTCTGCTGAACTGATGCTGAAGCATCCAGACCCTGAGAGATCTTTTGTTATTCAAGCCAATGCCAGCAATGTCAATGTCTACTACTGCAGAAAAATGAGGAAGGCCAACTTTAGCTATGCACTTACACATCAAAGAAGCTAAATGAGACTGAACAACATTGGGTTGTATGGGAGAAGGAGGCTTATGCTGCCAGATGGGCTCTCGTCTCCTGGAGACATTTTCTAGAGGGGAGTAAAATCTCATTCCAGGTCTGGACTGATCACAAAAACCTGGAAGCATTAAAAATCCTTTGAAAGCTATCTCCTAAATAAGTACGGTGAACCCAGTACGTTCAACATTTTGACTTCACCCTACACTATTTACCAGGGATGGGGGAAACCTTTCTGGCAGACGCTTTACTAAGGATGGATGCCGCAATACAATACTTCAAAGGTGAAAATAATCAAGCTTTTACTCCCCTCACACCAGCTGGTGGCCCAGGTGAACACAAGAATGCAGCAGAAGGGAAAACCACCCATGGACAATGCTACCACAGTGGCTTTTAAAAAAGCTCTGGAAAAAGAGTGGTTTGGCAGCCACAGAAACATCTGCTCTATGCAGGACGGACTGGTCTGGGTAGGTGGAAAGTTGTATGTACCTGCTAGCAGAGACTAAAAACCATGCAAACATGCCATGACTCAAAGTTGGTGGGGCACTTTGGATTTGTGAAAACTTTGCATCTCCTCAAGAGACAGTTTTGGTGGCCCTCACTCAAAAAAGACATTGGGAGTTATGTCTCCAGCTGCCCTATATGCGGATGCAAGGGAAAACACCAGGGCTGCTTCAAACAGTAACTGAACCATCAGCACCCTGGAGAGAGATCTCCATAGATTTTATTGTAGAACTTCCCGAAAGCATGGGAAACATGGTGATCTAGTTCCTGACTGACATGTTCTTCAAACAGGAACATTTCATACCCTACCAAAACAGAAGGGGCTGGCAAAAATGTTGCTGCATAACATTTACCACCTGCATGGAGCACCGCAACAAATCATCTCTGACAGAGGGGTCCAATTCACATCTAAGTTTTGGAGATCTTTTTTGGACCTTTTGGGTACCGATCAGGGACTCAGTTCCAGTCACCATCTACAAATGAATGAATGAACTCAGTTCTAGAGCAGTACCTTCATTGCTTCCTCAACTACCAACAAGATGACTGGACTAACCTCCTGCCTTTTGCCAAAGTGGCATACAACAATGCTGTACACACCAGCACTGGATTCACACCTTTCTGAGTGACAATGGGACAAGATTTCAACCTGATGCCTGAATTGCCAACCAAAGACCGCACAATCCCCTCCTTAAAAGAATGAATAAATCAGTTAAAGAATACCTGGCCAGTTGTACATAAGGCCTTTGCTGAGGCTTGGGCAGCTTACAAAACACAAGTCGACAAAAAAAAAAGCTAGAACCAGTGGTGGGATTCAGCCAGTTCACACCACTTCAGCAGAACCAGTAGCTATTTTTTTTGTTGCCCAGGCCCAGAATGGACTTCCAGAAGCGGCATCCACACATAGAACTGGTTGTTCACATATTTGAATCCCACCACTGGGTAGAACCTAAACTATTTCACATTGGGGACCATGTATACTTGTCCACACAGTTCCTACAGTCCTTACAGTCCTCAAAGAAGTTAGGACTGAAATTTGTAGGGTCTTTTCCCATAAAGTGAATTATTAACCCAGTCACAGTAGAAGTGGAACTACTTAAGTTGCTGAAAAAAAATCCACCCCGTTTTCCACTGCAGTCTTCTAAAATCGGAGGTGATTTCATCTTTAAGGGCAACACTTCCTCCAGTACCTGAACCACTTATGGTGGAAGGGGAACAGCACTTTGAAATCAAAGGGATCCTTGACTCATGCATGCACAGGGGGGCCACCCAATACTTAGTAGCATAGAAAAACCTCCCTGGAGCTCAGAAAAGAAAAACATTAAAGCTCCTAGGCTACTTAAGTGCTTTCATAACCACAACCCTGATAAACTTAAATGAATGGACTGCATTTCCTACACGAAGGACTCTTGGCAAGGGATGGGCTACACCTCATAAAAACAGGCAAAAATGTACTTGGAAACAGACAATACAAAAAACTTCTTCCAACATATTAACAACAAGAAAAAAAGTCAAGGAAACCCCGAAGCCTGACTTTGCTCCGGACTCCAGGATTTTAGCATCTAATCTCGTGTTACTTTGACTAAGTTCTTCCACGAGGTCATCCAGACGCTCAATACACACTGCCAGCCCTTGAAATGCAGCCAAAATGTCTGCTCTTATTTCAGTATTCTTCTCCTCAATAAGTTCAGCTATTTGTTGGGATTGTATTTTTAAAGCATCCTGCAAATCTTTTATTGTTAAAGCTGGTGCGGGTGCGGGTGCCGCAGGAGGAGGCATCAAAGCCTGTAATGAAGACTGCTGAAGCCTTGGAGCAGAGGCATCCTGGAGTCCGGAGCAAACTCAGGCTTCGGGGGGGCTCACACCCTTCAACCACCAGAGTTAAAACTCTGGTGATCTAGGGGAGCTCTACCCCTGCCTAAGCGCTCACCCCCTCCTCTTCTCCCGAGGAGCGGGTTTCCGAGCCGCCAAACAGCTGATTGTCACTGTTTTTAGCAGCTCTACGGAAAGCAGCGGGGCTGACGGCCAAAACGGCCACCATCAATGGAGCCTTGCCACCCAGAAGTCTTCACCTTGTTTGTTTCTAGGTGCTCACAAATCTGATTATATTTTCCAGGATTTTCCCAGGTATTGATGTCAAGCAGATTGGCTTATAATTCCCTGGATCTATGTGTAAAAATGTCTATGTGTATTTTACCCATGTAGCATGGCTGCAGTATTTATCCTTGTTATCTTCTTCATTCCCCCACATTGGGATGATGATGATTCTGTTGCTTTGCATGTACAGGTAATCCGCCAATACAAGCATTTATTTAGCGAGATTTCCCAAAAATGAAATTCAGAAAGAATACTTACATTTGAAATTAAAAATTGCGATCAAAAACAGGCCTCTGTAGCTATGTGACTTGGATTCAGTCTCGGCTTCTGCAGCGGCCATTTTAACTGTGTAACTTGCCTGGGCCTGTTTGGACCTATGAGAAGCTGAAAGTGGTGTTTTTGTTTTTTGTGCCTGGTCACATGGCCAAACAAGATTTTTACAGCTGGCACTGACCATTTGTTTTTGTTTTCCTGGAGCTGTGTGGAAGATCTGCTGCTTGCTGGGCTTGAAGACTACAGTACTGTAGAGCAGGGCTTTTCAACCTTTTCACCAATTATACCACTTTTAGGATATGGCAACATCCGAGTATCACCAGTCGCCTAGCAAGGTGTCAAAAACTTGATGACCAAAAAACAAAAAGGAAAAAAGTGATGAAGTACAGGTAGTCCTCGACTTACAACAGTTCACTTAGTGACTGTGAATGGCACTGAAAAAAGTGCCCCCCAAGCCACAGCCAAGCAAGATACCTGCCTGCCTGCCTGGCGGCGCTCTTCCTCCTGTCCAAGGTTTTCATTGTTGTGAGCATTTCTGTTGAGGATTGGCAGCGGGGGTGGGGTGGGGGGTGTTTGGTTTTTATTTCCCCCCCATCTGCTGGGTGGTTTCAGCAGGTTTTGGTCACTTCGCATGACCCTGGGTCACTGTGACCATCCTAAATATGAATCAGTTGCCAAGCATCTGAATGTAAATCACAAGACCCTGGAGATGCTGCAACATTCCAGCTGATCGGCACTTCTTCTGGGCTCAGAAGCAACAGGATCAGCACCGAGATCCAGCTGGAGCCTGGTGCTGATCCTGGCACTTCCACTGAGCCCTGACAGCCCTTCAGCTCCAGCCATCTCTCGCTCAGGCTTGTGCGGTGCTGCCACCGGTTCAGCTCATTCCTGTCCCCCATTACCACTTTTCTAGGATGGTCGCGTACCACCTGCCAGGTGCCAATGTACCACAGGTAGTAGCCCTGCTGTAGAGAGCTAGAATTACTTCTGTAAGTATTTTAAAATATTCTTTTTTGTTACCCTATAGTACTGTACTGTATTGTTTGGGAACTGCTCTGCTTTTTATTGTATCTGTAAGTACAGTACTTTGCAAGATTGTTTGTTTGCATTTGCCTGAAACTTATAGCATATGGCTGCTGCTGCCTCCTCTCCCTAGCATAGACCCACCAGAGATTCTGCTGACACTTACTGGAAGAAAATCCCCACCCCCACCCCCACCCCATTTTGGATTTTGCCTGGAGAGGTTTGTGCTGATCAGGGACAGTGTTTTTTTTTAAGGTTTTAAATTAAAATTACCTCCAGAAGTTGTGAGTGTTCCCTCACTGGAGGCTTTTAAGAAGAGACTGGATAGGCATTTATCAGAAATACAGTACAGTACTGTACTCTCTTGTGAGAGCAGTGGGTTAGACTAGATGACCTCAAGGTCCCTTCCATCTTGGTTACTGTTGAAAGCCAACAGTTCTGTAAACTACACCTCTCTGCATACCTGCCTGGAGATGCTTAAAGCTAAAGCTGCTTACTTTTGTGGCTACTGCAATTTGGAGAGTTCTCCACCACCCCCCCTCTGAAGAAGCTTGAGCTGCCTAGCAACAAATGATTTAAAAAAAAAGCCTGCTGCCTGCTTGGGAGGCAATTTACAATACTGTAGTTCCTAAAACCTGAAACAGCTGATTTGCGGCTGGAAACAGCTTGCAGCAGCAGTTCAGGCAGCCATCAGAGGAAATAATAAGTCAAATCTTCATTTATTTAACAACCCATTTTATTCAATTAATGAGTTTGATTTTAAAATTTTGTAATATTGAGTCTGATTCATTTGACGATTATGAGCCCAATGGGCAGGCTCTATTAGGCTTATACCTTGGGGATTACCTGTATATTGAGAGCTTCTGCACCGGAGACAAATTCCTTGTGTGTCTAATCACACTTGGCCAAATAAAGTATTCAATTCAATTCAATTCAATTTTTCCACTTTTTGTTGGTTGAAATTACATTAGCCAATTTCCAGTCCTCTGGTAGTTCTCCTGTGTTATATGAGCTTTGAAAGATTCAGTAGCTTTGAAATTATATCTGTTAGCTCCTTCAGAACCCTGGCACATAAACTATCTGTTTCAAGTTATTTGTACTCATCTAGAGTAGATATAGATTCTCTAACTAATTCCATGCCTATTTTGACTTGTATATTATTTGTTGGTATTCTGTTTCAGCTATGTGGCCCTCTTTATATTTTTTATATTTGACCTTTTTGTCCCTCAATTTGTCATAGAAGTCTTTGTGCAATTATGCTGGTCTCTTTTGGTGTTTTTTGTTTTTCTTTGTGGTATTATTTTTATTTGGGACTTCATTATCTCATTTTTCAGTTTCCCAAGTGTCTTGAACTATTTTTCCTTTTATGATATCCATCCATGGAATCCTTCTAGTCTGTCTCTAGCTCTCTTAAATTCCAAAACACTAGTCTGACTTGATTCAGTTATCTATGATTCCACTATGGTGACTTCAAGTATGACATTGAAAAGTTTTTTGTAAGGACTTGAGAGTTCTCATTGAGGCTGCTTGTCAAGTTGTTTGGTATTGAAAGGAATAAAGTATTATTCAGAAATTTCTAATGAGTCTAAAGGTTGAAGCAGAAGCCAACTGAAGATCAGGAATAATAATATATATCTTATCTAAGTATTGACAGGTACAAATGTGAAAAGCAGAAATTACAGCTAACTTTGCAAGCGGAAATATCGAAATAACTGTAGGAGACAAACTGTGCTAACAGATGGTGAAAGATAGGATATGGACAAAGGGGCTTCCTGCAACATGGGAAGGACAGTCGTTTTAGGTGGTCCGGATAGTTTATCGGATGATTAGGGAAGGGGCGTTGAGTGCGATAGGGGAGGGGGAATGTGCGTCGGGGCTAGAATATAAAAATGTGTCAAACAGCTCTCTAAGGTGTGGCTGAACTCCTATGTGTGTTTCAGTCCACCAACCCTTTGCAAATGCTTTATTTTGAATAAAACTTTGTTGCTGGAATTCCAAGTGAGTTTGTTTGTTTTGGGATCTTGAGCCATGTTCCAGACAGTATTGTGTGTGTTTATAAAGTTACTTTATGGTATGGTCTGCAATGAATTATTGTAAAAAATATCAAACATTCCACTGGATAACACTCTTCTGACTTTCAGCAGATTTTTGAATACAGGCCTACAAAAATTAAAAGCAACTATGCTATTATAGTAATAGACTTTTTGCTTGTTATTTTTAATTGGTTGAGTTTTACAGTTTCAAAATGATTTATATGTCTTTTAACTCTTGATTGGGAGCCACCCAGAGTTGGTTGAAAAATAAGTCATTATATAAATTATAGGAAGTTAGCCCCCCTTTTCTAAAATATTTGACAAACTTCCCTTCCCAAAAGCAAGGAAAAAACTTCCCTTTGACAAGAACCGACTCCCATCTTTCCACTAATAGGAAATTGCCCAGAGCAGTTTTTGCGATAAGCCAAAGTGCCTGTGAATGGAAAATTTGTATCCATTCATAAAAGTGAAACATTTTCTGTAAATGGAAACTTAGTAGGTGGACAGCTTCATTCATAAACAAAAGCATTGCCGGCTGCAGCCTATTCATAGGCAAAGCGCTGCTAGTTACAGCTAGCAGAGAGCCGAAAACTAATAGATTAAGCATATAAGGACAATACCACTCAAATTTGCATCCCCCCACCCAACCTCAAGGATAGGGCAGCTATAATAGCTATAATAGAAACCAAGCCACCACAATTACAATAACCAAAGACACACTCTTGAATTTATTGCCCAAGAAGCCCAGAAATCTCAATCACACAACCCTAAAATAATATAAAAGTCCATCCACTCACCAGACCAGGTTGCCAGTGTCCCAGAACCGATTGCTATGTCACTTCACTTCTGATTCCTAAATAAATGGAGACTTCCTTTCCAATTGTACCAATTGTACCTTGCTTCCAAATTCATTTCTCCTGCATCTTTCTCCTGGCTTGGAACCGTACTGGATTTTACTTCCAACAAATGTTTTCAGTAAATAAAGTAAATACTGATGGATCCTTTCCTTGCTTGTTCAGTTTATATCCTGCCTTTCTCCAAAGCTCAGAGAAGCATACATCCTTTCTCTCACTACAGATTTCCACTTAACAATTATGTGAAGAAGATTGGCTGAAAGAGACAGATTTTGCCCAAAGTCACTAAGTAAGTTCTCATACCTAAAGATGAATTTGAACTATAATCTATAAGATTATATAAAGCTTCATGCATCTCTCTTCATTTTTACCATCTTATTCATCTAATGTTTTTGTAGGATTGAATTGCTAAGATGCTTGCTAACCTCTGTCACTACTCATCTTGCCATAGAAACAGAGGTAAGGGGAAGCTTGAGACAAATTGGATTTTTTGAAATTATCTATTGACCATGAGAACCAAGGTCACAAAAGCAGATATCTGATGGAGAAGTGGACCGTTCTCATAACAAACCAAAGAAATGTGATTGGGCAACGTGAACACTTGGTGGGTGGGGTTATGGAAAGCTACTGTTAACTAATCTGATTTTCACACCTGCTTCTTCAATACCGAGATGTATATTCAATAAAGTTTATCTTTTCCTCAATGTTGAATTTGCTAGTAGGACAGTTGACAGTTTTTTTTAAATTACTTGTGAAATATAATAAATAACTACAATAACATCATAATACACATGTAATTGGACAAATAGATTACAGTACTTAAATTGAAGCAAATTACATTAAAATATCTAAGGATGGGTTAAGTGTTCTTCAGTACGCAGTGTAACAAAAGAGACAAGAAATTTGTCCTTCCCTAATTTATAATTTATATACAAGCCAGAAGATAGTTATCTTTCTAGATTTGTTGTTTACAACATTTGCAGCGCATCTGTCCAAATAAGATGCCTAACAAGAAAAAAAAATACAGGAAAAACATTATAGAATGGAAAATTGATAATATGTGACTTGTAAGTCAGAAGGTGTATCAGTACAGGAATAGTAGTAGAAAAATTTAAAAAACACCAAAATTTTTGCATGAAAATTATGCTTGTAAATGTATGAAGTAAGGAGAATGAATTAATGGAGAGAAGCACTGTAAGAAGAATGACTTTCATCTTTCTGTTTTTCTTATCCTTACTTCTTCATAGAAAAACATAGCAAATCTTTTCCAATTGTTCTCTCTTGTGATATTGAAAGGGTGCTTGGCAACTGTTTGAGACAGAATGCTATTAGATAGTCTTCACAGAATGTTATTATTAGATAGTCAATGCCTCTTTTCATACTTGAAATAAACTAAAAATAAAAAAGCAATGTAAGGATAAGAAGATGAAGGACAAAACAAACTTTCTGTGATCAGTTAGCCCAGGGGTCGGCAACCTAAAAAAGAAAAAGAGCCACTGGGAACCGGTTCCATCACAAATTAAAAAAAGAGGGAGCCGCGTGCGTGTGTCCATGCACGCGCATGCGCAAAAAGGTTTTTTGCGCATGCGCGGACGCACGCGGCTGCCATTTTTTAAAAAATGAGATGGAACCGGTTCCCGGTTGCCTGATGGCGACGGCCCGTCTGCAAAGCTGCCGCTTTCGGCAGCTTTGCAGACGGGCCGTGGCAGCTTCCGCAAAGAGCGGCGCCCCTGCCCATTCCGAGAGGTGCGCGCGCACCTCTCCGAACGACCGGAGGTGCGCGCGTACCTCCGCGCGAATGGGCAGCGGTGCCGCTCTTTCAGGAAGCCCGCCGCGGCCCGTCTGTGAAGCTGCCGAAAGCGGCAGCTTAGCAGACGGGCCGCGGCAGCTTCCGCAAAGAGCGGCGCCCCTGCCCATTCCGAGAGGTGCGTGCGCACCTCTCCGAACGACCGGAGTTGCGCGCGCACCTCCCCAAAGGTTTGGGGAGGTGCGCGCGCACCTCCGGTCGTTCGGAGAGGTGCGCGCGCACCTCTCGGAATGGGCAGGGGCGCCGCTCTTTGCGGAAGCTGCCGCGGCCCGTCTGCTAAGCTGCCGCTTTCGGCAGCTTCACAGACGGGCCGCGGCGGGCTTCCTGAAAGAGCGGCACCGCTGCCCATTCGCGCGGAGGTACGCGCGCACCTCCGGTCGTTCGGAGAGGTGCGCGCGCACCTCTCGGAATGGGCAGGGGCGCCGCTCTTTGCGGAAGCTGCCACGGCCCTTCTGCTAAGCTGCCGCTTTCGGCAGCTTCACAGACGGGCCGCGGCGGGCTTCCTGAAAGAGTGGCACCGCTGCCCATTCACGCGGAGGTACGCGCGCACCTCCGGTCGTTCGGAGAGGTGCGCGCGCACCTCTCGGAATGGGCAGGGGCGCCGCTCTTTGCGGAAGCTGCCGCGGCCCTTCTGCTAAGCTGCCGCTTTCGGCAGCTTCACAGACGGGCCGCGGCGGGCTTCCTGAAAGAGTGGCACCGCTGCCCATTCGCGCAGAGGTACGCGCGCACCTCTCCAAAGGTTTGGGGAGGTGCGCGCGCACCTCCGCCCATTCGGGGAGGTGCGCGTGCACCTCTCCAAACGGGCGGTGCCACTCTCCATTTGGAGAGGTGCGCGCGCACCACTGCCCGTTGGAAGAGGTGCGCGCGCACCGGGCGGCTGGGAGCCGCAAGAGACGGCTCAAAGAGTTAGCCAAAGAGTGAGAAAATATTTACTAAACAAAGTAGTCAAGCACAGAGAGATATTTTTCCAGCAATCACCAGCAATTTCCTCATGAATAAAGCCAATCATTAATTTGCAGTCTACTGCTTTGGGATCTATGGAATGCTTACTATTCAGCTAGGAAGATAAGTGCAGCCAAGCATTCTGGTCTTCAAAAATTGGCATACTAACCTAGCTGATATTAATCATGATGTTCAGCAACATTCTGAATCAGAGGTTTTAATTCTAACTAGTTTTTATGCATTTGTTTTGATGGAGGAGCTTTACAGAGCAGATCTGGATGTAGGAAAGGAGGAGGATGCAATATTTACATCTGACAATTCCTCCAAAGAGTTGAAGGCAAGGCAAAGGAGGAAAAGGTGATATGAAAAACAATAGACAAGATAGGTGTGGCACTGATATTGGAAATGATTATTAAGCAATCAGTTTGTAAGGATTTAGAAAATAATAGTTTGTTTTGGAGAAGACATTGGGAATTTCTCATGAATAAAACATACCAAACCACTAATGCAATCATTAGATATTTAAGCTATAAAGCTAACAGCTATGTGCCTGGAGCAATTAGACATTTTAAAGCAAGTGCTATGTGTTTCATTATATGGTGCACAACATTGCACTTTCTGGGACATCTGTGCCTTAGAAGATAAAAAATCTAAATTTCTGAGATCCTCACTTCAGGTTTCCTGCTTTGCAGCTAATGTACTTCTCCAGTTAGAACTTATTTGTATCTCAGTCAAAGCTCAATGAAAGAATATTGAATATAGAATAACAAGGTTGGAAGAGACCTTGGAGGTTTTCTAGTCCAACCCCATGCTCAAGCAGGTAATCCTATACCATTCCAGACAAATGGCTGTCCAGTCTCTTCTTGAACACCTCTGGTGATGGAGCACTGGAGAACTGCATGGAGCATCCACAATTACATCTCTCCTGGTTGAAGTACTGGCTTAAATAAATTTATGGAAATGATTTTCAAACCCAACCTGTCTTGAAAGATCGCAATGTTCTAGGAAGAAATGAGGCTCAATGTGTACTCACCCCAAATCTGTATCCATGTTAGGCTGAAGAGAGCTGAAGCAGAGAATTTTATATCCTGATTTACAAGAGAGAGAGAAACAACTCTTTTGGCACATTTTTGGTACAAAAAGCTCATACAGTCCCTTTTTAAATTTCCCCAATAACTTTATTAGTTCCAGCTCACAGGAGGCCCTTCAAAGCAGTGTATTTGGATGCTCTCCCCTCAATAGCACCTTGGGGCAGATACATTGGTGTTCCTTACCAAGAGATGAGACTTTGGAGTTAAGACAGTGGTGCATGGTCATTCTTGGACAGCAGATTCAACCATCCTTCTAGTTACACATATTCAATGTGTATACCACATGCTGAATGACTAGGATTGAGAAAGCTCTAGAACTGTTGCCAAAGGACGTCAGAAAATAATTCCACTAACCTTGAGATTCCACCAAAGATGGCAAGATGTGGGCTGGATTGTACTACTGTTAGAGGGATATGAGCTGGTTAAACACTTCTACTGAATGAGGACATGTTAATAGCTTCAGAAGGAAATGCTGAACACAGTAACGCAGAATTCCATTATAAACCCATGTTGTTCAAAATGCTTACAAATTATTTGGATGAGAGGAAATAAAATATTAGTATCAAATTTGCCAATGAACCAAAAAGGGCAGACTAGCAAAGGCTTTATAGGACAGTACCAACCTAGAACCAAGGATAGAAACCAGCAGAATGAAGAATAGAATAGAATAGAATAGAATAGAATAGAATAGAATAGAATAGAATAGAATAGAATAGAATAGAATAGAATAGAATAGAATAGAATAGAATAGAATAGAATAGAATATAGCTGGAAGGGACCTTGGAGGTCTTCAAGTCCAGCCCCCTGCTCAAGCAGAGAACCTATACCATTTCAGACAAGTCTAGTCTCTTCTTAAAAGTCTCCAGTGATGGAGCGCCCATAATTTCTGAAAGCAAGGTGTTCCACTGGTTAATTGTCCTCACTGCTAGGACGTTTCTCCTCAATTCCAGGTTGCTTCTCTCTTTGGTCAGTTTCCAACCATTGTATCTTCTCTTGATCTCTGGTGCTTTTGAGAATAGTTTGACTCCCTCTTCTTTGTAGCAGACCTTCAAATACTGGAATACTGCTATCATGTCACCTATTTTTCTTCTTTTCTTTAGACTAGCCAAACCCAGTCCTGCAGCTGTTTTTCATATGTTTTTGTCTCCAGGCCTTGGATCATTTTAGTTGCTCTTCTCTGAACTTTTTTCAAGGTCTCAACATCTTTTTTGTAGTATGGTGACCAGAATTGGTTGCAGTATTCCAGGTGTGGTCTTACTAGGTTTTTATAAAATGGTAATAATACTTCATGTGATCTTGATTCTATGCCTCTGTTTATATAACCCAGCATTGTATTAGCTTTTTTGGCTGCTGCTGCACACTGCTGGCACATAATCAAATGATTGCCCTCTAGGACTCCAAGGTCCCTCTCACAGTTGCTGTTTTTGAGCCAGGTCTCACCTAATCTCTACTTAAACCTGTCAGAACCCATTCCTTTCCTGGTGTGGGGGGAGGGAATCTATTTCAATTATTTCCATTTCTTTCTGTGGGTTCTGCCATTTTCCTGAGGGGGAGGGGGGAAGGCTCTGTGGTATGCTTTTCGCTTTGCTACAATGTATGCTTCCCACTGTTTCTACATACTTACTCTTTGAACTGTCTCTCCCTTGTCATCAATATGGGTGAGAAAGGAATGTGCATCTGGCCATCTGGCTTATCTCTCATTGAGGAAGGGAAGATGCAAAGACCCAACAATATCTTCACAAGCATGGGAATGGACCCCGTTATCAATTTGTTCCCGCAGTGGACTTAACACCTGGGGATTGGTTCATTTTAACTGACTGGATGAACTATTGGGGTGGGGTTTGCTTGGGACTCTTTTAACGTATTGATTTGAGTGGAAAACCCTCAGATTCTGCCTTCTATGTCTGCTATCAGCTTCTCCTAATAAAAGGTCTACTTTGCTATTGGGGGTAGGGGACTGGGCAGTTCGCTGCTCGATGTCCCTGCTGTCCGCATTGAAAACACTTGATCAGAGGGCCTGCAGGTGGCTTGGGACTTTCAGTAGCTGCAACAGTTGGAGGTTTTCGGGGGGGGGTGGCTGCCATTTGGGTTGCTCTGGCCTTGACTCAGCTTCAGGGGGTGGGCTTCTTATAGCGGGCGAGCTGAACATCTAATCTTACCACTGTCTGGTACCATTCTTGCAGTTGATTAGGTACTGCTCGATAGATACAGGCCTGAGAGAGGTAGTTGTCCAATTCCTCTCTGAAGTGATGGACTAGGGATTGCTCAGGCCACCTCTCTATCCGACCGGCTATCTTGCAAAACTCTCATAGATATTCTAGTGCAGGCCTGCCTGCTTGCTTTATCTTATGGATTTGTTCTGCTTTGAGGGCAATGGATGGGTCCTTGAACCTTGCTTTCAGTCCTAGGAGGAAGAGATAGGGGTCCTCCAATTTGGGGGCTTGCTCATTATATAAATTGTTTAGCCATTTGGATGCCTCCCCACCTGGATGCAATCATGTCAACCACAGTGGCTGGATCTGGATAGAGATAGGGACAGCGGTTCAAATGAGACCGCACTTAGCTGAGGAAAAAAATCAGCTTCTCTGGGTCCCCATCGAACGTTGATCTGAAAGGTAGTGAAATCAATGGTTGCTGGCCTCCCCACTGTGGCTGTTGTACCCCTGGCTGCTGCTGACCCCCGACAGCTGCCACATCCCCGGTGACTGCACGTTCAGGGGCTGTTGCCACCCCCTTGGCTGTTGATGCATTGCTGGTGGCTGTGGCATCCTGAGTTGCCATAGGTCTCCCAATGGTTGCTGCCTGGATGGGGTCTGTTGCCATCCCCCCCTGCTGCTGGTGTCCAGGGAACTGTGGCATCCTCAGTTGGTGTAGGCCTCCCAATGATTGCTGCCTGAGTGGGGGCTGTTGCCATCCACTCTGCTGTTGGCCTGCAGGGAGCTGTGGCATCCTTAGTTGCTGTAGGCCCACCCCTGTGGTCCAGGAGGGGGTTGTTGCTGGATCCCCATCATTTGTGGGCCCCTCAGCATTCGCTGTACTTTTGGTGGCAGCGACTGCCCCCTGCTGCTGCTGTCCTCCCACCGGTTGCTGGTCTCCTGGAATCTGTACCACCCCAAGTTGTTGCAAGGTCTCCACCAGCTGCTGCATACTCAGGGGCTGCGACCACCCCCTCCTGCTGTTGCACCAGCAGAGACTGCTGGCCTCCCATCTGTGGGGGCTGTGGTTTCCCCCATTGCTGTATGGGGCCCAGGTTGGATGGTAGATAAGCACGTGGGTCTGGGGATAGGCTGTCCCGGCGACAGCCTGGGGTGTTATCTCATCTATGGAGATCTAGGCTTTGGGAGGGACAACGGCTAGAGCTGTCCATCCATGCGTGGCTGGATGCCCTGGTAGGGGGCTTCAGGGACAGGAAGGCTGCCTGATCTGCAAAGGAGGGGCTGGGGGATCCCCTTGGCAGGAGTTGGTGGCTGTCTCGTTGATCATCCTGATCGCTGGTGTATGGGGAACGGGAAGGTTGCTCTCCGCTTCTCATCTCTAGCTCCTCGCACCTTTCCACCAACTTCTCCACTGACTGACTATGAGCTGTGGACAGGTACTTCCACTCACCCAAGTCCTCAGTATCAGATGATTTTGTAGTTCTTCATTGGTCTGGGGAACGCAACATGTGGGAATCCCTTTGTGGTAGCTCAACCTTGTCTGCCTTTGAAGCACTTGAGGGTGGCAGGGCCGTCTCAAGGTGTCTGGAGTCTCCACTGGGCTGGGCCCATTCCAATGACCAGATCAGCTGTTTTCACGGCTTGGGCTTTCCCCCCAGTTGGGAGGCCTGAAAAAGCTCCTTCTCCACCGGCGCGCTGGCTGTTGCTCCCCCCACTGGGGTAGCAGCTGCTGCCGGGGTGCTGGTTTCAGGTATTCTCTCTTTCTCCATGCTGAGATCTTCCCAAATCATTGTCAGCTTATCCCTTGATTCTAGGGACAGCGACTGGGGCTCAGGATGCCTAGATACTTAGGAAAAAGTTGTAGTTTTTGGCTTAATGTTATGGTTCCGACAGGTGAAACTCTTCAAAGAATTTTTGTCCTTGATTTCTGTTGCAAGTCTTTGTTCATTCTGAGCCTTTGCTTTCCTGACTTCATCTTTGCATGTTCGGGCTGTCGGCTGATAATCATCTTTTGTTATATGTCCCTCTTTCCATTTTTTGTACTTGTCCTTTTTGTCTTTCAGTTTGTCAGAGAGATCTTTATGCAGCCATGCTGGTTTCTTCTTGACTTTCTTGTTTTTCTTTTTCAGTGGTATTGCACTGGACTGGCCCCCTATGATCATACTTCTCAGAGTTTTCCACACTTCTTGAGTTGTTTTCCCGTTTTAGGATTTTTGTCCATGGAATCTTTCCTAGGTTTTCTCTGAGTTTGTTAAAACCAGCTGTTTTGAAGTTTAAGTCTCTCTTTGGATTATATTCTATTTTTTCTGTTTGCATTATATTGAATTTCAGCATAACGTGGTCACTTTTACCCAAGGTTCCAGCAACTTCAACTCCCTCTATCACTTCTTGGTTAGTAAGGATTAGTTCCAGTATACCTTTACTTCTAGTTACCTCCTCTACCTTTTGGATGATAAAGTTGTCAGCTAGGTTGGTTAAGAATCTGTTTGATCTCCCACTCGCTGCAGAATTTGTCTCCCAGTTGATATCTGGATAGTTGAAATCTCCTATTACTACTGTGGTATGCTTCCTACATACATTTGCTATCTATTTCTTCTGATTGGTTGGTTAGCCTCTAATATACATCTATGGCAATGTCACTGTCAGAATCCAGTTATACAGAATTTCATTTCTATCTTCTCTGATTTAAAACCAACTCTTACTATCTCCTGGATTCTGTCATACTACTAAGGGGGAGGGGGGTATGCATGGGGTTTTTACTACTTTCACTTCCTCTATTCACTACAAAGTAACCTTTTGTTGATTCACTTTGGGTCTGCTAACCATATCAATGTGGCCATCTGCCTTTCATCCTATTCCCCTCTGAAACTCCCCTCTTTACCGGCAGTGAGGGAAAAAGTGGGGGGGGAAGAGATACAACACCTGGGATCTGGGTAAAGAGAGGATTGAATGATCATGCCAATGGAGCCAGACTGATGTTATTTTTCCTGGAGTTAACACCTAGAAATCTGCTGGTTTGAATTGCCCGGAAGAACTGCGGGGTGGGGGGCTGCTTGGGAACAGTTTAAAACATTGAATGGTGGGGGGATTCCCTCAGATCCTGTCTAGCATGCCTACTATCAATTTCTCTTAATAAAAATTCCTGTTGGAAGAGACCGTTTCCAAGAGTTCTGTTTTCGTAAGATGTAGATTGAAGTAGATCCTTACATTAGACAGGATCTGCAATAATTTTCAACCTGGAAGGGAGAACCTTGCCGGGGGACTTTGCAAAAAATAGAATGTCAGACGATGATGCAGGGAAGGGAGAAACCCTCACAGAGAGGGAGCCTTTTCCCCGACCAAAAACCTGCCAGCTGTCAGGATCTGAATTGTCATACTCCTCAGGAGAAGAAGTGGTGGAGACGCATAACCACAAACCTCGGTGTTCAATGGGCATTGAAAAGAAAAGTGAGTGGGAAAAGAAATAAAGAAAGTTGACCCTGAGACGGGGGCCCAACCAACCAGAATGGAAGCAGGAGATGGAGAAATCCCTGCACGTAAGTGATCCAGTAGCAACCACTTCAGCAACCCGCAGATGGCAATCCAGATGGAAGACAATACAACCAATGATGAAGGCACCAATCCATTCAAAGACTCCCACCACTGGATGCAAAATTCAAGGGGGAGCCGACACGCTTGGGGTTTTTCCTAACCCAATTCCTCAACTACATGGAAGAATACGACCGACACATCCCTAGCGACAAAGCCCGTATCCAGATCATGCAATCTGCTCTGGATGGACTGGCCGCAGATTGGGTGGTGAATTTTCATGACTCCAGTGCCACAGAGCTCAACGACCTCAACCGTTTCATGTCCTCTCTGAAAAGGTGATTTGAGGACCCCCTGGCTGATCACAAAGAAAGAATCAAAACAATGAGGCAAGGCAGACACCTGGTAGCCAAATATACACAAGAATTCCGGGCCATTGCCAGCAAGCTGAACTGGCCAGAAGACATCCTCCTTAGCCATTTCAAAGATGACCTAAATTACAACCTATATGATGCTTGCCTGCCACAGGGAGACCCACACCAACTCGACGAATGGTACGTCCTGGCAGAGGAAGCAGAGATTGACCTACTGAAGAGGCACCGCTGAGGAAAACAATGGAGACACTCACTGCCTGAGCTGACGTATGAGCTAACGAAGCCACCAGCTATGGCCAAGAAGGCAATGGGCTGTTTCAAATGTTGGAGAGAGGGGCATCAGACCATAGAATGCCGCTCGAAAGCCCCCCAGCACAACCCAGACAGATCACTGGCCAGCAAATCCGGGAAGTCCCCAGCTAAGCCAAAAGAATCTGCCATGAGAGTGATAGAGGCTATGGAATCCCCAAGCTCTGCCCAACAAGGGGAAGGAACCCCGGCCTACACTGCAGGGCTAGTGGATGCCTCAGATGACAGCTCAGAGGGCGAACTCCTGGTAAGTGGACCCATCGCACCCATCCTCAAGACAGTGACTATATTAATAATTCCCTCCATGCCCGAAGCTGTCAAGGTGAAAGCCTTAACAGACTCTGGTTGCACCCACTGCCTCATTAGCCCGATGCTAGTGGGGAATCTGGACATTCCATTGAGGACGCTAGAACAACCAATCTCATTTGGCCAGTTAGATGGGTCCATAGCAGGGGGGGTGCCAGCTACCCTAGCCACTTTACCAGCCCACCTATCCCTGGGAAACCATGAGGAAGACATAACATTTGTAGTGACCCCAGGCATGGAGCGCCCAATGATCCTAGGGATGGAATGGTTAAAGAAATGGAACCCCTGGGTAAATTTATTCCATTTATATCCCGCCCTTCTCTGAAGTCTCAGGGCAGCTTACAAGCTTAGCAGTAGCCTTCATTCTATGTATATGCCTGCTTATTAGGGCTTTCACCCCCAAATTGTAGGACGGCAGAAATCAATTTCCTGAAGGGAGACCCTACGGACTTAAAACCCCAACGGGATCTACCAAAATTAGGAACAGAAAAAGCATCCATGGGAGAAGAAAAGGGGCTACCTGAAATACCAGAGGACTACAGAGATCTTGCCGAATTCATCTGCCATGAGCTCCCCCCTCCAACCCACAGACTGTGCCATAGAATTCAAGCTTGGGGCAAAACTCCCGAATCCCAGATTATACTCCATGAGCCCAAAGGAGAAGGAGGAAATGGAAAGATTCATAAAGAAAAACCTAGAAAGGGGGTTCATTGAGCCAGCCAAGCCTAAAGTGGCCGCTCCGGTCCTCTTTAGAGAGAAGAAGGACAGCTCTTTACACTTATGCATTTGTATATAAGCATTTAAGACCTCTATGCCTGACTGTGGGTATATTTCCTGCATCTCCTGATTGTTCTTGGAGTTTTCTTTTACAAAATCCTACATTTTGGTGGGAAAAATCAAAAGTATAATATAGACGTGGGGATGATGCAGGGCAGTAGTACATGAAAAAAGTATCAAAGATCTTAATGAACCAACATGTGATGTTGCTGTAGAAAAAACAAATGCAGTTCTGAGCTGCATCAATAGAAATATCATATCAGTATTGAGAGATTTCCACTTTATTCTGTGTTGATTGATTTTCAGCTAGAATATTGGATCCCATTCTAGGTGGGAGAAAATATTCTCATACTGATAATGAGGATGCAGCAGCTGCATAAATAATTACAAAAAAAATGTACAAGCTGATCTACCACCACAGAAGAGACAAACTTTCTCCCTCCCCCCCCCAGGTTTCATTGAAAAGACAAAAGAAAAAAGCTACAGGCCAGTAATTTTTATTCCTTTCTGTATAAGATACACAAACTATATTAAAGATTAAAACAAGCTCCATTTCCCTGCTAGGAAGAAACTAGTTAAAGTGAGATAGAAGTATATTGCACATTCCAGGGAATTATGCTGCATCTACATAACATAACATACAAATAATGTAAAATAAAAATTAAAAGGGATTTAAAACTAATAACATATGTAATTAAGATTGTTAACATGATTAATAGCATAAAGATATATCAAATAAAACCTTTTGAGGGCACAATTTATTCACCTGTCCAAAATTTATTCACAACATAGTACATGATCTATGGTTAACTGAACCAAGCTAACCTAATTTTCCACTCCTTGGGACTTGGCCCAACCTTTCTGCTAGCCTAAAAATGGATTCCCATCTGCTTATCAGTGTTAGGGTGCTTTCAGTAAGACCGTTCTAATTATTAATTTATTAATTATCCCAATTGAAAGGATAATTTTCTATCCATGCTGGAGACCACCGCGCCCTAAGGATCCATCCTAGGGCCTACGCAGAAGCCAGCAGCACAAGGCAACGCGAGCAACAAGAAACACAAGCAACTCACCATGGCAAAAGTAGGCAAACTCGAAGAATTTGATGTCACACACCTGGAGAGATGGGCGTCCTACATTTCCCGCGTTGAAAATTACCTCCATGCCAACCAGGTCGGCAAAGATGGGTTGAAGGCCATGACCCTTCTCTGTGTGTGCAGCTCCGCCACCTTTGACATTGCCGAGAACCTGGTTGCACCGATGCCAC
Organism: Vipera ursinii; assembly: GCF_947247035.1. Classification (NCBI taxonomy): domain Eukaryota; kingdom Metazoa; phylum Chordata; class Lepidosauria; order Squamata; family Viperidae; genus Vipera; species Vipera ursinii. The sequence continues at coordinate 21,041,943 of NC_139521.1, read as the reverse complement.
TCGAGTCTGTCACCTACGCGGACTTGAAGAAAAAGCTCTGAGACCACTTTGAGCCCAAATTATCTGTCATAGTGTGGAGGCACACTTTTGAGCAGTGGGAGCAACAGCCTGGTGAGTCTGCTACAAAATTCATCGCTGCTCTTCTTCAAGCGTCCCGACTGCAATTTTGCAGATTTGAAGGAGAGACTAAGAGGCCGTTTAGTCTGTGGACTCTGGAACCGAGAGCTCCAACAAAAACTGTTCACCAAGGAGACTCTCTCACTACAGGAGGCCATGAAGGAGGTCATGGTGGATGAAGCTGCCAGAGGGGCTGTTAAAGCACTGCGGCCCTCCAAAAGCACTTCAAGCACCGAGGCCATCCACCATGAGGACACTGAATGGTTGGAAGACACCGATTCAGTCTATGAAGTCAACAAGCTACAAAAGCACCAGGAGAAGTGACTGTGGCCAGCTGAGAAGGCAGTTCCGTTCCTTAGATGCATGGGCTGTGGAGGCTGTCATCAACGCGTGGGATGCCAATTCCAAACAGCAATGTGCCGGGCGTGTGGCAAACCAGGCCACATTGCTGCCTTCTACCAAGGTCGCCAGAGGGACTGTCTGCAGGAAGACTTAGTCAGGAGAGGTACCGGGGCCCTGGGGCAACACCGAGTAGGGTTCTGCTCCAGCCAGAGGAGCGTGTTCTGCACTGGTGCCCATCACCCCTTAAGCAGAAGCTTTGACTTCAGGTCAAGCTTCAGGGAGTTCCATGCAAAATGGAACTGGACACAGGCTCAGCCATGTCTGTCATCTCCATAGGAACATTCAGGCACATATGCAACAGATGGGTCAACAGATGGGTCAAACTTCCAAAACAGCAACAGATGGGTCAAACTTCCAAAACTCCTGAGTGGTGGTCAAAGATGAAGCCACACTCCTAGTGAATTTCAAGGGGTTTGCAGGTCCACTAGATGTTGTAGTGGTGGAAGGCCAACGCACGAGCCTCATAGGGCTCAATTGGTTTGATGCATTGGGCATTCAAGTAACCGGCTTTCCTGAACACAAGTGGCAGACTTGTCTTCAGTCTGCCAAGAATTTGTGCATGTTTTCAGTTCAAGCCTTGAGGAGTACAAGGGTCCTCCGATAGCCTTCAAGCTTGATCCCCTGGTAACACCAATACGGATCAAAACTTGTCAAGTGCCTTTTGCTTTAAAACCCAAAATCAACGCAGAACTGGACAACCTGGTCAGTCAGGGGGTATTACAGCCCATAGACAGTAGAGTGTGGGAGACCCCCGTAGTAATGCCACTTAAGGCCAACAGAGAAGTATGCATACGTGCTGACTATAAGTGTATTATTAACCGGGCACTTCAACAGCATGTGTACCCGGTGCCAGTTGTCAGCCATATTTTGGCTTCATTGCAAGGAGGCCACGTGTTTGCCAAATTAGATTTGGCACAGGCCTACCAACAGCTGACTAACATTGTTGTTTCAACTCTCTCCCTCTTTGTTTTATTTTCTCTATCTCCAGGTGAACATCTTGTTTTTCTAGGGGGAGCGGCATGTCAGAACCCTCAATTAATCATGCATATTCTCTGGGGTTAGGTTATTTGGGTTCTGCCATTCTCCCATGGGGAGAGAGGGGTAGCTGGGGGCTTGTAGTGCACGTATCCTTGATGAGGTGTGAAAGGAATGCCTTGGGGCCAACTGCCTTATCTCAGCATGCAGGGAGTGACTAGAGAAGACCTAACAACCTTGACAGAGGCACTTTATTGGTTGCTTTTCCGTGGCTTGATGTCACCTGTGGATTGGCCTGTTTGACCCGACTGGATGGACTATTTTGCAGGTTTAACCTATTGATTTGGGCAGGAAATCCTCAGATCCTGCTTAGCTTTCCTGCTTTCTGTACCTGCTAATAAAAGTTCCTTTCAAAATGATGCCTGTTTCAAGAGTTCTGCTTTCTTGGTAGAGAAACGGAGTGTCAGGGCCCACTTCAAAACCTCATCCCAAGAAAGCAGGACTCTTGGAACAGTTTCTTTCCAAAAGGAACTTTTATTAGGAGAAGCTGATAGCAGGCATGATAGGCAGGATCTGAGGGTTTCCCACTCAGATCAATAGGTTAAAAAAGTCCCAAGCAAAACCCAACCCCAATAGTTCATCCGATCAGTTTGAATGGGCCAATCCCCAGATGTTAAGTTTGCTGTGGGAAAGGAGCTGATATCGGGGTCCTTTCCCATGCTTGTGAAGATGTTGTTGGGTCTTTGAACCTTCCCTTCCACAGCGAGAGTTAAGCCAGATGTCCGGAGGAACATCCTTTCTAACCCAAGGTAACATCAAGGGAGAGACAGTTCAAAGAGTCAGCATGCAGGAACAGCAGAAAGGATACCTTGTAGCAAAGCAAAATAACATACCACGGAGCCTCCCCTTCCCCGTGAGTATGGCAGAACCCTCAGAAAGAAAGAATTAGGAAAGAGACGAGATGGATTTCCCCGCCACCCCAGAGAAAAATGGGTTGTGACACAGAGGCAGATCCTTACACTCAGGATCCAAAAGTATCACACCACTTGAATAATGAGCCCTATCCAACAACATAAAATTTAATGTACAGAAAAGCAAGATTTTACACTTAGTCAGGCAAAACCAAAGGTACAAGTACAGATTAGGCAAAACCTGGCTCAAAAACAGTAACTGTGAGAGGAACCTTGGAGTCCTAATGGATGATCACTTAAATATGAGCCAGCAGTGTGTAGCATCAGCCAAAAAAGCTAATACAATCCTTGGTGTATAAAGAGGCATTGAATAAAAATCACAGGAAATATTAGTACTGCTTTATAAAATCTTAGTAAGACCACACCTGGAACACTGTATCCGGTTTTGGTCACCACATTACAAAAAAGATGTTGAAACTTTGGAAAAAGTGCAAAGAAGAGCAATGAATTATTAAAAGTCTGGAGACTAAAACATTCTTTTAGAATGGTTGCAGGGTTGGGTTATGGCTAGTCTAGTAGAAAGAAAGGGGTAATATGATAGCAGCAATCCAATATTTGAGGGGCTGCCACAAAGAAGAGAGGGTCAACTTATTTTCCAAAGCACCAGAGAGGGCAGGACAAGAAATAATGGATGGAAACTAATCAAGGAGAAAAGCAACCTGGAAATAAGGATGAACTTCCTAATAAGTGAGAAAATTAACAGCTTGCTTTTAGAGGTTGTGGGTGCTTCATCACTGAAGATTTTAAAGAAGAGATGGACAGCCATTTGTCTGAAATGGAATAGGGTCTCCTGCTGGTGCAGGGGGTTGAACTAGAAGACCTCCAAGGTCCCTTCCAGTTCTATTCTGAAATAAAACATTTCAACTGAGAAATAAACTCAAGACAACAAAAGAACTGGAGGACAGTCTTTCCACATGGAAGATCATTTATGATTAAATCAATGACAACCAAAGCTGGGCCAGAGGAAGTTGAGGAATAATAATAATAAAACATCTCTAAAATACCCCAAGAAGTTCATCCCTTCTGTGACAGTGAGATCCTACAGCCAGAGGTCATTTCCTTCTTCTCCTCTCCCTCTCCCCATGTTTCTGCCAGGTTTCAGACAATAGAAATGGTTTTTCAGAACACCTGAAATATTCCAAATGCACTCCTGTCCACACACAAACATTCATTTTCTTCTGGAATGGTACTGGGTGAAGTTTAGAAATGAACATGCCATAAAAAAGTGTTTTGACTACTTGATTGAAACATGTTAATAAATAAAATATTTCTCAGCATTGACATTTGAGGTTGTGAGAGTTGAGCACAACATTTTCTCTTATTCTGCTGTTTGTTTATATTGCCTCTCTCATCCCAACTACTAGGTTTGACAGCTCCAATTTGTTCTAGTAAATAGATGTCTTAGGACTGTGGTGGCGAACCTATGGCACACGTGCCACAGGTGGCATGCAGAGCCCTCTCTGTGGGCATGTGCACCATCGCCCCAGTCCTAGGCCTTTAGCTGGGTTTTATAAAACCTTTTTGCTTTAGCCTTCTACCACTGTGTGCAAAAAAAAGATTCATTCAATCAATCAATCAATTTCAACTTCTCATGGGAAAAAAAAGATCTCACAAAGTTGGAATTTATTTTTTATTTTTTTTTATTGAAAAGTTTTACAGTACATTTTAACTTTGACCATCCCCCCTCCCCCCACCCCTACCTAACCCTCCCTATCCCTCCCACACATTCCCCCCTCCCCCCGACTTCCCAGAGCTAAATACAGGGTATAAGAACAAAGAACAATCATAAGCATCCATATGCTAACAACAATAAACTATTAATTCTATCACCCTCTAGCTCATATAAAATGATTACAAGCAATATTAATATTACATATAAAAAGAAAAGAAAACAGAAAAGGAAACTTACTCAAATGCTAAATAAAATTTCTTAGTCCCATATTTGATTTCTAAACAAATTCTCATTTACGCGCCAAGAGCGCCTATCCCTATTGTCCTTGTTGATCTCTAACCAAACTGGACTATGGTCAGAGATAGTTCTTGCACAGATCTTTACCTTCTTAATCCTGGAAAAAATGTCATTAGTCAGTAAAATAAAGTCAATCCTAGAAAAAGATTGATGTTTATCAGAAAAAAAGTATAATCCTTTTCATGTAGATGTGTATCGCGCCAAATGTCTCGCAATTCCAAATCATCTTTCATTTCAAAAAAAGATTTAGACAATCTAGCATGACTCGGGACACGCTTAAAAAAACCAGCTTTGTCCATCTGTACGTATAGGACACCATTCCAATCTCCCATAAAAATAAAAGATTTATAATCCAATTGGGTAACCTTTGTGTGTAGTAAGTTAAAAAAGTCAGCTTGTTGTTGATTAGGAGCATACAATCCAACTAAAAGCATTTTTTTACCTTCTAGCAGCAAATCTATCATAACATATCTTCCTTGCTTATCTACTTCAATTAGTTCCGCTGTTAGAGTACTTTTAACGTAGACAACCACTCCATTTTTCTTGTTCATCACAGAAGCAACAAATTGCGCACCCGACCGTGAGTTCGATAAGTACTTTTGGTCCATAACCCTAATATGCGTTTCTTGCAAACAAATAACATCAATCTTAAATTGTTTTAAATATTGAAAAACTTTCTTTCTCTTCTGTGGTGAGTTTAATCCATTAACATTCCAAGTTAGAAATTTAGTCGCCATTCTTGGCGTCCCGAAGCTTTTGGAGCACGTCTGCAATGACCCCTGTGACTTCTTTGGGCCGCGCCCCTCCCACAGCTTCACTTTGTACGCTTTGGAGGTTCCATAACTTTCTGCTGGTCTTGCTCTTGCTCTTGTCTCGCTCGTCTTAAGGCGGCACGCGTCATCCTCTGCTCTCCAGCAGCAGCCGATGAAACTGTAACTTGATCCCCTCCAGCACCATTCTCCTCTGTCTGTCTACCTTCAGCATCTTGAGGCTTTCCCTCGCCATATCCCTTTGCAGCTTCCAGAAGTGATAGGGGGGTTGCTTTTAACACATTGCTGTAAAAATCACGTGCCTGAGTCATAGTAGCCAGACGATGTCTTTTACCTTCGTGCATCACCACCATTCCGACTGGAATCTCCCATCTAAACTTGATATCACATTTCTTAAGTTCCTGTGCAAGGAATGCAAAATCTTTCCTTCTTCTTAAAATCTTTGGAGGAATCTCTTTTAGAACCAGGACTTCTTGCTCAGCAACCACAAATTTAGTATCGTAAGCAGCTTGAATAACTTCATCTCTAATTGCTCTCTTTGTAAAGTAAACCACCACATCTCTAGGTAGCTTCCTCTGTCTTGCAATCCATGAATTTACACGAAAGATTTTATCCATACTTCCCTCAATTTCAGATGCTGGTTGGCCCAATACCGCTTCCAAAGCCTCAGAGATCAGCTGCTTTAAATCTTCTTTAGGATTCTCTTTTAAGCCCCTGATTCTAATAGCATACTGCATCTGATGGTACTGGACAAGACTCAATTCTCCGTCCATTTTGTCCCTTATATTTTCATTCTCTAATACCTTTACTTCCAATATAGAATTCTTTTGACTAAGATCCTCCACTTTTTCATCCAAACGTTGCACACATTCAGCCACTCTTTCAATTGTAGACAAAATGTCTACCCTCATTGCACTAAACTTCTCTTCCATCTTCTCCTCCAATTTCTCCAATTTCTCCTCCAGCTTTTCCTCCAGCTTTTCCATCTTTTCATCCATCATATCTGACATTAATTGTGAATGCTTTTCAAAGGCATCTTGTAAATCCTTAAGCGTCAATGCTGGAGGAGGTGCAGGAGGAAGCAAAGCTTGCAACGAAGTCTGTTGCACCGGGGAAGCCCCCGCACTCCAAAGAGCTTTAGAAGTTTTAGCCGCCATCTTTCCCCACTTTCACTTGTTGCGCACTTTCACTTTAAAGCTATAAAATCCATTGAGCTAGAGAGTAAAGATAAAAGTCCACTTCACCTTGACCTCCTGTACCGCTCTGCCTGCACCTTGATACTCAAGAGTCTTTCCTTCTGGCAGGGGTGGTTGCTAATGCCTGGCTCTGCTCCAAAAATCACGCAGCAGAGACGCTGCGCAGCTCGGAGCTAACCCAGGCTTCGGGGGGGCTCGATCCTTCAGCCGCCCAAACCTTCAGCTCAGGCGGCCCTGGAGAGCTCAACCCCTACCTGGGGCCTCACCATTTCCTCTTCTCCCGAGGAGGGGGCTTCAGATCCACCTAAACAGCTGATCGGCACTGTTTTCGATGGAACAAACACAGCTGTGGAGCGGACAGCCCGGAGACGGCTGTCTTCGGCATCGCGTCGCCACCGGAAGTCCAAAGTTGGAATTTATTGATTGAACTTTTTAGTCCTACCCAGTCTGCCGTTACCACCACAGCCACATCCGCCCAATGGGCCCCACCCATCCAATGGGCCACGCCCACCCAGCACCCAACAGTACATAAGTGGGTTTTGTGTTGCAGTTTGGGCACTTGGTCTCTAAAAGGTTCGCCATCGCTGTCTTAGGACTTTGCGAAGGGAACAGTAATACCCACTTTGGCTTACCAGGCATGTGGCCCCAAACTTTATTTTGAATTGATAGAACAGTTAGGCAGACAAGTGTCAGCCTATTGCAACAATGGAAAACAAATGCTTGGATTGATATTCTCATTTTCACAGAAAAGCCAAACTTCAGCTTTTGGTGGAGAAACACTAACTCAAATCAACAAGAAGGGGTTATGAAGTCACTCCAGAGAGCAGGATACAAATCATGTATTTGAAATACAAGAAAGGAGATTATAAGTGACTGTTAGGGGGGGGGGAAACTTTCTAACAGGAGGACAGCCCAACTATGAAACTCCTTCCTCAATAAAGTAGTGGGTTCTCCTTTCTTGGATACATTCAAGCAGAGGCTGAACAGATGCTCTGATTCACATTCCTGCACTGAGTAGGAGGCCTGGGGTTGATGGGCTCAAAAACCTTTTCCAAGTCTTGGATTCCAGGAAATAAAATAAAATAAAATAAAATGGGGTGGGCGCGGTTTCCTGGTGACGTGTCTGGCCCGTGGGTTGGCTGTTTGACACCCCTGCTGTAGAACATGGCTGTTACACCATCTTGTTAACGAGACTCCTGACAATCCTGTCCAGAATAATCCAATATTGTGATATTCTGTTTCAGGATATACTGGGGATTTATCTACAGATCTTCCAAAGTTGGGATGCAAAAATCTGGATGAGTACTAGGGGACAGCCATGAACAACAGCTTTCAATGTTTCTTGCTTAACTTCTAGCATTTGTCCAGATGCTTGCTGTCCATGATGAAAAATGCAGTCAGGTTAATTGATAGTACAATCAATTCTTAGACAAGAATCCAATTCATTGGATTCCCATCCATGGGAAAATTGGATGGAAGGCTTGGAGAGCAAAAGAAGGACTGTTTCTGAAGCCATTGTTCAAAGCCACAGTTACAACTGTGCACTGCTGGAGCCTCAACATTTTTAAATTATTGGGTTGAAATGCTAAACTTTAAATGTGAAATGTATACCATTGCACCCAGACCAGGCATTTTTCTTCCTCTAATGTCTGATTTGTTTTTCTAGCTTTAAATAAAGTAATCACCGAAAATAGGATTTGGGGTTACTGATCAGACCCTATTACCAGCTCTTCTTTCCTTTCCCATCACTCCTAATTCCAATCTCACACACATTTACCAACTCTCTCTCAGTTGTGTTAGCCCCTTCCCTAACTTGGTACTGAGGCAGCATGACAAAGGAGTTTTTGAACTTTTCAGCTGTCATTTAACTAATTTTTAAAACAATTCAGTAGTATCAGATTCAGCTCAATAATGAAAATGTCTACAGACACCACCAAAGAAAACATCAAATTAGACAGAGAAGAATCTAGAAAGAATATCTGTGCTTTGCAACCCTTTTAAGTGAATTTGGAGTGCTGGATTTAATTAATAACACAGCACCAGTTTATTTCCAGAAAAGAGAAACAATGATTTTCTTTTAAATCTATAAAGGTTGCACCAGTCAGGATCACATATCTACTTTCTAATGAAGTAAGCTAAGTTGCCTTAAATTTCATTTAGTCTTTGTCTAATATTTCATTGTTTTGTATCCTAGCTAGAAAACAACTGGAAATTTAAAAGAAAATTAATAGGATTATTTATCCTCTCTCTTCTCAATCATTTGCATAATTAGCAAAATATTTGCTAATATACAAGCAAGCATTCTAGATTTAGTGAACTGGAACATGACATACATTTGAAAGAAACAGACTTTAACAAATCTTCATTTATACAACCAAATAATTAACAAAACTCAGTTTTGCTTGGAATTAAGTTTTGGACATTTAGTATGTAGATCTCTGTGAGATCCACTGGGTTGCTAAAGCAACTCTTTTTTTGCACAAACCTGTATTTTATTCAAGGTTTGCATTTCCCGTTAGCTGCTTTTCAAAGAGCTTCACAAGAAAATCACCAGCCTCTTACCTTGCTTTGGAGCCACTGAACTCACATTTTCCAGCAAAACCATATGTTTCCTTTGGAGTTCCAACATACTTTTAAAAGCCTTAGCAAATAAAGATGTGCCAAACTGATGCAAGTCTTTCCAAAAACAAGAAGTATCTTACGAATAATGGCCTTCCCCAGGCTCAGTTTCGAAGTTGTGCAACTGTCTTTTTTAGCTAAATGAACTCCCACTCTTTGTCTTGGACTGCAGCCAAAGACTCTAATTTAAAGCAACTGTCAACTTTGCTATAAAGCTTTCAGAAGAGGTCCACACAAATAGCAAAAGGGGCAGAAAATCCTCTTGGCTTCCAAACTAAGAAAATTGCAGCATATCAGGAAGTACAATAAATCTCACTGAAGTCCATGAGACTTTTTGTCCTGAGTAGATATATCTTAAATTATATTGCAAATCTAAAAGGATAATATCTTCTAGGCAATAATGCAGTACAATATTTGTGCATATTAATTATTTAAATCAGGGGTCCCCAAACCCCAGGCTGCAGCCCAGTTCAGAACCAGGAAGCAGTAGGCAGCTCCATTTGTATGAGCAGAGTGCATGCGTGCCTGTCACTTGCTGCAAATGGAGTTGTGTCCATGTGCTTGCTCATCCACCATTTGTGCGGAGTCATCACCTATCCCTCCTCTGCTGGTCCACAAAGCCGGAAAGGTTGGAGACCACTGGTTTAAATTGGCGTGTGTGAAAAGAAAACATAAAAGAAGAGAAACTCTTATGTTTCTGACCAAAGGAGCCATTTATGGTAGAAGTGAACTGGGGGGATCAGAACAGAACTTGTGAGTGCAGCTGAGCCAAGGGAAACAAGATTTTGTGGCTTTAAAATTTAATAGTTGTCAGAACCCACCTCTTCCGACTTCTTAAGAAAGCAGCACTCTTGGAGACAGGGTTTTCCAAGGATGATCTTTTACTAAGAAATAGGAGATAGCAGGCATAACAGACAAGATCTTATTTATTTATTTATTTATTTATTTAATTTATATACCGCCCTTCTCTCAAGAGACTCAGGGCGGTTAACAGGGCAATACATAAAAGACAGATACAAAAGTTAAAATTATTAAAACATGATTAAACAATGCCCATAGTACAAATTTAAAATTAAAGTCATAATAACGAACCCACCCCGTCCCATCAGGCCAGGCCCGCTTCCTTAAAGAGATGGGTTTTAAGGTCGCGCCGGAAGGAGCGGAGGTCGGGCGCCATCCGGAGCTCTACCGGAAGATGGTTCCATAAGTCCGGTGCACCCACAGAGAACGCTCTCCCCCTGGGGGCCACCAGTCGGCATTCTTTGACCGGCGGCACCCTGAGGAGGCCCTCTCTGTGGGAGCGTACTGGGCGGAGGGAAGTTGACGCCGGCTGCAGGTGCTCCCCAAGGTATTCTGGACCCATGCCATGGAGGGCTTTGTAGGTCATTACCAACACCTTGAACCTCACCCGGAAGACAACTGGCAACCAATGCAGCTCGCGGAGCAAAGGTGTAACACGGGAGTATCGGGAGACCCCCGACACAACTCTCGCGGCTGCATTCTGTGCCAGCTGGAGCCTCCGAGTGGTCTTCAAGGGTAGCCCCATGTAGAGAGCGTTGCAGTAATCAAGACGAGAGGTCACGAGCGCATGAGTGACCGTGCGCAAGGCATCCCGGTCTAGATAGGGCCGCAACTGGTGCACCAGGCGAACCTGGGCGAATGCCCCCCTAGTTACAGCTACAATATGGTCTTCTAAAGAGAGCTGTGAATCTAGGAGGACTCCCAAGTTGCGAGCCCTATCTACAGGAGGTAATGACTCACCCCCCATAATGAGGGGTGGGATATCCTGAATATCCCGGGATGCCGGTACGCACAGCCACTCCGTCTTGTCAGGGTTGAGACGAAGCCTGTTCCTCCCCATCCAGACCCGGACCGCCTCCAGGCACCGGGACATCACATCGAGGGCATCACTGGGGTGGTTTGGGGTTGAAATGAAAAGTTGGGTATCATCAGCATACTGATGATACCCAACTCCAAAACCACGAATGATCTCACCCAGCGGTTTCATGTAGATGTTGAACAGAAGGGGCGAGAGGACCGACCCCTGAGGGACTCCACAAGCGAGAGACCTCGAGGTCGACCTCTGCCCCCCCGTCAACACCGACTGTGAATGTCCCAGGAGATAGGAGGAGAACCACTGAAGAACCGTGCCTCCCACTCCCAATCCCCTGAGACGCCGCAGCAAGATACCATGGTCGATGGTATCAAAAGCCGCTGAGAGGTCTAATAGGACTAGAACAGAGGAGTATCCTCTGTCCCGAGCCCTCCAGAGATCATTCACCAGCGCGACCAATGCCGTCTCCGTGCTGTACCCAGGCCTGAAGCCCGATTGGTACGGGTCTAGATAATCCGCTTCATCCAGGACCAGAGGGAGCTGGTGCGCCACCACACTCTCAACAACCTTCGCAAGGAAGCGAAGGTTGGAGACCGGACGAAAGTTATTCAAAACAGCCGGATCCAAGGTAGGCTTCTTGAGGAGAGGTCTCACCACCGCCTCTTTCAAGGCGGCGGGAAAACTACCCTCACTCAAAGAAGCAGCTATAACCGCCTGGAACCAGCCTCGTGTCCCCTCCCGGGCTGCATAAACCAGCCAGGAAGGGCACGGGTCCAATAAACATGTGGTGGAGCTCAGCCTCCCCATGATCCTGTCCACTTCCTCCGGAGTCACAGGATCGAACTCCTCCCAGATGACATCGACAAGATCGCTCGTGTCCTGATCATCCGATACTGCCCAGTCGGAGTCCAAACCGGTCCGAATCTGAGCGATTTTGTCCGACAGATGTTGACTAAATTCCTCGGCACGCCCCTGCAAGGGATCCCCACTAACCTCCTGGTTGTGGAGGGAGCGGGTCACCCTAAACAGGGTGGCCGGGTGATTATCTGCGGACGCGATGAGGGCAGCGAAATAGTTAGATCTCGCTACCCTCATCGCAGCGAGATAAGACCTAATATGGGTTCTTAGTCGCAATCGGTCGGATTCAGATCGGGTGGACCTCCAGACGCTCTCTAGGCCCCGTCTCTGACGCTTCATCTCCCGGAGCTCCGCGGAAAACCATGGAGCCCATTGGGATCTGCGCCGGGTCAGGGGCCGCAAGGGTACAACTCGGTCAAGTGCCTCTGTGGCCGTCCTTTCCCAGGCCTCCACTAAGGCATCCGCCGAGCTGTGAGCTGGGGAGGCAGGTGGGGCCCCCAGCGCTGCCTGAAACCTCTCAGGGTCCATTAAGTGCCTGGGGCGGAACCATCTAGTTGGCTCAACAACCCCACGGTGGGGAGTGGCAAAACAGAAGACCAGCCGCAGGAGATGATGATCGGTCCATGACAGGGGCATAACAATTGGGGAGCCCCCACCAAGATCATCTAACCACCGACCAGATAAGAAAACCAAGTCAAGGGTGTGGCCTCCCTCATGGGTTGGTCCATGAATTACCTGCGTCAGGTCCATGGCCGTCATGGAAGCCATGAACTCCCGAGCTAACTCAGATGCTCCTCCCAGGGATGGTAGATTGAAGTCTCCCAAAACCATTAGTTTAGGAAACTCAATCACCAGCCCTGAGAGGATGCATTCCCTTACATCTTGATAATTTTAAAGTGCCCCCAAACAAACTCATCCCACATTCATTTGGTCAGTTCCAGATCAGCCAATCTCCAGATGGTAAGCCCATCGTGGGAGAGGAAAGATAACAATCTGTTGGCAGCACGATCATTTCCACAGCTCTTCACACTTCCTTCAAAGAAACAAACCAGATCCTGGAGGGTCATAATTCTTGCCCCCACCCCTTTTCTAGTTACCCGGTAAGTTCAAAGGGAATGCCTAGTAAGAAAGCAATTGGTTACATTGTAATGGATAACAGACAGGTGGAATAAACAAAAGGTTACATTTAATGAAGGAAGTGAAAGCAATAAAGCCCCATGCTTGTTCCCTTTCCCCCCTGGGAATGGCAGAATCCAGGGGAAGATGAGATTTGGTTTTTGCACAGAGGAGATAGTTAGAAATGAAATATAAATGGATTCTTACATCCTGCCCCCCTTAAAAATAGAAGAGCTCCACCTGTAGAAGAAACAAAAATATATATGTTAGTCTGGTTTGTTGGGATATTCTGTATGAAACTTCAGTGCTTCAGTGCTCTGATGTGACGTTTATGGACCCACTCGTTTTCTGCGGAGGGAAGGTGTTTCCAAGCTTCTAGGTATTGAATTGCTCCATGATACTTTCTAGAATCTAGGATTTGTTTTACTTTGAAGTTTTGTTCTCCTTCAACCATGATTGTTGTTGTTGGTGGTGAGGTTTTTGGCCATAAGGGTGACTGTTGTTCCCTTTTCAGCAAGCTGCAGTGAAAAATTGGGTGTATTTGCCTATACGACTAGCACGCATGTGCGGGGGAACCTTTACCTTTTAATTCTACTGTTACTGGGTTTATGATTCTTTTAATTGGAAAAGGTTCTATATATTTTGGTCCAAGTTTTTTTATTTTTTATTTATAAGTTTTTTATTTATAAGTTTTAAAATACATTTTTAGAACATATACCCCATCTCCCCCACCCCCCCTCCCCTTCCCGCCCTTCCCAACACACACCCCCAATTTCCCAGAGCTGAATACAGGGTATTACATCATACAATCTTACTCTAAAATAATCTAATTACTATAATTACTCTTTAAATCCTATCGCACTTTAACTCTCCTTAGCCATAGAAAAGATAAATAATATATCCTCTAATTATAGTAACTAATAGCTATTCATATGTTAAATGATACTTTATAGTCCCATATTTGTTCTGAATATAATCAATCCATCTTCTCCATTCCACTATATATCTTTGTTGCGAGTGATCTTTCACATATGCTGAGATTTTGGCCATTTCTGCCAGGTTCAAAACTTTCAAAGTCCATTCTTCTATAGTAGGCAGATCCTCCTTCTTCCAGTATTGCGCTACCAAAAGTCTTGCAGCTGTTATTAAGTTCAGCATCAATTTAGTTTCTATAGCAGTACAGTCAGTGATAATACCCAACAAAAACAATTGTGTTGAAAATCTTATCTTTTTCTTAAAGATCTTCTGCATATTCCACCAAATTTTGATCCCAAAAGCTTTAACTTTTTTACAAGTCCACCATACATGATAATACGTTGCATCATCACAACCACATCTCCAACATTTTGGTTGACAATTTGGATACATACATGCTAATTTTTTGGGATCTAAATGCCATCTATAAAACATTTTGTAAAACTTCTCCCTTAAGTTTTGCGCCTGTGTAAATTTAACATTCCTAACCCATATTTTCTCCCAAGTATCCATTATTATTGATTCTTGAAAATTCTGGGCCCATTTTATCATACAATCCTTAACCAGTTCCGCTTCTGAGTCAATTTCTATCAATGCATTATATATCCTTCTTATATGCGCTCTACTTTGATCTCTAATTTGCTTTACCAAATTCCCATCTGATATTGAAATGCCAATTTTCTGATCTTCTTTCCATCTGGCCTGTAACTGCCCATACTGAAACCAAGTTTGTACTATTTTTTCTTCTTTTAGAATATTAAAAGACTTCAATTGCCATTCATTCTTTTCCAATCTAAGAATTTTTTTATATGTTATCACATCATGTTTAAATCCCACATTTATATTTTCTATTGCATGTTTAGGTATTGCCCAAATAGGAATTTTATAATTCAACTTGAATCAATATTTTTCCCAACCTCTCAACATGGCAGACCTTAATATATGTGTTTTAAAAACTTTGTCCACTTTTTTGTCATACAATAAATAAGCATGCCAACCATATAACAAATCACACCCTTCAATATCACCCTTCAATCTCCTTTGTCTTAAATTAAACCAATCACTAATTGACGATAATACTGCCACCTCATAATATAATTTAAGATTGGGTCCAAGTTTTTTACAGGGCTGTAGGGATTTTAGGTATTTTGTAGATAAATATACCATTTCTCCTACAGTGAATGTTCGGCTCTCTTTTTGTCTGCTTGTGCTTTGTATGCTTGCCTAGCTTCATCTAAAGGTTTCCTAACAATTGACCAGGTGTTTTGCAATTGTGCAATCCATTCCTTCAGGGATGGGATTTCCGGTTCATTTGGGATTAGTTCTGGCATAGGGTTGAAACTTTGACTGCTGGCTATTTGAAAAGGAGTGTAGCCTGTGCTGGAGTGGACTGCATTATTGTAAGCAATTTCTGCGAAGGGGAGTAGGTCCATCCAATTTGTTTGCTGGAACTTAATAAAGCATCTTAAGTATTGCTCAAGTACTGAGTTTGA
Organism: Vipera ursinii; assembly: GCF_947247035.1. Classification (NCBI taxonomy): domain Eukaryota; kingdom Metazoa; phylum Chordata; class Lepidosauria; order Squamata; family Viperidae; genus Vipera; species Vipera ursinii. The sequence goes on along the minus strand of NC_139521.1, from coordinate 21,026,648 downwards.
GCCTTCTGATTGGCCGTTCCCCTGAGGATGGTGACTAGATGACAGTCCCTGAGTGGTTCCTAAGAGGGAAAAAAATTCCTTCCAAACTTTTGACGTAAATTGCACTCCCCTATCATATATAGCCCCATGCAGTCTATAAATGTGCTACACAAATAGTTTCGCTAAGGTTTTTGTGTGGGAATTTTGCAGCAAGGGATAAAATGCACTTGTTTGGAAAACAAATCCATAACTCCCCAGATGACAGTGTTCCCGTTGCTTTCTGGTAATTCAACTATAAAATCCATGGCTATTTCTTTCCAGGGGGCTGAGGGGGTTGCCACTGGTTGTAACAGTCTGGGCGACTTCCCTTGCAACCTCTTAGCCATTGAGCATGTTGCTCTCACCACCACATTGCTTGCGTCTGCCTGTATTACGAAAGGCCTATCTGGCACCGGGTGCTTCAGTACGGGTTCAGCAGAAAAAAGTCTCTTTAGCTTCTCGAATGCCGCTTGACATTCCATTGTGCACTTCAGAGGCTGGCTGGGTTTCACTGCCCCCCCACTTTTAACAAGTTTGTGAGGGGCAGAGCTATTTCGGCGAACGAAGGGATGAATTGGCGGTAGAAGTTTGTGAAACCCAGGAAACTTTGTAATTGCTTCCTTGTGTGAGGTGGTGCCCATTCTAATACTGTCCTGACTTTCTCAGGGTCCATTTTGATCCCCTGCATGGATATGCGATACCCCAGGTAGTCTATTCTTTCCTGATGGAATTCGCATTTTGATAAGTTGGCATATAGGTGGGCAGCCCGCAATATTTTTAAAACCACTCTGACTAGGTTAATATGCTCCTTTTTGTTCTCGGTGAAGATAAAGATGTCATCTAAGTAAACCAGGAACCCCTTAAATAGGTGGTCTCTTAGCGCTTCATTGATTAATTGCATAAAAACTGTGGGGACCCCTTGCAGTCCAAACGGCAAAATTTTGAACTGGTAGCAACCCATGGGATGATTGAATGCAGTCTTCCATTCATCCCCTTCCTTGATCCTAACGCGGTAGTATGCTTCTCTTAGGTCTACTTGGTAAAAATCCTTCCTTTCAATAGGTGGGATAACATGTCCTTCATGAGGACTAGGGGATACAGATTACTTTCACTAATTGCATTCACGGCACAGTAATCCACTTCCATTGGATCATTCCAATAGAGAACATAGTAACAGATTGGATGGGAGAGTTAACTTCACTCCTTCTGGATCACAGCACTGCTGGCTAAGTCAGAATAGAATAGAATAGAATAGAATAGAATAGAATAGAATAGAATAGAATAGAATAGAATAGAATAGAATAGAATAGAATAGAATAGAATAGAATAGAATAGAATAGAATAGAATAGAATAGAGCTGAAAGGGACCTTGGAGGCCTTCTAGTCCAGCCCTTTGCTGAAGCAGGAGGTCCTATACCATCTCAGACAGGTGAATGTCTAGTCTCTTCTTAAAAATCTCCAGTGATGGAGTGCCCACGATTTCTGGGGATAAGCTGTTCCACTGGTTGATTGTCCTCACTGTCAGGAAGTTTCTCCTTCATTCCAGGTTGCTTCTCACTTTGGTCAGTTTCCAATCATTCTTTCTTGTCCTTCCCTCTGGTGTTTTGGTGAACAACCTGGCCCTGTCTGCCTTGTGGCAGCCCCTCAGATACTGGAATACTGCTATCATGTCTCCCCTATTTCTTCTTTTCTTTAGACAAGCCAAACCCAAGTCCTGCAGCTGTTCTTCATATGTTTCAGTCTCCAGGCCTTTGATCATCTTCGTTGCTCTTCTCTGAATTTTTTCCAAACTCTCAACATCTTTTTTATGATATGGTGACCAAAATTGACTGCAGTATTCCAGGTGTGGTCTTACTAGGGTTTTATAAAGCGGTTCTAATGATCTTGATTCTATGCTTCTGTTTATAAAACCGAGGATTGTATTAGTTTTTTTGATTGCTGCTGCACACTGCTGGCTCATAGTCAAGTGAACGTCCACTAGGGCTCCAAGATCCCTCTCATAGTTACTGTTTTTAAGCCAGGTCTCGCCCAATCTGTATTTGTACCTTTCATTTTCCTGCCTAAATGTAAGACTTTGCTTTTCTCCACATTGAAACTCATTTTGTTGGATAGGGACCATTGTTCAAGTTTGTCAAGATCTTTTTGGATCCTGAGTGTTTCTTCTGGGGTGTTGGCTACTCCTGTCAGTTTGGTGTCATCTGCAAATTTGATGAGTTCCCCTTCCATTCCTTCATTTAAGTCATTTATGAAGATATTGAAGAATACTGGGCCTAAGACGGAACCTTGTGGTTCCCCACTGCTTACTTTTCTCCATGTGGATGTAGTGTCATTGAGGACTACTCGTTGAGTACAGTTTGTCAGCCAGCTACAGATCCAGCTGGTGGTGATATTGTTTATTCCATGTTTTCCTAGCTTACCAAGGAGCAGGTTGTGGTCTACTTTGTCAAATGCCTTACTGAAATCTAAGTATGCTATGTCCACTGCGTTTTGCTGGTCTACTGGTTTAGTCACTTTTTCAAATGAGATAAGATTGATTTGGCGTGATCTGTTTTTAACAAACCAGTGCTGGTTACTTGTTATGACTTTGTTTACTTCGACTTGTTCGCAGATCTGTTTTTTGACTATCTTTTCTAGGATCTTTGCAGGTATTGATATTAAACTGATTGGTCTGTAGTTTCCTGGGTTGTTTTTTTTTCCTTCTTGAAGATGGGGACTACACCAGCCCTTTTCCCAATCCTCAGGTTCTTCCCCAGTGCTCCAGGATTTATGAAAGATGTGGAGCAATGGTTCTGAGATAATATCTGCCAGCTCTTTCAGAACTCTGGGACGTAATCTGTTGGGTCCCGGTGATTTAAATCCATCAAGGTTGGATAGGTGTTCTTTTACCATTTTCTTGCTTATGTTAATTTTTGTTTCTAGTATATCTTTTACAGTGGTTTTTTGGTAGTTTCTTTTTGTGTGAAGAATGATGCAAAGTATGAGTTAAGCAGCTCTGCTTTCTCCCTGTTGCCAGTAATTTCCTTGCCATCTTCTGTCTTTAGTGGGCCTACAGTTCCCTTGACTGTTTTCCTGTTGTTAATATGTTGGAAGAAACTTTTTTTATTGTCCTTGATTACTGTTGCAAGTCCTTGTTCGTTCTGAGACTTTGCTTTCCTGACTTCACCTTTGCATGTTCTGGTGTCTGCTGACAATCAGCCTTAGTTATGTGCCCCTCTTTCCAATTTTTGTATTTGTCCTTTTTATCTTTCAATTTTGTCAGAGAGATCTTTGTGCAGCCATGCTGATTTCTTCTTGGATTTCTTGTTTTTCTTTCTCAATGGTATTGTGCTGAATAGAATACAGCTGGAAGGGATCTTGGAGGTCTTCTAGTCCAGCCCCCTGCTTGAGCAGGAGAACCTATATTGTCTCAGACAGGTGGATGTCCAGTCTCTTCTTAAAAATCTCCAGTGATGGAACACCCATGATTTCTGAGGGTAACCTGTTCCACTGGTTGATTGTCCTCACTGTCAGGAAATTTCTCCTTAATTCCAGGTTGCTTCTCTTTTTGGTCAGTTTCAAACTCTTGTTTCTCGTCCTTCCATCAAATGCTTTGGTGAACAACCTGGCCCCCTCTGACTTGTGGCAGCCCCTCAGATATTGGAATACTGCTATCATGTCTCCCCTATTTCTTCTTTTCTTTATACAAGCCAAACCCAAGTCCTGCAGTTGTTCTTCATATGTTAAAACATATGAAGAACAGCTGCAGGACTTGAGTTTGGCTTGTCTAAAGAAAAGTCTCCAGGCCCCTGATCATCTTAGTTGCTCTTCTTTGAATTTTTTCTAAACTCTCAAGATCTTTTTTGTGGTATGGTGATGAAAATTGGCTGCAGTATTACAGCTGTGGTCTTACCAGGGCTTTATTAAATGGTAATAATACTTCTCATGATCTTGATTCCATGCCTGTTTATACAACCCAGGATTTTCTTTTTTGGTTGCTGCTGCACACTGTTGGCTCATAGTCAAGTGAGCGTCCACTAGGACTCCATGGTCCCTCTCACAGTTACTGTTTTTGAGCCAGGCCTCACCCAATCTGTATTTGTGCCTTTGTTTTTTCCAGCCTAAATGTAAGTCTTTGCTTTTCTCCCCATTGGAACTCATTTTGTTGGATAGGGCCCATTGTTCAAGTTTGTCAAGATCTTTTTGGATCCTGTGTTTGTCTTCTGGAGTGTTGGTTACTCCTGCTAGTTTGGTGTCATCTGAGAATTTGATGTGCCCCCCTTCTATTCTCTCATCTAAGTCATTTATGAAGATATTGAAGATTACTGGGCCTAGGATGGAACCTTGTGGTACCCACTGGTTACTTCTCTCCATGTGGATGTAGTGCCTTTGAGGACTACTCGTTAAGTACGGTTTGTTAGCCTGTTACAGATCCATCTGGTAGTGATGTCTATCCCACCTTTTCTTAGTTTACCAAGGAGTAAGTTGTGTTCTACCTTGTCAAATGCCTTACTGAAGTTCACTGTGTAATGGTGCTCTACTAGTTTAGTCACTTTACTGAAGAATGAGATTAGATTGGGACTTTCGGGTGGGCTTCAGTGGCAAGGACGGTCGGATTCGACCGCCGGTCCTTCGATCCTGTTGAAGCGGCGGAATAAAAGTGCAGAGGCATTGTTTGTTCAGCAATCTGGAGTGCAGTCTTTGAAGTTACCTCCCAAAGCTGCTGCATTGACTTTAAACGATTTACAATATGCTCTAAATGATGCCTTAAAAATTCACTCTGAAAAAATATTTGAGAAGGTGGCAGAATTTATTGGAAAGGAGAGCAAGAAAATAAGGGAGGATACTTTGATGGCACTTCAAGTGTTTTCAGGCTGTATTGAGAATCTGGATGAATGCGTGGAAGAAGTGGGAAAAAAATAATCTGATGCTGGAGGCTAAAATGGGTGAAGTGGAGAATAAAATGGAAAAACTTGAAGATGAAATGATGATGATGCAATAATAGAGATATGGAATTCGCCTTGAGGATCAGAGGTTTGAAAGAAAATCCACAGGAGAATCTGAAAGAGACGTTGGTGGATGCCCTGGTGCCTATTTTGGGGTTTCAACTTGAGGATTTTTTGGGGAAGATAGATAAAGTATTTCGTGTTAATTCTTGGATTGCTAAACAAAGGAAATTGCCAAGGGATGTGGTTGTGTATTTTACAAAGAGAAAGATTAGAAATGAGATTATTCAAATCTCTTATAACAAAACACTTAAAGTGGCTAATCAGGAGGTTTTGATTCTGAAAGAGACTCCTCCAAGAATTTTGAGAAAAAGGAAAGATTTTTTTCCCCTGACAATGAATTAAAGAAACAACAGCTTCGGTTCAGGTGGGAGATACCATTGGGGATTGTGGTGAATTATTCTGGAGAAAGATATTGTCTTAATACAGTAGGGAAGGCACGTGATTTTTATTCTAATGTATTTTTTTAATAAATGAATCTTTATTTACATTTCATGTTAAAAACACACCATACACCAACACAGACAAAAAAAACATTTACAATATACAAAAAATGAAGAAATAAAAAAATTGAAAACCATTTCAAAAATTTCACATAATATCTACTTCTAAACTAGCAATTATATTCCACTCATTAAGTCTCTTATAACTATTCAACTCCAAAGCTTATTCATTAACAAAGACTATATCACTTCATTTTTGACCAACCTCCAAGCCACCCTCATTTCTTTAATCTTTTATCCATCCAAATATACCATTTATTCCATGATAGAAATGCTGGTGTCTCTCTTTACCCTTCAACTTCTTGGTCAATGTGTCTGCTTCTGCACAATCAAGTATTCTCCTAATTATAACTTCATCCAGCGGGGTATGATTTGCCTTCCAAAATTGAGCATACCCCATCCTTGCCGCCGTTAAGATATGTAAAACCAAATACCATATTTCCTTTGTAATATTTCCAGGCCTGGAGCCAAGCAGATACGTCTCTGGTTTAAGATCAACTAAACACCCTGTGATTTCCTCTATCCATTTTTGGATCCTCATCCAATATCTAACCACTTCTGGACATGTCCACCATAAGTGATAGTATGTGCCAATCCCTTTACCACACTTCCAACAATCGGCCGACAATCCGGGGAACATTTTGGAAAGTCTAGCCAGAGGGAGATGCCATCTATAAAGCATTTTGTATATGTTCTCCTTATATGACGTGGAAACCACCAGCCTCATATTAGTCCACCAAATTTCTTCCCATTTCTCAAGTGGAAGTGCATAACCAAAATTCTTCCCCCAGGCAATCATCGCATCTTTTACCACCTCCTCCCCTACTACCCTAGTTAGCAACAATTTATAGCACTTAGATATCATCCCTTTCTCCGGACCCAGCAGAATCTTACCTAATTCCTGCAGATTCAGATAAATACCCCTTCCTTCCTTATCCTTCTTATACCTTGACTGGATCTGCAGGTAGGCCCACCACTCCAATTGAAACCCTTGCTGAGCCAGATCTTGTCGTGTTTTGAGTTCTCCCCTGCTATCTAAAAGTTCTTTATAAGTTGGTCTTCTTCCCTTCTTGAGTAGGGTCGGATGGGTCAAGGCTTCCAAAGTTGATAACCAACACGGAATTTGCGCATAGTACGTAGCCCTTATCTTATCCCAATTCTGAATCAGTATATCCCTTATGTAGCGGCGAGTAAACTGTTTGCTTGGAGGAGTACCTTCCCGCCAAAGAGCTGCATGCCATCTCTGCAGCAAATCAAATCCTTCCAAACTCAACAATCGATTATTCCTTAGACTTATCCATTCCTTGCCCCAAACTAAGAGGGCAGCCTGATAGTAAAGTTCCCAGTTCGGTAGGCCAAGCCCCCTCTTTCCTTAATTTCTTGCATCATTTTTTCCCCAATCCTGGGCCATTTCCCCTGCCAAACAAATCTAGAAACTACCCCCTCTAACTCTTTTAAAAATTTCAGCGAAAGTTTAACTGGTGCTGTCTGAAAAAGAAAATTCCATTTCAGCAAAACATAAGATTTCACCGTGGCTACCCTTCCTAATAATGACAACTGTATCCTACCCCATTTTCCCAGGTCCATTTTTGTTTGTATCAGTAATTTAGAATAATTATCCTCCCTAATACTTGAACATCTTCCGGTCAACCAGATTCCTAAATATTTCACCTTCTTCACGATTTTAAAACCTGTAGTGTCCTCTAACATCTGTTTACTTCTGTTTGAAAGATTTTTCGTCAATATATTTGTCTTATCTTTATTTACTTTCAGACCAGCCACATTTCCAAATTCCTCAATCCTTTTTAGTAATGCCGTGCTAGATTCCAGAGGGTTTTCCAAAACGAAGACCATATCATCTGCAAATGCCTGCAGTTTATAAATTTGGTCTCTTATCTGAAGCCCAGTAATCTCCTCATCTTTCCTTATTATTCTCAGTAGGGGTTCTAAGGTTAAGATAAATAAAAGTGGGGAGAGTGGACAACCCTGCCTAGTGCCCTTACAGATTTCAAATTTGTCAGTTAAATTCCCATTTATCAACAATCTCGCTTCCTGCTTAGTATAGATTGCTTTAATCATATTACAGAATTTAGCCCCAAACTCCATATGTTCCAACTGACACATCAGGAAATCCCAATTAACCCTATCAAATGCTTTTAGAGCATCGATAAATATTAAAGCTAATTGTTTATCTGGTCGGCTTTCATAATACTCCAGAACATTTAATATAATTCTGAGATTATCTTTTATTTGTCTAGTGGGAAGGAACCCATTCTGGTCTGTATGTATGAATTGGTTTAAGTAAATTATTAATCTATCTGCAATTATTGTTTCAAATATTTTATAGTCTGAATTAAGAAGGGATATTGGCCTATAATTTTTAATATGTTTCGAAGGGAAGTCATCCTTAGGAATCAAACTAATATTTGCCTCCAACCAAGTTTGCGGGACTATAGCCTCATCCAAAATTTCATTAAATAGATCTTTCATATGTTTTCCCAACACTTCCACTAATACCTTATACAATTCTGCAGGAATTCCGTCAGTGCCTGGGTTTTTTTGACATTTTTGTTGTCTGACCGCTTTTTCAATTTCTGCTATTGTTATCTCCTGATCTAAGGCCTCTTTCTCATTGGGAAATAACTTAGGAAGGTCTGACTCTGTCAGGTATTGTTTAATCCTCTCCTCAGGAACCTTTTCTTCCTGATATAATTCTGTAAAAAACTCAATCGCTATCTTTTCTATCCCTTGTTTATCCCCTATCAGTGTCACTCTCTTATCCTCTAACTGCTAAATTCTTCTACTTTCCTTCTCTTTCCTTATTCTATAGCTAATCCATCTCCCTGGTTTATTGGCATATTCAAAATAGTTCTGCCTCGCCACCCTAATTTGACGTGCTATTTTCTCTTGGACAACAAGGTTGAGTTTATGCCTCCAAAAATCCACCTGCTCCTTCCCGTACACTTTCTGTGGGTTTACTTGGAGAGCCTTCTCTGCCTTAGTAAGCTGCTCAACAATTTCCCTCCTACTTTCCTCCTCCTTCCTACGTTTAACTGCCATCTGTTTTATTATCAAGCCTCTCAAATAAGCTTTAGCCGTATCCCAAACTATTCGTAGGGGCATCCCTTCCATCCTATTTTCTAAAAAAAACACAGATTCATCTCTTGTTTAATTTTTTGTACAAAAACCATATCCTTCAGGGTCTCCAGGCTCATCATTCATCTACTCCTCACTCTACTCCCCCTTATCAATCTAATAGCCACCGGGTTGTGCTCTGCCCATTCGTTTGTCAAAATCATGGCATCTTTTGCATAAGGTATCAGCCCATCCGACAACCATACCATATTCAACCTAGACCATGAGTTATGCCTGGGGGAGTAGTAGGTATAACGTTGAGAGGCTGGGTTAATCACACGCCATATATCCCTAAGGCCAAATTCTTCACACATATCCCTAATACTTTGGGTAAGACCCTCCTATCTTTCCCTTTTTTCTTCTTCAAATCAACCCTCCCTGTTTTGTAATCCTTAGCCCTATCTACCACCGCATTAAAGTCCCCCAAGAGACACATCTGCTCATACTCCAGATCTAATATTTTCCGATATATTTTCTGGAAAAAGTCTCCCTGATTGTTATTAGATGCATATATGCCTACCAGTAACACTTTGCTTCCCACCATTTCTATCTCCAGCATCAGGCTTCTCCCCTCCGGGTCCACCCATAATTCTTTAGGACATAAGTACTCCTTAACATACATTGCTACACCTTTCTTTTTCTCCTCAGCAGATGCTACAAATAATTTCCCTAGTTTAGAGTAACTCAACAAATTAATTTGGCTTTTCTTAATATGAGTTTCCTGAAGGCATAATACATCAGCTCCACATTTCCTTAATCTGGTTAAGATATTTTTTCTCTTAACAGGAGCACTGAGACCATTAACATTGAGTGTCAAAAAATTCACCCCTTGACACATCCTTACTTACGTGGGGCCTTAGATTTGGTAGTCTGTCTAGTTACCCTCTTATATTCTTCTCCCTTTCCCTCTCCACCCCCCTTCCCCCCCTCCCCCCTCCGCTCCCCCCAGATTCCTCTCCTCCCTCTGACTTCTACTCTCCACTTCTCCATCACTCTCCTGGTCACTAGTCCCACAAAAAGTTTTATAGAAATCTTGTGCGTTGCGTAGACTCTCAATCTTTATCTTTCGGTCTTCCCACATCACCAGGAGCCCCTCTGGAAGCAGCCATTTATATGTCACACCTTTTTTCCTCAGTTGCGAAGTAACAAATTGATAGCGTTGACGTTGCTCTCGGACCCTTCTTGACAGTTGCTTATGAATTGTAACCGGATGACCTTTATACTGAATTAGTTGATCTCTAGCTCTATGGAGCACTTCATCTCTAAGCGCCTTTTTGGTAAACCTAACATGCACTTCCCTAGGGAGGCTGTATCGCCTGGCATAATTGGTATAAACTCGAAAAGCCTCATCAATATCGCACCGAACCTCTTTTTTCTCTTTCCCCTCCAGGTCTGCAATCATTTCTCCTACCACTTCTTTCAGCTGTTCTTCTCTGTCTTCCATAACATTTTGGAAGCGCAAAAAAAAGGCCGCTTTCTCCATCTCCAGGTACACCATATCATCTTCCAGCTTCTTGGATGCTTGCGTGCACCTGTGCTCCCATTTCTCCATCCGCTTCTCCATATTCTTAGAGTCTTTTTCTACTGTTTTAATTCGCTCTTCATGCGTATCCAGAGTCACCTGGACTGCACCCAATTTTCCTTTAATTTCCTTCATCTCCTCTCTCATGTCCCCCAACTCAGCCTTCAAACTGTCAAAATTCCTCTCAATTATGTCCTGCATATTTTGTAACATTGTATAAATCCCTTGAATTGTAGCAGATTTTTCTGTCGCTGGTAGGTTCTCCATCGACTTCCTAGCCCCTGGTGGCATCGTAACTGGAGAGGCCGCTGTTGTCAAGGTAGGGGCCTTCCTTAAGGTTTTAGTTGATGTTGTCGTTAAAGACATTTCAGTTTGTCCCAGGAGGTTTCTCCACACTACTGTACACCACAGGTTGACTCCTTCCCAGAAACTTTATCACAAACCCCATACTTCCTTCTAATAATTTCACTTCCGCTCTTTAGGTAGAAAAAAAAGAAAGAAGGAGTCACATCAATATCCGTCAATTTCTATAAGTCCGCAAAGCAATACACTAACTTTTTCAGGGAAGAGAAAGCTTCCACCAATCATGTCATATTTGTAGACAAGTCCATTTAAGCCTCTAATCAGCATTCACGGCAGCAAAAGACAAGAGGGGTAACAAAAAAGAAAAAAAAGAAAAAAGAAAAGAAGAAAAGAAACATATTTGTTGCCAAAACCACCTCCAATAACTGGCTGCCACTCCTTTCACTTCTGCTTAGCACCCCGCCGGCGCGCTCGCTCAGAAAGTCTTTGAACTCACTTCCACTCTTTCTCACTTCCCTGCTTTTTCTCAAACTGCTGAGTCATTGGCTTCGGGGCTGCCAAACTGTGGCCCTCTTTCAAGCCTCCGGATCCTCGGGGTGCTTTCCTTTTTCCAGCGAGGTGATTGCATCACACCTCGCCTCCAAAGATGCCCCCTCCGCTTCTCCCAGCCTCTCCAGGGCTGGAAACGGCAGAATATCGCCGCAGGAGGCCTGAAAAACAACAAGAGGCTCGGCTGTCTATTGCCTCTCCTCCCAAGGCAGTGCCATCTTGGACTCCAGCTTAAAAAACAAACAAACTATATTCTAATGTATTGAAAGCAGGCTTACCGTCATCCTCAGAAGTCAAAAAAGGAAAGGAAGAAGGAGAGCAACAGTTACAAGAAATAGTTTCGAAAGCTGTGCAATCCTTGGTTTTATTTAAAGATCTTAAGATTCAAAGAATGACACGGGCTGCATTCAGATTTAAGGAATAATAATAATAATAACAGTAGAGATTAATGGAGGACTTTGATAGAAATAAGATTTAGAAATGGAACTTGTTAAAGATTGTAGAATAATCAAGATCTAATAATGGTGGATATTTGGGGATGGTATTTACAGTAGATCTTAAAAATTAGTATGTATATATTTAAATTGTTACTCTAAATGTTGAAGATATGGTTGTGATGATGCAATGTATTATTATGTATGGTTGAATTGTAAAAGATTACAATTTTAAAAGTTAAAGTAATTTAGTGGAATATGTAAGATCTTTAAGATATTGGAACAAGGTTGGTTTGTTTATTATAGAAGAATGGATTTTGAAAGTTTTGAATCAGATAGAAATGGTAGAATTTGGAATATGTGAAGAATATTTGTAATGGAGATATATTATGATGTTTAAGGAGAGTTAAAGCGTGACTGGATTTAAAGTGTAATTATAGTTAGTATATTTTAGATTAAGATTGTGAAAATAATACCCTGTATTCTGCTTTGGGAAGTCGGGGGGGAGGTAGGGGTGTTGGGTGGGTTAGGGTATGGGTTAGGGGTAGGGGGGATGGGGTTTATGTTAAAAAATGTACTTTAAAACTTTTTAATAAAAAAAAGAATGAGATTAGATTGTTTGGCAATTTTGCTGGTCTGGGCTTTTGAGATCGCATTTTTCAGGGTTTCCCACACTTCTTGTGTTGTTTTCCCCTTTAGGATTTTCATCCATGGGATTTTTCCTATGTTCTCTCTGAGTTTGTTAATGTCGGCTCTTTTGAAGTTTAAGACATTGGTTGGATTGTTTACTATTGCTAGTGTTTGCATTATATTAAATTGCAGTATGATGTGATCACTTTCACCCAAGTTTCTGGCAATTTTGATTCCCTTTATCACTTCTTCTCTATTTGTAAGTATAACTTTAGGTCTAGTTCCCTCCTCCACCTTTTGGGTGACAAAGTTGTCAGCTAGGTTGGTTAGGAATTTGTTTGATCTCACGCTCACTGCAGAGTTTGCCTCCCAGTTGATATCTGGATAGTTGAAGTCTCCCATTACTACTGTGAAATGCTTCCTACATGCATTTGTTAACTGGTTGGCAAAGAGTTCATCAATTTCTTCTGATTGGATGGCCTATAATATACACCTATGGTAATGTCACTTTTTTTCTCTTTTATATTGACCCATATACATTCTCAAGAGATTTGATCTTTGATCATGTTCATTTCTGCAGATATATACTGTTCTCTTACATATAGTGCAACTCCCCCTCATCTTTTTGTAGACCTGTTTCTTTTGAACAATTTGTATCCATCCATCAGTCCATTCTATTCATGTGTTTTGTCCCATCAGGTTTCTGTTATGCCAACTATGTCATTTCCTCCCTCATGTACTATTGCTTCTAGTTCACCCTGTTTGTTCCCCAAACTTTGAGCATTGGTATATAAGCATTTTTTAATTTTTTTTATTTTTTATTGCTTTTATATAAACATATATTTAAACAAAAAAAATACATATAAAAAACAAGACATGACATAAACAATACAATCAACAACAAAAATACAAAAAGAATACTTAACTTCCATTATTCCTAATCTTTCTGATCATTTTCAGGTGACTTCCTCGAATCCCAGCTATCTGCGTTTCTTCGTTAATCCTCATTAGCAATTTCTATTTCATAATTTTAAATCATATTTAATATCTACCTATATTTAATTTCTTATCATTTAACAATCATTATTTCATATTATCCTTAATACTAAACATAAAATTCTAAAACTACAACCTATAAACACCTCCAAGTCCATTTCAAACTAGTTGGTATAGCAATATTTCTTCAAATAATCCTTGAATTTTTTCCAATCTTCTTCCACTGCCTCTTCTCTCTGGTCACGGATTTTCCCTGTCAGTTCAGCGAGTTCCATATAATCCATCATTTTCATCTGCCATTCTTCCACCGTTGGTATTTCTTGTGTCTTCCAATTCTTGGCTATCAAAATTCTCACCGCTGTTGTGGCATACAGAAAGAAAGTAACATCTTTTTTGGGAATTTCTTTTCTGACTATACCCAATAAGAAGGCTTCTGGTTTCTTAATAAATGTATTTTTCAAAACTTTCTTTAATTCATTATAAATCTTTTCCCAGAAGTCTTTTACTATGGGGCAAATCCACCACATGTGGTAAAAGGTTCCTTCTACAGCTTTACATTTCCAGCATTTATTATCATATGTATGATAAATTTTAGCAAGTTTAACCGGTGTTAAATACCACCTATACATCATCTTCATCATATTTTCTTTCAAAACATTACATGCTGTAAACTTAATACCCTTATTCCACATCCTCTCCCAGTCCTCCATCATAATGTTATGCCCCACATCATTAGCCCAATCAATCATCACTGATTTCACTTGTTCATCTTCTGTGTGCCACTCCAGCAATAAATTATACATCTTGGAAAGATTCTTTAATTTTGTATCTGTCAGTAACATTTCCAATTTGGATTTCTCTATTTGAAAACCTCTTTTTTTATCCATTTTATACACTTCATTCATTTGGTAATATTGAAACCAATCATCAACATTATCTTTCAACTTCTCATATGTTTTTATCTTAAATTGGTCTCCTTCGTGTACCAATATATCCTTATATTTCAGCCACTTGGTTTCCATATTTGACCTTTTCTGGGTCTTAGCCTCTAGCGGCAAAATCCACCTGGGTGTTTTTTTTTCCTATAATAATAAACCTTTATTGTCAAAGTACAACATGTGTACATTGAGATTAGCTGAGCCTCCCCCCGTGCTCTCTCCCCCCAACACACAGTGACAACAAACCCTCCATCCCACCACACTATGTGAACCAACTACACCACACACCGGTCTCCCAAGTCAATTCTGCATAAGATTATGTCCCATTTAAAAGCCTAACAGCCCACGGATAAAAGCTATTTTTCAGCCTGTTGGTACGGCTGGCTACATTCCTATATCTCCTACCGGAAGGTAAGAGAGTAAAGAAATACCGTCCAGGGTGTGAGTCATCCCTGAGAATCTTCCTCACTCTTCCAAGGCAACGAGCCCTGGCGATGTCATCCAGTGGTGTCAGGGAACAGTCCATAATGTCTTGTGCTGTGCTCACTACCCTCTGTAATACTCTCCTATCCGCGGCTGTCAGACCAGCATACCAAACCACAATACCATACGAGAGGACGCTCTCTATAGTAGACCAGTAAAAGAGGGTCATTAGCTGTTGTTCTACCCTGTTCTTCCGCAAGACCCTAAGAAAGTGAAGCCTCTGTTGGGCCTTTCTAGCCACCTGAGTTGTGTTAACTTTCCAGGTCAGATCTTCACAGAGGTAGACTCCCAGAAATTTAAAGGAGGAAACTCTCTACACAGTTCTCTCCGATGTGAAGTGGGGCAGGTTCCTCCTTTTTTCTCTGGAAGTCTAACACCATCTCTTTCGTCTTGCCGATGTTTAGGTGCAAGTTGTTGTTACTACACCATATGGATAGTTTTTGTACCTCCACCCTATATGCTGTCTCATCCCCACCTGTAATAAGACCCACCACAGTCGTATCATCTGCGAACTTGATTATCGCAGTGGATGGGTCAGATGATACACAATCATAAGTGTATAAAGAGTAAAGGTAGGGGCTAAGCACACAGCCCTGTGGCGTGCCAGTGCAAAGCTTCAGGGGGGTGGACAAAGCAGAGCCGACCCTCACTGTTTGTAACCGATCCCTAAGAAAGTCTTGAATCCAATCGCAGATGGTGGGGGAGAATTTCAAGTCAGTCAGCTTCTCGATGAGAATGCTCAGCAAAATGGTGTTGAAAGCTGAGATGTAGTCAACAAAAAGCATCATGACGAAACCCTCCAGGCTTCTCGAGATGACTTGCTACAGAGTGTAAAGCAGTAGCTATGGCATCGTCTGTCGACCTATTTCCCCTGTAGGCAAATTGATGTTTATCAAAGTCCAGTGGGAGGCATTGTCCTAAGATGTTGGAGAACCAATCTTTCGAAGCATTTCATGACTACAGACGTTAATGCAATAGGTCTGTAGTCATTCAGGCACTCAACTGCAGTTTTCTTGGGGACTGGGACAATGGTAGCTGCTTTCAAGCATGATGGTACACATACCGTTTGCAAGGAGATGTTAAAAATCCTTGTCAGGACCCCTGCTAATTGATCGGCACAATTCCTGACCACTATCCCCAGCACCCCATCTGGGCCTGCGGCTTTGCTGGGATTCACAGCCTTCAATACAGCTTTCACTTGGTGTTCACACAGGGTGAGTGGCTGAGAGTCAGAAGGCCGGCCAGCAGAGACTACGGGGTCTGGTCTTTTAACCTCGTAGCGGGCAAAGAAGATATTCAGCTCCTCAGCCAACTAGGCATTGGTGTTTGCCATGCTTCTAGTGCTGCCCTTATAGTTGGTTAAGTGCTGCAGTCCCTGCCATACCTGCCTCGGATCGTTGTTCGCTAAATGGTTCTCCACCTTTTGTTTGTATTGTTGTTTTGCCATCCTAATGCCTCTTCTGAGATTTGCCCTGGCCTCTCTGTATCTGTCCCTGTCCCCCGCCTTAAAGGCAGAATCCCGGGCTCTCAGGAGTGTTCGTATCTCTGCAGTCATCCAGGGTTTACAGTTCCCGTAAACTCTAATGCACTTATCCGTTGTTACACTATCAGTGCATGTTCTAATATAAGAGAGTACGGCATCTGTATATGAATTTAGATCTTGTTCTTCGAATACACTCCAGTGAGTGGTTTCAAAGCAGTCCTGCAACTGACTGAGAGCACCCACTGGCCAGGTTCTGACCCTTTTTGTGACTGCCTGAGTCCTTTTCCTGAGTTTTACTTTCTAACAGGTCTTTATTTCTCATCCACACATTAATCAATGACTTTCTAATTATATAATTTTTAAAGCCTTTGTGGACCTTTGTCTTATCGTACCATAAATATGCATGCCATCCAAATACATTGTCAAAACCTTCCAAATCTAATACATCGGTATTCTCTAACACAAACCAATCTCTCTACCAACAAAAAGCAGCAGCTTCAAAATAAAGTTTCAAATCTGGCAGGGAGAAGCCCCCTCTATCTTTTGAATCTGTTAATAGCTTGAACTTAATTCTAGGTTTTTTCCCCTGCCAGATAGAAACAACATTTTTGGCAATACATTCATCTTAACAACTGAGATTCGGCACGTCAAAGACAATTTCAAATTTGTCCAGATATCTAGATCTCTCTTAATTTCATTCCACATTTTGTCATAATTATCTTTATACAAATTCAAATTTTCTGCCGTCATATTTACACCCAGATACTTCACCTTTTTTACAAACATCAAACCAGTGGCTTCCTGTAACTTATTTTTTTCCTCTAATGACAGGTTTTCCCCTAAAACTTTGGTTTTACTCTTATTCAATTTAAAACCTGCAACATGTCCGAACTCTTGTATTATTTCCAGTGCTTTGATTGCACTGGTCTCTGGATCTTGTAATGTTAACACCAAATCATCAGCAAAGGCTTTTAGCTTATATTGTTTCGAACCTACTACAATCCCTTTCACACCTTCCTCTTTCCTTATCATATTCAGCAAGACTTCCAGAACCGTAATAAACAACAGAGGGGAGAGTGGGCACCCTTGCCTGGTACCCTTTTCAATTCTAATTTCCTCTGACACCACATTATTAACTATAATTTTTGCTTTTTGCTCAGAATAGATTGCATTTAAACCATTCATAAAACTGTATCCATCCATCAGTCCATTCTATTCATGTGTTTTGTCCCATCAGGTTTCTGTTATGCCAACTATGTCATTCCCTCCCTCATGTACTATTGCTTCTAGTTCACCCTGTTTGTTCCCCAAACTTTGAGCATTGGTATATAAGCATTTAAGGCTTTTAGCCTGTCCATGGGTATGTTTCCTGTATCTCCTGATTGTTGTTTGAATTTTTCTTTTTCTTTTCCATCACTGCCTACCTCATTTTTAATTTGTTTTCTTGGGATTTGTGATTGGTTTTGGGTTCTAGAGATTTTAGAGATTGGTCCTCCTCCCCCTTCAGTTTTAGTTTAAAGCCCTCCTGATGAGTTGGGCCAGTCTTTTTCCAAGTACATTTTTCTCTGTTTTCGTGAGGTGTAGCCCATCCCTTGTCAAGAGTCCTTCACATAGGAAATGCAGTCCATGATCCAGGAAACCAAAGTTTTCTTGGTGACACCAACCCTTTAGCCAATGGTTTGTTTCTAAAATTCTTTTTCCCCTCAATGGGTGTTGGCCTATCATTGGGAGTACTGATGAGAACACTACTTGTGCTCCTCACTTGTTAATTTTATTGCCTAGTTGTTTGTAATCCCTCACTATTGCATTCAGGTTCAGTGGCGTAGCGTGGGGGGTGCAGGGGGGGCCGGCCGCACCGGGCGCAACATCTGGGGGGGCACCCATTAAGCTCGCCGGAGGGGGACGATTCCGCTTCGCCGAGGGTCGGAGGAGCGAGCGAGCGAGTGAGCGAGCGGAGCGTAGAAAGCAACCGCATTCGCTGCACCCAGCCAGAGTGGGATCCCGTCCTCTCGAGGCTGCGGATCGCCTCCTTTCTCGGGTGGGGGTGGGGAGGCTTGGCGGCGTCTTGCCTCCCTCTCTTTCTCCCGCCGCAGCTCTCCTCCGCTTGGCTCTCAACCTGCAAGCCCGGCCCCCCCGACCCAGCTCCCGCCCCGTCTCCTCCTTTCCCGGAGGTAAAGGTAACAACTGCAGCCACCGCACCTGCGGCTGCTTGCTGCTCCTCCTCCTCCTCCTCCTCCTCCTGCCATATTGACTCTCTGCGGCCACTCGGTTCCCCCTGCAGGAGGCGATCAGGACGCCCCCCCGACACACGTCGCCAGCAGCGAGAGTTTTCAGCCAGGCCGGTGAATCTTTGGGGTGAGGTGCCAAAGAGAAGGAGGCGGCTTGGCTTGGATAAGCAGCGTCTGGGCAGAAAATAGGTTGGGCGCTGCAGCAAGTATGAACTCCTGGGGTTCAGCCTAAGCAGGCAAAGCTGCAGGGTGGGTTGGTTGGCTTTTCCGGCTTTGGAATAACCTTGGGAAGCTGAGGCATTGTAAGTTGGAAGTCATTGTTTGTCGCCTAACATGTTGGGTCAACCCCACGCCACATGCTAAGCCATAAACCGTGGTTGGTATCCAGGGTTTAGGACAAGATGGAGAAAACTAGCCAATTGTGGGATCATAAATCTTGATGAAGCCCATCATCGCTCCATGTGATGTATGCACTCAATCTACAAACGTAGTCCAAGCCTATTCACATCTGTTGTAAGGTCATTCTCTCGTGGGGTTTATCTTGACGTCCACTAAGAGTGGAACAAACATGCCCCATTAACCATTTTCAACGCCATGTCCTCTCTTTGTCTCATCCTAAATCACAGCTGAGGCACCTTAAAGTTGCCTTGTTTCAGTTTTAAACTAGCATTTTCCCTCTTCTCCAGAGACCCTTTTTTGCCTTGAACCTAACTCAGGGGTAGGCAACCTTGGCTCTTTTATGACTCATGGACTTCAACTCCCAGAATTCCTGAGCTAGTGGAAGAGACTCGAGTGCTAAAATCCACAGGTTAGGGGGCGCAAATTACTTGCCTTGCCCCGGGTGCTGACAACCCACGCTACGCCACTGTTCAGGTTGTTTGTTGTGTTGTTTGTCCCAATGTGGTGGTGGAGGACGGGTAGTAATCTGTGGGCGTAATTATTTTGGTTAGGTTCTCAGCCACATAGTTGATTTTTGCTCCAGGGAGACAGCATACCTCCCTGGATTGTATGTCTGGTCTGCAGATGGATGGTTCTGTTCCTTTGAGGATAGAGTCTCCTATTACGAACACTTCTTTTTTGGGTGGGGGCTGCAGTCTGGGGTGCTTTTCTATTTATCTCTGGTGTGTTTGTTGACATGACTTTTGGAGGGATATGTAAAGTGACTATTTTGAAGTTATTCTTTGCTAGGTGTCTGCATGTTTTCTTTGAGGGGGAGGTTGTGGGTCTGGGTGTTTCCATCTAAGGGTAGAAATCAATTTAATGAGGCTGCTTCTGGTTTGGTAGGATTGGGTAGAAGGGGTTTGTTTGTTGTATGCTGTTTCTTTCTTTGGATATTGTGTTTCCTTCTGTGTGTGACATACCTCCATTTGCTTCCTCCAAGGGTTTATCAGTAGGATCAAGTCCTCTGGGAGTTATTTGTTCATCATTTGGTTCGGTTTGGGTGGAGTTTTCTTTCTATGTTGGGGTTTGGCTAGAGTTGCCTCTAAGTTCCTAATCTTTTCCTGTAGTAGTTCACATAATTTGCATCTAATGAATGTATAGTTTGGGTGTTGTTTGGGCATCAGTGCATACATGGAACATGTATTTCATACCACAATAGTATCAGTCACCTGTTCCATGAGTTTGGTGTTCGATAGTCCGTCTTTTTGGTTGGTGGATGTACTTTGCTGTTGGCCTTGTTTCTAGCTTCTCTGTTCTGGGTAATTATGCCTATTTTGCTGTCCTTTTTTCTACCTGTTTGTGCTTGTTTTTGTGCCTTGTTATTTTGGTGTAGATGAAGTATGAGGTAGTACAGGGCTTTTCAACATTTTTACAGATTGTACCACTTTTAGGATATTGCAGTATTCAAGTACCACCAGTTGCCTAGCAAGGTGTCAAAAACTTGATGACCAAAAACAAAAACAAAAAGGAAAAAGTGATAAAGTACAGATAGTCCTCAACTTACAACAGTTCACTTAGTGACTGATCAAAGTTACAATGGCACTGAAAAAAGTGACCATTTTTCACATTTATGACTGTTGCAGCATCCCCAAGGTCATGTGATTTACATTCAGATGCTTGGCAACTAATCATATTTATGATGCTTCAGGGTCATTGATCCCCTTTTGCAACTTTTTGACAAGCAAAGTCAATGGAGAAACCAGATTCACTTAAAAACCATGTTACTAATTTAACAACTGCAGTAATTAACAAATGTGGCAAGAAAAGTTTGTAAAATGGGACAAAACTCATTTAACAAATTTCTCACCTAGCAACATAAATTTTGGGCTCAAGTGTGGTCGTAGGTTGAGGACTATCCGTACACCCACTTACCACACTTTTACTGGGAAACCTGTGCCTGTTTCTCTAACATTAATCTTTGTGCTGTTCTATCCCTTTCTCTCCATCTGCTTGTCTCAAAGAAGCCTCTCCTCCATCTCTCTTTCTCCATCCACTTCTCTTTCCCTGTTGTCTTTTTTTTCTCTACCATTCCCACCAAAACCTCCTCCTTTTATATCCTCTCCTCTCTCCACCCTCCTCCTTCTTTTCTCTTCCAGGTACGACGATCAGCATGTAACTGCGTGTGCTGATCCTGGGGCCTCTGTCTCACCCCTGCAGCCTGCAGAAGTGCCGATCAGCCGGTAGTTGTGCGCACTGATCCTGGGGCTTCTGCCGAGTCCTGACAGGCTTGCAGCACCAGCTGACTCCCTCAGGCTTGTGCGGTTCTGTCGCTGCTTCAGCTCATTCCCCTGCCCCGCTACACTTGCCTAGGAGGTCACGTACCACCTGCCAAGTGCCAAAGTACCACCAGTGGTACACATACCACCAGTTGAAAAGCCCTGAGATAGTATACTTCACATGATCTTGATTCTATGCCTCTGTTTATGTAACCCAGGATTGTATTAGGTTTTTTTGGCTGCTGATGGTGATCATCCACTAGGAATCCAAAGTCCCTCTCACAGTTATTGTTTTTGAGCTAGGTCTCACCTAATCTGTACTTATACCTTTGATTTTTCCTGCCTAAATGTAAAACTTTGCTTTTTTCCACATTAAAACTCATTTTGTTAGATAGGGCCCATTGTTCAAGTTTGTCAAGATCTTTTTGGATCCTGGATCCAATTTTATAAAAATCATTAAAAAATTAAAAAATAATAATTTTGGATTAATTGTTCTAACTTTCAGGAAATTTTTCCTTAGTTCTAGGTTGCTTCTCTCCTTGATTAGTTTCCATCCATTGCTTCTTGTCCTGCTTTCAGGTGCTTTGGAGAATAAATTGACCCTTTCTTCTTTCTGGCAGCCCCTCAAATATTGGAACAATGCTATCATATCACTCCTAGTCCTTTTTTTAAAAAATGTTTTATAAATTTTTTAACATAAAATATTCAATAATATTCATTAAACAGTGTGTTATCTGAGTTTACATTTAAGAAACATTCACTAACACTTGATTTCTATAATCTATAATCCACATAATACTTTTACTTGATTTCCTCTTTTTCCCATAATGTTCCCTTTTACCAGCCTTAAGTTAATACAATTCTTGTTGTTTTAATGAATGATTGAGTATAAAAGTTTTCTAATATTTCTACTGATAATAATCACATGAATATAATATTCCTTTTCTATCTAGTCATTCTGGTTGTCTCATCATAAATCCTGTTTACAGTTCTTGTTTACATTTGTTTTTCCCACAATGTTCAAAACATTCTTACTAGTTAAGATTTTCTCAAAGTTAATTACATTTAAATATTTAAGTCTATTTTTTCTCATGTAAGCCAACCCAATATTTTTACCTTTCTTAAGGAATAAATAAGACTAAAAAAAGAAAAAAGAAGAATAAGAATAAAAAAAGAGCCTAATGCTGGGAAAGATTGAGGGCAAGAGAAGAAGGGGACAACAGAGAATGAGGTGGCTGGATGGAGTCACTGAAGCAGTAGGCATGAGCTTAAATGGACTCCAGAAGATGGAGTTGTCCATGGGGTCACAATGGGTCGGACACGACTTCGCAATTAACAACAACAACAGCAATACATATTTATTTATTTTTTCATTTCTTTTTTTACCATAATTAAAATATATTTAATCTTTAAATATTCCATTTAATAAATCTAGTCTGCTAGTCTTTTAATTCTTATTCAAAACATTTTTTAATCCATTGTAATTTTCTTAGTCAATCACCTTTAGATATCTAAAACGTTTCCTTTATATAAGCCATTCCAACTCTTTTATATTACTCATATCAAAAAATAAAATCAAAAAAGAAGAAAAAGAAAGTACTATGTTACTTGAGGGGCTCTTCCCTCTTAAAGTCAAATTCTGTACAAATTCCTCAGCCCTACCTTGCAAGGGGTCATCTCTCGGTCGCTGATTAAGCAGTGAGCGGGTCACTCTAAACAAGGCGGCTGGGCAGTTATCTGCAGATGCAATGAGAGTGGAAAAGTAAACATGCTTTGCTGCTTCCATCGCCACTAGGTAAGACTTAAGGTAAGTTCTTAGCTGTGTTCGATCAGATCCGGATCTGCTGGACCTCCAACAGCTCTCCAGGCATCTTTTCTGGTGCTTCATCTCTCGGAGTCCCTCGGTAAACCAGGGGGACACCCAGGATCTGCGACAGGTCAGAGGCCGCAAAGGCACAACTCAATCCAAGGCCCCAGCAGCCGCCCTCTCCCAGGCCGCCACTAGGGCCTCGGCAGAGTCATGGGCAAGGGAAGCAGGAAATGACCCAAGCTCCATATGGAACCTTTCAGGGTCCATCAGGCACCTGGGGTGGAACCACCTAGTCGGTTCTGCCTCCCAGTGGCGGGGGGGTGGCGTACTGAAAGTCTAGCTGGAGAAGGAAATGATCGGACCATGACAGGGGTTGGATGGTTAAATCTCCCCTACCCAGACCATTAATCCACTGCCCAGAGATAAAAACCAGGTCGAGTGTGTGCCCTCCATTATGAGTCGGGTCCTGAATTATTGGAGTCAGGTCCATGGCCGTCATGGAGGACATGAACACCCGAGCCAACTCAGATGCCTCACCCATGGAAGGCAGATTGAAGTCCCCCAGAACTATGAGCCTGGGGAACTCAATCGCCAACCCGAACAAGACATCGAGAAGTTTGGGCAGGGCCACTGACATGCAGCTGGGAGACAGTTACATAATCAATAGGCCCAACTAAACTCCAGGACCCCACTTCAAAAGGAGAGACTCACACCCTCCTATCTGAGGGATAGTGGCCACTCGTGGACAAAGACTCTCCCTAATAATAACCGCCACCCCCCCACCCCTGCCCTGGGCCCATGGCTGGTGAAGCACCTGGAAGCCTGGTAGGCATAATTCTGAGAGGGGGACACCCCCCTCTTGGCCCAACCAGGTCTCCATGATGCAGGCCAGGTCTGCGTTCTCTTCCTCAATGAGATCGTGTATGAGGGGAGCCTTGTTCACCACGGACCTGGCGTTAAAATAAACCAGCCTAAGTCCTGCAATCCTATGCCCCCGGGGGAGCGAGAAGAGCAATGAGGGCGGGAACAGGCAACCGCTTGAAGACAGCGGTGGTCCGTTCCCCGATTACAATAGAGCCCTCTGCTTCCACACTCTCTGCCCCTCCCAATCACCGTCAAAATAGGAAGACCCTCCTCACTCAGAACTGAGTCTACCCCCAAATCCCTACTACACCCCCCACGACCATCTGATGGTCTGGACTGCTGTCCAGGTCAAACTCCCCCAAGTTCATTCCGGATCCCTTGGGCCTCCCCCTCCTGGATCCCCTTAAAATTTTGTTTAAAAATCTCAATAAAAATCCCCTCAAACTCCTCTTTGCAGCATGCCATCTCTCAGGGTCCCACAACCCATCATCAAGAAAGATCTTCTGCAAAACAGATGGATGCTCCTGCAAGAGGGGGGAATCTCACAGCGAGTAAAGTTCTTCTAAGGTATACGCTGGCATATAAAGGGAGATGGTAACGGTAACATCAGGCAATGGAGGGTGCCAGTAGATGGAATCGATGAAAAGTTGAAAAGTTCAGAAAAGTTCAGTCGGTCGGTGACAGGTCCCAAAAGCCACAATCATGATGATAATGGAATAATCAACGGTGGCGACAGCAAAAGCCATAATGAGGTAGAGATGACAAGTCCAGAAGAGGGGGGAGGAGGCAGCCCGATGACAATGCCGATGGACTCAAAACAATGGGTTCAGGCATGATGGACAGGGACAGCTGTGACCTCCGTGGTGGCAAGGAGAAGGAACAGCAGCAGCAGCAGACCCCACAGCCACAACCACAGCACCACCAGGTCCACCGCACTAACAGAGCCAACTCGCCGAGTGGTGGGGGAGAAACATGATATCGAAGGCCCCTTCCCGCCTGCCATAACCCAGGTCTCACAATAAAGCAAATAAGCACGAGCTGAGCCCAAATTCTGACTCAAGTTCACTTGGGGTCCAGCTCCACTCGGCACAACAAAGGCTCGGCACAACAAACAAACAGTCAGGTCAGCCCCGCCCAGCTGCCAGTGTCCTCTCACTGAAGTGTTAGATGGTCGGCTTCTCCTCCTCCATCCTCCGTCATTACGAACTGCATCCAGATGGGGGAGGGCGCTAATGCTCCACCGGAAATTCAACCAACCGAACAGGGGCCAAACGATAGCAAAAAAGCTCCATGGCCACCCAGCAAAGCCAAAAACTGTTCCATGCTAAAAGCTCAAGACCAGCAGACAGCCATCTTGGACATGCGCAAAAGGAGGGTATTATTCTACTATTGAGCTAGTTTTGTTAAATAGGGCTCAGTGTTCAAGTCTTTCAATATCCTTCTGTACCTTGAGCCTATCTTCTGGAGTGTTGGTTATTCCTCCAGCTTGGTGTCATCTGCAAAGAAGAATTCCCCTTCTATCCCCTTATCTATATCATTGATAAAGATATTGAAGACTACTGGGCCTAAGAGACAACCTTGGGGTACATCATTGCATACTTCCTTCCATGTAGATTCAGTTCCATTAAGGAATATGCATTGAATATAATTGGTTAGCGAGTTACGGTGGTGATGTTGTCTATCCCACAGTTTTCTATCTTATCAAATAGTAGATTGTTGTCTACTTTATCAAATGCCTTACTGAAGTCCAAATACATTATATCCACAGTATTTCTCCACTAATTTTATTACTTTGTTAAAGAAGGCAATAAGATTTGCCTGGCATGATCTCTTTTGACAAACTCATGTTGGCTTTTGGTTATAATTTTGTTTGCCTGTAAGAATTTGCAGATTCATTGTTTGACTATCTTTTCAAAAATTTTTTCCCAGATATTGATGTCAGGCTGATAGGCCTATAGTTTTCTGGATCCACTTTTCCCCTCTTTTTTGAAGATGGGAAGATCAGGCCTTTTTTCAGCCATCTGGTAATTCCCAGCTGCTCCAGGATCTTTGAAAATTATGGTTCAGTGGTTCTGAGATCACATCTGCCAATTTATTCAGAATTTTGGGGTGTAATCCATTTGGTCCTGGTGATTTGAACTCATCTAGAGTGGATACTTTAACTACCCTGATATCAACTGGGAGACTAACTCTGCAGCAAGTGGGAGATGAAACAAATTCCTAACCAACCAAGCTAACAACGTTGTCAACCAAATGGTAGAGAAATAGAGAAAAAGTTATACTGGACTTAATTCTTATTAATAGAGAAGTGATAGAGGGAGTTGAAACTGCTGGAACTTTGGATGAGAGTGGCCATGCCATATTGGCATTCAATTCAACACAAGCAATAGAACATAATACAGCCAGTGTCTTAAACTTTAAAAGAGCTGATTTTTACAAACTGAGAAAGAGCCTAAGAAAAAATTCATGGATGAAAATCCTAAAGAGGAAAACAATTGAAGAAGCGTGGGAAACACTGAAAAATAAAATCATAAAAGCCAAGTCAAACACAATACCACTAAAAAAAACAAGAAATCCAAGAAGAAACCAGCATGGTTGCCCAAAGATCTCTCTGATAAACTGAAAGACAAAGAGGGCAAGTAAAAAGTGGAAAGAGGGATACATAACTAAGGCAGAATTCCAGCATATAGCCAGAATCTGCAAAGATGAAGTCAGGAAAGCTAAGGTTTAGAATGAACAAAGACTTGCAACATAATAAAAAAATTCTTTCAACATATAAGTAACAGGAAAAAGTCAAGGAAACAGTAGGTCCACTAAAGAGAGAAAATGGCACGGTTTGCTGCGCAGCTGCCATGGATGGCTGGGAGACTTGCTCTCTCTCCCCTGTCCAGTTTTGCATCACTGGGGGGCTCTGAAAAGGGCCGAAAGTTGCCCTGAAGTGGCGACCAGCAAGGAGGGGCGTTCACTGGATCATGGGAGATCCACAACTCTCCCATTAGACCTGGCAATCCCTCCAAACCAGCAGACAAAAGGACCAGCCATTATGGCTCATCCCTAGGCTGCAAACAGCCAAAGTCACATTTTCCACCAGGCAACTCTTAATGCAGCACAGAAGAGACTGGGTGAGATCTACCTCTTTTACACCCTAATTATTTTCTGTACCTCCTTAAGTTGCTATGCATTTTTTTCTCTGTGGTGAAGGAAGGGGGATTTTAGCCCTCCCTCCAGAAAAAGCGGTGACCATTCAGCCAGGGGTGTTTAAAAATGTTGAAAAAGTAACTGAATCCCAATTGGAATTTTATTTCTCAAAGCTTGTGGACTGAAAGACTTTTTACTTTTTATTTTTCATTATCTACATCTGTTGAGAATCTGGGTTTTTCCTTATAAAAAGAAGAAAACTGAAAGGATTAAAAATAAAGGATTAAAATTGTGCTGCCACCACGTGGCTGTTTTGGAGAAATTACAATGTGGGCAGTCAGACCCTCCTACCCTATTTCTTCTTCCCTCCCCTTTCTGGGATGGACTTCCTCCTCCTTTGGCTCTGGAGAGAATCCCATCCTCTATTGTCCAGCTAACATGTGACAACAGCAGATGTGCAGATGCTGGGAATATTACCATTTTCTGACCTTGGGGACACCTTGGAAATATCTTGGAAATGCTGTACAATCGTCATCTTAATGCACCCCACTTGCTGTATTTGACTCTACATGCAATAAAGGTATTTCTATATGATAAAAGGTGTTTCCACGAGTTCAAACTGTCTGAAGAGAGCTGTTAATGTTAAGGAAATCTGCTTATCTAGACCATAGAGGTCTTATCAAGAGATTAATTAATGCACAATCGCTTGGATTCAGAATAGTCAGAAAATGGTAATATTTCCAGTGTCTGCACATCTGCTGTTGTCACATGTTAGCTGGACAATGGAGGATGGGATTCTCTCCAGAGCCAAAGGAGGAGGAAGTCCATCCCAGAAAGGGGAGGGAAGAGGAAATACATCATAGGGTAGGAGGGTCTGACTGCCCACATTGTAATTTCTCCAAAACAGCCACGTGGTGGCAGCACAAAAATAACTTTGGGACTCAACGGAAAACATTAAAAGGTAGAGGCGACACTTTGTGGTCACATTTGGTATTTTAATCTGTTATTCTTCAGGGACCTGGCTGACAGCCTAGAGAAATAGATAAGAAACATAAAATTTTTTTGAAACAATAGCTGTGAAAGGCTCTGTGTTCCTTACCCAGAAAATTTTTTTTACTTGCTTTTGGATTTCCTGAGTGTAAAGCCTTTAGTCTAAAATACTAATATGGAAGAAGACCAGGAACAAAATTTCCTTATAGATGAAGATCAAATAATTCAAACTCTTATCACAGCCAATGAAAAACTAAGTGGCTATGGGAGGGAACAAGAAGACAGCCCAGATATGAAAGCCCAAACTTTGACCACAACTAAAGAATCATCTATACAAAATACAATAGAAAAAATGATACATTTAAATACCATGACAGAAGAATCAACTATTCAACAAATATTGACATTTGAAAATCCAGAAAAGACATTGACAACTTGGAAAAGGGAAAAGTTTTCCTATACACATCAGAAGGAATTGGAGGATCTAGAAAAAGAACATTTGGATGAGAAGATAAACAATTCAAAACAACCACATCAATATGGAAGAATAAAGAGACAACCCACCAGATCTACAAGTCCTCTCAAAAAAATGGTGACTGGATGGTTTCGCCAACATCAATTAATATATATGACATTACAAGGAGATTGGTTTGATGTCCCAAAAACAAGGACATGGAAGACGATTTGGCAAAGGAAAAAAGAATAAGACTGAAGAAGAATGGAGTTTCGACCATCAAAATCTAAAATAGAATATACTTAAATAGATAAAATGTGCATGTTGAACACAAGACATTGTTAGGAACTGAGATAAAGAAAAGTTATTTGTCATTAAAACTTAGCAGTATAAATACTAATAGCTAAATTTGAATATTGATTTGTGCATAAAGGTCATGTAAAGGTGAATAGGATGTAGATAAGCTAAAACGTATTGATGAAAGTAATGAACAGTCTATATGGAATGTCAAAAACAAAAATTATTAGTTTAAGCAAGAGATAGCAGATACAAAGAGGAAGAGAGAGAAGCATTAAATACTGAAATAAAAAGAAATTTTGATTATTACTTAAAAAAATCAAAAACTAGCAAAAAGGAAGGATATCATATTTTATACTTTGTTGACATTGAGGGTGAGAAGCTAAATAGACAAGATGTGTATTTTGAATATTAGATTTTGTGAGGAATGGTGATAGAGGAATTGGGAGTATATTAAAAATCTTGGGAATGATAAATATCAAATGTTAAATGTAAATGTTAGTGGAAATTAAAACTGGAAAAATCTATTAGGTCATTGATTGTCTAAAAGATTATATGCTAAAACAACGTATATATAAACTTAAAACTATTGATATATGTAAGAAAGTTATTTTCCATGTGATTGATTGGATAAAACTTGTTTTTAAATTTACAAATAGACAGTATATATGAAGCGGAAAAGAGAGGAAATTTTTATGGTAGCAATTTGAAATCTGTACTAATGATATCTGTATGTAATTGAATTACTACTACCCAGCCACCATGTTGCTTTTCAAATATGTGAATGTAATGTTAGAAAATCAATAAATTTTAAAAAAACTAAAGGGAGAAAATGACAAGGAAGTAACAGGCAGTAGAGAGAAAGTAGAGCTGCTTAATTCAATCTTTACATCAGTCTTCACACAAAAAGAAACTTTAGCCCAACATACCAAAAACCTAATTGTAAAAGACAGACTAGAAATAAAAATTAAAATAAGCAAGAAAATAGTAAGAGAACAACCTATCGGATCTTGATGAATATAAATCACCAGGACCTGATGTTTTATATCCAGAGTTGTGAAGGAGCTGGCAGATGTTATCTCAGAACCATTATACCATATCTTTCAAAAATCTTGGAAAACTGGGGAGTTATCTGAGGATTGGAAAGATGTTGAGACTTTGGAAGTGCAAAGAAGAGCATCTAAGATGATTAAAGGCCTGGAGACTAAAACATATGAAGAACAGTTGCAGGATTTGGGAATGTCTAGTCTAGAGAAAAGAAGGACTAGAGGTGACATGATAGCAATATCCCAGTATTTAAGAGGTTGCCATGAAGAGGAAGGGGTCAACTTATTTAGCAAAGCACCTGTAGGCAGAACAAGAAACAATGGATGGAACCTAATCAAGGAGAGAAGCAATCTGGAACTAAGGAGAAACTTCCTAACAGCAAAGACAATTAAGCAGTGGAACTCATGGTGACTCTGGTGGGACTTCATAGCGAGGCAATGTTTCACTGAGGGCAGGCCGACCCCTCGGACCCGATGAGAGGCCACTCCTGAAACATTCTCCAGGCGCCATGGGGGAAAGCACCTCTGGGAGACAGCAGTGACACCTCTACGGGGCCGACGGTGCAGACGGCTAGTCCAAGATCCCTTGAGGGAAGGAAAGGAGGTCTGAATGCAAATCCTGGCCAGGAAGGGGAGAGGACGAGTGTGAAGACGCCTCAGTCGAGTATGTGTTAAAGCAGTAAAGTACCTATCTCACTTGAAGATAGAAGAGGGGGACTGATCACCCTCCTGGACTCGGGACGTCGATCCTAAAGTAGTTTGTGTTAGGCTGTGTGGGAGGTTAAGCCATTGCAGTTCCTATCGGTGACATATTGGAACATCCGGCACCGTAGGTCAGTGGCAGTGTTCTTAGAATGGGGGGTCGAAGCAGTGTTCCCAGCACACTGCCAGCTCATCGATGACCTATGGGCCATGATAGCAGCAAATGAGGAGAAGTACCCCAATCAATATCAGTATATAGACCAGTGGTGGAACGTAGTAGCAGAGAAGGCAGATGACTTATTGCAATGTCAGGCTGAGATGGTTCGCCTCTGTATTGCCAGATCTAAGGGAAAGAAGCTAGGGGTTGTGTCAAAGAGATTTAAGGATGTGAAAATATCCGAAACTGAGGTGTCCGATACCAAGAAAGAGGTGCTGGTCAAGGAAGAGGAAGTAATTTTTAGACCCCCTCCTTATGTGCCGCGTCCACCCCCACTGCCTCAACTGTTAGTGGCAGCAGCTGCTGCAATGCCAAGTGAAGTGCAGCCAGCAGTAAGAAAGAAGCAGAGGAGAGAATAAGCTATGCACAATGCTGGAAAAATGAACAAATGCCGTCAGAAAAAGAGGTAATAAAGAAGATATTGGAATGCGCAGAGATGGATAGATTGACTATGAGACTAAAAGACAAAGAAGAATCAGAATATTATCAAAGCTGGAATTTATTTTATAAATGGTTAGAAGAGAGAAACAAAGAGTAGGATCTGACTATGTATTAGCGTGTTATGAACCTAGTTCACATGTTGTTTGAAAAACTAACATATGTATGTAGAGATTAAAAAATAACAATAAATTCTTTTTTAAAAAAGAAGCAGAGGAGAAAGGAGCCCACGGCTCCTAAGGAAGAGCAGGATCCTTTTGTGGCTGGGAAGGGTGAGATAGGTAATGATAATAATAATAATAATAATAATAATAATAATAATAATAATAATAATAATAATAATAATAATAATAATTAAAAAAAAATAATAATAATAATTTAATTTCTATACCACCATTCTCCCGAAGGACTCAGGGCAGTGTACAGGCCAAATACAATAAAAATACAGTATACAAAAGTTAAGAAAGAAATAATTAAATAATGTAGCCCAATTACAATAAAAATTAATACAATTAATATTAAAATAATTAATATTAAAATACCCCAAACTCATCAGACCAGGCCGGCTTGTTCAAATAAGTATGTTTTTAGGTCACGGCGGAAGGAGCGAAGGTCGGGAGCCATCCAGAGCTCAACCGGTAAACGGTTCCAAAGGTCTGGTGCGCCCACAGAGAACGCCCTCCCCCTGGGGGTCACCAGTCGACACTCTTTGACTGACGGCACCCTAAGGAGGCCCTCTCTGTGGGAGCGCACTGGACGAAGGGAACTTGATGCCGGCAGCAGGTGCTCCCGTAAGTAATCCGGACCCATGCCATTTAGGGCTTTATAGGTCATTACCAGCACCTTGAATCTCACCCGGAGGGCAACCGGAAGCCAATGCAGCTCGCGGAGTAGAGGTGTTACATGGGAATATCAGGAAACCCCCACCACCACTCGCACGGCTGCATTCTGCACCAGCTGAAGTCTCCGAGTAGTCCTCAAGGGCAGCCCCATGTAGAGAGCATTGCAGTAGTCCAAACAAGAGGTCACGAGTGCATAAGTGACTGTACGCAAGGCATCCGGTCCAGATAGGGCCGCAACTGGCGCACAAGGTGAACCTGGGCGAAGCCCCCCCTAGTCACAGCTCCTATATGATCTTCCAAGGAGAGCTGTGAATCTAGGAGGACACCCAAGTTGCGAGCCCTATCTACGGGGGGTAATATCTCACCCCACATGATTAGAGATGGAATAATCTGAATTTCCCGAGATGCCGGCACGTACAGCCACTCAGTCTTGTCGGGGTTGAGCCGAAGCCTGTTCCTCCCCATCCAGACCCGAACCGCCTCCAGGCAACAGGACATCACATCGAAGGCATCACTGGGGTGGTTTGGGGTAGAGATGAAAATCTGGGTATCATCAGCATATTAATGATACCCAACCCCAAAACCACGAATGATCTCACCCAGCGGTTTCATATAGATGTTGAACAGGAGAGGCGAGAGGACCGACCCCTGAGGAACTCCACAAATGAGAGGCCTCAAGGCTAACCTCTGCCCTCCTGCCAACACCAACTGCGAACGTCCCAGGAGGTAGGAGGAGAACCACCATAAAATGGTGCCTCCCACTCCCAACCCCCTGAGACGCCGCAGTAAGATACCATGGTTGATGGTATCAAAAGCTGCTGAGAGGTCTAATAGGACTAGGACAGAGGAACAACCCCTGTCCCGAGCCCACCAGAGATCATTCACCAGTGCGACCAATGCCGTCTCTGTGCTGTGCCCGGGCCTGAAGCCCGATTGGTACGGGTCCAGATAATCAGCTTCCTCCAGGAACAAAGGAAGCTGATGTGCCACCATGCTCTCAACAACCTTCGCAAGAAAGCGAAGGTTGGAGACTGGACGATAGTTGTTTAAAACAGCTGGGTCCAGGGCAGGCTTCTTGAGGATGGGTCTCACCACCGCCTCCTTCAAGGCAGCGGGAAAACTGCCCTCACTCAAAGAAGCAGTTATCACTGCCTGAAGCCAGCCTCGTGTCCCCTCCCGAGCCGCATAAACCAGCCAGGAGGGGCACGGGTCCAATAAACACGTGGTGGAGCTCAGCTTCCCCATAATCCTGTCCACCTCTTCCAGAGTCACAGGATCGAACTCCTCCCAGATGACATCACCAAGACCGCCCATGTCCTTACCGTCAGACTCTGCCCAGTTGGAGTCCAAACTGATCCGGATCCGAGCGATTTTGTCCGACAGATATTGGCTAAACTCCTCGGCACGACCCTGCAAGGGCTCCTCCCTCATGATGATGATGATGCTAAGCATGGATTCTTAGCTCCCTTAAGGCAGACAGACCAGCAAGTTATAAATCAACAGGGTCAGGTGGAGTTCTGACCTATGTTTCAATATGTCCCATTCACAACCACGGATCTCCTAAACTGGAAGCAGCATTATGGTCCTATGACCACTAAGCCAACAGAAATGGCGGAACTGTTCCAGACCATCATGCAAACACACAACCCCACATGGCAGGATGTACAGCAGTTGTTGAATACACTATTAACTCTGGAGGAACAGGAGAAGTGGAGAGCCGCGGTTAGGAAGTGTGTTAGAGACAGATACCCTACCATGCAGGATATACAGGCAGAGTTACTGATAAGGGCACCAGAGCAGGATCCAGGTTGGGATGTTAGGGATGCAGCGCAAATGACATTGTTGCGGGAATATCAGAATTTAACGGTAGAGGCACTTCGGAAGGCAGGGAAACCCCCTGTGAATATGTCTAAGCCATCTTTGGTAACGCAGGGAGCAGATGAAAGCCCAGAGAGTTTTTTGCAATGGTTGATTGAGGCTTATGAGCTGTATACATAGATAGATCCGAGATATGCAGACAATGTACAAATGTTAAATGAGAGATTCATAGCAGAGGTTGGAAGGAGCTCTGGGAAAGAATAGCAGTGAATTGCTGGAGGTAGCAAGGAAAGTGTATGTTAATAGAGACAAAGTAGAGAAGAAAGAGAGGGAAGCATGAATGCAGAGGAAAATGGAATTGCTGGTGGTAGCTTTACAAGGGAAAACACCGCTGGGGCCAAATCAATGTGCATATTGTAGGGAAGAAGGTCATTGGCAGAGGGAATGTCCGAAACAAGGGATGAGAGGACAAGGCTGGAGAGGAAGGATAGGTCTTGGAAGAGGAAGGTCTATAGGCACGACACAGACTGGATTTTCTTTGAGAGGTAGAGGATCACGAGGGAGCCAAGGAGGTAGAGGAAGAATGGAGAGTGAACGTGAGATAGAAGGGATTGGATTGGCAGGGACAAGTTGGATGGATTGACGGAGACCGGGCTTAGAGGAGCCCCCCCCCCTGAGCCTTTGGTACCTATGAATATAGGGGGCCATAAGACGACGCTTTTGGTAGATACGGGAGCAGGAAGGTCAGTCGTAAATAGCCCAGTCTCAGCACCTTGACCCCACCAAATACAGGTTCAAGGAGTGTCAGGACAGATAATGGGATAGCAGGTCCTGAAACCAGTCACATGTCTTTTCAATGGATCGCAAATTCAACATGAGTTCTTATATATCCCTGAATGCCCAATACCCTTATTAGGCAAAGATTTGCTTAGCAAACTAGGAGACACAATCTCTTTTGATGAAGGCCAGCAGAAACTTAAAATAAAACACCAGCCTGAAGCAATGTGGAGACTCATGGTAGCTAGGTCAGCTATTGAGGGAAACAATGAGGAGAAATGGAGGGAATTTGAGATTCCAGGTATATGGGCAAAGGATAACCCTCCCAGATTTGCAGCTCATCACCCTCCGATAATAGTGGAGGTGAAGCCCCTGGCTACGCCAGTTCATATTCGTCAGCACCCATGCTCTAATGAGGCTATAACTGCAATATATGAAAGTGTTCAAAAATACATTAAAGCAGGAATTTTGGTGCACATTCAGTCACCTTGGAACACTCCCATTTTGCCAATCAAAAAGCCAGATGGAAATTTTCGCCCCGTACAAGATTTAAGGATTATCAATTCAATAACGGAAACCATACATCCTGTTGTGCCAAACCTGTATACACTCCTTAGTTTGATTCCACTGACTGCTAGGTGGTTCTCAGTAATAGACTTAAAGGAAGCCTTTTTCACAATCCCAATCCACAAGATTAGTCAGCCATTATTTGCATTTGAGTGGGAGAGCCCAGGGACAGGTCAGAAGAGGCAATATACATGGACTCGGCTTCCCCAGGGGTTTAAAAATTCACCCACCTTATTTGGTACTGCCCTAGGAAAGGACTTACAGCATTATGTACCCCGGAAACCTGGGGATATAGTTTTACAGTATGTAGATGATGTCTTGGTAACAGGCAAGACAGAGGAATTGTGTTGGGAAAATATGAGAACCTGTTTGTTTCTCTTATTGAAATGTGGTTATTGGGTGTCCAGAAAGAAGTCACAATTAGTACAGCAGAAAGTAAGATACTTGGGATATGATATTGAACACGATCAGAGAGCCCTAGGACAAGAATGGAAGTATGCGATTCTAGCCATTGATGAACCAGCAAACAGAAGGCAACTGTGAGGTTTTTTGGGGTTGGCTAGTTTTTGTAGGATCTGGATACCTAATTTTGCACTGATGACAGATCTGCTTTATACAGCTACAAAGGGGGGTGACTTTGAACCTTTTCAGTGGGGAGCAGAACACAGAAGGGCCTTTAAGGACATTAAGCTTGCTCTTAAAGCAGCACCAGGTTTGGTTTTACCCAATTTCAAGAAGGCTTTCAATCTGTACGTAGATACCAAAAAGAATGCATTAGGAGTGTTGACACAGCAATTGGGGCAGTGGCAGCAACCAGTGGCTTATCTGTCCAAACAGCTGGATGGTGTGGCGCAAGGGTGGCCACATTGTTTAAAGATCTTAGCAGCTATAGCACTCCTTTTGCAGGATTGTAACAAGCTAACCTTCTCGTGTCCTGTTAACATCCATACTCTTCATGCTGTTCAGTCTATTCTGGATAATAAGGGACATTTATGGATAAGCAATCAAAGTCTTTTTAAATACCAAGCAATGATGATCGAGAATCCACAAGTTAAATTGGTAGTGTCTAATTGATTGAATCCAGCCACCCTCCTGCCCATAGAGACTGAATTGGAACATGACTGTTTGCAAGTATTGGACAGTGTCTATGACAGTCGGCCACATCTGTCAGATATCCCTCTTCAACAGGCTGAGCTTAATTGGTATACAGATGGCTCTAGTTATATGCATGAAGGACGGAGGGTTGCAGGTTATGCCATTATAGATGATGATGATGTTGTGGAAAGTGGTCCTCTAGGGACTGGACATAGTGCGCAGGTGGTGGAACTGTGGGCACTTATTAGAGCGCTAGAGTTAGCTGAAGGAAGGACACTGAACATGTGGACAGATAGCAAGTATGCTTTCTTAATGTTGCATGCACATGGTGCTGTTTACAAGGAAAGAGGGTTTAGAGACTCGGTGGGCAAACAGATACAGCATGGACATTTAATTCTGTGCCTCATTGATGCGGTTAAAAAATCAATGAAAGTATCAGTAATGCACTGTAAGGGACACCAGAGAGGAAGTGATAAGGTGGCTATTGGGAATAGGAAGGCAGATTTGGAAGCAAAACGTGTGGCTACAACAGATCTGTCAATACATGTGGCTATGGATCTGGGAGTGTTGTCTGCTGAAATAAAGCCAACATATTCTCAGCAAGAATGTATAAAGGCAGTAAACGACCTCAAAGCAACTGTTAGGGATGGTTGGTATCTGTTACCAGACAAATGCATCTTCGTGCCAGCCTCTGTGGCCTGGACATTGGTTCAAGCATCCCATGATACTACTCATATGGGGAAGACAGGACTAGAAATGGCATTGGGAAGGGATTATTTCATCGATGGACTTGCAGGCATGGCAGCGCGCATAACATCTCAGTGTACAACGTGTGCAAGGGTCAATCCCCAACAAGGGCCCCTCTTACCACCAGGAACCATACAGATGACATATTTCCCAATGGACTCTGTAATGATAGATTTTACTGATATGCCACAGAGTGGACTATATAAGGCTTTGTTAGTGATTGTTGGCATGTATACACTCCTTGAGATCGCCGCCAACCTGTTTGACCCGGTGGCCATCGATACCGTCTCGTACCGGGACCTCGTCGCCAAATTGAATGCCAACTTCCAGCCCCGCATGTCCAAGCTGGCTTTGAGAGCCCAGTTCGAGAAAAGGGACCAGCGACCCGACGAATCTGGAGCTGACTTCATCGCCGCCTTACGAGAAGCCGCCGTCACCTGCAAGTTTTCCAACTTGGAGGAGCGGCTTTGAGACAGGCTGGTTTGCGGCCTACGCGACACAAGGCTGCAGGAGCGCTTGTTCGAGAAGGAGGAGGTGTCACTCCAGGAGGCCCAGGATGCCATCTTGGCCCACGAAGCGGCCTGCGGGGCCGTCCAGGTGGTCCAGGAGACCAAAACCGGCAGCCAGGCAGCCAGCATCCACCAGCAGGTCGACTCAGCCAAGGATGAGGAGGACAAACAAAGCATCGACCTCCTCCGGTGGAAGCCGACCCCTAACAATCGAGGTGGATGCCCAGACAAGCCCAAACTGGTGAGCAACAACCCCAATTCACAGAGGTGCACAGGCTGCGGCGGGAACCACGTGCGCAGCCTCTGCAAGTTCCAGTCAGCCACGTGTCGGGCCTGCAAGAAAACAGGCCACATAGCCGCGGTCTGTCGTAGCCGCCGCCCCCGAGAAGAAATCCACGAGCTGTGCCCGGAGGAATCGCTGCTCGAAGGTACTGGGGCCCCAACCAAATTACGAATTGGCTACGTTGAGAGCCGGCTGGCCATCCATCACACGGGTAGCCACCGGCTGCTCAAATAAAAAAATAGACTAACAATCCGCTTGCAGGGCATTCCTTGCAGCATGGAGCTTGACTCCGGATCAGCGGTCTCCGTCATTTCGGACGAGACCCTTAACTATATCAACAGCTGGAGCAAGCAGCGGATTAAATTACGGCCTACAAATTTAACCCTGACCGACTTCCAGAATTCGCCGGTCAAGGTAAAGGGGGAGGCTACCGTTTTGGTGGGCTTTAAGGGCCACGAAGACCACCTGGAGGTGGTAGTGGTAGAGGGCTGGAGAGCCAGCCTAGTTGGCCTAGACTGGTTCGAGGCCCTGGGAATCACAGTCTCCGGGATCCACCGGATCCAGGGAGACTCCGTCGAGGCTGTCTGCAAAGAGTTCGCAGACGTCTTTGATGGTACGCTGGGCAGGTACACAGGGCCCCCCATCTCGTTCAAGCTAAACCCAAATGTTCCCCCCGTTAGGGTCAGGCCACGGCGAGTCCCCTTCGTGCTCAAGCACAAAATTGAGTGCGAACTGGATAAGCTGGTGGCCCAAGGAATCTTAGAGCCCATAGATGGGGGGAGTGGGAAACCCTGATCGTCACCCTGCTCAAATCCAATGGAGAGATAAGGATCTGCGCCGACTACAAGTGCTCTGTGAACCGCGCCCTAAACCCGCACGCTTACCTGGTCTCCACGGTCAGCCACATTCTCGCTTCCCTCCAAGGCGGCGCCATTTTTGCAAGGCTCGATCTTGCACAGGCGTACCAGCAACTCACAGTTACCAGGGCAACAGCTGACACCCAGACTATAGTAACTCACAGGGGAACATTCAGGGTGAACAGGCTGCAGTTTGGGATCAGCGTAGCTCCTGGCATTTTCCAGGAAATTATGGAGAAAACACTCAGGGGCATCCCAGGAGTCTGCCCTTATTTTGAAGACGTCCTGATTGCAGGAGCATCAGCAGAAGAGCTGGCAGGTAGGCTGAGGAAGGTACTATCCAGGCTGCGCACAGCTGGCCTCAAACTAAAGAGGGAGAAGTGCAGCATAGGTGTTCCATCCACAGAATTTTTGGGATTCAGGGTAGATGCCAAGGGAATCCACCCCACAGAGTCCAGGGTTAGGGCAATCAAACTGGCACCCACACCCAAGAACAAGGCAGAGCTACAGGCATTCCTGGGCCTGCTCAATTTCTGTCACACATTCCTCCCACACAAGGCAGCCATTGCAGAGCCACTTCACAGGTTACTGGACAAAAAGGCAGCATGGGTCTGGACTTGCGTCCATGATCAAAGCTTCAGAGCATTAAAGGCGCTTCTGTCTGACAAGTCCACAGTAACACACTTCATCGAAACAAAGCCCATATGCATTGCATGCGATGCATCCCCTTATGGCATGGGTGCAGTTCTAAGTCACCTTGAGCCTAATGGGGCTCAAATTCCCATAGCCTACTATTCCAGGACGCTGTCTGGAGCAGAGAGGAACTACGCCCAAATTGATAGGGAAGCTCAATCATGGCAGGAATTAAGAAGTTCCATGATTATCTGTATGGCAGGGAGTTCACTGTCTACACGGACCACAAACCACTCCTGGGCCTGTTCACAACGGACAAGCAGACTCTTCAAATTCTGTCTCCCAGAATGCTCCGGTGGTCCATCTTCCTTGCAGCTTACAATTGCAAGCTGGTGCACAAGCCAGGGAAGGAGATGGGCCACACAGACGGCTTAAGGAGGCTATCCCTTGACACCACTGAATCAGACCCGGCACCAGCAACACAGATCCTGGCTCTGCAGGAACTACCAGAATGCCCAGTTCATGCCAAGGACATTGCCAGCAACAGAGCCACTGACAACATCATGAGCAGGGTACACTCATGGGTTTGCACAGGGTGGCAGGACAAGTCTCCGGGGCCTGAGTTCCAGGCCTATTTCACCAGGCAACACGAGATCTCCACGCACAGGGGTTGCCTCCTCTGGGGAAGCAGGTTCATCATCCCCACCGCAGTCCGGGGCAGGGTATTGGAATCCTTACATGAGGGACATCCGGGGGTGGTTAGGATGAAGGCACTGGCCAGAAGCTACCTCTTGTGGCCAGGGCTGGACAAGGACATTGAGGAACGGGTCAAGGCCTGTTACACGTGCCAGAGATCCAGGCCAGAAATGCCCCATGCACCAGTACACAGGTGGGAGGCCACACATATACCCTGGTCCCACATCCACATTGACTATGTGGGGCCGTTCCAGGGCCAACTGTTCTTAGTGGTAGTGGACAGCCACTCTAGGTGGCTGGAGGTAGTCCTTGTTCCCAACATGACCTCGGCTAGGACAATCCAGGTGCTCAGAGCTCTCTTTGCCACACATGGCCTCCCCGACATCATTGTATCCGATAACGGGCCTCAGTTTACCGCTACTAATTTCCAGGCGTTCTTGAAGGCGAATTGGATTAGGCACACCACCTCTGCGCCCTTCCACACATCGACCAATGGGCAAGCTGAACGGATGGTAAGGACGACCAAGGACGCACTCTGGCGCATCGTTAGCGGGGACTGGCATCACAGACTGGTGCAATTTCTGCTTGCCCAACACACCACACCATGCATTGCCACCGGGAAGAGCCCAGCAGAACTGCGATGGGGACGGCGCCTCATCACCAAACTTGACCGGTTGCACCCGGACCGAGTGGCAGCAGACACGGACAGACCATCATCAGCATCAGCATCAGCATCATCAGCATCACCACACAGGGGACTCAACGTGGTTTGGGCAAGGAACTATGGGGTAGGGCACCCATGGATCCCAAGGACAGTGGTTGAAAAAACGGGTCCTCTCTCTTACATCGTGGGGGTGGAGGGGGATCGACACATAAGGCGACATATTGACCAGCTCAGAGGAAGGGTCCCTGAGTGCACCACAGACGATCAACAGGATAGCCACACCCCAAGGGAGGTCAGGCCAACCATAAACAACGCAGAACCTGAACGAGAGGAGGATGGCCTCCTGCAACCAACACTTCTCAACCCAGCACAGAGACATCCTGAGCCCACTGTCCAGGCCCAGGGCCAAGCCACACCCAGATGGTCTACCAGGCCTCACAGGACACCAGCATACTTAGCGGACTATGTGTGCAAGTGACCACCCCACAACTGCATGTGTTTAGCTCACACTGTATATAGTCATGCATGTACATAATTGTAATGTTGGGTCCATAACTTGTCATGTGGTTCTTCTCTAAGGGGGGAGGGGTGTTATGTATCTACATAGCAACAGCCACCAGGGGGTGTTGGCCTGGACGGTTTTGGTGGGAACCTTAGTTTCTGTTGTGATTCAGGGTAGGCCTGTGGGTTCGGCAGTTGGGTCGGACGACTCAGAGGAGGAGGAGGAGGGGGGTGTTGAAGTGCTTGCTGAGGGGGTTGGACAGCTTGATGAGAGCCCTCAGCCAG
The DNA here is from genome assembly GCF_947247035.1 of Vipera ursinii. NCBI lineage: Eukaryota > Metazoa > Chordata > Lepidosauria > Squamata > Viperidae > Vipera > Vipera ursinii. The sequence continues at coordinate 20,985,557 of NC_139521.1, read as the reverse complement.
GCCCCTCTCACCTGGTCACGACGCAGACCCAGCTGTGTGAGCCTGACAGCGTGGATGAAGATGACCCACAGCTGGCCCTGTTCAAGGACGCCCGACACAGGAGGCAGTCAATCAGGAGTAAACAGAGGAAGGCAATGGGGCTCCTCAGAAGGAGGCAGAGAGAAGCCATGCCCTGAACTGTATTTAAGGGGGAATGCGTGGGAGGGCTGGTTTGCTGAAGGCAACCACTTGAAAAGCTCCTGTTTCTTGGTTCGTGTCTTGTTCTATTTGTTTTTGTAGCAATAAATTTGGCAGGCGTAATTCCAGCCTCTTGCCTTCTTGTAAAAGGGGTTGTCCCTGCCTTTTCTGCAGGGCCGGTAGCAGGCTGGTACAGAACAGTTTCGGCGGGAAACCTAGGGCCAACCCCATTGGCTGCACGCCTACCTGGCTGGGTATTTAAGGAGGCCAGGTAACCCTTGTTCCCCAGTACATTCCCCCCCACAATAGAGCTGAACACGTACTCTGGCTGGCATCTCTTCCTTGCGTCGGACCCACTACACAATAGCAGGTTTTGGTTATTTCGTGATATTCTGCTTAGTTATGTGCCCCTCTTTCCACTTTTTATACTTGTCCTTTTTGTCTTTCAGTTTCAGAGAGTTCTTTGTGCAGCCATGCTGGTTTCCTTTGAGGTGTCTTAATTTTCTTTTTCATTCAAATTGTGCTAGACTGGATTTTATAATCTCAGTTTTTAAAGTTTCCAAGCTTCTTGGGTTGTTTTTCCCTTGAGGATTCTCTTCCATGGAATCCTTTTCAAGATGTCTCATGTTTATTGAAATCAGCTCTCTTAGGGTTAAGTGCCAGGAAAATTTCAGGCATAAGCCTCACAAGATTAAGACATTGCAGAGTAATAAAGTATACCATGATGGAATTGTAGGATTTCATTCTTTGGGAATTAAATGAGTGAAAGTTTGGACAGGCTTATGCCACTCTTTGGACAAGCTCCATCACACAGCCTGAGAGTCCTGGTTGGAGACATCCATTAAATCAAAACTTCTACCTGTGAAATTGCTGGATCATATATGTGACTTTGGATCAGATTTAGGAAGGACTTCTTATGACTTGAGATCTCAACTTGCTTCTGGGCTTTTGTCGGAATACAGTAAAAGAAACTTGGTTGAGCTGAGAGAGTATACACTAGAATCTGGTTTTATAGACCTGAGGGAATGGATTGCCCAACTTCTCTAGCTTTAGTTCAAGGAACTATTTTGTGGGTTTCCACCATTTTCTTTTAACTTTTAAAAGGGCATTATACTGTTTCTGTAGTTCATCCTTCTTTTGTGAGTGAAGACATCTGCCCTGTCCAAATTGAGAATTCCATCTGCCTTTTGAGAACCTCTGCCAAGTATTTGTAGTTCTGCTTTATGCTGCAGCTGTGCTCTCAGGATTCCTGGGATGGCAAACTGCCCATTATGGCCTCCAGCAAAGCAAGTGGTTTTCCTGATTCTCTTTGCTAGGAGAATATAATTCAACATCTCTTTCTCAAATCTAATATTTGACTGAGCTGGGAAATTTAATACTAATAGTGAAATTTTGCTTTCATTATTCAGCTGGTTTAAATCAAGCATGGTCACCCTCACGCTCGTGAGGCAGCAGTAGACAGAGAACTGGAAATCTCTTAGAGCAACATGGAGATTCTCTGAATACCAGTAAAGATGTATTTATCTTACAGTCACACTTTTAACATATGCACAGTTTTTTAAAAAAATATTCAGTTTCCATTGATATAGAGGCATACAATCAATTAATTAGCACACTTGCCATCTTTGTTTTGAAACTTTGAAGGTGCCTGAGGTAAAAATCCTAAATGGGACAGACTGACCCTCACCAGAATCACTTTCTTTCAACCTGTGCCTAGAAAGCATCCATATCCTTCCACAAATGGCTTCACAATCAATGGTTCCCACATGTTAATGAGAAACATCTTCAGCATTTGCTTTTATAGTCACACTGTAAAGGGATTCTGTTTCACTCCAGAATTTGACAAAGTACCTGTGTGCCAGGAGATTGCCTATCCAAATTTGGTCCTGTGAGCAGCTCAAGACCATAAGCATGGGATGGGGGCACCAAAGTCTTAATTTTCAGAAGACCTCTTCTGCTGGCATCTTCATTGAGATGTTCAACTAAGAGGTGCAAAATCAGTGCTTTTTTGTAAAAAAAAAAAAAGGTGCCGGAACTCACACATGTCATACAACCTGCCTTGCCTACCCTACAAGTTTCCATCCAAAAAAGGTGCCGGAACTCCGTTCTGAGCGTTCTATGAGAAAAAAAGCCCTGTGCAAAATAGTAGCTGTGATTGTCATGTAGGGTGTACTATTCAGCAGTACTTCATCTTTTACAGTTCACCTTCTGAAAGATCATAAGAATCCTTGTTCTTCCATGTGCCAAAAAAATAACTACTCAGTAGCATCAAGAGATGTTGAATAGCTAAGTCTTGTTCCTAACAGAGGTTAGAATGGATGGTGCATAGGAGAGGGAAGAAGAGGAAGGCCAATGCTAGCCAGAAATACTGTGGAGAAAAGGGAGAAAAGGGAAGGGGCAGAGGGAGATGATGAAATGCATGTGAAACATCCTGCAAATGCTCTGATTTGCACCTGGATGGCTGCTATATTATAACAGTTGTGGGAAGCACGCGCACCCCCCACTCCTAGAGAATGAAATATTTTGGGGAAGAGGCAGAATATTATATTTCTCCTAAAGGAGAAGATGAGAGACATCTTCTTAAAGGCAGAAAACAACCCCAATCTTCCTGCCTCAAGCAGAAACCTGAAGAGGCTAATCTTTAGGAATGAAGATTTTGTAATCCATTCAGAAAGACTGGGCCAACCTATTCATTTAAAAAACACCTTCAGCCACAGCTCCCACAGAAAGCTGGAGCTGATGTGATTAGAAAACCAAAGATTCCTAAAATATACATTCCCCAGTCAGCTTCAAGGACAGGGCATGACCTCCCAGCCACAATGGGAGTCATGCAACAATAATTAGACTACTAAAAGGACACAATCAAGCACAGGTCAAAGTACATTTCACAATGTACAGGCATTTCAAACACAAAGCTCCAAAGAATGTATAAAAACCCACCTACTCTTAATTCCATTTTGTCAGCTGTCCCAGAACCACATGCTGTTGTTGATTCTGCTCATCAATAAACAGAGACCTTTTTTCCTAAGCAGCTAGCCACCATTTTATTTTTCAGCGTCTTTCTCCCAGCTTGGAACCGGACCTGGTTTTTCTTCCCACACCGTGTTTGCATGTTGATATAATCATGTTATTACTCTGATATGCAGTTTGGCACTGACGTTGGGGGGGAGGGGGTGAAGGGATAAGAGCAGTGGAAAAATATTTCAGAATGTTATGTTTGAACCTAGAGGAATACTGGTGAACAATTAAGGTTTTAAACTCGTCAGAATGAGAATATTTGTGTGAGAGAGGAGAGGGGAAAATAAAGCAAGTATACCCCTCCCCTCTTTTTTAAAGAAAGCAGATGAATGAAAAGTTTTACAAGGGAACCCAACAAGATTTGTAGGATCAGGCTGAGAAATTGCTGGAGACAAGCTACAAAGATATATACATACAGCTACAAATATTAGAGGAATTTTATTAGGAAAATCTACTTAAAGACCAGTGAGAAGGAACCAGATTAAATCCAAAGAGTATCTGAAGATGGGTCATATAATTGTTCTGAATTAAGGAGGGGACCATGTTTTCCCTGTGAGAAGATCAGGTCAGTTGCCTTATTGACTCCATAATCAATATGATTGATTCAAAGAAATTTAATAAATAAAATAAAATAAATTGATTGGAGGAAATTTAGTCACACCAGGAGGAATTTTTCTAATGTTTCTTTTGAGACAAAATATGGTATTATTTTCAAATTTAATTGAACATAATTTAGGGGACTGTGTTCTTGGAAAGATGTTTAAAACTTAAACAACCAAAGACATTAAAACTGGATTGTAAATTTACAAAACGTATTTAACTTTGGTAAACTGTTAACCAAATTAATTTAAATTTAAAAAAAAATTTAAAACAGTCTACAAATCTACAGGCCCAAATGTTATCAGGGAGGGAAAGACATTAACAGGATTGTCTGAAAGTTATAACTATTCAGTATTTGCAGGACTGGAATGGAGTCCCACCTTTTCCAAACTAGCAAAATGTTAGGATAATTTCAAGCATTTAGGAAAGCCAGACCTCTAATTTATAATAAAGACTCTTTCTGTGATGTACAATTTCAAAGTTATCAATAACACCAGGAAATGCCCCAGGGGTGTCCAAAAGTTTATCAAGGTGGCATTTAAAATTCCTACCATTCTGACATTTACATCAGAGCAAACAGAAGAATTTTTATTTACTAAGGGTTTGCAATTACCCCCCCCCCAATTATTTCTTGTATTCTCTAGTGGAAATTAGCCCCCATAATTTCTTGTATTCAGCTCCCTACTGCTGTCAACCTCACCCTCTTTCTACTCACATCAACTGTTTGGATAAGTCTGTACAGATGGAATGGTGGCTGAAAATTAGAAATGCAGCTTATGCTTATGTGGAGAACAGCTGTGAGTTGTCCTAGATTGTTCTTTGTTAAGCTTTCTCATGCTTCTTTTCTCAAGATGCTCTTAGATTTATCAGATTCCAATCAAGGTCTGCCAAAGTGCCAAACTTAGGTCTGGACCAGTGATAGCAATGAATAATTAGAGCTCTGCATGCAATATAGTGAAAACAGATGTCAGAATCCATTTATATCATTTCTAAATATCTCCTCTGAGCTAAACCCAAATCTCATCTTCCCCTGGATTCTGCCATTCCCAAGGAGGAAAGGGAACAGGCATGGGATTTTATGGCTTTTATTTCCTCCCTTAAATGTAAACTTTGTTTATTCCGCCTGCCTGCTATCCATCACAATATAATCAATTGCTTTCTCACTAGGCATTCCCTCTCAACTAATGGACAACTAGGAAAGGGGGTGGGAAGGGGAGAAGTGCAACCCTCTGGAATCTGGTTTGTTTCTCCAAATGAAATGTGAGGAGGGTGGAAATGATCCTGCTGCAAATAAACTGTTATCTTTCCTTTCCCATGATGGGCTTACCGCCTAGTAGTGGGCCGTGGCCCACAGGTTGGGGGCCCCTGCTCTATGTAATTCACAGAATCCAACAGATACTGTATGATTCATTTAATAAAAAGGTAAAAGTTTCCCTGTCAAAGTGTTACCTATTAATCTATTTGCATTTGCATGCTTTCAAACTATTAATTAATCTATTAATTAACTATTATTAATCTACTTGCATTGCATGCTTTCAATTCATTAATAGGATGTAACAATAAAAATTGCAAAGAAACACTGAGGTAAAGCAATGTTTCTCAATCAAAGAAACTTCTGACCCCGGTGACTGACCCAGATTGGATCCTGGGACACATGTATTTGCCTTCATTTGCAGTAACTTTAAGATGTGTGGACTTCAGTTCCCAGAGTTCTCCAGCTAGCATAGTAGAAATCTACATTTTTTTAAAGTTGTTGAAGTTGAGAAACACTTATGAAAAGGAATGCATTTGAATGAAAACCAAAATAGGCAAACTACATGGTGTTCCTGTTCAATACTCTTAGAACAGAATAGAGCTGGAAGGAATCTTGGAGGTCTTCTAGTCCAGGGCTTTTCAACCGGTGGTACGTGTACCACTTCCTCCCCCCCCCCATATCACGCCCATGCACCAGCCTTGCTGCGTCAACCTGCTGGGAGCTCTCCGTGGACTGGAGCCCGTCGGCGGAGGTCAGAGCCGGCCATACGCACCAATCAGCTGGCAACTCCATACGGCCTGCCCTGACCTCCGCCGATGGGCTCCACTCCACAGAGAGCTCCTGGCGGGTCGATGGCTTCCCGGCAGCAGCCTGGGCCAGTGAGGAGGCTGGGAGGGAGGTGGTGGCCTGGTGCTGGGGCTGCCAGGGCTCAAGGGCAAGGATCAGTGCCTCTTTGCCGCTGATCAGCGCTTCTTTGAGGCTGTCAGGGCTCAAGCCCCAGGATCAGCGCCACTTTACAGCTGATCAGTGCTTTTTCAGGGCTGCCAGGGCTCAGCAAGGATCAGCGCTGCTTTGCAGCTGATTGGCGTTTTTTCGGGGCTGCCAGGGCTCAAGCGCAAGGATCAGCACTACTTTGCAGCTGATCAACGCTTCTTCAAGGCTGTCAGGGCTCAAGTGCCAGGATCAGCACCGCTTTCCAGCTGATCGGCACTTTTTCGTGGCTGTCGGGGCTCAGCGGAAGCGCCAGGATCAGCGCCAGGCTCCAGCTGGAGCTGCTGAGCCCCGAATAAGCACCAATCACCTGGAAAGCAGCACTGATCCCGGCACGTCTGCTGAGCCCTGAAGAAGCACTTATCACCTGGAAAGCAGCATTGATCCCTGCTCACACACACACACACACAAACACGTGCGAGCAGTTACAGCTGAAGGTGTTTCAGTCTTCAACTACGGCTTCCAGTCCTCCAGCATTTGGAGAGCCGTTCCTCTCCCATCGCCCTTTGCAGGCCTGCCATAGAGCTAGACATGAAGCGCCTGGGGAAGGAACCACGGAGGCGGGCAGGTAGTGAGTTCCCTTCGAAGAGTTCCCCCCAGGCTCTGCCCCCACCTGATGCCACCATCTGAGGGTGGACTTCTAGCCTCCTTCTGCGTGTCTCCGCTAAGGAGCAAGGCCTCTCACATCTTCTGAGGCAGCCAGAGCCCGCATGAGAAAAAAATGATCTTTATGGAAGCAAAATAAGCCCAATTTCGGGACTTTAAGGGCAACTGAAATGGAAGCGTGACTGTGTCTGATACCTCCCTATCTTGGTGTTATGTATGCAGGCATCTGCATACCAACAGCCATCAGGGGGCGTTGGCCTGGACAGTTTCGGCGGGAAACCTAGGGCCAACCCCATTGGCTGTTAGCTTACCTGGCCAGGTATATAAGGAGGCCAGGTAGCCCTCATTCCTCAGTTCACTTCCCCTTCCAATAAAGAGCTGAACTCACACACCGGCTGGCGTCTCTCTTGCGTCGGACCCAATACACAATACTTGGACTTCAGAAAGCGGTTTTCCTAAACCGAGAGTGCCTGGTAGCAAGAGGAAATAATGGGGAAAGGAGGTGGGGTGGGGTGGTGGAGTTGGACTTATTGAAAGCACAATTACTCGGAGAATGGAGGAGAAAAGAAGAGAAGAAGCGACCCAAAAACCTTAGGGAAGAACTGGGAAAACAAAAAGTTGACAAAAGAAGAAGCCCAGAATTGTGAACTGCTGAGAATGAACTGAGGTTGGTGGAGGAATAAAAAGAACTTCTTCAAATACGATCAAGTTAAAAGAAATAAAAACAAGGAAGGAAGGAAAGAAGAAAGGTAGGGACAGTGGGAGAGAGGGAGGAAAGGAAGGAAGGGACAATGGGAGGGAAGGAAGAAAGGAAGGACAGTAACATGCCTATTGAAAAGTTTGGTTTCCCTCCTGCCCATTCACAATAGTAACCCATGCATTCCCCCCCCACACACACACACAGGCACCCTGCAACCTGAGGGAGGGAGGGACGGAAGGAGGAAGTGACAAAGAAGGAGGAAAGAAAGGAAGGAAAGAAGGAAGGAAGGGACAATGGGAGAGAGGGAGGAAGGAGTGCACCCCCCTAGTCCCACCCCCCTCCACCACAGACCCATGGATTCCCCACACACAGACACCCTGCAACCTGACTGATGAGCTGCCCCCCCCCCATTGACTTTGCTTGTCAAAAAGTTGCAAAAGGTGATCACATGACCCTAGGACACTGTGACTGTCATAAGTATGAATCAGTTGCCAAGCACCCAAATGTAAATCACATGACCCTGGGGATGCTGTAACAGTCATAAGTGTGAAAAATGGTCATAAGTCACTTTTCAGTGCTGTCGTAACTTCAAACAGTCACTAAGCAAATTGTTGTAAGTCGAGGACTACCTGTACTTTATTATTTTATTCGGGGTTTTTGGTCAATTTTTTGACACCTTGCTGGGCGACTGGTGGTCCTCGGACATTGCCTTATCCTAAAAGTAGTACAATGGGTGAAAAGGTTGAAAAGCCCTGTTCTAGTCCAGCCCCCTGCTCAAGCAGGAGAACCTATACCATCTCAGACAAGTGACAGTCTAGTCTAGTTAAAAATCTCCAAGTGATGGATGCTCACGATTTCTGGAGGCAAGCTGTTCCACTAGTAAATTATCCTCACTGTCTTCATCAAATCAATCACTACTTAAGATTTTGTTGCATACAATCAATCAAACTGGGTCAAAATCCCCCTTCAAAAAATACAAAATTTCCTGCCACTTTCTCATGAGCTGATGCAACAGAGTAGTACTAACAGTATCTGCTTGCATCACTGGTCCTTCTTCATTAACCAGCAGGTTCAGCCACTAGAGCCAACACTTCTGTTCCTAGACTTAGACTATGAATTCCAGTGAGAAGAAGTTTGGTTTCTCAGCCCCTATTCTTGTTTATTGTTGGAGAGTTAGTCATTCAAAGAGCAGTGCAGTGGCTCTGTGGTTAAGATGCTGTGCTTGTTGGCTGGAAAGCCGGCAGCTCAGGTTAAAGATCCAAGCACTATGTGACAGGGTGAGGTCCCATCCTCGCCTCAGCTCCTACCAATCTAACAGTGTGAAAGCATGAAAATTGTGATTAGATAAAAATTTCCCACTTTGGTGGAAAGATAATAGCACTTTGTGATGTCATGCTGGCCACATTACTGCAGAAATGTTTTCAGAAAGTTCTGGCTCAATGACCTTGATCCAGAGATGAACACCACCCCCTATAGTTGGCAACAACTAGCAAAGTAAAATCTAAAGGATTCCTTTAGTTGTTGAAAGCAGAGAGGTGGTCTTGTGTGATAGTACTGATTTGGTGGAGTTAGTTTAACCTTGTATATAGAGCACGTCTGTTTAGTGCAAAACTAAAATTCTCTGTTGTGTGTTGTGATGTTTTGTTTTTTCTTACATTTTTAAATAATGTCTTTTAGTATATTTATTATTTTAATTAATTGATGTATGCTTTTCATAGTCACCTTTTGTGAAATGGGTAGCCGTATAAATTTGACAAATAAATAAAAAAATCCTACAGTCTATTATAGAATTTACCAGATTAAGTGACTGTCTATGGAAATTCTCCATCATCCAGTTCATGGTTGTCCCAAAGGTGCTTTTTCAAGAGGCAACTGGACTTTCTTTGAAGACTATTTGCTTCTCATCCAAGAGTTGCAAAAGCCTCTTAGATTAGAAGTGAAATGTCTTCAAAGAAAAACAAGAAAGTCCAGTTGTCTCTTGAAAAAGTGCCTTTGGGACAGATTAAGCAACAGAAAAAATTACTCTGGCAAGACTTAGCCTTGGCAAATTCATTCTTTTTTTCTGAATTATTGCTTATACCTCAATTTCTTTATAGCCTACTGTAGATGGTCTAGGACAACTTGCTTTGGCCAACTTGTGATGGCCAACACCAACTCACCTCTGCCAATTTTCCGCATGGCCAACTCTCTGATGGGACAATTTGCTATGGGACAATTTGCCCTGCATTGAGTGACAACAGCAATAGACCACAGCTGGAGGGAGAGCTCAGTGGGTGGGCAAGCAAGCAGGTGAGCAGAGCATGGAGGGTGCAGCAAGAAGATGGACTGCATCACCAGCAGCAGTAGCAGCAGCAGCAGCAGTCACCAGAGCCATAGAGCATTCCCACCATGCAGTAGCAGCAGCTGCAGTCACCCTCCTGCCTGGTGCCTCTGATGTGACCATGGCTGCTGCTCATGCCTGATGCACAGCCAGCATATTAACTGTCCAGTTAGCATTTCCAGACATATTTTTACCAAGAGTATAATATTTCACTGAAAAACTACATTGGCACAGAAGTGAAACCAGCTCTAGGTTTCCCATACAAATGCAAGCATAGTTATTTCCCCACTTTTCCCTCCAAGCCACACAGTCCATTACGTCCACCAATCACTTCTATTCATTTTGTTATGAGAAAACAGCTAGCCACACTCATCCTTAAAAACTTCCAGAGATGCCTCGGTTGCCTAGATACCATCCCTCCCACCTTTGCACTCCATTCCACCACCCTGCCTTTTGAGTCAAACTGTGAGTGAAGGAGAAAATGTAGGTGAAAGGGCAAATTAGTTTTGATACAGCGCTCCACCACCACCACACCGGGCTCTGGGCAGAAGAGGCTGGGGACAGTGGAGGCGGCTGTTACTGCCTCCCAATCATCTGTCATGACCTCTGCCACCCCATCATCCCTGGACTCTTCTGTCTGGAGCCTTGTGTGATGGTGGTTGGGGTGGGCAATGGGGATGCGACTAGCCTTATTTTTTGTAATGGTTAATCCAGGCCTATTCTTTTTTTTTTGTCTGTAAATTAAATGTAGTGGGAAACCCTGATGGTCTTGCTTCTATACATTAAAAATAATGTCATAACAGATCTAAAGTGAGACCCAGTGCAGTTGGGTGATTAAGGTGTTGGACTGGTCACATCAGTGAGCTGGCCATGGCAAGTTGTCCCATTCCATACTGTAGAATATTCCTAGGTTCTGGTATCAGATTATAACAGGATTACTAGGCTTTATAATAAGGTTATTATATTTGTTCTGCCAAAATCCAAGCAACCAATAAATGGGAGCAAACAGATATTAAAAAAATATTAGTTCTGGTATACATCGTATTTGTTTATTTATGGTCCTTGACCAGTGAAGTAGCTACAGCATTAAAGCAACTTATAAAAGCAATACGAACAGAACAATAAGCTATCATTTAAAGTTTACAAATATAAGAAGTAAGACATTTGACAAAGTAGATGACAATCTACTCCTTGGTAAGCTAGAAAAAGGTGGAATAGACAACATCACCATCAGATGGATCTGTAACTGGCTGACAAACCATACACAACAAGTAGTCCTCAATGGCACTACATCCACATGGAGAGAAGTAACCAGTGGGGTACCACAAGGGTTCATCTTAGGCCCAGTACTCTTCAATATCTTCATAAAAGATTTAGATGAGGGAATAGAAGAGGAACTCATCAAATTCGCAGAAGACACCAAACTGTCAGGAGTAGCCAACACCTCAGAAGACAAAGTCAGGATCCAAAAGGATCTTGACAAACTTGAACAAAGGGTCCTATCCAACAAAATGAGTTTCAATGTGGAGAAAATCAAAGTCCTCTACTTAGATAAGAAAAAACCAAAGGTACAAATATCAGATTAGGCGAGACCTGGCTTGGAAGCAGTAACTGTGAGAGGGGCCTTGGAGTCCTAGTGGACGTTCACTTAACCATGAGCCAGTAATGTGCAGCAGCAACCAAAAAAGCTAATAAAATCTTGGGCTGTATAAACAGAGGCATAGAATCAAGATCACGTGAAGTATTAGTACCACTTTATAAAGCCCTAGTAAGATCACACCTTGAATGCTGTAGCCAATTTTGGTCACCATATCACAAAAAAGATGTTGAGAGACTGGAAAAAATCCAGAGAAGAGCAACAAAGATGATCAAAGGCCTGGAGACCAAAACGTACAAAGAACGGCTGCAGAATTTGGGTTTGGCCAGTCTAAAGAAAAGAAGAAATAGGGGAGACATGATAGCAGTGTTTCAGTATCTGAGGGTGCCACAAGGCAGAGGGGGACAGGTTGTTCACCAGAGCACCAGAGGGAAGGACGAGAAACAATGGTGGGAAGCTCATCAAGAAGAGAAGCAACCTGGAATTAAGGAAAAACTTCCTGACAGTGAGGACAATCAACCAATGGAACAGCTTACCCCCAGAAATTGTGGATGTTCCATCACTGGAAGTTTTTAAAAAGAGACTGGACAATTATCTGACTGAGATGGTATAGGACCTCCTGCTCAAGCAGGGGGCTGGACTAGAAGACCTCCAAGGTCCCTTCCAGCTCTATTCTATTCTATTCTATTCTATTCTATTCTATTCTATTCTATTCTATTCTATTCTATTCTATTCTATTCTATTCTATTCTATTCTTCTATTCTATTCTATTCTATTCTATTCTATTCTATTCTATTCTATTCTATTCTATTCTATTCTATTCTATTCTATTCTATTCTATTCTATTCTTAAACAAGTATTAACTAGAATTGTCTGCAATTATATTTTTAATATTTTCTTAAGAATAATTGTCCACACATTTGGGGTACATTTGCATATTGCATCTCCTACCATAAAATCCTACTTAATACTGCTTTGAATGTAATAAAAATAATTTATATTCTTTTTTTTTTAAGTCCAAGATATGTGTTTGACTACACTCCAGTTTCCCTTAAAATCAAGAACTGCAAATTGTGGAATCATATTTCTCATCTTTCATTTCTACTTCTCAGTTAAATCTTCCCTGTTGGTCATTATCTGGTCAAGAATAACTAATGCTGTGTGCCTTCCTTCACCCTGAAGAAAAGAGTTGTCAGCAAGCCAAACTCAGGAATGTCTTGAGTATCCTGCTTGACAAAGTCTATTTCTCAGCAGATGTTGAGGTAATTAGTCCCCCCCACCCATCATTGCCCCCTTTAAAACTCTCTACAGTTAATTGTTGCTTTTAGGGGAATTTGGATTGAGACCATTGTGAGTGGATGCAAACCATATTGGCTCTATGCTTTTTATAATGGAGAAAAACTGTTAGAAATTTCAGTTACAAATTTCCCATGGCATGGTTGGTTTGATGCCAAGTTGTGAACAACAGCTGAAAGAATTTGTTCAAATCTTTCTTCTCAGATCTCTGTCCAGGAGACAAGGCAAGGAGGAGACTGATGAGATGGTTTCACTGATCTTCCTTCAAAATGGGCTTTTGTGATTCCAGACCCTTTGGTTAAGTAACTTTAATTGTACCTTAGTTGAAGCACCATTACTCCAATGTTTTTCAATAGGGCACATCAAAAATATCAGGGATCTGTAATGCAAAGTAGTGCTTCTCCAACACAAATAGTTATGTCATTATATAATAATGGGTTTTGTGTAACATATCATTTTCTAGCAGCTGCTTTGCAATAAGCAAGAAAAGTAGTCTTTGAAGAAAAGGAATAGTATTGCAATAGACATAGTTTTTACTAGCAATTGTTCCTAGCAACTGCATTCTCTGAGATAGACCCATTCCTCACGCACCCACACCCCACACTAATGAATTTAAGAGTTTTCAATTTTCATTCCTATATTTTACAGTGCAATGTAGTGATTTGTTGTGGAACACAATGTGAGAGGCCTCACAAGACCGATGGCTTATTGAGGCGATTCCAAGCAAAAGGCAGCACACAGGGATGCAATCATGTGAAGCTTTATTTAGATATAAAGCAGAGAGAAAGAGTTCCCTGGCATGGAGGCACCCATGCCTGGATTGAGCCCATGGATCAGTCCCAAAGGGAGCTAGAACAAGAGCTAAAGAGCAGCCCCTGTGCAGAGGTTTTTATGGGGGTCCCCAGCCCCTCCCTTACCAATGAGAGTGAGGAGGCCGGAGGGCCATTAACTCTCTCCAATAGGGCTGCAGGGGCCGGAGACCCCAGACCCACCAGTGGGAGCAAAGGTGCCTCTTTGCTCCCATCTGGTGAACTTTTGGGGAACTGCCATGGCTGGCGCAAAAACATCTAACAAATCCCCTTCTTGCCAATGACAGGGACCAGTGAGTGTATGTGAGGGGGCGAGCAGGTGTCATAGACATACACGTTCAGAAGACCAAACACAAATGCTTACACAGAAGGTTGTGCCGGTCAATGGGTACAGGTTTGGTGAACAGGTCAGCTATCTGGTCAGTTGTATTACAATATCTGACATGTATAAACCCCATTCTGGCAAGCTGCCTGACATTTTTATAGCTGATGTCTATGTGGCGGGACCTAGAGCCCACCGCGTATGCCCCCGAGATCCCAATTGCGGCCATATTGTCCTCTTGAATTTGGATGGGCAGAGGAGGAGGTGCCCAGATGCTCGTTACCAGAGCATCGAACCAAATCAAATCATTGGCCGTGTCCGACAGACTGGCATATTCCGCCTCGGCCGTGGAGCAAGAAACAAATTTTTGCTGCCTAACATGCCAATGGATAGGACAGCCATTCAGCAATATGAGGAAACCAGAGGTGCTCCATCTACTCTTGGTGTCACCAGCCTAGTCTGCATCTGAGTAAGCGGAGAGCTGGGCTGGCTTCCCCTTCTCTGGCTCCAGCACAAGGAGAGCATCAGCCGTGCCCCTGAGGTACCTAAGTACCCTCTTAACAGCAGTCCAGTGGAATTCCTTCGGGTGTTCTACATGCCTGGACAATAGATTCACAGCTAAAGCTATGTCAGGCCTGCTCCAATTGCTGATATATAGCAAGGAGCCAATCACAGATCTGTAAAGCTTATTATCTGTGAACTCAGGACTGTCCTCGTGAGTGTGACTGTAATAGTCAGTTTGTATTGGGCTACGCGTTGGGTTAGATTCTGCCATTTTGCATTTGGCCAACAATTCCTCAATCTTTTCTTTCTGAGATAGGGCGAACCCCTTCTCAGTGGCCAAGATGTGCACACCCAAGTACCTGTCAACCCGCCCCAAGGATTTCAGGGTAAATCTTTCCCCCAGGGCCTTGGAAAATTCATCACACCTTTCCTTGCTAGGCCCTACATATAGGAGGTCGTCCACATAAACTAACACCCGTTCTGTGGTACCCTTGGAGTTGCGTGTGAAAACACACTCATCTGCATGGGATGCCCTGAAACCAACTCGTTCTAAACTTTTTCTAAGGCAGTCCTACCATAGTTTCCCTGACTGCTTGAGGCCATATAACCCTTTTCGGAGCAGCCATGTGTTTCCCCCCTCCTGCTGGTAGCCAGGAGGGGCCCTCACGTAGATCTGCCAGTCCAAGTTGGCATGGAGGTAAGTATGTCGAATTGATAGACTTCCTCCCCCAGAGCAGCTGCAGTTACGAGGGCGGCCTTGACGCTCTCTGCCCGGATGGTTGGAGAGTAGGTCTCCCCGTAGTCTTCCATGTAGCGCTGGACGAGCCCTTGCACTACCAAGCAGGCCTTATACAGGTAGCGGCCATTGGCAAGTGGTTTGGCCTTGAAAACCCACCTTGTGCCAATGACTTTTCTCTCCTTCGGTGGTTGCTGGGGGGTGAAGACCTTAACCTTTTTCAGGCTCGCCATCTCCCGCTCCATTGCGAGCTGCCACTTCTCCTGTTCTTCGATGGGCAGCTCCTGGATGTCAGAGAAGGATTTTGGGGTGACCACAACGCTGTTGACGGATGCGATGTGCCCAATGTCGATTCTCTTTGGCGGGACCCCTTTGTTGGACCGCTTTGACCTCCTGACCTCCTGCCACTCACCGCCCTTTTCTTCTGCGGGTTCCTCATCAGCCAGCCATTCATAACTGGGATGTGAAGACCCTCGGTCCCAGGTGCTGGGTATCGCGGGTCTCTGAGGCATCGTTGGAGGCGAAGAGTTGGGCGGCTCATCCTCCCCATCTGGACCAGGTGGGATGACCTCTTCGTCTTGTTCCTCACTCTCGTCGGTGGCAGGGTCTGTGGTCATCTCAGGTGGTGTCGTGGTCGGTGCGTCCTTGCTGGGTTGGTTGACATATGGGCCCAGATCATTTGAATGGATCTGGGTCCAATTGGAGTCCTCTTCGAAGGAGGCAGATTGGGAAGTCACAGTCCTGCCCCCCTCTCCCAGGAAATGGTAGGCCTTGGAGCCAGGAGCATAGCCCAAGAACCTTAGTCTCTGGAAGACAGATCTCCCCTTCTTCCTCAGCTGCTTGGGGATGTGCACCCAAGCGTAGGAGCCAAACACACGCAAGTGTCCCAGACTTGGCTTCCTACTGTGGACCAGGAAATATGGGGTCTGGTCCACAACACTGCTCCAGGTGCGGTTTAAGGTGTAATTGGCATAATTGGCATAATGCAGTGCCTCCGCCCAGTATGATTCCACGACCCCAGTCTCCACAATCAGACTATGCACCATAGTCTGCAGGATTCCATTTCTTTTCTCTGCCATGCCGTTCTGAGCAGAAGTGAAGGGCACTGTAAGAAAATGGCAGATGCCCTTACGCCTTACTCAGTCCTGGAATTTTCAGGACATGAACTCAGCCCCGCGGTCGCTCTGCAGCTATGCAATCTTGGTCTTGTGCTGAGTCTCCACAAAGTTGTACAGTGATCTTATGGCGTCAAAGGCTTCGGATTTTTCTGTGAGGGTATACACATGGCCGTACCGTGAAAAATCATCAACGGCAGTGAGGAAATACTGCCTTTTCCCTAGGGATGGTGTAAATGGCCCAACCAAATCAACATGTACTAGTTGGTACGGGTATTGAGTCTTACGCAGTGACACCTTAGGGATGGGGGCAGCCTTCCTCTTTGCCTTCTTACAGATGGCACAGTCCAGGAACACCTCACAATCCTTGAGCTGGACCCTCTCAGCAAACTCTCCCATCTTTTTAACCACAGGGAAGCTCGCATGACCTAATCTTCGGTGTAAGAGATGGGCACACTTATCATGGAGTGGCCTCCCCACTGACACCCTCTTGGCTCTGGCTGCCTTGAGCGGTGCTGGCACCTTAGGCTCTTTTTTGGGCTTACCTGCTTTAGGTGCCTGCTGAGGCTCGGGTTTCTTGCCCACACTGCCCTTGGAAAGCCATGGGGCTGGCTGAGGCGGCCTGGGTGCAACCGCTTCAGCTTTGCACTCCTTAGACAGCCTTGGGGCTGGCTGTGGGGCCTTTCTCTCATTCCGTGCTCAAGCCCCTTCTGAGGTGGCACCCAATGAACTGTCCTCTGTGTCTGGGCCCTCAGGGGAGAAGTATGGTAAACCATTTATGATGGTAACACTCCCAATGACCTTCTGGTCCTGAATGACATGACCTCCCCCTTTGCAAAATAAAACCTCCACCCTGTCATCATCACATAACTTGATAATGCTTAACAGATTGTTGGCAATGGAGGGAGCATGCAATACCCCTTCAACATTTCCCAGCCCCGGTACAGAGTCAGTGCCCTCCCCAACAACTAAAGCCTTATCACCATTGGCAACCTTGGCAGAGGAGTTAATTCTCTTCAAACTTTTAAAACCTTGTTTCATGTTGGTAATATGAGATGAAGCTCCAGAGTCCAGTAACCATAGGCCAGTGGGGCTACCAGTCTTTGTGGTGGGGGTGAGAGCACAAGTACATACAAAATTGCCCTTGGCACCACCACCTTTGCCCCCGCCACACCCCCTTCTCTGCCCCTTGCCCCTTCCTTGATCAGAACCATGCTTGGGGCCTTGCTGGTGATGGGGGCAGTCCTTCTTCAGATGCTTCTCAGAGCCACAGATGAAACACTTAAGTAGAGCATTGACCTGCTTTGAGTTGTGGTGCCTCCTGCTGGCGCACTGAGTGGTGGCTGTGGCGTATTCTCCTGCATCTCTACACCTCCTGTCCTCCTCATTGAGCCTCCCTGTGAGGTAGGACAGAGTCATGGCTTCCTTCCTGGTCCCCTCCAGCGAAACAATGAAATTGCTCCAATTTTTGTCCAGGGAAGCCAGAATGACAGCGATCATGTTCACCTCAGTTACAAGGTAGTCTCTGAGCATCAGTTCTGCCCTGAGTGCCTTCAATTTTCCCAGGTGCTCAGCCATGATAGCCCCAAACCTCAGCTTGGTATTGTAAAACTCAGATGTGAGTCTGGTGGTCGAACCGAGGCTGTTGCTGTTGAACAAATCATATAACAACCCCCAAACTTTGCCAGCTGTGAGCCCATCTGGAATGCTGGGGTACAAGTTAGCATCCAGTGAGCTCAGTAGAGTGGTATATGCTTTTCTATGATACCACTCTTCTTGGGGTCCCCAGGGAAGAGGTGGGGGGGTCCAGAACCATCTCTAGAGTCCCTTCCTTTAATAGACACACCTGCACTTCTTTATTCCAACTGCTAAAATTTTCCCCCCCAAGATGCATTTTTTCAAAATTATTTGAGAGGGCAGAAGCAGATGTAGGGGAATAAAGGAAATTTTCCCCAGCTCTTTGTCCATTTCTATACATCTGTGAGCTTTCCATTGAGGTGAATGGAAGAGGGATCCCTCTGCTGGCAAGTGTTGGTATTTTTCTCTGATTTTTAGATGGCCCCGACTGAGCATGCTCAGAATTCATTTGAGCCCAGGAGGCAGAGGGAGCGGATGTGTCTCTCTCTGCCTCTGGGCCAGGCCCAGGCCTAGGCCTGCAGGCTGGGATCTGCGCCCGAAGTGGAGCTGAAGGCTGCAGAAGCCCCGAAGATTCCTCCGGAAGCCCCCCCGGCACTGGAACACTCACCGGGGGGCGAAGACTGCAGGATGGGGCCGGGATGGCCCAGAGATGCTGAGGATCGCCCGGAGGAGCCCATCGCTGGTCCTGAAGACCCTGGAGGTGGCTGAAGATGGCGCTGGAGGAGGGGGCCTCGTCCGGAGGCCCCCCGAAGACCATCTGGCAAGCAGGGCATCTGGGCAGCGGTGTAAAGTAGGCCGGAGGGCCTGGGGGTTCCCCAGAGGCCCTCTGGCATTGCAAGACGTAGCTGGGAGGCTCCAGGCCGGATGCCTCCTGGCAGTTAGGCCCCAGGGAGAGGGTTGGAGGCCCTCTGGAGATGCAGGGTGCAGCTGGAGGGCTCTGGATTGGATGCCCCCCATAGTCAGGCTCTTGGGGGTAGCGAGGGAGGCTGGGTACCCCCAATGTTGAGGCCGCGGTCATTGTGGCCTCCAGGGCCGCAACCAGGGCCTGGATGGCTGCTTTAAACCCTGCTGTAGCAGGCGCGGCTGGGCTGGCTTCGAGGCCATCATAGGCCTTGAGGCTTTCCGGTGGGGAAGACCAGGCGGTTTGCGTGCCGCTTCGGCTGGCTGCCACCGGTTGCTGGGCCTCGAGGCCTAGCTGAGGCCTATCAAAGCACATTGGTGGCCTGGGGGCCGCCATGTTGCTTCCGGTTGGCCTCGGAAGCTGCAGATCACAGTTTGGCAGGAAATTTCCTGCCCAAAGCTCCAGGGCCCCATGGTCCCCCAGTGTGGCTGGTGCCATGTTAGGGGGCCTCGTGGGTGCTGGGGAAGGACTTACCCGGTGTCCAGAGGCCCCCTGTTCTGGTATCCCTCGTGGAGAGGCTTGTGGTGTCCTTCTTGCTGCAAGGAGTGTTCGGAGCAGCTCCCTGCATTCCCATTCAGTCATCTGGTCTACACTGGTGGTGGCCTGGTCCCAGGCCACTTCTCCAGTGTCTGGGCAGTCTTGGGCAGACTTCAGGCCTTCCATGCTTCCCTCTGTGGCTTGCAGCTGTAGGGAGGCATGCGAAGGGGTCCCTGGCGCTCTGCTGGGTCTTCTGGGGGATAGAGATCATCTGTATTCTCACCTGGACCAAAGCTTGCATCAGGGGCTGGATGCAGGGCTGCCATCCTTGATTGAAGACTCCTGGTCACAATCGGGGATCTCCTGCCATCCATCTCAAATGGGTTCTTGCTGAAACCTCCAGGCATCTTGCTTCTTGCTGCTGGCTTGGAAGCGTTGCCTCAAACCATCCTGTGCTACCAATTTGTGAGAGGCCTCACAAGACCGATGGCTTGTTGAGGCGCTTCCAAGCAAAAGGCAGCACGCAGGGATGCAATCATGTGAAGCTTTATTTAGATATAAAGCAGAGAGAAAGAGTTCCCTGGCATGGAGGCACCCATGCCTGGATTGAGCCCATGGATCAGTCCCAAAGGGAGCTAGAACAAGAGCTAAAGAGCAGCCCCTGTGCAGAGGTTTTTATGGGGGTCCCTGGCCCCTCCCTTACCAATGAGAGTGAGGGGGCCGGAGGGCCATTAACTCTCTCCAATGGGGCTGCAGGGGCCGGAGACCCCGGACCCACCAGTGGGAGCAAAGGTGCCTCTTTGCTCCCATCTGATGACCTTTTGGGGAACTGCCATGGCTGGCACAAAAACATCTAACACACAATGAATTACATTACTGCAAAGAGTGAAATGAATTGATTTCTAGACAATCATGCTCAAAAAGGCAGATGATATAGTGAGATAACCAGGAAGAACTTTAATTAAAACTGAGCTTGGAATTAATTGTTCTCATATTTTGGAAGAAACAACAGCTATGGGTGGGCCTTGATCTGAATTTGGAATCACTGGAGATTTTTAAGAAGAGACTAGACAGTCACTTGTCTGAAATGGTATAAGCTCTCCTGCTCGAGCAGGGGGCTGGACTAGAAGACCTCCAAGGTCCCTTCTATTCTATTCTATTCTATTCTATTCTATTCTATTCTATTCTATTCTATTCTATTCTATTCTATTCTATTCTATTCTATTCTATTCTATTCTATTATCAGTGCAAGAATCTAATCCTTTCTCTCTGGGAAATGCCCCTCCCCCATCTGCTATTTGCATCCCATCAGACATTTGAAAACATTTTGTACTAAATTTTTCAAAATTTTGCACTAAGAAACTGTCTTATGGCCTAGCATCAGGTAGTTAGGGAGGATGAAATTGATTTAAAAATGGTTTACTTACCATTTTACTTACATTTTTTTGTAAGTTTACTTACAATTACCCAATCCACATTGGTTATGACTATTAACAAGCTGGAGGTCAGGAATCTCATCAGAGAGAGGGCAAGAGGCATAATTGCAAGCTGTATTGTTAAGCTGTGAGGCTTTCAAGACTATATTACTATTAGACAGCTGGATTAGTACAGTATTAGATAGCTGGATCAGCCTAGGAAGGAAATTTACAGAATAACAGAGTTGGAAGGGACATTGGTCTTCTAGTCCAACCCCTTGCTCAGGCAGGAGACCTTATACCATTCCGAACAAATGGCTGTTTGGTCTCTGCTTAAAAACCTCCACTGATGGAGCCCTTACAACTTCTAGAGACAAGCCATTTCACTGATTAACTGTGTTCACTGTAAGAAAATTTCGAATTAATTCTAGGTTGGATTTCTCTTTTATAAGTTTCCATCCGTTACTACTTGTCCTGCCCTCAGGTGCTTTGGAGAATAAGTCAACCCCTCTTCTCTGTGACAGTCCCTCAAGTACCAAAAAACAACTATGATATAACCTCTAGTTCTTCTCTTCATTACGCTAGATATACCAGTTCCTGTAACTGTTCGTCATATGTTTTAGCCTCCAGACCCTTAATCAACTTTGTTGCACTTCTCTGCACACTTTCTAGATCTCGACATCTTGTTTGTATTGTAGTGACCAAAACTGGATGCAGTATTCCAGATGTGACCTATTAGAGCAGTATAAAGTGGTACTTGCACTTCAAGTGATCTTAATACTATCCCTCTGTTGATGCAGCCTATGACCAGATTCGCTTTTTTTGACAGCTGCAGCACACTGCTGGCTCATATTTAAATGGTTGTGCACTAGGATAACTAGATCACTATGATGATTATTGTTGAGCCAGGTACTACCTATTGGATACCTAGGCATTTCATTTTTATTGCCTAACTATAAAACCTTCCTTTTCTCACTACTGAATTGCATTTTGTTGCATAGGGTCTAGTGCTTAACTCTGTTGAGGTTCTTCTGAATCTTGATCCTAACTTCTAAGGTGATGACTGTTCCCCCCAGCACTAATTTTGATAAATTCCTCACTTATACCTTCATCTAAATCATGATCTCAGAAACACTGAACCATATCTTTCAAAGATCCTGGAACACCAGGGAACTATCAGAGGACTGGAAAAGAGCTAATGTAGTTCCCATCTTCAAAAAAAGGGGGAAAAACATAGACCCAGGAAATTACAGACCAATCATCCTAACATTAATAAATTGTCCTTTTTCTTTTTCAATTCATCAAAAAGACCTCTTTAGGCAACAATGCTGGTTTCATCTGGAGTCTTTTATTTTTCTTTCTCAATAGTATTGTACTTGACTTTTAGAATCTTTTATAATCTCACTTTCCAGAGTTTCCCAAGCTTTTTGAGTTGATTGTTATGTTGCTTATGCCAGCATTTTGTTGAATTCCAAAATGACATAGTCACTCTCTCCCAAAGCTTCTGCAATTTCAACCCTCTTTATCATTTCATGTCTGTTAGTAAGAATTAAGTCTGGTATAGCTGATTCTCTAGTTCCCTCCTCTATCTTTTGGGTGACAAAGTTGTCTGCTAGGTTCATCAGGAACCTGTTCAATCTCCCACTTGGTGCGGAGTTTGTCTCCCTGTCAGGACCCACCCCAATCCACATCTTAGGAAAGAAGAACTCTTGGAGACAGGATTGTCCAAGCAGGAACTTTTACTAAAACATGATTGACAGTGGATAATCTAGAGAGGATCTGGAAACTGTGTCACAGATTTATACTTTTAAAGTGTCCCTGGGTAAAAACCCCTGCCCTCAGTCCATTTGGTCAGTCCCAGATCAGTTAAGTTTCATGTGTCAAAACCTTCCATGGGAAAAGAGAAACTTCATGCATTTACAACATTTGCTTCCTCCCCTTCAAATTCCAATCGGAGATACAAACCAGAATCTCGTTCCTTCTTTCTTTGTTCTTCTCAGTTCAAAGGTTCTTTCCCTGGTCTTTGATGATGGCTGAATAAACAACCTTGCATCTAATGGATAGGGATGTCCAATTAACATCTTCTCTTCCCCTCCTTGGGAATGGCAGAATCCAGTAAGGGGGTGAGATTTAGATTTGCACAGATAGGGATTTAGGAATGGAATATAAATGGATTCTGACAATCTGCTCTCCTTAAAAGAAAGATAGGTCCACCTGTAGAGGAAATAAAATATAAATGTTAGCCCGGTTTGTTAGGATATGCTGTATGAAACTTCTTAAGCAACTTTGGTGCTCTAATTTGATGTTTATTGATCCACTCATTTTCTAAGGAGGGGAGGTGTTTCTAACTTACTAGATATTGAATTGCTTCATGGTGTTTCCTGGAATCTAGGATTTCCTTGAAGTGTTGTTCTCCTTCCATTATGATGGGAGGTGGTGGTGGGGGGGTTTTTGTTCATAGAGGTGACTGTTGTTCTCTTTTTAGTAAACTGCAGTGAAAAATTGGGTGTATTTGTCTAAGATTTTTGGGTAGTCCTAATTCAACTGTTACTGGGTTTATGATTCTTTTAATTGGAAAAGGTCCAATGTATTTTGGTCCAAGTTTTTTACAGGGTTGTAGTGATTTTAGGTATTTTGTGGATAAATATACCATCTCTCCTACCCTGAATGGTTTGGAATCGACTTTTTTTTGTCCGCCTGTGTCTTGTATGCTTGTCTAGCTTTGTCTAAAGCTTTCCTAATGATTGGCCAGATGTTTTGTAATTGTGCAATCCATTCCTTCAGTGCTGGGATTACTGGTTCATTTGGAGTTAGTTCTGGCATGGGGTTGAAACGTAGACTGGTAGCTACTTGAAAAGGAGTGTAATCTGGAGACTTCTGGGTGGTGCTTCAGCATTGAGGACGGTCAGGATCGACCACCAGCCTTCCGATTTTGTTAAAGCCGTGGAGTAGCCGACAATCAGCTGTTCTGTGGCTTAAAACCGTTCCCCTCGGGCAAAGAGGAGAAGGGGAGTCTCTGGGTAGGGGTAGAGCTCCCCTAGAGCCCCAGAATGTTTATTCTGGGGCTTGAAGGGTGAGAGCCCCACCGAAGCCCGGAAACACTCCAGGTCGGAGGATTTTTCTGCTTTTAAGCAGAACAAGATGCTGAATCCACTCCTGCTGAATTTGTTTGTTTTTTGGAGTAATTGATGCAGGCGGAGTGGATGCAGGAGCAATATAAACAGCAAGTATAAGACTTTAACTCTGGAACTTTAACTTTTTTCCTGTTTCAATTTTAAAAAGGACGGAAAGATGGCACCTGAGTGATTCTTTGTAACAAGCATTGAAAATGTCCTTTTTCTTTTTCCTTTTTTCTCTTCTCAAAGTGAAAGTGATTGTTTGGATACTGAGGAGGAATATCTAAAGTGGATTTTCAGAACTTTAAGATTTTGTTACATTTTGGAGCTGTTTAAAAGTGACTAGAAGACTTGGATATTTAACATTTAAATTACAATTGCAAGAGGGCGGAAAAGTGAAAGTGTGTAAAGAAAGTTAATTAGGTGCTAAAATGGCCTCCAAACCGCCTAGAATTCCTGTTTCTAAAAGTCCAGGGGCATCACCTGTTCAGCAATCTGGAATTCAATCTTTGATGTTACCTGCTGCAGCTGTTGCACCTCCACTGACTTTAAAAGACTTACAAGATTCTTTAAAAGATGCTTTAAAACTTCAGTCTGAAAAAATATTTGAGCAGGTGGCAGAACTTATTGAAGAAAAAAATAAGGAAATACGGGAGGACATTTTGATGGCATTTCAAGGGCTCTCAGATTGTATTGAGAGTCTGGATGAATGTGTGGAAGAAGTGAAACAGAATAATTTGATGCTGGAGGCTAAAATGTCTGATGTTGAGAATAAAATAGAGAAAATGGATGATGATGTGGTTATGACACAATATAGAGACATGGAGTTTGCCCTGAGGATTAGAGGCTTAAGAAAAAATCCACAGGAAAATCTGGAAGAGATGTTGATGGATGCTCTGGTGCCTATTTTGGGAATTCAACCGGAAGATTTTTTGTGGAGATGGATAAAGTATTCCGTGTTAAGTCTTGGATTGCTAGGCAAAGGAAACTGCCAAGAGATGTGGTTGTGTACTTTACAAAGAGAAAGATCAGAAATCAGATCATTCAAGCTTTTTACAACAATAGATTTAAAGTGGCTAATCAGGAGGTTTTGATTCTGAAAGAGATTCCCCCAAGAATTTTGAGAAAAAGGAAAGATTTTGTTTTTTTTGGCAGATGAATTAAAAAAACAACAGCTTCAGTTCAGATGGGAGATACCAATGGAGATTGTGGTGAATTATGCTGGAGTAAGATATCGTCTTAATACAGCCCTGAAGGCACGTGATTTTTATTCTAATGTTTTGAAAACAGGTTCACTGCCATCTTCAGAAGTTAAAAGAGGAAAAGAAGAAGTTAAAGGAGGAAAAGAAGAAGTTAAAGGAGGAAAAGAAGAAGTTAAAGGAGGAAAAGAAGAAGTTAAAGGAGGAAAAGAAGTAGAAGAGCGACAGATGCAAGAAGTACAGCAAATCTCGGAAACTGTGCAACCCATGACTTTAATGGAAAAATCTAAGACCCAAAGAGTGACACGGGCTGCATCTAGACTTAAGGAACAACAACAACAACAACAACAGCAACAGTGTTCAATAACTACAAGTCAGGAACCCATTTCTAGTGAAGCATTGGGAGGAGCTAGGCCAAAGAGGCAGATGTCTGTGGATCTGCAAGAAATGCTCCGAAAGCTTCATGTCTCAAAAGATGGCAACAAAGTTTCTAACTTGGATTGTTAATAGATTAAATTCACCACAAAAGAGAAAGAAAGTATTTCAGTACTTGAATCAATTTAAAAATAATGTTATATGTTTGCAAGAAATGCATATTCGCGCATCTGATCAAAAATATTTGATAAATTCTAGATTGGGTAAACAATTTATTGCATCTGCTCCAGAGAAGAAAAATGGGTTAGTTATTTATGTAAAGAAAGACATAACAGCTAATTTAATTGAAGCAGATAAACAAGGAAGATATATCATAATTGAACTATTAATAGAAGGGAAGAAAACACTTTTAACTGGAGTATATGCACCTAATCAACAGCAAGGAGAATTTTACAAACTGTTACATGATAAAATAATTCAATGGGATTATACATCGTACATTTTGATGGGAGATTGGAATGGAGTGCTGGACACTCAGAAAGATAAAAAAGGGTTTTTTAAAAATACTCCAAGCCATGCAAGATTACCAAAATCTTTTTTTGATTTGAAAGATGACTTGGAATTGCGAGATGTCTGGAGAGGACGAAATTTGGAAGAAAAGGATTTTACTTTTTTTCTGATAGAAATCAATCTTTTTCTAGGATTGATTTTGTATTAATTTCTAATGATTTTTTATAGGATTAAGAAGATTAAGATATGTTCAAGAACTCTATCAGATTATAGTACAGTCTGGATGGAATTGGATAAGGGCAAGGGGGGAAGAAGTGTTGTGATCAGCCTGTGGGTTCGGCAGTTGGGTCGGATGACTCAGAGGAGGAGGGGGGTGTTGAAGAGCTTGCTGAGGGGGTTGGAGAGCTTGCTGATGAGAGCCCTCAGCCAGGCCCCTCTCCCACCTGGTCACGACGGAGACCCAGCTGTGTGAGCCTGACAGCGTGGATGAAGATGACCCACAGCTGGCCCTGTTCAAGGACGCCCGACGCAGGAGGCAGTCAATCAGGAGTAAACAGAGGAAGGCAATGGGGCACCTTGGAAGGAGGCAGAGAGAAGCCACGCCCTGAACTGTATAAAAGGGGAATGCATGGGAGGGCTGGTTTGCTGAAGGCAACTGCTTGAATAGCTCCTGTTTCATGGTTCGTGTCTTGTTTGCTTTTGTATCCATAAATTTGGTAGGCTTAGTTCCAGCCTCTTGCCTTCTTGTAAAAGGGGTTGTCCCTGCCTTTTCTGCAGGGCCGGTAGCAGGCTGGTACAGAACAAGAAGATCATGGGGGCTAAATGAAAATTTATTTAGATATGAAGAGAATGTGGAAGAATGTAAAAAGCAGATGAGAGAATTTTTATTATGAATATGCATAAGGATACTCCCATTGAAATGGTTTGGGATGCAAGTAAAGCTTATATGAGAGGAGTGTTAATATATTTGAATAATAAACATAGACATAGAATGGAATATAAGTGTAAAGAAATAGAGGAGGAAATAAAGATGAAAGAGAAAGCTCTTATTTTGAACCCATCTGACAAGAGGTTGAAAGAAGTAATTAATCTGCTAAGAGGACAGTTTGATATGTAAATAGCAGATCAACTAATTTACGATATGCCAAACATAATACTTTTAACAATGCTAATAAGCCCGGTGGGTGGTTAGCTTACTTATTAAGGAAAAAACAAAGATCACGTAATATAGATAAGAAAGAATATAAGGGCAAAGAGGTGTTTCAGCAAGATCTCATTAAAAAGGCTTTTGTTGAATTTTATTCTAAATTATATGCTAGGGATATAAAGCAGGGTTTAGATATGGATAGTTATTTACAGGATGTGAATATCCCAATACTTACGCAAGAGCAACGGGAAGGGATGAATCAATTGATAACTGCTGAAGAAAATATTTTAGCAATTAAACAATTAAAAGTGGGTAAGGCACCCCGGAACAGATGGTTTATCAGCTATTTATTATAAAAATTTACAATCAGAAATGGTGGAGCCTTTAAAAGAGTTATTTAGAACAATACAATCTGGAGGAGAAGTGCCTCCATCGTGGAAAACAGCATTTATAACTTTGATTCCAAAGGAAGATCAAGATCTTGTTCAACTTAAAAATTTTAGGCCTATATCGCTTTTAAATAATGATTATAAAATATTTGCAAAGATTTTAGCAAATAGATTAATGGTGGTTATGCAGCAAATGATTTATTCTGATCAAACAGGTTTTATAAGTGGTAGGCAAATGAAAAATAATGTGACATATTGTAAATTTATTAGAATATTTGGAAAGAAATAATCAAGTCCCCGCAGCGCTGATTTTTCTGGATGCTGAAAAAGCATTTGATCAATTAAATTGGCAATTTTTATTTAACGTTTTGGAGAAAATGGAGTTTGGTGACAAGTTTTTACAATCTATTAGGGCAATATATCAAAAACAAACAGTTCAAATAATAATCAATGGTAGCCTAACAGAAGCTTGTAAAATTGAAAAGGGTACAAGACAGGGTTGTCCGTTGTCACCATTATTGTTTGTTTTAACATTGGAAATACTGTTGATTAAGATACGTGAATCAGAGAAAATAAAGAGAATTAAAATTAAAGATCAAGATTATAGATTGAAAGCGTTTGCGGATGACTTGGTTATTACATTAGGTCAACCAACTCAATCGGTTATAGATTTAATGGAAATAATTTTACAATATGGACAAGTCTCTGGATTTAAGGTAAATAGGCAAAAAACTAAAATATTGTCTAAAAATATGACCAAAGGACAAAAGGAAGTTTTGGGAAAACTAACGGGATTTGAAATAGTTAAAAAGGTCAAATACTTGGGGGTATATCTTTCAGCTTCAAATGCAAAATTATATAAAAATAATTATGAATTGTTATGGTTAAAAATACAAAAAAAATTAGATAGTTGGAAAAAATTACAATTGTCTTTATTGGGAAGAATTGCAGCTGTGAAAATGAATGTTTTACCTACATTCTTATTTTTGTTTCAAATGATACCTATACTTAAAAAAAGATTTAAATTTGGAGGAATGGCAGAGAGGTATTAATAAATTTGTTTGGGCAGGGAAGAGACCAAGAGTTAAACTTAAGATAATGCAAGATGCACGTGAAAGAGGTGGTCTTAAAATGCCCAATCTTAAATTATACTATGAAGCTGTGGTATTATCATCAATTAGTAATTGGTTCAATTCAACACAAGAGAGATTATTGAATATTGAAGGATATGATTTGTTATATGGTTGGCATGCTTATTTATTGTATGATAAAAAAGTGGATAATGTTTTTAAGACACATATATTAAGATATGCCCTGTTGCGAGTTTGGAGAAAATATCGTTATAAGTTGAACTTTAAAATTCCAATTTGGGCAATACCTAAACATGCGATAGAAAATATTAATGTGGGATTTAAGCATGATGTGACTACATATAAAGAAATTCTTAGATTGGAAAGAAATGTATGGCAATTAAAGCCATTTAATATTTTAAAAGAAGAAAAGATAGTACAAACTTGGTTTCAGTATGGGCAGTTACAAGCTAGATGGAAACAGGATCAGAAAATTGGTATTTCTATAGTAGATGAAAATTTGGTTAAACAAATTAGAGATCAAGGTCCTGCACATATAAGAAGGATATATAATGCATTGATAGAATTAGATTCAGAAATGGAACTTGTTAAAGATTGTATGATAAAATGGGCCCAGAATATTCAAGAACCAATAACGATGGATACTTGGGAAACAATATGGGTCAGAAATGTAAAATTTACACAGGCACAAAATTTAAGGGAGAATTTTTATAAGATGTTTTATAGATGGCATTTAGATCCTAAGAAATTGGCAGGGCCCTCTGACAGCGGCGGTAGCGGCGGAGGCGAGGCATCTACGACTCACACCCTGAGCCACCTCTTTGAAGCGCCTTGATCGGAGACGGCATGACACCAGGGACTCCCATACCTCTGGGAGGCCACGCTCTGGACGGTCCCCCCAACCACCCTTGCCCACTCTCTCCCCACAGGACATAACGGGCCTGGGTGCAAGCCACGGTGGCAGAGTGGCTTGGCCTTACACCTGCAACCCCATAAAGGTGAGAGCTCTATGGGGTTTGCTTCACCCAGAGTACGTTCTGGACCACCCCCGGAAGCAGAGTCACAACCCATTGTGAGAGGATGAGGAATGGCCTGCTTCTGGGGGTTCGCCCGGCCAAGTGGCAGTGGCAGGGCGACAATCCAGAAACGCACCTACCCGACTCGACCCTCCTACAATTCACCATCCAGGGGACTGCCTTCCCGGAACCCCTTATGACTATGCTCGTTCAATACTCCAGCACAGTACTACACGCCCTCAGGGGTTCCCCACTCTCCTGGGTGCGACCCGCCTGCATCACATCCAACCTCGATGACGGGCCCAACCACTGGGCCTCTGAGAGATGGCCGGGCAGGGTCAGGGGCCTCCAGCATAAGCCCAACAAGAGGCCCCTGATTAAGTTCTTAGCTAAGTTTTTTGTGGGGTTAGGGAGGGGGGAGGGAGAAGACTATGGTTGCGCGGGAAAGGCACGCCTTCCAGCCACCATAACGCATGCCAGGCCCACGACCATTCGCGACGGCGTACAACGAGGACCAGTCGCCGATAACACCCAGTGGCGTATTGACAAACATCCCATCCCTAGGATGGTGGGGAATGGCAGAAGGTGCACAGACAGAGGGCCATATCATCACCAGGAGTGTCATCTCCGCTCTGTAAAAGCGGTGAGACGCTCTGACCCTCTGTTCTCCCCCGGAGGACCCGGGAGCAAAGGTGCGCCCCCTCCCATGCTAAGGCTGGTCTACCTGAATGCAAGGTCCGTAGCTAACAAAGCCCACCTCATTCGTGACCTAGTGGAGAGCGAGCATGCGGACCTGGCTTGCATCACGGAAACCTGGCTGGGCCCAAAGGGTGGTGTTCCTCTGGTTGACCTCTGCCCGCCAGGTTTCCAGGTGCTGCACCAGCCTCGGGCTCATGGGAGGGGTGGGGGAGTGGCAGTTATCATCAGGGAATCCCTTAGCCCGCGAGAGACCACCGTCCCTCAGATGGTCGGGTGTGAGTCTCTCCTACTGAGATACGGCCCAGGGGCGCAGTTGGGCCTGCTGCTGGCGTACCTACCACCTAATCGTGCAGCGGCGGCCCTGCCCGAGCTACTCTATGCCCTCTCAGGGTTGGTGGTTGAATTCCCAAGACTCATGGTCTTGGGCGACTTTAATCTACCGTCCCTGGGAGGATCGTCAGAACTGGCTCGGGAGTTCATGGCTTCCATGGCGGCCATGGACCTGTCGCAAATAATTTCTGGACCGACTCATGAGAGAGGCCACACCCCAGACTTGGTGTTCTTGTCTGGACGGTGGCGTGATGATATCGGTGGGGGCACCACAACTGTTACGCCCCTGTCATGGACCGATCACCACCTCCTGCGGCTAGACTTCCCCCTTGCCACCCCCCACCATGGGTGCACGGTGCCAGTCAGATGGTACCGCCCTAGGCGCCTAATGGACCCTGATAAGTTCCAGGCAGCGCTTAGGGACACGCATGCACTCCCTGCTCACAGCTCGGCGGATGCCTTAGTGGAAGCCTGGGAAAAGGCAGCCACGGAGGCTCTGGACCGAGTTGTACCCTTGCGGCCTCTGACCCGGCGCAGATCCCAGCGAGCCCCATGGTTCACCGAGGAGCTCCGGGAGATGAAGCGTCGGAGACGGGGCCTAGAGAGCCGTTGGAGATCCAGCCGATCCGAATCCGACCGATTGCGACTAAGAATCCTCACCAGGTCTTATCTCGCTGCGATAAGGGTGGCAAAATCCAACTATTTTTCCACCCTCATCGCGTCCGCAGATAATCGCCCGGCTGCCTTGTTCAGGGTGACTCGCTCCCTATTAAACCAAGAGGTGAGGGAGGAACCCTTGCAGGGTCGAGCCGAGGAATTCGGTCAATATCTGCTGGATAAAATTGCTCGGATTCGAACTGGCCTGGACTCCAACTGGGCTGAGATGGAAGAACAAGACATGGACAGTCTTGTCGACGTCATCTGGGAAGAATTTGATCCTGTAACTCCTAAGGAAGTGGACAGGATTATGAGAAGGTTGAGCTCCTCCACATGCTTACTGGACCCGTGCCCTTCCTGGCTGGCCTATGCAGCTCGAGAGGGGACACGTGGATGGTTCCTAGCGGTCATCTCTGCTTCTCTGAGTGAGGGTCACTTCCCCACCGCCTTGAAGGAGGCGGTGGTGAGACCTCTCCTCAAGAAGCCCACCTTGGACCCATCCTCTTTAAATAACTTTCGTCCAGTCTCCAATCTTCGCTTCCTTGCGAAGGTTGTTGAGAGCGTGGTGGCGCACCAACTTCCTCAGATCCTGGATGAAGCGGTTTATCTAGACCCGTACCAATCGGGTTTCAGGCCGGGCTACAGCACGGAGACGGCATTGGTCGCTCTGATGAATGATCTCTGGAGAGCCCGGGACAGGGGCTATTCCTCTGTCCTAGTCTTATTAGACCTCTCGGCGGCTTTCGATACCATCGACCATGGTATCTTGCTGCGACACCTCAGGGGACTGGGAGTGGGAGGCACGGTTCTGCGTTGGTTCTCCTCCTTTCTCCAGGGTCGCTCGCAGTCGGTGCTGACAGGGGGACAGAGGTCGACCCCGAGGCCTCTCGCTTGCGGAGTCCCTCAGGGGTCGGTCCTCTCGCCTCTCCTGTTCAACATCTACATGAAACCGCTGGGTGAGATCATTCGCAGTTTTGGAGTAGGGTTCCATCAGTATGCTGATGACACCCAGCTTTTTATCTCAACTCCAAACAATATCAGTGATGCCCTAGACGTGATGTCCCGCTGCCTGAAAGCGGTCCGGGAATGGATGGGGAGGAACAGGCTTCAACTGAACCCGGACAAGACTGAATGGCTGTACGTTCCGGCAAACCAGGATATTCAGAATGTCCCATTGCTTAACATCGGGGACATGTTACTACCCCCTGTTGATAGGGCCCGCAACCTGGGTGTCCTCCTAGACTCGCAGCTCTCCCTAGAAGACCACATAGGAGCTGTGACCAAGGGGGCCTTCTCCCGGGTTCGACTAGTTCGCCAACTACGGCCTTATCTAGACCTGGATTCCTTACGTACAGTCACCCATGCCCTTGTGACCTCTCGCCTAGACTATTGTAACGCTCTCTACATGGGGCTGCCCTTGAGATCCACTCGGAAGCTTCAGCTGGTGCAAAGTGCGGCGGCACGGACACTCTTGGGAGCCTCCCGATACTCCCATATCACACCTCTCCTCCGTGCGCTGCACTGGCTTCCAGTTGCCTTCCGAGTGAAGTTCAAGGTGCTAACAATGACATACAAAGCCCTACATGGCATGGGTCCGGACTACCTACGGGAGCACCTTCTGCCGATGTCAGCACCCCACCGTCCTGTGCGCTCCCACAGAGAGGGCCTCCTCAGGGTGCCACCGCTCAAGGAATGTCGGCTGGTGGCCCCCAGGGGGAGGGCATTCTCAGTGGGTGCGCCGGCCCTCTGGAACAGTTTACCAACCGAAATCCGGATGGCCCCCGACCTCCGTACCTTCCGTCGCGACTTAAAAACTTTCCTGTTCCAGCAGTCCGGCCTGGCATGATAGCGTTAATTGGGGTCCCAGTTTGTTTTCACTATTGTTTTTATTACTTTTTATTGTTCATCTGTATACCTTCCTTCCTCTGTACACCGCCCCGAGTCCCTCGGGAGAAGGGCGGTTTATAAAAACTAATAAATAAATAAATAAATAAATCTATGTATTCAAATTGTCAGCCTAAATGCTGGAGGTGTGGTTGTGATGATGCAACGTATTATCATATATGGTGGACTTGTAAAAAAGTAAAAGCTTTTTGGATTAAAATTTGGTGGAATATGCAGAAGATATTTAAGAAAGAGATAAAATTTTCTCCACCTTTATTTTTGCTGGGTATTACTATTGACTCTACTGCTATAGAAACTAAATTGATGCTGAATTTAATAACGGAAGCAAGACTTTTGGTTGCGCAATATTGGAAGAAGGAGGATTTGCCTACTATAGAAGAATGGACTTTAAAAGTTTCGAATCTGGCAGAAATGGCAAAAATCTCAGCATATTTGAAAGACCATTCACAACAAAGATATATTTTGGAATGGAGAAGATGGATTGATTATATCCAGAATAAATATGGGACCAAAAAGTTTCATTTAGCATTTGAATGAGTATTAGATTTAGAAGATTTGTTATTTAGTTATTTTTAAGGAGAGTTAAAGTGCGATAGGACTTAAAGTGTTATTATAGCTGGTTTGCATATTATAGTTTAAGATTGTTAGGGTCAATACCCTGTATTTGCTCTGGGAAGTTGGGGGGGAGGGAGAGGGAGGGGAAATAGGGTGGGGGATGGGTTTTTATGTTTTTTATGTTTAAAATGTATCTGTAAAACTCTTCAATTAAAAAAAGAAAAGAAAAGAAAAGGAGTGTAACCTGTGCTGGAGTGGACTGCATTATTATATGCCACTTCTGCGAAAGGCAATAGGTCCGTCCAATTTGTTTGCTGGAAATTAATAAAGCATCTTAAATATTGCTCAAGTACCAAGTTCGAACATTCAGCCGAACCTCCCATGTGAGGATGATGACTAGATGACTGTCCTTGAGTGGTTCCTAAAAGGGATAAAAATTATTTCCAAAATGCCGACGTAAATTGCACCCGTCTATCAGATATGATGCGTTGTGATGCCCCATGCAATCTGTAAATATGCTGCATGAAAAGTTTTGCTAAGGCTTTTGCAGTGGGGATCTTTTGGCAAGGGATGAAGTGCACTTGTTTGGAAAACAAGTCCATGATTGTCCAGACTACAGTGTTCCCGTTACTTTCTGGTAATTCCACTATAAAATCCATGGCTATTTCTTTCCATGGAGCTGAGGGGTTTGCCACCAGTTGTAACAGTCCTGGCGACTTCCCTTGCAGCCTCTTAGCCATCGCACAAATTTGGCAGCTGGCCACGTAGCTTTCTATGTCCTTTTTCATGGATGGCCACCAAAATTGCCTTTTAGTTAAGTGTGAGGTTTTTACAAACCCAAAGTGTCCTGCTGATTTTGAATCATGGCACAGCTGCATGAAATTGATCCTCTGGGTGGCAGGTATGTATAACTTCTCACCCACCCAGGGTAGTCCATCTTTAATTGTGCACACATGTCTATTTTTCTGGAACCATTCATCAGTTTCCAAAGACTTTCGGAATTCTATTCCAGTTTAGCTATCCACCTGCGGCTTCATTTTAGCTTTAATTGTTGTTCGGCCATGAGTGGTTTAGAGTCAGTGACCCTTGTGCTGTTATATTGGGGCATGTGAGATAATGCATCTGCCAAGAAATTCTCCCCCCCCCCCCCCGGTAAGTGTTTGAGAGTGAAATTGAATCAGTGAAAATGTTGGGACCAATGGGCTTGCTTAGGAGTGAGTTTCCTGGATGTATATGCACATGGTTGCAATGCCCCTTTGTCATTTTCTTGTAATAATACAGCTCCCACCGCCACATCACTATCATCTGCCTGTACTACAAAAGGTTTATCGGGATCTGGGTGTCTCAGGACAGGTTCGGCAGAAAAAAGTCTCTTTAGCCTCTCAAATGCTGCTTGACATTCCATTGTCCACTTCAGAGGCAGGCTGGGTTTCAGTGGGGACCCCCCCCTTCATTTTCAACAAGTTTGTGAGTGGCAGGGCTATTTGGGCAAACAAAGGGATGAATTGGTGATAGAGGTTTGCAAATCCCAGAAAACTTTGCAATTGCTTCCGTGTGCAGGGGGCTGCCCATTCTAATACTACCCTGACTTTCTCAGGGTCCATTTCAATGCCCTGTGGGGATATGTGATACCCCAGGTAGTCTATTCTTTCCTAGTGGAATTCACATTTCAATAGTTTAGCATATAGGTGGGCAGCCCACAACTTTTTCAGAACTGCTCTGACTAGGTTAACATGTCCCTCTTTGATCTCAGTAAAGATAAGGATGTCATCTAAGTAAACTAGGACCCCCTTATATAGGTGCCCTCTTAGCTCTTCATTAATTAATTGCATTAAAAACTGCGGGGGGCCCTTGCAGTCCAAATGGCAGGACTTTGAACTGGTAGCAACCAATTGGGCAATTGAATGCAGTCTTCCATTCATCTCCTTCCTTAATCCTAATGCGGTAATATGCTTCCCTCAAGTCTAGTTTAGTAAAAGAGGGTGAGATTTAGATTTGCACAGATAGGGGGTTAGAAATGGAATATAAATGGATTCTGACACTCCCAGTTGATGTCAGGGTAGTTAAAGTCCCGATTATTATTGTAGTATGCTTTCTGCACAATATAATTTTCTGGTACTTACTTGTTGTTTGTGGACTCAGCTGACTATAATATTGGATCAAATGACAGTGTTCTTTATTCAGGTTCTTATCATGAATATTGAACTTGAGACAGGATACCTCTGTTAAAGTACTGAAGTTTGCAGATGATATAACAGTGATTGGTCTCATCCGAGACAATGATGAATCTGCATACAGACAGGAGGTTGAACAACTAGCCTTGTGGTGCAGCCGGAACGATCTTGAACTGAAAACACTCAAAACTGTAGAAATGATAGTAGATTTTAGGAGAAACCCTCCTATCCTACCACCTCTTACAATACTAGACAACACAATATCAACACTAGAGACCTATAATATCTCAAGATTTAAAATGGATACCTAACATCAAAAATGTCATCAAAAAAGCACAACAAAGAATGTTAGAAAGGCTCAGATTGATCAAGGAGCTGCTGATACAGTTCTACAAAGGAATTATTGAGTCTGTCACCTGCACCTCTATAATTGTCTGGTTTGGCCCTGTAACCAAACAAGTCAGACACAGACTTCAATGGATAGTTAGAACTGCAAAAAAAAAAAAAGTTGCTACCAGCCAGCCTTCCATTGAGGACCTGTATACTGCATGAGCAAGAAAGAGGGCTGTGAGCCCTCACATCCTCGACATAAATTGTTTCAACTTCTTCTCTCAAGATGACGTTATAGGGCATTGCACACCAGAACCTGAACTGTAAGATCTTTAAAGATGGATTAACATCACAAATAATATTTTAGGATTTTGAATTCAAGTGTGTTATTTAGTCCATTGCATGAGAATCAGTTGTTAAATTTTTCCCAAATTGGGGGCCTCTCCCCTTGGCATTTAGAGGGATGTGGCAGACAGTGTGGTTAGATTGGAGAAGAGGCAGCAATACAGACTAATAAAAGGCATTTGGTAATGCCAGCCTAGAAGCAGTGAGGATGAAGTATAGG
Organism: Vipera ursinii; assembly: GCF_947247035.1. Lineage (NCBI taxonomy): Eukaryota > Metazoa > Chordata > Lepidosauria > Squamata > Viperidae > Vipera > Vipera ursinii. The sequence goes on along the minus strand of NC_139521.1, from coordinate 20,949,023 downwards.
CTGAGCACTGCTCTAAATTATTCAGCCAAGAGGAAGGCCAATTTTTTTCTGCCATTTTTTAACACACGTCCTGCCTAACATACATATAATTGATGGTTTAAATTTAGTTAATACTCCTATATATATTAATAAAATCCCATAGCCTTTGAACGTGGTGACAAAATTTATTTTATTACTTCTATTGTAAATATTTTGTCACAGTATTGTGAAGATGCTATATTATTTGTGCTAATAATAGAAATTTAGAATATTGTTGTAGTATTATTCTAAATACACACATGCATGCACACACACCATTCCCTAATTCTGAATAAACATTGTTTCCCTTGCACATGTATTAATAGCTTTATAAGTTAATTTGAAGACCACATCTTTCATTTTGTCCAATATGTTCTACTGCCACCTTGTGTTGAATCAATGAATTGGCCAAAAATATAGTATTAAATTACATGAGACAAGTAAATTCTTTCTTGCCTTGAGATAGCAATTTTCCCCCCATGCCATCATTCTGCTGAACAACTAATTCCTACAACACTGTCAAACTACCTAGTAAGCTGTATTACTATTATTCTCCTCATCTTTCCTATTACCTATCTCCTTATCTTCTTATGACTATAACTTTGTTGCTTGTATCTTACCATTTATATTGTTTTATTTAGTATCCTAGTATGATTTATGTTGTTTGATTATTTAGTATCCTATGACTATCATTATGTTGTATCTTAATGATGAATGTATTTTATCACCTGTTGCTTGTATGTACACTAAGAGCTTATGCACCTGAGATAAATTCCTTGTGCGCCCAACCACACTTGGTGAATAATGAATTCTATTCTGTTCTGTTCTGTTCTGTTCTGTTCTGTTCCGTTCCATTCCATTCTTGGAACTTCTTAACACTTAGCAGTTGTACTATTCTGTCAGAACCTTAGAGTTTAGAATAGAACTCTAAGGAATAGAATAGAGCTGGAAGGGACCTTGGAGGTCTTCTAATACAGCCCCCCGCTTAAGCAGAGAACCTATACCATCTCAGACAAGTTACTGTCTAGCTTCTTCTTAAAAATCTCCAGTGACAAAGCGCCCATGATTTCTGGAGGAAAGCTGTTCCGCTAGTTAATTGTCCTCACTGTCAGGAAGTTTCTCCTTAATTCTAGGTTGCTTCTGTCTTTGATCAGTTTCCAACCATTGTTTCTTGTCTTGCCCTCTGGTGCGTTAGAGAATAACATGACCTCCTTGTCTTTGTGGCAGCCCCTCAAATACTTGAATATTGCTATCATATCGCCCCTATTTCTTCTTTTCTTTAGACTAGCCAAACCCAAGTCCTACAGCTGTTCTTCATATGTTTTAGTCTCCAGGCCTTTGATCATCTTACTTGCTCTTCTCTGAATTTTTTCCAAGCTCTCAACATCTTTTTTGTTATAACCAAAATTGGCTGCAGTATTCCAGGTGTGGTCTTGGTAGGGTTTTATAAAGTGGTACTAATAGTTCACGTGATCTTGATTCTATGCCTCTGTTTATACAACCCAGGATTGTATTAGCTTTTTTGGTTGCTGCTGAACACCTCTGGCTCATGGTCAAGTGATCATCCACTATGACTCCAAGGTCCCTCTCACAGTTACTGTTCCTAAGCCAGGTCTCACCCAGTCTGTACTTGTACCTTTGGTTTTTCCTGCCTAAATGTACATCTTTGTTTTTCTCCACATTGAAACTCATTTTGTTGGACAGGGCCCACTGTTCAAATTTGTCAAGATCTTCTTGGATCCTGAGTTTGTCTTCTGGGGTGTTGGCTACTCCTGCCAATTAGGTGTCATCTGCCAATTTGATGAGTTCCCCTTCAATTCCCTCATCTAAGTAATTTATGCAGATATTGAAGAATACTGGACCTAAGACGGAACCTTGTGTTACTCCACTGTTTACTTCTCTCCATGTGGATGTAGTGCTGTTGAGGACTACTCATTGAGTATGGTTTGCCAGCCAGCTACAGATCCATCTGGTGGTGATGTTGTCTATTCCACCTTTTTCTAGCTTATCAAGTATGTTGTGCTACCATATCAAATGCCTTACTGAAGTTTAAGTATACTATATCCACCGTATTTCGCTGGTCTATTAGTTTAGTCACTTTATTGAAGAATGAAATAAGATTGGTTTGACATGATGTTTTTGACAAACCCGTGCTGGCTACTGGTTATAACTTTGTTTGCTTCTAGTTGTTCACAGATCTGTTTTTTTTATTATTTTTTCCAGGATCTTCCCAGGTATTTTTTATAATATTTTATTGATTTTCTCATTTTACAATTGAATATTTAAAAAGCAACATGATGACTGGGTTAATCAATAGTTCAATAGTGTACATAAATCTTTAGTATAAATCTCATGTTACCACATCAAATATTTCCTCTCCTTTTCCATTAATATCTGTTACCTCATATTGGGCTAGTACAACTCTTATTGTTATCAACTAAATAAAAACACCTTTGTTACCGTTATCAATAATTTTTAGCTTATACATATCTTAATTGCGTTTGCACTTAATCCTTGTATACAATCAATGTCCTGTTATTGCTTTTTCCCCCAGGCTTTAATTTCCCATCAATATTCAAAGTAACACTATTATTTATGATTTTCAAGTACTTTATGTTTAGGTGACCAAAAATTTCCCTTATCTCGACTTCTCCCTTTTTCCCTTTTCATACCAATGTCTAATATTCTGGTTACACATCTTATCTATTTGATTATAATATTGCTCTTTTCTAAAAGTTATCTATTTTCCACCACATTCAGCCATCTAATTAATAATACAGTATACCCTCTAATAAATCAAAGCCATTATACATGTTGTCTGGGTTAATCAATAATTCAGTAATATACATGTTTTAGTTTAAGTCTAATATTAGAACATCAAATATTTCCTATCTCTTTCCAATAATATCTGTCATCTGATATTGGTCAAACACAATTCTTATTTTGTCAACTAAGTAGAAACATCTTTGTTACATTTATCAATAATTTTTAGCCTATATATATCTTAATTGCATTTGCAGTTAATATCTTTGTATGCAAACTATGTCCTGTTATTCCTTTCCCCCCACAAGCTTTAATTTCCCATCAATATTCAAGATAACACTATTATTTATGATTTCCCAGTACTTCATATTTAGGTGACCAAAAGCTTTCCTTATCTCAACTTCCCCCTTTTTTCCTTTTCATAATAAAGTCTAATATTCTAGTTACACATCTTATCTATTTAATTATAAAGTTACTATTTTCTAAAAGTTATCTATTTTTCACCATATTCAACCATCTAATTGGTAATATAATATCCCCTCTAATAAGTCAAAGCTATTATTTTCTTCATCCTTGCTCTGGCTTTCTTCCTTTGCCAGGTAACCTTCCATTTCAGTGCCTTTGATTCATCAAATAGTTCTCCCTCTATTTTATATATATATTATTTGGAATAAGAAAGACCATTTAACTGAAGTTTTTTTGGGAAGAACTAGCACATTGGTATTCATTAAATCGCCTCCCTATTACTCCAATTTCCCACAATTGTCCTGATAGGTTTATCTTCCATTCAGTCTGTTCTTCTTCCTTTTCCTCAAATTTATTCTGATTTCTTAATTTGTGAAAAGTCTTTTGCATTTGCAATGTTGTCACTCCATTTTCTGATTTTTTTTTTATTTATTTTTTTAATTCCATTTATATCCCGCCCTTCTCCGAAGACTCAGGGCGGCTTACAAGCTTAGCAGTAGCCTTCATTCTATGTATATGCCTGCTTATTAGGGCTTTCATACACCCCCCCAAGCGGCATTATTACAAAGTCAGCTTAATTGCCCCCAACAATCTGGGTCCTCATTTTACCGACCTTGGAAGGATGGAAGGCTGAGTCAACCTTGAGCCTGGTGGGACGCGAACCTGCACTAATTGCAGGCAGCTGGTGTTACTTAAGGAGGCATTAGCCCACTGCTCCACCAAGATTTTTCAGTTGGCTGGGTCTGTTGGTCAGTTGGGTCCTCTATCTTTAGCATTTAGTTGTTCCAATTTTCCTTTTGTTTTCTGTGTTGTTAATTGTTTGCTTGTAATCAAGATCTGGGTTTGTACATTTAAGTTAGAACATTGTTCCTTTGTATTGCTTATTTTATCACAAGCTGAAAGAATAGTTTCATGTATTGATTTCAACATGGAAGGATTTTTTCCTGATCTTCATCCATATTTTCTTGATAAAAGATAAAAGATACAAGATGGCGGCCACGGTCGGGAGCTGAGTTTGTGAGCTCCACGATGGGCTTCTTGTTTGAGCAGCTGAGCGGCTGAGCAGCTGAGCAATTTGTCGTTCCGAGATGGAGTGTGAGAGTGTGGTTGCCGGGCACTGTTTTGTGGTGTGAAGGCTCTCTTTGAGCTGTTCGTGGCGCTGGTGGAGCTGGGTTGGTGACTGAGGATGTGCTTGCTGCTTTGCCGTGACTTCCAGCTGGCAGCGTTTCGGCTCATGCGTTGCTGCAGCGAGGAGACTTCCCCTTCTCCCTTCCTCCCCCCCCGACTGAGATGGTGGTTTCTAAGGTCGGTATCATCTATGGGGTGCTGTTTTGTGCCTGAGGACCTCTCCACCCTCTCTTGGAGTTTTAAGACTGGGGAGTGTGATGGCGGTCCGTATTAATTGCCGCCTGTTAACAGCTGATCAGCGCTGGTTGTTGTCTGAGCTGTTTTGCTGCGCGTCTCAGCTGGCGTCTTAGCTGGCGGCACTTCAGCCAGCACAGTATATGCCGCAGCTAAGAGACTTCTCCCTCCCTCCTCCGACTGAGATGGTTGTGATTCTGAGGTCCTGGATCATCTGTTGGAGTGCTGTTTTGTGCCGTGGAGACCTCCCCTCTTTCGGAGTTGCAAGATAGTGTGGGGATATGGTGGCTAGAAACCAACTTTGCTGCCTCAGAACAGCCGACCAGTGCCCCTCTCTCTCTTGGCTACGGAGTATTAGCTGCAACTTTAAGAACATTGTTGGCCAAGGATGGACTTGATAGACCTGGGACTTGACTGCAGTGAGAGGGCAGAACAATGAACTATCAATCCACCCCCTGATGTGAGAGATCAGCTGAGGTGGATTTATCCCGGTTGTCTTTAGCCAAGTTTTGCCCAGATTAATTTGCCACTTGTGAGAGAGCTATTATGGCTTTTATATCTGCAGCCAGCTCGGATGAGAGCAGAGCTGGCTTGGCTGGGCTTGGCTGGGCTTGGCTTAACGGTTTGTTTTGCCGCCCTGACTTGATAACATCAACAATATTCTTTAACATCTTTATTTTAACCATCTAGCTGCCTACAAATAGCCCAATGTGGACATCCTGGCATATGGCCCGTTTATACTACTCTTTTGCGGACTTATATGCCCTCAGGAGAGTTCCTGCCACCTGGGCACGACCTGCTGCCTTGTGCTCTATCTCCCTTGAGGATGGGCCCAATTGTTGGGACCCTGAGAGGTGGTTGGACATTGATAGGGGCTGCTGGTTGAAGCAGATTAAAAAGCCGCTATTATGTTTTAGTCGGTTGTTTTAGGGGGTTAGGGAGGGGGGTGAATAATAGGGGTGGGAGGGATAAGGGTATTTTATCAACCGGCTGTCAGTCCAGGCCGGAGATGGTTCCTGGCGAGACGAGCTTGGGGTTAGGGATTTCTGGTTCCTCCAGTTGTGGGTTGGGGTTTCAAATCCCCATGATGATTGGGAATGGTAGCAGGTGGTTGCACAGAGGGCCGTATCAACATCCAGGATCACGTCCCCGCTGCCTTCAAGCAGTGGCGTGCTCCGACCCTCCGGTTGATACCCGTTTACCCGGGGGTGAGGGAGATCAGGCCCCTGAGCTTAGGCTGTTGTATTTTAATGCCAGATCCATAGTGAACAAAGCTCCCCTTGTCCGAGATTTGATCGAGGAGGAATGCGTGGATCTGGCATGCATTATGGAAACCTGGCTGGGCTCAGAGGGAGGTGTCCCTCTGACTGAGCTCTTCCCTCCAGGTTTCTGTGTGCTGCACCAGCCGTGGGCTCAGGGTAGAGGTGGGGGGTGGCGGTGGTTATACAGGAGACCCTATATCTGCAGGAGACCACTGCCGTACAGATTGGTGGGAGTGAGTTGCTCCTCCTGAGGTTTGGCTCTAGGGTTCACTTGGGTTTGTTGCTGACATACCTGGTGCCCGATGGGCTCCATGGTTTTCTGTGGAGCTACAGGAGATGAAGCATCGGAGACGGAGTTTGGAGAGCTGTTGGAGATCTAGCCGGTCTGAATCTGACTGATTGCGAATAAGATCTTTTACTAGGTCTTATCTCACGGCGATGAGGACGGTGAAGTCTAATTAATTTGCCACCCTCATTGCATCCGCAGATAACCGCCCGGATGCCCTGTTTAGGGTAACTCATTCCCTCCTTTCTCAGGAGGTGAGGGAGGAGCCCTTGCAGGGGCGGGCCGAGGAGTTTAGCCAGCATCTTGCGGACAAAATCGCTCAGATCCGGACTGGTTTAGACTCTAACTGGGCAGAGTCTGATGGGGAGGAATCGAGCGGCCTTGAGAGTATTATCTGGACTGAGTTTGATCCTGTGACTCCCGAGGAGGTGGACAGGATTATGAGGAGACTGAGCTCTACCACCTGTTTATTGGACCCGTGCCCTTCCTGGCTGGTTTATTCAGCTCAGGAGGAGACACGAGGCTGGTTCCAGGTAGTGATATCTGCTTCTTTGAGTGAGGGTGTCTTTCCCTTCACCTTGAAGGAAGCGGTGGTGAGACCCCTTCTCAAGAAGCCTGCCTTGGATCCAGCTATTTTGAATAACTATCGTCCGGTCTCCAAATTTCGCTTTTTAGCGAAGGTTATTGAGAGTGTGGTGGCGCATCAGCTTCCTCTGTTCCTGGAGGAAACTGATTATCTTGACCTGTACCAATTGGGTTTCAGGCCTGGGTACAGCACGGAGACGGCATTGGCCGTGCCGATGAATGATCTCTGGCGGGCTTGGGACAGGGGTTGTTCCTCTGTCCTAGTCCTATTAGATCTCTCAGTGGCTTTTTTTTTTATTGAAAAGTTTTAAAATACAGTTTTCCTTTAAAAAGCCCCCCTTCCCCCTCCCTCCTCCCCCCCTCCCTCCCCCCTACCTCCCCCCCTCCCCCCCTCCCTCCTCCCCTCCCTACCTCCCCCCCTCCCCCCCTCCCCCCCCGACTTCCCAGAGCTAAATACAAGGTATATATATATAAAAAAGCAATCATAAACAACCATATACTAACAACTATAAATTCTAAAATCCATCACTCTCTAGCTTATATAGGATAAAACAAACCTTAGCAATATTAAATATATATAAAAAACTAAAATAGAAAAAGAAAAAAAAACGAAAGAAGACTTATTCGAATGCTACATAAAACTTCTTAACCCTATACTTGTTCTGGATAAACTCAATCCATTTTCTCCATTCCATAATATAACGTTCTTGCGAATGATCTTTCAAATAGGCCGAAATCTTCGCCATCTCTGCCAGGTCGGAAACCTTTAAAGTCCACTCTTCTATGGTCGGCAGTTCCTCTTTCTTCCAATATTGACCTATCAAAAGTCTTGCTGCTGTAACTAAGTTCAACATCAACTTAGAGTCCACAACTGTAGCGTCGACAATTATTCCCAACAAAAAAAATTGCGGACAAAACTTTATCCTCCGTTTAAAAATCTTCTGCATATTCCACCAGACTTTTATCCAAAAAACCTTAACCTTCTTACATGTCCACCATATGTGAAAATATGTTGCATCTTCATCACCACACCTCCAACATTTAGGCTGGTAATTCGGATACATACTTGCAAGCTTTTTAGGATCTAAATGCCATCTATAAAACATTTTGTAAAAGTTCTCTCTTAAATTTTGAGCTTGAGTAAATTTTCCATTCCTCACCCAAATCTTTTCCCACGTGTCCATTGTAATAACTTCCTGAATGTTTTGGGCCCATTTTATCATACAATCCTTAACAAGCTCTGTTTCTGAATCAATCTCTATCAATGCAAGATATATCCGTTTGATATGTGCTGGTCCCTGATTTCTAATTTGCTTTATCAAATTTTCATCAGTCATTGCAAATCCATTTTTCTGGTCTTCTTTCCACCTGGCCCGTAACTGAATATATTGAAACCAAGTTTGAACAACCTTCTCTTCTCGCAAGAGGCTATATGATTTCAAACACCAAACATTCCTTTCCAAGCTTAAAATTTCCTTGTACATAGTCACATCATGTTTGAAACCAGCATGTATTTTTTCTATTGCGTGTTTTGGAATTGCCCACAATGGTATCTTGCTGCTTAACTTATGTCTATACTTCTTCCAAACTCTCAGCAATGCCTGCCTTAAAATATGCATCCTAAACACAGTATCTACCTTCTTATCATACAACAAATATGCATGCCAGCCAAACAACAAATCATGGCCCTCAAGATTTAATAACCTCGGTTGCGTCAAATTAATCCAATCGCTTATTCCTACTAATGCAGCAGCTTCATAATATAATTTAAAATTAGGCAATTTAAGGCCACCTCTCTCACGAGTATCCTGCATAATCTTAAGTTTAACTCGTGGCTTTTTCCCTGCCCACACAAATTTATTGATACCACGCTGCCATTCCTCCAAGTTAGAATCTTTCTTAAGAATCGGTATCATTTGAAATAAAAATAAAAATTTGGGCAGGACATTCATTTTCACTGCTGCAATCCGTCCCAACAAAGACAATTGCAATTTTTCCCAACTCTCCAATTCTTTTTGAATTTTCCCCCATAGTTTTTCATAATTATTTTTATATAGCTTTGTATTAGAGGGCGACAAAATCACCCCCAAATATTTAACCCTTTTAGCAATCTCAAATCCAGTTAATCCTTCTAAGAGAGCCTTCTGTGAAACTGTCATATTTCTAGCCAAAATTTTAGTTTTCTGTGTATTTACTTTAAATCCAGAAACCTTCCCATATTGTGTTATTATCTCCATCAGGTCCACAACAGAGTTCTCTGGCTGGGTCACTGTAACAACCAGATCATCTGCAAATGCTCTCAATCTATAGTCCTGATCTCCAACTTGTATCCCCTTAATTTTTTCCGAATTCCGAATCTTAACCAATAATATCTCTAATGTTAACACAAATAACAAGGGCGATAACGGACACCCTTGCCTTGTGCCCTTCTCAATATTACATGCTGCTGTCAGGCTATTGTTAACTATGATTCGGGCAGTTTGTTTTTGATATAATGCCCTAATCGGTTGTAAAAAATTTTCCCCAAAATCCATTTTGTCTAAAACTTTCAACAAAAATTGCCAATTCAATTGATCAAAGGCCTTTTCAGCATCTAAAAAGATTAGCGCTGCAGAGATCTGGTTGTGCCTTTCCAAAAACTATAACACATCAACTATATGTCTCACATTATTTTTCATTTGCCTACCACTAATAAACCCCGTTTGATCCCCATGAATCACCTGTTGCAGAACCCTCATCAGTCTATTAGCCAAAACCTTAGCAAATATCTTATAATCTGTATTTAAAAGCGATATCGGTCTGTAATTTTTAACTTGAGTAGCATCCAGGTCTTCCTTCGGAATCAAAGAGATAAAAGCTGTTCTCCAAGACGGTGGCACCTTTCCCCCCCTCTGGATTGTCTGGAACAGTTCCTTTAACGGTTTTATCATCTCTAATTGTAAATTTTTATAATAGGCCGCAGTCAAGCCATCCGTGCCTGGTGCTTTATCCACCTTCAGTTCCTTAATTGCTGTAAAAATTTCTTCTTCTGTAATCAGTTGATTAATCCCCTCTTTTTGTACTTGCGTAAGAACCGGGATGCTAGCATTCTCCAAGTATATATCAATATCTTTTGCATTAATTTCCTCTTTAGTATATAATTTCGAATAAAAATCCACAAAAGCATCCTTAATAAGATTCTGTTGAAACACAACCCTTCCTTTATACTCAATCTTATCTATATTAGAGGCCCTTTGTTTTTTCCTCAGTCTATAAGCTAACCATCTGCCTAGTTTATTAGCATTGCAAAAAGTATTATGCCTAGCAAACCGCAGATTGGTCGCCACTTGATCAGCCATTAATTTATCAAATTGTCCTCTTAGCAGTCTAATAGCCTCCTTGATCTTCACATCCTCTGGGTTCAAAATCAAAGCCTTTTCTTTTTCCTTTATTTCATTCTCCAGTTCTTTCCTTCTAGTTTCCACTGCACGTCTATGTCTATTATTCATATATATCAACACCCCTCTCATATAGACCTTGCTAGCATCCCAAACCATATCCATAGAGGTACCCTTATTCATATTAATCTCAAAAAAATCCTTCATCCGCTGTTTGCATTCTTCCACATTTCTCTGATTTCTAAACAAATTCTCATTTACGCGCCACGAGCGACTATCTCTTTTCTCCTTATCAATCTCCAACCAAACTGGACTGTGGTCAGAGATAGTTCTTGCACAAATCTTCACCTTTTTAGTTCTCAAAAAAAATCATTAGTCAACAAAATAAAATCAATCCTCGAAAAAGATTGGTGTCTGTCAGAATAAAAAGTATAATCCTTCTCCTGCAAGTGTCTCTCACGCCAAATATCTCGCAATTCCAGGTCATCCTTCATTTCAAAAAAAGATTTAGGCAGTCTAGCATGACTTGGAATGCGCTTAAAAGCTCCAGCCTTATCCAACTGTACATCCAAAACACCATTCCAGTCCCCCATAAAAATAAAAGATTTATAATCCAACTGGGTAAGCTTTGTGTGAAGTAAGCTAAAAAAGTCAGCTTGTTGTTGGTTAGGTGCATATAATCCAACTAAAAGCGTCTTTTTACCTTCTAACAACAGCTCAATCATAACATATCTTCCATGCTTATCTGCTTCAATTAAGTCTGCTGTTAAGGCACTTTTAACATAAACAACCACTCCATTTTTCTTATTCTCTGCAGAAGCAACAAATTGCGTACCCAGCCTCGAGTTCAGTAAGTGCTTTTGATCCAAAACTCTAATATGCATTTCTTGCAGACATATAACATCTATCTTAAATTGTTTTAAATATTGAAAAACTTTCTTCCTCTTCTGCGGTGAATTTAGTCCATTAACATTCCAGGTTAAAAATTTAGTTGCCATGCATATCCTCCAAAAGCTCTTGGACCACAGCTTTGATAGGACTAACTTCTTTAGGCCGTGCTCCTCCCACTGCTTGGCTATGAGTACGTTGTGAAGAATCTGAAGACTTTTGCTGATCTTGTTCTTTTATTTTCTTTGCTCGTTTTAAAGCAGCACGCGTTACTCTTTGCTCTCTAGGATCATCCAAAGAAATTGTAGCTTGATCTCCTCCAGCACCATTTTCCTCTGTTTCATCCTCTTGATGTTCTCCTTCTCCAGATCCCTTTACAGCTTCCAGAAGTGTTAATGGGGTTGCTTTTAAGACATTATTGTAGAAATCACGCGCTTGCTTCACAGTAATCAGCCGATACCTTTTACCTTCATGCATCACCATCAGCCCATCTGGAATCTCCCATCTGAACCTTATATCTCTTTGCTTAAGCTCATGCACGAGAAATGTATAGTCCTTCCTTCCCCTTAAAATCCTTGGAGGGATTTCTTTTAAAACCAAGACTTCTTGTTCAGCAATCACAACTTTAGCATCATAGGCAGCTTGTATAACTTCATCTCTAATTTCTCTTTTTGCAAAATAAACCACCACATCCCTAGGCAACTTTCTCTGTCTAGCAATCCATGAATTCACCCGAAACACTTTATCCATAGCTGCTCTTATTTCAGATGCTGGCTGGTTCAATACCACTTCGAGAGCCTCAGAGATCAGCTGCTTTAAATCTTCTTTAATATTCTCTTTTAAACCTCTGATTCTGACAGCAAACTGCATCTGGTAATATTGGGCAAGGCTTAACTCCCTTTCCATTTTGTCTCTTGCATTTTCATTCTCCCGTGCTTTTACTTCTAATATAGCATTCCTTTGAGCCAGATCATCCATTTTTTCATCTAAATCTTCCACACATTCCGCCACTTTATGCACTGAGGACAAAATGTCTACCTTCATCACGCTGAACTTCTGTTCCATCCTCTCTTCCATTCTCTCCTCCAATTTCTCCAATTTCTCCTCCATCTGTGCAAATTTATCAGCAATTGATTGATTAATTGATTCCAAAAGTACCTGGGCATGTTTATCCAAAGCATCTCGCAAATCCTTCGATGTCAGCACTTCAGGAGGGTGCAACGCCTGTAGTGATGAGTGTTGCACCGGCGAGGATCCACCACTCCGAAGAGTTTTAGGGGGAGGTTTCGCCGCCATCTTTTAGTCCTCAATTATGACGCACTTTCACTTAAAGTTTAAAAAGTCCAACAAGCTCGAGAGTATAGTAAAATAATCCTCTTCACCTTTTCCTCTTGTACCGCTCTGCCTGCTCCTTTAAACCATAGTCCTTTCTTCAGGCAGGGATGGTTCGCAGACGCCTGGCTCTGCTCCAAGAAGTTCGGAGCAGAGACGCCGGCCAGCTGGGAGCAACCCAGGCTTCGGGGGAGTTCAATCCTTCAGCCACCCAAGCTCCAAGCTCAGGCGGCCCTGGAGAACTCTACCCCTACCTGGGGCCTCACCCCCTCCTCTTCTCCCGAGGAGGGGGCTTCAATTTCGCCCGAACAGCTGATCGGCGCTGTTTCAGGCGAAAAAACAAACAGCTGAGCCGCGGGCAGCCCGGGAAGGCTGTCTTCGGCGCCGCGCCGCCACCGGAAGTCGATCTCTCAGTGGCTTTTGATACCATCGACCATGGTATCCTGCTGCGACATCTCAGGGGGTTGGGAGTGGGGGGCACTGTTTTACGGTGGTTCTCCTCCTACCTCTTGGGCCATTCACAGTCGGTGTTGATGGGAAGGCAGATGTCTGCCCCGAGGTCTCTCGTTTGTGGAGTTCCTCAGGGGTCGGTCCTCTCTCCCCTCCTGTTTAATATCTATATGAAGCCGCTGGGTGAGACCATTCGTGGTTTTGGGGTGGGGTATCATCAGTACGCTGATGATACCCAACTTTTTCTTTCCACCCCAAACCAACTCAGTGATGCCCTCGACGTGATGTCCCGTTGCCTGGAGGCAGTTCGGGTTTGGATGGGGATAAACAGGCTCCAACTCAATCCTGCCAAGACTGAGTGGCTGTGCGTACAGGCATCTCGAGAGAATCATTCTATTCCATCATTAATGATGGGGGGTGAGGTGTTACCCCCCATTGATAGGGCTCGCAACTTGGGTGTCCTCCTGGACTCACGGCTCAGTCTTAAAGATCATATAGGAGCCATGACCACGGGGGCTTTTGCCCAGGTCCGCCTGGTGCACCAGTTGCGGCCCTATCTGTACCGAGACGCCTTGCGCACAGTCACTCATGCGCTCGTGACCTCCTGGTTAGACTACTGCAACGCTCTCTACATGGGGCTGCCCTTGAAGACCACCTCGGAGGCTTCAGCTGGTGCAGAATGCAGCCGTGCGAGTTGTGATGGGAGCTTCCCGATACTCCCATGTAACACCTCTGCTCCGCGAGCTGCATTGGCTTCCAGTTGCCCTCCGGGTGAGATTCAAGGTGCTGGTGATGACCTATAAAGCCCTAAATGGCTTGGGTCTGGGATATTTGAGGGAACACCTGCTGCCAGCATCAAGTTCCCTTCGTCCTGTGCGCTCCCACAGGGAGGGCCTTCTCAGGGTGCCACCGGCAAAGGATTGCCGGCGGGCAATACCCAGGGGGAGGGCCTTGTCTGTGGGCACGCCTGCCCTTTGGAACCAGTTACCCGTAGAGCTTAGGACTGCCCTGATTTTTGTTCGTTCTGCCGGGACCTGAAGACCTGGCTCTTTGAGGACTGAGAATTTTTAATTTTTAACTTATTGTAATCGGGTTTTTAAATCAAAGTTATAGGGGTTTTAGATTTTTAATCAAGGATAATTTAATCTATTTTAATTGTTATTAACTTTTTGTATTGTATGTTGTTTTAATTGCCTTGTGAACCGCCCTGGGTCCTACGGGAGAAGGGTGGTATATAAGCTCAATAAATAATAATAAAAATAATAATATGTTAAGTTGAAGACTTTAGAGTCAAAACAATAAAAAAATTGTCTTTTGTAGCTGGGTATGGGGCATCTAGGGACACGGTGGCTCAGTGGGTTAGGACGCTGAGCTTGTCGATCAGATGGTCGGCAGTTTGGCGGGTTGAATCCTGAGTGCTGCATAACAGAGTGAGCGCCTGTTACTCATCCCAGGTTCTGCCAACCTAGCAGTTCAAAAGCACGTAAAAATGCAAGTAGAAAAATATGGACCACTCATAACAAACTGTGGCAAGTTCTTAAAGAGATGGGAGTACCAGAACATCTTATTTGTCTCTTGAGAAACCTATATGCGGGCCAAGAAGCAACAGTGAGAACTGGACACGGAACCACTGATTGGTTCCAAATTGGGAAAGGAGTCCGGCAAGGCTGTATACTGTTGCCTTGCCTATTTAACTTATATGCAGAGCACATCATGAGAAAGGCAGGGCTAGATGAATCAAAAGCTGGAATTAAGATTGCTGGAAGAAATATCAACAACCTAAGATATGCAGATGATACCACTCTAATGGCAGAAAGTGAAGAGGAACTGAAGAGTCTCTTGTTACAAGTGAAGAAGGAGAGTGCAAAAGTTGGGTTGAAACTAAACATTAAGAAAACCAAGATCATGGCATCTGGCCCTCTCAATTCCTGGCAAATAGATGGGGAAGAAATGGAGGTAGTGACAGATTTTATTTTCCTGGGCCCCAAGATCACTGTAGATGGGGACTGTAGTCAAGAAATTAAAAGACTCTTGCTCCTCGGAAGGAAAGCCATAGCAAATCTAGACAGCACACTAAAAAGCAGAGACATCACCCTGTCAACAAAAGTGCGTATAGTCAAGGCTATGGTCTTCCCAGTTGCAATGTATGGCAGTGAAAGTTGGACCATAAGAAAGGCTGAGCGCCAAAGAATTGAGGCCTTTGAACTATGGTGCTGGAGAAGACTCCTGTGAGTTCCTTGGACTGCAAGGCGATCAAACCGGTCAGTCCTAGAGGAGATCAACCCTGACTGCTTTTTAGAAGGTCAGATTCTGAAGCTAAAACTCAAATACTTTGGCCACCTAATGAGAAGGAAGGACTCACTAGAGAAGAGCCTAATGCTGGGAAAGATTGAGGGCAAGAGAAGAAGGGGACGACAGAGAATGAGGTGGCTGGATGGAGTCACTGAAGCAAGTAGGCGTGAACTTAAATGGACTCCAGCAGATGGGAGAGGACAGGAAGGCCTGGAGGAACGTTGTCCATAGGGTCGCGATGGGTCGGACACGACTTCGCAGCTAACAACAACAAATAATAATAATAATAATAATGATGATGATGATGATGCGAAGGTCGTTGAGAGCGTGGTGGCACGACAGCTCCCTTTGAACCTGGAGGAAGCTGAATATCTAGATCCGTACCAATCGGGTTTCAGACCCGGGCACAGCACAGAGACGGCATTGGTCGCACTGGTGAATGATCTCTGGCGGGCCCGAGATAGAGGTTATTCCTCTGTCCTGGTCCTATTAGATCTATCAGCAGCTTTTGATACCATCGACCATGGTATCTTACTGCGTCGTCTTGAGGGGCTGGGAGTGGGAGGCACCGTTCTGTGGTGGTTCTCCTCCTACCTCTCGGACCGTTCGCAGACGGTGTTGGCAGGAGGGCAGAGGTCAAGCCCTAGGCCTCTTAGTTGTGGAGTGCCTCAGGGTTCGGTGCTCTCGCCCCTCCTGTTCAACATCTATATGAAGCCGCTGGGAGAGATCATCCGTAGCTTCAGGGTGAAATATCATCAATATGCTGATGATACCCAGCTATTCATCTCCACCCCGAACCAAGCCAGTGATGCCCTCGATGTGATGTCCCATTGCCTGGAAGCGGTACAGATTTGGATGGGAGAAAACAGGCTTCGACTCAACCCGGCCAAGACTGAGTGGCTGTACATACCGTCATCTCGTTTAGTCCAAGAGGTTCCATCTCTGACTATAGGAGGAGAGATGTTACCTCCCATTGATAGAGCATACAATCTGGGCGTCCTCCTAGATTCACGACTCAGTTTTGAAGATCATATTGGAGTCGTGGCTAGGGGGGCATTTGCACAGATTCATCTTATATACCAATTGCGCCCCTTTTTGGACCGAGATGCCCTATGTACAGTCACCCACGCACTCATTACCTCCCGTATTGATTACTGTAATGCTCTCTACATGGGGCTGCCCTTGAAGACCACCCGGAGGCTTCAGCTGGTGCAGAATGCAGCTGCACGGGTTGTGATGGGAGCACCCCGATACTCCCATATTACACCCCTCCTGCGTGAGCTGCATTGGCTACCAGTTGCCCTCCGGGTGAGATTTAAGGTGCTGGTACTTACCTTTAAAGCCCTACATGGCTTAGGTCCGGGATACTTGCAGGACCATCTGCTGCTGGGAACAAATTCCCATCATCCAGTACGCTCACACAGAGAAGGCCTCCTCAGGGTACCGTCAGCTAGGCAATGTTGGCTGGCGACCCCCAGGGGGAGGGCCTTCTCTGTGGGAGCGCCAGCCCTATGGAATCAGCTCCCCCCTGAGCTTCGGATGGCCCAAAACCTCCAATCCTTTCGCCGCAGCCTCAAAACACTCCTGTTCCACCAGGCTGACCTGGACTGACAGGCATTTTAATTAATTTATATTTAGAATTTTTAATTTATTTTTTTAATTCTTTAATTTTAATTTATTGCACAGATGATTTCAATTTTATTTTTATCTTGATTTCTGTACTTATTATATGTTTTGTTGTTAGCCGCCCTGAGTCCTTCGGGAGGTAGGGCGGGACATAAATCCCATCAATAAATCCCATCAATAAATAAATAATTAGAGATTTTTATGCACCCAAATTTATAAATCTAGGAAGTGTAATTACATATAAAGATCTCTTAGACAAAAATGGAGACCTGAAAACAGGAAAAAGATTATCAGAAGATGGTGTAGAGTTGGAATGGTGGGCATACTTGCAAATACAGTCACAATACAGAAAAGTTAAAAAAGAACCAGGGATAAAATTAGAGCATACACAATTAGATAAAATTCTTCTAGGAACAGAAGATCGAATGATAAAAAAGATATACCAATATTTATTAGAACAGGATTTGTTAAAAGAACAGGTAAAAAACACAATGTTAATCTGGAGTAAATATTTTGGTTATAATATTGACTTATATAATTGGCAACTACTATGGGATAAAAATAAAAAATAAAAAAAAATAAAAAAAAATGAGGGACGCAGTGGCTCAGTGGGTTAGGACGCTGAGCTTGTCGATCAGAAGGTCGGCAGTTTGGCGGGTCGAATCCCAAGTGCCGCGTAACAGAGTGAGCGCCTGTTACTCGTCCCAGCTTCTGCCAACCTAGCAGTTCGAAAGCACGTAAAAATGCAAGTAGAAAAATAGGGACCACTACGGTGGGAAGGTAACAGCGTTCCGTGCGCCTTTGGCGTCTAGTCATGCCGGCCACATGACCACGGAGACGTCCTCGGACAAGCGCTGGCTCTTCGGCTTTGAAACGGAGATGAGCACCGGCCCCTAGAGTCGGAAACGACTAGCACACATGTGCGGGGGAACCTTTACCTTTACCTTATGGGATAAAAATAGGAGGTTAATGCTAGCCACCTCCTATAAACAGAATTTGTACAAGATGTTTTATAGATGGCATTTTCCCCCTACAAGGTTAGCAAAAATAGATAAAAAAATCTCACCAATGTGCTGGAAATGCAGAAGGCTTCCAGGGACTTACTATCATATGTGGTGGGAATGTTCAGTAGTGCAAAATTTTTGGCAGCGGATAAAAAATTGGTTGGAAGAAATATTACGACAAAAAATTGATTTAAAACCAGAAATCTTTTTATTAGGGATTATTAACGATAATCTCAGTAAAGCACCTCTCTACTTATTAGTACATATCTTAACCGCAGCAAGACGGGCATATGCCCAAAAATGGAAAAGAAAGGAAACACCCACTGAAGAAGAAATAATAGATAAAATTTTATCCTGCGCTGAAATGGACAGGTTAACCCTAGAGATGAAAAATAAGAACGAAACGGAGTATTATGAAATTTTGCAAAATTTGTACAATTGGTTAGAGTTAAGGAGTATCGCTGAGATGAACATTGTTTGGTTGATAATGTAAGGATTTCTTATTAGCATCTATATCAGGAGTCTTCAAACTCGGCCTTTTATGACTCATGGACTTCAACTCCCAGAATTCCTCAGCCAGCATGCCTGGCTGAGGAATTCTGGGAGTTGAAGTCCATGAGTCATAAAAGGGCCGAGTTTGAAGACCCCTGATCTATATAATGGACATAACTGAAAGATATGTAAATATAACGCTGAGGACTCAGTGACAGTTTACTAAAAAAAACGACAGATGTTATATGTACAGTTTGTTATACTCGGTCCTGTTATAAACTGTATTTTAGGTTTTTGTTATTTCTTTCAGTAACATAAGATAATACTAATAGTAGTGTTGTAGCTAGGGAAGTTGAATCATGTCCACTTTTGTTTTTAAATGTATATTTAATAAAAATTTCTAAATAAAAAAGAGAAACTAGGGATGAGATTGAGAGAACTGAAGACCCCCATACCCTTCCCCCAATTGGATGGAACCGTAGCAAGGGGAGGACCAGGTACATTCCTAACTGTTAATCAATGAGGTTCTGCATGAGCACCTTTACAAAAGGATGTTGGTGTACTTAGATGATATTCTGGTCTATACTGACACTATGGAGGAACATGTGAAGTTGGTGCAGGCGGTGCTCAAGAAACTTCAGAAGGCTTAGGTGTATGCCAAGCTTTCCAAGTGTGAATTCCATAAAACTAAGTGGACTATTTGGGGTATTGGATCTCCCAGGAAGGTGTGGAAATGGACCAAGAGAACATATGTGCCATTCTGGAGTAGGAGGCCTCCCACACAAGGAAGCAATTATAAAGCTTCCTTAGGTTTGCGAACTTCTATAGGCAATTCATAACAGCTTTCGCATAAATTGCACTACCAATCACAAACTTATTAAAGACCAAGGAGGCACCAAGCCCCAAGCTAAGCCAAACTGTAAAATGGACCATGGAGTGCCAAGTCATGTTTGAGAAGCTATAATGTCTTTTTGAGGCAGAACCCATGCTAAAACAACCCAATCCAGATAAGCCTTTTATAATTCAAGCTGATGCCAGTGATGTGGTGGTATAGGTAGTCTTTCTTCAAAAGAATTCAAAGGGGGATTTACAGCCTTGTGCTTACACATCATGAAAGCTCTCTGAAGAAGAGAGGTACTGGGTGATCTGGGAAAAGGAGGCATTCGCAGTCCAATGGACACTGCTCACCTGGAGACAATTCCTTCAGGGTGGCAAGGTCCCTTTCGAAGTATGGACTTACCACAAGACTTTGGAAGTGCTGAAAACACCCCAGAGACTGCACCGTAAACAAGTCCATTAGGCTCAATATTTCAACTGGTTCAACATTACACTTCACTATTTGCCCAGAAGAAAAAATTTCCTGGTGGATGCCCTATCTAGGTTGCCTCAGTACAACTGGGTAAAGGAGGAGGTGGTCACTTCCATCATTCCATCCAAGCAAATAATGGCACCAACTTTCACCAGGAAACAAAAAGCCCGCAAAGAGCAAAGTAGCTGGTAATTTGGCCCAGGAACTAAAGACTGCTTTACACAGGACTAATATACGTAGAAAAATGAAGGCTGTTTAATGAATATAAATGGGTGGAGCGTTCTTCCAAAAACACTTCAATGAAATTCTTTTCCTCATTCCACCAGGTTCATGCCCTTCCAATGGGCTACAGGCCTAGATTTTGTTTCTATGCCAAAGCTTCCTCAGCACAAACTCCTGCACATGTCATTAGCTGAATGGATTAAAACTCTGCCAAATACCTGGCCCGTAGTCCACAAAGCAATGGAAGCATATAAGAGATGAAGCGAGGAAAGCATATGAGAGACAAGTTGACAAGAAGAAGGTACGCCAGAAAGAGTTTAGAGTAGGAGATAAAGTTTACTTTTCCACCAAGTTTTTGAAGTTGCGACAGCCCTTCAGGAAACTGGGTATAAAGTACATGGGACCTTTCCCCATTACTAGGATCATAAACCCTGTGACAGTTGAATTAAAATTGCCAAAAATTCTTAAGCACATTCAGCTGCTTTTTCACTGCAGTCTGTTAAAGCAGGGCTTTTCAATGTTTTCACCCATTTTACCACTTTTAGGATATGGCAACATCCGAGTACTACCACTCACCTAGCAAGGTGACAAAAACTTGATGACCAAAAAAAAATAAAAGGAAAAAAGTGATGAAGTACAGGTAATCCTTGACTTACAACAGTTCGCTTAGTGACTGTTCAAAGTTACAATGTCACTGAAAAAGTGCCCCCGAAGCCACAGCTGAGCAAGACACCTGCCTGCCTGCCCAGTGGCGCTCTTCCTCCTGTCTGAGGTTTTCATTGTTGTGAGCATTTATGTTGAGGATTGGCAGGGGGGAGGGGTGGGGGCGTGTTTGGTTTTTATTCCCCACCCCCCATCTGCTGGGTGGTTGCAGCAGGTTTTGGTCACTTCACATGACCCTGGGACACTGTGACCATCATAAATATGAATCATTTGCCAAGCATCTGAATGTAAATCACAAGACCCTGGAGATGCTGCAACATTCCAGCTGATCAGCACTTCTTCTGGGCTCAGCAGAAGCGCCAGGATCAGCACTGAGCTCCAGCTGGAGCCTGGCACTGATCCTGGTGCTTCCGGTGAGCCCTGACAGCCCCAAAGAAGTGCTGATCCTGGTGCTTCCGCTGAACCCTGATAGCCCCAAAGAAGCGCTGATCCTGGTGCTTTCACTGAGCCCTGATAGCCCTGCAGCTCCAGCCATCTCTCGCTCAGGCTTGTGTTTGATGATTTAAAAGCAAAGATACTGAAGATTATTTGGCAAAGAAAAAAAGATAGAATAAGGTTGAAAAGGAACGGGATTGTGATTCACACATGGGATTTAAAATAGAATATACTCAAATAGATAAGACATGTATTCTGAACATAAGACATTGTAATGACTTGAGATAAATAAAATTTTGGTCATGCAAAATTTAGAAGTATAAATACTAAAATAAGAACATTATATTATGTTATTAATTTGTTGAGGTAGATGGTAAGAATCTATATATAAGATGTGTATCCTAAACACTAGACATTGTGAGGAATTGTGATAAAGGAATTGTGGTTTGGAAAAAATAAATATTAAACGTTAAATTTAAATATTAAAGGGAAATTAAAACTGGCAAAAGCTTATTGCAGGGGTGTCAAACTCAATTTCATTGAGGGCCGCATCAGCATTGCGGTTACCCTCAAGGGGCCGGGTGGGTATGGCCAGGGTGGGCATCGCCTACTGGGTGGGCATGGCTAGAGTGCATATGGCCTACTGGGTAGGCGTGGCCAGCTCTACATCGTTCGCATCAAGGGTGCCTATGGGGGCCTGGGCAGGAGTGGGACAGATCTGAGGGTCTCTGGCAGAAGGAGGGTCTCTGGGCCAGGGCCAAGGCAGTGGGGGCCGTTCCCTCACTGTTTCCAGGATGGCTTCGCGGGCCACATGAAACCACTTCACGGGCCGGATTTGGCCCCCGGGCCTTGTGTTTGACATGTCTGGCTTATTGGATTACTGATCGGATAAAAGATCAAATGTTAAAACAACTAAGCTTTGAATATAAGATATTGTTATGAGTTGAGATAAAGAAAAAATCTGGTAAAGTAAAATTTAAAAGTATAAACATTAATAATTAAATTTTAATATTGGTCTGTTGTATAAATGCTAATAGTAAAAAAAATAGTCTTAAATATGAGATAGACATAAAGAGGAAAAAAGAAGAAATACTAAACATGGAAACAAAAGAAATCTGGGTTATTAAATTTAAGATTTTAAGATACTTGAGGATTACTAGAAAATAAGAATATTACCTTGTATTATTAATTGGTATTGTATTATTAATTTGTTGATGTAGATAGTGAGAATCTATATAGATAAGATGTGTATCCTGAACACTAGACTGTGGGGGAAGCGTGAAAGAAATTGGAGTTATTTAAATTTGGAAATGATAAAGATTAAACATTAAATTTAAAATATTAATGGAGAATTAGAATTAGGAAAAATCTATTAGGTCATTGACTGTCTAAAAGATTGAATGTTAAATTAATTAAGATATGCATAAACTGAAGACTATTAATGAATGTTAGAAAGCTATCTTCTGCTTGATGAATAGAATAACAACTGTGTTGATCTGAATATGAGACAGTACAGGTGAAACTCGAAAAATTAGAATATCATGCAAAAGTTCATTTATTTCAGTAATGCAACTTAAAAGGGGAAACTAATATATGAGATAGACTCATTACATGCAAAGCAAGATAGTTCAAGCCGTGATTTGTCATAATTGTGATGATTATAGCGTACAGCTCATGAAAACCCCAAATCCACAATATCAGAAAATTAGAATATTACATGCAATCAATAAAACAAGGAGTGTACATAGAACAATATCGGACCTCTGAAAAGTATAAGCATGCATATGTACTCAGTACTTGGTTTGGGCCCCTTTTGCAGCAATTACTGCCTCAGTGCGGCATGGCATGGAAGCTATCAGCCTGTGGCACTGCTGAAGTGTTATGGAAGACCAGGATGCTTCAATAGCGGCCTTCAGCTCTTCTGCATTGTTCGGTCACATGTCTCTCATCTTTCTCTTGGCAATGCCCCATAGATTCTCTATGGGGTTCAGGTCAGGTGAGTTTGCTGGCCAATCAAGCACAGTAATCCCACGGTCATTGAACCAGGTTTTGGTGCTTTTGGCATTGTGGGCAGGTGCCAAGTCCTGCTGGAAAATGAATTCAGCATCCCCATAAAGTTTGTATGCGGAAGGAAGCATGAAGTGCTCCAAAATCTCCTGGTAGACGGCTGCGTTGACCCTGGACATAATGAAGCACAGTGGACCAACACCAGCAGATGACATGGCTCCCCAAATCAACACAGACTGCGGAAACTTCACACTGGACGTCAAGCATCTTGCAGTTTGTGCCTCTCCATTCTTCCTCCAGACTCTGGGTCCTTGGTTTCCAAATGAGATGCAAAAGTTGCTCTCATCAGAAAAGACTTTGGACCACTGAGCAACAGACCAGGTCTGTTTTTCTTTAGCCCAGGTAAGATGCTTCTGACGTTGTTTGTTGTTCAGGAGCGGCTTGACAAGAGGAATATGACATTTGAAGCCCATGTCCAGGATCCGTCTGTGTGTGGTGGCTCTTGATGCACTGACTCAGTCCACTCCTTGTGAAAGTCCCCAACACTTTGGAATGGCCTTTTCCTGACAATCCTCTCCAGGCTGCAGTCATCCCTGCTGCTTGTGCACCTTTTTCTTCCACACTTTTCCCTTCCACATAACTTTCTATTAATGTGCTTTGATACAGCACTTTGGGAACATTCAACTTCTTTTGAGGCTTTCCCTCCTTATGGAGGGTGTCAGTGATGGTTTTCTGCAGAACTGTCAGGTTAGCAGTCTTCCTCATGATTGTGATTCCTACTGAACCAGACTGAGAGACCATTTAAAGGCTCAGGAACCCTTTTCAGGTGTTATGGCTTAATTAGCTGATTAGAGTGGGACACTTTGAGCCTAGAATATTGCACCTTTTCACAATATTCTAATTTTCTGAGATTGTGGATTTGGGGTTTTCATGAGCTGTAAGCCATAATCATCACAATTATGACAAATCACGGCTTGAACTATCTTGCTTTGCATGTAATGAGTCTATCTCATATATTAGTTTCCCATTTTAAGTTGCATTACTGAAATAAATGAACTTTTGCACAATATTCTAATTTTTCGAGTTTCACCTGTACATATTAAGGGGGAAAGAGAGGGAATTAATTACTGCAATACTTTGAGATTTGTATTGATGATATTTAAATGTAATGGAATTATTGTACTCAGCTGCCATGTTTTTCAAATATGTGAACATAATAATGGAAAATTAATAAAAAACTTATAAAAAAGAGAGAGGATCTTTTTACATGTGAAGACAATGAAACTTGTAGAAAACATTCGGCTTCAGTGAATGGCTTCTTAATTTTGTTGATGCAGATACAAAGTAATAGAATTCTGAAGAAAAATATGCTAATAACTTAAATTTATTAGTCAATCAACAATATTACAAATATTTAAAAATGACTTATTATATAAATAGTTGGCAGCAAGCTACTCCATTACAGAGTTATATTACCAGTATGACAGATAGACTGGAGATTTAGACACCTGGAAGATAAAAGTAAAATGTGAGCAGCCAAGGGAGCATCCTCTCCAACTCCACACTATTGGGAAATTTGCTTCTCTGCAGGGGAGCTTTAATGCTATCCTGACCTCAATCCATGTATCCCAGCAGCGCTATGGGCTACTATCTTCCATTGGTACCCTTAGATGTGCTGGATCAATTCCCATAGTTCCAACCTTACCTCACCAAAAATTACAGGGGCTGGGAATTCTGGAAACTGAACATCCTAATTTAATCTGAAGGGCACGGCACTGTGGAAGTCATGTTGGTGCATTGTTTCCCTATGTCCATAAAAAGCATGTATTTTTTTCTACAGAAAAGACAAATATTTTAATATCTCATTACAAATACAAAATAAACTTAACAGAAGATATTAATTTGCATATTAAAGAACAATTTATAATTACAGTTCAAACATTCCGTAAACCACTTGTGTGATTCTTTACAGAAACTTGAATTTAGAAACTAGTTGCTTTTAATATTACAAAGATTTCAGCTTCAAAAATAATTCAACATAAAATTAACTTTTAGCAATTAGCATCATAAAATTATCCATTTCACATTAAAAATACAAAATAATATTAATGACAAGAATATGAAAAATCATTCCAAATACTTTTGCTATTTTAAACAAAGCAAAGAAAGAAAACCCAAAATGAAAACAAAATGCATGAAAAAAGTCATTTTGTTAGCAAAACACTATCCAAAATAATTACAATCATTTATATCAGTACAAAGATTTCTGAATTTTAAAAAATAGTTGCAATGACAAAAGGGGTTTTCTTTTTCTAACAGTAAAAAAATGACACTGAGGATAAAATTTGCAAAAGATGCAATTATAAAATAAAATTTGCATTAAAAAGGTTTACACGGTTATTCTTTTTATACAAACATTAGAAATAGTATTGCACATCACAACACAGAATCAAGGTTAGTCAGCCTTCCAAAATGTGTTATATTCAAGTTTTGTAGCATCTTTGAGAAGTCTTCGGCAACCAGATGCAAACAGGGAATTAAGGATCAAGTGTTTTCCATACACAAATATATAAATGTCAAATGTTTCCTTCTCAACAAAAAGTATGGACTTTTTAAAGTATTTTTCTTTCCACCTCATATATTTGAACAGCAATATGCACATCTGGGATATCAAAAGTAAAGAAGCTTTAAAAATTAAAAAATACAATAAAATTAACAATCTTCTACAAAAATAGTAAAATAAATATGATTTATAAAGCAAAAGCAATACACTGGAGAAAACGGGTGCAATCCAGCAGCACATCTCTTATGTCTCCCCTCTGTTAATAAGCAGGAGTTATGCACAAAATCCGTATATACCATCTCTCCTCTAACAAATAAAGAGAGGTCAATAGATCAACTGCTTTATAACATAAGGGGTCAATACAAGAGACTCTTGTACCGGATTACACCCAAAATTCATGGATTAAGGACAAAAAGATGTAGGTTACAGTAGCTATTAGCATCAATAGCTCCAGAAATGAAGTGACAAGGATACCTTGATATTTGATTATTTACCCATCTCAAATATAAGGTAGGATCATCCTATTTGACAGCTTTAGTGTAGAGAAAAGAAAAATATCTCCAATTATTTTAATTGTGTACTATTTTTCGGCATTAATTTCATTATTTATAACATATAAAGGTGCTTCAATTTTAAACCAAACAAAAAATATATGAAAATAGTTAAAATCATCTGCAGAATTAAATTATACTTAAATAATTAACATTGCAAAACAGTTTAAATTCCAAAAATTGAGGTATAGCAAAGGAGGTGTCCATCTGTCAAAAAACCTGTGCCTCAAAATAGCTGACTAATTGGAAAAAAATCTCTTACAGAGATATAAAAATAGTGCATAATGAATATCAGAAATGGATCAAAGTTTAACAGGGCTTAAGGTTACAAAATAATACTCCAAGAAGTCTGGAGGATCATGGTTAAGTAACAAATAGAATATATTGATAAATGAATCAGTTAAAAGCTTTAAAAAAATACAGCATCAACTTTAAAATTTTAAAAACCTGAACCACACTCACAACAAAACAGTAGCGGTAGATATGCAATATATACTGAGCTCACTAAGACAACCAATTTAAGAGCAAACTATGCTTCAATAAAGGATTGTCCCTGAGGCCATGGCAAGAGCATAACCCTAGTTAATTTTTCCCTGTGAAAAGGACTGCAATTGTGAATTTGGTTCTATCAGATATTTAAACAGGAGAGTAGCTCTTCCACTTGAATAAAAAAGCTAGTTTCACTGACATGTTCCAAGAAGGACACAAACACTGCTAGTGACATTCTTGCACTTAGGATCAAGAAAATGTTTTGTTTGCTTGGTTACACCACCCAAAATCTTGGATCCAATACCATTATCTGAAATGGCCTCACCTCCATTAAAATCTAAACTTGACTGTCAGTAAATGAACTGGACTTCACGCAACAGTGATATCATTCGGATAAACGTATTGTCAATATACTGAGGTCAAACATAGACAGTTTAACCCTGGTTTCACTTATCTTCAAGATAAGATTTACCTTCTGCAACTAACTGCAGAAATATTATACCATCTCCATTTTGACTTTATTTAGATTTTTATTAGTAAAGTATTTTCTTGGTATCAGCATGTTTTAGTGGTCATTTCTCAGCAGTTTCCCATTTGGTGACTGGTTAGCAGTGGGGTACCCTCTTTGTTTTGGAGAGGAAGTTTTAACCATGAACAATCAATGGGGCTGAAGTAAATAATAAAATATTACAATGTTTTATTCAAATTTGTGTCTATGCTATATTATTCCATAGGAATTAGAACCTTAGACCACATCAACTACATTACATCCAGTCTGTAAAAACTGAATTCCTGCATCCACCTGGTCACAAAATGGCCCCACTTTCTAATCTAAAACTAATTTGCATATTGTACATGTAGGACATTTTTAGGAAAAAAGTTTGAGTCACAATAATACATGCAGATCCTTTGTTACAAATTTTGCAGTGTGCTCATGCTATCTAGATTTCAGAGCCTTACTTTAAAAAATTGGTAATAACCTATCCTGTTAAATCTAGTGCATGCATATGCTGTATGCAAGTAAACATGCAATTTTCACATTCTAAAACTATGGCAGTTTGCGCCGTATTGTGCTGCCTGCATTTTAATGGGTAATGCAGAATATCTTAAAATGTTTTTATCCCGTATTTATAGATGGCATTACATATAACACCTGTACAGCAGCAAAGCTAATACAGCTTGTTTAATGTTTAAAATGTTTAAAAGTAACTAATAAATCAGAATATCTTGAGGCATTATTTCTTGCAAGTCAAAATGGAGAGCGACTTCCGGGTGGCAAGGCTTCACCACAGGCAGCCATTCTGGCTGTCAGCCCCATCGTCTCCATAGAGCCGCCGAAAACAGCGCCGATCAGCTGTTTTGACGGCTCGGAAGCCCACTCCTCGGGAGAAGAGGAGGGGGTGAGCGCCCAGGTAGGGGTAGAGCTCTCTGGGGCTGCCAGAGCCAAAGTTCTGGCGGCTGAAGGATTGAGCCCCTCCAAAGCCTGAGTTTGCTCCGGACTGCGGGGCGCCTCTGCTCCGGGCTTTTGGAGCAGAGCAGGGCATCAGCAACCATCCCTGCCAGCAAGAGAGAACTTTAGAGAACTTGGATGCAGGCAGAGCGATACAGGAGAATCAGGTGAAAGTGAATTTATGATCTTTAACTCGGTGGATTTTGTGGAGTTTGATGAAAGTGAAAGTGTGTAGCAGGCAATAGTGGGTGAAAATGGCTGCCAAATCTTCAAAAGTTCCTAGAAGTGCGGGGGCTTCTCCGGTGCAGTAATCTTCATTATAAGCCTTAATGCCCCCCCCTCTGCACCTGCACCTGCACCTGTACCAACTTTTACAGTTAAAGATTTGCAGGATGTTTTGCAAGAGGCTATGAAAAAGCAATCTCAGCAATTAGTTGAACTTATGGATGAGAAGCTTACAGAACTTATGGATGAGAAGTTAACAGAAATGAGGGCAGACATCTTACTTGCATTTCAAGGCATGGCTGTATGCATAGAGCGCTTGGACAAGAGCGTGGAAGATCTCAGCCAAAATAATATCAGATTAGATGCAAAAATGACAGAGACTGAAAATGTGGTGGATAAAATTGACAATGATTTGACCTTGGTACAGTACCACGAGATGGAGTTCACTGTGAGAATCAGAGGCTTAAAAGAGGATCCTAAAGAAAATTTGAAAAAAGTAGTTTCCGAGGCTTTGGAAGGTGTTTTGGGGCGATCAGCAGATGCAATTATGGAGGATATAGACAAAATTTTCCGTGTCAACTCATGGATTGCAAGACAAAGGAAATTACCCAGAGATGTGGTGGTTTATTTTACAAAGAGAGCAATTAGAAATGAGGTTATTCAAGCCTTTTACAATAATAAATTTGCAATTGCTGAATAAGAAGTTTTGATTTTAAAAGAGATCCCTCCAAGAATCCTAAGGAGAAGGAAGCAATTTGCCTTTTTGGCACAAGAATTAAGATGACGTGATATTAAGTTCAGATGGGAGATACCAGTGGGTATGGTGGTGATGCATGAAGGCATGAGACATCGTCTTATTACAGTGCTGCAGGCATGTGATTTTTATAGCAATGTTTTAAAAGCAGTCCCCACACAACTTTTGGAATCTACAAACAAGAATGGTGAGGGAGAGTCTCAATCACGTAGTGAGAATTTACAAGGTGCTGAAGGAACAACGCAGATGAAAGAGAAAGTTACAGGAGTGGATCAAATTTCAGTATCATCGGAGGTGGTTAGAGATCAGAGAATGACACATGCTGCCTCGAGATGAATGAGACGAGAGCAAGAACAAGAACAGCAGAAAGTTATGATGGCACCTCCAAAACTTACTTATAGTGAAGCTGTGGGAAAAGCGCGACCTAAGAGAGTGCAGGTGATTTTGGAAGAAGCGCTCCAAAAGCTTCAGGTCGCGAAAGATGGCGACAAAGTTTCTAACCTGGAATGTTAATGGCTTAAATTCACCACAGAAGAGAAAGAAAGTTTTTCAATATTTAAAACAATTTAAGAATGATGTTATTTGTTTACAAGAAACACATATTAGAATTACGGATCAAAAGTATTTGTTAAACTCAAGACTGGGTATACAATTTATTGCTTCTGCAACGGATAAGAAAAATGGAGTGGTTGTTTATGTTAAGAATACCTTGACAGCAGCGTTAATTGAAGCAGATAAACAAGGAAGATATGTTATAATTGAACTGTTACTAGAAGGCAAGAAAACGCTTCTGGTTGGATTATATGCTCCTAATCAACAACAAGCAAACTTTTATAGTTTATTACACAGCAAGATTACTCAGTGGGATTATAAATCTTGTATTTTTATGGGGGACTGGAACGGCGTTTTGGATGTACAAATGGACAAAACGGTTTTTTTAAAAAATACTCCAAGTCATGCTAAACTGCCTAAATCTTTTTTTGAAATGAAGGACGATTTGGAATTGTGAGATATTTGGAGAGAAAGAAATTTGCAAGAAAAGGATTATACTTTTTTTCTGATAGACATCAATCTTTTTCTAGGATTGACTTTATATTAATTACTAATGATTTTTTTTCTAGGATTAAGAAGATTAAGATTTGTCCAAGAACTATGTCTGATCATAGTCCAGTCTGGTTAGAGATAGAAAAAGATAATAGAGATAGGCGCTCCTGGCATTTAAATGAGAATTTGTTTAGAAATCAGGAAAATGTGGAAGAGTGTAAAAAACAGATGAAGGATTTTTTTTAAATTAATATGCATAAAGGTACTTCTATTGAAATGGTCTGGGATGCTAGTAAAGCTTATATGAGAGGTGTATTAATATATTTGAATAACAAATATAGACGCAATTTGGAATGTAGGAGGAAAGAATTAGAGAATGAAATTAAGGAAAAAGAAAAGGTTTTAATTTTGAATCCATCGGATGTGAAGATTAATGAGGTAATTAATTTATTAAGGGGACAGTTTGACAAGTTGATGGCTGATCAAGTGGCAACTAACTTACGGTATATTAGACATAATATTTTTTGTAATGCCAATAAACCAGGTAGATGGCTAGCTTATTTGTTAAGGAAGAAGCAAAGGGCTTCTAATATAGATAGAATAGAACATAAGGGTAAGGTAGTGTACCAGCAGAGTCTTATCAAAAAGACTTTTGTTGATTTTTACTCTAAGTTGTACGCTAGAGATAAGATTAGTGGGGCAGATATTGAGAATATTTGATGAAAGCTAATATTCCTGTTCTTACACAAGAACAAAAGGAAGAGATGAACCAATTGATAACTGAGGAAGAAATTTTTTCAGCAATTAAACAATTGAAAGTGGGTAAAGCACCAGGTATGGATGGATTGACTGCTGTGTATTGTAAAAATTTACAGTTAGAGATGGTAAAGCCATTAAGGGAATTGTTTCAGACAATTCAAATGGGAGGAGGGGTGCCTCCGTCTTGGAAAACTGCTTTTATTTCTTTGATTCCAAAGGAAGACCAGGATGTCACCCAAGCAAAAAATTATAGGCCAATATCACTTTTGAACACAGACTACAAGATATTTGCTAAGGTTTTAGCTAACAGATTAATGAGGGTATTGCAACAAGTAATTCATGGTGATCAAACTGGGTTTATAAGTGATAGACAAATGAAGAACAATGTGAGGCATATAGTTGATTTGTTGGAATTTTTGGAAAGAAACAATCAGATCCCTGCAGCGTTGATCTTCTTGGATGCTGAAAAAGCCTTTGATCAATTGGATTGGCAATTTTTGTTGAAAGTATTAGATAAAATGAAATTTGGGGATAAATTTTTACAACCAATTAGGGCATTATATCAAAAGCAAACAGCCCGTATAATAGTTAATAATAGTTTGACAGAAGTATGTAACATTGAAAAGGGTACAAGGCAGGGGTGCCCGTTGTCATCCTTATTATTTGTTTTAACATTGGAGATATTATTGATTAAAATACAGGGTTTGGACAAAATTAAGGGAATTCAAATTAGAGATCAGGATTATAGATTGAGGGCATTTGCAGACGATCTGGTTGTTACAGTGACTCAGCCTGAAGACTCAGTTGTAGAACTGATGGAGATAATAATGCAATATGGGAAAGTTTCTGGATTTAAGGTTAACATACAAAAACCTAAAATGTTGTCTAAGAATATGACAGTATCACAAAAGGCTGTTTTAGAAGAGCTTACGGGATTTGAAATAGTTAAAAGGGTTAAATATTTGGGGATATATTTGTCACCCTCAAATGTAAAGTTATATAAAAATAATTATGAAAAGTTATGGGGAAAAGTTCAAAAAGAATTGGATAGCTGGAAAAAATTACAATTATCTTTATTGGGAAGAATTGCAGCTGTGAAAATAAATGTTTTGCCAAAATTTTTATTTTTATTTCAAATGATACCTATACTTAAAAAGGATTCAAACTTGGAGGAATGGCAAAAAGGTATTGATAAATTTGTTTGGGCAGGGAAAAGGCCACGAGTTAAATTTAAGATTATGCAGGATACACGTGAGAGAGGTGGTCTTAAAATGTCGGAGACGGGGCCTAGAGAGCGGTTGGAGATCCAGCCGATCCGAATCCAACCGATTGCGACTAAGAGCCTATATTAGGTCTTATCTCGCTGCGATCAGGGTGGCGAGGTCTAATCACTTCGTTACCCTTATCGTGTCCGCAGATAATCACCCGCCCTGTTTAGGGTGACTCGCTCCCTCCTTAATCAAGAGGTGAGGGAGGAACCCTTGCAGGGTCGTGCCGAGGAGTTTAACCAACATCTGTCGGACAAAATCGCTCGGATTTGGACCAGTCTGGACTCTGACTGGGCAGAGTCTGGCGATTAGGACACGGGCGGTCTTGTCGATATTACCTGAGAGGAGTTTGATTCTGTGACTCCGGAGGAAGTGGACAGGATTATGGGGAGGCTGAGCTCCACCACATGTTTATTGGACCCGTGCCCTTCCTGGCTGGTCTATGCAGCCCGGGAGAGGACACGCAGCTGGTTCCAGGCAGTTATATTGGCTTCTTTGAGTGAGGGTAGCTTCCCTGCCGTCTTGAAAGAGGCGGTGGTGAGGCCGCTCCTCAAGAAGCCTGCCTTGGACCCAGCTGTATTGAACAACTTTTGTCCGGTCTCCAACCTTCGCTTCCTGCGAAGGTTGTTGAGAGTGTGGTGGCGCATCAGCTCCCTCTGGTCCTGGATGAAGCGGATTATCTAGACCCGTACCAATCGGGTTTCAGGCCCGGGTACAGCACGGAGACGGCATTGGTCGCGCTGGTGAATGATCTCTGGAGGGCTCGGGACAGGGAGCATTCCTCTGTTTTAGTCCTATTAGACCTCTCAGCGGCTTTCGATACCATCGACCATGGTATCTTGCTGCGGCGTCTCAGGGGATTGGGAGTGGGAGGCACGGTCTTACAGTGGTTCTCCTCCTATCTCCAGGGACGTTCGCAGTCGGTGTTGACAGGAGGGCAGAGGTCGACCGCGAGGTCTCTTGTTTGTGGAGTTCCTCAGGGGTCGGTCCTCTCACCTCTCCTGTTCAACATCTATATGAAACCGCTAGGTGAGATCATTCGTGGTTTGGGAGTTGGGTATCATCAGTACGCTGATGATACCCAGCTTTTTCTTTTGACCCCAAACCACCCCAGTGATGCCCTCAACGTGATGTCCCACTGCCTGGAGGCAGTTCGGGTCTGGATGGGGAGGAACAGACTTCAACTCAACGCCGACAAGACTGAGTGGCTTTGCATACCTTCATCCCGGGTCTATTTGGACATTCCACCTCTTGCTATGGGGGGTGAACTATTACCCCCCGTAGATAGGGCTCGCAACTTGGGAGTCCTCCTAGACTTACGGCTCACCTTGGAAGATCACATAGTGGCTGTGACTAGGGGGGCTTTCACCCAGGTTCGCCTGGTGCGCCAGTTGCGGCCCTATCTAAGCCGGGATGATTTATGCACGGTCACTCACGCGCTCGTGACCTCTCGTCTAGACTACTGCAATGCTCTCTACATGGGGCTTCCCTTGAGGACCACCCGGAGGCTCCAACTGGTACAGAATGCAGCCGCGAGAGTTGTGTTGGGAGTCTCCCGATACTCCCATGTTACACCTCTGCTCCGTGAGCTGCATTGGTTGCCAGTTGTCTTACGGGTGAGATTCAAGGTACTAGTAATGGTGTTTAAAGCCCTACATGGCAGGGGTCCGGAGTACCTTAGGGAACACCTGCTGCCGGCATCAACTTCCCTCCGCCCTGTGCGTTCCCACAGAGAGGGCCTCCTCAGGGTGCCACCGGTCAGAGAATGTCGATTGGTGGCCCCCAGGGGGAGATCCTTCTCTGTGGGCGCCCCGTAACTATGGAATCAGTTACCGGTTGAGCTCCGGACGGCGCCCAATCTTCGCTCCTTTCGCCGCGATCTAAAAACATACTTGTTCGAATAAGCCGGCCTGGCCTGATGGGGGATTGGTGGGGTTTTACTGTATTTTATTGGGGTTTTACTATGTATTAATTGTTTTTTAGTGGGCATGGCTTTAATCATTTTTTAACTTTTGTAATTCTGTGTTTTTTATTCTTGCCCTGTTCACTGCCCTGAGTCCTTCGGGAGAAGGGCGGTATAGAAATATTAATAAATTAAATTAATAAATAAATTAAATTAATTTTAAATTATATTATGAAGCTGCTGCTTTCTCAGCGATAAGTGATTGGTTTAATTTAACACAAGTGAGATTACTAAATCTTGAAGGCCATGATTTGTTATTTGGTTGGCATGCATATTTATTGTATGATAAGAAGGTGGATAATGTGTTCAAGGTACATATTTTAAGGCATGCTCTGTTGCGAGTTTGGAAAAAGTATAGACACAAGTTAAATTATAAGATACCTATATGGGCAATACCGAAACATGCAATAGATAATATAAGTGTTGGGTTTAAACATGATGTGACTACATATAAGGAAATTTTAAGTTTGGAAAGGAATGTATGGCAATTAAATCCATATAATATTTTAGAGAAGAAAAGATTGTACAAACTTGGTTTCAGTATGGAAAATTACAGGCCAGGTGGAAGGAAGACCAGAAAATTGGTTTTTCAATGATTGATGAAAATCTGGTAAAGCAAATTAGAGATCAAGGTCAAGCACATATTAAAAGAATATATCTTGCATTGATAGAAATTGATTCAGAGACAGAACTTGTTAAAGACTGCATGATAAAGTGGGCTCAGAATTTTCAAGAAGTCATTACAATGGATACTTGGGAAAAGATTTGGGTGAGAAATGTAAAATTTACGCAGGCTCAAAACTTAAGAGAGAACTTTTATAAAATGTTTTATAGGTGGCACTTAGATCCTAAAAAATTAGCAAGTATGTATCCGAACTTCCAGCCCAAATGTTGGAGGTGTGGTGGTGAAGCTGCAACGTATTTTCATATATGGTGGACCTGTAAAAAGGTTAAAGCTTTTTGGATTAAAATTTGGTGGAACATGCAAAAGATATTCAAGAGAAGGATAAAGTTTTGTCCGCAACTGTTTTTACTGGGCATTATTACTGATACTACTGTTGTGGACACTAAGCTGATGTTGAACTTAATTACGGCAGCGAGACTTTTAGTAGCACAATATTGGAAGAAGGAAGAACTGCTGACTATAGAAGAATGGACTTTAAAAGTTTCCAATCTGGCGGAAATGGCAAAGATCTCAGCGTACTTGAAAGACCAGTCGCAACAGAGATATATTGTGGAGTGGAGAAGATGGATTGATTATATCCAGAATAAATATGGGACTAAAAAGTTTCATCTAGCATTTGAATAAGTATTGATGTGATATTTAAATTGCTTGTAGTTATTTTATAAGAGTTAAAGTGCGATAGATTTAATATTTTATTGTTGTTTGCATAAGGTAGACTATGATTGCTTGTATTTTTATACCCTGTATTGAGCTTTGGGAAGTCGGGGAGGGGGGAGGGGGAAGGGAGGGAGGGGTTGGGGAGGGTTGGGGAGAGGGGAGGGGGTTGGGAGGGGTTTTGTCTTTTTTTAAAAAATGTATTGTAAAACTTTTCAATAAAAAAAATGGAGAGCAAAAAAACCAACCCTATTTTTGTAAAAAATGATGTATACATTAAAAATAGCAACAGCAATAAAAAATAAGCTTTTTGTAGCAGACATATCCCCTCTTCTCTATTTTTTGCTATCTTTAGTAAATTAGTGGAGCCGATCTTGAAGTTAAAAACCCATGTTTGGAAGTAAGTGCATGCTTCTCTCACTAACTACAGCAGCAGACAGTGTGCCCCACGCAAAAAACATTCTCTCATCTAGTTTTAATTCTACATATAAAAATAAGTTGGAGAAAATATAAATTATTATTATTATTATTATTATTATTATTATTATTATTATTATTATTATTATTATTATTATTATTATTATTACATGAACATTTCAGGAAAAAAATAGTAAGCCGGAGATCTAGGGTTTTGGGGGAAAACAAGAGGCTTTGTAGTATTTTGGCTGCTGAAAAAAGATGT
The DNA here is from genome assembly GCF_947247035.1 of Vipera ursinii. Classification (NCBI taxonomy): domain Eukaryota; kingdom Metazoa; phylum Chordata; class Lepidosauria; order Squamata; family Viperidae; genus Vipera; species Vipera ursinii. The sequence continues at coordinate 20,913,098 of NC_139521.1, read as the reverse complement.
AGATCTAAGAGAGCTGGGGTGAGAAACAGAAAAATGCACTTATTTCTTCTACATGTCAGTATCTTCAAGCTGAGGAAGCCTTCCCTTCCTTCCTTCCTTCCTTTTCAATTCCAGTGGAAGTGGAAGTGGATCTGCCGTGGCCAGTCCGCTACCTCCTTAACCAACGGCTTATGGAATTCACGCCCTGCCCAAGAGTGGATGTTTGCCCAGCAAAACTCACAGTAATACTGCAGGCAAGTAACATTGGCACAAAAAAAGGGAGCAAACTTTCCACTACATTGTGCACCCTGGCATTCATCACACATCTGGTCATCCAACATATATGGCTTTACCTCCACCTGCTTAAAAAACAGACACAAGAAAAAGAAACATTAATAGTGAATATTTGGACTCTGGAATATTGTTTTCCCCTCCTCTTGGATAACACAGTGGAACATCCCATGAACAAATCCCACATTGGTTAAGTAACGCTACGGAGTTATGCTCCTTAATACTATAGAATAAAGTAAATGCTGGTATAAAATAGAATGACAAGACTGTTATCCTGTCTGAACCTTTTAGTCAGAAGTAACAAAAAATTATAACTCATCTTGCTTTGAAATTTCCCTTTTTATAAATATAATTCACTATTATTATTATTATTATTATTATTATTATTATTATTATCATCATCATCATCATCATCATTATTATTATTATTATTATTATTATTTGTTGTTGTTGTTGTTGTTAGTTGTGAAGTCGTGTCTGACCCATCGCAACCCCATAGACAATGTTCCTCCAGGCCTTCCTGTCCTCTACCATCTTCTGGAGTCCATCTAGGCTCACGCCTACTGCTTCAGTGACTCCATCCAGCCACCTCATTCTGTTGTCCCCTTCTTCTATTGCCCTCAATCTTTCCCAGCATTAGGCTCTTCTCCAGTGAGTCCTTCCTTCTCATTAGGTGGCCAAAGTATTTGAGTTTTAGCTTCAGGATCTGGCCTTCTAAAGAGCAGTCAGGGTTGATCTCCTCTAGGACTGACCAGTTTGATCACCTTGCAGTCCAAGGGACTCGCAGTAGTCTTCACCATCACCAAAGTTCAAAGGCCTCAATTCTTTGGCGCTCAGCCTTTTTTATGGTCCAACTGTCACTGCCATACATTGCAACTGGGAAGACCATAGCCTTGACTATATGCACTTTTGTTGACAGGGTGATGTCTCTGCTTTTTAGTGTGCTGTCTAAATTTGCATAGCTTTCCTCCCCAGGAGCAAGCATCTTTTAATTTCTTGGCTGCAGTCCCTATCTGCGGTGATCTTGGAGCCCAGGAAAATAAAATCTGTCACTACCTCCATTTCTTCCCCATCTATTTGCCACGAATTGAGAGGGCCAGATGCCATGATCTTTATTTTCTTAAAGTTGAGTTTCAAGCCCACTTTTGCACTCTCTTTTTTCACCCACATCAAGAGGCTCTTTAGTTCCTCTTTGCTTTCTGTCATTAGAGTGGTATCATCTGCATATCTTAGGTTGTTGATATTTCTCCCGGCAATCTTAATTCCAACTTTTGATTCATCTAGCCCTGCCTTTCTCATGATGTGCTCTGCATATAAGTTAAATAGGCAGGGCAACAGTATATAGCCTTGCCGGACTCCTTTCTCAATTTTGAACCAATCAGTGGTTCCATGTCCAGTTCTCACTGTTGCTTCTTGAACCACATATAGGTTTCTCAAGAGACAGATAAGAAGGTCTGGTACTCCCATCTCTTTAAGAACTTGCCACAATTTGTTGTGATCCACACAATCAAAGGCTTTAGCATAGTCAATGAAGCAGAAGTAGATGTTTTTCTGGAACTTCCTAGTTTTCTCCATGATCCAGCGTATGTTGGCAATTTGATCTCTAGTTCCTCTGCCTCTTCGAAATCCTGCCTGTACTTCTGGTATTTCTCGATCCACATACTGCTGGAGTCTAGCTTGTAGGATTTTAAGCATAACTTTACTAGCATCTGAAATGAGAGCAATGGTGCGATAGCTTGAACATTCTTTGGCACTGCCTTTCTTTGGAATTGGGATGTAAACTGACTTTTTCCAGTCCTGTGGCCACTGTTGAGTTTTCCAAATTTGTTGGCAAATTGAGTGTAGCACTTTTACTGCATTGTCTTTTAAGATTTTGAATTGCTCAGCTGGAATACTGTCACCTCCACTAGCTTTGTTGTTGCTCAGATTTCCTAAGGCCCATTTCACTTCACATTCTACGATGTTTGGCTCATGGTTATCTGGGACGTTAAGCTCGTTCTTCTATAGTTCTTCTGTGTAGTTTTGCCACCTCTTCTTAATCTCTTCTGCTTCTGTTAGGTCCCTGCCATTTTATCATGCCCATCTTTGCATGAAACATTCCTTTCATATCTCCAATTTTCTTGAAGAGATCTCTGGTCCTACCTATTCTATTGTTTTCTTCTATTTCTTTGCATTGTTCATTTAAGAAGACATTCTTATCTCTTCTGGCTATTCTCTGGAATTCTGCATTCAATTGGGTGTATCTTTCTTTTTCTCCCTTGCCTTTCACTTCCCTTAGCTTTTTGCAAAGCTTCCTCAGACAGCCATTTTGCTTTCTTGCATTTTGTTTCTTTGGAATGGTTTTAGTTGCTACCTCTTGTACAATGAGTGACCAAAACTGGATGCAATTATTCCAAGTGTGGCCTTACCAAGGCATTGTAAAGTGGTATTAACACTTCATGTGATCTTGATTCTATCACTCTGTTAATGTAGCCTGGCACTCTGTTGGCTTTTTTGGCAGCTGCTGGCTCATATTTAAGTGATTGTCCATTAGGAGTCCAAGTTCTCTCTTACAGTTACTACTATTGAGCAAGGTACTACCTATACTATACATGTGCATTTGGTTTTTCTTGCCTAAAGGTAGAACCTCACTTTTTTCACCACTGAATTTCATTTTGTTATATAGCGCCCAATGTTCAAGAAGGATCTTGACAGTGATTAGGTTACTGTGTTATTCCCAAAATGGGTCCTAGCCTGGTGCCAAAGCCAATAAAGACCATCAGACATGAGGAACGGCACTTTTAGCTTATGTGGTTTTTTTTAAAATAATTTTACTAGTTTATCAAAATACAAAGAAAAAATTAAAAAGTAATAGAAAATTAGAAAAAAGGGAAGAGAAAAAAAGAAGATAGTGTGAGAAAAAAAGAGAAAAGAAAAAGGCACCAACTTCCAACTCTCTTTAGCACAGTAGAGGATAACAACATTACAGTCACAACTTTTTGCTTTTACACAACTGTACGTACAAACAATTTCTATAACAATAAACCTACCAAGTTTTCATTTCAAGCACACAATATGGAAGCAGTTTCAAAATAGAAGCTAGCTGTGGGGAAAAGAGCTTACTGTTTTTACAGAAACTGTAGAAGACATGCTAGTCTGTGAAGAAATACATTGTATATATATTTTAATCTCATGAACCTAGCTGAAGCTTGAGAATTGTATTTAGGAAGGTCTCTGCTATGCTGAAAACTGGTCTTAACCAGAATTTACTGATATGATAGCAATTCTAGAAACAACCCCTAGGAACTAACAACAATAAAAGGTAATTTGTCAATAAGGGCAAGGGGCGACTGAGTTAGAGTAATAGGAGATGTAATCAGGGGCGGAGATAATGTATTCACTTTAGGACAGGCATGTCAAACTGCCAGCCCACGGGCTAGATGCATCACATCAAAACTCCTGGCAATGGGGAAAAATGTCGCGGAATAATTAACATTCCAACCAGAGGAGGATGGACTGTGGTTCATTTATTTTTATTTTTATTTATTTTTATTCCATTTATATCCCACCCTTCTCCGAAGACTCAGGGCGGCTTACAAGCTTAGCAGTAGCTTTCATTCTATGTATATGCCTGCTTATTAGGGCTTTCACACACACCCCAAGCGGCATTATTATAAAGTCAGCTTAATTGCCCCCAACAATCTGGGTCCTCATTTTACCTACCTCGGAAGGATGGAAGGCTGAGTCAACCTTGAGCCTGGTGGGATGCGAACCTGCACTAATTGCAGGCAGCTGGTGTTACTTAAGGAGGCATTAGCCCACTGCTCCACCAAGGTTCTTTGCATGGTGAATATCAAAGAAAGAAAATCCGAGGCATATTCTATTGTAAAACTTTTAATGAGAAAACAAAAAGACCTAAACTGACTACATCTTCTCTTCATCAGGCAGAAGAGAAAAAGTAAAAGAAGTAACTGTGAGAAACCTTTTCTAGGCATGCGCACAAAACAGTCTAAAACCATAACATAGCTGGACATGAGAGTCACTATGGTTACATGATAAGATAGTAACACAGGTGCAGAGAGCAGGGGAAAATGTACAGATAGAAATGAGCGAAGCTGGCAAAACTAAAAAACACGCAGTGACATCCCCTTCTTTTGGCAGCGAAGCAGAAAATTAGATAAGGCACATCTTCTTGCGCAGATACTCATGTTGGGCTGCAGGAAGTGGCTTGTTCAGCATATCAGCAATTTGGTCACGTGTAGGCACATACTGCAATTTAACAAAACCTTGTTTAACTGCTTGTCTTATGTTTTGGTAACGGATGTCAATGTGTCTGGACCTGGAACCTGTAAAGCGATTCTCAGATATATAAAGCACAGATTCGTTGTCTTCCATCACAGTGAGTGGTTGAATTGGAGGTGTCCAGATATCTGTGACTAAAGCATCAAACCAGGTTAAGGAATTGCATGCATCAGAAACACAAGCATACTCAGCTTCTGTAGAAGAACAAGAAACAAAATTCTGTTTACGCACATGCCAGTAAACAGGACATCCATTTAAAAACATCATGTAACCTGAAGTGCTTTTACGTGATTTTTTATCACATGTCCAATCAGAATCTGCATAACAACATAACTCTGCATAGTCAGTATGTGTGGGTTCTAACAATAACTTCATGTCTTTGGTGTGTTTTAGGTATCTCAATAATTTTTTAACACATGTCCAATGAAACTGTTTTGCCTTGCCTACGTGTCGTGATAGGAGATTAACACTAAGTGCAATGTCAGGTCTAGTCCAACTACTAATATATAGCAGCGACCCAATGACTGAGCAATAAAATGTTTGATCCTTGAACTCAGGACTCGGTTCATGTGTCAAGTTGTGAAAGTCGGTTTGCATGGGTATACTCACAGGTTTAGCATCCTTCATGTTGCAGTGATGCAATAGTTGTTCAATCTTATCTTCCTGTGTAAGACTGAACCCCTTCTGAGTTTTGGTAACTTGAACACCTAAATAAGTGTTAATATGTCCTAAAGACCTCAATGTGAAAAACTGTTGTAAAGCTTTAGCAAAAAACTCACTCATCTGCTTATTTGGACCAATATAAACAATATTGTCAACATAAACAAGAATTATCTCATACCTATTATCAGATCTTTTTGTAAACACACATTCGTCTGTTTCGGACTTAATAAAGCCCATTGAATTTAGTTTGTCAGAAAGACATAAGTACCTCATTAAATCAGACTGTTTCAGACCATAAAGACTTTTATGTAGAAACCAAGTATCCCCTTCTTGCTGTCGAAAACCTGGAGGACCTTTCACATAGATGTTTTCATCTAGATCAGCGTGTAGATAAGCTGTTTCAACGTCAAACTGGAAAACCTCTAAACCAAGGATAGTTGCAGTGGCTAAGGCGATTTTCACACTCTCAGTCTGCACTGTGGGTGAATAGGTATTTGTATAGTCCTCAGGATAGCGTTGAGCGAAACCCTGGGCTACAAGTCTGGCCTTGTACAATGACTCACTGTTTGGCTTCTTTTTAATTCTGTAGACCCATCGAGTGCCAATAACTTTCTTGTTTGCTGGAGGACTTGCAGGTGTAAACACTTGAAGTTTCTTTAGACTGTCTATTTCAGCCTGCATTGCCTCAAACCATTTATCTTGCTCTGCTTCAGGAAGATTTTTGATTTGTGTGAACTTCTCAGGCGGAAGTGTAACATTACAAATCAAAGGTAAAGGTGCTTTCGTTACTTGCCACGCATATCGTTTTGGAGGAATCCCCTTTGTGGTCCTCTTGGAACGTCTCAGAACAACTGTCCATTCTTCCGTGTCGTCCTCGTCTTCGTCATCATCACCAGCTGCAGCATCAGTGGCTTGCGAAGACGGAACAATGGGTTGAGAAGAACTCGTGGAAGGAACATTCGCCTGTGCATCTTGATCATCAGGCTGCATGGCATCAGCAGCAGCATCTCTAGGAAAAAACACTCCAGGATCGTTACAATGAATCCTGGACCAGTCAACATCTTCCTCAAAAGTAGCAGATTGTGAAATAACTATGACATGATGAGAGTCAATGTATTTGCTCCATTTTGAATTATCATCAATGCCCATAAATCTCATCCTTTTTGCTGCAGGACACCCTTTCTTTCTTTGGGCTAAAGGAATATTGACCATAGCATGTGAGGTGTTCTCACAATGAATCGTTAAAGGTGCTTCCAAGCAAAGGCATCATGCAGAGATGCAATCATATTAGCTTTATTCATGATAGATCAAAAAGAAAGAAATACTTGGCATGAAAGCATTCATGCCTGCATGTGAGAGAGAAATAAAAGAAAAGAAAACAAGCTAGCATTACATGACTAAACTAGAGGTTAGGAGTAGAGGTAGAACTAAGAACTGGAGAATAGAAAACTAGAACAAAGAGCAGCCCCTCGTGCAGAGGTATTTATGGGGGGTCTTGGTCCCTCCCTGACCATAAAACACTCTCACCAATGGGGCTGTGGGTCCGAGACCCTTGGCTCATCAGTGGAAGCAAAGAAGCCTCTTTGCCTCCATCTGATGACCCTTTTGGGGAACTGCCAATGGCTGGCACTAAACATCTAACAATTCCCCTTCTTGCCAGCCAATGACAGGGACCAGTGAATGTATGTAAGGGGTGAGCAGGTGTCATAGACATGCATGAAAACATTCAGAAGGCCAAACACAAACGCTTACACAGAAGGTTGTGCCGGTCAATGGGAACAGGCTTGGTAAACAGATCAGCTATCTGGTCAGCTGTATTACAGTGCTCAACATGTATAAAACCCCTTTTGGTAAGCTGCCTGACATTTTTATAGTGTATGTCTATATGGCGAGATCTAGATCCTACTGCATAAGCCTCCGAGATTGCAATGGCAGCTGTGTTGTCCTCTAGAATTTGGATGGGCAGAGGGGGAGATGCCCAGATGCTTGTTATCAGCTCATTGAACCAAGTCAAATCATTGGCCGTGTCTGACAGGCTGGCATATTCAGCCTCGGCCGTGGAGCAAGAAATAAATTTTTGCTGCCTAACATGCCAATGTACTGGGCAGCCATTTAGCAATATGAGGAAACCAGAAGTGCTCCGTCTAGTTTTGGTGTCGCCAGCCCAGTCTGCGTCTGAGTAAGCGGAGAGCTGGGCCGTCTTCCCCTTCTCTGGTTCTAGCATAAGGAGGGCATCAGCTGTGCCCTTTAGGTATCTAAGCACCCTTTTAACAGCAGTCCAGTGGAATTCCTTTGGGTGTTCCACATGCCTGGACAATAGATTCACAGCTAAAGCTATGTCAGGTCTGCTCCAATTGCTGATGTATAGGAAGGAGCCAATCACAGATCTGTAAAGCGTGTTATCTGTGAACTCAGGACCGTCCTTATGGGTGTGGTTGTAAAAGTCGGTTTGCATTGGGCTATGCGTAGGATTAGATTCTGTCATTTTGCATTTGGCCAGTAATTCCTCTATCTTTTCTTTTTGAGATAGAGCGAACCCCCCTTTAGTGGCCAAAATATGCACACCCAAGTACTTGTCAACCCGCCCCAAAGACTTCAGAGTAATTTTTTCTTCCAGGGCCTTGGCAAATTCATCACACCCTTTCTTGTTAGGCCCTACATATAATAGGTCGTCCACATAAACTAACACCCGTTCTGTGGTTTCCTTGGAATTGCGTGTGAAAACACATTGATCTGCATGAGATGTGGTGAAACCAACTTGTTCTAAACTCTTTCTAAGACAGTCATACCATAATTTCCCTGACTGCTTGAGTCCATATAACCCTTTGTGGAGCAACCATGTATTTCCCCCTTCTTGCTGGTAGCCAGGTGGGGCCATCACGTAGATCTGCCGGTCCAAGTTGGCGTGGAGGTAAGCTGTCTGGATGTCGAATTGGAAGACTTCCTCTCCCAGAGCGGCTGCAGTCACGAGGGCGGCCTTGACGCTCTCTGCCCGGACGGTTGGAGAGTAAGTCTCCGAGTAGTCTTCCATATAACGCTGAGCGAAGCCCTGGGCTACCAAATGGGCCTTATACAGGTAGAGACCATTGGCAAGTGGTTTGGTCTTGTAAACCTACCTTGTGCCAATGACTTTCCTCTCCTTTGGAGGTTGCTGGGGGGTGAAGACCTTAAGTTGTTTTAAGCTCTGCATTTCCTTCTCCATCGCAAGCTGCCATTTCTCTTGCTCTTCGATGGGCAGCTCCTGGATGTCAGAGAAGGATTTTGGGGTGACCACAACGCTGTTGACAGACGCGATGTGGCCAATGTCAATTCTCTTTGGCGGGACCCCTTTGTTGGACCGCTTTGACCTCCTTACCTTCTGCCACTCACCGCTCTTTTCTTCCGCGGGTCTCTGAGGTGTCGCAGGGGGTGAAGACGGCGTGTCTTCCTCCATGGGACTGGACGCATCTTCGTCTTGTTCCTCACTTTCGTCGGTGGCAGGGTACGAGGTCGCCTCTGGTGATGTCGCGGTCGGTGTGTCCTTGCTGGGTCGGTTGGCATATGGGCTCAGATCATTTGAGTGGATCTGGGTCCAATTGGAATCCTCTTCGAAAGAGGCAGATTGGGAAGTCACAGGCCTGCCCCCTTCTCCCAGGAAACGATAGGCCTTGGAGCCAGGAGCATAGCCCAAGAACCTTAGTCTCTGAGAAACAGGTCTCCCCTTCTTCCGCAGCTGCTTGGGGATGTGTACCCATGCATAGGTACCAAACACACGCAAATGTGCCAGATTTGGTTTCCTACCGTGAACCAGGAAATATGGGGTCTGGTTCACAACACTGCTCCAGGTGCGGTTTAAGGTGTAATTGGCATAATGGACCGCCTCTCCCCAGTATGATTCTGTGACACCCGCGTCTGCAATCAGACTACGCATCATGGTTTGCAGGATTCCATTCCTTTTCTCAGCTACACTATTCTGCGAAGGGGTGAACGGTGCAGTTAGAAAATGGCGGATGCCCTTACGCCTTACCCAGTCCTGGAACTTCTGAGACATGAACTCAGCCCCGCGATCGCTCTGCAATTGTGTGATCTTGGTCTTGTACTGGGTCTCTACGAAGTTGTACAGTGACTTTATGGCGTCAAAGGCTTCAGATTTTTCTGTGAGAGTATACACGTGACCATAACGTGAAAAATCATCAACGGCAGTGAGAAAATACCTTTTCTTTCCTAGGGATGGTGTAAAAGGCCCAACCAAATCAACATGTACTGGTTGGTATGGGTATTGAGTCTTACGGGATGACACCTTTGGTATAGGGGCAGCCTTCCTCTTTGTTTTCTTGCAAATGGCAAGAAACACGTCACAGTCCTTGAGCTGGACTCCCTCAGCAAATTCTCCCATCTTTTTAACTACAGGGAAGCTTGCATGTCCTAGCCTTCTGTGCATGAGGTGGACACACTTATTGTGAATTGGCTTCCCCATTGACACTCTCTTGGCTCTGGTTGCTTTGAGTGGTGCTGTAGGTGCCTGCTGAGATTCAGGCTCCTTGCCCACACTGCCCTTGGAAAGCCTTGGGGCAGGCTGTGGTGGCTTGGGAGAAAAATATGGTAAGCCATTTATTATGGTAATATTTCCAATGACCCTCTGGTCCCGGGTGACATGACCTCCCCCCTTGCGAAATAAGACTTCCACTTTGTCATCGTCACACAATTTGGTGATGCTTAAAAGGTTGTTGGCTATGGAAGGGGCGTGTAAGACACCTTCAACTTTCCCAAGTCCAGGTACAGAAACAAACCCCTCACCAACAACTGAAGCAGTATCACCGTTTGCAACCTTGACAGATGAGTTAATTTTCTTTAACCTTTTAAAACCTTGACTCATATTAGTAATGTGAGAAGAAGCTCCAGAGTCCAGTAACCATAAGTCAGTGGAGCTATCAGCCTTTGTTGTGGGGGTGAGGGAACAAGTATGCAGAGAATTTCCCTTGCCCCTGCCACGCCCCCTTCCTTGCCTCTTGCCCCTTACTTGATTGGGACCACGTTTAGGGGCTTGATGTTGATGGGGGCAGTCTTTCTTGAGGTGCTCCTCAGAGCCACAGATGAAACACTTAAGTAGAGCATTAATTTGCTCTGAGTTGTGGCGCCCCTTTCTGGCTTGCTGAGTGGTGACTCTGGCGTATTCTCCAGCATCCCGTCTCCTTCTATCTTCTTCGATCAGTCTCCCTGTGAGGTAGGACAGATTTAAGTCTTCCCTCTTGACCGCTTCGAGTGAAACAATGAAATTTCTCCAACTCCTGTCTAGAGAAGTAAAAATTATGGAGAGCATGTTCACATCAGTCACAGGAAAATCTCTGGAAATCAATTCTGCCCTGAGTGCCTTTAATTTTGCAAGATGTTCAGGCATGCTGGCACCAAACTTCAGTTTGGTTGTATAAAGCTCAGTTGTATATCTGGTGATGGAACCAATGGTATCACTGTTGAATAAATTGTATAATAATTCCCAGATCTGAGCAGCTCTGAGACCTTCTGGGATGCTGGGCAACAAGTTATTGTCCAGCGAACTGAGCAGAGCAGAATAAGCCTGCAAGTGTCACTGCTCTTCTTGACGTCCCCATGGGGGAGGGGGTGGTTTTCGAACCATTTGTAGAATCCCATTCTTTAAGAGATATAGCTGTATATCTTTACTCCAACTGCTATAATTTTCTCCCCCCAGTTGTAGTTTTTTAAAATCTCTAGGAAGATCTGTGGCTAGAAACTCAGACCCATATTCAAAGAAATCTGAGATGTCCATTGATGTAAAGGGGAGAGGGAAAATGGTTCCTAAAGTGGTTGAGGAGGGAATCCTTTCTTGACTATTTAGTAACTCCAGATGGGCGTGCCCGGAAACCATTTGACCCGGGGGAGGGCGTTGTTCAGGATTTCTCCCTTCTTCCCATGAGGCATTGGGGGGGCGGAGCCCAGATTTGCCAGTTTGGAGTTGCTTCAATGAATCCTCCCAAGAATTAAAGGCACATGGATTTTCAGCATTGCCTGGCTTGCCTGGCTGGCCCTGAAGACCTGAAGAGAAGGTGGGAGGCTGTGCGGGTTAATTGTTGGGAGGCTGCAGGCTGGATTCCCCCTGGCAGTTGGGCCCTGGGGAGAGGATGGGAGGCCTTGGGGGGGTGTGGGCATCCCCGACGCTGGGGCCGCTGTCTTGCTGGCCTCTAAGGCAGTGGCCAGGGCTTGCATGGCTGTCTGGAGAGCCGTTGTAAAAGTTTTGGCTGGACAGACATCATTGTCATCATAGCACTTTAGGCTTTGTGGTGGGGAGAACTCAGGAATTAGCATGCTGCTGTGGCCGGAAGCCAGGGATTGCATGTCATTTCTGCTGTATGCCAGGGACTGCTGGCTATTTTGGTTGGATGCCAGGGACTGCTGGCTTTCCAGAATTAAAAAAATCAAGTCTTTGTTAGATTTAGTGGGGGCCGCCATCTTGTTTCCTGTGCCAGACCACGTGGGTGGAGCCATCTTGTTTCCGCTTGCCCCAGGAAGCTGTAGCTCACGGCTGGGCGGGGGGGTTCATGCCAAAAGCCCTGGGGTCCCGGGGTCACTAAGGGTGGCGGGCGCCATATTTGGAGGCCTCGTGGTCTCTAGGGAGAGACTCTCCAGGGTTTCTGAGGCTTCCTGCACGGTTTCCTGGCCCCCCCTTTTTTCCCCTGCATTGCAAAGATCTCTTTAAGCAGCTCTTCACGTTCCTGTGTAGTCAGCTTACTCACGCGGCGTTTGGTTTCAGCCAGGTCCGTCTCTGCAGCATCTGAGCAGTCTTGGACAGTCTGCAAACCTTGTATGCTTTCCTCTGTGGCGTTCAGTTGTAGAGAGGCATGTGAAGGAGTCCTAGACGCTCTGCTGGATCCTCTGATGGGATGAAGGCCATCCGCGCTTTCATCTGCAGCTGAGGTTGCTTCAGGGACTGAAGTCTTGGATGTAGGCAGGGAGGCTGTCTTTGATCGATGACTCCTAGTCACGATGGGAGAAATCCTGCCATCTGTTATAAATGGATTTGAGCCGGGTCTTCCAGACATCTTGTTGGCTAGTTCCTGGCTGGCTTGGAAGCTTTCCTTTAAACCATCCTCTGCTACCAACTTGTAAGGTGTTCTCACAATGAATCGTTAAAGGTGCTTCCAAGCAAAGGCATCACGCAGAGATGCAATCATATTAGTTTTATTCATGATAGATCAAAAAGAAAGAAATACTTGGCATGAAAGCATTCATGCCTGCATGTGAGAGAGAAATAAAATAAAAGAAAACAAGCTAGCATTACATGACTAAACTAGAGGTTAGGAGTAGAGGTAGAACTAAGAACTGGAGAATAGAAAACTAGAACAAAGAGCAGCCCCTCGTGCAGAGGTATTTATGGGGAGTCTTGGTCCCTCCCTGACCATAAAACACTCTCACCAATGGGGCTGTGGGTCCGAGACCCTTGGCTCATCAGTGGAAGCAAAGAAGCCTCCATCTGATGACCCTTTTGGGGAACTGCCAATGGCTGGCACTAAACATCTAACATAGCATATGAACCAAAAACATGGAGATGTGAGAGATCAGGCTTGTGTCCATACATTTCATTGTGTCCCAATTAAATAAGGGGTCTGATTTATCACACTACTCCAAGTGCGGTTGATGATATGGCATATTTGATAGCTTCACCCCAGTATGGAAGACCAAGGTTGGCATCTTCAAGAAGGCAATGCATCATGGTTTGCAAAACCCCATTTCTGTGTTCTGCCACTCCATTTTCAGCTGGAGTATAAGGAGCAGATGTCTGATGTACTATCCCATTCTCACGCATCCAGTCCTGAAAACGCTGAGACATGAATTCAGCACCACGATCACTCTGGATTCTGGCAATGTTGACTTCGAATTGGGTATAGACAAGATTGGCAAAGTCTTTAAAGATCTGAAAGGTCTCAGATTTTTCTCTTAGGAAATACATATCCATATCTAGAATAATTATCAACAATTGTCAAGAAATACCTTTTACCACCAATTGTTGGTGTAAAAGGACCCACTATGTCAGTGTGTACCAAATCAAAAATGCGTGTTGACAGGCGTGTAGCGGGTTTTGGAATTGCTGCTGCTTTGGATTTGGCTTTCTTGCAGACAGCACAATCCAAGAACATCTTACACCCCTTTAGATCCAAACCTCTAGCGAACTCTAGCATCTTCTTCAGAACACGGAAACTGGCATGACCCAATCTTCTATGCCACTTATGGATACACCTGGAATGCAAAGGCTTACCTGTTAGTGAATTCTCAACATTAGCATGTTTACTAGGAACCCCAGGCTTGCTGTGAGCAACCTGTGTCTTATTTGTCCATTGGCTTTAGGAGCCTTTGGAGTAGCAACTGGATCTCTCACTGGGACATCTCTTACTGGGCCTGTGCTCTCCCTTTTTGGAGCTTGTATACTTGCCTGCTCTTGTGGCTTAGACTTTGGCTTTAAGTAATAAACACCACCAATCAACATGGTTTCAGCAACAATATCTCCATCTTTAACTACATAACTTGCTTTTTCAAGATGATGTACCTGGAATTTTGACACCCTAGACAAGTGACTGACTAAGCAAACTACTATTAGCTGATGGTACGTAGTAAACATCAGGAATGGATGCAACAAGCTCTTCAATGTAGACAGTCCCTTTTCCCATGACCTGAACAGGAATGATTTGAAAAAGAGTACAGTTCACAAAGTTCAGGTTCAGGCTCGTGCATCTCTCTGTACAGCTCTTTTCTGTAGGTAACATGTAATGCTGCTCCACTGTCCAAAGTCCAAAGTAGGCGTCTGTTGTTCTCTGGTTGAGGCTGTGGATCATTGGTTACAACCAATGTGGCAAGTGGAGTTTGCGGATCATGCCTGGGACCACGACTATGACCTTGTCGTCCACCTCTACCTCTGCCTCCTCTGGAATCTGTTCCTCTGGGCTGGTATGTGGCAGGCGCTGGAAATCATTGGGGACAATCCCGGGTGGCATGTCCCACACGGTTGCAGATGTAGCATCTTGGCATCCTTAGAACGTAGGCCCTTCCATGGAAGGAACGCCTTGCTGAAGCTTTTGATGCAGGTGGTTCTCTTAAATGTGGTGCAGCTTGCATAAATGCCTCTTCTTCGGTTAAAATCCTGCATACATGATCCACTGTGCGTTGAGTAATAGGCACTTGATTAATCTTGGCAATAGCATCTTTCCATTCATAATTCAAAGAGTTAATAAGAATGCTGATCATTTGAAAGTCATCAATAGGATAGCCTTTTTCACCCAGTTCTTTTCTGATTCCTTTCATTTTAGTTAAGTGTTCTCCAATATGCTCACCAGGTTTTAATCTAGAACCATGGAACTCAGACAAAGGTAAACATGTAGACTCAATGGACGTAGGCCGGTAACATGCTTCTAATTGAGCCCAAATTTGTTGGGCAGTTGCATCTTGTGAAAATGTGAGCTGCAATTCAGTGTCCATGGACATCAATAACGTTGTGCATGCTCTATTATTCAAGTCCCATATGTCAGGAGACCATGGCTGGGCAGGAGGATTAAACACCATCACATGGGTACCTTCTCTATGTAGCAGAAGTCCAACTTCACTGACCCATGCCCTGTAATTCTGTCCTGACCGCTTCAATTTTGAATCACCAGCCAGTGGTACAATAGAGGGTGCCTGTTGAGGAACATGCAATTGGGGTACTGGCTGTGCAGGTTGTGCAAATTGGCCTTGGCCTGCAGGAGGCACTGGTTGTGCAGGCTGTGCCATCTGGATGTAGCCAGCAGGGGGCACCAGTGGCACCTGTTCCCGGACTTGCGGCAGTTGCATTGAAGCTGCTATAGGTACTGGTGCTGGGGGTGGCTATACCTGAGCTGCAACGCCACCCTGGCCAGCAGAAGGTGCTGGCACTTGAGCTGCTACATTAAGTTGGCCTGCAGTTAGCACTGGCCTTTATATTTGAGGAACCAGTGGAGGCTGCAATTGGGATGAAGGCTGCTGTGCTCCATTTGAGACAGGAACTTGAATAGTAGTAGTATTAACAGGCATTCTAGCTGAAGCTCCCAATGAATGAGGAGATGTGGCAGCTTGGAGCGATGCCTGATGAAGGGACATCTGTGAAAATGCATTCTGCATTCTTTGAAATGCATCTTGTAAAACAGATTCACCAGCAGATGGTGCTATAACATTAGATTCAGGCACCATTGTATCCTCACGTGTCATTTGACACAGCAGGCAGTCAGGCTCCCATTTGTCTGACACAAGATTCCACTGTGAGCATGCCTTAGTCTTTGAGGAAGAAGGCAAAATGGTGATCCCTTGTGGGTGTGGCTTTGCTTGTGAAGAGGGAGGCAAAATGGCCGATTCTGAAAACTGAATGCCAGCAGAGGCTCTCCCATGCTTTTATACCATGCTGCACACAACTTTGCATTTTGCAGCTCTTTCTCAAAAACTTCAATTTGTTCATAATAACTTTGCAAAGCCTTCTCCTGCACAGTTTGCTCAGGGCTTGGAGCATAATACATCACTTCCTTCCCTAGTGAAGCCTTAGGTCTAGCATCAAATCTCTCATAATTAGCCTGATCCCCATGAGCATAGGTTACTACTGGGGCATCAGCTTGAGAGTCTGCAAAAACAGAAAACGGTGAAACTGACCTTGGCTCAGAGGCTGCTTCTCCAAGACGTGTAGCTGATGCCAACGGAGTCTGTAAACTTGAAGGGAGATCTCTCTGTGAAATGGCTGCCTCCTCCTCAGCAGACTGATAACCGGCCTTCTTCTTTCTCCTTTTCCTCGGCATATTTGCAGCAATTAATCACAGCCTCCTCAGTGCCGGACTAACTGGCTAATTGCCTATCAATAAATCTTGAAAATAAAAAGAAACCATCCTCTGCTACCAAATGTATTCTCACCTTTAAATATATTCTCACCTTTGGATAAAAGGGTCAGTTTAACCATCTCTGCTTCTCAGTGCTGTGGGGAATAATACATACCTCTATTGACTCATTAATCTTTATCCTAATTCATATTAAAAGAGTCCTCTATATAGATTCAGTGTTTTTTTAACCCTAAAGGGAGAAAACACTTTCCCTAGTTTTTATATTTTACTAACTTTAAGCAATACTCAAATATTATATATAAAAATGAAAACAGAACAAAACAAAACAACAAAAACCCCTTTATTTTAAACACAAAACACAAAACTACATTAGGGCTTTCACAGTATTACAAAAGGAACAAACAAACAAAATAAAAATCAGAAGACATACATTTACAAACTTATTGTATACATATAAAGCTACCTTAATGCTTTTTCCCCAATAGATATGTCAAAGCTTATACAAATCTATCCTAACTAATTAAATCATTACATTTAAGTCATTCTCACCAGCTTGTTTTCATAGAAAGAATTTTTTTTCCTCTCAAGGGTGTCAGTTTTCTTCAAGGAGTTCTTAGCCTGTAAAGTTTCCATCTCTAAGATGTCAATCATATCTTTCTTTCAAAAAGAATTCTCAACTTTGTCCATGTCCATAAGGAAAAAATCCCAAACTTGACCTCTTAAGAGTTGTAAATTTACATGACACTCTTGTTTCAGTTGCACTGAGAGGCTTTTATTCAAAACATCATCATAATAGAAATTGATGTCGGATTTATATTCCAAAAGTACATTTAGGTTATTTGTATTATCCAGCATTTGTAGAGTTGCCACAATGGGTTGATAATCTTCTTTTTTAATCTTCTCTGTATCAGTAACATCTTTAAACTCTAGAGAATTTATTTTATATTTGATTTTCTGTATAGACTTTTGAAAAATGTCTTTAATGTCTTTAATAACAAATTCCAGCTCAGTTAGATGTCTTAATGTTTAACCTCTGCTCCCTCTTGTGGTCAAAAATGTTATTTCTTTCTTTCTTTTCTCTCCTTTCCTTTTTCTAGCCAATCAGACTCATAAAAATTGGAAAATTTCAGCCAACATCACCCACTACAAGACTACACATTATTTTAAAAATGGTGAATTAAAAGCCACAACTTTTATCCTTATTTTTCAAAAGAAAAAGTACTCCATGCTCATCTCAGGGACATATAACCTGTCCTTCCCCAACATGAGATCCCACACAAACCGAACAAGCAGAGGTAGAGGTCCGTAACGTCAGACAGGGGAATAGCCCCGTGGCTGAGAACATCACACACTTCAGGAAGGTCATGGGGAAGCTAAGGCACTGGCCAGAGCAGCTCCTGACCAATACTTCTGAGAAGGGTTAAGCCGTGACCTATTTCAACTGTGCCTGGCCTGAGTGATCCCAAACTGGCTCAGTGACTGGTACCAGCTAGTCACTACTGTGGAGCTAGACCTGATGGTGTATAAGGGTCTTGGGAGTTTTGGACCATGACCAAAGAACAGACAAGCATGCATTAGGGAGAAAACCCCCAGTGATAGCATCTCCGGTTCTGGCAGGGCCATCTGGTTGTGCCCCTATCACATGCAGGGAGGGCCACAGGGCAGCGATATGCCCAGCACCAAACCCCTGAATGGCTCCCACGACACCAACTCCCTCGAAGCCAAAGAAGCTGCTGAGGAAAGGGAAGGAGAAATCGTGGACAGCAGCCCAGGTCGTTGAGGTCTCCCTCCTCCAGAAAGTGAAGGGGAGGGAACTCTGGCCAAAGAGGAGTCTTCATGATTCTCTACAACAGCAACAGCAAGGGAGTGGATGACCCAATGGTGAGTAGACCTATCAACCACCTTGAAGTTAGGGTGGACATTGCGGCATCCTGCTCAGGGGTGAAAGGGGTGGTAAAAGCCCTCATAGACTCGGGCAGCACCCATTGCCTCATTAGTCAATCTGCAGTGTAGAGGCTAGTGTTACACGTGACGAAGCTTAAGAACCCTGTACGTTTGAGCAGGTTGATGGCATGCTGTTAGGAGGCAAAACTGCTTCCCACTTGACTGAGCCAATGCAGCTAGAATTGGGAGACCACTGAGAGACTATCCATTTTATGGTCACCCCAAAGATGGCAGAGGCTTGGCTAGCCAAGTGGGGGGGGCGAGATCTATTGAGAGAAAGCCTCTGGGTTGATGATTATGAAGAAGCAACCCCGGAGGTGGAGCCAGCTGTCAAATGGAATGGCTGTGTTGAGACGCCGCTCTGAATGAGCATGCCGATCTCACAGCCTTTTCTCTGTTCCTGGTAGTTTTTTTCAAAGCCCCAGATCTCTCGGAGGGAGATCAGAAGCAGAGGCGCCCAGCTGAGCAGTTCAGGATGGCGGTCCAAGTTGCAGAAAGCAGGAAAGCCTAGGAGAGAGCCGGGTGAAGGAGACGGCCCATTATGGCGGCCATGAAGAAATGACAGCTGTCAGAAATAGTGGTGAGTCAGCGGGACAGCAATTCAACTAACCTGGCGGAGGAAACACTCAGCAAACTCTTGTAAGTGTTCCGGATTGCGAAATTTCTCCGGAGAATTTCAAAGAAGATAAGAGGAGAAGCCCTAGAGTGAAAGGGGAAATCACCTCCCCTGTCAGATAGCGGCGAAAAGGAGATGGGGGAAAAAGAGATCTGACCTTAAAGCAACAGACTCACAGGCTGTAAGGACTGGTGACCAAGGGTGGTTTCTCTTTCTGGCTCTTGCAGTAAAGCCAAGAAGAAGTTTAACAAAAAACAAAATAAACTTGAAGAGTGACAGTGCGGACTGAGCTGAGAGAGTGGACATCTTGAGTAAGAACTAATGACCAATTAGCATTAAATGAGGGAAGAGTGATACTCATAACTTAAGAATTGAACTATTTGTTTCAAAAAATTCTAAAAGAAGGGATAAGTGGTAATTGTCTTGAGAATTTTGACCAATAAGAATTAACTGAACATAACCTTTTGTATGATTGAATTGGAGACTAACTAGGAACAAAAAGTTGAATGCTCAAGGAGGGTGAGAAAATTTGTCTCCTTGTTGAATATAATAATATTTATAACTGAATTGACTAACTGAAAATTGGTTATAATGTTGAGGTAATTTAATGGTTATATTATTGTTACATGTTTCTATATAGAAAAATTAGGACTGTATGGAATATAAACACTTGAAATTGATTAATATTGATTATTGTGTTTTAGAAGTCTTCACGTAATAGGTGTAATAGGTTTGATACTGTGTTAGCAACAAAATCTAGCATTGTTAAAATATAAGGCACTAGTGATTATAACCTTGGAAGAATAATAAATTCTCCAGGCATGGTGGAGGGAAAGACAAAGATCATGTATAAGTGGGAGGGTTGGTTGACGTCATTTAGAAAGATGACAAGTATCCCAAATCTAACGAGTTGGGACTGGAAGAAGGCAGATGACCCAAGCCTCATCAGAAGAATTAAGCCCAGCAGGGCAAAGATCTATAGAGGAGATGATGCCATGGGAGAGAGCAGGCTCACTTAAAGACCTACAAGCAATACTACAATCCATGCAAGAGGTTATGCTGAGAAATCATGAGGATTTAAAAAAAGAAATAGGTGAAATAAGGAATGATACTGGAGAACTTAAAGAGAAGATGGGAGCAATGGATGGAAAATTTGAATGTTTCCAACAGCAAATATTGATAAATGAACAGAAATTATTAGAAATGGAGGATAGAATGAATAAGGAGGAAAGAAGAGTAGATGAAATGAATGAAAAACTCTTGCAAGCAAATAAAGAGTTAGAAAAATCCATCATACTGCTTGAAGCTGAGAAAGCAGACCATTATCTACGTTTACAAAACGTAAAAGAAAAGAAGGGGGAGGACCTCCCAGAAATGATGACAGACTTGCTAGCAAGGGCCCTAAAAAAAAGGTAAAGGTTCCCCCGCACATGCATGCAAGTCGTTTCCAACTCTAGGGGCCGGTGCTCATCTCCGTTTCAAAGCCGAAGAGCCAGCGCTTGTCCGAGGACGTCTCCGTGGTCATGTGGCCGGCATGATTAGATGCCAAAGGCGCACGGAACGCTGTTACCTTCCCACCGTAGTGGTCCCTATATTTCTACTTGCATTTTTACATGCTTTAGAACTGCTAGGTTGGCAGAAGCTGGGATGAGTAACAGGCGCACACTCTGTTATGCGGCACTCGGGATTCGACCTGCCAAACTGCCGACCTTCAGATCGACAAGCTCAGCATCCTAACCCACTGAGCCACCGTGTCCCTTAGGAAGGGCCCTAGGGCACGGGTCAGCAATAAAATATAGAGGTAAACAACTAATTGTCTTCAAACAAGTCCCTAGGAGGGTAAGAGACCTGAGAAGGCCCTACCAACATATTACATCAAAATTAATAAGACAAAACATTAATTTTAGGTGGCTGATGCCAGAAGGGATTGTGGTAACCTGGGAAGAAAAAAGATATAGATTAGATTCGATTGATAAAGCAGAAGAGATTTTCCAGCAGCATCTATGCAATGAAGATGAACTAGAAGAAAGACAGTTAAGAGAAGAGAACAACACAGAGAGATGTAATAGAAAGACATGGGAATCACAAGGTAAAGAACGGGAAACGAAGAGAAGAGAAAAAATGAGAATGAACTATGACAATGATGATGAGAGTAGACATAAAGAACTCAAGGAAGATAGACCGACAAGGGCAACAAGATCAAAACAGAGGCAGTAATGTAGAAACATTAACAGTATTATCATTAAATGTGAATGGACTAAACTCCCCAGCTAAGAGAAATATAATTTTGAATAAGCTCAGTAAGAAAAGTTTAGATCTAACAATTCTACAAGAAACACATATAAAGACTCAAGATCAGGATTTATTAAACTATGCTAAGTTAGATATCAAATTTGTATCGCTTTCACAGCAGAAGAAAGGAGGAATTGTGATATATGTTAAAGAAAGAATCCCAGCAAGACAAATCTATCTAGATGAGGAAGGTAGAATATTGATTATTGAAATTTCCTTGAATAAAAAAAGGTTGCCCTGGTAGGAATTTATGCCCCCAATGAAAAACAAAGACAATTTTATAAGAAACTGCATAAGGTTATTGCTGATATGGAATATGAGAACATTTGTATAATTGGGGATTTTAATGCAATTATAGACAGATAATTAGATTATAAGAGTGAGGAAGTAAGGAAACGAACCAGGAGAATATTACCTGGTACTTTTTTAAAAATGGTGGAAGAATTAAATATTCAAGATAATTGGAGGGAGAGAAATTTGAATGAAAAGCAGTTTACATACAATTCAGGGTGGCATCAATCGTGGTCCAGAATTGATATGGTCTGGACAACGAAAGAATTAAATTCAGATATTGATGAAATAATAATAGATATTAATACTTGGGCAGACCATAATCCCATTGTAATTAAATGGAAAGAACAGAAGATAACAACAAGGAGGTGGACTCTAAAAAAGGCAATCCTAAACCAAACACAATTTAAGCATAAGATGGAGGAACAAATGCGGACATTCTTCCAGACAAATAAAAAAGAGAAGACTAGCACTCAAAATTTATGGGATATGGCCAAGGCAGTTATGAGAGGAACTGCAATTGCGTACATGGCCAATGAATATAAAAAGAAAAGGCAATATCGAAAAAGTTTAGAGGAAGAACACAAAAAATTAGAATTAGAATCACAAACAAACCCACAATGTAGAGATCTAAAACAACAGCTAGATTTAAATAAACATAAATTGAATATTGTAGAAAAGGGAGAAATGGCACAAAAAATAAAAAAGCATTAGATAAAAAATTTTTTAACAGGCAAATAAGCCCGGGAGATGGCTGGCCTACAGATTGAAAAAACAAAAAGATAATAGATGGATTAGTAAATTATGTAATCAAGCAGGGGAGATAGTACATCAAAATGAAGGAAAAAAATGAGTGACATATAAATTCTATAAAAATCTTTATAAAGAGGATGAAATGATTACTGAGGAAAGAATATCACAATATCTTACGAAAGCAGACTTACCGAAGGTTTCGGAAGAATTTCAAAATATATTAAATAAAGATATAACAGTCCAGGAAATTATGGAAGCCATTAAAAAACAAAAAAGTAATAAAACACCTGGCCCTGATGGATTACCATCCGAAATATAAAAAAACCTCCAAGAACTTTTGGTCCCAACCCTATTGGATTTATTTAATAGGTACTAAACATAGCAAAAACTCCAAACTCATGGAAAGGAGCAATCCTCTCACTAATCCCTAAAGAAAACTCTGACTTGACCTGTATTAAAAATTATAGGCCCATTTCTTTACTGAACACGCATTACAAGATTTTCACGACTATAATGGCAGAAAGATTAAAAAAAATATTTAGCTGAATTTATCCATACTGACCAAAACAGCTTCTTGCCTAAAATACAAATTAGACATAATGTCAGGATCATACTAGACATCTTAGAATATTATGAATTACACAGCAAAAAACAAGAGGCATTAATTTTTCTTGATGCTCAGAAAGTGTTTGATAATGTTAAATGGAATTTTATGTTGACTCAACTCAAACAGATGGAATTTGGAGAAAAATTTATAAATATGTTTAAAGCAATCTATTCCAAACAAGAGGCAAAAGTAATCATAAACGGAGAATTAACAAATAGCATTCAAATAGAAAAAGGTACGAGACAAGGCTGTCCACTATCTCCTTTATTATTCTTTCTTTCTTTAGAAGCACTCACAAGAATAATCCAAAAAGATAAGATGATTAAAGGATTAGAAATCAGAAAAGAGATATTTAAATTACAGGCTTATGCAGACGATTTAGTTTTCATTCTGGAAGACCCCTTAGAATCTGGAACAAGATTATTACAGGTGCTGGAAAATTATGGAGATGTTGCGAGATTCAAAATTAATAAAGAAAAAACTAAAATGTTAGTTACAAATATGTCCAATTTACAAGAAACTGAGCTAGTAGAAAAAAATAATATCCAGACGTCCAAAAGAGTAAAGTACTTAGGGATCCAACTGTCAGCAGGATGTATTACACTGAAAAAAGAAAATTATGACAACTTAATGGATCAACAGTAGACTTAGATAGATGGAAAAACTTGCAGCTTTCCTTTATTGGGAGAATAGCGACAATCAAGATGAATATACTTCCCAAATTACTCTTTTTATTCCAATGTGTACCTCCCGAATTGGGAAAAATATTATCAAGCAGCAATAGCAGTAAGGATAAAGGATTGGATACATTTAAGGAACAGAAGACTACTAGCATTAGAAGGTCATGACATGCAAATTGGGTGGCATGATATAATGTGGGACAGAAAATATAACGCTCATCAGTACTTCCAGAATCATCATATTAGACGGGCAGTATTAGATATGTGGATAAAAATTAAAAAAAATTAATTATATAGAACTCCCCAATTGGCTATCCATATTAGAGATTTTCATGCACCCCAAATTCATAAACTTAGGTAATTTAAGTGTAAGTATAATTACATGTTAAGATCTCTTAGACGAAAATGGAGACCTGAAAACAAGAAAAAGATTATCAGAAGATGGTATAGAGTTGGAATGGTGGGCATACTTACAAATACAGTCACGATACAGAAAAGACAAAAAAAAAACAGGGATAAAATTAGAGCATACACAATTAGATAAAATTCTTCTAGGAACAGAAGATCAAATGATAAAAAAGATATATCAATATTTATTAGAACAGAATTTGTTGGAGGAACAGGTAAAAGAAACAATGTTAACCTGGAGTAAAAATTTTGGTTACAGTATTGACCTAGATAATTGGCAACTACTATGGGATAGAAATAGGAGGTTAACGCTAGCCACCTCCTATA
Organism: Vipera ursinii; assembly: GCF_947247035.1. Classification (NCBI taxonomy): domain Eukaryota; kingdom Metazoa; phylum Chordata; class Lepidosauria; order Squamata; family Viperidae; genus Vipera; species Vipera ursinii. The sequence continues at coordinate 20,889,146 of NC_139521.1, read as the reverse complement.
AAGAGAATCTGTACAAGATGTTTTATAGATGGCACCTTCCCCCTACAAGGTTCACTCAGCCGCTTGTCTTTTCTGTCCCTGGAAGCTTTTCCTTGGTTGATGAATATATGGAAGAAAGAAAATATGGGGGGGAGTTCAAATTCTTCCTTCAGAAGGAGGTGGGCATGAGAAAGAGGGAGGCAGGAAAGAAGGGAGGGAAGTCCCACCTTAGCACTTGGCCACCAGCAGCCCTGCCATTGACTTTGCTTGTCAAAAAGGCACATTCCCCTTTAAGAATTAGCTACTGGCTAGAACGGAAAGTTAAGGAGCGCAGCAGGCACTTAAGGAAGAAAAACAAAATGTAGTAAGCATTGGCTGCCGGTTAAGACAGCCTCCCCAAATGGCTCGATTCATAAGTAAAGGAATGCTACAGGCAAAATCAATTAAGGAGAAAAATACTTCAAAATCCCTTGCAGCAAAACTTACCGCTAACAATACAAGGGCAATAGAAACTAACATGAGACATCATCCATCAGCCAAATAGAAATTACCAAACACTCCTTAAGAACACAAAGCCCGCATTGCACAAATCCCAGAACTTCAAAGTTACAAAAGCATATAAGAATCCTTCCACTCTCCATCTTCCTCTCTCCGTGTCTCACCTCCAGCTGATGCTGCCTTTCTTCATTCCTTGTGGAGGGCAACCCCTCCCCCACTGCATTTCTTGCCTGTTTGTTGCTGCCAGCACAGGTGGCTGCCACAGAAATTGTAGATCGGCTCATGGCCAGCCTGCTTGATCTCCTCTCCTCTCCTCTCCTTTCCCCCACCCTCCTCCTCCTTCTTCTTTCCCTTGGTGCAGCTAGAGCCGACTCCACCTCCTCCCTCCTCCCAAGGCTGCTTTTTCTCTCTCTCCCTCTCCCACCCAAACTGCCTCTCCTGTCTCCGCCCCCTCCTCCTCCTTTCTCATGGGGGAGGGTGAGCCAGAAGTGAGCCTGGGGCTTTGCCTCACCCCAGCCACTCTGCAGCTCCGGAGGACTCTCTCACAGTACATCCTTGCCTGCGCTGGCTCTTTCCCTCCCCCACTACATTTGGCTAGGCAGGGCTGCAAACCACCTGCCCTGTACTAATGTACCACAAGTGGTACACGTACCACCAGTTGAAAAGCCCTGGCCTATATACTAACATTCATAGTTTGGGGAACAAACAGGGTGAACTTGAACTACTAGTACTTGAGGGCAGGTATGATACAATTGCCATTACTGAAACTTGGTGGGATGAAACTTACAACTGGAATGTACTGGTGAAAGGATATAAACTGTTCAAAAAAACAGACCTAACAAAAGAGGAGATGGAGTTGCATTATATGTAAGAGACTAATACATCTCTACAGAAATGCATAAAAATAAGGAGGAAAGCGGGGACTTCCGGTGGCTCCGCGGCGACGGAGACAGCCTTCCCGGGCTGCCCGCGGCTCAGCTGTTGTTTTTTCGCCCGAAACAGCGCCGATCAGCTGTTCGGGCGAATTCGAAGCCCCCTCCTCGGGAGAAGAGGAGGAGGCGAGCTCCCAGGTAGGGGTAGAGTTCTCCAGGGCCGCCTGAGCTTATGGCTTGGGCGGCTGAAGGATTGAACTCCCCCGTAGCCTGGGCTGCTCCCAGCTGGCCGGCACCTCTGCTCCTGACTTCTTGGAGCAGAGCCAGCCGTCTGCGACCACCCCTGCCTGAAGGAATGACTATGGATTAAAGGAGCAGGCAGAGCGATACAAGAGGAAAAGGTGAAGAGGATTATTATATTTTACTCTCCAGCTTGATGGACTTTTTTTGGATTATAAAACTGAAGTGAAACTGCGTCACAATTGGTAAAAGATGGCGGCTAAACCACCCCCTAAAACTCTTCGGAGTGCTGGAACTTCTCCGGTGCAACAATCATTATTGCAGGCGCTGCATCCTCCTGATGTATTGACATCAAAGGACCTGCAAGATGCTCTTGAAAAACACACTCAGGTAATTTTGGAATCAATTAATGATAGATTTGCACAGATGGAGGAGAAATTGGAGAAATTGGAGAAGAGAATGGAGGAGAGGCAGAGAGATGAAGGTAGACATCTTGTCTTCAGTGTGTAAAGTGGCTCGTTGTGTGGAAGAATTGGAGGAAAAGCTAGAGGACTTGACTCAAAAGAATGCTATATTAGAAGCAAAAGTATTGGAGAATGAAGATAAAATGGACAAGGAACTGAGTCTTGCTCAATATTACCAGATGCAGTTTGCCATTAGAATTAGAGGCTTAAAGGAGAATACTAAGGAAGATCTAAAGCAGCTGGTTTCTGAGGCTTTTGAAGTAGTGTTGAAACAGCCAGCATCTGAAATAAAAGGAGGCATGGATAAAGTGTTTCGTGTGAATTCATGGATTGCTAGACAGAGAAAGTTGCCTAGAGATGTGGTGGTATATTTTGCAAAAAGGGAAACTAGAGATGAAGTTATACAAGCTGCTTATGATACTAAAGTTGTGATTGCTAATCAAGAAGTTTTGGTCTTAAAAGAAATTCCTCCAAAGATTCTAAGGAGAAGGAAGGATTTTACATTTCTTGTGCAAGAGCTCAAGCAACGAGATATAAGGTTCAGATGGGAGATCCCAGTGGGGTTGATGGTGACGCACGAAGGTAGAAGGTACCGTTTAGTTTCTGTGATGCAAGCGCGTGATTTTTACAATAATGTTTTAAATGCAACGCCATTAACACTTCTGGAAGCTGAAAAGGGATCTGGAGAAGGAGTGCATCAAGAGGCCGAAGATGGTCAGATAGAAGACAACGGTGTTGGAGGAGATCAAGATGCAACCTCATCGGATGAGTCTATAAAACAGAGGGTGACGCGTGCTGCTGCAAAACGATCTAAGAAGAGAAAATAGCAGGATTTGCAGAAGTCTATGGAACTTTTATGATGTAGTCAAGTAGTCAAGTATGGGAGGTGGGAAAAGGTTTAGGTGTAGACGCAAGATATTTTTATATGTGGTGGTTTTGTGGAAAGGGTGAGGTTTTTTTTTGGATTAAAGTTTGGTGGAATATACAGAAGTTTCTTAAATGGAGGTTAAAGTTTTGTTCGCAATTTTTTTTTTCTTTTTTGTTTGTTTGGAATAACTATAGATATGGTACTGGAAGAGGAACAGCCGATTACAGAAGAGTTGACTTTAAAGTTTTTTGATTTGGTTGAGGTGTTTTTTTGTCTTTAATATATATTTAATACTATTAAGGTTTGTTTCATCCTATATAAGCTAGAGAGTGTGTCTTTTTTTATTTTAGTTTTTTTTATATATATTTAATATTGTTAAGGTTTGTTTTATCCTACATAAGCTAGAGAGTGATGGATTTTAGAATTTATAGTTGTTAGTATATGGTTGCTTAGGTTTGTTTTTTTTCTATATATATACCTTGTATTTAGCTCTGGGAAGTAGGGGGGGAGGGGGGGAGGGGGGGAGGTAGAGGGGGGGAGGAGGGAGGGGGCAGGGGGGGAGGTAGGGGGGGAGGAGGGAGCGGGAAGGGGGGTTTTTAAAGGAAAATTGTATTTTAAAATGTTTCAATAAAAAAAAAAATAAGGAGGAAAGCCTCCTAGAATGCTTATGGGTTAATATAAAAGGAAAAAAAGAATGACAATGCTATAGGTGTATACTGCAGGCCACCCAATTAAGCATAAGAAATAGATAGCTTTTTACTAGACAGTTAACAAATGTAAGAAACACACCACAGTAGTAATGGCGGACTTTAACTAACCTGACATCAACTGGAAGACAAACTCTGCATCAAGTGGAAGATCAAACAGGTTCCTGACCAACCTGGATGACAAATTTGTCCTTCAAAAGGTAGAGGAGGGAACTAGAAGGACAGCTATACTTGACCTAATTCTTACTAACAAAGAAGAAATTATAGGGGGGGGTTGAAGTTGTGGAATTTTGGGAGAGACTGACCATGTCATACTGGAATTCAATAGAATGCAATAGAACATAGTCAAACCAGTGTCCTAGATTTTAAAAGAGCTGATTTCAACAAACTTAGAGAGACCTTGAGAAGGATTCCATGGATAAGTATCATAAAGGGAAAAACACACAAGAACCTTGGGAAACTCTAAAACACTTGATTATAAAAGCCCAGTCCAGCACAATACCACTGGAAAAGAAAAATAAGAAATTCAAGACAAAACCAGCATGGTTACACAAAAAACTGAAAGACAAAAAGGATAAGTACAAAAAAAATGGAAACAAGGACACATAACTAACACATAACTATATAATAGTATACTGTATATCCCAAATCTGCAAAGATGAAGTCAGGAAAACTAAGGCTCAGAATGAACTAAGACTTGCAACAAATATCCAAAATAATAAAAAAAAAGTTTTTCAACATATAAAAAATTACAAAAATGTCAAGGAAGCAATTGGTCCACTAAAAGGAGATGGCAAGGGAATGAATGAAAGGCAGTAGGGAGAAAACAAAGCTGCTTAATTCCTTCTTCACATCTATCTTCACACAAAAAGAAAAAAAAAACACCACAATGTACCAAAAATAGAATAGAATAGAATAGAATAGAATAGAATAGAATAGAATAGAATAGAATAGAATAGAATAGAATAGAATAGAATAGAATAGAATCTGGAAGGGACCTTGGAGGTCTTTTAGTCCAGCCCCCTGCTCAAGCAGGAGAATCTATACCATTTCAGACAAGTGACTGTAAAAGGCAGACTAAGAACACAAATTAAAACAGGCAAGGAAAAGGTAAAAGAATACCTATCCACTCTAGATGTGATCAAATCATCAGGTCCTGATGGATTACATCCCAGATTTCTGAAGGAGTTGGCAGATACAATCTCAGAACCGTTGAACCATATCTTTCAAAAATCCTGAAGCATCAGGGAACTACCAGAGGACTGGAAAAGAGCTTATGTGGTTCCCATCTTCAAAGAAGGGAAAAAACAGATCCAGAAACTATAGATCAATCAGCCTGACATCAATACCAGGGAAGATTCTGTGAAACAGGGGTCCCCAACCCCTGGTTCGTGGACCAGTACCGCACTGCACAAACAAGCAAAGCCCCTGTCATGCCTTCGTTGGAGCCTGAATCTGATGAGGAAAATGACCTGGAACAGGACCCTAAGGAGGTCGAGGGAGAGGTGTCTGTGGCTTCAAAGGAATGTGGGGAAGAGCAGGCCGAGGCAGGCCAGGGCCTTTCAGGATTGGGACAGGATGAACATGAGAGACAGAGGTCAGGCGATGAGCAAGGGCCACCCCTCCTGATCCTAGAGCATGGAGAGTGGAGAGAAGGAGGGAACAACACAGGCAGGCTCAACTACTCAGGAGGAGAGCATCCTGCCCCTCTCCACAAGGCACAACTGGAGACTGAGACTTAAGGAGATGTTGTGGGGAGGGGCATTTGTTGGGAACAAACGCTGATTTCTTTTGTGTGCTGTTGCTGATCTTGGAAACAACTCTTTGATCTCTTGTTCTGTGTTGTGATTTCTGCTTGGAAACCCTGAAACTCTGACCTTTGGGCTGGCTGACAAACTTGATTTGGTGTTCAAAGACCTCGGACTGTATTTTGGCTTCTCTTCAGAAACTGCTCAGGCAAGCTTGTATTTCCATAGACTCATTAGATTATGGATGTATGTTTTATTCCTTGTTATCTACATGGCCTTGAGTAAATTACTCTTCTAATCTAACTGTATGTGAAACTACTTTCAGCCAGAGGCTGCTGAAGATATGTGTGTCTTACTTTGTTCTGGGGCTTGCCAGAAACGTGGGAGCATTTGGGGAAAATTGGAACAAATTAAGGGTGGTTTGAACTACCAGTTGACTGTTTTGCCTCTGTCATCACAGCCCCATTTGTGGGATGCAGGCAACACATGAAACCAAGCCTCCTCTGATCCACAGAAAAACCTTTCTCCACGTAACTGGTCCCTCATGCCCAAAAGGTTGGGGACCTCTGCTGTAAAAGATAATCAAGCAATAGATCTGCAAACACCTAGAAGCAAGCAAAGTTATAACCAAAAGCCAACATGTTTTGTCAAAAACAGATCATGTGAAACAAATTTTATTTCATTCTTTGACAAAGTGACTAAATTAGGGACCAGAAAAATGCTATGGACAAAGTATACTTGGATTTCAGTAAGGCATTTGACAAAGTAGACCACAACCTACTTCTTGGTAAGCTAGAAAAATGTTGGATAGACAACATCACCACCAGATGGATTTATAACTGGCTGACAAATGGCACTCAACAGGTAATCCTTAATGGAACTGCATCTGCATAGAGAGAAGTAAGCAGCAGGATATCCAAAGTTTCCATTTTAGGCCCTTTTAGAGTTTTAGACACTTCAAGATTTTCATAAATGAGGGAATAGAAAGGGAACTCTTCAAATTCGCAGATGACACCAAGTTGGCAGGAATTGCCAATACCCCAGAAGATAGGCTCAAGATCCAGATGGATCTTGATAGACTTGAACAATGGGCCCTATCTAAGAAAATGAAATTCAATGTAGAGAAAAGCAAGGTTTTACACTTAGGGAAGAAAAACCAGGGCTTTTTTTCTAAAAAAAAAAAAAAAGGTCCCGGAACTCTCACCTTGTTAATCTTTTATTTATATAATTTTATTTATATATTTATATAATTAAACAATTATATATTCAATTCTTAACATACATTTAACTTATTGTATTTAAGGCAAATGTTCATAGAAAATTCCAAACTTTTGTCCAATTCTCGTCTGGCAAATCTTCTTGACTCCTTTCCGTCCTCCGAGTAACCACAGATCAACGTACTTTGAAGGATCGAAAAGTCTCAGAGGTGGTCCGACAAGTTTGATGAACAAAAGTGCTGATATTGTCTTAGCCTTTAACGAAGCTCTTGTTGGGGTGGTAATTAGATTCACCTATGAAAACCCATGTTCACATTCACTTGAAGAAATAGGAATGGTATTCAGAGTCCATATCAAATGCAACAGTTTTTCTGGATATGTCTTTTCGAGAATGTATTCACGGAATCCACAAATCATTTGTCTTTCATTTAGTTGCAGTCTGATTGATAAGTTTTTAATTTCCACTTCTCCAAATGTCAGTTGAGTATTAACAACTTCAGGCCAATGTTTCTGATCAAGTACGCGAGACCAATACGCCAACTCATCGTCTTTGCTATCAAGTAATTTTTTTTCAATTGACTTTTTCAATTTTGTATAAAATATACTTGGGTCAATGGGAGGATCCTTTTTTGAATCTCTTTTGTGAAGTAAAACTCCACGAAAGCCAAGATCACTTACAGCAGCAACAGCACATTTATAATAGGACCCAAAGTTTTGTCTTCTTTCTTCAAAAACTTGGACCAGTATTTTTATTTTCTTATTTGCCTTATACAAGTCGATGTTGTGGTCCTGTAGATCCAAACTTAAATCTGACAATTCTTGGAGAGTGTCACACATCAATCCTAGGTCCAATAAAAATTCTGTAGATGTTATTTTTCTTTTCAAGCCATCATAAGTGCATTTATCATTTTTATCTCTTGTAGGATCATGCATTGCTTGTTCAAAATGATACACAAGCGATTCAAAATTATTCCATACAACCGAAACTGTATGCAAACTAGATGACACCCATCGGGTACTTAAAATTCTTCCAATTTTCAGCAGCCCAGTCCCCAGTAATTCTGCACATGAATGCAACTCTCTGCTATTCTTTGGTGAAGCATGGTATATGACATACAGTTTATCAATAAACGATTGGAATCTTTTTATTCCTGAAGTTTCCTTGGCAGCATCACCTACTGATAATTCTAGTCTGTGATTAGCACAATGCCAAACTATAATAGAAGGAAAATGTTCTGACAGCAATTTTTTCACTCCACTTTTACATCCCATCATCACAGCGGCGCCATCGCATGCCAGAGAAATCAAATATTTTTTCAAATAATCTTCTGTCATCGCATAAGAGTAAAGACATTGGAGTAAGGAATCAAATATTCCTTCTGCTGTTACTTTTTCAAGTTCTACCAAGTCCAAAAACAAATTTACTGGTGAATTCATTCCCATACCTTTGATACAGCATCGAACAAATACTATGAGGGTAGTTTTTTTGCTTATTGTGGTTGATTCATCAATTATCAATGAAATTTTATTATTGGATCAAACAATTTCTTTAACTACAGTTTTCCTCATTTCTTCACTTATATGATTAACAATATATAATCTTAAAGGGCTTGCCATTGTGATAGAAGATTGCTACCACTGCTCCAGGGTTTGGCTAACTTAAATATGCATAGCATAATTAGATTTATATATTTATATTTATTTATATTTATATTTATTATATTTTTATACCGCCCTTCTCCCGAAGGACTCAGGGCGGTATACAGGGCAATAAATATAAAAACGAAATACAAAAGTTAAAAAACAATTAAATATTATGCCCGAATATAAAACAGTAATTAAAAGACATATTAAAACCCCAACCCTAACCCATCAAACCAGGTCAGATTGCTCGAATAAATAAGTTTTTAGATCGCGCCGGAAGGAGCGAAGGTCGGGGGCCATCCGGAGCTCAACTGGCAAGCGGTTCCACAGGTCTGGCGCTGCTAAAGCTATGGATTACGGATTCACATTTCCCATGGATTGTCTTCTGTCCATGGGAGGGAAGCTTGGTAGATTCTAAATTTCATAATTTTAGTTATTCCTTTGTGGCAGGGTATATATGAGAACAAGCTGCAAAGGTCTTTAAAAACATGTTTCTCACATATTTATATTTTTGAATCATAAATATTAAATCTTTTTTCTTTCCAATGATCCAAACTAATGCTTTAGAAATATAATTTCCAGTTTTAGTTACAGTAAACAAGCAAATTACACTAAAGCTAAATTTAATGTTACTTGTTAAAGATATTTACTATATTTCAGAATTAGTATTCTTTCAGTCACAAACTTATTCCTATTCAATTTGGCTGATTTTAAAATGTGATGTAAAATCATAAGCACATACAAAGAAAACAGCAGAAACAGCTGCAAATTAACTCAACAGTTCTATGCTTAGCAGCATTTTCATTTAATCAAAGTCCTTGCTCTTTCCAAATCTATTTCAGGGTTTACTTTCTACATACACAAACAATGGGAAATGAGTTTCTGGGCTGGTTCAAATTTTTTACACATTCCAAAAATTTCAGGTAATGTATCTGTTCCATATAAATATAAAAGCATGATAGGCTCTGTATTTGTACAATGGCCAATTATCTCAGTATGCAGAAACATGGATAACTACAAACAGAAGTTGCAAGCCCTCTCCTTGACTTCAGAGTCATCCTGGTGAGATAGTCAGCATATACATTTAATAAATAACATTTTTTTTCAAATGCCCCTATCAGCAATTGAATTTAAATGAAGTTTCAGAAAAGCAAATGTTCTGTGCTGGTGGTACTAAGCTCCCAAAGATCTAGCATGGGATAAATGAATTCTTCCTAATAAAAATAACTTCCTGCCTTTTTCTAATCATCATTTCTTCCCTACAGCAATTTGAAAAGTAAAACAAAGTGAAACAAACCACTACTCCCTCCATGCAGGGAAAATTTCCTTGAGTCATACTTGGATATTCTATTTGCAAATAATATCTTACTTACCTAGTTGAGATGGTGTAGCTGGGGAGCAGGGAAGAGTGCAATGTTCCTGGCTTCGCTGCAACGTTTGCCTGCTGGGTCTTTTGGCAAGCTCAGCAGCAACTCCTATTGGCTTCTAAAAGCCAATAGCATAGCTGACTCAGGAATTCTGGGAGTTGAAGCCCATGAGTCATAAAAGAGCAAAGCCTGCAATAGGCTTAAGCCAATAGCAGCACAGCTTGTGCAAAAGCTTTTTTGTTTTTGCAAAAAAAGGTGCCAGAACGCCGTTCTGAGCGTTTTATGAGAAAAAAACCCTGAGAAAAACCAAATGTACAGATATAGATCAGGTGAAACATGGCTCAATAGTAGTAACTGCGAGAAGGATCTTGGAGTCCTAGTGCACAACCATTTAAATATGAGCCAGCAGTGTGTGGCAGTTGCCAGAAAAGGCAATATAATCCTAGGCTGCATCAACAGAGGGATATAATCAAGATCATGTGAAGTGTTAGTACCACTTTATAAGGCCTTGGTAAGACCATATTTGGAATACTGGATCCAGTTTTGATCACCACAATATAAAAAAGATGTTGAGACTTTGGAAATAGTGCAAAGAAAAATTAAGATGATTAGGGGGCTGGAGACTAAAACATATGAAGAACAGTTGCAGGAATTGGGTACATCTAGTCTGGTGAAAACAAGGACTGGGATGACATGATAGCAGTGTTCCAATATTTGAGGGCTGCCACAAAAAAGAGGGGGGGTCAACTCATTTTCGAAAGCACCAGAAAACAAAACAAGAGTGGATAGAAATTAATAAAGGAGAGAAGTAATCTAAAACTAAGAAGAAATTTCCTGATAGTGAGAACAATCAACCAGTGGAATGGCTTCAGGGATTGTGGGTGCTCTATCACTGGAGGCTTTTAAGAAGAGACTGTATATATATCTGAAACAGGGTCTCCTGTTTGTCCAGGGGGTTGGACTAGAACAGTGCTTTTCAACTCATGGTATGCATACCACTGGTGGTACTTCGGCACCTGGCAGGTGGTACATGTACAATGGGTTGAAAAGCATTGTAAAAAAGTGTAAAAGTGTAGCAGGGGGGGGGTGATCTAAAGCAGCGGCAGCACCACATAGGCCTGTAGGAGAGTCAGTTGGAGTTGCAGTGTTGTCGGAGCTCTGCTGAGCACCCAGGATCGGCATGGGGCTCCAGCTGATTGGCACTTCTGGGAGCAAAGAACAGCCTGGGGGAGAGGAGTCAGCTGGAGTGGCACCAAAGAGAAAAGGAGGAATGCGGGGGGGGGGGGAAGAGGAGAGGATATAAAAGGAGGAGGTTTTGGTGGGAAAGGGGAAGGAAAAGAAAGACAATAGGGAAGAGAAGGAGACAGGGAAAGAGAGACAGAGGAGAGGCTTATTTGAGATAAACAGAGGAAGAGAAGGGGACAGAACAGTGCAAAGATTAATGTCAGAGAAACAGGCACAAGTTTCCCATTAAAAGTGTGGTAAGTGGGTGTACAGATAGTCCTCAACCTACAACCACAATTGAGTCCAAAATCTATGTTGCTAAGTGAGAAATTTGTTAAATGAGTTTTGTCCCATTTTACAACTTTTCTTGCCACATTTGTTAAGTGAATCACTGCAGTTATTAAATTAGTAGCATGGTTGTTAAGTGAATCTGGTTTCCCCATTGCCTGTCATAAGGTTGCAAAAGGGGATCACATGACCCTGAAACATTGTGATCATCATAAATATGAATCAGTTGCCAAGCATCCAAATGTAAATAATGTGACCCTGGGGATGCTGCAAAGGTCATTAGTATGAAAAATGGACAGTCACTTTTTTCAGTGCCGTTGTAACAGTCACTGTTGTAAGTCAAGGATTACCTGTACCTTATAATTTTTTCCTTTTTTCTCAGCAAGTTTTTGACACCTTGCTAGATGACTGGTGGTACTTGAATATTGCCCTATCCTAAAAGTGGTACAATCTGTGAAAAGTTTGAAAAGCACTGGACTAGAAGACCTCCAAAGTTCTTTCCAACTCTGATGATGATAATGAGGATTGGAATACACAATCAAAAGAAACAGACCCAACAAAAGATGTGGATCATCACAATGAATATAAGGAATTATTATACTGTAAGTTTTTTTTCAGCTCAGAATTCACATAAATCTCAATGAAACTCTGAACATGAGGCTAGTTTTATTCTTTGGCCAAAGGAAAGCCAGGTGTCCCAATCTCCCGTTCCTGGCACAGCGAGACATAGGAGAAAAGGCACATACACACTGATAAAAATTTCCCCTTTTATAGCTAAAACACTTTCTCATGCTAACAGGTTAAGAGATTTCTTTTTTGTCTGCATATGTGTTTTCCTTATCTATCAGGTTAGTTCAGTTACAGCTTGTTACAAAGCTTGTTACAGGGCTTCACTTCAAATATACAATTGCTGGCAAGCAGCCCAGAACTTTCTCCTTGGGCAGATACATTTGCAATTTAAAGTGGAAAAATGATACACTGCAAGCTATAGCAAACACATTTAAAGTTACAGCTTAGCTTTTTCTTTCTCAGCACAATTTTAACTTATCTCTGAGCAAAGTACAGAGTGCAAACAAGTAAGAATGAACAATGGCTGGGTTATACACTGATCCCTTCAATACATCCACAGAAATACACAGTACCAGGGATGAAAGCCTTCTTGAAAGTATTTGGGTAAATATTAGAGGAAAAAGAAATGACTTTGCTATATGTGTGGATTATAGGCCAGCCAAGCAACCAACTAGAGTAAATAGATGAACTCTTTGCTAATCAGTTAGCTGAGGTGTGCAAGAAACATAATACTGTAATAAGGAAGGACATCAACTGGGAAACAAACACTCTGGGGAGTGGGAAATCAAACAGGTTCCTGACATGCCTAGCTGACAACTTTGTCATGCAAAAGGTAGAGGAGGGAACTATACTGGATTTAATGCTTACTAATAAGGATGAAATGGTTGAGGGAATAGAAATTATAGGAACTTTGGGAGAGAGTAACCATCACTATTTACCATAATGCAGCCACAGATATTTGAACAAGGTCAGATAAGTGTTTTAAAATTGCTAGAATTCTAAAATTGAGAGCTGACACCAACAAGCTAAGAGAGAGACTAGGAAGGATTCCATGGATGGATATCCCAAAAGGATAAGCAGTTCAAGATGATTGGGTAACCCTGAAAAATGACATAATGGACACTCAAGCAAAAACAATACCACAAAAAATAAAAAGACACCAGACAAGACCAGCATAGTTACACAAACAGTGAAATATTGGATGTGTCTTTATTGAAGCAGACAATTACAAATGAAAGACTGTTGGGCTAATCAAATATGTAACTGTCAGAACCCACTTCAATCCACATCTAAAGAAAGAAGGACTCTTGGAGACAAGGTTGTCCAAGCAGGAACTTTTACTAGGAAATAGAAGATAGTAGGTATAATATACAGGATCTGAGAAATCCCTTTACAGATTGATATTTTTAAATGTCCCCAAGCAAGCCCCACCCCACAGTTCATTCGGTCAGTTCCAGATCAGCCAAGTTCCACATGGTAAGCCCCTCGTGGGAAGAGGAGAAACATCAGTCCATTCATAGCAGAATCATTCCCACCCCCTCACATTCCATCTGGAGAAACAAACCAGATTCCAGAGGGTTTCATTCCACCCCCCTTCTTAGTTGCCCATAAGATGAGAGGGAAAATGCCTCTCATTGATCTTATTGTGATGGATAGCAGGCAGGCGGAATAAACAAAAGATTATATTTGAGGAAGGAAGTGAAAGCAATAAAAACCCATGCTTGTTCCCTCTCCTCCTTGGGAATGGCAGAATCCGGGGTGGGGGGGTGGGGGGAGATTTGGGTTTGCACCGAAAAGAGAGTTAGACATGAAATATAAATGGATTCTGACATCCTGCTCCCCTTAAAGATGGGAGAGATCCTCCTGTAGAGTAGACAAAATTATAAATGTTAGCCTGGCTTGTTGGGGTATTCTGTATGAAACGTCCTTAGCAGCTTCGGTGCTCTGATGTGGTGTTTATTGACCCACTCATTTTCTGAGGAGGGAAGGTGCTTCCAAGCTACTAAATATTGAATTCCCCCATGATACTTTCTAGAATCTAGGATTTCTTTTACTTTGAAGTATTCTCCTTCAACCATGATTAGAGGTGGTGGTGGTGGTGGGGTTTTTGACTGCAAGGGTGACTATGTTTCCTTTTTTAGCAAACTGCAGTGAAAGATTGGATGTATTTGCTTAGGGTTTTTGGGTAGTTCTAATTCTACTGCTCTGGGTTTATGATTCTTTTAATTGGAAAAGGTCCTATATATTTTGGTCCAAGTTTTTTGCAGGGCTGTGGGGATTTTAGGTATTTTGTGGATAAATATACCATGTCTCCTACCCTGAATGGTGTGGGATCGACTCTCTTTTTGTCTGCCTGTGCTTTGTATGCTTGCCTAGTTTCATCTAAAGCTTTCCTAATGATTGGCCAGGTGCTTTGCAATTGTGCCATCCATTCTTTCAGTGATGGGATTTCCAGTTCAGTTGCGATTAGTTCTGGCATAGAGTTGAAACTTTGGCCGGTGGCTATTTGAAAAGGAGTGTAGCCTGTGCTGGAGTGGACTGCATTATTGTAAGCAACTTCTGCGAAGGGGAGTAGGTCCGTCCAATCTGATTGTTGGAAATTAATAAAGCATCTTAAGTATTGCTCAAGTACAGAGTTCCTTTGCAGTTGAAATGGGTTCTTCTATCACTATGAAATGTTTCCACAATACCGTATCTTGGAAGTATTTGTTCCAAAATAACTTTGACCACTGCATTAGCTGTGACAGAGGTGATAGGAATTGCTTCTATCCACCCAGTTAAATGATCTACTAGTAGATATTTCAACCTATCTTAGGCATTTCAGTAAAATCTATTTGCACATACTGAAAGGGTCTAATAGCTATTGGTCTCCCTCCTTTGGGAACCTTAACACTCTGGTGTTTGTTAACCTTTTTACATATTAAACATCCCTCTGTGGCCCTTTGGGCTATCCCATAAATTCCAAGGGTAGCATAGAATTTCAAGTACGTTTCTACCAGTGCTTTAGTTCCCCAATGACTCCCCTCATGTAATTTTTGGATCGCCATTCTTGCAGTACCTTGGGATAACCAGGCCCACCCATCTGGCAATTTCCATTGTTTATTCAGTTTGTCATAGCTAGATCCTAGTTCTTGAATTCTTTCTGATTCTCTCTGGGTGAAGACCTGTTCTTCTTTGGGATCTTCCAATACAAATATTAATTATATAACTTCCTCATCAGCCAAGCAATTCCCTCTTATTTCAGGCAAAAGCCCCCTCTGGTGTCCTTTTACATGTATGACAGCCAGTTTAAGGGGCCAGTTTACCTTTTTCATAACATCTTCTACTAGTTTTTCATGGATAAGCACCTTTCCCCTGCTAGTTATCAATCCTCTTTCCATATTCTCTCAAACCAGGCCAAAGCAATTTTTAAAGTCTGTATATATGTTTAGTCTGTCCTTTATAGAGTTCAAATGCCCTCCGTAATGCCCATAACTCACACACTTGTGCTGACCAATTTGAAGGCAAACTCCCACTTTCTTTTACTTTTACTCATTCAATAACTGCATATCCAATATACGTTTTCTTCAATCATTTTTGATTATCTATCTATCTATCTATCTATCTATCTATCTATCTATCTATCTATCTATCTATCTATCTATCTCTTTCCCCCCTTTTATGGGTTCCTCTTCTACATCTTCCCTAGCTTTAGTCTGCAGGTCCACTATTGATGCACAGTCATGTTCTACTTCTTGCTTAGCCCATTTTGCTCCTATAAAAAAAATCAGATGACTTGATCCCTCCCCTAGTAGTTAATATTAGATCAGATTGATCTATAAGAATTGTCTCTAATTCCAACAACCTTGAGTCTGTCATCCGTTTTGAGGCTCTGTTTGATAGTAACAACCCAACCTAATGGTTGGTTGTCACTATTAATGCCCCCCCAAAAGTCAATTTCTTGGCTTCTTCTACTAACAAAGCCACAGCTGCACAGGCTTGAATACACCTTGGCCATCCTTGGATGACATAATCTAAATCAGACATGTCAAACTCATGATGTCATGTGACGTCACACAATGTATCGGGATGGTTTTGCTGGCAATGGAGTGGGCGCAGCTTCCACATGACGCATTCAGCCCCCGGGCCAGCAGTTTGACACCCCTGATCTAAATACTTAGACAAGTAAGCTATTGGCTTTTGTTGTCCCGCCCATTTCTGAGTCAATATTCCAATGGCATGTCCTTCATGTATCCCCACCCAGATGAAATGGTTTCTTCAGCAAGGGTAGAGACAATATTAAAGCCATTCTCAAAATCCTTTCTTTCTGCTGGTGTCCATTCTAATCTCTCAGGTTGGTTTTGTAAGTTTTTCATGTAACTTTTTAGTCTTGCTAGAATATTCTGATATCCATAACCTCAAGAATCCCCTGAAGGCTCTTTTTGTTATTGGTAATTGTAATTTTATTATAGCCTCAATCCTTTTGCTATTTTCCTTTTCCCTTCAACTATAATATGTCCCTAGATATTTTACCTCCTTTTCTATCAATTGGGCTTTATTTTTAGACACCCTCAAACCTTTTTCTTCCAAAAAGCTTAGTAACTGTACTTTAGCTTCCTCTGCTTTATTCTTTTCTCCTGTCAATAGCAAATCATCTACATATTGAAAAAGTGTCACTTGTGGAGGTTTCTGATATTACTCCAGAATTTGTTCCAGAACTTGTCTGAATAAATTGGGTAATTCAGTATATCCCTGGGGTAACACTGCCCATTTCAGTTGTTGTTTTCCACCTGTGTCTGGATCTTCCCATTCAAAGGCAAAGATGTCTCGGCTTCCTGGGTCCAAAGGACAAGACCAAAAGGCATCCTTCAAATCCAATACAGTATACCATTTATCCTGGGAAGGTATGATATAAGGATTGGGAGCCACAGGATACCTAGGCACCACTACGTCATTAATTTTTCTCAAATCCTGCATCAGCCTAAAATTTTCATCATGTTTCTTTATTGCCAGGATAGGGTGTTATAAGGAGACATGCAGGGTTCTAATAACCCATGCTTTAACAGTCCCTCCACCACTGGTTTCAACCCTTCTTCCCTCCATGATTATGTTATATTGTTTGTAATGTATAGCTTCTCCTGGCTGTTTAAGAGTTACTTTTAACGGTTTAATTTGAACCCTTCCCCTATTCCCCTCCTTTGCGCAAACTGAGGGGTTCGCTTTTCCTTGAGCTTCTTCACTCAAAGCCATGTTTACAAATATTTCTCTTTCATTGCCTATAATAACAATCCCCAATTTACCAATTAAGTCCCTTCCAGCCAAATTGCAGCTCCCTTCTACCGATGCAAAATCACACTATACCCCAGACTCTTTTTCTTTGGACTTAACTATTGTTGTTGTTGTTAGCTGCGAAGTCGTGTCCGACCCATCGCAACCCTATGGACAATGTTCCTCCAGGCCTTCCTGTCCTCTACCATCTTCTGGAGTCCATTTAAGCTCATGCCTACAGCTTCAGTGACTCCATCCAGCCACCTCATTCTCTGTCGTCCCTTTCTTCTCTTGCCCTCAATCTTTCCCAGCATTAGGCTCTTCTCCAGTGAGTCCTTCCTTCTCATTAGGTGGCCAAAGTATTTGAGCTTCAACTTAATGATCTGGCCTTCTAAAGAACAGTTGGGGTTGATCTCCTCTAGGACTGACCGGTTTGATCACCTTGCAGTGCAAGGGACTCACAGGAGTCTTCTCCAGCACCATAGTTCAAAGGCCTCAATTCTTTGGTGCTCAGCCTTTCTTATGGTCCAACTTTCACTGCCATACATTGCAACTGGGAAGACTTAACTATAGTAGGTTCAAAAATTCTAGCTTCTACTATATGCCCACCTACTCCTTGTGCCCTAAGTTTTCCTTGTCCAATTTTCAACTCTTTTGGTATGAAGTTCAACGTGGATCTTGTAGCTCCAGAATCAACCAAAAACATGCCGTCTTCATTCTCTGGTCCAACTTTCAAAGTTATCAGGGATTCCTGGAAAGCTGGACCCCATCAAGGTGTCAAAAACTTGATGACCAAAAAAAGGGAAAAAAGTGATAAAGTACAAGCAGTCCTTGATTTACAACAGTTCACTTAGTGACTGTTAGAAGTTACGGCACTGAAAAAAGTGACTTATGACCATTTTTCACCCTTAGGACTGTTGCAGCATCTCCAGGGTCATGTGATTTACATTCAGAAGGTTGGCAACTGATTCATATTTATGATGGTCACATTGTCCCAGTGTCATGTGATCTCCTTTTGCAACCTTCTGACAAGCAAAGTCAATGGGGAAAACCAGATTCACTTAACAACTGTGTTACTAATTTAACAATTGCAGTGATATACTTAACAAATGTGGCAAGAAAGGTCATAAAATGAGGCAAAATTCATTTAACAAATTTCTCACTCCGTTTATATCCTCTCTTCTTTCTGCCCTTCTTTTATATCATCTTGTCTCTCCCCCCTTCTTTTATATCGTCTCCTCTCCCTTCCCTTTTCTCTTCGGTGCACCTTCAGCTGACTGCTCTCCTCAAGGCTGCGCTTCTTCGTCTCTCTTTCAGTGTCCCCTTCTTTTTCCTCCGTTGTCTTTTTCTCTCCCTCTCCTGCCAAGCCTGCTCCTTTTATAGTCTCTCCTATCTCTCCCCCCTCCTCTTCTTTTCCAGTTGTGCTGGAAACGCCGATGAGCTGGAGCTGCGTGCGCAGATCCTGGGCTCTCAGCACAACCCAGGCAACACCTCAAGCAGCTCCAGCTGACTTTCCCACAAGCCTGTGTTGTGCTGCTGCTTTTTTTTACACTTTTTACAGTGCTTTTCAACCCATCCTATCCGTACCACCTGCCAGATGCTGAAGTACCACCAGTGATATGCTTACTATTAGTTGAAAAGCCCTGTTTTAGGACACTCATTTTTCCAGTGCCCTTCCTCCTTACAAAGCACATTTTTTCCCCAATCTGGGTCCAGAGAAATTTTCTCCTAGGGATTTCTATCCCCTGGTGCCAAATGGCTATCCTCACCCTCAGCCTAGACCTCTCCCAAGACCCCTTATTGATTTCCTGTTTACTTCCCCCCCCCCCGTCCTCTTTGCTGGCCTGCTTGCATCAATTGAGACATCATTTTTATCTTACATGTATCTCTCTGTCTTCTCTCTTTGCATAAACTTTCTGAGCCTTTTAATAAATATTCTATTGTTTTAGTTTCCCATGTGTCTAATTTCTGTAATTTTACCTTAATATCCTCCCATGCTTTCCTTACAAATTGATATTTCAAAATCATTTGATGTCCTGGATTACCAGAATCCAAATGTCCATACTTTTGAAGTTGGCTTTTTAATCTCTCTAGACTTCAGTTGGTGTTTCCTCCTTTCCTTGTTCTAATGACAGTGCCTTCTGAATGTTAAGACACTGAGGCACTGCATTTTTAATACCTTCTATTAAATATCCCCTCTAAACAGCCATAGCTTTCCTCTCTGTACTCCTGTTACCATCCTACTTTGGAGTTGCATCAGGGATCTCATCTTGTTCATTCTTTTGTGGAAACGTTTTTTTACATTGTTCCTTAGGTGCTCTCCTAATCATCCCATTCTTCTCTGGTGTAAATAACATATTAAATATAGATTGCATCTCTCTCCATGAATATTACATAGGTCCTAAAAACATTTCAATCTGTTTTCCTACTTCTGTTGCGTTTTCTAATAATTTAGGCAGTTCCTTCTTGAAAGGAAGGGGCCTTTCAAGAGGGGTCTCCACATAACCCAGATTGTCTTTTTCCATAGGCTAAAAGGTGCTATAAAGTTTTGTCCCCTTTTCTGATGTCTTGTGACCATAAGGAAAAAGCCTTCTGCCATGCTGTTTTTCATCTCCTCCTCTAATTCCTGGTTATTTTTGACTAATTTCTTGTTTCCTTTGGTAGGTCCTCTGGTGCAGATGGCTTAACTTTGGACCCTATAGGTACAATGTCATCTTCCTCTTTGGGGCCAGGATATAGAGGAAGATTATCCATATATATACTATAATGCAGGGGTCCCCAACCCCCAGTCCGTGGACCAGTACTGGGCTGTGGCATGCCAGCAATTGGGCTGCACAAACAAGCAAAGCCCCATCTGTGATATGGAGACAGCACACAAAACCACATACTCTCTGGTCCGTGGAAAAACCTATCCCCACGGAACCAGTCCCTGGTGCCCCAAAGGTTAGGGAACTCTGCTATAATGTATCATCCTTCATCTAAATGCCTTGAGGCATTAATTCCCAGTTCTTCAACATTCTCCCTAAAGGAGTCCATTTTGGAATGTGGATATTTGTTTCCTTATTGGCTGGCACACTGGCTGGGGAGGTGTCCCTCCTCTTCGTAGTCTTATTGCTCATTAATATCCCTCTAGTATGTAGATACCCCTTGGGTATCTTACCTGTCAGGTAGAGTTGAAGTCCTTCCCTGAGTTGGCTGGCCTTTCCTTTAGGTTGTCACTAGGTCCTGGGTTTCCATCTTGGGAACTCCAATTCCTCTTTGTTCCAGCAGGGGTGATCTGACCGTTAGGGCTGGGGGAAAAAAACATACGCACTCCCCTCTTCAGATATCCCCGGCTGCCAATGATGGAATGGACGCAAATCCCGGAAGAGCCCCCAAGACTGTTATGTGTTCCTGGCTACTTTCCTTTGTGACCAGAGACAAGCTCGCCTGACCAATAACCAGCCGAGACACAGTGAAGGTCTTTTGTTTTGTTTATTGCAATAAGCGGAAGAAAAGCTTTCAAAGCTTGGTTCTCTTCCCTTCTTTATACAGCCGTCCCGGCTGCCATATCCCTCCTCATTCTCCATTGGCTGAGGTACTATGAGGTTATACTCTTTCTGACCGCTTCTTACATATTTCCTGCTACCTTCCTTAAACATACTAAATCATATTCACATGTACAATAATATAAAAAATAGACATATTTAAATGGGTATTTTGAGTTCTGTGGATATTTATGACCCTTTTTTAGAACAATATGTTCTTTCCTGTTTTTTGATTCAGTATGCCTTCCCTCTTATTTTATTCAGCTTGTTTTCCTGTTTTTCAATTCAGTTAAATTTCCCTTGCTAGCCATTTCCTCTTATAGCTTGTATTCTTCCTTTTCCCACTCTAATTTTTCCTTTTCCCAGCTAATTTTCACCTACACATTTATCTTACATCCTCCTTTTATGCTATCTTTTCCTGGTTCACATCCATTGTAGTTTCTTTGGCAATTTGTTTTCCCATTCAATTAGTTTCCATTGTATTGTAGGTTTGACTGTCTCTGAAAAATCATCATATTGATATATATACTGCTCAAAAAAATAAAGGGAACACTTAAACAACACAATGTACTGTATTTAATAGTAGGATGTCTTATTTTGTGTTCTCTTTATTTTTTTGAGCAGTATATTTATTATGTCCTGCCCCCATATGCAGGGTTTTGCATGACTTACCTCTCTTGGAGATGATTTTCTCTATTTTTATTTAGTGTGTGTCCATGTGGTGTTTTCAGTTACATTGACCACCAGAAGGCACCAAATTATTGCTTTCATCCTTTGGGACTCTTCAGACATAATGAATGCAGAAAGATGAAAAGCTCCTTACTGTATATGGTCATCTAAGTGGGTAGATCCTTATGTGTATTACTCAGGGAAGATTTGAACCCCATAGGGCAATATTTCCCCAACTTGGCCATTGTAAGATGTGTGGTTATCTAGAATTCGCTAGCCAGCAAAGGAACTGAAGTTCACACATCTTAGAGAGGCCAAGGTTGAGAAACACTGCCATACATAGAGTAACATCTAGCTACCCACACACGACAGGCCCAGCAAGGATGAAACTGGCTATGTGGTGGTTCCTGGTGGTCAAAGTACCTGGCTATAAAAATGAAAAACAAGAGATTTAAGACGATTTTAAAAATCAAGTGAATCCGTTTTTCTAAAACTGCACATGATCCAAGAGAGAAGACATAAATCTGCTAGAGAAGGGGAAAAAAGATGGCGTGACGGAGCTGGTGGAACTGCACTAAAAGGAAAACAAAACCCGTAAGACTAAGGGTGATTCCTGAACTTGAGCCAGGCACATGGAGAAGAGCCGCTGGAAACCTACAAAACGAGCTGAGATTTGCCAAGCATAGCAGCGCCTGGAGAGACGAGCAGGGATGGGGCTTTATAGGGTTCAGCCATATAAATTCACTTCCAGCCCAGCCTCCCTCGCGGAGTTATTGTTGTGGGGAGAAAAGGAAAGAAGACCCTGACACGTTTATTGAATGATAAGGGGAACCAATAAGAAGTGTCACTCTACTACAGAGCTCTATTTACGTCTCTGTCCCGGGCATCTCTCTCTCTCTCTCTCTCTGGGCTGTTGCGGAAGTCAAGAGTGACATGCGAAGCTCCTCCCTCGCCGGAAAATTCGGAGGCCCACGTGTCGCCGCAAATGACGAAGTGCGAGGACTGTCGCATTCTCCGCCGTGTCGTCATTGTTTCTTCCGGCCTTCAGCCTTTCTGCTTCCGGAGTAGAGGGTTGTGCGAGAGAAGGTGGAGCCCCACCGTGGTCGCGGCTTGGGAGCCAGCTGCTGAGGGTGACGCTGCCGCCATCATGTCCGGCAGTAGCGGCACTCTCGCCGCTGCTGCCGCGGTCCCCACCGTCGCCACTTCCCTTCCCGAACAGCCACCTCCCCCGCCACCACCGCCTCCCCCGCCTCCCCCACCACAGCCACCACCCCCGCCGCCGCCGGGGAGCTCCGCAGGCGCCGCCGAGCCAGAGCTGGTGTCGCTCATCCTGAATCGCCTCAAGAGCCAAGGCCTTTTCGACCAATTCCGCCGCGATTGCCTGGCCGACGTGGACACCAAGGTGGGAAGCTACGGGTCTGGCTGTCTCGGGGCCCGTCCGCCCCCCGACACTGCGGCCCCATATTGCTACCCTCCCCCTTGTCCGAAAAACCATCGTCCAGATTACGATTTTCTTGGGAACGCTTTTCATTGCAGCTGGGCCTGAAGAGCAGCTGCCTTAATTAGTCGAGTCCCTCACGCATCGATTTAGCGGCGATCACCCTTCCCAGTCCCCACAAGGTAGCTCTGTTAGGGCCTCTTGGAGCAGCTCTGAACTTAGCAGTATTCCTTCCGGCCTCTCATGCCTAATTCTGGGCTTATTTAGCTGGTTGCTGAGTGAGCAGATGGCCTCTGCTGCCAAATTCACCCTGAAGCGTTTTGCAAGCCTGGATGTACTGATTGCAGATGGGTTTTCTTAGAAAAAGAAGAGAGAGAAAAACCATGTTTAATCTGACTGGGATTCATCTAGTCCTAGTTTTCCCTATCAACAGCAATCGGATACCTCTGAAAATTCATTCATGGGGTTCAAAGGGAGAGTCTTTTCCTGATATAGCATCTTTGAACTGGGAAGTTCTATCTCGCTGACTTAGCAATCTTATTTTTAGAAGTGTCATTGTGTTTTAATCGGGTAAACTAGAGATAAGCATTTCTGTTTCACTATTGCTGTCAGACATAGATTCAACTGTCTTTTCAAGAGCTGGACATTTGGCTCCTCAGAATTGGGCTTGGATGCAGAGTAGATGATTTCTGGGCTTTATTAACAGAAAAAAAATTGCAAAATCATTTTATCAAGTTTTCTCATACTCTTTCCTAGATATATTTGAACAACTTGTCTACTGCCCTGATTCTACTTTCAGTATAACACTGCCCTATTTTGCAGGCTAACTTTTAGAATTAGTGAAAAATGCATGTATTTTTACACATTCAGAGTACATATAATAGTGTCTTCCAATGTATCATGAGCACTATATTGGATAATTCTATATTGTCAAGGGTACTACCCATGTGCTACCGATAAAATTCTGATACTAGCACCCATTTGGAAATATATATATAGTTCTGGTCTTGGAAGTTCAATGTTACTGAGATTGAAAATAGTAGATTTCAACAGAACTAGTGTTGCATGGGTAATGAATTAATTAACTGTTGGTGAACTATAAACACACATACCTTGGCAAAAATAGGACAATTAATGTTAGTCTTAATGTAAGAGTAAAATTAAGTTTTTCTTAAATATTTTTAAATCAAATTATAAACTACCTTGAGAATCACTTCATACAATGATTGGATAAAAATATCTTACATATGATTTAAGATCATTACCTATTGGACAGAATTTATTGTTGGAATTATTGTCTCAAAAGTGCTTTTCAAAAGGCAACTGGAGTTTCTTGTTTTTTCCCCTTTGTTTAGTTCATCAATTAGCCCAGAGGCCATATCAAAATACAGAGTTCCAAAGACAAATTGTTAATAAAATCCTATATAAAACAGTTTAAAATGAAATTGGAGTACAATAATTTGATATGTAGATAAGTAAAATAAGATAAAAGTATGTTTCAGTATCACCCCTACAATCTCCGTACCCCAATCAATCCCACATATGCTGATCTCAGCCAAATCATTTTACTCAAGTACTGAGTCGTATTAAATGTTTTCAGATTCTGGTGGGACTTAAGGTATGTTGTTTTGATATGGGGTTCCCAATGGATCATTTGTTTAATATATGAACCAAGGTACCTGTCTCTCACCCTCTTATACAAACAACAATCAAATAGTATGTGAGTCAAGTGTTCTACCTCTGCTGTTCTGCAAATGCAGATACATTCATTATATGGTATCTAACCATTGCATTGAGCTGTTCAAGTCTCCCTAAGATGTTTTGGCAATTGTAACTTTAAATAGCTTTCTGTTTGAAAAGTATGTTTATATTTACTCAACCATTTCAAGTTACAGCCTTACTAAGAGTAGCTATATCACTTTGTGCTTCTATGTCCATAATTCTTTGGGCAACTATTTTTTGAACTTGTTCTCCTGTTGCACAAAAGACAGGAAGGCCACAGCTTCTTACAAAATTTGTCAAGTTTAGTAATCCAAGAAGTTTGTACTTGTAATTTTATCTGCTCTAATATACATAACTTAGGAAGTCTTATCAGTCTCCATTTTGCTGATTTTGCATCAGTAGTTATATGCTCTGATTTTAAACTCTGTGGAATTGTATAAATTCCTAATTAAGCTCTAACTGCTGCAGCAGATGTCCTTAGATCTATACCCAACATGCATCTCAGTTGCTGGGACTGTGTTCTAATACAGTAGAGTTTGGACCCCGGACTTCTGCTCCATACAAGAGCATAGGACTAACCTTAGCTTTATATATTTTAATTAATGGGGCTAGGGGCCCTGGGTAACTATTATTTTTTTAATCTAAGCAGTAAATTCAAACAAGCTTTTGCTATGTGTACTTTGTTGATGATGGCAAACCCAAGATGCAGTCTTGGAAAAAGTTATGCCTCAATATAAAAAGGTGTTAACCTGTTCAATTGGTTCACCCCCTAATTGCCATCTATATCTCTGATGATGTTTTCCAAACACCATAATTTTTTATTTGGATTTACTAATAGTTATCCTGGCAGTAGGAGTTATCCTGACTTTTAATAGCCTATGCAATCCTACTTGTGAATACAATAATATAATCATATCAGTATAGAGCAAGATGTTACAATATGTACTTTAGGACCATTGGCATATGTACCATGGGATCCTTCATTAATCCTAGCAAGTTATTGATGTATAAATTAAATAATAATGGAGCTAAAATACACCCTTATCTTACCCCTTTATTTGTGTGGATCCTGTTGATTAGAGCTCCATTAACCCCAAACCACACTTTCAAACAGGTACTTGTGTGAAGGGCTTTAATCAAAGCCAGCAGTCTAGGTTTTACTTTTAAGAGCTGTCAGTTTACTCCATGGTACTTCTGTGTTTACCATACCAAATGCAGCTGTGAGATCTATAAAAGCAGCAATAGGGGTCTCCTCTTATAGGCAAATTTGGCAATTAGATGGTTCAAGACAAAGCAGTTATTGATGGTAGATCGGCTTTTTCTAAAATCTGCTTGTTCTACGAGGATATATGATTTTCCTCTATCCAGCTTTCAATTCTATTCAAAAGACACCTAGCATATATTTTTGTTACAATGTCAATCAAACTTATGGTCCTAGAGTTACTAGGGTCCTTTTTGTTCCTTTTTTTTGTATATGGGGACAACTATTGCCATCTTCCATCCAGCTGGAATATGGCAGGTGTTATTTATATGTGGAAAAAGATCTGCCAGTAATAGACCCCATTAATTATTTGTTAAATAATTCTGGTAAAAAATTCTCACCTGGGGCTTCATTACTCTTTACATTATTCAATAATCTTCCTTCTGTTAAATTAAACCAATTACTAATTAATGATAAAGCCGCCGCCTCATAATATAATTTAAAATTGGGCATTTTAAGACCACCTCTTTCACATATATCTTGTATTATCTTAAGTTTTTCTCTCGGTCTTTTCCCTGCCCAAATGAATTTATTAATACCTTTCTGCCATTCCTCCAAATTTGAATCTTTTTTAAGTATAGGTATCATGTCCTAAGATGTTGGAGAACCAATCTTTCGAAGCATTTCATGACTACAGACGTTAATGCAATAGGTCTGTAGTCATTCAGGCACTCAACTGCAGTTTTCTTGGGGACTGGGACAATGGTAGCTGCCTTCAAGCATGATGGTACACATGCCGTTTGCAAGGAGATGTTAAAAATCCTTGTCAGGACCCCTGCTAATTGATCGGCACAATTCCTGACCACTATCCCCAGCACCCCATCTGGGCCTGTGGCTTTGCTGGGATTACTTTTCATTTGTCTACCACTTATAAATCCTGTTTGATCACTATAAATCATTTGCTGCATAACCTTCATTAATCTATTTGCTAAGATCTTTGCAAATATCTTATAATCCGTATTTAGAAGCGATATAGGTCTATAATTTTTTGATTGGGTAAGATCTTGATCTTTCTTTGGAATCAATGTTATAAATTTTGTTCTCCACAATGGAGGCACTTCCCCTCCAGACTGAATTGTCCTAAATCTTTCAAAGGTTCCACCAACTCTTAATTGTAAATTTTTATAATAAGTGGCTGTCAAACCATCTGTTCCAGGTGTTTTACCCACTTTTAGTTGTTTAATTGCTAAAATAATTTCTTCAGCAGTTATCGGTTGATTCATCCCTTCCCTCTGTTCTTGTGTAAATGTAGGGATATTCACTTCTTGTAGATACCTATCTATATCTAAACCTTGAGTTATATCCCTTGCATATAATTTAGAATAAAATTCAACAAAAGCCTTTTTAATAAGATTTTGTTGAAACACCACTTTGCCCTTATATTCTATCTTGTCTATATTACGTGACTTTTGTTTTTTCCTTAATAAGCTAACCATCTACCTGGCTTATTAGCATTGTAAAAAGTATTATGTTTGACATATCGTAAGTTAGTTGCCACTTGATCTGCCATCAACATATCAAACTGCCCTCTTAACAAATTGATTGCTTCTTTCAACCTCTTATTCAGTGAGTTCAAGATAAAAGCCCTCTCTTTCATCTTTATTTCCTCTAATTCTTTACGCTTATATTCCAATCTACGTCTATATTTATTATTCAAATATATTAAAACTCCTCTCATATAAGCTTTACTTGCATCCCAAACCATTTCAATTGGAGTACCCTTGTGCATATTTATAGTAAAAAATTATTTCATTTGTTTTTTAGATTCTTCCAAATTTTCTTCATATCTAAACAAATTCTCATTTAATCTCCAAGATCTCCTATCTCCCTTCCCCTTGTCCAATTCCATCCATACTGGACTGTGGCCTGATAAGATTCTTGGACATATCTTAATCTTCTTAACCCTAGGAAAAAAATCATTAGTAGTTAATACAAAGTCAATCCTGGAAAAAGATTGATGTCTGTCAGAAAAAAAAGTAAAATCCCTTTCTTCCACGTTTCATTCTCTCCAAACATCTCTCAGTACCAGATCATCTTTCATGTCAAAAAATGATTTAGGCACTCTAGCATGATTTGGAGTACTTTTAAAAGGTCCTTTTTTATCTTTTTGTGTATCCAATACTCCATTCCAGTCTGCCATTAAAATACACGATTTATAATCCCATTGAATTATTTTATTATGTAGAAGTTTATAAAATTCTCCTTGCTGTTGATTAGGTGCATATAATCCAGTTAAAAGTATTTTCTTCCCTTCTATTAAAAGTTCAATTATAATATATCTTCCTTGTTTATCTGCTTCAATTAAGTTAGCTGTTAAATTCTTTTTCACATAAATGACTACACCATTTTTCTTTTCTGGAGCAGATGCAATAAACTGCATACCCAATCTAGAGTTTATCAAATATTTTTGATCAGATACACGGATATGTGTTTCCTGCAAGCATATAACATTATTTTTAAATTGTTTCAAGTACTGAAATATTTTCTTTCTCTTTTGTGGTGAATTTAAACCATTAACATTCCATGTTAGAAACTTTGTCACCATTTTTTGCAACTTGAAGCTTTCGGAGCGTATCTTGCAGATCCACAAGCATCTGCTTCTTTGGTCTCGCTCCTCCCACTGCTTCAGTATAAGTAGATTCTTGAGTTGTAATTGTAGTATATTGTTTCTGTTGTTGTTGTTGTTTTCATCTGGTTGCAGCCCGTCTCACTCTTTGAGCCCTTGATTCTTCTAATGGAGCCAAGGGCTGCACAATTTCCAAAGTTTGCTGTGCTTTTGAAATCAGCGAGATAATTTCTTCATCTCGCTGTGTATCTTCCAATTGTGTCTGTCGTGCTTCTTTTCCCTTTCTTCTTTTAATTTCTGGGGATGTCGGTGAGTCTGCCTTCAATATGTTACAATAAAAATCTCGTGCCTTCAGAACTGTATTAAGACGATATCTTGTACCAACATAATTCACCACTATCCCAGTTGGTATCTCCCATGTAAACTGGATCTGTCGTTTTTTTTTTAATTCATCTGCCAGAAAAACAAATTCTTTCCTATTTCTTAAAATTCTTGGTGGTATTTCTTTCAAAATTAAAACATTTTGATCAGCCACTTTAAATCTGTTGTTATAAAAGGCTTGTATGATCGCATTTCTGATCTTCCTCTTTGTGAAGTAAACAACCACATCTCTTGGTAGTTTTCTTTGCCTAGCAATCCAGGAATTGACATGAAATATTTTGTCTATTTCCAATATAAAATCTTCAGCTCGCCAACCCAAAATAGGCGCCACAGCTTTTGCCAATATCTCTTCCAAGTTTTCTTGTGGATTTTCTTTTCAGACCTCTGATCCTCAAGGCAAACCCCATGTCCCTATATTGTATCATCACCACCTCATCATCAATTTTATCCATTTTATTCTCAGCTTCACTGATTTTAGCTTCCAATATCAAATTATTTTGATTAACTTCTTCCACACGTTCATCCAGTACAAATTTTCAGTCCCTGAAATGCCAGCAAAATATCCTCTCGTATTTCCTTATTTTTCTCATTAATAAGCTCTGCCATTTGCTCAGATATTTGCTCAGATTGAAGTTTTAAGGCATCTTTTAAATCTTGTAGTGTTAATGTGGGTGTAGGTGCTGTGGGGGGGGGGTGGCATCAATGTTTGAAGTCCAGATTGTTGAACTGGTGAAGCCCCCACACTTTTAGAAGCAGGGAATCTAGGTGGTTTGGAAGCCATTTTAACACCCAGTTAACTTTCGTTTCTCACTTTCACTTTTCCGCCCAAATTGCAACTTTGTTGCTTCAGTGTTAACTATCCAAGTCTTTTAAATCACTTTTAAGCCAACTTCAAATGTTTTTAACAGTCTTTTACGACTATAAAAATCTACTTTATATCTTCCCCCTTTTTAAATTTTCCTTATTCTTTGTTCTTCCCACTTTCTCTAAAGATTTATTCCAGCGCCATCTTCCTCCCCTTCTTTTAAGTTAAACCGGAGTTAAAGATCATATACTTGCTGTTTCAATATTCTCCTGCTCAGCTCTGCCTGCGTCCAAGTAATCCAAAGTACAATATTGGGAGCAGGGATGGTTGCAGCGTCCTGCTCTGTTTCAAAACCTTGAAACAGAGGAGTCCCCGAGTCCGGAGCAGATTCAGGCTACGAGGGAGCTCTCATCCTTCAACCCCCAGAATGATAATTCTGGGGGTTTGGGGGAGCTCTACCTCTACCTGAATGCCTGAGGGGGGATTTCCAAACTGCGAAACAGCTGATTGTTGCTGTTTTCGCAATTTAAACGGGGCTGACAGTCAGAAATGACCGTCTTCGACGGAGCCTTGCCACCCGGAAGTCCGCTCTTCTTTATCTTGATTGCCAGTATTCCTCTGATTTAGATCTAAGACTGGCATTTCTACTAATGATTGAGGATTCCGATCATCTTTCTCATTTTATCGTACTGGGTAGTTAATTTGAACTTGTACTGAGTATCCTTTTCCTTTATTTTTGCTTTTGACTAACATGCCTTCTCTTTTTCTTTGTTGGGGATTTAGTGCTCTCAGAAACCAAGCTTGACAGCAATTCTACAGAAGAGTAGCTAGAGGGGAACAGATTTCAGCATTAAACTAATTATTCTGATTTTCTTTATAATCAGCTGTTGATCTCCTGGGCAACAGGTGGAAAACTGATGGACTAATTCTTCTTCATCATTCATAAACTGTAACTTTCCATTAAGTGTGTCTGGATTATCTTTTTTTATTCTTATCTTGTTCTGTCCTTGTTAATAGAGGGATTCTTTGCTTGGCTGTTAATGTTTTAGAATTTTCAAGGTTGGAGTCAGCCTCCCTCGCTGTCTTGGATCTCTGCCCAGATTTTAGCAGAAGCTGGGTTTGGGTGGTATGAAACACCCATATTGGCCAAATACAACATTTCCTTAGAAAGATTTCAAGCCTGAATAGCATCGATGGAAGAACAGTCTACCCAAAAGTTAGCAATATTCTTTTATAACCATGCATGCTGGGGAGTCAAGAAATGTCTGTTAGTTCATTAGCATGTGCCCTGTAATGTAAGAGTTGGGAAAGAGAGTTCACTATTGCTCATCTATTATGCCACCTGCCCCTGCTGAAGGAATATCAGCAACTTAGAATAGTGTCACTGCATGTTTTTTTAGTTTTGCCAGCTTCGCTCATTTCTACTTGTACATCTCTTTCTGCTCTGCACCTGTGTTATTATCTTATCATGTAACCATAGTGACTCCAGCTATGTCCAGCAATGCTGACTTCGAATTGGGTATATTGGCAAAGTCTTTAAAGATCTGAAAGGTCTCAGATTTTTCTCTCATAGGAAATACATATCCATATCTAGAATAATTATCAACAATTGTCAAGAAATACCTTTTACCACCAATTGGTGCAAAAGGACCTACTATGTCAGTGTGTACCAAATCAAAAATGCGTGTTACAGGCGTGTAGCGCGTTTTGGAATTGCTGCTGCTTTGGATTTGGCTTTCTTGCAGACAGCACAATCCAAGAACACCTTACACCCCTTTAGATCCAAACCTCTTGCGAACTCTGGCATCTTCTTCAGAACACGGAAACTGGCATGACCCAATCTTCTATGCCACTTATGGATACACCTGGAATGCAAAGGTTTACCTGTTAGTGAATTCTCAACATTAGCATTTTTATTAGGAACCTCAGGCTTGCTGTGAGCAACCTGTGTCTTATTTGTCCTTTTATTGGCTTTAGGAGCCTTTGGAGTAGCAGCAGGATCTCTCTCTGGGACATCTCTCACTGGGCCTGTGCTCTCCCTTTTTGGAACTGGCATACTTGCCTGCTCTTACGGCTTAGACTTTGGTTTTTTGTAATAAACACCACCAATCAACATGGTTTCAGCAACAATATCTCCATCTTTAACTACATAACTTGCTTTTTTGAGATGATGTACCTGGAATTTTGATACCCTAGACAAGTGACTCTGACTAAGCAAACTACTATTAGCTGATGGTACGTAGTAAACATTGGGAATGAATGCACCGAGCTCTTCAATGTAGCATCTTGGCATCCTTGGAACGTAGGCTCTTCCACAGAAGGGACGCCTCACTGGAGCCTTCGATGCAGGGGGTTCCCTTAAATGTGGTGCGGCTTGCTTAAGTGCCTCTTCTTCAGTTACAATTCTGCATACATGATCCACTGTGCATTGAGCAATAGGCACTTGATTAATCTTAGAAATAGCATCTTTCCATTCATAATTCAAAGAGTTAATGATAATGCTGATCATTTGACAGTCATCAATAGGATAGCCTCTTTCACCCAGTTCTTTTCTTATTCCTTTCATTTTAGTTAAGTGTTCTCCAATATGCTCACCAGGTTTTAATCTAGAACCATGGAACTCAGACAAAAGCAAACATGTAGACTCAATGGACGTAGGCCGGTAACATGTTTCTAATTGAGCCCAAATTTGTTGGGCAGTTGCATCTTGTGAAAATGTGAGCTGCGATTCAGTGTCCATGGACATCAATAACGTTGTGCATGCTCTATTATTCAAGTCCCTTATGTCAGGAGGCCATTGCTGGGCAGGAGGATTAAACACCATCACATGGGTACCTTCTCTACGAAGCAAAAGTCCAACTTCACTGACCCATGCCCTGTAATTCTGTTCTGACCGCTTCAATTTTGAATCACTAGCCAGTGGTACAATAGAGGGTGCCTGTTGAGGAACATGCAATTGGGGTACTGGCTGTGCAGGTTGTGCAATTGGGACTTGGCCTGCAGGAGGCGCAGGTTGTGCAGGCTGTGCCATCCGGACGTAGCCAGCAGGGGGCACCAGTGGTGCCTGAGCCAGGGCCTGCGGCAGTTGCATTGAAGCTGCTACAGGTACTGGTGCTGGGGGTGGCTGTACTTGAGCTGCAATGCCACCCTGGCCAGCAGAAGGTGCTGGCGCTTGAGCTGCTACAGTAAGTTGGCCTGCAGTTAGCACTGGCCTTTGTATTTGAGGAACCAGTGGAGGCTGCGCTTGGGGTGAAGGCTGCTGTGCTCCATCTGAGACAGGAACTTTAATAGTAGCAGGCTTAATAGGCATTCTAGCTGAAGCTCCCAATGAATGAGGAGGTGTGGCAGCTTGGAGTGATGCCTGCTGAAGGGACATCTGTGAAAATGCATTCTGCATTCTTTGAAATGCATCTTGTAAAACAGATTCACCAGCAGACGGTGCTATAACATTAGATTCAGGCACCATTGTATCCTCACGTGTCATTTGACACAGAAGGCAGTCAGGCTCCCATTCGTCTTACACAAGATTCCACTGTGGGCATGCCTCTGTCTTTGAGGAAGAAGGCAAAATGGCGATCCCTTGTGGGTGTGGCTTTGCTTGTGAAGAGGGAGGCAAAATGGCCGATTCTGAAAACTGAATGCCAGCAGAGGGAGAGAGATTTGGTGCTAGACCTAAGGCTTCACTAGGGAAGGAGGTGAGCTATTATCCTCCAAGCCCTGAGCAAACTGTGCAGGAGAAGGCTTTGCAAAGTTATTATGAACAAATTGAAGTTTTTGAGAAAGAGCTGCAAAAAGCAAAGTTGTGTGCAGCATGTTCTTCCCTCTATCTCCTATTGAAGCCTCATTTTCCACAGAAAGGCAGTCATCCTCCTCCCAATCCAGTAAGGAACAGGGGTTATTTACACAGGTTACAAGGGGAGAAGAAAAAGACTGACTGGCTTCCAGTTTGACGTCGCATCAGAACAGGCACAGGAAGATGGGGCTTCATCTTTTTGCGTTTGATTTTGGCCCGCTGGGGACCCTGGAAAGGATCGAAAGTCGCCCCATAGAGGCAACAACCAAGTAGAGGACCCTTGTTGATTTTGTTTGATCCAAGGAAGCCCTCCAAACCAGCAGGGGAAAGACTGGCTACATTCATGTAGCCAGTCAGAAGCTGCTGACAGCGGAAGACAATAAGCACTAACAAGCAACCTTTCAAGAGCTTGGATGAAACTGGGTGAGATCCTATCTTCTCTTTATGAATCTAAGATTTCCTGGAAAAAATTGCTGAAATCACCCTCCCCGATAAGAGAGGGGAGGGGAATTTCCACCCCATTCCCTCAGGAAAAGAAAAGCGGTGAACTAATTACTTGGGGGAAACAGAAAATTATAAGATTAATTTGGAATTAATACACGTATATGGCTTTGAAATTTGGGGACTAAAAGTGCTTTTGAGACTTTAAAAAAAGATTTGAAAAGCTTGTAATATAAGTTTGGATTTAAAAAGCTGGAAAATGGAGCTAATGACAACTAGTGGGGAATTGTGGCACGACGATTTGTTATGCCTACAGGAAACTTTCTTGAAGCCCAAATTACTGTCCTTGGAAACTTTCACTTTTGAAGACTGCAGCTGGGAAAAGGGGAAAAAAACCCAACTTTTGGACTGCTTATTGGTGTGGCATAGACGATGAACTATTTTGAAACCAGCCTGCCTGAACTACGAATATAAATATTAACTGACTTTCAGGGCTGTGTTATGGAAATATTTCCCTGCAGGAGAAACACACATCTTTGCTTGAGATGATAGAATATTTTGGATTACAAATCTTTGATTGATGAACAATTTTTATTATAAAGACCAGCTGCAAAAAATGAAATGGATATCCCATACTCAGCTTTAAATGGTAAAAAAACATCTCTAACACATGTCCCCAAAGTCTTCAGTTTGATGTACCACCAAGAAAATACGGATGAAGATCAGAAAGAAATTCTCTCCAGGTTGAAATCAATACAAGAGCGGGGCGGAGCTAGCTTGAATGGATGACGGACGCTGAATTTCTGCCTCCTCCGGACCATCACAGAATGTATTAAGAAATATAACAATTAAGGACCATGAAAATTTAAGAGATTATGAAACGTGAGTTACTTCCCTTGCTTTCCTCCTGAAGTTTGGATTGTATTTGATTCAGTATGGGACATTCTCCCAGAGAAGCTTTGAATTTGGATGTGACTTGAGAGGCTTTTGAAGGCTGATGGGGAGAGGAGTGGCCCTATGATTGTAGACTGAAAGGAGAAATAATTTGGAGAGAGTTTAAAGAAGTATAGCTGAAAGCTGATTTATAAGTGTACAGTGTGAAGGCCCGTTACTCACTCCTTCCAGTCGAAATGTTGAGATCTGGAGAAAGTGAAAATATTAAACACCTTTAAGACAGAGCCTTGATAAGGCGTGTGTAATAAAGGTAGTTGCTGCCTTTGGATTTTTTTATTTCCATCAAGTTGCTTTCACGGAGATAAGTTGATAAGGACAAGACAAAGGGAGGAAGTGACGTGTGTGGACTATAGATTGTGTAAAAATTCTTAGAAGGTTAAAAGCTCTTTTTGCTGGTTGGATGTCAAAACGCAGCCAAAGTGCAGAAAATCTTTGGCAAAGACCCAAAGCAGGCCTTAGACCTTCAGATTTACATTTGATTCGAGTGGGAAAAGCCTTAGAAATGGATGTGAGGAGGAAAAATGGCCTGAGAAGTCACTGACTCAACCAGATAAACTTGATATTCTCTTACAAGAGTTAAGAGAAATGAAAATAAATATAAAAGAAATGACAAATATAAAGGAGGATTTGAAGCAAATAAAAGATAAAATGATAATATGGATCTAAGAATAACAGATATGGCGAAACAAAGTCAAGATATGTCACGAAATATTACAGAAGTGAAAACTCAAATGGGAGAACATGATGAGGTGTTAAAAAGTCAGACAACTAAGGTGCATCAGATGAAAAAGGATTTGATTGAGATATGTGATCGTCAGCGCCGATCAAATTTACGTATACATGGATATCTGGAGAAATGTGAAGAAAATGAAGCAAAATTGATTCAAGTAGTACTGGACTGAGGTATCTTGATCCTCCCAAATGTCCCCTTTACAAGATATGATATTGATGCAATACATCGAGTCGGCCCAAAAAGGTTGGGAAGAAAATTGCCAAGAGATATTGTGGTGTGACTCTGGTCATACGCAAAAAAAGAGCAATTGAAGCGCAAATTGTGAAACATGTCTATAATGTTTTGGGGACATCAGATACAAGTTTTTCCAGATTTATGCAATGAGACTTTACAATGGCGGAAAGAGATGCATCAAGTTTGTCAAATATTGAAGAAAAATAACATTAACTAATTAATTAACTAATGCTGGGAAAGATTGAGGGCAATAGAAGAAGGGGAATGAGGTGGCTGGATGGAGTCACTGAAGCAGTAGGCGTGAGCTTAAATGGACTCCAGAAGATGGTAGAGGACAGGAAGGCCTGGAGGAATGTTGTCCATGGGGTCGCGATGGGTCAGACACAACTTCGCAACTAACAACAAAAACAGCTGGGGATATCCGGTTTTTTTGAGATTCTCTTATGGTGGAAAGTTTTACAGAGTTGAAACAAAGGAGGAGGCGATGGAGAAATTAAGGAAGCACGGAATCATAAAGAAGATAAATAAAGAAGATCTACAGGAGAAAGGGAACCTGGATGAAGCAACAGTAGTTACAAGCTCATTGTAGAGATAGAATATAAGTTTTTGTAATTTTACAATATATGTTTGGGTGTAGAAATTAAGGGTAAAGACGGTCAAGGGAGGTGGCGTGGGCGACCAAAGTCCGTGCAGGGCTGGCTCCTCTCCCTGAAGCGGAGGAGAGGAGGAAGATCTGAAGAAGGGAATGGGAACAATATATATATATATGTATATGGGTGGGTAAGAGGTTATGTTTTGGGACAATATGCTTTGTAGTTTTAGT
The DNA here is from genome assembly GCF_947247035.1 of Vipera ursinii. Classification (NCBI taxonomy): domain Eukaryota; kingdom Metazoa; phylum Chordata; class Lepidosauria; order Squamata; family Viperidae; genus Vipera; species Vipera ursinii. The sequence goes on along the minus strand of NC_139521.1, from coordinate 20,852,866 downwards.
TTTGTAAGATTTATGTTAAAGCACATATGGAGACCAAAGGGAATATGTAATATAAGGAATAGATGGGAAATTGTTGAAGGTAGCTACATGGACTGTACATGGCTTGGGGGGAAAATATAAATGAGCAAGAATCAAAAAATCAATTAACAAAGAGAAAATAGACATTGTATTACAAGAAACAGATTGAAAGAAGGGGTGAATGAACTTAGGTTATATTGGGCTGATGTATATGAAAAGGCATTTGGTACATCAAAAGCAAGAGGGGTAGCAATCATGGTAGCTAAAGATGTGACTTTAAGATAAAAGCCATAAAAAGGGATGATATGGGAAGATTTCTTATAATTCAAGGTTTGATTTATGGACAAGAGTTCATTTTAGCAAATTTGTATGCACCTAATATGAATCAAAGAGTTTTATAATAAGGTATATAAAGAAATAAAAGAAATAAAAAAGGTTATGTGATAATGGCAGGTGATTATATTATGGTTATGGATATAGGAATTGATAAATTAATCCATCAAAAGCAAAAATAAAGTATAATACAGATTTAAGAAAATTTATTAATAGAAATAGATTAAAAGATGTTTGGAGTGAATTACATGGCAATCAAAAGAGTTACACATATTTTGTAGTAGACAAATTTACAAGAATAGATTATATATTTGTAACATCGGAAATATCTAAAATAATGAAAGCAGAGATAAAAATAATTAAAATATCAGATCATGCAATGGTAACTATGGAAATGGAAATAGATTGTGATTATAAACAGGCAAGTAGATGGAGAATGGATTCGAGGATTTTTAAAAATAGATTTTAGAGAAAATGGAAAGAGAATTAAAATACATATGTACTATAAATGAAGAGGGAGGTAGTAATATAGGTGTAATATGGTGTGCAATGAAAGCACCGGTAAGAGGTTTAGGAATAAAATATTCCTATAAAAAAACAGAGAAACAAAAAGGTTGGAGGAGGAAATTAAAGAACTAGAGAGAATATAGAAAGTAGAATAGAATTATGTTAGAATTATCAGCTAAAAGAAAAGAGTTGCAAAATATTGAGTTAGAACAGGTTCAAAGAAATATAATTTATTTAAATAGGGAATTTTATGAAAATAGTAATAAAAATTCTAGAATGTTGGCTAGAGCCACACAAGTTAAAAAGGCAAAAAGCCTGATTGGAGTAATAAAGAACAAAAAGGGAGAAAGGTGTAACATGATGAGAGAAAAATTGTTGATATTTCAGAAGTTTTTTGTAAAGTTATATAAGGGAAAGGAAATAAATGTAAATGAAAGCCAGGCATATATAGAAAAGAATTTGAACTGTAAAATTTGAGAATATGATAAAGAAATAATGGAATCACAAATAGAAGAGAAGATACTGGAAGTTATTAATAAATTGAAAATAGGTAAAGCACCAGAGTTAGATGGACTAGGCACAGAATATTATAAAAATTTTAAAGGGTTATTGGTGCTGAAGATGAAATTAATGTTTAATAAAATAATGGCAGGGGAAATTATTCCAAGTTCATGGAAGCAATCTTTGATAATATTGATGGCGAAACCTAATAAAGATCTTAAAAACTGAGGATCATATAGACCAATATCCCTATTAATCAGGATGCTAAGATTTTTACAGCAATATTGACAAATAAATTGAATACATTTATAGAGAATTATATTAAAAATGATCACTGTGGATTTATAAGAGGCTGACAAAATGTCAGATGTAGTAAGAAGGGTTTATAGGCCATTACATAAAGAATCAAAAATTAAAGGCTGGTTTATTAGCATTTAAGAGGGACGCGGTGGCTCAGTGGGTTAGGACGCTGAGCCTGTCGATCAGAAGGTCGGCAGTTTGGCGGGTCAAATCCCGAGTGCCGCGTAACAGAGTGAGCGCCTGTTACTTGTCACAGCTTCTGCCAACCTAGCAGTTCAAAAGCACATAAAAATGCAAGTAGAAAAATAGGGACCACTATGGTGGGAAGGTAACAGCGCTCCGTGCGCCTTTGGCGTCTAGTCATGCCGGCCACATGACCACGGAGACGTCCTCGGACAAGCGCTGGCTCTTCGGCTTTGAAACGGAGATGAGCACCGGCCCCTAGAGTCGGAAACGACTAGCACGCATGTGCGGGGGACCCTTTACCTTTACCTTTATTAGCATTAGACGTTTTTAAGGACTTTGTGTGGAATGGCCTACATTGAAAATATTAATAGAGAAGTTAGGCTTTGGAAAATTTTTTAGAAATGTGATAAATCAACTATACTCAGAGAATAAAGCGAGAATAGTCATAAATGAAGGTGTTACAGAGACAATAGCCTTAAGCCGGGGAACGAGACAGGGTTGCCCCTTATCCCCAGTTCTATTTGTATTATTGATGGAGGTTTTGGCAATTGCAACCAGGAAAAATTGATTGATTGAAGGAATTGATGTATATAAGAAAACTAAAATAAATTTATTTGCAGATGATACATTACTAACATTTGAAAATCCCATAGCTACTATAGAGAGGGTATAATCACATTTGAATGAATTTGGGAAATATAGTGGATTGCAAATAAACAGGGAAAAATCAGAAATGATATTATATAACCATAGTAGAGAAGAAATTGATGTATTGAAGAAAAATATAAATTAAAAATACAATATAGTATCAAATATTTAGGTATTGACATCCCAAAAAATATTCAAGAATTAAAGAAGATATTATATTATAAGAAGTTATAATTATAAGAAGTTAAAGAAAGATATAAAAGATAAAATGGATAAATATGGAAAAGTAAAATTATCATGGTTCAGAAGAATTGCAACAATAAAAATTAAAGTTTTACCAAAAATTAATTTTTTGTTTTGGATGATCCCAATTAAGTTTTCGGATCAAGAATTAAAGGAAATACTGAGATTGCTGGAGGTGTATTATAATGGAGGTAAGAGAGCAAGAATAAGTAAAACATTATGGCATGAACCATTAAAAAAGGGTGGGCTGGGTCTTCCAAATGTTGGAAATTATTGGGCAGCTAATCCATTAAGGGTGGTCCCAGATATTATAGCAGTAAATAGAAATTTATTATGGAGCGATATAGAATTGAAGAAATTAAGGGAAATAGGCGATCCTATAGAAACATATTGGTTTAAAAAGGATATTAAAAATTATTCAGAGAATTCAAAATCCCTTTTTAAAAAATTTGATAGAATTATGGAAAAAATGGAGATATCGGTTAATGTCAGGATTTTCTCCTTTAACACTGGTGGTAATAATGAAAAAAATTCCCTATGATTGAATTGAAAGATTGGATTAGTAAATTAAAAAAAATCAGATATATAAATGGGAAGACTGGAAGAACAAGATAAAGAATATAATACAATTAAAGAATGTTTTATGAGATACTAAATTAAATTGGTTGAATTTAATACAATTAGAGAAATGGATTAAAAATGGAAGAAAAATTTGAGGTAAAAGATAGTTAATAAAATTTGAAAGAATTATGAAAGAAAGTGAGGAAAATGAAGAATATACAGTATAGGTAAAGGAAGAATTGGGAAAATATACAGAATATTAACTGAACTAGAACAGGGCTTTTCAACCTTTTCACCCATTGTACCACTTTTATGGCAATATCTGAGTACCATCAGTCACCTAGCAAGGTGTCAAAAACTTGATGACCAAAAAAAAAAAAAGGAAAAAGTGATGAAGTACAGGTAGTCCTTGCCATTCAACAGTTCATTAGTGACTGAAGTTACAGTGGCACTGAAAAAATGCCCCCCCAAGCCACAGCCGAGCAAGACACCTGCCTGCCCGCCCAGCAGTGCTCTTCCTCCTGTCTGAGGTTTTCATTGTTGTGAGCATTTCTGTTGAGAATTGGCAGCGGGGGTGGGGTTGGGGGTGTTTGGTTTTTATTCCCCCCCCCATCTACTGGTCACTTTGGTCACATAACACTGGGACACTGACCGTCATAAATATGAATCACTTGCCAAGCATCTGAATGTAAATCACAAGACCCTGGGGATGCTGCAACATTCCAGCTGATCGGAGCTTCTTCTGGGCTTAGCAGAAGCTCCAGGATCAGCACCAAGCTCCAGCTGGAGCCTGGCACTGATCTTGGTGCTTCCTCTAAGCCCTGACAGCCCCAAAGAAACGCCGATCAACTGGAAAGCGGCACTGATCCTGGCGCTTTCGCTGAACTCTGACACCCTGCAGCTCCAGCTGTCTCTTGCTCAGGCTTGTGCAGTGCTGCCACCAGTTCAGCTCACTCCCCTCCCCTGCTACCACTTTTCTAGGATGGCTGCCAGGTGCCAATGTACCACAGGTGGTACCCATACCACTGCTTGAAAAGCCCTGAACTAGAAGATCGGGCAAAAGGTTTAAAATTAATCTGGGAAACAGATTTAGGAGAAATAAATGTCAAAGATTGGAAAAATATTCGGAACAGAAGAATATATAAGAATATGTCAGAGTTAAGGAAAATGGATATAAAGTGATATGGAGGTGGTACATAACACCACATAAATCAAATAAATGTTCAATATACAGATATTTGCTGGAAGTGCGAGAAAGAAATTGGAACATATAAACATATGTGGTGGGATTGTGATAGTGTACAAAAGATATGGGACAGGGTGTTTAGGGAAATTAGAGAACTTGAAGGTAAATTTAGATATGTCACCGAGGATTGCATTACTGTTACTGGTGGAAAAACAAGATATAAATGAAGCAAAAAAGGAATTGATTGTGAATTTGATAATGGCAGCTAGATTACTGATGGTTAAATTTTGGAGACAGTATTGGGTTATTCAAAGAAATGAGTGGTATAATGAAATATGGATTTATGGCAATAAATGATAAATTAACATAAATTTTAAAAAGGGATGATTAAAGTAAATAATTATAATGAAATATGGGATGATTTTATAAAAACAGTCTTGGTGGAAGGCAAAGGGAATAAACCTGCTCAAGAATATATGCTGTTTTGGAGGGGATAAGGGCACAATTGAAATATATTGTATATTGTTAGTTTGTTTTTTAATCCCATTTATATCCCACCCTTCTCCGAAGACTCAGGGCGGCTTACAATCTAAAGCACAAATCAATGTGCTTAGCAATAGCCTTCATTCTATGTATATGCCTGCTTATTAGGGCTTTTGCCGCCCCCCCCCAGCGGCATTATTACAAAGTCAGTTTATTGCCCCCAACAATCTGGGTCCTCATTTTACCTACCTCGGAAGGATGGAAGGCTGAGTCAACCTTGAGCCTGGTGGGACTCAAACCTGCACTAATTGCAGGCAGCTGGTGTTACTTAAGGAGGCATTAGCCCACTGCTCCACCAAGGCTCTAGTTGTTATATGAGAAGAAATATAGGTAATAAAAATGGTCTCCAGGTGTCAGTGCACTGTAGTATTTGTATATTTATTATAAATATATATAAAAAAGAAGACTTGCAGTGTCCATTATTTGAAATAAGTCCTTTATCTTTGGTTGCCTGGGTATCATTGCAGTCATGTCGTGTTTAAGGTCTCCTCTTAACTGTATGCCTCCTTTTAAACTTTCTTTTCAACTCTCTTTTTGCTTTTGCTTTTACATTTTGTTTTTGCATCCTTGAGTGATTTGGAGGATTTTAAAACATACTTCCACTTCATCGGCAAATGCTTGAAGCCTTTTTTTCCTTGAAAAGTTTTCACTTCTCATCCAAGAAGCTTGTTCAGTTCTCAGTCAGAACTGAAGCAGCTTGTTGGATGAGAAGTGAAATATTTTCAAGGGAAAAAACCCCCAGAAATTCCAGTTGCCTTTTGCAAAGCATCTTTGGGGCAACCACAACCTAAGAATCTCCTTAAACATGTTGGAGTAACTAAAATCATGAAGTATAACTTATCATAAAAGAGGGCAACAAACTGGAGCCTCCTTCAACATATTCTCAGTAGAATTGATCTTTCTCAGTATAATGTATCTATGATGGCCCTGTGTTTGTAAAAATAAGACTTTGGAGAAAAGATGTAGCTTTGTTTTCAAGTAAATAGCATTGGGGTTTTAATCACATTTTGTCTCTAGGGAGCATTCAGATATAAGAATGTTTGATAACTGAAATATTTGCCTCCATTTTTCAGAACTTTGGGCAATGAATTTTTTTTAAAGTATTTTTTTCTTAGTCTGCAGTGGTTTTTCCCCCCTAGAATTATTATAGTGTATACTCCCTCTACTATTTCTATATTATTTTAAGTTAAGGTTCTTAAATGTTTTCTCTAGTGATGTGAATGAATGTTATTTAATGAGACTTCACACGTTATCTTTCTTTTTTAGCCTGCATATCAGAATTTAAGGCAGCGGGTAGACAATTTTGTTTCCAACCATCTAGCAACTCATACATGGAGTCCTCACTTGAACAAGAACCAATTAAGAAATAATATCAGACAGCAGGTTCTTAAGTAAGTTTTACAAATTGTCGTTCTCCATGGCTCTGATCAACTGGTTTGACTGGAAATATGCAGGATAAAATGTGATTTGATACATATGTAACTATTTGGAAGATCTTGGATAGTGGTTACAGTTCAAAAATTGCTACATTTCTTATTTTGAAATTCAATGTGAATGTGTGAGGCTGCTATTCAGAATAGCCTGCAAGGTTTGGTAAAGACTGATGAGAGTAAAAACTCACCATAGCAAATATATTTCATGTAACAGTTCATGTATTAATGAGAATATGGGAGATACAGTTCTTACGGAAACATCTTGTGTTTTATATATGATTGTCAGCTTTAAAAGATCATGTCTAGATGTTAACATGATTAAAAGAAATTAATACTGCCTTCAAGTTTTTAATTATGTGGGTTTTTTCCTCCTAAATGATTTTTTAAAATTTTAATTCATTGTATTTAATCAATTTTCAAGTTTGCAGTATAGCAGCGGTCCCCAATCTTTCTAACTTCATGGACTGGCAGTAGCAGAGGGGGGAGAGGGATGATTTCATGTACATGCCCACCGCTTGTACAAATGCAGCTTTGTGGGCTCACCCACCGCTTGCACGGCCCACTTCTCAACAGGCCGCAACCTGGTACTGGGCCATGAATTAAGGGTTGAGGACCCCTGCAATATAACACTGCTGGTGAATGAAAACAGAAGTGAAGGACTATTTATACAGTAGATTTCAATGATTGAACATCCATTTGTATCAACCTGTATCATTATATTGATTTTTCTGAAATAACTGGCAGGTTATAATAAATAAATCTTTTAGAAAAACTTCATATGAAAGAAAATATGCAATATATTATACCTTCTTCACAAAGAAAAAGGAAACATGTAAAAATACAGTGAGAGGAATCAGTTCTCTTCACAGAAAGCAAATCTGTATCAATTTTAAGTTTGTTGCATTTTCAACCACATATTTTTAAAGGAGTAATTTAATGAATCTAAAGTATAAGAATTATTGATTTTGTAAAATCAGGATTAAATTGTTTTAATTTAAATTTAGCTATGTGGATGAATTGAATCCCATCCTTGCCCAATATTTTGCACTGTTTTTCCTGGGATATCTTAGAGTTCTCTTGGATTCTTCATTATTTTCTCTCGTGATATATGCAAATAATGATTCTAACCTGCCTTATAATCTTGTTAAGATTACCTAGAGTATTCATAGAAGAGACTTGCTATATTGTTTTAAAGTAATTCTGCTAGCTGTGCTAGATAAGAAGTTATATTGTCATTTCATTTCAGATCTGGAATGTTAGAATCTGGAATTGACAGGATCATTTCTCAAGTCGTGGATCCAAAGATCAACCACATATTCAGGCCACAGGTAGAAAAGGCTGTCCATGAATTTTTAGCCACAATGAATCACCAAGAAGAGACTAATCCCAGCTTTGCCCTGCCTGAAGAGAAATTTGATCCTTCTGTTTTGCTGCAAGGTATTCTCTCTTCCCTTGGCAAAATGAATATGCTTTTAATTTTTGGGTTTTAAAGATGTGAGTATAAGGAAGCAAAAGCTGAAGTAATGTCTCCACAGGCACACATTCAAATGATGTCATTGAAACCAATTTCCAAATTAATGTGCTAAAGGGAAAATAATTTCTTTATCCACAGAGGCTTTGATATTACAGATAGTCCTCAAGTTACAAATGGAGCCTGCCCATTCCATTCGTAACTTGAAAATTCATGGGAATGAATCTTGTACCTCGAACAAGATCATTCCCTGCTTTTACCCACGCATTCTCTAATCTAATTCATGGGTGAATGCATGGTTCGTTAACTGCACATGAGGTATCTCAGGTGGGGAAGGCCATGGAGGGCCTAGTGATAGAACAGGTCCCCAAGGCTTCCCCGACCCATTAAGATACCTCATGCTTCCCCCTCCCTCCCTGCTGTGCCAGACTCATTCACCTTACAAAATCTCTCCTCTGCCGTGGTTTCTTTCCCTTTGAGGGAGAGGAGAGTTGGCTTGAAATGCTTTTCGTGCCGACAATGGAAGCTCCTGGGTGCTGTAATATTGCATGAGTTCAAACATAAATTCTCTGCAAAAGAGATCATGGCCCCTGGAAGCTTCCATTCTGGGGGGGAGGAGTGTTTGCTTTGTTTGCATGCCTATGAGGGAAAGTGACAGGGTGGAGGGCCAGGGGCCCACTGGCAATGGACAATTGCTGGCAGAGGGCAGTGAATGAGGAAAGCCTGTTGTGGTTCTGCGGTGGCAGCTGGCTGGGAGCGAAGGGTCAAGGGTGGGCACCTAAACATCCTATTCCGATAATGAGAGTAATAAAAAAGCATTCTTGACACTGTATTGCCAACATTGCATCCTAGCAGAGTTGTTCCACATGGTTTACTGTTACAAATGGAATGTTAGTATCTAAGGATGTGCTCAAGTGCACAGTTGAACTCACATTGAGCATTCTGAACCAAGAAATTCTTTTTTGTTTTGGCTTTTTTCAGCAATACCTCATACTAATAGTTGAACTTAACCTTACTCTTGTTTGAAGGTGTTCCTGCTGTCACTCCAAATGTGAATATGGCTAATGATGCTCTGTCTATTTTGGAGACCATAACATCTCTCAACCAAGAAGCCAATGCTACTAGGGCTTCTACAGAAGCAACCAACACCAAGACAAATGAGAGATTTTCAAAGAAACTCCTGTGTCAGCACAGTTTGGATGGCAGCATAGAGAGAGACCGGAATGCAGAAGACATTGCTGATGGAGAAAAAACTCCTTGTAACTCTACAGAAGAAAGTTTTGAACTAGTAGTAAACTGTGAAGATATAAATAATTCATTTTCTTCAAATGAAGAAGGAAAAGCTATATCAAAAGAAGCTAGCAGCCTGCTTAATCCAAGTAAGGAAAATGTTCAGGAAAGTGATGAACAAAAAAGTAAAGTGGTGGATAAATGTGATAGAAAACTGGAAAGCTTGGAAAAAGGGGAAAAGAAGAAAGAAAAGAAAGAAAAATCTGACAAAAAAGACTTCTCAAAGAGAAATAGTGATGATGTAAAAGCAAAAGAAGAAAAGACAATAAAAGATAAAGAGATAGAAGTGATAAAACATTTAGCCCTGGAAAAGAACACTAGTAAAAACAAAAATGAAAGCACAAAAGAAGGTATAATATCAAAGGTGTTTATTCTTTATGAACAGATTGAAACAAATGAAAGGAGGTTTTTATTTAATTGGAAAGTTTTGATATAGATGAAAAGATACTGGCATTACATTTTATTGGTTGACTAGATTTTTTTTTGGTTTACCTGCAGCATGGTGATTTTCTAAAGATTTTAGTTTACTGGACTTAGAGAATATTTCAGAATGTAGCTTGTTTTATAGACATAGCAGTTACTATATTGGCAAGATAATACTAAATATTGCGTTGAACGTTTTTATTTATCTCAAACCATACCTGTTCATTGTTTGTAGTGAGTATCTTTGTACACTTTTCTTGATTTTTAATTGTCCTTGTTTCAAATTTTTAACCCAGACTGTTTTTTTTACTCTTCTCTACTAACCTGTGCACTACTTATGAAAGGAGTTTTGTTGTTGTTGTTGTTAGCTGCGAAGTCGTGTCTGACCCATCACGACTCTATGGACAACATTCCTCCAGGCCTTCCTATCCTGTACCATCTTCTGGAGTCCATTTAAGCTCACGCCTACTGCTTCAGTGACTCCATCCAGCCACCTCATTCTCTGTCGTCCCCTTCTTCTCTTGCCCTCGATCTTTCCCAGCATTAGGCTCTTCTCCAGTGAGTCCTTCCTTCTCATTAGGTGGCCAAAGTATTTGAGTTTTAGCTTCAGGATCTGGCCTTCTAAAGAGCAGTCAGGATTGATCTCCTCTAGGACTGACCGGTTTGATCGCCTTGCAGTCCAAGGGACTCGCAGGAGTCTTCTCCAGCACCATAGTTCAAAGGCCTCAATTCTTTGGCGCTCAGCCTTTCTTATGGTCCAACTTTCACTGCCATACATTGCAACTGGGAAGACCATAGCCTTGACTATACGCACTTTTGTTGACAGGGTGATGTCTCTGCTTTTTAGTGTGCTGTCTAGATTTGCCATGGCTTTCCTCCCCAGGAGCAAGCGTCTTTTAATTTCTTGGCTACAGTCCCCATCTGCAGTGATCTTGGAGCCCAGGAAAATAAAATCTGTCACTACCTCCATTTCTTCCCCATCTATTTGCCAGGAATTGAGAGGGCCAGATGCCATGATCTTGGTTTTCGTAATGTTAAGTTTCAACCCAAGTTTTGCACTCTCCTTCTTCACCCGCAACAAGAGGCTCTTTAGTTCTTCTTCACTTTCTGCCATTAGAGTGGTATCATCTGCGTATCTTAGGTTGTTGATATTTCTACCGGCAATCTTAATTCCAACTTTTGATTCATCTAGCCCTGCCTTTCTCATGATGTGCTCTGCATATAAGTTAAACAGGCAGGGCAACAGTATACAGCCTTGCCGGACTCCTTTCCCAATTTTGAACCAATCAGTGGTTCCGTGTCCAGTTCTCACTGTTGCTTCTTGACCCGCATATAGGTTTCTCAAGAGACAAATAAGATGGTCTGGTACTCCCATCTCTTTAAGAACTTGCCACAGTTTGTTATGATCCACACAATCAAAGGCTTTAGCATAGTCAATGAAGCAGAAGTAGATGTTTTTCTGGAACTCCCTAGCTTTCTCCATGATCCAGCGTATGTTGGCAATTTGATCTCTAGTTCCTCTGCCTCTTCGAAATCCTGCCTGTACTTCTGGTAGTTCTCGATCCACATACTGCTGAAGTCTAGCTTGTAGGATTTTAAGCATGACTTTACTAGCATGAGAAATGAGTGCAATGGTGCGATAGTTTGAACATTCTTTGGCACTGCCTTTCTTTGGAATTGGGATGTAAACTGATCTTTTCCAATCCTGTGGCCACTGTTGAGTTTTCCAAATTTGCTGGCAAATTGAGTGTAGCACTTTTACTGCACTGTCTTTTAAGATTTTGAATAGCTCAGCTGGAATACTGTCACCTCCACTTGCTTTGTTGTTGCTCAGCTTTTCTAAGGCCCACTTCACTTCACATTCTAGGATGTCTGGCTCGAGGTCAGTGACCACCTCATTGTGATTATCTGGGACGTTAAGCTCATTCTTGTATAGTTCTTCTGTGTAATTTTGCCACCTCTTCTTAATCTCTTCTGCCTCTGTTAGGTCCCTGCCATTTTGTCCTTTATCATGCCCATTTTTGCATTAAACGTTCCCTTCATCTCTCCAATTTTCTTGAAAAGATCTCTGGTCCTCTGTATTCTATTGTTTTCTTCTATTTCTTTGCACTGTTCATTTAAGAAGGCATTCTTATCTCTTCTAGCTATTCTCTGGAATTCTGCATTCAATTGGGCATATCTATGTTTTTCTCCCTTGCCTTTCGCTTCCCTCCTTTCCTCAGCTATTTGCAAAGCTTCCTCAGACAGCCATTTTGCTTTCTTGCATTTCTTTTTCTTTGGGATGGTTTTAGTTGCTACCTGTTGTACAATGTCGCGAACCTCTCTCTGTCCATAGTTTGTCAGGCACTCTGTCAATCAGATCTAATTCCTTAAATCTATTTGTCACCTCTACTGTATATTCAACAGGGATATGATTTAATTCATACCTGAGTGGCCTAGTGCTTTTCCCTACTTTCTTCAGTTTAAGCCTAAATTTTGCAAGGAAAAGCTCATGGTCTGAGCCACAGTCAGCTCCTGGTCTTGTTTTTACTGACTGTATAGAGCTTCTCCATCTTTGCTGCAGAGCATATAGTCAATCTGATTTCTGTGTTGACCGTCTGGTGATGTCCATGTGTAGAGCCGTCTCTTGGGTTGTTGGAAAAGAGTGTTTGCTATGACCATCATATTCTCTTGACAAAATTCTATCAGCCTGTGCCCTGCTTCATTTTGTACTCCAAGGCCAAACTTGCCTGTTATTCCAGTTATCTTTTGGCTTCCTACTTTAGCATTCCAATCCCCCATGATGATAAGGACATCATTTTTTGGTATTAGTTCTATAAGGTGCTGTAGGGCTTCATAGAACTGGTCAATTTCATCCTCTTCAGCACCGGTGGTTGGGGCATAGACTTGGACTACTGTGATATTGAATGGTTTGCCTTGGATTCGAACTGAGATCATTCTGTCATTTTGAGGATTGTATCCCAGTATTGCTTTTCCTACTCTTTTATTGACTATGAAGGCTACTCCATTTCTTCTGAGGGATTCTTGCCTGCAGTAGTATACCTGATGGTCATCTGAATTAAATTCACCCATTCCTGTCCATTTTAGTTCGCTGATACCTAAGATGTCGATGTTCAGTCTTGTCATCTCTTGTTTGACCACGTCCAGCTTTCCTTGATTCATGGATCTTACATTCCAGGTTCCTATGGAGAAAAAATCTTTACAGCATCGGACTTTCCTTTCACCACCAGACACATCCACAGCTGAGCGTCCTTTCGGCTTTGGCCCAGTCGCTTCATTCTTTCTGGCGCTACTAGTACTAGCCCTCTGCTTTTCCCCAGTAGCATATTGGACGCCTTCCGACCTGAGGGGCTCATCTTCCAGCGTCATATCGTTTTGCATTTTGGTACTGTCCATAGGGTTTTCATGGCAAAGATACTGGAGTGGGTTGCCATTTCCTTCTCCAGTGGATCACGTTTTGTCAGAACTCTCGGCTATGACCTGTCCGTCTTGGGTGGCCCTGCACGGCATAGCTCATAGCTTCATTGAATTACGCAAGCCCCTTCGCCACGACAAGGCAGTAATCCATGAAGGGGTATGAAAGGAGACATTACTGCATTTAAGTTTTCAGCCAATTTTTCATCAGATCTTTTTTTAATAATGTCTCATTTTCATGTTGCATTTTGAGATTCTTATCCTTTGCTTTCCTCATTCATGATCCTTTATTTCTCATTTTATGTTTTGAACTTTAATTTCTTTATATGCCAGGAACTTTTCCTATAGGATGGCTTTTTATACTTGCATGTTTTGACAGTTTCATCATTTAATGATCTTTCCAAAATGTATTAATTTCTCATAGAAGATACGCTAAAGCTCTTTCATATACTTTATTCAGTTTTAATTACTGTTAGGTTGCTGTTGCTGTTCTCTTTCTTGATAGTCCTTTATCTTGTCTAAAGCAATTAATATCTCTTTCATCTTCTTTTTTGCCAAATTTCTTGTCCTCTTTTCATGGGTGTTATGTTAAAACCTTCTTGCATTCTTTTGATTTCTTGTTTTATGTAGTTTATTAAGATAGTTGTCTCTTGCTACGGCCTTTTTCAGCATGGTGCCCTCCTGGCTGATGGCTTGTTAGACCCTGCAATTCCAGGCTGATTTAATGGCTATGCTGTGAATTCTGGGAAATTGGAATCCCAGTGTGCCTGGAGGGTACCAGACTGGAGAATGGAAGCCTGAGGGTTGGCATTTCAGTGAGGAGGAAAACTTTCATGACCATTCTTAAGACAATTTTTTTTCATATCTATCTTATGATGATGCTCAGTTTCTGCACTGAGACCTTTTTACATACATGCACACCTTTTGCAGACAAATGGAGAGAGAGACTTCTAAAGATCATTTTCTTCAACAGCACTATGGAAGGTGGGTAGTGCCAGTCATGTATGTATTGTTTCCACTTGTGGGATGTTTTGAATTCTGGATCAGATTTTAAGTCATCTCTGTTTTTTCTCATTTAGTGTTGGAAGATTCTGATGTGGACATACTGAGTGATATTACTGTTAGCTCTGTGCACACCAGTGACCTTTCTTCCTTTGAAGAAGATAGTGAAGACATGCTTTCTGATAGCACAGAAGAAGGAGAAATTGTTTCTGATGGTAAAGTAATCTTGACCGTTGGTTAGTGGGAAGAATAAAAGAATGAACTTGTTTTTCCTTAAATACAACTCCCTTGTATACTTGTGCTACTATTAGTTGGAACGACTGAATATTACGTACATTCAGTGCAGTGTACCACAAAAATCCAAATAAATACAGTTCTTCACTCCATTAGTCTGCCTCTAAAATGGATTAGAATTAGCTTGGATGTGATTTTAAATGCCTGCATGGGCACTGAATCCAAGCAAAGATTGGTGGGAAAACTCTTCTTGGCAAGAAAAGGCATAAACATCCTTCTTACCTTAACAAGTAGCCTGCATCTACATTCTCATATATTTAGATACCACATAAATGAAAATAATGTTATTTCTAAATATATTAGTTATTTAATATGATGTGTTCTGCATTAACCACGAACCATGAGTAGACACTCATTTAGCAAAGCTCATTTTATGTTCAACAGGATCAGAGTTAGTTTAGTCTAATGGTTAAGGCACCAGGCTAGAAATCAGGAGGCTGTGAGTTCTAGTCCTGCCATAGGTATGAAAGCAGGTTGGTTGACTTTGGGGCAGTCATTTTCTCTCAGCCCACAATGTCAGTTCCTATGGCAACCAATGGATCAATGTTCAGTTTATCTTAAAGAAAGCAGAACTTGAAGGAAAAACCACTAGGAAGAAAAAATGTATTTAATAGATATTAGGCAAACTACAGCATAGTGTCCTTTGTTCATAGTGTCCTTTGTCAGTTTGTTTATATGGAAAGGTCAGTTGAAAGATTTCAGTATTTTTTTGTTAGGATTTTGTTTTTTTTTTCATCTTGTTTGTTTCTTTTATTGTTTTGTATTTTATTTTCCATGATAATGAATAATATTTCTTTTAAAAATATTCCAGTATTTTAAGTTCAGAAAGCTGCATTCAAATGCTTAGTTGATTGGTTGCTTTGATCTCTACAATCTATTTGAGTAATCTTTCTTGAATGCTGAAAGGATAAGTCTGTGGTTTTACTAGCTGGAATATCTGGAATCAATTCATAGTTTTCCTAAGATAATTGTAGCTGAGGCTATCAAATAATAGCAATATGCAATATAGCAATATTACAATTCCAGAATCTTGTGATAACAATGAAAGCTAAATTTACTCTGATCTGTAGTTCTGGAATTACTATAATAGCGGGATAGTAAAATACTGTGGGATTTTAACATATTATTTATAACAATATATATTAATACATTATTGTTATTTTGAATAGGTGGAAGATAGCAAAGGCTTGGATCCTGAAATGACAAAAGAATTTTTGCTTTCAGAGAATGGTGTTTGTTTTTCATTTCCAGCTACAGTCCTTCTATAAAACATCAGCTTTGAGAAAGAGTTTGGTTGAGAAGGGGGTTTCACCTACCTTGGGAGTAGTATCTGGTTCTTTGGATCTCAGAATACATATAAATTAAAAACGAACATTTCCTCAAACTTTTGTTTTCTCAACTTTTATCTAGACAAGGAAGATGAATGCAGCCAGATTAAAGAAAAACCAGAGGCAGAAGGGACAAATGATAAAAAAACAAAATCTGGTCGACATGCTTACATCCACAAGCCTTACCTTTACTCCAAGTATTACAGTGATTCAGATGATGAAAGAACAGTGGAGCAACGTCGCCAGTCAGTTGTAAGTTTAACTGCTCTTCTATCTCTTTCCTTAATGAGTGGCAATTTCCCTGGATGAATGACACTCTGCAAAACATCTTCCAGCATCATTTATAATGCAGCAGCTTCTTCTTTGCTCCAAACTGAGGGTTCTGGGTCACAAGTGCTTGCCCATTTTTTTTATGAATATCAACTTCTCCAAAGACTGGAAGGTAAAGTTTTGTACACATGCAGTATTACATCTGCTGTGCGCAATCCAGGCAACCAAGTTTTTCTTTATTTTAACTCTGAAACACTTTATATGGATACATATCTTGTTGGCAAAATTTAAGGCAAGAATAAAAAAGGTTTCAGAATCCTTTTCTCCTAATTTTTTATTTATTGCTGCTACTCTATTCATTGTTGCCTCTTAAATTAAAAGAAAGGTTTAAGGATGTCTCCATGGGTTCAAGTGCCTTATTGCTATTTCTGCCATCTCTCAGCAGAAAACTGGTTGTCTCTGCCCTGAATCACCTGGAAACTCATTTTTCCCTAACTAATTTCATCCATAGTGTGGAATAGATGGATAGATACTTACTTCTTTATATTGATTTCTTTTTATACAAATGGATGTTGTACATACGTATAATATACTGTAGTTGGGATGTCGCCCAACTGTGGACAGTCATCACCACATCCAACTAGTTGAGAAGATTTGGATGATGCACGAAATACAGTTGCTCCTCTGTGTAGATGCCCTCTCTAAATTTAGTGTAAGCTGAGGACCCAAGAGTAATCTAAGACTGCAAACCTGTTCTTTTAGGATGAGAACAAACTTACCGAAAATTCACAGCACCTGATCCCCAAATTGAGAATTTCATTCTCCCAGTAGCATCTTTGTCTTGTCTGGATTCAGGCCGGATGCGTCAATACCCCATTGCCGGCAATGGCAAAACCGTCCCGATAACGTTGGGCAACGTCACATGACGTCACGAGTTTGACATGTCTGATTTAGCCCATTGTGGAATTTAAGCAGTTTCAGAAGTGAATTTCTCTCAAACTCCTAATCTCCAAATGACCTCTCTAAGCACTTTTTTATGAATATCGAAGACCAGTGGGAAATAGATGGAATTCCAGGAATCAGTGGCCTCACTTTGGAAGAATATTCCTTCAGCAGCATCTCCTAGACTTAATTTAACAGGAAGGATCTAATCCATTGTGAAACAAGACTCCTAAAGCCCAGCTTAGCAGGCTATCTAGAATGATAGTATGGTAAAGGGTAGGAAAGAGTTGCTAGGAAATACAAGCCAATTGGCAAGGTCTCCCTTCCCCTCTAGTTTCTGGCACAAATCACTCATCAAGATCAGTTTTATTAACTGATTGGTGCATCAAAAAGAGCACTTTTGTCTCCCAGCCAAATAGAACTACATCTAGAAATAATTCTACAGCTGGAAGGGACCTTGGAGGCCTTCTAATCTAACCCCCTGCCCAGGCAGGAGTCCTTATTCCATCCTGGACAAATGATTGTCCAGTATTTCCTTAAAAATCCTCAGTGATGGAACACTACAGTTCCGGAAGGCATTTTTTTTACTTTTGATTTTTTTTAACTAACAAAAGTGGCTCCAGACAGGTAAGACCTGGCTGTTTTTCTGGAGCCCACAAAAATTGTACTATTGATTGATCTGTTTCCTGGGTTTGGATGGCACATGGAAGCATGCTAAGTTAAGTAACCACTTTGGGCTAATATTTTTAACTAAAATCTGAAGCCCATTGTTTATTAAACTCAACCATAATATGACTTAACATGTTATGTTCACAGGAAATAGGAAAGATGCTCCAGAGAGTGCAGTCTTAAATAACCAGCTGCAGTAGATATATTTCACATAATTTGACTCCAAGATGCTTAGGGGTATTAAAGATTAGCATATTCTACTAGTTCTTGCAGAACTTCAAACATAGCAGAAGAATAATTCCCAGCATCCCTCAGCACTGTCTGTACTGAATGAAGCTGCCAGGAATTATAGTTGGACAACAGGAGGGAAATGCATGCTCTGCATTGTTTTCTGACACCACCAGAATCCAGCTAATATGCTTCACATGGGCTCATAAACTTAGATAATAAAGGGAAACTTGGATAAGGAAACTGAAAGCCTGTCCATGTTTTACTCACACACTTTCCCACCCTATTTGTATCTTCAGGCTAGAGAAAAAGAAGAGAGATTTCTGAGGAGACAGCTTAACAGAGAAAAACTTGAAGAGAAGAGGAAACAGAAGGCTGCAGAAAGAACAAAATCTCTGAAAATTGGCCATCAAGGTACTGAGTTTTACTTTATGCCCATCTTTCTTGCGGTGCTTTACTACTGGATGCATTTTTGGCATACCAGTGGAAGCCTCCTTTATTCTGAAACCATGGAAAGATGAGATACTGCAGCTTGAGATTTTCTGGTATTATTTTAGGTAAAAGCGTTCAAAATTTGGAAGACCTTTCAAGAAGCTTTGATTTAAACACCGGTAGTGCCAGCATTAAGGATGTGCTTAAAGAACAAAGATTTTTGGAAAAGAAAGTAGCACTAAGCAGGAAAAGAAAAAGAGAGTCAAGGTATACTTTCATTTTCTTTTACATTAAAGTGGAGTTACATTAATGTTGGCATATTACTAAATTGTCTTGCAGTTTTCAAAGAGTATAATCACTGAAGAAGTACTTTGCTTGTATGATTTCAAAAAATCAATAAATTAGTTACAGGTAGTCCTTGACTTAACAACAGTTTGTTTAGTGACTGTTTGTAGTTACAGTGGCACCAAAAAATGATGCATAACCATTTTTCACACCAACGTTGCAGGACCTCTATGTCACTTGATCAAAATTCATACGCTTGGCAACTGACTCATATTTATGACAGTTGCAATATCCTGGGATCATGTGATCACTGTTTGCAAACTTCTGACAAGCAAAGTCAATTGGGGGAGCCAGATTCACATAGCAACCATGTTACTAACTTTAATTGCAGTGATTCACTTAACAGCTGTAGCAAGAAAAGTTGTAAAATGGGTCAAAATTCACTTAACAAATGTCTCGCTTAGCAACAGAAATCTTGGTTCAACTATGGTTGTGTCGAGGACTACCTGTACTTTACTATAGGTCACAGACATAACATACATATAAAAAAAATACAATTAAATAAGAGTGTCAGGCTTGCCCCAGCTAGGTCCCTAGGAAAGAAAGACCCTCAACTCCATTTGGTTGAAGTGATAGGATATTTTATTAAGAACTAGTGGCTGCAGCAAGAGCAGGCTAGCACTAAAGTTTCTGTGCAAAAGATTTCAAATTTTCCCCTTCTCCCCAACCCTCCCTCCTTGATTGGTTCGTCTTCGACCAATGGTGTGCAAGTAGGTGTTTTGGAAACTACTCGGATGTTTGGTGCCTCTTGGTGTAGTTTGTATTCCTTTCTCCAGGCTCCGTGGCCTTGAAGACTGGAACAAGCTGGTTCTCACATTTCTGGTTTCCATCAAACCTGTCACAGTCACACTTTTAGGTCATCTCTACTCTCTAAGTGCCAATTGCCTACTTCCTCTCCCCCCCTCTAATGAGTAGTGGCAGGATGCCAGCGAGGGGCTAAGCTGAAGATGGCAGATCTGCCATTCTGCCCCCCGTTTTTCAGAGATGTTAGTCCTGCAAAAGAAAAAACAAGCAGGAGGGGAAGGAGACAGAGACAAATACAAATGCAAGATTAATTGATGTTCAATGAGGTTTGTCTGGGTATTGTTCATGGAACTTCTTAAGTAATTTGGAAGCTCTAAGGTGAATCCACCCATTCTGTTTCGGAAGATGTTGCAAATCTACCCATTCTGTTTCATCTTTCCATGCCACTAAGTATTGGATTTCCCCACAGTATGTGTGTGAATCCATGAATTCAAAATGTCTTTGATGTCCTTCATGATGGGTAGTGGGTAAACATTTTCCACACAAAACCATGAATGCCATGGTAGTCTATATATACCCTGGGACACATATATAAGCTTCATTCATGAGGATTACTGTACAAACATATTTAACTTTAGAAGAATTTGGAAAAGCCATGCTCATGGGGCCTTTTCAGTTTAGCTCGAGGCAAAAGATGACTATCTCAGGAGTTCCTAGCTATATTTATGTAATTAAATTTATATGCTGCCCATCACTCTGTCAAACAACTCTGGGCAGGGTACAAATTTAACAACTTAGCAACTTTTATATATATTTATTTACCATCTTTCTTTTCTCTGAAAATGATTGTGGGGTCTGGCTGGTTGTATGTACTCACGCTTTAAATTCTTGTTTATGAATGATTGGAGCTCCCTCCCTTGGGGTCATTGAATACAGCTTGGGCTTGGGAAACCTAGCCCCTAGTAGGATTTCTGTGCCACAGTCAATGGAATAATGAGGAATAATGAGCTTGTCCAAGCCCTTTTCATTAAACATGTCCTATAAGTCCCAGTACTCATTGGGTATCCAGGAATCCTCCTTAGGGCTTTCTTGCATGGCTGCCCCTATATTTTTCTTTGTTTTCTTCCCCAGTGGTGCTAGTAGCCTCCTCCTTGAGTTCATATAAGAGTTCCATTTTTGTAGCCACACTAGACCCAGGACTAGGGGCCTCTCCATGCCTGACACCACAATGAAGCTTAGAGTTTCTGTGTGGGCCCCCAGCCTCATCTCCATGGGTTCTGTGACAAATGTTGCGGGCGGGCGGGTGGGTGGGGCAGGCGGAGGGAGCTGCTACCGAACCATCCAACTGGCAAAACGCCATGGACACTTTGGTTCTTGAAGCTGCAGGCCCAGCTTCTCAACTAATGTGGAGTTGACCAAGCATCTCGTGCAACCCAAGTCTAAGAGAACAAGCAGGCTTCCCTTATGGCTTGAGGAGTCCACTATCAGTTCTATGGGAATGGTCACTGGGATTACAGGACGACTTACCAAAGGGTTGTCGTCTGTGTCTGTCTCACTCCCCAGTGATTCTCAGGTCAGAGTGGCCAGAGGTCTTGCGCTATTGTTGGTTGATGGAGTGAACTTGATGACTTCCACTCCTTCCAGGGCCATTTCTTTGGGTTTCGGCACCAACTTCACTGATTTCTTGGTGGGCCCTGAGGCAATGTTTGGGGCTGGGTGTGCAGCTCAGCAGTTGGTGACTCCAGCATCATGTCTTCATGATCCACTTCACACAGAGTTGCTTCCTCAACTTCCACATGTGGCTCCCTCCGGAGGTTCCCTCGGCTACCAGGTGTGAAAGTCACCCCAGAGGGCTTCTCATCACATTCTTCTTTCTTCCTGAACTCCAGTGACCATGGGGTCATCGCACTTTTCCACCTCCCCCAGCAATTCAGGGAGGTCTACTCTGCCATGGGGTCTTGCTGCCATTGCTTCCCCCCAGGCTTTGACTTCCTCCTGGTTGGTCTCATGAATCTACATCTTTTGCATGGTCCCACAGTAGAGGTATCTCTCCTGGTTGACCACTATTGCTGTTCTAGCCTAATGTCAGATTTGCTCCAGCTAGGTCCCTAGGAAAGAAAGACCCTTGATTCTATTTGGTTGAAGTGATAGGTTCTTTTTAATAAAAGAAGTGGTTGCAGCAAAACAGGCTAGAACTAAAGTTCCCGTGCAAAAGGTTACAAATTTTCCCCTTCTCCCTAGCCCTCTCCCTTGACTGATTCAACTTTGACCAATGGTGTGCCAAGTAGGTGTTTTGGTGCCTCTTAGTGCAATTTGTATTTCTTTCTTAGGCTCTGTGGCCTTGAAGACTGGAACAAGCTGGTTCTCACACCTCTGGTTTCCATCAAACCTGTCACACAAACAGTGCTAGGTCATCTCTGATTTCTACATGCCAATTACACACTTCCTTTCTCCCCCCCCCCCAACAATTGATGGCAGGATGCCAGTGAGGTGCCAAGCTGAAGATGGCAGATCTGACAAAGAGTGATATAAAAGAGTAGGGTAAAAGCAATGTTACATTCTAGTGTACTATGAAATACTCTATACAATAGAGCCAAAAAAATCAGCACAAAATAATTTGTTATTAATAGTGAATAGATCTGCAGACTACAAATGATAATCTTGCATGGTATTGGTAGATAAATAGCCAGTATTGAGATATAGCACATAAAATACCTATTGAAGTGATTAAAATGATTAGGTGTAATCATGGGATAATGGGACAGAAGTTGTTCCAGTGAAGATTATTACTATCAAAATTATTTTTCTAATGGTTGATTGAAAACCTTGCTCTCTTTATGTTTAAAATACAAAAAAGTTTTTTTTGTCTCTTGACCTACAGTACAGTACATTTTGATGATTTCCAACATGCTAGAAAAGCTTGAAATAGCCTTCAAATCCCTCTTTTCTCTAAAAGTCCCAAGTGGGTCTTTTTGGACCCCAATGTTACCTTGTGGTTCTACACATGCTCCGCCTTAGTGAAAATTTACCTATTCCACTGGGAAGAAGAATGGAATAAATTATTTCCTTAGCAATATCTTTTGGAAGGAATATTGTCTTCCTTTAATCTTCCTCTGGTAAGAAAAAAATATTGTTACATTCCTTTTGAAAAATAATTAAATTCATTAAAAATATCCTAACATACATAGTTAACAAAACAGATTGAAATTTGGAATGAAAACGGAAACCAAAAACAGAAAAAAAATAAAAACCTAAACAAAGATAAAAAGAAAAAAATAACTACCTTTATATCAACAATCACTGGTTTACTATATAGAGCATAGTAGTACTATAATATAATCAGTATTTAATTTAATTTAATTTAATAATATTTCTATACCGCCCTTCTCCCGAAGGACTCAGGGCGGTGAACAGGGCAAGAATAAAATACAAAATTACAAAAGTTAAAACAAGATTAAATACATGCCCATATTAAAATACATCTTAAAAAACCCAGTAAAAACAATAACAACCCCCCCCAATCCCCTCATCAGGCCAGGCCAGCTTGTTCAAAAAAGTATGTTTTTAGCTCGTGGTGAAAGGAGCGAAGGTCGGGCGCCGTCCGGAGCTCAACCGGTAGCTGATTCCATAGCTCCGGGGCGCCCACAGAGAAGGATCTCCCCCTGGGGGCCACCAGTCGGCATTCTCTGACCGGTGGCACCCTGAGGAGGCCCTCTCTGTGGGAACGCACAGGGCGGAGGGAAGTCGATGCCGGCAGCAGGTGTTCCCCAAGGTACTCCGGACCCCTGCCATGTAGGGCTTTGAACACCATTACTAGTACCTTGAATCTCACCTGGAAGGCAACTGGCAACCAATGAAGCTCACGGAGCAAAGGTGTAACGTGGGAGTATCGGGAGACTCCCAACACAACTCTCGCGGCTGCATTCTGTACCAGTTGGAGCTTCCGGGTGGTCCTCAAGGGCAGCCCCATGTAGAGAGCGTTGCAGTAGTCTAGTCAAGAGGTCACGAGCGCATGAGTGACCATGCATAGTTCATCCCGGCTTAGATAGGGCCTCAACTGGCGCACCAGGCGAACCTGGGCGAAAGCCCCCCTAGTCATAGCTCCTATGTGGTCTTCCAGGGTGAGCCGTGAATCTAGGAGGACTCCCAAGTTGCGAGCCCTATCTACGGGGGGTAATAGTTCACCCCCCATAGCAAGAGGTGGAATGTCCGAATAAACCCGGGATGAAGGTATGCAAAGCCACTCAGTCTTGTCGGGGTTGAGTTGAAGTCTGTTCCTCCCCATCCAGAAGCGAACCGCCTCCAGGCAACGGGACATCACGTTGAGGGCATCACTGGGGTGGTTTGGGGTCGAAAAGAAAAGCTGGGTATCATCAGCATACTGATGATACCCAACTCCAAAACCACGAATGATCTCACCCAGCGGTTTCATATAGATGTTGAACAGGAGAGGCGAGAGGACCGACCCCTGAGGAACTCCACAAAAGAGAGACCTCGCGGTCGACCTCTGCCCCCCTGCCAACACCGACTGCGAACGTCCCTGGAGATAGGAGGAGAACCACTGTAAGACTGTGCCTCCCACTCCCAATCCCCTGAGACGCCGCAGCAAGATACCATGGTCGATGGTATCGAAAGCCACTGAGAGGTCTAATAGGACCAGAACAGAGGAATGCCCCCTGTCCCGAGCCCTCCAGAGATCATTCACCAGCGCGACCAATGCCGTCTCCGTGCTGTGCCCGTGCCTGAAACCCGATTGGTACGGGTCTAGATAATCCGCTTCATCCAGGACCAGAGGGAGCTGATGTGCCACCACACTCTCAACAACCTGGAACCAGCTGCGTGTCCTCTCCCGGGCTGCATAGACCAGCCAGGAAGGGCACGGGTCCAATAAACGTGGTGGTGCTCAGCCTCCCCATGATCCTGTCCACTTCCTCCGGAGTCACAGAATCAAACTCCTCCCAGGTGATATCGACAAGACCGCCCGCGTCCTGCTCGACAGACTCTGCCCAATCAGAGTCCAGACCGGTCCGAATCCGAGCGATTTTGTCCAACAGATGCTGGTTAAACTCCTCGGCACTACCCTGCAAGGGTTCCTCCCTCACCTCTTGATTCAGGAGGGAGCGAGTCACCCTAAACAGGGCGGCCGGGCGATTATCTGCGGACGCGATAAGGGCGGCGAAGTGGTTAGACCTCGCCTCCCTTATCGCAGCGAGATAAGACCTAGTGTAGGTTCTTAGTCGCAATCGGTCGGATTCGGATCGGCTGGATCTCCAACCGCTCTCTAGGCCCCGTCTCCGACGCTTCATCTCCCGGAGCTCCGCGGAGAACCATGGAGCTCGACGTATATTATAATCAGAATTTCTTAAACAACTCTATTGATGGAGCAGCCACCACTTCTGGAGCAAGCTGTTCCACTGATTAATTTCTCCTTAATTCTAGGTTGAATGTACCTTTGATAAGCTTCCGTCCTTATCCTACCCTTGGGTATTTTGCAGAATATATTAACCCCTCTTCTCTGTGACAGCCCCTTAAATATTGGAAGAATGCTATCATGTCACCCCTAGTTTTTTTCTTTGTTAGACTAGACATACCCAGTTCCCACAACCATTCATTGTATGCTTTAACCTCCAGTCTCTTAATCATCTTTGTTACTCTTCCCCGCATTCTTTCTAAAAACATCTTTTTTGTATTGTGACCAAAACTGTATGCAGTATTCCAATTATTCCAGCAGGATTCCATGGGACCTTATCTGTCTATTCCCAAAAGAAGGCAAGCAGACTGGGGAGACTCTTATAATATAGGTAGAATGCAATAAAGTAGTTGATTTAAACTTTTCATGAGTGGATCTGGTTGCTTGTGCCTGCCATTAATCACCCAGTCTGCTTGCTTTCCCTTGGGAACAGACAGATAAGGTACTGATTGGAACTTTGAGTGGAGAGGCTTATATCTTGTAGCTGCACAAGGACTCATGGCTAGTTGTGTACTTGACACCTCTTCCTTGCATGACTAGGGTTTTTCCAACAATTGAGAGAGATTCCAGTTATCAGAGATTCCAGTTCCTTAGTCTATTTTTGGAATATTTGCAAAATATCTACTTTAAAAATATTATTGAGCTTTTGATAGAAATATATTATAGGTTTTACTTCTTTCATGGATTCAATCAATTTAAGAGTTTCTCAGATCTTTGAGATGGCCAAATGTTTGATCCATGTTAAACGTTGTTTAAGTTATGACCACTGTTGTGAAATTGAGAAATTCAATTTTATGTTGGAAAAAACCTTAAAGCTACCACTACTACATAACAATTGGCTTAATGTCAAAATCCAAGCCTCAAATTTTCCAATAGAATGTTTTATTGCCAATTTCAAAGAAGATTTTTTCCAAAGAGTTAAATATTCATAAATCTCATGATCAAACACCAATCTATGCCCTAACAAAACCCACATACTTTTCACCACATGCAATTCTGAAAATAAAACATCTTTTCTACGATAAGTTGTTCCAAGCACTTGCCATTATCACAGAAAAATAGATAATAATTTCCCCAACACTCTTTATAAAGGGAAATGTTCCACTATATTGATGGCTAGCCCAATGGCATTGCAAATCATATTTTAAACCACCTTTCTTGAATGATTGTCTCATTTTAACTACTACATTTGTGTCAGTAACACCTACCAGGGTGCTTCTGGGTTGAAAGGATTAGGGGCAGTGGTGGGATTCAAATATGTGAACAACCTGTTCTCTGTATGGATGCTGCTTCTGGAAGTCCATTCTGGGCCTGAGCAACAAAAAATTAGCTACTGGTTCTGTCGAACTGGTGCGAACCGGCTGAATCTCACCACTGATTAGGGGGCTCCTTTTGTGTCCCTGGTATTTTCCCACTGAAGTGGTACCTATTTATCACATTTGTATGCTTTCAAACTGCTAGGTTGACAGGAACTGGGACAAATTGAGGGGAACTCATTCCATCATGTAACTGAGCTGTCAACCTCTCAATGGTCTTCAGAGTCAGCATTCAAACCATGTGAACCACTGCTAACTAAAGAAAACTTTTGTGAATACTATCCCAATTAAATATTCCAAATGACTTGTCAGTCTGCAGTAAATATTTAGTATTAACATAGAAATACTGGTATAGTAGTATTAACATAGGAATATATTAAATAAGGGATAAAATCCATCTTAATTACATTGTTTATTCTATTATTTTACTTCTATTTACACTATTTATTCCAGGGATGTCAAACTTAATTTCATTGAGGGCCGCATCAGCATTATGGTTGCCCTCAAAGGGCCAGATGGGCATGGCTGGGTAGGCGTAGCTGAGTGGTCACAGCCAGATTGTCGTGACTAGGTGGCCATGGCCAGCTCGATGCCGCTCAGTATGGTTGACTCGGTATGACCAGGTGCAGCCACCCCAGCTCCACTGACTTGGGATGGCTGGGAACAAGTCTCACTGGCTAACTCGACTGAAGAAGCTTCATGGATGAGAAGCGAAAGGTCTTCAAAGAAAAACAAGAAAGTCCAGTTACCTTCTGAAAAAGCACCTTTGGGACAACCATGACCTGGATGACTGAGAATCTCCATAGACATTTAGTTATGCACTTTGGGATGAACACCCTTCAAATGGTGCAGAAGTATGAATGGATTTCCAGAAAACATTGCAGACAATAGGAACCATTTGCGCTTCAGTTTGAGATGCAGACAACACAGACTCATCCCCAAAAGCCTGCACCTGTCTTCAACAGTGAAGGGACACAGGGCAGAAAACATCCTGTAGCCAAGAAGACTCCATGCACATTTGCACTACTCAGGTGATCCTGAGAACACAGCTAAACCTCCAAATGGCCTCAGTGAGTCTCTAAAAGAATGAAATGCCCAGCTTTCTGCAAGGAATATAAGTCCTTCTATTCCCCACCATCCATTCAGAGCTTCTCATCCATTCTTGGATGAGAAGCGAAATGTTTTCAAAGAAAAACAAGTCCAGTTACCTCCTGAAAAAGCAACTTTGGGACATCTCTTTCTGTGTCTGTCTGTCTGTCTATCATCACATTTTGGAACCAACTATCTCCCTGGGTAGTGTACAATAAAATATTAAAATATAAATACAATATATAATAGTTAAGATTTTTAAAAAGGCAAGGATGATTAAATACACTGTTAAAAATTAATTGAAAGGTGAATGGAAGGCTTTCACAGAGATCTAACCAGCCTGATGGCTGTGTGCTCCTCTGGGCTTCCCAAGCAAGGCTGCAGAAGCATATTTTCACTCCTTTCTGGAAAGCCAAAAGAGTGGGGTTTGCTTCACCTCCTGGGGGATAATGTTCCACAGGGCAGGGGTAACAGAGAAGGCTTCCTTCCTGTATCCACTTGTCAGAATTCTTTGAATGATGGGGTATGCAACATATCTGCCCTTTCTGACTGGGTAGTTAATAACTTCGCATCTACCTTGATTAATGAAGTAGGCTATAGCTACCACAATACACACACACACACACACACACACACACACACACACAATTGATGATGGCACTTTATAGGTAATCCTCACGACCACAATTGAGCCCAAAACATATGTTATTAAGTGAGAAATTTGTTGAATGAGTTTTGTCCCATTTTATGACTTTTCTTGCCACATTTGTTAAGTGAATCACTCTAGTTGTTAAATTATTAACATGGTTGTTAAGTGAATCTGGTTTTCCCATTGACGTTGCTTGTCAGAAGGTCACAACATGATCCTGGGACACTGTAACCGTCATAAATATGGGTGAGTTGCCAAGCATCCAAATTTCATTCACATGACTGTGGGGATGCTGTAACAGTCATAAGTGTGAAAAATGGTCATAAGTCACTTTTTTCAGTGCCATTGTAACTTTGAATGGTCACTAAACAAATTCATGTAGGTCAAGAACTATCTGTTATACTATCCCTAAAATATTTATGATATTGGACCCAACAAACCTGCAAATGCCTTAATCCATTCCACCAAAATGCAGTCTGGACCATTTTGCAAAAATTCTATAGAATCTAACATTGTGTAGAAGGACAGGGGTGTTTTTAGAAAGGTTATCCTATCTACAAGTTATGCAGGTTGTTTTGGAAACAGCAACATGTGAAGAAATATGTGGGGCAGACATATATGGTCTTCTGCTGAACTTGAAGGACAAGGAACAAGACTTGAACAGAAGCAACTGATATTCATAGCCTTATTTATTCAGCGCTTAATTTCCTCAAACACTGGCATGTATGGCTTCAAGGAAATTCTTTTTCTCCACTTACCTAGTCCATCTGGGAAATAAGTGAAAAGTGAAGAAGCAAAATCTCAATTTTGTTTTCTTTCTGCAGTTGTTTGAGTCCTAGCTATGTTTTCTAGTGTACCACATTAGAGCATTGTCCATGAGATTCCAGATCTATTACATCCATTTCACTGTATGCCTCTTCTCTCCATAGTCCTTCCAGTCTGATACATTTTTTCTTGGATGTCTTTCAGTTACTTCCATGGAGCTTACTAGCTTCATTATTTGGATGTAGCCTGTCATTCCTCTCCTCCTGATCCCAAAGGTAGCATCTAGCCCTTAGTTTGGATGAAAAAGAAATTATGGATGCTGTGGCCATTTAGCAGAACGGGCAAGCCAACAGATTGTCAGCTGGTTACTTTGATTAAATATTTAATTAATTAAAAAGCAGGTTATATTTCTACCAAAATAGTTATTTTCAATAACGTCATCCTCTCATACTTCTAGGCATGATGAAGAAGGCTGGAAGAAAAAATGTGAACAGCCTGATACATATTTTGAAGAATTTGAAAAGATAAATGAAGTAAGTTTTAATTTTTAGAAAAGGTTTTAAAACTCTTACTGGCTAAAAAAAATTTGATAAATGTCTTCTAAAGTGAATTTTGTTTCTGGTTGTTAAAACATCTATTTCTGTGTGAGCCTTTGCTGATAAATGGCATTTGTAGAGCCACTGGGAGATCTGTGCTCTTAGATCCCTCAGATAAAAGGGATTCATTTGAATCTGTAATCTTCTTCTGGGAATTGTGCAAGAAATCTTTTAAGTGAAATGAACTCTGTTGACTCCACCCAGAAATGGCATTCTGAACTAACCAAGAATTTCTTTGCTCTGCTAGACATATGGCTGGTTTGGTTGCTAGGAGTTGGTCTTTGTAGCCAGTCTGCTCCTGGATTGGAAAAGGAGCAATGTGAAGTTAACCTGAAGTTCCTTGGATGGTTGTGCCTGGAGGAGTGGGGGTGGGGTAGGGTGAGATTCAGTGGATTTCATCTCTCTGGAAAGTTCAGCTGAAGGAGGACGGTTACATCCTGTCCTTCCAGCCTTTGTTTTCAAAGGATACCAGTAGTACAGATGTAAAGCCTCTGCAACACTTGATAAATAGCCCTGTCCACATACACTAGTGGTAGAAATGTGGGAATTAGCCCTGCCCACTGGTGACATCATGGGAAATACCCCACACACAAGTATTACAAATAGAAATGTGAGAATTAGCCCTGCCCATCATGGGAATTTCCCAAAACGCAAAATTGAAAACGCTTTAAATTTTTTTCTTCTATCTACAAAAACATCTGCGATAAAGAAATATTTGCTTCCTGCCCTGAAGCAGATAATGAAAGACAATAAGATCATGTTCGCTTATGAACAAACCAGAGATCTTGAAACTTCTTATTGAAAGAGGCTTCTTCCTGCTGAGGCTCCCACAACACCACAAAACCCAAAGTACGAGCACCTTAAAAAGAAATATTCGCTTCCTGCCCTGACGGGGATAATGAAATCTCAATGCTTTGACAAAGAATCTTAATCAGTGCAAAGAATCAGCAAAGATGTAATCAGGCAAGAGTTTATCTGTACAATTACATAGATTCTATTGAAAGGTTAAGTGAAACCTAACTGCCTCCAAAGTCTGCATTCTATTCAAAACTGAATGAGACAGAAATAAGCAACGAAGACTATGCTCACGCGAAGGAGGTATGGGACGAATTCGGATGCAAAAGACTTCACGATTGCCACGATTTGTACAACAAGAGTGGCATGTTATTGGCCGATGTGTTTGAGAACTTTAGAGACAATAGTATGAAACACTGCAAGCTAGATCCCACGTGGTACTATATGTCAGCAGGACTTGCCTGGGATGTGGCACTGAAGCTTATTTATTTATTTATTTATTTTATGGGACTTATATGCCGCCCTATCTCCCAGAGGACTCAGGGCGGCTAACAGCAATAAAAAACAACAGTACAAAAGTTAAGAAAAAATTAAATAACAGCCCCAAATATTAATTACACAGTTAAAAATTAAAACTTTTAAAAACCCATCACCAATCCAGGTCAGCCTGATGGAAAAAGAAAGTTTTGAGGTCGCGGCGAAAGGGCCAGAGGTCCGGGGCCATCCGAAGCTCAAGGGGGAGTTGATTCCAAAGGGCTGGTGCTCCCACAAAGAAGGCCCTCCCCCCTGGGGGTCGCCAGCCGACATTGTCTGGCTGACGGCACCCTGAGGAGGCCCTCTCTGTGTGAGCGCACTGGGCGATGGGAAGTCGTCCCCGGCAGCAGACGGTCCTGCAGATATCCCGGGCCTAAGCCATGTAGGGCTTTAAAGATAAGTACCAGCACCTTAAATCTCGCCCAGAAGACAACTGGTAGCCAATGCAGCTCACGCAGGAGGGGTGTAATATGGGAGTATCGGGATGTTCCCATCACTACCCGCGCGGCCGCATTCTGCACCAGCTGAAGCCTCCGGGTGGTCTTCAAGGGCAGCCCCATGTAGAGAGCATTACAGTAATCAATACGGGAGGTAACGAGTGCGTGGGTGACTGTACATAGGGCATCTCGGTCCAAAAAGGGGCGCAATTGGTATATAAGACGAATCTGTGCAAATGCCCCCCTAGCCACGACTCCAATATGATCTTCAAAACTGAGTTGTGAATCCAGGAGGACGCCTAAATTGCGCGCCCTATCAACGGGAGGCAACACCTCTCCCCCATAACCAAAGATGGAACCTCTTGGACAAGTCGAGATGCCGGTACGTAAAGCCACTCAGTCTTGGCCGGGTTGAGCTGGAGCCTGTTCTTCCCCATCCAAATCTGTACCGCTTCCAGGCAACGGGACATCACATCGAGGGCATCACTGGGTTGGTTCGGGGTGGAGATAAAGAGCTGGGTATCATCAGCATATTGATGATACCTCACCCCGAAACCACGGATGATCTCACCCAGCAGCTTCATATAGATGTTGAACAGGAGGGGCGAGAGTACCGACCCCTGAGGCACCCCACAACTAAGGGGCCTAGGGGCTGACCTCTGCCCTCCTGTCAACACCCTCTGCGAACGGCCCGAGAGGTAGGAGGAGAATAACTGTAAAACGGTGCCTCCCACTCCCAACCCCGCAAGACGTTGCAGCAAGATACCATGGTCGATGGTATCAAAAGCCGCTGAGAGATCTAAAAGGACCAGGACAGAAGAATAACCCCTGTCTCGGGCCCGCCAGAGATCATCCACCAGTGCGACCAATGCCGTCTCCGTGCAGTACCCGGGCCTGAAACCCGATTGGTATGGATCCAGATACTCAGTTTCCTCCAGGACCAAAGGGAGCTGCCGTGCCACCACGCTCTCAACAACCTTCGCAAGAAAGCGAAGGTTGGAGACCGGTCGAAAGTTGTTTAGAATAGTTGGATCCAAGGCAGGTTTCTTTTTTTTTTAATTGAAAAGTTTTACGGTACATTTTTAAATACAAAACCCCTCCCCTCCCCCTCCCCTCTCCCCAAACCTCCCCAACACTCCCCTCCCCTCCCCCCCTCCCCGACTTCCCAGAGCTAAATACAGCGTATAAAAATACAAACAAACATAATCTAAAATATGCAAACAACAATAAAATATTCAATTCTATCGCACTTTAACTCTTAATAAAATAACTACAAGCTAGTTATACATCATATAAATCCACTACTTATTCAAATGCTAAGTGAAACTTTTTAGTCCCATATTTATTCTGGATATAATCAATCCATCTTCTCCACTCCACAATATATTTCTGTTGCGATTGGTCTTTCAAATACGCTGAAATCTTTGCCATTTCCGCCAAATTGGAAACTTTTAAAGTCCATTCTTCAATAGTCGGCAGTTCTTCCTTCTTCCAATATTGTGCTACTAAAAGTCTCGCTGCCATAATTAAATTCAACATCAGCTTTGTGTCCACAACGGTAGTATCTGTGATAATGCCCAATAAAAACAATTGCGGACAAAACTTTATCCTTTTCTTGAATATTTTTTGCATATTCCACCAAATTTTAATCCAAAATGCTTTAACCCTTTTACAAGTCCACCATATATGAAAATACGTTGCATCCTCACAGCCACACCTCCAACATTTGGGCTGGCAGTTCGGATACATGCTTGCTAATTTTTTAGGATCTAAATGCCACCTATAAAACATTTTATAAAAATTCTCTCTTAAATTTTGGGCCTGTGTAAATTTTACATTTCTCACCCAAATCTTTTCCCAAGTATCCATTGTGATAACTTCTTGAAAATTCTGAGCCCATTTTATCATACAGTCTTTGACAAGTTCCGTCTCTGAATCAATTTCTATCAATGCAAGATATATCCTTTTTATATGAGCTTGACCTTGATCTCTAATTTGCTTTACCAAATTTTCATCAGTCATCAAAAAACCAGTTTTCTGGTCCTCTTTCCACCTAGCCTGTAATTGCCCATACTGAAACCAAGTTTGTACTATCTTTTCTTCTTTTAAAATGTTATATGACTTTAATTGCCATACATTCCTTTCCAAACTTAAAATTTCCTTATATGTAGTCACATCATGTTTGAATCCCACATTTATATTTTCTATTGCGTGTTTAGGTATTGCCCAAATAGGTATCTTATAGTTTAACTTGTGTCTGTACTTTTTCCAAACTCGCAACAGAGCAAACCTTAAAATATGTATCTTAAACACATTATCCACCTTCTTATCATACAATAAATATGCATGCCATCCAAATAACAAATCATATCCCTCAAGATTTAATAATCTCGCTTGTGTTAAATTAAACCAGTCACTTATCGCTGACAAAGCAGCAGCTTCATAATATAATTTAAAATTAGGCATTTTAAGACCACCTCTCACGCGTATCTTGCATTATCTTAAATTTTTCTCGTGGCTTTTTCCCTGCCCAAACAAATTTATTAATTTCTTTTTGCCATTCCTCCAAATTTAAATCCTTTTTAAGTAGAAGCGATAAACTGTGTGCCCAACCTTGAGTTTATCAAATACTTTTGATCCGTGGCTCTAATATGTGTTTCTTGTAGACAAATAACATCATTCTTTTTTTTTTATTGAAAAGTTTTAACATACATTTTATCTTTAACAGTCCCCCCTCCCCCTCCCCTCTCCCTCCCTCCCTACCCGTCTCCCCCTCCCCCCCCGACTTCCCAGAGCTAAGTACAAGGTATAAAAACAAAAAAAACCAATCATAAACATCCATATGCTAACAACCATAAACTCTAAAATCTATCACTCTCTGGCTCATATAGGATAATACAAACACTATTAATATTAAATATATATAGAAAAAAAGGGAAAAAAGAAAAAGAAAAGGAAGACTTATTCAAATGCTACATGAAACTTTTTAGTCCTATATTTGTTCTGGATATACTCAATCCATTTTCTCCATTCCATAATATAACGTTCTTGCGAGTGATCTTTCAAATAAGCCGAAATCTTTGCCATCTCTGCCAGGTCAGAAACCTTTAAAGTCCATTCTTCTATGGTCGGCAGTTCCTCCTTCTTCCAATACTGACCTATTAAGAGTCTTGCTGCCGTAATTAAATTCAACATCAACTTAGTGTCCACAACCATAGCATCTGTAATTATTCCCAACAAAAAAAGTTGCGGACAAAACTTTATCCTTTGCTTAAAAATCTTCTGCATATTCCACCAGATTTTTATCCAAAAGGCCTTAACCTTTTTGCAAGTCCACCATATGTGAAAATATGTTGCATCTTCATCGCCACACCTCCAGCATTTTGGCTGATAATTCGGGTACATACTTGCAAGCTTTTTAGGATCTAGATGCCATCTATAAAACATTTTATAAAAGTTCTCTCTTAAATTTTGAGCTTGTGTAAATTTTACGTTCCTCACCCAAATCTTTTCCCACGTGTCCATTGTAATAACTTCTTGGATGTTTTGGGCCCATTTTATCATACAGTCCTTAACAAGTTCTGTTTCTGAGTCAATCTCTATCAATGCAAGATATATCCGTTTAATATGTGCTGGACCCTGATTTCTAATTTGCTTTATCAGATTTTCATCAGTCATTGTAAAACCAGTTTTCTGGTCTTCTTTCCACCTGGCCCGTAGCTGAATATATTGAAACCAAGTTTGAACAATCTTCTCATCTCGCAAGAGGCTGTATGGTTTCAGACACCAGACATTTCTTTCCAAGCTTAAAATCTCCTTATACGTAGTCACATCATGTTTAAAACCAACATTTATATTTTCTATTGCGTGTTTTGGAATTGCCCACAAAGGTATCTTACAGTCTAACTTACCGGTATGTCTATACTTCTTCCAAACTCTCAGCAATGCCTGTCTTAAAATATGCACTCTAAACACATTATCTACCTTCTTATCATACAACAAATATGCATGCCAGCCAAACAACAAATCGTGGCCCTCAAGATTTAATAATCTCTCTTGTGTCAAATTAATCCAATCACTTATACCTGCTAACGCAGCAGCTTCATAATATAATTTAAGATTAGGCATTTTAAGACCACCTCTTTCACGAGTATCCTGCATAATCTTAAGTTTAACTCGTGGCCTTTTCCCTGCCCAGACAAATTTATTGATACCTCGCTGCCATTCCTCCAGATTAGAATCTTTCTTAAGAACCGGTATCATTTGAAATAAAAATAAAAATTTAGGCAGGACATTCATTTTCACTGCTGCAATTCGCCCCAACAAAGACAATTGCAATTTTTCCCAACTCTCCATTTCTTTTTGAATTTTTCCCCATAATTTTTCATAGTTATTTTTATATAATTTTGTATTAGAGGGCGACAGAAGCACCCCCAAATATTTGACCCTTTTAACAATCTCAAATCCAGTTAACCCTTCTAAAAGGGCCTTTTGCGATGCTGTCATGTTTTTGGCCAAAATTTTAGTTTTTTGTACATTAACTTTAAATCCAGAAACCTTCCCATATTGCATTATTATCTCCATCAGGTCCACAACAGAGTTCTCCGGCTGGGTCACTGTAACAACCAGATCGTCTGCGAACGCTCTCAATCTATAATCCTGATCTCTAATTTGTATACCCTTAATTCTTTCCGAATTCCGTATTTTTACCAATAATATCTCCAATGTTAACACAAATAGCAAAGGCAATAACGGGCATCCTTGCCTTGTACTTTCTCAATATTACATGCTTCTGTCAAGCTATTATTAACTATTATTCGGGCTGTTTGTTTTTGATATAATGCCCTAATTGGTTGCAGAAATTTATCCCCAAAATTCATTTTATCTAAAACTTTCATCAAAAATTGCCAATTCAATTGATCAAAGGCTTTTTCAGCATCTAAAAAAATTAGCGCCGCAGGGATCTGGTTGTTCCTTTCCAAAAATTCCAACACATCAATTATATGCCTCACGTTATTTTTCATTTGCCTACCACTAATAAACCCAGTTTGATCCCCATGAATCACCTGTTGCAGAACCCTCATCAATCTATTAGCCAACACCTTAGCAAATATCTTGTAATCTGTATTTAAAAGTGATATCGGTCTGTAGTTTTTTACTTGAGTAACATCTTGGTCTTCCTTTGGAATCAAAGAAATAAAAGCAGTTCTCCAAGACGGAGGCACCTTTCCCCCTCTCTGAATTATCTGGAACAATTCCTTTTAACGGTTTTATCAACTCTAATTGTAAATTTTTGTAGTAAGCCGCAGTCAGACCATCCGTACCTGGCGCTTTATCCACCTTCAACTCCTTAATTGCTGTAAGAATTTCTTCTTCTGTAATCAATTGATTAATCTCCTCTTTTTGTACTTGCATAAGAACCGGGATGCTAGCATTCTCCAAATATACATCAATGTCTTTTTCATTAATCTTCTTAGCATATAATTTAGAATAAAAATCCACAAAGGCTTCCTTAATAAGATCCTGTTGAAACACAACCTTTCCCTTATGTTCAATTTTGTCTATATTAGAAGCCCTTTGCTTTTTCCTTAGTCTGTAAGCTAGCCATCTACCTGGCTTGTT
This sequence comes from Vipera ursinii, assembly GCF_947247035.1. Taxonomy (NCBI): domain Eukaryota; kingdom Metazoa; phylum Chordata; class Lepidosauria; order Squamata; family Viperidae; genus Vipera; species Vipera ursinii. The sequence continues at coordinate 20,816,282 of NC_139521.1, read as the reverse complement.
AGCATTGCAAAAAGTATTATGCCTGGCAAACCGCAAATTGGTTGCCACCTGGTCAGCCATTAGTTTATCAAATTGTCCTCTTAATAGCTTAATAACCTCCTTAGTCTTCACATCCAATGGATTCAAAATCAAGGCCTTCTCTTTTTCCTTAATTTCATTCTCCAATTCTTTCCTTCTAGCTTCCAAAGTACGTCTGTGTTTATTATTCATATATATCAACACCCCTCTCATATAGGCCTTGCTAGCATCCCAAACCATGTCCATAGAAGTATCCTTATTCATATTAATTTCAAAAAAAATCCTTCATCCGCTGTTTACATTCTTCCACATTTTTCTGATTTCTAAACATTTACGCGCCACGAGCGCCTATCTCTATTGTCCTTATTGATCTCTAACCATACTGGACTATGGTCAGAAATAGCTCTTGCACAGATCTTTACCTTCTTAATCCTAGAAAAAAAATCGTTAGTCAACAAAATGAAGTCAATCCTGGAAAAAGATTGATGTCTATCAGAAAAAAAAGTATAATCCTTTTCATGCGGGTGTGTGTCACGCCAAATGTCTCGCAGTTCCAAATCATCCTTCATTTCAAAAAAAGATTTAGGCAATCTGGCATGACACGGAACACGCTTAAAAAAACCAGCCTTATCCATCTGTACATCCAAAACACCATTCCAGTCCCCCATAAAAATAAACGATTTGTAATCCAACTGAGTAAGCTTTGTATGAAGTAAACTAAAAAAGTCAGCTTGTTGTTGATTAGGAGCATACAGTCCAACTAAAACCATTTTTTCTGCCTTCTAGCAACAAATCTATCATAACGTATCTTCCATGCTTATCTGCTTCAATTAAGTCCGCTGTTAAAGCACTTTTAACATAAACAACCACTCCGGTTTTCTTATTCATTGCAGAGGTGACAAATTGCGTGCCCAACCTTGAGTTCGATAAATACTTTTGGTCCATAACCCTAATATGCGTTTCTTGCAAGCATATAACATCAATCTTGAATTGTTTTAAATATTGAAAAACTTTCTCTTCTGAGGCGAGTTTAGTCCATTAACGTTCCAGGTTAGAAATTTAGTCGCCATGCTTGTCATCCCGAAGCTGTTGGAGCACATCTTTAATAGCCCCTCTGTCTCCTTTGGGCCGCGCTCCTCCCACTGCTTCGCTGTAAGTACGCTTTGAAAGTTCCATAAACTTCTGCTGGTCTTGTTCTTTTATTTGTTTTGCTCGTTTTAAAGCAGCACGCGTCACCCTCTGCTCTCCAGCATCAGCCAACGAAGTTATAATTTGATCCCCTCCAGCACCATTCTCCTCTGTCTGTCCATCTTCGGCCTCTTGAGGTTTTCCTTCTCCAGATCCCTTTGCAGCTTCCAGAAGTGATAGTGGGGTTGCTTTTAAAACATTATTGTAGAAATCACGCGCCTGTGTCACAGTAACCAGACGGTATCTTTTACCTTCATGCATCACCACCAATCCAACTGGAATCTCCCATCTGAACCTTATATCACGTTGCTTAAGTTCCTGCACAAGAAATGCAAAGTCCTTCCTTCTCCTTAAAATCTTTGGAGGAATTTCCTTTAAAACCAAAACTTCTTGGTCAGCAACCACTACTTTAGTATCATAGGCGGCTTGAATAACTTCATCTCTAGTTTCTCTCTTTGCAAAATAAACCACCACATCTCTAGGTAACTTTCTCTGTCTAGCAATCCATGAGTTTACACGAAAGACTTTATCCATACATCCCTTTATTTCAGATGCTGGCTGACCCAATACTGCTTCCAGAGCCTCAGAAATCAGCTGCTTTAGGTCTTCTTTGGTATTTTCTTTTAAGCCTCTGATTCTAACAGCATACTGCATCTGATGATACTGAACAAGACTCAATTCTCTGTCCATTTTGTCTCTTAAATCTTCATTCTCCAGTACCTTTACTTCTAATATGGCATTCTTTTGAGTCAGGTCTTCCACTTTTTCATCCAAACCTTGCACACATTCAGCCACACTTTCCACTGTAGACAAAATGGCTACCCTCATCGCACTGAACTTCTCTTCTATCCTCTCTTCTATCCTCTCCTCCAGTTTCTCCAATTTCTCCTCCACCTTTGCCAACTTATCACCCAGTGTTTCTAAAATTACCTGGGCTTGTTTTTGAAGTGCATCTTGTAAATCCTTCGATGTCAATGCAGCAGGAGGAAGCAAAGCTTGCAACGATGTCTGTTGCACCGGGGAAGTTCCAGCACTCCGAAGAGATTTGAGGGAGGTTTAGCCGCCATCTTTTTACTTTTACTTGTTGCGCACTTTCACTTTAAGTTTAAAAAATCCATTAAGCTAGAGAGTAAAAATAAAAGTCCTCTTCACCTTATCCTCCTGTACCGCTCTGCCTGCTCCTTTTTATTCCAGGGTCTTTCCTTCTGGCAGGGCTGGTCGCAAACGCCTGGCTCTGCTCCAAAAATTCCGGAGCAGAGACGCTGAACAGCTGGGAGCAACCCAGGCTACGGGGGAGTTCAATCCTTCAGCCGCCCAAGCTTTAAGCTCAGGTGGCCCCGGAGAACTCAACCCCTACCTGGGGCCTCACCCCCTCCTCTTCTCCCGGGGAGGGGGCTTCAAATCCACCCAAACAGCTGATCGGCGCTGTTTCGGGTGAAAACAACACAGCTGAGCAGCGGGCAGCCCGAAACGGCTGTCTCCGGCGCCGCGCCACCACCGGAAGAAAATAACATCATTCTTAAATTGTTTTAAATATTGAAATACTTTCTCTTCTGTGGTGAATTTAAACCATTAACATTCCAGGTTAGAAACTTTGTTGCCATCTTTCGCGACCTGAAGCTTTTGGCGCGCTTCTTCCAAAATCACCTGCACTCTCTTAGGTCGCGCTCCTCCCACTGCTTCACTGTAAGTAGGTTTTGTAGGTGCCATCATAACTCTCTGCTGTTCTTGTTCTTGCTCTTGTCTCATTCGTCTAGCAGCAGCACGTGTCATTCTCTGGTCTCTAACCTCCTCCGATGATACTGAAATTTGATCCACTCCTATAACTTTCTGTAATTCTCCATCTTTCATCTGCGTAACTCCTTCGGCACCTTGTAGATTCTCGCTTTATGGTTGACACACTCCCTCACCATTCTTCTTTTTAGATTCCAAAAGTGGTATGGGGACTGCTTTTAAAACATTAGTATAAAAATCACGTGTCTCGTGCCTGCATACATCACCACCATGCCCACTGGTATCTCCCATCTGAACTGAATATCCCGTCTTCTTAATTCCTGTGCCAGAAAAGCAAATTCCTTCCTTCTCCTTAAGGAAGGAGGAATCTCTTTTAAAATTAAAACTTCTTGTTCAGCAATTGCAAATTTATTATTATAGAAAGCTTGAATAACCTCATTTCTAATTGCTCTCTTTGTAAAGTAAACCACCACATCTCTGGGTAATTTCCTTTGTCTTGCAATCCACGAATTAACACAAAATATTTTGTCTATATCCACCATAATTTCTTCTGCTAGTCGCTCCAAAACACCTTCCAAAGCCTCTGAGACTATTTTTTTCAAATTTTCCTTAGAATCCTCTTTTAAACCTCTAATTCTCACAGCGAACTCCATCTCTCTGTACTGTACCAAGGTCAAATCGTCGTCAATCTTATCCACTACATTTTCAAGTCTCTGTCATTTTTGCATCTAATCTGATATTATTTTGGCTGAGATCTTCCACTCTCTCGTCCAGGCGCTCTATACATACAGCCATGCCTTGAAATGCAAGTAAAATGTCTGCCCTCATTTCTGTAAGCTTCTCCTCCATAAGTTCAGCTAATTGTTGAGATTGCTTTTTCAAAGCCTCTTGCAAAACATCCTGCAGATCTTTCACTGTAAAAGTTGGTACAGGTGCAGGGGGAGGGGGCATTAAAGCTTGTAGTGAAGATTGCTGCACCGGGGAAGCCCCCGCACTTCTAGAAGCTTTAGAAGATTTGGCAGCCATTTTCACCCACTATTGCCTGTTGCGCACTTTCACTTTTATCAAACTCTGCAAAGTCCACCGAGTTAAAGATCATACACTTTCTTTCACCTGATTCTCCTGTACTGCTCTGCCTGCATCCAAGTTATCTGAAGTTAACTCTTGCTGGCAGGGATGGTTGCTACACCCTGCTCTGCTCCAAAGCCCTGGAGCAGAGGCGTCCCAAGGTCCGGAGCAAACTCAGGCTTCGGGGGGGCTCGATCCTTCAGCCACCAGAGTTTCAACTCTGGCGGCCCGGGAGAGCTCTACTCCTGCCTGGGCGCTCACCCCCTCCTCTTCTCCCGAGGAGCGGGCTTCTGAGCAATCAAAACAGCTGATCGGCGCTGTTTTCGACGGCTCCACAGAGACGACGGGGCTGACAGCCAGAATGGCTGCCGGCGGCGGAGCCTTGCCACCCGGAAGTCAATCCAAGGCAGGTTTCTTGAGGAGGGGCCTCACCACCACCTCCTTCAAGGCGGCAGGGAAGCACCCCTCACTCAAGGAAGCATTTATAACTGCCAGGAGCCAGCCTCGTGGAACCTCCTGGGCTGCATAAACCAGCCAGGAGGGACACGGGTCCAACAAACATGTGGCGGCACTTAATTTCCCCATGATCCTGTCCACTTCATCCGGAGTCACAGGATCAAACTCTTCCCAGATATTATCGGCCAAACCCATCGTTTCCCCTTCGTCAGACACTGCCCAGTCGGAGTCCAAGCCAGCCCGAATCTGAGCGATTTTAACTACCAGATACTCACTAAACTCCTCGGCCCGTCCCTGCAAGGGGTCCTCTCCCGTCCCTTGATTTAAAAGGGAACGGGTCACCCTAAACAGGGTGGCTGGGCGGTTATCTCCGGATGCAATGAGGGTCGCGAAGTAAGCACGCTTCACCACCTCCATTGCTGCAAGATAAGATCTAGAAAAGGATCTTAACTGTGTTCGGTCAGACTCAGACCGACTGGACCTCCAAATGCTTTCTAGTCCCCTTCTCCGGCGCTTCATCTCCCGCAGGTCCGCGGAGAACCAAGGAGCGAGCCGGGATCTGCGCCGGGTCAGAGGCCGCAAAGGCACAACATGGTCGAGAGCCTCGGAAGCCGCCCGTTGCCAGGCATCAACTAAGGTCTCGACCGGGCTGTGGGAAAGGGAGGAAGGAATCAGTCCAAGCGCCGTCTGGAAGCTATCTGGGTCCATCATGCGCCTGGGGCAGAACCACCTGGTCGGTTCCGCATCCCAGCAGCGTGGAGTGGCATGATGGAGGCCCAGCCGTAGGAGATAATGGTCTGTCCATGAAAGGGGTTGAGATGTTGGAGTAACCGCACCCAGACCATTAAGCCACTGCCCAGAAATGAAAATAAGGTTGGGCGTGTTTCCCCCCTTGTGAGTCGGACCCTGAATAATCTGGGTCAGGTCCATGGCTATCATGGAAGCCATGAACTCTTGGGCCACCCCCAACGCACCACCCAGGGAAGGCAGATTAAAATCTCCCAGAACCATAAGCCTGGGAAACTCAACTGCCAACCCTGAGAGAGCATCGAGTAGCCCGGGCAGGGCTGTTGCCACGCAGCTGGGAGAAAGGTACGTGAGCAACAGACCCAACTGACCCCCAGGACCCCACCTCAGGAGAAGGGACTCACATCCGCCAATCTGCGGGGCAGTGGTCTCCCGCGGACAAAGGGCCTCCTTAATAACAACTGCCACCCCCCCGCCCCTACCCTGAGTCCGGGGCTGGTGAAGCACATGGAAACCTGGTGGGCATAACTCAATCAAAGGGACCCCTCCCTCCGGGCCCAACCAGGTTTCAGTAATGCATGCCAGGTCTGCGCCTTCCTCTTCAATCAAATCCCGAATGAGGGGAGCCTTATTCACCACAGACCTGGCATTCAAATAAACCAGCCTGAGCTCAGGTACCTGTCCTCCCCCACCCCCGGAAAAGCAGGTTGAGGCCAGAGGGTCGGAGCGCATCACCGCTTGAAGATAGCAGGGGCGCGATCCCAAGTTTGGATATGGCCCTCTGTTCATCTGTCTGCCGCCATTCCCAATCACCGTGGGGATCAATGTCCCCATCCCATCCCCTCGGGCCCCAAGACCCTCCCCCCCACCGCGACGACCATTTACCAACCTGGATTGGGAAAGATCCAGCAAAGTCCCCCCAACTTTCTGCTGGAACTTACATCCCTCCCCCTCCCTAACCCGTTAAAAAGTTTACAAAAAAAATCCCCAAGCCTCCTCCTTGTACCTTGCCACCTCTCGGGATCCCAGGATCTGTCATTAAGGAATCGGCGGCACAAACCAGAGGGCCACACCTGGGAGAGGGGGGAATCTCTCAGGGCAAGTAACGTGCCTGCGGAATAGATCATCAATAAGATAAAAGAAATACAATGAGCTAAACGCAGGAGGAAATGGATTGACTAAAATCAATACAACAGCCATTGATGATAAAATTACAGAGCTGGATACTGACTCCCAAGCAAAGTCACCCTCTCACAGTGACAAGAAGATCTTCCGGCATCAGGGAATGTCACCATCCAATTCCAACAGGTCGCAGAGAGGGAGAAGAAAGGTGCAATGACTGGGAGGTAGTAATAATTTAATTTAATTTAATTTAATTTAATTTTAATTTAATAATATTTATATACCGCCCTTCTCCCTGAGGACTCAGGGCGGTTCACAGGGCAGAATAAAATACTAAATACAAACGTTAAAACAAGATTAAATAATTGCCCATATTAAAACAGTTGGAATAAAATTCTAAAACACCAAGTTAAAATTAAAGCACAAAATTAAAAACCCCCACCAATCCCCATCAGGCTAGGCCGGCTTGAACAAACAGAAACGTCTTGAGATCGCGACGAAAGGAGCGAAGATCGGGCGCCATCCGGAGCTCTACCGGTAGCTGGTTCCACAGCTCCGGAGCGCCCACAGAGAAGGATCTCCCCCTGGGGGCCACCAATCGACATTCTCTGACCGGTGGCACCCTGAGGAGGCCCTCTCTGTGGGAACGCACAGGGCGCAGGGAGCTTGATGCCGGCAGCAGATGTTCCCTAAGGTACTCCGGCCCCATGCCATGAAGGGCTTTAAACACTGTTACCAGTACCTTGAATCTCACCCGGAAGACAACTGGCAACCAATGCAGCTCACGGAGCAGCGGTGTAACGTGGGAGTATCGGGAGACTCCCAACACAACTCTCGCGGCTGCATTCTGTACCAGTTGGAGCTTCCGGGTGGTCCTCAAGGGCAGCCCCATGTAGAGAGCGTTGCAGTAGTCCAGACGAGAGGACACGAGCGCATGAGTGACCGTGCACAAATCATCCCGGCTAAGATAGGGCCGCAACTGGCGCACCAGGCGAACCTGGGCGAAGGCCCCCCTAGTCACAGCTCCTATATGGTCTTCCAAGGTGAGCCGTGAATCTAGGAGGACTCCCAAGTTGCGAGCCCTATCTACGGGGGGTAATAGTTCACCCCCCATAGCCAGAGGTGGAACATCCGAATAAACCCGGGATGAAGGTATGCAAAGCCACTCAGTCTTGTCGGGGTTGAGTTGGAGTCTGTTCCTCCCCATCCAGACCCGAACCGCCTCCAGGCACCGGGACATCACGTTGAGGGCATCACTGGGGTGGTTTGGGGTCGAAAGGAAAAGTTGGGTATCATCAGCATACTGATGATACCCAACTCCAAAACCACGAATGATCTCACCCAGCGGTTTCATGTAGATGTTGAACAGGAGAGGCGAGAGGACCGACCCCTGAGGAACTCCACAAATGAGAGACCTCGCGGTCGACCTCTGTCCTCCTGCCAACACCGACTGCGAACGTCCCTGGAGATAGGAGGAGAACCACTGTAAAACTGTGCCTCCCACTCCCAATCCCCTGAGACGCCGCAGCAAGATACCATGGTCGATGGTATCGAAAGCCGCCGAGAGGTCTAATAGGACTAGGACAGAGGAATATCCCCTGTCCCGAGCCCTCCAGAGATCATTCACCAGCGCGACCAATGCCGTCTCCGTGCTGTGCCCGGGCCTGAAACCCGATTGGTACGGGTCTAGATAATCCGCTTCATCCAGGACCAGAGGGAGCTGATGCGCCACCACACTCTCAACAACCTTCGCAAGAAAGCGAAGGTTGGAGACAGGACGAAAGTTGTTTAATACAGCTGGTTCCAAGGCAGGCTTCTTGAGGAGAGGCCTCACCACCGCCTCTTTCAAGACGGCGGGGAAGCTACCCTCACTCAGAGAAGTAATAGTCCATTTGTTGGTGGAGGCATCCATAGTTCTAATAACGGATAGATATAATCCAAATCTCTGGCTGCAGGTTCCAGGTCCGGCCAACCACAGCCGGGCCCTCCTGCCGCCGAACATCGTTAGGTCCCACCGCCAGCACCTCCAAAGCCACCCCGGATGGAAAATGGTAGCAATAGAGTTCAAACCAGTCATGCATCCCCATCTCCAGTTGAATTCACGACCGAAAGGCTGTAGTAAGCCACAAAATTTAAGTATCGTCCAGGGAAATGGGTGGTCTCACCATGGTCTTCTTCTTTGGGCGGTATCGCCGGCAGCCTCCATCCTCCAAAAAATGGTCCCGAAAGGGCCTTCACAGGGGAGGAAAAGCCCGTGGCCCCTCGGTTGGCATGTCTCCACCCCCGCGGAACTTCCACCGGAGGGGAAAGTCCACCAACCGACCATCAGATTGAGCACTTGGCCATCCCAGGCCAAGCGCCCCTCCACCCAAATCACAAATGGCCACGCGGAGATCGTCCGGGCCACCACAGGTCCTGGGATCACGCCTCGAGCGGGGCCCACAAGATGTTACTGCAGTCATTGTGGGCCGAAAAGCCTCGCCAAAGCATCCTAACTGCTGTGGGTCCCGGCGCCTCGCCGCCCAGTCAAAATGCCGAATGGCCTCAAAAGGCGTTGCCGTGGTCGCCGCAGGTCCCAGGCGCCCCACCGCTTGGATCGGACCGGCCACTTTAGGCCCAGGCTCCTCGCCGCCCAACACATCTCCGGCGGCCTCAAAAACGTTGCAGCCGCCGCGGGTCAGGCCCGGCGCACCCGGACCGCCACACCGACATCTCCCGCAGCCTCGGCAAGTTGTTACGGCACCGGGAACTCCCGGTGCCCAGCCGAGGCTGTGCAGCAAGCAACATCCTCCTCAGGGCTCAGCCAGCCAGGACTCACCCTCCCGCATTCTCTAGCTCAGCCGCGGGCCACGGCCATCTTCTCCGGAGGGGAAAAAAACAGTTTACAGGTTAAGCTGGAGTTGTTGAGCGATTATGATATGGTGCTCATGATAAAGCAGGAAATGTGTGGTGGAGTCAGCACAATCTCAAATCAATTCACTCGTGCAAAGAACAAGTACATGGGCGAAGTGTTTGACAGTAGTAAACCTTATCTGGATACAAACAATCAAGAAATCAAGAAATCCATTACAACTATAAAGAGACATTCAGTCATAAGGAACAGTACAGAAAGATGAATGTTATTAGGTTATATCTCCACAATGTGTACACCAAAGAGGTCAAAAAGATAGCTTTGAGCGTCGGCTTCTGGTTTTACATAGTAGTACAGCAGCCGAGGGATCGCAGGGCTTTGCATCCTATGGCCGATTTCTGCCTGCTAGGGGATCCTAAATGGGCCTGAAGTCGCCCCAGAGAGATGACAAAGAAGGAGGGAAGTCCCGCCAATCGCAGAGAGACAGTGGTTGATCCAATCGGTCTGGGAAAAGCCCTCCAGAAACCAGCAGGAGACAAGCTAGCTTAACTCCAGAGTCTAGTCCAAGCTACAAGCAGCTGAAGCCCAAAACACTATTTTAAGCTGGCTGTAAATGTGTTGGAACTGGATAAGAACAGTGATTTTCTCTCTTCAATTTGTAATTGACTTCCTGGAAAAAAAAGCAAAAAGCCTCCAAAAGTGAGAAGGAGGGGGATCTTTGCCCCACCTTCCTACAGATGTAAGCAGCAAATTAAACTTTTTAGGGGGGACAGAAATATATTGAAATGAATTGAATATAAGATCTAAATCTGGATAAGTTTGAAATTGGTGGAATTTGTTAAGATTTCCCTTTTAAATCATAAAAAAGAAAAAAAAACAATTGTTTATTCTGAAAACTGAAAAACAAACTGGTGCTGACATCTAGTGGTGGATGAAAATATACAACAGTAGTTGCTCCAATATAGGAACTGGCAAAGCCCAGGAAAGGATAACTCATGGTCAAGAAATTTTGGATATACGATTGAATTAGATAGATGGCAGCAATTATAGGAAAGAAACTATAAACTGACAATGGCGACAGCGTATAAAGAAAATATGTATAAGATGTTCTACAGATGGCATATGTCTCCAGAAATACTAGCTAAAATGTTTAAGGACAGATCTATGAAATGTTGGAAATGCCATCAAATACCAGGCTCTTTCTATCATATGTGGTTGACTTGTGCAGAAGCTAAAACCTATTGGAACATAATCAGATCATGGATAGAAAAGATGGTACAAACAACATATAGAACTAAGACCAGAAATATTCCTGTTGGGTATTTTACCAGAGTAATATAGTAAAGAAAACACATATTTGATTATTCATATAACCACTGCAGCTAGGATTGTGTTTGTACAAAACTGGAAGGCACTGAAAGCTCCTCTAGAAGAAGAGGTGAAGGAAAATAATGGAATGTGCAGAAATGAATAGATTAACAGTGATAATTAAAGATAAGACAGAGTCAGAGTGTTATGAAATTTGGGGAAAATTTTGCGAGTGGGTGAAAAAGAGAATATGCTTAAAAGACGGCTAACACTAATGTAGATGGAAGAAAAATGAGGAGATAAGGAGGGAGACCCAGGCGACATAGTATTGCATAACTGGAGGTAGTATAAAAATTTATAGAAGTATATACCGAGAAGGTCAGCTTTATAGAAATATTGATGTAATAGAAAATTAATGTTATCATACCTAATATAGATATTGAAAATCTAAGGAGAGGAGCTGCTCGGACATTACTCCTGAATTGTATCAGAAGAGGAATGGGAGGGAAGAAAGGAGAGAAGAGAGGGAAGAGAGTAGAGGAGGAGGAAGGAAGTAGGAAGTTTAGAGGAAAAGAGGAGAAGTGGGGAGAAACGGGAGGGGAGTGGTGAGGGAAAGAGTAGAGGAGAGGAAGAAGAGGGAAGTAGGAAAGAAAGGAGGAAGGGAGAAAGAAAGTAGAGAAGAGGAAAGAGAGAGAAGGAGGGTGGATACAGTGAAAGGGGAAATGGACGAGCAGCACCCAAACGTATGTGTACGTATCCATGTATTGCGGTATATTTGTTGACTTGTTTGTGGAAGAAATGGAAAAGTAAAAATGAATATAAACTGGGGAAAAAAGATAGCTTTGAGCATTGGCTTCTGGTTTTACGTAGTAGCACAGCAGCCAAGGGATCGCAGGGCTTCGCATCCTATGACCGATTTCTGCCTGCTAGGGGACCCTAAATGGGCCTGAAGTCACCCCAGAGAGATGACAAAGAAGGGAAGTCCCGCCAATCGTGGAGAGACAGTGGTTGATCCAATCGGTCCGGGAAAAGCCCTCCAGAAACCAGCAGGAGACAGGCTAGCTTAACTCCAGAGTCTAGTCCAAGCTACAAGCAGCCGAAGCCCAAAACACTGTTTTAAGCTGACTGTAAACAATGTGTTGGAACTGGATAAGAACAGTGATTTTCTCTCTTCTATTTGTAATTGACTTCCTGGGAAAAAAAACCAAGAAGCAAAAAGCCTCCAAAAGTGAGAAGGAGGGGGATCTTTGCCCCACCTTCATACAGACGGAAGTGGCAATTATTATTATTATTATTATTATTATTATTATTATTATTAATAATAATAATAATAATAATAATAATAATAATAATAATAATAATACCTTTATTGTCAAAGTACAACATGTGTACATTGAGATTAGCTGAGCCTCCCCCCGTGCTCTCTCCCCCCAACACACAGTGACAACAAACCCTCCATTCCACCACACTATGTGAACCAACTGCACCACACACCGGCCTCCCAAGTCAATTCTGCATAAGATTATGTCCCATTTAAAAGCCTAACAGCCCATGGATAAAAGCTATTTTTCAGCCTGTTGGTACGGCAAATCAAACTTTTTAAGGGGGACAGAAAAATATTGAAATGAAATGAATATAAGATCTAAATCTGGATAAGTTTGAAATTGGTGAAATTTGTTAAGATTTCCCTTTTAAATCATGAAAACAAAAATAGAGAGCGAGCAGATAAAACAGACAACTTGATATAAACCAGAGGAAAGATTTAAAGATGGAACTTAACAATAGAAGTAAGTATGACTTAACTCAGGTGGAAAAAAACTTGCAGGAAATATGGGACATGGAAAAGATAATTTACACTCTAAGACAGTGGTGGCGAACCTTTTTGGGACCAAGTGCCCAAACTGCAACCTGAAACCCACTTATGTATCGCCGAGTGCCGGGGATGTGACCACTAAGTGGGTGTGGCCACCAAGTAGGCGTGGCCACCAAGTGGGTGTGGCCACTAAGTGGGCGTGGCTACAGTAGTCATGGCAGCATGGGTGGGTGTGGCCTGGGTAGGCGTGGCCACCTCGATGTCGCTCCTGGAGAGGGATGCCTGTCAGGGCTGGGCAAGCAGGATTGGGAGAGATCCAGGTGTTCTCTGGCGGGTGGGGCAGTGAGTAGGAGGCTTGTCCTGCAGGGTGAGGTGAGGCAAGGGAGGGGGCAGGGCAGGGGTGCCATTGCCGTGGGGCAAGGTGAGTTAGGGGCTGGGGTTGCAGATAAAGGGGGGCTCCGGTAAGGAGGTGGTAGAAGAGGGCTTAAGCAAGCTTAGTAACCAGAGTGGGTATCCCCCCACCAATGTTCTTCATGGGTAACCTCAAAGCACGACAGAAGAGACCAAAACCTGATGCAACCACCCAGCAGATGGGAGAGGAATACAAACCAAACACCACCACCCCCGGAAAAGCCTGAGAGGGGGAAGAGCGCTGGCAGGCGGGCACCTTGCTAAGCTGGTAGCTTTGAGGAGGGCAACTAGACCCCCTCCCAAATGCTGCCCTCTCACAAAAGCAAGATGAAAACTCCAAAAAGCAACAAGGAAAACAAATTAAAACAGAAAAGTGTTGCGTAATGGTTTTCTTCCCCACTTTCTTCTAGCTGCAGGTTAAATATGTAAAGACCACAAAAGAAAAAACTTGGCTTTCTCTCTTTTTAATTCAGAAGGAACGGGACGATGGGGGGGGGGAGATTTCAAAGGAAGGGAAAGAGAGGCTGGGGGAGCACAGCAGCAGATGGCACAAGGCTTCTGGCTATGCAGGGAGGCATTGGGGTGCATTCTTTTTAAAACAGCACGAGGCAAAACGTAAAAATTCCCCACTCCACCTCCCAAAAACACAATAACAGACCTTTTTATTGAAACAACTTTTTATTGAAAAGTAAAAGAATTAATGTGATTTTTGCTGTTGTATGGCTGCTGATAATTTATCTACCCTTGGCTCATAGTCTGTAATTTTGAGACCAACACATGCAGCACTCAGGTCATCTGTTAGTCTACTTCTGTTGTCTGATTTGATAAAATTCATAGCTGAAAACAGCTGCTCACAAGCGTAAGATGATCCAAACAAAGTAAGGAGAGCAATCCCAAGTGCTTTCATGCATTTAAAATTATCTGGCAGAGAATTCCACACTTTCAAGATTTCTTTCTCAAAACTATGCTGTCCTTTGTCATCCGTTCCATCTTCTCTAGTGTTTCATGCAGGTCACAGAATTTATTTTTCCAGATAGCATGTTCTTGGAATTCCAGTAGCTCCATTTCCAGATTTCCTAAATCTAACCACTCTAAGCAGGAAAGATCAAGTTCTTCAAATTTGGCTTTATCTGGAACAGTAAGAAAACACAGGGTTGTCTCAATTTTTCGGAACTGTGAAAATCTATTACTAAAATTTACTTTTGCAGCTGCAACAATGCTAGAAAACCCTTTGTAGATTTCCTGATGGCTTGTAGGATTGTCTGCAAATGTTGTACAATTTTCTAAATGAACTTGTAGAGTAGGAAAACATTTCAGCTGCCCACTTTCAAGGTCTCTTTCAAAAACCTGCAGTTTTCTCTCAAATGTTTTGATATCACCAAACATTCTGTCTGTTGTTTTCCCTGCACCTTGTAATTGCTTATTCAGCAGGCTGAAGTGGTGTGTAAAGTCTGTGAAAAACATGAGGTTGGTAAGCCAGGCCATATCAGTGAGCTGTGCATATTCTTGCTCTTTATCATGCATAAAAAGCCGAATTTCATCCAAGCAGGCAACAAATCTCCCCAGGACCTGTCCTCTGCTCAGCCACCAGACATTGTTGTACATAATTAAACAATCATACTGTGCCTGAACCTCCTCAAGTAGTACTTGAAATTGCTGACAATTCAGAGCATGAGCCATGATGTAATTAACAATTTTTGTGATGTCTTTGAGGACATTGTCAAATTGTTTGTTGCTTTCCTTGGCACAGAGAGCTTCCTGGTGAATGATGCAGTGGAACTGAATTACTTTGTGTTTTGTTTCTTGAAGAAACAACTGTACGAAACCAGATGTTGCCCCCACCATAGAAGGTGCTCCATCACTTGTAATTGAAACCAGCTTTTCTGGTCTTACATCTTGTGATAGAAAAGCTTCTTTCACAGCATTGTAGATATCTATACCTTATTTTCTTTCAGGCAAAGACATCAGTTTCAGCAGCTCTTCTCTCATGGTGTCACCAGCAGCATAACGCAAAATTACTGCCAGCCTGGCATGGTTATTGATATCTGTGCTTTCGTCCAAGCAAATGTAGTAACAGGCTGCCTGTCAGGACCCACCCCAATCCACATCTTAGGAAAGAAGAACTCTTGGAGACAGGGTTGTCCAAGCAGGAACTTTTACTAAAACATGATTGACAGTGGAAAATCTAGACAGGATCTGGAAACTGTGTTGCACATCGATACTTTTAAAGTGTCCCAAAGTAAACCCTTCCCTCAGTCCATTTGGTCAGTCCCAGATCAATTAAGTTTCAGGTGTCCAAACTTTCCATGGGAAAAGGGATCTTCCATGCCTTTACAACCATTGCTTCCTCCCCTTCAAATTCCAATCGGAGATACAAACCAGATTCTCTCCCCCCCTTGCTTTTTTTTCTCATTTCAAAGGTTCTTTTCCCTGGGCTTTGATGATGGCCTCCAGGCAGGCTGAATAAATAACCTTGCATCTAATGGATAGGGATGGCCAATTAACATCTTCTCTTCTCCTCCTTGGGAATGGCAGAATCCAGTAAGGGGGGAGATTTAGGGTTGTACAGATAGGGATTTAGGAATGGAATATAAATGGATTCTGACAATCTGCTCTCCTTAAAAGAAAGATAGGTCCATCTGTAGAGGAAATGAAATATAAATGTTAGCCCGGTTTCTTAGGACATTCTGTATGAAACCTCTTAAGCAACTTTGGTGCTCTAATGTGTTTATTGACCCACATTTTCTGAGGAGGGGAGGTGTTTCCAAGCTACTAGATATTGACTTGCTCCATGGTGTTTCCTGGAATCTAGGATTTCCTTCACCTCAAAGTGTTGTTCTCCTTCCACCATGATGGGAGGTGGTGGTGGTGGGGTTTTTGTTCGTAGGGGTGACTGTTGTTCTCTTTTTACTAAACTGCAGTGAAAAATTGGGTGTATTTGCCTAAGATTTTTAGGTAGTCCTAATTCAACTGTTACTGGGTTTATGATTCTTTTGATTGGAAAAGGCCCAATATATTTTGGTCCAAGTTTTTTACAGGGTTTTAGTGATTTAAGGTATTTTGTGGATAGATATACCATCTCTCCCACCCTGAATCATTTGGGATCGACTCTTTTTTTCTCCACCTGTGTCTTGTAAGCTTGTCTAGCTTCGTCTAAAGCTTTCCTAATGATTGGCCAGATGTTTTGTAATTGAGCAATCCATTCCTTCAGTTTGGGAATTACCGTTTCGTTTGGGGTTAGTTCTGGCAGGGGGTTGAAACTTTGACTGGTAGCTACTTGAAAAGGAGTGTAACCTGTGTTAGAGTGGACTGCATTATTATATGCCACTTCTGCGAAAGGCAGTAGGTCCGTCCAATTTGTTTCCTGGAAATTAATAAAGCATCTTAAATATTGCTCAAGTACTGAGTTAGATTTTTCACATTGACCATTCACCTGAGGATGGTGACTAGATGTCAGTCCTTGGGTGGTTCCTAAAAGAGATAAAAATTCTTTCCAAAATGCCGACGTAAATTGCACCCCCCTATCAGATATGATGCGTTGTAGTGCCCAATGCAATCTGTAACTATGCTGCACGAAAGGTTTTGCTAGTGTTGTGATTCAGGGTCAGCCTGTGGGTACGGCAGTTGGGTTGGACGACTCAGAGGAGGAGGAGGGGGGGGTTGAAGACCTTGCTGAGGGGGTTGAAGATCTTGCTGATGAGAGCCCTCAGCCAGGCCCCTCCCACTTGGTCACCACGGAGACCCAGCTGTGTGAGCCTGACAGTGTGGATGAAGATGACCCACAGCTGGCCCTGTTTAAGGACGCCCGACGCAGGAGGCAGTCAATTAGGAGTAAACAGAGGAAGGCAATGGGGCTTCTCAGAAGGAGGCAGAGAGAAGCCACGCCCTGAACTCTATATAAGGGGAATGTGTGGGGAAGGCTGGTTTGCTGAAGGCAACCGCTTGGATAGTTCATGTTTCTTAAAGCTCCTGTTTCTTGGTTTGTCTTGTTCCGTTTGTTTTTGTGGTAATAAATTTGGCAGGCGTAATTCCAGCCTCTTGCCTTGTTGTAAAAGGGGTTGTCCCTGCCTTTTCTGCAGGGCCGGTAGCAGGCTGGTACAGAACAGTTTGCCTTCAGCCTCCCACCCCTTACTAATATTATGGAGCAGCTACGTGCTGAGAATGCCCAGCTCACCCAGCAACTCACTTTGCTGGCAGCTCAGGTGGCTCAACTGCAAGCTCAGGTTCATGCTGCACCCCCACCATCAACCCCACCTAGGAGAAAATGCCAAGTTGTGATGCCGGATAAATTTACAGGCACTCCAGAACTGTTTCCTGCTTTCCTGGGACAATGCCAGCTCTTTATCAGCGTGAGAGCAGCTGATTTCCCCACTGACCTGGATAAGGTGGGGTTTGTGTTAAGCCTTCTTTCGGGTGATGCAGCTCGTTGGGGCACGCCTCTGCTGGCTCAACCTAGCCCATTGTTTCCAACTTTGTGGGGTTTTGTGATCATATGCATCTGATGTATGAGGACCCTATAAAGACGCAGACTGCTACTCGATGCCTGAAAGCTCTGAGGCAGGGTCAACACCCCCTACAGGGCTATATCAGTGATTTTCGGCTGCTTAGCCAGGATTCCGCCTGGAATGAGGCTGCGCTTGTGGATGCCTTCCAGGATGGATTGTCGGAGGAGATGTTGGATGAGCTGGCCCGTGTGGATATTCCCTCAGACCTGAATGGGCTGATCCATCTCTGCCTGCTGATCGATGCTCGGTTGCAGCAGCGAAGGAGTCGCCATGCCACCCCACAGACCCCTGCAGCCCCTGTTGTGCGTGAGCCCCCAGTTCAAAGGGAGGAGCCAATGGAGCTGGGTGCCGCCAGGTCTCGTCCATCGGTGACTGAAATGAACAGACAACGATCGGGGGGGTTGTGTTTTTACTGTGGGGACCCTGGGCATTTGGCTGCTTTTTGCCCAAAGAAGCGACAGCGGGCATCAGTGACCGAGTCTGCCCCGAGAAAGTCCCCTACTTTTCTGTCGGGAAACGCCCCGAGCCCGATCTAGACGGTGTGATAGATCGGGCGTCCCACAACAACACTGAGCGACGTCTTTCTGATGCTGCCTGTGGACCTGCACAGCATCTGATTTTGGAGGCACGTCTGATCCTTCCTGGCAAGCCAGAGGGGATTCCAGTCCATGCCTTAATTGACTCTGGGGCCACCACAAATTTTATAGACTCAGCATTTGTGGCCAAATGGGCTGCTCCCCAGTGCCTGGTGGATCCGCCCATGTTAGTGGAGACTATCGATGGTCGAGTGCTCCTGTCTGGGCCAATTACGGCCGCCACACAACCATTATGTATGGCCATCAGTTCCCATGCAGAGGCCATCCAGTTCTATATCACCTCAGATCTGCACTTCCCCATGGTCTTGGGACTGGCGTGGCTCCGGGCGCATGACCCACAGATCTATTGGTCACAGAACTTGGTCACCTTCCGAAGCTTGCAGTGCGTGGACCACTCCCGCCATATCTGTGCCGGCCAGGTGGAGGGTTCCCCAGGGGTTTCCTTGCCTCCCGAACTGTCCGACTTTGCTGATGTGTTCAGCGAGACAGAGGCGGATCAATTACCCCCGCACAGGCCCTATGACTGCCCCATTGATTTAGTCCCTGATGCGCCTCTCCCAGTGGGGCGTTTGTACTCCATGTCGGACCCCGAGTTGGCTGCATTGCGGGACTTTCTGGAGAAGAATTTGGCTCGCGGTTTCATCCGGCCCTCGTCCTCGCCAGTGTCTGCACCCGTGCTCTTCGTCAAAAAGAAGTCGGGCGAATTGCGGCTTTGCTGCGATTATAGGAAACTCAACGCCATCACGGTGCGCAATCGTTACCCGCTGCCCCTCATCCCCGAACTCTTGGACCGACTCTGGGAGGCTAAGATCTTCACGAAACTGGACCTGCGTAGAGCTTACAACCTTGTCAGGGTTCAGCCGGGTGATGAGTGGAAGACGGCGTTTGGTACTCGCTATGGACATTTTGAGTACACGGTGATGCCGTTTGGCCTGACCAACGCCCCCGCTGTGTTTCAGCATTTCATGAATGACATTTTGCGGAATTTGTTGGATCAGTTTGTCGTGATCTACTTGGATGACATCCTGATCTACTCCCCGTCGCGTGAGGTGCACCATCAGCAGCTCCATCAGGTCCTGCAGCGACTCCGAGAACATCGGCTGTTTGCCAAGTTGGAGAAGTGCCAGTTCTACCGGGTGACCATCGATTTCCTGGGTCACCGCATTTCTCCTGAGGGCATCGCCATGGAGCCGAGTAAGGTTGAGTCTTTGCAGAGTTAGCAACCCCTGCGTCGCGTGAGGGATGTTCAGCGACTTCTTGGGTTCGGCAACTATTACCGAACTTTCATCCCTGGGTTTGCTGCCTTGACAGCCCCCCTCACCCGGCTCCTGCAGAAGAAGACTCACTTCCAGTGGAACGCTACAGAACAACAGGCTTTCCAGACTCTGAAGGAAGCCTTCATGAAGGAGCCCATCTTGAAGCATCCTGACCCGCAACGGCCTCTGACATTGCCATTGGGGCAGTGTTACTCCAGGCAACGACGCCCAGCGATACCCTCTTCCCTTGCGCGTACCATTCACGAAAACTGAACCCTTCGGAGCGCAATTATACAATCTGGGAGAAGGAGCTGCTGGCCATCAAAGTGGCATTCGAGGCCTGGAGGCATCATCTGGAGGGAGCGTGGCATCAAATCGAGGTCCGGACGGACCATGAGAATTTGGAAAGCCTGCAGACCGCTCGGAATTTGAACCAACGCCAGATCCGGTGGTCTCTTTTCTTTGCGAGGTTTGACTTCCGGGTTCGGTACATACCTAGGGGGTCACAATCAAAGAGCGGATGCTCTGTCCAGGAAGCCCGAATATTCCCAAGTGGAAGACAAGCTTCTGCCCAGGACAGTGATCCCCATCGAGTCTTTTGCTGCAGTGTGGGAGCCGGTTGATATACAGGCTCAGATCCGGGAGGCACAGCAGCAGGAGGTGTGGGTGACTCAGCGGAAGGAGGAGGTGAGGCCAGATTCTCCTTGGACGGTCACGGATGGACTCTTGTATTATCATGACTGGCTCTACGTTCCGGGAGGGCCACTCGGGACTCATCCTCAGCCAGTGTCACAATAACCCGGCGGCGGGGCATTTTGGCCTGTTCAAGACCCTGAACCTGGTCTCCCGTACCTTCTGGTGGCCCCAAGTCCGACACAACGTCCAGTCCTATGTTACCTCCTGCATCCCATGCAGGCAGGCCAAGTCAGCGACAGGGGCCCTGTCTTGATTACTGCAGCCTTTGCCGACACCCAAAAGACCCTGGGGGGCTGTGTCCATGGACTTTCTGACAGATTTACCCCCATCCTCTGGTTTTACCACAGTGTATGTGGTGGACATGCTGACCAAGATGGCGCACTTCATCCCCTGTCGCGGCTTACCGTCAGCCCGCGCCACTAGTCATATGTTCATTCAGCAGGTGTTTCTGTTGCACGGCCTCCCTGATAGAGTCGTCTCTGATAGGGGGGCCCAGTTTACAGCCCGCTTCTGGCTGGAGTCGATGCATGCGTTGGATATCAAGATTTGCCTCTCGTCTGCGCATTATACTCAAACTGACGGCGGAACCGAGAAGGTCATTGGTATCCTGGAACAATATCTGCGCTGCTACGTCAATCTGCAGCAAAACAATTGGGTGGACTATCTGGCCATAGCTGAGTTTGCATTTAACAATTCGCAGCACACCTCCACACAGATGACACCGTTCTTGGCCAATGTGTGATATCACCCCTGGTTTTTCCCCCTTTCTCCCGTGGACTCACCGGAGCCGGCAGCAAACGACTTCATGGCAGAGTTACAGGCAATCCATTGATTGGTGTGATGTCAGTTAGAGAAGGCCAAGGCCAATTACAAAAGGTTTGCTGATCGGTCAAGACGGGATACGCCTCCACTATCAGTGGGAGATCGGGTCTGGTTGTCCACCAGGAACCTACCGTCAACACGGCTGGTGAGAGAGTTAGATCACCGATATTTAGGACCGTTCCCAGTCGAGGCTGTCATCAATCCGGTTGCCTATCGCTTAACTCTGCCACGTTCCCTGCTCGTGCACCCAGTCTTTCATCGGTCTCTGTTGGTCCCCGAGCAACCGGCTTGTCCACTCCGCCGAGCGGAATCTCCCCCATCAGAACCTCGTGATGGAGGCAGCACCCCCGAGTACGAGGTCGCCAGCATCAGGGATTCCCGTTGGCTGAAAGGTCGTTTCCAGTACCTGATTGAATGGAAAGGTTACGGACCAGAGGACTTCACCTGGGACGACGCGACTGCCGTTCATGCCCCTGCGTTGGTGACCGCTTTTCATGAACAATTTCCATCCCGACCGCATCCGGATCGGCAGACCCGGGGGAAGGGCCCTGCGGTGTGGGATAATGTTGTGATTCAGGGTCAGCCTGTGGGTTCGGCAGTTGGGTTGGACGACTCAGAGGAGGAGGAGGGGGGGTGTTGAAGACCTTGCTGAGGGGGTTGAAGATCTTGCTGATGAGAGCCCTCAGCCAGGCCCCTCCCACTTGGAGACCCAGCTGTGTGAGCCTGCCTGTGGATGAAGATGACCCACAGCTGGCCCTGTTCAAGGACGCCCGACGCAGGAGGCAGTCAATTAGGAGTAAACAGAGGAAGACAATGGGGCTTCTCGGAAGGAGGCAGAGAGAAGCCACGCCCTTAACTCTATATAAGGGGAATGTGTGGGGAGGGCTGGTTTGCTGAAGGCAACCGCTTGGATAGTTCATGTTTCTTATAGCTCCTGTTTCTTGGTTTGTCTTGTTCTGTTTGTTTTTGTGGTAATAAATTTGGCAGGCGTAATTCCAGCCTCTTGCCTTCTTGTAAAAGCGGTTGTCCCTGCCTCTTCTGCCGGGCCGGTAGCAGGCTGGTACAGAACAGCTAAGGCTTTTGCGGTGGGGATCTTTTGGCAAGGTATGAAGTGCACCTGTTTAGAAAACAAATCTGTGACCATCCAGACTACAGTGTTCCCGTTGCTTTCTGGTAATTCCACTATAAAATCCATGCTTATTTTGTATCATGGCACAGTTGCATGAAATTGATCCTCTGGGTGGCAGGTATGTATAACTTCTCACCCACCCAGGTTAGTCCATCTTTAATTGTGCACACATGTCTATTTTTCTGGAACCATTCATCAGTTTCCAAAGACTTTTGGAATTCTATTCCAGTTTGGCTATCCACCTTTGGCTTCATTTTAGCTTGGGACCTGGTGGTGATTGGTGCTTGCAGTTGTTGTTCAGGCATAAGTGGTTTAGAGTCAGTGGCCCATGTGCTGCTATATTGGGGCATGTGAGATAATGCATCCGCCAGGAAATTCTCCCCCCCCCCCCGGTAAGTGTTTGAGAGTGAAATTGAATCGGTGAAAATGTTGGGACCAGCGGGCTTGTTTAGGAGTGAGTTTCCTGGGTGTTTTTAGTGCTTCCAAATTTTTGTGGTCTGTCCAGACCTGGAAGGGTTTTTATTTCCTTCCTCGAACTGGCGCCATGTAAGTAATGACCATCTCACAGAATAAGCCTCCTTTTCCCACACGGGCCAATGTTGTTCTGTCTCAGTGAGTTTCCTGGATGTATACGTACATGGTTGCAACTCCCCCTCATCATTTTCCTGTAATAATACGGCTCCCACCGCCACATCGCTAGCATCTGCCTGTATTACAAATGGTTTATTGGGATCTGGGTGTCTCAGGACTGGTTCAACAGAAAAAAGTCTCTTTAGCCTCTCAAATGCTGCTTGACATTCCATTGTCCACTTCAGAGGCTGGCTGGGTTTCACTGGGGACACCCCCTCATTTTCAACAGGTTTGTGAGTGGCAGGGCTATTTGGGCAAATGAAGGGATCCGTGTGCGGGGGGGTGCCCATTCTAATACTGTCCTGACTTTCTCAGGGTCCATTTCGATGCCCTCTGAGGGTATTTATTTATTTATTTATTTTAATTCCATTTATATCCCGCCCTTCTCCGAAGACTGAGGGCGGCTTACAAGCTTAGCAGTAGCCTTCATTCTATGTATATGCCTGCTTATTAGGGCTTTCATACACCCCCCAAGCAGCATTATTACAAAGTCAGCTCAATTGCCCCCAACAATCTGGGTCCTCATTTCACCTACCTCGGAAGGATGGAAGTCAACCTTGAGCCTGGTGGGATGCGAACCTGCACTAATTGCAGGCAGCTGGTGTTACTTAAGGAGGCATTAGCCCACTGCTCCACCAAGGCTCTGTGATATGTGATACCCCAGTTAGTCTATTCTTTCCTGGTGGAATTCACATTTCGATACTTTAGCATATAGGTGGACGGCCCGCAACTTTTTCAGGACTTCTCTGACTAGATTAATATGTTCCTCTTTGGTCTCAGTGAAGATAAGGATGTCATTTAGATAAACCAGGACCCCTTTATATAGGTGCTCTCTTAGCACTTCATTAATTAATTGCATAAAAACTGCGGGGGCCCCTTGCAGTCCAAATGGCAGTACTTTGAACTGATAGCAACCCATGGGGCAATTGAACAGTCTTCCATTCGTCTCCTTCCTTAATCCTAATGCGGTAGTATGCTTCTCTCAGGTCTAGTTTGGTAAAAATCTTTCGATAGGTGGAATAGCACATCCTTCTTAATTAAATTAATATACCGCCATTCTCCCGTAGGACTCAGGGCAGTTCACAAGGTTTTTAAAAAACAGATACAACAATTACAAAACTTAAAATCAATTAAAAAAATTATATAAACCTTGCAATAAAACCCCAGTTAAAAACCATTAAAATCCCAATTAATATGCTCAGACCAGGCCAGAGAGCTCAAAGAGCCAGGTCTTCAGGTCCAAGCGGAATGAACGAAGGTCAGGGGTAGTCCTAAGCTCTACAGGCAGCTGATTCCAAAGGGCAGGTGCATCCACAGAGAAGGCTCTCCCCCTGGGTATTGTCCGCCGGCAATCTTTTACCGGTGGTACGCTGAGGAAACCCTCCCTGTGGGAGCACACAGGACGAAGGGAGCTTGATGCCAGCAGCAGGTGTTCCCTCAGATATCCCGGACCCAAGCCATTTAGGGCTTTATAGGTCATCACCAGCACCTTGAATCTCACCTGGAGGGCAACCGGAAGACAATGCAGTTCGCGGAGCAGAGGTGTTACATGGGAGTATTGGGAAACCCCCATCACAACCCGCGTGGCTGCATTCTGCACCAGCTGAAGCCTCCGGGTGTTCCCGAAGGGCAGCCCCATGTAGAGAGCTGTAGGGGTAAGGGATATAGATTACATTCACTAATTGTGTTAAGGGACCTATAGTCTACACCAGACATGTCAAACACAAGGCCCGGGGGCCGGATCCGGCCCGCAAAGTGGTTTCATGTGGCCCACGAAGCCATCCTGGAAACAGTGAGGGAACGGCCCCCACAGACTTGGCCCTGGCCCAGAGACCCTCCTTCTGCCAGAGACCCTCAGATCTCTCCCACTCCTGCCCAGGCCCCCATAGGCACCCTTGAAGCGAATGATGTAGAGCTGGCCATGCCCACCCAGTAGGCCATACGCACTCTAGCCACGCCCACCCAGTAGGCCACGCCCACCCTGGCCATACCCACCCGGCCCCCTGAGGGCAACCGCATTGCTGATGCGGCCCTCAATGAAATTGAGTTTGACACCCCTGGTCTACACGTAAGCGAAGCGAGCCGTCCTTCTCCCTGTATAGGACCGGGGCGGCTAGTTTGGGTTTGGCAGGCTCAATAAATCCTCTTCCTAATTTTTTCTTTATGAATCTATCCATCTCCACCATTTCCTTTGGGCTCATGGCGTACATCCTGGGCTTTGGGAGTTTTGCCCCGGGTTTAAATTCTATAGCACAGTCTGTGGGGCGGTGGGGGGGGAAGCTCACCTGCCCGTTCCTCATTGAAAACTTCAGCAAGATCCCTGTATTCTTCCGGTATCTCTGGTAACCCCTTCTCTTCCCCCAATGATGCTGTCTCTTCTCTTCAGGTTGAGGGGGGTGCTTTGGGGTTTTAAGCTCCTATGCTTCCCCTCTGGGAAGTTGAGTTCTGCTGTACTCCAATTTATCCCGGGGTTCCATTTCTTCAGCCATTCCAGTCCTAAAATCATTGGGCATTCCATGCCTGGGGCCACTACAAATGTTATGTCTTCCTCATGAGTCCCCAGGGATAGATGAATTGGTAAAGTGGCTAGGGTAGCTGGGACCCCCCCTGCTATTGACCCATCTAACTGGCCAAAGGATATTGGTTGTTTTAGTCTCCTCACCGGAATGCCCAAATTCCGCACCAGCATCAGGGTGATGAGGCAGCGGGTGCAGCCAGAGTCTATAAGGGCTTTTACTTTGACGGCTTCAGGCATAGAGGAAGCTAACATAGTCACTGTCTTAAGGATGGGTGGAATGGATCCACTTACCAATGGTTCTCCCTCCGAGATGTCCACCGCCTCTGCGGTGTAGGCTGGAATCCAATCCCAGTCCTTGGCAGGGCTTGTGGAGTCTACAGCCTCTGTCCCCTTCATGGAAGATTCTTTTGGGTTGCCTTGGGACTTCCCTGGTCTCTTGGAGGGTGATGCCTCTGATTTACGCTGAGGGGCTTTGTAGCAGCATTCTGTGGCGTGGTGGCCCTCTCTCCCACATTTGAAACAGCTTGTTGATTTCTTAGCCGTGGACAGTGGTTTTTCCCCCTCACATGTTTGCTCGGGCGGCGGGCAGCCCCATGGTTTTTCCCGGCGGTGCCTCTTTAGTAGGTCTATCTGCACCTCTTCTGCCAGGACATACCAGTCGTCGAGATGGTGTGGGTCTCCTTGAGGCAGGCAAGCATCATACAGGTCGTAGTTTAGCCCGTCTTTGAAATGGCTAAGGAGGATGTCTTCCGGCCAGTTTAGCTTGCTGGCAATGGCTCAGAATTCTTGGGTATATTCAGCCATCTGCCCTGCCTCACCATTTTGATTCTCTCCCAGGCCTTACGATCACCAAAGGGTCCTCAAACCGCCTCCTCAAGGATGACAGGAATCGGTTGAAGTTGTTGAGTTCTGGGGCGTTGGAGTCATGCAGGTTCACCACCCAGTCTGCAGCCGGTCCGTCTAAGGTGAATTGCATGATACATATGCGGGCTTTGACACTGGGGATGTCTCATCCATATTCTTCCATATAGCTGAGGACTTGGGTTAGGAAAAACCCCAAGCGTGGTGGCTCTCCCCTGAATTTTGCTTCCAGGGGCGGTAGTCTTTGAATGGATCATTTTCTGCGTAGTGGGAGGTATTGCCTCTTATCCTGACCCCCTTCTGTGGTTCTGTGAGGGGTGGGTGCTACTGAGGCGGCAGCTCCTGGTCCAGCGGATGGTCCCGGTGTTGCAGGTTCCAGATCCCCTCCACTGTCTCTCCAATTGTGGCCCCAGGTGCTGCTGCCGCTGCGGTATTCAGCTTTCTCCTTCTTAGTGAGCTAAGGGTTTTCTTCATCAGGTCAATAGCTTTCTCTATGTTCCACTCCTGTTCACTGACATACAGGGAGCTCTCCATCTCTTGCCTCCATTCAGGTTGGTTGCCGCCCTGCCTCAATGCCTTTTCCCACTCGCTTTTCCTTCCAACGCCCATGGACCACCGTGGTTTGCGGTCATGTGTCTCTGCCACCTCTTCCCCGGAGGAATATGACACCTCAGTTTCCGACCGTTGGTGGAGTTTTGTTCAGGGGGAAAGTTCCCTTTCCATGGGGCTTTCCTCCTCGCTTGCTTCATCATTAGACATTGTATTTTTTGCAGAGTCCCCTGGTAAGGGTTTTCCTTCCAGGTTCACTCTTAATGCAGATCCTGTCTAATGTCAGGACCCACCCCAATCCACGTCTTAGGAAAGAAGAACTCTTGGAGACAGGAATGTCCAAGCAGGAACTTTTACTAAAACATGATTGACAGTGGATAATGTCGACAGGATCTGGAAACTGTGTTGCAGATTGATACTTTTAAAGTGTCCCTGAGTAAAAACCCTTCCCCTCAGTCCATTTGGTCAGTCCCAGATCAATTAAGTTTCAGGTGTCCAAACCTTCCATGGGAAAAGGGATCTTCCATGCCTTTACAACAATTGCTTCCTCCCCTTCAAATTCCAATCGGAGATACAAACCAGATTCTCTCCCCCACCCCTCTTCCTTTGTTCTCAGTTCAAAGGTTCTTTTCCCTGGGCTTTGATGATGGCCTCCAGGCAGGCTGATTAAACAACCTTGCATCTAATGGCCAATTAACATCTTCTCTTCTCCTCCTTGGGAATGGCAGAATCCAGTAAAGGGGGGAGATTTAGGGTTGCACAGTTAGGGAAATGGGATTAAAATAAAATAAATAAAATAAATATACGGTAAATGGATTTTGACACTCTGCCTTTTGTAAGTCAGTAGTGAGCTGCTGACTAACATCACTTGCCATGTGCTGGACTCTATCTTTAACTGTTTCTGCTCAGGGGTATCTCAGATATGCGTTGCAAGATTTTATCCTTGTTTGGGAAATCATGAAAAAGAGAATCATTCCCAGATAACATGGCCCTTTTGATAATCTCCCCACCAGAGAGGGGCTTACCATGTTTTGCTATGCACAGAGGAATTTTAAAACTGGCAGCTGTGAGATTATTGGTTTTGGATAGATAGTTGGAAAAACTAAGATGCTGGGAATAATAGCTCTTCAATTTTCCTTCAGTAAACTCTTTCCTTTCATTATCACCAAGTTGAGCTACATTTTTATGGTTGGTTTCAAAGTGCCATCTGACACTTGATGTGTGACACACAACACTTTCGTTGCATAGGACACATAATGCTTTACCACTGTGTTCAATCACTCCAAATGACTGTGTCCAGGCTTCTTGGAATGATCTTCCACTGTGTGATTTGGATTTTTTGGCTGTCGTCATTTTTGGATGGGTATACAAGACTTGGAGTCTAAAAAAAAATTAAAAATAATATGAAGCAAACAATACAAATCTATCACTAAATAACTAACAATATTAGTTAACACTAAAGAAATGGATATTCCCTGAATCAACAAACTAGGAGGGGGGAATTAAACAATGAAAGCAGTGTCTTGGATTTTACAGGTTGTTGGAAATGTACTCCTTCATTTTAACAGATACTGAAAATAGCAGAGAAATCTGAAGCTGAACACCTGTATTAGCAGATGCAATTGATATAAAATCTGGACAAAGAATGGTCAGTAAAGCATTCTTGGTTGTCTATTTTATATTTCCTAAAAAGCTGTAACCAACTTCCCCACCTAACTTTGAAAACCCTGTGGGTCCCAGGCCATTCCGCATACCTGCAAAAAAGCAGCTGCAATCCAGGTGCTGTAACAGGGCTTTTCCAGTTGCCTAGCACAGTGTCAAAAACTTGGTGTAAACTTGATGACCCCCAAAAAAGGAAAAACGTGATAAAGTACAGTAGTCCTCACCTTACAACAGTTCACTTAAGTGACAGTTTAAAGTGACAACGGCACTTAAAAGACCATTTTTCACACTCTGCCACATGCACGTCCACCCCTTGCGGCAGCCACGAGGCTGGGCAGCAGGTGAGTGTGAATGCTGCCTCGTTGGGGCCTGCTGAGTACAGCGGCCAGCTGAGGCAGTTTAGACAACCAGGCCACCCCAGACACACCATTGCCACTGGCCCACGAGGCTGGGCAGCCGGTGAGTGTGAATGCTGCCTCATTGGGGCCTGCTGAGCACAGCGGCCAGCTGAGGCAGCTTCAGACAACCAGGCCACCCCAAGCACACCATTGCCACTGGCCCATGAGGCTGGGCAGCCAGTGAGTGTGAATGCTGCCTCGTTGGGCCTGCTGAGCACAGCGGCCAGCTGAGGCAGCTTCAGACCACAGGCCTCCCCACCATTGCCACCACCCAAAGAGGCAGGCCACCCCAAGCACACCATTTCCACTGCCCCATGAGGCTGGGCAGCTGGGTGAGTGTGAATGCTGCCTCATTGGGGCCTGCTGAGCACAGCGGCCAGCTGAGGCAGCTTCAGACACCAGCCTCCCCACCATTGCCACCACCCAAAGAGGCTTGGCAGCAAGCTGAGGCAAGGTAGCCCCCCACCCCACCATTATACAGAGTTAGTAAATCATAAATAAAAACAGCCTGCTTTCATTTGAACTTTATAGTGGGGACCTGGAGGGATTTTCTTTCAGTGAAGATGAAAGAAAATATATAAAAGAGGGAATAAAAAGCAAAGCAGAAAGGAATAAGAAGAGTGAGAAATGGCATGGAGGTTAGCTTTCCTGGATCAGAAATAAATAAACGGAAGAATTAAACCAGTTTCAAGAGGATAAATGGAAATAAATGCAATCAAACCACTTTAAAATATAAATGGAAGAATCAAGCTAGTTTTAAGGGAACAAAAGGAAAGAAATGGAAGAATTAAACCATTTTTAAGAGGATAAGTGGAAATAAATGCAATCAAATCACTTTAAATTATAAATGGAAGAATCAAGCTAGTTTTAAAGGAACAAAAGGAAAGAAATGGAAGAATTAAATCAGTTTTAACAGAAAAATGATTTACTGGAACTCTTAAATGGAGAACAAGAATGCTCAACCCAGTAGAAATAATAAAATTATAAATTTAATTCTATTTACAAGAATTACATTACTAGCCCTGGTCCCACAGATGACAAATAATTATCAACAAGGTAGCTGGCTAGGCAGGAATGTTCATTGATGGCAAACAACAGCAAATAAAGTCAGCACTGGGAGTGACTTGCTCCCAGTGCAGGCAATCCCCTTAGCTCCACCCCCCCATCCAAACAGCCAGGATCGCTGGCCTCCACCTCCCTCCTCTGACCATGCAGATCCTGGAGCTTCAGCTGCTTGGCGGTCAGCTCGGGGGGAAGGCAATTATGTCAACAGCTTGCCGTCCTACCCCACAGTACACGGGTGGTGCCTAGCTTGCAGGTTGGATGCTGCCGCCACCCCTGTCTCTCCCCCTCCCTCTCTTGCTTGCTTCGGACTCTTTCTCTCCACCCACGTGCGCTCTGCAAAAACATAAACATGGAGCTGGGCGCTATGCTAATCAAGATCCTGGCTCAGGACTCCTCTGCGGATCTGGTGGGTGATTAATAAAACTTCCTCTCAATAAATCACACTCTCTCCTTTCCTCACTTTAAGCGCGCAGTACAGAGTAACGAGACGGAGGCTGCCGGGCTTGTCCCATCCCATCCCTCAGATCCTGCAGGGAGCTGCAAATCCTCTGGTTTGCCAAGCCACGCTAGGATCGAATAAAGAAAAAGCAATGCAACAAAGGGTGCTCCTGCGGCCAGGGCCAGCGGCGAGGACATGCTTCACCACAGCCGTCCCCGCCGCTGTCATCTTTATCCACCCCGCCGCCACTGCCATGTTTACCGCCCCCACTGCCACCATCTTTGTCCTCCCCACCGTCGCCGCCATGTTTACTGTCCCCGCTGCCGCCATCTTTGCCCTCCCCACCGCCATGTTTACCATCCCCGCTGCTGCCATCTTTGCCCTCCCCACCGCCATGTTTACCACCCCCCACCGCCACCATCTTTGTCCTCCCCACCGCCACTGCCATATTTACTGTCCCTGCCACCGCCATCTTTGCCCTCCCCACCATGTTTACCGTCCCCGCCGCCATCTTTGCACTCCCCATCATCGCCGCCATGTTTACCACCCCTGCCGTCGCCATCTTTGCCCTCCCCACCGCCGCAATGTTTACCTTACCCACCACCATGTTTGCCCTCCCCACCGCCACTGCCATGTTTACCGTCCCTGCTGCCGCCATCTTTGCCCTCCCCACTGCCACTGCCATCTTTGCCCTCGCCACTGCCATGTTTATCGCCCCCGCCATCTTTGCCCTCCCCATCATCGCTGCCATGTTTACCGCCCCCGCCGTTGCCATCTTTGCCCTCCCCACCACCGCCATGTTTACCTTAACCGCCACCATGTTTGCCCTGCCCACCGCCGCCATGTTTACCGTCCCTGCTGCCACCACCTTTGACCTCCCCACCGCCACCATCTTTGCCCTCACCCCCACCATGTTTACTGTCCCCGCCGCCATCATCTTTGCCCTCCCCATTGTCGCCGCCATGTTTACCGTCCCCGCCACCATTTTTGCCCTCCCCACCGCCACTGCCATGTTTACTGCCCCCGCCATCTTTGCCCTCCTCACCGCTGCCACCATGTTTACCGCTCCTGCTGTCGCCATCTTTGCCCTTCCCACCACTGCCGCCATGTTTGCTGTCCCTGCCGCCGCCATCTTTGCCCTTCCTGCCAACTTTGTGCCACTGGCAGGCACCACCTCCTCACCCCCTGCCACATGCAGCACACTGGGAAACCAAGTGCGTTGCCTGGTCAGCCCGCCAGGCGGAAGCTGCCGGCAGACTCCTGCTACCAGCCTGCTCCGTGTGAAACCACAAAGGCAGAGGGAGATGGGGTCCCTCCCTAGAGGCCGCTGCTTCCAGGGCAAGTTAGGCACCACCTGGGTAAGCAGGGCCCCAGCAGGGAGGGGACCTTGCGAGGGGGATACTAGCCAAGACAGCCCCAGCCGCCATTAACATTTTGCCCCCTCCGCCACTACCGCTCTGCCCCTGCCGCTGCAACTTACCACTGTCGGCTTGCTCGCTTGGTTGGTTGGTTGGTTGTTTGCTTGCTTGCTTGTTCGGTGTCCACTGGTCCTCTCTCTGCCTCACTTTCTGCCGCAAATGCATCCTCCGCAATTTGCTGCTTTTATCCTCTTGCCTATTCCAGACTGCGCAAGCGCAGTTCTCTGCACATGCGCAGAGAGCACAAACGCACATGCGCAGAGTGCATGAAATGCTGCACATGCGCGAAGAGGACAAAGGAAGCAACTGAGGCCCAAAATGGCTCGCGTGCCAGCAGGGATGGCTTCACATGCTGCCTGTGGCACGCGTGCCATAGGTTCGCCATCCCTGCTCTAAGATCACAAAATAAGTCTGAGGACTAGAAAAAAGATTTGACAAAATGGATTACAGAACTGCCAGGAGAACTATGAGAATTTGAGAGACAAAAAATGATAATAGAAATTAAGAGAGAAAGAAATGAAAAGATTTTTAATGAATACGAACGGGCAAAACCTTCCTATAAAATTATCTTACCTGATTTGCCTTTTGTACCTAAAACAACTTCCACAAGACTATGGGAAGACTCTGATTCAGCAGAGCATATTGATCAGAAAAGATGTTTGGCAAAAAAAAAAAGGCTAAAGTGAGGATTAAGAAATTAGATGATGGGATTTATCAGAGGGAATATTTAAAAATTAAAAATCTGTTTGAATATGGTTAAAGAAATAGAAAGATTTTGGATATAAATGAATTTTAGTTTAAGAGGATGAGCCCCTCAAGTAACATAGTATTTTTTCTTTCTTTTTTCCTTTGTGTTTTTTTTTTGACATGAGAAATATAAAAATGTTAGGATGGTTTATATAAAGGAAATGTTTTAGATACTTAAGTATAATTGATCTTGAGAAAATTTTAATGGATAAAAATGTTTTGAATAGATCTAAAAAATTAGATAACTGGATTCATTAAATGGAACATTTAAAGATTAAACATATGTTTGAATATGGTTAAAAAGAAGAGAAAAATTCTGGATGTAAATTTACATTATCCTAAGAGGGACATGTATTTTAAGTAGTATACTATCTTATTTCTTTTTCTTCTCTTTTTTTAAGATATGAGGAATGTAAATGTGTTGGGATGGTCTGTATGAAGAAAAAGACTTAAATACTTAAGAGTATTTAATTTTGAGAAAATCTTAACTAGTAAGAATGTTTCGAATATCTTGGGGAAAACAAATTTAAATAAGAATTTTATAAACAAGATCTATGACGGGGCAATCAAAATGATCAGTTAGAAAAGAAGCTTTATATTTATATTATTATTTGCAGAAATATTAGAAAAATGTCTATATTTAATTGTTATTTATCCAAATAACAAGAATTGTATTAATTCAAGTTTGGCAAAAGAGAATATTATTGGAAAAAAGAGAAAATCAAGCAAAGCTATGTGGACTATAGAATTATAGAAATTAATTTTTATTGTCTTTTTTAAATATAAACCCAGACATGTTGTTTGCCAAATATTAAGGTGATTATGTTAAAAAATCAATAAAACATATCAAAAAAAAGATAGCTTTGAGCGTCAACAACAACAAACGAGTCGTATCAGAAGATGGCATACATACCTTGGCTTATGGACACTACAAATTACAATTTTTTTAAAAAAAAATTAAACATTTATTCTTCTATGTAAAACATGCCAAGAGATAAAACAAAACACATCTTCATAAATTACAGTGACATGAAGCAGTATACAGGCCGTGGGTTTAAGATCACAAAAATGTACAATGGTTCTAAGCCTTTAAATTTTGATACTCCTAAAGCAAATATTAACAACACCACTTTCCAAATGTTAAATAATTTGGAATAAAATGAATATTGATGTCGAAGGAGTTGTGCTTCCCAACGTTCCGCTGTCGAACTTTCAGCTGATTGATGCAACTGGGAAGCTAAAAATTAAAAACTTTAGAGTTTTTGTAACAGATGAGCTGCCAAAAAGATCTTGCAAGATAAAATGTGGTATTTTGAACTTGGATAGCTCCAATAGAAAAGGGACCCGCTGGACGGCTTGGTATATAGAAAGGAAGTGAGAAG
The DNA here is from genome assembly GCF_947247035.1 of Vipera ursinii. NCBI lineage: Eukaryota > Metazoa > Chordata > Lepidosauria > Squamata > Viperidae > Vipera > Vipera ursinii. Next base: position 20,782,893 of record NC_139521.1, on the reverse strand, counting down.
CTGTACTTTGACAATTAAGTGTTATCACCGCCTAATGAGCTTGTCAGATACTTGGCTCATCATGTATACTACAATAGTGAAAGAATACAACTGGATGGTGATGTTCTGAACCAGCCCTCTTCTGGCTTTGTAGTAAGGCAAACCCCTATTCAGAAAGAAGAGACTGGAGAGCGTCCAAGGCTAAAAGGCGTCCGCCAAGATTTATTACTCAATTAACAAAAACACTAGAGCTTGTCTCCTCAAGCGGAAGAGTTGCTTTCAGCAACCAGCCCCTCCCCAAACACTCCTTTTATTGAGAGCTCAGGGCGTGGTCTCCCTGTGCCTCCTCCCAAGGAGTCCCACAGCCTTTCTTTGTTTGTTCCTGCTCGACTGCCTCCTGCGTCGGGCGTCCTTGAACAGGGCCAGCTGTGGGTCATCATCCTCCGCACTCTCGGGCTCACGCAGCTGAGAAGAGGTCCCCGGCTGAGGGCTCTGCAAAGCCTCCAAACCATCATCAGCCGGTTCGTCTCCCTCCTCCCCCTCATCTGAGTCATCCGATACATCGGAGCCGGCTGTCGGACCCACAGGCTGGCCCTGAGTCACAACACTATCCCGCACCGCAGGGCCCTTCCCCCGGGTCTGCCGATCCGGATGCGGTCGGGATGGGAACTGTTCGTGAAAAGCAGTCACCAACGCAGGGGCATAAACGGCGGTCGCGTCTTCCCATGTGAAGTCCTCCGGCCCGTACCCTTTCCACTCGATCAGGTACTGGAAGCGACCTTTCAGCCAGCGGGAATCCCTGATGCTGGCGACCTCGTACTCGGGGGTGCTGTCGCCATCACGAGGTCCTGATGGGGGAGGTTCCGCTTGGCGAAGTGGACAAGCCGGTTGTTCGGGGACCAACAAGGACCGATGGAAGACGGGGTGCACGCGCAGGGAACGTGGCAGAGTTAAACGATAGGCGACCGGGTTGATGACGGCCTCGACTGGGAACGGTCCAAGGTAACGGTGGTCCAGCTTCCTCGCCGGCCGAGTGGATGGTAGGTTCCTGGTGGACAGCCAGACCCGATCCCCCACCGATAATGGAGGCGTATCCCTTCTCGACCGATCGGCGAACCTCTTGTAGTCGGCCTTGGCCTTCTCCAGCTGCCGTCGCACCAACCGATGGATCGCCTGTAATTCCGCCATGAATTCGTTCGCTGCCGGCTCCGGTGAGTCCACGGGAGAAAGGGGGAAAAACCTGGGGTGATAACCCACGTTGGCCAAGAACGGTGTCATCTGCGTGGAGGTGTGCTGCGAGTTGTTAAAGGCAAACTCGGCTATGGCCAAATAGTCCACCCAATTGTCCTGCTGCAGGTTAACGTAGCAGCGCAGATACTGCTCTAAGATGCCGATGACCTTCTCGGTACCCCCGTCGGTCTGAGGATGATGCGCGGACGAGAGGCAAACCTTAATGTCCAACGCCCGCATCAACTCCTGCCAGAAGCGGGCTGTAAACTGGGCCCCCCTATCGGAGATGACCCTATCGGGAAGGCCGTGCAGCCGGAACACCTGTTGGATGAACATGCGACTAGTGGCGCGAGCTGACGGTAAGCCGCGACAGGGGATGAAGTGCGCCATCTTGGTCAACATGTCCACCACCACAAACACTGTCGTGAAGCCGGAGGATGGGGGTAGATCCGTCAGAAAGTCCATGGACACAGCCCCCCAGGGTCTCTTGGGCGTTGGCAAAGGCTGCAGTAAACCAGGTGGGGCCCCTGTCGCTGACTTGGCCTGCCTGCATGGGACGCAGGAGGTGACATAAGACTGGACATCGTGTCGGACTCGGGGCCACCAGAAGGTACGGGAGACCAGGTTCAGAGTCTTGAACAGGCCAAAATGCCCCGCAGCCGGGTTATCATGACACTGGCTGAGGACGAGTCCCCTGAGTGGCCCTCCTGGAACATAGAGCCGGTCACGATAATACAGGAGTCCATCCGTGACCGACCAAGGCGAATCTGGCCCCACCTCTTCCTTCCGCTGAGCCACCCACGCCTCCTGCTGCTGCGCCTCCCGGATCCGAGCCCGTATATCCACCGGCTCCCGCACCGCAGCAAAAGACTCGACGGGGATCACTGTCCTGGGCGGAAGCTTGTCTTCCACTCGGGTGTACTCGGGCTTCCTGGACAGAGCATCCGCTCTCTTGTTGTGCCCGCTTGGTATGTACCGCACCCGGAAGTCAAACCTCGCAAAGAAGAGGGACCACCGGATCTGGCGTTGGTTCAAATTCCGAGTGGTCTGCAGGCTTTCCAGATTCTTGTGGTCTGTCCGGACCTCGATTTGATGCCGCGCCCCCTCCAGATGATGCCTCCAAGCCTCGAACGCCGCCTTGATGGCCAGCAGCTCCTTCTCCCAGATGGTATAGTTGCGCTCCGAGGGGTTCAATTTCCGAGAGTGATACGCGCAAGGGAAAAGGGTACCGTTGGGCGTCGCTGCCTGGAGTAACGCGGCCCCAATGGCAATGTCGGAGGCGTCCGCCTCCACGACAAACGGCCGTTGCGGGTCAGGATGCTTCAAGATGGGCTCCTTCATGAAGGCGTCCTTTAAAGCTTGGAACGCCTGTTGTTCGGGGGCGTTCCACTGGAACCGAGTCTTCTTCTGCAGGAGCCGGGTAAGGGGGGCTGTCAAGGCAGCAAAGCCAGGGATGAATGTTCGATAGTAGGTGGCAAATCCAAGAAGTCGCTGAACATCCTTCACGCGACGCGGGGGTTGCCAACTCTGCAACAACTCAACTTTACTCGGTTCCATGGCGATGCCCTCAGGAGAAATGCGGTGACCCAAGAAATCGATGGTCACCTGGTAGAACTGGCACTTCTCCAACTTGGCAAACAGCCGATGTTTCCGGAGGCGCTGCAGGACCTGACGGAGATGCTGATGATGCGCTTCACGCGACGGGGAGTAAATCAGGATGTCGTCCAGGTAAATCACGACAAACTGGTCCAACAGATCTCGAAAGATGTCGTTCATAAAATGCTGAAACACAGCGGGGGCGTTGGTCAGGCCAAACGGCATCACCGTGTACTCGAAATGTCCATAGCGAGTACCAAACGCCGTCTTCCACTCATCACCCGGCCGAACCCTGACGAGGTTGTAAGCTCCACGCAGGTCCAGTTTCGTGAAGATCTTAGCCTCCCGGAGTCGGTCCAAGAGCTCGGGGATGAGGGGCAGCGGGTAGAGGTTACGCACCGTGATGGCGTTGAGTTTCCGGTAGTCACAGCAGAGCCGTAACTCGCCCGACTTCTTTTTGACGAAGAGCACGGGCGCAGACACTGGCGAGGACGAGGGCCGGATGAAACCACGAGCCAAATTCTTTGTCAGGAAGTCCCGCAATGCAGCCAACTCGGGCTCCGACATGGAATACAAACGCCCCACTGGGAGAGGCGCATCAGGAACTAGATCAATGGAACAGTCATAGGGCCTGTGCGGGGGTAATTGGTCCGCCTCTGACTCGCTGAACACATCAGCAAAGTCAGACAGTTCGGGAGGCAAAGAAACCCCTGAGGAACCCTCCACCTGGCCGGCACAGATATGGCGGGTGTGGTCCACGCACTGCAAACTTGGGAAGGTGACCAAGTTCTGAGACCAATAGATCTGTGGATCATGCGCCCGGAGCCACGCCAGTCCCAGGACCACGGGGAAGTGCAGATCCGAAGTGATGTAGAACTGAACGGCCTCCACATGGGAACTGATGGCCATACACATTGCGTGGCGGCCGTAATAGGCCCGGACAGGAGCACTCGACCATCAATAGTCTCCACTAGCATGGGCGGATCCACCGGACACTGGGGAACAGCCCATTTGGCCACGAAGGCCGAGTCCATAAAGTTAGTGGTAGCCCCAGAGTCAATTAAGGCATGGACCGGAATCCCCTCTGGCTTGCCAGGAAGGATCAGTCGTGCCTCCAAAATCAAATGCCGTGGAGGTTCACAGGCACCGTCGGAATGGCGTCGCTCGGCGTGGTCGTGGTGGGTCGTCCGATCTATCACACCGTCTAGATCGGGCTCGGGCCGTTTCCCGACAGCAAAGCAGGGGACTTTCTCGGGGCCGGCTTGGTCACTGATGCCCGCTGATGCTTCTTTGGACAAGAAGCAGCCAAATGTCCAGGGTCCCCACAGTAAAAACACAACCCCTCCGATCGTCGTCTGTCCATTTCCGTCACCGATAGACGGGACCTGGCGGCACCCAGCTCCATTGGCTCCTCCCTCTGGACTGGGGGCACACGCTCAACAGGAGCGGCAGGGGTCTGTGGGATGGCACGGTGACTCTTTCGCTGCTGCAGCCGGGCATCGATCCGCAGACAAAGATGGATCAGCCCATTCAGGTTTGAGGGAATGTCCACGCGGGCCAGCTCATCCAACATCTCTGACAAGCTATCCTGAAAGGCATCCACGAGCGCAGCCTCATTCCAGGCGGAATCCTGGCTAAGCAGCCGGAAATCGCTGATATAGGCCTGTATATAGGCGCTGACCCTGCCTCAAAGCTTTCAGACGTCGGGTGGCAGTCTGCGCCTTAATCGGGTCCTCGTACATGAGGCGCATATGGTCACAAAACCCCCCAAAGTTATCCAACAAAGGGCTAGGCTGTGCCAACAGAGGCGTGCCCCAACGAGCTGCATCTCCCGACAGAAGGCTCAACACGAATCCCACCTTATCTCGGTCAGTGGGGAAATCAGCTGCTCTCACGCTGATAAAAAGCTGGCATTGTCCCAGGAAGGCAGGAAACAGTTCTGGATTGCCAGCAAATTTATCCGGCATAGCTATCTGACATTTCCTCCTGGGTGGGGGTGCAGCATGTACCTGAGCCTGCAGTTGAGCCACCTGAGCTGCCAGCAAAGTGAGTTGCTGGGTGAGCTGAGCATTCTCGGCAAGAAGCTGCTCCATCGTAGTAGTAAGGGGTGGGTGGCTGAAAGCAAACTGTTCTGAACCAGCCCTCTTCTGGCCTTGTAGTAAGGCAAACCCCTATTCAGAAAGAAGAGACTGGAGAGCGTCCAAGGCTAAAAGGCGTCCGCCAAGATTTATTACTCAATTAACAAAAACACTAGAGCTTGTCTCCTCAAACGGAAGAGTTGCTTTCAGCAACCAGCCCCTCCCCAAACACTCCTTTTATTGAGAGCTCAGGGCGTGGTCTCCCTGTGTCTCCTCCCGAGGAGTCCCACAGCCTTTCTTTGTTTGTTCCTGCTCGACTGCCTCCTGCGTCGGGCGTCCTTGAACAGGGCCAGCTGTGGGTCATCATCCTCCGCACTATCGGGCTCACGCAGCTGAGAAGAGGTCCCCGGCTGAGGGCTCTGCAAAGCCTCCAAACCATCATCAGCCGGTTCGTCTCCCTCCTCCCCCTCATCTGAGTCATCCGATACATCGGAGCCGGCTGTCGGACCCACAGGCTGGCCCTGAGTCACAACAGGTGAGATGTTTTGTGGTCGTTTGTGTCTTTTAATACTTAAAAACTTGAGTGACGGCTATAAACTTCAGGAGTTTATAAACACACTGTATTGAAAACATGTCTTCTGCAATTCTGGCTCGTAGAAGAGATGATTTCTTTGCCGTAATCTATTATTTTATAAGGCGTATCCATATATTGCACTTTTGATATAGTGAACAATTCCCTTTGCCATCATGTTGCATTTCCTTTCTCAAAATGGCTCTTAAATTTGGAAAGTCTAACACAATCCCCAACTTTAAAATTGGGCTTTATTTCAACAGGTGACCATGAACCATACAAATTTAAGCTAACTCTCCGCTCATTTTCATTAAGGCTAGCTTCAACCGGTCATCTTTATAGAAGAATGCTTGTGGTTATTGTACATATTGACCATTTGATCCAACACATCAATATATCTGTTGGTGCTATTAGCAGTAAAGTATTTGAAGGTAATTTCTTTCATAGTTCTATTCCACCTCTCTACTACACAACTCTTCCTCATTTTCGGTTGTATAAATCTCAAATCCCAATGACTTGACATCCTTGTTATGAAATTCTCTTCCTTTATCCATTGATAATTTTTTGGGTCTACAACAGCTTCTTTTAAAAATATCCCTAAAGGCTTTACTAATGCTTTTGCTGGTTTTATTTTTCAACGGAATGATTCAACTGTATTTTGAGAACACATTGATTACATTCCAGTATTTGATGTTTTTGTTATCTTTAGCAAACGCTTGCATATTGATCAAGTCAGCGGCCCAGGTATCATCAATCTCTCTTTAAGGCGTATTTTAGCGAAACAATGAATAACTGGTTTATGCAATTCTTCGGCTAGTTCACTCGTCCACCTCAGGCTTTTTTAAAACCCAAAGTGTTTCGCATTTATAATAGGTTTGATAATCACACTCTGCTCTTACCCACGTAATAGGATCTTTAATAGTGCCCATCTCTTCGAGCATCAAACAATTGGCAACATTTCTAGTAGCTGTATCAGGAACATGCTGATACACCAAATTGTGATGATAACAGCTTTATCGACTCTTGCCTTTGTCAAGGTTAGCCATGCATTTAAATTAGCACTGGGTCCAGCAAAGTTCATTCCTGGGAAATGCATCTCTCCTGGGAATTTCTCCCACGGAAGTTTTATCTTACTAGTGATGGAATTCAACAATGAAACCAAGTCACTGCCAGTTGGTGGCATCTTTACAAACTGTGTCTTTGCCAAGCCACACACAGCGCACTTTCCACGAAGCACTTGTCTTCTGTTTTTGGTAACAATGTTTGAAGGTCGTTTGTTGTAGTCTTGCTTCTACACCTTACACAATACAGCATCACCTTTTTAAATATAAAAATAATTGCATTTAAAATGGAAGTTAAAGAGATCTCGTGGAATGCTGTACTATCGAAAAGGTTTAATAGCCCTCTTCTTCCGAGATTGATAAACCTCATTGTTGGAAAGAGCAATTGTGGAAAAACAACTCTTATGTTGATTCTTTTACATCCTGGATGGTTAGACTACAACAACCTACAAGTTTTTTGCAAGTCTCTGTATCAACTAGAGTACAAGATTATCAAGAAAGCATTTGAAGAGAAACTGCCAAAAGAACCAATCATTAGACTGTTTGATAACGAAGATGAGATCAAAAGACTTAATATATCCCCGTTGATATTAATTGAAGAAATTGCAAAAGACTTGGGTAGCCTGGCCGACACTGAATGTAAGTTCTTTGAAAGATCAGATGATGTGCCAGGCCCGGCAGACCTAGACTGCACAAAGAAGAACCTGATGATATTTGATGATCTTCTGCTGGAAAAGCAAAATAAGCGTGAAACGTATTACACGAGGGGTCATCACAGCAATGTAGTGTAGTGGTTCCGACAGACGGAGACAACTAAAGCAGAATTCTGAGGCTTGCAAATTCCTCAAAAAACATGTTTATTAGTTACAAAGTATTGGTACGTCAAAAGCCTTGGTGGAGCAGTGGGCTAATGCCTCCTTAAGTAACACCTGCTGCCTGCAATTAGTGCAGGTTCGCATCCCACCAGGGTCAAGGTTGACTCAGCCTTCCATCCTCCCGAGGTAGGTAAAATGAGGACCCAGATTGTTGGGGGCAATAAGCTGACTTTGTAATAATGCCACTTGGGGGGTGTATGAAAGCCCTAATAAGCAGGCATATACATAGAATGAAGGCTACTGCTAAGCTTGTAAGCTGCCCTGAGTCTTCGGAGAAGGGCGGGATATAAATGGAATTAAAATAAATAAATAAAAAATAAATAAAAGTGAAACCAAGTCCGAAAGTTTCAATTCCACTGTGACAGGGTTTATGGTCTTTCTGATGGGAAAAGTACCGAGGAATTTTGGACCCAATTGTGTACTGGGAAACTTTAACCTTAAATATTTCGTTGAAAGATAAACTAATTGTCCAACATAAAAAGGTTTCTGAGGGGAGCATCGTTTATCTGCTTGCTCCTTGTAAACCTTGGCCTTGGTCAATGCCTTTTCCACGCTCACTCAACCCCCCTGGAAGGATTTCACCTATTGGTCCAAAGTCTGGGAAGTAGGAGACTCCTGTGGGTACTCAGGTATGGACACAAATTCTCGACCCGTTACTACTTTGAATGGGGTGAGACCATTGCTACTATGCACAGCATTGTTGTAGGCTACCTCTGCAAAAGACAAGAAATCAGCCCAATTAGTCTGCTGGTATAATTTACATAACATCTAAGTATTTGGATGAAAAGCTGATGACAGCCCCTGGGAAGACCCAGTCAGTTTAACGAAGTCTCCAGAATTTAGCAGTAAACTGGACCCTTCTGTCAGAAATAATCCGCTTTGGGGCACCATGGAGTTGGTATATGTGTTTCAAAAACAGTTTGGTTAATTTCTGGGAAGAGGGGAGTCCTGAGCAAGCGATAAAAAGCCCCTGTTTGGAAAATAGATCAATCACATTCCACATTACAGTGTTTTCCTTGCTCTCAGGTAATTCCACTATAAAATCCATGGCTATCTCCTTCCAAGGCTGGCAAGGGTCAGCAACTTGTTGCAATAAACCTGGTTTTTTTTCAGGATGCCTCTTCATGGCAGCAGAGGTGGCACAACCCTTAACATAACTCTCAATGTCTTTTTTCATTCCTGGCCACCAGAATTGCCTCCGCACCAGATGCAATGTCTTTAAAAATCCAAAATGACCTGCTTGCTTAACGTCATGACTCTGCTGCAGTGCTTGGAGTCTGAAGCCATCTGGGAGGTATAATTTGGAATCTTTCCAAGCTAGTTCCCCCCTTAGGGTAAAATTGATTAGTTAGCATCAGTCTAACTTCTCTTTCAATTCCTTTAGTGAGCGACTGTCAGGACTAGCAGGGTTTATTAGAATAGAGTAGAGCTGGAAGGGACCTTGCAGGTCTTCTAGTCCAGCCCCCTGCTCAAGCAGGAGAGCCTATACCATCTCAGAGAAGTTACTGTCCAGTCTCTTCTTAAAAACCTCCAGTGATGGAGCACCCACGATTTCTGGAGGCAAGTTGTTCCACTGGTTAATTGTCTTCACTGTCAGGAAGTTTCTCCTTAATTCCAGGTTGCTTCTGTCTCGTTCAGTTTCCAGTCATTGTTTCTTCTCCTGCCCTCTGGTGCTTTGGTAAATAACGTGACCCTCTCTTCTTTGTGGCACAACCAGTCTGGCAGGAATGGCAAAAGAGGGAATGGGCTGACTCACCATGGGGTCCTCCTTGCCTTCCTTGTCACTGTCGTACGGTGCCTGCATCTGCTGTGGCTTGGATTGTGGTTTGGCTTCGACACCTGGGTCCTGATGTGCCCAGTTATTTTTTTCTCTTCCCCCTCTGGGAGTTCTTCGCGGTATTGCGGCAGCGACTGGTGTGCTTCTGGGTTGAGGGTGAGGAGCTGGACACTGCACTGCATGGTGACCCATCTGACCACACTGGTAGCACTTGATCGGAGCTTTGGCTGATGCTTGGAAGATGCTGGTGGCTGCAGAGGCTTTGGGATGTCAGCCATAGTGGCATTTTTCTTGGACACGCGGTGGCTTGGGATCGGTGGTGTTTGACTTCCTGAGGCGGTCCAACTCCTGTGTCGAGCACCACCACCACCATGCAGTACCACTCACGCAGTAGGTTAAGAAAACCTCAAATGATGCAGGCTTGAAGCAAGTTGCGATCTAGCCCGTTTGAAGTAGTTGATCAGTGACCGTTTTGACCACTGTCTGAACTGGTTAGCAACTCTCCTGAATTCTTGAATGTACACCTTTGCGGGGCAACTACTTTGCTTCAAGCGGTGGATTTTTTTCTCAGCCAGCAGGGCTCGGGATTCATCTTCAAAATGACCACTCAGTTGCTCCATGAATAGATGACTGTCGTGCAATTCAGGAGTCCCTTCATTATGGAGGTTGGTCACCCAGTCAGCTGTTTCCCCCTCTAAATTTGCCACTACAGCGTAGCCCCATCCAGGTAGGCATAAGCATAGCAATCTAAATGAGCCCACCCATTGTTTAAAAAGAAAATCATCTTCTTGGATTCCCCATCAAAGGTGGGCTTGATGGGAGGCAGATCGAACCTCGGCAGAGCCGCCTGCTCCTGGGCTTGGGCAGCTTGCTGGTCCTGGGGACGTGGCCAAACCACTCTCCGGACTTCTCTTGGCTGGGCTCCAGGACTAGCATTTCGAAGCTGTGGCAACGGACTTGGCTGGGATACAGGGAACTTGGTATCACAGCTGGTTGGGGGATGGACGAAACAGCACAAGCCCCGGTGGTTAGGCTGGAACTCTGGCAAGGGGTGGGAGAGATGGGTAGCTCTTGGCTTTTCCCCCATGGTACCTAACTCTTGGACAACAGAAATCATATCTTTTACCTCCAGCCGGCCGAACTTCTTCAGCTGTTTGAGCGAGGGGCTGTGGATTGCAGATTGAAATCTCCACTCTCCAGAGTCGTCCCATCCCATCGACCCCTTTCCTTTCTTGCCATCCGCAGATGAAGAACCCTGGGACTGCAGCAATAAAGGCTCCTCTCCAGTGGTTACAAGAGTGCTCTTGCGCTGAAGGGCAGCCTTGGCTTGAAAGAGGTCCACCAAGGCTGTAGCCTCTTCCTGCGGTACCAGCTTCCCAGGTTGGATCAGCCTGGTTTTCGCCCGAGCCCCTGCCACTGATGCCTTTTCAGTGGCTGCAGCCCCAGCCTGCGCTCCAACAGCCTGAGTCCTGTTGCAGCTAGCAGCGGTTTCAATTTTCTCCTCCATCTCAAGTCTTCGCCGAGTCTTTACTGTTCTCCCAAAAGTGAGTGGGTAGGCAGTCGGGGGCCAGCACCCCGAAAGACTTGGTTTAATATCATGGTTCCGACAGACAAAGACGAATAAAGCAGAACTCCAAGACTTGGAAATTCCTCAAATAACATGTTTATTAGTTACAAAGTATTGGTATATCAAAAGTGAAACCAAGTCTGGTTTCACAATTCCCAATACAAAGTTAAAAAAATCTCACCCTAACGCTATTCAAGCAACTATGTTCCCCAATACATCATCTTGGCAGGCTTTTTACAGAATGCCCAGCCTGCAGTCTCCCATGGGACAAAAGATTATTTTGACCAACAAAGCACCTGGGAACCCCCGTCCCTCCATTCTTTGTGTCAACCAAAACTGAGGAGGAAAAATGTCTGCAGCCATGCTCATTTGTAGAGTTGACACGTAGACTGTTTTTACCTCAGGCACTATAATTCCAGTGCAGATGAGTATTACATATCCATAGAACCAAACAACAGCACACTAAAGTCTGTACTCAATATAGCATCTTTCAATACAAAATATGTTTTATGATGGACTTCCGGTGGCGACGCGACGCCGAAGACAGCCGTTTTCGGGCTGCCCGCTCCGCAGCTGTGTTTTTCCATCGTAAACAGCGCCGATCAGCTGTTTAGATGGATTTGAAGCCCCCTCCTTGGGAGAAGAGGAGGGGGTGAGGCCCCAGGTAGGGGTTGAGCTCTCCGGGGCCGCCTGAGCTGAGAGCTTGGGCGGCTGAAGGATGAGCCCCCCCGAAGCCTGGGTTGCTCCGAGCTGCGCAGCGCCTCTGCTCTGGGATTTTTGGAGCAGAGCCAGGCATTAGCAACCACCCCTGCCAAAAGGAAATACTTTTGATTATCAAGATGCAGGCAGAGCGGTACAGGAGGTCAAGGTGAAGTGGACTCTTTATTTTTACTCTCTAGCTCAATGGATTTTATAGTTTTAAAGTGAAAGTGCATAATAAGTGAAAGTGGGGGAAGATGGCGGCTAAAACTTCTAAAGCTCTTCGGAATGCGGGGTCTTCCCTGGTGCAAGAGACCTCATTGCAAGCTTTGCTTCCTCCTGCATCTTCCCCGGTATTGACGCTTAAGGATTTACAAGACGCTCTTGGAAAGCATGCACAATTGATGTCTGATATGATGGATGAAAAGTTGAAAAAGCTGGAGGAGAAAATGGAGGAGAAAATGGAGAAATTGGAGAAGAAGATGGAAGAGAAGCTGAGAGCAATGAGGGTGGACATCTTGTCTATGGTTGAATCCGTAGCTGAATGTGTGCTACAGCTGGATATAAAAGTGGAGGATCTCAGTCAAAAGAACTCTATATTAGAAGCAAAGGTATTAGAAAATGAAAATATAAGGGATAAAATGGACGAAGAATTGAGCCTGGTTCAGTATAATCAGATGCAGTATGCTATTAGAATCAGGGGTTTAAAGGAGAATGGTAAAGAAGATTTAAAGCAGCTGATTTCTGAGGCTCTGGAAGGGGTACTGGGCCAGCCAGCATCTGAAATTGAGGGAAATATGGACAAAGTTTTTCGTGTAAATTCATGGATTGCAAGACAGAGGAAGTTACCCAGAGATGTGGTGGTCTATTTTACAAAGAGAGTAATTAGAGATGAAGTCATTCAAGCTGCTTATGATACTAATTTGGTAGTGGCTGAGCAAGAAGTTTTGGTTTTAAAAGAGATCCCTCCGAAGATCCTAAGGAGAAGGAAAGATTTTGCATTTCTAGTACAGGAACTTAAGAAACGTGATATTAAGTTTAGATGGGAGATTCCAGTTGGATTGGTGGCGACGCACGAAGGTAAAAGATATCGTTTGGTTACTGTGGCTCAGGCACATGATTTTTATAGTAATGTGTTAAAAGCAACCCCCTATCATTTTTGGAAGCTGCAAAAGGATACGGTGTGGGAAAGCTTCAAGATGTTGCAGATAGACAGACAGAGGACAATGGTGTTGGAGGGGATCATGTCACAGTCTCATCGGTTGCTGCAGGAGGCCAGAAGATGATGCGTGCCGCCCTAAGAAGAGCGAGACGAGAGCAAGAGCAAGACCAGCAGAAAGTTATGGAATCTTCAAAGTGTGCTTACAGTGAAGATGTGGGAGGAGAGCGGTCTAAAGAAGTTTTGGGGGTCATGACAGAGGTGCTCCAAAAGTTTTGGGGCGTTAAGATTGCTGATTAAATTTTTAGATTAGAATGTCAATGGAGTAAAATTATTATAGAGGAGAAAGAAAGTTTTTTTTTAATATTTTACACAATTTAAGATTGATGTTATTAGGGTTATGGACTTAAAGTATGTGTTGAACTAAGAATGGGTATGTAAGCTCCTAATTAACAACAAGTTGTCTTAGAGATTGCCTAAATCTTTTTTTATATATACTCTTTTTATTTGAACTTTTATTTGAACTCAAGGATGATTTAGAACTGCGAGACATTTGGCGTGATACATGTAAGAACTATTTTTGATCATAGTTTAGTTTGGTTGGAGATTATTAAGATTAACAGAGATAGGCGCTTTTGGCGCGTAACTGAGAAAATTAGAGAAAGGTGGGAGAATGCAAATAGCAGGTGAAAGTTTTTTTGTTTTTTTTTTTGAAATTAATATGAATAAGGACTGGGATTAAGAAAATTTATTTTGAGTAAAGCTCTTTTTCTGTTTTCCTCTTTCTTTTTTACTTTATTTGTAATATTAATATTGTTTGTATTCATTTTATATGAGCTAGAGAGAGATAGAATTTATAGTTTATTGTTGATAACATAGGGGTGTTTATGTTTGTTTTTCGATTTTATACCCTGTATTTAGCTCTGGGAAGTCGAGGGGGGGAGGAGGGAATGGGGGAGAGGGATAGGGAGGGTTGGATAGGGGTGGGGGAGGGGGGGATTAAAGTCAAAATGTATTGTAAAACTTTTTAAATAAAAAAAATATGTTTTATGATGGCAAATTCTATTAGAACTGTCTTAGGATTCAACTCGCAAGTATACACGGAAGGGTACAACGAGTCAGAGAACATTGTTAACATACTTAATATAAGCAGCTTGAGAGTAAACAATGATATAATTGGTTCATTGTACACTAATGGCAGAACAGAAAATATATATAGCTTTTTCCCGAATGTAGGACCTGGGTTTAAGATCATTGATGAACCAGCTAATGTGGTTTACCTTCTAAACACCACAAGCACAATTTCAGAAATGGAAACAAAGCTCATTGATCAAGACGGAAAACTTATCAACCTATGTGCTGAAGAAATATCTATAAGATTTCACATAAGAGAAGCTTAATATCTTACACATTTAAAATGAGTCGATACATAAACGTGAAAGTAAATGTTAGCTAAGGTCAAAAGGACAAGATCAAACACGCTATTCAATCATGATCGGCTGTGTCTATTCGCCTTTTACATTCAGATTTGTCAGGAGAGCACATGTTGGCATTAACTCAACCATTAGTTAATAAACTGGCAAAGGCGTACCAAAGCAGCACAGGAATGATGATTAAAATGTCTAAAACAAAGCAAGAGCACCATGCAAATTGAGGGAGGTTTTGTTGGAGCTATTTTAGCTGTGCTAGCTACCACAGGTAAATTCCTTTTATCAAGTGTATTACCATCACTCGATAGAGGGGCATTAACAGTTATAAGAGCCGCTGCTGGCAGTAAAGTCATAGATAAAATCAGCAGATCTGCAATTTAATCAAGATTTCCCTTATCTCACTTCATAACAAACTAATGTCCAAAATACACATTTTATCTATTTAAATATAATGTTCTATTTCCTAAAAGTTATCTATTTCCCACCATATTAAGTCATCTACTTAATAATACAATATCCCCTTTAATAAATCAAAACCATTATATATGTATTGCCTGGGTAAATGAATAAATCAAACATATTCATGATAATTTATTTTCTTTTCCCTTTTAGATCTAATTTTTCAATATTAGACAAATCAAATTCTTGTTTTCAACTGATTTTCAGCTATTTTAAATCTAATAACCAAAATTCCCCTTATCTCAACATCTCCCTTTAACCCTCTAATCGACAATATAAAATCCCGTCTAATGAATCAAACCTCCATTTTTTTCAACCTTATTCTAGCTTTCTTCCTTTGCCAACTAGGCTTCCATATTAGCACTTTTAGATCATCAAATAAATCTCCCTATATTCTTATATATGTTATTTGAATTAAAGGAGACCATTTGATTGTCAGTTTTCTGGAAGGACTAGCCCATTTGTATTCATTAGATTGTTGCCGTTATTCCAGTCCCCCATGTTTGCTCTGATATATTTGTCTTCAATTCAATCTGTTCTTAAATTTCTTCTGATTTGTGTAGAAAGTCATTTTCATTTTCAGTGTTGTCACTTCCTTGTCTGGGTTTTCCATCATCTGTACTTGTTGGTTAATTGAGTCCTCTGTCTTAATATTTAATTGTTCCACTTCTTCTGTTATCTTCTGCATTGTTGGTTCTTTGATTGTAGTCACAAGTTCGGCTTTGTGCATTTAAGCTGGCGTCTTGATCTTTTATTGTAGGTATCATTTTATCATAAGCTGAAAGAATAATTTCATGAATTGCTTTCAACATGGAAATAATCTTTTCCTGGTCTTCATCCATCTCTTTCACAAATTTGTAGTCTTTCTAGTAAAAGTTGTTTGTTAAGCAAAAGTCAGTAAAGTTTACATTCATAGTTCAAGTAGGCCAATTTTACCACCCAGCTGTTCTCTTACCATTGAGTCACTCACAGATGGTGCCAAGGTCAGGAAAGTCTTATCTATGTTCTGGGCTTTGAGCCAAATCTCTTTTTAGGAAATAACAAATTGCCATACCAAGCTTCACCACAAGATGTCACTGCTACCTTTTAAGGTTTTTTTTTTAAGTTCCAAATTTTTCTAATTCTTTTTCCAGTTTTATTTCTTTTTTTGTAGATTAAAAACAAGAGTCTCCAGTAAAAATAGGAAAAATTTTGGTCCCCAAGTTTCAGGAACATATGAATCCAATTAGATTGAAATTGTTCTTTTTAATGCTTTGATTCACCTGGGTAGCCAGATGTCGCTGTTCTTGGTGGGGTAGAAATTCCCTTTCTCCTCACAGGGGGAAGATACTTCAAAGAGCTTTTACAGGAAGAAGGTACTTAGGATAAGGAGAAGATAAGATCTCACCCAGTTTCACCTGTGTTGCTTTCAAAGTGCTTGGTAGTAAGTTTGACTTCAGCTGTCAGTAGCTTAATGACGAGCCATATTATTATGGCTGGTCTTTTCGCCATCGGTTTGAAGAGCTGCCCCAGATTAAGTGGAAGGGCTACCGCCCTTCCACGATCAAGCAGGGTCCTCTCCTTGCATGTTGACTTTCAATCCTTTCCAAGGTCCCCCAGCGGTATAAAACAGGACGCTGGAGACAAAGCTTGCCTCCATGTGTCCGCCTGGGCTGCGATGGCAAACTGGAAGTCCCCGCCTGTAATAAATTTTTGATT
Source organism: Vipera ursinii (assembly GCF_947247035.1). Classification (NCBI taxonomy): domain Eukaryota; kingdom Metazoa; phylum Chordata; class Lepidosauria; order Squamata; family Viperidae; genus Vipera; species Vipera ursinii. The sequence goes on along the minus strand of NC_139521.1, from coordinate 20,766,714 downwards.
CTAATTTAATTTTTAATGTTAATGTTAATTTTTCTATATTGTTTTACTTTTCTGTTATATTGTACATTTCCCAGAGCCCCTCGAAGGAGATCGATGGTGTAGAAATATGAAATATAAATAAATTACCATTTTGAATAGATACATCATTATTCTTCCAATGAAAATGAAGAATTGCAGTTACACAAATTGGAGTCAGATTTAATTCTACCATGGGTTAGATCAGCTAGATAGTAGCAGTTTCTCTGTTTTCCTAGGGCTGCTGTGTCTCCCTGATCTAAAGCACTATCCCTGATCTAGGGCTGCTTGGGAGAGGTTCCCCCTTTCTAAGAATGGCATAAGCAATTGTGTTGGGATGCAGGAACAATTGTGTTGGAGGAAATTGTTTCTAACAATAGCCAAAATTCATTAAGCAGAGCATTGGATCCAGTCCATTTAATAAATAATGATAAATGAAGCCATCAGTATTTGAATTAAAGATGACTTAACAGTTTGGCCCTTTTTTGTCTTGCAGGGTAGTGAAAAATTGTCTTCAAAAGAAATGAAAGTCAGTCAAGGCAAAAATGGAAATAAAGTTGTTAGAAAAATTGCCGAATTGGGACTTTCACCGGAGGAAAATAAAAGTGAAATCAAAGTTGAAAAGGAACACAAAAGAAGACCGTCTGTCTCTTCCCAAATGGAGGTTACCCAGCCAGATGTTGAAGCAAAATCTCAGTTTGAGAGGGCAGAGGCCAGTCCAGAACCTCAAAAGCAAAGGAATATACTTAAAAATGAAAAACATATTAAAAAGGATGAGTCAGAAACTCCAGCTTTTAAGAATCTACTGAAGAAAGAGGCCAGACAATCAAAAGATAAAAATGAAAAAGAAAGAAGTCTTTCTGAAGACAAATCATTAATGAAGTATAAATGTAAAGGAGATAATATTCAGAAAACAAGTGAAAATGTTGAAAATGTAACATCTGAGAAAAGCATGAGAAATGAAGAAACTGTTTTGAAAAATAGTCAGCTAGCAAGAGTTTTGCCTGATGATAAAACTGAAAAGAAAAATAAACACAGAAGTGAAAGAAAGGCTTCCATGAACAGCAAAGAGATGAAAAACATTTCAGAAAAAAATGAGAGTATACGTAAAGAGAACAGAAAAGAGAGGCAGCTTTCCACAGAGAAATCAAAAGCAGAATACAAATTCAGGAAATTTCCAAATGATTCTAGGCCACCAAAAGAATCACAGAGTACCTCAAAGATTCATGTTTCTTCCATAACATCAAAACGAAATGAAGAAGAAAAGCATGGTGCAGAATCAAGCAGTTTGGATCACACTTTGCAGCAAGGTGATAATCTACACCAAGTCAGGCGAAGATCAAAGAGTGGCTTAGAAGAAAGGATTGTATTAAAACCTATGTCCAAGAGTTATAACAAATCAGCCAAAATACCTGAAAGTGAATTACAAGAAAGTTTATCTAAGCAGGAATCTGTGCAGAAATTGGACAAAGATAAACATTCAGAAGAGAGTGATCCAGATAAACAATCTAAGTTCAAACAGGAAATGAAAGTTTTTGAAGTAAATTCCACTGAGTTGGAAGTTGAAAGTGAAGCACATTCTCTTAGTAGTTTCCAAAAAGATGCTAATCATAAAGTTAAGGGGCAGTTGAGAGAAAAAATAAGAGAGAGAAGTAAAAGTGATAAATATTTGAGTACTTCAAGACTGGAAAGAAGATTGTCAGCAGATAATCACAAAAGCAGAAATTTTAAGCATAATAAGGACATGAAAAAAAAAGATGATGAGGGCAAATCAGAAGACAAAGGCATTAAAGAAGTAGAAAATAGTGCAAAGATGCCAGAAAATCTGCACACAGAGAAGAAGCCTATTAAAAGATTAAGTAATGAACATTGTAAGGTAAATACATCAACCCAAGAAATAGATGTGAGAGAGGGAAAAATACCAGCCTTCACAGGCCCCTTCATTTCTGTTCAAAAGATTACTGGGCACTTACTGTATTCTGATCAAACCCAGGAGTCAGTGGATGAATGTTGCAGTGATATACATAATCAACAAAGCCAAATTGAAGAAAGCAGTAACAATTTACAGGGAAAAGCTGAACTGAAAAATATTGTCAAAGACCAAGTACATCATCATTTAAGGTCTGAATTCAGTACAACATTGTATTCAAATTTCAGTAACACTGAAGAAAAAGTGGAAGTTTTTTCTACTAAGGAAATAAATGTATCAAGTGGTACCTTTAGGCAGATTCCAAAGGATTTAAGTTGTTTTAAAAAAGAACAACATCATGTAAATGCTGCTTATGAAGAAACTGATCACATTTTACCTGATGCTGTGTATGAAAATGAAAAATTAAAGTTTCATGGAGTGACTGAGGATAGTCATAGTCCAAAGAATCTTACAAGTAGAGATCAACAAAGTTGGAAAAGTAGTTCTTCAATAAAGAGTTTATCAAAGGAACGTTCATATCAGAAATCTATCAATGTAGATCTTCCAGAAATCACAGAGCCTTCAAATAATAGTTCTGAAGAGGAATCTTTGAATAGATCTTGTGTTAAATATACTATTTCAGATAGTCAGACCCTTGCTGTTAAAATGAAATCTCATGATAACATTGTACTCAATGCAAACCCGAAAGATAATACTGCCAATATAAGAATTAAAAACTCAGAAGACACAATACATTTACCTTCTAAATCAGTACCTAGAAAAAGGATAAGTGCTGTAGTAGGCATTCAAGAAGCTACTGTGCAAAGAAAAACTGGAAGCTCATCAACTAGTATTTTAGAGAATGTTAATCTCATAGGCTCAGAAGCAGCACCTACAAATATAAGTGCAAACAAATATGTTTTAATCAACTTGGAAAAAGCAGAAAGGGATCATTTCAATGAGAATATTGCAGAATACAAACTGAAAACAGACAAAGATCAGAGTATTGGAAATTTAGTAGAATTATCTTCAGGTTCAGTGCACAAGAATGTTCCAGGAAAAAAAAGCAAAGTATCTGCACTCACCAAAGGAGGAAATGATTTGAAAGAAGTTGCTGAAGATAATAATGAAAGTGGTGTAGTAGGCAGCAGTGTAGAAGGTAGCCATTGTATTGTTAGTCACAGTAGCATGGAAACTGATGCAAATGTTATAGGAACTAGCACAGAAAGACCTACTGGGAACCCTGCCACAGCTGATAGTATTAGAAAAAACCAAGGAGACGAAGACATATCAAATTTGCTGACCGAAGGTGAAGCCATCATTACTTGCTCAGAAGAACAAAGAACAGCTCATTTAAGCTGTGCAAGTATAGAAGCAGATGAAGGTTTCACTTTGGGCCCTTGGATCAAAAGTAAAAAAAACACCCATTCTGTAGCAGAAAAAGCAATTGGTGAATGGACTGTCACAATGGCTGAAGAAAGTGGTGCTGTTATGGAAGAGCTTGCAATATGTGAGAGTTCTTCAACCAGTACAAAGAAAAGAGAAAGTGGTGAATGCACTGTGAATTATGTAGAAGAAAGTACAAAGCAGGTAGTCAATGGAAGAAGAGATGATCAATGTGTGAATAGTTGTGTAACAGAAGAGAAGGATGATGCTGTAACCAGTGCAAGCTCTGAACAAAAATGTGTGGCTTCTGATTGTGTTGATATAAGCAAATTTCATGGTGCCACATGCACAGGTGAAATAGAAAATGATGGTGCTGTAACCAGTGCAGGTACCGAAGCTCAGAATCAATCTATGATTGGTGAAAATCCAGTTACCTTTCAGAGTAACCCAGTTCGATCTGAACAAGCTAAAGTAGCTGAGGGCACTGTGACTTGTACAGTTATAGAAACTGAGCACATTGGTTCTGTTATCTGTTCAGTGACTGGTACAGATTCACAAGAGAATGCTGTAACTGGGCTGTGCCCTGAAATAATAAATAACCTAGCAACAATATCCCATGCTGACAAAAGTGAAGACATTGTAAATGGTGAAAGTGCTGTCACTAGCACAGGAATAATAGCAGAAGATGATTCTGCTTGTACACTTTTGGAGGAAAACCAGACAGGATTTGTAGGAGTCTTAGACCCAGTAGAAAAATATCAACTTGCCACAGACAGTACAGAAGTTAGAACTGAAATAAATGCTGTTGAGGTCAGCCAAGGTTCATATATTGATGATGAAGGTTGTGTAACCAGCACAGGTGAAAAACAAGATGATGAAGAAGGTGAAAATTTTGTAACTAGTACAGGAAGAGGCAATGAAGAAGCTGAGCATGTGTTGGCTTGTATAGGAACAGAAAATGGAATGTTGCTTATTAACATGGGAATTACAGGACGTGAAAGTTCTTCTGTCTGTCTATCTACAGATCAGCTTGGAGCAGGGTTAGATGAATATTCTTCAAATGTAAATAAAAGTTCTATTGATATTATGACATGCTTATCAAAAGAAATGAAGGTTGATGATGTTCACAATAATATAAAGGGAACAGTTGCAAATAGCACCACTAGTGTTGGTATAAGTAATGAAAATATTATGGTATTGGTCTCCGCAAAAGAGGATAATTCTCTGTTTACCGAGACACTTAAGAGTAACAATGAACTCTTAAGTAAACAAAGTATAAATCAGCCATTGGTTAGTGAAGAGAAGAGTGAGAACACTGAATCTTCCTTGGATAACAGGAAATGTGGAGATCTGACTAAGATGGTCTCTAAGGAAATAAATATAGTTTCAGCATCTGCTAGTGAAAATGATAAAAGTGAAGGTGAGCTCATCTCTACAAGTGCGGCCAAATTGTGCTCTATTCCAGCACATTCTGCCAAGGACAATGAGCCAACATTACCACTTGTTGCAAGAACAGTTGAAAACTTAGAGAAGGTCACAGGTCTGCTAACATCTGAAGATTTCAGTTTTCCTACACCAAGTACAACTCTCAAATACATGAATCAAGATGGAGATATGAAATCGAATAAAGTTTCTACTAGTATTTTAGAAGAATTTGAAACTCCAATGCCAAGCATAGCAGTGGAAGATACTGACACTGTACTTGTTACTAACAGAGTTGTAGAGAAAAACAGCACCATGGAGATAAATGCCATTCATATGCCCAGTGTATTTACCGGAGGAAGTGATGAAATCCAGGTGATTGGTGATAAAGAGGAAAGGGATGAATGTGCTGCAATTTCCACAAGTATAATGGAAGATGTAGAAACTCCTGTTTTTGAAGAAGGCAATGAAGACATTGCTCAATGCTTTGATCTAAGACTGGAGCAAATTACTGATACTGCCACAATTTCAACAAGTTCAGTAGAACATTTTGAATTTTCTGCTGAGAAGCAAATTAATCAGATCTCTGTAACAGAAGGAAAACTATTGAATTTTGCTCAGCTTGCAACCAAGATATGTAACAGAGTTACACATGGAGTAGTTGTGCCAATAGAAACAAAACACAGAAGTGAAAATACAGTGGTCTCCCCTGAAGAAGTAGAAAAGTACAAGACTGTTCAAGAAGCTACAAGCCAAGAATCTGAATTACATGAAAATGACATGCATTTACTTACAGAAGTAGGAATATGTCATGATCTTGAGTTCAGTATTACTAATAGATCTGATCAGATGTTTATTGCTTCAACTGCGGAGAATCTTGCAAAGAACACTGACAGATCAGGGGCAGGTGCCTCAGAAGAAACTCCATGTATATTGACAAACACAGAAGTAGAAGAGAAAACTGGTATGTGCCTTGGAGAATTAGATCCCACTATGTTGACAGATTTAAAAAACAATAAGAATTTAATTGAGTTGCCTAATGCTGGTCAAGGGATCAAGAAGGGGAAAGAAAGAAGAGAATCTTCAGTCATATCGGGGACTGATGGCAATAGTGAAAGCATAGAAATTTCCACAAATACAGTGGAGCATGTTAACATAGTTGAACTTTCCTGTGCAGAAATAAGTTTTGATTCCTCTGTCTCTTGTGGGCCATCTGCTGAAACACATATAGCTGGAAATAAAGCTGAAGAAGATGGGAAATATATTGAGATTCTGTTGAAACCTGCTGGTCTACTAGAAAAAGAAATGTGGAATGAGAAGATAGACTTTATTACTCACCAAGCAGTATTAAAAACTAAACTTACTGAACAAAAGGATGTCTCCAACCTCAGTTCATTACCATTTGAATTAGGAGGAAATTCTGAGAACGCTCAATGTAGCAAGGCTGATGTAAATGCTAAAGTACCAGAAACTCTTGTTCATGGAAATACAGAAAACAACAATGGTAAGAATTAAATAGAAGAAACTATCTGTAGCTCAGGGTTGAACTGTCGAGTCCTTGTTGTTCTCTGAGCTTGGTTGCTTGCTTGCAGATGTTTCATTATCCAACTAGGTAATATCATCACTGCAAGTGAGTATGGTGTTTGCTCACTGTTTATATACAGTAGCATGCCCTTCATATAATGTTCCTTGGATTAGAGCAGTGGCCCCCACCCTTTTGGGCACCAAGGACCAGTTACAAGGAGAGAGGTTTTTCTGCGGACAGGAAGGGGTGTGGTTTTGTATGCTGCCTGCATCCTACAGATGGGGCTTCACTTGTTCGTGTGGACTGGTTTCTGGCATGCCATGGCCCGGTGCCGGTCCATGGACCAGGGGCTAGGGATCTCTGGATTAGAGTATTGTTTTCTGTTTGATTGGTGTTAACTCCTGCTTATCTGGCTGTTGGAAAGGATGTGTTCTGATGGTTTGTCTCTTGAATGGTGTTTGAGTATGGTTTATTTCTATGTGTCTTCCAGAAATTCCCTAGTATTTACGCGTTTAGCTTGATCTAAGATGCTCTTGGTTTTCCAGTTGAAACTGTAATTGATTTTGTCCATGTTTTGTGAATTTTCATTATGCCTTCTGATTGCAAGTTTGTGTTCATTGATGTGCTTTGCTAGTCTTCCACCTGTCTGTCCTACATACTGTAGTTGTTAGTCCTTACACTGCATGTCGTAGATGACTCTTGGTTTTTGTCCTTCTATGATAGCACTTATTCTTATTGGTTCTATAGTGGGTTGAGTCATTTTCTGAGTAGCATAAAGGTTTAATTACTGTAGTGCAGGGGTGTGAAACTCAATTTCATTGAGGGCCGCATCAGCATTGCGGTTGCCCTCAGGGGGCCGGGTGGGTATGGCCAGGGTGGGCGTAATTAGAGTGCGTATGGCCTACTGGGTGGGCGTGGCCAGCTCTACATCGTTTGCATCAAGGGTGCCTATGGGGGCCTGGGCAGAAGTGGGACAGATCTGAGGGTCTCTGGCAGAAGGAGGGTCTCAGGGCCAAGGCAGTGGGGGCCATTCCCTCACTCTTTCCAGGATGGCTTCGCGGGCCGCATGAAACCACTTTGCGGGCCGGATCCGGCCCCCGGGCCTTGTGTTTGACATGTCTGCTGTAGTGGGTTGACCACTTCTTGATCCTTAATAAAAGGGTAACACTACCATACATCAAAAATTTCAGAACAGCCAAAAGACTATTGCAACCACACAGCATTATTGTAGCACATAAACCAAGTCCCTCCAAAACATCTTAACTAAAAGACCCAATAGCGTAAGAAGGAAAATCAGGAGACATCTACAATACACAGAGTAAGCTCTGTAATCTGGAGCACCTTGAACCAAGATAAATCCAAAAACACCACGGAGTTTCTGGAAGCTTGGTATTGAGACAAATCGGCCATTGAGAGACATATAGAAACATTTGCACACCATTCAAAAAAGACAATGAAAAAGCTAAGACGGAAACAAAAAGATCAGAATGCATCCTTGCTAACAGCCAGATAAGCAGGGATTAACACCAGGCAAACAAGCAAAAAAACCCAACCTTAATAAAGGGTAAAAAAGGTAAAGGTTCCTCCGCACATGCGTGCTAGTCGTTTCCGACTCTAGGGGCCGGTGCTCATCTCCGTTTCAAAGCCGAAGAGCCAGCACTTGTCCGAGGACGTCTCAGTGGTCATGTGGCTGGCATGACTGGACGCCAAAGGCGCACGGAACGCTTTTACCTTCCCACCGTAGTAGTCCCTATTTTTCTACTTGCATTTTTACATGCTTTCGAACTGCTAGGTTGGCAGAAGCTGGGACGAGTAACAGGCGCTCACTCTGCTATGCGGCACTCAGGATTCGACCAGCCAAACTGCTGACCTTCTGATCGACAAGCTCAGCATCCTACCCCACTGAGCCACCGCGTCCCTTGCCTAATAAAGGGACCACCAAGGAAAAAAAACAACACTGGCAGAGCAAACTACTGTATATAAACAGGGAGCAAACCTCACACTTATTCCCACTAATAATATTACCTACTTGAATAATGAAACCAAATGTGAGACCTGCCCCAGCTAGGTCTCTAGGAAAGAAAGACCCTTGACTCCATTTGGTTGAAGTGACAGATTCTTTTACTAAGGATTAGTGGTTGCAGCAAAAGCGAAGCTAGAACTGAGTATTCCCATGCAAAAGCTACATGTTTTCTCTTTCTGTGGCCCTCCCCCCTTGACCAGATTGTCAGTGTCTTATAGCATCTCTTTGTGATGTTTTGGGAACTGCTTTGATGTCAGGCGCATCATGAGAAGATTTCACATTCTTTCCCATGCCAGGCGTCCTTCAGCAACTGGATTAGTCTGGTCTGACACCTTTGGTTCTTGTCAGGCTCTTTCCCTCCCCCTTACATCCTTCTCCTTTCCTCCTTTACTTCCCCAAATTCCTCTTCCCACTCCCACTGTTTATGGCAGGATGCCATCAAGCTTAGCGAAGCGTAGCAAAAATGGCAGAGGTGACACCAAAGAAACAAGCTCAGAGAGCACCAAGAACTACATAATAATAGTAAGATTCTGAGGATTTAAATGTAATGCATGCAAAAATTAATTATTTGAATTTTAATTTTTTAATATAGTTTGGAATCAATTAACAAAGTTTCTTAAGTTTCATCATGTTATGAAAGAAAGCTATAATATGGGGTTCTTGGTGCTCCTGTGCTTAGTTATTTTCTTGTAGACATTTCATTATCCAAATTAGATAACGTCATCAGTGCTAGTAGGCTGTGGGGTTTGCTCTTAATTATATTCTAGTAGTTTGCCCTGTCAGCATTGCTGGGAGTGGTCTTGGTAATTCTTTGTTGGGCTGTTCACTGTTAGCTTGTTTGGGAGTTCCTTAATTTGATATTACTTGCTTCTTGTTAATCTTGGCATTAATCTTGGCACGTGGATGTTGATTGCTATTGGTCACTCCCCAATAGGTCCAGGAAGGCTTACTAAAACTTGGGTGTGAGTTGCACCCCTCTATCTGAATTGATTCGCTGGGGTGCTCCATGTAGTATATAAATATGATGCAGGAAAAGTTTTGCAAGACCTTGGGCAGGTGTTTCTGGTCTTTTTGCTCACTTGTTGGTTGTCTCTTTTGAATGGTATATAGATGTTGTTTACATCGTTGTGCCTATTGATGGCCAATTTGTCAGTGGCAGGTTTCCACAAAGTCTCTAATGTTTTAGCCTTGGTTTAGTCTAGGTCTAGGATAGTCACAGTTTCCTATCTTAAACTATGGTTAAGTCTATCCTTGTGTTGTGAAATTAAGGAATGTCATCATGTCTTCTGACTGCTAGTTGATGCTTATGGTTGTGTTCTGCTAGTCTTCTGCCTTTTGGTCCTGTGTAAAGGATTGTCCTATGTAAAGGATGTTGCAGTCCTTACACTCCTGCTTTCTTCTGAGTCTTTTGGTTTACTTAGGATGTTTTGGAGGGCTTTATTGAGTTGAGTGGTCAGGTACTTTTTGATGAAGTTGCATGGACATCCATTTTGTTGGCAGATGTTGTATAGATAATCTGTTTCCTTTTTCAAATGTTCAGGCTTGCTGCAGCATGTTTGTGCTCGTCTAAATAATATTCTTATACTGCTACCCTTGTGAGAGGTTGGCTTATTACTTTAGTAGTGGAGCACTTGGTTGCTGTAGGTGGTTTTTCAATAAAATTGATTTCTAAATTTGCCATTGCTATCTCTCCTGATGAGGATATCCAAGAAAGTTAGCATAGGGATCAACTGCACCTGGCCCTCTCAGGAAAGTATGACTTTTGATCCCATGTGGTTAATCAAAACCACTGAGAAACAGTGGTTGAAGTAAGGTCAAGTGGAATCTAACATTCCCATGCAAAGCACCAAGCTATTCTTCCCACTTTGAAACCAAATCCCCCTGACCAGTCCATCAGCAACCAATACAGTGCCGCAAGGGTATTTTGAGAACGCTGAGGTACAGGACAGATAAAGGGTCATCCTTAGAGCACAGTGACCTTGGAGTCAGGCTGGAACCAGTTGGGAGGGAGTCTGTTCTGTCTCTGAAGATGATCCCCTCTCTAATTCCCATGCAGTTACAGAAAAAAATAAAAGCATGAAAAGAATGCTCCCCCGGAGCATTCTCCTCCCCCCTCCAGCAGAAGGACAGTGCACTCAAAAGGGGACCACCCCAAAAGAGAGGGATTAAACCTATAGAAGACATGAAAGAAAGAAAAAAATAAAAATCATTTAGGTTTGTCAGGATATTGATTATGAAAATGTTTCACTAATCTAAGGGCTCTATTATGTTGATGACATATGTTCCATGCCACTAAATATTGGAGGTTCCCTCTATGTTTGCAGGAGTCCAAAATCTCCTTCACCTCAAAGTGTTGTTCACCCTCTATAATTAATGGTTCAGGGACAGGGGGAGGAACTGACCTAAGGGGCGAGGAAACCTCGAGTTTTAATAAACTGCAATGAAAAACTGGATGGACCCAGCAAAATGACCTTGGCAAGTCTAATTTCACTGTAACAGGGTTGATAAGTGTTTAATGGGGAAAGGCCCCACAAACCCAATTTCTTAGAAGGTTGAAGTGACTGCAAATCACACGTGCATAGGTAAACATGGTCTTCCACTTTAAAAGGTTTTGGCTCAGGTTTTTTTTGTCAGCTTGTGCTTTATAAACATCGTGAGCTTCTGTGAGTGCTTTTCGTACTATGGGCCAAGTGTTTTGTAGTTGGGAGGCCCATTCTTTCAGGGACAGTACCCCAGGTCATTAACGGGGAGCTCATGCATGGGTTTGAAGTTTTGACCAGTAGCCACTTAGAAAGGGGTGAAACCAGTACTGCTGTGTTATTGTATGCCACTTCTGCAAATAGCAAGAGGTCAGTCCAGTTACCTTGTTGATAATAAAGCATCTAAGGTATTGTTCCAATACTGAGTTCATTCGTTCACCACCACCACCACCCCATGACTAGAACTAAGTCCTTGGTCACTCCCCAATAGGTCCAGGAAGGCTTGCCAAAACTTGGGTGTGAGTTGCACCCCTCTATCTGAATTGATTCGCTGGGGTGCTCCATGTAGTCTATAAATATGACGCAGGAAAAGTTTTGCAAGACCTTGGGCAGAATGGATCTTCCGTTAAGGGATAAAATGCACTTGCTTGAAGAATGAATCAGTCACCACCCAAATTACTATATTTCCTGCGCTTTCAGGGAGTTCTACAATAAAGTTCATAGAAGTCTCTCTCTAAATAGGGATCTTTCCATTCCAGGTGCTACTATGAAGCTCATGATTTCATTTGGGCAAATGAAGGAATGAATTGCTGGTAAAACTTTGCAAACCTTAGGAAGCTTTGCAGTTGCTTCTAGTGCAAGGTGGCACCCAATCTAGCACCACTCTGACTTTTTGAGGCTCCATCTCAATCTTTTCATGTGAAATCCAGTAGCCTAGGTAGTCTATCTTACTTTGGTGGAGCTCACATTTAGAAAGTTTGGCATACAGCTTGGCAGCTCGTAGTTTTTGGAGGATCACTCTCACAAGTTTCACATGTTCTGCAGACAATTGAAAGCAGTTTTCCATTCATTCCCCTGTCTGATGCTTATGTGGTAATATGCCTCCCACAAGTCCAGTTTAGTAAAGATTTTGTCTTTGGCAAGGTGGGCTAGCATATCTTTCATCAGAGATGGGTAAACATTTTCTACACACATAGCATTTAACCCTTTATAGTTCACACATACACAAAGGGTCCCATCCTTCTTTTCCCGGAACAGGACTGAGACCGCAACCCATGGTTGTGCTGGCTGAATGAAATCTTGGGCCAGGTTCTTATCAATGAACAACCTGAGTTCTTCCGGCTCTCTGGGAGTCACTGAATATAGTTTCAGTTTTGGTAATTTGGCACCGGGCACGATTTCTATAGCACAGTCAGTAAGTCTTATGAGAGGGGAGTTCATCCAAGCCCCTTTCGCTAAACACCTTTTGGAGATCTTGATACTCTTTAGGAATGACAGGAAGGTCCTTCCCCTGCATGACAACCTCTGGTTTGTACTTTGGGGTAGTCATCTTACTAGGTTTCTCTCAGGTTTGGGAGGAGCAGTTTATTCGAAACTTTAGCAGTCCTTTTTTTCAGTTCACATAAGGGTTCCACTTTTTCAGCCAGGCTAGCTCTACGAATAGGGGTCTTTCCATTCCAGGTGCTACTATGAAGCTCATGATTTCTGAATGTGTCCTCATTTGCATTCCTATAGGTTCGGTGGCAAAAGCTGCTGGGATGCCCCCCACAACAGAGCTGTCCAGTTGACAAAATGTCACCAGGAGTTTTAGCCATCTCAGTCGAATTCCCAGTTTCTTGACCACTGCTGGATTTACTAAGCATCTGGTGCAGCCTCAGTTTAATAGAGCTCTGAAGCAAGCTTTCAACCCGGACTCGGGGAAACTCAGTTCTATAGGGACAGTCACTGGTGTGACCGGGTCACTTGCCAGGGGGTCGGAATCAGTATCCGAACGATACTGATTCCGACCCCCTGGCAAGTGACCCGGTCACACCAGTGACTGTCCCTATAGAACTGAGTTTCCCCGAGTCCGGGTTGAAAGCTTGCTTCAGAGCTCTATTAAACTGAGGCTGCACCAGATGCTTAGTAAATCCAGCAGTGGTCAAGAAACTGGGAATTCGACTGAGATGGCTAAAACTCCTGGTGACATTTTGTCAACTGGACAGCTCTGTTGTGGGGGGCATCCCAGCAGCTTTTGCCACCGAACCTATAGGAATGCAAATGAGGACACATTCAGAAATCATGAGCTTCATAGTAGCAGTCAAATAATAGCAGTCAAATCGGAGAAGCACCCACCTCTACCATGGGGACTGTCTCCACTCCACTGTCTGGTGGAGTCAGAATTCCCTCAGCTCTTTTTGGTAAGGGGGTGAATTGCACAACCTCCACTCCTTCCAGCGCCGTCTCTTTGGCCCATGGTTGCACTTTAGTGGGCTTCCCCACGGGATTTGGGCTGGTCTTTCCTGGACTGCCAGTTTTGCATTCTGCAGCTGCTCCTTCCAAAGCCAATGTAACACACCTCAACTTGGCACATTGGGTGGAGATGTCTGGCCCGTACTCCTGCATGTAGGTGAGGACATGATCCAAGAAAAATCCCAGTTCCTGGGAGTCCCCATCAAATTTCACACGCAGCAGTAGGGCTTTTCTTCTTTGTGGGCCTGCAGCTTCAGCCCTCCCGCTCCAGCACAGTAGTTCTGGTAGGATCCCTCTGCAATGCTCCCATGGTGGCAGCTGCCCCTGCTGGTGTTGCTGAGACTCCCATCATGGTGTCTAATGGCAAGGTTCTCCTGCTGTCATCCTCCTCTTGGTCTTGATGAGCATCCCCAGAGGTCATCCTGACTAGGATCTAGCATACCTTGATGCTCTGGAATGCTTCCATCATGGTGTGCATGGCTTGATTGATTTCACATTTTCTTCCTCTTCTTTGAGCTCTTACAGCTCCACTTGCCATTCACATCATTGGCTGCCTTGGGTGAGAGTCACTCTTATTCCTCCCCTTCCCAGTCATCTTTCTTGCTGACACCAATGGATCACCTGGTCTTTGATGAATCTCCCAGACTGGTGACCTCCTCCGTCCATCCAGAGAAGTCTGCTTCAGGGTTAACCTTGGTAAATGCTTCCCCCCCAGCACTCAGCTTCCTCTTAATCGCTGCTTTGTGCAGACATTTCTTGGATGGTCCCCATGGTAGAGGTGGGTGCTTCTCCGATTTGACTGCTATTGCAGATTCTGTTTAACATAAGGACCTGCCCCCAGCTGGCCCTCTCAGGAAAGTATGACTCTTGATGCCATATGATTAATCAAAAGAATTTTTACTGAGAAACAATGGTTGCAGTAAGGCCAAGCAAAATTTGACATTCCCACACAAAGCACCAAGCTATTTTTTTCACTTTGAAACCCATGCCCCCTAACCAGTCCACTGGCAGCCAATTCTGTGCTGCCATGGTGTTTTGAGAATGCTGAGGTACAGGACAGATAAAAGTTATCCTCGGACACAGTGACCTTGGAGTCAGGCTGGAACCGTTTGGGAGTGGGAGGGGGTAGCCCTCCCACTTGATTAATAACTGTAACTTCCCTTTGTGGATTCTGGAATCAAGGGTTCACTTAACTTCATAATGTCATGGTTCCAGAGACAGAAAAATAAAGCAGAACTCCGAGGCTTGCAAATTCCTCAAAGAACATGTTTATTAGTTACATGGTGTTGGCACATTAAAAATAAAATCAAGTCTGGATACACACGCAATAATTCTCCAATGCAAAGTTAAATGTCCCACCCACAAAAACAATGTAAGCAACTATGTTCCTCAGTATGATTATTTGGTGGCTTTTTATGAATCACCCAGCCTGCAGTCTCAGGAGCAGCCGATGACCTTGGTTCCCATGGGACCAAAGATTATTTAGACTAGCAAAGCAACTGGGCAACCCCCCTCCCTCTGGTCTATGTGGCAACCAAAAATGAGTAGGGAAAATGGCTGCAGCCATGCTCATTTGTGGAGTTGACATTGGACTCTTTCTGGTAGACTTTTGCTGGCCACACAGAAAGCACAGCTCCCCAGATAACTTTCAATGCCTTATTTCATCTTTGGCCACCAGAACTGCGACTAGTGAGATGCAGCCTTTTCAGGAACTCAAAGTGGCCTGCTTTCTTAGCATAGTGACTGCATTGTATGGCTTACAGTCTCAGGTGGTCTGGGACATGCAATTTGTCCCCCTACCACACCAACCTGTCTCTCATGATCAACTCCTTCTGATGAGTCCCAAACCATGCGTCAGTTTGCAGCTCTTGCTTCAACTGCTGTGCGAACTCATCAGTGGGGGGTGAACTCTTTTTCTCCTGCCATCTGGTTGTTGCTTGCGCTGCTTGCTGCCTGCTGGGGACAACCAAACTCACTACCTCCTGCCAGATGCTTTTGTAATGAGGCATGTGGGACAGGGCATCAGCTAGGAAGTTTTTTCCCCCCGGGATGTACTTCAGCTCAGAATCAAATGTTTTGAAGAACTGCGCTCATCTGACTTGCTTAGGGGAAAGCTTGCAAGGGGGGGGAGTTTCAAAGCCTCTAGGTTTTTGTGGTCAGTCCAAACTTCAAAGCTCCTTCTAGGAACTGTCTCCAAGTTAGCAACGCCCATCGTACTGCAAAAGCCTCTTTCTCCCACACCACCCATCCCTGTTCTGTTTCATTGAATTTGCAGGATGTGTATGCGCACGGCTGTAAATCCCCCTTGGCGTTTCGTTGAAGGATGACAGCCCCCACGGCCACATCACTGGCATCCATCTGGATCACAAAAGGTTCTTCAGGGGTGCTTTAGCATGGATTCTGGAGCAAACAGCCCCTTCAATTTCTCAAACGCCGCTTGGCATTCCATTGTCCAGTTCAACAGCTGATTTGGCCAGGGCTTCTCACCCTCTTTTCCAGTCTTTAGCAACTTGGTGATCAGTAGGGCAGTCTTTCCAAAGGAGGGAATAAACTGCCAGTAAAAGTTTACAAACCCCAAGAAACTTTGCAGCTGCTTGCGGGTACAAGGGGCTTGCCACTCCAAGATGGACTTGACCTCCATCTCTTTCCCTTTGCATGACACACAGTAGCTCAAGTAGTCCAATCTAGATTTATGAAACCTGCATCTGTTGGCAAGCTAGAAGCACGCAGCGGTCTTAAAGGCAGTAGGGTTCATAGCTTGACAATGTTACAATGTTTCTGACATCTGCCAGTTCCTTCAGAACTCTGGGATGTAATCCATCAGGTCCTGGTGGTGTATATTCATCAAGGTCAGACAAGTGTTCTCTTACCATTTTCTTGGTTATTTTAGTTTTTATTTCTAGTCTGTCTGTTACAGTTGTGTTTTTGGTAGGTTGGCCAATAGCTTCTTTTTGTGTGAAGACTCTCTACTGCCTGTTTCTTACTTGCCATCTTCTCTGTTTAGTGAACCAACTATTTCCACGACTTTTTCTTGTTATTTATTTGCTGAAAAGCCCAACTAAGAAAAACACAAGAACCATTAATTACTCTAATATAATCTTGAATGAGCAGAATCATTACGGTAGGTTCAAAGTGAAAACTAGCGCTGAAAAAATCTTCTCTAGCCCATCCTCTCTAGCAGAGTGTGTGCTTTGGGCTATTCTGTATGTGGTATTTATATGGTGCCTGATGTGTGTGGCTTTTTAGCCACACCCAGATTGGATCTTGAATAATATATTCTAATTTTAGATTATCTCTGGGACCAAAACTAAACTAATTCTGTTTCCAAGTAAAATTTCAGAAAAATTTAATTTACTAAAATTTGCTTCATTCAGCCATCTGTATAGGGTAAAGTTGCTAGCTAATTATAAGGTTATAACCTATTGTAACTTTTGTATTATAATTTGTTAAATTGTTTTCATTAGACAGTAAAGTGGTGCTTCCACTTGAAAGTCTGGAACCAAGGATGGAGACAGCAACTGATGAGGTACATTGCTGTTTTGAAATGTTTAGTTGTTTAAAATTGTTTGTACTTAATTTATAAGAAAATGAATGTTTGAAATTAAGAACATTTGAAACATTGATTAAATTGGATTGATTCTTGTTGGGGGAGTCTGCCCATGCCTATATGTCTGCCCCTTATTTGGAATATAGACTCCATACCTAGTTGCTTGCCAACATATGGAAAGTAGCAGAAAACATTTGCAGTCCCACAACAGCTTTATAGAATGTAGACACAGATGCTTGTAAATTAAAAAAAAAACCCTTAAACAACCTGTGATCCATTTTAGAGATATTTCCTTACCTGAACAGAAACTGAATGACCAAGAGCAAAAAAGCAATAAGAGTGGGAGCTTAACCAGCTTAATCACAGCTGATTGATCTACTCAGTCTCCAGAGGACCATGGTTGGGCCAGTCTAGATGATCTCCAATGGCCAAAGGAAGGATTGGTCTGCCCAGCCTCCAGAAAACTAGGACAGGACCAGTCTACTGAACCTCTGGGCAGCGGCACGACAGTACTAAAGTGACCACTGATTTGCCAAATTTCAACCATATGGGTTTCCTTGATCCCCAATTTTGTATTTATTCTGTAAGTTAGCTCATTTGAGATACCCCAGTTCAAAACTTGTTGCCTTGTGGTGCACTATTTTGCCCAGTTAAAGGTTACAGACAGAAGAGTAGTACATATATGTATATGCTGCGTGCACTTTGTTTTGAAGTATTCCAGCTTCTAATTCATTTGTTTAATTGAAATATTCCTCTTGTCCAGCATCATCACGATCACTTCTCATTTCACTTCCATTCACTCTGTTGGAAGCTCTATGTTTAGCTCTTTTGTCATTTAAAAAAATATATAAATAATTCCAGGTAAGGGAAATCATGTAGAAGATGTGTCTGTCACTCTTGCTTTCTCCCACGTTAATTTTTTAAAGGTTTGAAAATTCCCATAGTGTTTAAGAGAGTTAAGTTAGCTAGAGTGCATTTCCTGTGGTCACCATGCTTCCTGCCCTGCTTTAGAGACAAGACAGTAGTATATTACTGTTGTTATTCTTCTGCAGTTTATTCAGCAGCATGCTTGCTTTCAAATAGAGGTGTATTAGGCTTTGATACTGTTAAAGTTGAGAGATTTTTTTCTCTTTTCTTCATAGCAGCTGCTGTGTACAAATCCAGAAAAGGAACTTCACTATGAAGAGAAACAATCCGAAGAGGTTCTTAAAAGTAAATTCATGTTTAATGACAGTAATTTTTATGATAAGTCATAATTTGGTGTCTCAATGAAATTACAGTATCTACATAGGCCTGTTTATCCAGTGACTTGTAGTGTCTTGAGGTATTTTAAAGGAAGCCTCAAAAGTTAGTCCCTCCATTGCATTTCTAGCAGATTTCAATTGAACTGAAGGACTTGAGAACAGTGGATCTCTTCCTACCTGGAGGTTTCAAATGGTTAGGATGGCCACTGGTTGACAATGATGTAATTGATTCTTTCCCTTAGAAAAGGGTGAACTAATTGAGAACAACAATCTTTTCCAGTTCACATATTCTGTGATTCTAGTTGTGAAAGGTAATCTGGAGATTTTAAATCTTATTTGTTTATAATATATGCCAGTGTGTGAGTGATCAAATAGAAAAGTGAAAGTTGCCTTCTCATTGATCTCTAGTAACAATGCAACATTTCACTCAAAGGGCCTGACATAGTTTCCTGCTAGTGTTCTTACTACTTTAGAACACCTTTTTCAGGTCATGGAATCTGCTGGTGAAAAATACATTCCCAGAACACCTGACCAGGAGGAACAACTCTAGTGAATAAAACAACAGAAAAATCCTCTTCTAGAAATTCTGCACAGTGCTGTTTGCCCTGTATTGTTGTGGGTATAATTGTAATTCAGATGAGTGATTCCTGGATACTTGTTGCTTGTACAAAGAATAGCTAAAATACATTTTCACGTGTAAGTTGCTTACATGGGAATCTGTTTATCTATTATTCTATATGACATTAAGTGTTACAATTGTATTATTTTTTCCACTACAGACATTTTTGGAAAGTTCCTCCTTCATTTAATAAAATTCAGTCTAAGTAAAAGGAAGTTGTTTAAAGGAGAGTCATGTCTTCTGTCAAAGATGTGTCTGCAGAGCAGACCAAGAGCTTCATAATCCAAAATTGCAAGGAATGTAAACACCCGTTTGCTGTTTAATGAACAGAGATCTAATTCTGTACTTGATGGTATATTTTTAAAACTGAAAGATTATTTCCTTTGTATCCCAGTGTAGTAATAATAAAAGAAACCATGTGCTCACTTAAAATGATTTTAAATGAGCATTCACAATGAATAATTAGAATAACTGAAGTTAGCTATATTCTAAGTTTATAATAGGAAGTTCCAGTAAATTAGGATTTTAAACAACTGGGAGTTGCAAGCTTCCTGTCAGTGGCTCACCTTGACATTTCTATCCCCTGTGCCTTTTTCTGCCCTGGAGTAAGCAACTAGGGAGTATCAGAATTGGACCTTTTCAATTCTTTCTTGCTCCTTTTCTTTCTTGGAGTTTGTGCACTCTGGTTAATAAGAATATGGGAGCCAAGTTCAGGTCTTCTCTTAATCCCAAAACCTCTTCTGTGGCACTTAAATAGATCTCTCTGTTATCTTTTCAGACAAATGATGATGAAAAAAGGAGATAATTGTAATGATTACCTTAGGATACTTTAAAGAAGCTCATTAAATATAACATTTTTCCTTCCCATCAAGTTAGAATGTTTTCCAACAAATAACATATATTTATTTATTTATTTATTTATTTATTTATTTGTTTTTATAAACTGCCCTTCTCCCGAGGGACTCGGGGCGGTGTACAGAGTAAGGTAGGCAAACATAATGAAACAGTACTGAAAAACAATAAACAAAACAAACTGGGACCCCAATTAGAGCTATCAGGCCAGGCCGGAATGCTGGAATAGGTACGTCTTCAAGTCGCGCCGGAAGGTGCGGAGGTCGGGGGCCATCCGGATTTCAGTTGGTAAGCAGTTCCAGAGGGCTGGCGCACCCACTGAGAATGCCCTCCCCCTGGGGGCCACCAGCTGACATTCCTTGAGCGGTGGCACCCTGAGGAGGCCCTCTCTGTGGGAGCGCACAGGGCGGTGGGGTGTTGACATTGGCAGAAGGTGCCAATATATCCTTGATTTATTACCACAATGGAACCCAAAATTTCTATTGCTAAGTAAGACAGTTGTGCTCTATTTTACAACCTTTTTTGCCACAATGGTTTAAGCAAATCATTTTGATTGTTAAGTGAATCTGGCTTCCCCCATTGATTTTGTTTGTCAGAAGCTCTAGCTGGGAAAGTTACAAATGGTGATCACATGACCCTGGGACAGTGCAACTGTCATAAATACATTTTTTGGTAGATTTGAGGTATCAGATAGCACCCCTGTGAGGAAAGCTGTGCCTCATCCTGATGAACAAGCTTTCATGTTACCTCTGTCCGGAAAACATTGCAGAAAGTTAACATTTAGAAAGCAGCAGGCCCAGATAATACCCTGGCCGTGTTCATAGGAAATGTGCAGATGAGTTGGCTTGTGTTCTTACAGATATTTTCAATCTTTCACTGCAGCAGGCAGTGTTTTAAGATGGCCGTTTTGTCAGTGCCAAAAAAGTCTACAATTACGGGACTCAATGATTACCAATTGCATTTACATCCATCATTATGAAATGTTTTCAGAGACTGATAAAGGGCATTATTGTATCCAGCCTCCCTCCAGCATTTGACTCACTTCAGTTTGCTTACCATCCAAATCACTCTACAGAGGATGCTATTTCTTCCGTTCTATCTGAAATTGGCACAATTAGAGGAAAGAAACACTCATGTGCTTTGTCACTAAACAATCATTCTTTAGCATCTAGTTGACATACTGGGCCTTTCAGGTTTTAACACTACTTTGTGCAACTGGATTCTTGATTTTCTTATTGATAGGTCTCAGTAATTGTGAGCTGGGACTAATATTTCTAACACCATTTTCTTGAGCACAGCCCTGTGCCCTAAGGCTGCTATTGTTCACCCTGTTGACCCATGATTGTCGTGCCAGGTATGCCACCAACCATATTGTGAAGTATGCGGATGATACAACAGTAGTGGGCCTTATTCAAGATGACAATGAGGGTGCTTACCGCAAAGAAGTAGAGGTTTGGTGAACTGGTGTAACAAAAACAGCCTGATTTTAAACATAGGAAAAGCTATGTCAATTTCAGAAAAGGGAAGTGGTTAGTAGCATCAAGCTAATAAGTAGGCTAGCTTGGTTGCTCAAGAGTGAAGCGGGCAAAGCAGCACCTGCATTTTCTGCATCGCATGGGAAAAGTAGATCTTCCTTCCTCTGCCCTTACCACTTTCTACAGAGGGACAATCAAGAGCATCCTATTATATTGTATTACTGTCTGGTTTGCAAGCATTACTGCTTCAGACAGGAAGGAGGTACAGAGAGTGGTGAGGATGGCAGAAAAGATTATTGGTAGTTCACTTCCTTCTATCCAGGACATAGCATATAAGCGATGCTTGAACAAGGTCCACAGAATTGACTGGGATGCTACATATCCTTTTTATGACCTGTTTTCCTTGTTACCTTCTGGAAGGAGGCTTTGTGGTATCCGAAGCAGAACATCCAGATTCAGTCACAGTTTTGTTCCATATAGCATCAACCTTGTGAACTCTCAAGTTTCCTCTTTCCACTATATATTGAAAATGGACAGAGATTAATATATAGGTGTGTGTGTGTGTGTGACTGTGTGTGTCTGTGTATAAAAGACCCACCCTGAAAATAAGCCTTAGCCTGATTATTTGGGGTGGGCTTAATATAAGCCCTACCCCCAAAATAAGCCCGGGGATGGGTGTGGCCAGCAAAATAGGCGGCAAGAGCCGATGGTGTCCAGCAGCAGCCACAGCCCACCAGCCCCTTGGTATAGCACAGGTAAGTCTGAGCACAGAGGCATTGGGGAGGCAGGCAATCCGGATGTGCTGCATGGCCGCCTGGCTCAAGGAAGGCTTGCATGGCGGCACCAGTAGCAGGCAGAGGCATAGGCATAGCGGGGAGGCAGGTGATTCCAGTGCAGCCATGGGCAAGTCAAAAGACAGGCAATACCGAAACATGCAATAGAAAACATAAATGTTGGCTTCAAACATGATGTGATTACATACAAGGAAATCTTAAGTTTGGAGAGGAACGTATGGTGTTTGAAGCCGTACAATTTTTTACGAGAAGAGAAGATTGTTCAAACCTGGTTTCAATATGGTCAATTACGGGCCAGGTGGAAAGAAGACCAGAAAATTGGTTTCTCAATGACTGATGAAAATCTGGTAAAGCAAATTCGAAATCAGGGTCCAGCACATATCAAACGGATATATCTTGCATTGATAGAAATTGACTCAGAAACAGAACTTGTTAAAGACTGTATGATAAAGTGGGCTCAGAATATTCAAGAAGTTATCACAGTGGACACTTGGGAAAAGATTTGGGTGAGGAACGTAAAATTTACGCAAGCTCAAAACTTAAGAGAGAACTTTTACAAAATGTTTTATAGGTGGCATTTAGATCCTAAAAAGCTTGCAAGTATGTATCCGAACTATCAACCTAAATGCTGGAGATGTGGTGGCGAAGACGCAACGTATTTTCATATATGGTGGACCTGTAAAAAGGTTAAGGCTTTTTGGATTAAAATCTGGTGGAATATGCAGAAGATATTCAAGCAAAGGATAAACTTTTGTCCGCAATTGTTTTTATTGGGCATAACTACGGATATTACTGTTATGGACACTAAGTTGATGCTGAACTTAATTACGGCAGCAAGACTTTTAGTAGGTCAATATTGGAAGAAGGAGGAACTCCCGACTATAGAAGAATGGACTTTAAAAGTTTCTGACCTGGCGGAAATGGCAAAGATTTCGGCTTATTTGAAAGACCATTCGCAACAACGTTATATTATGGAGTGGAAAAAGTGGATTGATTATATCCAGAATAAATATGGGAATAAAAAGTTTCATTTAGCATTTGAATAAGTATTGATGTGATATTTGTATTGCTTGTAGTCACTCTATAAGAGCTAAAGTGCGATAGACTTAATAGTTCATTGTTGTTAGCATATGGTTGTTTATGATTGTTTCTACTTTTATACCTTGTATTTAGCTCTGGGAAGTTGGGGATGGGGAGGGGGGAAGGGGTGGGGGGAGGGTTAGGAAGGGTTGGGTGGAGGGAGGGGGGGAGGGATTGTTAAAGATAAAATGTATTGTAAAACTTTTCAATTAAAAAAAAAAGACAGGACAGAGTGGGCAGCGTATGACTCCACCTGCTGCCACTGCCACCAAACAAGCCTCCCAAGAGCCAGGCGGCAGTGCAGTATGTCCAGATCACCTGCCTCCTTTCCCCAAGCCTCTTCCTCCATCTGGCTCCGCCACACACTTTTCTCCCAGAGAGAGACTGGAAGCTTTGCTTGCAGATGGGGCTCTTGGAAAGAGAGTGAATTGCTCCAATTCCAAGCACCCCATTTGCATGCAGACGAAGCTTCCAGTCTTCCTCTGGGCTAAAAGTGTTTGGGCGCCTATAGGGCACTTGGAAATGGAGCAAATCACTCTGTTTCCAAGTGCCTCATAGGTGCCCAAACACTTTTCGCCTG
This sequence comes from Vipera ursinii, assembly GCF_947247035.1. Lineage (NCBI taxonomy): Eukaryota > Metazoa > Chordata > Lepidosauria > Squamata > Viperidae > Vipera > Vipera ursinii. Next base: position 20,743,312 of record NC_139521.1, on the reverse strand, counting down.
AACAAAGAAATGACGGAGACTAGAAGCTTCATCTGCTTGCAAATGGGGCACTTGGAATTGGAGCAATTAGTAAGTAGATGAAGCTTTTAGTCTCTGTCATTTCTCCATCCGAGAGAAAAGTTTGTCTGCGCTGGGAAGGCCTGTAAGCTGTTGCGTCTGTGGGCAAGTAGATGGTGGGAAGGAGTGGGCGAGCGGCCGCAAAATAAGACATCCTCTAAAAATAAGACCTAATGGGACTTTTGGTCCAAAAAAGAATATAAGACCCAGTCTTATTTATGGGGAAACACGGTATGTATGTAGCATGTTTATATGCATGTTATTTATGTGTATGGGTAGATATATACTTTCTTTTGAGATCAGGTAAAGCACTTTCATTTTTAATGTGGGCCAGTGTGCTCATAATAAAAAATGATAATAAAGGTTATCTATCTAAATACATGCACCTAAATTTTGATCACATGACCAAGGGGATGCTGCAACAGTCATTAAGTGTGAAAACTGGTCATAAGTAACTTTTTTCACTTCTGTTCTAACTTTGAACGGTCAGTAAACAAATGGTTGTAAGTTGAGGGCCACCTTTCAAAGCTTTTTATCTTTTGCATCCACAAACTTGGAAAACAACTAAATGTGGCTAGTGTTTATCTTAATTGTGTTATAGTTTCCTCCAAGGCAGATGTGTAGCAAAAAATATTTTTGTTCATGTGCTTTTATCAACAACTGATGCAAAGTGTTGTGGCTTTCAGTTTCTCTACATTTGGGGCAAACTTACAGAGATTTAGAGTCATAGAATAACTGACTTGGAATGGACTTTGGAGGTATTCCTTAATACTAAGATGTGTTCTCATTTAATGACCATAATTACCTGCAGTTTCACATATCCATGTTTAGAAAATACAGATATGTATCCACAGTAAAGGATTTTACCAATATGTGGGTTTGGGCTTCTTTTACCTTGGTCTCATTATCCACAGTTGTTAGACTGGATCAGAACTGTCACAAACAGCATCTAATGAACAAGTGTACATAAATCTCCTATATCAAGCAAACGCTCTGTATAACACTCCCTGGTGGTAATGCAGTTCATTTGAAGAATAGAAAATTAGAATAGAATAGAATAGAATAGAATAGAACAGAACAGAACAGAACAGAACAGAACAGAACAGAATAGAACAGAACAGAACAGAACAGAATCTTGGAGATCTAGTCCAGCCCCTGCTCAAGCAGGAGAACCTATACCAGTGATGGCGAACCTTTTAGAGACTGAGTGCCCAAACTGCAACCGAAAACCCATTTATTTATTGCCGGGTGGGCATGGCCGTGGTGGGTGTGGCCACCTCGATGATTCTTGTGAACTTGTCAGATGATCTTGTGCCAAACCAATATTCCCTTCATCTTAGTTCCATATCATTTCAGTATTGCAATGAGGCTGAGCAATCCACCTCCCTCTGTGTTATCATCCCCACCACAATGGCCAGTAGTTGATTGCTCATTTTCTGAATAAATCCTCAGTGCAATAGTACTGAACTCATGGAGATATCTGCTCTAATTAATCATGGGATATTAGCATTTGGAAATACATTGATGGGAATGAAAAAACTATATGACAAGCATCCCCCCATCTCCCCTCCTTCAAAATCCAGCAATTGACATAACTTAAGATTAGATATGTGGGTATCATGCTTCGAAGCACTCAATATGTCATGTCGCATTAGATTCTGAGTAATACTTCTATATTTCTGTTTTTGTTTTTTAGCCTTTGGAAATACACATGCTATGGACATAGAAAGTCAAGTTCTTAAAGAAAAATTAACAGAGGTATGCACTGGGATTTGGTTGTTTTAATGATTGGGGTTTTGTCTTCACTGGAAGAGAAGGGTTTTTTTTAAAAAAAAAAACTCATTTTCTGAAAATGGGTAAATGAAAATCAGTTTCAGATGGATAGCTCAATATTGTTATAAAAATATTCCTGTAACATCTCTCTGTCAGAGGTACAATACTTGATGAAATCTGGTTCAAAGGCAAGATGTGTTGAAATACATGAAGAACTGTTACTTTGCCCTGCTCTGATTCCTCCCTGGCCTACCTGGAAAGTTGTTGTCCAGAAAAGAAAGTTGCCAATCCAAGAGCAGTCCTTGTCCTTATTTCTCCTCTCCTCTCCTTTGGTTGCAGCCAGAAAAACCTGATCAGAAGGAAGAGAGTTTCATGCCAGAAGCAACAAGGAGTCCTACTATTGAAGAGGGTAAATGAGGGAGTTCAAACGATAGGGTTGCTTGATTAAGATAATGGTGCAAACAAGTTTTCATCCCTCTTTTGACTACACTTTTAGAAATCATTTCAAACAAACATTGTTATTTTGCAGGTAGAGGTACACGATGCCAGATTTTGGAAGAGGAGACTAAACAAGAAATTAATGAGGTACTGTGTGATTCACTAAAATACACTAGAAACAATATATATTAGGGACACATAATAGCTAATGACAGGTAGTTTTCTTTTTTATATCCAGTATCATTTCTGGATTTTTGTGTATCCCTGCTTGGAGTGGCAATTATTATTTATAAATAAAACAAGAATCAAATTATTCCATTTCAACTGTACTCATGCTCACTTGCAAGGTCTAATATATCCTTGTGGTTACAATTACTGGTTTACAAAGCCATCTTGCTTTGTACCTTGTCCCAGATGGTATGCAGAAAGTCTGAAATTGAGGGGGGACAAACTGAGAACACTTTGTTTATTGTAACCAAAAACAGCCAAAATTGCTTAGGTTTGAAAAGGAGGTAATTTGGTAACTCATGTCAAGTAACATTGAAACAGGAAGATACTAGTCATACCCCTTGTCCTGAGGATCTTTCTGAATAAATAGAATGAGTTAATGCAGGGTGATGGAGAGAGCAAATTGCCAGAGTGTTTTAGCAGTATTAAATGGAGATAGTTCTCTTTAATCAGCAGTTATTTATTTATAATTCTTTAGGAAAAAACTGCCAACAACTCAGAAGAGATGCCTGAATGTCATCCTGTGGCTTGGAAACATTCCTCAGAAGCTGTAAAAGAAAAAGGTGAAACCAAGTGTGGTGCTTTTGAGTTTTCCATAAAAAACAGCAGTCCACAAGTAACTATTAATTGCATGAACTGCTAAATGAGTGAGAATTTGTTTACATACATTTCAATTTTTGAGCTGATAATGGTGATACAATGCCTTGTCTTAAAAGTTATTTTGAAGTGCCATGGTGGCGCAGTGGTTAGAATGCAGTATTGCAGGCTAACTGCTCACATTGCCAAGGTTGACTCAGCATTCCATGGTCGGTAAAATGAGGATCCAGATTATTGGGGGCAATATGCTGACTCTGTAAATTGCTTAGAGAGCACTGTACAGCAGTGTGAAGTGGTATATAAAGTGCATTCAGAAAGCATTCAGACCTCCTTCACTTTTGTCAATTTTGTTATGCTACCAGCCTGATTCTAAAGTTGTTGAAATTCATTTTTCTCTCTCATTGATATACACTCAGTAATCAATAATGAAAAAGTGAAAACAGGACTTCTGGTTTTGTGCGGTAGCGACCGGTCGTGGGCTTGTGGTTTCTCCACATCCCCGCGGCTAATTTTGCCCTGCCTGGGGACCCTAAATAGGTCTTAGTCGCCCCGGAGAGGCGACAAAGAAAGAAGGGTGCTCCAGTGATTCTGGAATGGCGGCGGCTGTTCTGTTTGACTTGGGGAAAGCCTTCTAACTCAACAAGAGAAAGGCTGGCTATATTGCATTGACCAGCCCAAGCTACTAGCAACCGAAGTCCAAAAGCACTAACCAGCACAACTGTGAACAGCATGCTTGAAACAGGGTGAGGAATTCGATCTTCTCTTTTCTATTCTACATTTAATTTTCTGGAAAAGATCCCCAAGAAGCAAAATACCTCCGAAAGGGAAGGAGGGGGATTTCCACCCCACCCTTATACTAACAGAAGCGGTGAATTATTTTTTTATGGAGGATCAAAATATATGGAAGTAAAAAACAAATAGTTGCTGACACCTAGTGGTGGATGAAGACGATGACAGCTATGACTTTAGTATAAGACTTGGCAAAACCTGGGAAAAGCTAATCTGTGTTAGTGACCTTCAAAGATTTAACAAGAAAGAACAGCTGTGACCAAAAAAAGAGAGTAATCTGGGCTGTAGACAAAGAGAATTATAAATTTCAGGGAAAAAAATCTTTTTTGAACTATTTGGTTTACAAATATCTATTTAATTGGGACTCTAAAGCTATTTGCAAAGAAAAGAAAGGAAGAGAAAAACTCAAATTCTTGGCTATCATGGATCAGAGACATGTAGAAAGAACATATCAAGAACACGAATATTTCACAGGAGGAGATACATAGTATACTGCAACTAATTCAAACAACAATGACTTTAAACCACAAAGAAATCCAAAATAACTTTGAAAATATAAATCAAACTATTTCTAAGTTAACTCTACAACAAAAAATCCCAGAAAACAACAACAGAGAAGGAGAAGATAAAACAGATTAATGAATATAGAATTGAGAATAGAGACTTAAAGAAGGATCTTAACAAAACAAGGAAACATGATTTAATTCTAGTGGGGAAAAATTCACAAGAATTGGGGGAAAAAACTTATCCCTTAAGACTACAAAATAAATCTTAGGACAAGAAAACAGATTGGATAAAATGGACTGTAGAGATGTCAGGAACATCGGAGAGAAAGGAAATGATAAGAATAGTGGAGAGAAAGAAAGAAAAAGATTTTCAACAAACGTGGAAAGGCAGAAACCCCATACAAAGACTCTTCACCTGATTCACTTTTTATATCTACAGCAACATTTACGAACATACAGAGAAACTTTTTGATTCAGCAAAATATATTGATTAAGAAAGATACTGGGCAAAGGAAAAAGACTAAAGTGGAAACCAAGAAAATAAATGATGGGACTTACCAGAGAGAATACTTAAAAAAAGAAACATTTATTTGAATATGGTTAAAGAAATAGAAAAGTTTTGGAATATATATGTCATTCTAAGAGGGATGAATTCCCTAAATAATATACTATGTTTTTTCCCTTTTTTGTTCTCTTTCTTGATATGAGTAATATAAAAAAATTGAAATGACTAAGATAAAGGAAATGTTTTAGATATTTAAATGTAATTGAATTCAAGAAAATTATAATGAATAAAAATGTTTTGAATAAGAGTTAAAGGACTAGATGACTAGATGTATTAAATGGAATGTTTAAAGATTAAACATATTTTTAATTATGGTTAAAAAGAATAAGAAATTTAGGAAGTAAATATATAATAGCTTAGGAGGGATATATATTTTAAGTAGTATGTTATTTTTTATGTTTCTTTACTCTTGCTCTCCTTTTTAATTGTTTTATCTATTTCGTAAGAAATGTAAAAGTGTGAAATGGTTCATATGGAAAAATAGATTTAAATTTTTAAATGTAATTAATTTTTGAGAAAATCTTAACCAGTATAAATACCTATAATTTGGTGGGAGAAACAAATTAAAATAAGGACTGTAACAGGATCTATGATAAGGCAACCAGAATGATTGGATAGAAAAGAAATATTGTATTAATGTGACTATTATTTTCAGGAATATTGGGGAAAAATATATATTTAATTGTTATCTATCAAAACAATAATTGTATTAACTCAATGTTTGCAAAAGAGGATATTTTGGGAAAAGAGGAAATCAACTAAAACCATTATATGTATTATGGATTATAGAAATCAATTGTTAATGATTGTTTTACAATTGTAACCCAGACAACACACTGTTCACCAATTATTGTGATTTATGTTTTTTTAAAAAAATCAATAAAATATATTACCAAAAAAGTGAAAAGAGAAGTTTAGAAATGTCTTTATATTTATTGAAAAGAAAAAATTGAAATATCATATTGATATAAGTATTCAGACCCTTCACTCAGGACTTTGTTGAAGCATCTTTGGCAGCAATTACAGTCTTGAGTCCTTTGGGTTATCACCTGACAAGCTTTGCACACCTGGATTGGGAGATTTTCTGCCATTCTTCCTTGCAAATCCTCTCAAGCTCAGTCCATCGATGGACAGCCATTTTCAGGTCCTCCAGAGATGTTCAATACAGTTCAAGTCAGGGCTCTTGCTGGGCCACTGTAGGACAATCACAGAGTTGTCCCTAAGCCACTTCTGTGTTGTCTTGGCTGTGTGCTTAGGATTGTTGTTATGTTGGAAAATGAACCTTCAGCCCAGTCTGAGATCCTGAGTACTGTGGAACAGGTTTTCATTGAGGATATTCCTGTACTTTGCTCCATTCAGCTTTCCCTCAACCCTGACCAGTCTCCCAGTTCCTGCTGCTGAAAAATACTCCCACAGCATGATGCTGCCACCACCATGCTTCATTGTTGGGATGATATTGGGCAGGTTATGAGCAGTGTCTGGTTTCCTCCAGACATAACATTTAGAACTGAGGCCAAACAGTTCAATCTTGAATTTCATCAGAGCAGAGAATCTTGTTCCTCACAGTTTGAGAATCCTTTAGGTGTTTTTGTTGTTTTTTTTTTTTGCAAACTCCAAGCCGTATTTCGTGTGTTTTGCACTGAGGAGAGGCTTCTGTCTAGCCACTCTGCCCTGATTGATGGAGGGCTGCAGTGATGGTTGTCCTTCTGGAACTCTGTCCTATCTCCACATAGGGTCTCTGGAGCTCAGTCAGAATGATTATCAGGTTCTTGGTCACTTCCCTTACTAAGGCCCTTCTCCCCCAATTGCTCAGTTTGACCAGGCAACCAGCTTTGGGAAGAGTCCTGGTTGTGCCAAACGTCTTCCATTTGAGAATTATGGAGGCCACTGTGCTCTTAGGAACTTTCAGTGCAGCAGAAATTTTATAGTAGCCTTCCCCAGATCAGTGCCTTGCAATAATGCTGCAGGCAATTCCTTTTGCCTCATGGCTTTCGCTTTGCTACAGCATGCATTGTCATCTGTGATGCCTTCTATAGAAATATGTGCCTTTCCAAATCATGTCCAATCAATTTAATTTATTACAGGTGGACTCCAATCAAGGTGTAGAAACATGTCAAGAGAAATGAGAGGCACTTGAGCTAAATTGTTGCAAATGGGTCTGAATACTTATGCAAATGTGATATTCAGTTTTTTTCTTTTTAATAAATGTACAGATATTTTAAACTGTTTTCACTTTGTCATTATGGGGTACTGAGTGTAGATTAATGAGAAAAAAATGAATTTCAACAACCAGAGAATTAGGCTGCAGCATAACAAAATTGACAGAAGTGAAGACGGTCTGAATACTTTCTGAATGCACTGTAAATCTAAGTGCTATTGCTATTCCAGAAAATTTGAAACTTTAGCTTGAAAAGCCTCTCAGACAAGTTAGTCAGAAGGTGCACAATGATCATTTTCTGCAAGCAGTTGGCTGTGCAATGTTAGCAGTGGAATTGCAATATTTATATTAAGGGCGTTTCAAGTTTCCTTGAATATTATTTTTCCCTATACTCCCTACCTAGTGATCTGGACATGGAATCTAAAGACACAGCTTAAAAAATTATTCAGAAGTGACATGGAAAAAGAATCCATTAACATTTAGCTGTTACACTCAAAGGTGTCTGCAGAGGGGGCAAGCGATAAAACAGGTGTGATGATGTTGTCATGTAAGTGCTGTACATCAGATGATGGGAGACAAGTATAGCATTTTTGTGATGACATTGGTGTGTATATGGTGTTACCGATTTGCTACTTAGGATGTTCGTTGTATCTATTTGCCTCCTAGGATGTAGGACCTGCTTCCTACTCCTTTTCAAATAGATAAATTAGATGCGAGATCCAATTTGGGTCGGTCACTGGGACCAGAAATTTACTCTTCTGAGCTAAATGATTAAAACTTGGGAAATGGGTCCCATGTCATTTAACAGGAGTGCTGATTTACTACCAGTTTATCAAATAATTAGGAGCCAAAGGCTTGGCAACACAAGGAAACAACAACCAGTCACCAGCCATCAACACACCAATCAGCCAATAGGAAGGCACCACATAAACATGACTCACAGAACAACCCAAAGCATGTATTCCAGTAGAGAGAAGTTCCCTGAAGATGGGCTCCAGCATGAGTCTGAAAGCTCAGAAGAATAAATCTCTGGACTTGGTGACCAACCCAGATTTCATCTCGCATCATTATTCTGGGACATGTATATTTGCCTTCATTTGTGAGATAAATTATAAACCATTCCATGCTGGGAATATTGTGTTGAACAAGACAAAGTAGAAAGTTGGTTTTCTATTATTTGACATTTCTGTCCTGTAAAAGCAATATGCTTATTTCTATTTTTTGGACAGTTGGTTCCTGATTAATTTTTAGCATAATAAATGACCATATAAATGTGAAATTTAGATACATGATACAACAAAATATAAGGCAAATAATTATCCGAAGTTTATTGAGGTTGTCATAGAGGTAAAAATGATGGGGTGTGCAGCAAGTGGAAGCCAGACTTATGCTGTTCTGAGAAAGTCAACGGATTATGCTATTGCTAAAAATAATTATATAAGCATTTTGTATAAGTTAGGTCTCTTGAATTTCTTTCCTACAGATAAAATTATTGGCAGAGTGGATATTTCTAACACTTCAGGTCTGGAATCCAGTTTGAATCCTGTTGAGGAAAGCAGTCTGGTCAGTGTCAGTCATGCATTTGAAAGTTGCTCGTATGTGCTTCAGATGATCATGTTTTACCCAACTGTAACAATATAAAAGACAAAAACTAAAAATTCATTAATGCTTTTCTAAGTAATCAAGATAATGGCTACATTGCAGATGACTCATGGATCAAAATCCTAAACAGTTTAGTTCCTAATGTAAGCTGAACAAAGAAAGAAAAAAAAACCTTCCTTGTATTGTAAAAAATTAACCTATCAGCCCCCCCGTCCGACGAGGCAAAAGAATGCGACCGGAACGAGAGCTGGTTCTTCTGAGCAACGTTTATTCCGCTCCATAAACATTCACCCGAAGACAAATGAAGTCAGCGTTGGTTGCACAGCACAACCAACGCTGCTAAATAGCCGGCGAGGCCGACACCCATCACCATGCCCAAACAAGCCAACAACCTACACCCCCTACTTAAGCACTACCCCCCTGGCCTCCGCCCTTTGGACCCTGCTCTCCATGTGGACCTCCGTCCCGTACCGCAGGTACGTACCCTCCCTGTCCCCGACACACCACCACTGCAGACGGTAAGCCACCCCCCAGCCAGGGCAACCCCCCTCACAGCCCCGAGTCCTTACACCCTAATCACCCCCCACAGGTCCCTGAACCGCCGCGGCCTGCACAGCCTGGGCCGTCTTCTGGCGACGCTTGCCCCGCAGCTCCTCGGCAAGGCAGGCAGCAGGCGGCCTTCGTGCTGATGTCGCAGGCGAAGCCTCGGAGCGAGCCGTCTGCTGGGGAGGTTTTGCAGGCGCGCTTTCCCCCGGCCTGCCGGAAGGCCCTGGTGGCTGCTGGGATGTCCCGGCGGCCGCGTTCTTCCCCAGGCTGCCGGTAAGCCTCGGTGGTGGGAGGGCCGGATGCAGGCATCTGCGGCTCTTACCCGGCCTGCCGGGAGGCCCTGGTGGCTGCTGGGATGTCCCGACAGCCGCACTCTTCCCCGGGACGCCGGAGAGCCTCGGAGGCGGAAGGGCCGGATGCGGGCGTCTGCGGCTGGTCACGAGGCCTGTCGCGGGCGTCTGCCAGCCCACTGGTGAGTCGTCCTGGGGCCTCGCCGGGTGTCAGGCCTGCCGGGCCTGACATGCCACCCCCCCTACCAAGGGTCCTCCTGCAGGGGTAGAAGACAAAGATAAACGGCCGTCCACCCCACGCATACCTTCACCCCTCCGGCCCCCTGGCCTGCCGGGGTGGGCACGGTGGAATGCCCGGATTAGGCGAGGCGCGTGGACATCCTTTCCCGGCACCCATGAGGCCTCCTCCACTGGGTACCCCTTCCACCGGAGAAGGTATTGTATGGCACCCCTCCGCACCCTGGAATCCAGGACTTCCTGCACCTTGTAATGGTCAGCACAGACGGGCCCTGGACCCCCCTCCCCTGCTGCCGCGGTGGCCGCTGGGGTGGGCTTTAACAAGCTACTATGAAACACTGGGTGGATTTTGCCCAGGAACTTCGGTAAGCGTAACCGCACTGTTACCGAGTTAACCACCTGAACCACCCGAAACGGCCCAAGGAACTTGGGTCCTAGCTTCCTGCAGGGGACCTGGAGCCGTAAGTACTTGGTTGACAAGTATACCAAGTCCCCCACCCTTGGGGTGTTGAATGGTCTATGCTTTCTGTCCGCCTGCTCTTTGGCTGCAGCAGCAGACCGTTCCAACGCCCTTTTTGCTGCACCCCAAGCGTCCTCAATCTGTTTCATCCACTCCTGTGGCAGGCATGGGTACCCCTCCTCCTAGACCAGGGGTCGGCAACCTAAAAAAGAAAAAGAGCCACTGGGAACCGGTTCCATCACAAATTAAAAAAAGAGGGAGCCGCGTGCGTGTGTCCATGCACGTGCATGCGCAAAAAGGTTTTTTGCGCATGCGCGGATGCACGCGGCTGCCATTTTTTTAAAAATGAGATGGAACCGGTTCCCGGTTGCCCGATGGCGACGGCCCGTCTGCAAAGCTGCCGCTTTCGGGCCGTGGCAGCTTCCTCAAAGAGCGGCGCCCCTGCCCATTCCGAGAGGTGCGCGCGCACCTCTCCGAACGACCGGAGTTGCGCGCGCACCTCCCCAAACCCGTGCGAAGGGGCAGCGGCGCCGCTCTTTGAGGAAGCTGCCGAAAGCGCGCACCTCTCGGAATGGGCAGGGGCGCCGCTCTTTGAGGAAGCTGCCGCGGCCCGTCTCCTAAGCTGCCGCTTTCGGCAGCTTCACAGACGGGCCGCGGCAGCTTCCTCAAAGAGCGGCACCGCTGCCCATTCGCGCGGAGGTACGCGCGCACCTCTCCAAAGGTTTGGGGAGGTGCGCGCGCACCTCCGCCCATTCGGGGAGGTGCGCGTGCACCTCTCCAAACGGGCGGTGCCACTCTCCATTTGGAGAGGTGCGCGCGCACCACTGCCCGTTGGAAGAGGTGCGCGCGCACCGGGCGGCTGGGAGCCGCAAGAGACGGCTCAAAGACGCATTGAGTGATGGGAACAAAGTCGCGTCCGGAAACTACCTGGAAGGGGGAGAAGCCGGTACTGCTGTGGACGGCGTTGTAAGCCACTTCGGCAAGTGCTATCAGGTCCACCCAATCGGTCTGTTGATAGGAAACGTAGCTCCTAAGGTACCGCTCCACAGCAGCGTTGGCACGTTCTGCTGCCCCGTTGGTGCTGGGGTGATAGGCCGTACTCAGCCCCTGAGACGAACCGATGTACCGCAGAAAGTCCCTCCAGAACCGTGCCGTAAACTGCACCCCCTGATCCGAGATCACACGGCGCGGCACTCCGTGTAAATGGTAGATTTGTGTGATGAACAACCACGCCAGCCGCCGGGCCGATGGCAATCTCTTGCAAGGGATGAAGTGTGCTTGCTTGGAGAACAAGTCGACCACTGTCCAAATGACGGTGTGCCCCTTGCTCTCCGGCAGATCAACAATAAAGTCCATGGCTATGTCTTGCCATGGCTAGGTGGGGTCAGCCACTTGCTGCAGTAAGCCCAAAGGTTTCCCGACCTGGGGTTTTGCAGTAGCACAGACGTGGCATCGCCGCACATAGTCCTCAATGGTGTTCTTCATACGTGGCCACCAGAATTGTCGGCGCGCTAGGTGCAGGGTCTTTACGAAGCCAAAATGTCCCGCCTGCCTGGCGTCGTGGCAGCGGTAAAGGACCCGTGCCCACATAAACTCAGGTACGTACATCCGCGTCCCATGCTACGCCAGGCCTTCCCGCATGGTCAAAAGTCCCAGGTTCCATAGCCAATTGTCCTCCTGGAGAGCCCTTCGGAGCGCCTGGCACAGTCCCTCCTCCGCCACCCGCTCTACGTTTCCTGCCCAGACCCCCCCCCCTCTGTCCTTGCCGGCACGAGCGCCTGCACCACCTCCTCCCTCTTGCTGTCAAATTACGGCATGCGAGACAAAGCATCCGCTAGGAAGTTCCCCCCGGCACATATTTCAGAGCAAACTGGAAGCGACGGAAACACAACACCCACCGGACGTGTTTGGGCGACAACCGTCGAGGGGTCTGCAGGGCCTCCAAGTTCTTATGGTCTGTCCACACCTCAAACAGGTGGGAGGCCCCTTCCAGGTGGTGCCGCCAAGTCTCCAGGGCCCAACGAACCGCGAATGCCTCCTCCCACACCGCCCAGGCTCATTCGGTGGGAGTCAGCTTTTTGGAGGCATACGCGCAAGGCTGCAGCACCCTTGCATGGTTCCGTTGGAGGAGGACGGCCCCAAGAGCAACATCACTCGCGTCCGCTTGCACCACATAGGGCAGGTCGGGATTTGGATGCAGCACAATGGGTTCCTTGGTGAAGAGGGTTTTCAGTACTTCGAAGGCCCGCTGACATGCCATGGTCCACGCCAGCTTGAGCCCTGGCTGTGGTTGTACCTTCAATTGCCGTGTCCGTAGGAGGTCCGTAAGAGGCAGGGCAATGGCCGCGAAACACGGGATAAACTGCCTATAGAAGTTTGCGAAGCCTAAGAAGCTCTGCAGTTGTCGACGAGTCCGTGGGGCCTGCCATTGTTGGATGGCATCCACTTTCTTGGGATCCATCTCCACTCTAGCTGCCGATATGCGGTACCCTAGATAATCCAGTTGGGCACTATGAAATTCGCACTTGGACAACTTTATGTAAAGCTGCGTCTCCCATAGCTTCGTTAACACCTGCTGCACGAGAACGACATGCTCCTCCATGGTGTCAGAGTAGATGAGATTGTTGTCCAGATACACCAGGACTCCACGGTACAGGAACTCGTGTAGAGCCTGGTTGATTAACTGCATAAATACAGCTGGGGCCCCTTGCAGCCCGAACAGCATTACTCGGAATTGAAAACTGCCAAGGAGACAATTGAACGCGGTCTTCCATTCGTCCCCGGCCCTGACCCTAATCCGGTAATAAGCCTCCCTCAAGTCCAGTTTTTTGAACACCCGGCCCTTGGCCAAATGGGCCAGCAGGTCCTTCATCAAGGGAAGGGGGTAGAGGTGCTCCACGCACACCGCATTGACCCCCCGGTAGTCCACACACAAGCGAAGGGTCCCATCCTTTTTCTCACGGAAAAGCACTGGCACCGCCACCCTGGACCGTGCAGGTTGAATGAACCCCCTCTTTAGGTTCTTGTCAATATACCTTCGTAGTTCTTGCATCTCTTTCGGTGACATGGCGTACATGCGGGGTTTGGGCAGCCTGGCACCGGGTTCCAACTCGATGGCACAGTCCGTGGCCCGGTGGGGCAGCAACGTGTCGCACTCCTGCTCATCAAAAACCTCCATTAGAACGGAGTAGGCCCGGGGCACGTGTGCCTTCAGGTCCTCCCCAACCCCACAAGCTTTCTCCTGCTCCCCGGTGTCGCCCAGGCCCAGAAAGGTATGGTGAAGTGGGGGCTTGGGCCCCAAGCCCAGTCGAAGGTGACGGCAACCCCCCCTCCCACCAGATGTCCCCCACTTGTCCAGCCAAGTGAGCCCCAGGATAACGGCCTCTGTCATGGAGGGAACTACTACGAACCGCAAGGTCTCCCAATGGGCCCCCAGCTCCAGTCTGACCGGCTCTGTGACATGGGTTATGGGAGCCCCACCCAAGAGGGATCCATCCACTTGCTGAAACTGAAGAGGGGTTGCCAGGCGTCGCAGCCGGATACCCACCGCGGCCGCGGTTGCCTGGCCCCAAATCGATCAAGGCCCTTACCGCCCTCCTTTGCTCTGTAAGGGGGCTCACCAGCACCACCGGGAACACGAACGGACACACTGGAGCACTCACCATCGGGTCCTCCTCCTCCTGGTCCTCAAAGCCTTCGGACGGCGTGGGTTGAGCGGCCACTGGAACGGTCACCAGGGGAGGGCTCGTCGTCTGGCATGCTTCATCAGCTACCTGGTAAGCGGCCCGGGACCGCTCCATGGTCCTCCTAGCAGACAGGGCCCACGCTGGGGAAGCAGTGGGGCCCATTCGAGCCGGCGGCAGCGGGCACTCAGCCGCCCGATGACCTGGTTGGTCACACCTGAAACACCAGATGGCTGGCTGCGTCGGCTGTACGGGGTTTTTTGCCATTGCCAGCCCAGGCCGCTCCTCCGGTTTTGCTCTCTCGACAGGCCGCCGTCCCGCGGTCGTCCCTTCGGGCTTCCCTCGAGTGTCCTGTAGCCCGATGTCCAGCTCAATGGCCACTTGAAACCAATCTTGAAGGCGAGCCGGTACTCCATGCACCACACAGGCCCGGCGAAGAGCATCGTCAAGCCCGGCCTTGAAGTGATGCACCAGAAGGTGCTCTGGCTAGGAGCCCAGTTTCCCAGCCACCTTCCGGAACTCCCTAACATAGTGCACCGCCAGTCTTCCCTGCTGTCGCAAGGCCAACACCTCGGCATGGTGCACCTGTGAAATGTCCTCAAAGCGACCCTGTAGAGCCTCCAAAAGAGCCCAAGATCCCCAAGCTCACGGGCATGGTCACAGTATAGGTCGGCCACCCAGGCCGCAGCCTCCCCCTGCAGGCAAGCCGTCACTGCCACAACCATCGCCTACTGGGATGCGTAAGCCTACCCGTACTGGTCAATGTGGTTGATCACCTGACCCAGGAACATCGCCAGGCGATCTGGATGCCCGTCGTAGACTGCGGTTAGGGGTGGTGGGCCCCACACAACTCCCGGTCCCCAAGGATCTGAGGGCAACCCCTGGACCCGGGGGCCCACATCTGCCTGCAGCGGCTGCTGTCTCAGTCTTCCGCCTGTCCCTACCCAGGAGCCCGTGCCGCTTGTTGCCAACGTTGCAGGGACTGGCTTTTCGGGGGGGACCCCCGTGGGCCTCACTTCGTCCGGACGGGCCCCGAAAGCGTGGGCTGGCCATGCAGAAGTGGGGCGGGCTGGACCGCCTCATGGGGGCCCCAGTGAGGGACCACTGCCCCAAGTCCGAATCATTAGGAACAGTCCAGGGGCCGGGCTCCAGTCCTCTCATCTCCCCAAACCTGTCCCTGATTACATCCATGGTGTGGCTACCTGGGGCGGTGGAGTAGCTCCACTCCTCTCCGTTGTCCTCTGTGTAGCACTGCTCCCTCCACTCCGAGGATGTCCCTCTGGGCCGGGTCGCCTGTCCCTGGTCGGGTTCTTTGTGTCCCAAAGCAGAGCCTGTCCACTACTCGCCTCCGTGGGCCCGATCCCCAGCCTCCTGGGAGCCCACAACAGACCCCTCGAGAGGAGGAGGCCTTTCCTTTCACCGCACTGAGGGCAACGCCTCCTCAAGCAGCCCAGCGGTGGCTCCGGCCACCTCCTCCGTGGCAGCCGACAGTGCAGCTCCCTGCGTGCCCTCCGCCATGACGACCTCACCTGAAAAGCTCTCAGCTAGGAAAAATTGAACGCTGACTTACTATCAGCCCCCCGTCCGACGAGGCAAAAGAATCCGACTGGAACGAGAGCTGGTTCTTCTGAGCAACGTTTATTCCGCTCCATAAACATTCACCCGAAGACAAATGAAGTCAGCGTTGGTTGCACACCACAACCAACGCTGCTAAATAGCCGGCGAGGCCAACACCCATCACCACGCCCAAACAAGCCAACAACCTACACCCCCTACTTAAGCACCCCCGCCCCCTGGCCTCCGCCCTTTGGACCCTGCTCTCCATGTGGACCTCCGTCCCGTACCGCAGGTATGTACCCTCCCTGTCCGCGACCCACCAACACTGCAGACAGCCACCCCCTAGCCAGGGCAACCCCCTCACAGCCCCAAGTCCTTACACCCCCATCACTCCCCACAGGTCCCCGAACCGCCGCGGCCTGCACAGCCTGGGCCGTCTTCTGGCGACGCTTGCCCCGCAGCTCCTCGGCAAGGCTGGCAGCAGGCAGCCTTCGTGCTGACGTCGCAGGCGAAGCCTCGGAGCGAGCCGTCTGCTGGGGAGGTTTTGCAGGCGTGCTTTCCCCCGGCCCGCCGGAAGCCGTCCGGGCTGAACACGGCCTGCCGGAAGGCCCTGGTGGCTGCTGGGATGTCCCGGCGGCCACGCTCTTCCCCAGGCTGCTGGTAAGCCTCAGTGGCAGGAGGGCCGGATGCAGGTGTCTGCAGCTCTTCCCCGGCCTGCCAGGAGGCCCCGGTGGCTGCTGGGATGTCCCGGCGGCCGCGCTCTTCCCCGGGCCGCCGGAGAGCCTCGGAGGCGGAAGGGCCGGATACGGGCGTCTGCGGCTGGTCACGAGGCCTGTTGCGGGCGTCTGCCAGCCTACTGGTGAGTCGTCCCGGGGCCTCGCCGGGTTTCGGGCCTGCCGGGTCCGACAGAATCTTTTTGAGTACACATAGTCCTCAAGTTACAGTTGTAATGAATTCTGCCCATTACGGTTGCAAGTGATGACGGCCATAAAGTAAAAAGGCCTCACAACAACCCCCAGCCTTTACTCTCCCTGATGCAGCTGTTAAATGAACTTATGGGAAGACCTGATCTCCCCTGAGTGAAGATGGCTGAGTGGAATGGCTGTAGGCATCCAGTGGGGCGGGATAGGTGGGTGGGTGAGTGCTGCAGCATCCCTGTGGTTGGTTCTAAGGGCAAATAACTCCAGGGTTGCTGCAGCTTCCATAAATTTGAAACTGAATCATAAGTGGTTTTGAGGAGTTAACTCTGAACAGCTGCTAAGCAACCGGTCATAAGTTGAGCACCACGTTTAGTTGTGAATCATGTCAGACTCAAAATGGAGTGTTTGAAACTTGGAATATTTCTCTTTTGAACTGTAGCCAAAATGCTCAGACTACAAGATAAAGACTTAATTTTTTTTACTCAAAACAGGTCATTTTTTGAAAATTCATGAAATATTTTGCACACCCTAGAGATTAACAACCACTTTTCATTGGTGCTAACTTGCAAAAAAAAAGCTTAGATCATAATAACTCTGTTAGCTCTTTAATGTTTCTCAAACTTTTTTCCTTCCTATATTTGCTTTAAAGGATATCTTGAATTAGTTTTATAACAAATAATAATCCTTTGGCTTGTTTAGGTACAGCAGCAAGTAATAGTTAAACGAAAAAGAGGCAGACCTCGCAAATATCCTGTTGAAATAGCAGCAGTGCAGAGTAAGTATGATGTCATCCCTTTATAAAAAATAGATATCAGTGTTTCAATGAATTCAAGAATTTTATTCTTTCGTTCCAGGTCAGGATTCAGCATTGGATACAGTTATGAGAAATGTAAGCATTTGGCTGGGGTGTTTCAGCTGCATACAGAGGTTGAAGGAGTATTGTCTTTCTATGGAACTTATTTGTATATTGTTTGTTTGGTAAAGCAAACATTGGTAGGGTCTAGAAGGCAATTACATTAGTACTGTCTCTCACCTTTAGAACACTTTCTCTGAGAGGGTCCTGACCCTCCTGTCATTCTGAAAAGCCTTGAAGAACTAACTTTTTCCAGATATCTTGGGATAATGTGAACTGGAACCCAAGAAAATTGTTTTTTCAAAGTGAGCGGTGTATTGTTTTTGGGAGCACTGAAAGTTTTGTACTGTTTTTTATGCTTTTTATCATTCCTGTCTAAGGTTATGATATATTAGGTGGGTGGCTATATAATTTTTTAAAATATGATTTTTTTAAACATGATTCTTCAACCCTAAAACTTTACATTTGTTTTCTCTTATATAATGGCCTTCACCATTTATTTACTATATTTATATGCTGCACATTCTTCAAGGTTCTAAAATAGCTAACAATCAGAAACAACATTAAAAACAATCATTAATAAAAAAAATGAACCCATACCCAAATAACTATTTCAATAGTACCATTAGCCGTGGTGGCACAGTTGTTAGAATGCAGCATTGCAGGCTAACTCTGCCAATTGCCATCAGTTCAATCCTGACTGGCTTAAGGTTGACTCAGCCTTCCATCCTTCCAAGGTTGGTAAAATGAGTACCTAAATTGTTGGGGCAATATGCTGACTCTTTAAACCACTTAGAGAGGGCTGTAATGCACTATGAACTGATATATAAGTCTAACTGCTATTGCTATTAAAAAAAAGTGTGTCCACTAATGCATCTCAGCATTCAAAGCAAGCTTTTCTAGGCTATATGGAAAAGCAAGGTCCAACTTGTATTTCTGAAACCCAGCAGGGAAGAAGATCAAATCTCCATGAGGTAGGAATTCCAAAAATTGGGGACAGCAATTGAAAATGCCTATGTCTTACATCCCATCAGATGTTATTCTCAGAAAGATGGTTCTAGAAGGAAATGTTCCTGTTCAATCTGATCAGATGGGCAGGTGAATACAGGAGAAAGTTGTCCCATAGGTGACCAGGTCTGAAGCCTTGTCAAAGACCTGGGTGAAAAGCCAAGTCTTCACAATATCAAAGTGGGGGTCATCTGGATCATAGGAGGAACCTTGTTGCAGAGGGCAAGCACTGCTACTCAGAAGGTGTGCTTCCAGGTTCTGATTTAATGTTATGTTTATGTTAGTTAATGTTAGTGTTTAATTGAAGGAACCTGGACTGTGCCAATCCTGCTTGATACAACTAGCTGAACAGTTGTATAGGAGACAGGTGCTCCCTAAGTAACCAGCCTTTATGCCATGTAGACCTTTTAAGTAGATAAATGTATAGATAGATAAAAGAATGCACTGCTTTTTTAGGAGTGTGAAACATACTTCCTTTTGACTTCATGAAACGTGGATAACTTTATTTTGTGTGAAACAGGATGTTTTGAGAAATAATTCAAGATCAAAACAGCCATTTTAAATTTAGAAAAGATTTTTAGACTCAAAACAGCCTATTTGATTTTTGAAGTAGCAGTTTCACCCTCAAAGTGGGAGTTTCAAACATTTAATACTCTGAACTGCTTAAATAGAAATGTTTTGGGAGACTTCCGGTTTGACGCCGTGGTGTGATGGGCGCAGGAAGACAGGGCTCCATCTTCTATGTTTGATTTCACCCCACTGGGGACCCTAAAAAGGGTCAAAAGTCACCTCAAAGAGGTGACAAAGAAGGAGGGACCCTCGTTGATCACAGGGGCAACACCCCTTCCACTGGATCTGAGGAAGCCCTCCAAACCAGAAAGATTGGCTGCATTCATATGGCCAGTCACAAGCTGCTGTCAACTGAGGACAAGTACTAACTACCAATTTCTGAGCAACGTGGATGGAACTGGGTGAGACTTTATCCTCTTTTTATGGCACTAACACTACTTTCCTGGATAAAAGAATGCACAAAGCAAAGAATCCTCCCTGATGAGAGAGGGAAGGGAAGTTATTGCCCTGCCCCCTCAGGAAAAGAAAAGCGGCAAATTAATTGCTTTGGGGAAAAACAGAGGAAACTATAATATCAATTTGGAACTAATACAGATCTATAGCTTTGAAATTTGGGCACTAAAAGTATCTTTGAGACTTTTTTAGAAAAAATATTTGAAAGTTTGCAAAATAAGCTTGGATTAGGAAATCTGGAAGCTGTCAACGATATCTGGTGGAGATGTAAGGCACTACAATTTTTTTTTAATCCAAAATGGCAGACGTGCAGGCGGTCGTGTTAGGCTGAGCTCTGTAAGTCCAAAAAAGAGGCATCCTAGGAGCCCCTCAGGGGTGTTTTATGCCCTCTGGGTTGGGGTGAAGTGTTTCGGCAGCGATTTAGGCAGCTGGACAAAGCTTTTTGCTGCCTACTAACCTGGTCGGCGTTCCGCCGGGCTATTGCCTGCTGCTAGCCGGGCTGGATGCTCGAGGCGTTTCTCCGCTGCGTTGGGCGGCCTCCGAGATTCCTTCGGAGGCGTTTGGCGTTTTCGGCAGCCGGCGGTGGTGTTTTTCGGCGGCGACGGAGCTGGCATCTTTGGATGGCTCCCGACTGTTGCTGGCTTCGACGGAGACATTTGCGAGCTGCTTTGGGCCGTTCCTTTGACCGGCCTGGCTCTGCTCTTGACTTTGTCAGCGACAGCGCTTCGGCCCACTTCAGTGGCGACGGTGACGCCGGCGGCGGCGGCATTGCTCCCGGGCCGTTCTGGGCCACTTTGTCATCGACTGCTGCGGTTTGGCCTGCTTCGCTTGGGCCGTTTGTCCCGCGGCCGCCTGGGCCTCTTTGGCCCGCTTTCCATCGGCGGCGGCGATGGCCTCTTCTGGATCGTTTGTGGCTTGGCGGCGCCCTGGTGGTAGCGGTGATGGCAGCAGCGGCGTCTGTAGTGGTGCTCCGGCAATGGCAGCGGCCCCGATGGATCGGCGGGGGTGTTGGCCGACCTGCCTCCTCCTCTGCCTGCTCCGCATGTTCCAGATGGCCTGGCATCCCCATCGTTCCTGGTGGCCCCGAAAGTTCCTGGGTTAGCCGGTTAACCCCGGTGGAGCCCAGTGGAGCCCAGTGTATCCTGGCTATTCCGCAGGATCCTGGAAGATCTACGCTCTCCATCGCACCTGTGATCTGGTTGGTGCTACTGGATTCAGAGGGGGCTCCGGGGAAATCAGTAGACTTGGGGGAATCAGACTTTATTGATCACACTCTGGAAGGCCCCAATGACTATGGAACTGAGGGCCCATGGAGTTGTGGTCAGGTACAACCCCCTGGAATGGCGGAGCAGCGGGAGACCTCGCCGTTAGCTGACCAGACTATGATGGCTTGCCCTTTACACATCATCCTCAAAGGACTCAGAGGATCCTGGGTATTAGCCATCGTGAGAGGGTGGCTTGAACTTACATCTGCTGCCCCTAGAGGTGAGAGCTCTATGGGGCATGCTATATCCGGAGTGGTTGTTTCAGGCCACCATCCCCCCCCGGGAATTGGCTCTGCGGCCGTCGTGAGAGGACGGTGGTTGGCCTGCCCAGGGGGTTCACCCAGCTGAGTGGCGGCGGCTGGGCGGAGGTCTGGGACACCTATTTATCCTCTGTTAGATCCTCCTTACTGACTGACTATCAACTATGGACTGCCTTCTATTTGGACTACTCCTTATGCCTTTGCTTAAATATTCTTGCACGGACTTGTTCACCCTCAGGGGTGCCCCCCCTTCCTGGGTGCGACCCGCCTTTCTAGTCGCTTATGATCGAGGAAGGGCCCATCTACTGGGACCCCGAGAGATGACTGGACACGGGTAGGGGCCTTCGACGGAAACCGAACAAGAGGCCCCTGGTTAGCTTTCTTTCTAAATTTTTTAGGGGGTTAGGGAGGGGGGAGGGTACTCTTTTTGGTTGTTTGGACAAGGGGGGCAGTCCAACAACCTCTGTTCAGGCCAGTGCCAAGGTAGATCATGGGGGGAGGAGCGGGGGTCGGTTGCCTCCGGGGCTCCAGGGCTGGTCGTGGGAATACCTATTCCCACGACGTTAAGGAATGGCAGCAGGTGTAGGAGCAGAGGGCCGTATCAATCTCAGGGAAGGCCTCTCCGCTGCTTACAAGCGATGAGGCACTCCGACCGTCTGGCTCCGCCCCGAGGTCCCGGGAGTGAGGATGTGCAGCCTCCTGAGCTCCGGCTGGTGTACTTGAATGCCAGGTCTGTCGCTAATAAAGCTCCTCTCGTCCGCGACTTGGTCGAGGGTGAGCAGGCAGACCTGGCTTGCATCACGGAGACTTGGTTGGGCCCAGAGGGCGGGATTCCTCTGGTTGACCTTTGCCCACCAGGTTTCCGGGTGCTACACCGGCCTCGGGCTCAGGGTAGGGGCGGGGGTGTGGCTGTTGTCATGAGGGAGACCTTGTGTCCGCGGGAGGCCACCGTTCCCCAGATAGTCGGGTGTGAGTCTCTCTTTTTGAGATGCGGCCCTGGTGCGCAGTTGGGCTTGCTGCTGTTGTACCTTTCGCCTAGTCACACAGCAGCAGCCCTGCCTGAGCTTCTCGATGTCCTCTCTGGGTTGGTGATTGAGTTCCCGAAACTTATAGTTTTGGGGGACTTCAATCTACCATCTCTGGGAGGATCATGTGAGTTGGCTCGGGAGTTCATGGCTTCCATGACGGCCATGGACCTGACGCAAGTAATTTCGGGACTGACTCATAAGGGAGGCGACACCCTTGACTTAGTTTTCTTATCTGGACGGTGGTTAGATGATCTTGGTGGGGGCTCCCCAATTGTTATGCCCCTGTCATGGACCGATCATCATCTCCTGCGGCTGGTCTTCCATTTTGCCACCCCCCGCTGTGGGTGTGTGGAACCAATTAAATGGTACCGCCCCAGACGCTTAATGGATCCCCAGAGGTTCCAGGCGGCGCTGGAGTCCCCACCTGCCTCCCTTGCTCACAGCTCGGCAGATGCCTTAGTGGAAGCCTGGGAAAGGGCAGCCACTGAGGCTCTTGACCGAGTTGTACCCCTGCGGCCCCTGACCCGGTGCAGATCCCGCCGAGCTCCATGGTTCGCCGCAGAGCTCCGGGAGATGAAGCGGCGGAGACGGGGCCTAGAGAGCGGTTGGAGATCCAGCCGATCCGAATCTGACCGATTGCGACTAAGAGCCTATACTAGGTCTTATCTCGCTGTGAAAAGGGAGGCGAGGTCTAACCACTTCGCTACCCTTATCGCGTCCGCAGATAATCGCCCGGCCGCCCTGTTTAGGGTGACTCGCTCCCTCCTGAATCAAGAGGTGAGGGAAGAACCCTTGCAGGGTCGTGCCGAGGAGTTTAACCAGCATCTGTCGGACAAAATCGCTCGGATTCGGACCGGTCTGGACTCTGACTGGGCAGAGTCTGGCGATCAGGATGCGGGCGGTCTTGTCGATATTACCTGGGAGGAGTTTGATTCTGTGACTCCAGAGGATCATGGGGAAGCTAAGCTCCACCACATGTTTATTGGACCCGTGCCCTTCCTGGCTGGTTTATGCAGCCCGGGAGAGGACACGCAGCTGGTTCCAGGCAGTTATATCGGCTTCTTTGAACGAGGGTAGCTTCCCCACCGTCTTGAAAGAGGCGGTGGTGAGGCCTCTCCTCAAGAAGCCTGCCTTGGATCCAGCTGTATTGAACAACTTTCGTCCGGTCTCCAACCTTCGCTTTCTTGCGAAGGTTGTTGAGTGTGTGGTGGCGCATCAGCTCCCTCTGGTCCTGGATGAAGCGGATTATCTAGACCCGTACCATTCGGGTTTCAGGCCCGGGCACAGCACGGAGACGGCATTGGTCGCGCTGGTGAATGATCTCTGGAGGGCTCGGGACAGGGGGCATTCCTCTGTTCTGGTCCTATTAGACCTCTCAGCGGCTTTCGATACCATCGACCATGGTATCTTGCTGCGGCGTCTCAGGGGATTGGGAGTGGGAGGCACAGTCTTACAGTGGTTCTCCTCCTATCTCCAGGGACGTTCGCAGTCGGTGTTGGCAGGATGACAGAGGTCGACCGCGAGGTCTCTCGTTTGTGGAGTTCCTCAGGGGTCAGTCCTCTCGCCCCTCCTGTTCAACATCTATATGAAACCACTGGGTGAGATCATTCGTGGCTTTGGAGTTGATACCCAGCTTTTCCTTTCGACCCCAAACCACCCCAGTGATGCCCTCAACATGATGTCCCGTTGCCTGGAGGCGGTTCGGGTCTGGATGGGGAGGAACAGACTTCAACTCAACCCCGACAAGACTGAGTGGCTTTGCATACCTTCATCCCGGGTTTATTCGGATATTCCACCTCTTTCTATGGGGGGGTGAACTATTACCCCCCGTAGATGGGGCTCGCAACTTGGGAGTCCTCCTAGATTCACGGCTCACCTTGGAAGACCACATAGGAGCTGTGACTAGGGGGGCTTTTGCCCAGTTTCGCCTGGTGCGCCAGTTGCGGCCCTATCTAAGCCGGGATGATCTATGCGCGGTCACAAGCGCGCTCGTGACCTCTCGACTAGACTACTGCAACGCTCTCTACATGGGGCTGCCCTTGAGGACCACCCGGAAGCTCCAACTGTTACAGAATGCAGCCGCGACAGTTGTGTTGGGAGTCTCCCGATACTCCCACGTTATACCTCTGCTCCGTGAGCTGCATTGGTTACCAGTTGCCTTCTGGGTGAGATTCAAGGTACTAGTAATGGTGTTCAAAGCCCTACATGGCAGGGGTCCGGAGTACCTTAGGGAACACCTGCTGCCGGCATCAACTTCCCTCCGCCCTGTGCGTTCCCACAGAGAGGGCCTCCTCAGGGTGCCACCGGTCAGAGAATGTCGATTGGTGGCCCCCAGGGGGAGATCCTTCTCTGTGGGCGCCCCGGAGCTATGGAATCAGCTACCGGTTGAGCTCCGGACGGCGCCCGATGTTCGCTCCTTTCGCCGCGAGCTAAAAACATACTTTTTTGAACAAGCTGGCCTGGCCTGATGAGGGGACTGGGGGGGTTGTTTTTAGTATATGGGCATGTATTTAATCATTTTTTAACTTTTGTAATCCTGTATTTTTATTCTTGCCCTGTTCACCGCCCTGAGTCCTTCGGGAGAAGGGCGGTATAAAAATATTATTAAATTAAATTAAATTAAATGCTTAAGGGAAACTTGGCTGGAAGCCCAGACTCAGATGACTTGTTCCTGGATACTTTCACTTTTGCAGACTGCAGCTGGAAAAAGGGAAAAACAAAAACACTTGGGCTGCTTATCTGGGTTGGGGACCCTTTTGGACTATATAGTGTCAATGCTGCTAACATCGAATGTTATTGCTTGACAAGAGATGAAGAAGTAGCCGTTTCATATGTTAAACTTGTGTATTGCTTTAAGATGTGTATTGTTTTAGTTTAAGGTTAGGAGGGGGAATGAGTAGGATTGCACTTTTCCAGGCCATTTTTCTCCCTAAAGAAGATAAGGCTTTCGTGGTCTTCTAACGGAAGGGAAACTGATTCTTTAAATTAATTGGAGAATATGATTAATGACAAAATTAGAAAGGTGGAGAATTGTGTTTTAATATATTGTGCAAAGGGCGGAGATTTCAACTTCCAGCTTCTTTCGAGCAAGCATTTGCCGATGTATTAGGCTAATAAAGGACTTTTAAGGTAAACAATGCCTCAGAGTCACTTGAAAAGCCCATACGTCGGAAACCTGACATATAGATTACATACAAAAATAAAATGAGTATTCCATACTCAGCCTTAAATGGTAAAAAAATCATCTTCAATACCTGTCTCCAAAGCTCCCAGCTTGATATATCAACAAGAAAATGTTAAGGAATCTCAGAAAGTAATTCTTTCCATGTTGAAATCAATCCAAGAGATAATTGTTTTATTTCAGGATGAGACTAAAAATAATGCAAATGAGATAAAAGAACAATTTTCCAACCTAAACTTACAAATCCAGACAATGGCTGTAAAGAAGGAACTAAAACCTAGAAAACAGAAGGTACATTAGAAGAAATGGATCCAAAGATGGAGAGCCTAAAGGAAGGAATTTAACAGACAGATACAGACAAATGAAAAACTAGAAAATGATAACACCGGAAATGGAAAAGACATCGTACTTGTCAAGATCTCAGAGCTGAGTGAATGGATGATAAAGCTGTTAGGAGAAATGCTGAATAGTGACAAACAAGAAATGAAAAGAAAAACTTAAGGAGAAGGATGGAAGCTGTTTAATGAATATAAATGGGTTGAGCATTCTTCCAAAAACACTTCTACCAAATTCTTTTCCTCATTCCAAATAATATATACAAAAACAGAGGAAGAACTACTTGATTTAAATGTATTGACTTGGAAAGTTATTTTGCAAAGGAAGAAAGCTAGAGTAAGATTGAAGAAAATTGATGGGATATTATACTACTAAACAGATGTTTGAATATGGCTAAGAAAATAGATAACTGTTAGAAATAAAAGTAGTTAGAAGGATAGGATTTGTATCTAGAATATTATACTTTGTTGTGAGATGGGAAATATGAAAATTCTAAAAGGGTTTGAATAAGGGAAGCTTTTTGGTTACCCAAAT
The DNA here is from genome assembly GCF_947247035.1 of Vipera ursinii. NCBI lineage: Eukaryota > Metazoa > Chordata > Lepidosauria > Squamata > Viperidae > Vipera > Vipera ursinii. Next base: position 20,717,418 of record NC_139521.1, on the reverse strand, counting down.
ATAATTTATTGTGATAAAATTATAAGCAATAGAGATATTTTGAACATTGATGGGAAATTAAAATTTTTAAAAAGCAGGAAAAACAGAATATTGATTGAATAAATGGATTTTAAGTGCAAATGCAATTGAGATATATTTTGGCTAGAAAAGTTATTATAAATTGATACTATCAATATTATGTATAATACCAGAAAAATGTGATGAAGATGTCTATATTTAATTGTATATGTATTAACAGTAACAAGAATTGTATTTCCCAGTATTGAAAAATGCATACTGCCAGAAGAAGAGAGGACCAAGGAAGCACTGGATGATGTAGTATTGGACTAGACTGAGAAAGTTAATATATTTTGTATTTGTCAGGGCCCACTTCAAAAGCTCATCCTAAGAAAGCAAGACTTGTAGAAGCAGTTTCTTCCAAAAGGAACTTTTATTAGGAGAAGCTATAGCAGGCTTGATAGGCAGGATGTGAGGATTTCCTGCTCAGATCAATAGGTTAAAAGAGTCCCAAGCAAACCCCACCCCAATAGTTCATCCTGTCAGTTTGAATGGGCCAATCCTCAGGTGTTTAGTCCGCTGTGGGAAAGGAGCTGATAACATAGACCGTTCCCAGGCTCGCAATGATGTTGTTGGGTCTTCACACCTTCCATTCCGTAGTGAGAGAATAGCGGAAAGGATACATTGTAGCGAAACAGAAACAAAGAGACAGCCCGAAGCATCTTCCCCCCTCCCCTTCAGGAGAATGGCAGAACCCTTAGCAAAGAATAGAAAGAAAGAAAATAGATTTCCCCCCTCCCCAGTATAAGATGGGCTCTGACAGCATTTATACTTCAAGAAATCTTTATGTCTAGTTTCAAAGCATGGTTTTGCTGGTGCAACAAATATTGCTTCTCAGCTTGCCAACGAACTTGGGACCTAGAGATGCTTTCTCATAACAACATTTTCCATTTGATTGGGCAACGTGACCTGACCCAGAGCAAGGAGGGAGAATTCAATGCTTTCACTACTGTATATGGGTTTGGGAGGGGTCTTGCAGAGCTGATTCTGCCTTTATTAGTGCCAAAGTGATGTACTCAATAAAGTTTTACATTAAGAGATTGGAATGTCTCGAAGGTGTTTGCTTGGTCGGGTTCGTCAGTCGGAACCTTCACACTTTACATCTATTTTAGAATATAGAACTGGATTATCCCTATGCAGGATACATGGATGTGGTTGCTGTGAGATTATAGTTCGGATTCAGTGTAATCTGCCAGCTTCCTGTCACTTAATCTTTGTCTCTATACTTTACTGTACTGCATTTTGTTTCATATATGAAACTATCAAAAATGTCAAAGTTGATTGTAGTTTTTAATATTCTGATGCACTGTTTCTGTGTATAAAATGTGTTTTGCAGTATATTCTAAAATGTAAGCCATGACAAAACATATTTAAAGGTGTATATGTATCTGTGTGTGTATTTATGACACTGATAAACTCAGTATAAGGCCCTGATCCACTACGGATAGAGGTTTCTTTGAAAACTCCAGCTTTGTTCATGTGTTAAGTTGTAAAAAGTATTGCATATTAAGTTAATTTGGGTCTACACTAATTGCAGTATTTGGGCTACTTTTTAATGTTTAAATAACCTGACAGGATAGGATATCATGAATTTGTTTAAATATAAAAAATAATTGAAAGAGCATTTGAATACTTTTAATATATTTGATTTTTCTACTAAAAATACTTTTTGTTCTTAATTAGGTGCTGCAGTCTTCAGGCACTAGCAAGAGATTACTGATAATACCAGAAGGTAATGATTCAAACATCTGTTTTTCACATGAAAAAATAGATGGGATGAAATGCATCTGGCTTTTTTTCTTTTAAAGACTTGCTACTCTATCAATTTGGCTGTCATATTTACAAAGTTTTCTTCTCCAGAGATCCATGGTAGTTGTAATATGTATGCAGTCCCTTTCTCAAACTTGGTAAAATCTGTTGTGTGATTCTGTAGTTTCAGTAGCCTAGTAAATTGATATCTGTAAGTAGGGCACAGCTAGAGAACCTAACGGAATAGATTCCTTCCATACTGCCGCAGGGATGCTCACAGTTTGGCCTGATAGATTGATTGGATTTCTGAACTACCAGAATGTATATTCATGGTGCTGTATATTAAATAGAAGAGTACGCAGAATTCAGTAATAAAATAATTAAAACATTGAACTTCCATAAAACTAAAAAACCTCAGTAAAAGTTTACTGAAATATATTTGACTCTCACCCACTCCTCTTGCCTGCAGTGCACATTTCCAAGAGGACAGCCTTCCCATCCCTGTCCAGCCATATGCCAGGTCTGCTTGTTGAGTCTTGTTATGGAGGGACCTGACATTTACCAGTAGTGGCTGGAGAAACAGGGTCACCAGCATTTAATCATTTCATTTGATAACTAGCTCTTAAAGTTAACATAGAGTTATATAGAATTCTAATTTTCAAGGAGAATGAAGTCATTCCATTTTACTATTGTCTATCATCCCTGCCACAGTTTACATTTACTACGTTGTAGTAAGTTTAGGAGGAACATATGCAAGGAAAAACTTTTTTAGTTAAATGACTTAAGATTTTTTGGCTAATTTTAACATCTTGATAAAAGCACGTTCTTATTTTTTTTTCTTTTTACAGCCAATGATTTTTTGAACAATAGAAGCAATGTAAGTTGAAGAATTTTTAATTCATGCTATTTTCCAACCCAAATCTAAAATATCTTTACAGGATTATAAGACCTTTTGGTTTTAATGGAATTGGGTTTTTGTTTTGTTTTGTTTTTTACTTCCAATTGTCAGGAAACTGAAAAAGAGAAGAGCAAGATGGTTATGCGGTTAAGAGGAAGGAAATCGAAACGGTCTTGTCTTTCATCAGAGGAAACAGGTAGACAGAGAACCTCCTCTCCTTCTCTTAACTTTTTATTGTTTAAGTTGTCTATTAACTTGTAAAGAGATCAGCTTTATTCCTTGGGAGAAAAATCATTGGGTTGAAGCTAAAGTAAATATTAGAGAAAAATGTGCAAATCTCTGTAATTTCATGTCAGGATTGGTACAGCCCAGCTGCTTGGGTTCCGCTTGAGTTCTCTATGAATTTTGTCTGTGAAAGAAAAAGTAAACTATCACAAATGTGTTTAAAGAGATTTAAACAAATATGAATTAAAATATAAAGGGATGGAAAATTACATTTTCCATTTACAAAGTCCTGTAAGAGTATTCTATATGGAATATTCTTCCTTAAAAAAATTTAAAAATCTTTTTCTGAGGCTTGAGTGGATCTTTGATACTGTCATTAAAATTTGCAGGAACAAACACATCTGAGTCATCTAAAAAACGTCAGAAGCTCAGATCTGTCTCTGAAGAAAGTGTTAAGGGCCAGGATGAAATCAAGGAGAAAGGAAACGATGGTGAAACAGATGGAGATGAGATGTATTCAGGAGCCACAACTAGATCAGCATCAAGATTAGAAGCAGAAAGGTAATGCCAACTCTGCCAAGACTTGGCAAATAATTCACTGGGACTCTCCAGTAGTGTATGGAGGGATGTTGTGGGAATTGAGAAAAAAGACACTTAAGGCTGTCTTTTTCTGCAGTCACTGGTGTGTATGTCTCAAATCCAGTGAATTTCTGAGCTGATCGTGAAGAATTGCTGGCTACAGTTACCATATGAATAAGGTTATCCTTATTAAAGTTAAAATGGCAATCGCAACCATGTAGTTGAAGCTTCAGGCTTTTTTATATATGTCACATGTAAAAGGAGTGAGGCAAAATGACTTTTTTTAACCCCTTTCCTATTAACTTCTCTGCATATGAATATCTAAGAATAAAATTAGAACCATCCCCAAACCTGCAATTTGGTGCATTTTAATCCATTTTATATTTATAATTGTTGTGATACATTGTTTTGTCTTCATATAAGCTGCTTAGAGTCACTTGAACTGCAAGATGGGCAATGAATGAATGAATGAATGAATGAATGAATGAATGAATGAATGGTGGCAAGTGCATATCGAATCAAAGTTCGGAGATCTCTGATTTATATAGATTAATGTAAAATTTCTTTGCTTTCATCTAATCACAAAATGATCCAGATTCTAAGTCAGAACTTCTGTTAACCAAGGGTAAATGATAGTGAGTAATGAGGGGGACTGGGCATCACCAGGACATAAGCACAAATCTAAATCTAATGGTTTTATCTAGCAATTTCATGCACATTTTAAACAGCATCAAAATAATTGATTCTTAGTGTCCCTAAAGTACAGCTGTTGTCTCCTTTCTTAAAAATCTGCATTTCATTAGAACTGAAGATAACTGCCAATTATACCCCTGTATATTACACTTCCTCTCTATTATCAATATTCTGTCAATATCAGTTTGGAAATCAGATAGGAAGCAATCCAGAAGAACTTTGCAATCAAGAAAACATTCTGTTGATACATACCGTATTTTTCGGACCATAAGACGCACCTGACCATAAGACGCACCCAGTTTTTAGAGCAGGCAAACAAGAAAAAAAAATTCTGAACCAAATAGTACCGGTATACTAAAACAGGGCTTTTCAACCTTTTCATCCATTGTACCACTTTTAGTACAAGGCAATGTCCGAGTACCACCAGTCGCCCAGCAAGGTGTCAAAAACTTGACCCCCCACCAAAAAAGGAAAAAAAATGATAAAGTACAGGTAGTCCTTGACTTACAATGATTCACTTAGTGACTGTTCAAAGTTACGACAGCACTGAAAAAAGTGACATGACCATTTTTCACACTTATGACTGTTGCAGCATCCCCAGGGTCATGTGATGTACATTCGGATGTTTGGCAATTGATTCATATTTATGATGGTCACATTGTTCCAGGGTCATGTGATCACCTTTTGCAACCTTCTGAGAAGCAAATTTAGTGGGGAAACCAGATTCACCTAACAATCATGTTACTAATTTAATTTCTCTCTCTCCTTCTCTTTCTCTCCCCCTCCCTCTTTCTTTCTCTCTCCTCTCTCTCTCTCCCTTTCTCTCCATCTCCCTCTTTCTCTCCCTATTTTTCTCTTTCCCTCTATCTCTCCCTTTCTCTCTGTGCCTCTATTTCGCTCCCTCTTTCTCCTCTCTCTCCCTTTCTCTCCCTCTCTATTTTTCTCTTTCCCTCTATTTCTCCCTTTCTGTCTCTCCCTCTATTTTCCTCCCTCTTTCTTTCTCCTTCTCTCTCCCTCTTTCTCTCTCCCTTTCTCTCCCTCTATTTCTCTCCCTTTCTTTCTCCTCTCTCCCTCCTTATTTCTTTCTCCTTCTCTCTCCCTCTCTTTCTCTCTCTCTCTTTCTCTCTTTCTTTCCCTCCTTCCCTCTCCCATTGTCCCTTTCTTCCTTCCTTCCTTCCCTCCCTCTTTGTCCTTCCCTCTCTGCATTAGAGCAGTACCCGCGAAGGCGGCCCTGCGGCCTGGCTTTCTCTTGCAGAAAGCAAGCTGAAACGGAGCGAGGGAGATTGCCAGAAATGTGAATCGGCTGATCTCACGCTTCTGCAAACTCCCTCTCTCGGTTTCAGCTTCCCTTGCTACAAGAGAAAACAGGCTGAAACGAGGGAGATTGCAGCAGCGCGAGATCAGCCGATTCGCATTCCTGGCAATCTCCCTCACTCCGTTTCAGTCTGCTTTCTCTTGTAGCAAGGGAAGCTGAAACCGAGCGAGGCAGATTGCAGGAGTGTGAGATCGGCGTTTCTCAGCACATGCCAATTCGTGCTCCACTTGCAGAGGTTGGGGCTGGCCATACGGATCACCTTCGGACCATAAGACGCACCCTCGTTTCCCCCCCACACTTTTGGGGTGGAAAGTGTGTCTTATGGTCCGAAAAATACGGTAACCAGGTGTCTTGTCCATGAAAGAAACTTAAACCTTAAGGTTCCTGACCAACTTAACAACTTTGTCATCTAAAAGGTAGAGGGCCTGCTATTCTAGATCTAATTCTTACTTAACAGAGACGAAGTGATAGAGGAGGTTGAAGTTGCCAGAACTTTGGGGGGAAATGACCATGTCATATTGGAATTCAATATAATGCAACACAAATAATTGAACATTAGCAAACCAGTGTCTTAGACTTTAAAAGAGCTGATTTATTGAAGGGAAAGCTTGGGAAGCATCACATGGATGAAAATCTTAAATGGGAAAACAACTCAAGAAGCTTGGAAAAGAAGCTGAAAAATATGATTATGAAAGCCCAGTCCAATTCAATACCACTGAAAAAGAAAAATAAGAAATCCAAGAAGAAACCAGCATGATTATACAAAGAACTCTGATAGAATGAAAGACAAAAAGGATAAGTACAAAAAATGGAAAAAGGAACACATAGCTAAGGTTCAAAATGAAGTAAGACTTGCAACAAATGTTAAAAATGATTTTAAAAAGTTTCAACATATAAAAAAGAAAAAAGTCACAGAAACAATCAGTCCATTTATGAGAGAAGGTGCAAGGAAGTAACAGGCCATAAATGGAAAGCAGAGCTGCCTAATACATTCACTGAATCTGTCTTCATGCTAAAAGATAATACAGCCCTAACCTACCAAAAACATAATCATAAAAGACAAATAAAGACAAATATATCAAATAAAATAAGCAAGAAAATGGTAAGAAAACACCTGTCCACTCTAGACAAATTCAGTCACTGCTACCTGATGGATTACTTCCCAGATTTCTGAAGGAACTGGCAGATGTGATCTCGGAACCATTGGACCATATCTTTCAAAGATTCTGGAGCATCTAAAATTCACTCCTTTTTCAATTAGTTTTCTAGTTAGAAATTGGTATTCTCTTCTGGCTTCTCTTATTCTCCTAGATATTTGTTTAAGAACTACAATTTCTTTTTCTTTGTATTTCAAAGGTTCATCTCTTACTCTTCTCAAAATCTTGTCTCTCATGCATCTTTTAAGAAATCTAACTTAGATAGCTGATTCCAGAAGGGATTTTAATCTATTGGGACACGAAAAGATACAGACTGGACACGCCACTTAAAGCAAGAGAATTCTATGATGACCACAAAGCGTTTATGGAAGGAGGTGATTTTGAACCTGGTACAATGAGAGAAACAAAGAAACATGAAGAGACGGCTGTAGAAGGAGCAGTTAAACCAAGAGAGGAAGAAGAAACTAAAAATACTTACAAAGAAGAAGGAGCAAAACCAAGAGAACAGAGACAGATAAGATAGACTAGAAGATTAAGACCTAGATATAATTGAAAGAGATGGAGAAGGAAAATGGGATCCTGTCAATGAGTATAAATGGACTAAATTCCCCTTCAAAAAGAAAAAAACCATTTTTACACGACTACAAAAATTAAAAATGGATATAATCTGCCTGCAAGAAACACGTATTAAGAGACAACACTATAAATTGCTAGAACAACCAAAAATTAGTAAACTTCATTTTGCACTAGCACATCAAAAGAGAAGAATAGCCCTACAGTATATATTAAAGAAACAATGAACCCTAAATAAATTTATGCAGATGAAGAGGACAGAAAATTAATGGCAGAAATAATGATGGATCAAAAACAGATACTGATGATAGCAATATATGCACCAAATGATAAACAAGAACAATTTTACCAAAAATTATATAAAAAAATATTAGAATTGGACTATTGAAATCTTTGTATAATGGGAGACTTCAGTGCAATAATAGATGGAACTTTATATAAAAGCACTAAACAAGGGAAGAAAGGAAGAAATATATTACCTAAAGCATTTTGAAAAATGGCAGAAGAACTTTGCATCCAAGATATATGGAGAGAGAAAAATCCAAAAAAACTTCAATATACATTTTACTCACATAGACACAAATCATGGTCTAGAATTGATATGATATGGTCATCCTCAGAACTTAGCACGATGATACAAGAAATTGAGATAAAAACTAATATCTGGGTAGATCATCCAATAAAGATGATTTGGAGAGGAGCCAAGAAAAAATTAAGATGGTCCTTGAACAAATCTATATGGAAAGAAAAAGAATTCATACAACTAGCGGCAAAGGAAATGGACTTTTTTTCAAAATAAATAAGAGACATCGCTTCAAAATGTGTAGGACACAGCTAAAGCATATTTTAGAGGGCTGGCTATAACCTATACTGCCAAAAAGAATAAAGAAAGAAAACAACAACAGTTAAAAGTTGAAAGAAGAATTTAGAAAATTAGAATTAGAACTACAAATAGACCCACAAAAGAAAATACTTAAGAAGCAAATGGAGATAATAAAACATAAATTAAACCTAGCTGAGATGGAAATAATGGCTCAACAGATTAAAAGGGCTAAACAGAACGTTTTTAAAAATGCCAATAAGCTGGGGAGATGGTCCTTTATCTCCATTATTATTTATATTAACACTGGAAGTATTGAACAGAAATATCAGGCAAGATATAGAAATTAAAGGATTGGAAATAAAAGACAAAAAATATAAATTACAAGCATTTGCAGAGGACTTGTAATTGGAAGAACCACTTGAAACAAGTGCTAAAGTTATGGAGAAAATAGAAGAATTTGGAGAAGTGGCAGGGTTAAAAATAAACAGAAAATACTAAAGCGCTAACAAAATCTAACAGAAAAACAAAAAAAATCAATTAGCAAAAAAACCAAACCAAATAGTTAAAAAAGTTAAATATTTTGGAATTTATTCAACAGCAAGATGTGGAACAATAAAAGAAGACAATTATATAAGATTACTAAAACTAATAAAATTGGATCTGGAAAAGTGGAAAAATTACAACTTTCAATGTTGGGGAGAATAGCAACAGTGAAAATGAATATCTTACTGAAAATACTTTTTCTATTCCAAACGATACCTGTAAGACTGGGAAAAATCTTTTTTGATGAATACAACAGTATTGAAATTTATCTGGCAAGGAAAAAAAGCTAGAATCACTCTGAAAATGTTACAAGAAGTGAAAGAAAGTGGAGGATTTAGGCTGCTGGACTGGATGTTATCCTACCAAGCAACTATATATTTTTTTTTATTGAAAAGTTTTAAAATACAGTTTTCCTTTAAAAAACCCCCCTTCCCCCTCCCTGCTCCCCCCCTACCTCCCCCCAACCTCCCTCCCTCCCCCCCTCCCTCCCCCCCCTCCCCCCCCGACTTCCCAGAGCTAAATACAAGGTATATATATATAAAAAGGCAATCATAAACAACCATATACTAACAACTATAAATTCTAAAATCCATCACTCTCTAGCTTATATAGGATAAGACACACCTTAGCAATATTAAATATATATAAAAAACTAGAATAGAAAAAGAAAAAAAACGAAAGAAGAGTTATTCGAATGCTACATAAAACTTCTTAACCCTATACTTGTTCTGGATAAACTCAATCCATTTTCTCCATTCCATAATATAACGTTCTTGCGAATGATCTTTCAAATAGGCCGAAATCTTCGCCATCTCTGCCAGGTCGGAAACCTTTAAAGTCCACTCTTCTATGGTCGGCAGTTCCTCTTTCTTCCAATATTGGCCTATCAAAAGTCTTGCCGCCATAATTAAGTTCAACATCAGCTTGGTGTCCACAACTGTAGCGTCTGCAATTATTCCCAACAAAGTTGCGGACAAAACTTTATCCTCTGTTTAAAAATCTTCTGCATATTCCACCAGACTTTTATCCAAAAAGCCTTAACCTTCTTACATGTCCACCATATGTGAAAATATGTTGCATCTTCATCACCACACCTCCAACATTTAGGCTGATAATTCGGATACATACTTGCAAGCTTTTTAGGATCTAAATGCCATCTATAAAACATTTTGTAAAAGTTCTCTCTTAAATTTTGAGCTTGAGTAAATTTTACGTTCCTCACCCAAATCTTTTCCCACGTGTCCATTGTAATAACTTCCTGGATGTTTTGGGCCCATTTTATCATACAATCCTTAACAAGCTCTGTTTCCGAGTCAATCTCTATCAATGCAAGATATATCCGTTTAATATGTGCTGGTCCCTGATTTCTAATCTGCTTTATCAAATTTTCATCAGTCATTGTAAATCCATTTTTCTGGTCTTCTTTCCACCTGGCCCGTAATTGAATATATTGAAACCAAGTTTGAACAATCTTCTCTTCTCGCAAGAGGCTATATGATTTCAAACACCAAACATTCCTTTCCAGGCTTAAAATTTCCTTGTACGTAGTCACATCATGTTTGAAACCAGCATGTATATTTTCTATTGCGTGTTTTGGAATTGCCCACAATGGTATCTTGCTGCTTAACTTATGTCTATACTTCTTCCAAACTCTCAGCAATGCCTGTCTTAAAATATGCATCCTAAACACAGTATCTACCTTCTTATCATACAACAAATATGCATGCCAGCCAAACAACAAATCATGGCCCTCAAGATTTAATAACCTCAGTTGCGTCGAATTGATCCAATCGCTTATTCCTACTAATGCAGCAGCTTCATAATATAATTTAAAATTAGGCAATTTAAGGCCACCTCTCTCACGAGTATCCTGCATAATCTTAAGTTTAACTCGTGGCTTTTTCCCTGCCCACACAAATTTATTGATACCACGCTGCCATTCCTCCAAGTTAGAATCTTTCTTAAGAATCGGTATCATTTGAAATAAAAATAAAAATTTGGGCAGGACATTCATTTTCACTGCTGCAATCCGTCCCAACAAAGACAATTGCAATTTTTGCCAACTCTCCAATTCTTTTTGAATTTTCCCCCATAGTTTTTCATAATTATTTTTATATAGCTTTGTATTAGAGGGCGACAAAATCACCCCCAGATATTTAACCCTTTTAACAATCTCAAATCCAGTTAATCCTTCTAAGAGAGCCTTCTGTGAAACTGTCATATTTCTAGCCAAAATTTTAGTTTTCTGTGTATTTACTTTAAATCCAGAAACCTTCCCATATTGTGTTATTATCTCCATCAGGTCCACAACAGAGTTCTCTGGCTGGGTCACTGTAACAACCAGATCATCTGCAAATGCTCTCAATCTATAGTCCTGATCTCCAACTTGTATCCCCTTAATTTTTTCCGAGTTCCGAATCTTAACCAATAATATCTCTAATGTTAACACAAATAACAAGGGCGATAACGGACACCCTTGCCTTGTGCCCTTCTCAATATTACAAGCTGCTGTCAGGCTATTGTTAACTATGATTCGGGCAGTTTGTTTTTGATATAATGCCCTAATCGGTTGTAAAAATTTTTCCCCAAAATCCATTTTATCTAAAACTTTCAACAAAAATTGCCAATTCAATTGATCAAAGGCCTTTTCAGCATCTAAAAAGATTAGCGCTGCAGAGATCTGGTTGTGCCTTTCCAAAAACTCTAACACATCAACTATATGTCTCACATTATTTTTCATTTGCCTACCACTAATAAACCCCGTTTGATCCCCATGAATCACCTGTTGCAGAACCCTCATCAGTCTATTAGCCAAAACCTTAGCAAATATCTTATAATCTGTATTTAAAAGCGATATCGGTCTGTAATTTTTAACTTGAGTAGCATCCTGGTCTTCCTTCGGAATCAAAGAGATAAAAGCTGTTCTCCAAGACGGTGGCACCTTTCCCCCCCCTCTGAATTGTCTGAAACAGTTCCTTTAACGGCTTTATCATCTCAAATTGTAGATTTTTATAATAGGCCGCAGTCAAGCCATCCGTGCCTGGCGCTTTATCCACCTTCAGTTCCTTAATTGCTGTAAGAATTTCTTCTTCTGTAATCAGTTGATTAATCCCCTCTTTTTGTACTTGCGTAAGAACCGGGATGCTAGCATTCTCCAAGTATATATCAATATCTTTTACATTAATTTCCTCTTTAGTATATAATTTCGAATAAAAATCCACAAAAGCATCCTTAATAAGATTCTGTTGAAACACAACCCTTCCCTTATACTCAATCTTATCTATATTAGAGGCCCTTTGTTTTTTCCTCAGTCTATAAGCTAACCATCTGCCTGGTTTATTAGCGTTGCAAAAAGTATTGTGCCTAGCAAACCGCAGATTGGTTGCCACTTGATCTGCCATTAATTTATCAAATTGTCCTCTTAGCAGTCTAATAGCCTCCTTGATCTTCACATCCTCTGGATTCAAAATCAAAGCCTTTTCTTTTTCCTTTATTTCATTCTCCAGTTCTTTCCTTCTAGTTTCCACTGCACGTCTATGTCTATTATTCATATATATCAACACCCCTCTCATATAGGCCTTGCTAGCATCCCAAACCATGTCCATAGAGGTACCCTTATTCATATTAATCTCAAAAAAATCCTTCATCCGCTGTTTGCATTCTTCCACATTTCTCTGATTTCTAAACAGATTCTCATTTACGCGCCACGAGCGCCTATCTCTTTTCTCCTTATCAATCTCCAACCAAACTGGACTGTGGTCAGAGATAGTTCTTGCACAAATCTTCACCTTTTTAGTTCTCAAAAAAAAATCATTAGTCAACAAAATAAAATCAATCCTCGAAAAAGATTGGTGTCTGTCAGAATAAAAAGTATAATCCTTCTCCTGCAAGTGTCTCTCACGCCAAATATCTCGCAATTCCAGGTCATCCTTCATTTCAAAAAAAGATTTAGGCAGTCTAGCATGACTTGGAATGCGCTTAAAAGCTCCAGCCTTATCCAACTGTACATCCAAAACACCATTCCAGTCTCCCATAAAAATAAAAGATTTATAATTCAACTGGGTAAGCTTTGTGTGGAGTAAACTAAAAAAATCAGCTTGTTGTTGGTTAGGTGCATATAATCCAACTAGAAGCGTCTTTTTACCTTCTAACAACAGCTCAATCATAACATATCTTCCATGCTTATCTGCTTCAATTAAGTCTGCTGTTAAGGCACTTTTAACATAAACAACCGCTCCATTTTTCTTATTCTCTGCAGAAGCAACAAATTGCGTACCCAGTCTCGAGTTCAGTAAATGCTTTTGATCCAAAACTCTAATATGCGTTTCTTGCAAACATATAACATCTATCTTAAATTGTTTTAAATATTGAAAAACTTTCTTCCTCTTCTGCGGTGAATTTAGTCCATTAACATTCCAGGTTAGAAATTTAGTTGCCATGCATATCCTCCAAAAGCTCTTGGACCACAGCTTTGATAGGACTAACTTCTTTAGGCCATGCTCCTCCCACAGCTTGACTATATGTACGTTGTGAAGAATCTGAAGACTTTTGCTGATCTTGTTCTTTTATTTTCTTTGCTCGTTTTAAAGCAGCACGCGTTACTCTTTGCTCTCTAGGATCATCCAAAGAAGTTGTAGCTTGATCTCCTCCAGCACCACTTTCCTCTGTTTCATCCTCTTGATGTTCTCCTTCTCCAGATCCCTTTCCAGCTTCCAGAAGTGTTAATGGGGTTGCTTTTAAGACATTATTGTAGAAATCACGCGCTTGCTTCACAGTAATCAGCCGATACCTTTTACCTTCATGCATCACCATCAGCCCATCTGGAATCTCCCATCTGAACCTTATATCTCTTTGCTTAAGCTCATGCACGAGAAATGTATAGTCCTTCCTTCCCCTTAAAATCCTTGGAGGAATTTCTTTTAAAACCAAGACTTCTTGTTCAGCAATCACCACTTTAGCATCATAGGCAGCTTGTATAACTTGATCTCTAATTTCTCTTTTTGCAAAATAAACCACCACATCTCTAGGCAACTTTCTCTGTCTGGCAATCCATGAATTCACCCGAAACACTTTATCCATAGCTGCTCTTATTTCAGATGCTGGCTGGTTTAATACCACTTCGAGAGCCTCAGAGATCAGCTGCTTTAAATCTTCTTTAATATTCTCTTTTAAACCTCTGATTCTGACAGCAAACTGCATCTGGTAATATTGGGCTAGGCTTAACTCCCTTTCCACTTTGTCTCTTGCATTTTCATTCTCCCGTGCTTTTACTTCTAATATAGCATTCCTTTGAGCCAGATCATCCATTTTTTCATCTAATTCTTCCACACATTCCGCCACTTTATGCACTGAAGACAAAATGTCTACCTTCATCACGCTGAACTTCTGTTCCATCCTCTCTTCCATTCTCTCCTCCAATTTCTCCAATTTCTCCTCCATCTGTGCAAATTTATCAGCAATTGATTGATTAATTGATTCCAAAAGTACCTGGGCATGTTTATCCAAAGCATCTCGCAGATCCTTCGATGTCAGCGCTTCAGGAGGGTGCAACGCCTGTAGTGATGATTGTTGCACCGGCGAGGATCCACCACTCCGAAGAGTTTTAGGGGGAGGTTTCGCCGCCATCTTTTAGTCCTCAATTATGACGCACTTTCACTTAAAGTTTAAAAAGTCCAACAAGCTCGAGAGTATAGTAAAATAATCCTCTTCACCTTTGCCTCTTGTACCGCTCTGCCTGCTCCTTTAAATCATAGTCCTTTCTTCAGGCAGGGATGGTTCGCAGACGCCTGGCTCTGCTCCAAGAAGTTCGGAGCAGAGACGCCGGCCAGCTGGGAGCAACCCAGGCTTCGGGGGAGTTCAATCCTTCAGCCGCCCAAGCTCCAAGCTCAGGCGGCCCCGGAGAACTCTACCCCTACCTGGGGCCTCACCCCCTCCTCTTCTCCCGAGGAGGGGGCTTCAATTTCGCCCGAACAGCTGATCGGCGCTGTTTCGGGCGAAAAAACAAACAGCTGAGCCGCGGGCAGCCCGGGAAGGCTGTCTTCGGCGCCGCGCCGCCACCGGAAGTCTCCCAAGCAACTATATTAACATGGCTTAAAGAGTGGATAATGCTTAGAGATAAAAGACTATTATACCTAGAGGGACATGATCTACTACTTGGATGGCATGCCTTTCTGTGGTATGGGAAGAATAAAATACATAGATACTTTCAAAACCACTTTATAAGAAAGGCACTTCTTCTAGAATGGGAAAAAATAAAAGCAAAAATTTATATCAAGATACCTGGATGGCTTTCAACAATGGAAGCATTTGCTTACCCAAATTTAATTAATTACAACAAAGTTGTGGCCTATAAAGTTATTTTGGACAATGAAGGGAAATTGAAAGACAGACAAGATTTACAAGAACAAGGTATTGATCTATCATGGTGGCCATACTTGCAAATTCAAATGAGATATGAAAAAGATGCTAAAACAATGGGATTCTATAAAGAACAGACAAAATTTAACCAGATACTGCTAAAAACAGACGAAAAACTGATTTAGAAACTTTATAAATATTTGTTAAGCTTAAAGATAGAAGAGGAACAAGTAAAAGAAACAATGATAATATGGACAAAGAACTTTGGACGTAATACAGAGCTAGAAAATTGGCAAACTTTATGGGAAAGAAATGCTAAACTAATGAAAGCAGTGACATATAAATAAGTTTTATATAAAATGTTTTACAGATGGCATTTAGCACCAATGAGATTAGCGAAAATGTTTTAAAATAT
Organism: Vipera ursinii; assembly: GCF_947247035.1. Taxonomy (NCBI): domain Eukaryota; kingdom Metazoa; phylum Chordata; class Lepidosauria; order Squamata; family Viperidae; genus Vipera; species Vipera ursinii. The sequence goes on along the minus strand of NC_139521.1, from coordinate 20,702,034 downwards.
GTCAAATAAGTGTTGGAAATGCAAACAAAAACCAGGTACTTACTTCCATATCTGGTGGACATGCCTTAAAGCTAAAAGATTGTGGTCAAAAATACATCTATGGTTAGAGAAAATGACTAAAAAACATATCGCTTTTAAGCCAGAAGTATTTTTGTTAGGAATAATAGGATCAAATTATGAGAAAGTCTAGATATACTTAATTTTACATGTATTAACTACAGCAAGAATTGTATTTGCCTAATACTAGAAAAATGAAAATCTTACCAATGGAAGAATTAATTAAGAAAATCTTAGATTGTGCAGAAATGGACAGATTGACATTAAAGATAAAAGAGAAGGAAGACTCAGCATATTTTAGAACATGGGATAATTTTTATCAATGGCTAGAAAAACGAGTTAGAAAGAAAGGAATGTGATATGTGACATTGAATATATATTAAGTAAGAAGACAACTATTGAGCGATTAATGTATCATTTATAATTAACTATTATTCATTGTTTTTAAATACAACGTGCTGTTTGCTATATATTAAGAATGTTATTTTAAAAATCCTAACCCTATACACACACACACAGAGAGAGAGAGAGAGAGAGAGAGAGAGAGAGAGAGGTGGAATTGCCAGAGGGCTGGAAAAGAGCTGATGTGGTTCCCATCTTGAAAAAAGGGGGGGAAAACAGATCCAGGAGTTACAGACCAGTCAACCTGACATGAATACCTGGAAAAGATAAGCAACAGATCTGGGAACATCTAGAAGCAAGCAAAGTTATAACCAAAAATGAGCACGGGTTTGTCAAAAACAGATCATGCCAAACAAATCTTATTTCATTCTTTGACAAAGTGACTAAATCAGTGGACCAGCAAAATGCAGTGGACATAGTATACTTGGATTCATTAAGGCAGAGGTCCCCAACCTTTTAGGCACCAGAGACCAGTTAGGTGGAGAGAGGTTTTTCCGCAGACCAGAGGGGGTATGGTTTTGTGTGCTGCCTGCATCCTGCAGATGGGGCTTTGCTTGTTTGTGCTGACCATTTGCTGGCATGCTGCGGCCCAGTACTGGTCCACGGTTGGGGACCCCTGCATTAAGGCGTTTGACAAAGTAGACTATGACCTACTTTTTGGTAAACTAAAAAAATGTGGGATAGACAGTATCACTACCAGATGGATTTGTAACTGGCTGGCCAACTGTACTCAACATGTAATCTTTAATGGAACGACATCTACATGGAGGGAAGTAAGCAATGGGATACCCCCAGATTCCATTTTAGGTCCAGTACTCTTCAACATCTTCATAAATTATTTCAGTGAGGGAATAGAAGGGAAACTCATTAAATTTGCAGACAACACTAAACTGGCAGGAATAGCCAACTCCCCAGAAGATAGACTCAAGATTCAGATGGATCTCAACAGACTTTAACACTAGGTTCTATCTAACAAAATGAAATTCAGAGTTGAGAAAAGTAAGGTTTTACATTTAATGCAAGAAAAATCAAGCTACAGATTAAGTGAAACCTCTTCAATAGGAGTAATTGTGAGAGGGATCTTGGAGTCCTAGTAGACAATGACTTAAATATGAGCCAGCAGGGGCTGAGAAAATGGGGTCAACCCATTCTCCAAAGCAGCAGAAGGCAAGACAGGAAATAATGGATGGAAACTAATCAAGGAGAGAAGCAACCTAGAACCAAGGAGAAATTTCCTAACAGTGAGAACAATTAACCAGTGGAATGTCTTGCCTTCAGACGTTGTGGGTGCTCCATCACTGGAGGCTTTAAGAAGAGACTGCATAGCCATTTCGCTGGAATGGCATAGTTTTCTGCTTGAGCAGGGGATTGGTCTACAAGACCTCCAAGGTCCCTTCCAAATCTGTTATTCTGTTACTCTATGATTGTAGTAGCTGCTTCTGTTGAAACAACATGTGACAATGGGGCTTATTCTTCAGGGGATCAGACATTTTTTATGTCTTTCCTTAAAATTATTTGCTAGTGTTTCTTAGAACAGAACAATATGTAGCCACATCCATTCATGTATTTACAGAAGGAGGCTCACCAAGAGACACTGTGAGGCAGCCTTGCTTGTTTGCCATTCTTGAAATCAAACCACCAGTTCTGCTTTCCTGTCACATTATAATAATAATCTGATTTCTTAGAAATGTAATTGACACTCTCCCAAGCTCCAATTTTTAGGATTATGCTTTTAATTGATCATCTTACCTGAACCTAAAAAGGCCTTTTCTTCAGTTTTTATGCTTATTTTTTTCAGGAAGCAGCCAAACAAGCCAAGAACCCGAGCCACATCTAAAAGTCAGAATCCACCCCCAGCTTTTCCTACAAATCGTCAGAAATTAGCAGAGAAAAAGCAATCATCTGCCACTGCAAAAGTGAACAAAAGTCCTCGATTGGCCCCGTAAGTGGAAAGAAAAGTAACTTGAGATTCTCCTCCTTCCTTTTGTTTGATCATTACTATCCAAAATGATGCCACATAATTGGTGGGATAACTACAGGACACACTGTTTATTTCTGTTATGCTCTAGAGCAGTCATGGCTAACCCAGTGTTTTTCAACCACTGTTCCGCGGCACACTAGTGTGCCGCGAGATGTTGCCTGGTGTGCCGTAGGAAAAATTGAAAAATTCGAAAGATTTTTTTAAAAAAATGTCAAATTTTTGCCCACTAGGCGGGCGCCGGACTGTGTCCTGGGTATGGGGGGGTGGGGTTTTGACTCCGCCCTCGGCCAGCAGGGGTGCCGATTGGCGCTCCTCAGGGGGACACCCTCCACTTTTCTGATGTCCGGGCTGTGATTGGTCCAAACTCCAGCCTGGACCTATCACAGTAGGACATCATCTTCCGACTTCCTTCCCGCCCGAGCACAGTGTGCGCAGCAGCGGAGAGAAGACGTCACGACCCGAGTCACCAGGAGGACCGGAGCAGGAGGAGACGGATGGAGACTGAGAGCTTTGTGTTCGGCCAAACAGGCCCAGGTTGCGCACTGAATAAAGTATTTTATAATTTTTCATATTTCTATTTACTTACTATTTCATAATAAAGTAATTATAAAATACTTTCTTTGTGTTTATTTGATTCCTATTCAAGAGAATTACTTTATATATAGTCAATATAGGCACAGAGTTAAATTTTTTAACATTTTCTAATGGTGGAGTGCCTCGTGATTTTTTTCATGAAACAAGTGTGCCTTTGCCCAAAAAAGGTTGAAAAACACTGGGCTAACCTATGGCACGCGTGCCAGAGGCGGCACTCAGAGCCCTCTCTGTTGGCACACACGCTGCTGCCGCCAGCAGCAGGTCCATCAGGCCGCCACCGCCACCCAGAGCAGGAGCCCCTCCTAGCACAAAGGAGGCGAAGCAGCCGACTAGCCAGCTCAAATAGAGGTGGCAGAGCAGAGGTCACCAATCATTGTCAATTGGTGGACTGGAAGAAAAGGGAGGGGGAAGCATTTTACATGCATGCATGCGCACACGGGGCCGCGAGCACACACAGTGGCCCATTTTTGCTCCCCTGGGTTTTGTGTGCCAGAGGCGGCACTCAGAGGCACCTCCCTGCCCCCCCCCCAGGCCACCACAATGCTGATGCAGCCCTGGCACTTTGTGATAAATAAGTGGGTTTTGGGTTGCGGTTTGGGCACTCGGTCTCTAAAAGGTTCGCCATCACTGCTCTTGAAGCATCTGGCTGTCTATAACTGGATATCAGATATGATCTGGCAGGGGGCTTCTCTGTTATTATGCTTAAAAAGATAGCTTCCAGCATTTACCAGAATTTGGAGAAAAATATCTTTTATCTTCATTTTTTATTCATATAAATTATGAGCTTCTATTTTGCTTCAGTACAGTTTATTTACTTTTGTAACAACATAGTCGAGAACCCAAAAATCTTAGGATCTGTATTTCTCCGGAGCAGCCTTATGGGGTAGAAACCCTTATTGACAAGTGGCAGTCCAGAGTTCATTTTAAGATGAAGGTGGTATTGGCCACAGGAAAAGTCAGATATCCAGGCAATTTTGGAAGATTGAGCATGGCAGATAGTTGCTCATGCTAACCAAAAACAAAAGAATGATCCATAGGAACAGGAAATAAGCTTTATAAGACAAGTCTCTCATGGCTCAGGCAGGTGCTAAATTGTGCACAAATCTGTACTGCTCAGGATCCAAAAAGATCTTGACAGACCTGTTGGGTCCTGTCCAACAAAATGGAATTTAATGTGAACAAATGCAAGGTTTTGCACTTAGGCAGGAAAACCCAAAGGTACAAGTTTAGATTAGGCAAAACAATAACTGTGAAGGGACTGTGGAGTCCTAGTGGATGATCATTTAAATATGAGCCAGCAGTGTGCAGCAGCAGCCAAAATAATTAATACAATCCTTGTTTGTATAAACAGAGGTATAGAATCAAAATCATGTGAAGTATTAGTACCGCTTTAATAAAACCTTAGTAAGGCCACACCTGGAATATTACATCCAGTTTTTGTTGCCACATTACAAACATTACCAACAGTGAGAACAATTAACCAACAGAACAACTTGCTGTCAGAAGTTGTGGATGCTCCATCACTGGAGGTTTTTAAAAAAGAGAATGGACAGCCACTTGTCTGAAATCATATGGGGTCTTCTGCTTGAGCAGGGGGTTGGACTAGAAGACCTCCAATATCCTTTTCAGCTCTATTCTGATTGGCTGAATATAAATGTAATTGTTGTATTCATTGGGCTAAACAGGAAGGATGCCCAGGATATGCAGCCTCCAGAGTCTCTTATAGTTGAGGCAATTCATAAATACAATAAGCCAGGAAGCAAGCATAACCACAACAATATGCTCTATGTATCATTTTATTTAGTTGAAAAATGGAAGCTGGAGCATTTAAGCAGAACGCTCATGGAAGAATTCAGTTTTTATAGGATTCAGAGGTCAAGGAGGTCTGATGGGAAGAGTAGAGGGAGGTATCCAGATGTTTGGGATCTGTCAAGTGGAAAGCTCCAGAGTTCTACATCCATGTCTTGGCTGTGAATCACATAGGTTGCAGTGGATACAAATGAGAAAATGGAGTGGGATCAAGATAGCCAGGGACAAAAAGTGGTAGCAGACGCTTTTCCAGAGATGCTTTTGATGAGGAGGAGCAGCCAAGCAAGCCTTGTCAGGTAGCTAGAAGATGCAGAGTGGAAGAGCAGTTTTGCGCTACATTCTCTTGCTTCCCAATTTAGCCAGGATCCCAACAATGGGGTATTATTGGGGACTCTCTTTCAAAGCAGATTTATGGGTCTAGTCACTGGATTCCATGCTTACTAAAAATAATTACTCTTTTTAAATTTGTTTTGATATTTTCAGCTCAAAATTTCAGCCCACCAAGCGCAGAAGGGAAGCAAGTCCTCCAGTGTCAAGTAAGAAGGATCAGCAGAGGACCGATGAGACTGACATGAAAAAGTCCAAGCGATAGTTGGAACCCATGTCAGTGGGGATTCAGGGTGGGAGGGAACTGTCTCTGCTCTATAAAGCTTGAGGAGGGGAGCTGCATGTGTTTATTTCCAAGATGTAACTTATAATACACATGTAATATTTTAAACACTTTTATAAACTACGGTATTTGTTTATGCAGTATGAATTAGAGAAAGTTTCTTTGGGTCCAGGAGGAATTCGCTGATGCTTCCAATCCACTCTTTACTAGTGGCCTCTTAACACCTTTTGTATATAAAACATTTATTTAAAAAAAAGATTGTATTTTATTGTGTATGAACATAATGGGAACATTTTATTGGACTGCAAGACCTGGTATTATATCATCTTGTTTTAACTGGCTTATTAAATGTTGTGCTGCCATGCTTAGCGCTGGGTAGGACTAAGAGAAGAAAGTGGAAAGTTAATGTGGCTCAGAATATTCTCGCATGTTTGGGTCAAGTAGATAGGCATAAGGAGAGATTGGTTACTTCTCTTGTTGTGTTTGTAACTTTCTCTATGCTAAGAGTTAAGAATGGCATTTACAGTGTTGAGTTCAAGGTGCCCTTTCCTTTGGAAATGTATTCTCACTTGTAAAATTTCTCCCAGTGTCCCAGCTAGAACACAGTAAAAGAAGAATTTTCGGCTGAAGAGCACATCACCTTTCTGTGGAGTTCTTAATTGTTCTTCTCCCAGTGCTTTTGTTTTTCCATAGAAAAATGGAAAACAAAAAGGACTGAAAAGATTGGCAACATGCCTACTTTATCCACTAGTATTAAAGAAGTAGAATCTGGTTAGTTGTTTTAGTAGACTTGCATTTTACTCTCTCAAGAACAAATCTTCAATTTGAGTTCCATGTAAAGCTTTTTTATTGTTAATCACATTTGTCTCTTGCAAAAATGTAAGTTGCCAAATATTCTGAGATTATTTTAAAATGTTGATATTCATCTTTTATAACTGACACCAACATTGATTTTTAATTGGTTTTTTTGGTTTGGGGATCTTTTGTTGTACTGAGGTTATTTCTGTCAAATATTTTAGTTTGTTTCTTATTTGAATGTTTATATATAAATTACAAAATGTTTCCAAACTAGAGTCTCAGTCTTTGAATTGTTAGATTTTTGCATGTATTTGTTGTCTACACTCAAAGGTTGTTATCCCAAACATTTCTGAATCCTGTTGATGTTTATGCAAACTAAGCACAAGTTGAAATGTCTGATGCTCTGAGCCCAGCAATTTGATGGCATTTTGTTTAGGATTAGGCTCAAAAAACAGAAGTTACAGCATGGGTCAATCATGTTCATCAGGAGGTCTGTAGTATATAAACAAAATAAAAATGGTGGCCATGAGAGTATAGTCAAAACTTTGCCTGATTTTTATGTGCAAAGCTTCAGTCGCATTATTGTGGCTGCCATTTTGGCCTTTTTGATGATATTCTGTGGATGCCCCTGCATTTCAAGTAGAAGTTCTTAATCCTTTTCTATTTTTAATTATGGCAGATTAAAACTTTTATCACTTTAATAATGCACTATGGACATTTTTTATCTTTTAACTCAGGGGTGTCAAACTCAATTTCATTGAGGGCTGTGTCAGCATTATGGTTGCCATTAAAGGGCCAGATGGGCGTGGCTGGGTAAGTGTGGTTGGGTGGTAACAGGTTGCACAACTAGGTGGATGTGGGTGTGGCTGGCTCAATACCACACAGTACAGCTAACTCTTTATGGCCAGGTGGGCATGGCTGGGTAGGTACAGCCAGCCCAGCTCCGCTGACTCGAAAGGGCTAAGTTGGCATGGAACAAACTCAACATGGGGACAGCTTGGTGCCCTACAAACTTGGTGCCTCCGCAAACTGTTGGCAGTTTAAAATATCCATCCAAAATTTAGCTTTCGCAGGCAATGCTGGCTAGATAGCAGAAGAGGGGGTGCAAACTGCGGGGGCCACATCTGAAGAAAGCAACCTCCACTTTGGGAAGCTCAGCCATCATCAGACAGCTGCTTGCAAAGGCTGCAGGGGAAACACATCTGGAGGGCAAGACGCAGCATCCATATTGGCCACTTCAAATCAGAATAGAACTGGGATTTCAGACAAATGGCTGTCCAGTCTCACAAAATCTGAAGACAAGCTGCTTCACTGGTTAATTGTTCTTACTGTTAGAAAGTTTCTCCTTAATTCCAGGTTGCTTCTCTCGATTAGTTTTCATCCATTGTTTCTTTTCTTGCCTCCTGGTGCTTTGGAAAATAAATTGACCCTCTCCTCCTTGTGGCAGCCTCTCAAATACTGGAATACTGTTATCATGTCTCCCTAGTCCTCCTTTTCTCTAAACTGGCTATTCCCAAATCCTGCAACTGTTCTTCATATGTTTTCATCTCCAGGTCTTTAATCATCTTAGTTGCTCCTCTTTTCACTTTTTCCAAGGTCTTTTTTATAATGTGACCAAAACTGGATGTAGTATTCCAGATGTGGCCTTACTAAGGCGCTATAAAGCGGTACTAATACTTCATGTGATTTTTATTCTATGACTCTGTTTATACAATCAAGATTATATTAGCTTTATTGGCTGCTGCCACATACTGCTGGCTCATGTTTAAGTGATCGTCCACTAGGACTCCAAGGTCCCTCTCACAGTTACTGTTTTTGAGCCAGGTTTCGCCTAATCTATTCTTGTACCTTTGGTTTTTCCTGACCAGGTAAAAACCAAAGGTACAAATACAGGTTAGGCAAAACCTGGATTAAAATAGTACCTGTGAGAGTAACCTCTCCATGTCCCCCCAGTGGTGGGAGGAAAAGAGCCAAAAAAGACCCTCCAGCCCAGCCCCGCTTCCCCGAGGGGGCGCCCAGCCACACTTATCTCCTCGAGGCTGGTGCTGCTGTGTTCGCTGTCTTTGGCCAGGTTGCTCATGGTGAGTGAGGAGGGGGTGAGACTCACAGGCACTGCTCTGAGGTGGCTGTTTCGCCCACCAGGCTGCAATGCCAGGTTCCCCTTTGGGCTCACGAGATTCCCAGGCTGGAGAAGGGAGGAACAGGGCTGCTGCTGTGGGGGTGAGGCAAGGCAGGTGGCAGAGCAGGGGTAGCCTTGTTACAGGGAACTGAGGTGCGCATGTGTGGTGCAGGTGGGGCAGGGCTAAGTGCAACTTATTGGACACTCCAGGCTCACATCAAACTGGCCATCACTGCCAGCCAGTGAGTGGCCAAGGGGCAGCTGCTGCTGGGCACTGCCAGCCCCTACATGCTCACCACCTCCTGTGCGTGCACCTAGAAGCAAGTGCCTGGCTGGGCTGGGCCCAGGCCAAGGTGGCGGGACGTGGCCCCTCCCTGTCTCCAGGGCACTCCGCAGGCCAGATCTAAACAGATGACGGGCTGGATCTGGCTCGCGATGTTGAGTTTGACATATCTTTTTTAACTCCAACTTATTGGGTACAGAAAGACTCAAAAGATTTCAATTGACCTTCATAGTTGTCTTGCATGGTGCAATGGCAGAAAAGATTGCAAGCCTTCATAGCTGCAAAAATGCACTCTTCCTCCCCCCTCCAAATTAATCTCTGTTGCAGGGATGATGGGGGAAGGAAGCAGCCACAGAGCTTTGCCCCCCTTTTTTGCACAAAAAACCCTTCCCCCTGAAGTTGTCACTTTCTTTAACATAGAAACTTCATTAGCTCTAGCTATCATAGTTGTACCAATTTAATCCCTTTCTTCTTATAGTTACAGTATTAGCCATCAAATATGGATATTTCCTGTTTGGCTCTTTGACTCAATTGCTGTCTCTATCTATGCCTGCAAATTGCATAATTCCAAGGATTTTGGCCATTCCATCTGACTTCAGTTGGACTGTCCTGGACTTCGTCTGAATATAAATAATCAGATCTTTAGCCCAATGAACTAAAGTAATAGAAGATAGATTCTCCCACTACATGTTAGTTTTAACAGACTGCCTCTTGTATTAAGAAGAATTTCTTCCAACTAGAAAATTACCGTAGCTTAGGAACAAATTGACTGGATTTTATAGTGGAGTTCTTTCAGGTCGTTTTTGGCTTCTTAGACTAGTCTTCAGCATTGGGATTTCCAAAGTGGTCTGTTTAAATATCTACCAGTCCTGCTCAGCTCAGCTTTTTTCAAGATCAGTCAAAGTCACTAATATGCAACCATATGTTGTAACATAGAGAGACACAACACTTAGATTAAGCAGCTTCATTAGAACAGTAATTGTCCTAACTAGAGGGGAAATGATCTTGGATTTAACTTTGATCTTTAGTTTCTCAGCTGAGATAAAAGGGTTTTATAAGCATCTTAGCAAAGATTCTCAAGTTTAAAGGCCACCAAAAACTCAGGTCTGGGAAAAAAGCAGTTCATCCACATGCTATTGGAGCCATCTTTTTATAATAAAAGATACCGTATTTTGCGGTGTATAAGACGACCCGGCGTATAAGACGACCCCCTACTTTTAAGAAGATTTTGAAGGTTTTGTCTTATACGCCAGAAAATACTTACATGCCCTGCCCGTCGCAGAGGAGGCGAAGGCCCGACTGGCCCCGCTGGCCCTCCTGCGCTTCTGCCGGCCCCCGAGACGCAGTGTTTCCCAGGTGGCAGGCAGCGCCGGAGGGCAGCCGCCACCCCGCCACGGCCGGTGCCCCTTCTGCTTCCCCCCCAGGCCTTGAACTTCTCCCATTGGGCGCACGGCGGGGCAGCTCCGCCCGCAGCCTCTTTTTTAGAACTTGTGCGCTTCCCTCTCACTGTCGGCCGAGGCGTGCTCGGCCCGGGCTCCCGGTCCCTCTTCCCGGCCGGCTTCCCGCCCTGCCCCTCATGGAGCTGGACTGGGCGTGCAGCCTCTCGGTGTGGCTGCTTTTCCTGGGCAGCCTGGCAGTGCGGCTCCTGCGCTCGAACCTGTTGCTGAGCCGGCGGCTGCTGCTGCGTGTGGGGCTGCTGGCCGATTTGCCGCTGCCCCTCAGCGCCGCGCTCATGGCGGCTGCCTGCTGGCTCTGCTTCTCCCGTCCTCGGTGGCTCACACTCCTAGTTGCAGCGCATTGGAGTAAGCGCCGGCAGATGCTGCTCTTTGGTCACCCGCCGGGAAACTTGCCAAACTGGGAGAGCGACTGCCGTGCCCACGCCCCTCCTGGGACGCCGCCCCTGCCTGCCTCTTAAAGTGCCCACCCTGCATCCCTCTGGCCAAGGCAAAGGCGGCTGATGAGGACACCGACCTCGCTCCACGGGCGGCGGGAAGAGCTGCCACGTCTGGGGACTCCTCCTCCTTCCCCCCTCCCACCGCCCTCTCACCTCACGAAACAGCCTCTTAGTCCGGCGCGCAGCTCCGATCCCGGCCACCAGGCTGGCTCGTCTCCGACAGCACCGCCCGGCGGAAGCGCATCCCCACAGAGGGGAGAGCGGTGCTGGTGACAGGTGAGTCCGGCGGGCGCGAGGCCCTCCCCTCGGGCCAAGAGCCAACGGGCAGCACCGCCTTCGCGTGGGGAGAGCCGCCCGACGCTCCCGCCCAGCCGTGTCCTGGAGCCGCGCCGGAGTTAGCTCAGTTGCGCGGGGCGGACCAGCTTTGCAAGAACGGGGACGCTCGACTGATTTGTTTTTTTTCCGGCGTATAAGACGACCCGGCGTATAAGATGACCCCCCAACTTTTGAGAAGATTTTCAGGGGTTAAAAAGTCGTCTTATATGCCGGAAAATACGGTAATAAAAGAATAAAATTATTTCTTTCAACATATAAATAACAAAAAAGTCAAGGAAACAGTAACTCCACTAAAGAGAGAAGATGGCAAGGAAGTAACAGGCAGTAGAGAGAAAGCAGAGCTACTTAACTCATTCTTTGCATCAGTCTTTACACAAAAAGAAACTATAGCCCAATCTACTAAAAACATAATTGTAAAAGACAGATTAGAAATAAAAATTAAAATAAGAAAATGGTAAGAGAATACTTGCTTGACCTTGATGAATATAAATCACTGGGACCTGATGGATTACATTGCACAGTCCTGAAGGAGCTGGCAGATGTTATCTCAGAACCATTGTATCATATCTTTAAAATATCTTGGAACACTGGGGAACTACCAGAGGATTGAAAAAGAGCTGATGTGGTTCCCATCTTCAAAAATCGGGGGAAAAACAGACCTAGGAAACTACAGACCAATCAGCCTAACATCAATAATCTGCGAAGATCCTGGAAAAGAGAATCAAAAACAGATCTGCGAACATCTAGAAACAAAGTTATAACTAGTAACCAGCATGGATTTGTTAAAAACATCTTGCCAAACTGTTGGGTTCCAAGATGGCAACCACAGAGGAAGCATGTTTACATCATGGGAAGAGAAGCTGCTATTAAATTATCTTAAACTAAGACAAAACAGAGAGGGAAAGGGAAAAATAAGTCAGAAAAATAAAGACTGGAGAAGAGAACAGGAGAAGAAAGATCTGCGGAGCAGAGAGGAGAATCAGCTGTGGGGCAGAGAGGAAAGCCGACTGAGGGCAGTGCAACAACTGGCAGAGAGGAGGAAAAGGAGAGCTGGTGAGATAGTGGAGCAGGGAGGAGACCCAGCCAGGGAGAAAAGAGGAGAATTTGTGAACCATCCAGGCAGCGCTTTTTGCTGAAGGAAGCAGAACCCCATGCGACGGACCAGCAAATGGGAGCCACATGGCTCTGGAGCTGTTGGTGGAGGGGGGGGTGGAATGCTGCAGCACAGTAGATCAGGTGCTATGGAGAGCAGTAGACCAGGGCCTACAGACAGCAGCAGACCAGGTGCTATGGAGACCAGTAGACCAGGGCCTACAGGTGGCAGCAGACCAGTTGCTACGGACAGCAGTAGACCTTGGCCTACAGACGACAGCAGACCAGGTGCTACAAACAGCAGTAGACCAGGACGTACAGATGGCAGCAGACCAGGTGCTACAGACGGCAGTAGACCAGGGCCTACAGACGGCAGCAGACCACGTGCTACCAGGACTTGACCGGGAGGCCTGCAGGTGGCAATGAGGCAGCATGACAGAGGTGGCAGAGCAGCAGAGGACCCAACTGGCAGCTTGAGATAAGCTGGCTGAACGTTGGAGATGGAGCGGCAGAGCAACGGATGGAGGCAGTTGATAGGAAGGCCCAGCGGAGAAAACCCGGCTATTAAACTTGCTCAGCAGAGAAAAAACAACTAGCAAACCTGCCCAGCTCAGAAAGACCAGCTATTCAACCAGCTCAGCACAGAAAGACTGGCTAAACATAGAAGAAACCTCAGGAGCAACAGCTGGGGGCAGTTAGAAAGACCAGCTGAGCACAGGAAAGCAGTCAAAAAAGCAAGGCAGAGAGGATAGAGATAAACAAGGAGCAAATTAAGAAAAGGAAGGATAGGGATGACGTTTTAGGCAGAGAGCAGAAAGCTAAAAGCAAATCCCTGGTTGAGGAGAAAGCAGCCCTTCCCTTCGTTAAATAGCCCTATCCCAACATTAACTTTTAACTTCAATATAAACTGCATTTTTTTCCTTTAAAACCAAAGGGCATACTGCAACATACTTTTATCCATACCTAAATAACAAGGCAAAAAAAACAAGCACAAACAGGCAGAAAAAAAGGATAGAAAAAATAGGCATAATTACCTAAAACAGAGAAGCTAGAAACAAGGCTAACAACAAAGCACATCCACCAACCAAAAAAAGAGATTTTCAAACAACAAACCCATGGATCAGGTGACTGATACTATCATGGTATGTGTGTTCCATGTATGTGCTTATGCCCAAAGAACACCTAAACTATGCATGCATTAGATGTAAACTATGTAAACTACTGGAGGAAAAAGTAAGGGACTTGGAGGCAACTCTAGCCAAACCCCAATGTATAAAAGAAAGCTCTACCAAAACTGAACCAAATAATGGACAAATAACACCCAGAGGATTTGACCCTACTAATAAACCGTTGGAGGAAGATGAATGGAGGTATGTCACACATAGAAGGAAACACAATACTCAAAGAAAGAATCAGCATACAACTACCAAACCCCTTATACCCAATCCAACCCAACCAGAAGCAGCCCCATTAAAACTGAGAAAATCAATTTCTCCCCTTAGATGGAAACACACAGACCCATAACCTCCCCCTCAAAGAAAACATGCAGACACCTAGCAAAGAAACAACTTCAAATATTCCTTAAAAAGCCACTTCAAATATCCCTAAAAAAGTCACATCAACAAAAACACCTGAGACAAACAGATTAACACCCCAGAGTGCAGCCCCCCAAAAAGGAAGGCAAGTGTTGGTAATAGGAGATTCTATCCTCAAAAAAACAGAATCAGCCATCTGCAGACCGCACATAAAATCCAGGGATGTATGTTGTCTCCCTGGAACAAAAATCAAAGATGTAGCTGAGAACCTAACCAAAATAACTAGGCCTATAGATTACTACCCTTTCCTCCTCCTCCACATTGGGATGAATGACAAAACAAAGAACCTGAGTAGAATAGTGAGAGATTATAAACAACTGGAAATAAAGTTAAGGAACTAGGACCACAAGTAGTGTTTTCATCAGTACTCCCAACAAAAGGACAACACCCATTGATGGAAAAAAGAATTCTAGAAATAAACCATTGGCTAAAGGGTTGATGTGGCCAAGAAAACATTGGTTTCCTGGATCATGCATTTCCTACACGAAGGACTCTTGGCAAGGGATGGACTGCACCTCATGAAAACAGAGAAAAATGTACTTGGAAAAAGAATGGCCCAACTCATCAGGAGGGCTTTAAACTAAAATTGAGAGGGAAAGGTGACCAATCTTTAGAATCTCCAGAACCCAAAACCAATCAAACAATGAGGTAGGCAGTGATGAGAAAAAAGAAAAACTCAAATAACAATCAGGAGATGCAGGAAACATACCCAAGGAAAGGCATACAAGTCTTAATTTTTTTGTTGTTGTTGTTAGTTGCAAAGTTGTGTCCGACCCATCGCAACCCCATGGACAACGTTCCTCCAGGCCTTCCTGTTCTCTACCATCTTCTGGAGTCCATTTAGGCTCATGCCTACTGCTTCAGTGACTCCATCCAGCCACCTCAATCTCTGTCGTCCCCGTCTTCTCTTGCCCTCAACCTTTCCCAGCATTAAGCTCTTCTCCAGTGAGTCCTTCCTTCTCATTAGGTGGCCAAAGTATTTGAGTTTCAACTTCACAATCTGACCTTCTAAAGAGCAGTCAGGGTTGATCTCCTCTAGGACTGACTGGTTTGATTGCCTTACAGTCCAAGGAACTCACAGGAGTCTTCTCCAGCACCATAGTTCAAAGGCCTCAATTCTTTGGCGCTCAGCCTTTTTATGGTCCTACTTTCACAGCCATACATTGCAACTGGGAAGACCATAGACCATAGACTCTCTGTGGGCACACATGCCATCTCCCCAGTCCTAGGCTTTCAGCTGGGTTTTATAAAACCTTTTCGGTTTAGGCCTCCGCCACCATGTGCAAAAAAAAAAAGGTTCAATCAATTTCAACTTCTTGTGGGGAAAAAAAAGATCTCACAAAGTTGGAATTGATTGATTGAACTGTTTAGTCTCACCCAGTCTGTCATTACCACCACAGCCACGCCCACTCAATGGGTGATGCCCACCCGGCACCTGACAATATATAAGTGGGTTTTGGGTTGCAGTTTGGGCACTCGCTCTCTAAAAGGTTCACCATCACTGCTCTAGCGTCTCCAAAATGTCTGGGTTGCTGGTAAGAACTGGGCCTTCAACAGAAAGGGAAGTGAAAGCATTCCCCTATCAGCAGAGGGCAATCAGGTCAGCCCAGTCTCTTGATGGTGTTCCTAGTCTGCATTCCAGAAGAGTTGGTAAGAGGAGCAATGAGTCCTGGTCTTACCTGTGCTATGAAAAGGAAACCCTGCCTCTTTCAGAACCCACAGATCCTTCTATTAGCAACCCTAATCACCAGTATGTAACCTTTCTGTATTTCCTGCCTTCCCTTTTCTCCTTATATTCCTGGTACCAGGAAGCAACTGATTATTATAGAGCAGGCATGTCAAACTCCCGCCCCGCAGGCCGGATGCATCATGCTGAAACCACGTCCACCCCATTGCTGGCAATTGGGAAAAAGTCGCAATACGTCAAGCGACATCACATGACGTTGCGAATTTGACATGCCTGTTATAGAGGGATGCCAGATCAATCAGGTTTAAATGTTTTTTTACCTTGTCACAAAAAAGATGTAATAATTTTTAAATGTCAAAGCTCATTAATGGGAGGTGAAAAAAATAGATCAGAAAATGTGTAATGTTAACAGCTATAATAGGTTGTCACTAGCTTAAATCACTTTTTTTCCTCTGATTTAATACCCTAAAAAACAGAACCCTAAAAGATTTTTTTTTGAGACAGTGATGAATTATGCTTTGCTTTTTTTAACATCAATGCAAGGTCAAAACAGTTATGTAACAGAATCCAGATTGAAGTTCATTTTCTTCAGGCCTTTTAAAAAGACAAAAAGGTCCAAGTTTTTACTTTTGAACTTTCAGAAGAGAAACACAGGCTGCTAGTGCTGTAATTTGGTGGACCATATTCTTTAGCAGACAAAATGGGTTCACTATTGATGAAATTGCTTCTGAAATATAATTCAAATATAAAAATGTTCAAGTTGAAAAGAAAAATGATCATGCTTTACCATACTACAAGGCTGTGGAACAGTGTTGAATTCATTTTAATTTTTTTTAATAAAAATTGTTATTGATTTCAAAAAAATAGGATAAAATATTTTTTATTATTATTTTTAATTCCATTTATATCCCGCCCTTCTCCAAAGACTCAGGGCGGCTTACAAGCTTAGCAGTAGCCTTCATTCTATGTATATGCCTGCTTATTAGGGCTTTCACACACACCCCAGCGGCATTATTACAAAGTCAGCTTAATTGCCCCCAACAATCTGGGTCCTCATTTTACCTACCTCGGAAGGATGGAAGGCTGAGTCAACCTTGAGCCTGGTGGGATGCGAACCTGCACTAATTGCAGGCAGCTGGTGTTACTTAAGGAGGCATTAGCCCACTGCTCCACCAAATATAAAATAAAATGCAACAAAATAACAAAAACTACAAATAAGACAGGAAAAAATACTGTAAAAAAGAAAAAAAGTATATAACAGATATACTATTAACACTAATAGTAGTGAATGTTGATAAATATAATTGAAACAAATCTAATAAATTCCCCCTCTTGTTTAACGAGTCTACAAGTAGTGTAAATTTTCCCATCTATACTTAACTAAATTACTATTTTAAATCTCGATCTCTTAACAAATATCACAAATATAGAATCAAATCAATCCAACTTCTGTTCACTTGTAAAAAAGCTGTTGATTGTAACTCAAAAAGTTAAACTAATCTTCAAAACCCTCTGTTAACAGTCCGTTGTTAACTTTGTTAAATTAACATTATTAATATGCTGAAACTCCACAAACTACCTCCAATCTCTTATAAACTTGTCTAAACCATTGTCTTTAATCACTGTATTTAATTTCACTATCTCTGCTAGTTCATTTAATTTCAGGATAGTTGAATTCATTTTATAAAGTAGGGCTTTTTTTCTCATAGAACTCTCAGAACGGCATTCTGGCACCTTTTTTCTGAAAGAAAAAAAAAAAGCTCCCTCTATTGGCTTTCCTAAGCCTATTGCAGGGCTAGGCAATCTTGGCTCTTTTTTATGACTTGTGGACTTCAACTCCCAGAAATCCTGAGCCAGCCATGCTGAGGGAAAGGGAGAGGTTTCCAAGCTGAGCCATACTGGCTCAGGAATTCTGGGAGTTGAAGTCCATGAGTCATAAAAGAGCCAAGGTTGCCTACCCCTGCACTAGAGGAGGACATTAAAATTATTTAAAGCGTTACTTCTTTAGGAACTAAACTTTTAGAATCTAAAGCAGCTAATTCAAAAAAGCCAACAGGAAAGAACCTCAGATTTTTCATCTGCTTCTGTCTTTTGGAAGGTAAAATTAGATAACAAAATAATCTATTTCCTATGTTAACATCTCTGCAATGATGATTTCATAAAGGTAACAGGAAAGAAATGAGAAACATTTTTCTCAATGTAATATGTCTAATTTAGCTGATGCTAGAAAAAAATAGTATCTTTTGTACTATTTTGTACTATTGAAAACTATTTTGAATCTAACCATCTATTACAACTAAACCACTTTAAATTAAAGAATTCTTAAGAATGAAACATTCTTAATTTGAACTTTACTTTTACTGTTTGGACTGTTGTGTGTTTTGCACTTCAGTCTTTAAATAATTAACCTAGTGTATACATAACAATATATGATGTTTTCCATGGTGAGCTTAACATCAATAACAACATTTATTAAAAAGGCTAAAATAATTTCTGGTGGTATTGTCTGTACATTAAAATTTTGTTTGGTCACAATCTTTCACTTTTCCATTCTGGAAAAACAGTGGTCACGTATTCTAGCAAAAGATGTTACATATGTGCATAAGCGAAATCAGTAGCATGCCTTTTTAAAAATATCAAACATGCAAAGAAACAAAAATAAGTCCAAAATATCTGTATTACATCCAGAAATGCCAACTTTGCAACCAATATTTCTCATCCATAACTATGGCACCCTAAGGATACCTGCATACATGCAAATGCTTCTCTGGGATTAGTAACGTAGCAGGGATTGCTTTTTCCTTCCAGTAACATATACCTAAAACCAGTTTATTGCATTTGGCAATTGTACTAAAACAAAATCTCATTGTCAACCAATATAATTCATTTAATTTAAAATCAAGTGAAAAATTGATTTAAATTATTTTATTAAAACAAATTAATGGCAATTCTTTTATAAGAACTTGCCTCAAACAAAATGAGTTTGACATGCCTGCTCTAGATAGTTGAATGCTCCAGAATAAACTCTAGACCAGGCCTGTACATGCAGCCTGCCAAGCACCCTTGGGCAGAGCACAGACTTTTTTTTAAAAAAAAAGTAATAAAATCACCACCACTGCCCTAAAAGTCATGTTGCCTAGTGTCTCCATGGCTTACCATGACCACAAGCTCCAACACTAGATGCTCCTCTAGTCACCAAATCATTGATTAGCCCACCAGCATTCCTTTGCAGACCATAAAGATTTTTAATTTATCAGTGTGAGCCTTTCCCTTCTACACGTTGCACAGACCTCATCTAGATTTTCCTCTTGTCTTTCCGAGTTAACTCCTTGGTTTGTCATTGAGCAAGAATTGACTTTGTAGGGAAGCATATTATCATTTGATGTATATTTAACATATGTTCTACCTTTATTTACCGATTATATAATATTTGTATGCAATCCACATGGCGAGGTTTGGGGCAACTTACAATAGAATTTTTTTAAAAAAAATCATAAGATTAAAACATAAAAGCAGGGCTTTTTCTCATTGAACGCTCTGAACGGCGTTCCGGCACCTTTTTTTTCACAGAAAAAAAAAGCTTTTGCACAAGCTATGCTACTCCCTCCCTCCCACAAGCTATGCTACTCGAAAGCCAGTAGGAATTGCTGCTGAGAGCGCCAAAAGACCCGGCCAGCAAACGTTGCACCAGCAAGTTGTCTGCAGCGTAGGTGAGTTGGCAGGAAGTTTGCATCCCTCCCTGCTGCCCAACTACACCATCTCAACTAGGTAAGTAAGAGAGGACAAGGAGTGGGAGGTGGGTTCTGCGGAGTCCATGTGCACTCCTTCCTTGTGCTCACCCGTGTCAGCCAGGCTGGTGGTCTACCCAGTGCTGGACCTGTGCCACCGTCGCCTCACCCTGCATGCCTAAGTGACCGCCTTGCATCGCCTGGCCTGCCACACCTCCGCCGCCTGCCCCCGCACAGCCCCGCCATATAGAGCAGGCCCCGCTGCTCCCACTGCACCAGCTGTGCTGGCTCCGGCCCCAGGGGACAGCCTGCCCCAACACCCCTCATGCCCATGACTGCAGCAGCGCCACCCCCCACCCACCCACCCCGCCCGCCAAGATGAGAGTTCCGGCACCTTTTTTTTTTTTAGAAAAAAAGCCCTGTTATAAAGAAAACCTGCAACAAAAGTTCTGGTAAATATTTTGAGATCAAAAAAATGAGTTTCTTAATGTTTTTTATTGCTTTCCATTAGATTATCTCCATCTGTGGTAGAGACATAAATGGACCTTGAGGGAAAATACAGAGGCTTAGAAAATCCAAAAATAACCTCTCAGAAAATTGCAAATTGTTGCATATAAGACCATGTGTTTAGGGAATTTACTATAAGTTGCTTCCCACAGCCCCCTTTTCATAAGGTCCAGTAGAAAATATATATAATTGAGAAGCAACAATGTCTCTAGCATACATATATTGATAACAAAGAGACTCAAAAGAAGGAAAAGGAGAAAGAGAATTATTTGAGGAGCATATGGCAAAAAGCACAAATGGGAACAGTAAGAATTTGCTTAAGCATATTTGGAGCTGTTAGACAAAAAAGAGATAAGAAGGCATTCAAGAAATATTTGGAATTTCGGAGAATTCTAATTCTTTACGTCTGCCTTTGTTACAGATGACATAGAAGAGGTCCTGAACTTGGATTGACTTCATTAGAACAAAAGCAATTTGAAATACCAGGGATGATGCCCTAGAACAGTTTGACAGCAACAAAAAAATCACTGCATCCTGATTGGTTCTTAAGAAAACCTCAGGTGTGACATTGCTGATCTCTGAGCATGTTACTTCTCTTTCAGATCACTTCCCATGCCAGAGCATTGGAAAGAAGCCAAGGAGACCCCTTTTTTAGAAAGAGACACCTATACAATTCTAAACCAGTCAGCTTAACATTTTTTCTAAGACAGCTTAGGTAAAAAGTAAAGGTTCCCCCACACATGCGTGCTAGTCGTTCCGACTCTAGGGGCCGGTGCTCATCACGTTTCAAAGCCGAAGAGCCAGCGCTTATCTGAGGACGTCTCCATGGACATGTGGCCAGCATGACTAGATGCCAAAGGCGCATGGAACGCTGTTACCTTCCCACCGTAGTGGTCCCTATTTTTCTACTTGCATTTTTACGTGCTTTCGAACTGCTAGGTTTCACTCTGGAAGTGAAATTCAAGGGGGGAGCTGCCATGCTTGGGGTTTTTCTTAACTCAAGTTCTCAGTTATATGGAAGAATAAGGATGGGACATCCCCAGCGACAAATCCCGCATCCGCATTGCGCAATCCATCCTGGATTGACTGGCCGCAGACTGGGTGGTGAACCTGCATGACTCCAATGCCCCAGAACTCAATTACTTCAACCAGTTCATGTCATCCTTGAGAAGATGATTCGAGGAGCCCTTGGCTGATTATAAAGCCCATGAGAGAATCAAAACGGTGAGGCAGGGCAGTCGGCCAGTGGCTGAATATACACAAGAATTCTGGTCCATTGCCAACAAGCTGAACTGGCCGGAAGATATCCTCCTTAGCCATTTCAAAGATGGGCTAAACTACGACCTGTATGATGCTTGCCTGCCTCAAGAGAACCTGCACCAGAGGAGGCAGATAGACCTACTGAAGAGGCACTGTTGAGGAAAACCATGGGGCCGCCTGCCTCCTGAGCAGATGTGCGAGCCAGGAAAACCACCGGCTATGGCTAAGAAATCAACAGGCTGTTTCAAATGTGGGAGAGAGGGCCACCGTGCCACAGAATGCTGCTCAAAAGCCCCTCAGTGCAAATCAGACCTATCATCAGCCAGGAAATCAGGGAACTCCCCAGCCAAACCAAAAGAGCCCACCATTTTACAGGTCCACCATATATGAAAATACGTTGCATCTTCACCACCACACCTCCAACATTTAGGCTGGCAGTTCGGATACATCCTTGCTAGTTTTTTAGGATCTAATTGCCACCTATAAAACATTTTATAAAAGTTCTCTCTTAAATTTTGAGCTTGCGTAAATTTTACATTTCTCACCCAAATCTTTTCCCAAGTATCCATTGTAATAACTTCTTGAAAATTCTGAGCCCACTTTATCATACAGACTTTAACAAGTTCTGTCTCTGAATCAATTTCTATTTTGGATTAAATTCTAGCATTTTGGATTAAAATTTGGTGGAATATGCAGAAGATATTTAAGAAAAGGATAAAGTTTTGTCCGCAATTGTTTTTACTGGGCATCACTACTGACACTACTGTTGTGGACACTAAGTTGATGTTGAATTTAATTACGGCAGCAAGACTTTTAGTAGCGCAATATTGGAAGAAGGAAGAACTGCCGACCATAGAAGAATGGACTTTAAAAGTTTCCAACCTGGCGGAAATGGCAAAGATCTCGGCGTATTTGAAAGACCATTTGCAACAACGATATATTGTGGAGTGGAAAAAATGGATTGATTACATCCAGAATAAATATGGGACTAAAAAGTTTCACTTAGCATTTGAATAAGTATTGATGTGATATTTATATTGCTTGTAGTTATTTTATAAGAGTTAAAGTGCGACAGATTTAATAGTTATTGTTGTTTGCATATGGTAGATTATGATTGTTTTTACTGTTATACCTTGTATTTAGCTCTGGGAAGTCGGGGAGGCGGGAAGGGGAGGGAGGGAGGTGTTGGGGAGGGTTGGGAAGAGGGGAAGGGGTTGGGAGGGGTTTTGTTTTGTTTTGTTAAAAATAAAATGTACTGTAAAACTTTTCAAAAGAGCCCACCATGAGGGCGATAGAGGCTGTAGAGTCCCCAACCCCTGCCAAGGAATTGGAGGGAACTCCAGCCTACACCGCAGGGGTGGTGGACACCTCAGAGGACAGTTTGGAGGGTGAAACCAATCTCTTTTGGCCAGTTAGATGGGTCCATAGCAGGGGGGGGGTACCAGCTACCCTAGCCACCTTACCAGTTCACCTGTCCCCCATGAGGAAGATACAACATTTGTAGTGAACCCAGGCATGGAATGCCCAATGATTTTAGGGCTGGAATGGTTAAAGAAATGGAACCCCTGGGTAAATTGGAGGACAGCAGAACTCAACTTCCCAGAGGGGGAGCATGCAAACTTAAAACCCCAAAGCCCTCCCCAAACCCGAGAAGTGGAGACAGCATTAGTGGGAGAAGAGAGGGTGTTACCAGAAATACCGAAAGAATACTGGGGCAAAACTCCCAAAGTCCAGGCTGTACTCCATGAACCCTAAAGAGACGAAGGAGATGGAAAGATTCATAAATAAAAACTTAGGGGTTTTACTGAACCTGCCAAACCCAAAGTGGCTGCTCCGGTCCTATTTAGGGAAAAGAAGGACGACACTATGTGTTTATGCATAGATTACCATGCCCTGAATGCAATTAGTGAAAGTAATCTGTATCCCCTACCCCAGGGCTTTTCAACGAGTGGTACAGGTACCACCTGTGGTACATTGGCACCTAGCAGGTGGTACGCGACCATCCTAGAAAAGTAGCGGGGGAGAGGAAATGAGCTGAACCAGTGGCAGCACCACACAAGCCTGAGCAAGAGATGGCTGGAGCTGCAGGTCTGTCAGGGCTCAGAGGAAGCTCCAGCATCAGCGCCAGGCTCCAGCTGGAGCTCAGTGCTGATCCTGGCGCTTCTGCTGAGCCCAGAAGAAGCGCCGATCAGCTGGAATGTTGCGCATCTCCAGGGCCTTGTGATTTACATTCAGATGCTTGGCAACTGATTCATATTTATGATGGCCACAGTGTCCCAGGGTCATGTGAAGTGACCAAACCATGCTGCAACTACCCAGCAGATGGGGGGATAAAAACCAAACACCCCCCCACCCCAACCCTGCTGCCAATCCTCAACAGAAATGCTCACAACAATGAAAACCTCAGACAGGAGAAAGAGCGCTGCCAGGCAGGCAGGTGTCTTGCTTGGCTGTGGCTTGGGGGGCACTTTTTTCAGTGCCATTGTAACTTTGAACAGTCACTAAGTGAACTGTTGTAAGTCGAGGACTACCTGTACTTCATCACTTTTTTCCTTTTTTTTTGGTCATCAAGTTTTTGACACCTTGCTAGGCGACTGGTGGTACTCAGATGTTGCCATATCCTAAAAGTGGTACAATCGGTGAAAAGGTTGAAAAGCCCTGCCCTACCCCTCATGAAGGATATGCTATCCCACCTATCAAAAGGAAGGATTTTTACAAAACTAGACTTAAAAGAAGCATACTACCACATTAGGATCAAGGAAGGGGATGAATGGAAGACTGCATTCAATTGTCCAATGGGTTGCTACCAGTTCAAAGTTCTGCCATTTGGACTGCAAGGGGCCCCCGCAGTTTTTATGCAATTAATCAATGAAGTACTAAGACAGCACATATTTAAGGGGCTCCTGGTTTATTTAGATGATATCCTTATCTTCACTGATACCAAAGAGGAGCATATTAATCTAGTCAGAGCAGTTCTAAAAAAATTGCGGGCCGCCCACCTATATGCAAAATTATTGAAATGTAAATTCCACCAGGAAAGAATAGACTACCTGGGGTATCGCATATCTCTGCAGGGCATCGAAATGGACCCCGAGAAAGTCAGGGCCGTATTAGAATGGGCACCACCCCACGCAAGGAAGCAATTGCAAATTTTCCTGGGTTTTGCAAACTTCTTTTTTTTAAGTTTTTATTATTATTTTTTATTCTCTACATACATATGTTAATTTTTCAAACAACATGCGAGCTGAGTTCATAACACGCTGATACATATACAGATTCTACTCTTTGGTTCTCTCTTCTAACCATTTGTAAAATAAGTTCCAGATTTTATAGTATTCTGTTTCTTCTTTTTCTTTTAATCTCATTGTTAATCTGTCCATCTCTGCGCATTCCAATATCTTCCTTATTACCTCTTCTTCTGACAGTATTTGTTCATTTTTCCAGCATTGTGCATAACTTATTTTTGCTTCAGTTACAATATGTAAAACCAAATATAAATTATGTTTGATAGTCTTTTTGGGTACAATACCTAATAAAAAAAATCAGGTTTAAATGCTACACGTTCTAACATTTTTTCTAGCCAAGTATGCATTATTTTTAATCCCGCTACTTCACCATATTGTTCTAATTTCCCCCACAATTTTGGAATCATCTCCAAGGGATCTTCCAAAATAAATCCCCACGACGATTGGGAATGGCAGCAGGCGGTTACATGGAGGGCCGTATCAATATTTGGGACCATGCCCCCGCTGTCTTTGAGCAGTGGCGTGTTCCAACCCTCCGGTTAGTACACTTTTGTCCGGGGGTGAGGGGGATCAGGACCCTGAGCTCAGACTGGTGTATTTTAATGCCAGATCCGTTGTGAACAAGGCTCCCCTCGTCTGGGAATTGATCGAGGAGGAACACACGGATCTGGCATGCATTACGGAGACCTGGTTGGGCCCAGAGGGTGGTGTCCCTCTGGTTGAACTGTGCCCTCTGGGTTTCTGTGTGCTACACCAGCCTCGGGCTCAGGGCAGGGGCGGTGGGGTGGCGTTGGTTATACGGGAGACCTTATGTCCGCGGGAGACCACTGTTGTCCAGATAGGCGGAAGTGAGTCCCTTCTCATGAGATGTGGCCCTCAGGCTCAGTTGGGCCTTTTGCTAACATACCTGGTGCCCAGCTGTGTAGCAATGGCCCTGCCTGAGCTGCTCGACACCCTCTCAGGGTTGACGGTGGAGTTTCCCAGACTTATAGTTCTGGGTGACTTCAACCTGCCTTCCCTGGGAGATTCGTCAGAGTTAGCTCAGGAGTTCATGGCTTCCATGACGGCAATGGACCTGACCCAAATAATTCAGGGCCCGACTCATGGGGTGGGTCACACTCTTGACCTGATTTTTCTATCTGGTCAATGGTTGGATGATCTGGGAGGGGGCTTGCCAACTATTGTCCCCCTGTCATGGTCCGATCATTATCTCCTGCGGCTGGTCTTCCGCTGTGCCACTCCCCGCCGCTGGGCTGTGGAACCGACCAGGTGGTTCCGTCCCAGGCACCTAATGGACCCAGAATGGTTCCAGATGGTGCTTGGGTCCTTACCTAGCTCCCTCACTCACAGCCCAGTTGATGCCTTGGTGGATGTCTGGGAAAGGGCGGCCACCGAGGCACTCGACCATGTTGTACCCTTGCGACCCCAGACCCGGCACAGATCCCGTTGGGCCCCATGGTTTTCTGTGGAGCTCTGGGAGATGAAGCATCGGAGACGGGGTCTAGAGAGCGGTTGGAGATCCACCCAGTCTGAATCTGACCGATTGCGACTAAGAGCCTTTACAAGGTCTTATCTCGCTGCGATGAGGACGACGAAGTCTAATTACTTCACTGCCCTCATCGCGTCCACAGATAATCGCCCAGCTGCCCTGTTTAGGGTGACTCACTCCCTCCTTAATCGGGAGATGAGGGAGGTTCCCTTACAGGGACGAGCTGAGGAGTTTAGTCATCATCTGGTGGACAAAATCGCTCAGATCCGGACCGGTTTGGACTCTGACTGGGCAGAGTCAGGCATGGAGGAATCAAGCGGTCTTGAGCATGTTATCTGGACTGAGTTCGATCCTGTTTCCCCTGATGATGTGGACAGGATCATGAGAAGGCTGAGCTCCACCACTTGTTTACTGGACCCGTGCCCCTCCTGGCTGGTTTATGCGGCTCGGGAGGAGACACGAGGCTGGTTCCAGGCAGTAATATCTGCTTCTTTGAAGGAGGGTATCTTCCCTGCCGCCTTGAAGGAGGCGGTGGTGAGACCCCTCCTCAAGAAGCCTGCCCTGGACCCGGCTGTTTTAAATAACTACCGTCCGGTCTCCAACCTCTGCTTTTTGGCGAAGGTTGTTGAGAGTGTGGTGGCGCATCAGCTTCCTCTGTTCCTGGAGGAAACTGATTATCTTGACCCGTACCAATCGGGTTTCAGGCCCGGGTACAGCACGGAGACGGCATTGGTCGCACTGGTGAATGATCTCTGGCGGGCTCGGGACAGGGGATGTTCCTCTTTCCTAGTCTTTTTAGATCTCTCAGCGGCTTTCGATACCATCGACCATGGTATCCTACTGCGGCGTCTCAGGGGGTTGGGAGTGGGAGGCACTGTTTTGCGGTGGTTCTCCTCCTGCCTCCTGGGCCACTCGCAGTCGGTGTTGACGGGTGGGCAGAGGTCTGCCCCAAGATCTCTTGTTTGTGGAGTCCCTCAGGGGTCGGTCCTCTCTCCCCTCCTGTTCAACATCTACATGAAACCGCTGGGCGAGCTCATTCGTGGTTTCGGGGTGGGGTATCATCAGATGATACCCAACTTTTTCTTTCTACCTCGAACCAACCCAGTGATGCACTTGACGTGATGTCCTCTTGCCTGGAGGCGGTCCGGGTCTGGATGGGGAGAAACAGGCTTCGTCTCAATCCTGCCAAGACTGAGTGGATGTGCATACCGGCATCTTGGATTAACCAGGTTGTTCCATCACTAATGATGGGGAGTGAGGTGTTACCCCCCCCCCGTCGATAGGGCTCGCAACTTGAGCGTCCTCTTGGATTCACGGCTCAATTTCGAAGACCATATAGGAGCCATGACCAGGGGGGCTTTTGCCCAGCTTCGTCTGGTGCGCCAGTTGCGGCCCTATCTGGACCAAGATGCCCTACGCACAGTCACCCATGCGCTCGTGACCTCCCGGCTAGACTACTGCAACGCTCTCTACATGGGGCTGCCCTTGAGGACCACGCGGAGGCTTCAACTAGTGCAGAATGCAGCTGCGCGAGTTGTTATGGGAGTTTCCCAATACTCCCGTGTAACACCTCTTCTCTGTGAGCTGCATTGGCTTCCGGTTGCCCTCCGGGTGAGATTCAACGTGCTGGTAATGACCTGGTCTGGATTATCTAAGGGAACACCTGCTGCCGGCATCAACTTCCCATCATCCTGTGCGCTCCCACAGGGAGGGCCTTCTCAGGGTGCCAGCGGTTAAGGAGTGCTGGCAGGTGATCCCCAGGGGGAGGGCATTCTTTGTGGGCACCCCTGCCCTTTGGAATGAATTACTGGTCGAACTTCAGGCCGCCCCCGATCTGCGTTCATTTCGCCGGGACCTGAAAACCTGGTTTTTTGATCTATCAGGCCTGGACTGAAGGGGTTTTAGCTTTTAATATTGTTTTAATTGTTGGGCTTAATTAATTTAATCTATTTTAATTTTATACTATTTTTATATTGTATTTTATGTTGCCCTGTAAACCGCCCTGAGTCCTTCGGGAATAGGGCAGTATAAAAATTTAATTAAATAAAATAAATACATTTAATTTAATTTAATTTAATAACATTTATATACCGCCCTTCTCCCTGAGGACTCAGGGCGGTTCACAGGGCAGAATAAAATAGCAAATACAAACATTAAAAAAGATTAAACAATTGCCCTAGTTAAAAACAATGTAAATACAGCGCTAAAAACCCCAAGAAAAATTAAAAGACCAAAGATAAAACAACCCCAGCAATCCCCATCAGGCTAGGCCAGCTTGTACAAACAGAAATGTCTTAAGATCGCGACGAAAGGAGCGAAGATCGGGCGCCATCCGGAGCTCTACCGGTAGCTGATTCCACAGCTCCGGAGCGCCCACAGAGAAGGATCTCCCCCTGGGGGCCACCAATCGACATTATCTGATCGGTGGCACCCTGAGGAGGCCCTCTCTGTGGGAACGCACAGGGCGCAGGGAGCTTGATGCCGGCAGCAGATGTTCCCTGAGGTACTCCGGCCCCATGCCATGGAGTGCTTTGAACACCGTTACCAGTACCTTGAATCTCACCCGGAAGACAACTGGCAACCAATGCAGCTCACGGAGCAGAGGTGTAACGTGGGAGTATCGGGAGACTCCCAACACCACTCTCGCGGCTGCATTCTGTACCAGTTGGAGCTTCCGGGTGGTCCTCAAGGGCAGCCCCATGTAGAGAGCGTTGCAGTAGTCCAGACGAGAGGACACGAGCGCATGAGTGACCGTGCATAGATCATCCCGGCTAAGATAGGGCCGCAACTGACGCACCAGGCGAACCTGTGCGAAGGCCCCCCTAGTCACAGCTCCTATATGGTCTTCCAAGGTGAGCCGTGAATCTAGGAGGACCCCCAAGTTGCGAGCCCTATCTACGGGGGGTAATAGTTCACCCCCCATAGCCAGAGATGGAATGTCAGAATAAACCCGGGATGAAGGTATGCAAAGCCACTCAGTCTTGTCGGGGTTGAGTTGGAGTCTGTTCCTCCCCATCCAGACCCGAACCGCCTCCAGGCAACGGGACATCACGTTGAGGGCATCACTGGGGTGGTTTGGGGTCGAAAAGAAAAGTTGGGTATCATCAGCATACTGATGATACCCAACTCCAAAGCCACAAATGATCTCACCCAGCGGCTTCATGTAGATGTTGAACAGGAGAGGCGAGAGGACCGACCCCTGAGGAACTCCACAAATGAGAGACCTCGCGGTCGACCTCTGCCCCCCTGCCAACACCGACTGCGAACGTCCCAAGAGATAGGAGGAGAACCACTGTAAAACTGTGCCTCCCACTCCCAGTCCCCTGAGACGCCGCAGCAAGATACCATGGTCGATGGTATCGAAAGCCGCCGAGAGGTCTAATAGGACTAGGACAGAGGAATGCCCCCTGTCCCGAGCCCTCCAGAGATCATTCACCAGCGCGACCAATGCCGTCTCCGTGCTGTGCCCGGGCCTGAAACCCGATTGGTACGGGTCTAGATAATCCGCTTCATCCAGGACCAGAGGGAGCTGATGCGCCACCACACTCTCAACAACCTTCGCAAGAAAGCGAAGGTTGGAGACAGGACGAAAGTTGTTCAATACAGCCGGGTCCAGGGCAGGCTTCTTGAGGAGAGGCCTCACCACCGCCTCCTTCAAGACGGCGGGGAAGATACCCTCACTCAAAGAAGCCGATATAACTGCCTGGAACCAGCTGCGTGTCCTCTCCCGGGCTGCATAAACCAGCCAGGAAGGGCACGGGTCCAGTAAACATGTGGTGGTGCTCAGCCTCCCCATGATCCTGTCCACTTCCTCCGGAGTCACAGAATCAAACTCCTCCCAGGTGATATCGACAAGACCACCCGTGTCCTGATCGTCAGACTCTGCCCAGTCAGAGTCCAGACCGGTCCGAATCCGAGCGATTTTGTCCGACAGATGTTGGTTAAACTCCTTGGCACGTCCCTGCAAGGGATCCTCCCTCACCTCCTGATTTAGGAGGGAGCGAGTCACCCTAAACAGGGCAGCCGGGCAATTATCTGCGGACGCAATAAGGGTGGCGAAGTGGTTGGACCTCGCCTCCCTAATTGCAGCGAGATAAAACCTAATATATGCTCTTAGTCGCAATCGGTCGGGTTCGGATCGGCTGGACCTCCAACCGCTCTCTAGGCCCCGTCTCCGACGCTTCATCTCCCGGAGCTCCGCAGAGAACCATGGAGCTCGACGGGATCTGCACCGGGTCAGGGGCCGCAGGGGTACAACTCGGTCAAGGGCCTCAGTGGCCGTCCTTTCCCAGGCTTCCACTAAGGCCTCGGCCGAGCTGTGAGCAAGGGAGGCAGGTGGGGACCCCAGCGCCGCCTGGAACCTCTGGGGATCCATTAAGCGTCTGGGGTGGTACCATTTGAGTGGTTCCAAACACCCACGGCGGGGGGTGGCAAAACGGAAGACCAGCCGCAGGAGATGATGATCGGTCCATGACAGGGGCATGATAATTGGAGAGCCCCCACCAAGATCATCTAACCACCGTCCAGACAAGAAAACAAGGTCAAGGGTGTGGCCTCCCTCATGAGTCGGTCCCGAAATTACTTGCGTCAGGTCCATGGCCGTCATGGAAGCCATGAACTCCCGAGCCAACTCAGATGATCCTCCCAGAGATGGTAGGTTGAAGTCCCCCAAAACTATAAGTTTCGGGAACTCAACCACCAGCCCAGAGAGGGCATCGAGCAGCTCAGGCAGGGCTGCTGCTGCGTGACTAGGCGAAAGGTACACCAGCAGCAAGCCCAACTGCGCACCAGGGCCGCATCTCAAAAAGAGAGACTCACACCCGACTATCTGGGGAACGGTGGCCTCCCGCGGACACAAGGTCTCCCTCATAACAACAGCCACTCCCCCACCCCTACCCTGAGCCCGAGGCCGGTGCAGCACCCGGAAACCTGGTGGGCAAAGATCAACCAGAGGAACACCGCCCTCTGGGCCCAACCAGGTTTCCGTGATGCAAGCCAGGTCAGCCTGCTCCCCCTCGACCAAGTCTCGGACGAGAGGGGCCTTGTTAACGACCGACCTGGCATTCAAATACACCAGCCGGAGCTCAGGAGGCTGCACATCCTCACTCCCGGGACCTCGGGGCGGAACCAGAGGGTCGGAGTGCCTCACCGCTTGTAAGCAGCGGAGAGGCCTTCCCTGAGACCGATACGGCCCTCTGTTCCTACACCTGCTGCCATTCCCTATCGTGGGAATAGATAATCCCACGACTGGCCCTGGAGCCCCAGAAGCAGCCGACCCCCGCTCCTCCCCTCCGCGATCAGCCTCAGCACTAGCCTGAACAAAGGTAGTTGGACTGCCCCCCTCATCCAAACAACCAAGAAAAGAACCCTCCCTCCTCCCTAAAGCCCAAAAAAATTTTGACAAAAAACAAATCAAGGACCTCCTATTAGGTTTACGTCGGAGGCCCATAACCGTGCCCGGCCATCTCTCAGGATCCCAATAAATGGGACCTTCCTCGAGATTATACTCGGCTGGAAAGGCGGGCCGCCTCCAGGAAGGGGGACCACCCCTGAGGGCGAGCAAGTCCGTAGAGGAGTACCTAAAACAAGGCATAAAAGCAGTCCAGATATAGGCAGTCCATAGTCAGTTGATTTAAGGAGGAACCAAACAGAGAGCAAATAGATGTCCCGAGCCTCCACCCAGCCACTGCCACTCAGCTGGGTGCCACCCCAGGACAGGCCAACCAACGCCCTCTCACGACAGTTGGAGAGCCTATACCAGGGGGGAATAGTCCGAAACATCCATCCTGGGTACAGCATGTCCCCTAGAGCTCTCACCTCTAGGGGCAGCAGATGTAAGTTCAGGCCACCCTCTCACTGTGGCCAGTACCCAGGGGACTCTGAATCCTTTGGGGCCGATATGTGAATGGCAATAAGGAACAGTCCGAAAGAAGGGATGAGATAGTGTGTTACATCATCAAAGTCTGCACTACTAGGTGGCCAAATCCTCCGCTGCTCTGTCCTTCGAAAAAGTTGATCATGGCCAGTTCTGCAGTCATTGGGGTCTTCCAAATTATCTAATTCTTTTAGGTCCACAAATCCAATGGCACCAACCAGAGTCACAACTGGTGCCACGGGAAACATAGATCTTCCAAGGGACCATTGGGCTCCACTGGGATCCACCGGCATTAACCGGCTAGCCCAGGAACCTTCGAGGCCACCAACAGCAGTAAGAGTACCAGGCCATCTAGAAAGAACAAAGTAAGCAGAGGGAGCAATAAGTTGATTACAGCGTCGCCGCTGAGCCGCCAGGGCCACCGCCACCACCGGAGCGTTGCTGCAGACGCCGCCGCCATTGCTGCCGCCGCCAGGACGCTGATGGAGCCAAGAATAATAAGCAGTCGATGGAAAGGGAGGCCTAGAGCGGCCCTGGCGCAACGCCACCGCCGCCGCCATCCCCGTCGCCATCGGAACGAGCCAAGAACGCTGCCGCCACAGCCGAGGGAGACCAGGCCGACCACAGAAGTGGCCCGAACGGCCCGAAACGCCTCCACCGAAACCGCCAGATGCGAGGGACCATCCGAGGGCCAGCTCCGCAACCGCCGAGGACGCCCAGCGAACAGTCGATGGAAGGCAGGCCCAGAACAGCCCCGGAGAACGCCGCCGCCGCTGACGCCGTCCCCGTCGTCCTCGGAACGAACCAACAACGCCGCCATCGCCACAGCCGAGGGAGAGCCGCGAAAGACCCAGCCGACCACAAAAGCGGCCCGAAACGGCCTGAAACGCCTCCGCCAAGGCCGCCAGCAGCGAGGGACCCCCCGTGGACGCCGGGTCCGCCACCGCCGAGGACGCCGCTGCCGAAACCGCCGGCCGCCAAAACCACCAGGCACCGCGAAAACGGCCCGGAAAACGCCCGAGGGAGCAGGTAGGCGCCGCCAACATCCAGTCGGAAAAAAACGGCAGAGCTGGCAGCTAACGGAGTCCAAACCTTCATCCTTCAGCTGCCAAATCAATTGCCCTCGCTATCCCCCCAACCCAGAGGGTGTAAACACCCCTGGGGGGCTCCTAGGACGCCTATTTTTCTGGGACTTGCAGAGCTCACTCTAACAGATCCGCCCGCACGTCCGCCATCTTGGAAGAAATGCTTGTAATTTATATATTTCACCCTTTATTTCCAAACCTCTAATTTCTGCATCTTGTCTTATATTCCGATTTAAAACCTCCAAGGTGAAAATAAATAACAGAGGAGATAGAGGGCATCCTTTCCTTGTGCCTTTCCTTATTTCAAAACTCTCAGTACAATCTCCATTCACAATCACTTTGGCGGTTTGTTTGTTATGTATATTGTCTTTACCATATTTATGAAGTTTTGTCCAAAATCCATTATTTGTAATTGATGAATCAAAAACTGCCATGAGAGATTGTCAAATGCCTTTTGAGCATCTAAAATATTAATGCCATTTGTTTCCCTGGATGTAATTCATAATATTCCAATACATCTAGTATCATTCTTAAGTTATTTTTAACTTGTCTTTTTGGTAAAAAGCCATTTTGATCCGGGTGAATAAATTCAACCAGATATTTTTTCAGTCTCTCTGCCATTATTGAAGTAAAAATTTTATAATCCACATTAAGTAGTGAAATCAGTCTATAATTCTTAATCTGAGTCAAATCTGAATCATCTTTTGGTATTAAGGTAATGTTTGCTTCAATCCACATCATCGGCATTTTAGCTTCTAATAAAAGACCATTGCAAACATCTTTCAACAGATCACTTAATATCTCTTGTAGACTTTTGTATAGTTCTGCCAGAAGTCCATCTGGACCAGGATCTTTACCATTTTTTTGTCTCTTTATAGCCTCTGTTATTTCCATCATTGTAACTCCTTCATCTAGCATATTTTTAAATGTCTCTGAAATCTTCGAAAGATTACTATCTTTCAAATATTTTACAGTTTTCTCTCTTGAAGTCTCCTTTTTATCATACAGATCCTTATAGAATTCTTTAACTATCTTTTTTATTTCTTCATTTTTATATTGTAAATGACCTTTCCCATCCAATAGATTATGTATCTTTTTTTCTTTCTGTTTTTTAAGTTTGTAAGCTAACCACCTTCCCGGCTTATTGGCATTTTCAAAGAAATTCTGCTTCACTCTTTTTATCTGTTCTGCCATTTTTTCTGAATCTAACAAATTTAATTTATGTTTTATCATATCCATATCTCTTATTAAAGTCTTTTTTGCGGGTTCTTTTGCAATTCTGATTCTAACTTTCCAAATTCTTTTCTTAATAATACATATTGCTGTTTTCTCCGTTTATTTTTCCTTGCCATATACGATGTAGCTATACCTCTAAAGTATGCTTTAGCTGTGTCGCATAGATTTTGTATCGTAGTATCTTCTTTCTTATTTTCTTTTTAAAAAATTCCATCTTTTTTTGTTAACTCTATAAATTCTTTTTCCTTTAATATGGAACAGTTTAAAGTCCACCTTAGCCTTTTTTGTATCCCTTTCCAAGTCATTTTCAGAGGGTTATGATCTGCCCATGTGCCTATTTCTATTTCAATGTCATGCACATTCATTCTCAAATCAGCAGTCATCCAAATCATATCAATTCTTGATCAGGATTTCTGACTATTTGAATAAAAAGTATGTTGTAATTTTTGTGGATTTATTTCCCTCCAAATATCTTGAATTCCAATTTCCTCCGCCATTTCAAAAAATGTCTTAGGTAGTCTTCCTCTACCATTTTCCCTTGTTTTGTTACTTTTATAATCAATTTTTCCATCTTTTATTGCATTAAAATCTCCTAGTAAACAAATATTTTGATACTCCATTTCTATTATTTTTCTATGTAAATTTTTATAGAACTTTTCTTGATTGTCATTTGGTGCATAAATTGCCACTAATAATATTTGCTTTTGATGCAGATAAATTTCTACCATTAATATTCTTCCTTCTTCATCTGAATATATCATTTTCGAATTTATTGTCTCTTTAATATATAGAGCTACTCTTTTTTTCTGTTGTGCTGAAGCATAGTAAAGTTTTCCAATCTTTGAATATTCCAATAGTTTATAATGTTGTGCTTTTATATGTGTTTCTTGCAAACAAATTATATCCAAATTCAGTTTCCATAGTTTTCTAAAAATCTTGTTTCTTTTAATTGGGGAGTTCAATCCATTTATGTTTACTGAAAAGATTCCACTTTCTTTATCCATTTACTTATATTTCGGTCTAACCGATCTAGTAGTTCTTTGTTCTCTAGCGGGTCCCTCATCCTCTCCCTTTTGGAGACCCTCCTCTTTCTGTTCTTTTGTTTGTGCAGTAGCTCCTTGAGTCTTCTCTTCTGTTTGTTTCTGCTCTTTATTTTCCCCTTGACCTCTTTCATCCAAAATTGACCTATTCTTCTCTTCAAAGTCTTCTGCTTTCCAAATTGAATCAAGTCTATATCTTGTGTTGTTCCAGTTTATTAAGATGCCTTCTGGCATCAGCCATCTGAAGTTTATGCCATTAGCCATAAATTTTGTAGTCAAGAAATGATACTGTCTTCGTGAATCTCTAACTCTCTTAGGTATCTGTTTTGAGACCACAATTTCTTTATCTTTATATTGTATTGGTTCATCTCTTACTTTCCACAATATTTCATCTCTTGTTGTCTTCCTTGCAAACCGCACATGTACTTCTCTTGGTAACTTATTTCTTCTTGCATAGCTTGAATTGAAGTGGAATATTCCATCTAATTCAAGTTAAATTTCTCTTCTATCTGCTTTCAGAGCCTCCTCCAAAATGTCAATAATCACCTCTTCTATGTTTTCCTCTTTATCTTCAGGAATGTTTTGGAATCTTAAATAATGTTCCGCATTTGCCATCTCTAAAATCTTAATTTCATTATCTAATTTTTCATTTTCTCGCAGTAACATTTCTATCTTTTTGTCATTCTCATCTGTTTTTTCTTCAATCTTATGTATCTTCTGTTGGTTTTTTATTATCATTTGATTTTGAATTTCCAATTTTCCCTTTATATCCAAAAATTCTTCATTCAACTTCTCCAATGTTGCTTGTGTGCGCTTATGATTTCATTGTGACTCTAAATGGTTCCATTCCAAAGTCTCTTGATTCTTTAACATAAGATCCTGAAGGAATTTTAATGAAGTCTGTGTTTCACCTTGAGTTGTGGTTTTTTCCCTTTGCAGCATGTCTTCAATAGATCCCTGTGTTGTAGGACTAGATTGTCCTACTGAAGGTGCAGCAGAAGTTGTTTTCATAAGTCTAGTAATGTTGAACAAAGTCATTTTGAAGTTTACAGTCTATAGCCAAAACAACATCAGTTTAAGTTTATTCAAATTCAATAGAAGTAACTTTAAGTTTCCATCTCATAACAAAACAGCTGCAGCTGTTCTTTTCAAGGTTAAACTTTCAAACAACAGAGCATGTTGTAAAAATTTTGTTCTCTTTTTTTCACCACTAGATGTCCTCCTTGGCTTATTTATCAATGTCCAGTATTTTTTTAACAAAGGGCCTCTTCTCCCCCACCCAATAATTACCCGACACTCGTAAATCTTCTGGGGGTCTTTGCCTTCCAGCTCTTTCCAATCAGGGGCTCAACATTTATAGTCCTCTAAGAGAAGAAAAGTAAACATCTTGCTCACCCAGCTTCAACACGCAGTTGAAATTCCGCTGGTTTTTTTAAATCCTTTGCTCCCTGCCGGAGACGTCTATGGCCGAAGATATAAAACAGCCTTTCCCTTCATTTCATTTTCCAGAGGGTCCTACAGTTCGTTCTGATCGGGTGCCCCCTGATCTGAGCTCCTGAAGTATCCCTCCTCCTTCATTGCTCCTCCAGGACAACTTTCCAACCCTTTAAGGGTTGCTAGACAAAGAAAAACCAAGCTGGAAAGCCGAGCACTGACTTTCCCAACTTGTCCTGATGCTGCCAAAACAGGAAGTTCCAGTTTTGGAAACTTCTACTGCCAATTCATCCCTTTGTTCCCTGAAATAGCCCTGCCTCTCATGAACTTGTTGAAAATGAGCCCCCCTCCCAGTGAAACCCAGACAGCCCCTGAAGTGGACAATGGAATATCAAGTGGCATTCGAGAGGCTAAAGAGACTTTTTTCTGCCAAATCCGTACTGAGACACCCGGGCCCTGATAAACCTATTGTAATACAGGCAGACGCAGGTGATGTGGTGGTGGGAGCTGTATTATTACAGGAAAATGATGAGGGGGCACTGCAACCATGTGCATATATGTCCAGGAAACTCACGGAGACAGAACAACATTGGGCTGTGTGGGAAAAGGAGGTGTATGTTGTGAGGTGGTCATTACTTATGTGGCGTCATTTCCTTGAAGGAAATAAAATCCCCTTCCAGGTCTGGACAGACCACAAAAATTTGGAAGCACTAAAACACCCAGGAAACTCACTCCTAAGAAAGTCTGCTGGTCTCAACACTTTCATCAATTCCATTTCACACTTAAACACTTACCGGGGGGAAAGAATTTCCTGGCGGATGCACTGTCTCACATAACCCAATATAACAGCACACGAGCCACTGACTCTAAACCACTTATGCCCGAACAACAACTGGCAGTGCCAGTAACCACCAGGGCCCAAGCTAAAATAAAGCCGCAGCTGGGTAGCCAAACTGGAATCGAATTCCAAAAGTCTTTGGAAACAGATGAATGGTTCTAGAAAAATAGACATATGTGCACAATCAAAGATGGGGAGAAGTTATATATACCTGCCACCCAGAGGATCAATTTCATGCAGTTGTGCCATGATATAAATTCAGCAGGATATTTTGGGTTTGTAAAAACTTTACATTTAACTAAAAGGCAATTTTGGTGGCCCTCCATGAAAAAGGACATAGAAAGCTATGTGGCCAGCTGCCAAATGTGCGCAATGGCTAAGAGGCTGCAGGGGAAGTCAACCGAACTGTTACAACCAGTGGTGAAACCCTCAGCCCCCTGGAAAGAAATAGCCATGGATTTTATAGTGGAATTACCAGAAAGCAATGGGAACACTGTCATCTGGGGGGTTACGGACTTGTTTTACAAACAGGTACACTTTATCCCTTGCCAAAAGATTCCCACCGCAAAAACCTTAGCGAAACTATTTGTGCAGCATATATATAGACTGTATGGAGCACCCCAACGCATCATGTATGGCAGGGGAGTGCAATTTACGTCAAAGGTTTGGAAGGAATTTTTATCCTTCTTAGGAACTACTCAGGGACTAACATCTGGTCATCATCCACAGGGGATCAGCCAATCAGAATGTGGGAACTCAGTACTTGAGCAATACTTAAGCTGCTTTATTAATTTCCAGCAAACAAATTGGACGGACCTACTCCCCTTTGCAGAAGTTGCTTATAATAACGCAGTCCACTCCAACACAGACTACACTCCTATTCAAATAGCCATCTGTCAAAGTTTCAACCCTATGCCAGAACTAATCGCAACCGAACCGGAAATCCCATCGCTGAAAGAATGGATTGCACAATTGCAAAACACCTGGCCAATCATTAGGAAAGCTTTAGACGAAGCTAGGCAAGCATACAAAGCACAGGCAGACAAAAAGAGAGTCGAACCCACACCATTCAGTGTAGGAGAAATAGTATATTTATCTACAAAATCCCTAAAATCCCTACAGCCCTGTAAAAAACTTGGACCAAATATATTGGACCTTTTCCAATTAAAAGAATCATAAACCCAGTAACAGTAGAATTAGCACTATGCAAAAATCTTAGGCAAATACATCCAATCTTTCACTGCAGTTTCCTGAAAAGGGAACAACAGTCACTCTTACGGCCAAAATCCAGAATCTAGTTTGTTTCTCCGAATGAAGTTTGAGGGGGCTGGAAATGATCCTGTTGCAAACAGACTGTTATCTCTTCTCTCCCATGATGGTCTTAACCCCTGGAGCTTGACTGATCCGGAACTAACCGAATGAACTGTGGGGTGGGGTTTGCTTGGGGACACTTTAAAAATATCGATCTGTGAGGGGATTCCTCAGATCCTGTCTATTATGACTGCTATCTCTTATTTCTTAGTAAAAGTTCCTGCTTGGAAAATCTTGTCTCCAAGAGCCCTTCTTTCTTAAGATTTGTGCTGAGGTGGGTTATGACAGAAACATCACCAAATATCCCTTAAAAAGTCACATCAACAAACACACCTGAGATAAACAGAAAAGCACCCCAGACTACACCCCCCCAAAAAAGCACCTCTCCCCCCCAAAAAAGAAGGCAAGTGTTGGTAACAGATTCTATTCTCAAAGAAACAGAACCAGCCATCTGCAGACCAAACATACAATCTAGGGAGGTATATTGTCTCCCTTGAGCAAAAATCAAAGATGTGGCTGACAATCTAACCAAAATAATTTTGGCCCACAGATTACTACCCCTTCCTCCTTCACATTGGGACAAATGACACAACTAAGAACCTGAGTACAATATTCAGAAATTATAAGCAACTAGGCAATAAAGTTAAGAAGCAAAGAGCACAAGGAATAGAATAGAATACAGTAGAGTAGAGTACAGTAGAATAGAATCTGGAAGTGACCTTGGAGGTCTTCTAGTCCCCCCCCCCGCTCAAGCAGGAGAACCTATACCATCTCATACAGGTGATTGTCTAGTGTCTTCTTAAAAATCTCCAGTGATGGAGCGCCCATGATTTCTGGAGGCAAGCTGTTCCACTGGTTGATTGTCCTCACTGTTAGGAAGTTTCTCCTTAATTCCAGGTTGCTTCTCTTTGATCAGTTTCCAACCATTGTTTTTCATGCTCTGGTGAACATGACCCCCCTCTTCCTTGTGGCAGCCCCTCAGATACTGGAATACTGCTATCATGTCTCCCCAGTTTCTTTTCTTTAAACTAGCCAAACCCAAGTCCCACAGCCTTTCTTCATATGTTTTAGTCTCCAGGCCTTTCATCATCTTCGTTGCTCTTCTCTGAATTTTATTCAAACTCTAAACATCTTTTTGTGATATGGTAACCAAAATTGGCTGCAGTATTCCAGATGTGGTCCTACTAGGGTTTTATAAAGCAGTACTAATACTTTGCATGATCTTGATTCTATGTCTCTGTTTATACAACCCAAGATTCTATTAGCTTCATTGGTTGCTGCTGCACACTGCTGGCTCATAGTCAAGTGATCGTCCCCTAGGACTCCAAGGTCCCTCTCACAGTTACTGTTTTTAAGCCAGGTCTCACCCAATTTGTATTTGTACCTTTGATATTTCCTGCCTAAATGTAAAACTTTGCTTTTCTCCATATTGAAAGCCATTTTGTTAGATAGGGCCCATTGTTCAAGTTTGTCAAGAACTTTTTGGATCCTGGGATGTTGGTTACTCCTGTCAGTTTGGAGTCATCTGCAAATTTGATGAGTTCCCCTTCAATTCCCTCATCTAAGTCATTTAGGAAGATATTGAAGAGTAGTGGGCCTAAGAACAGAACCATGTGGTATCCCACTGCTTACTTCTCTCCATGTGGATGTAGTGCCATTGAGGACTACTCATTGAGTACAGTTTGTCAGCCAGCTACAGATCCATCTGGTGGCAATGTTGTCTATTCCACCTTTTCCTAGCTTACCAAGGAGTAAGTTGTGGTCTACTTTATCAAATGCCTTACTGAAATCTAAGTATACTAAATCCACAGCATTTTGCTGGTCTACTAGTTTAGTCACTTTAACAAAGAATGAAATAAGATTGGTTTGGCATGATCTGTTTTTAACAAACTCATGCTGGTTACTGGTTATGACTTGTTTGCTTCTAGTTGTTCACAGATCTGTTTTTGGATTTTCTTTTCCTGGACTTTCCCAGGTATTGATGTTAAACGGATTGGTCTGTAGTTTCCTGGGTCTGTTTACTTCCTTTTCTTGAAGATGGGAACCACATCAGCCCTTTTCCAATCCTCAGGTATGTATGTATGTATGTATGTATGTATGTATGTATGTATGTATGTATGTATTTATTTATTTATTTATTTATTTATTTATTTATTTATTTATTTATTATTGAAAAGTTTTTCAATACATTTTATCTTTAACAAAACAACCCCTCCCCACCCACCCACCCCTTCCCACCCCAACCCAACCCTCCCCCCTCCCCTTCCCCCCTCCCCGACTTCCCAGAGCTAAATACAAGGTATAAAAGTAGAAACAATCATAAACTACCATATGCTAACAACAATGAACTATTAGGTCTATCGCACTTTAGCTCTTATAAAATGACTACAAGCAATATAAATATCACATCAATACTTATTCAAATGCTAAATGAAACTTTTTAGTCCCATATTTATTCTGGATGTAATCAATCCATTTTTTCCACTCCACAATATATCGTTGTTGCGAATGGTCTTTCAAATACGCCGAGATCTTTGCCATTTCCGCCAGGTTAGAAACTTTTAAAGTCCATTCTTCTATAGTCGGCAGTTCTTCCTTCTTCCAGTATTGCCCTACTAAAAGTCTTGCTGCCGTAATTAAGTTCAACATCAACTTAGTGTCCACAACAGTAGTATCAGTAATAATGCCCAATAAAAACAGTTGCGGACAAAACTTTATCCTTTTCTTAAATATCTTCTGCATATTCCACCAGATTTTAATCCAAAACGCTTTAACCTTTTTACAGGTCCACCATATATGAAAATACGTTGCATCTTCACCACCACACCTCCAACATTTAGGCTGGTAGTTCGGATACATACTTGCTAACTTTTTGGGATCTAAATGCCACCTATAAAACATTTTATAAAAGTTCTCTCTTAAATTTTGGGCTTGCGTAAATTTTACATTTCTCACCCAGATCTTTTCCCAAGTATCCATTGTAATAACTTCTTGAATATTCTGAGCCCACTTTATCATGCAATCTTTAACAAGTTCTGTTTCTGAATCAATTTCTATCAATGCAAGATATATCCGTTTGATATGTGCTTGACCCTGGTTTCTAATTTGCTTTACCAAATTTTCATCAGTCATTGAAAAACCAATTTTCTGATCTTCTTTCCACCTGGCCTGTAGTTGCCCATATTGAAACCAGGTTTGAACAATCTTTTCTCCTCGCAAAAAATTATACAGCTTCAAACGCCATACATTCCTCTCCAAACTTAAAATTTCCTTATATGTAGTCACATCATGTTTAAACCCAACATTTATGTTTTCTATTGCGTGTTTCGGTATTGCCCATAAAGATTTATTTATTTATTTTTATATACCACCCTATTCCCGAAGGACTCAGGGTGGTTTACAGGGCAAAATTTAAAAGACAATATAAAAGTTGAAATGGTGATGCTGCAGGATTTATGAAAGATGTGGTGCAATGGTTCTGAGATAACATCTGCCAGCTCTTTCAGAAATCTGGGATGTAATCTATTGGGTTCCGGTGATTTATATTCAT
The DNA here is from genome assembly GCF_947247035.1 of Vipera ursinii. Taxonomy (NCBI): domain Eukaryota; kingdom Metazoa; phylum Chordata; class Lepidosauria; order Squamata; family Viperidae; genus Vipera; species Vipera ursinii. The sequence goes on along the minus strand of NC_139521.1, from coordinate 20,660,179 downwards.
CAGGGTCGGATAGGTGTTCTCTTACCGTTTTCTGCTTATTTTAATTTTTGTTTCTAGTATGTCTTTTGCAGTGGTTTTTTTTTGGTACGTTGGGCAATAGTTTCTTTTTGTTTCTTTTAGTGTTCTCATCAGTACTCTCAATGAAAGGCCAGCATCTGTTGAGGGAAAAAAGAATTCTAGAAATAAACCACTGGCTAAAGGGTTAGTATCACCAGGAAAATTTGGACCAGGGATTGCATTTCCTATGCAAAGGACTCTTGGCAAGGGATGGGCTGCACCTCACAAAAACAGGGGGAAATGTACTCAGAAAAAGACTAGCCTAACTCATTAGGAGGGCTTTAAACTAAAATTGAGGTGGAAGGGTGACCAAACTTTAGAATCTCTAGAACACAAAACCAGTCGTAAATCCCAAGAAAGCAAATAAAAAATGAGGTAGGGAGTGATGAGAAGAAATAAAAATTCAAACAATTAAGAGATGCAGGAAACATACAGGTATAGAAGTCTTAAATGTTTATATACAAATGTTGAAAGCTTGGGGAACAAACAGGGTGAATTAGAAGCAATAGTACACGAGGGTAGGTATGACATAGTTGGCATTACAGAATGGACTGATGGAAGTATGCTTATTATTGTGTAGTGGGTTCTGGACTGCATGGAAGGCTCCGGACAACAAGGTTCAGCATATCAGTTCTTTATTGATGTTAGCACAGACTGGAGACAAAGGACTATTAGCCCCTCTTATATACCTAGCCAGGTATACCTGGGACCAATCCCCTTATCTGGATTTCCCACCGAGGGCTACCCTGCCAATCCAGACAGGGTACCATGCCACTTGGTGGTGTCAGTGGCTCATTACTGTGGAAACATCCCCTATATACATAACACCCCTTCCCCCATACTGAAGCAATGACGATAACAAATAAAAAACAAATAATGAGAAACATCCAATGTGTGACTCCGGTTATTTGAAACACGTCATGACCCCCTCAAAACCTTACAAAGTCCTTTAGGTATGCCAGTGGCCTATGAGTTCTGGCTGACCATTTCAGGGTTTGCTCCATGTTCTTGTCGACCAGGTCCATGTTTGAGTCCTGATTCCACCCCAATGTCATTGGGCTCCCCGGCCTGATGTTGCTTGGCCCAGCCAACATTACTGGGTAACTGTCCAGTGTCAGATTGATTATCCCCTTCCCCAAACACCGAAGAGGCTGGTTGGTGTGACTTCAAAGCTTGTGGTTTTTCGGTGCACCGCTTCCTCAATTGGTCTATGTGTCTTCTGACCTGGCGGCCTTCCTCCACCTCTACAATGTATGATACAGGCCCCATTTTATCAACCACAACCCTCTGAATCCAGGCATGGCCTGGCCCATAGTTCCAGGCCCAAACCTTTTCTGCAATGTGAAGTTCTCTGGCGGTGTTGGGTTGGAGTTGTTTTGATTGGGCGGCCACTCTGTCAGGGTGTAGTCTGTCCAACTTAGTAATGAGGCAACGACCCCAATGTAGCTCTGCAGGACTCTTGCCAGTTGCTGTGCATGGTGTGGTGTGTTGTGCCAGGAGGAACTGAGCCAATCTTTGGTGCCAGTCTCCACTGATGATGCACTTCAATGCGTCCTTAGTTGTTCTCACCATCCGTTCTGCTAGACCATTAGACGACAGTTGGAAGGGCGCGGATGTGACGTGCCTAATCGAGTTGGCCCTGGTGAATGCCTGGAAATCAGCAGATGTGAATTGTGGGCCATTGTCAGAGACCAACACATCAGGCAACCCAAGAGTGGCAAATAGTCCCCGAAGCACCTGAAGAGTCTTTGCAGTGGTCATGCTAGACACTGGAACTACTTCCAGCCATTTAGAGTGACTGTCAACCACGACCAAAAACAGTTGTCCCTGAAAGGGCCCCGCATAATCAATATGCACCTGTTGTGACTCAGGGCCAGCCTGTGGTTTCGGCAGCCGGCTCAGATGTGTCGGATGACTCAGATGAGGGGGAGGAGGACCGTGTGGGAGACGAACCGGTTGATGATGGCGTGGAGGCTTGGCAGAGTTCCCAGCCGGGGCCCTCTTCTCAGCTGCGTGAGCCCGATAGTGCGGAAGATGATGACCCACAGCTGGCCCTGTTCAAGGACGCCCGACGCAGGAGGCAGTCGAGCAGGAACAAACAAAGAAAGAATGTGGGACTCCTCGGGAGGAGGCACAGGGAGACCACGCCCTGAGCTCTCTATAAAAGGAGTGTTTGGGGAGGGGCTGGTTGCTGAAAGCAACTTTTCCGCTTGAGAAGACAAGCTCTAGTGTTTTTGTTAACTGCGTAATAAATCTTGGCGGATGCTTTTTAGCCTTGGACGCTCTTCAGTCTCTTCTTTCTAAATAGGGGTTTGCCTTTACAAGGCCAGAAGAGGGCTGGTACAGAACAGTTTGCTTTCAGCCACCCACCCCTTATTACTATGATGGAGCAGCTTCTTGCCGAGAATGCCCAGCTCACCCAGCAACTCACTTTGCTGGCAGCTCAGGTGGCACAACTGCAAGCTCAGGTACATGCTGCACCCCCACCCAGGAGGAAATGTCAGATAGCTATGTCGGATAAATTTGCTGGTAAACCAGAACTGTTTCCTGCCTTCCTGGGACAATGCCAGCTTTATATCAGCGTGAGAGCAGCTGATTTCCCCACTGACCGAGATAAGGTGGGATTCATGTTGAGCCTTCTGTCGGGAGATGCAGCTCGTTGGGGCACGCCTCTGTTGGCACAGCCTAGCCCTTTGTTGGATAACTTTGGGGGGTTTTGTGACCATATGCACCTCATGTACGAGGACCCGATTAAGGCGCAGACTGCCACCCGATGCCTGAAAGCTTTGAGGCAGGGTCAGCGCCCTCTACAGGCCTATATCAGCGATTTCCGGCTGCTTAGCCAGGATTCCGCCTGGAATGAGGCTGCGCTCGTGGATGCCTTTCAGGATGGCTTGTCAGAGGAGATGTTGGATGAGCTGGCCCGCGTGGACATTCCCTCAGACCTGAATGGGCTGATCCATCTTTGTCTGCGGATCGATGCCCGGCTGCAGCAGCGTAAGAGTCGCCGTGCCACCCCACAGACCCCTGCCGCCCCTGTTGTGCGTGAGCCCCCAGTCCAGAGGGAGGAGCCAATGGAGCTGGGTGCCGCCAGGTCCCGTCTATCGGTGACGGAAATGGACAGACGACGATCGGAGGGGTTGTGTTTTTACTGTGGGGACCCTGGACATTTGGCTGCTTCTTGCCCGAAGAAGCGTCAGCGGGCGTCAGTGACCAAGCCTGCCCCGAGAAAGTCCCCTGCTTTGCTATCGGGAAACGGCCCGAGCCCGATCTAGATGGTGTGAAAGATCGGGCGACCCACAACGACCACGCTGAGCGACGCCGTTCCGACGGTGCCTGTGAACCTCCACGGCATTTGATTTTGGAGGCACGACTGATCCTTCCTGGCAAGCCAGAGGGGATTCCGGTCCATGCCTTAATTGACTCTGGGGCTACCACTAACTTTATGGATTCGGCCTTTGTGGCCAAATGGGCTGTTCCCCAGTGTCCAGTGGATCCGCCCATGCTTGTGGAGACCATCGATGGTCGAGTGCTCCTGTCCGGGCCTATTACGGCCGCCACGCAACCCGTGTGTATGGCCATCAGTACCCATGTGGAGGCCATTCAGTTTTACGTCACTTCGGATCTGCACTTCCCCGTGGTCTTGGGACTGGCGTGGCTCCGGGCGCATGATCCACAGATCTATTGGTCTCAGAACTTGGTCACCTTCCCAAGTTTGCAGTGCGTGGACCACACCCGCCATATCTGTGCCGGCCAGGTGGAGGGTTCCTCAGGGGTTTCCTTGCCTCCCGAACTGTCCGACTTTGCTGATGTGTTCAGCGAGTCAGAGGCGGACCAATTACCCCCGCACAGGCCCTATGACTGTTCCATTGACCTAGTCCCTGATGCGCCTCTCCCAGTGGGGCGTTTGTACTCCATGTCGGAGCCCGAGTTGGCTGCATTGCGGGACTTCCTGACAAAGAATTTGGCTCGTGGTTTCATCCGGCCCTCGTCCTCGCCAGTGTCTGCGCCCGTGCTCTTCGTCAAAAAGAAGTCGGGCGAGTTACGGCTTTGCTGTGACTACCGGAAACTCAACGCCATCACGGTGCGTAACCGCTACCCGCTGCCTCTCATCCCCGAGCTCTTGGACCGACTCCGGGAGGCTAAGATCTTCACGAAACTGGACCTGCGTGGAGCTTACAACCTCGTCAGGGTTCGGCCGGGTGATGAGTGGAAGACGGCGTTTGGTACTCGCTATGGACATTTCGAGTACACGGTGATGCCGTTTGGCCTGACCAACGCCCCCACTGTGTTTCAGCATTTTATGAACGATATCTTTCGGGATCTGTTGGACCAGTTTGTCGTGATTTACTTGGACGACATCCTGATTTACTCCCCGTCGCGTGAAGCGCATCATCAGCATCTCCGTCAGGTCCTGCAGCGCCTCCGGGAACATCGGCTGTTTGCCAAGTTGGAGAAGTGCCAGTTCTACCAGGTGACCATCGATTTCCTGGGTCACCGCATTTCTCCTGAGGGCATCGCCATGGAGCCGAGTAAAGTCGAGTCGTTGCAGAGTTGGCAACCCCCGCGTCGCGTGAAGGACGTTCAGCGACTCCTTGGATTTGCCAACTACTATCGGACATTCATCCCTGGCTTTGCTGCCTTGACAGCCCCCCTCACCCGGCTCCTGCAGAAGAAGACTCGGTTCCAGTGGAACGCCCCCGAACAACAGGCGTTCCAGGCTTTGAAGGACGCCTTCATGAAGCAGCCCATCTTGAAACATCCCGACCCGCAACGGCCGTTTGTCGTGGAGGCGGACGCCTCCGACATTGCCATTGGGGCCGTGTTACTCCAGGCAACGACGCCCAGCGGTACCCTTTTCCCTTGCGCGTATCACTCTCGGAAATTGAACCCCTCGGAGCACAACTATACCATCTTGGAGAAGGAGCTGCTGGCCATCAAGGCGGCGTTCGAGGCTTGGAGGCATCATCTGGAGGGGGCGCGGCATCAGATCAAGGTCCGGACGGACCACAAGAATCTGGAAAGCCTGCAGACCGCTCGGAATTTGAATCAACGCCAGATCCGGTGGTCCCTCTTCTTTGCGAGGTTTGACTTCCGGGTGCGGTACATACCAAGCGGGCACAACCAGAGAGCGGATGCTCTGTCCAGAAAGCCCGAATACACCCGAGCGGAAGACAAGCTTCCGCCCAGGACAGTGATCCCCATCGAGTCTTTTGCTGCGGTGCGGGAGCCGGTGGATATACGGGCTCGGATCCGGGAGGCGCAGCAGCAGGAGGCGTGGGTGGCTCAGCGGAAGGAAGAGGTGGGGCCAGATTCGCCTTGGTCGGTCGCGGATGGACTCCTGTATTATCGTGACCGGCTCTATGTTCCAGGAGGGCCACTCAGGGGACTCGTCCTCAGCCAGTGTCATGATAACCCGGCTGCGGCGCATTTTGGCCTGTTCAAGACTCTGAACCTGGTCTCCCGTACCTTCTGGTGGCCCCGAGTCCGACACGATGTCCAGTCTTATGTCACCTCCTGCATTCCTTGCAGGCAGGCCAAGTCAGCGACAGGGCCCCCGCCTGGTTTACTGCAGCCCTTGCCAACACCCAAGAGACCCTGGGGGGCTGTGTCCATGGACTTTCTGACGGATCTACCCCCATCCTCCGGCTTCACGACAGTGTTTGTGGTGGTGGACATGTTGACCAAGATGGCGCACTTCATCCCCTGTCGCGGCTTACCGTCAGCTCGCGCCACTAGTCGCATGTTCATCCAACAGGTGTTCCGGCTGCATGGCCTTCCCGATAGAGTCGTCTCCGATAGGGGGGCCCAGTTTACAGCCCGCCTCTGGCAGGAGTTGATGCGGGCGTTGGACATTAAGGTTTGCCTCTCGTCCGCGCATCATCCTCAGACCGACGGGGGTACCGAGAAGGTCATCGGCATCTTAGAGCAGTATCTGCGCTGCTACGTTAACCTGCAGCAGGACAATTGGGTGGACTATTTGGCCATAGCCGAGTTTGCCTTTAACAACTCGCAGCACACCTCCACGCAGATGACACCGTTCTTGGCCAACGTGGGTTATCACCCCCGGTTTTTCCCCCTTTCTCCCGTGGACTCATCGGAGCCGGCAGCGAATGAATTTATGGCGGAGTTACAGGCGATCCATCGGTTGGTGCGACGGCAGCTGGAGAAGGCCAAGGCCGACTACAAGAGGTTCGCCGATCGGTCGAGAAGGGATACGCCTCCACTATCGGTGGGGGATCGGGTCTGGCTGTCCACCAGGAAACTACCATCCACTCGGCCGGCGAGGAAGCTGGACCACCGTTACCTTGGACCGTTCCCAGTCGAGGCCGTCATCAATCCGGTCGCCTATCGTTTAACTCTGCCACGTTCCCTGCGCGTGCACCCCGTCTTCCATCGGTCCTTGTTGGTCCCCGAACAACCGGCCTGTCCACTTCGCCAAGCGGAACCTCCCCCATCAGGAACTCGTGATGGAGGCAGCACCCCCGAGTACGAGGTCGCCAGCATCAGGGATTCCCGCTGGCTGAAAGGTCGCTTCCAGTACCTGATCGAGTGGAAAGGGTACGGGCCGGAGGACTTCACATGGGAAGACGCGACCGCCGTTCATGCCCCTGCGTTGGTGACTGCGTTTCACGAACAGTTCCCATCCCGACCGCATCCGGATCGGCAGACCCCGGGGAAGGGCCCTGCGGTGCGGGATAGTGTTGTGACTCAGGGCCAGCCTGTGGTTTCGGCAGCCGGCTCAGATGTGTCGGATGACTCAGATGAGGGGGAGGAGGACCGTGTGGGAGACGAACCGGTTGATGATGGCGTGGAGGCTTGGCAGAGTTCCCAGCCGGGGCCCTCTTCTCAGCTGCGTGAGCCCGATAGTGCGGAAGATGATGACCCACAGCTGGCCCTGTTCAAGGACGCCCGACGCAGGAGGCAGTCGAGCAGGAACAAACAAAGAAAGAATGTGGGACTCCTCGGGAGGAGGCACAGGGAGACCACGCCCTGAGCTCTCTATAAAAGGAGTGTTTGGGGAGGGGCTGGTTGCTGAAAGCAACTTTTCCGCTTGAGAAGACAAGCTCTAGTGTTTTTGTTAACTGCGTAATAAATCTTGGCGGATGCTTTTTAGCCTTGGACGCTCTTCAGTCTCTTCTTTCTAAATAGGGGTTTGCCTTTACAAGGCCAGAAGAGGGCTGGTACAGAACAGCACCCTGGACCATGGCGTGTGTGTCACTTCCCATTTGTGTACAGCCTGCGGCTGTTCTGGCCTTGATCTTTGACACGTGTAGCACCCCACTACCTGCTCCTCTATGGCTTTGTCGAGGCCAGGCCACCATACGTAACTCCTAGCTAATGCCTTCATCCTGACTATTCCAGGGTGACCCTTGTGAAGCGACTGCAAAACACTCTCTAGAAGCTTCTCCGGAATAATAACTCTGCTACCCCACAAAAGGCATCCTTTATGAGAAGACAACTCATGCCTTCTCTTGAAATATGCCTGGAAATCTGGACCCGGACCCTTTTTCTGCCACCCAGACACTACCCACATTAGGACCCTGCACAGTACCTTGTCTTCTGTGGTGCCAGCAGCAATGTCCTTTGCCTGGAGGGGGCAATCTGGAAGGTGTTGGGTCAGGTTCAGTGATCATTAGTGGTAATCTGCTTAATGCATCAGCGTGGCCCATGTCCCTCCCTGGTTTGCGGACCAGTTTGCAAGTGTATGCAGATAGGAATATGGACCACCTTAGCATCCTTGGGGATAGAATTTGTGGTGTTTGTTTATCAGTTGTGAACAACCCCAACAATGGTTTGTGATCTGTAAAAATAGTGAACTCTCTGCCATACAGGTAGTTATGGAATTTCTTGACTCCTGTCACAATTGCCAGGGCTTCCTTGTCAATTTGCGCATAATTCCTTTCTGCCCTTGACAGTGTTCGGGAGTAGTACGCAATAGGCCTTTCTTGTTCTGTTCCAGCCTACTACCGGCCCTGCAGAAATGTCAGGGACAACCCCTTTTCAAAAGTCAATAGGCTGGAAGTAAGCCAACCAACTTTATTTACACAAATGAAACGAAACAAATCCAAAACAGAGCAAAACAAAATACTAATCATGACTAAATCAGAAGCTGTTCAAACGGTTGCCTTCAGCAACCAGCACCTCCCACACATTCCCCTTTTAAACACAGTTTCAAGGCGTGGCTTCTGTTTGCCTCCTCCCGAGGTGCCTCATTTCCTTCTTTTGTTTACTCCTGCTTTGGGCATCCTTGAACAAAGCCAGCTGTGAATCGTCTTCATCCAACCTGTCAGGCTCACACAGCTGGGTCTGAGGAGGAACCAGACAGGAGGGGCCTGGCTGAGTGCTCTGCGATGCCTCAGAACTTTCCTTTGCAGGCTCTCCAATCCCCTCCTCCTCCTCCTCCTCCTCCTCAGAACTGTCTGATTCAGCTGCCGAACCCACAGGCTGACACTGAATCACAACATGTACTCCCCTCAGCCAAACACCCAGGGCATCGAACCAGTCCAGCCCCACTAGACTAGTCCTCCACCCGTTGGTCACCAGGACGTCCAAAGGACCCTGGAATTCCTTGAACCCCACAATCATGGTGGCCTTTCCCCTGATTTTAATGGGGGTGTGCTGAAAATCAGACAACAGCAATGAGGTGGGTTTTAAAGGAATCCTCTGCTTGCTCCAGTTGCAAATTCCTTTAATGTCTCATACGAAATTATTGAGACTGCGGAACTGGAGCCGAGCTCCATCGTGCAAGGTACCCCTTGCAGATGGACCTGTATCATAATTTTTGGCTTGAGCAACTGGTGGATCTCCATATGAGACACGGTCCGCCTGCTCCCCCCAAATTTCGGTGATTTGTGCTGCAGGGACACAGTACCTTCGAGTGCCAATGCCATGGCTTGTAATTCTTTCAGGCTGTCCTGGTTGCAATTCCGGCAGATGGCTGCAATGTGCCCCGTCTTGCCGCAGGAGCGACATTTCGCAGTTCGGAATCTGCAGGTCGCTCTCGGATGGTTTCCTCCACAGCTGGCACATTTTTGATTGGAGTAGTTGGCTGCTCTTGGTTCTCTGCAGCTGCAGCTGTAAGTGGTGCTTTTGCTAGCCGATGTGTGTTTCTGATAGCTTCCGTTGTTGTCCCACCACGCTGGTTGTTTCCCGGGCCTTTGCTGTACCACATCTATTTCTGCCTCTCCATCCATTTCTCCGTGTCCGCTGTTCGCAGCATATTCATGATGTATTGTCCCTCCTGGGCTGCTGCCAGGACAGTGTGTGGGCTTGCCGGCGCCATTGGCTACCTCGTGAGCCATTACCTCATCTAGGACTTCTCGCAGATTCATCGGCAGTTTTGCGAGGATTTTTTGTCAGCACTGATGGTCTCTAAGCCCGAACACCACCTGGTCTCAATTTCTATCTTCGAGATCAGGGAACCTACACAAATGGGCAGCCTGTCTCAGGGCCGCGACGTATTGCGATGTTGTCTCGCCCGGGAGCTGGATGCGCTGGGGAAATTGGAACTGCCAAAAGATTGGGGCCCTCGATGGCATGAAATGTTCAGCGAGTTTATCCTTGAGTTCTCCATACAGGATGGATGTGACGGGTGTTGGTGAGCACAATCCGACGGCCACATCGTACACGTCCTGACCACTGAGGCACAGCAGGGCTGCTGCTTTCATCCGGTCTTCCGTGATCCAGTTGATCAGCAGAAACCCTTTGATCTGTCCCAGGTGCACTTCCCACCGCTCGAGTTCATCGATGTTAAAACAGAATTCGCTGGTCTGTCTGAACTTAGCCATGTTGCACCCAGTCTGTTGATACTGCTTTGCTAGGAAGGTTTCTCGGGAAAGATTTGCCTTTCCTCCTTTCCAAATGACTTCAGCTCTGTGTGAAACAGCATCCCATCCTTGTCGCCACTATTGTGTAGTGGGTTCTGGACCACATGGAAGGCTCTGGACAACAAGGTTCAGCATATCAGTTCTTTATTGATGTTAGCACAGACTGGAGACAAAGGGCTATTAGCCCCTCTTATATACTTAGCCAGGTATACCTGGGACCAATCCCCTCATCTGGATTTCCCGCCGAGGGCTACCCTGCCAATCCAGACAGGGTACCATGCCACCTGGTGGTGTCAGTGGCTCATTACTGTGGAAACATCCCCTATATACATAACACCAATTGTTCAAAAGAAACAGTTCTACAAAAAGAGAGGAAGTTGCACTATATGTAAGAGAACACTACATGTCTACGGAAATGCATATGATTGAAGATAAAATCCCTCCAGAAAGTATATGGGTCAATATAAAAGGGGAGAAAAGTGACATTGCCATAGGTGTATATAACAGGCCACTCAACCAATCAGAAGAAATAGATGAACTCTTTGCCAATCAGTTAACAAATGTATGTAGGAAGCATACCACAGTAGTAATGGAAGAGTTCAACAATCCAGATATCAACTGGGAGACAAACTCTGCTGCGAGTGGAGATCAAACAGATTCCTAACCAACCAAGCTGACAACTTTGTCATCCAAAAAGTGGAGGAGGGAACTAGAAATAAAGCTATACTGGAACTAATTCTTACTAATAGAGAAGAAGTGATGGAAGGAGTTGAGGTTGCCAGAACCTTGGATGAAATTGACCATGTCATACTGGAATTCAATATAATGAAAACACAAGCAATAGAAAATAATCCAACCAGTGCCTTAAACTTCAAAAGAGCTGATTTCAACAAACTCAGAGAGAACCTAGGAAAGATTCCATGGATGAAACAACTCAAGAAGCGTGGGAAACTCTGAAAAATATTATCATAAAAACCCAGTCCAGCACAATACCACTGAAAAAGTAAAACAAGAACTTCAAGAAGAAACCAGCATGGCTGCACAAAGATCTCTCTGACAAACTGAAAGACAAAAAGGACAAGTACAAAAAATGGAAAGAGGGGCACATAACTAAGGCCAATTATCAGCAGACAGCCAGAACATGCAAAGAAGAAGTCAGGAAAGCAAAGGCTCAGAATGAACAAAGACATGCAACAGAAATTAAGGATAATAAAAAAAAGTTTCTTCCAACATATTAACAACAAGAAAAAAGTTAAGTAAACTGTGGGTCCACTAAAGAGAGAGGATGGCAAGGAAATAACAGGCAACAGGGAGAAAGCAGAGCTGCTTAACTCATACTTTGCATCAGTCTTCAAACAAAAAGAAATTATAGCCCAACATACCAAAAAAAAACCTACTGCAAAAGGCAAACTAGAAACAAAAATTAAAATAAGCAAGAAAATATAAAGCACCAGGACTCAACAGAGTTCTGAAGGAGGTGGCAGATGTTAACTCAGAACCATTACACTATATCTTTCAAAAATCCTGGAGCATCAGGGAAGTACCTGAGGATTGGAAAAGGGCTGATGTAGTTCCCATCTTCAAGAAAGGGGAAAAAATGGACCCAGGATACTACAGACCAATCAGTCTAATATCAGTACAGTACCTGGGGAGATCCTGGGAAAGATAATCAAAAAACAGATTTGCAAACAACTAGAAGCAAACAAATTTATAACTAGTTACCAGCACAGGTTTGTTAAAAAAGATGTTGCCAAACCAATCTTATTTCATTCTTTGATAAAGTGATTAAATTAGTAGACCAGCAAAATGCTGTGCACTTAGATTTCAGTAAGGCATTTGACAAAGTGGACCACAACCTGCTGCTTAGTAAGCTAGAAAAAGGTGGGATAGACAACATCACCACCAGATGGATTTGTAGCTGGCTGACAAATCACACTCAACAAGTAGTCCTCAATGGTACTACATCCACATGGAGAGACGTAAGCAGTGGGGTACCACAAGGCTCCATCTTAGGCCCACTACTCTTCGATATCTTCATAAATGACTTGGATGAGGGAATAGATGGGGAATTGATCAAATTTGCAGATGACACAAACTGGCAGGAATAGCCAACATCCTGAGACAAGCTCGGGATCCAAAAAGATCTTGACAAACTGGAACAATGGGCCCTATCTAACAAAATGAATGTTAATGTGGAGAAATGCAAAGGTTTACATTTAGGCAGGAAAAATCAAAGGCAAGACCTGTCTCAAAACCAATAACTGTGAGAGGGGCCTTGGACTCCTAGTGGATGATCACTTGAATATGAGCCAGCAGTGTGCAGCAGCAACCAAAAAAGCTAATACAATCCTGGGTTGTATAAACAGAGGCATAGAATCAAGATCACGTGAAGTATTAGTACCGCTTTATAAAACCGTAGTAAGACCACACCTGGAATACTGCAACCAATTTTGGTCACCATACTACAAAAAAGATGTTGAGACCTTGGAAAAAGTTCTGAGAGGAGCGACTAAAATGATCAAAGGCCTGGAGAGTAAAACATATGAAGAACGATTGCAGGATTTGGGTTTGGCAAGTTTAAAGAAAAAACAACAGGGGTGACATGATAGCAGTATTCCAGTATTTGAGGGGCTGCCATAAAGAAGAGGAGGTCAAATTATTCTCCAAAGCATCAGAGAGTAGGACAAGAAAGAATGGTTGGAAACTGACCAAAGATAGAAGCAACCTGGAATTAAGGCGAAACTTCCTAACAGTGAGGACAATTAACCATGGAACAGCTTGCCTCAAAAATCGTGGGCACTCCATCACTGGAGGTTTTTAAGAAGACTAGACATCACATCTGAAATAGTATAGGTTCTCCTGCTTGAGCAGGGGACTGGACTAGAAGACTTCCAAGGTCCAGCTCTATTCTATTTTAATTTCCTTTGTCTTGGGGTCTCCTGCTTTAAGTTTCTCCCAGTCTATCATGAACACCTGAAAGTTTCTCTTCCTCCTTGGCTAGGTCCTTCTGTCCTTCAACAACTCCCGCATTATTGGCATTTTCAGTCAGTGGTGAAGAGCCCAACATTTGATTTATGTGAATGCTTGCTGAGGGATGTTTGAGGATTTTTTTCCCCAAGAGGAGTTGGGATTTTAAGACCCTGGAATAGGTGATGCTACTCAGGATGGTTCTCTTGGTGGTCAATGATGTACTGTACTCCACTCTATCCTTAGCTGCTGGCAAGAAGGTAGAATAGGCAATGATTTGAGGAGAAGCTGATTGAAGTGAGGAAAGGGAGAAAAAAACTGATCCAAGGGTGTTTGTTAAAGTCAAGTAATATCAGCTCATTAGAAACTTTCCAACCAGCTTCTGTGATGTTTCCCTCCTCAGCCCTTGATCTGAACAAATTGTAATAGGGATTTCCATGGGACTAGTCTCAATCCTGAACCTCCCTGCCTTCTTCAGAAAACTTGCAATAGCCTTCCTTCAATTCAATGTATAATTTTACCAAGCAACTTGGCTCATTAACTGGAACAACATTAGAAAACTGCAGACACCCCACTCTGACACAGAGCCATGGCAGTTTGCTTGCAGGTTTCTTTCACATTAGCTACATTACAGACGTCCCAGCATAAAAGGAGGCTGCTGCTCTCCCTGATTCATCCTTGGTGGAGCAGTGGGCTAATGCTTCTTTAAGTAACACCAGCTGCCTGCAATCAGTGCAGGTTCGCATCCCACCAGGCTCAAGGTTGACTCAGCCTTCCATCCTTCCGAGGTAGGTAAAATGAGGACCCAGATTGTTGGGGGCAATTAAGCTGACTTTGTAATAATGCCGCTTGGGGGTGTGTGAAAGCCCTAACAAGCAGGCATATACATAGAATGAAGGCTACTGCTAAGCTTGTAAGCCGCCCTGAGTCTTCGGAGAAGGGCGGGATATAAATGGAATTAAAATAAAAATAAAATAAATAAAAATATGAAATGCCATCACAGGCCATTCAGGAGCAGGTCAAACAGGCAGTATGTAGGATCCCAAGTTGAATTCTTCTTGTTTAGTAAAATTCCTTTGTAGCAGATTTCAGTGTCCTTCCCTACTAGCCATAATGGCCAGGTTTGACTACTGTTGCAGACAAGCAATATCCGGAAGAATCCACTACCCATCTCTGACCTAGGGAAAGCCATTGAGATCAGCTTCAGATGAAATGAGAAGCTTATGTGCTCCTGTGAGCCACACAATGCAGCCTGCAACTGATTCCTCCCCCTAAGAGCCACATATATGGTCAAGCACTGGTGCAAATGAGCCTCTCAGTTCTGCCATCTTTGGTTTAGTGCCTTCCCAGCATCCTATCATCAAAGCTTGGGAAGAAGGGGAAGGGGGGGAAGGGCAAAGGATTTTTGCAGCACCTGCCCCAGCAGTCAGGTACAGGTTAGGGCTCCACCAGCAGCCACTGCCTTGGGAGCCCAGCCAGCACCATCAGCCTGGGCTGCACCACCAAAGAGAGGAGGTTGCAGACCACCACACCATGGGGTGAAGTATGGCAGAGACCCTAAGGAATTGAGGTTCTTTATGGCTCAGATCTGGACCTACGTGCAGGAGTATGGTCCAGAGATAACTGAAGGGGCAAAGGTGCGGCACATGACCATGACACTAGAGGGAACCACAGCCAAGTGGATGGTCACCCTCCAAACAATGATGCTTCAGAGTTGCGGAACTTCATTTCATAGTAGCACTCTGAAAACGCTTTGAAGATCCCTTGGCCGACTGCAAAGCCAGGACCAGGATCAAGACCATAAAAATCAGGGATCCTTTCTTCTTCTTTTTTTCATTGTTCTATCTATTCCTTAAGAAATGTAAAAGTGTGAAATGGTTCATATGGAAAAATAGAGTTAATTTTTTAAATGTAATTAATTTTTGAGAATATCTTAACCAGTAAGAATACCTAGAATTTGGTGGGAGAAACAAATTAAAATAAGGACTGTAACAGGATCTATGATAAGGCAACCAGAATGATTGGATAGAAAAAAAATATTATATTGATGTGATTATTATTTTTAGGAATATTGGGGGGAAATTATATATTTAATTGTTATCTATCAAAACAATAAGAATTGTATTAACTCAATGTTTACAAAAAAGGATATTTTGGGAAAAGAGGAAATCAGCTAAAACCATTATGTGGATTATGGATTATAGAAATCAATTGTTAATGATTGTTTTACAAATGTAACCCAGACAACACACTGTTCACCAATTATTGTGATTTATGTTTTTAAAAAAATCAATAAAATATATTACAAAAAAGACCATAAACTAGGGCTGTTGATCTGTAGCCATGCATACGCAAGAATTCCACAATCTGGCCTGCCGATTGACCAACTGGCCACAAGACATGCTGATTGAATGTTTCCAGGATGGGCTGAATAATGATGTCTACAACACCTGCATCTCTGGGGCACTCTCCCCACCTTCCATGATTGGTATGTCCTAGCCCAGGGATCAGCAACCTGAAACAGTGAAAGAGCCACTCTGAACCGGTTCCCTCACAAAAGGAAAAACTGGGAGCCTCAAAAAATGTGTGCGCAAAAAATGCATGCGCAGAACAGGGTTTGACTGAAGAGTGGAGCCAAGGCGAGATATGCACCTACCCTGCTCCCTCCGCTCTCATTCACTCACATTTTGTTTGGAAAAGCTTCTCTCTCGCTCTCATTCACTCGAAAGGCCAGCCGCGAGGCCTCCATTGACTTCCATGGGGACGCTTGGCAATGAAGGGGCCAATTGAAACCGCTCCTGGTAGTGCTGCTACTGATAAATTTTCCACTTGCTGCTTGGTTCTGATGAAACCGGAGAACCCCTGGATGCCACTGCTGGGGGTGGAGGAGGCTGCTGGGTTCGGCCATAGCGGAAGCCGACAGTAGCGGTGGAGGTGGCGGCGAGAGAGATGCTGGAGGTCTGCTGCATCTCCGTCAGCCTCTGCCTCCCCTGCAGAAACAAATTCCTGGGCCGGCCCCCATGGCAGCAGCGGGCCTCAAGGGCTGAGCAATCACTCCAGCGGTGGCTGCTGCTGTTGGGGCAGCCTAGTGCACTCGCTGAGAAACGCTGGAGGTGCTCCAGGCTGGCATGGTAGCTGCTGTGTTCTCCGTCTTTGGCCCAAAGAAAGAGGAGGAGAAGGCAGCAGTTCTGCCAGCCTACACCTCCCTCTTCTCTCTGCTGCCTGGCCCAAAAGAAGAGGAGGCAAAGGGAGAAGCTCCGCCAGCCTCTGCCGCCACCTTCCCTCCACTGCCTGGCCCGAATGAAGTGGAAGGGGGTGGCAGAGGCTGGCGGACCTGCTGCCTTCGGCTCCCCTCCTCCAAACACACTGCTGCTGTCTCACCCGACTCTCTTTCCACCCCGCTCTTTCGCAGCAGGGCCGTCCGGCCCTTTTTCTGTCTGTTGCAACTTCCTTGGCTCCCCTCCTCTGAACACACAGCTGCCGCCTTGCCCTCCGAACACACCGCTGCCACCTTGCAGCCCTTGCGTGACTTTGGCAGAGGGGTAGCAATGCCTGCCTGCCGGGCGAAAGAAACAGGAAGGTTGGCAGAGGCAGTGGCTGCTGCTGTTGAAGCAGATTAATGCCCCTGCACAGATACTGGAGGTGCTCCAGGCCCGGCGGAGCCTCCACGCTGCATGGCTTTGGTGGAGGGGTAGCAACGCATGCCTGCCGGGTGGAAGAAACAGGAAGGTTGGCGGTGGCAGTGGCTGCTGTTGAGGCAGCTTAGTGCCCTTGCAGAGATCCTGGAGGTGCTCCAGGCATGGCAGAGCCGCCGCGCTCCATGGCTTTGGTGGCAGGAGCCGCGGTGTGTCTGGGTAGCACCGCCTGGTACTTGGAAGGGCGGGAGCTGCTGGTGCATCGCCCATACCCACTTACCGAGTACTGCCTGCCAGGCGCCCTGCCGCCACCACCTTCCTGTTTCTTCCTCCCGGCAGGCAGGCGTTGCTACTCCTGTGGGGAACACAGCAGCTCCGCCAGGCCTGGAACACCTCCAGGATCTCTGCAAGGGCAGTAAGCTGCCTCAACAGCCACCGTCACCACCAACCTTCCTGTTTCTTCCACCTGGCAGGCAGGCATTGCTACCCCTCCACCAAATCCGCGCAGCGACGAGGCTCCACCGGGCCTGGAGCACCTCCAGTATCTCTGCAAGGGCAGTAAGCTGCTTCAAAAGCCACCACTGCCACCCTTTCTGTTTCTTCCGCCCGGCAGGCAGGCGTTGCTACTCCTGCCACCAAAGACGCTCCAGCGTCTCGGTGAGTGCACTAGGCCACCTCAACAGCAGCTGCTGCCAGCGGAGCAATTGCCTGGTCCTTGGGGCTCGCTGCTGCCTTGGGGGCCGGCACAGGGATTTTTTTCTGTGGGGGAGGCGGAGGCTAATGGAGATGTGGCAGATCTCCAGCATCGCTCTCACCGCCGCCTCCACCGCTACTTTTTTTTAAAATGAATCTTTATTTACATTTCGTGTTAAAAACACGCCATACACCAACAAAGACAAAAAAACATTTACAATATACAAAAAATGAAGAAATCAAAAAATTGAAAACCATTTCAAAAATTTCACATTATATCTACTTCTAAACTAACAATTATATTCCACTCATTAAGTCTCTTATAACCATTCAACTCCAAAGCTTATTCATTAACAAAGACTATATCACTTCATTTTTGACCAACCTCCAAGCCACCCTCATTTCTTTAATCTTTTATCCATCCAAATATACCATTTATTCCATGATAGAAATGCTGGTGTCTCTTCTTTACCCTTCAACTTCTTGGTCAATGTGTCTGCTTCTGCACAATCAAGTATTCTCCTAATTATAACTTCATCCGGCGGGGTATGATTTGCCTTCCAAAATTGAGCATACCCCATCCTTGCTGCTGTTAAGATATGTAAAACCAAATACCATATTTCCTTCTTAATATTTCCAGGCCTGGAGCCAAGCAGATACGTCTCTGGTTTAAGATCAACTAAACAC
This sequence comes from Vipera ursinii, assembly GCF_947247035.1. Classification (NCBI taxonomy): domain Eukaryota; kingdom Metazoa; phylum Chordata; class Lepidosauria; order Squamata; family Viperidae; genus Vipera; species Vipera ursinii. Next base: position 20,642,310 of record NC_139521.1, on the reverse strand, counting down.
CCTGTGATTTCCTCTATCCATTTTTGGATCCTCATCCAATATCTAACCACTTCCGGACATGTCCACCATAAGTGATAGTATGTGCCAATCCCTTTACCACACTTCCAACAATCGGCCGACAATCCGGGGAACATTTTGGAAAGTCTAGCCGGAGGGAGATGCCATCTATAAAACATTTTGTATATGTTCTCCTTATATGACGTGGAAACCACCAGCCTCATATTAGTCCACCAAATCTCTTCCCATTTCTCAAGTGGAAGTGCATAACCAAAATTCTTCCCCCAGGCAATCATCGCATTTTTTACCACCTCCTCCCCTACTACCCTAGTTAGCAACAATTTATAGCACTTAGATATCATCCCTTTCTCCGGACCCAGTAGAATCTTATCTAATTCCTGCAGATTCAGATAAATACCCCTTCCTTCCTTATCCTTCTTATACCTTGACTGGATCTGCAGGTAGGCCCACCACTCCAATTGAAACCCTTGCTAAGCCAGATCTTGTCGTGTTTTGAGTTCTCCCCTGCTATCTAAAAGTTCTTTATAAGTTAGTCTTCTTCCCTTCTTGAGTAGGGTCGGATGGGTCAAGGCTTCCAGAGTTGATAACCAACATGGAATTTGTGCATAGTACGTAGCCCTTATCTTATCCCAATTCCGAATCAGTATATCCCTTATGTAGTGGCGAGTAAACTGTTTGCTTGGAGGAGTACCTTCCCGCCAAAGAGCTGCATGCCATCCCTGCAGCAAATCAAATCCTTCTAAATTCAACAATTGATTATTCCTTAGACTTATCCATTCCTTGCCTCAAACTAAGAGGGCAGCCTGATAGTAAAGTTCCCAGTTCGGTAGGCCAAGGCCCCCTCTTTCCTTAATTTCTTGCATCATTTTTTTCCCAATCCTGGGCCGTTTCCCCTGCCAAACAAATCTAGAAACTACCCCCTCTAACTCTTTTAAAAATTTCAGCGAAAGTTTAACTGGTGCTGTCTGAAAAAGAAAATTCCATTTTGGCAAAACATAAGATTTCACCATGGCTACCCTTCCTAATAATGACAACTGTATCCTACCCCATTTTCCCAGGTCCATTTTTGTTTGTATCAGTAATTTAGAATAATTATCCTCCCTAATACTTGAACATCTTCCGGTCAACCAGATTCCTAAATATTTCACCTTCTTCACGATTTTAAACCCTGTAGTGTCCTCTAACATCTGTTTACTTCTGTTTGAAAGATTTTTCATCAATATATTTGTCTTATCTTTATTTACTTTCAGACCAGCCACGTTTCCAAATTCCTCAATCCTTTTTAGTAATTCCCTGCTTGATTCCAGAGGGTTTTCCAAAACGAAGACCATATCATCTGCAAACGGCTGCAGTTTATAAATTTGGTCTCTTATCTGAAGCCCAGTAATCTCCTCATCTTTCCTTATTCTCAGTAGGGGTTCTAAGGTTAGGATAAATAAAAGTGAGGAGAGTGGACAACCCTGCCTAGTGCCCTTACAGATATCAAATTTGTCAGTTAAATTCCCATTTATCAACAATCTTGCTTCCTGCTTAGTATAGATTGCTTTAATCATATTACAGAATTTAGCCCCAAACTCCATATGTTCCAACTGACACATCAGGAAATCCCAATTAACCCTATCAAATGCTTTTAGAGCATCGATAAATATTAAAGGTAATTGTTTATCTGGTCGGCTTTCATAATACTCCAGAACATTTAATATAATTCTGAGATTATCTTTTATTTGTCTAGTGTATGTATGAATTGGTTTAACTAAATTTTTAATTTATCTGCAATTATTGTTGCAAATATTTTATAATCTGAATTAAGAAGGGATATTGGCCTATAATTTTTAATATGCTTTGAAGGGAAGTCATCCTTAGGAATCAAACTAATATTTGCCTCCAACCAAGTTTGCGGGACTATAGCCTCATCCAAAATTTCATTAAATAGATCTTTCATATGTTTTCCCAACGATTCCACTAATCTGCAGGAATTCCATCAGTGCCTGGGGTTTTCTGACATTTCTGTTGTCTGACCGCTTTTTTAATTTCTGCTATTGTTATCTCCTGATCTAAGGCCTCTTTCTCATTAGGAAATAACTTAGGAAGGTCTGACTCCGTCAGGTATTGTTTAATCCTCTCCTCAGGATCCTCTCCTCATATATCCCTAAGGCCAAATTCTTCACACATATCCCTAAATTCTTTGGGTAAGACCCTCCTATCTTTCCCTTTTTTCTTCTTCAAATCAACCCTCCCTGTTTTGTAATCCTTAGCCCTATCTACCACCGCATTAAAGTCCCCCAAGAGACACATCTGCTCATTCTCCAGATCTAATATTTTCTGATATATTTTCTGGAAAAAGTCTCCCTGATTATTATTAGGTGCATATATGCCTACCAGTAACACTTTGCTTCCCACCATTTCTATCTCCAGCATCAGGCTTCTCCCCTCCAGGTCTGCCCATAATTCTTTAGGACACAAGTACTCCTTAACATACATTGCTACACCTTTCTTTTTCTCCTCAGCAGATTTTTTTTTAAAGCTGGAGTCCGAGATGGCGCTGCCTTGGGAGGAGAGGCGATAGACGGCTGAGCCTCTTGTTGTTTTTCAGGCCTCCTGCGGCGATATTCTGCCGTTTCCAGCCCTGGAGAGGCTGGGAGAAGTGGAGGGGGCATCTTTGAAGGCGAGGTGTGATGCAATCACCTCGCTGGAAAAAGGAAAACACTCCGAGGAGGATCCGGAGGCTTGAAAGAGGGCTGCAGTTTGGCAGCCCTGAAGCCAATGACTTGGCAGTTTGAGAAAAAGCAGGGAAGTGAGAAAGAGTGGAAGTGAGTTTAAAGACTTTCTGAGCGAGTGTGCCGGCGGGGTACTAAGCAGAAGTGAAAGGAGCGGCAGCCAGTTATCGGGGGTGGTTTTGGCAACAAATATTTTTCTTTTCTTCTTTTCTTTTCTTTTTTTTTTCTTTTTTCTTTTGTTACCCCTTTTGTCTTTTGCTGCCGTGAATGCTGATTAGAGGCTTAAATGGACTTGTCTACGAGTATGACATGATTGGTGGAAGCTTTCTCTTCCCTGAAAAAGTTAGTGTATTGCTTTGCGGACTTATAGAAATTGATGGATATTGATGTGACTCCTTCTTTCTTTTTTTTCTTCTACCTAAAGAGCGGAAGTGAAATTATTAGAAGGAAGTACGGGGTTTGTGATAAAGTTTCTGGGAAGGAGTCAACCTGTGGTGTACAGTAGTGTGGAGAAACCTCCTGGGACAAACTGAAATGTCTTTAACGACAACGTCAACTAAAACCTTAAGGAAGGCCCCTACCTTGACAGCAGCGGCCTCTCTGGTTATGACGCCACCAGGGGTTAGGAAGTCGATGGAGAACCTACCAGCGACAGAAAAATCTGCTACAATTCAAGGGATTTATACGATGCTACAAAATATGCAGGACATAATGGAGAGGAATTTTGACAGCTTGAAGGCTGAGTTGGGGGACATGAGAGAGGAGATGAAGGAAATTAAAGGAAAATTGTGTGCAGTCCAGGTGACTCTGGATATGCATGAAGAGCGAATTAAAACAGTAGAAAAGGACTCTGAGAACATGGAGAAGCGGATGGAGAAATGGGAGCACAGGTGCACGCAAGCATCCAAGAAGCTGGAAGATGATATGGTGTACCTGGAGATGGAGAAAGCGGCCTTTTTTGCGCTTCCAAAATGTTATGGAAGACAGAGAAGAACAGCTGGAAGTGGTAGGAGAAATAATTGCAGACCTGGAGGGGAAAGAGAAAAAAGAGGTTCGGTGTGATATTGATGAGGCTTTTCGAGTTTATACCAATTATGCCAGGTGATACAGCCTCCCTAGGGAAGTGCATGTTAGGTTTACCAAAAAGGCGCTTAGAGATGAAGTATTTCATAGAGCTAGAGATCAACCAATTCAGTATAAAGGCCCTCCGGTTACAATTCTTAAGCAACTGCCAAGAAGGGTCCGAGAGCAACGTCAACGCTATCAATTTGTTACTTCGCAATTGAGGAAAAAAGGTGTGACATATAAATGGCTGCTTCCAGAGGGGCTCCTGGTGATGTGGGAAGACCGAAAGATAAAGATTGAGAGTCTACACGACGCACAAGATTTCTCCACCGCTACTGTTGTTGGCTTCTGCTACGGCCAAACCCAGGCAGCCTCCTCCACCCCCAGCAGTGGCATCCAGGGATTCTCCAGTTTCACTGGAACCAAGCAGCAAGTGAAAAAGTTAGCAGTAGCAGCACTAGCGGGAGCAATTTTAATCGGCCCCTTCATTGGCAAGCATCCTCATGGAAGTCAATGGAGGCGCCGTGGCTGGCCTTTCGAGTTGGTGAGTGAATGAGAGCGAGAGAGAAGCATTTTCGAGCAAAGTGTGAGTGAATGAGAGTGTGAAAGAGGATTTTTAGAGCAAAATCTGAGTGAATGAGAGCACGAGAAGTTTTTGCGAGGAACGTGTGTGTTAATGAGAGAGCAAAATAAAAGCTTTCCTTTTATCCCTTTCTTCAGACACCACCTTCCCCCCCCCCCGGCCATTTCTCCTGAGTCACCAACCTTCACAGCTCCCTGCTGCTAGCAAGAACCATCTTTTTGAGTTTTTTACTCTTCTTTTTCCAGGCTAAGGGAGTGCCAGCCCTTCTGATGTAGAAAAAGCGAAGCAGGGACCCTGCTGGCTCTCCAGAATAGAGGGGCCACTTCCTAATAAATGCGGCTGATCAGTCTTAGTTTCTTCTGCAAGGAATGGTTGGGGCAGGGGTGCGTTTGCTTCACCCTTTCCTCCCCCAAAAAGTTCCCTGCTTGGAAGGAGGAACGTGAAAGGGGTGGCTTTTGGTTTCTTTCCTTCTAACAGACAGAGTGGTGCCCAATGGGTATTAGGGAGGGTACAGATTGGGAAGGGGGATTGCATCTTTCCTCATCCAGCAAAAATGGTAAGAGAACGCTTGTGGGCTGACCAACTAAACTGCTAAATCCCCTCTTTCTAGCAGACACTCCTCACTGGGAAGAAACCTTGGCAATGAACGGTTTTGGAGGCGCGTGTGCAAACACACACACACACACACACACACACACACACAGAGAGAGAGAGAGAGAGAGAGAGAGAGAGAGAACTCCCCCTCCCCGGCACGCCCCATCTGACCAAACCACTCACCTTTCAGCAGTCCTCCTGTCTCTTCCTCCGCTGCCGCCATGTGCAGCACAAGGAAGAAAAGAGGCTTGTGGGCAGTCCCACAAACAGCTTGTGGGAAGTCCCACAAACCAAAGAACTTCAACCAATCAATTCAAGCTTCGCAAGTTTTTTTTCCATGAGAAGTTTGAATTGATTGGTTGAACTTTTTTAGTCCCACATTTTTTGGGGGGGAGGACTGCACATGGCAGAGGACTGGGAGCCACAGGAGATGGCTGAAAGAGCCGCTGTCACGAGCTCGTCCTGTGGAAATTAGAATAACGATTCTTGCAGCAGGAACGAGAGACGACCCACAAAGGAAATACAATTTATTTGAAATACAGCAAACCAAGGCAGGAAAAAAGTCAGCGTTGGCTGCTCGTTGCCAACCAATACAGTAACCACCACCACGCCCAACAAGCCAGCATCCGCCCACCTTCCTATATGTATCCTGCTCCTCACCTCCCATTCCCTTTTTTGTATCCGCTTTTCAGCACTTCACAGCATGCCCTGTCCTTTCAGGTATGTTCCTTCTGTTCCGTTCCCCACCCCGAAGGCTTCCCTCCCCACACCAGCTGTTTCCCACCTGAAGCTGCTCCCCCCATGGCCCCAGCCCCCTCACAATCCATCTCCGTCCCCTTACCCCCCCCAGCCAAAAGGCCCCTGCGGCAAACCATGCATAAGCAGGGAGTGAGTGTGCTTCCCCCTCTCTGTCCAGGACGTCCATCCGGTGGCGGACCCCCACCCTCTGTCCAGGACGTCCATCCGTTGGCAGGGAAAGGGGTCCCGGAACAATATCCATACGCCGGCAGAGCATGTCAGGAAAGTCCCCTGCGAGCGTAGCGGCGCTGGCCGATCCGGCACTCTCGCCAGCAGGGCCGTTCCGTGCAGGCGTGACAACAATGGCTGGCTGAATGTCCTCCCGACCTGCCAGGTCTCCCTGTGCCGGCGCAGCTTCTGGACGTGCTCGTGAAGACCGACAAGCGTCTCGATCCAGGTGGGAGCATGTAAGTCACCCGTGAGTGTCAGCGACCGCCGGGCCGCCTCCCCGGCCGTCAGAGCCACCGGTCAGCTGCCTGGGAGGGATGTTTGTGCTGGAGGAGACCCACGGGTGTGGCACACTGCCCCTCATTGAATGTCGGGCCCGCGGGGCTCGACACACCGACCCCCGTACCAGTGCTCCACCTGGAACGCAAGGGGTAAGCAATCGTTCCTCCGACCCGCTGTTTCCTCCTCGTCCCCACCTGGCTTCCCTGGATGCCTACGATGGAATGCCCGTACTAGTCAAGGAGCGTGCACATCCCCCACCACCACCCACGAGGCCTCCTCCATGGGGTAGCCCTTCCAGAGAACCAGGTATCGTATCTGTCCCCTACGTCTCCTTGAATCCAAGATCTCTTGCACTTCAAAGTGCTCGCCACGGACAGGCCCTGGACCCCGTCTCCCACCGCTGTGGCGGATGTCATTGCAGATTTCAACAGGCTACTATGGAAGACGGGATGGATCTTGCCCAACATCGACGGCAACCAGATCCTGTGTTGTGATTCAGGGTCAGCCTGTGGGTTCGGCAGTTGGGTCGGATGATTCAGAGGTTGCTGAGTGTGTTGGAGAGCTTGCTGATGAGAGCCCTCAGCCAGGCCCCTCCCACCTGGTTACGACGCAGACCCAGCTGTGTGAGCCTGACAGCATGGATGAAGGTGACGCACAGCTGGCCTTGTTCAAGGACACCCGACACAGGAGGCAGTCAATCAGGAGTAAACAGAGGAAGGCAATGGGGCACCTCGGAAGGAGGCAGAGAGAAACCATGCCCTGAACTGTTTAAAAGGGGAATGCGTGGGAGGGCTGGTTTGCTGAAGGCAACCATTTGAATAGCTCCTGTTTCATGGTTCGTGTCTTGTTTTTGCTCTGTTTGCTTTTGTGTCCATAAATTTGGCAGGCGTAATTCCAGCCTCTTGCCTTCTTGTAAAAGGTGTTGTCCCTGCCTTATCTGCAGGGCCGGTAGTAGGCTGGTACAGAACAGTTTGCCTTCAGCCTCCCACCCCTTACTATTATTATGGAGCAGCTACGTGCTGAGAATGCCCAGCTCGCCCAGCAACTCACTATACTGGCAGCTCAGGTGGCTCAACTGCAAGCTCAGGTCCATGCTGCACCCCCACCATCACCCCCACAAAGGAGAAAATGCCAAGTTGCGATGCTGGATAAATTTACTGGCAATCCAGAACTGTTTCCTGCTTTCCTGGGACAATGCCAGCTCTTTATCAGTGTGAGAATAGTTGATTTCCCCACTGACCGGGATAAGGTGGGGTTTGTGTTAAGCCTTCTTTCGGGTGATGCAGCTCGTTGGGGCACGCCTCTGCTGGCTCAACCTAGTCCATTGTTGGACAACTTTGTGGGGTTTTGTGATCATATGCGTCTGATGTATGAGGACCCTATAAAGACGCAGACTGCTACTCAAGGCCTGAAAGCTCTGAGGCAGGGTCAACGCCCCCTACAGGGCTATATCAGCGATTTTCAGCTGCTTAGCCAGGATTCCGCCTGGAATGAGGCTGTGCTTGTGGATGCCTTCCAGGATGGATTGTCGGAGGAGATGTTGGATGAGCTGGCCCGTGTGGATATTCCCTCAGACCTGAATGGGCTGATCCATCTCTGCCTGCGGATCGATGCTCGGTTGCAGCAGCGAAGGAGTCGCCGTGCCACCCCACAGACCCCTGCAGCCCCTGTTGTGTGTGAGACCCCAGTTCAAAGGGAGGAGCCAATGGAGCTGGGTGCCGCCAGGTCTCGTCTATCGGTGACTGAAATGAACAGACAACGATCGGGGGGGTTGTGTTTTTACTATGGGGACCCTGGGCATTTGGCTGCTTTTTGCCCAAAGAAGCGACAGCAGGCATCATTGACCGAGTCTGCCCGAGAAAGTCCCCTACTTTTCTGTCGGGAAACCCCCTGAGCCAGATCTAGACGGTGTGATAGATCGGGCGTCCCACAACAACACTGAGCGACGTCTTTCCGATGCTGCCTGTGGACCTCCACGGCATCTGATGTTGGAGGCACATCTGATCCTTCCTGGCAAGCCAGAGGTGATTCCAGTCCATGCCTTAATTGACTCTGGGGCCACCACAAATTTTATGGACTCAGCATTTGTGGCCAAATGGGCTGTTCCCCAGTGCCCGGTGGATCCGCCCATGTTAGTGGAGACTATCGATGGTCGAGTGCTCCTGTCTGGGCCAATTACGGCCGCCACACAACCATTATGTATGGCCATCAGTTCCCATGTGGAGGCCATCCAGTTCTATATCACCTCAGATCTGCATTTCCCTGTGGTCTTGGGACTGGCGTGGCTCCGGGCGCATGACCCACAGATCTATTGGTCACAGAACTTGGTCACCTTCCCAAGCTTGCAGTGTGTGGACCACTCCCGCCATATCTGTGCCGGCCAGGTGGAGGGTTCCCCAGGGGTTTCCTTGCCTCCCGAACTGTCCGACTTTGCTGATGTGTTCAGCGAGACAGAGGCGGATCAATTACCCCCGCACAGGCCCTATGACTGCCCCATTGATTTAGTCTCTGATGCGCCTCTCCCAGTGGGGCGTTTGTACTCCATGTCGGACCCTGAGTTGGCTGCATTGCAGGACTTTCTGGAGAAGAATTTGGCTCACAGTTTTATCCGGCCCTCGTCCTCGCCAGTGTCTGCACCCGTGCTCTTCATCAAAAAGAAGTCGGGCGAATTGTGGCTTTGCTGCAATTATAGGAAACTCAACGCCATCATGGTGCGCAATCATTACCCGCTGCCCCTCATCCCCGAACTCTTGGACCAACTCCGGGAGGCTAAGATCTTCACGAAACTGGACCTGTGTGGAGCTTACAACCTTGTCAGGGTTTGGCCGGGTGATGAGTGGAAGACGGCGTTTAATACTCGTTATGGACATTTTGAGTACACGGTGATGCCGTTTGGCCTGACCAATGCCCCCGCCGTGTTTCAGCATTTCATGAACGACATTTTCCGGGATTTGTTAGATCAGTTTGTCGTGATCTACTTGGACGACATCCTGATCTACTCCCCGTCGCGTGAAGTGCAGCATCAGCATCTCCATCAGGTCCTGCAGCGACTCCGAGAACATCGGCTGTTTGCCAAGCTGGAGAAGTGCCAGTTCTACCGGGTGACCATAGATTTCCTGGGGCACCGCATTTCTCCTGAGGGCATTGCCATGGAGCCGGGTAAGGTTGAGTCTTTGCAGAGTTGGCAACCCCCGCGTCGCGTGAAGGATGTTCAGCGACTTCTTGGGTTTGCCAACTATTACCGAACTTTCATCCCTGGGTTTGCTGCTTTGACAGCCCCCCTCACCTGGCTCCTGCGGAAAAAGACTCAGTTCCAGTGGAACACTCCAGAACATGGGGCTTTCCAGACTTTGAAGGAAGCCTTCATGAAGGAGCCCATCTTGAAGCATCCTGACCCACAACGGCCATTTGTCATGGAGGTGGATGCCTCCGACATTGCCACTGGGGCGGTGTTACTCCAGGCAACGACGCCCAGGCAACGACGCTCTTCCCTTGCGTGTACCATTCACAAAAACTGAACCCGTCGGAGCGCAATTATACAATCTGGGAGAAGGAGCTGCTGGCCATCAAAGTGGCGTTCGAGGCCTGGAGGCATCATCTAGAGGGAGCGCGGCATCAAATCGAGGTCCGGACGGACCATAAGAATTTGGAAAGCCTGCAGACCGCTCGGAATTTGAACCAATGCCAGGTCTCTTTTCTTTGAGAGGTTCGACTTTCGAGTTCGGTACATACCTAGCGGGCACAATCAAAGAGCGGATGCTCTGTCCAGGAAGCCCGAATATTCCCAAGTGGAAGACAAGCTTCTGCCCAGGACAGTGATCCCCATCGAGTCTTTTGCTGCAGTGCGGGAGCCGGTTGATATACGGGCTCGGATCTGGGAGGCACAGCAGCAGGAGGTGTGGGTGGCTCAGCGGAAGGAGGAGGTGGGGCCAGATTCTCCTTGGACGGTCACGGATGGACTCTTGTATTATCGTGACTGGCTCTACGTTCCAGGAGGGCCACTCAGGGGACTTATCCTCAGCCAGTGTCACGATAACCCGGCGGCGGGGCATTTTGGCCTGTTCAAGTCCCTGAACCTGGTCTCCCATACCTTCTGGTGGCCCCGGGTCTGACACGAAGTCCAGTCCTATGTTACCTCCTGCATCCCATGCAGGCAGGCCAAGTCAGCGACAGGGCCCCCGCCTGGATTACTGCAGCCTTTGCCGACACCCAAAAGACCCTGGGGGGCTGTGTCCATGGACTTTCTGACGGATTTACCCCCATCCTCTGGTTTTACGACAGTGTATGTGGTGGTGGACATGCTGACCAAGATGGCGCACTTCATCCCCTGTCGCGGCTTACCGTCAGCCCGCGCCACTAGTAGTATGTTCATTCAGCAGGTGTTTCAGCTGCACGGCCTCCCTGATAGAGTCGTCTCTGATAGGGGGGCCCAGTTTACAGCCCGCTTCTGGCAGGAGTTGATGCATGCGTTGGATATCAAGATTTGCCTCTCGTCCACGCATCATCCTCATACTGACGGGGGAACCGAGAAGGTCATTGGTATCCTGGAACAATATCTGCGCTGCTACGTCAATCTGCAGCAAAACAATTGGGTGGACTATCTGGCCATAGCTGAGTTTGCATTTAACAATTCGCAGCACACCTCCACACAGATGACACCGTTCTTGGCCAATGTGGGATATCACCCCCGGTTTTTCCCCCTTTCTCCCGTGGACTCACCGGAGCTGGCAGCGAATGACTTCATGGCAGAGTTACAGGCGATCCATCGATTGGTGCGACGTCAGTTAGAGAAGGCCAAGGCCGATTACAAAAGGTTTGCTGATCGGTCAAGACGGGATACGCCTCCACTATCGGTGGGAGATCGGGTCTGGTTGTCCACCAGGAACCTACCATCAACACAGCCGGTGAGAAAGTTAGATCACCGATATTTAGGACCGTTCCCAGTCGAGGCTGTCATCAATCCGGTTGCCTATCGCTTAACTCTGACACGTTCCCTGCGTGTGCACCCAGTCTTTCATCGGTATCTGTTGGTCCCCGAGCAACCAGCCTGTCCACTCCACCAAGCGGAATCTCCCCCATCAGGACCTCATGATGGAGGCAGCACCCCCGAGTACGAGGTCGCCAGCATCAGGGACTCTCGTTGGCTGAAAGGTTGTTTCCAGTACCTGATTGAATGGAAAGGTTACGGACCAGAGGACTTCACCTGGGAAGATGCGACCGCCGTTCATGCCCCTGCATTGGTGACCGCTTTTCATGAACAATTTCCATCCCAACCGCATCCGGATCGGCAGACCCGGGGGAAGGGCCCTGCGGTGCGGGATAGTGTTGTGATTCAGGGTCAGCCTGTGGGTTCGGCAGTTGGGTCGGACGACTCAGAGGAGGAGGAGGGGGGTGTTGAAGAGCTTGCTGATGATGGCCTTGAGGCTCCGCAGAGCCCTCAGCCAGGCCCCTCCCACCTGGTCACGATTGAGACCCAGCTGTGTGAACCTGACAGCGTGGATGAAGATGACCCACAGCTGGCCCTGTTCAAGGACGCCCGATGCAGGAGGCAGTCAATCAGGAGTAAACAGAGGAAGGCAATGGGGCACCTCGGAAGGAGGCAGAGAGAGGCCACGCCCTGAACTGCATTTAAGGGGAATGTGTGGGAGGGCTGGTTTGCTGAAGGCAACCGCTTGGATAGTTCCTGTTTCATAGCTCCTGTTTCATGGTTGGTGTCTTGTCTTGCTCTGTTTTATGTTAATAAATTTGGCAGGCTTTATTCCAGACTCTTGCCGTTTGTAAAGGGGTTGTCCCTGCTTTTGCTGCAGGGCCGGTAGCAGGCTGGTAAAGAACACAAACATCCATGCCAGCTGGCGAGCCGACGGCAACCCCCTGCAGGGTATGATGTGCACTTGTTTCGAAAACAAATCAATCACTATCCACAGAACGTTGTAGCCCCTACTGTCGGGCAGTTCAATGACAAAGTCCATGGCTATGTCCTACCAAGGCCGAAAAGGGTCAGCCACCTGCTGAAGCAGCCCCAATGGCTTACCAGTAGAGGGCTTTGTGTTTGCGCACACGTGGCTGTCGAGCCCTGTGGGCCCAACATTCAACACGGGGTGGTGTGCCACACCCATGGGACTCCCCCAGCACTCACACCCCTCTCAGCCAGCTGACTGGCAGCTTCAATGTCTGGGGAGAGGGCCCGGCGGTCACTAACACCCACGGGCGACCTACCGACTCTCACCCAAACCATAACTAATGCCGGCCTTCACCAACACCTCCAGAAGCCGCGCCCATGCAGAGGGACCCGGCAGCCCAGCGGGACGCTCAGCCTGACGCGCTGGCAAAGGAGCTGGAACGGCGGGTGCCATTCTTCTCGCAAGTGGCCTGCCTGACGTAAGCTGCCGGCATATGGGCATCAATACGGAAGCCTCTTCCTCACCAACGGACTGATGTCCCGGGGCCTGCCGCCGGACAGACAGAGGGGGGAAGGCGCATGCGAACCAAGCGTGCGCATGGTGGGCTGCTGGGGCCTTTTGGCTAGGTTGGGGTGAGAGGCCAATGGCGGGCTGTGTTGGGGTCAGGGCCATGGGGGAAACAGTTGCCGGCGGGGAACAGCTGGCAGGGGTGAGGGCACACCGGGGCACTTACCATCGGGTCCTCATCTTGCTCTTGTTCCTCAGAACTGTCATAGGGTACGGGCCGCACGTCTGCAGGCGTCTCCGGTTGAAGAGAGGCTGAAACCCTGTGTGCCACGGTAGACACTTGATGTGCTGCCCTGGAACGCTCTACAGTCTTCCTAGGAGTAGGGCCCCACATTGCCGGAGGGATAGGAGCCACTCAGGACGGTGGTAATGAGCACTCCACTGCCCGGTGACCTGGCTGATCACATCGGAAGCACCGGAATAATGATCATGGTGCCTGCACGGGGGTTCTCGGTACCGCCATTACGGGTTTCCACTCCTCCACTCTTGTCCTCTCGGTAGTCCTCTGACTTCCAGGACCTGCCTCCGGCCTCCCTCGTACGTCTTGTAACCCAATGTCCAGTTCCACAGCCACCCGGAACCATTCCTGTAACCGAGCAGGAACACCATGCACCACACAGGCTCTACGGAGAGCCCCATCGAGCCTGGCTTTAAAATAGTGCACTAGGAGATGCTCCAGCCACGAGCGTAGTTTGCCAGCTATCATGCGGAAGTCGCTAACATAGTCCACCACTGGTCTACCCTGCTGATGGATGTTCAGAACCTCGGCTTTGGCACGATGTACCCACGAGACGTTCTCAAACCGAACCCGTAGGGCGTCCAGAAAAAGCCTGACGTCGCCCAGCTCATGAGCATGTTCACTATAGAGGTCCGCAGCCCAGGTTGCAGCCTCTCCCTGTAGGCAAGCAGTTACCACCACCACCATTGCCCACTGGGACGTGTAGGCCTGGGTATACGCATCCAGGTGATTGATCACTTGTCCCAGGAACATAGCCGGGTGGTCAGGATGGCCATTGTATGTCACTGCCAGGGGTGGTGGCCCCCACACCATGCCCGGTCCTCAGTGCCCTGCCTGTGGACCAGGGCCTCGTATACCACCAGACGGCCTTGGTGCTTGCTGTCTAGAGCCCCTATCTGGCGTTGGCCAAGATTCCGGACCACTTGGCACCGATGTCATTGGGGGCTGTGCAGGAAAGACCCCTGTGCTCATTCCGGATGGCCCCTTGAACCTAGAGCTAGCCAGCCTGAAGCGGGATGTTCCTGTCCGCAGGGAAGGGGCACCTGTGAGAGACCACCATCCCGTGTCCAGCTCAGGGCCTGTGGCCACCCAAGAGCCAGGTTCCTGGCCACCAACCTCTCCAAACCTTCCACGTAACATGTCCAAGGTCTGACTGCCGGGGGCGGTGGAGTAGCTCCATTCATCTCCATCATCTTCCATTAAATGCCGCTCTCTCCATCCCATCATCACCCCACTAGGCCGACCCGTCTGTCCCTGGTCAAGGCCTGTGAGCCCCAAGGCAAGGCTCAGCCACCACTCCCCTCCATGGGCCTGGCTGCTGGCCCCCTGAGGCTCCACCACAGAGGCCGCTGGTGGCAGCTCCCGCAACTTAGGCCTCACCGCTGGCTGAGCCTTCTCCACCTCCACCTCATTGAGGGGCTTCATCACAGCACCACCAACCTCCTCCACTGCAGCCTCCAGAGCAGCCCCGTGCGACCCTTCTGCCATGTCCCACGGACTACTAAGGCACACAGCAATAAGGCCAAACGGTTGAATTTACTTTTCAACGCTGACTTACTGTCACGAGCTCGTCCTGTGGAAATTAGAATAACGATTGTTGCAGCAGGAATGAGAGACAACCCACAAAGGAAATGCGATTTATTTGAAATACAGCAAACCAAGGCAGGAAAAAAGTCAGTGTTGGCTGCTCGTTGCATCCAAAGCTCTTTATATGGCCAACCGATACAGTAACCACCACCATGCCCAACAAGCCAGCATCCGCCCACCTCCCTATATGTATCCCGCTCCTCCCCTCCCATTCCCTTTTTTGCATCCGCTGTTCAGCGCTTCACAGCATGCCCTGTCCTTTCAGGTACGTTTCTTCCATTCCGTTCCCCACCCCAAAAGCCTCCCTCCCCACACCAGCTGTTTCCCGCCTGAAGATGCTCCCCCCATGGCCCCAGCCCCCTCACAGTCCATCTCTGTGCCGGAGGAGACCCACGGGCGTGGTACACCACCCCTCGTTGAATGTCAGGCCCGCGGGGCTTGACAGCCGCATGCGGCTCCAGAGCCGCGGGTTGCAGACCTGTGTCCTAGCCAAAGAGCTCAAAATCTACCTGGCCCATTCACAGAGCTGGCCCAGCCGTGGGTGCAGAGATCTCTCCCAGAAAAGAAAAAAGCCCTGAAGCCACCAGCCTGTGAGCAAAGCCTGTGCCAATGTTCCATTGGCTGCTTCAAGTGTGGGATGAAGGGTAACTGAGCTTCTGAATGCCGAACCATGCACCCAGCCCCAAAAGTACCCTCAAGATCCACCACAAAGCTGGTGAAGCCAACACCAAGAACCCGAGAGACAGCCTTGGAGGGAGTGGAAGTCGTTGAGTTCACTCTATCCCCCAAGGGTAGCAGGAGAACTCCAACTATTCCAACAGGGGGACCAGTGGAGATGACAACCCCTTAGTAAGTTGCCCAGTGATCCCAGTAACTATCACCATATAACTGATGGTGCCATCCTCAGGGTGCAAGTGGAGCGTGGTAGCCCTCCTGGACTCAGGCTGCACCAGATGCCTGACAGCCATGCCCTAGCCTAGTTGACAAAATAGGTCTAAGACTCAAGCAGTTTAAATTGCTCATGGCTTTTAGCCAGCTGGACAGCTTGGTAATGGAGGGGGGTGTGCAACATTCATCACCAAGCCAATAGAGATGAGAATGGGGGTGCACACAAAAATCCTGAGTTTTATTGTGGCACCTGGCATGCATGACCCCTTGTAGTGGAATCCATATGTACCATATTTTCCGGCGTATAAGACAACTGGGCGTATAAGACGACCCCCTACATTTCCTGTTAAATTATAGGGTTTGGGCTATACTCGCCATATAAGACTACCCCTCTTCCAACGCACACCAAATAAAAAATAAAAAACATCAATTTGATTTTAATATGGTAATTTTAATTCAAATGCTTATGACATGCAGGTACTTAGTAGGAAAACTGTCACTTATAAACATAAGGCTGTTTGTCATCAAACATGTAAACATAAAACAGTGCAAGTGGATTAAACTTTTCCTAATTCACTCTAAAGCTTTCCCTGAGCAGAGCCTTAAGTAACACCAGCTGCCTGCAATTAGTGCAAGTTCGCATCCCACCAGGCTCAAGGTTGACTCAGCCTTCCATCCTTCCGAAGTAGGTAAAATGAGGACCCAGACTGTTGGGGGCAATAAGCTGACTTTGTAATAATGCTGCTGAGGGGGGGGGGTTGAAAACCCTAATAAGCAGGCATATACATAGAATGAAGGCTATTGCTAAGCACATTGATTTGTGCTTTAAATTGTAAGCTGCCCTGAGTCTTCGGAGAAGGGCAGGATATAAATGGGATTTTTAAAAAAAAGACCAAATGGAAGATCCGCTCCAGGTTTTCCAGCCAGCCCACCCAGTTCCTGAGTCAAATGTGTCCTTAGAGCTAAGCAGCTGCTCTGACTGCTGCATTCCCCACCTGCCTTTCAAGTTGGGATAGACTACAGCTGCTCTTCAACTTTAGAAGGAAAGACACCTAGACCCCAGCCTGTAAAAAATCACAGACTGCAGCTTCTTCTCCAATTGGTCCCACTTTCCCTGTGCAGACAAAATGGGAGATCCGCTCCAGGTTTTCCAGCCAGCCCTGTCCCTAAAGTTTCAGCACCCGGCGTATAAGATGACCCCTGACTTTTGAAAAGATTTTCATGGGTTCAAAAGTCGTCTTATATGCTGGAAAATACGGTAAACTGGAGGAGGAGGTTGTTAAAGGTTCAGTGGGCCAGTCCAAAAGGGAAACAGAAAACAAATTTGAGGTCCCTACTGCTAAGTCGCCATGGGCAAAGCTAAGAAGGGAGGTGGGAGCTGCAATGAAGGAGCACCCCCAAAGGTGATCCCTGGATTCCTAAACAGTATTGGGACCTATGGGAAGTTGTCAATGAAAAGGGCTCAGACACACTCTCACTCCACCACCTGACTGACTGCTCCATAGAAATCCTACCAGGGCCTAAATTGCCCAAGCCCAAATTGTACTTCATAACCCCTAGAGAATTAGAGGAACTGTGGGCATTCGTAGACAAAAAAAAACTGAAGTGTGGTTTTATACAACCTGCCAGACCACGAGTGGCTGCCCCTGTGCTGTTTAAGAAAAAGAAGGATGGGTCCCTTCCTTCATGCATAAATTATCATAGGTTAAATGCTGTCTGCATTGAAAATGTCTATCAACTGCTGCTAATGAAGGATTTACTAGCCCATCTGGCCAAGGGGAGGATTTTTACTAAACTGGACTTGCAGGAAGCATATTACTGGGTTAGAATCAAGGAAGGAGATGAGTGGAAAATGGCTTTCAATTGCCCCTTTGGGTGTTTCCAATTCTGAGTTTTCCCATTTGGACTGCAAGGTGCCCCTGTATGAACACCTGCATAAGGGAGTTCTGGTTATTTAGATTTCATTTTGATTTATACCAAAACCAGAGTGGAGCATGTAAAACTGGTCAGGGCTATGCTAAAAAAACTCTGGACAGCCCAATTGTATACTAAACTGTCCAAATGTGAATTCCACCAAAGCAAAATTGATTATCTAGGGCAGGGGTGTCAAACTGCCAGCCCATGGGCCGGATGTGTCATGCCAAAACTGCACCCACCCCATTACCGGCAATGGAAAAAGAGTTGTGATACGTCGCAACACATAACATGACATTGCGAGTTTGACATCCCTGATCTAGAGTATCACATGTCCCATGAAGGAATAGAAAGGTATCCTGAGAAAGTGTGAGCAGTTCTGAAATGGGCTTCTCCCCGCATCCAGAAGCAACTTCAAAACTTCCTGAGACTCACGAACTTTTACCACCAATTCATCCCATTATTTGCTTAGATAGCCCTCCCCATCACCAACCTACTGAAGACATTGTCCAAGGTGAATTAAGTACCTGTTTGTGGTGGAGCTGGTGCTAACACACCCTGACCCAAATTCTCCCTTTGTTATTAAAGCAGACAAGTGATGTAGTGGTGGGGGCAGTGCTGCTACAGAAAAACAAGCAAAGGGTCCTGCAGCCATGTGCATATTCCTCCAAAACCCGAAACTGAGCACAGGTGGGCGGTTTGGGAAAAAGAAACATATGTGGTACGCTAGGCACTCCTGACCTGGAGGCATTTCTTGGAAGGGAGCAAAGGCCCTTTTGAGGTGTGGACTGACCACAAAAACTTAGAAACCCTAAAATCTCCCCATAAACTATCACCCAAACAAGTCCGCTGGGCTCAGTACTTTAACTAATTCAATTTTACCCTGCGGTACCTCCTGGGGGGAAGAATTTTTTCTGTGGTTTGTTTTCCAAGCTTGTTTTAATATAATTCCTGAATGTTTCGTTACCAAACTAGGTAACATCAGAAGCAGGATGTTTCTCTTTAGCTCATAAGTGTCTTGTGTGCCAGTGTGGTCAGTTGTTTGGAGCTATATTTGAATTCCAAGCAGCTGATTGGTTCTCTTGTTGATTGGCACTTTGAATGGAAGAATTTTCTAGCAGATGCTCTATCCAGACTGCCACAATACAACAGTTCCAAGCCAGAGATTATTAGACTGATTATCCCATTCCAGTAATTGGCATCTCCAGTCACCACTAGAGCGCAAGCAAAACTCAAACCTGGGTAGCAAAGGATTTAAGGGGAGCCCTAAAAGTGGCACTGGATAAAGACAAGTGGTTCCAAACCCATAAGAAAGAATGCATGTTGCAAGAAGGCTTAGCCTGGGTGGGGGCCAAATAATACATCGCTGAAAGCCAATGACTAATGGTCTTACAGAAAAGCCATGATTCAAAAGTAGCAGGGCACTTCAATGTTGTCAAAACCTTGCACTTGGTTAAGTGCCAGTTTTGGTCCCATCACTAAAGAAAGACATAGAAAGCTATGTAGCTAGCTACCCTACCTGCACCTCTGCTAAAAGTCATCAAGGGAAAACACCAAGGCTCCTCCAGTCAGTGGTGGTGCCTGGAACAGGGCTTTTCAACCAGTGGTACGGGTACCACCTGTGGTACATTGGCACCTGGCAGGTGGTACGTGACCATCCTAGAAAAGTAGCGGGGGAGGGGAATGAGCTGAACTGGTGGCAGCACCGCACAAGCCTGAGCAAGAGATGGCTGGAGCTGCAGGGCTGTCAGGGCTCAGCAGAAGCGCCAGGATCAGCACTTCTTCGGGGCTGTCAGGACTCAGTGGAAGCACCAGGATAAGCACCAGGCTCCAGCTGGACCTCAGCACTGATCCTGGTGCTTCTGAGCACAGAAGAAGCGCCGATCAGCTGGAATGTTGCAGCATCTCCAGGGTCTTGTGATTTACATTCAGATGCTTGGCAACTGATTCATATTTATGATGGTCACAGTGTCCAACAGTCATGTGAAATGACCAAAGCCTGCTGCAACCACCCAGCAGACAGGCAGAATAAAAACCAAACACCCCCCCACCCCCACTGCCAATCCTCAACAGAAATGCTCACAACAATGAAAACCTCAGACAGGAGGAGGAGTGCCGCCGGGCGGGCAGGCAGGTGTCTTGCTCGGTTGTGGCTTGGGGGGCACTTTTTCAGTGCCATTGTAACTTCCAACAGTCACTAAGCGAACTGTTGTAAGTTGAGGACTACCTGTACATCATCACTTTTTTCCTTTTTTTTTTTTTGGTCATCAAGTTTTTGACACCTTGCTAGACAACTGGTGGTACTTGGATGTTGCCATATCCTAAAAGTGGTATAATGGGTAAAAAGGTTGAAAAGCCCTGGCCTAGAACACCCTGAAAAGAGAACTCAATGGGCTCTATAGTAGAATTACCTGAGAGCTTGGGAAATACTGTGATTGGGGTAATAACTGAGTTATTTTCTAAACAAGTCCATTTGTGCCCTGCCAAAAAATCTCTTCTGCTCACACCATAGCAAATATGTTTGTGCAGCATGTATATAGACTGCATGGGACCCCTGACAGAATAATACCAGAAAGTGGAGTTCAGTTCACTTCACAGTTTTTGGCAAGAATTCTTAAAACCTTTGGGGACCACTCAAGAGCTTACCTCCTCCCATCATCCTGAAACTAGTGTGGCTTGTGAACATTTGAATGGAGTCCTGGAACAGTACTTCAGGTGTTACATTAATTATCAAAAGGACAAGTAGGTGGCCTCCCTTCCTTTCACTGAGCTTGCTTATAGTAACTCAGTACATAATAGCACTGGATTAACTCCTTTTAAGATAGCCATGGGCCAAGACGCTGTAGTAAGATGGAGGGTTTGTTGTCACTGTGTGTTGGGAGCACAAAGGGAGGCTCAGCTAACCTCGATGTACACATAGTTGTACTTTGACAATAAAGGTTCATTTCATCCGGTGTTCAATTGCAGTCTCCTAAAACCAGAAATCACTTCGTTCCTACGCCAAAAACAAAACCACCTCCTGATCATATTGGACTCTTACTTCACATCAAGGCAAACCCAGTATTTAGTGGCATGGAAGGACTTCCCTCTCTCTGAAACAGAATGGGTGGATTCCAAACATATTAAAGCATCCAAACTGCTTAAGAAGTTCCATGAGCAATACCCAGATAAACCTTGGTGATTATCAAATTAAGTATGCATTTGCATTTTTCTCTCCCTCTCTTTGTTTTCCTCTACAGCAGGGCTTTTCAACCTTTTCACCCGTTATACCACTTTTAGGATATGGCAACATCTGAGTACCACACCAGTTGCCTAGCAAGGTGTAAAAAACTTGATGACCAAAAAAAGGAAAAAAGTGATGTACAGGTAGTCCTTGACTTACAGCAGTTTTCTTAGTGACTGTTGGAAGTTACAATGGCACTGAAAAAAGTGCCCCCCAAGCCACAGCCAAGCAAGATACCTGCCTGCCTGCCTGGCGGCCCTCTTCCTCCTGTCTGAGGTTTTCATTGTTGTGAGCATTTCTGTTGAGGATTGGCAGTGGGGGTGGGGTGGGTGTTTGGTTTTTATTCCGCCTGTCTGCTGGGTGGTTGCAGCAGGTTTTGGTTACTTCACATGACTGTTGGACACTGTGACCATCATAAATATGAATCAGTTGCCAAGCATCTGAATGTAAATCACAAGACCCTGGAGATGCTGCAACATTCCAGCTGATCGGCGCTTCTTCTGTGCTCAGAAGCACCAGGATCAGTGCTGAGGTCTAGCTGGAGCCTGGTGCTGATCCTGGTGCTTCCACTGAGTCCTGACAGCCCCGAAGAAGTGCTGATCCTGGCGCTTCTGCTGAGCCCTGACAGCCCTGCAGCTGCAGCCATCTCTCACTCAGGCTTGTGCAGTGCTGCCACCAGTTCAGCTCATTCCCCTCCCCCGCTACTTTTCTAGGATGGTCACGTATCACCTGCCAGGTGCCAATGTACCACAGGTGGTACCCGTACCACTGGTTGAAAACCCTGCTCTACAGGACTAACATCTCTGACAAGGGGGGCAGTATGTCAGTTCTGCCATTTTCAGTTTGGCACCTTGCTGGTATCTTGCCATCAAAAGCTAGGAGGAGGGGGCAAGGGAGACAAATGGGCAAAAAACCTGTATGGAGATGTGATGGTAAATAGAGATGGGGGAATGACAGTTTGACAAAGACCAGAGAGGTGCGCAACCAGTTTGTGCCAGTCTTCAAAGCCACACACCCTGAGAATGGAATGTGGATTTCCTCAGCGGTTCTCAAAACATGGCTCTCCATTGGTCAAGGGTTGTGATGAGGCAAAAAAATTGTAACCTTTCATGCAGAAATCTTAGTTCTAGCCTGAATTTACTGCAGCTAGCAACTTTTAATAAAAGAACCTATCACTTCACCCAAATGGAATCGAATGGAGGAGGTCTGACAGTGTCTTTCAAATGAGTTGTGCACAATAATGGTGTAGAGAAGCCCAAGAGGGCAGGATTGAAAAAAATGAGTGTTGAAGTGGGACTACAGGACTGGCAGTAATATTTGCACCACCTTATAGAACTTAGTTGCTCTTAAAACAAGCTACAAAAGTGTATTTTGTTTGCTTTCCAGCAATGATGGTTTTGAGGTTTTAAAGATGACAAAATCATTCTCTTTAGCATTCTTGGTAACATTCAGACATTTATTTCATAGATGTTGTAAAGTTCAATAAAGAATGTTTGTATTGTAAATGTCCTGCTCTGAAAAGAACACAGATTTTTTCCCCTTATAAGGAAAGTAAAAGGAGAAAGATTAAAATTTTGCTAGTCTATACTTCCAAGAAGCAATTGAGCAAAAGTTGGTTACCTTTAAGCCTGAAGGATGTTGGCAGGAAACAAGAAATGAATTTGGGTTCTTCCACTTATGTCAGGGGTGTCAAACTCAATTTCATTGAGGGCCGCATCAGCATTGCGGTTACCCTCAAGGGGCCGGGTGGGTATGGCCAGGGTGGGCATCGCCTACTGGGTGGGCATGGCTAGAGTGCATATGGCCTACTGGGTAGGCGTGGCCAGCTCTACATCGTTCGCATCAAGGGTGCCTATGGGGGCCTGGGCAGGAGTGGGACAGATCTGAGGGTCTCTGGCAGAAGGAGGGTCTCTGGGCCAGGGCCAAGGCAGTGGGGGCCGTTCCCTCACTGTTTCCAGGATGGCTTCGCGGGCCACATGAAACCACTTCACGGGCCGGATTTGGCCCCCGGGCCTTGTGTTTGACATGTCTGACTTATGTGTATAAGGATTGCTCCAAGACAGGAACAGATGTAACCTATTGGAGAAAGCTCAGGGTTGGTTTCAAAACAGATATTTTCATCTCCCTTAAAACTCTTTCAGGCTAACAGTTTTGTCAAGGATCTGACCCAGAGTTTTATCTGATAGAGAGGAAAAGACATGGAGAGAATATAGCATCATTCTTGACCCAAAACCTCCACTTGCTCACCATCACATTGAACACAAGAACATCTGTGTAGGCTGAGGACAGATTTGGTTTATTTTAAACAAGCAAATGGTTCGATCATTTGTACCTGTCCTCTGTTCAACCTTTGGCAAATAAATAATCCATTAATTTAGCTCTCCTGTCGAGTAACATCTCTGGGTAGATTACCTGAACTAAGCTTCATCCAGGAAAGATTTTTTTGGTGGCAGCAGGGAATCTGAAAGCAGGACCAGCCTAACAATGGGAATGTCTTCTGCTGCTTAAAGCTTGAAGACGAATTCTCAGCAATCAGGGAACAGAAGATAGTCATATAGTCCTGACTGGCTGCTGAAGCTAAAAACGCTGACTGAAGGTTTGGAGGCAGCCTGGAGCTCCATCCCAGTCAGGAGAGTAATGAAGGGGGTTCTATTTATGCCACCTGGCTTGAAATAAAGCAGAGCACAGATCTATTATCCCAACCCAAACAAAAGTTGCTTTCTAGAACCAGGCAATTCTAACATGTTAGAATTGAAATGTCTTCTTACCAAATAATTTGTATGACCCCAGCAATTGTGACTTGTTCACCAACTGGAGGACATGTAGAATGTACTAATTGTAGTATCAATTGTCTGAGAAAACCTCTTCAAAGAAAAGGAGGTGCCATCTCTCATTGTCATGTAGCATAAGGGGCTAGCAACAAATGTACAGAAATGAATTCCAACCCAAGAAAAACAGCAAATTGTTTCTCACAAAGGAACAGGCTTAATGCTGACTGGGCACCGACCACCATTTCCCCATAATTTCAGAGTCTCAAGGCAAACTAAGATTCCCGCTGCAGGGGAGACTGCAACCAGGCAGTCAACAAACCGGTGGACGGTGCCCGGAGCCAACAAGGTTGCGTCGAGTCTGCAGACCGAATTTGACAGAGACGGATTTGAAATACTCCACTGTAAACGACAGTATTTCTCGTCTAAACCTCCGTTCCCAAAGCAGCTTGTTTGTTGTGCCCCGACAAGGAGCGCCACGCTTCTAGCCTCTTGGCTCTCCCGCTAAGCCCCCGGAAGGCGCATGTCCGTTCCGTCCGGGTTGCTCCCTGCTCGCAAAGGCTTTCCCTGGTCCGCTGTTTCTGCTCTGCCTGTTTTCACTGGAGTTAGCCAGGAAGAGCCCTTGGCCGCCATGAGAAAGAGGCAAAGAGGAACGCCGTTCTCTCCCTCTCCCGTCTGTCTCTAAGTGGCGTCCCATGCCACCGCCCGGATTTCCCGGTTCGCTCCCTGCAAAGCCAGCAGGGCCAGAGATCCGAGCGCTGCCTTCGCCGGGAGAACCTTCAACGCCGCAACCCTGGACGCCGGAACGGTTGGGCGAGACGGTGGGGAAACCCCGGGAGGCCACTTTCCGCCCGGAACTGGCATCCCGACGCTTCCCTTCCTCTTTCACTCTTTTTCCGCCCGGGAAAGGCCTCCCGGAGAGTTCCCCGACGCACGCCCCCCTCCGTCTCCCGCTTTGAACATCCCCTTCGTTCGCGGACTGGGCTCTCAGGCATCTTTCCCGCGGCGTGTTATGTCTGAATCGATTGAAAGATGTTTTGGTTTTGGCTTGCAGTCCAGGTTTGTCATTGTGGCGTCATTACAGGAAAGGAGATCTCGCAGCGGTCAGTAGCGGGATCTTCTGTCCCGACCCTCGCGATGCCCTTCTGCTCTGCTCTCACAGCCAAGCTAGGGGACAAGCAGCTGCTCGGCAAAAAGGGTCCCTCCTGCCTCCAGGCCGAGCTGCCACGGTGCAGAAGGCGCTCCCTTCGCGCCCTTCTCGCCAACTCGCCTGCTGCCTCTCCTTTGAGCAGCTGGGCGCAACAGGAACCCCTGTCCTTGCTCTTTGTCGTCATTCGCGGCTGGCGGCGTTCTCTGAACGGGTCCGGAGCGAAGTTCCAGGGGCGGAGTGTCAAACTGCTGCTCGGCAGTCAAAGGCCCCGGGGCTCCAGCCCAGAGCGCTTTCCACCTTCCTGGACCTGATGGGCGCACCCCCAACCTCCTGAGCCAGGCCGCCGCCTCCTCTGCTCTCACCAGCGGGGCTGACGGCCTTCGCTTTCCCGAGGCGGCTGGAAAGACCCCTCTTTTCCTCCGTTGCCGGCCAATCGACTACCTCCCAGCTCAGGGCAAAGAATAGTTGGACATGAAAAGGCCCCTTCCTTGCCCTAGCTCCAAGGGGACTCGACGGCTCTTTTCCCCGGCACAGGTTCGCGCGACGCCCGCCTCCCTGAAGCCCGGTAGAACGTTCTTCCCGCTCCCTGATCTAGCGGCTGCGGCGAAGCTGGGCCGAGGGGCGGCGTCGGGGTCGGACTGCGCCGCACGTGCCCTTTGTCTCCTCCGCCGGGGAGGCCGGGCTCTTAACAGCGGGCACCCTTCCTGTGGCGCAATGAGCAGGACGGCGCTGCCACCCGGGCATCGATGGAAAGGGAGTAGACTTGGTTTCGGGGGGGGGGGGGCGAATACCGCGACTCCCTGGGTCAGCTGCTTGCCAGATCCAGGCGCGCCATAGCTCAGTGAGTTCTCAGGGACCTTCGCGGGTGAAGCAGAGGGGACTGCCGGCTGCAGGAAAAGGACTTGCTCCCAATGGTCAAGGAAGAAGAGACAAAAGTCGTTTGATAATTTGCACTCCTGTGCAGGGGAATCCGGGGGCTGTAGAAATTTCAGTCGGGGGTTCAAAATTCACACGATGTTTTAAGGAACCCGACTTGAAGATATTATTGATTCCGCGGAGTTGTGACTTGGTTTTATTAAAACCGTTGCCTATTTTCAGTGGAATACGCATACATTTATAGAAAATATCTCGGTCTACTTATTCTGTGGAATGTGTCTTAATACACAGGGTGGCACACCTGAGTCGTTCTTGCCTTAAAGGAAAACGCAGGAGAAGAGTTTTCATTCCTAAATATCGCCCCAGATCCCAGTCTCCTAGGAGCAACGTGTTCAGAAATGTGAGGATTTGTCCATCTGTCCCACCTCTCTTCCTCCCCTCCCCAGTTTCATTACTCATTATTTTTAAATTCTGAGAGAGGGAAGAGAGGGAGTTTAAACCTCTTAATTCCCAGTTGCCCAGAATCCTTGAAGGTCATTGAACCCTCACCTTTCTATTTGGAGAACTGGTATGTTTCTCATAGTCTTTTCTGCATACACAGGCCACCTGTTCATTTCACTCTGCAACCCTGAAACATCCAACAAATGTGTGAGGTTGTCCGTAATGATAAATATTGGATTCTATTAGCCACACTTGCTGAGGAAAAATACTTTAATTTTGTTCCGAATTCGTTCAATGTTTTTGTGTATAATATTTATTCATTCATTCACACTGACGCTGAGAATATTTTTAATAAATAAATTGACAAAAATGTCCTGCATAAAGCACTGAAGAATCAGATATGAAAACGTGGTTCCAGTCTGGCAAACGACATGGCAGAGAGGGGTTTTTTTTTTGGAAACGTCCAAAGTTTTTTGCTGCAATCAAAACCCTGCGTATAATTTATTCAAACTGACAAAAAATGTGGAATTTCGCCTAGTTCTGTTTTGAGGAACTTTCAAAATGCATTTTCTAGGTTGAGGAGAAAATGCGTCCTTCATACTCTCTTCAAGTCTCAGTCTTACAAATTCTCAAGCATCAAAAGACAAGCTTTAGCAACACCAACACATTAGACAGCAGATCCGCCATTTTTGAACGGATTTCAGATGCAGAATAAAATAAACAGTAGAAATATATGTTCCTTTTATTTCATTCTAGGCAAAGACTCTCGATTTCAGCATTTTGATTAAAGGAAAAATAATGAAGCAGTAGTCATTATACATTATCAAATTATTTTCTGTTCACAATAATGTGACATCACAGCTATCAGTTCTTTAGATAGTGTTGGCCTTCATAAGTATTAAGTTCTTCCCAAGAACATCGGATGTCATAATTTATAGGTGTAGTATGTATAGATGCAAGCATGTGGCCTTTTGTAATTGACAAATGGAAATTTTGACAGTGCTCAGATTTTCTAAGTGCTGTCCCAGATTTTTTGATATGGCATCTAGTGTGCCGATAACTACTGGGTGATGTTGTTTATTATTATTAACCAACAACGGTTTCATATTGGTCTCTTGTGCGACATCAACCCAGGGTGAAGTTGACACCACCGCCTTAAAGGCCTGGGCAGAAAATGTCTCTGGTCCAGCAACGGCTTTGCCAGCCGGTTACACCAGGTGGAGGTTGAGCTTAACTATCCTAGAAAGCCCGAAGATGTATGCCTCTGGCTCGGGAGAGGCGTAAAAGCGGAGATGGGCTGCCCTCGAGGAATTCCCCCTTCTTCTCGGCCAGAAACTCTTTCTCGGGAAGGGAAACCCTTGGCAGTGAAAGGGTTAAGGCGGGTGCTCCAAGATCGGACTCTCTCGCGGGCAGGAAAAGTAGTGCAGCCAATGAACGTGCCGCCCGAGACGAACTCCGCCCCCGAGGAACGGCCGGCGCCCGCCTCGGCTCGGACGCTCCGGCGCTGGACTGACAGCTGGGCGGGCAGAAAAAGGCGGCCGAAAGCCAGTGAGCACGCAGAGGCGCTGTGTGGGACGGAGTCTAGAGCTGCTTGGCCGGAGGAGCGTGTCGGCAGGTTCAGCGACGGCCAGGCTCTTTATGGGAACATCGCGCAACTGGTCCGCGGGCGCCGGCGGCGGCGCTGAGGACAGCGTCCAACTGAACGCAGATCTCCCGCTGCTGCCTGACACGGCAGCCCAGCATCCGTCCCAGCCATGGCCCGGCACAACGCTAGCCTGGCCCCGACGCCTTTTTCCATCCAAGCCCTCCTCACCAAGAAGGAAGTGGGCGCCGTGCCAGTCGTAGCTGCCGCTCGTCCCTGCCCTTCAATGCTCCTGCCCAGCCCCGAGGGTACGTCCGCCTGCTGCTGGCGCCTCTTTGACCAGGCGGCCGCCACTCCGGGCCCCGTGCTCCAGCCACCGCCGCCGCCCCAGGAGCAGCAGCGCTCCGACCCCGCGGCTGCCCGGCCACCCCACTGCGACTCGGATTCAGTCCTGAGCGAGGAGCACGACGGCGACAGGGAGGACGACGAAGAGCAAGAGCCTGGCGGCAGAGAGGGCCACGTGCCCGCTGAGTCCAGAAGACCCCGAGGGAGCCTGCACACTCGATCCCTCGTGGGAAGAATCGGCACCGAGCAAGGCCACCCTCCTCCGTCCCCGCAAAGCCAGCCCCCGGGCCAAGGTTCGGAGCCGCCGACAACAGGTAAGCCTTCGGAGCGATCAAGGGAGGACTGTGGAGCGGGACGATGCCGTTGGGAGTGGGGAGACAAGGCCAGGTCGTGCTCCTGCTCATCCGGAGATCTCGAGGGTATTCTGGGAGAATAGAGGGCGCTTCTCTCGTAAAGGGAAGGTAGTCCCGCTGGTCACTGAGGACGACCCTGCGCTCTTTCCCAGCCTTTCAGAATCCTAAGCGCTCTGCTCAGTGGGTCTCCGCTAGAAGGCCGCCTTTCGAGGGCAGCGACGTCACCTTCGGCCGGGGCTGGAAATCTGGAGACTCGCCCTGCTCCCACTTCTGAGGCATGAGTGGCCCCGATCCCCGGGGTTTAAAAGGCAGCGTTTGCCGGGCCTGGCGGAAGAAATAACTGCGAAGCCATTCTGGCTTCTGACCGCTGTTGTTTTCCTACCCGCGTCTCCCTTTGGCAGAAACCCGTTCTAGTCAGGAAAGGGCAGCCGGGAAACGGGTCGCGGAAACGGAGGGCGGCCTTCCCAGCTGTTCGGCTGGGCCTGAGTAGGCCAGCTGGGAAGCCCGGATCTCTTAACCCGTCCAGTGCACGTTGCTAATTGCACTCTCGTCGGCCGCTCTCGTTCCGAGTCCGAGCTGGCTGCAGTGGCTGCGGAGCCTGAAGACTCGCCCCGTCGCCGTGTTGTGCATGCCGCCTTCCGACGGACAAAGGCCTTCTCGGAAAAGGCGAGCTTAACCTAATAGAGGATGTTTTTCCTGCGGGAAATGGATCGCGCGAAGTCTAGTTACTAAAGGGAAAGAAGGGCACCGTCCTCCTCCCTGAGATTCCCAGGCAGAGTTCGTTTCCCCCGCGTATCTCTCAGCTGCTGGCCGTTCCAGACAAACCATTGTGTCTTCCAGCCCCTTTAAAGTGGATCCCGGGGCGGTTTCAGTAACCCGCCGGGCCGGAAGCGTAGGAGAATCCCGGCGTGTAGGAGGGGTAGTACTAGGGTGCCGGTTGCTGGATGGCCGTCTGTCTAGCAGTTGCTGCACTTGGGTTGAGCCTGGCGGCGGAGCAGAGGCTTACGCGGGGAGGGAGGAAGAGACGAGTCGCCTGCTCTCTTCGCTTTTCTAGGCCGCCGAGAAGAGCTTTCGTTTCTGTCCGCCCCTCCATTTGGAGAACCGGACAGAGGGTAATCAAGGATGCGTCACCAGGGAAGCCCCGCATGTACAAAGAGGAACACCAAAGAGGCCCAGAAGCGAAAGGCTCGAATGGATAAGTTTTCTACCATTAGGAATCCGGAGAGCTGCATGCAAAGTTGAGCTGCGTCTCTCCTCACCTTTGTTGGCCTTTCCGCACACCAGAAGGGTCTGACTTTGGGGCAAAATCTGCTTTGGTCCGCCTGTCGAAACCAAGCAAAGGCGAGACCTGGTTCAGTTGGTGTTAGTGACTCGCCTTGCCAGTTCCGTGCAAATAAACCTGACACAAGAAGACGAGTGGTTTCTATAGCTTACTTTGCACAGCTCCTGTCTCTGAAGGCTCGACTGCTGCTGGGCTGAGATTTTCTGACGTCAGGGTGAGATTTTGAAGCAAAAAAATGCCTAAGAACTGGGAAGTACAGGGATCCAGTTTGAAATCCGTTAGATTTAACGAACTGCGGCTTATTGGAACCTAGTGGGACAGACTGTAGCTTTGTGGCTCCGCTATCAGAGGATTCACTCCTGCAGCTTTTGGGAGAAGAGTTCAGAAGAGTTCGGCTGCTGGGAAATTAAGAAATGACAACGTTCAAATTGTGGTGAAGGTCCTTCTTTTCGTTCCTCCTTAGTAGCTCTTCGGTCTCCCCTTCCCCATCACTTCTCTGTAACGGCTGGCGCCCTGATTTGGCAGAGGGATTGTGGCACTCCTTGCTTGATAGGCCTCCCCTCAGCCCCACAACAGTCGGCAAGGCGGCTGACGAAAAGGGTGTGCACCCAGGCAGGCCACATGAGGGAGAATTAAGGCAGCAGCAGCTCCTGTGGTCCCGAGCAAATTGGTTTCTCCAAGTCTTTCTTAGGGTCATTACCTTTCAGGGCAAACTTTCAGGGCAACTCGTGGGTGCCCCTCTCAGCCAAAATGCAACTTTCTGTCCCACCCTACCCCCACCCCTTACCAAAAAGGAGAGGAAGCAAAAGGAAGAGTTTGAAGGACTCGGACCTGGCCTTGTGTTTACCCTGAGACAGATAAAATTCCATCCCATGCGGGCCTCCTTTCAGTTCAGCCTCGTTTGATTTACACCTGTATAATCCTGTAACTGTTGGCTGCTGGTTTTGAAGGGCTTAGATATTCGTGTGGCTGCGAGGGAGAAGCCCAGGAAAAAGAGTAAAGAGTCTGAAGCCTGATGGGACATCCATCAAAAAGCCCTAGCTAGGACAGTGGAGAAGCGATGTCAACCACCAGCATCAGCGCCTTGCCCGAGTTCAGTGTCTCCAACTCGAAGAAGGCTTGTCTTTAGGGATAGGAGAAATGTAGGCCCAATGCTGCTCCAGGATCGGGCAGAATGGGAAGTGGCAGGGGGCCCTCCGATGGCAGGCCAAGTCTCTCTGCTCAGAAGGGAGAAACAGGGGTGGAGGTGAAGACGGGGAGGCGGGACGCATGGCTGAAGGGGCACCCCAAACTCCTACGCCTCCTGACTCTGCCTTCTTTTCCCTCCTCAGGAGGCGGCAGCCACACTGAAGAGGAGGACAAGGAGGAGGAGGAGGACGAAGCCAAACACGGCTGCCTCGGTTCCAAAGCCCTCTCCGAGGAGGACGAGGCGATATCGGCCGGCATCCCGGCTCCCGTGGCAGCCTCGACGGCGTTCCAGAAACCGCGCAAAAAGCGCTCGCGGGCGGCCTTTTCCCACGCGCAGGTTTTCGAGCTGGAGCGGCGCTTCAACCACCAGCGCTACCTCTCTGGGCCCGAGCGCGCCGACCTGGCTGCCTCGCTCAAGCTCACCGAGACGCAGGTGAAAATCTGGTTCCAGAATCGGCGCTACAAGACGAAGCGACGCCAGCTGGCAGCGGACCTGTTGTCCGCCGCACCGGCGGCCAAGAAAGTAGCGGTCAGAGTGCTAGTCCGTGATGATCAGAGGCAGTATCACCCGAACGAGATGGTCCGGCCGCCTCCCCTCTTCTCCATCCAGCCCTCTTACTATTACCCTTATTACTGTCTGCCGGGCTGGGCTCTTTCCTCCTGTCCTGCCCCTGCCGCCGGGGGCATCAAATGAGGCTCAGATCCCGTCCGCTCCAGAGCACGAAGGCTAGTGGGGCGAGGAGACACGAGGGAGGGAGGCAAGGAAAGAAGGGAAGAGCAGTAGGGGAAAGCTCGGCAACCGATCTGCTCTTTCGGCCGCTTCTGCTCTTCTGGAGCCGCCTCTACCGTCCTCCTTTCTTGGTTCAAACGCCGCCGGAGCAGAGTCAATCCCCTCCTGCCGGCCTCGCTGAATAATCGAGATTTTTCGGGACAACCAGGCGGGCCGTTCTCTTGCTCCAGCACTTTGGAGGCAGTTGGACTGTACCTGAACAAACGCGCTCAGTCCGAACAAGGGGACCATCTTCTGTCCACTCTAACGCGGGTGTGCAGGAGTTTCCCCGCAGCTTCTGGCCTGTGACCTGACTTCTCGCAGTTATGGGGCGCAGTTTGGGAAACAATATGATTCTAGCACTTTTTGGTTGTATTAAAATCGTTGTGTTTATAATAATTATTTTTATATTCAGTATGAATTTAATACTGGGGCCTTGGAAGGGAAAAAGAAACAGTTTCGGTGGGAATGTTGAAGTCATTCGGTGCCTTTCCCCCCTTTCTTCTCCCATTTCGCAGTAAATGCTCTCATTTTTCTTTAGGTGGAGAGTTGCAAACAATTATGACAATTTACTTCCACTGAATTGTGAATATTTGTGCGTCAATCCCTTCCTTGTACCGCCCCTCCCCCTAATTTATAAAAATCAATTTAACTTTTGGCAATTGTTTTGTTTTTTAATTCTCTCCCGAACTGTTTGGAGAAACGCGAAGGCTTTGGTTTCCTCCAGAAAAACTCACGTTTCAGGGCGAGGCCATATAACGACTTGATCCCTCGCTGGCTGCCTCACTCTTGCGGGGGTTCCTTCTCTTGGGCTTGGTGACCACGGGCATTTCGGTCGCCATTCAAGTGTCAAAGGGGTCTTTGTTCTGAAAATAACTGGGTCGATTGCAGGGCACCCCGCAAACCTGCTTCAATTTCTCAGGTTGTTGAGTGTGATCCGAAGGCTATGTCTACCCGAAGAGGCTTGGAGGCTTGGATTTAAATATGAACCCAGTAACTGGATTATTGACCCAATTTCAGTAGGGCTTATAGTTAAAAAATCTTTTAAAAAACCATCCTTTCTCTCCACAGCTTCCTTTTCCAGCCTAAGATTTATTCTCGTTCCTACTGATATTTATTGTAACAAATCAAAATAACGCAATGTTTTTTATTTCTGATGAAATAAGTAGCAAAGAGTAAACGGGAGGGAGACGAAGAAGCAAACGGAAAAACAGCAGTTTGGCACTTGCTGGAGGAATGGTGATTCTTATGAAATGATATTTAATAAGAGAAGTTTAGACAATGTTGGAAACAACACATTCATAAATCAAGAAAAATAAATAGTAAATGGAGAATCAGTCCAAGCAACGTTCTTGGGAAGTATGGTAGATGGCAAGTGAAAGTGATGGATTAAACAGCCTTTCTGTCCACAAATTGGGGTGTTTTATGGGCTGCACTGTATCAAAAGCAGGAGAGGAAGACAAAACGGCAGACTAAGCCATGCAGGAGGATATAGCACATGTGGGAATAGTATGAAACCCAGTGGCTGCCTCCATTTTCCTTCTAGAAAGCTTCTGGAACACCTACTTTAGCTGCCTGGAAGACTTTGCATAGTTCAGGGCTCATGGGATTGAGGATTTTTTTCCCCTTCAGTCCTACAAAGTTCACCAGCACCTTGAGGGCGAAGTTTGGCTCCAGTTCTTGTATACCTTCACTTGGAGTTAAAGTAGGAAGGAAAAGTCTAGGGCCTGCAAGAGTAGCCATGGAATCCTGCTTTTGAGCTCAGCTAAATCCAAAGAAATGCAGAAGCAAGTAAGGCAAATGGCAGCAATAGTTGGGGCTGAAGAAACTGGATGGGGCACTATGGGCGGATTATCTGAAGTACTGACTAAAGATGGGGTTTGAATATATTGTGTGTCCTCTGGGCACTCTCAAATTTTAGGGTCTTCTGAAGGGAGCCAGCAAAGAGTTTGGAGAGCTGTTGTTGGGTCAAGATGTTATTATCACAATCCTGATAGGTAATGAGGGTGGAGGCTGAAGTGGGGAGGACAGCACCTACTTTCTTCTCTTGGTGCAGATTGGAAGTTTCTGAAACCCTTGCATAGTTAGTCAGCTGTCCTCCTTCCTCCCATTTGTAGATTTCATTTTTTTGATTAATTGTTCTTTCCATCTTCACTCTCAGGAAGACTGCAACATTTCATGCAACTAGGATGGGAATTCTTTAACTGTGGAAGGTGCATTGTTGCTGTACCCACCCCAAGGAACCAAACTCATAAATGTTGCATTTCATTTCAAATGCATCAACAAATTTGGAATGGGCAGCCAGGCAAGATTAGAAGAAGCACTTTTCCTGGCTGACCACTACTTTAACTGGGGACAAAATATCAATTCACTCCCTTTTTTCTGACTTCAGGCTAGAGAAAGGTTACCTTCCTCATCACCTTTCCCTCCTTTCTTCCAAGATGTATTTCAATTTCTACATTAATAGCCTTTAAATCATTGGTAGTAGAAACTCTGTGAAATTTGGAATTATGTTTTTGATTCTCAGCAAATTAATCAAAGTAGATTTTCTAAGATTCATACTGTATGTTAGCAAATTCTATCCAGTAGATTTACCATTAGCTTTGGAGTGGGTTAGGACGCTGAGCTTGTCGATCAGATGGTCGGCAGTTTGGCGGGTCGAATCCCGAGTGCCATGTACCAGAGTGAGCACCTGTTCAAAAGCATGTAAAAATGCAAGTAGAAAAATAGGGACCACTACGGTGGGAAGGTAACAGCGTCTAGTCATGCGGACCACGGAGACGTCCTTGGACTTTGAAACGGAGATGAGCACTGGCCCCTAGAGTCAGAAACGACTAGCATGCATGTGGGGGGGGGGGAAAGAACCTTTACCTTTTATACTCCCTAGGATTCAGTTGTCCTCTAAATGCACAGCAGAAACTCATCTACAAGTGCTTTCGGTAAAGAAAAGGGAACCTTTAGTTGTCCTTGATTTCAGAGTAAATAAATACCCATGGGGAAAAATAATTTAAAAAATTAGTAAAAGTAATAATTTCAAAATAATAAAATAATTTCATGGCATTTGTTATACTTTCTTCCCATAGGCTGCAATAGGAGGTGTCCTTAAAAAGTACAATTCTTTAAGCCCTAAGGGTGCAAAGCAGCAGATCTCCACTAGTTTAAGGTTCCTTTTCATTTCTGCCTCAAAATACACTGGCCCTTTTTATATGGTGTTTTCAGCTTCTTGATCCAGGGATCTGGAGCTTAGTTGGGCAAGATTGGCCTTGCTGTGAGTCACAGGAAAGCATTCAGTGCCAGGTGCCAGGAAAAAAACCCCACACATCTCTCCTCAAAGCCAGACCTCGGAGGGGGTGCAGGGGAGATTTGGGGAGTGTCTGGGACTGAAAAGGAGCCTTAAAAACCGCTTTGTGGACATTATGTCTGAAA
Organism: Vipera ursinii; assembly: GCF_947247035.1. Classification (NCBI taxonomy): domain Eukaryota; kingdom Metazoa; phylum Chordata; class Lepidosauria; order Squamata; family Viperidae; genus Vipera; species Vipera ursinii. The sequence continues at coordinate 20,607,588 of NC_139521.1, read as the reverse complement.
TGCCCATCTTTAGAGTTTTTGAACATCCTAAGACAACCCAGTGGAGCTTGGTCTTGCTAAGCAGGAGGAGGGCAGAGGACACCCCTAGTACATCTGAAAAATGGAATGAGCCTAATTCTACCAGGTGCCTTAAGCTTCAGGGCTGGCCAATTCAGAGTTCTTGGGAATTTGGTGTCCTCCCATTTCCCCCCCCCAAAAAAAAGGAGGTGCTATTCCATTCCTCTTTTCCTTATTGCACCTACCTGAGGCATGAACAGGGCCTAGCAGCCCCTTTTTTAACCCCCCCCCCCCATTACCATATGCACCAGTGAGAGAGACTTAAGTCTACCCTTCATCCCTCCAGGGTAAAAACAGCTTCCTCCAGATTCTAGCACCAAATAAGAGAGCCTTAAAGCTGTCAGAGGTGTGCAGATCCTGGGAACTAGGAATCACAATTGAGAAGAGCTCACTACTTGCCAACAAAATTCAATGAAAATAGTTCCTCATTAAGCTTCGGCTGGAGAGACCCATCCTGCCAGCAAGAGGGCAAGGAGAGGAAAGACCAAAGGGGATTCAAGAGGGGAATGCAACCCACAAGCTCCCAGGCCAACAAAATCCCTGTGGAACTGGGGTCTCCTTGTGGTCAAGACAGGGGAACTGGGGTGAAAGAGGAACGGCTGCTTCTTTCCAGGAAAATGTCCCAAAGTATTTCCTAGAGCCAATGGCAACAAGACCAAGGCCAAAGCTGTTGGATGTAGGCGTCAGGAAAGCAGCAAAGACCGTCTATTGCTTCCCCCAAATGTTCGATCTGGGGGCATATTGGACCCTCGGCCCAGTTCATGTGAACTAGCTGACAATCTCTGAAAGTAGCTCCTCTGAAAGCAGACTAGTTTTGAACCGGCTGGGCTGTGCAGCTGGCTGCTCCTTGGGGCAGAGACATTGCCCTGTTGGGGTTGGAAATAGCCAAGGGTTTTTATGCTGTCTCTCTGAGGTCATGACAGGAAGAGGAGAGGGGATGGGCAGAAAAATCCCTCCGAAAGAGCTTAGCCTTTACAGGCCCGGGCGGCCTCAAGCTTTGGTTGGCTGCTCAACTAGTGGACAGTGAAAGGCAGGGGACTACGACTCCACATTGACAACCGAACAACCATGGGTACTTCTGCCCCTCCGTTCCCTGGCCAGCGTTAGAAGAAAGGAGAGTATCACAGCGACCCTGAGAATTCGGCAGCTCCGTTTGTCTTGCAGGTCAATTGAAACATGTAAGCAAATAGACCGACAATTAAACAGAAAACAAACATCTTTGCAGGAATGGCTGGATGGGGCCGTGTAGGATGGCTGTGTGCTGGAAAACCCTTTTATGCTTTTTGCACTGCCAGGGATAGAGGAAAAAAGTGGATGGTGAGTTTCTCTGCCTCTTGGACCTGGCGGATTATTCTCAGAGTCAAATAAGGGATACCACTTTTTTTATTCAACTGATTCATCATCTGATCTTGTGCAAACAAGCGAATACTTTCTGGCAGGAATAGTCAATATGGCCTTTTCCTCCGGTTTAACTCTGCCCAATCAAGAGATTCTTCTCCCTTCAAAGCAAGTCTCTGAGCACCTGCAGAGCGCTCTTCCAACACCATTTCAGGATCAGTTCATGAAGTTGATGATTGTGGTTTTCAGAACACATAAAGGCAGACTAAGCAGACATAACAACGGGTCACTTTAAATAGAGAGATTTAGTCAGAACTCCTTTCTGAAGAGGAGGAAATGCACAAAGACCCTCCTTGACAGACACGGGATTCTCCTTCCTGTACAAGGCTTCTTTAACTTGGCTTGATAAGAAAACGAGTTCGCTCAACACAATCCTTGTAGTTTAACTGCAAGAGAAAGTCAAAGGATGGTGTAAAAGCTGTGCTTTTGATTCACGCAATCAGCGAGCGATTCTGCTTAACCTCAGGCAAGACGTTAGACCGAACACTAAGAAAAGCTTTCCGGTCAGCCTTCGGGTTTTATTTCTTATATTGCTGGAAACCTTTTGATCGGACCAGTTCGGAGCTTCTTACTGTCTGGAAGAGCCATTCCCAAGTTGCTGTCCTCAGCATAAAAAGGGAAGGTTTTTCAAATTCCTTCTTTTACAGTTCTGGAATTTTCTGTGGTGAAGAAAGCATCTAAGCAGAAGCGGGTTGGTAATATAATCTTTAGGCAACTGATGTTCGTTTAATTAAATAAAGTTGACTAACCTGGCCTGTTTAGGACTCTTGACTAATTTAATGTGATGGGTGAACCTAACTATCGTTTACTATAACTCTAAGCTTCTCTGACCTCTGTTGCCTTAGTTCGTCTGACGAACTACGGAAAGGAGTGTCCTAGTCTACAACAGAAGCAAGTCATTCAAGCTCCGCGGTTCCCTTTCCTACTTCCTACTAGTATGTTCGAAGGACGGCCGGCCGTGAACACAGCCGGCACGAGACAAGCTGGGACTCCTTCCCAGAAAGAGGTTCCGATGGTGGCAGTGGAAGGGCTGCCATGTTGCCAAGTCACTCCACGACCTCTTTTTCTTTTGGCTCCAGTGTTTTTTTGCAGGCTTACAAGGATTTCGGGGCACTTGTCGCTTTCTCTGCCTCCGCTTTGCTTCTGCCCCATCATGGGCACTGTGAATTAAATTAAATTAAATTAAATTAAATTAAATTAAATTAAATTAAATTAAATTAAATTAAATTAAATTAAATTAAATTAAATTAAATTAAATTAAATTAAATTAAATTAAATTAAATTAAATTAAATTAAATTAAATTAAATTAAATTAAATGCAACTCCATTGGAGTGCAGGCTCACAAGGATTTCAGGGCTGGGGTTCTGCCACACTTGTTGATTTCTCTGCCTCCGTTTTGCTTCTGCCCCATCCTGGACACTGTGCAAGCCAAACAAACAATTCCATTCGAGTGCCTTGACTTTTTCCTGAAGACTTCTGAGCAGCATGTGAAGGTCCAAGCAGCAGCCAAGCTTGCTCAGCCGCCCCGCTCGGCTACTGCAAAGTTAGGGTTTGGGTCACTGTGTGGTACAGGCGCAAAAAATGATTCTGAATTCTGAAAACGTCCCACTAATTCCGGGGAGTTACTGGAACTGTTAACCGACTTCTTCGCAGTCACGCCCAGGGTGCTGGAAAAGGCTTTCCGCAACCACCTTGCCACACCCTTGGGATAAGAATACCCGAAGGTGCCCTGAGACCCTTTCCCAGAGCTTCAGGATGGCCGTTTATTCCGGTCGCCCTTCAACTCTACAGAAGTCCGGCCAACACAAGAGAGATTTCCAGTATCAGTCCCAAAGCTCTCAGCGCCTTAATTCCAGAGCCCGGATGCATCAGGCCAAAAAGAAATTGTTCCCCACTTGTGACCTTCAGAAACTGCTCTCGAAATGGACGCACCGATTTCACCTCTAGACATTTGATCCAGCAGAAGTGGATTTTGTTTTGATCCGCGATCGCCGAGGATGTGGAGGGCTGGAGCCGAAGGCAGGAGGGAGATTTCGGGCGCCTGGAAAAGCCAAAAATACCGCTTCCGAACGGTATTTTCAGTTTCTTCTTCGTAGTTTTTAAGGGCTGAGCCTGGGATACTTTGATATCTGGTTACCCTGCAGCTAGTGAACAGAACAGCTTTGGGTCAAGCCAAGCGGCCCTGCTCCTTCGCAAGTCCTCTGCGTGAGGGTGCTAGGCAGCTGCTGGTTAAGATCCCCTTGCCTTGTTAGGAAACAGACACGCGGCCAGAGCCGATTCAATTTCCAAGACGGTCCTTTTCTTGCCAGCATCATGGATCCAAAAACCCTCCAGATATTAGGGAAGAGGAAAGGCGCCTTTCAAGAAGTGAACTTAACTGCGTTTTGTACTTTTTCCCTAGTCCCTCCATTGCCTCAAGTTGTTGCCCTTCTGGAAAACACGCTTAGCTTAGTATTTTTTCAGCACGTAGGCTCATCGATGTAGGCTGCTCGACTTTTGAAAACTGTTCCAGGAACAGCTAGATCAAGCACGAAGCTTAAAAGAAGCATGATTAAAATAAAGACGGAGAAGCAGCTTCCGCGGGGCTCCTTCCCGCCCTTGGGTCCAGAGTCCTTCGCCCTCCGCCACAAGGCTGCTGGGCGTTTCCTCTAAACCAAGAGATAGCCATCACGCCCGAGGACCCTGAAAAGTGATCTCCAGGCTCTCTAGCAGCCTCTGAGAGTAGAGGAGGCCGTCGCTTTGGCTGAAAGATGCTCGGTCTTGTCCCACCTAGACATCTGACAGCCCAATTTGGTTCCCTTTTCCGCCAGATCTAAGGCCTGACTGGCCAGACAGGGGGTCGTTTGTTTCCCCAGATGCCTGCAGTGATTATCGTCCTGGTGTTCCTGGAGCTGCCCTGTCAGGACTGTCTTTTGCCAGGTGGTGCTCCCAAGGCTGGCATCAAAGCAGAAGGTAGGAAGAAGCCTTCCTGAAGGGCGACTTGAACTATGGCATGGCAACTGGGAAACTCAATTGCGCTTGTCATCTTCCTTTTTTTTCTATGTGTCTGCGGCCGCTGGATTTGTCCCAGCAGCCCCCCAAATAATTGGGGAATAATCCAAGCTTTCTACTCTGCAGAACTGAAGGGGGATGACTTTTTCACAGCATCTGCCATGAAAGAAACAATTTTATTAGGTCAATAGTCAGCGCTATGGCTACCCAGCTCTTGAGATATATTCATAGCATTTCTTCCCGCTTACCATGGAAGAAGCCTCTGAGAACTTCAGTTGCATTTCTTTTTGAATAAACTGGCTCAGGCCCCTTTTTTGGATCTGAAGATCAAGGCCGAGTAAGATCCTCGCTTCTAAACTCCCTTGCCAGGTTTTCCTCGAGGACTGGAACGTTTAGGCAGAAACCTCTTGGGGTTCATAACAGCCCCGTTCAAAAAACGGTTATACTAGCTTTGCATGTACCTCCAGTCCCGGCTTGGAGACCAAAAGAATCTTCAGCTGCCTCCACTAAAAGGCAGAAGAGACATAATTTGGGGCGTCAATATTTATATATTTGTTTGGTTGTGTTTTATTAGATTTCTATCCCACCTTTGTTACTTTATAAGTAACTCAAGGCCTCCTCCTCCTATTTTTCCCACAGCAATAACCCTGTGAGGTGGGTTGGACTGAGAGAGAGTGACTGGTCCAAAGTCATCCAGCTGGCTTGCATGTCTAAGCCAGGACTAGAATGCATTCTCCTCGTTTCTAGGTCAGCACCTTAACCACTTCACCAAAGTGGCTGTCAATATAGAATTTTGGTTTTGGAGCAGTACTAGGCGGCCTTGCGAGGCCCGCCCTTTTCAGGCCGTCAGAAGTCACTACTCTGCACAATGCTATGTTAGTCTGCTCAAAAGTAAGGTCTCCACTGATCGGTGGGGTGGGTGATTAATTACAGGAAGGAACAGCCGCTGATTTCAGTCCTGATGGATGGTGCTGAAAGACCTCAATGGAAACTGACTTAAAAATCTTAACTGAATTTTCAAAGACAGGGTAAAAATAAATATCTGAATCCAAGCCAAGCCATCCGCCTCTCCAACTGGGCTTGTTCTGTCCCAGTAGTCAGAGTTTCCAGGCACAGTCATAGAACTTCACTCTTGCCACAGAATTATGCCCACAGCGGGGTCCACAAAGCAAGTGGGAAAGAGTCGCATAAAGAGGGCAAGGACTGAGATTCAAATCCTCATCCTCATCTCTCATAAGGTTGTTGTAGAGAGATCCTGAAGACAGGCTGGACTAAAGTAAATCAGGGAATGCAAAGCCCATCGCTGCTCCCCTTGCGGAACCTCCAGCAATTATTGTATTCTTGCCAGTGGCAACGCCTCCTTTCCCTGCAGGAAAGCAGCTCACTGGACGAGGGGACCTCCCTGCTCATGGCGGGGCGTGGTTTCGAAGTTAGGGTGGTGCTAGAAACGCCGTCCTCGCTCCTCGCCTCTCTCGACCGTCAATGCCGAGATGTCTGTCCTGCGCGAGGCCCCTTCCCCTCGGACACCCGGCGCTTTCCTGGTATTTGATTTCGTCCGTCAAGGCCAATTTGCACCTCCGGCTTCTCCGACGCGCTTTGACATCCATAATGAGGCCAATTATTACTGTTATTTTCGCGGCCGCCCAGACGTGGTCCAGTTGTTGTGACAGCTCGCGTTTCAGGCCCGCTAATGATGGACAATTACCGGCTCTAATTCGACACCGCCGCCGCCGATGAACACCGAAAGCGGGGCGCCATCTGTGCTCGCCCGCTTAGAGAGAAGGCGCCGATTCGGGGTGCGTTTGGCTCTCAAATTGAGTCCCCTCCGTGTGAAGCCCCTCTTCCCCCAGGAAGACCTCCTGAAAAGCGAGGTCTTTTCCCTGGGGATAGTCGCGTTCATATAACCGGCTTAGGCGGGTGACAAAAGTTTCCCGCCAAGGCCCCGCCCCAGCATCCTCCGTTGACCTGGTCCAGCAGGTCGCGTGAATCCCCAGTTGGACTTCTTAGGTGTCCGTGAATGCGCAGCCGCGGAGACCCGGGGCATGTCAGCCGTAGGGGCGCCGCGAGGAAGAGTTGGAGCCCCGCCTCTCCTTACTTCCTATGCCTTTTCTCTCCGGGGAAGAAAGCCAGGGAATCCCCCCAGAGCCAAACCGATACCTGAAAAGGGCAGCGGCTTTTGCCAAGCCGGCGTGAAGCAGCAGGAGAGACCGCCTCACAGTCCTGAATACCGAGCTAGGTCAGGCTCCAGCAAGTCTCGCCGCGGCCGGAAAGTGGCTTCGGTTGCCACTGGGTGACCAGGCCACCTCGGCATGCCCTCCGCGGCTTTTGGCAAGTGCGAGGTTTCTCCTCGTCAGACTAGGGAAGAACTAGCGGAGGGGAAGGCTGGGCGGCGGGAGCGCCGGCTTGTCCCATGAGCAACGCGTCCTGCCCGGCGAGTCCTCGGAAGGCCCTTGCAGGAGGAACCGCTGCTCCTGGGAGCCCTTCGCCCCCCTAGCCCCGGACTTCTAGACCGAAGTCTCCCCAAGAAAAATCGTCTCGGTCGTGGAAGCCAATGGTTGAGGGGTCTCCTAGGACCCTTGGCAGAAGGCAAGTGAGCAGGGGGAGGCAGCGTGTCTGTCGGTCTCTGTGAGATGGAACTCTATATGAAAGACTGGGGAGGGAACGGTTCCTGAAGCCTCTCCAAGGAGTGCTGTCCTCCGCTCGGTCGGGCCGATTCCGGAAAATGAGCAAGGAGGGCCGGAGCCTTCGTTACCGATGTATCTCCTCTCGCCTGAGCCCTGGGTCAGGAGGAGGAGCAGGCCTCCCCCTCTTCCAGTTCATCCAGGCCTCTGGGGATCCCGGTCTCCGTGGGAAACAGCTAGCAGGACTCGCGAGCAATTCCGAGCCCGAGGTGGAGTTACACGCTGCTTAAAGTCTGCGGCTTCCCGACCCGCTGTTGGCCATTCCTTCCCTCCACTTCTCAGGGCTAGGTCCGGACAGGAGGAGAAGTCTGGTGCCCTTTGCGCGCTGCTGGTATGAAGAGGAGATCGCGGGGCTCATCTCTAAGGCCAGCGGAGCACTGAACTTTTTGGGTCATAAACAAAATGCCCAACCGGGGCAGAGGCCGGACAAGCTCTCGTTGTGCGGATGCCAATGCTACCAGTTGATTGTCCCAAAGGTGCTTTTTTAACTGCAGTTTGTTGTTCCTTGAAGAGGTTTCGCTTCTCATCCAAGAATTTTCCTCCAGAACTGAAGAAGATTCTTGGATAGAAGCCAAACGTCTTCAAGAAAAAACAAAGTACAGATATCTTTTGAAAAAAGCACTTTGAGGACAATCATGACCTGGATGACCGAGAATCTACCAGTTGATTGAAGCTACTGCAAAAACGCAGCCCACCGATCACGTATCCTCCACCATCAGACCTCTCTAGGATGTCTATGGACTGAACTCCCTTCCCCCTCTTCAGAACGGAGGCCAACTAACCGAATAGTCCTCTATGCAGAAAAGAGTCCATTAAGTGCAATGGGTCCGACTCCCAAATCATTGAGGTCACATCAGAGTAACATTTGCGTCCGGACTCTCACGGACGCACGAAAGAAGGAGCAGCTTGCCCGCAGTCTGGGTCCAGGACGAAGAAGCATGAAGCACCTCGCTCGGCCTTCTTACCCTTGGCTGGTTTCTTCCACGCAAACGTGGCCGGGATGGTTTTGACCACCCTAAACTTGATTTTAAAAAGGAAAGAAGGAAGGAAGAAGTAACCGTGCAAAGAAACCAAAAAACTTCTATCTCACTGCAGCTGGATTTTTTTTTTTGCTGGATTATCCTTGGAGGAAACGAGTCTGTGCTGAGGGGGTGGGAGAGAAGGCTGATCTTAATAACGTAGATGGCACCATTTTGCCGTCTGGGTCCTGGCGGACGTAGGGAAGCGAGCTTGACGTTTTTCCTTGTCTTGAGCGCTACTTTTGAGCCCCTTCCCCAAAACGCAGCTCCTTTTCTGGGTCCAAAGGCAAAAGAGATCGAAAAGCGTCGAGTAAAAGGCGCGCTGTCTGACAGTTCCCCAGGCTCAGTTCCCGTGGACTTTGCAGTGACATACTCACCCACTTACTGAAAGCGTTCGTTTTCTGGGTCAGCACATTGCAACTATCAGAGGAGGTGAATTCACACGATACATTAACTACCCCAAGACCTGACCCAGAAAATGAACTTTTTCAGTAAGCGGAGTAAGCGAGTAGTGAGCATGTCACTGCCAAGTCCGCGGGGAAATTGCAGCGAGGCTGGAGGTCGTCAGCGCTGCCGGCAGAGTTCAAGCACCTGCTGCGCCTTGCACACTCCTTGGTCGGGCCTTCTTTTTGCTCAGCCCCGCCTCACCAAGCACCTGCAAGCGCCCACAGGCGGCCCCGTATCGCCCTGAGCGATGAAAGCTAGAGGAGAGGCTCGGGGCAAAGGCGTCCCCGCTGCAGCCGCCTCCATCACCGTCACCGCCTCCCTCCCAGGGAAACCCAGATGTTTTCCGAGAACTGGAACTGCGCGAGAGCGACCGAGGAGCAGCGCCTCCCTTCGCTGGGCAGTGAGGAAGGCTCTAACTGGAAATGCCGGCAGGAAGGAACCAGAATCCCTGCCCCCAGTTGCCAAACCTAGTCGCCTTCTGCGCGACACCGGCAAGACCACGCAGCCCAGGCAGCCTCGCTCTTTCTCGGGCAGCAACTCTGCTCGGGCCGGGAGGCCTGACGGACCCCACGGAGCGTTTTTCGGAGTGGCAAAGAGCGGATTAGGCGACCCGGAACGTTTCTAATTGTCCTAAATGAAGCACAACTCAAGGCAGTGAACTTGCAGATACTCTGATGGGAATGGAGATGAAGAATATCTCTACAGAAAGGCAGGTGCTAATTTCAGAAGAGGTGAGGGGGTGAAATAATGAGTAGTTTAGCAGGACAGACAGCTGTTGATCCCACCTCAATAAGATAAGATAATCTTTATTGTCATTTTTTACTGTGGGCACAACAGCACACATCAAAAATGAAATTTAGTTGCCTGCTCTCAAAGTGAAACATACATGACACACACCTAAAACATACTATATACAACATATGTATAGACCCACACCCCTACAAATACATAACAATAAATATTAAATAAAATATTAAATAACTAGGATGTTTGGAAATCTGACACCAAAGGAACATTCTGAGATCTCTTTTTCTAACTTTGGGCAGAAATAGAACACCTATTTGCAGTAATATTTTTGTCCCTTGAATACTGCTAGTAGTTGGGGAAAGAGGGCTGAGATTTGATCATCTTGTCAGAACAATGGCAACATGACCTGCTGGGGTAATTAAGATTAACCCCCTTGTCATAGTCAGATCATACCCTGGTGTTCTTGAGGCTCTCATAAGTTTCCCCCTTCTGCAGGGAGGCTGTACTCATTTGGATGCTCTGCGTCAAGCAACTGGTTGACAGTGATGTGTTCCAGAGGGAATTGGGGGATATCCTGGAGGTGTTGCTGCATGATCCTGCTGAAGCTGTGGTGGCGGCCTAGAACCCAAGTGTGGCCATGGCTTTAGACAGGATTGTGCCCATGTGGCCTCTCTTGACTCATCATTCCTAACCCCTCCCCGTGGTTCATAGAGGAGCTACAGGTTCTGAAAAGGGCCAAAAGATGTGTAGAGCACAGCTGGAGGCATACAAGGGATGGCTCTCATGAGACATGACTTAGAGCCACTATTAAGGCCTACCTTGTGGTGGCAAGAGTGGTGAAACAGCAGTATTTCTCTGCTCTTATTGTGTCCTCAAAGTGTTGCCTGGCAGCCCTGTTTCAGGGCTGGGCCAGGAATGCTCAGGCAATTTGGAGCTGGGCAGAGGAGTTTGTTCAGCAACTGATACAAAGTCCTCAGATCTATTGCCAGTTGGATGCCATGCATGGATGTCTTGCCCTGTTATTTAGGAACAGTTTGATATTGTTTTGACTGAAAGACTTTTGACTATGTAGACCGGGGTCCTCAACCCCTGGTCTGTGGACTGGCACTGATTTGCAGCATACCAGCAACCAGGCTGCACACACAAGCAAAGCCCCAAGGGATGCAGGTAGCATACATTTTTCCAGTCTGCGGAAAACCCTCTCTCTGCGGAACCAGTCCCTTGTGCCCAAAAGATTGGTAGCTGCTGATGTAGCCCACACGATACTCTGAATAGCTTTGAAATATCGAGTATATGGAATTAGCTTACCTGCCTCCTGAAGAATTTGTGTGATGTTGTCATAGTAGAAGCAATATGTAGGAAAGCAGTATGTTAAGATCTCTCCTTATTTATTTATAGTAATAATATAAGATTTTATATATCTGTGTATGTGAAAAGCTTGACTGGAAGAACTAGAAACTGGAATTAAAATTGCTGTGAGAAACCTCAAGAACTTCAGATATACTGATGATGCCGCTATGACAGCTGAAGGAACAGAATATTTAATCTCTTGTTGAGGTGAAAGAAGAAAGTGCAAAAGATGGTCTACTACATACTATAATAAAAAAAACAACTCCTAAGGCCATGCAAACAGGCAAAGAAGAAATTGAAGTAACAGCAGTCTTATATTCTTAGGTTCAAAAATTCATTAGGATGATAATAGCAATGAAATAAAGTTATAGTTCTAATCTTCTTCACAACACATGGCTTTATCAGAAACAAAACTGAACCTTTGATTTGCAGATAATTATTGAGAATGCCTTGGACCACAAGAAGAACTGATCATTCAATACTACATGAAATAAAGCTGGCCTGTTCATTAGCAACACTAATAATAAAACTGAAAAATATGTATATTGAACATATTGTATGAAAGCAAGAGTCATGGAAGAAGACCCTGACTCTTGGAAAGAGAAGAGAAGGCAATAAAAGCCAGAGTGTCCATATATGACTTACAGAAGTAGTATAAGAACTCAAAGATGCAGCTACCAGCAGGTACAGTAAACCTGATGGAATGATGTCTCTCAAGTCACACAGAATCCAAAGTGAATGAATTTTGAGGAACAAGAATTTTTGTTTTTTAATCAATTCTATGTGTGTTTCCTATTGTATGAAATTTGGAGCAAAATCTTGGATGTATATGTGTTTGTATAATGTCATGTTAAAATGTAGTTGGCTAGTTCATTGTCTTGTATCCCTCTGGCAGTTGTGCCACTTTACTTAGCAAGAGTTGACATATGATAATATATTGTGTGAAGAAGACCCAATTTCTCTAAAAGGTTTCAAGTAGTTTCCCAAGAGAATCATATTAATACAATTCTGTGGCGATTATCAAGACTTTCAGAAAAAAATAATGTTATCACCAACATTTGCAAGATTCTTTAGGAAATTAATGGTAGACAGATATGTTAGCAATCAGGTCTGTTTTATGGATAAGTTCCTGAATTTTACTACTTTATGAAACAAATTTCCATACATAAAAATATGAAAAAGTATTAAACAGAGGAATGTTTTACAGCTGCTAATCTACACTGCACTCCCAAATACAAGTGTCAACCTCTGCCTGAAATTCCCACCAAGAAACACACCAGAGTCAAAAAGTCCTCTAATGTTGTCTTTAATGGGTTAAATCATAGCAACAAGTTAGAAAGAGAAAGCTGGCTCTAATGAAAAGGTGGGGAGCGGTTTATTAGATGAATCACTCTTTTCCTCTCTCCTCTGACCAGACAGGTCACAATGTCCAATTGAAATACAACTGTTTGTTATGAGAAGCATTCTCTGTTCACCAAAACAGACCTTTCACTTCTCTGCTTTCTCATGATAAACCACCAGTGGATTCCACTCTGTTTCTCCATCCCACCTCCCCGCTCTGTAGGCAAGCGAAAGACACATAGTGGTCTTAAAGGCAGCCAGGTTCATAGCTTGACAGGTCACCCTCCTTAGGGGGGGGGGAAGGTAACCTGGAAAACAAAACACATTCATCAGAGTCCATTATTTGCTCCTTCATTTGGACCTGATCTTTGGGGGTGTCTAGTATGAAACTGTTTTACTAAATGATCTGTGTGTACATGTTGTGCCATCACCCATCTGGATTCTGACATGGGATACCCCTTCCATTGAATTAAATATTCAGTTTTCCTCTATGCATTCTAGAATCAAGAATCTGCTTCACCTCATAATGTGTTTCCTCTCCTTTCACTATTGGAGCGGGAGCTGCTGTCCCAACCGGCGGCAACAGCCATGGCTGGCCTTTTGAGTTGGTGAGTGAATGAGAGTGAGAGAGAAACGTTTTTTGAGCAGTGTGAGTGAATGAGAGCGTGAAAGAGGCTTTTTAGAGCAAAAGTGAGGGAATGAGAGAGCGAGAGAGAAGCTTTTGCAAACAAAACATGAGTGAATGAGAGCGAGAGAGGTTTTCCAAGCAAAGGCGAGTGAATGAGAGTGGAGGGGGCAGGGCAGCTGCATGTCTCCCCTTAGGCTCCACTGTTCTGTCAAGCCTCTTGTTTTGTGCATGTGCGCGCATGTGCGTCCTCCTTTGTGACTCCCAGTTTTTTCTTTTGTGAGGGAACTGTTTTTGAGTGGCTCTTTCACTGTTTCAGGATGCTGACCCCTGGTATAGGGTGTACCTTGCTCAATAGTAGTAACTGTGAGAGGGATCTTGGAGTCCTAGTGGACAATCACTTAAATACGAGCCAGCAGTGTGTTGCAGCTGCCAAAAAAGCCAACACAGTGCTAGGCTGCATTAACAGATGGATAGGATCAAGATCACGTGAAGTATTAATACTACTTTACAAGGCCTTGGTAAGGCCACACTTGGAATACTGCATCCAGTTTTGGTCACTACGATGTAAAAAGATGTTGAGAATTTAGAAAGAGTACAGAGAAGAGCAACAAAGATGATTAGGGGACTGGAGGCTAAAATGTATATGGAACAGTTGTTAGAATTGGGTATGTCTACTCTAGTTTAACGAAGAGAAGGACGAGGGGGGACATGATAGCAGTGTTCCAATATCTCAGGGGCTGCCACAAAGAAGAGGGAGTCAAGCTATTCTCCAAAGCACCTGAAAGCAGGACAAAAACAATGGATGGAAACTAATAAAGGAGAGAAGCAACCTAGCAATAAGGAGAAACTTCCTGACAGTTAGAACAATTAACCAGTGGTACAACCTGCCTCCAAAAGCGGTGAATGCTCCAACACTGGAAGTTTTTAAGAAGAGACTGGACAGCCATTTTTCTGAAATAGTATAGGGTTTCCTGCCTGAGCAGGGGGTTGGACTAGATGACCTCCAAGATCCCTTCCAACTATTATTATTATTATTATTATTATTATTATTATTATTATTATTATTATTATTATTATTATTATTATTATTATTATTATTATTATTCATCGCACAGTCAGCCAGATGTTCAGACTGGATTTGGCATTTTTGTCTACCTATTGAGTCCTTACCAAGGACCTGGAATAGGCAGATGTGGATGTTTGATGGTATTATAGATATCGTCACAGGATGGAAGCAGTTCCTAGTAAGGCCGCCTTTTGCAATTGACTAATGGCAGATTTGTCAATGCCAATGGTGTTCAAATGGTGCTCCAGTTGTTTTGGGATTGCACCCAAGGTGCCTATTACTATTGGTACTACCCTTGCTTGCCTTTGCCACAGTCTTTCTATTTCTGTTTGTAGGTCTTTGTATATTGTTATCTTCTCCAGTTCTTCCTCATCCAGACTCTTAATGTTATTTTCATGGGGCATCTTTATTCCTTCAGTTTTTACTATTTTTCCTTGTTTGTGAGTAAGTGTGGCACATTTGTCCAAGCCAAACTCCATTGAAATATCTTGACTATATACACAGACAGTGTTCAGCAGTGATTCTATTTCCAATGATGTTTTTCCATACAGCTTCAGATCATCCATGTAAAGGAGGTGGGATAGTCTGGCAGATGTTTTTAATGTTTGATAGCCATGTCCTGAGTTATTCAGTATTGTTGACAGAGGAAACAGTGCAATAACAAATAGTAGTGGTGATAATAAATCTCCTTGAAATATTCGTCTCTTGATATTAACCTCTCCCAGTCTTTCACCATTGACCTGCAACTGTGTCTTCCATTGTGCCATCGATCTTCGCACAAATTTTCTGATGTTTCTACTGACTCCTGCTATTTCTAGGCACTTGATTATCCAGTCATGTGGCAGAGAGTCAAATGCCTTTTTGTAGTCAATCCATGCCACATTCAGGTTGGTCTTCCTTTTCTTGCAGTTTTCCAAGATCATTTTGTCTATTAGGAGTTGATCTTTTGTTCCTCTGCTATCGGGGTGATTTCCTTTCTGCTCTGGTGGAAAAAGATTGTTTTCAAATAGATACTGTTGTATTGCATCAGCTACCACATCAGTTAGCAATTTGAAAGTTGTTGGTAAGCAGGTAATTGGCCTATAGTTGCCTGGTGTTGCCCCTTTTGCTGGATTTTTCATTATTAGTTAGGCTTTTCCAGTTGTTAGCCACTTTTCAATTTCTCCTCCTTGTAGTATATTGTTGAACTGCTTGGCAATGAGTGGGTATATAACAGTTAGATGTTTCAACCAAAACCCATGCAGTTCATCTTCACCTGGTGCTGACCAATTTTTGATCTTCCTTGCTTTTTTTTTCTATCATTTTTGTTGTTATTACTAGTTCTTTCATTTCAACTTCTGTTTTATTTGCATCCACCTCTTTTAACCAGGCTGCATCCTTGTTGTGTTTCTTTGGGTTATCCCATATCTGCTTCCAGAACTGCACTGTTTCTTCCTTGTCAGGTACTGACTGATTCATTGCAGTTTCTCCATTGATGGATTGGTAGAACCATTTCTGATTGGATTGAAATCAGAACTTTTATTTATAAAATAAATAATAATAATAATAATAATAATAATAATAATAATAATAATAATAATAATAATAATAATAATTCATATTGTAAACCCAGTTACAGTAGAACTTCCCAAATCACTAAGGCAGATCCACCCTGTATTTTATTGCAGTTTGTTAAAACCCAAGATAGCCTCGCCTTTACGGCCAATGACATCCCCAACACTGCAACCCATTATGGTAGAGGGTGAGCAACATTTTGAAATCTAAGAAATCCTGGACTCCTGTAAACACCATGGAGCTATCCAGTATCTCGTGGCTTCCCAAAATGAATGGGTCCATAAAAAACATGTAACAGCCCCAAGATTACTCAAACATTATGCAGACAAACTAACTTCTCATTTCTTTTCTCCCCGCTTTATTATTTTCTATTGCTCCAGGTAGACCTCCCTTTTTTAAAAAAAGGGGGGTAGCATGTCAGACCCTCAAACTATCTATTCATTTCAATTTATTTTTCGGGTACTGCTATTCTGCTGGGAGGGGGGGAGGTTTCACTCTTTTGGGAGGGGGGAAGCTCTGTGGGCTTTGTGATGTATTTCCTTTACTTTGTTCTTTCACCTTTGATGCATCTCTCTGGGTGTGGAAGGGAGAAGGAATGTGCCTGGGGCCATCTGTCTTATTTCTACTCTTCTGGGAATAAAACAAAATGCCTGAGAACTGCAGCTTTATCACTTTGGTTCCCATAACAACTTCATACCTGTGGATTGGCTGAAATCATGCTGAACCAATGGGCACTCAGGAGGTGTTTGAAGTGAGAGTTTTAATATAATGTTTTGCATGGGAATTCTTCAGATTATGCCTTGCTATCCTGCTATCACTATCTCTCAATAAAAGTTCCTTTTGAAAAGATGCCAGTTTCAGAAGTTCTGCTTTCTTGAGAGCACTAGCTAATGCAGGACCTTACACTTACAGGCAGAAAGGCAAAGCGGAAGGCATTTTAACCCACAACAGGTGATTAAGAGAACAATGACTATACCCTCCAGGGTCATTATTAACCAGCTGAAATCAGGTAACCATCCTGTCAGTCAATGCCACCAGCCTTCCCATTCCTTCATGTGGGGGGCTACAGCTATCTTTGCTGTGTGTGCACCTCGGTTTTGAATTTCGTCTGATTTGTCTGGAATATACACACAGCATTGGTGTCAATTAATATACACGCACCTCTTTTGGATGCCAATACCATATCTAGAGCCATTCTATTGTGAATTGTTATTTGTCATATTGCTTCTTGTTCTTTTGTTGCAGCAATAAAGAGCTCCCCAGTCTCATTAGCTAGAATTTTCACCACTGCCTGTATACGATACATGGCATTATTGAGGGACCAGAGTCCACCGAACCAGGTAAGGGGCCAGTAGTCCTTTAAGTATTTTCTGGATTGTTCAAAGTCCCTATGGTTTCAGATGTCAGTCCAAAGTTCTTTCAAATAGCACAATTCAGAGAGAAAGTTCTCCATAACACACAATGTCCTGAAAAGAAAAAGCAACCAGAAAATTCAGAATACAAACTTTTATCCAGTCATTTGGTTCTATTAAACAGCAGCCGTAGACCTAAGACGTCTGTCACAGCTTAGACCAGGGGTGTCAAACTGCCGGCCTGTGGGCTGGATGTGTCATGAGGAAACTGCACCCACCCCATTGCCAGCAATGGGGAAACAGTTCTGATACATCACGTGATGTCATGTGACGTCACGGGTTTGACATGTCTGGCTTAGACAGTCCCAACAGAGTCCCGTGGATCTGCAGCCTTCAGTCTGGAATAATGAAGTCAGGCTCTGGACCGAAACACTGGTGTAGATGGACAGTAGCACTTGAAAAAGTCTTGTCTATACTTTCACATAGACCCAGGCTGGTGTCATCCAACAGGTACAGTTTCCTGCAAGAGTGTAGTTGGATTGAGTGTATTGCATACCTCTTATTATATGGCTGGGGAGGCAAGCAAGAGAGACTGATATTTTGCTTGGCGACTCCCAGTCATCCAAAATGCTTCCTTTACTTCCATAATCTCTTGAACTCTGTGTGTGACTTTGACCATGAGATGTTGTCCCAGTGCTAATTTTTGAGATTCTTCAACTAGCATGGTTGTTGCTGCCACTGCTCTCAAACAGCCAGGCCATCCCAATGCCACCCCATCTATCTGCTTATTGAAATATGCCACAAGTCTTTGCCATGAGCCTATTTTCTGGTTGAGAACTCACTGCAACGCCTTTCCACTAGTGTACAAAGAGAGTAAAAGGTGTAGTGGGATTTGGAAGCCCCAGTGCCAGTGCTCTTATAAGCTCATTCTTTATTTGTGTGAATGCTTGTTGGCATTCTGATTCATTCAAACATTTCCCTCTTTTTCCCCTTTAACAGATTCATAAAGAGGCTTGACAATTAACCCAAAACTGGGAATCCAAGTTCTCCAAAACCAACCATCCCCAAGAATCGTCTTAGGTTTTTCCTGTTAACAGGGGGCTTTAATTAACAGATTGATTTGCTCCTTGGGACTAACAGTCTCTGCTGTCCTGCAGAGATACCATAGCCTAAGTATTTAACATCCTGTTGTGCAATTTGGGCTTTTGCTTTAGATACCATATGGCCACAAGTTGCCAGCCAATTCAAGAGCAGCATAGTTCCTTCTATACATTTATCCCTTGTATTGGTACCTAAAAGCAAATCATCCACATACTGTACAATTTAATACTCCTTCACCCATGATGGTCTATATAGGTCCTAGGTCAAGCACTGGCCAAAGACTGTGGGGCTATTTTAAATCCTTGTGGTAATCTGGTCCATGTATGTTGAACAGGAATGCCTAATGTGGGGTCTTGCCATTTAAAGGCAAAGATTGGTTGGCTCTCTTCTGTCAATGAAATATAAAAGAAAGCATCCTGTAAGTCCAATACAGTAAATCACTTATCTTTAGGATTAACCTGTGCCAACAAGGTATATGGATTGGGCACTACCGCATTGGAGGGTGAGAGCATCTTTATTCACCCCCCTCCAATCGTATATGACTTTTTAACCAGTAGCACTGGGGTATTCTAAGGTGAAGAAGTTTGAGTTATGAGTCCTCATTCCAGGAAATTCATTATAATGGGCTGGAGACCTCTTCTTGCCTCCCATTTACTATTGTATTGCTTTATATTAGCCACTTGTCCCCCTGTGGCTAAAGCCACTGTGATTGGTGAAATGAATACTGCCTTCCCTGGCTGTCCTGCTCCAAACCCAAGGTTTCACAGCATTTTCTATTTCTGCTGGGATTCAGGAAATTTCTTTTATTACTAAGACAGTTGCTCTCTGGTCATCGCAATACAAGTTAGAAAATCAACTGGGATGCCTATCTCCCAGTGATACTCCCAGTGATACTCCTCTTGGGGTATCTGCATCTTTATGTTTCCTCCTTTGCATGTTATGGTTGTTTTTAATTTACTAAGGGTGTCCTGTGTCAAGAGTGGGACTGGACATTCCAGTAAATACAGGAACTGGTGAATTAACACAGTGAACCCTATTTACATTTTAAAGGTTTTAAAAATGGAGCTGAAATAGTTTTTCCTGAAGTTCCAACAATAGAGTAGGCATCTCATCAGCAGTCTGAGGAGCAATGGTCTATTAAGGACAGATCTGCTTGCTCCTGTATCAATTAACATCTTATGTTTAGATGCCCCAATTTGGACTTCCACCAGAGGTTTGGGGGTTGGGGAGCAATAGCTACTTGCCCTTGGCCTCTTCTTTCTATTTCTATAGAAATAGCCATCGGGCATTTATTCTTCCAATGTCCTTCCTTTCTGCACATAGCACATTGATTAGGTGCCAAGGGGATCCTTTCCTCTTCCATGCCTTCTACTGCTTCGGATTCCCTGAACACTCACTCCTTGCCATCCTCTTCCAGATTGCAGGCCCCTTCCTCCTTCCTTTTCTTGCCTAAGGGCATCTGCTAGGAAGATAGCATTTTGGCTAGCCTTCTGGATTTCTTTCTTATATTCTTCAACTAAAACTTCTTTTGTCTAGCAATACATTTATCTCCACTGCCTCCTTACCTCCTCTTCCAAGTTCAAATACTTGTCTACTTTTTCCAACTGCCTTCTTGCAAAACTGACTTTAAACTTTTTGTAAGTAGATTCCACTCACTGGGAGATAGGCATCCCAGTTGATTTTCTAACTTGTATTGCAATGACCAGAACAGAGATGTGCAAACCAAAAACAGTGCAAACTGAAACTGCAAAAGCAGGTATCAGATGACTTTAATTTTAATTTTATTTTAATTTCTGTACTTTTTATATGTTATTGTTGTTAGCCGCTCTGAGTCCTTCGGGAAATAGGGCGGGATATAAGTCCCATAAATAAATAAATAAATAAATAAATAAATAAATAAATAAATAAATAAATAAATAAATAAATAAATAAATCAGATGGCACATTTACCCCACCTTTCTCAGGCAAGAGTTCAATGTTTTAAGCAGGGAAAAAATGATTAAAAGAAACAGGAAAATTGCACCCCATTCTCTTTCCGCCTTTCTCTCCCTTCCAAGGCAGAAAATCCTTGAGTAAAAGAAAGAAAAGAAGAGATAAGAAAAAAATGTTTGAAAGACTACATAGAAATCTCAGAAAAAGAAATCTTTTTCTACTCAGCATTCTTTTAACAAAATAGTTCTCTCTCTTTCCCTCTTTCACAAGCATTTTTCCATGAATTTATCTCCCACATCGTCCATGGAATCTCTCTTTTCTTTTTCTCATTTCCTTGCAAACGCTTGCTATTGCCCTTCCACTTACTTCACAAAAAATCTGCAACTTACTGTTTATTTCACAGCCTGGGGGTTGGGTGTGTGTGTGTCAGCACACATAGGCATTTACACAATAGCATACTCACACATTTATCCTCCATTCAAACTGCTTGCATACAAAATTCCATATACAGATATTTCCTTTTGTCAGAACCCACTCCAATCCACATCTTAGGAAAGAAAAACTCTTGGAGACAAGATTGTCCAAGCAGGAACTTTTACTAAGACACAGATGACAGAGGATATAATAGACACGATCTGAAAACTGTCTCACAGATCGATATTTTTAAAGTGTTCCCAAGCAAAACCCCACCCCCTCAGTCCATTTGGTCAGTCCCGGATCAGTCAAGTCTCAGGTATCATACCCTTCATGGGAAAAGGAGAACCATCAGTCCATTTGCCACAATTACTTCCTTCCCTTCACATTCCATCTGGAGATACAAGCCAGAATTCCCTCCACCACCTTTCTTGTTTGTTCATAAATCAGAGAGGGAGAGGATTCCTTTCATCAGCAAGAGCCAAAATTCTCCCCACCCCCTTTCTTAGTTGTTCATAGTTCAGAGGGAGAGGGTTCCTTTCTTAGGTCTTTTTGTGATGGCCAACAGGCAGGCTGAATAAACAAAAAGTTACATCTAAGGGATAGAGATGGGGCAATAAACTCCCCTGTCTTCTCTTTCCTCCTTGGGAATGGCAGAATCCAGTAAGGGGGAGGTGGGTGAGATTTGGGTTTGCACAGAGAGGGAGTTAGAAATGAAATATAAATGGATTCTGACACCTTTCATATTTTCTCCAGGCAAACCAATCATCATTATTATTATTTCAGGGAGCTTTTCACAAGCCAATAAGCTCCATTTTTCCAAATCTCTCTCTCTCTCTTTTAAAAATAAGGCCTTTTTGTTTATTGTTATTAGAGGGTCTTGCCCCTCTCCCAAGTCTTGGGAATGATATAGACACACTACATCCACACTCCTCTAACAAAAAAGGAATATTAATGAGTTTCACAAATAAACTCAAATATTGTATCTCTGTCTCTTTTGTTTCTCCAAAATTGCCTTTAATTGCTCAATAAGTTCCATATTATGAGGTCCTAGTCAAAAGTCATGTGGATTGCCCAAGGGAATTTGAAGCCAGCCAGACATACAATAATGAGAAAAGGCTGCCTTTAATAGCTTTATTTATTCCCCTAATATCTCAAAATTAGCCAAAATACAACTCACCAATGTGTTTTGAGCAGCTTCCCTTTAGGCAACTCTGCCCCCCTTTGACTGGATGCCTTTTTGCTGCCAGTTTCCCATTTCAAAGCTGGATCTCAGGCGGATACCTCTCATCCCCTGGGATGTCTCCTGTCCAGTCTTTGCCTTTGTCTTTTACTTAGATCTCAAGTGGATACCCTTATCCCCTGGGACGTCTCCTGTCCAGTCCTTACCTTTGTTTGCCTTTTACTTTTCCTTCACCGGTGGTTGTTCCTGTTCCTCGGTTTCTTCAGGGCTTCAGCCTTTGAATTCAATTAAGAAGTGAGCAAGGATTTCACTGGGGCCAGATGTTCATTTAGACAGTGAGTCATATCTTGCTTTTCAAGATATCCCTAAGCATGGGTCCTGAGTGCAGCTAACAATGCAGAAACACACAGTCTTGGTCCCTGATTGGGAAATTTTTTTTTCAGAGCAGTCACACACCTTTCAGCCACTAATCTTACCCATCTGGGGACCCTCCTCCAGTGATCATTGCTGTCTTCCAATTGAATCTAGGCGTGGAATCCTGGCACGAGCCCCTGGATTATTGTCCTCAATTTGGGTCTGAGCCTGGTGCTGGGGCCAATGAAGAACACCAGACACAACTTCCGGGTGGCACTTCAGCATCGTGGACGGTCAGGATCGACCGCCAGCCTTCCGATTTTGTTAAAGCCATGGAGCAGCTGACGATCAGCTGTTCTGTGGCTTAAAAACCCTTCCCCTCGGGTGAAGAGGGGAAGGGGAGTCTCTGGGTAGGGGTTAAGCTCCCCTAGAGCCCCAGAATGTATATTCTGGGGCTTGAAGGGTGAGAGCTCCCCGGAAGCCCGGAAACACTCCAGATGGTTAGCTTACTTATTAAGGAAAAAACAAAGATCATGTAATATAGATTTTAGATTTAGATTAGATTTTATTAGATTTATATACCGCCCTTTCCCGAAGGACTCAGGGTGGTTTACAGGGCATTTTAAAATCACATCAATATAAAATACAAAGTTAAAAGAGAATTAAAAGATTAAATTATCTCTGAAAATAAAACCCCAGTTAAAATTCTCAGCCTGGGTCAGAGAGCTCAAAGAGCCAAGTCTTCAGGTCCCGGCGGAATGAGCGTAGGTCAGGGGCAGTCCTGAGCTCCACGGGCTAGATAAGATAAGATAGAATATAAGGGCAAAGAGGTGTTTCAGCAAGATCTTATTAAAAAGGCTTTTGTTGAATTTTATTCTAAATTATATGCTAGGGATATAAAGCAGGGTTTAGATATGGATAGTTATTTACAGGATGTGAATATCCCAATACTTACACAAGAGCAACGGGAAGGGATGAATCAATTGATAACTGCTGAATAAATTATTTTAGCAATTAAACAATTAAAAGTGGGTAAGGCACCCGGAACAGATGGTTTATCAGCTATTTATTATAAAAATTTACAATCAGAAATGGTGGAGCCTTTAAAATAATTATTTAGAACGGTACAATCTGGAGGAGAAGTGCCCCCATCGTGGAAAACAGCATTTATAACTTTGATTCCGAAGGAAGATCAAGATCTTGTTCAACTTAAAAATTATAGGCCTATATTGCTTTTAAATAATGATTATAAAATATTTGCAAAGATTTTAGCAAATAGATTAATGGGGGTTATGCAGCAAATGATTTATTCTGATCAAACAGGTTTTATAAGTGGTAGGCAAATGAAAAATAATGTGAGATCAAAATGGCCTCTAAATCAGCTAAAGCTTCTGCTCCTAGAAGTACTGGTGCATCACCAGTTCAACATTCTTCATTACAGGTACTTGCGGTACCTGCATCTGCATTAACATTAAAAGATTTACAATATGCTTTAAAAAATCAATCTCAGCAAATATCTGAACTTATTAATGAGAAGAATAAAGAAATATGACAGGACATTTTAGTGGCCTTTGTTGTGATTCAGGGTCAGCCTGTGGGTTCGGCAGTTGGGTCGGATGACTCAGAGGAGGAGGAGGGGGGTGTTGAAGACCTTGCTGAGGGGGTTGAAGATCTTGCTGATGAGAGCCCTCAGCCAGGCCCCTCCCACTTGGTCACCACAGAGACCCAGCTGTGTGAGCCTGACAGCGTGGATGAAGATGACCCACAGCTGGCCCTGTTCAAGGACGCCCGACGCAGGAGGCAGTCAATTAGGAGTAAACAGAGGAAGGCAATGGGGCTCCTTGGAAGGAGGCAGAGAGAAGCCACACCCTGAACTCTATATAAGGGGAATGTGTGGGGGGGCTGGTTTGCTGAAGGCAACCGCTTGGATAGTTCATGTTTCTTAAAGCTCCTGTTTCTTGGTTTGTCTTGTTCCGTTTGTTTTTGTGGTAATAAATTTGGCAGGCGTAATTCCAGCCTCTTGCCTTCTTGTAAAAGGGGTTGTCCCTGCCTTTTCTGCAGGGCGGTAGCAGGCTGGTACAGAACAGCCTTTCAGGGGCTGGCAGTTTGCACTGAGCGTTTGGATGAATGTGTGGAAGAGGTGTATCAAAATAATTTGAGATTGGATGCTAAAATGTCAGAAGCTGAGAACAAAATAGATAAGACTGAGGATGAGGTGGTTATGATACAATATACTGTAGAGATATGGAGTTTGCTTTGAGGATAAGAGGATTGAAAGAGGATCCAAAGGAAAACTTGAAAGTGTACTGGCAGAAGCCCTGGAACTGATTTTGGGCTGCCAAGCAGAAGAAATTATAAGGGATATAGATAAAATATTTTGTGTTAATTCTTGGATTGCCAGGCAAAGGAAACTACCAAGAGATGTGGTTGTTTATTTTACAAAGAGATCGATCAGAAATGTGATTATCCAAGCTTTTTATCACAATAGATTTAAAGTTGCTGATCAAGAAGTTTTAATTTTGAAAGAAATTCCACCGAGAATTTTAAGGAGAAGAAAAGAATTTACTTTTTTGGCAGATGAACTAAAGAAACGTCAGCTTCAGTTCAGATGGGAGATACCAATAGGCTTGGTGGTGAATTATTCAGGCATGAGATACCGTCTCAACACAGTTTTGAAGGCACGAGACTTTTATTCTAATATATTGAAAGCAGGTTCTCCGCCATCCCCAGAATTTAAAGGAAGGAAGGAAGATGGAGGGCGACAGACACAAATGTACAGTACACAGGGAGATGAAGAAGTCATTTCGTGGATGGTTAAAGAACTTCAGCAAACTTTGGAAACTGTGCAGCCCCAGGCATCGTTAGAAGAGGTTAAGGAACAAAGAATGACATGGGCTGCAACCAGACGAATCAGACAAGAACAAGAACAACAGAAATCTACAATTATATTTCAAGAATCTACTTATAGTGAAGCAGTGGGAGGAGCGAGACCGAAGAGACAGGTGCTTGTGGTTTTTCAAGATGCGCTCCGAAAGCTTTAGGTCGCAAAAGATGGCAACAAAGTTTCTAACTTGGAATGTTAATGGCTTAAACTCCCCGCAAAAGAGAACGAAAGTATTTCAGTATTTGAAACAATTTAATAATGATGTTGTGTGCTTACAGGAAACGCACATTCATGTAACAGACCAAAATATTTGATAAATTCCAGACTGGGTGTACAGTTTAGTGCGTCTGCTTTAGATAAGAAAAATGGAGTAGTTATTTATGTAAAGAAGAATTTAACAGCCCATTTAATTGAAGCTGATAAACAAGGAAGATATGTTATAATTGAACTTTTAATAGAAGGCAAGAAAATACTTTTAGTTGGACTATATGCACCTAATCAACAACAAGGAGAATTTTATAAATTTTTACATAATAAAATAATTCAATGGGATTATAAATTGTGTATTTTGATGGGAGATTGGAATGGAGTCTTGGACGCACAGAAAGACAAAAAAGGTCTTTTTAAAAGTACTCCGAATCATGCTAGATTGCCTAAATCTTTTTTTGAGATGAAAGATGATTTGGAATTGAGAGACATTTGGAGAGAACGAAATCTGGAAGAAAAAGATTTTACCTTTTTTCTGATCGACATCAATCCTTTTCTAGGATTGATTTTGTATTAACTACTAATGATTTTTTTCTAGAGTTAAGAAGATTAAGATATGTCCAAGAACTTTATCAGATCATAGTCCAGTATGGTTGGAATTGGATAAGGAGAGGAAAGATAGAAGATCTTGGAGATTAAGGAAGATCAAGATCTTACCCAAACCAAAAACTACAGACCAATATCACTTTTCAATACTGATTATAAGATATTTGCAAAAATTTTAGCAAATAGATTAATGAAGGTTATGCAGTAAATGATTCATAGTGATCAAACAGGATTTATAAGTGGTAGACAAATGAAAAATAATGTGAGACATATTGTAGATTTATTGGAATTTTTGGAGAGAAATAACCAGGTCTCTGCAGTGCTGATCTTTTTGGATGCTGAAAAGGCTTTTGATCAATTGAATTGGAAATTTTTATTTAAAGTATTAGAGAAGATGGAGTTTGGGGATGAGTTTTTACAATCTATTAGTTCAATATATCAGAAGCAAACAGCTCAAATAATAGTTAATGGTAGTTTGACAGAGGCATGTAATATTGAAAAGGGTACACGACAGGGGTGCCCGTTGTCACCTTTGTTGTTTGTTTTAACACTGGAAATATTATTGATTAAGATACGTGATTCAAATAAAATTAAGGGAATTAATATAAGAGATCAAGATTATAGACTGAGAGGACCTCCGGGTGGCAAGGCGTCGCCGCAGGCAGCCATTCTGGCTGTCAGCCCCGCCAGCTCCATAGAGCTGCTGAAAACAGCGCCAATCAGCTGTTTTGACGGCTCGGAAGCCCCCTCCTTGGGAGAAGAGGAGGGGGTGAGTGCCCAGGTAGGGGTAGAGCTCTCCGGGGCCGCCACAGCTAAAAGTTTTGGCGGCTGAAGGATTGAGCCCCCTGAAGCCTGGGTTTGCTCTGGACTGCGGGGCGCCTCAGGCTTTTTGGAGCAGAGCAGGGCGTCTGCAACCATCCCTGCCAGCAAGAGAGAACCTTTGAGAACCTGGATGCAGGCAGAGCGACACAGGAGATCCAGGTGAAAGTGAATTTATGATCTTTAACTCTATGGACTTTACGGAGTTTGAAAGTGAAAGTGCGTAGCAGACAATAGTGGGTGAAAATGGCTGCCAAATTCTCTAAAGTTCTTAGAAGCACGGGGGCTTCTCTGGTGCAGCAGTCTTCGTTACAAGCTTTATTACCCCCTCCTCCTGCACCCGCACCTGCACCAACTTTTACACTCAAAGACCTGCAGAATGTGTTGCAAGGGGCTATGGAAAAGCAATCACAACAATTAGCTGAGATTATGGATGAAAAGCTCACAGAGCTTCTGGATGAGAAGTTAACAGAAATAAGGGCAGACATCTTACTTGCATTTCAAGGCATGGCTATATGTATTGAGCGCTTGGACGAAAGAGTGGAAGATCTCAGCCAAAATAATATTAGATTAGACGCAAAAATGACAGAGACTGAAAATGTGGTGGAGAAAATTGATAGTGATTTGACCTTGGTACAGTACCATGAGATGGAGTTTGCTGAGAGGCTTAAAAGAGGATCCTAAAGAAAATTTGAAGAAAATAGTTTCTGAAGCTTTGGAAGGGGTGCTGGGGCAACCAGCAGATGCAATTATGGAAGATATAGATAAAATTTTCCGTGTTAATTCGTGGATTGCAAGACAAAGGAAATTACCCAGAGATGTGGTGGTTTATTTTACAAAGAGAGCAATTAGAAATGAGGTTATGGGGGGCAGAGCCAGCTGTCAGAGTGGGCAGCTGTGTGAACGGATTTCTCTGTCACACACATCCTCTCACCCAGTGTTCACGGGGGCTTTTCGGAGCCCCAGGAGGTCCTGTAGGGACAGCCGAAGTTGCAGGCATCCCGGAGAACTTACATGAGCGGCGGTTCGTGTCGGAGATCTGGAGAAAGCCTGATGCGAGCGAACTGGGGAGAAGGAGGCCAGTAATGGCCGACATGAAGATCTGACAGAGGGATGGAGCCAGCACGGAACTAGCGGTACAACGGTAGAGTGGAGCTGACGGAAAGTATATCCAAATATTTATTTTTGAAAACATTAGGAGCGCTTGAGAAAGAGACATTGGCTTGAAGTGGGTGCCTCACGGAGAGGGAACAAGCGGCGATAGAAGTGCTGAGAGAAGGCGTTAGGTGAGAACGACAAGAAGAGGAAGCCAGGAAGCCATTTGACTGTATATTAGCTGGGGATACTGCTGTAAACTGTAAAACTGCCGTGAAGTCAGACGAAACGACAAAAAACAACAGGGCAAAGTCTACTTTTGGAGCCTCGGAGACTGAACTTTTGAAAAATCGGGCGTGGAAAGTGATCTGCCTGGACTATCCTGGTAAATTTTGAACTTTTGAAACTTTGCCCTATTTGCTGCGGGTGGTTAATTGACATAGCATTTCAGTAACTGAAGTCTGGATAGTGGGACACCTACTGGTCTTTGGTGGCAGAGGAAGACAAAAAAGGTGCCAATTTCTGAGCCGGAAACGAAAAAAGAACGTGACTCTGAACATACCCAGATAAATATATTACATAATTCTATTATATAATTTGTTTAGTTGGTAATAAGTATCTGGCTGTAATTGTTACACATACTCCTTTGTTATAGAGTTAAAAGTTTCATACAAGGTTAAAGGTACTAAATACTTGTAAAGCGCATTTTGCAACTGGGTTAAATATGACAAGTATTCCGGGCCTAACTAAGTCTAGCGCTGGTAAGAAGGCGACAACACAGGGGCAAGGGATGTCCTCAAGCCCTTCCAACCAGAAATCCATAGAGGACATTTTGCAAAGGGAAAGATCTAACTCAAATTCTTTTAAAGACCTACATGCCCTCTTACAAAACATGCATGAGGCAATGGCCAAAAACCATGAAGAGATGAAGAGAGAAATAGGTCAAATAAGGAACGATACTGGTGAACTTAAGGGGAAAATTCAAGCGATAGATGATAAATTTGAAGGGATCCAACAAAAATTAATTAAAAATGAACAAAGGCTACAAGACATGGAAGCTAGAATGGAAAAAGAGGAGAAGAGAGTCGATGATTTAAATGAAACACTTCTTCAGGCAAATAAGGAGTTAGAGACAACAGTTATTTTTCTGGAAGCGGAAAAGGCTGCTCACTATCTACGCTTCCAAAATGTCCAAGAAAAAAGAGGGGAAGATTTGCTGGTTATGATGGCAGAATTAATGGCAAAGGCACTTGGTGTAGGGAAGGAGGAAATGCTGGCGGAAATTGACGAAACATACAGGGTCCAAACTAATTATGCGAGGAGACACATGTTCTGAACCAGCCTGCTACCGGCCTTGCAATAAGGCAAACCCCTGTTCAAACAGTAGAGACTGGAGAGCGTCTGAGGCTGAAAAGCGTCTGCCAAGATTTATTACTCAAACAACAGAACAAGAAACAAAAACACTGGAACTTGAATCCTCAAACGGAAGGGTTGCTTTCAGCAACCAGCCCTTCCCCAAACACTCCTTTTATTTAGAGTTCAGGGCGTGGTCTCCCTATGCCTCCTCCCGAGGAGTCCCACAGCCTTTCTCTACTTGGTCCTGCTCGACTGCCTCATGCGTCGGGCATCCTTGAACAGGGCCAGCTGTGGGTCATCATCCTCCGCACTATCGGGCTCACGCAGCTGAGAAGAGGGCCCCGGCTGGGGGCTCTGTGAAGCCTCCAAGCCGTCATCAGCCAGTTCGTCTTCCACAACCTCCTCCTCCCCCTCATCTGAGTCATCCGAGACATCTGAGCCGGCTGCCGGACCCACAGGCTGGCCCTGAGTCACAACACTATCCCGCACCGCAGGGCCCTTCCCCCGGGGCTGCCGATCCGGATGCGGTCGGGATGGGAATTGTTCGTGAAAAGCAGTCACCAACGCAGGGGCATGAACGGCGGTCGCATCTTCCCAGGTGAAGTCCTCCGGCCCGTACCCTTTCCACTCGATCAGGTACTGGAAGCGACCTTTCAACCAACGGGAATCCCTGATGCTGGCGACCTCGTACTCGGGGGTGCTGCCTCCATCACGAGGTCCTGATGGGGGAGGTTCCGCTTGGTGAAGTGGACAAGCCGGTTGTTCGGGGACCAACAAGGACCGATGGAAGACGGGGTGCACGCGCAGGGAACGTGGCAGAGTTAAACGATAGGCGACCGGATTGATGACAGCCTCGACTGGGAACGGTCCAAGGTAACGGTGGTCCAGCTTCCTCGCCGGCCGTGTGGATGGTAGGTTCCTGGTGGACAGCCAGACCCGATCCCCCACCGATAGTGGAGGCGTATCCCTTCTCGACCGATCGGCGAACCTCTTGTAGTCGGCCTTGGCCTTCTCCAGCTGTCGTCGCACCAACCGATGGATCGCCTGTAACTCCGCCATGAAGTCGTTCGCTGCCGGCTCCGGTGAGTCCACGGGAGAAAGGGGGAAAAACCGGGGGTGATAACCCACATTGGCCAAGAACGGTGTCATCTGCGTGGAGGTGTGCTGCGAGTTGTTAAAGGCAAACTCGGCTATGGCCAAATAGTCCACCCAATTGTCCTGCTGCAGGTTAACGTAGCAGCGCAGATACTGCTCTAAGATACCGATGACCTTCTCGGTACCCCCGTCAGTTTGAGGATGATGCGCGGACAAGAGGCAAACCTTAATGTCCAATGCACGCATCAACTCCTGCCAGAAGCGGGCTGTAAACTGGGCCCCCCTATCGGAGACGACTCTATCGGGGAGGCCGTGCAGCCGAAACACCTGTTGGATGAACATGCGACTAGTGGCGCGAGCTGACGGTAAGCCGCGACAGGGAATGAAGTGCGCCATCTTGGTCAGCATGTCCACCACCACAAACACTGTCGTGAAGCCAGAGGATGGGGGTAGATCCGTCAAAAAGTCCATGGACACAGCCCCCCAGGGTCTCTTGGGTGTTGGCAAGGGCTGCAGTAAACCAGGCGGGGCCCCTGACGCTGACTTGGCCTGCCTGCATGGGATGCAGGAGGTGACATAAGACTGGACGTCGTGTCGGACTCGGGGCCACCAGAAGGTACGGGAGACCAGGTTCAGAGTCTTGAACAGACCAAAATGCCCCGCAGCCGGGTTATCATGACACTGGCTGAGGACGAGTCCCCTGAGTGGCCCTCCCGGAACATAGAGCCGTTCACGATAATACAAAAGTCCATCCGTGACTGACCAAGGCGAATCTGGCCCCACCTCTTCCTTCTGCTGAGCCACCCACGCCTCCTGCTGCTGCGCCTCCCGGATCCGAGCCCGCATATCAACCGGCTCCCGCACCGCAGCAAAAGACTCGACAGGGATCACTGTCCTGGGCAGAAGCTTGTCTTCCACTCGGGTATATTCGGGCTTCCTGGACAGAGCATCCGCTCTCTGATTGTGCCCGCTTGGTATGTACCGCACCCGGAAGTCAAACCTCGCAAAGAAAAGGGACCACCGGATCTGGCGTTGGTTCAAATTCCGAGCGGTCTGCAGGCTTTCCAGATTCTTGTGGTCCGTCCGGACCTCGATTTGATGCCGCGCCCCCTCCAGATGATGCCTCCAAGCCTCGAACGCCGCCTTGATGGCCAGCAGCTCCTTCTCCAAGATGGTATAGTTGCGCTCCGAGGGATTCAATTTCCGAGAGTGATACGCGCAAGGGAAAAGGGTACCGCTGGGCGTCGTTGCCTGGAGTAACACGGCCCCAATGGCAATGTCGGAGGCGTCCGCCTCCACGACAAACGGCCGTTGCGGATCAGGATGCTTCAAGATGGGCTCCTTCATGAAGGCGTCCTTCAAAGCCTGGAACGCCTGTTGTTCGGGGGCGTTCCACTGGAACCGAGTCTTCTTCTGCAGGAGCCGGGTGAGGGGGGCTGTCAAGGCAGCAAAGCCAGGGATGAATGTTCGATAGTAGTTGGCAAATCCAAGGAGTCGCTGAACATCCTTCACGCGACGCGGGGGTTGCCAACTCTGCAACGACTCAACTTTACTCGGCTCCATGGCGATGCCCTCAGGAGAAATGCGGTGACCCAGGAAATCGATGGTCACCTGGTAGAACTGGCACTTCTCCAACTTGGCAAACAGCCGATGTTCCCGGAGGCGCTGCAGGACCTGACGGAGATGCTGATGATGCACTTCACGCGACGGGGAGTAAATCAGGATGTCGTCCAGGTAGATTACGACAAACTGGTCCAACAGATCCCGAAAGATGTCGTTCATAAAATGCTGAAACACAGCGGGGGCGTTGGTCAGGCCAAACGGCATCACCGTGTACTCGAAATGACCATAGCGAGTACCAAACGCCGTCTTCCACTCATCACCCGGCCGAACCCTGACGAGGTTGTAAGCTCCACGCAGGTCCAGTTTCGTGAAGATCTTAGCCTCCCGGAGTCGGTCCAAGAGCTCGGGGATGAGGGGCAGCGGGTAACGGTTGCGCACCGTGATGGCGTTGAGTTTCCGGTAGTCACAGCAAAGCCGTAACTCGCCCGACTTCTTTTTGACGAAGAGCACGGGCGCAGACACTGGCGAGGACGAGGGCCGGATGAAACCGCGAGCCAAATTCTTTGTCAGGAAGTCCCGCAATGCAGCCAACTCGGGCTCTGACATGGAGTACAAACGCCCCACTGGGAGAGGCGCATCAGGGACTAGATCAATGGAGCAGTTGTAGGGCCTGTGCGGGGGTAATTGGTCCGCCTCTGACTCGCTGAACACATCAGCAAAGTCGGACAGTTCGGGAGGCAAGGAAACCCCTGAGGAACCCTCCACCTGGCCGGCACAGATATGGCGGGTGTGGTCCACGCACTGCAAACTTGGGAAGGTGACCAAGTTCTGAGACCAATAGATCTGTGGATCATGCGTCCGGAGCCACGCCAGTCCCAAGACCACGGGGAAGTGCAGATCCGAAGTGATGTAGAACTGGATGGCCTCCACATGGGAACTGATGGCCATACACACTGGTTGCGTGGCGGCCGTAATAGGCCTGGACAGGAGCACTCGACCATCGATAGTCTCCACTAGCATGGGCGGATCCACCGGACACTGGGGAACAGCCCATTTGGCCACAAAGGCCGAATCCATAAAGTTAGTGGTAGCCCCAGAGTCAATTAAGGCATGGACCGGAATCCCCTCTGGCTTGCCAGGAAGGATCAGACGTGCCTCCAAAATCAAATGCCGTGGAGGCTCACAGGCACCGTCGGAACGGCGTCACTCGGCGTGGTCGTTGTGGGTCGCCCGATCTATCACACCGTCTAGATCGGGCTCGGGCCGTTTCCCGACAGCAAAGTAGGGGACTTTCTCAGGGCAGGCTTGGTCACTGATGCCCGCTGACGCTTCTTTGGGCAAGAAGCAGCCAAATGTCCAGGGTCCCCACAGTAAAAACACAACCCCCCCGATCGTCGTCTGTCCATTTCCGTCACCAATAGACGGGACCTGGCGGCACCCAGCTCCATTGGCTCCTCCCTCTGGACTGGGGGCTCACGCTCAACAGGGGCGGCAGGGGTCTGTGGGGTGGCACGGCGACTCTTTCGCTGCTGCAGCCGGGCATCGATCCGCAGACAAAGATGGATCAGCCCATTCAGGTCTGAGGGAATGTCCACACGGGCCAGCTCATCCAACATCTCCTCCGACAATCCATCCTGGAAGGCATCCACGAGCGCAGCCTCATTCCAGGCGGAATCCTGGCTAAGCAGCCGGAAATCGCTGATATAGGCCTGTAGGGGGCGCTGACCCTGCCTCAGAGCTTTCAGGCGTCGGGTGGCAGTCTGCGCCTTAATTGGGTCCTCGTACATTAGGCGCATATGGTCACAAAACCCCCCAAAGTTATCCAACAAAGGGCTAGGTTGTGCCAGCAGAGGCGTGCCCCAACGAGCTGCATCCCCCGACAGAAGGCTTAACACGAATCCCACCTTATCCCGGTCAGTGGGGAAATCAGCTGCTCTCACGCTGATAAAAAGCTGGCATTGTCCCAGGAAGGCAGGAAACAGTTCTGGATTGCCAGCAAATTTATCCGGCATTGCTATCTGACATTTCCTTTTGGGTGGGGGTGCAGCATGTACCTGAGCTTGCAGTTGAGCCACCTGAGCTGCCAGCAAAGTGAGTTGCTGGGTGAGCTGAGCATTCTCGGCACGTAGCTGCTCCATCGTAGTAGTAAGGGGTGGGAGGCTGAAAGCAAACTGTTCTGAACCAGCCTGCTACCGGCCTTGCAATAAGGCAAACCCCTGTTCAAACAGTAGAGACTGGAGAGCGTCTGAGGCTGAAAAGCGTCTGCCAAGATTTATTACTCAAACAACAGAACAAGAAACAAAAACACTGGAACTTGAATCCTCAAACGGAAGGGTTGCTTTCAGCAACCAGCCCTTCCCCAAACACTCCTTTTATTTAGAGTTCAGGGCGTGGTCTCCCTATGCCTCCTCCCGAGGAGTCCCACAGCCTTTCTCTGCTTGGTCCTGCTCGACTGCCTCCTGCGTCGGGCGTCCTTGAACAGGGCCAGCTGTGGGTCATCATCCTCCGCACTATCGGGCTCACGCAGCTGAGAAGAGGGCCCCGGCTGGGGGCTCTGTGAAGCCTCCAAGCCGTCATCAGCCAGTTCGTCTTCCACACCCTCCTCCTCCCCCTCATCTGAGTCATCCGAGACATCTGAGCCGGCTGCCGGACCCACAGGCTGGCCCTGAGTCACAACAACACAATCTCCCTAAAGAAGTACATGTAAGACTGGTTAAAAAATCAATCCGGGATGAGCTTCTGCATAGATCTAGAGAGGAGCCATTAGAATTTCACGGACAACCAATTACTATCCTTAAACAGATACCTAAAAGGATGAGGGATTTGAGACATGGCTATCAATTTTTAACATCAAAATTAATTAGTGAAAATGTAAATTTTAGATGGTTAACTCCAGAAGGTATTTTAGTCACATGGCAGGATAGAAGGTACAGATTGGACACGATAGAGAAGGCAGAAGATTTTTACAAACTCCACTTTAATAGCCAGGATGAAGCAGAAACAGAAGATCAAGATGGAAGGGAGGTAAGAGAAAGAGACACAAGACGGATAGCTATGGAAGGGAAAGCCTTAGGAATAGAGGATAGAAGGAATAAACCTGGAGAGTCAACAGAGAAACATGGAGCCAGAGATAAGGATGAGAGAGAGCCCCGAATTACGAGATCTACAAAAACCAGAAATAAGTAAGACAAAGGGAGGTGAGTGTAGAATTCTGTCTGTAAACATTAATGGATTAAACTCGCCAGTGAAAAGGCGGAAACTTTTTAATAAGCTTATTCACCAACAATTAGATATCGTTGCAATCCAAGAAGTCCACATAAAGGAACAACAAAAAGATCTGCTAGCCCAACCAAAAATAGGGAATTTATTCGTTTCATTAGACCGACAAAAGAAAAAGAGAGGAGTGGCATTATATGTAAACCAGAAACTGGCAGCCAAACAAATTTATAATGATAAAGAGGGTAGAATACTGATTGTTGAGGTTGAAATAAACCATAGGAAGGTCATGATGGTAGAGATATATGCCCCAAATTGTAATCAAGAACAGTTCTTCAAAACACTACACAATAAGATACGTAGCATTGACCATGATGAGATCTGCTTACTAGGAGACTTTAATGCTATCCTAGATACGAATTTGGATTATATGGGCAAGACGATTAGGAAAAAGAAAAGAAGAACTTTACCGAGATCTTTTTTTAATCTGGCTAGAGACCTAAACATTCAAGATGTCTGGAGGGAGAGAAATCATAAGGCAAGACAATATACATATTACTCCAATCGGCATAATTCATGGTCTAGAATAGATATGGTATGGATGACAAAAGAAATCAGCTCTGAAGTTGAAGAGGTGTATATTGAGACAGGTACTTGGGCAGATCATAACCCTATTAAATTTAGCTGGAAAGGTTCGAAAAAAAATATCTAGATGGACCTTACAAAGAGCAATCTTAAAAGAAGATGATTTTAAATCAAAGATGGAGAGAGAATTAAGTCTCTTCTTCAAGGAAAATAAAGCTGAAGACACCTCTGTACAAAATAACTGGGACACAGCCAAGGCAATAATGAGAGGGGTAGCGATGGCATATATGATAAATAAGAACAAGGGGAAAAAACAACAACGGGAAAGGTTAGAAGGGGAATATAAAAGTTTAGAAACTATATTCCAACAAGACCCACAAAAAAAGAATATCAAACAATCAATGGATTTGATTAAACATAAGCTTAATATCTTAGACAAAGAGAAACTAGCACAACAAATGAGAAGCACAAAACAAAACTTTTTTGAAAATGCAAATAAACCAGGCCAATGGCTCGCATATAAATTAAAAAAACAAAAGGAGAAAAGCTGGATTAGCAAATTATGTGATGACGAAGGGAGAGTACACCACCAGGAAGAGGAGAAAAAACTATAGCCCAGGAATTTATGAGCGATTATATAAAGAAGAGAGTCAGGCAACTGTGGAGAAAGTGGAGGAATGTTTCCAAAAAGCTAAATTACCTAAGGTTACAGAGGACATCAGAAATATGCTGAACGATGAAATTAGGCTGTCCGAGGTGATAAAGGCCATTAATGAACAAAAAAACAATAAAGCACCGGGTCCTGACGGTCTCCCGATAGAAATTTATAAGGAACAACAAAATATCTTAGCACAACCCCTACTGGAGGTATTTAATGCAGTATTAGAAGGCGCAAGAACGCCTAAATCTTGGTCTGAGGCAAATATAGTTCTCATCCCGAAAGATAATACGAATCACACATTAATTCAAAATTATAGACCTATATCGCTTCTCAATTCGGACTATAAGATATTTACATCAATTATAGTGGAACGACTTAAACGATTCCTGAATGATTTCATACATGTAGACCAGAATGGTTTTCTTGCTAAGAGGCAAACTAAACATAATATTAGAGTAATACTGGATACGTTGGAGTATTACGAACTACATAGCGGACAACAGATGGCGTTACTATTTTTAGATGCCCAGAAGGCCTTTGATAATGTTAAATGGTCATTTTTACACCAACAACTCAGTTTCATGGATACGGGTGAAAAATTTATAAATATAATTAGGGCAATCTATACCAACCAGGAAGCAAAAGTAATTATTAATGGGGAAACATCTAGGAAATTTCAAATCCAAAAGGGAACATGGCAAGATTGCCCTTTATCCCCACTGCTGTTCATATTGACACTAGAAGTTCTAACGAGAACAATTAGAAATGACCCACAGATAAAAGGATTAGCTATTAAAAAGGAAACTTTTAAACTTCAAGCATTTGCGGATGATCTGGTCTTCATCATGGAGGACCCATATCACACGGGACCAAAATTATTGGAAGAATTAACTAAATATGGTGAAGTTGCTGGATTGAGAATAAATAGAAATAAGACCAAGATGATTGTTAAAAATATGACTAATAAACAAAAAGAAAAATTGGCTGGAATCATGGACATAGAAATAGTAAAAAAAAAAAATATCTAGGAATTAATATCACGGCTAGATGCACCTCACTTAAAAAAGATAATTATGATAAAATAGTGAATCAAATAAAAGATGATCTGGAAAGATGGGGAAATCTGAAACTTTCATTACTGGGGAGAATTGCTGTCATCAAGATGAATGTCCTGCCCAAAATCTTGTTCTTGTTCCAGAATATCCCAATACAACTTGACTCCAAATTCTTTTGAAATTTGAACAAACTATCACTAAATTTTGTTTGGCAAGGGAAAAAACCAAGAATCAAAATGAAATACTTGCAGGATACAAAGGAAAACAGGGGTTTTGGACTGCCAGACTGGGAATTATATTACCATGCCGCGGCTTTAAATTGGATAATTTTGAAAAATAGAAGATTACTGACTTTAGAGGGTCACGATTTACAATTTGGCTGGCACGCTTTTTTATGGATGGAGAAACAAGAATTATTCTCACACTTTCAAAAACATTGGATTAGGCAAGCATTATTTAACATTTGGAACAAAATTAGAACTCACAATTATACTAAAGTACCAGTCTGGCTATCCACTCTTGAAGTGATTGTTTACCCAAATCTATTTGATTTGGGTAACATAATTTCATATAAGGATATTATGAATGAGGAGGGGGAATTGAAGTCTAGAAATGAATTAGATTCACAAGGTATAAAACTGGATTGGTGGGCCTACTTACAGATTCAATCAAGATTCGGGAAGGATAAAAAAGAATGGGGGATAAACACCCAAGAAACGGCCTTGGATAAAATATTATTGGGCCCAGATAATAAACAGATAAAGAAACTATACAATCTGCTTCTGGGATACAAGCTGTTCGAAGAACAAGTGAAGGACCCTATGTTGACTTGGGCTAAAAATCTGGGACATGGTATCTGGGACATGGCAAACGCTCTGGGACAGAAATAAAAGAATAACACTGGCTTCATCTTACAAAGAAAACCTATTCAAAATGTTCTATCGATGGCATCTTCCTCCAGCACGTTTAGCCAAGATGTATAAGACAGTATCTCCCAAATGTTGGAAGTGCTCCGAAGAACTAGGTACATACTTTCATACGTGGTGGTCCTGTAGCAAATCACAAAGATTTTGGAAAATGATTTGGACATGGCTGAAAGAAATATTACGACATGAAGTCGAGTTTAGTCCAGAATTTTTCTTATTGGGCATAACAAAAGAGAAATACCCTAAAGACGAGTTGTATCTGATGATTCACATTATTACAGCAGCAAGAATGTCATTTGCTCAAAACTGGAAAAGGAATGAAATCCCAGTAGAAAATGAGGTAATTAGGAAAATTTGGGAATGCGCAGAAATGGATAAATTAACTCTGGAATTTAAAAATAAAGATCAATCAGATTACTACAGAATTTGGAATAAATTTTATCTTTGGCGGGAACAAAAGGAAGGTCTCTATTAGGTCTTACAGATTGGTTCACTGTTCTAAGTATTGTATTATACTTAACTGATTTGTATCTTAAGTGTATTTAAGTGTATTTAAGTGTATTTTAGGTATATATATATATATATATATATATATATATATATATATATATATATATATATATATATATATATATATATATGTGGATCCTTGGTTTTTCGGGTTTTTCCCCGCGTAGAACTAAAGGTGTAGGCGCAACGTTTCGACGGAATCCCATCCGTCATCATCAGGCTTTAGCTTCCTTCTTCTGGGAGAAGCATGTGGCTGTTTGTTCCTCTTTTTTAAACTGCCAGAGGGGGTGTGTTCTGTGGAGGTGTGCTCTGATTGGGTAGGAGACCAAGTGTGTTCTGATTGGGTCTTGGTCTCCTACCCAATCAGAGCACACCTCCACAGAACACACCCCCTCTGGCAGTTTAAAAAAGAGGAACAAACAGCCACATGCTTCTCCCAGAAGAAGGAAGCTAAAGCCTGATGATGACGGATGGGATTCCGTCGAAACGTTGCGCCTACACCTTTAGTTCTACGCGGGGAAAAACCCGAAAAACCAAGGATCCACATACAGGCACCCGCGAAAACCATATATATATATATATATATATGGATCCTTGGTTTTTCGGGTTTTTCCCCGCATAGAACTAAAGGTGTAGGCGCAACGTTTCGATGAAATCCCATCCGTCATCATCAGGCTAGTGGTTTCTGCTTCCTTCTTCTGGGAGAAGTATGTGGCTGTTTGTTTTTCTTTTTTAAACTGCCAGAGGGGGTGTGTTCTGTGAGTGGAAGTGTGCTGATTGGGTGGGGATTATGTGTGTTCTGATTGGATGGGAGTGTGTTTTGAATGGTGGGGGTGTTCTGATTGGGTGGGGGTGTGTTTTGAGTGGATGGGCTGGTCTCAGCTGCCAGCCTTAGAC
Source organism: Vipera ursinii (assembly GCF_947247035.1). Classification (NCBI taxonomy): domain Eukaryota; kingdom Metazoa; phylum Chordata; class Lepidosauria; order Squamata; family Viperidae; genus Vipera; species Vipera ursinii. The sequence continues at coordinate 20,568,497 of NC_139521.1, read as the reverse complement.
CTGAGCTGGTGAGTTGTGCTGTTTTTGTTTGCCTTCGTGTTTGTGGTGGTGCCATGTTTTTATAGTGGGTGTCAGTTTGCTTATTATGTGGTTTGGAGGGGTTTAAAGTGGCTGATGTTGCAGCTGTAGTTAGGTTTCTGTTTTGTGGTTGTGCCTCTTTATCATTGTGGGTTCGGATTTGCTTTTTGAATAGTTGTGTGGTGGTGATGTCATGTGATGTTATCATGAGTTTGGGTCTGGTATCATTCTTGGTGGTTGAGACTCGTCTGTCAATCAAGGCGGGTTTCCAAATAGCTGGTAGGCGAGAGGTATCATCTCGTTTGTTCATGCTGTGGGGGCGTTTTTCTATCTCAATGGCTTCTCTGATTATTCTGTTGTTAAAATGTTCAATTTTGGCGATAGTTTTGGTTTTTTTAAAATCAATTTCATGTCCGGTGGCTTCAAAGTGTTGGACCAGGGATGAAGTTTGTTCTCCCTTTCTGAGTGAGTTTTTGTGCTCTTCAATGCGTGCACTTATTCTTCTGTTGGTCTGTCCGATGTATGTGGTGGGGCAGGTGGTGCATGGGATTTCGTATACTCCTTGGTTTTCTAACCCAATTATGTCCTTGGGGTTTCTTAGGATGGTGGATACTTTTCTGTCTGTGTAGAATGCTGTTTTGATGTTGTGTTTTTGGAGGACTTTGCTGATTCTGTCTGTGGTCCCTTTTAAGTATGGGAGGAGGGCTTTGCCTTTTTCTTGTTCTCTGTCTTGGGTTTTTGTGGGTGTCTCTCTTCGGATTAAGTTGGTAATCATGTTTCTTTGGAATCCATTGGCTGTTAGTACATTAGTGAGGTTGTGTAGTTCGGTTTTTAGGTGTTGTTTGTCAGCTAGTTGTTTTGTTCTGGAGATGAGTGTCTTGGCTACGGAGTTGATCTGTGCTGGGTGGTGGTGTGAGAGTGCATTCAGATAGCGGTTTGTGTGCATTTTTTTATGGTAGATAGTGTGTCCTAGGGAGCCGTTGGATTTCTTGTAGACTAAAACATCAAGGAAGGGAAGTTGGTTGTTAGCTTCTGTTTCCATGGTGAATTGTATTTTGGGGTGTAGGCTATTGAGGTGTGTGAGGAAGTCATCCAGTTTTTCTTTGCCATGTGGCCAGATTACGAAGGTGTCATCTACGTATCTGAGCCAGAGTTTGGGTTTGTGGTTGGATTTTTCTAGAGCGAGGGTTTCAAAGTGTTCCATGTAGAGGTTTGCGATGACAGGTGAAAGGGGTGATCCCATGGGTGCTCCTTCCATTTGTTTGTATCTTTGTCCATTGTAGATGAAGTATGTGTTAGATAGGCAGTGGTTGGTCAGATCTAGGATGTGTTTTGGGGGGTTGTATTTATTTAGGATAGCTGTCAAGGCTTCTTTGATTGGCACTTGGGTGAAGAGGGATACGACATCGAAGCTCACAAGTAGGTCACAGGGCTGTAAGTTTAGTTTACTTATGATCTCTATGAATTGGAATGAGTTTTGTACGTGTGAGGTGATGGAATTTGCGTAAGGCTGTAGTTGTTTGGCAAGAAATTTGGCTAGATTTTGTAGAGGTGAGCCTATGGAGCTGACTATGGGTCTGAGAGGGGTTCCTTCTTTGTGTATCTTGGGCAGACCATAGAGCTTGGGACATCTGGATGATTTTTCTCTGGGAATGATTGTTTTCTGGATCTCTTCACTGATGGGGGTGGCTTTTATTTTGGATTTTGTGGTTTTTTCCAGGTAGGTGGTGGGGTCTGTCTTGAGGAGTTTGTATGTGGAGTCTCGGAGTAGGTTGGATAATTTGGTATGGTAGTCAGATGAGTTCATTACCACCGTGGCGTTGCCTTTGTCTGCTGGCAGAATGATTATGCTGGTGTCTTTTTTTAGGTTAAGTAGTGCTGTCTGTTCCTCTTTGGGTAAGTTGCTTTTGGGTGGTTTGCTGGTGCAGAGGATGTTGGTAACTTCGAGTCTGATTTTGTTGGCGTCATCAGGGTTGATTTTGGTCAGGCTGGATTCGACTCCGCATATAATGGTTTCCATGGGAATGTGTTTGGGAGCGACTGCAAAATTAAATCCTTTAGACAGGACGTTGGTTTCGGCTTTGGTGAGAATCCTATCTGAGATGTTGTGCACAGTTTGTTTCATGTGTTGCTGTGGGAGAGGAGGGGTTTGTTTCTGGCGTTCCTTTAGTCTTCGGAGTTTATTGGTGTGTGTGTCTGTTTTGTAGGCAGTCTCTGTTTCAGCTCTCCAGACAGCAATTTGTTTGAATTTGTCCCAAAGTGTGGGGTGGATCTTGTTGCTGAGTTTGAGGTGAAGTGTGAGGAGGTCTCTGTTGATTCGGTCCAGGAGGAATCTTTTTGTGTGGAGTTCGTTTCTGATTAGGGCCAGTTCAGTTCTTATCAGGATGCGTTTGATGGCTGCAGAGTTGGAGTGGAATTTCAATTGGAAGGATGTGGGGATTAAATTTTGATCTCGGCAGTTGCGTAGAAATGTGAGGTCACACAGAATGGAAGCTCTTCGTACTTCGAGTTTTTCGTAGGTCTTGGTTAGCTGGTAGATTTCCTCCCCGTAGATGTAAGATATTTGTTTTCTGAGGTTTTCGCGGGTGCCTGTATGTGGATCCTTGGTTTTTCGGGTTTTTCCCCGCGTAGAACTAAAGGTGTAGGCCACTAGCCTGATGATGACGGATGGGATTTCGTCGAAACGTTGCGCCTACACCTTTAGTTCTACGCGGGGAAAAACCCGAAAAACCAAGGATCCATATATATATATATATATATATATATATATATATATATATATATATATATATATATATATATATATATATATATATGAATATTGTAGACAAGAAGGTTTGTCAGTCCGTTTGTACCATGTCCAATGTTTTTAAATAATAAATTTAATAAAATATATATTAAAAAAAAGAAATGAGGTTATCCAAGCCTCTTACAATACTAAATTTGCAATTGCTGAGCAAGAAGTCTTGGTCTTAAAAGAGATCCCTCCAAGAATCTTAAGGAGAAGGAAGGAATTTGCCTTTTGACACAAGAATTAAGATGACGTGATATTAAGTTCAGATGGGAGATACCAGTGGGTATGCTGGTGATGCATGAAGGCATGAGACATCGTCTTACTACAGTGTTGCAGGCATGTGATTTTTATAGTAATGTTTTAAAAGCAGCCACCATACCACTTTTGGAATCTACAAAGAAGAATGGTGAGGGAGAGCCTCAACTATGCAGTGAGAATTTACAAGGTGCTGAAGGAATAACGCAGATAGATGAGAAAGCTACAGGAGTGGATCAAATTTCAGTATCATGCGTGCTGCTTCGAGACGAATGAGACAAGAGCAAGAAGAAGACCAGCAGAAAGTCATGATGGCACCTCCAAAACTTACATATAGTGAAGCTGTGGGAGGAGCGCGACCTAAGAAAGTGCAGGTGATCCTGGAAGAAGCGCTCCAAAAGCTTCGGGTTGCGAAGGATGGCAACAAAGTTTCTAACTTGGAATGTTAATGGTTTAAATTCACCACAGAAGAGAAAGAAAGTTTTTCAATATTTAAAACAATTTAAGAATGATGATATTTGTTTACAAGAAACACATATTAGAGTTACGGATCAAAAGTACTTATTAAATTCATGACTGGGTACACAATTTATTGCCTCTGCAATGGATAAGAAAAACGGAGTGGTTGTTTATGTTAAGAATACCTTGACAGCGGAGTTAATTGAAGCAGATAAACAAGGAAGATATGTTATAATTGAACTGTTAATAGAAGGCAAGAAAACACTTCTGGTTGGATTATATGCTCCTAATCAACAACAAGCAGATTTTTATAGTTTACTACACAGCAAGATTACTCAGTGGGATTATAAATCTTTTATTTTTATGGGAGACTGGAACGGTGTTTTGGATGTACAAATGGACAAGAGTGGTTTTTTCAAAAGTGTTCCAAGTCATGCTAAACTGCCTAAATCCTTTTTTGAAATGAAGGATGATTTGGAATTGCGAGATATTTGGAGAGAAAGGAATCTGCAAGAGAAGGACTATACTTTTTTTCTGATAGACATCAATCTTTTTCTAGGATTGACTTTATTCTAACTACTAATGATTTCTTTTCTAGGATTAAGAAGATTAAGATTTGTCCAAGAACTATGTCTGATCATAGTCCAGTCTGGTTAGAGATAGACAAGGATAATAGAGATAGGCGCTCCTGGCATCTAAATGAGAACCTGTTTAGAAATCAGGAAAATGTGGAAGAATGTAAAAAACAGATGAAGGATTTTTTTAAAATTAATATGCATAAGGGTACTTCCATTGAAATGGTCTGGGATGCTAGTAAAGCTTATATGAGAGGTGTATTAATATATTTGAAAAACAAATATAGACGCAATCTGGAATTCAGGAGGAAGGAATTAGAGAATGAAATTAGGGAAAAAGAAAAGGCTTTGATTTTGAATCCATCGGATGTGAAGATTAAAGAGGTAATTAATTTATTAAGGGGACAGTTCGACAAGTTGATGGCTGATCAAGTGGCAACTAACTTACGGTATGCTAGACATAATACTTTTTGCAATGCCAATAAACCAGGTAGATGGTTAGCTTATTTGTTAAGGAAGAAACAAAGGGCTTCTAATATAGATAGAATAGAACATAAGGGTAAGGTAGTGTACCAGCAGAGTCTTATTAAGAAGACTTTTGTTGATTTTTGTTGTTGTTGTTAGTTGCGAAGTCATGTCCGACCCATCGCGACCCTATGAACAATGTTCCTCCAGGCTTTCCTGTCCTCTACCATCTTCTGGAGTCCATTTAAGCTCACGCCTACTGCTTCAGTGACTCCATCCAGCCACCTCATTCTCTGTCGTCCCCTTCTTCTATTGCCCTCAATCTTTCCCAGCATTAGGCTCTTCTCCAGTGAGTCCTTCCTCCTCATTAGGTGGCCAAAGTATTTGAGTTTTAGCTTCAGGATCTGGCCTTCTAAAGAGCAGTCAGGGTTGATCTCCTCTAGGACTGACCGGTTTGATCGCCTTGCAGTCCAAGGGACTCGCAGGAGTCTTCTCCAGCACCAGAGTTCAAAGGCCTCAATTCTTTGGCGCTCAGCCTTTCTTATGGTCCAACTTTCACTGCCATACATTGCAACTGGGAAGACCATAGCCTTGACTATACGCACTTTTGTTGACAGGGTGATGTCTCTGCTTTTTAGTGTGCTGTCTAGATTTGCCATGGCTTTCCTCCCGAGGAGCAAGCGTCTTTTAATTTCTTGACTACAGTCCCCATCTGCAGTGATCTTGGAGCCCAGGAAAATAAAATCTGTCACTACCTCCATTTCTTCCCCATCTATTTGCCAGGAATTGAGAGGGCCGGATGCCATGATCTTGGTTTTCTTAATGTTTAGTTTCAACCCAACTTTTGCACTCTCCTTCTTCACTCGCAACAAGAGGCTCTTCAGTTCCTCTTCACTTTCTGCCATTAGAGTGGTATCATCTGCATATCTTAGGTTGTTGATATTTCTTCCAGCAATCTTAATTCCAACTTTTGACTCCTCTAGCCCTGCCTTTCTCATGATGTGCTCTGCATATAAGTTAAATAGGCAAGGCGACAGTATACAGCCTTGCCGGACACCTTTCCCAATTTGGAACCAATCAGTGGTTCCGTGTCCAGTTCTCACTGTTGCTTCTTGGCCCGCATATAGGTTTCTCAAGAGACAAATAAGATGTTCTGGTACTCCCATCTCTTTAAAAACTTGCCACAGTTTGTTATGATCCACACAATCAAAGGCTTTAGCATAGTCAATGAAGCAGAAGTAGATGTTTTTCTGGAACTCCCTAGCTTTCTCCATGATCCAGCGTATGTTGGCTATTTGATCTCTAGTTCCTCTGCCTCTTCGAAATCCTGCCTGTACTTCTGGTAGTTCTCGATCCACATACTGCTGGAGTCTAGCTTGTAGGATTTTAAGCATAACTTTACTAGCATGAGAAATGAGTGCAATGGTGCGATAGTTTGAACATTCTTTGGCACTGCCTTTCTTTGGAATTGGAATGTAAACTGATCTTTTCCAATCCTGTGGCCACTGCTGAGTTTTCCAAATTTGCTGGCAAATTGAGTGTAGCACTTTTACTGCATCGTCTTTTAAGATTTTGAATAGCTCAGCTGGAATACTGTCACCTCCACTAGCTTTGTTGTTGCTCAGCTTTTCTAAGGCCCACTTCACTTCACATTCTAGGATGTCTGGCTCGAGGTCAGTGACCACCTCATTGTGAATATCAGGGACGTTAAGCTCATTCTTGTATAGTTCTTCTGTGTAATTTTTCCATCTCTTCTTAATCTCTTCTGCCTCTGTTAGGTCCCTGCCATTTTGGTCCTTTATCATGCCCATTTTTGCATTGAACGTTCCCTTCATCTCTCCAATTTTCTTGAAAAGATCTCTGGTCCTCCCTATTCTATTATTTTCTTCTATTTCTTTGCACTGTTCATTTAAGAAGGCATTCTTATCTCTTCTAGCTATTCTCTGGAATTCTGCATTCAATTGGGCGTATCTTTCTTTTTCCCTCCTTTCCTCAGCTATTTGCAAAGCTTCCTCAGACAGCCATTTTGCTTTCTTGCATTTCTTTTTCTTTGGGATGGTTTTGGTTGCTACCTCTTGTACAATGTTGTGAACCTCTGTCCATAGTTCTTCAGGCACCCTGTCTATCAGATCTAATTCCTTAAACCTATTTGTCACCTCTAGTGTATATTCAACGGGGATATGATTTAATTCATACCTGACTGGCCTGGTGCTTTTCCCTACTTTCTTCAGTTTAAGACTAAACTTTGCAACAAGAAGCTCATGGTCTGAGCCACAGTCAGCTCCTGGTCTTGTTTTTACTGACTGTATAGAGCTTCTCCATCTTTGGCTGCAGAGCATATAGTCAATCTGATTTCTGTGTTGACCGTCTGGTGATGTCCATGTGTAGAGCTGTCTCTTGGGTTGTTGGAAAAGAGTGTTTGCTATGACCATCGTATTCTCTTGACAAAATTCTATCAGCCTGTGCCCTGCTTCATTTTGTACTCCAAGGCCAAACTTGCCTGTTATTCCAGTTATCTTTTGGCTTCCTACTTTAGCATTCCAATCCCCCATGATGATAAGGACATCATTTTTTGGTGTTAGTTCTATAAGGTGCTGTAGGGCTTCATAGAACCGGTCAATTTCATCCTCTTCAGCACCGGTGGTTGGGGCATAGACTTGGACTACTGTGATATTGAATGGTTTGCCTTGGATTCGAACTGAGATCATTCTGTCATTTTGGGGATTGTATCCCAGTATTGCTTTTCCTACTCTTTTATTGACTATGAAGGCTACTCCATTTCTTCTGAGGGATTCTTGCCCGCAGTAGTATACCTGATGGTCATCTGAATTAAATTCACCCATTCCTGTCCATTTTAGTTCGCTGATACCTAAGATGTCGATGTTCAGTCTTGTCATCTCTTGTTTGACCACGTCCAGCTTGCCTTGATTCATGGATCTTACATTCCAGGTTCCTATGGAGAAAAAATCTTTACAGCATCGGACTTTCCTTTCACCACCAGACATATCCACAGCTGAGCGTCCTTTCGGCTTTGGCCCAGTCGCTTCATTCTTTCTGGCGCTACTAGTACTAGCCCTCTGCTCTTCCCCAGTAGCATATTGGACGCCTTCCAACCTGAGGGGCTCATCTTCCAGCGTCATATCGTTTTGCCTTTTGGTACTGTCCATAGGGTTTTCATGGCAAAGATACTGGAGTGGGTTGCCATTTCCTTCTCCACTGGATCACGTTTTGTCAGAACTCTCTGCTATGACCTGTCCGTCTTGGGTGGTCCTGCACGGCATAGCTCATAGCTTCATTGAATTACGCAAGCCCCTTCGCCACGACAAGGCAGTAATCCATGAAGGGGATGATTTTTACTTTAAGTTATATGCTAGAGATAAGATTAGTGAGGCAGATATTGATGTATATTTGATGAATACTAATATTCCTGTTCTTTCACAAGAACAAAAGGAAGAGATGAATCAATTGATAACTGAGGAAGAATTTTTTTCAGCAATTAAACAATTGAAAGTGGGTAAGGCGCCAGGTACGGATGGATTGACTGCTGGGTATTATAAAAATTTACAGTTAGAGATGGTAAAGTCATTAAGGGAATTGTTTCAGACAATTCAAATGGGAGGAGGGGTGCCCCCGTCTTGGAAAACTGCTTTTATTTCTTTGATTCCGAAGGAAGATCAGGATGTCACCCAAGCAAAAAATTATAGACCAATATCACTTTTGAATACGGACTACAAGATATTTGCTAAGGTTTTAGCTAACAGATTAATGAGGGTATTGCAATAAGTAATTCATGGTGACCAAACTGGGTTTATAAGTGGTAGACAAATGAAGAACAATATGAGACATATAGTTGATTTGTTGGAATTTGTGGAAAGAAACAATCAGATCCCTGCAGCGTTGATCTTTTTGGATGCTGAAAAAGCCTTTGATCAATTGGATTGGCAATTTTTGTTGAAAGTATTAGATAAAATGAATTTTGGGGATAAATTTTTACAACCAATTAGGGCACTATATCAAAAGCAAACAGCCGATATAATAGTAAATAATAGTTTGACGGAAGTATGTAACATTGAAAAGGGCACAAGACAGGGGTGTCCGTTGTCACCTTTACTATTTGTTTTAACATTGGAGATATTATTGACTAAAATACGGGATTCGGAAAAAATCAGGGGAATTCAAATAAGAGATCAGGATTACAGACTGAGGGCATTTGCAGATGATCTGGTTGTTACGGTGACTCAGCCAGAAGATTCAGTTGTAGAACTGATGGAGATAATAATGCAATATGGGAAAGTTTCTGGATTCAAGGTTAACATACAAAAAACTAAAATGTTGTCTAAGAATATGACAGTATCACAAAAGGCTGTTTTAGAAGAGCTAACAGGATTTGAAATTGTTAAAAGGGTTAAATATTTGGGGGTATATTTGTCACCCTCAAATGTAAAGCTATATAAAAATAATTATGAAAAGCTATGGGGGAAATTTCAAAAAGAATTGGATAGTTGGAAAAAACTACAATTATCCTTATTGGGAAGAATTGCAGTAGTGAAAATGAATGTTTTGCCGAAATTTTTATTTTTATTCCAAATGATACCTATTCTTAAAAAGGGTTCAAACTTGGAGGAATGGCAAAAGGGTATTAATAAATTTGTCTGGGCAGGGAAAAGGCCACGAGTTAAATTTAAGATTATGCAGGATACGCGTGAGAGAGGTGGTCTTAAAATGCCTAATCTTAAACTATACTATGAAGCTGCTGCGTTGTCAGCGATAAGTGATTGGATTTATTTAACACAAGTGAGATTATTAAATCTTGAAGGTCATGATTTGCTATTCGGTTGGCATGCATATTTATTGTATGATAAGAAGGTGGATAATGTGTTCAAGGTACATATTTTAAGACATGCCCTGTTGCGAGTTTGGAAAAAGTATAGACATAAGCTAAATTATAAGATACCTATATGGGCAATACCGAAACACGCAATAGAAAATATAAGTGTTGGGTTTAAACATGATGTGACTACATATAGGGAAATTTTAAGTTTGGAAAGGAATGTATGGTATTTGAAGCTGTATAATATCTTAAGAGAAGAAAAGATTGTACAAACTTGGTTTCAGTATGGACAATTACAGGCCAGGTGGAAAGAAGACCAGAAAATTGGTTTTTCAATGACTGATGAAAATTTGGTAAAGCAAATTAGAGATCAAGGTCAAGCACATATTAAAAGGGTATATCTTGCACTGATAGAAATTGATTCAGAGACAGAACTTGTTAAAGATTGTATGATAAAGTGGGCTCAGAATTTTCAAGAAGTCATTAGAATGGATACTTGGGAAAAGATTTGGGTGAGAAATGTAAAATTTACGCAAGCTCAAAATTTAAGAGAGAACTTTTATAAAATGTTTCATAGGTGGCATTTAGATCCTAAAAGTTTAGCAAGTATGTATCCGAACTGCCAGCCTAAATGTTGGAGGTGTGGTGGTGAAGATGCAACGTATTTTCATATATGGTGGACCTGTAAAAAGGTTAAAGCATTTTGGATTAAAATTTGGTGGAACATGCAAAAGATATTTAAGAAAAGGATAAAGTTTTGTCCGCAATTGTTTTTACTGGGCATTATTACTGATACTATTGTTGTGGACACTAAGTTGATGTTGAATTTAATTACGGCAGCAAGACTTTTAGTAGGGCAATATTGGAAGAAGGAAGAACTGCCGACTATAGAAGAATGGACTTTAAAAGTTTCCAACCTGGCAGAAATGGCAAAGATCTCAGCGTACTTGAAAGACCATTCGCAACAGAGATATATTGTGGAGTGGAAAAAATGGATTGATTATATCCAGAATAAATATGGGACTAAAAAGTTTCATTTAGTATTTGAATAAGTATTGATGTGATATTTATATTGCTTGTAGTTATTTTATAAGAGTTAAAGTGCGATAGATTTAATAGTTTATTGTTGTTTGCATAAGGTAGATTATGATTGTTTGTACTTTTATACCCTGTATTGAGCTCTGGGAAGTCGGGGAGGGGGGAGGGGGAGGGACGGAGGTGTTGGGGAGGGTTGGGGAGAGGGGAGGGTTGTTGGGAGGGGTTTTGTTTTGTTAAAAATAAAATGTACTGTAAAACTTTTCAATAAAAAAAAAGATTATAGACTGAGAGCGTTTGTGGATGACCTGGTTATTACATTAAGTCAACCGACTCAGTCGGTTGTAGACCTGATCGAGATAATATTGTTATATGGAAAAGTTTCTGGATTTAAGATAAATACACAAAAAACTAAAATATTGCCTAAAAATATGACCACAGAACAAAAGGTAGTCTTAGAAAAATTAACAGGATTTGAAATAGTTAAAAAGATTAAATATCTGAGGGTATATCTTTCAGTTACAAATGCATAATTATATAAAAATAATTATGAATTGTTATGGTTAAAAATACAAAAAGAGTTAGATAGTTGGAAAAAATTACAATTGTCTTTATTGGGAAGAAAGGCAGCAGTGAAAATGAATGTTTTACCAAAATGTTTATTTTTGTTTCAAATGATACCTATTCTCAAAAAAGATTCAAATTTGGAAGAATGGCAGAAAGGTATTAATAAATTTGTTTCGGCAGGGAAAAGACCAAGAGTAAAATTTAAGATAATGCAAGATGTACGTGAAAGAGGTGGTCTTAAAATGCCCAATTTTAAATTTTATTATGAGGCTGCGGCTTTATCATCAATTAGTGATTGGTTTAATCTAACACAAGGTAGATTACTGAATATTGAGGGATCTGATTTATTATTTGGTTGGCATACATATTTATTGTATGATAAGAAGGTGGATAATATTTTTAAGACACATATATTAAGTTATGCCCTGTTGAGAGTTTGGAAAAAATATCGACATAAGCTAAATTATAAAATACCAATTTGGGCAATACCTAAGCATGAAATAGAAAATATAAGTGTGGGATTCAAACATGATGTGACTACATATAATGAAATTCTTAGAATGGAAAGGAATGTATGGCAATTAAAGCCATTCAATATTTTAAAAGAAGAAAGAATAGTGTGGACATGGTTTCAGTATGGTCAGTTACAAGCTAGATGGAAGGAGGATCAGAAAGTTGGTATTTCGACAACCGATGAAAATTTGGTTAAACAAATAATAGATCAAAGTCCAGCGCATATAAGGAGGATATATAATGCACTGATAGAAATAGATTCAGAAATGGAACTTGTTAAAGATTGCATGATAAAATGGGCCCAGAATTTTCAGGAGCCCATAACGATGGATATCTGGGAAAAGATATGGGTCAGAAATGTGAAATTTACACAGGCACAAAATTTAAGAGAGAATTTTTATAAAATGTTTTATAGATGGCATTTAGATCCTAAAAAATTAGCATGTATGTATCCGAATTATCAGCCTAAATGTTGGAGGTGTGGTTGTGATGAGGCAACCTATTATCATATATGGTGGACTTGTAAAAAAGTTAAAGCTTTTTGGATTAAAATTTGGTGGAATATGCAGAAGATATTTAAGAAAAAAATAAGGTTTTCTCCACAGTTATTTCTGTTGGGTATTATTACAGATTGTACTCTTATAGATATTAAATTGATGTTAAATTTAATTACAGCAGCGAGACTTTTGGTAGCGCAATATTGGAAGAAGGAGGAACTGCCTACTATAGAAGAGTGGACTTTTAAAGTTTCAAACCTGGAGGAAATGGCAAAGATTTCAGCATATTTGAAAGAACACTTGCAACAGAGATACATTTTGGAATGGAGAAGATGGATCGATTATATTCAGAATAAATATGGGACTAGAAAGTTTCATTTAGTAGATGAATAAGTATTAGTATTATATGATGTATTATTAATTAGTTATTATTATTTAGTTAGTTATGTTAAGAGGAGTTAAAGTGCGATAGAATCTAAAGTGTCTTTTTTCAGTTGGTTAGCATATTTTAGCTTAAGTTGGTTAAAGTTTATACCCTGTATTCAGCTCTGGGATGTTGGGGGGGAGGGGAAGGGTGGGAAAGTGGGGGGGGAGGGGGAGGGAGGGAGTTTATGTTTTTAAAAATGTAGTTTAAAACTTTTCAATAAAAAAAGAAAAATAATGTGAGACATATTGTAAATTTATTAGAATATTTGGAAAGAAATAATCAAGTCCCTGCAGCGCTGATTGTTTTGGATGGTGAAAAAGCATTTGATCAATTGAATTGGCAATTTTTATTTAAAGTTTTGGAGAAAATGGAGTTTGGTGATAAGTTTTTACAATCTATTAGGGCAATATATCAAAAACAAACAGCTCAAATAATAATCAATGGTAGCTTAACAGAAGCTTGTAAAATTGAAAAGGGTACAAGACAGGGTTGTCCGTTGTCACCATTATTGTTTGTTTTAACATTGTAAATATTGTTGATTAAGATACATGAATCAAAGAAAATAAAGGGAATTAAAATTAAAGATCAAGATTATAGATTGAAAGCGTTTGCGGATGACTTGGTTATTACATTAGGTCAACCAATTCAATCGGTTATAGATTTAATGGAAATAATTTTACAATATGGACAAGTCTCTGGATTTAAGGTAAATAGGCAAAAAACTAAAATATTGTCTAAAAATATGACCAAAGAACAAAAGGAAGTTTTAGGAAAACTAACGGGATTTGAAATAGTTAGAAAGGTTAAATACTTGGGGGTATATCTTTCAGTTTCAAATGTGAAATTATATAAAAATAATTATGAGTTGTTATGGTTAAAAATACAAAAAGAATTAGATAGTTGGAAAAAATTACAGAAGATATTTAAAAAAATATGCAGAAGATATTTAAGAAAAAGATAAAATTTTCTCCACAATTAATTTTGCTGGGTATTACTATTGATTCTACTGCTATAGAAACTAAATTGATGCTGAATTTAATAACGGCAGCAAGACTTTTGGTAGCACAATATTGGAAGAAGGAGGATTTGCCTACTGTCACTGCACGTTTTTTTTGTTCATCAGAAAAGTTCATTTCTAACTGTACATTTTCCCCTGCTCTCTGCACCTGTTGTGATAACTTATCTGGTAACCATAGTGAATCCCATATGACTAGCTATGTTATGGTTTCAGTCTGTTTAGTGCGCATGTCTAGAAAAAGTTCCCAGAGTTATTATCTTTATTGTTTTATTCACTTTGCTGTTACTGTCTGTTATGTTAGGATGTAGTGAGCTAGCTCTTTTTATAATATATATTTAGTTTTTATATTTTTGTAAGTAAAAGGTATTTAGTAAGATTATGCATCATGTTTTTATTGCCTTCCTGCATGCACATCATGCATTCTCTGAAGCACAGTCCTTCGCCCTCTACAAAGGTGATTTTTACCTTGACATTTTGGTATCGAGGATGGTTGATTTATGTTTTTAGAGATGCATTTTTCTGCGGCTGTTATCAGTTAGTTAGTGCTAGTGAGGCAGCGGTGATTAACTGCTGAAACATGTCAGGAAGGAAGCCACGGCTGAAATGGGAGGCCAGGAGCTTGTCTGTGGGGCATCTCCCTTCAACTTTAAAAACTCTGATAGCTTCAGCCACACGCCTTGGAGAAGACGCACCTGCTCCTGTCTACGATGCAAGGTCAGTCACTCCTTTTTCTACTTTTCCAAGCTCCCTGGCAGCTGCTTTTGGAAATGTTCACACTCCAGGGGGTCAAAATGATTTTCAAAGGCTTGGAGCGAAACCTAAAGTTCAGCCAAAGAAAATTCCTTCTGCTCCTTCAAGCCCCAAGCAAACTATGTGAGATAGGGCTATGCAAGGCTACTGTGAACAAATTGGGGTTTTTGAAAGGCGTTTGCAGCAGGCAAAGGAATATGTGTCAATGGTTCAGCAATATGAGAGGAATTATGAGCATGAACCGGCCATATTGCCACACCCACAAGGAGAAGCCATATTGCCTCCTTCTTCCCCAAAGCCAAAGTCACGCCCATCATTGAGTGTCATGCAAGACGAATGGGAACCGGAGGCTCCTATGTCACATGATTATGGGCTGTCCCAAAGGCCATACAGAGCCACAGTGATGCCTGAAGCAAATGTTATAGCACCATCTACTGGTGAAGCTGCATTAAGACATGAATTGGAGCTCTCACTCTCGCAATTGTCTATGGAGGAGTCTTTGCTCAGAGATACAAGTTTTCTGCCGTTATCTGACGCTCCAGCCCCTGATGGTGCTAGGATTCCTGTTACTGTTGCTTCTCCTGTTAATATTGCTTCTATGCAAGCCCCTCTACCTGGCAGAACACAGCCATATTTAACCCACATGCAGTTGCCACCGGGTTCTTATATGCGAAGGCCAGTGTCATCTGCAGGTTATACTACTGCACCAGCCCCAGCGCCAGCACCTCCTGCTGGCCAGGGTAGAATAGCAGCTCAAAGACAGTCACAGCCAGCACCAAGACTACCAGCAGCTTCAATGCAACTGCCGCATGTCCAGGCACAGGCACAGATGCCACTGGTGCCCCCTACAGGTTATGGTCGGATTGCACAACCTGCACAGCCAGTACCTCAATTGTATATTCCTCATCAAACACCTTCCATTGTACCACTGGCTGGTGATTCAAAATTAAAGAAGCCAGGACAGAATTACAGGGCATGGGTCAGTGAGGTTGGACTTTTGTTACACAGAGAAGGTACTCACATGATGGTGTTTAATCCTCCTGCCCAGCCATGGACTCCTGACATATGGGACTTGGATAATAGAGCATGCACAACATTATTGATGTCAATGGACACTGAATTGCAGCTCACGTTTTCACAAGATGCAACTGCCCAACAAATTTGGACTCAGTTAGAGTCATGTTATCAGCCTACAACAATTGAGTCTACATGTTTGCTTTTGTCTGAGTTCCATGGTTCCAGATTAAAACCTGGTGAACATATTGGAGCACATTTGACTAAAATGAAAGGTATTAGAAAAGAACTGGGTGAAAAAGGCTATCCTATTGATGATTTTCAAATGATCAGCATTATCATCAATTCTTTGAATCATGAGTGGAAAGATGCTATTTCCAAGATCAATCAAGTGCCTATTGCTCAACGCACAGTGGATCATGTATGCAGGATTTTAGCCGAAGAAGAGGCACTTATGCAAGCTGCGCCACATTTAAGGGAACCACCTGCATCAAGAGCTTCAGCGAGGCGTGCCTTCCGTGGAAGGACCTACGTTCCAAGGATGCCAAGATGCTACATCTGCAATCGTGTGGGACATGCCACCCGGGATTGTCCCCAACGAGTTCCAGCGCCCGTCACATACCAGCCCAGAGGAACAGATTCCAGAGGAGGCAGAGGTAGAGGCGGACGACAAGGTCGTGGTCGTGGTTCCAGGCGTGATCCACAAGCTCCACTTGTCACATTGGTTGTGACCAACGATCCACAGCCTCAACCAGAGTACGACAGATGACTTCTTTGGACTTTGGAGCAGCATTACATGTTACCTACAGAAAAGAGCTTTACACAGAGATGCATGAGCCTGAACCTGAACTTCGTGAACTTTACTCTTTTTCCAATCATCCTGTTCAGGTCATGGGAAAAGGAACTGTTTATATTGAAGAGCTCGGTGCTCTCATTCCAAATGTTTACTATGTTCCGTCTGTCAGTAGTAATTTGCTTAGTCAGAGTCATTTGTTTAGTTTTTCTCATTTTCAGGTCCACCATCTTGAAAAAGCAAGTTATATAGTCAAAGATGGAGATATTGTTGCTGAAACCATGTTGATTGGTGGTGTTTATTATTTAAAACCAAAGTCTAAGCAGCAAGAGCAGGCAAGTATACACGTTCCAAAAAGCACAGGCCCAGAGAGAGACGTCCCAGAGAGAGATCCTGTTGCTACTCCAAGGGTTCCTAATAACGATAAAAATACAAAAAAGACACAGGTTGCTCACAGCAAGCCTAATAAAAATGCTAATGTTGAGAATTCACTAACAGGTAAACCTTTGCATTCCAGGTGTATCCATAAGTGGCACAGAAGATTGGGTCATGCCAGTTTCCGTGTTCTGAAGAAGATGCCAGAGTTCGCAAGAGGTTTGGATCTAAAGGGGTGTAAGGTGTTCTTGGACTGTGCTGTCTGCAAGAAAGCCAAATCCAAGGCAGCAGCAATTCCAAAACGCGCTACACGCCTGTCAACACGCATTTTTAATTTGGTACACACTGACATAGTTGGTCCTTTTGCACCAACACTTGGTGGCAAAAGATATTTCTTGACAATCGTTGATAATTATTCTAGATATGGATATGTATATCCTATGAAAGAAAAATCTGAGACCTTTCAGATCTTTAAAGACTTTACTAGTCTTGTCTATACCCAATTCGAGGTCAACATTGCCAGAATCCAGAGTGATCACGGTGCTGAATTCATGTCTCAGCGTTTCCAGGACTGGATGCGTGAGAATGGGATAGTACATCAGACATCTGCTCCTTATACTCCAGCTGAAAATGGAGTGGCAGAACACAGAAATGGGGTTTTGCAAACCATGATGCGTTGCCTTCTTGAAGATGCCAACCTTGGTCTTCCATACTGGGGTGAAGCTATCAAATATGCTAACCATATCATCAACCGCACTTGGAGTAGTGTGATAAATCAGACCCCTTATTTCATGTTGTATGGACACAAGCCTGATCTCTCACATCTCCATGTTTTTGGTTCCTATGCTATGGTGAATATTCCTTTAGCCCAAAGAAAGAAAGGGGGTCCTGCAGCAAATAGGATGAGATTTATGGGCATTGATGATAATTCAAAATGGAGCAAATACATTGACTCTCATCATGTTATTGTGGTTTCACAATCTGCTACTTTTGAGGAAGATGCTGACTGGTCCAGGATTCATTCTAACGATCCTGGAGTTTATTTTCCTAGAGATGATGTTGCTGATGCCACGCAACCTGATGATCAAGATTCACAGGAGAATGTTCCTTCCACAAGTTCTTCTCAACCTACTGTTCCGTCTTCGCAAGCCGCTGATGTTGCCGCTGGCGACAATGATGAAGACGAGGACAACACGGAAGAAGAATGGACGGTTGGCCCGAGATGTTCCAAGAGGACCACAAAGGGAATCCCTCCAAAACGTTATTCGTGGCAAGTAACAAAAACACCTGTACCTTTGATTTGTAATGTTACACTTCCACCTGAGAAGTTCACACAGATCAAACATCTTCCTGAATCTGAACAAGATAAATGGTTTGAGGCAATGCAGGCTGAAATGGACAGTCTAAAGAAACTCCAAGTGTTTACGCCTGCAAGCCCTCCAGCAAACAAGAAAGTTATTGGTACTCGATGGGTCTACAGGGTCAAAAAGAAGCCGAATGGTGAGTCGTTGTACAAGGCCAGACTTGTAGCCCAGGGTTTCGCTCAACGTTATCCTGAGGACTATACAAATACATACTCACCCACAGTGCGGACTGAAAGTGTGAAAATTGCATTAGCCACTGCAACTATCCTTGGCCTGGAAGTTTTCCAGTTCGACATTGAAACGGCTTATCTACACGCTGATCTTGACGAGGACATTTATGTCAAAGGTCCTCCAGGTTTCCGACAGCAAGAAGGGGATACCTGGTTTCTACACAAAAGTCTTTATGGCAGACATGTCAAACACAAGGCCCGGGGGCCAGATCCGGCCCGCAAAGTGGTTTCATGTGGCCCGCGAAGCCATCCTGGAAACAGTGAGGGAATGGCTCCCACTGCCTTGGCCCTGGCCCAGAGACCCTCCTTCTGCCAGAGACCCTCAGATCTGTCCCACACCTGCCCAGGCCCCCATAGGCACCCTTGATGTGAATGATGTAGAGCTGGCCATGCCCACCCAGTAGGCCATACGCACTCTAGCCACACCCACACAGTAGGCCACGCCCACCCTGGCCATACCCACCCAGCCCCCTGAGGGCAACCGCAATGCTGATGCGGCCCTCAATGAAATTGAGTTTGACACCCCTGCTTTATGGTCTGAAACAGTCTGGTTTAATGTGGTACTTATGTCTTTCTGACAAACTAAATTCAATGGGCTTTATTAAGTCCGAAACAGATGAATGCGTGTTTACTAAAAGATCCAGTAATAGGTATGAGATACTTCTTGTTTATGTCGATGATATTGTTTATATTGGTCCAAATAAGCAGATGAGTGAGGTTTTTGCTAAAGCTTTACAAAAGTTTTTCACGTTGAAGTGTTTAGGATGTATTAACACTTATTTAGGTGTTCAAATTGCCAAAACTCAGAAGGGGTTTAGTCTCACACAAGAAGAGAAGATTGAACAACTGTTACATCACTGTAACATGGAGGACGCTAAGCCTGTGAGTATACCCATGCAAACTGACTTTCACATTTTGGCACATGAACCAAGTCCTGAGTTCGAAGATCAAACACTATATCGCTCAGTCATTGGGTCGCTGCTATATATTAGTAGTTGGACTAGACCCGACATTGCACTTAGTGTTAATCTTTTATCACGACATGTAGGCAAGGCAAAACAGTTTCATTGGACATGTGTTAAAAAGTTATTGAGATATCTAAAACACACCAAAGACATGAAGTTGTTGTTGGAACCAACACATACTGACTATGCAGAGTTATGTTGTTATGCAGATTCAGACTGGGCGAGTGATAAGAAGTCACGGAAAAGTACATCAGGTTATATGATGTTTTTGAATGGTTGTCCTGTTTACTGGCATGTGTGTAAACAGAATTTTGTTTCTTGTTCCTCTACAGAAGCTGAGTATGCTTGTGTGTCTGATGCATGCAATTCTTTAACCTAGTTTGATGCTTTAGTCACAGATATCTGGACACATCCGATTCGACCGATCACAGTGATGGAAGATAATGAATCTGTGGTTTATATTTCTGAAACACGTTTTACAGGTTCAAGGTCCAGACATATTGACATCCGATATCAAAACATAAGGCAACTGGTGAAACAAGGTTTTGTGACATTACAGTATGTGCCTACACGTGATCAAATTGCTGATATGCTGAACAAACCACTTCCTACAGCCCAGCATGAGTATCTGCGTGAGAAGATGTGCCTTACTTGAGTCTTCACTTTGCTGACGAAAGAAGGGGAATGTCACTGCACGTTTTTTTTGTTTGTCAGAAAAGTTCATTTCTAACTGTACATTTTCCCCTGCTCTCTACACCTGTTGTGATAACTTATCTGGTAACCATAGTGAATCCCATATGACTAGCTATGTTATGGTTTCAGTCTGTTTAGTGCGCATGTCTAGAAAAAGTTCCCAGAGTTATTATCTTTATTGTTTTATTCACTTTGCTGTTACTGTCTGTTACGTTAGGATGTAGTGAGCTAGCTTTTTATAATATATATTTAGTTTTTATATTTTTGTAAGTAAAAGGTATTTAGTAAGATTATGCGTCGTGTTTTTATTGCCTTCCTGCATGCACATCATGCATTCTCTGAAGCACAGTCCTTCGCCCTGTACAAAGGTGATTTTTACCTTGACACCTACTATAGAAGAATGGACTTTAAAAGTTTCGAACCTGGCAGAAATGGCGAAAATCTCAGCATATTTGAAAGATCATTCACAACAAAGATATATTTTGGAATGGAGAAGATGGATTGATTATATCCAGAATAAATATGGGACCAAAAAGTTTCATTTAGCATTTGAATGAGTATTAGATTTAGAAGATTTGTTATTATTTAGTTATTTTTAAGGAGAGTTAAAGTGCGATAGGATTCAAAGTGTTATGATAAAACTGTTTAATAAAAAAAGAACACCAGACACAAGGTGCAGGTTTTGTTTTCTTTTATTGAAGCGCTCCAAGAAAAGTGATCCTGGTCAAAATGCCAAGGAACCTCAAATCTCAGAATTAAGAAAGCTTTATTCATTTCCACTAAAGCAAAGGGCGGGATATATAAGAAATATCATGTAATAAACATTTTAGTAATGATCTAACAATTATTATATTAGTCTCTAACCGTCTGTATTCCTAAGCCTTGGTTAATGAATGCTTCAGAAGTTATCTAATACACATTCTATTTGTTCCAGTTCATCTCTATACCTAACTTTTAGCTGAGCTATTCAAGATGCCTCTTTGTTACTTTTATCAGCTTTCTAACTACCTGGTATTGTTACGAGCTTTACATGTGCATATTCCGTGAATATGCATTCTTTGTTCTTGCCAAACAAACTCCACAATTACAGGCTTCCCCATCTCCTTTCAAGTGTATGCCATATCCTTGCTTTGTTTTGGCATCCAGCTCATCAGCTGTATCAATTTTTTACAGAAATAAATACAGAAATAAGTTCATGTCTATCGCACCGGTTTCTTCCACATACTTTCACGGTATTTGACCGGTCCGAGGCTTTCCCTCAGACCCGTCAAAGGTTTGCGGGAGCCTCATTGGAGGCACCGCCCACACTGCGCAGGTGAAGAGGCGTATCTTTACCACCTATAGGCAGTGTCTGGCAGTCAGTTCCGTTTTTGGGAGAAACCATCGATGTAGAGAGGGGATTGCGTCAATGCAGGGGTCACGGGCAGCCACTGTTCATTTTTCTTCTTACTGCCGCGCCTGCTTCCTCCGCACCCCACGTTCCGTGGCCGTTCCTCTTTCGCAGCGGGGCCGTTTCCTGCCTGATCGGCTTGCTGGAGCGTTGGTCCAGTCCAACGGCTCCTGGGCAACAGAAGGGACAAGATGGAGGCGGCGGCGCGGCAGTCTATGGGGTCCCTCTGAAGGCAACTTCCCGTACGGGAGGGCGGGTGATGTCGGACTCAGAGTCGGAGGAGGAATGCGGCAACAGGCAGCTCAAGTTCGTGCTGTTGGGCGATGGCGCGTCCGGAAAGGTCAGTACAGAGGGCGAGAAGGCTGAGGGGCGTATCGAAGGCTTCCCAAACAAGGCGGACTTTAGCCCCCCGGGGGGGCAAGTCAGGGGCAGGCTCTCCCAGGATTCTTCCTGGGGCTCCCCGGCCTTCCCCGACTGCTCCGAGGCCCCGCGGTGATTTCAGAGAGGACACCCGCCTTCTGGTGGACGGTTGTATTTTGGCGCAGGGATTAGGCTGCATGGAAAGGGAAAGGGCTCATCTCATAAACATCTTGGATGGACGATTAAATTAATCTGTTTGGAAGGGTTGTTTATGATGAAGTATTCCGCCTCTCCTAATGAAATTAGAGAGCTGTTTTCTTCTTAAATGCTATAGTCTTAATTCCAACATATGCTCAATGAGAACTGGTCCTGTGATGTAAATGCTGTTCTAATTTATTTTGCAATAGAGTAGCTTTTTCACTGCATTGAACTAACTGTTGTTATTCTGGATTAGAAATCTATGAATAGGAGGTGTTATTTATTTGAAACAAATAAAACATTGTTGGCATGACAACAATTCAGCATTGTTGGCTTTATTTTTCTGGCTCTGTTTCAAGTATCTGCTGAATAGGATTTCCCTGATTTGTAAATGTGCCTTGTTTTGTTTAGCCACAGAAGGTGCTTCCAGGTAGAATGGTAGAGGTCCATTGCCATTGCCTGACCTTAGTTGGGCCATACATTGGTTGTGAGAGAAGGCCTTTGACCAGCATTCAAATTTGGCTTTATCACAACAGAGAACCCTTGTTATTAGGTAACATAAAAGCACCCTAAATAAAGTATGGCATATTTGCATTCCTTATCACAATTATTTCAACAGTTGCCATAGTTTTAATAAAAATCTTTGTATATCAATATGGAATATACACAAATAGATGTTATTTCCCCCCAGTGGAATAACAGATTTCCTTTCCTCCTCTTGTTGAAAATCTGGACTGAATTTGGCCTCAAAAATGGGGAGGCAGGTGATTTAAAAATACTTGGGGAAACAAAGAGGACAGATACTGGGGGAAAGTGTGGTGGAGAATGGCTATCATCAGGAGAATTCATGCTCACTCAGAATACTCCCCTTGTTAACACTCAAGAACAAGCTATCTCACTGTGTCCAAGATGCTGGATGTATAAGTAGTACAGAATTTGTTCACACTGAGATTGTGGCAGCATAATATTGCAGTGGTGATAACTTAAGATTGTTCTTTCACAATCTTGCAATAAAATGAGGCTGAGTGGGAGAAGGCTGTGGGAGAAGACTGAGCTTGTCACAATATAATGTCAGTAACACATGTTAAGAACTTAAGAGCAGCATTAAGATGAAATCTTAAAATCTGCCTTGGAAAGAGCAAGGCAACAGGAAAAGTGTTTCATAGTTTGGGGGCCAGCATGGAGAAGGCTACACATTAGTCTCGATGTTCTTAATGGGTTTTTGAGAAAGACTGGTAAAGACAGAAAGCATTGAAGCCCCAAACAGTGTAGAAATATGTATCAATGGCTTGAATTGGGTCCTGAATGAAATATTCTGCAGTTTTTTTAAAAAAAATTGGTAACCTTTGAAATAAACCTGGTTGCAGCAGTTAAAATTCTGGTAGATGTATTCTGTAGTACCTCTGGTTTGCTGAGTTAACCAGTTACTTGGATTTGTATAACAGGTACATACACTGATTTTTGCAGCCCCTAGGCCATGGAGTTCATATGGGTTACCACAAATGACCATTTCTCCTGCAGTTTAATTAATTAATTAATTTTTTATGTTGCCCATGTCACTGTTACAGCAACTCAGGGTGGCTTACAGTGTAATAAAAGGTAAAGTTAATACAAAATGATTAAAAAGATTAAATAGGAAGCTAAAAACCAGGAATATGGAGAACATAGAGATTGAGATCTTTATTCTGTCATGCATCCCCTACATAGCAAATATATTAAAAGTGGAAAAATAGTGACGTTTCACTGCTTTTATTGTCACGAAGTAGGCCTTAATAGTGGCTCTGACCCCTGATTGGTCAGATTTGTTCTTAGACTTCCTCCTGCGTCCCAGCTGTCTCTTGGCCCTTCTCAACACCCTCAACCATTGCAAAGGCATAACCCTGTCTTGGCTCTGGCTGCTTTCTGATTCTAGGCTGCAGAACAGCCCCAGGACATCTCCCAGCTCCCTCTGGAATCTAAGCAGGTCTATCAGTCACCGAGGGCAGACCATTCAAATAGGTCCAGCCTCTCTACAGTAGGAGGCAGCAATAGAAAATCTCAAGGATTCCAGAGTGCAGTTTGACCATGACAGAGGGGATAATGATAAAACCCTCAGTAGATTACTTTTCCACCACTCTGACAAGATTACATTTGGAGTGTGTGCAGAGAGAGTGTGTTGGAGTAGACCCATGGCAGTTATGGTGTCCATGAACTCTCGAGCTGTTTCTGAGGCCAATCCCAGAATGGCAGGTTGAAATCCCCCAAGACCATAAACCCGGGAACTCCACTGCCAGCAGAGATGGCCTCCAGCAGCTCAAGCAGGAAGATTGCTATGCAGCAGGGAAGGTGATATAGTAGGAACAATCCCAACTGAATCTGTGAGCCCAGCTTCAGGAACAGTGTCACATCTGTAAACTTGGGGAGAGTGGGCTTTGAAGGCTAAAAGACATTCTTGAGTGACAATTGCCAATCCCTTCCCCTGCCCTGGGGCCTTGGCTACGGAATGGGACAACTCACTATGGCCAACTTGCCGTAGCCATCTTGCCACGGCCAACTCACCATGGGACAACTTGGTATGGCCAACTCGCCACGGGACAACTCACTGTGGACAGTCCACGTGGGTTAACTCAATGTAATAAATATTATCTGCCACTGTTTCTTTGACATTATTTCCATTGACAAAAATACATTTATCAAGTTGAATTATCCCATATGGATTGTCCCATGGCAAGTTGGCTGCGGCAAGATGACCATGGCAAGATGGCGGAGGCGAGTTGGCTATGGTGAGTTGTCCTAGACCACTTGTCTAGTACCAAACCCTAAATCCAGCTGGGCACATCTCCAAGAGGTAAATACTCCCATCTAGTGTCATCCAGTCTCAGTGATGCACACCAGATCATCTTGTTCCTCTTCTCACAAATGAGGGGGCCCTTGTTATTAAACCTGGTGTTTATTAGCAGCAGCCAAAGGCCTGGGCCTCCAAGGGTTTACTATTCAGCATCTGGGTGTGAACCTGGGGCCCCAAACATACTACTGTTATTAAGTATCAGGGGCATCTTCACCTGTAAAGACCTGCCCTGTGGCTCCTGTTTCTCCCCCTACCCATCACTACCTAGATTAGTTCTCCTACTTGAAACTCCATGAGGTGGTCTTCTACTCCCAACCCTGGCTTCCCTCCCTTTTACACTGTCAACTCTGTCATTCTTGCCAATCATAGTGACTCACTCCAATCTTTCCATGGGTAGGTGGGAGGATGAATACTCCTATGGCACTTTAGCTGTAGCTCTGTGCTGATGGGAGTCCTCACTCTCCACAACCCCTCCCACACTCAAAAGTTCCCCCACTGCTGGTCTTTCCCACTGGTCAGCTAGGAAGGGAACCACATTCGCACACCCATCATGCCCATCTCGCATCTGGGCAAGAAGGTAACATACATAAAATAGCCAAGCACTTGGGTAACCCCTATGTTCTCATCCTAGAGTTCAATCCATTGTCACCTTGGGGTCCTTGAACTCCTGTACCCCCTCCCCCAAATTCCCCAAAGTTGCTCCTTGTCAGTCCTAGAGGATGCTGTTTCCACCAATGTTCTTCTTTAGAGAGTCTGGCCACATCCTTCATGTTATTGCTTTAAACCATTCAGTATTTATTTCATCTGTACTTAGTCCTTTTCTGCCTCTCAGCTAGAACACCACTTTTTCTAGGGAAGCGATTCCTGAATATATTCTCTTTGTACAAATGTTTTCCTAGTGTTGTTGATCAAGGGTTTTACTCTAATCATTCCTTCTTTCTTTAATCTCATTTGTCTATACTACAGGTCTGTAAACTATTTGAATTATATTAGTGTAGCTGTCAGAATCCATTTCTATTTCATTTCTAACTATCTTCTCTGATCTAAAACCAAATCTCACCTTCCCCTGGATTCTGCCATATTTCCAAGAGGGAGAGGGGATAGGCATGCGGCTCGGGAGGGAACATGAGTCTGGTTCCATGCAGTAATAACTGCTTCTTTGAAGGAGGGTGTCTTCCCTGCCACCTTGAAGGAGGCGGTGGTGAGACCCCTTCTCAAGAAGCCTGCTTTGGACCCGGCTGCTTTAAACAACTATCGTCCAGTCTCCAACCTTCGCTTTTTGGTGAAGGTTGTTGAGAGAGTGGTGGCGCATCAGCTCCCTCTGTTCCTGGAGGAAACTGATTATCTGGACCCGTACCAATCGGGTTTCAGGCCCGGACACAGCACGGAGACGGCATTGGTCGCGCTGGTGAATGATCTCTGGAGGGCAAGGGACAGGGGTTGCTCCTCTGTCCTGGTCCTATTAGATCTCTCAGCGGCTTTCGATACCATCGACCATGGTATCCTGCTGCGGCGTCTCAGGGGGTTGGGAGTGGGAGGCACCGTTTTACGGTGGTTCTCCTACCTCCAGGGCCGCTTGCAGTCGGTGTTGACGGGAGGGCAGAGATCCGCCCCGAGGCCTCTCATTTGTGGAGTCCCTCAGGGGTCGGTTCTCTCGCCTCTCCTGTTCAACATCTATATGAAGCTGCTGGGCGAGATCATTCGTGGCTTCGGGGTGGGGTATCATCAGTACGCTGATGATACCCAACTTTTTCTTTCCACCCCGAACCAACCCAGTGATGCCCTCTCCGTGATGTCCCGGTGCCTGGAGGCGGTTCAGGTCTGGATGGGGAGAAACAGGCTTCGTCTCAATCCCGCCAAGACTGAGTGGTTGTGCATATCGGCATCTCGGGTTAACCAAGTTATTCCACCTCTAACGATGGGGGGTGAGGTGTTACCCCCCGTTGATAGGGCTCGCAACTTGGGCGTCCTCCTGGATTCACGACTCAATTTTGAAGATCACATAGGAGCCGTGACCAGGGGGGCTTTTGCACAGGTTCGCCTGGTGCGCCAGTTGCGTCCCTATCTGGACCGAGACGCCCTACGCACAGTTACTCATGCGCTTGTGACCTCCCATTTGGACTACTGTAACGCTCTCTACATGGGGCTGCCCTTGAAGACCACTCGGAGGCTTCAACTGGTGCAGAATGCGGCCGCGCGAGTTGTAATGGGGGTCTCCCGATACTCCCATGTAACACCTCTACTCCGCGAGCTGCATTGGCTTCCGGTTGCCCTCCGGGTGAAATTCAAGGTGCTGGTTATCACCTATAAAGCCCTACATGGCCTGGGTCCGGGGTATTTGAGGGAACACCTGCTGCTGGCATCAAATGCCCTTCGCCCAGTGCGCTCCCACAGGGAGGGTCTGCTCAGGGTCCCGCCGGTAAGAGATTGCCGGCGGGTGACACCCAGGGATAGGGCCTTCTCGGTGGGAGCGCCTGCCCTCTGGAACCAGCTGCCAGTGGAGCTGAGGACTGCCCCCGACCTCCGATCATTCCGCCGGGGCCTGAAGACCTGGCTCTTTGAGCTCTTGGGCCCAGGCTGAGGAGAAATTTATTTTAATTGGGGTTTTTAACAGTACAGGGTTGGTTTAATCTTTTTTAAATTGGTTTTTAACTTTTGTATGGTTGATTTTTAACTCCCTGTAAACCGCCCTGAGTCCTCAGGGAAAGGGCGGTATATAAATGCAATAAAATAAATAAATAAATAAATGCGAGCTTTATTACTTTCACTTCCTCTATTAACTGCAATGTAACCTTTTGTTTATTCGCCTTTGTGTCTGCTATCCATTACAGTGTTACAAATTGCTTTCTATACTATGCATCTCCCTGAACTTCTTCTCCCTTACCTGGGAACTAAGAAAAGGGGTGGGGGGAAGAGATACAAACCTCTGGGATCTGGTTTATTTCTCCAAAGGAAGTGAGAAGAGCTGTGGAATGATTGTGCTGCAAATGGAACCGAATTGATGTTGATCTTCCCTTTCCCACGATGGACTTACCACCTGGGGATTGGCCGTTCTGAACCGCCCAGATGAACTGTGGGGTGGGGTTTGCTTAGGGACACTTTAAAAATATTGAACTGTAAGGGAATTCCTCAGATCCTGTCTCTTATGCCTGCTTTCTCCTATTCTTAGTAAAAGTTCCTGCTTGGAAGAAACTGTCTCCAAGAGTTCTGCTTTCTTAAGATGTGGGCTTAGTCAACCTGGAAGGAAGAACCTTACTGGGGGACTTTGCAAGAAATACAATGTCGAACGACGAGGCAGGGAAGGAAGAAAGCCCTGTGGAAAGGGAGCCTTGCCCCCGACTGAGATCCCACCAGCTATCGGTATCCGAAGCGTCATACTCTTCGGGAAGAAGTGGTGGAGATGCGTGACCACAAACTCCGGATGTCGGTGGGCGTTGGGAAAAAAAAGCGAGTGGGAAAAGGTATTGAGAAAAGTGACCCTGAGACAGGGTAGCCACCAACCTGAATGGAAGCAAGAGATGGAGAAATCCCTGCACGTTAGCGGAGAGGAAGGAAGTTGTGCACCACACTCAGATTGGATCCTAGAGAATGCTATTGACCTGATGAAAAGAACCCTCAGCTCTCTAAGGGAGGAGAAACCTGAGCCACCCCCCCGTCCACACCAGCACCTGGAACTGCAGCTGGAGTGACACTGGAGGGGGGGGATTCAGAACCTGTAGTCCTGGGGACGTCAGCTGAACCCACAGCTACCACCTCAGCAGCTCCCACTCCTCGCCGACCCAAAGATGGCAATCAGGATGGGAGGCAATACTTCTAGCAGCGAAGGCACCAATCCAATCAAAGATTCCCGCTGCTGGACGCGAAATTCAGGGGGGAGCCGCCACGCTTGGGTTTTTTCCAAACCCATGTCCTCAGTTACATGGAAGAATATGGATGGGAGATCCCCAGCGACAAACCCACATCCGTATTGTGCAATCCGTCCTGGATGGACCGACCGCAGACTGGGTGGTGAACCTGCATGATTCCAACGCCCCAGAGCTCAATAATTTCAACCATTTCATGTCCTCTTTGAGAACGTGATTTGAAGACCCCGTGTCTGATCATAAGGCCTGTGAGAGAATCAAAACAGTGAGGCAGGGCAGATGCCCGGTAGCCGAATATACACAAATGTGGGAGAGAGGGCCATCATGCCGTAGAATGTCGCTCAAAAGCTCCTCAGTGTAAACCAGATCCCTCATCTGCCAGGAGATCAGGGAAGTCCCCAGCCAAATCAAAAGAACCTGCCATGAGGGGGATGGAGGCTGTAGAGTCCACAACCCCTGCCAAGTAAGGGGAGGAAACTCCAGCCTATATCATAGGGGCAGTGGACACCTCGGACGACAGCTCAGAGGGTGAACCCCTGGTAAGTGGATCCATTCTACCCATCCTCAAGACATTGACTATATTAGCTCCCTCATGCCCGAAGCTGTCAAAGTGAAGGCCTTAATAGACTCTGGATGCACCCGCTGCCTCATTACCCCGATGCTAGTGGGGAACCTGGGCATTCTGGTGAGATTAAAACAACCAATCTCATTTGGCCAGTTAGATGGGTCCATAGCGGGGGGGGGGGTGCCAGCTAGCCTAGCCATTTTACCAGTCCACCTGTTCCTGGGGAACCATGAGGAAGATATAACATTTGTAGTGATCCCAGGCATGGAATGCCCAATGATCCTACAGCTGGAATGGTTAAAGAAATGGAACCACTGGGTAAATTGGAGGACAGCAGAACTCAATTTTCCAGAGGGGGATCGTGTCAACCTAAAACCCCACAGGCCCCCACCAACCCTAAGAGTGGAAAAAGCATCAGTGGGAGAAGAGAAGGGGTTACCAGAAATATCGGAAAAATACCAGGACCTTGCTGAAATTTTCAGCGAGGAATGGGCAGATGAGCTCCCTCCTCACTGACCCACGGACTGTGCTATAGAAATCAAACCCGTGGGCCCTAAAGAGATGGAGGAGAAGGAATACTGTCACCTCCACTAGCTTTGTTGTTGCTCAGCTTTTCTAAGGCCCACTTCACTTCACATTCTAGGATGTCTGGCTCAAGGTCAGTGACCACCTCATCGTGGTTATCAGGGACGTTAAGCTTGTTCTTGTATAGTTCTTCTGTGTAATTTTGCCACCTCTTCTTAATCTCTTCTGCCTCTATTAGGTCCCTGCCATTTTGGTCCTTTATCATGCCCATTTTTGCACGAAACATTCCCTTCATCTCTCCAATTTTTTTGAAGAGATCTGTAGTCCTCCCTATTCTATTGTTTTCTTCTATTTCTTTGCACTGTTCATTTAAGAAGTCATTCTTATGTCTTCTAGTATTCTCTGGAATTCTGCATTCAATTGGGTGTATCTTTCTTTTTCTCCCTTGCCTTTCGCTTCCCTCCTGTCCTCAGCTATTTGCAAAGCTTCCTCAGCCATTTTGCTTTCTTGCATTTCTTTTTCTTTGGGATGGTTTTAGTTGCTACTTCTTGTACAATGTTGCGAACCTCTGTCCATAGTTCTTCAGGCACTCTGTCTATCAGACCTAATTCTTTAAATCTATTTGTCACCTCTACTGTATATTCATCAGGGATATGATTTAGTTCATACCTGAGTGGCCTAGTGTCATGGTTCCAATTAATGAGACAGTTCAAATAATATTCAGGCATTGTTTTTCTAAAAAGTCCATAATAATGATAACGAAGCATCAACACTCATGGATGGATTCCAGAATCTGAAATCTCCTCCTCTAATCACATCGTATCATGTACAATTCCCTCCCTTAATTACATGTCATAAATCATATTATCCAATTAGTTTAACATATGAAGTTTCACTTCCTTTCTGTAGTGCGCTATTTCTTATCAAAACATCTGGTTAACATTCCCCCCTTTCAGTGAAGCCGTTTGAAGCAAAAGGCTGCCTCTTATGTTGTCAGAGCAAAAAAATCCAATGTTTGCAGTATTGACATCTAGTGCTTTTCCCTACTTTCTTCAGTTTAAGCCTAAATTTTGCAACAAGAAGCTCATGGTCTGAGCCACAGTCAGCTCCTCGTCTTGTCTTTACTGACTGTGTAGAGCTTCTCCATCTTTGGCTGCAGAGCACATAATCAATCTGATTTCTGTGTTGACTGTCTGGTGATGTCCATGTGTAGAGTCGTCTCTTGGGTTGTTGGAAAAGAGGGTTTGCTATGACCATCGTATTCTCTTGACAAAATTCTATCAGCCTGTGCCCTGCTTCATTTTGTACTCCAAGGCCAAACTTGCCTGTTATTCCGGTTATCTTTTGGCTTCCTACTTTAGCATTCCAATGCCCCATGATGATAAGGACATCATTTTTCGTGTTAGTTCTATAGGGTGCTGTAGGGCTTCATAGAACCGGTTACTTATGGGAGCACCTGCTGCCGGCATCAACTTCCCTTCGTCCAGTGCGCTCCCACAGGGAGGGCCTCCTTAGGGTGCCGTCGGTCAAAGAGTGTCGACTGGCGGCCCCCAGGGGGAGGGCATTCTCTGTGGGCACGCCAGACCTTTGGAACCATCTACTGGTTGAGCTCCGGATGGCTCCCGACCTTCGCTCCTTCCGATGGGACCTAAAAACACATTTATTTGAACAAGCCGGCCTGGTCTGATGGGTTTAGGGCTATTTTATAGTTTTGTATTAATTTTATTGAATAGGGCTGTAGTATTTAATATTTTTAATTTTTGTACATTGTATTTTATTGCATTGCCCTGTACACTGCCCTGAGTCCTTTGGGAGAAGGGCGGTATATAAATAAAATAAATAAATAAATAAATAAATAAATAAATAAATAAATAAATAAATAAAATTTCATCCTCTTCAGCACCGGTGGTTGGGGCACAGACTTGGACTACTGTGATATTGAATGGTTTGCCTTGGATTCGAACTGAGATCATTCTGTCATTTTTGGGATTGTATTCCAGTATTGCTTTTCCTACTCTTTTATTGACTATGAAGGCTACTCCATTTCTTCTGAGGGATTCTTGCCCGCAGTAGTATACCTGATGGTCATCTGAATTAAATTCACCCATTCCTGTCCATTTTAGTTCGCTGATTCCTAAGATGTCCATGTTTAGTCTTGTCATCTCTTGTTTGACCACATCCAGTTTGTCTTGATTCATGGATCTTACATTCCAGGTTCCTATGGAGAAAAAATCTTTACAGCATCAGACTTTCCTTTCACCACCAGTTACATCCACAGCTGAGCATCCTTTCGGCTTTGGCCCAGTCACTTCATTCTTTCTGTCCTAGTACTAGCCCTCTACTCTTCCCCAGTAGCATATTGGATGCCTTCCGACCAGAGGGGCTCATCTTCCAGTGTTATATATTTTTGCCTTTTTGGTACTGTCCATGAGGTTTTCATGGCAAAGGTACCTTGCCAAAAGATTCCCACCGCAAAAACCTTAGTGAAACTATTTATGCAGCACATCTACAGACTGCATGGGGCACCCCAACGCATCATATCTGATAGGGGAGTGCAATTCAACTAGTCATCATCCTCAGGGGAACAGCCAATCAGAACGTTCTAACTCAATACTTGAGCAGTACTTAAGATGTTTTATTAATTTCCAGCAAACAAATAGGGTGGACCTACTCCCTTTCGCAGAAGTTGCTTACAATAACACAGTCCACTGCAGCACAGACTACACTCCTTTTCAAATAGCCATCAGTCAAGGTTTCAACCCTATGCCAGAACTAATCCCAAACGAACCAGATATCCCATCGCTGAAAGAGTGGATTGCACAATTACAAAACACCTGGCCAATTGTTAGGAAAGCCTTAGAATGAAGCTAGGCAAGCATACAAAGCACAAGCAGACAAAAAGAGAGTCGAACCCATACCATTCAGTGTAGGAGAAATGGCATATCTATCTACAAAATACCTAAAATCCCTGCAGCCCTGTAAAAAACCTGGACCAAAATATATAGGACCTTTTCCAATTAAAAGAGGCATAAACCCAGTTACAGTAGAATTAGAACTACCCTAAAATCTTAGGCAAATACACCCAATTTTTCACTGCAGTTTGCTAAAAAGAGAACAATAGTCACCCTTACAGCCAAAAATCACCTCCCCCACCTCCAATCATGTTTGAAGGAGAACAACACTTCAAGGTATAAGAAATCCTAGATTCTAGGAAGTATCACGGAGC
The DNA here is from genome assembly GCF_947247035.1 of Vipera ursinii. NCBI lineage: Eukaryota > Metazoa > Chordata > Lepidosauria > Squamata > Viperidae > Vipera > Vipera ursinii. The sequence continues at coordinate 20,535,905 of NC_139521.1, read as the reverse complement.
AACTCAATACTTAGCAGCATGGTAACACCTTCCCTCCTCAAAAATGAGTGGGTTCATAAACGTCACGCCAGAGCACCGAAACTGCTAAAGAATTGTCATACAGAACATCCCAACAAACCAGGCTAACCTCTATATTTTTTTTCTTCCTCTACAGGTGGATCTCTCCTATTTTTAAGGGGGGCAGGATGTCAGAATCCATTTATATTTCATTTCTAACTATCTCCTCTGATCTAAAACCAAATCTCACTGTCCACTAGATTCTGCCATACTCCCAAGAGTGAGAGGGTATAGGCATGCTGGTTTTATTGCTTCCACTTCCTCTATTAACTACAATGTAACCTTTTCTTTATTTGCCTTCTTGTCTGCTATCCATTACAGTGTAACAAATTGCTTTCTAAACTATGCATCTCTCTGAACTTCTTGTCCCTTACCTGGCAACTAAGAAAAAGTGGGGTAGGAAGAGATACAAACCTCCAGGATCTGGTTTATTTCTCCAAAGGCTGCGTGAAGAGCTGTGGAATGATCATGCTGCAAATGGAATTGGATTGATGTTATCTTCCCTTCCCACGATGGACTTACCACCTGGGGATTGGCTGGTCTGAACTGCCTGGATGAACTGTGGGGTGGGGTTTGCTTAGGGGCACTTAAAAATATTGATCTGTAAGGGAATCCCTCAGATCCTGTCTATTATGCCTGCTGTCTCCTATTCTTAGTAAAAGTTCCTGCCTGGAAGAAACTGTCTCCAAGAGTGCTGCTTTCTTAAGATGTGGGCTTGAAGTAGTTCCTGACAGTAGCCATACATTTTCCTCTCTAGATTTTTTTTAAAAAATCTTTTAAAATATTTTCTCAATTTAATTGATATTTTAATTTAAATAGTTATATTTTTAAATTACTACTTTCACAAAGATTAGTGGTGGTTTACAGTTAATAAAATAAACACCATTAATAAATAACAATAAATTAATAGTCCTAATAACATTATTATAAACTCACTATCAAAAACATTATTATTAGGTGTACTAATGTTCAGATTTTAACCTCTAAAACAGGGGGACTCAGCCTGTGGAATAGGGCTCATTACCTGGCCATGGCCTATTTGCAACTAGGCTGTGGGAGTGCACATGTGTGCGCGCAGCCCACTTGCACAAGCAGGTAGAGATATATATCAGCATATCTCTACCCCGGGGGTGGAGATATATATCAGCATACTCATGATATCTTCTCCCAAACTGATGGTTGACTCCCTTAAAGTCTTTCTGAAAGTATTAAACAGTAGGGGTGGAGAGAGAGAAGAACCCTGCAGTACCTGCAGTACTGGAGTGGCCTACAGATACTCATCCCCCTGCCCCTCCCTACCCCACCATCCATTTAGGAAGGAGTAGATCTACTGAAAAGTAAGTCTTATGTATGGTTTCTCTTCCATGGCTAGATCTGAATCTGAATAAAAAAGACCCGTAATCTGCCTCCTCTGGGATGTTTTGCAGTTGACACCAGACCACAAACCATTTCTAAAAGGAAATTATACTTGATGACGTGGCCAGATCTAGGGAAAGTTTCTTTCAAGGCAAGTGGCATCATCCCCTCTCCAAACTTGGCATATGTAATGTCCCTGATCCAACTGATCAAATCCCATCCACCTGAAAGTAAGGCATGGGTTTTGTTCATGAAGAGAATGTGCTTAATTCTCCCCATCTTTTACACACTTCCTCAGACCACCCTCCCTCCCAGGATGAAATACATCCCAGATGGCAGAAGTTTGTACCTCAGTACAAACACTGCCAACTCAGTCCTGAGTACATTTAAGCAGTTTTGTTGGCAAAACATCCAAAAGCTTTGCAGCAGATTGTGGGCTGATCTTTCTGATACTTGCTACCTCTCAAAGGAAAAGATCACTCCAACTGTGCTAGAGCATGGTCTGCCAGTACAGTGAGTGCAGAAAAGTTACTCCTTTGTTTCTACTCAATGAAAATGAAACTCTTTCTTTGGCTGTTAGTTTGTTTTGAAAATCACTTGGATCTTTTACTCTTTGATATTTGGGAAATATTTTTTCCATTTCAGATTTCTAGATCTCTCGTTTCTTCTCATAACAGCTCATGTTCTCTTTAATATTGGTTAAGTATGTTCATTCATTATTAATCAAATTTATATGCTGCCCATCTCACTATTGAAGTGACTCTGGGTAGTTTAAATATAAAACCTATAAAATACATACAAAAGTCAAGATTAAAAGAGAAAGCTAAAAAGACCAAATTAAAATAACAGAGCAAACACCTTTAAGCTGCCATCCATCCCCAGGGTTGCATTCCACTCTTGGATCCCCATGCCAGTTGACAGAAGGCCAGAAGGGTGGGGGCTGACCTCATGGGGCTGTATATTCCGTAGGACGGAGTCAACGGCAGAGAAATGTCTCTTCCAGAACCCCTCCCAGTCAAAATTCTTTAGCTGACAGGGTCTATAACTTGCCCTTTCTGCCTGACCAGGTAGGGTGGCCTTACTTAGTTTTTATTGTCAGAATATTACATTAATATTAATAATTTTTATTATTTTAAAAAAATAAAATTCCATTTTTTAAAATATATTTTGAGAATGAAATTAAATCTTGCTGGTGCACCTATTGTTTTTTATTTTGCTATGTTTAACTGCTTATTTGAAACCATTAATTTATGGGCTTCTTTTACAAATCATACCTGCAAGTGTCCTAGTACTCATATTGTGTGTCTATTCTGCTGTGGTTTAATTGGGTTTATGTGCCTCAAAGCAGATGCTGACAAGGATAGCAATAGCAATAGCATTTAGACTTATATACAACTGCCCCTGCATTTGACTCATTACAGTTTGCATATCGGAAGAATCACTTTATAGAATTGATGCACTTTCTTGTGTGCTTCATCTTAGTTTGGTGGAGAAGAATACTTAGTATTCTGGAGAAGAATACTCTTGTGCCAATGCTGTTTGTTGATTTTAGTTCAGCGTTCAACACAATCATTCCTCAGGATTTGGTAAACAGACTGGGGCTATTAGGTTTTAATACTTCTTTACATAACTGGATAGTTGACTTCCTTATTGATAGGCTTCAATTTGTGCGAGTTGGAAGAAAAATTTCCAATTCCATCTTTTTGAGTACGGGTTCCCCACAGGACTGTGTTCTCTGTCCATTACTGTTCACCTTGATGAACCATGACTGCTGTGCTAAGTTTGCTACGAATCATATTGTGAAATATGTGGGTGACATGGCAGTGATGGACCTTATCTGGAATAATAACAAATATTCTTATAGGGAGGAGGTGAAGGCTTTGGTGGACTTGTGCAATAAAAATAACCTCATTTCGAATGTTAATAAAGGAGATCATTATTGATTTTAGAAAGAGCTGGCGTATACTCTACTTTGTATCAAGGATGCAGCTGTGGAGGTGGTCAATAGTATTAAGTACCTGAGGATGCAGATAACTTAACAATCTGACTTCGTGTCTTCTTACATTATCTTTAGTGAAGCGTGCAAACCAGTGTTTTCTTGTGTCGGATGAAGAGAGGACATTGGTCTGGTCCCCATAGATCCTTATCGGGACACTGCCATTTTGGTGGAGGGAGGAACCTTGGTGTTTTTCTGTGATTAATCCATTTTACTTCGTTCTTCTTTTGCTTTGATGTATCTTCCTGGGAAATGGGAGGGGGAGGGAGGAACCTGGGGCCATCTGCTTTGCTCATCTCTGGAGAACCAAGGTCGTGGCACCTGAGAGCCACTTCTTATCACCTTCTCAGCTCAGAGTTCTCACAACATCTTCACACCTCTGGATTGGCTCCCTATGGACTGGGCAGTTGGGAAGGGTTTTGTACAATGGGGTATAACCTAACATTTTCACGCAGAAACTTTAGATCCTGCCTGCTTTCTCTGCAATCACTGTCTCTCAATAAAAGATACTTTTGAAATGATGTCTGCTTCAAAAGTTTGACTTTCGTGAGGGAATAGCTGAGGCAAGACCTTACCTTAGGCAGGATCTGCAAAGTGTTCAACCTTGACTGGCACCTACCCTACCCTGGGTACCGTGCACACAATGTCTAACCAGTGCAGTGAGCATGAAGAAGCGTGTTTGGGGAAGACCGCCATCAAAACTCACCCTGACACAAACTCCATTGGATGGACAGAGGAAGCTCCTGCCTTGGAAGATTCCTTGAAGCCGAGATGGTCAGTTGGCATAGGGAAGAAGGAGGACTGGGAAGGAAGAACCAAAGGTGTCACCCTCACCTGGGGCAGCTGACAACATGGCTGGAGGATGGAAGCGCTATACAATGATGGCAAACCGGAGGAAGAATCAGACCATGCTGACCGCCCCATGAAGTGAGCAATGTGCTTCATGATGGAAGCTTTCCAGAGCCTGAAGACATAAGAGGCCATAGCTCACATGGAAAAAAATGACGAGAGGCACAAGGAAGCCAATCCCAGAGATAGCTTCCGGCACTGCTGAATCCACTGAGAGGGTGACAACCACACCAGTCAGACTTCCCCTAAGGGACCCTTGCAGTGCAAATGCCCAGAGAGTTGGTGGAGGGGGACCCTGTAAGCAGGAATGGAAGGTACCACCTCTTGGCATCAAGTTTGATGGAGGCATCCTGGTGAGCTGTTTTAAGGACGCGCTGAACTTGCTGTACCATCTGTACCATGCCTGCATCATCAGAAGGGTCCTGGCTTGCCTCCATGATTGGTGCATCCTGGTTGAAAAAGCAGAGATCAATCAGGCACAGAGCCAGTACCGATCTGGCAGAGTATGGAAACGGTCTTCACTTGAGAAGACGAAAGAGGCCGCCAAGCCCCACTCAACCGCCTGCTTCAAGTGCAGAAAAGAGAGTCACTGGGCAGCAGAGTGCTGGATGAAGACCCCAGCAAAGAAAAGAGACCAGCTGCCAGGAGAAAAGCCGACAAAGCCAATGCAGCACACCAAGGACATGGCCCTAAATTGTGGTGAGGTCATAGAGTTCCATCCCTCTTCCAAACCAGGAGAGGGAACTCCGACCCCATCAGAAGAAGACCCGGGATCCTCCAACAGCGACTACGATGATGACCCCCTGGCAAGTGGGCTGATCGTGCCAGTAACCATGCCCATAAAACTGTTAATTCCAGGCATTGAAGGGAAAGTGGCCCTAAAATAATTGCTAGATTCGGGGTGCACCAGATGCTTGATAAGCCCAACCTTGGTAGGAAAACCGGGGTCCGCCTGAGGAGATTAGAGAACCCAATAGTTTTCTGTCAACTAGACAGTTCAGTTGCAGGGGGAGTCCCAGCCACCTTTGCCATCTTCACCCCTCGGCCTAGCCATGGGAAGTCACTTTGAGACTAACCTTTATAGTGGCTTGGCTCAGAAAATGGAACCCACGGGTGGATTGGAGGATGGGACTCCTGAAGTTCCCAAAGAGGGAGTAAGTTTAATGCAACAGCAGCTGCAATGCAAGGAAGGAACCCCGCAGAGAAGTGGCGGCTGCCTCCAAAAGCAAGTTGCTACAGAGCATACCCTGAGAATACCATGATTTGGTCAGTGTGTTTAGCAAGAGATTCAGACAAACTCCCTCCCATTGACCCAAAGATTGTGCTATCAAGATTGTTCCTGGAGTCAAGTTGCCAAAACCAAAACTGTATTCCATGACTCCGAGGGAGTTAGCTGAGCTGCACAAGTTTAGAGACAAAAACTTGTCCTGAGGCTTCATTCAACTGGCCTGGCCCAGGGTGGCCACCCCAGTTCTGTTCTGGGAGAAGAAAGATGGGTCCCTTCGATTCTGCATTGATTACAGAGGTCTTAATGCAGTGTGCATGGAAGATGTATACCCCCCTCCACTCATGAAAGGTTTGCTGGCCCTCCTTTCAAAAGGCAGAAAAGTTTCTAAACTGGACTTAAGGGAAGTGTATTACCAAGTCAGAATTAAGGAGGGGGATGAATAGAAAACTGCTTTCAACTGTCCTCTGGGGTGCGTTCAGTTCAAAGTACTCCCTTCTGGATTACAAGGAGCTCCCATAGTGTTCATACAGTAGATAAATGGAAGTGTTGCATGAGCACCTATACAAAGGGATTTTGGTGTATCTTGATGGTATTGTTGTGATTCAGGGTCAGCCTGTGGGTTTGGTAGTTGGGTCAGACGACTCAGAGAAGGAGGAAGGGAGTGTTGAAGAGCTTGCTGATGATGGCCTTGAGGCTCCGCAGAGCCCTCAACCAGGCCCCTCCCACCTGGTCATGACGGAGACCCAGCTGTGTGAGCCTGACAGCGTGGATGAAGATGACCCACAGCTGGCCCTGTTCAAGGACGCCCGACGCAGGAGGCAGTCAATCAGGAGTAAACAGAGGAAGGCAATGGGGCACCTCGGAAGGAGGCAGAGAGAAGCCACACCCTGAACTGTATAAAAGGGGAATGCGTGGGAGGGCTGGTTTGCTGAAGGCAACCGCTTGAAAAGCTCCTGTTTCTTGGTTCGTGTCTTGTTTTGTTTTTTTTGTATTCATAAATTTGGCAGGCTTAATTCCAGCCTCTTGCCTTCTTGTAAAAGGTGTTGTCCCTGCCTTATCTGCAGGGCCGGTAGTAGGCTGGTACAGAACAGTTTGCCTTCAGCCTCCTACCCCTTACTATTATTATGGAGCAGCTACGTGCTGAGAATGCCCAGCTCACCCAGCAACTCACTTTGCTGGCAGCTCAGGTGGCTCAACTGCAAGCTCAGGTCCATGCTGCACCCCCACCATCAACCCCACCCAGGAGAAAATGCCAAGTTGCGATGCCGGATAAATTTACTGGCAATCCAGAACTGTTTCCTGCTTTCCTGGGACAATGCCAGCTCTTTATCAGCGTGAGAGCACCTGATTTCCCCACTGACCGGGATAAGGTGGGGTTTGTGTTAAGCCTTCTTTCGGGTGATGCAGCTCGTTGGGGCACGCCTCTGCTGGCTCAACCTAGTCCATTGTTGGACAACTTTGTGGGGTTTTGTGATCATATGCGTCTGATGTATGAGGACCCTATTAAGACGCAGACTGCTACTCATCGCCTGAAAGCTCTGAGGCAGGGTCAACGCCCCCTACAGGGCTATATCAGCGATTTTCGGCTGCTTAGCCAGGATTCCGCCTGGAATGAGGCTGCGCTTGTGGATGCCTTCCATGATGGATTGTCGGAGGAGATGTTGGATGAGCTGGCCCGTGTGGATATTCCCTCACCTGAATGGGCTGATCCATCTCTGCCTGCGGATCGATGCTCAGTTGCAGCAGCGAAGGAGTCGCCGTGCCACCCCACAGACCCCTGCAGCCCCTGTTGTGCGTGAGCCCCCAGTTCAAAGAGAGGAGCCAATGGAGCTGGGTGCCGCCAGGTCTCGTCTATCGGTGACTGAAATGAACAGACAACGATCGGGGGGGGTTGTGTTTTTATTACGGGGACCCTGGGCATTTGGCTGCTTTTTGCCCAAAGAAGCGACAGCGGGCATCAGTGACCGAGTCTGCCCGAGAAAGTCCCCTACTTTTCTGTCGGGAAACGCCCTGAACCCGATCTAGACGGTGTGATAGATCGGGCGTCCCACAACAACACTGAGCGACGTCTTTCCGATGCTGCCTGTGGACCTCCACGGCATCTGATATTGGAGGCATGTCTGATCCTTCCTGGCAAGCCAGAGGGGAATTCCAGTCCATGCCTTAATTGACTCTGGGGACACCACAAATTTTATGGACTCAGCATTTGCGGCCATATGGGCTGTTCCCCAGTGCCCGGTGGATCCACCCATGTTAGTGGAGACTATCGATGGTCGAGTGCTCCTGTCTGGGCCAATTACGGCTGCCACACAACCATTATGTATGGCCATCAGTTCCCATGTGGAGGCCATCCAGTTCTATATCACCTCAGAACTGCATTTCCCCGTGGTCTTGGGACTGGCGTGGCTCTGGGCGCATGACCCACAGATCTATTGGTCACAGAAGTTGGTCACCTTTCCAAGCTTGCAGTGCGTGGACCACTCCCGCCATAGCTGTGCTGGCCAGGTGGAGGGTTCCCCAGGGGTTTCCTTGCCTCCCGAACTGTCCGACTTTGCTGATGTGTTCAGCGAGACAGAGGCGGATCAATTACCCCCGCACAGGCCCTATGACTGCCCCATTGATTTAGTCCCTGATGCGCCTCTCCCAGTCGGGCGTTTGTACTCCATGTCGGACCCTGAGTTGGCTGCATTGCGGGACTTTCTGGAGAAGAATTTGGCTCGCGGTTTCATCTGGCCCTCGTCCTCGCCAGTGTCTGCACCCGTGCTCTTTGTCAAAAAGAAGTCCTGCGAATTGTGGCTTTGCTGCGATTATAGGAAACTCAACGCCATCACGGTGCACAATCATTACCCGCTGCCCCTCATCCCCGAACTCTTGGACCGACTCCGGGAGGCTAAGATCTTCACGAAACTGGACCTGCTTGGAGCTTACAACCTCGTCAGGGTTCGGCCGGGTGATGAGTGGAAGACTGCATTTGGTACTTGTTATGGACATTTTGAGTACACGGTGATGCCGTTTGGCCTGACCAACGCCCCCGCTGTGTTTCAGCATTTCATGAACGACATTCTCCAGGATTTGTTGGATCAGTTTGTCGTGATCTACTTGGACGACATCCTGATCTACTCCCCATCGCGTGAGGTTCACCATCAGCATCTCCATCAGGTCCTGCAGCGACTCTGAGAACATCGGCTGTTTGCCAAGTTGGAGAAGTGCCAGTTCTACTGGGTGACCATCGATTTCCTGGGTCACCACATTTCTCCTGAGGGCATCGCCATGGAGCCGAGTAAGGTTGAGTCTTTGCAGAGTTGGCAACCCCCGCGTCGCGTGAAAGATGTTCAGCGACTTCTTGGGTTCGCCAACTATTACCGAACTTTTATCCATGGGTTTGTTGCCTTGACAGCCCCCCTCACCCGGCTCCTGCGGAAGAAGACTCGGTTCCAGTGGAACGCGCCACAACAACGGGCTTTCCAGACTTTGAAGGAAGCCTTCATGAAGGAGCCCATCTTGAAGCATCCTTACCCGCAATGGCCATTCATCGTGGAGGCGGACGCCTCCGACATTGCCATTGGGGCGGTGTTACTCCAGGCAATGACGCCCAGCGGTACCCTCTTTCCTTGCGCATAGCATTCACGAAAACTGAACCCTTCGGAGCGCAATTATAAAATCTGGGAGAAGGAGCTGCTGGCCATCAAAGTGGCATTCGAGGCCTGGAGGCATCATCTGGAGGGAGCGCGGCAACAAATCGAGGTCCGGGCGGACCATAAGAATTTGGAAAGCCTGCAGACCGCTCGGAATTTGAACCAACGCCAGATCCGGTCTCTTTTCTTTGCGAGGTTCGACTTCCGAGTTCGGTACATACCTAGCGGGCACAATCAAAGAGCGGATGCTCTGTCCAGGAAGCCCGAATATTCCCGAGTGGAAGACAAGCTTCTGCCCAGGACAGTGATCCCCGTCGAGTCTTTTGCTGCGGTGCGGGAGCCGGTTGATATACGGGCTCGGATCCGGGAGGCACAGCAGTAGGAGGTGTGGGTGGCTCAGTGGAAGGAGGAGGTGGGGCCAGATTCTCCTTGGACGGTCACGGATGGACTCTTGTATTATCGTGACCGGCTCTACATTCCAGGAGGGCCACTCAGGGGACTCATCCTCAGCCAGTGTCATGATAACCCGGCGGCGGGGCATTTTGGCCTGTTGAAGACCCTGAACCTGGTCTCCCGTACCTTCTGGTGGCCCCGAGTCCTACACGACATCCAGTCCTATGTCACTTCCTGCATCCGATGCAGGCAGGCCAAATCAGCGACAGGGACCCCACCTGGATTACTGCAGCCCTTGCCGACACCCAAAAGACCCTGGGGGGCTGTGTCCATGGACTTTCTGATGGATTTACCCCCATCCTCTGGTTTTACAACAGTGTATGTGGTGGTGGACATGCTGACCAAGATGGCGCATTTCATCCCTTGTCGCGGCTTACCGTCAGCCCGTGCCACTAGTCGTATGTCCATTCAGCAGGTGTTTCGGCTGCACGGCCTCCCTGATAGAGTCGTCTCTGATAGGGGGGCCCAGTTTACAGCCCGCTTCTGGCAGGAGTTGATGCATGCGTTGGATATCAAGATTTGCCTCTCGTCTGCGCATCATCCTCAAACTGACGGGGGAACTGAGAAGGTCATCGGTATCCTGGAACAATATCTGCGCTGCTACGTTAATCTGCAGCAAAACAATTTGGCCATAGCTGAGTTTGCATTTAACAATTCGCAGCACACCTCAACACAGATGACACCGTTCTTGGCCAATGTGGGATATCACCCCCGGTTTTTCCCCTTTCTCCCGTGGACTCACTGGAGTCGGCAGCGAACGACTTCATGGCAGAGTTACAGGCGATCCATCGATTTGTGCGACGTCAGTTAGAGAAGGCCAAGGCCGATTACAAAAGGTTTGCTGATTAGTCAAGACGGGATACGCCTCCACTATCAGTGGGAGATTGGGTCTGGTTGTCCACCAGGAACCTACCGTCAACACGGCCGGTGAGAAAGGTAGATCACCGATATTTAGGACCGTTCCCAGTCGAGGCTGTCATCAATCCGGTCACCTATTGCTTAACTCTGCCACGTTCCCTGCACGTGCACCCAGTCTTTCATTGGTCTCTGTTGGTCCCCGAGCAACCAGCCTGTCCACTCCGCCGAGCGGAACCTCCCCCATCAGGACCTCATGATGGAGGCAGCACCCCCGAGTACGAGGTCGCCAGCATCAGGGACTCTCGTTGGCTGAAAGGTCATTTCCAGTACCTGATTGAATGGAAAGGTTACGGACCAGAGGACTTCACCTGGGAAGACGCGACCGCCGTTCATGCCCCTGCGTTGGTGACCGCTTTTCGTGAACAATTTCCATCCAGACCGCATCCGGATCGGCAGACCCGGGGAAAGGGCCCTGCGGTGCGGGATAGTGTTATGATTCAGGGTCAGCCTGTGGGTTCGGCAGTTGGGTCGGACGACTCAGAGGAGGAGGAGGGGGTGTTGAAGAGCTTGCTGATGATGGTCTTGAGGCTCCGCAGAGCCCTCAGCCAGGCCCCTCCCACCTGGTCACGATTGAGACCCAGCTGTGTGAGCCTGACAGCGTGGATGAAGATGACCCACAGCTGGCCCTGTTCAAGGACGCCCGACGCAGGAGGCAGTCAATCAGGAGTAAACAGAGGAAGGCAATGGGGCACCTCGGAAGGAGGCAGAGAGAAGCCACGCCCTGAACTGTATAAAAGGGGAATGCGTGGGAGGGCTGGTTTGCTGAAGGCAACCGCTTGAAAAGCTCCTGTTTCTTGGTTCGTGTCTTGTTTTGTTTGTTTTTGTATTCATAAATTTGGCAGGCTTAATTCCAGCCTCTTGCCTTCTTGTAAAAGGGGTTGTCCCTGCCTTTTCTGCAGGACCGGTAGCAGGCTGGTACAGAACAGGTATATTAATCTACACTGAAACAAAAGTGGAATACGTGAAATTGATCAGAGTGGTTCTGAATAAACTGCTCTGCCAAACTGTATCCTAAGCTTTGAAAGTGTTAATTTCACAAAGAAAAAATTGACTACTTAGTCTACTGGATTTCCCATGAGTGGGTGGAGATGGACCCGGAGAAAGTGCGGGCCTTATTAGAGTGAGCACCTCCTCATACCAGAAAACAGCTTCAGAGTTTCCTGAGCATTGCAAATTTTCATAGGCAATTCATCCCATCCGTTGCACAAATTGCCCTTTTACTAATTTGCTGAGAACAAAAGGGGTGGACAAACTGAAACCTAGCCAGCCACTAAATGGACTATGGAATGCCAAGCCACATTCAAAAGTTAAAAAGACTTTTTCCCATTGAACCAATGCTAAGGCATCCAAACCCTGAAAAGCCTTTTGTTATTCAGGCTGATGCCAGCAATGTAGCTGTTGGAGCTGTACTGCTCCAGGAAAATGAGGAGGGTCAATTACAGCCCTTTGATTACATATTGAAAAAACTGACAGAAACCAAGCAATGCTGGGCAATGTGGGAAAAAGGCCTAAGCAGTTAGGAGGGCCCTCCTCACTTGGCAACATTTCATGGAAGGGAATAAAATCCCTTTTCAGGTCTGTACTGACCACAAAATCTTAGAAGCTCTGAAAACTCCAAGGAAATTGTCTCCCAAGCAGGCATGGCGGGCACAAAACTTTCAGCATTTTAATTTCACCCTATTTTTTTTATTAAAAAGTTTTACAGATACATTATAAACATAAGACCCACCCCTCCCCCACCCCCACCCAATTTCCCCTCCCTCCCCCTTCCCCCCGACTTCCCAGAGTGTAATACAGGGTATTAACCCTAACAATCTTAAACTATAATATGCTAAGTAACTATAATAACACTTTAAATCCTATCGAACTTTAACTCTCCTTAAAAGTAACTAAATAATAATAAATCTTATACATCTAATACTTATTCAAATGCTAAATGAAACTTTTTGGTCCCATAGTTATTCTGAATATAGTCAATCCATCTTCTCCATTCCAAAATATATCTTTGCTGCGAATGGTCTTTCAAATATGCTGAAATTTTTGCCATTTCTGCCGGGTTCGAAACTTTTTTTTTTAATTGAAAAGTTTTACAGTACATTTTATTTTTACCACAACAAAACAAAACCCCTCCCAACCACTTCCCCTCTTCCTAACCCTCCCCAACACCTCCCTCCCTCCCTCCCCCTCCCCCCTCCCCGACTTCCTAGAGCTAAATACAAGGTATAAAAATACAAACAATCCTAGTCTACCATATGCAAACAACAATAAACTATTAAATCTATCGCGCTTTAACTCTTATAAAATAACTACAAGCCATATAAATACCCCCAAATATTTAACCCTTTTGACAATTTCAAATCCCGTTAGCCCTTCTAAAGCAGCCTTTTGTGACACCGTCATATTCTTAGACAACATTTTAGTTTTTTGTATGTTAACCTTGAATCCAGAAACTTTCCCATATTGCATTATTATCTCCATCAGTTCTACAACTGAATTTTCTGGCTGGGTCACCGTAACAACCAGATCATCTGCAAATGCTCTCAGTCTATAATCCTCTTATTTGAATTCCCCTAATTTTTTCCGAATCCCGTATTTTAATCAGTAATATTTCCAATGTTAAAACAAATAGTAAAGGTGACAACGGGCACCCCTGCCTCGTACCCTTTTCAATGTTACATACTTCGGTCAAACTATTATTTACTATTATGTGGGCTGTTTGCTTTTGATATAACGCCCTAATTGGTTGTAAAAATTTATCCCCAAAATTCATTTTATCTAATACTTTCAACAAAAATTGCCAATCCAATTGATCAAAGGCTTTTTCAGCATCCAAAAAAATCAACGCTTCAGAGATCTGATTGTTTCTTTCCAGAAATTCCAACAAATCAACTATATGCCTCACGTTGTTCTTCATTTGTCTACCACTTATAAACCCAGTTTGGTCACCATGAATTACTTGTTGCAGTACCCTCATTAATCTGTTAGCTAAAACCTTAGCAAATATCTTGTAGTCCGTATTCAAAAGTGATATTGGTCTATAATTTTTTGCTTGGGTGACATCCTGATCTTCCTTCGGAATCAAAGAAATAAAAGCAGTTTTCCAAGACGGGGGCACCCCTCCTCCCATTTGAATTGTCTGAAACAATTCCCTTAATGGCTTTACCATCTCTAACTGTAAATTTTTATAATACACAGCAGTCAACCCATCCGTGCCTGGCGCCTTACCCACCTTCAATTTGGCGCCTTACCCACCTTCAATTAGGGTTTGAAACTTTTAAAGTCCATTCTTCTATAGTAGGCAAATCCTCCTTCTTCCAATATTGCGCTAACAAAAGTCTTGCTGCCGTTATTAAATACATCAATTTAGTTTCTATAGCAGTACAGTCTATAGTAATACCCAGCAAAAATAATTGTGGAGAAAACTTTATCTTTTTCTTAAATATCTTCTGTATATTCCACCAAATTTTAATCCAAAAAGCTTTTACTTTTTTACAAGTCCACCATATATGATAATACATTGCATCATCACAACCACACCTCCAGCATTTAGGCTGATAATTTGGATACATACATGCCAATTTCGTAGGATCTAAATGCCATCTATAAAACATCTTATAAAAATTCTCTCTTAAATTTTGTGCCTGTTTAAATTTTACATTTCTGACCCAGATTGTTTCCCAAGTATCCATCGTTATTGGTTCTTGAATATTCTGGGTGCATTTTATCATACAATCTTTAACAAGTTCCGTTTCTGAATTTATTTCTATCAATGCATTGTATATCCTTCTTATATGTGCAGGACTTTGATGTCTAATTTGTTTAACCAAATTTTCATCTACTATGGAAATACCAATTTTCTGATCCTGTTTCCATCTAGCTTGTAACTGCCCATACTGAAACCAAATTTGTACTATCTTTTCTTCTTTTAAAATATTAAATGGCTTTAATTGCCATACATTTCTTTCCAATCTAAGAATTTCTTTATATGTAATCACATCATGCTTAAATCTGACATTTATATTTTCTATCACATGTTTAGGTATTGCCCAAATTGGAATTTTAAAATTCAACTTATAACGATATTTTTTCCAAACTCGCAACAGGGCATATCTTAATATATGTGTCTTAAAAACATTATCCAATTTTTGTCATACAATAAATAAGCATGCCAACCATATAACAAATCATATCCTTCAATATTCAGTAATCTCTCTTGTGTTAAATTAAACCAATTACTAATTGATGATAATGCCGCAGCCTCATAGTATAATTTAAAATTGGGCATTTAAAGACCACCTCTTTCACGTACATCACGTACAAGACACCCTGTCTTGTACCCTTTTCAATTTTACAAGCTTCTGTTAAACTACCATTAATTATTATTTGAGCTGTTTGTTTTTGATATATTGCCCTAATAGGTTGTAAAAACTTATCACCAAACTCCATCTTCTCCAAAACTTTAAATAAAAATTGCCAATTCAATTGATCAAAGGCCTTTTTGGCATCCAAAAAGATCAGTGCTGCAGGGACTTGATTATTTCTTTCCAAAAATTCTAATAAATTTACAATATATCTCACATTATTTTTCATTTGTCTACCACTTATAAATCCTGTTTGATCACTATGAATCATTTGCTGCATAACCTTCATTAATCTATTTGCTAAAATCTTTGCAAATATTTTATAATCATTATTTAAAAGCGATATAGGCCTATAATTTTTAAGTTGAACAAGATCTTGATCTTCCTTCAGGATCAAAGTTATAAATGCTGTTTTCCACAATGGAGTCACTTCTCCTCCAGATTGAATTGTTCTAAATAATCCTTTTAAAGGCTCCACCATTTCTGATTGTAATTTTTTATAATAAATAGCTGATAAACCATGTGTACTGGATGCCTTACCCACTTTTAATTGTTTAATTGCTAAAATAATTTCTTCAGCATTTATCAATTGATTCAGGCCTTCCCATTGCTCTTTCATAAGTATTGGGGTATTCACATCCTGTAGGTAACTATCGATATCTAAACCTTGCTTTATATCCCTAGCATATAATTTAGAGTAAAATTCAACAAAAGCTTTTTTAATAAGATTTTGCCGAAACATCTCTTTTCCCTTATATTTTATCTTATCAATATTACATGATCTATGTTTTTTCCTTAATAAATAAGCTAACCACCTACCCGGCTTATTAGCATTATTAAAAGTATTATGTTTGGCATATTGTAAATTAGTTGCCACTTGATCTGCCATTAACATATCAAACTGTCCTCATAGCAAGTTAATTACTTCTTTCAACCTCTTATCAGATGGGTTCAGAATAAGAGCTTTCTCTTTCAACTTTATTTCCTCCTCTATTTCTTTACGCTTATATTCCAATCTATATCTATGTTTATTATTCAAATATATTAACACTCCTCTCATCTAAGCTTTACTTGCATCCCAAACCATTTCAATGGGAGTACCCTTATGCATATTCATAATAAAAAATTCTCGCATATGCTTTTTACATTCTACCACATTTTCTTCATATCTAAACAAATTTTCATTTAATCTCCATGATCTTCTTTCCCCCATGCCCTTATCCAATTCCATCTAAACTGGACTATGATCTGATAGAGTTCTTGGGCATATCTTAATCTTCTTAATTCTAGAAAAAAAATCATTAGTAGTTAATATAAAATCAATCCTAGAAAAAGATTGATATCTGTCAGAAAAAAAAGTAAAATCCTTTTCTTCCAAATTTCGTTCTCTCCAGACATCTCGCAATTCCAAGTCATCTTTCAAATCAAAAAAAGATTTTGGCTATCTTGCATGGCTTGGGGTATTTTTAAAAGATCCTTTTTTATCTTTCTGAGTATCCAACACTCCATTCCAATCTCCCATTAAAGTAGTCGATTTATAATGCCATTGAATTATTTTATTATGTAACAGTTTATAAAATTCTCCTTGCTGTTGATTAGGTGCATATACTCCAATTAAAAGTGTTTTCTTCCCTTCTATTAATAGTTCAGTTATAATATATCTTCCTTGTTTATCTGCTTCAATTAAATTAGTTGTTAAGTCTTTCTTTACATAGATAACTACTCCATTTTTCTTCTCTGTAGCAGATGCAATAAATTGTATACCCAGTCTAGAATTTATCAAATATTTTTGATCAGATGCGCGAATATGCGTTTCTTGCAAACATATAACATCATTTTTAAATTGTTTCAAACACTGAAATACTTTCTTTCTCTTTTGTGGTGAATTTAATCCATTAACATTCCAGGTTAGAAACTTTGTCGCCATCTTTTGTGACTTGAAGCTTTTGGAGCGTTTCTTGCAGATCCATAAGCATCTGCTTCTTTGGCCTAGCTCCTTCCACTGCTTCACTTGAAGTGGATTCCTGACTTATAGTTATAGAACTCTGTTTCTGTTGTTATTGTTCCTTATGTCTAGATGCAGCCCGTGTCACTCTTTGAGTCTTAGATTCTTCTAATAAATCCGGGGGTTGCACAGTTTCCGAAATTTGCTGTACTTCTTATACCTGTCGCTCTCCTTCTTCTTTTCCTCCTTTAACTTCTTCTTTCCCTCCTTTAACTTCTGAAGATGGAGGTGAACCTGCTTTCAATACATTAGAATAAAAATCACATGCCTTCAGGACTGTATTAAGACGATATCTTACTCCAGCATAATTCACCACAATCCCCATTGGTATCTCCCATCTGAAGTTTTTTTAATTCATCTGCCAGAAAAACAAAATCTTTCCTTTTTCTCAAAATTCTTGGGGGAATCTCTTTCAGAATCAAAACCTCTTGATTAGCCACTTTAAATCTATTATTGTAAAAAGCTTGAATGATCTCATTTCTGATCTTTCTCTTTGTAAAACACACAACCACATCTCTTGGCAGTTTCCTTTGCCTAGCAATCCAAGAATTAACACGGAATACTTTATCTATCTGCACAAAAAAATCTTCCAGTTGAATTCCCAAACTAGGCGCCAGAGTATCCACCAACATCTCCTCCAGATTTTCCTGTGGATTTTCTTTTAAACCTCTTATCCTTAGGGCAAACTCCATGTCTCTATATTGTTTCATCACCACTTCATCAATTTTATCCATTTTATTCTCAACTTCACACATTTTAGCCTCCAGCATCAGATTATTTTGTTTCACTTCTTCCACACATTCATTCAGACTCTCAATACAACCTGAGAGCCCCTGAAATGCCATCAAAATACCCTCCCGTATTTCCTTATCTTTTTCTTCAATAAGTTCTGCCACCTGCTCAGATATTTTTTCAGACTGAAGTTTTAAAGCATCTTTTAAAGAATCTTGTAAGTCTTTTAAAGTCAATATAGTTGCAGCAGCTGCAGAACGTAACATCAAAGATTGAATTCCAGATTGCTGAACAGGCGATGTCCCCGGACTTTTAGGAACGGGGATTCTAGGCGGTTTGGAAGCCATTTTAACACCTAATTAACTTTCCTTACACACTTTCACTTTTCCGCCCCACTTGCTATTGTAATTTAACTGTTAAATATCCCAGTCTTATAATCACTTTTAAACAGCTCCAAAGTTTAACAAAATCTTTTAAAGTTTTGAGAATCCACTTTGCATATTCCTCCTCAATATTGAAACAATCACTTTTACTTTGAGAAAAAAAAACAGCCAGATGCTTTCAATTCTTGTTACAAAGAATCACTCAGGTGCCATCTTCCCCTTCTTTTTAAAAATGATCGTTGAAACAGGAAAACAGTTGAGGTTCCAGAGTTAAAGTCTTATACTTGCTGTTTATATTTCTTCCGCATCCACTCCGCCTGCATCAATTACTCAAGCTAACAATCAAATCCAGCAGGAGTGGATTCAGCGTCTTGTTCTGCTTAAAAGCAGAAAAGTCCTCTGATCCATAGTATTTCCGGGCTTCGGGGGAGCTCTCACCCTTCAAGCCCCAGAATAAACATTCTGGGGCTCTAGGGGAGCTCTACCCCTACCCAGAGTCTCCCCTTCCCCTCTTCACCCGAGGAGAAGGGTTTTCGAGCCACGGAACAGCTGATTGTCGGCT
This sequence comes from Vipera ursinii, assembly GCF_947247035.1. Classification (NCBI taxonomy): domain Eukaryota; kingdom Metazoa; phylum Chordata; class Lepidosauria; order Squamata; family Viperidae; genus Vipera; species Vipera ursinii. Next base: position 20,517,370 of record NC_139521.1, on the reverse strand, counting down.
GTTCTGTGGCTTTAATGAAATCGGAAGGCTGGCGTTCGATCCTGACCGTCCATGCCACTGAAGCGCCACCCGGAAGTCTCACCCTATTTATTTTTATTGGGGAAAAAAGTTTCCTAGCCAGTGCCCTTTTGCTGCTACCACAATATAATAGTGAAAACCCAGAAGTGGTCAAACCTTTGCTCCTAGCATGGTAATTAGTGGCCCGAGTAATCACAAGAGTGCAAGAAAAATGCTACCCTGGTCTTCAAAAAGCCCTAGAGAAACATGAGCGGTTCCTTAACCACAAGAACATTTGCTCAGTATAGGAAGGGCTGGCCTGTGTAGAAGGGAAATTGTACATCTCAGCCATTCAGAGACTGAAAACTATGCAGACCTGCCATGATTTGAAATTGAAAGGACACCTTGGGTTTGTAAAAATGCTGTACCTCTTAAGGAGACAATTTTGGTGGCCTTTCCTTAAAAAGGACATTGAAAGCTATGTGTCTAGTTGCCCGACCTGTGCAGCAGGTAAACGGAGGCAAGGAAAAATGCTTGGCCTCCTGCAACCAGTGGCAGAGCCTTCAGCACCTTGGAGAGAGATTTATATGGATTTTAATTTAATTTAATAATTTGATTTCTATACCGCCCTTCTCCCGAAGGACTCAGGGCGGTGAACAGGGCAATACACAATAAAAATATTATACAAAAATTAAAAAGCCATTAAACATTATGCCCTTAAAATTAATACATATTACAATTAAAACTATTTATAAAAACCCAACCCCATCCCGTCAGACCAGGCCAGCTTGTTCGAAAAAGAAAGTTTTGAGATCGCGCCGGAAGGAGCGAAGGTCGGGGGCCGTCCGGAGCTCAACCGGTAAGCTGTTCCAAAGATCTGGCGCGCCCACAGAGAACGCTCTCCCCCTGGGGGTCACCAATCGGCATTCTTTGATCGGCGGCACCCTGAGGAGGCCCTCTCTGTGGGAGCGCACTGGACGGAGGGAAGTTGACGCTGGCCGCAGGTGTTGCCGTAGGTAATCCGGACCCATGCCATGAAGGGCTTTGTAAGTCATCACTAACACCTTGAACCTCACCCGGAGAGCAATGCAGCCAATGCAGCTCGCGGAGCAAAGGTGTAACATGGGAGTATCGGGAAACTCCCAACACAACTCGCGCGGCTGCATTCTGCACCAGCTGGAGTCTCCGGGTGGACCTCAAGGGCAGCCCCATGTAGAGAGCATTACAGTAGTCTAGACGAGAGGTCACGAGCGCATGAGTGACTGTGCGCAAGGCATCCCGGTCTAGATAGGGCCGCAACTGGCGCACCAGGCGAACCTGGAAAGGCCCCCCTAGTCACAGCTCCAATATGCTCTTCCAAAGAGAGCTGTGAATCTAGAAGGACCCCCAAGTTGCGGGCCCTATCTACGGGGGGTAATAGCTCACCCCCCATGGCCAATGATGGGATAATCGGAATTTCCCGAGATGCCGGCACGAACAGCCACTCAGTCTTGTCAGGGTTGAGTCGAAGCCTGTTCCTCCCCATCCAGACCCGGACCGCCTCCAGGCAACGGGACATCACGTCGAGGGCATTGCTGGGGTGGTTTAGGGTAGAAATAAAAAGTTGGGTATCATCAGCATATTGGTGATACCCAACTCCAAAACCACGAATGATCTCACCCAGCGGCTTCATATAGATGTTGAACAGGAGAGGCGAGAGAACCGATCCCTGAGGAACTCCACAAATGAGAGGTCTCAAGGTCGATCTCTGCCCCCCTGCCAACACCAACTGCGAACGTCCCAGAAGGTAAGAGGAGAACCACTGGAGAACTGTGCCTCCCACTCCTAACCCCCTGAGACGCCGCAGCAGGATACCATGGTCGATGGTATCAAAAGCTGCTGAGAGGTCTAAAAGGACTAGGACAGAGGAGCAACCTCTGTCCCGAGCCCGCCAGAGATCATTCGCCAGCGCGACCAATGCCGTCTCCGTGCTGTACTCGGGCCTGAAACCCGATTGGTACGGGTCTAGGTAGTCAGCTTCATCCAAGAACAAAGGGAGCTGCTGTGCCACCACGCTCTCAACAGCCTTCGCCAAAAAGCGAAGGTTGGAGACCGGACGATAGTTGTTTAAAATTGCTGGGTCCAAGGCAGGCTTCGTCAGACTCTGCCCAGTCGGAGTCCAAACCGGTCCGGATCCGAGCGATTTTGTCCGACAGAAATCGGCTAAATTCCTCGGCTTGACCCTGCAAGGGTTCCTCCCTTACCTCCTGATTAAGAAGAGAGCGAGTTACCCTAAACAGGGCGGCCGGGCGATTATCTGCGGACGCGATGAGGGTGGCAAAGTGGTTAGACCTAGCCACCCTCAACGCTGCGAGATAAGTTCTCGTAAACGACCTTAGTCGTAACCAGTCGGATTCGGATCGGCTGGACCTCCAACAGCTCTCTAGGCCCCGTCTCCGACGCTTCATCTCACGGAGCTCCATGGAGAACCATGGGGCCCGTTGGGATCTGCGTCGGGTCAAGGGCCGCATTGGTACAACTTGGTCGAGTGCCTCTGTGGCTGCCCTTTCTCAGGCTTCCACTAAGGCATCGACCGAGCTGTGAGCAAAGGAGGCAGGTGGGGGCCCAAGTGCCGTTTGGAACCGCTCAGGGTCCATAAGGCGCCTAGGGCGGAACCATCTTGTTGGCTCAGCAACCCCACGACAGGGAGTGGCAAAACGGAAGACCATCCGCAGGAGATGATGATCGGTCCATGACAGGGGTAAATTAATTGGGGAACCCCCCCCCAAGATCATCTAACCACCGTCCGGATAGAAAAACCAGATCGAGCGTGTGACCCCTCCCGTGAGTTGGGCCCAGAATAACCTGCTTCAGGTCCATGGCCGTCATGGAAGCCATGAACTCCCGAGCTAACTCAGATGATCCCCCCAGGGATGGTAGGTTGAAGTCACCCAAAACTATAAGTTTGGGGAACTCAACCACCAACCCTGAGAGGATATCGAGAAGCTCAGGCAGGGCTGCTGCCACGTGTCTAGGTGAAACGTACACCAGCAGCAAGCCCAACTGAGCTCTGGGACCACATCTCAGGAGGAGGGACTCACACCCGGCTATCTGGACTGTGGTGGCCTCCCGCGGACATAGGGTCTCCCTCACAACAACTGCCACTCCACCGCCCCTACCCTGAGCCCTAGGCTGGTGCAGCACCCGGAAACCTGATGGGCAAGATCAACCAGGGGGACTCCGCCCTCTGGGCCCAACCAGGTCTCCGTGATGCAAGCCAGGTCCGCATGCTCCTCAATCAGATCACGGATGAGAGGTGCTTTATTCATAACGGACCTGGCATTGAAATACACGAGCCTGAGCTCAGGTGGCTGCACATCCTCGCTCCCGGTACCACGTGCTGAAATCAGAGGGTCGGAGCGCATCACTGCTTGAAGACAGCGGGGACGCACCCCCGGGAATTGATGTGGCCCTCTGTTCCTACACCTGTGGCCATTCCCAACCGCCGTGGGAATAGATAATCCCACACCCCGCCCCGGGGCCCCGTAGGCCCCCAGCCCAACTCCCACCACGGCGCGATCAATCCCTGACCTGGTCTGAGAAACGGTTGGCGGAACCCCCCTAGTTTCCAACCGAGCCGGTAAACCCACCCCCTCCCTAACCCCTCAAAACATTTAGCTAAAAAACACACCAGGGGCCTCTTGTTAAATTTGAAGAGAGGCTCCTGTCCCTGCCCAGCCATCTCTCGGGGTCCCAATAATTGGGCCCGTCATCAAGAGGTCCGATGGAAAGGCAGGTGGGTCGCACCCAGGAGAGGGGGGCACCCCTGAGCGCCAGTAAGGCTGTGCTGGAGTAAGATAAAACCATTAGTCCGGGGGAGTCCAGTCAGGCAGTCCATCAGTCAAAAGTTGGAAAGCTGAAAAGCTGGTCAAGAGTGTCCAAGGTCAAGAGTGTCCAATTCACCAGCTCCCTGCCACTGAGCTGGGTACCAATCAGATGACTCCAAAATAGAACAGGCACCTCCCTCTCACGAAGGGCCCAGATCTACCATGGGATGGACAAATACCAACTCAGAAAGGCATACCTCCCTAGATCTCTCACCTCTAGGGAAGCAGCAGATGGTAGTTGGTTGGTACAGATGATAACATATACGAGCCGCCCTCACAGAGGCTCGTCCAGGACCTTCTTGCTTCAGTAGGGACCATAGAGAGAGAAAGAGAAGAGCAGCAGTTATCAGGGTTAACTTGAGGGTAACCATAGTTAGGTTGGAGAGCAGAGTTCATCTCAAGGCGGGAAGAGCAAAGCGGGGAGAGCAGGAGACGCCGGACGGCAGATCGATGGACCCCGATGCAGGGGGCTGAAAACCAGAGGCAAAAAGCACGTCGCCCAGCCAGCCACACACAGCACCAGAAGTCAGGCAATCCCACGCCAGCCGCAGGCCTCCCCGGTCGAAAACAGGCCAAAATAACTTCAAACAATCCTCCACAGACCGCGCAGAGGCCACGAGCCTGCAAAACGCTCCCCATTCCGCTCGCTGTCGATCACCGTTCTATCCCAACGCCGAGTCAGTCTCCATTTCAGCAAACGGGTATATCGGAGGCCACTCTAGGCCGCGGCTCTATCGGCCCCGAGGATCCACCATTCGGAGCCCTCCAAGCCGCGGCTCCTCCCAGCTCCACCAGGGCCTCCGAGATGAAGACACCGAAGCTTAGTTGGAAAATGGAGGGCTGCAACTCCAACAACATGCCGCCTCTTCTCTCTCTCAGATCAATCAACTCTCCGAGCCACGACACAGAGGAAAAACATCTTCGCGGGCTCACAGGAACCCCAGAAGACCGGTAAGGACGCCAAAACTGGAAACATTCCACGGAGCTCAGCCCAGCACCTCCGCCATCATGGGCATGCGCAGAAGAATTGCTAGAAAGCATGGGAAATATGGTAGTAGAATTGTAGTAGAATTGCTAGAAAGCATGGGAAATATGGTCATTTGGGTAGCGGCTGATTTGTTTTCAAAACAGGTCCACTTCATTCCATGCCAGAAGATCCCCATCACCAAAGCTCTGGCAAAACTGTTCCTCTATCATGTATATTGCTTGCATGGGCCCCCATGTCTCATAATTTTTTATAGAGGGGTCCAATTCACTTCAAAGTTCTGGAGGGCATTTTTGGAACTTTTGGGGACAGATCAGGGCCTGAGTTCTAATCACCATCCACAAACACAAATGGTGGGACAGAATAAACAAATTCAGTTCTAGAACAATACCTAAGGTGCTTTATTAACTACCAGCACTTGCTGAAGTGGCTTATAACAGCATTGTACACACAAGCACTGGGTTTATCCCTTTTCAAGTCACCACAGAGCAAGATTTCAACCCAATGCCTGAATTGCCAACTAAATTTTGAGAATCTGAGATACCAGTTAAATTTTATCATTAAATGTTTCAATGAGTACTTGACTACAGGTAGTCCTTGACCTATGACTTTAATGGAACCTGTCCATTATGGTTGCAGGCTGTGATGGTTGTTAAGCAAAATGGCCTTGCTTAACTATATCTCATCCCTACTCTCTTTGATGCAGTTATTAAATGGAGCACAGAGTGTCTTGGATGGGGGAGACTCGGGGAGGCCTGCCACCCACCTGGGTCCAAAAAGGAGGCAGATAAATAATAAAAAGCTTTGCAAAGCCAAAAACAACCAGCAAAGGGGAAGAGCCCAACTAGATTAGGCCCACACCATGGTGGAGAGGCTTCCAAACAACCTATGCACATGGGTGCTTTGAAACATCAGGGAGACAGTGATTCATCCACTGGTGGCATTTTTGCCATGCTTGTGGGGTAGACCTCTGCGCTGATCAGCTAGTAATCAGGAGACTTCAGGCCTCTGCTGAGTCTTGCTAGGCTTTGAGGAAGTAAAGCTCATGCATGCGAAGACAGCAGCTCCAGGATGTATGTCTCAAAACCTTTCCCATGCTTTACCCCCTCTCTCCGCCACAAACCCACATTTTTTCAATAAAGAAAATAATCTGTCCACACAATCAAAAGTTTAAAAGATATCTAATGAGCATATTGATAAGGAAGATAATGTTGGTTTTATAAAAATCAATAATACTTAGCAATTTTTTCATAGGACTAGATATTTCTTTTTGGAGTAAAACCTGATTGATTAGGAGTAAAGCCTGATTGATTAGGTATTACAGCTAATACGATTGGCTTAAATTATAAATGTTAGAATTTAAATATGTAATTATATAAATAGTTTAATAAATAATTTATAATCAAGGTTAAAAGAAATGGGTCTATAAGAAGAAACTTTTAACTGGTCTTTTTATTTCGTTTGGGAATTAGAACAGTGCCAGGATAAGGGACGACAATTTTCCTGATATAGTGCATTGCTTAATAACAAAAATTCTGGCATAAGAATATTCAAATGCCTTTTAGAATTTGGCTGTTAATCCATCAGGATTTGGAGATTTTCCATTGTTAATGCTTTAAAAATGTATTCAGCTTTCCATTATGAAATCTCAAGTATTCAAGTATCGAGCATCCATTAAAAATAATTCCGGGTAATTCAGTTTGTTGAGATGCTAGTTGATTTTTTTTGTCTTGCAGGTTTTCAGAAGTGTTTAGCTCCATAGAAACCTCTACAAAATGTATACTAATATTTTATATATTAGTGATAATGTGACTTTCAATATTTTTTATTCCTTTATGTATATCTTTCACTTTTAAAAACTTATTTGCCAGTAAACTTGAATATTATTGTCAGATTCTTATATTTTTGTTTTAAGAATAAAATATTGGTTGATATTTGATGAGTTTCTAAAATACCAATAAATACAGTGAGGGAAAACATTATTTGATCCCCTACTGATTTTGTACATTTGCCCACTGACAAAGAAATAATCAGTCTATAATTTTAACAGTAGGTTTATTTTAACAGTGAGAGACAGAATAACAACAAAAATCCAGAAAAATGCATTTCAAAAGAGATAAATTGATTTGCATTTTAATGAATGAAATAAGTATTTGATCCTCTATCACTCAGCACGATTTCTGGCTCCCAGGTGTCTTTTATAGAGGTAACGAGCTGAGATTAGGAGCACTCTCTTAAAGGGAGTGCTCCTTATTTTATTTTATTTTATTTTTTTGTGCTCAGGATTTTAAAGTACAGCTTAGAATGTCACTGCCTCTCCTGCTGCCTGAGTCGGTCTTCAGTTTAAATTTTTGTCTTCCTTAACAGCAGTGGTGGTAGCTGCTCTGGAGAGATGTTCCTCATCATGTCCGTATTTGGGGGAGAGGGGATGGTGTCATCCTGCTGCCTCATTTGAAGATCTTGCCTTGGTTGAACGCTTTGCCGATGTGCTTGAAGTCACCTTCCCAAGTGAAGTACTCCTTCACCAGCTCCTTGCACTCCTCTCTGTCCAGGTCCATCTTCCGCCAGGTGTAGGATTCGTAGTCCAACTGCCAGTCAGGGCTCAGCGGGAAGGCGAGCTCTTGTCCGCGGAAGACCCAGATGCTGGAGATGCAGCTGTCATTGTTGGTGCCGAAGAGGATGATGGACATGAAGGCGTTCTTGTGCAGTTTGTCCAAACGTTGGAACATGCCAGTGATAAGGTTGCAGTTCATGAAAGTCTAGGCCAGCTCCTCTGGAAAGCAGTATTCTGCATACCAGATGGACCAACTGCCTTTGTTGAAGTGCTCCCAGAAGTGAGGCCACTTTCAGGGTATCTTCTTTGGAATACTTCCGCTTAAGGGGCTTTTGGGGAGGTGAGCAAATGGATCTTTGGATTTGAGCTCGGCTGCCCAGGCTTGTTCACACTCATCTAATTCCTCTACTGCCTTCTTCTCTTCTTTCTTCTCTGCTTTCTTCTTCTCCTTTGGTGTTTTCTCCTTCTTGGAGGATTTCTTCTTAGGCTGGTTCTCTGCAAAGTTCTTGGCATCAAATTGCGCCATCTTTTCACACAGTTTCAAGTCCCCCAGGATGGCCTTGAACTGGGGCTGGTTTATGCAAGTCACAAACCAAAGGTTCACATTTTTGTAAGGCTGGTGGAAGGTGGGCTCCAGAACCTGCTTGTAAAGCCAGAGCAGAGTGCAGACCACTGTGCTGTCCGCCAGGGTGATATGCTCTCCGACCAAAAACGTGCAAGTCTTCAGGTGGGAATCAAGTAGGCTCAGAATCCGTTTCACTTCCTCCTTGGCATACTCCGTAGCCTGCTTGTTACTGTATATTGCATTATGCCAAGTGTGGGGAAGACCCAGGTGCTGGCTGGAGGCACGATGTCACTGTCAGCGAAGCTCATCCACTAAAGGACCTGGGCAGCTGCCTCTTGAGTTGTACCTCACAGTTCTTCGTTGCTGATGTAGTGTGCAATGGCATTGCTCTCAAATATGCAAAATCCATCATCTCCTTTGAAGACCTTTCCAACTGGGAATTTTTTTCAGAAATTCAGGGCTCTTGTTGGTCTGCCCAAAGTGGAACTAGGGCGGTGTGGAGAGGACTTTGATTTTGGCCCCGCTATATTGAGCAACACACACACACACACACACACACACACACACACACACACACACAGAGAGAGAGAGAGAGAGAGAGACGAAAATGGGTCATGGATGGGTATTCCAGCATGGTAATGACCCAAAACACTGGGCCAAGGCAACAAAGGAGTAGCTCAAGAAGAAGCACATTAAGATTCTAGAGTGGCTTAGCCAGTCTCCAGACCTTAATCCCATAGAAAATCTGTGGAGAGAGCTGAAGGTTCGAGCTGTCAAATGTCAGCGTCAAAACCTTAATGACTTGGAGAGGATCTGCAAAGAGGAGTGGGACAAAATCCCTCCTGAGATGTGTGCAAACCTGGTGGCCAACTACAAGAAACGTCTGACCTCTGTGATTGGCAACAAGGGTTTTCCTACAAGTACTCAGTCATGTTTTGCGAAGGGGTCAATACTGATTTCACTCATTAAAATCCAAATCAATATACGCTATAACTTTTTTGAAATATATTTTTCTGGATTTATTTTGTTGTTATTCTAACTCAGTGTTAAGCCTACCATTAAAATTATAGACTGATCTTTTCTTTGCCAGTGGGCAAACATACAAAATCATGAGGGGAGCAAATAATTTTTTCCTCACTATATATTATAGTCTATTATACTATCTTCCATATTCTGATTGCAAACCTAGGAATTCTTTCAGTACTGATACTTTCAATGAATAAGTGTCTTTACCCTTGTTGTCTGTTTATACCATCAGCTCCAGATCTGCTTGTGAAGGTTTAGTGACTATCCAGTATGTTCTGACCTGGGTTCTCACCATTTGGTATCCAAAGTTGTTGTTTCAGCTGTGTCCATGAGGTGTTTTTGATCATACAGTGCTGCTTTTCAAGTTTGCTGTGTTGATTTGGTTCACTTTCTTCATATCTGCTGTGTCCCACCTGCCCTCCTCCCCATTTGCTCATACTAGCAAGGGAGACCTTAGCTCATCCCATCACTGAGCCCTTCCATCTAGTATTGAGTAGAAGTCCACCGAGAAAGCAATCTTTTATTAGTAAAACTCAAAAGTAAAACTTTACTGAAGAAGAAAGTCTGAATTCCTTTTCTAATGGTAGAAAAGGTGAGGAGAAAGCAGTTACCAATGGTATATTCCTTAGCTTGGGTGCAATTCAGGATATGTTAATACCTGTAAAGCTCACATCCATTTTGATTATTAGGTACCTGTATGTGCAAATTGGGAAAAATGTATTTGGAATTACGGCAGGAAATAATGGCCTGCCAACTGATAATATAATTTGGTTTTATAATAATACATCAGATAATTTTTTTCTGTGAGGTATAAATGAGTTTTCCTGGATGTATATGTCAAACAAGTTATATGTGTACATACAAATTCAAAATAGATTTGGAAATATTTTACTGTGGGAAGGTGAAACTCTGAAGACAAAAAGCCTGAAGAAAACTTCAGTGAAAAGACAGTGATTGTAGGTCAGTTAAATGAAGGGCAGGACTAGAAAGCTTTGTGTGATAATACATTCTTCATTTAAGGAACTTTGATCTAGAGCTTGTTCAGTCTAGTAGTGAAGGCACTAGGCTAGAAGCCATTATGCTGGGAGTTCTAGTCCCACTGTAGGCATGGAAGACACATGGGTGACTTGGATCCAATTCCTCTCTCTCAGTCCAACTTACCTCACAGGGTTGCTATTGTGGGGAAAGATATAAGGTGTATTAAGTATGTTCACTGTTTTGAATTTATATATAAACATATATAAACCTTTATTGTCAAAGTACAACATGTGTACATTGAGATTAACTGAGCCTCCCCCCGTGCTCTCTCCCCCCAACACACAGTGACAACAAACCCTCCATTCTACCACACCATGTGAACCAACTACACCACACACCGGTCTCCCAAGTCAATTCTGCATAAGATTATGTCCCATTTAAAAGCCTAACAGCCCACGGATAAAAGCTATTTTTCAGCCTGTTGGTACGGCTGGCTATATTCCTGTATCTCCTTTATAATAATAAAGAAGGGATTAGTAGATTAAAAAACCCTAAAATAAATACCTTTTGACCTGAAGATGAGATACAGTTCAAATTTAGTTCAACTCCATGTTTTCAGGGAGTTACTTTTTTAAATAGAATGGTGAGAAGGATTGTTGAGATACTGTTGTTGAAAGTGATCTAACCTCTTTTCAGTAACAACGTTCATTGCTTTCTTTTATGTTTCACTAGCAGTGTTTAAAAGAATGAAGAACAGATATGCATTCCTCTTTCTTCCTTATTCACTTGCTCAGTATTTTTCAGTTGAGTAGCCAGAGCTTCAGGAGGTGGCAATTTCTTTGATTAATATTCCAAATTGCAACATTTTTTATTTATTGTTAGTATTTAGTTAATTGATTAGTTACAGTAATATTTGAGTGATCCTAAAAGCTGTGATGATGAATAAAGTTTTTGCAGTATTACAAAGTTGCTTAATATTACCATAAGTAAAAGAAATAAAGTATTAGAAATAATAAGAGTTGAAATTTAGATTTTTTGTTCATTGCTTCTAAATTAAATATTTTATTTTTAGACCTCCTTAGCTACTCGTTTTGTTCACGATACTTTTGGAAAGCAATACAAGCAAACCATAGGACTTGACTTCTTTTTGAAAAGAATAACACTCCCAGGTAAGATGAACTTAGAATACATTATATAAAAATAGGAATAAGAGGGAGAGCATAAGAAAATGTAATGTAATACTTCAGGAATGTAAACAAAACTTTGATGGAATAAGGACTCCTACCTTGGGCTGGGAGTTGGACTCAAAGACCTCCAAGGTCTCTTCCAGCTCTGTGATCCTATGATACTATTAACGAGGTTCATTGCTAAATAAGTCTGTATTGTTGCACTATTTTATATTTTGCAAATACTATTTGCAAATATTAAATCTGATTTGGAGCACGAGTATGTAAATTCAGGAAAAACAGAACTTAAATGACCGTTTTGGACACATTAGGTTCTGAGGGATCCTTAGTGTTCTCCCTCCTTCCCTCTGCCTCCCTCTTTCTGCCCTTGGTCTTTCAGTCCTCTTCCCCCACTCTGTGTGTGTGTGTGTGTGTGTGTGTGTGTGTGTGTGAGAGAGAGATAGAGAGAGAGAGAGAGAGAGAAGCACTTGCGCTTCCCTTCTCTCTCTCTCTCTCTCTCCTTCCCTCCCTTCCTCTCTCTCTCCCTTACTTAAGGCTTTTCAACCTTTTCACCCATTGTACCACTTTTAGGATATGGCAACATCCTAGTACAGGGGTCGGCAACCGAAAAAAGGAAAAGAGCCACTCAGAACTGGTTCCATCACACAAACAAAAAAGTGGGAGCCGCAAAAAGTGTGTGTGCGTGTGTCCACTCACGCGCATGCACAAAAACATTTTGCACATGCGCAAAATGGGAGGCACCTGCGCGGCGACGGGTCTCCCCTTTGGAGAGGTGCACGCCGTCCTGTTCGGAGACCTGTCGCGTTCGTCAAACATGGACGAACGCGGCAGCTGTGCAAACGGGACGGCAGAGGTTTGGAGAGTGCGTGCGCACCTCTCCGAAGCCGCCACCGTCCTGTTCAGAGACCTGCCGCGTTCGTCAAACATGGACGAACGCGGCAGCTGTGCAAATGGGACGGCGGTGGTTTGGAGAGTGTGCGCGCACCTCTCCCAAGCCACCGCCGTCCTGTTTGCACAGCTGCCGCGTTCGTCCATGTTTGATGAACGCGGCAGGTCTCCGAACACGACAGCGGCTTGGGAGAGGTGCGCGTGCACTCTCCAAACCGCCGCCGTCCTGTTTGCACAGCTACTGCGTTCGTCCATGTTTGACGAACGCGGCAGGTCTCCGAACAGGATGGCGGCGGCTTGGGAGAGGTGTGCGCGCACTCTCCAAACCACCGCTGTCCTGTTTGCACAGCTGCCGCATTCGTCCATGTTTGACAAACACAGCAGGTCTCCAAACGGGACGGCGGTGGTTTGGAGAGGTGCGTGCGCATCTCCGCCCTTTGGAAAGGTGCGCGTGCACCTCTCGGAACGGGCGGTGCCACTCTCCATTTGGAGAGGTGCGTGCGCACCACTGCCCGTTCAAAGAGGTGCGCGTGCACTGGGCGACTGGGAGCCGCAGGAGACGGCTCAAAGAGCCGCATGCGGCTCCGGTGCCGCGGGTTGCCGACCTGTGTCCTAGTACTACCAGTTGCCTAGCAAGGTGTCAAAAACCTGATGACCAAAAAAGAAGAAAGGAAAAAAGTGATGAAGTACAGGTAGTCCTCGACTTACAACAGTTCGCTTAGTGACTGTTCGAAGTTACAGTGGCACTGAAAAAAGTGCCCCCCAAGCCACAGCCGAGCAAGACACCTGCCTGTCCACCCAGTGGTACTCTTCCTCCTGTCCGAGGTTTTCATTGTTGTGAGCATTTCTGTTGAAGATTGGCAGCGGGGATGGGTGGTGGTGTTTGGTTTTTATTCCCCCCGTCTGCTGGGTGGTTGCAGCAGGTTTTGGTCACTTCACATGACCCTGGGACACTGTGACCGTCATAAATATGAATCAGTTGCCAATATGAATCAGTTGCCTGAATGTAAATCACAAGACCCTGGAGAAGTTGCAACTTTCCAGCTGATTGGCGCTTCTTCTGGGCTCAGAAGTGCTAGGATCAGTGCTGAGGTCCAGCTGGAGCCTGGCGCTGATCCTGGCGCTTCTGCTGAGTCCTGACAGCCCCCTTCCCCATTACTCCGAGTGCTGTTGTGAAGCTTCGGTGCAGTTGCGAGGGGGGCAAGCGAGGAGGCTGTGAGAGTGTCAAGGTGCAAACCCTGTGCAGTGCCAGGCTTGGGTTTTTTTGAATGTGGCATAAAATCAGGAAGGGGTGGAATGGCTGGCTGGGAAAACTCCCCGTTTTTGCCTGTTTTCCCCCATTCTGCCTTCCCAGGAGGAAAACAGCATCTCCCCTTCCCCAAATTCTCTTTCCAAACTAGCTGCTGGCAAGAGCCAAGGTGATGCGACGCCCATCTGACTTGTCACCTGCTGGTGCCCTGCCCGCCGACCCTGACGCCACTACTTCGGTCTTTTTGGGTAGTGCCCAGCCAGGAAGGGAACTTCTGGGGATGGTGTCCTGGAATGGGGCCTGAGAGCCTGGGAAGGCAGCAAGCTTGCGATCGCTCTCAGAGAGAGAGAGAGAGAGACAGACACAGAGAGAGAGAGACAGACAGAGACACACAGAGAGAGACATAGACAGGCACTTGCACTTCCCTTCTCCCTCCTTCCCTCTTTTTCTCTCCCCCCCCCAATCTTCTGCTCACCACACATTCTTCTCCAACAAGCTGATTGGGCTGGCTTTAAATCGGCTTGCTGGCTGGGGATCACAGGCCAGCCACGTGCGCCTCGGACGGGGCCAGCCCGGGAAAGGGAATTCCTGGCCGCACTTCTCCCAGGGGGTGGGGCACCCGGGTGCAGGGATAATCAGGAGCCCTACAAGGGGCCATGTCCGAGAGAGAGAGAGAGAGAGAGAGAGAGAGAGAGAGAGAGAGAGAGAGAGAGAGAGAGAGAGAGAGAGAGAGAGAAGGTAAATGCAAGTGCCTCTGTCTCTGGTATCTGTCTCTGCCTCTGCAAATGGTGGAGAAGATTGGGAGCAGGCAGAAAGAGCCGCATACGGCTCCAGAGCCATGGGTTGCCGACCCATGGGCTAGTTGATCATCTCTTTTGCATAGTCTATAGATGTTGTTAATGTATATGTATCTATTGATGGCTGATTTGTCAGAGCACCAGGCTTCTAGAAATTCCCTGACAGTTTTGGAGTTGGCCTGGTCTAGGATTGTCATATTTTCCCAGTTGAAACTATGGTTAAATCTTATATGTTATGAAATTAAAGAATTTTTGTCATGCCTTTGATTGCCAGTTGGTGTTCATGGATGCGTTCTGCCAGTCTTCTGCCTGTTTGTCCTACATAGTGGTTGTTGCAGTTGTTACATTGTATATTGTAGATGATTCCTGTTTTTTCTTCTGGGGTTGTTGGGTCTTTTGGTTTTCCTTACTAACACTGATAATGTTACCTAGTTAGGGTAATGAAATGTCTGCAAGAAAACGAGCAAGCTCAGAGAGCACCAAGGACCCCTCATTTCAACCCTGAGCTACAAATATTTTCCTTCATTGGCATTAGATTCTGATATGTGAATGGTGTCTTATGCTTAGCATGGCTGGCTCAGGAATTCTGGGAGTTGAAGTCCATGAGTCATAAAAGCGCCAAGGTTGCCTACCCCTGTGCTAGGCTATATGTAATTGCTGATATTTAATAGACCACTAAAGTTCAGGTTCCAAGGTAGTCATGAAAATACAATTTTGAACATTCAAGATACCCAGTTTCATGGTGCACAGGAACTATTGTATTATGCTACAAGGAAAATGTAAAGAATTAATTCAGAAAGATGGGCAAGTTAAAAGTTTGTTTCTGAAAAATTTGGCAGTGGGAAAGAAGTCCATTTGTAATTGACTTTGCAAGCATTAAAATGTGTAGCTGATGTAGTTTATAATGCATTAACAAATAAAAGAAAAATTCTCCTTGCAATCTTGTGTTATTACAGGCTGTATTAGTATAAAACAAACAGAACAGCTGAATTAATAATGCATAGGCTTGTACTTTTCTCACCTTAGTAAAATGAAGATTCTGAACAATAAATTAGAGCATCAGTAATTAAGTCTTGAAAATATTTTAGGGTTTCTTTTTTAAAAAACCTATCAGATGTATAGGTTTGTGCAGGCTTAAATAAATAGTGTAGGGGAAAAAAAGGTTCAATCAATCAACTTCAATTTCTCACGGGGAAAAAAAAGATCTTGCAAAGTTGGAGTTGATTAATTGAACTTTTTAGTCCCACCCAGTGTGCCGTTACCACCACAGCCACGCCCACCCAATGGGCCATGCCCACCTGGCACCCGACAATACATAACTAGGTTTTGGGTTGCAGTTTGGGCACTCGGTCTCTAAAAGTTTCGCCATCACTGGAATAGACTAATCAAAGGATATTAGCCTTGTTCTTCTAGAAATACAGGTAGTCCTTGACTTACAACAATTAAGCCCAAAATTTATGTTGCTAAATGAGAAATTTGTGAATTGAGTTTTGCCTCATTTTATGACTTTTCACATTTGTTAAGTGAATCACTACAGTTGTAAATTAGTAACACCACTGTTAAGTGAATCTGGCTTTCCCATTGCCTTTTCAGAGGGTCACAAAAGATGATCACATAATCCCAGGGCTTTGCAGCCATCATAAATAAGAACCAGTTGTCAAGCATCCAAATGTAAATCACATGACTATGGGGATGCAACCGTCACAAGTGTAAACAATGTCATAAGTCACTTTTTTCAGTGCCATTGTAACTTTGAATGGTCACTAAATGAACTATTGTAAGTCGAGGACTACTTTTATAAATATTTATAATATTTATAGAGGTATTAGCAAATGAAAAGTTTATCTCGTATATAAGATAGACTTTTCATTTGCTAATACCTGTTTAAATATTATGAATATTTATACTTCTAGAAGAACAAGATTAATATACTTTGATTAGTCTATTCTCTTCACTGAGAAATAACCATTCAAACAGAATTCAGTACCATAGCAATGAATCTATTTATGGTCTACCCCCGCCCCCAAAGTGTTTTATGTTCTCATGTATATAACATAAAATGGAAATGTGAATTTTGATGTGTTTGAAACATTGCAGGCCATTTCAGAACTAGGAAATGAAAAAGCATTTCATTTTCAGTTACTAGATTTGTTTTTCTCCCAAACTCTGTAAGTGTAATTGGTGGATATTCCGTTATTATTTCTCTAGAGTATTTCATAAACTTGATTGATAGTCAGCTTTACAGTTATGCAAGCATCAATTTTGAAAGATTGAATCTTTTTATGGTTCAGTTTAAAATGTACTATATGGAAAAATGTGTCAGCTATTTATTTTAGAGTTATGACATATTTAATTACAGCTCCATATTTTGAGTCTTTATCTTGAGTTTATGTATTTTGTCATAAATGTTGATTCTATTTTTTCTCTTTAATCTCTGCTCACTGGGCTGAATATTAATTTCAGTTTATATTTGGTAGCTTTTTTATATTATTGAATTTAGTGAATAAAACAAGATTCAAAAATAGGTTCGTAAGAGCACATTTATGCAAGTGAGGAAAAGCTTCTCCAACTCTTTTTACTTGGTCAATGCTGGATGTGAGGGCGATCTGCCTGTGACATCTATCACCCCATTGATCGCCATGGTTGATGCGGCTGATCTGGCTGTTCCAAGTGCATCCCTCCCAAAGCTGCACGCTCAGTGGAAAAGGACGGCCATCCCAGATAGAAGGAGTATACCGATCTTCGGTCAAGTTGGTTAATGCATTCGGAACTTTCTCCTCTCCAAATGTTTGCACACAATCCAGATAAAATATGGAGGAGCACAGTTCACATAAAATATAGAGAAAAAGGAACAAAGGTAGCAAAATATTTATGTACTCAGGCAAAATACAATGAAACAGAGAAACAAAATGAGAAACATAGCCAGTGATTTCACATCAAAACAAAATAATGTAAAAAATGTGTAATACAGGTATTTGGCAAGGAGAAGAAAATTCCCTTTGCTTCCTTCTTTCTCCAACAGTTCTGGATGGTTGCTAGCTTTTGTTTTTTGGCTGGGGTAAGATGGGGAGAAATCACTCAATTACGGTAATTTCAAAGTGAAATTCAGGCTGCTGCTGCGGCTGACATTCTGGTTGTTTAGGAATTCTTTTAGGGCTTTGCAGCACACCAAGTAATAAATAGACAAGGAATTGGCTATATTGAGATTTTCCTGTGTAAGGTCACTGGCCCGTGATTAAACCTGAGATATCATAAGATCCAATCATGAAAGACTCTTAAAGAGACAGTACTTTTTATTTGATGGAATTAAATTCTGCGTGGAAACACAATCTGAACACTGGTAGCAGTTGCGTTCAGATGTGCCACACCTTAGAAAGTTAATGGCATCACTTTATAAACTTTGTTAGCCAATCAACATCCGACAATAGAGTTATTACCATATAAGGAAGAAATAAATCATTCCTGTACCCTCCCTTATTCCCTCTTCAGCGCATCACATCCGTGTACTTGTTTCCCATGAATGCTAGCTAGATTGCTTAGTTCCTGAGATCAGACAGGATTTGTTGTAAGAGTATTAAGATATAACATGCAAAATTAAGCACATTAGAAATTCAAGAAGTAATTTTATCTAAAGTAATCTATCTTAAATTGAGTATGTCTTTTAATATTTAGTATTAACACCAGGGTGGACAATACAAACTAATCAAAGTTTAAAAAAAATAATTGTATGATATAGCATTAATGTATACCTGTAGTTCAGTATACTCCAGATGTAGCCATAGTGCAGATTTCTGGACTTAAAATAATGTTGCTGTTACTCAGAGATTTTACAAATATAACTCATTAAGAGTCAGTCAAAATACCTGAAGGAAGATTGCAGATATAACATAGTAAACAGGATTTTACTGTGAGGGAGTTTAAAAGGCTTCAGCAAAAGAAATCAACAAAAGTGGTTTTAATTCTATCTTGATAATATAGAACGTAACTAGGGTTAACTACCATGCTTAATATACTTTTAGAGCAGACATGTCAAACTTGCGACATCACGTGACATCGCGCGACGTATCAGGACAGTTTTGCCATTGCCGGCAATAGGGTGGGCAGGCTGCCATGTGACCTGTCTAGCCCGCGGGCCAGCAGTTTGACACCTCTGTTTTAGAGGATTATTGAATCCTACTAGTGACCAAAAACTTTTGGATATTTGCCCTGCATTTTTAATAAATTCAGCTTCATGCTTGGTTGAATGTTATTTCCTATGTAGAATAACAACATGAAAGTTCCAGCAACTTTTAAAAAATAGATGTTAAAATAGTTCACTGCAAAGTTGAATTGTAAAATTCTTTAAAATTAAGTTACTAAGGCATTTAATCTTATGTTATACTTCTGTTGAAATAAAAATCTTCATCAGGGTGCAGTCCAAGCCAGGAATAAACAAAATGGAGACTGCTTTAGAAAGAAGTTTGTAGTTTATTGAAGAGCAGACACAGAACTTTGGCTCTGGGAAAACTGACCACATGTAGCTGGGAGTGACGGGTTTTTATATCTTCTTGGGCTTTTGTGTTTGGAGTTCCTGTTCCTGTGGCATGAACTTTGACCTGAGGTTCAGTGTGTCCTTTTGGTATTCTGATGGTGATGGGTTAATCCTATTATGTCCTAAAGGTCATATCTTTAGAGTTTGGGTGGGAGGTCATATCTTTAGAGTTTGGGTGGGAGGTCATATCTTTAGAGTTTGGGTGGGGTATTTAGATTTTAGAGGTCTTTGTCTTTCTAGCTTCTTTCTAGCTTCTAGCTTTCTAGCTTTCTGGCTCCAACCTTTCTGAATAGGATTATCAGATCTGCATTTCTACAGATCTGGACTCTCCCTGGGGCTATTAAGAAAACTAGGCCTGCTTTTCTGCCTTTAAGATCTTTTGGGGAAATATAATATTCTGCCTTTTAATATTCCCAAAATATTTCTTTCTCTGGGTGTGTGTGTTGTCATCCCACACTTCAATGGCTTTTAATAGTATCTGGGGCTTAATTTTGGAAGCCAGAATATTTGTGTGAGTTATGGCTATTATGTCCCAAATAAGTAATCAGCTTGTGATAAAAAAATACAGAAAAGCATACCTGAAGAAAATGTAGATGCATATTCTGACTTTTTTATGAATTTGGGGATGGGGAAAAGCCACAGTCAAGATAGTTTATGTATCATGCAGTTGTCAGAGCCATTAATGCTTCTTTGGAGTACATCACCACAAATTTATTTATTTAGTACTCTTGTCTGCTACCCATGGGGAAATGCTGTTTGCAAAGACCCATTGGCATAAATGTCTGCATGGCTTACATCAGAAATGTTATAAGGCAATATATTTACTTAGAGACATTGGTGAAATATTGATGATTCTGCACAGCAGCTACAGCTATCTTTTTAATAGGCATTTAGCAATGTTAAAATTAAGCCACTTTCTTCTGCAGCTAGAAATGTAGGGGTTATTCGTCTGGCCACCCTCTTCTTGAAGGACTAATTTTTTTCCTTGCAGCAATTTTATAGAAATATTACCAAGTCAAGTTTAAGAGAAAGATAAAGTTTACCCCACAATTATTTTTATTGGGTGTTATTACAGATTGTGATACTAAACAAATTAACTTGATGTTGAATTTGATAACAGCTGCAAGGTTATTGGTAGGGCAATATTGGAAGAACGATTGCCTGCCTACTATAGAGGAATGGACGCTTAAAGTGTCAAATTTAGCAGAAATGGCTAAGATTTCTGCTTATTTGAAGGATCATTCACAAGAAAGATACATTTCGGTTTGGAGAAGATTTTTTTTATTTTTTATTTTTATTTTAATTCCATTTATATCCCGCCCTTCTCCGAAGACTCAGGGCGGCTTACAAGCTTAGCAGTAGCCTTCATTCTATGTATATGCCTGCTTATTAGGGCTTTCACACCCCCCACAAGCGGCATTATTACAAAGTCAGCTTAATTGCCCCCAACAATATGGGACTAAAAAGTTCCATTTAGCTTATGAGTAAATTTTAGATTGTTATAATTTATTATACTGGAAATTTTTCTTTTTTCTTTTTTATTTTATTTTTTTTTTATTGAAAGGTTTTATAAAATACAATTTTCCTTTATAAAAACCCCCCTTCCCCCTCCCTCCTCCCCTCCCTACCTCCCCCCTATCTCCCCCCTCCCCCTCCCCCTCCTCCCTCCCCTACCTCCCCCCCTCCACTTCCCCTCCTCCCCCCTCCCCCCCCCGACTTCCCAGAGCAAAATACAAGGTATATATCTAAAAGGCAATCATAAACAATCATATACTAACAATTATAAACTCTAAAATCCATCACTCTCTAGCTTGTATATAGTAAACCAATCCTTAATAATACTAAATATATATAAAAAACTAAAATAAAAGAAAACTAGCATCATTCCCATCTATGTTCTTCCACAATTCACTATTACCTTATTAGTTTTAATTATACGGTATTATTATTGTATTAGTATAAGTTGGATACTTTTAGATTGTTTATAATTATGTTACAGGCGGGTTAAAATGCATTATGTATTTGGTTATTTATATAGTTGGTTAATGTTAGTTAGATTATGATTATTATATATTTGTAACCCTGTAATCAGCTTTGGGAAGTGGGGGAGGGGAGGGGGGGTTTAGGGGTGGGTTGGGGATGGGATAATATTGTAACTTTTATAAAACTTTTCAATTAAAAAAAGTTACTTATTGTGAATTGTCTTTTTTTGTAAGTTAGTTTTTTTTGCGCATGCCCAAGATGGCAGACGTGCTGGGCTGAGCTCCGCGAAGAGCTCCAGCTATTTAGGCGACCCTAGGAGCCCTACAGAGGTGTTTTTGCCCTCTGTATTGGGGTTAAGACACACAGACAGAAGGTTGGTTGTTGCCGCTTTTTTAGCAGCGGCAGAGCCCTCCGTATCTGAAATCAGCTCCGTGATTTCCGGCGACCTTCGGAACGGCCTCGGCTGAGCCTGGAAGAGCCTGGAAGGCCCGGAAGAGCTACAATTTATATAGCGCCGATCAGCTGATTATCGGAGCCGATGGAGCTGCGGCTTAGAACGGCGCTTGAAGTGCCAAAATATCGGAAGAATGACAGCAACGTCTGGACCGGCTGGTGGGGAGGTGAACTGAAATGCCCCGGCCACTCTGACATGGGGATCCACGGCCCAGTGATGGAATGCAGGCAGTTTGAACCACAGACTGTTGGGCAGCACAGTTCATCTTTACATCACTCGTGCTCTGTGAGGCCAGCTAGACCAAATGGAAGATCTACGGGGATTTTAGTTTTTCCCCCTACTTGCCCTAATAAATACAGGGACACAGGGTTTGGCGAGCTGAGTGTGGGCCTGTTTAGCCTATTTAACCTATTTAAGCTAGCACTGGCCTGCCAACTATACCTGGGAGCTATGGTTTTATGGCTCCTTTACTATGACGGGGCATGCTGGACTCGAAGCTGTTGGTGCTCCGCCAGCCGATTTTGGTCCCACTTATTGCCTGGCCGTCTCTTGATACGGAAAAGAATATGTGCAGCCGGAACACCTTTCCATTTTATTATTCAGCAGGCTGTTATGCCTTTGACCAATAGCTGCTTAATTCCTCTGTCTGCCGTACCCCCAAAGGACTCAGAAGGACCCGGGTATAAAGTCACTGTGAGAGAGTGGCTTAGACTTTCCATCTGCTACCCCCCTAGAGGTGAGAGACTTATGGGGGTATGCCTATACCCTGGGCGTGTATTCCAAGCCGCTTCCCAGATCAGGCCTATGACCGTCGTGAGAGGACAGTGGCTGACCTGTTCCAGAGATTTATCCAGCTTGAGTGGCAGTGGAGCTGGTTTGACGGTCTGGATAGCTGCCCACCTTCTGACTTTAAATCCTCCTGATCAATCATGGGATCGCCTATTGCTGGACCTTATGAATCAATTATGGTTCACCTTTGTTACGCTAGCACGGACTTATTCGCTCTCAGGGGTGGCCCCTCTTCCTGGTTGCGACCTGCCTCTTTCTCTACTTCTCCTCTTGATGACTGACCCAATTGTTGGGACTCTGAGAGATGGTTGGGCAGGGACAGGGGCCTCCGATATAAATCCAATAAGAGGTCCCTGGTTTATTTTTTAGCTAATTTTTTGTGGGTTTAGGGAGAGGGGAGGGATTATAGGTTCGGCTGGATACTGGGGGGTGTCCACCAACCGCTATTCAGGCCAGGCCTGAGATTGATCACGCCGAGATGGAGCTTGGACTGGTTACCCCCGGGGCCCCGAAGCAGGATGTGGGATTACCTATTCCCACGACATTAGGGAATGGCAGTAGGTGTACGAACAGAGGGCCACATCAACATCTGGGAGTACGTCCCCACTATCTTCAAGCGGTGATGTGCTCTGACCCTCTGGTTTCGGCCCGTGGTTCCGGGAGCGAGGACGAGCAACCACCTGAGCTCAGGCTTGTGTATCTTAACACCAGGTCCGTAGTTAATAAGGCTCCTATTATCCGGGATTTGGTTGAGGGAGAGTATGCGGATCTGGCTTGCATTACGGAGACCTGGTTGGGACCAGAGGGTGGTGTCTCTTTGGTGGATCTTTGTCCACCAGGTTTCCGGGTGCTACATAGGCCTTGGGCTCAGGGAAGGGGCGGGGGAGTGGCGGTAGTGGTGATGGAGACCCTATATCCGCGGGAGGCCACTGTTGTCCAAATAGCCGGGTGTGAGTCTCTCCTCATAAGATTTGGCCCTAGGGCTCAGTTGGGTTTGCTGCTGGTGTACTTTTTGCCTAGTCGCGTAGCGGCAGCCCTGCCTGAGCTGCTTGTCATCCTCTCGGGGCTGGTGATTGAGTTCCCCAAATTTATGATCTTGGGTGACTTCAACCTACCATCCCTGGGGGGATCATCTGAGTTAGCTCGGCAGTTCATGGCTTCCATGACGGCCATGGACCTGACGCAGGTTATCCAGGGCCCGACTCATGTGGGGGGTCACACACTCAATTTGATTTTCCTATCTGGACGGTGGTTCGATGATCTGGGTGGGGGTTCCCCAATTGTTATGCCCCTGACATGGACTGATCATCATCTCCTGCGGCTGACCTTCCGTTTTGCCACTCCCCGTCGTGGGGTTGTTGAACCAACGAGATGGTTCCGCCCCAGGCGCTTAATGGACCCTGAGCGGTTCCAAACAGCGCTTGGGTCCCCACCTGCCTCCTTTGCTCATGGCTTGACCGATGCCCTGGTGGAAGCCTGGGAAAAGGCAGCCACGGAGGCACTCGACCGAGTTGTACCCATGTGGCCCCTGACCCGGTGCAGATCCCAGTGGGCTCCATGGTTTTCTGCGGAGCTCCGGGAGATGAAGCGTTGGAGACGGGGCCTAGAGAGCTGTTGGAGATCCAGCCGATCTGAATCCGACCGATCGTGACTAAGGTCCTTTACGAGGTCTTATCTCGCGGCGTTGAGGAGGGCAAGGTCTAATTACTTTGCTACCCTTATTGCGTCCACAGATAATCGCCCGGCCGCTCCCTCCTTAATCAAGAGGTGAGGGAGGAACCCTTGCAGGGTCGTGCCGAGGAGTTTAGCCAACATCTGTTGGACAAAATTGCTCGGATCCGGACCGGTTTGGACTCCGACTGGGCAGAGTCTGACAATGAGAACATGGACAGTCTTGTTGATGTTATCTGGGAGGAGTTCGATCCTGTGACTTTGGACGATGTGGACAGGATCATGGGGAAGCTGAGCTCCACTACGTCCTTATTGGACCCGTGCCCCTCCTGGCTGGTTTATGCGGCTCAGGATGGGACACGAGGCTGGGTCCATGCAGTGATAACTGCTTCATTGAAGGAGGGTAGTTTTCCCGCCGCCTTGAAGGAAGCGGTGGTGAGACCCCTCCTTAAAAAGCCTGTCCTGGACCCAGCTATATTAAACAACTTTCGTCTGGTCTCCAACCTTCGCTTCCTTGCGAAGGTTGTTGAGAGCGTGGTGGCGCATCAGCTACCTTTGTTCCTGGAGGATGCTGATTATCTGGACCCGTACCAATCAGGTTTCAGGCCCGGGTACAGCATGGAGACGGCATTGGTCGCTCTGATAATGATCTCTGGCAAGCTCGGAACAGGGGTTGTTCCTCTGTCCTAGTCCTATTAGACCTCTCAGCAGCTTTTGATACCATCGACCATGGTATCTTACTGCGGCGTCTCAGGAGGTTGGGAGTGGGAGGCACTGTTTTTCAGTGGTTCTCCTCCTACCTTCTGGAACGTTCGCAGTCGGTGTTGGCTGGGCAGAGATCGACCCCGAGGCCTCTCGTTTTTATGGAGTTCCTCAGGGGTCGGTCCTCTCACCTCTCCTGTTCAACATCTATATGAAGCCGCTAGGTGAGATCATCCATTGTTTTGGAGTGGGGTATCATCAGTATGCTGATGATACCCAGCTTTTCATCTCGACCCCAAAGCACCCCGGTGATGCCCTCAACATGATGTCCAATGGGAAGCGGTCCGGGTCTGGATGGGGAGGAACAGGCTTCAGCTCAACCCTGACAAGACTGAGTGGCTGTACGTGCCGGTATCTCAGGAAATTCAGATTATTCCATCTCTTACTATGGGGAGTGAGTTATTACCCCCGGTAAATAAGGCTGCAACTTGGGTGTCCTCTTAGATTCACAGCTCTCCTTAGAAGATCATATAGGAGCTGTGACTAGAGGGGCCTTCGCCCAGGTTCGTCTGGTACGCCAGTTGCGACCCTATCTGGACCTGGATGCCTTGTGTACAGTCACTCATGCACTTGTGACCTCTCGTTTAGACTACTGCAATGCTCTCTACATGGGGCTGCCCTTGAAGACCACTCAGAAGCTTCAGCTGGAACAGAGTGCAGCCGCGTGAGTTCTGTTGGGGGTCTCCCGATACTCCCATGTTGCACCTCTGCTCCGTGAGCTGCATTGGCTTCCAGTTGCCTTCCGGGTGAGATTCAAGGTGCTGGTGATGACATATAAAGCCCTACATGGCATGGGTCTGGATTACCTACGGGAGCACCTGCTGCCGGCGTCAACTTCCCTCTGTCCAGTGCGCTCCCACACAGAGGGCCTCCTCAGGGTACCACCGGAACCGCTTACCGGCTGAACTCCGGATGGCCCCCGACCTTCGCTCCTTCCGATGTGATCTAAACACTTATCTATTCGAACAAGCCGGCCTGGTCTGATGGGTTTGGGGTTTTAACACCGTTTTTAACTAATTTACTGCATCGGGCACAATCATTTAATTTTAAATCTTATATTCTGTATTCTTATTTTTATTGCCCTGTACACCGCCCTGAGTCCTTCGGGAGAAGGGCGGTATATAAATCAAATAAATAAATAAACTAAAGATGCAGCTGCAATTAGAAAAAAGTATGAGCTTAATTAAAATATTAACATCAAAATAAGAAGTTAATTATATAAATAATATTGGATAGTTCAAATAAATGTCTTATTGTTTGAAAACTTGCAAAGATGAATGAAGTGAAATAACTGTTTTTTTTTAAAAAGTCTAATTAATAGGTTTTGTTATGCATTTGTATTAGATACAATTCAGTCACAAAAGTTATTTTCTTCATGTGACAAAAATCTTTCCTTTCAGGGTGGTCAACACTATATTGAATATGTGTCTTTTTGGGGCTTTTGAGGGGAGTGAGAGGAATGCTCTACATCAGTATAATGGGAAAAATACTATTTTGTTTAAATTCCACCTATTTGTATTAGGTCAGACATGTCAAACACAAGGCCCGGGGGCCAGATCCGGCCCACGAAGTGGTTTCATGTGGCCCGCGAAGCCATCCTGGAAAAAGTGAGGGAATGGCCCCCACTGCCTTGGCCCTGGCTCAGAGACCCTCCTTCTGCCAGAGACCCTCAGATCTGTCCCACTCCTGCCCAGGCCCCCATAGGCACCCTTGATGCGAATGATGTAGAGCTGGCCATGCCCACCCAGTAGGCCATACGCACTCTAGCCATGCCCACCCAGTAGGCCACTCCCACCCTGGCCACACCCACCCGGCCCCTTGAGGGCAACCGCAATGCTGATGCGGCCCTCAATGAAATTGAGTTTGACACCCCTGTATTAGGTTGTTCAGTGTGAAAGATATAAACAGTAGTGGTGTGCAAAACATTTCAAATATAGTGTCTGTGGAAGCTAGGAACAATTCCAAAATGGCAGAATGGTGTTCAAGTGCTTCTGGTAAGATTAGTACTGCTGTTTCAAATTTGAAATACAGTGCTTTATATTTGAAATATTTTGTAATCCACTAATAAAAAATATTTAAAGGGACAGTCTTGAAACCTTGACTTCAAAAATTCCTTTGGGGCTTTTTTTAAAGGATATATTTATGTTAGTATTCAAAGATTTTTAGCACAGAACAGTGAATTGGTTTTATAGACACATTTATTTCATTGAACTATGTTAAAATGTGGCATGCGCTGGTAATGTATTAAATTGGAATACAAAAGATGGCCCTTCTGGAGAGAGAGAGAATGAGAGAGAGAGAGAGAGAAGTCAAAAATTAATGATTCAAAACATTTTTGTTTTTAGAATGTATACCATGTTTTCACAAAAATAAGACCCAGTCTTTATATATATATAGTGTGTGTACCAGCTTCTGCCAACCTAGCAGTTTGAAAGCACGTAAAAATGCAAGTAGAAAAATAGGGACCACTACGGTGGGAAGGTAACAGCGTTCCGTGCGCCTTTGGCATCTAGTCATGCCGGCCACATGACCACGGAGACATCCTCAGACAAGCGCTGGCTCTTAGACTTTGAAACGGAGATGAGCACTGGCCTAGAGTTGGAAATGACTAGCACGCATGTGTGGGGGAACCTTTACCTTTACCTTATATCTATATCTATCTATCTATCTATCTATCTATCTATCTATATATGTATGTGTGTGTGTGTGTGTATGTGTATATATATATATATATATATATATATATATATATATATATATATATATATATATATATATATATATATATATATATATATATATATATATACACACCATATATATATGTGTGTGTGTGTGTGTGTGCGCGCCTCCAAAAGGGACACCAGGTCTTATTTTCAGGGGGTGTCATTTCCATGGTCTCACCTTGTGGCGGCGGCACCAACAGCCCTGCCCAGCCGGCCCACTACTTGTGCAGCTGCTTGTTGCTGCTCGCATGAGCCCCTAACCTCCTTTTCGCCATCAGAGGCCTTCAAGAAATGCCTCTGCAGCTGAGAATGAAGCTCTGGATTGATACATGCGGTGCCCCCTGGCCTGCATTTTGCCATCAGAGGCCTTCTGGAAAGGCCTCTACAGCCTATGGATTCAATCCATAGCTCTGTGCTTGGCTGCAGAAGCCTTTTGGAAAGTGTTTTACCCACAAGGTAAAAGTGCATTACTAAGAAAAAGGGGGAAGTATTTTACCCACAAGGAATATTTTGCTGGATGGCTGTTAATAAATAATGAAAATAATTTGTGATATAGTAACTCACAAAATTATATTGTATTCATAGGCTTGTATCCAAAATCTACTTTTTGTGTGTCTATTAGGGCTTTACTTTTTTCTTTCTAAAGCAGTTCAGGAAAAAAAAGAGATATGGCTGAGGGTGAGTGTAAATTGCCATCCAGTCAGGAATCCGCCCTGAGCTAATGAGTTGTTAGGCAGGCTGAATCCTTTCTGGAACCACCATCCAAGTGAATTTATCACTGTACCATTGACAGAAGGTGAATGTGCTCCATGTGTTTTTTTTATGGCATACCAATCATATTATCATCTTAAGACAGACATGTCAAACACAAGGCCCGGGGGCCAGATCCGGCCCGTGAAGTGGTTTCATGTGGCCCGCGAAGCCATCCTGGAAACGGTGAGGGAATGGCCCCCACTGCCTTGGCCCTGGCTCAGAGACCCTCCTTCTGCCAGAGACCCTCAGATCTGTCCCACTCCTGCCCAGGCCCCCATAGGCACCCTTGATGCGAATGGTGTAGAGCTGGCCATGCCCACCCAGTAGGCCATACGCACTCTAGCCACGCCCACCCAGTAGGCCACTCCCACCCTGGCCACACCCACCCGGCCCCTTGAGGGCAACCGCAATGCTGATGCGGCCCTCAATGAAATTGAGTTTGACACCCCTGTCTTAAGAGGTGGGATATATCTAAGTTGAAGTACAGTAGTTAACACTTAGAGCACTTATTTTATGCCTTTGACAATTTAAAAAACTAAACATAGCTGCTAATCCTTTTTTTGCCTAGTTTAAATGGTCTTAATTATTTGGGTGTAACAGAATAATTATCTTCTGGGGATATTGTGCTGGACCTGAAGATTCTTTTGCCCTGCTCTTCAGACTGCCATCAGATGCAGTGAGGGTGGAGCAGGGAACCTGAGAAGGGGTTTGTCTTTTTGATGGTACTTTTGCTGTAGAATGCAAAAGGTCCTCCCCTCCCCCCAATCTTTGTCATCCTTTGGGAATTTAATAAAGATACAG
The DNA here is from genome assembly GCF_947247035.1 of Vipera ursinii. Classification (NCBI taxonomy): domain Eukaryota; kingdom Metazoa; phylum Chordata; class Lepidosauria; order Squamata; family Viperidae; genus Vipera; species Vipera ursinii. The sequence goes on along the minus strand of NC_139521.1, from coordinate 20,488,808 downwards.
CCATTTGCCTTGGCCTCTTAAGTAACTCATCTTTTAAACTAATAAACTAATTCTTTAACACAACCTATGTTGGATAATTTCAGTTACTAAGACTGCAGTACTGTACTTTTCTTTGGAAGTAAGTAACATTGATTTTACTGGGGTTTACTTCTGAGTAGATATATGTTACGATAACATTACCAGTAAAATTTTAAATTTCATTTTATAACATTTAAAATGTTTTAAATATTATTTTGCATTTCAATATTTTATTTTAGTCGCATAGCTTAGAAAACATTAGCTGGGCAGCCAAGTAAATCTGCATTTCAAATTACCATTCTGTGTAAAAACAGTTTGTCAGTGTATTATGTATAACTGCTGCTTAAAAAACAAGTGAAGCCTCTTAATGAATTTCAGCATTCTTTGAAATTTGATGTATTACAGCCAACCATGTGTTGTGTGTAGTAAAAAAGCTTGTTGCTAATTTTACTTAACTTTTAGAAGACAAATACATTAGTGATGAACACATTTTATATAGGTATATTGTATAGCGTTTCAATACTGAATTGTAAAGATTATTTAATATCTGATTCTGTTAGTCAGCTATGCCTTATACATCAGCTTTTTGTTCCCCCTTCCTTTTTTCAGGAAATATAAATGTTACTCTTCATGTATGGGATATTGGAGGCCAAACAATAGGAAGCAAGATGCTGGACAAATATATCTATGGTGCACAGGTATGGTTAAATAATTGTAAACTACCACAATTTCTTATACTTGGTCTTCCTAGAATGTTTATTTAAAAATAATAATTTACAACACAAGTTTAAATTAATATTAAAATGTACATGAAATTTATTTGAACATTCATTTTGTAGATCAAGGGTTATTTTGGGCAGGGTGCTTGGACAGTACTTTCTTTTATGATTTTTTTTTTGAATGAGATGTGTCAGTAATAGCTCTCTGAAACAGATGTTGCTTGCTTTGTTATTATGTATATTCAGTTGAAAATAGCAGTTTTTATTACAGTTATCTAGATATCCCCATGCTGTGTGACTAGAGATACTTTCTGTTGAGAAAAAGGAGGAGGAGGAATTTAAGGGCAATCCTATGGCATTAAATTTGTTCAACTAGCCAAATTTCTGGGGGAGTTTACAGATGGTAACCAATTAGATAAATCTTTTTACAAAACAGTGAAAATAAATAGTACGTTGCAAGCAAAGAAACTATGTTAATAATCATAGTTAACATATACGGCCAGTGCATGATTTTAGCACAAAGTTTTAGATCGAATGAGTATATATGTATGCAGTGGATATAAAATATCTACACACTCCTGTTAAAATGCCAGGTTTTTGAGAAGTTAAAAATTAGACCAAGATAAATCACCTCAGAATTTTTTCCACCTTTAATATAACATAAGCTGTACAATTACAAACAAACTTAAATTGTTTAGGGGAAAAATAAAAAGCTTATAATAATGTGGTAGCATAAGGGTGCACACCCTTAAACTAATAATTTTTTGAGGTACCTTCTGATTCTGTCTTTTGGAGTAGGAGTCTATCAGCATGGCATATCTTGCCTTGGGAATCTTTGCCTCCTCTTCCTTGCAAAAGCACTTCAAATCTGTCAGGTTGCAAGGGCATCTCCTATGCAAAGCTCTTGTTCCCTACAGATTTTCAATTAGATTCAGGTCCAGGCTTTACTAGGGCCATTCCCAAATTGGATCTTCTTCTGGTGAAGTCATTCTTTTGTTGATTTGGAGGCATCCTTGGGTTGTTGTCATGTTGAAAGGTGACATTCCTCTTCATCTTCAGCATTTTAATAGAGGACTGAAGGTTTTGTGTCAAAATTAACTGATATTTGAAATTCTCCCTACCCTGACTAAAGCCCCAGTTCCAGATGAAGAAAAGCAGCCCCGAAGCATAATGCTGCCACCGCTATGCTTCACTGTAAGTATAGTGTACTTTTGGTGATGTACAGTGTTTTTGCATAAAGCATACTTTTTTGGAATAATGGCCAAAAAGGTCAACCTTGGTCTCATCAGACCCTAATACATTTTCCCACTTGTTTTTATCAGACTTGATGTAGGGTTTTTGCAAAATGTAGCAAGGTTTGAATGTTTTTCTTTGTGAGAAAAGGCTTCCATCTTGCTACCCTACCCTACAGTCCAGACATATGAAGAATACAGAAGATTGTTCTCACATGTAGTATACAACAAGTACTTGCAAGAAATTCCTCCAGCTCTTTTTAATATTGCTGTAGGCCTCTTGGCAGCCTCTTGGATCAATTTTCCTCTTGGTTTTTTTCATCAACTTTGGAGGGAGATCCAATTCTTGGTAATGTCACTGTTGTGCCATATTTTTCTCAATCTGTTGACTGTCTTCACTATGTTCCATAGTATATCCAATGCCTTGGAAAGTATTTTGTACCCTTCTTCTGACTGATACCTTCCTACAATGATATTCCTTTGATGCTTTGTAAATTCTGAAGGCTATGGCTTTTGCTGCAAGAGGCAACTGAATAAATGTCAGAAAAGTCCTATTAGAACAGCTAAACTTTATATAGATTTGATCATAGTCACTGCAATTTGATGACAGGTGTATATTGACTATTATTTAACATCAGCTTGAATGTGATTCAATTCAATTCTGAACATAGCTACATACCTATTTGTAAGAGGGCATATGCACTCTTATGGAACCAAGTTGTAAGTTTTTTTTATTTTTGCCCTTAAAAGATTTCAGTTGTTGTACACCTTATATGTTATATTACAGATGGTAAAAATTCTGAAGTGATTTGTTTTTTTTTTTAACATCTCAAAACTCTGGCCTTTTAAAAGGTATATGTAGACTTTTTATATTGTATGTATGCATATATGTATGTATAGACACACATATCTATTTTCAATATACTCAGTTTTTTTCAGAGTAGTGAAGAAAATACTTGAGGACCAGTTGTATCTTGGAGGTGGTAATGTGTAAATGTAAAAGAAAGATTGTTGATAAAGGGAAATTGGAAATTGCACACTATATAACAAATCTGAGCCAACAACATTGCAGCTGAAGAAACCAAGATTTCTCACATAAAACAGGGAAGCTGTAAAATTAATTTAAATCTCATAATAACAATACAATTTGTCTATGTGGGAAATAATTATATCCATGAAGTTTAGAAAATATTGGAATGTGAGATTGTAAAAGTGTAGTTTCTATGCACTTTCAACAATTAGTAAAATATTTTGTTGGTAATAGTAATTTTAGTATTTTTTAAAATAGAATGCATAAATATGTTGATAAAATGGTTTTTGGGATTCATAGCATTTGATAGAAATCATTAGAGTAATTCTTGGAATTTCACAATAAAGCAGGTCATTTTAATTGTCTTTTATTGCAGATTTGAGGATGAGAACAGAGAGTACTTGTTTATCTAAAGTCACCTGTAGTTTAATGATAACCACTATTTGATGTATAGTCTAATTCAATTTTATTTTATATTAACTCTGTTAAGATTTAATGTAGGGAGCTACAAGATGCCCCATCCCTGTTTTTCTGCTACTTATTTGGTGAATATTGTTTTCATGAAAACAGTATTTCTAGAAACTTTATGGATATCCATGTCCTAGAACATGGGTGTCAAACTTGCCACATCATGTGACGTGTCATGATGTATCGTGTCTTTTTTCGCATTACTGGAATTGGGGTGGGCGCAGCCTCCACATGATGCAACTGGCCCATGGGGTCGGCAATTTGACACCCCTGTTCTAGACAGTTAATGTCAGATATGCCATGAGAGGAGAGGAAATGGTAAGAGGGGGATGACAGGAACCAGAAGTGCCAACAGCACCAAAACTTTAAGACTGTTACCAAAACACATAATTTCAGCACTGTTGGACACTGACCAAGGAGGTAGGACCTGAGAAAAGGGAAAATCATTGACTTTACTTGGGAATATTCAGATCTTGCTTTGCTTACGCTGTAACCACTTGGCTTTAGTAAAAATATACCTGTCAGAATCCATTTATATCACATTCATAAATGTATGTTTAAAACATTATTCCCCCCCCCCCCTGGATTCTGCCATCTCCCAAGAAAGGAGGAGCGGATGTGGATTCAGCCTGTCTTAGGTTAGTTCAAAGACCAAGGGAAACCTTTTGAACTGGGGGAACAAAGGGGATGGTTAGGGAAGAAGGCATCTGGCCTGTGTCTCCATTTGAATCTGTAAAGGAAGAAGGCAATAACCGTAAAGATCCGAAGTTCCCTTTTTCTCACGAAAGGGATAACACAAAGTAAATGATGGGGGGCTGACCAAATGGGGTTGAGGGAAGGGGGGGGGGGTTGAACTGGGAACTCTTTATAAAGTTTCAATCTGTAAAACAATACCAGGTCCTGTCTTGTATTTCCACAACCAAACATGTCCTAGTAAAAATTCCTTTTGGATTAGAACTGACTCGAAGAGTTTTTGTTTTCCTAAGATGCGGATTGGGGTGGGTCCTGGCAGTAGACAGGACCTGCACTGAAAGTCAACCTGGAAGGGAGAAACCTTACCGGGGGACTTTGCAATAAATAGAATGTCTGACGAAGCAAGAGAGGAGGGAAGCCCCATGGAAAGGGAGTCTTCCTCCCAACCGAAATCCCAGAAATAGTGGGAAGCTGAAGCATCATATTCCCCCTGGGAAGAAGCGGTGGAGCAGCATGACTGAAAACCCCGGTGGCTGATGGGCATTGGAAGGAAAAGTGAGTGGGAAAAGGCTTTGGGAGAAGTGACCCTGAGCCGGAGCGACCACCAACCAGAATGGAGACAAGAGATGGAGAGCTCCCTGCATGCCAGTGAGGAGGGGCGGATCCTGGAAAAATCTATTGACCTGATGAAAGCAACCCTGAGCTCACTAAGGGAGGAGAGAGCTGAAAACCGCAACCGACGTAATGCCTGGGGCCGCAACTGGAGGGGTAACAGAGGGGATCCAGCACCTGAAACCCCGGGGCCATCCAATGGAACAGGAGTCGCTGGCTCAGCGATACCCCCCTCCCAGAACCACAGATGGGGATCAAGATGAGGAGTGATCCCTCCGCGACACAGACAACACTCCAGTCAAATATTCCCGCCCCTGGAAGCAAAGTTCAAGGGGGAGCCATCACAACTGGGATTTTTCCTAACCCACGTCCTCAGCTATATGGAAGGATACAGACGGGATATCCCCAGTGACAAAACCCACATTCGAATTGTGCAATCTGTCCTGGATGGGTCGGCTACAGACTGGGTGGTGAACCTGCATGACTCCAATGCCCCAGAACTCAACGACTTCAACCGATTCATGTCATCCTTGAGGCGGCGGTTTGAAGATCCTTTGGCTGACCGAAAGGCCCAGGAGAGAATCAAAACGGTGAGGCAGGGCAGGCGAGCAGTGGCCGAATATACCCAAGAATTCCGAGCCATTGCCAGCAAGCTGAACTGGTCAGAAGACATCCTCCTTAGCCATTTCAAAGACGGACTAAACTACGACCTGTATGATGCTTGCCTGCCTTGAGGAGACCCATACCATCTCGACGACTGGTATGTCCTGGCGGAGGAAGTGGAAATAGACCTATTGAAGAGACACCGCAGAGGAAAACCATGGGGCCGCCTGCCACTCGAGCAAACACGCGAGGGGGAAAAACCACTGGCCACAGCTAAAAAATCAATGGGATGTTTCAATTGTGGGAGAGAGGGCCACCGTGTTGCAGAATGTCGTTCGAAAGCCCCTCCACGCAAAACAGAGGCATCATCTTCCAAAAAGCTGGGGAAGCCCCAAGGCAACCCAAAAGAATCTTCCATGAAGGGGACAGAGGCTGTAGAGTCCACAACTCTGGCCAAGAACTGGAATTGGACTCCGGCCTATAGAGGAAGCTAATATAGTCACTGTCTTAAGTATGGGTGGAAGGGGTCCACTTACCAATGGTTCTCCCTCTGAGATGTCTTCCGAGGTGTCCACCGCCCCACTGCAGAGGCGGTGGACACCTCAGAAGACATCTCAGAGGGAGAACCATTGGTAAGTGGACCCCTTCCACTCATACTTAAGACAGTGACTATATTAGCTTCCTCTATACCTAAAACCATCGAAATAAAAGCTCTGATAGACTCTGGCTGCATCCACTGCCTCATCAGCCCAACGCTGGTGGAGAGACTGAGCATCCCAGTGAGGAGGCTAAAACAACCAATCTCCTTTAGTCAATTAGATGGATCAATAGCAGTGGGGGGGACCAGCTACCCTAGCCACTTTATCAATTCACCTGTCCCTCGGGTCTCATGAGGAAGACATAACGTTTATAGTGGCCCCAGGCATGGAATGCCCAATGATTTTAGGACTGGAATGGCTGAAGAAATGGAACCCTGGGATAAACTGGAGGACAGCAGAACTTAACTTCCCAAAAGGGGAGCAGGGAAATGTAACCCCCCAAAGCATTCCCACCAACCCGAAGGGAGGAGACAGCAGCAGTGGGGAAAGAGAAGGGGTTACCAGAGATACTGGAGCAATACAGGGACCTTGCTGAGGTTTTCAGTGAGGAGCAGGCAGATGAGCTTCCCCCCCACCGTCCCACAGACTGCGCCATAGAATTCAAAGCTCCCAAAACCCAGGGTGTATGCCATGAGCCCAAGGGAAATGGCAGAAATGGAAAGATTAATAAAGAAAAACTTAGAAAGAGGGTTCATCGAGCATGCCAAACCCAAAGTGGCAGCCCCAGTCCTGTTCAGGGAGAAGAAAGATGGTTCTTTCCGTTTTTGTGTGGATTACAGAAATCTGAACACAATGTGTTCACCACCTCCCATCATGGTGGAAGGGGAACAACATTTTGAGGTGAAAGAAATTTTGGATTCCAGAAAACATCATGGAATGACCCAATATTTAGTGGCTTGAAAACACCTCCCCTCCTCAGAAAATGAATGGGTCAGCAAACGCCACGTTAAAGCACCAAAGCTGCTTAAGAGATTTCATACAGAATATCCGAACAAACCGAGTTAACATTTATATATGTTTTTTTCTTTTTCTTTTCTTTTAAGGAGAGCAGACTGTCAGAATCCATTTATATCATTCATAAATGCATGTTTAAAACATTATCCCCCCCCCTGGATTCTGCCATCTCCCGAGGAAGGAGGAGCGGATATGGATTCAGCCTGCCTTAGGTTATTTCAAAGACCAAGGGAAACCTTTTGAACTGGGGGAACAAAGGGGAGGGTTAGAGAAGAAGGCATCTGGCCTGTGTCTCCATTTGAATCTGTAAAGGAAGAAGGCAATAACCGTAAAGCTCTGAAGTTCCCTTTTTCTCACGAAAGGGATGACACAAAGTAAATGATGGGGGGCTGACCAAATGGGGTTGAGGGAAGGGGGGTTGAACCGGGAACTCTTTATAAAGTTTCAATCTGTAAAACAATACCAGGTCCTGTCTTGTATTTCCACAACCAAACATGTCCTAGTAAAAATTCCTTTTGGACTAGCACTGACTCGAAGAGTTTTTGTTTTCCTGAGACGTGGATTGGGGTGGGTCCTGACAATACCTTTTCTCTTCCAATGGAGTCAAAGGTCTTTCTTTCCTAAGCTTCCAAGCTGGGACAGGACTGACATTAAGCCAGACCTGCAATAATGCTTCACCTGGAGATTCATGTCTGCCATGGCGATGGTGCATAGAATGTCCATCCACAAAAGTGAGCACAAGGAGATGAAGAACTGGGAAGAAGCTGCCTCAAGATCCAGGAGTAGGGAAGTCTACCTGGAGTTGGAAGAGGAGGCAGAAGCCCTGAGGGACCAGCCAAAATTCCTATGGTCCATAGGTATCAGGAAAATGGAAGAACAGGAAGAGAAGCCCTCTGGGGTAACTTTTTCCTAGAGAAGCCAAGGGAGCTGACCACAAGCACCACCAACCAAAGAAGAGTGTGGGGCAACAGGAAGTGAGCCAGAGCCCCATGATGTCATCTTTCAGCAAGTCACAGACTTCCTGAAGGATGCTTTTGACTGATTCAGACCTGAAAAGCCTTAAGAATGGCCAGCACCACCAGCAGCCTAGTCAGCTGATGCAGTGACTGCAGTGGCTTTGATGCCAGCACTTGCGCCGCTGACTCCAGTGCAACAGCTGAGAGCAGTACGGCTACTGCCATCAGCCTGGGCGGACCTCCTGTGGAAAAAAGAATGCAGACCACTGGCCCTGGGGTGAACAGCTGGCATTCTTCCTTACTCAGGTGTAGATATATATACAGCAATATGGGGCTGGCCTGACAACTGACCTGGCTAAAATAAGAATTATCACCATGGCATTAGAGGGTGAGACAGAAGAGTGGATGGTGGCCCTCTGGAAAAATGACCCACGCAACTTCAATAGATTCATGGCGGCCCAGAGGAAGCATTTTGAAGACTTTCTCATTGACCGAAAGGCCAAGATAAGAATCAAGTTCATAAGGCAGGGGAGGTGACCCATTGTTACCTATGTTCAAGAATTCTCTAGCCTGGCCTGCAAGCTGATTGATTGGCCATAAGACATGCTAATTGAGTGTTTCCAAGATGACCTGAACAACAAGATCTTTTACACCTGTCTCTCCAGGGGCGTAACATGAACCTTTCATTGATGCTGATGAAGTAGGGATTGACCTAGTCAGATACCACACCTGTGCTAGTGGAGAGTAGTGACAACCTTTTCCCATGGAAAAGAAATTCCAAAACTGGGGAAAAGAGAACAGAGCCCACACTGCCGCTCCACCAGCTGCTTTCATTGCGGCAAGGAGGGCCACAGAGCAGCTGATTGCCAAGCACCCTGACCAATGTCCAGCCCCGTACAGTGAGTAAGCAAAGGTCTTACAAAGCCATGAGAGATGGCCCTTAAGGGGGTAAAAGTCATTGAGTTTACCCCACCGCCTGGTGATGGCAAGGGAACTCAGACCAAGTGTCAAGATTCTGACTGATGATCCCAATGAAGTAAGCATAGCTGAGACATTTCAATCTCTAATGCAAAATTTTATTGAGTACAGCATATCGGGGCAATAGAAAACCAGCTCTGGCGAAAATGGCACCAGAACAGTAAATTAAAAGTATAGAACCTCCCTTTCCCTCTGATAGAGCAGGTCACATCCCCCCAATTAAGTGTCAGACATTTGTTATGAGAAAAATCTTCAGTTGCCAGACAAACAGTTCTCCGATGACCTTGGTTTCCAGGCTGGACTGTTTACAGATGCGCTGAGATTCCAAACATCTCCCCTCCCCTGCGTCTGTAGGTAAGCTAAGAAACAATAATGGCTAAAGCAGAATAATGTTTCTTTGATGCTTGACACCAAGTTCCTCAAGCTGAACAGATGACCCCTTGGCAAGTCGCCCCATCGTGCCCGTAACAATCCTAATCAAATTAAGTGTACTATCCTTGGTGTGCATGGAGAACTTGATTACATTATTGGACTCAGGCTGCACCAGGTGCCTGGTCAGCCCTGGCATAGTGGAGAAATTGCAGATATGACTCAGGGAACTAAAATGTCCCTGTGGCATTTTGTCAGCTAGATGGATCAGTAGCAGGAGTGGCCCCTGCAGTGTTTGTTACAAAACCCGTACAGATAAAGATGGGGCCCCATGAAAAACCATCAGTTTCATAGTAGCACCAGGCATGGACAGACCCATAGTGCTGGGCTTAGCATAGCTATTAAAGTAGAACCCCTCCATAAATTGGAGGAGGTGAATATTAAAAATCAGGCAGAGACCAGTCGAGGGAGGACTGAAAGAAAAGTTGACCTTGCAGCTCCATGCGCTGCCCATTAAGAAAGTGAAAGGGGAAGGAGCTACAGCAGTGCACGAACAAAGGTGGATCCTCAAATCCCCAAAGAGTATTGGGACTAACAGAAAGTTTTCAGTGAAAGAGACTCAGACACACTTCACTCTCATTGCCACAGATTGCTCCATAGAAATAGTACCCGGGGCCAAACTGTTTAAACCAAAACTGTACACCATGATCCCAAGACAGTTAAACAAACTCTTGAGTCGTTATAGACAACAACCTCCCATAGGGTTTCATTCAAATGGCAAAGTCACATATGGCAGTACCTGTACTTTTTTGGGAGAAAAAAGATGGTTCCCTCTGCCTATGCATGGATTACCATGAACTGTGCCATCTGCATTGAAAATGTCTCCCCCCTCCCACTGATGAAGGACATACTTGCCCTTCTAGCCAAGGGAAGGATTTTCACCAAATTAGACCTAAGAGAGACGTATTACTGAGTACACATCGAGGGGAATGAAACAGCCTTCAATTGCCTGCTAGGATGTTTCCAATTCTGTGTACTATCCTTTGGGCTACAGAGGGCACCCACAGTTTTTGTGCAAGAGATTAACGAAATCCTACATGAACATTTATACAAAGGGATCCTAGTTCATCTAGATAATATTTTAATTTACACCGAAACCCTGGAGGAACACATGAAACTAGTGGAAGAACTCTGTGCCACTCAGTTATACGTAAACCTCTCTATTCCACAAGGTCCTGGTCGGTAGTGCGCAAAGCACTGGTGGAAGCTCAAGAAAACTACAAAAAATCAGGCTGATAAGAAACAGACCAATCCAAAAGACTTTAACTTTGGTGATGAAGTCTACTTCTCTTCCAGACTACCTTTGAAAAAACTTGGACCAAAACGCATCAAACCTTTTCCCATAATTAAAATCATTAATCCAGCAACAGTGCAATTAGATATACCGAAAACCCTCAGACGTATCCACCCAGTCTTCCATTGCAGCCTGTTGAAACCATTGATCGCCTTCCCCTTGCTTCCCAAGAGAAGACCACTTCCAACCCCTGCACACATTGAAGGAGAACAGCATTTTGAATCAAAGAAATTTTAGATTCCCGCAGACATAGACAAAAAGTACATTACTTAATATTCCTCCCCTCCAAAAGTGAATGGGTCGATGCCCAACACATCAAAGCTTCCCGACTCCTTTGCAAATTCCATAACAAATACCCTGACAAATCCCATTGAAATCCCTAACCGTTTCTGTTATTTTTCTGTTTCTGGACTAAGCTGCATTTTCAAGGGGGGCAAAATGTCAGATCTGTCATGACACCGCTTCAGCTCTGCTTTGCATTGATGGCATCCTGCCATAAAAAGGAGAGGAGAAAATAGAGGGGGAAGGCTAAAAGGAGGATGATAGGAACCAGAAGGGCCAACAATTGAGAGATCCAAGGACAAGCATGAGAATGGAATGCAAACACCCACCAAAGAGGCACCAAACTTTAAGACTTACCAAAACACCTAATTCAAATACTGTTGGACACTGACCAAATGACCAAGGGGGGAGGACCTGGGAGAAGGGAAAATCACTGAGTTTATGCAGGAATACTCTGATCTGGCTTTCCTTACACTGTAACCACTTAGCTTTAGTAAAAGTATACCTTTATCTCTACCAATGGAATCAAGGCTCTTTCTTTCCTAAACACCCAAGCTGGGACACGGCTGACACAGTTACCCTCAAAATCCTGCAGAAATAAATCTTATAGTAATCTTTGCCATCATGGCCAAAAAAAATTTGATACTTTCAGCTAGCAATATCTGAAGAGCAGTTTCCTCAGCTCTGTGTTACATAATTTTTGGTTTTGCTTTCTTCTTCTAAGATGAAATTCTTTAGCACATAATAAAATGAAGAATGAAGCGCATTTAGAAATTCATAACATTTCTTTGACATTTTTTGTGTAATTTGTTTAATCATCCTTATTAGATATACCTGCTGCTAGTTTTAATCAAGCTGCCCCAGGAGATTTTAGTGTTTTGAATGTGTTGTTGATGTAATATTGATTATGATAATCTATGGGCTAAAACCGAATTTAACTGCCAGTGTCAGTATAAATACCTCAGTTATTCTCATTTATTACCCAAAAAGCTGGATTAGCCATGATATTATAGTTGTTCTGGATCTGAGTTAAAAAGGAGTTCTCCCAAAGTATTTTTAAATATAATGCTTACATGTATTTTATAATCCTTTAAGATCTTTTAAAAATTGGTAATGGTTATATTATGTTGTGCATATTTTATAGCTACTTATGTTTATGGGTATTGTTGTACACCACTTTTAAAGCCCCATGTGGCATGGGTGTAGGCTAGGGGTGTCAAATTTGATTTCACTGAGGGCCACATCAGGGTTGTGGTTGGCCTCGGGGGCGGGTGGGTGTGGCCAGGATGAGCATGGCCAGCTTGACATCGCTTGTGTGGTCTGGGCGGGGCTGGAGGGGTCCACTGTTTCCAGTGGAAGAAGGCGAGACCAGGGTGAGTGCCAAACTTGTCCAGCAGAGGAGCCACACTTCTCTGCGGAGGACCCCCGGAGCCCTGGACAGTGGAAGGCAAACACCCAGCCTGCTCCTTGAGCTCCCAGGCCATGTTGTTGTTAACTGCGAAGTCGTGTCCGACCCATCACGACCCTATGGACAACATTCCTCCAGGCCTTCCTGTCCTCTACCATCTTCTGGAGTCCATTTAGTTTAGTTTAGTTTAGTTTTATTAAATTTTTATACCGCCCTTCTCCCGAAGGACTCACGCCTACTGCTTCAGAACTCTATCCAGCCACCTCATTCTCTGTCGTCCCCTCGATCTTTCCCAGCATCAGCCTCTTCTCCAGTGAGTCCTTCTCATTAGGTGGCCAAAGTATTTGAGTTTTAGCTTCAGGATCTGGCCTTCTAAAGAGCAGTCAGGGTTGATCTCCTCTAGGACTGACCGGTTTGATTGCCTTGCAGTCCAAGGGACTCGCAGGAGTCTTCTCCAGCACCATAGTTCAAAGGCTTCAATTCTTTGGCGCTCAGCCTTTCTTATGGTCCAGCTTTCACTGCCATACATTGCAACTGGGAAGACCATAGCCTTGACTATACGCACTTTTGTTGGCAGGGTGATGTCTCTGCTTTTTAGTGTGCTGTCTAGATTTGCCATGGCTTTCCTCCCCAGGAGCAAGCGTCTTTTAATTTCTTGGCTACAGTCCCCATCTGCAGTGATCTTGGAGCCCAGGGAAATAAAATCTGTCACTACCTCCATTTCTTCCCCATCTATTTGCCAGGAATTGAGAGGGCCGGATGCCATGATCTTGGTTTTCTTAATGTTAAGTTTCAACCCAAGTTTTGAACTCTCCTTCTTCACCCGCAACAAGAGGCTCTTTAGTTCTTCTTCACTTTCTGCCATTAGAGTGTTATCATCTGTGTATCTTAGGTTGTTGATATTTCTTCCGGCAATCTTAATTCCAACTTTTGATTCATCTAGCCCTGCCTTTCTCATGATGTGCTCTGCATATAAGTTAAATAGGCAGGGCGACAGTATACAGCCTTGCCGGACTCCTTTCCCAATTTTGAACCAATCAGTGGTTCCGTGTCCAGTTCTCACTGTTGCTTCTTGGCCCGCATATAGATTTCTCAAGAGACAAATAAGATGGTCTGGTATGCCCATCTCTTTAAGGACTTGCCAGAGTTTGTTATGATCCACACAATCAAAGGCTTTAGCATAGTCAATGAAGCAGAAGTAGATGTTTTTCTGGAACTCTCTAGCTTTCTCCATGATCCAGCATATGTTAGCAATTTGATCTCTAGTTCCTCTGCCTCTTCGAAATCCTGCCTGTACTTCTGGTAGTTCTCGATCCACATACTGCTGAAGTCTAGTTTGTAGGATTTTAAGCATAACTTTACTAGCATGAGAAATGAGTGCAATGGTGCGATAGTTTGAACATTCTTTGGCACTGCCTTTCTTTGGAATTGGAATGTAAACTGATCTTTTCCAATCCTGTGGCCACTGTTGAGTTTTCCAAATTTGCTGGCAAATTGAGTGTAGCACTTTTACTGCACTGTCTTTTAAGATTTTAAATAGCTCAGCTGGAATACTGTCACCTCCACTAGCTTTGTTGTTGCTCAGCTTTTCTAAGGCCCACTTCACTTCACATTCTAGGATGTCTGGCTCGAGGTTAGTGACCACCTCATTGTGATTATCAGGGACGTTAAGCTCATTCTTGTATAGTTCTTCTGTGTAATTTTGCCACCTCTTCTTAATCTCTTCTGCCTCTGTTAGGTCCCTGCCATTTTGGTCCTTTATCATGCCCATTTTTGCATTAAACGTTCCCTTCATCTCTCCAATTTTCTTGAAAAGATCTCTGGTCCTCCCTATTCTATTGTTTTCTTCTATTTCTTTGCACTGTTCATTTAAGAAGGCATTCTTATCTCTTCTAGCTATTCTCTGGAATTCTGCATTCAGATGGGCGTATCTTTCTTTTTCTCCCTTGCCTTTCGCTTCCCTCCTTTCCTCGGCTATTTGCAAAGCTTCCTCAGACAGCCATTTTGCTTTCTTGCATTTCTTTTTCTTTGGGATGGTTTTGGTTGCTACCTGTTGTACAATGTCGCGAACCTCTGTCCATAGTTCTTCAGGCACTCTGTCTATCAGATCTAATTCCTTAAATCTATTTGTCACCTCTACTGTATATTCAACAGGGATATGATTTAATTCATACCTGACTGGCCTAGCGCTTTTCCCTACTTTCTTTAATTTAAGCCTAAACTTTGCAACAAGAAGCTCATGGTCTGAGCCACAGTCAGCTCCTGGTCTTGTTTTTACTGACTGTATAGAGCTTCTCCATCTTTGGCTGCAGAGCATATAGTCAATCTGATTTCTGTGTTGACCATCTGGTGATGTCCATGTGTAGAGCCGTCTCTTGGGTTATTGGAAAAGAGTGTTTGCTATGACCATCATATTCTCTTGACAGAATTCTATCAGCCTGTGCCCTGCTTCATTTTGCACTCCAAAGCCAAACTTGTCTGTTATTCCGGTTATCTTTTGGCTTCCTACTTTAGCATTCCAATCCCCCATGATGATAAGAACATCATTTTTTGGTGTTAGTTCTATAAGGTGCTGTAGGGCTTCATAGAACCGGTCAATTTCATCCTCTTCAGCACTGGTGGTTGGGGCATAGACTTGTACTACTGTGATATTGAATGGTTTGGCTTGGATTCGAACTGAGATCATTCTGTCATTTTGAGGATTATATCCCAGTATTGCTTTTCCTATTTTTTTATTGACTATGAAGGCTACTCCATTTCTTCTGAGGGATTCTTGCCCACAGTAGTATACCTGATGGTCATCTGAATTAAATTCACCCATTCCTGTCCAAGAGCCTTGGTGGAGCAGTGGGCTAATGCCTCCTTAAGTAACACCAGCTGCCTGCAATTAGTGCAGGTTCGCATCCCACCAGGCTCAAGGTTGACTCAGCCTTCCATCCTTCCGAGGTAGGTAAAATGAGGACCCAGATTGTTGGGGGCAATTAAGCTGACTTTGTAATAATGCCGCTTGGGGTGTGTGTGAAAGCCCTAACAAGCAGGCATATACATCGAATGAAGGCTACTGCTAAGCTTGTAAGCCGCCCTGAGTCTTCGGAGAAGGGCGGGATATAAATGGAATTAAAATAAAAATAAAATAAATTTTAGTTCGCTGATACCTAAGATGTCGATGTTCAGTCTTGTCATCTCTTGTTTGACCACGTCCAGCTTTCCTTGATTCATGGATCTTACATTCCAGGTTCCTATGGAGAAAAAAATCTTTACAGCATCTGACTTTCCTTTCACCACCAGACACATCCACAGCTGAGCGTCCTTTCGGCTTTGGCCCAGTCGCTTCATTCTTTCTGGCGCTACTAGTACTAGCCCTCTGCTCTTCCCCAGTAGCATATTGGACGCCTTCCGACCTGAGGGGCTCATCTTCCAGCTTCATATCGTTTTGCATTTTGGTACTGTCCATAGGGTTTTCATGGCAAATATACTGGAGTGGGTTGCCATTTCCTTCTCCAGTGGATCACGTTTTGTTAGAACTCTCGGCTATGACCTGTCCGTCTTGGGTGGCCCTGCACGGCATAGCTCATAGCGTCATTGAATTACGCAAGCCCCTTCGCCACGACAAGGCAGTAATCCATGAAGGGGATAGGCCATAGGGACCCCATATCCCAGCCCAGCCCTGCTGTGCTTACCTCCTCCTCAAAGCTGCTGCTACTGTGCTCGGTCTCCTTGGCCAGGTTGCTCATGATGTGTGCGGGAGGGCAAAGTGTGTGGGTCAGAGGGAGGCCCACTCCCTCTCCATGTGAGGAGACCCCGTTTTGTAACTAAAGCATCCTCAGCAATAGGATGGGAGACCACCAGGAGAAATCAGGAGGAGAGGACAAGGGGATGGCGAAAGGGCAGTGGCGGCTGCTGGTGGCCAAGTCCTAAGGCAGGACTTCCCTCAGAATTGCCCTCTCTCTCATTATAATCCCCTCCCTCCCTCCCTCCCTCCCTCCCTCCCTCCCTCCCTCCCTCCCTCCTTCCCTTCCTTCCTTCCTTCCTTCCTTCCTTCCTTCCTTCCTTCCTTCCTTCCTTCCTTCCTTCTCTTCTTTTCCCCCCTCTTTATTCTCCTGTCTTCTTCCTTCCCCTTTTTCCTTCCTTGCTCTCTTCCCCTCTTTCCTTCTTTTTCTTTATCTTTCCTCTTTCCCTTTCTCCTTTCCCGTCCCTTCTTGAATGCTCAAATGCAAAAGGGGAAACATTTCTCGATGCCTCCTTGCCTTGTGATCAAATGCTATTTTGCTAGTAGTTTGTGGCCACTTAAAAGATTGAGAACAAACCAGACTCAGTTTATCCCATGCTTTCATTTAGTGGGGGCGTCCACAGACAACAGTAGAGCAAAACTATCAAAATGGTAGCTGTGATAGTTGATCAAAGCTCCTCTGTTTTTATGTGCAACAGTTTAGCTTTTATGAGCAGAGGTAGGTTAGTTGCTTTTCTATTAATACATAATCCTTAAAAGGGCTCTCCTGTAGGAACCCTGCCTTGGTCTAATTCAGACTTGAAATATACAAAAGGAAAATATTTTCCCCCATTCTGCTGGAAATGGCTGTTTGCAACATACAAGGAGGGGATACTTTCATAAGAGCTCACAATTTAAGAATACCAATGTTAACTTGAATTTCTACTTAGAATAGAATAGAGCTGGAGGGGACCTTGGAGGTCTTCTGGTTCAGCCCCTTGCTCAAGCAGGAGAACCTGTACCATCTCAGACAAGTGACTGTCTAGTCTCTTCTTAAAAATATCCAGTGATGGAGCACCCATGATTTCTGAAGTCAAGCTGTTCCACTGGTTAATTGTCCTCATTGTCAGGAAGTTTCTCCTTAATTCCAGGTTGCTTCTGTCTTTGATCAGTTTCCAACCATTGTTTCTTGTCCTGCCTTCTGGTGCTTTGGTGAATAATATGACCCCCTCTTCTTTGTGGCAGCCCCTCAAATACTGGAATACTGCTATCATGTCTCCCCTATTTCTTTTCTTTAGACTAGCCAAACCCAAGTCCCGTAGCCGTTCTTTGTATGTTTTAGTCTCCAGGCCTCTGAACATCTTAGTTGCTCTTCTCTGAATTTTTTCCATACTCTCAACATATTTTTTGTGATAGGTGACCAAAATTGGCTACAGTATTTCACTTTTTTTCTAGCTTACTAAGCAGCAGGTTGTGGTCTAATTTGTCAAATATAGTCACTTTATCAAAGAATTAAATAAGATTGGTTTGGCATGACCTGTTTTTGAGAAACCTGTGCTGGCTGCTGGTTATAACTTTGCTTCTAGTTTTTCGCGGATTTGGTTTTTGGTTATCTTTTCCAAGATGATGATGATGATGATGATGATGATGATGATAATTAATAATAATAATAATAATAATAATAATAATAATAATAATAAATAATAATAATAATAATAATAATAATAATAATAATAATAAAAAGAAGAAGAAGAAGAAGAAGAAGAAGAAGAAGAAGAAGAAGAAGAAGAAGAAGAAGAAGAAGAAGAAGAAGAAGTTGGAAGGGACCTTGGAGGTCATCTAGTCCAACCCCCTGCTCAGGCAGGAAACCCTATACCATTTCAGATAAATGGCTGTCCAGTGTCTTCTTAAAAACTTCCAGTGTTGGAGCCTTCACCACTTCTGGAGGCAGGTTGTTCCACTGGTTAATTGTTCTAACTGTCAGGAAGTTTCTCCTTAGTTCTAGGTTACTTCTCTCCTTTATTAGTTTCCATCCATTGCTTCTTGTCCTGCCTTTGGGCGCTTTGGAGAATAGCTTGACTCCCTCTTCTTTGTGGCAGCCCCTGAGATGTTGGAACACTGCTATCATGTCACCCCTCACCCTTCTCTTCATTGAACTACACATACCCAATTCCAGCAACTGTTCCCTACATGTTTTAGCCTCCAGTCCCCCAATCATCTTTGTTGCTCCTCTGTATTTTTTCTAGAGTCTCAACATCTTTTCTACATTGTGGTGACCAAAACTGGATACAGTATTCCAGGTGTGGCCTTACCAAGGCATTGTAAAGTGGTATTAGTACTTCACGTGATCTTGATTCTATCCCTTTGTTAATGCAGCCTAGCACTGTGTTGGTTTTTTTGGCAGCTGCAGCACACTGCTGCCTCATATTGAAGCGATTGTCCACTAGACTCCGAGATCCCTCTCACACATACTACTATTGAGCAAGGTACCACCTATACTAAACCTGTGCATTTGATTTTTCCTGCCTAAATGTAGAACCTTACATTTTTCACCATTTAATTTCATTTTGTTAGATAGCGCCCAGTGTTCGAGTCTGTCCAGATCCTCCTGTATCTTAAGCCTATCTTCTGGAGTATTGGCTATTACTGCCAGCTTGGTGTCATCTGCAAATTTGATAAGTTCCCTATCTATCCCCTCATCCAAATTGTTGATGAAGATGTTGAAGAGCACTGGGCCCAGAACAGAGCCCTGGGGCACCCCACTACACACTTCTTTCCATGTAGATGCAGTTCCATTTAGGACCACGCTGAGTACAACCGATCAGTCAGCTACGAATCCATCTGGTGGTGATGCTATGTAACCGACATTTTTCTATGTTATCAAGTAGTAGGTTGTGATCTACTTTATCAAATGCCTTACTGAAGTCCAAGTAAATTATATCTACAGCATTCCTCTGGTCCACTAATTTTGTCATTTGGTCAAAGAATGCAATAAGATCTGTCTGGCATGATCTGTTTTTGACAAACCCATGTTGGCTTTTGATAATGACTTTGTTTGCCTCTAAGTGTTTGCTGATTTGTTGTTTGATTATCTTTTCCAGAATCTTCCCAGGTATTGAGGTCAGGCTGATAGGTCTGTAGTTTCCTGGATCTATTTTTTCCCCTTTTTTGAAGATGGGAACTACATCAGCTCTATTCCAGTCCTCTGGTAGTTCCCCAGTGCTCCAGGATCTTTGAAAAATATAGTTCAGTGGTTCTGAGATCACATCTGCCAGTTCCTTGAGAACCTTGGGGTGTAATCCATCTGGTCCTGGTGATTTGAACTCATCTAGGCTGGACAGGTGCTCACTTACCATTTTCTTGCCTATCTTGACTTGCATTTCTATTCTGTTTTTTATGGCACTGTTTTTGATAGGTTGGTCTGTTTTTTTCCCTTTGTGTAAAGACACATGCAAAAAAACCCCGAGTTAAATAGTTCTGCTTTCTCCCTGTTGCTTGTCACCTTCTTGCCACTTTCCCCCACTGTTATTGATGTTAGACTGATTGGTCTGTAGTTTCCTGGGTCTGTTTATTTCCCTTTCTTGAAGATGGGAACCACATCAGCCCTTTTCCAATCATCAGGTACTTCCCTGGTGCTTCAGGATTTTTGAAAGATATGGTACAATGGTTGTGAGATAACATCTGCCAATTCCTTCAGAACTGTGAAGATTTTATTGAGTCTTCACAACTTCTTTTCCGCAGCGAGAGATAAGTCAGATGGCTGGAGGCACATTCCTTTCTCACCTCAGGTTGTCATCAAGGGAGAAACAGTTCAAAGAGCATGTAGAAGCAGCAGAGAGGTTACAATGTAGCAAAGTGAAAAAAACCTCCCTCCTACCCCTCAGGAGAATGGCAAAACCCAAAGAAAGAAATGAAAAGAAATGAATTAAGACCTCCCACCCAGGAATGAAATGGGTTCTGACATGCCGCCTCCCTTAAAAAAAAGAAAGAGCCACTTGTAGAAAGATAAAACAAAGAGAGATAGATACAAATATTAGTCTGGTTTATCTGGATATGCAGCATGAAATTTACTAAGCAATCTGGGGGCTCTAATATGATGTTTCTGAACCCATTTATTTTGGGAAGGAGGGAGGTATTTCCATGCTACCAGGTATTGGGTGGAACCATGATGTTTCCTGGAGTCTAGGATCTCCTTGATTTCAAATTGCTGTTCACCTTCTACCATGATTGGAGGAGGGGAAGGAGCTGCAGCTGGCCTTAAGGGCGACTGCAGTTTGCTTTTCAGAAGGCTGCAGTGAAAAATTGGGTGAACCTGACTGAGTGTCTTAGGGAGCTCCAATTCTACTGTGACAGAATTGATTATTATTCTAATGGAAAATGGCCCCACAAATTTTGGCCCTAGCTTCTTTGACGGCTCCTGGGATTTTAGGTATTTTGTTGACAGATAACCTTTCTCTCCTACTTGAAATGGTTTGGGTTCACTTCATTTCTTATCTACCTGGAATTTATATGCTTCCCTAGCCTCCTCTAAAGCCTTCCCTACAACCAGCCAGGTATTTTGTAATTGTGCAATCCCTTCTTTCAGGGAAGGGATGGTCGGTTCACTCGATGGTAATTCGGGCATTGGGTTGAAACTTTGTCCTGTTGCAACTTGGAAAGGAGTGTAGCCCGTGCTGGAATGTACTGCATTGTTATAAGCAACTTCGGTGAACGGGAGTAGTTTGATCCAATTTTCTTGCTGGTAATTAATGAAACATCTTAGGTACTGCTCCAGTACTGAGTTCGACTGTTCAGTCCCACCATTAGTTTGCGGATGATGACTAGATGACAACCCCTGAGTGATCCCCAATAGTACCAGGAATGCTTTCCAAAACTCTGATGTGAATTTTACTCTCCTGTCTGATATGATTTGTTGTGGAGCCCCATGAAGTTGATTAATATTTTGGAGAAATAACTTTGCAAGTGTCTTTGTATTAGGGATTTTTTGGCATGGGATAAAGTGTACTTATTTAGAATACAAATCCATCATGATCCCCCCACTTTCTTTTTTTTTTATTGAAAAGTTTTAACATACAATTTTCCTTTAAAACCCCCCTCCCCCTCCCTTCTCCCTCCCCTACCTCTCCCCCCTCCCCCCCTCCCCCCCGACTTCCCAGAGCTAAATACAAGGTATATATATATAAAGCAATCATAAACAATCATATACTAACAACTATAAACTCTAAAATCCATCACTCTCTAGCTTATATAGGATAAAACAAGCCTTAGTAATATTAAATATATATAAAGAAACTAAAATAAAAAAAGAAAAAAAAGAAAGAAGACTTATTCAAATGCTACATAAAACTTCTTAACCCTATACTTGTTCTGGATAAACTCAATCCATTTTCTCCATTCCATAATATAGCGTTCTTGCGAGTGATCTTTCAAATAGGCCGAAATCTTCGCCATCTCAGCCAGGTCGGAAACCTTTAAAGTCCACTCTTCTATGGTCGGCAGTTCCTCTTTCTTCCAATACTGACCTATCAAAAGTCTTGCTGCCGTAATTAAATGCAACATCAGCTTGGTGTCCACAACTGTAGCATCTGTAATTATTCCCAACAAAAAAAGTTGCGGACAAAACTTTATCCTCTGTTTAAAGATCTTCTGCATGTTCCACCAGACTTTTATCCAAAAAGCCTTAACCTTTTTACATGTCCACCATATGTGAAAATATGTTGCATCTTCATCACCGCACCTCCAACATTTAGGCTGATAATTTGGATACATACTTGCAAGCTTTTTAGGATCTAAATGCCATCTGTAAAACATTTTGTAAAAATTCTCTCTTAGATTTTGAGCTTGTGTAAATTTTACGTTCCTCACCCAAATCTTTTCCCACGTATCCATTGTGATAACTTCCTGGATGTTTTGGGCCCATTTTATCATACAATCCTTAACAAGCTCTGTTTCTGAGTCAATCTCTATCAATGCAAGATATATCCGTTTGATATGTGCTGGACCCTGAGATTTCTAATTTGCTTTATCAAATTTTCATCAGTCATTGTAAAACCATTTTTCTGGTCTTCTTTCCACCTGGCCCGTAACTGAGTATATTGAAACCAGTTTTGAACAACCTTCTCTTCTCGCAAGAGGCTATATGATTTCAAACACCAGACATTTCTTTCCAAACTTAGGATCTCCTTGTACGTAGTCACATCATGTTTGAAACCAGCATGTATATTTTCTATTGCATGTTTTGGAATTGCCCACAGTGGTATCTTGCAATCTAACTTATGTCTATACTTCTTCCAAACTCTCAGCAATGCCTGTCTTAAAATATGCACTCTAAACACATTGTCTACCTTCTTATCATACAACAAATATGCATGCCAGCCAAACAACAAATCATGGCCCTCAAGATTTAATAATCTCTCTTGTGTCAAATTAATCCAATCACTTATTCCTACTAATGCAGCAGCTTCATAATATAGTTTAAAATTAGGCATTTTAAGGCCACCTCTCTCACGAGTATCCTGCATAATCTTAAGTTTAACTCGTGGCTTTTTCCCTGCCCACACAAATTTATTGATACCTCGCTGCCATTCCTCCAAATTAGTCTTTCTTAAGAATAGGTATCATTTGAAATAAAAATAAAAATTTAGGCAGGACATTCATTTTCACTGCTGCAATCCGTCCCAACAAAGACAATTGCAATTTTTCCCAACTCTCCAGTTCTTTTTGAATTTTCCCCCATAGTTTTTCATAATTATTTTTATATAACTTTGTATTAGAGGGCGACAAAAGCACCCCCAAATATTTAACCCTTTTAACAATCTCAAATCCAGTTAATCCTTCTAAGAGAGCCTTTTGCGAAACTGTCATATTTCTGGCCAAAATTTTGGTTTTCTGTATATTAACTTTGAATCCAGAAACCTTCCCATATTGTGTTATTATCTCCATCAGGTCCACAACAGAGTTCTCTGGCTGGGTGACTGTAACAACCAGATCATCTGCGAATGCTCTCAATCTATAATCCTGATTTCTAATTTGTATCCCCTTAATTTTTTCCGAATTCCGTATTTTAACCAATAATATCTCTAATGTTAACACAAATAACAAGGGCGATAACGGACACCCTTGCCTTGTGCCCTTCTCGATATTACATGCCTCTGTCAGGCTATTATTAACTATAATTCGGGCAGTTTGTTTTTGATATAATGCCCTAATCGGTTGCAAAAAATTTTCCCCAAAATCCATTTTGTCTAAAACTTTCAACAAAAATTGCCAATTCAATTGATCAAAAGCTTTTTCAGCATCTAGAAAAATTAGCGCCGCAGAGATCTGGTTGTTCCTTTCCAAAAACTCTAACACATCAACTATATGCCTCACATTATTTTTCATTTGCCTACCACTAATAAACCCCGTTTGGTCCCCATGAATCACCTGTTGCAGAACCCTCATCAGTCTATTAGCCAAAACCTTAGCAAATATCTTGTAATCTGTATTTAAAAGCGATATCGGTCTGTAATTTTTAACTTGAGTAGCATCTTGGTCTTCCTTCGGAATCAGGGAAATAAAAGCTGTTCTCCAAGACGGTGGCACCTTTCCCCCCCTCTGGATTGTCTGGAACAGTTCCTTTAACGGTTTTATCATCTCTAATTGCAAATTTTTATAATAGGCCGCAGTCAAACCATCCGTACCTGGTGCTTTATCCACCTTCAGTTCCTTAATTGCTGTAAAAATTTCTTCTTCTGTAATCAATTGGTTAATCCCCTCTTTTTGTACTTGCGTAAGAACCGGGATGCTAGCATTCTCCAAATATATATCAATGTCTTTTTCATTAATTTTCTCCTTAGCATATAATTTAGAATAAAAATCCACAAATGCGTCCTTGATAAGGTCCTGTTGAAACACAACCCTTCCTTTATGCTCAATCTTATCAATATTAGAAGCCCTTTGTTTTTCCCTCAATCTATAAGCTAACCATCTACCTGGTTTATTAGCGTTGCAAAAAGTATTATGCCTGGCAAACCGCAAATTGGTTGCCACTTGGTCCGCCATTAGTTTATCAAATTGTCCTCTTAACAATTTAATAGCCTCCTTAATCTTCACATCCTCTGAGTTCAAAATCAAAGCCTTTTCTTTTTCCTTTATTTCATTCTCCAGTTCTTTCCTTCTAGCTTCCACAGCACGTCTATGTTTATTATTCATATATATCAACACCCCTCTCATGTAGGCCTTGCTAGCATCCCAAACCATATCCATAGAGGTACCCTTGTTCATATTAATTTCAAAAAAATCCTTCATCCGCTGTTTGCATTCTTCCACATTTCTCTGATTTCTAAATAAGTTCTCATTTACGCGCCACGAGCGCCTGTCCCTTTTCTCTTTATCAATCTCTAACCAAACTGGGCTATGATCAGAGATAGTTCTTGCGCAAATCTTCACCTTTTTAGTCCTCAAAAAAAAATCATTAGTCAACAAAATAAAATCAATCCTCGAAAAAGATTGATGTCTATCAGAATAAAAAGTATAATCCTTTTCCTGTAGATGTCTCTCACGCCAAATGTCTCGCAGTTCCAAGTCATCCTTCATTTCAAAAAAAGATTTAGGCAGTCTAGCATGACTTGGAATGCGCTTAAAAGCTCCAGCCTTGTCCATCTGTACATCCAAAACACCATTCCAATCCCCCATAAAAATAAAAGATTTATAATCCAACTGGGTAAGCTTTGTGTGAAGTAAACTAAAAAAGTCAGCTTGTTGTTGATTAGGTGCATATAATCCAACTAAAAGCGTCTTTTTACCTTCTAGCAGCAGCTCTATCATAACGTATCTTCCATGCTTATCTGCTTCAATTAAGTCTGCTGTTAAGGCACTTTTAACATAAACAACCACTCCATTTTTCTTATTCATTGCAGAAGTAACAAATTGCGTACCCAACCTTGAGTTCAATAAATACTTTTGATCCAAGACTCTAATATGCGTTTCTTGCAAGCATATAACATCTATCTTGAATTGTTTTAAATATTGAAAAACTTTCTTCCTCTTCTGTGGTGAATTTAGTCCATTAACGTTCCAAGTTAAAAATTTAGTTGCCATGCATATCCTCCCAAAGCTTTTGGAGCACTGTTTTGATAGGACTATCTTCTTTAGGCCGTGCTCCTCCCACTGCTTGGCTATGAGTACGTTGTGAAGATTCCGAAGACTTTTGCTGGTCTTGTTCTTTTATTTTCTTTGCTCGTTTTAAAGCAGCCCGCGTTACCCTTTGCTCTCTAGGATCATCCAAAGAAGTTATAGCTTGATCTCCTCCAGCACCATTTTCCTCTACTTCAACCTCTTGATGTTCTCCTTCTCCAGATCCCTTTGCAGCTTCCAAAAGTGTTAATGGGGTTGCTTTTAAAACGTTATTATAAAAATCACGCGCTTGCTTCACAGTAATCAGCCGGTACCTTTTACCTTCATGCATCACCATCAGCCCATCTGGAATCTCCCATCTGAACCTTATATCTCGTTGCTTGAGCTCTTGCACAAGAAATGTGAAGTCTTTCCTTTTCCTTAAAATCTTTGGAGGAATTTCTTTTAAAACCAAGACTTCTTGATCAGCAATCACAACTTTAGCATCATAGGCAGCTTGTATAACTTCATCTCTAATTTCTCTTTTTGCAAAGTAGACCACCATATCTCTAGGTAGCTTTCTCTGTCTAGCAATCCATGAGTTCACACGGAACACTTTATCCATAGCTTCTCTTATTTCAGATGCTGGCTGTTTCAATACCACTTCGAGAGCCTCAGAAACCAGCTGCTTTAAGTCTTCCTTAATATTCTCTTTTAAGCCTCTGATTCTAACAGCAAACTGCATCTGGTAATATTGAGCAAGACTTAATTCCCTTTCCATTTTGTCTCTTAAATCTTCATTCTCCCGTACTTTTGCTTCTAATATGGCATTCTTTTGAGTCAAATCATCCACTTTTTCATCCAAATCATCCACACATTCCGCCACTTTATGCACTGAAGACAAAATGTCTACCTTCATCACGCTGAACTTCTGTTCCATCCTCTCTTCCATTCTCTCCTCCAGTTTCTCCAGTTTCTCCTCCATCTGTGCAAATTTATCACCGATTGATTGATTGATTGATTCCAAAAGTACCTGGGCATGTTTATCCAGAGCATCTCGTAAGTCCTTCGGTGTCAATACATCAGGAGGGTGCAACGCCTGTAATGATGATTGTTGCACCGGAGAAGATCCACCACTCCGAAGAGTTTTAGGGGGAGGTTTAGCCGCCATCTTTTACTTTCAATTGTGACGCACTTTCACTTAAAGTTTAAAAAGTCCATCAAGCTCGAGAGTAAAATAAAATAATCCTCTTCACCTTTTCCTCTTGTACCGCTCTGCCTGCTCCTTTTAATCCATAGTCCTTTCTTCAGGCAGGGGTGGTCGCAGACGCCTGGCTCTGCTCCAAGAAGTCCGGAGCAGAGACGCTGGCCAGCTGGGAGCAACCCAGGCTTCGGGGGAGTTCAATCCTTCAGCCGCCCAAGCTCCAAGCTCAGGCGGCCCCGGAGAACTCGACCCCTACCTGGGGCCTCACCCCCTCCTCTTCTCCCGAGGAGGGGGCTTCAAATTCGCCCGAACAGCTGATCGGCGCTGTTTCGGGCGAAAAAACACTCAGCTGAGCCGCGGGCAGCCCGGGAAGGCTGTCTTCGGTGCCGCGCAGCCACCGGAAGTCCGATCCCCCCACTTTCTTGTAACTCCACAATAAAGTCCATAGAAATTTCTTATTAGAGGTTTGGAGTTAAAAGGTGAAACATATAAATTACAAGCATTTGCTGATGATTTGGTATTCATTTTGGAAGATCCTTTGAATATGTTTCCAGAATTGTGGAAGAAATTGGGACAATATGGTGAAGTAGCGGGATTAAAAATTAATAAGGAAAAAACTAAAATAATAGTGAAAAATGTTACGGATAAGCAAAAAAATCGAATATCAGAGGTGATAGAGGTACAGATAGTGAAAAAGGTAAAATATTTGGGTATATATTTATCAGCTAAATGTTCAACATTAAAAGAAGACAACTATATAAGACTATTGAAACAAAGTTAGACCTGGAAAAATGGAAGAATTTAAAATTGTCCTTACTAGGAAGGATAGCTACAATTAGAATGAATATATTGCCTAAGATTTTATTTTTGTTTCAGACAATCCCGATAAAACTTGGGGGACTTTTTTTTAAAGTGTTGGACTCTTTAGTTTTGAAGTTTATATGGCAGGGGAAAAAGCTAGAATAAGAAAGAAAACTTTGCAAGATACTAAAGAAAATGGGGGTTTTGGTTTACCTGAGTGGACTTTGTATTATCAAGCATCAGTATTGACATGGGTGAAAGAATGGATAATGCTTAGGAATAAAAGGTTGTTATGCTTGGAGGGACATGATTTACAGTTGGGATGGCACGTGTTTTTATGGTATGGGAAAAACAAAATTCATAGATATTTTCAAAACCACTGTATTAGAAAAGCTTTGATAACTGTATGGGAAAAAATCAAAATGAAAATATATGTAAAAATTCCAGGGTGGTTATCAACAATTGAAGCTTTTTCACATGTAAACTTATTAGATTTTGAAAAAACATGGACATATAAAGATATTTTAAATATTGATGGGACATTAAAATCGAAGCAAGAACTGGAACATCAGGGTATCAACATGTCATGGTGGGTACGATTACAAATACAAAATAGATATGAAAAAGATATGAAAATGTATGGATTTTATAAAGAACAAAACGTGTTTGATAAGATATTACTAATGTCTCATGAGAAATTAATTTTAAAAATGTATAATTTTTTGTTAACTTTAGAGATGGAAAGTGAACAAATTAAAGGGACAATGACAAGATGGGCGGAGAATTTTGTTTATACTATAGAGTTAGAAGAATGGCAAAAATTGTGGGAGAGAAATTATAAATTAACAATGTCAACTGCATGTAAAGAAAATCTGTATAAAATGTTTTATAGATGGCATTTACCTCCAGCCAGATTAGCAAAAATGTTTAAAAATGTATCAGGCAAATGTTGGAAATGTAAACATAATATAGGTACATATTACCTATATTATTGGTGGACATGTGATAAAGTAAAAGCTTATTGGAGAAAAATACATGCTTGGCTAGAAAATATATTAGGAGAACATGTAGCATTTAATCCCGAATTATTTTTATTAGGTATATTACCAGAAAAGACTGATAAACAAAATACATACTTGGTTCTACATATCATAACCACAGCAAGAATAAGTTATGCACAATGCTGGAAAAATGAATAAGTACCATCAGAAGAAGAGCAAATAAAGAAGATATTGGAATGCACAGAGATGGACAGACTAACTATGAGACTAAAAGACAAAGAAGAAACAGAATATTATGAAAGCTGGAATTTATTTTATAAATGGTTGGAAAAAAGAACCAAAGAGTAAAATTTGTATATGTATTAATGAATCATGAACTCTGTTCGCACGTTGTTTGGAAAATTAACATATGTGTGTAAAGAATAAAAATGAAATATATAAAAATAATAAAAAAAATAAAATAAAAAATTTCTTTCCAAGGTGCTGATGGGGTTGCTACTGTTTGCAACAAGCCTGGGGTCTTCCTTTATCTCCTCTTAGCTGCAGCACATATCGGGCAACTAGCCACATAGCTTTCAATGTCCTTTTTTATAGACGGCCACCAAAACTGCCATTTCACTAGGTGTAAAGTTTTTACAAACCCAAAATGACCCGTTGATTTTGAGTGATGGCATAGCTGCATAAAAGTCAGTCTCTGGTTTTTTAGAATAAAGCATCCCTCTCACCCATGGCAGTCCATCAGTCATAGTGCATAGGTTCTTGTGGCTTAGGAACCATTCTTCGGTCTCTGGCGCTTTTTGAATTCAATACCTGCTTGGCTTGCTAGAGGCTTCTGGATTTTGGCTTACACTCAGCTGGTGAATTGCGCTGCCAACTGTTTTGATGGCATGAGTGGGTCTGTTATCTCTGTCATACTATTGTATTATGGCAACATGGACAATCCATCAGCTAGGAAATTCTTAAGTGCTTTAGGGTGAAATTAAATTGGTGGAAATGCTGCTACCACTTCGCTTGTTTAGGGGTTAGTTTTCTAGGCATCTTTAGGGCTTCTAGGTTTTTGTGGTCAGTCCATACCTGGAAGGAGATTTTGTTCCCTTCTGGGAAATGCCGCCAGGTTAGGAGTGCCCATTTGACAGCATAAGCCTCCTTCTCCCAGACTGCCCAACTCTACTCTGTCTCTGTGAGTTTCCTCGATGTGTACGTGCAAGGCTTCATTCCATTAGTACTGCCCCCATGGCTACATCACTGGCATTAGCTTGAATCATGAATGGTTTATCAGTATCAGGGTGTTTTCGAACTGGTTCTGCAGAAAATAGTCTTTTCAGTCTTTCAAATGTGGTTTGACATTCTACTGTCCATTTCAAAGCCTTCAGCTTCCCTTCCCCTTTGGTTTTTAGTAAGTTAGTAATGGCAATGTGATCTGTGTGAAAGAAGGAATGAATTGCCGGTAAAAATTAGCAAATCTGAGGAAGCTTTGTAATTGCTTCCTGGTGCAGGGCGGAGCCTACTCTAATACAGCTTGGACCTCCGTCCTTCCTTCCGCTGGTGGGGGGTTGTGTCTCACTCCTTGCAGCCCCACGCCTTCAACAGAGACCTTCTGCAATGGCAGGCTGCATACTAATGAAAGCTGTTTTTTTTGGAGTACTTGTTTCTTTTTCTCAATGAGCTGCCAATCGCATCATACCCTTCCCCCCTCAGCTCCCTTCCCCAGCCCATGGAAGGCTGCAAGAAGCTCCCATTGCAGCTTCTCTTATCTCTCCCATTCTTTTCCTCCCCAATGTCACAGTGTGGAGCTGCAAGAAGTGAGACACACACACACCCCGCCCTGCACGTGTGCACACACACACACACACAATCACATGCGCGGGTTCTGGGAGAGGTAAGCTGAGAGCCATACAGATACAACTTGGTGTGTAATGTGGTCAGCCTTAGATCTACAATGCTGCCCTGGAGCCAGCGAGGGGCCACCTACTGCCCCGTCTCCCCCCTGAGCCTGCACCCAGGAGGTGTCATGCATGTGAGGGCTGGCATCCTGGGTGAAAGGGAAACACTCAGAATGCAGTCCCCAGGGACACCAGGCCTCACATGCTTGCTGCCTCCTGTATGCATGCCCGGAGAGAGAGGCAGGAGTGATTCTTCGCTGGTTCCAAGGCAGTACTGCGTATCTAAGGCTGACCATGTGGTAGATCAGTGCCTGGTTGGCCTGGGCCATTTCTAAGGTGGCTCCGCTGGCCAAATCTAACCTCATGGCAGGCTGGATTTGGCTGCAGGCCTTGTGTTTGAAATGTCTGGTCCACACTATTTGCTAGCAGAGGAGCCTTCTCTGCCACACCTCTGGTCCTATGGAACATCTTGCTTCCTGAGGCTAGATTGGCTTCCACCCTCCTGACCTTCTTTATCATGATCAGGTATATGTATATTTTTGTGGTTTTATTGCTTTTAATGTGGTGAGATGGGCAGCAAACAAATTTAATAAATAAAAATTGCTTGGTTATGGTGGTGTAGTAATCTAATACATAGATAAAATTCTCAGTATGATACAGTTGAAGTCTATGAGCAAAAATAAAAAATACATTTTTACTGCAGCTCTGTTTTATCAACATTAAGAATGCAAAACCATTTTTAAAACTGTAATTTTGTAATCACTAATTTTTGTATAGAATATGCTGATTTTGACCTGTTTGCATCTGTGTGGCATACATGAACTTGAAAGGTTATCTTTCCCCTTGTGCAGAACTTATGTATTAAGAATCTTTATGCATCAGCCCTTATCTTAAGTTTATGCAATTTAGTTGTCTTGATTTTTTGTCATTAATATTGCCCTTTACATAAGTCTTTTCTTTCCAGGCTGTCCTTTTGGTGTATGATGTTACCAACCAACAGAGCTTTGAAAACTTAGAAAATTGGTACAGTGTTGTAAAGAAGGTCAATGAAGAGTCAGAAACTCAACTACATGTGGCCCTTGTAGGTAATAAAAGTAAGTTGTTAAATTGTTATTTAACTGGAATCTTTTGACATACCTAAAATGCAGATCAGCGGTATGAGCCCCAATCTTGCAGACATTGGTACATGTGTGGTCCCTTTCATTTTACTGGCACCTTGGTGCATTGATTTTGGCAGGCTCAGAACTGTAAAATGTAATATTTCATGTATTAGACCAAATGAGGAATGCTGTGTTTGACAGCAATCACAATGTTTAGTTTGATGGGGGATATCATTTCATAGAAATAACTTGCTTCAGTGATTAGCAGGGCGAAGTTGGGAAGTTAGGAAGTTTTGCTAATTTGTTTTCCTGATTTTATTTTTAATACAAAATGGCTTTTATTGTTTGGAATCCCTATATTTAAGCCATGACTGATCAAGAAATTGTGCCTAACTTTTTTCCTACCTTTGTTAATTGTTTGGAATCCCTATATTTAAGCCATGACTGATCAAGAAATTGTGCCTAACTTTTTTCCTACCTTTGTTAATTGTTAAGTTAGTAACCCAGTTGTTAAGTGAATCTGGCTTCCCCATTGACTTTGCTTGTCAGAAGGTAGCAAAAGGTGATTACATGATTTTGAGACACAGCAATGGTCATAAGTATGAAGCAGTTGCCAAGCATCTGAATTTTGATCACATTTTCATGGGGAAAGGTTGTAAATGTGAAAAATTACCATAAGTAAGTTTTTTCATTGCCATTGTAACTTTGAATGGTCACTAAATGAACTATTATAAGTTGAGGTCTACCTATACCTGAATTGGTTTAAACATTGAAGAGCTTAAAAAAATTAAAGATTGCAAGTAACAGGATAGATATGTTTCCTCCTCCTCCTTTTTCTCCCTCTCTCCCTCCTCCCCCAATGCTGTTATGAACGTTAGTTTCCTTGCAGACATTTTTAAAACTTTTTTTACTTGGCTATTCAGTTTGTCAAAAATAAGACTGTTGAATGGTAAAACAATAAAACATTGATTTTATTAGAACAGGGGTCTCCAAACTTGGCAACTTTAAAACCTGTGGACTTCGGCTGCCAGAATTCCTCAGGCAAACATGCTGAGGAGTTGAAGTCCACAAATCTTAAAGTTGCCAAGTTTGGAAACCCCTGTATTAGAACAATAAGAACGGGGCTCTGAGGTGGTGGTGTGTGTGTGTGAATCTCACTCTCTGGGCTGCGAAGCGTAGAGCAATTGCGGGGTGGGGTGCAGACAACACGCAGGTAAGAGAATTGATAATGAGAAAGACACAGGCGGAAATGGCTCCAGGACAGCTGGGGGTCTGGAGCCACCTCGGGTGCTCACTAGCAGCCTGACGAGGCAGTGGATTCGCGTACCAGCTGCCCCTCCTGCTTCCCTGCATGGTTGACCAGTCGGAACAGCAGAAGCCACCCCCGTCAGATCCGTCGAGTGGATGCGGCTGGGCAAGGGCTTCCTTCTGGCTGTCCTGGAGCCGTTTCCACCCATGCTGATGGGGCTCTGTGGCCAGTCCACCATTATGCAGGACAGCCAGCATGCTGCTAGCTGGCCTCTGTGCAGGGGCTGATAGTGTCAGGCAGCAGATCCAGAAGTGAAGCTCTGCTGACCATCCTTGCGCTGGTGGGGGTGGCGGCGGGGGAAGGCAGGATCTGCCATGCGGCCACCCTTTGCAGCTGCTGCCACACATTGTCTCATGTGCGCCTCCGGGCCATGCATGCGGGACAATGTGGGGTGGCAGCGGGGAGGGGAGGGCATGTACCACAGGCACCTTCCCCCGCAGCTGCACCCACCAGCGCGAGGATGGTTGGCACAGCTTTGCTTCCAGATGTGCAGCCGAATGGGCTTGGCAATGCAGGCATCACTGCCACCGCCTCTTGCTTCCTTGTGTGATTGACCGGTCAAGGGGCTCAGAGCAGCAGCCACCGCCTCTGTCAGAGCCACTGTGTAGACAGGGCCCACACCAGGTGAGGGCTCCTTTCTCGCCATCCCAGGGCCATCTCTGCCAATGCTGATGGGTTTCAACTGTGGAAGGGAGATGGTGGGTCTGATTCCCCCCTGCCAATCCCCCCCAGCCCCCTGCCCGGTGCCCCTTCTATGCAATCCTACATGACCGCAGTGTGGATGAGAGGCTCGGCTGGCGGGGGGTAGCTTTCCTCCACGGAGGCGTCCCAGCTCTCCTGTCCCCCCAGCCAGACCCCCTCGCCTTCCCTCAGCCAGGACCTGATGACCCCCACCCTCCTTTCCCCTCCCCAGTCGACCCTCCCAAGCAGCCCAGCCCGACCTAAACAGAGGGAAGGCAAGGCAAATAACTGGTTG
This sequence comes from Vipera ursinii, assembly GCF_947247035.1. Classification (NCBI taxonomy): domain Eukaryota; kingdom Metazoa; phylum Chordata; class Lepidosauria; order Squamata; family Viperidae; genus Vipera; species Vipera ursinii. The sequence goes on along the minus strand of NC_139521.1, from coordinate 20,455,454 downwards.
TTAAAATGATTGTAAACCCACCACTGGTCGCTTCCAAAGACTGCTCACTCACTCTCCCACCAAAACTGCTCCTTTTATAGGTTCCCTGACCCCGTCCAGCTCTCGCAGCTGTTCCCGGACTGTGCATGCATGGAGAGGGGGAGGGGAGGAGCCCGGCAATGATGTGCGTGCCCACAGGGATGGCTCTGTGTGCTACCTGTGGCACGTGTGCCATAGGTTCGCCACCACTGGTCTAATTTATGGACAAAGCTACAGCTAGTGGTGCATGCTTAGAGGAATAGTTTCATGGAAAATTGAGCCAACTTGGTATCCTAATTCATGTAGAGAAACTATTTTTTTCCCTGTAAGAAAAGTTTAGCAAAATTAGAAATATAGGCATTGCAGTCCTATGGATTGGTTTTCATTCATACTGTCTGAAGCAATTTTCACTCATATTGTCAATGAATTGTAGCATTGATTGAAGGAAATTTTAAAAAGTAAACTAGCTTTATGTTGGTGACTGACACAGACATTACTTATGAACTTTCAAGTTATGAACTTTCACTGATCCAAACAAACTTATCTACAATTCCATCCAGAATGTCCCAGAAATCAAAAGATTTGTTTACAGTGTGCCACATATATGTATGCTTGTTTGGACTTGTGAACAAAATGAACTTATGACCAATGTCCCAGAACATAATCTAATAGTAAATAGAGCACTGTTGGTACAGCTGCACTTGTTAAAATAAATACTTCTTATTGGTCCCCCTTAGGGTCACATTTAAGATGCAAAAACTTATGAGCACAGAAGTTGTTCCATCCTCATCATCCAGCAGAACCCAAGAGATCTATAAGTCGAGACTAAAAGAATATGTCAAGTGACATAGTGCTGATCAACATAAACAATATATTAATCATTATGCAAATGGCTGTCCTCAGCAGCAGGGATTTTTGTCCAAATGATGAAATGAGCATTGTGGTATCGCATTGCAAGCTTTGTCCTTTACAAAATCTACTAATAGTGCTAATCATCATAATCAACATGCAAATTCAAAAGTGGCAGAGCTTGCACTGCCACATTGCAATATATAGAACATAGAATAATAAGGTTCGAAGGAACCTTGGAGGTCTTCTAGTTCAAGCAGGAGATCCTAGACCAGAGGACCACAAACTTTGGTCTGTGGACTGGTTTTGAGCTACAGCATGCTAGCAACTGTGCCATGCAAACAAGTGAAGCCTCATCCGCAGGATGCAGTCAGCATGCAAAACCCATGCCCCCTCCGGTCTGCGGAAAAACCTTTTTCCATGGAACTGGTCCCTGGTGCCCAAAAGGATGGGGCTGCTTTTTTAGACGGCTGTTCAATTTCTTTTTAAAAACTCCCAGTTTGGAGCAGAAACAACCTCTGAAGACAAGCCGTTCCACTGATTAATTGTTCCACTGATTAACTGTTCTCATTGTTAAGAACTGGATTGGATCTCTCTGATAAGTTTCCAACCATTACTTCTTGTCCCACCCTCAGGTGCTTTGGAGAATAGGTCGACCCCTTCCTGTCCGTCGCAGTTCCTTAAATATTGGAAGACTGCTATCAAGTCACCCCTGGTCCTTCTCTTTGTTATACTAGATGTACATAGTTCATTCAACTATACAGTTTTATCCTTCAGTCCCCCTAATCATTTTTGTTCATCTTTGCTACACTCTTTCTAGAATCTCAACTTTTGTATCATGGTGACCAAAACTGAGCACATTATTCCAAGTGTAGTAAATGTAATATTCCAGGTAGTAGTAGTAGTAGTAACAGGGAGTAGTAGGAGGACCAGAAGTAGGAGTAGCTGTGGAGAAGAGTGAATAATGAGTAATAGTATGTGAGTGTGTGCATGTATTGTCAAGGGACCTGTGTTGTTGGTGTCTCTTTAATGTTCTGAGCCCACCAAATAGGCTATAGTTAAAATCATTATTCAGTAGTTTAGAGCTGATCTTAGTAACTTCCTTCACCTTTCCACTTGTTTTGTATAATCTTTAGTGAGAGCAAGATTTAAATTATGTTTACTGTTGTTTAAAACCTAGTTATTAACTACTACTATGAATTAATAAAATACTTTTGTAGCATAGGGACTGCTTTATATTTTTCTTCTTCCTGACAGACTCCACTGGTGTTTCCTCCATTTATCATATTTATAAGCAACACACTTAAGTGTCAAGTCAACATTCTTGCTGGATAAATAGTGACCTAAAATTAACCTTGCTGCATGGGAGCTGCTGTTACTTGATTTACAACTGGTTGGAAGACCTGAGACCAGCTCTTATCAGCAATTTATGGAAAGGGTAGGGATTATCAGGCAGCAGTATATGGTAGATGAATGAGTGTTGTCTTTTCACACTGATATTAACCAGATCCTTTTCTAAGCAAAGCCCAATAAGTCAGGTTTTAAATAGTCTTTGTGACAGATGGATCTGAAAAAAGAGTGCATCAGTGCCAATTAAAAATGTTGATGGTATATTTGTCCGAGTGATGATTAATTGATTTTGGAGTGTGGTCTGGGAGCAGGAAATGTATTGTTGTAATATGAAGTTTAAAGGTTACATTTTAAAGTAACATGTAAGGTTAATGCATTGAATTATCTGAACTGTTCAAATAACCGAATTGCACTTGAGACTGCCAGTCTTGTTTTATTCCTAAGCATTCAAAAAGTTCATAGTGCTCCTGTTGGATAATGAAGACTTTTCCCTGGCAGATCAAAATACTTCATCTCTTCTTCTCAAAGGACATACCCTGCTCTGCTAGACCAAGTACAGTTGGTACTGAACCAGAGTCTCAAAAAGGGAATATGGAAAAACAGTATCTTTTGGTCTAGCTCCATAAAAATTTCTGTCAATAATTCAGATAAAGTAAGACATATTTTGAACACTCTCACTTCTCAGGCTAGTCAATAATTTAGATTGAACATCTAAAACTATGGATTTATAATCTTTTTCAGAATGATCCATCTTTGAGCACCCTTGGTGGCTGAATTTTTAAGAGTTGATATTGTACAGTATGATCAGATTAAAAAATGAAAATATTTAGGCAAAGTGGATTGATGTACATTCTTTTCTATTATAAATTCTGCATTCATTAATGTGTACCTCATGCAGATCAATTTCTTCCTTTATATAACAAGAACATTATGCAGTGTGAACCACCTTTTAGAATCAAAAGTAAAACATATTTCATTCTTTGATCTAGAGTAGAGATGAGCAACCCACTCTGCTCCTTTTTTGCAACTCTTAGTGTCCTTTGCTGAAATTTGGTGCTAATATATCAAATACTGAGAAGAAAATAGGTATGTGATCTGTCCCAATTTGCCCCTGTCTGGTCTTTAGCTGCTGGGAGAAAAAATAGCTTGTGGCTGCAAAATGCTGTATGCCTTGAATTTGAGAAAGTTTTTAATGTTATAGCATTTTTGTCTCTTCTTAACTAGCTGTGAACAAAATGTTCCCTCTGATTTTGATTCAATTTATGCTCCAACAGGGGAATTCAGTAGAAGCCTTGCCATATTGGGGGGAAATGATCCAATGCTACATATATGTGTGTATCTCCTATAACAGAAATATGAACAGACTCTTTTGATGCTTTGAATCTTGCTTTATTTATATTGTATATTTTCAAAGACTCCATCATTCATTTCTAATCTTGTAGTTTTCACATACGTTCTGCAGTATGGATTCTATTCATATATCCAATATTAAAAACAAAGATAACTTCTGGTGATTTATGGAAACGCCTGAGTAATTTTCTTGGCAAAAACATCCACGTGTTTTACCACTGCCTTCTTTTAAGTGTTTTACAGCTTCTCAGTCCAGCTGACATCCTTGGAATTTCCTGGTGGAATCCCTTTTTTTAATTGAAAAGTTTTACAATACATTTTTGAATACAAACCCCCCTCCCCCTCCCCTCTCCCCAAACCTCCAACCCTCCCTTCCCCCCTCCCTGACTTCCCAGAGCAAAATACAGGGTATAAAAATACAAACAAACATAATCTAAAATATGCAAACAACAATAAAATATTAAATTCTATTGCACTTTAACTCTTGGTAAAATAAGTACGAGCTAGTTATACATCATATATATCCGCTACTTATTCAAATGCTAAGTGAAACTTTTTAGTCCCATATTTATTCTGGATGTAATCAATCCATCTTCTCCACTCCACAATGTATCTCTGTTGCGATTGGTCTTTCAAATACGCTGAGATCTTTGCCATTTCTGCCAATTTAGAAACTTTTAAAGTCCATTCTTCTATAGTCGGCAGTTCTTCCTTCTTCCAATATTGCGCTACTAAAAGTCTCGCTGCCGTAATTAAATTCAACATCAACTTAGTGTCCACAACGGTGGTATCTGTGATAATACCCAATAAAAACAGTTGCGGAGAAAACTTTATCCTTTTCTTGAATATTTTTTGCATGTTCCACCAAATTTTAATCCAAAAAGCTTTAACCTTTTTACAAGTCCACCATATATGAAAATACGTTGCATCCTCACAACCACACCTCCAACATTTGGGCTGGCAGTTCGGATACATACTTGCTAATTTTTTAGGATCTAAGTGTCACCTATAAAACATTTTATAAAAATTCTCTCTTAAATTTTGGGCCTGTGTAAATTTTACATTTCTAACCCAGATCTTTTCCCAAGTATCCATTGTAATAACTTCTTGAAAATTCTGAGCCCACTTTATCATACAATCTTTAACAAGTTCCGTCTCTGAATCAATTTCTATCAATGCAATATATATCCTTTTTATATGTGCTTGACCTTGATCTCTAATTTGCTTTACCAAATTTTCATCAATCATTGAAAAACCAATTTTCTGGTCCTCTTTCCATCTAGCCTGTAATTGCCCATACTGAAACCAGGTTTGTACAATCTTCTCTTCTTTTAAGTTATATGACTTTAATTGCCATACATTCCTCTCAAAACTTAAAATTTCCTTATATGTAGTCACATCATGTTTAAATCCAACATTTATATTTTCTATTGCGTGTTTAGGTATTGCCCAAATAGGTATCTTATAATTTAACTTATGTCTATACTTTTTCCAAACTCGCAACAGAGCATACCTTAAAATATGTACCTTGAACACATTATCCACCTTCTTATCATACAATAAATATGCATGCCATCCAAATAACAAATCATGACCCTCAAGATTTAATAATCTTGCTTGTGTTAAATTAAACCAGTCGCTTATCGCTGACAAAGCAGCAGCCTCATAATATAATTTGAAATTAGGCATTTTAAGACCACCTCTTTCACGCATATCTTGTATTATCTTAAATTTAACTTGTGGCTTTTTCCCTGCCCAAACAAATTTATTAACTCCTTTTTGCCATTCCTCCAAGTTTAAATCCTTTTTAAGTATAGGTATCATTTGAAATAAAAATAAAATTTTTGGCAAAACATTCATTTTCACTGCTGCGATTCTTCCCAGTAAAGATAATTGTAATTTTTTCCAATTGTCTAATTCTTTTTGTACTTTTCCCCATAACTTTTCATAATTATTTTTATATAACTTCACATTTGAAGCTGACAAATATATCCCCAAGTATTTAACCCTTTTAACTATTTCAAATCCCGTTAGCCTTTTGTGATACTGTCATATTTTTAGACAATATTTTAGTTTTTTGTACATTGATCTTAAATCCAGAAACTTTCCCATATTGCGTTATTATCTCCATCAATTCTACAACTGAATAATCGGGCTGAGTTACTGTAACAACCAGATCATCTGCAAACGCCCTCAATCTATAACCCTGATCTCTTATTTGGATTCCCTTAATTTTATCCAAATCACGTATTTTAATCAGTAATATTTCCAATGTTAAAACAAATAATAGAGGTGACAACGGGCACCCGTGCCTTGTACCTTTTTCAATATTACATAATTCAGTCAGGCTATTATTAACTATTATACGGGCTGTTTGCTTTTGATATATTGCCCTAATTGGTTGTAAAAATTTATCCCAAAATTCCATTTTCTCTAATACTTTCATCAAAAATTGCCAATCCAATTGATCAAAGGCTTTTTCAGCATCCAAAAAGATCAGCGCTGCGGGGATCTGATTGTTTCTTTCCAAAAATTCCAATAAATCCACAATATGTCTCACATTGTTCTTCATTTGTCTACCACTTATAAATCCAGTTTGATCACCATGAATTACTTGTTGTATTTCCCTCATTAATCTGTTAGCTAAAACTTTTGGAAATATCTTATAGTCCGTATTCAAAAGTGATATTGGCCTATAATTTTTGGCTTGGGTGACATCCTGGTCTTCCTTCGGGATCAAAGAAATAAAAGCAGTCTTCCAAGATGGAGGTACCCCTTCTCCCATTTGAATTGTCTGAAACAATTCCCTTAAAGGCTTCACCATTTCTAACTGTAAATTTTTATAATACACAGCAGTCAATCCGTCAGTACCCGGCGCTTTACCCACTTTCAATTGTTTGATTGCTAAAAAAATTTCTTCATCAGTTATCAATTGATTCATCCCTTCCTTTTGTTCTTGCGTAAGAAGAGGAATATTAGCTCTTGTCAAATAATTATCTATATCTACATCTCTAATCTTATCTCTAGCATACAACTTAGAATAAAAATCAACAAAAGTCTTTTTAATAAGACTCTGCTGGTACACTACTTTACACTTATGTTCTATTCTATCTATAGTAGAAGCCCTTTGCTTCTTCCTTAACAAGTAAGCTAACCATCTACCTGGTTTATTAGCATTACAAAAAGTATTATGTCTAGCATACCGTAAATTAGTTGCCACTTGATCTGCCATTAACTTATCAAACTGACCCCTTAAAAAGTAATTACCTCTTTAATCTTCCCATCCGATGCATTCAAAATTAAAGCCTTTACTTTTTCCTTAATTTCATCCTCTAATTCTTTCCTCCTAAATTCCAATTTATGTCTATATTTATTGTTCAAATATATTAATACACCTCTCATATAAGCTTTACTTGCATCCCAAACCATCTCAATAGAAGTACCTTTATGCATATTAATTTTAAAAAATTCCTTCATCTGTTTTTTACACTCTTCCACATTTTCCTGGTATCTAAACAAATTTTCATTTAAGCGCCAGGACCATCTATCCCTATTATCTTTTTCTATCTCTAACCATACTGGACTATGATCAGATATAGTTCTTGGACAAATCTTGATCTTCTTAATCCTAGAAAATTGGAGAACACCATGAGATGTGTGCCAACTGTGCCAGTTACCCGCTCATCAGACCACCTGTGAATTGGCTGGATTTCAAATGGACATTATTACTTTGGTGGAAGGAGGAATATTGCTTGCTTAACTATACAGTTTTGGCTGGCTTTTCCCCAGATCTCTCCTTGACTTCCCTACTATCACTAACCCCTAATAAAAGTATCCTTTTGAGACAACGCCTGTTTCAAGAGTTCTGCTTTCTTGGGTGGTTAGTTGAAGTGGGACCTTACACAGAAAGAGGAAATGGTCTATGTGCACTACAAGCCCCCAGCTACCCCCCTCCCCCCATAGGAAAGTGGCAGAACCCAAATAACCTAAATCCAGCGAATATGCATGATTAATAATTGAGGGTTCTGACAGACTATAAATATTCCATTCAACTACTAGAAAGCTTTTCATAAGCCTTTCTATGTAAGAATGACATACCTTTATTTTTAAGGCTAGGTAGAACCCTACTTCATCAGTTGAATTACATATTTTCTGTATTCCAAATACCTTTCAACTGCCCAAGGCTTGTTTTGACGCCTGTCGGAGAAAAAAGTAAAGTCTTTTTCTTTCAAATTCCTTTCTCTCCAAACGTCTCTCAATTCCAAGTCATCCTTCATTTCAAAAAAAGATTTAGGCAGTTAGTTTAGCACGACTTGGGGTGCTTAAAAAAAACCTTGTCCATTTGTACATCCAGAACACCATTCCAGTCTCCCATCAAGATACAAGATTTATAATCCCACTGAATAATCTTGCTGTGTAGTAAACTGTAAAAATCTCCTTGTTGTTGATTAGGAGCATATAGTCCAACCAAAAGCGTTTTCTTGCCTTCTATTAACAGTTCAATTATAACATATCTTCCTTGTTTATCTGCTTCAATTAAAGCCGCTGTCAAAGTGTTCTTAACGTAAATAACCACTCCATTTTTCTTATCAGTTGCAGAAACAATAAACTGTGTACCCAACCTCGAGTTTAACAAATACTTTTGATCCGTGGCTCTAATATGTGTTTCTTGTCGACAAATAGCATCATTCTTAAATTGCTTTAAATATTGAAATACTTTCTTTCTCTTCTGTGGTGAATTTAGACCATTAACATTCCAGGTTAGAAACTTTGTCGCCATCTTTCGCGACCTGAAGCTTTTGGAGCGCTTCTTCCAAAATCACCTGCACTCTCTTTGGTCGCGCTCCTCCCACTGCTTCACTATAAGTAAGCTTTTGAGGTGCCGTCATAACTCTCTGCTGTTCTTGTTCTTGCTCTTGTCTCATTCGTCTAGCAGCAGCACGTGTCATTCTTTGGTCTCTAACCTCCTCCGATGATACTGAAATTTAATCCACTCCTGTAACTTTCTGAAATTCTCCATCTTTCAGCTGTGTAACTCCTTCAGCACCTTGTGCATTCTTACTTTGTAATTGACGCTCTCCCTCACCATTCTTCTTTTTGGATTCCAAAAGTTGTATAAGGACTGCCTTTAAAACATTGGCATAGAAATCACGTGCCTGTAACACTGTAAGAAGACGATGTCTCTTGCCTGCATACATCACCACCATACCCACTGGAATCTCCCATCTGAACTGAATATCCCGTCTTCTTAATTCTTCTGCCAAAAAAGCAAACTCCTTTCTTCTTCTTAAAATCTTTGGAGGGATCTCTTTTAAAATCAAAACTTCTTGCTCTTTCAATTGCAAATTTACTATTATAAAAAGCTTGAATGACCTCATTTCTAATTGCTCTCTTTGTAAAATAAACCACCACATCTCTAGGTAATTTCCTTTGTCTTGCAATCCATGAATTAACACGAAATATTTTGTCTATATCCACCATATATCTCCTGCTGAACGCTCCAAAATGCCTTCCAGGGCTTCTGAAACTACTTTTTTCAAATTTTCCTTAGAATCCTCTTTTAAGCCCCTAATTCTCACAGCAAAATCCATCTCATGGTACTGGACCATGGTTAAATCGTCGTCAATCTTATCCATCACTGTTTCAGCATCCGTCATTTTAGCATCTAATCTGATGTTATTTTGACTAAGTTCTTCTACTCTCTCGTCCAAGCGCTCAGTGCAAACGGCCATGCCTTGAAATGCAAGTAAGATGTCGCCCTCATTTCTGTTAGCTTCTCATCCATAAGTTCTGTAAGCTTCTCATCCATAAGTTCAACTAATTGTTGAGATTGCTTTTTCATAGCCTCTTGCAAAACATCCTGCAAATCTTTTACTGTCAAAGCTAGTGCAGGTGCAGGGGGAGGGGGCATTAAAGCCTGTAACGAAGATTGCTGCACCGGGGAAGCCCCTGCATTTCTAGGAACCTTAGATGATTTGGCAGCCATTTTCACCCACTCAATTCTATTACGCACTTTCACTTTTTAAAAATCTCCACAAAGTCCACTGAGTTAAAGATCATATACTTGCTCTGACATGATTCTCCTGTACAGCTCTGCCTGCATCCAAGTAATCCGAAGTTCACTCTCGCTGGCAGGGATGGTTGCTGCATCCTACTCTGCTCCAAAGCCCTGGAGCAGAGGCGTCCCGAGGTCCGGAGCAAACTCAGGCTTTGGGGGGGCTCAATCCTTCAACCACCAGAGTTTCAACTCTGGCGGCCCGGGAGAGCTCTACCCCTGCCTGGGCGCTCACCCCCTCCTCTTCTCCCGAGGACCGGGCTTCCGAGCCGCCAAAACAGCTGATCGGCGCTGTTTTCGGCAGTTCTACGGAGCGACGGGGCTGACAGCCTAAACGGCTGCCGGCGGCATAGCCTTGCCACCCGGAAGTCGTCTCCTGGTGGAATCCCTTGCAAGGACTAACTAGGAATAATCCATCTTAAGTGGGTGGGTGATGAACAGCCTAGATTGGTTACGTTCTGTCACCTGCTGCAAAATATTTGGCATCATTTTTATGCAATGATTTTATGTCATGACAGTACCTAACAATTCATTTAACATTGGTAATTTATTCTTAGTATAGCTTAGGGGTAGGCAACTTTGGCTCTTTTATGACTCGTGGACTTCAACTCCCAGAATTCCTGAGCCAGCTATGCCAGCTATCCTGAGCCAGCTATGCTGGGTCAGGAATTCTGGGAGTTGAAGTCCACGAGTCATAAAAGAGCCAAGGTTGCCTACCCCGGTATAGCTAGAGATTCTTAGCCCATCCACACTATTTACTGGATTGAAACACAATGCCTGAGAAATAAAAATAATCTTGATAATGAAATAGCACCTATAAATATATGCTTTATTCAAAGAAACTATATAAAATAGCAGGGATTCATATGCAGTTTCTGGTGTACAGTATGTTAAAAAATTGAAGAGACGTTGTTCCACTCTAATTCTTTTTTCTTCTGCTTAACAAATTAAACAAAATTTTATACATTTCTACAATGAAATCTGAGATCATCATGCTCAATATGACACTTGAAATGTTTCACAGCACCTTGCAAGTTCCGGCTATTAGTTTAGTATTATTGTATGAGGTTTTCGTGACCTGGTTTTAAATTGGTAAAGTATATTTCAATTCTAATTAAATTGTTTTGAATAGTTCAGAAATAAAATGACACCATCCTAGCCAGTCAGTTATAAGATATACTCTGCACCTGTCTTAGAAAAACATTTTGAACAATTTAAAACAAGCCTTGGGCAGTTGAAAGGTATTTGGAATACAGAAAATATGTAATTCAACTGATGAAGTAGGGTTCTACCTAGCCTTAAAAATAAAGGTATGCCATTCTTACATAGAAAGGCTTATGAAAAGCTTTCTAGTAGTTGAATGGAATATTTATAGTCTGTCAGAACCCTCAATTATTAATCATGCATATTCGCTGGATTTAGGTTATTTGGGTTCTGCCACTTTCCTATGGGGGAGGGGGTAGCTGGAGGCTTGTAGTGCACGTAGACCATTTCCTCTATCTGTGTAAGGTCCCACTTCAACTAACCACCCAAGAAAGCAGAACTCTTGAAACAGGCGTTGTCTCAAAAGGATACTTTTATTAGGGGTTAGTGATAGTAGGGAAGTCAAGGAGAGATCTGGGGAAAAGCCCGCCAAAACTGTATAGTTAAGCAAGCAATATTCCTCCTTCCACCAAAGTAATAATGTCCATTTGAAATCCAGCCAATTCACAGGTGGTCTGATGAGCGGGTAACTGGCACAGTTGGCACACATCTCATGGTGTTCTCCAATTTCGATTCTCTGCAACAGTCTCCCTGATAAAGGGAGACACATTCCTATCTCAAGGGAATGGAGGGAGGAGGGGAATATAGAAAGTGAAATTATCCCAAGAACATGCAAGTTTCCCCTTCTCCCAACAGAATGGCAGGCCCCAAAAGCAGAATATATGGCTAAGGAAAGGGAGGAGGGTTTGGGGGTCCTGACAATCTGCTTTGATATATCCTTGATGGGGTGTGAAAGGAATGGCTTGGGGCCAATTGCCTTATCTCAGCGCTCATGGAGGAACTGCAGAAGACCTAACAACTTTGAGAGAGGCGACTTATCGGTTGCTTTCCCACAGCTCAATGTCACCTGTGGGTTGGCCTGTTTTAACTGACTGGATAGACAGTAGGGATAGGGTTATTGTTTTGTGGGTTTAATCTATTGATTTGGGCGGGAAGTCCTCAGATCCTGCCTAGCTTTCCTGCTTTCTGTACCTGCCAATAAATGTTCCTTTTGAAATGGTGCCAATTTCAAGAATTCTGCTTTCTTGGTAGAGAAACTGAGGCAGGTCCTTACATTAGGCAGGATCTGCAAAGTGGTCAACCCAGAGGACTAATCCTACTGTGGGGACCGTGTAAAATAATGTCTAATCATGGAGGTGAGAAGAAAGAAACCTAGTGCTTGGAGGGGGCCTTGCTGAAGGCTTGCTCGAGCGGCTCGGACTCCGCCAGCTCATCCAACAAGGCAGACACTCCCAAGAAAACAAGGTGGTTGATTGGGGTGGGGAAGAAGGACGACTGGGACACAAAAGCCAGGAAAGTCACCCTCAAGCTTAGCAGCCATCAACCCAGTTGGAAGCGCAAGATGGAGAGATAGCTAAATGTCAGTGAAGATGAGGGTGAGAAACCAGCGCATTCCGACTGCTTCCTCAAGCAAGCTATTGGCATGCTGGTGGAAGCATTCAAAAACCTCCAGGAAGAAGAGACCGATCCCTGCCGGGGTTCAATAGCCATGGGTCGGGACAGGGAAGAAGAGGTCCAGGAGAGTGAATTTGCAAACCCCGGCCTTTCCACAAGCGCCTTGGAAGCCGCTGGAGCAACAGCCGAGGTCACCACCCCATCCTGTGCCACCCCAGCTGGAGGAGATGGACGCCGAGCCAGAAGGAGGGGGACTCAACTGCCTGACCACAAGGTCCCAGCCTTAGGGGTAAAGTATGATGGATCACCCCAGCAGTTGCGCTTTTTCCTAGTCCATGTCCTGAGCTACATGCACGAATATGGGCAGGACATCCCTGGGGACCGGGGATGTGCTAGGTCCTGGAAGGTGTGGCTGCTCAGTGGATGGTGTCCTTACATAACGTCGATGCTCCTGAGCTCTGGAATTTTAATCTGTTCATGGCACCCCTGAGACAGAGGTTTGAGGACCCGCTAGCCTATTGGAAAGCCAGGGAGCAAATCAAAACCATAACGCAGGGCAGACAACAAGTGGCTGAGTACACCAAGGAGTTTAGAGACTTGGTGGGCCACCTCAACTGACCGGAGGAAATCTTGATTGGCCTGTTCAAGAATGGGTTCAACAACAACCTCTACCAGGCTTGCATTGCCCGGGGGGATCCAGCATGCCTCCACAGATGATACATAATGGTGGAAGAGGCCAAAATTGACCTAGTACACAGCCAATGGCGAATGGGCCAGACCTGGAGATGTTCCCCCTCAGAAGGAAAAAGAGATGGCGAAGACTCCAACCGTGAACCCGTGTTCGACCGCCTGTTTCAGATGTGGCAAAGAAGGCCACCGAGCAGCCAAGTGCCGTTAGAAAGTGCCAATCCTGAGGGCAGACTGTATTGTAGGAGGGAAACCTGGAAAGCCACCACCGCAAACCCGGGAGACTACCATGAGAGGCACTGAAGTAATAGAGGTCCAGCCCTCCAAACCACAGAGAGGGGGAACTCCAAATCTGCTGGAAAAATGGCCAGAAACCTCTGACAGTGATTCGGATGACAAACCCCTGGTAAGTGGACTCATTGCACCCCTCACCAGACCCATAGAAGTGTTCAGCCCAGAGATGGAAGAGAAAGTAGTCTTAAAAGCATTAATAGACTCAGGTTTCACCCGCTGTCTAATCAGCCCAACCCTAGTGGAGAATTTGGGGATTCCGATGAGGAGGCTAAAGAAACCCATTTCCTTTGGGCAGTTAGATTGGTCCATCTAAGGGGGAGTTCCAGCTACCCTGGCCATCTGGCTGATTGAACTCATGATGGGGGATCATACAGAGACTATAACATTCATTGTAGCCCCTGGCATGGAATGGCCTCTGATTTTGGAGATGATGTGGTTGAAAACTTGGAATCCGAGAGTAAATTGGAGAATGGGGGAATTGAGGTTCCCAAAATGGAAGGCTGTGACACAGGACAGGGTACTGAAAAGAAGCTGAGGTGGCAGCTGCAAGCGATAGGCCATTAGAAAGCATACCTAAAGAATACCGAGATCTGGCTGAAGTCTTCAGCAAGTTAAGGTCTGACAAACTACCACCCCACCGATTGTGTCATCAAAATCCTGCCGGGAGCTAAGCTACCTAAACCCAAGCTCTATTCAATGACTCCTAGAGAGCTTGAGGAGCTGCAGAAGTTCATTGAAAATTTTTTAGCTCGGGGGATTCCGGTCTGCGTGCGCGGCACCAGCGGACTTATAGGAAGAACGCTCTGCCCACCGTCCGATCTATCTTCCTTGGAAGACCCTGAAAAGGGTCAAAAGTCGCCTGGAGGGGCGACCACTGTGAGGAGGCCCTCCTTGTGATTGTGGAAGGGAGGCAGCCCTCTGTTTGATCCAGAGCAGCTCCTCTGGCCCGAAGAAAGCCGCTCCCTGCCAAAAGCCAAAATCACCGTCAAGCACAACAAAGCAATCTGGAAGAGACCTTACCTTTCTTACTTCCCTAATTACTTCCCTGTGGGACTCTTTTGAAAATCTTCTCTCCCTCTCTTGAAAGATCGGCGACTGCTTACTTGTGGAATTAAAACTTAAAGCCTCAAAAGAAACCAAATGACTAAGCTAACCCTATTTGTACCTCTGGAATTTTTGGGCTACTAAAACATTCTTATCTCTGTGGGGACCTTCTACCCTGTTTATTGCTAAAAAATGGACTAATTGGATAAAAGCCTCATATTAGTCTGGAAAAAGATTCTACATGCTATTGACGACATCTTGTGGCGAACCCTGGTATAGCAAGTAAAACTTTTTTTTTATCGTGCGATCTGGCTGTAACTGATGTGTCCTTGACATTATCTCTAAAGATAAGAATTGGGAACACCTGGCACCGAAAACAACTTTTAGGAATAGTGGAGGTGGTCATTCACTGACTCTTATTAAAATAGCCTCCAGTAAAGACCTATATGTAAACATCAAAGAAATGGAGAAATATATTCCACCACTTGACTATAAACTTATACTTGATACAATTTTGGCAATGACTGAACAAATGAAAGCCAGACTTAAAGACAAATCTGACAGCATAAACCCACTAAATGAGACTCTGACTTAAATTGATGAACTGACAATCCAAAAACTAACAGAACAGGAGGAAATCAACAACAAAATAGGGGACTCTAAAGAACAACAAGTACAATTTGCTGAGAGCCTTGATGCCCAAACTTCGATTTCAACTATAAAATCTACAATTCAACAAACAATAGAAGCCGAAGAAAGCAATACTAAGATGGAGGATGCCAAAGGCCTTTAAATACAGTACATTAAGAATCTAACCAACCAACCAAAAACTATAACACCAGACATGACCTCTTACCTAAGCCCAATGAGATGGAAAGAAGAAGGCCAGACTGAATTAATGATAATCAGTGCTTTTTTTGTAAAAGAAAAAGATGCCGGAACTCACACATGTCATACAACCCGCCTTGCCTACCCTACAAGGTTCCATCCAAAAAAGGTGCCGGAACTCCGTTCTGAGCGTTCTATGAGGAAAAAAAGCCCTGATGATAATTATACTATGCCATACATAGAGACCTGATTTATTAGAACGACAATTTAATGACTATAAAGGGGTCACTCTTTAAAAAATTGACAACTGGATGGTCTCCCTGGATTCAAATAATGTGTGTAGGAAGAAAGGGAGACACATTTGAGAAGTTAAAGGCAATGATATGGAAGCCTGCCTGGCACAAAAAGAAACCTAGAGTTAGATTTAAAAATGGGTTTTTTTAATATTGGGATTTGTAATAAGCTTAAAATTTCTTTTAATGGGCTAAGGGGAACTGTTAAAAGATATAAACTGATTTTAGATATAGGACCTAGATTTTTAAGGCAATGAAAATTAGCTACTGGAGCATAACTTTGAATTATGAACTTGGAATGACACAACAAAAGATACCTTGTTAATCATTGATAATTACAAAGATGATAAATAGTATATGTTTTTGAAATATAACAAGAATGCACTTAAATGAACAATGTATGTATTTCAGATATGATAACTACTATATAATGAAATAGGGGAAATGTGGGTTACCCAAAAATTAAGTTTCTTAGATACAATAGGCTAATTTGGAGTACTCAAATTAGATAAAACTTAAAAACAGGACGTGGATAAGTATCTGAAAATGTATTGATAATTGTTCTAATTGACTCTGTCACAACCAGAAATGTATTAATTTGATTTTGATATTATGATTAAGGGAATGAAGAGGGTATTTTTGTTGATCTATCCTGACCTATGTTCAAAAAATTTTTGTTATTGGACTTTTGATTATCCAGTCACCACATTGCTTCATAAATATTTTGGATGTAAAATTAGAAAATTAATAAAACTTGTTTTTTTTTAAAAAAAGAAAAAAAATAGCGTGGTTCATTCAGACGGCACAGCCAAAGACAGCCGCTCCTCTATTATTACAAAGATGGGTCTCTATGCCTCTGTGTGTGTATTATTGGTCTCTAAATGCTGTTTGTGAGAACGTCTACCCCTTGCAATTAATGAAGGACATGCTGGCTCACCTTTCCAAGGGGAAAATATTCTCCAAACTGGATTTAAGAGAAGCATACTACCGAGTTAGGATAAAGGAAGGGGATGAGTGGAAAACGGCATTTAATTGCTCTGTGGGGTGCTTCCAGTTCCGAATCCTGCCTTTTGGATTACAAGGGGCGCCCTCAGTATTCATGCAGTTGATAAATGAGGTTCTCCAGGAGCACTTGTACAACGGGATTCTGGTGTATTTGGTGCCATCCAAATATTCACCGTGACGAAGGAGGAGCATATCAAATTGGTCAGAGCAGTTTTAAACAAGCTACGTGCAGCACACCTCTAGGCCGAGCTATCAAAGTGCGAGTTCCACAAGGAAAAAATTAATTACTTGGGTTACTGGATGTCCCACCAGGGGATAGAAATGGACCCAGAGAAAGTATGGGCAGTGTTGGAGTGGGTGCTGCCTCACACATGAAAGCAATTGCAAAGCTTCCTTGGCTTCATGAATCTATACAGACAGTTTATTCTCTCTCTTGCTCAAATTGCCCTTCCCATCACAAACCTAAAAACAAAAGAGATAGGAAAACCAAAACCCAGTCAGCCATTGAAATGGATTATGGAGTGCCAAGCAGCTTTTGAGAAAAAGACTTTTTTCAGCTGAGTCGGCGTTAAAACACCCAGACCCAGAGAAACCATTTGTCATTCAGGCAGACGTTAGGGATGTTGCGGTAGGGGCGACGCTGCTCCAAGAGTATCATGAGGGGAAATTGCAACCTTGTGCATACATATACAAAAAGATCACTGAAACAGAACAGAGGTGGGCAGTGTGGGAAAAGGAGACATATGCGTTGTGATGGGCTCTGCTCACATGGGGACATTTTCTGGAAGGGAGTAAAATCCCCTTTCAGGTGTGGACCGATCACAAGAACCTTAAAGCACTACAAACCCCAAGGAAATTGTCCCCCAAACAAGCTCGGTGGTCCCAGCATTTCCACTGGTTTGATTTCTCAAGTACATCTCTGGGGGAAAGAACTTTTTAGCTGATGCCTCGTCACGGATGCCACAATACAATAGCTGAAAGTCTGAAGTAATCAAACCCCTGATGACCCCAAAACAATTAGCAGCTCCTGTAACCACGAGAACTCAGGCAAAGAAACTGAGGCTGGGGAGCAGTGATGTAGAGGCTCCAACCACCACAGAGGTAGGAAAAATCCACCTTTGAACAAGGGAATCAGGGGTCGAGTTTAGACAAGCATTAGAAACCGATGAATGGTTCCTTAACCATAAGAACCTTTGCTCGATGTGGGATGAACTGCCCTGGGTAGGAGAAAAGTTATACATGCCAACAGCCCAAAGTATAAAAATTGAGCCACTCTGTCATGACTTGAAAATGGTGGGGCATTTCGGATTCATGAAAACTCTCCATTTGACCAAAAGGCCATCTGGTGGCCATCTATAAAAAAAGACATTGAAAGCTATGTGGCAAGCTGCCCTGTCTGCGCAGTGGCAAAGCGGAGATGAGAAAATGCCAGGATTATTGCAAGCGATGGCCAGCCCTTCAGCACCCTGGAGAGATCTCTGGATTTTATAGTAGAATTGCCAGAAAATGCAGGAAACACTGTCATTTGGGTTGCCTAGCTTTCATGCTTTCTGTACCTGCCAATAAAAGTTCCTTTTGAAATGATGCCAGTTTCAAGAGTTCTGCTTTCTTGGTAGAGAAATGGAGGCAGGTCCTTACAATCACTTTTACTTGTATACTTCAGTTTCAATCAAATTCTGATTTGAATTGTTCTGAGACAGGTTAAGGAACAGTTGCAAGAAAAAGTATGTGAACCCTTTGGGATTACGTGGAGTTTTGCATGAATTGGCCATAAAATGCGCTCTAAACGTCATTTAAGTCACAACAATAGAAAAACACAGTCTGCTTAAAATAATACTACACAAACATTAGCTCTTGTCATGTTTTAATTGAACATAAGATGGAAACATTCACAGTGCAGGGTGGAAAAAGTATGTGAACCTTTGGACTTAATAACTGGTTGACCCTCCTTTGGCAGTAATAACCTCAACCAAACGTTTCCTGTAGTTGTAGATCAGACCTGCACAATGATCTGGAGTAATTTTGGACCACTGCTCTTCACAAAACTGTTTCAGTGTAGCAATATTCTTGGGAGGTCTGGTGTGAATCGCTCTCTTAAGGTCATGCCACAGCATTTCAATCAGGTTGAGGTCAGGACTCTGACTGGGCCACTCCAGAAGGCGTATTCTGTTCTGTTGAAGCCATTGTTTTGTTGAATTACTTGTATGCTTTGGGTCATTGTCCTCTTGCATCACCCATCCTCTGTGGAGCTTCAGTTGGCGGACAGATGGTCGTATGTTTTCCTGCAAAATGTCCTGATAAACTCTGGAATTCATTTCCAAACCATGATGCTCCCTCCGCCATGTTTTACAGTGGGGATGAAGTTTTGATGTTGGTGTGCTGTGCCTTTTTTTCTCCACACATAGTGTTGTGTGTTTTTCCCAAACAACTCAATTTTGGTTTCATCTATCCACAGTATATTTTGCCAGTAGCGCTGTGGAACATCCAGGTGCTCTTTTGCAAACTTCAAACGTGCTGCAATATATTTTTGGACAGCAATGGCTTCCTCCGTGGTGTCCTCGCATGTACTCCATTCTTGTTTAATGTTTTCCTTATTGTAGATGTGTCAACAAAAATGTTAGCATGTGCCAGAGATTTCTGTAGGTCTTTAGCTGACACTCTAGGATTCTTCTTTACCTCATTAAGCATTATGCGCTGTGCTCTTGCAGTCATTTTTACAGGACGATCATGCCTAGGGAGAGTAGCAACAGTGCTAAACTTTCTCCATTTGTAGACAGTCTGTCTTACCGTGGACACACGAACATCAAGGCTTTTGGAGATACTTTTGTAACCCTTTCCAGCTTCATGTACGTCAGCAATTCTTGATCGTAGGTCTTCTGAGAGCTCTTTTCTGCGAGGCATGGTTTACATCAGACAGTGCTTCTTGAGACCAGTAAACTCAAAACAGTAAACTCAAAAGGTCAGGACAGCTGTCAGAAACACATCCAATATCATCACACTGATTGGAGTCAAGGTTGGCTCACTCCTGGCTCCAATTAGCTCTTGGAGAAGTCATTAGGCTAGGGGTTCACATACTTTTTCCACCCTGCACTGTGAATGTTTCCATCTTATGTTCAATTAAAACATGACAACAGTTAATGTTTGTGTAGTATTATTTTAAGCAGACTGTGTTTTTCTATTGTTGTGACTTACATGACGTTTAGAGCGCATTTTATGGCCAATTCATGCAAAACTCCACGTAATCCCAAAGGGTTCACATACCTTTTCTTGCAAATGTATAACATATGTAGCAAAGAAAAAACAAACAGAAAAGACAGTAGTATTTACTAGTAAAAGAAAAATTAGAAAAATTAGAATCAGAACTGCAAATGAACCTCCAGAAGAAGACTTTAAAAAGAGAAATGGACATAATAAATCATAAATTTGTTGGACTCAGAAAAATTGGCACAGCAAATAAAAAGAGCAAAACAAAACTTTTTTTGAAAATGCAAATAAACCAGGCAGATGGTTAGCCTATAAACTTAAAAAACAGAAGAAGAAAATGATAAATAAGTTAGTAGATAAAAAGGTGGTCTACAATTTAAAAATGAAGAAATAAAAAAAGATAATCAAAGAATATTATAAGAAACTTTATGACATAGAAGAAATTCCAAGAGAGAAAATGATTCAATATTTGGAAGAAAATAATCTTCCAATAATTCCAGAAACTTATAAGACTATGTTAGAGGAAAAAAATAACAATGATGGAAATAACAGAGGCCATAAGGTGACAAAAAAATGAAAAAACACCGGGTCCAGATGGATTACCGGCAGAGTTGTATAAAACTTTACAAGAATATTAGGTGAACCATTGAAAGACGTTTGCAATGAATTTTTGTTGGAGGCTAAATTTCCAAAGACTTGGATCAAAGAAAATATTACTTTAATACCAAAAGAAGACTCATATTTGACACAGATAAAAAACTACAGACAGATATCATTATTGAATGTGGACTATAACATTTTTACTTCAATAATGGCTGAGAAATTGAAGAGATACTTAACTGGATTCATACATTCAGACCAGAATGGTTTCTTACCAAAGAGACAAATTAAAAACAATCTAAGAGTGATAATGGATGTATTAGAATACTATGAATTACATCCAGGGAAACAAATGGCACTAATATTTCTAGATGCTCAAAAGGCATTTGATAATGTTTCCTGGCAATTTATGATTCAGCAATTACAAATAATGGACTTTGGACAGAATTTTATAAATATGATAAAAATGATATGTAACAAACAGCGAAAGTGATTGTGAACGAAGATTACACTGAAAACTTTAAGATAAGGAAAGGAACAAGGCAAGGATGTCCATTATCTCCATTGTTATTTATTTTTACTTTGGAAGTCTTAAACAGAAATATTAGACAAGATATAGAAATAAAAGGACTAGAAATAAAAGGCAAAACATAAATTGCAAGCATTTGCTGATGATTTGGTGTTCATTTTAGAAGAACCTTTGGAGATGATTTCTAAACTATTGGGAAAGGTAGAACAGTATGGAGAAATGGCAGGAATGAAAATAAAACAAAAATCTAAAGTAATAGTTAAAAATCTTACAGATAAACTAAAAAAACAAATATAGGAAAAAACAGAATTACAGATAGTTAAAAAGGTTAAATATCTGGGAATACAGTTGACAGCAAGATGTTCAACGATAAATGAAGATAATTATATAAAATTATTAAGTCAAATAAAACTGGACTTGGAAAAATGGAAAAATTTGCAATTGTCAATACTAGGAAGAATTGCTACAGTGAAAATGAATTTACTACCGAAAATCTTATTTTTATTTCAAACAATACCTATAAAATTGGAGAATTTTTTTAAAGATTTGAATTCACTAATTTTGAAATTCATTTGGCAAGGAAAGAAAGCTATAATTAAGATGAAAATGTTACAAGATGCTAAAGGAAATGGGGGATTTGGCCTACAAGAGTGGGTTTATACTATCAAGCATCCATATTAACAAGGGTAAAAGGATAATTCTTAAAAATAAAAGGTTGTTATATCTGGAGGGACAGGACTTACAATTGGGGTGGCACGCCTTTTTATGGTATGGGAAAAATAAAGTTCATAAATATTTCCAAAATCACTAAATAAGAAATGCATTATTAACAATATGGGTGTTGTGATTCAGGGTCAGCCTGTGGGTTTGGCAGTTGGGTCGGACGATTCAGAGGAGGAGGGGGGGTGTTGGAGACCTTGCTGAGGATAGTATTGAGGCTCTGCAGAGCCCTCAGCCAGGCCCCTCCCATCTGGTCACGACACAGACCCAGCTGTGTGAGCCTGACAGCGTGGATGAAGATGACCCACAGCTGGCCCTGTTCAAGGACGCCCGACACAGGAGGTAGTCAATCAGGAGTAAACAGAGGAATGCAATTCTCTGGAGGCAGAGAGAAGCCACGCCCTGAACTGTTTAAAAGGGGAATGTGTGGGAGGGCTGGTTTGCTGAAGGCAACCGTTTGAATAGCTCCTGTTTCATGGTTCGTGTTTGCTCTGTTTGCTCTGTTTTATGTTAATAAATTTGGCAGGCTTAGTTCCAGCCTCTTGCCGTTTTGTAAAAGAGGTTGTCCCTGCCTTTTCTGCAGGGCCGGTAGTAGGCTGGTACAGAACAATGGGGAAAAATAAAAAGCAAAATATATTTGAAATTCCAGGGTGGTTGTCAACAATGGAAGCATTTGTACACCCAAATTTAGTGGACTTTGAAAAAATCTGGACATGAGATATTCTAAACTCTGAAGGACACTTAAAATCTAAACAAGAAATGGAAAATCTGGGCATCAATTTATCATGGTGGACACATTTGCAAATACAAACTTGATATGATAAAGATGTTAAAATGTATGGGTTTTATGAGGAGCAAACTGTGTTTGATAAGACTTCAGATGAAAAACTAATTAAGAAAATGTATAATTTTTTTATTAACCTTGGAAATGGAAGGCAAACAGGTTATAGAAACAATGATAAGATGGGTGAAAATTTTTTGATATAATAGAGAACTAGAAAGATGGCAAAACTTATGGGAAAGAAATTATAAACTGACAATGTCAACTTCTTATAAAGAAAATTTATATAAAATGTTTTATAGATGGCACTTGCCACCGGCAAGATTAGCAAAAATGTTTAAAAATATGTGACATAGATGTTGGAAATGTAAACATAAGTCAGGCACATATTATCATGTTTGGTGGACATGTGGTAAAGCAAAGAACTATTGGAAAAAGATACATACTTGGTTAGAAAAGATGTTAGGAGAGCATGTTGATTTTAAACCTGAACTTTTTTATTAGGTATAATGCCAGAAAAGACCAAAAAAACAAAGCTTATATTAGACTTAGCACATTACAACAGTGGCAAGAATTACATTTGCACAATACTGGAAAAATGAAGGAATACCACCAGATGAAGAAATAATTAAAAAAATACTAGAATGCGCAGAGATAGACAGATTGAGTATGAAACTGAAAGAAGGAAGAAATGGACTATTATCAAACTTGAAATTTATTTTACTATTGGCTAGAGGAAAGAATAAAGGATTAGGAATTAAATATGTATTAGCATATGGCTGTGGCTCAGTGGGTTAGGACGCTGAGCTTGTCGATCAGAAGGTCGGCAGTTTGGCGGGTCGAATCCCGAGTGCCACGTAACAGAGTGAGCGCCTGTTACTTGTCCCAGCTTCTGCCAACCTAGCAGTTCGAAAGCACGTAAAAATGCAAGTAGAAAAATAGGGACCACTATGGTGGGAAGGTAACAGTGTTCTGTGTGCCTTTGGCATCTAGTCATGTCGGCCACATGACCACGGAGACATCCTCGGACAAGCGCTGGCTCTTCGGCTTTGAAACGGAGATGAGCACCGGCCCCTAGAGTTGGAAACGACTAGCGGGGGAACCTTTACCTTTACTAGCATATGTAAACTCAGCACGTTGGTTGAAAAATTATTATTGTTTGTATGGAAAAAAATGAATAAAAAGCTTATTTTAAAAAAGCATGTTAGAGCCCCCAAACTGCTTAAACGCTTTCATGCACATTATCCTGATAACCCTGACTAATCTGTGTATTCTCTTTCTCTTCCCATTATTGTTTTCTCTTTCTCCAGGTGGATCTGTCTTTCATTGGGGGGGACAGTATGTCAGACCCTCAATGAATTTAATCCATTTCATTTAATTCATTTCACTTGCTTTTGCATTCCATTTTCAGAATGGAAATGTAGAAATTGTGGGTACTTCACCATTGGAGGTTTTTAAGAAGAGACTAGACAATCACTTGTCTGAAATGGTATAGGTTCTCCTGCTTGAGCAGGGGGCTGGACTAGAAGACCTCCAAGGTTTTTTTCTGTTCTGTTCTATTCTCGGGTACTTCACACCTATGGATTGGTTAAAATCAAACTGGATGGTTGGCACTGGGGAGGGGTTTGAAAAGGGCAGTTTTAATGTGACATTTTGCACAGTAAGAATTTTGATCTTGCCTTGCTCTACTGCTATCACTAATTCTCAATAGAAGTTCCTGAACATGCCAGTTTCAAGAGGTCTGCTTTTTTGGGAGCACTAGTTTAGGTAGCTCCTTACATAGGCTTTGGATATAAGTCTTGACAATATAGGGACGTGGTAGCTCAGTGGGTTAGGATGCTGAGCTTGTTGATCAGAAGGTTGGCAGTTTGGCGGGTCGAATCCTGAGTGCCGCGTAACAGAGTGAGCGCCTATTACTCGTCCCAGCTTCTGCCAACCTAGAAGTTCGAAAGCACGTAAAAATGCAAGTAGAAAAATAGGGACCACTACGGTGGGATGGTAATAGCGTTCCGTGTGCCTTTGGCATCTAGTCATGCCGGCCACATGACCACGGAGACATCCTCGGACAAGCACTGGCTCTTCGGCTTTAAAACAGAGATGAGCACCGGCCCCTAGAGTTGGAAACGACTAGCACACATGTGTGGGGGGGAACCTTTACCTTTACTTTTACTTGACAATATTAATACTTCTCCTGGTTCCCAACATCTGCATGTTTCAATAATCCAATTAGTTTGGACCTTACCAGTTCCCTAGCCATGATGCTGCCTTTCTAGCATGTAAGAGCTAATTGCATGCTTTTTCTAATAAAGAGAAGAGGACTGGAGGATCGGCCTATGATTCAAAAGACATTCTGTTCATGAAGACATGGATTGACCATCTGAGCCTGTCAGGCATGTAGCTAATGTTTGGCTGCAGTATGGTGAATCAAAATAGGGTTGGAAGGGATCTTGGAGGTCTTCTAGTCCAACCCCCTGTTCAAGCAGGAGATCCTATATCATTTCAGATAGTTGGCTGTCCAGTCTTAGAAACCTCCAGTGATGAAGCACCCACAACATCTGAAGGCAAGGTGTTCCAATGGTTATTTGTCCTCATTGTTAGGAAGTTTCTCCTTAATTCTCTCCTTGATTAGTTTTCATCTGTTGTTTCATGTCTTGCCTTTTGGTGCTTTTGAAAATAAGTTGACCCCCTCTTCTTTGTGGTAGCTCCTCAAATACTGGAACACTGCTATCATGTCACCCCTAGTCCTTCTTTTCTCTAGACTGGCTATACCCAATTCCTGCAACCATTCTTCATATGTTTTTGTTTCCTTCTTTGCACTTTTCCCCAATATCTCAGCATCTTTTTTGTAATGTGGTGACCAAAACTGGATTCAGTATTCCAGGTGTGGTTTTACTAAGAATTTATAAATCAGTATTAATACTTAATGTGATTTTGATTCTATGCCTCTGTTTATACAACCAAGAATTGAATTAGCCTTTTTGGCTGCTGCCATACGTGCTAGCTCATCTTTAAGTGATCGTCCACTAGGACTCCAAGATTCTTGTCACAGTTACTATTTTTGAGCCAGATTTTGCCTAATCTATATTTGTACCTTTGGTTTTTCCTGCCTAGGTGTAAAACCTTGCTTTTCTCCACATTAAATTTTATGTTGTTGGATAGGACCCATTGTTCAAGTCTGTCAAGATCTTTTTAGATCCTGAAGTTGTCTTCTGGGGTGCTGGCTGTTCCTGCCAGCTTAGTGTCATTGTAAATTTGGTGAGTTCCTCTTCTGTTCCCTCATCTAAGTCATTTATGAAGATATTGGACCTGAGACAGAGCCTTGTGGTACCCTCCTGCTCACTTTCCTCCATGTAAATGTAGTACCATCAAGGACTACTCATTGAATATGGTTTGTCAGCCAGTTACAAATCCATCCTTCTGGTGATGTTGTGTATCCCACATTTTTCTAGTTTAGCAAGAAATAGGTTGTGGTCTACTTTATCAAATGCCTTGCTGATATTCAAGTATACTATGTCCACAGCATTTAGTTGATCGACTAATTTAGTCACTGTCAAAGAAGGAAATAAGATTGGTGTGGTTTGATCTGTTTTTAAGAAATCCATGCTGGCTACTAGTTATAATTTTATTTGTTTCTAATTAGATCTGTTTTTTATTATTTTTTCCAGTATCTTCCCAGGTATTGATGTTACGCTGAGATGTAATCCATCAGGTCCCAGTGGTTTATATTCATTATGGTCAAAAGTGTTCTCTTACCATTTTCTTGCTTATTTTAAGTTTTATTTCTAGTCTTTCTTTTATAGTTATGTTTTTGGTAGGTTGAGCTATAGTTACTTTTTGTGTGAAGACTAATGAAAAGAATGAATTAAGCAGCTCTGCTTTCCCTCTATTGCCTGTTACTTCCTTGCTATCTTCTCTCTTTAGTGAACTGACTGTTTCCTTGACTTTTTTCTTCTTATTTATATGTTGAAAGAATTTTTTTTAATTATCTTTGACTTTTGTTGAATGTCTTTGTTCATTCTGAGCCTTTGCTTTCCTGATTTCATCTTTGCAGATTCGGGCTATCTGCTGATATTCTGCCTAAGTTATGTGTCTCTCTTTCCATTTTTTGTACTTATCCTTTTTGTCTTTCAGTTTGTCAGATAGATCTTTGTGAAACCATGCTAGTTTCTTCTTGACTTTCTTGTTTTTCTTTTTCAGTGGTATTGTGGTGGACTGGGCTTTTATGATAACATTTTTCAGAGTTTCCCATGCTTATTGAGTTGTTTTCCCCTTTAGGGTTTTCATCGTTGGAATCTTTCATAGGTTCTCTCTGAGTTTGTTAAAGTCAGCTCTTTTGTAGTTTAAGACACTGGTTGAATTATTTTCTATTGCTTGTGTTTGCATTATATTGAATTCCAATATGACATGGTCATTCTCCCCCAAGGTTCTGGGAACTTCAACTCCCTCTATCACTTCTCTGCACTTTAATGCTGATGGACATTTTGAATTCAATATACAGTAGTGGCCAAAGTTGGGGAAACCTTTTGGGAAAAGTATTTTTGAGGTTTGATGGCTAATAACACCACTTTTTTGGAGTAGTACCATAAAATTATATATCAGTGGAAAGATAATTTAATCAAGAATGTAATACAACAAAGTTTGTTCAATTATCTGTATTCAATGAAAAGTTATAGCCAAATAACCAGAAAAAGGAAGCACAACTTGCTTAGGTTGATATCAGGTAGCTTTCCTTCATCTGATTGTAGTCAATGAGCATGAGTATTTAGAGAGCCAATCAGGTGACATCTTATTTTGGCAATGAGCCAATCAGATCACAGTAGGATTCAGTTATCGATGTCATGTATTGAAGTGAGAGGAGGACATTTGTCAGAGTGTTATGTGATCGGTATCAAGTTGGTTGGGTTTTTTTTTGTTCTTCCTTTTAGTGAGCTTGTAAAACAATAAAATTAAAGTAATGGTGCAAAGAGTTAACTGGTTGCCCAGAAAGCGATGTTAAAATAGTATTATTAAGTGAACAAGGCTACAGTTATAAAGCAATTAGAAAAAAAATTGGTGGAAACTTAACCAAAGGTGGCATTTCTAAGGTTTTGAAGAGGTATAAGGAGACTCAGTCACTACAAAACCACACTGGTAAAGGCAGGAAAAGGTGCACAACAGCAAGTGATGATAGAACAATTAAGAGACTGTGCCTACGTGACAGAAGAAAATCATCTGGGTATATACAAGTTGAAATTGCGCAATGCAGTGTGAAGTTGAGTGCAAGGTCTTCAGCACAGACTGCAGGCATTTGGCCTAAAATCTAGAATTCCACGAAAACAGCCACTTTTATCTCTCAAACAAAGGTTGAAAAGACTAAACTGGGCTAAAACCCATGTTACCTGGACAGAGGAACAATGGGACAGTGTTATTTGGAGTGATGAGACCAAGATCTCCTGTTTGGTATTGATGGCATAAAATACGTAAGGAGAAGAATCGGAGAAGATTTGCATCCTGATTGCATTACATGTACTGTGAAACACCCAGTCAATGTTAGGATCTGCGGTTGTATGACATCAAAAGGTGTGGGCAGAATTTGTGTGATTAATGGGAATATAAGTGGCCAAAAATACATTAATGAAATACTTGAGCTCAAACTAAAGCCTTCCACACATGATCTTTTCCAAGACAAGGAAGCATATTTCAACAGGATTCAGCTCCATGTCTTGTTGCTGCTGTGTGCAAAAAGTGGTTTCAAGATAATCATATTCCACTGCTGGAATGGCCTGGGAATAGCCTAGATTGAAAATCTATGGATGCGGCTAAAGAAACTTGCTAGTCAGAAGCGACCCAGCAATAAAACCTAGTTAATAGAAGCAATCATTCAATCTTGGTTTCACATTATAACAGCTGCAGAAATAAAGGACTTGGTTCACTCCATGGGAAGACGTTGTAAGGCCGTAATTCATGCTAAAAGTTACCCAACTAAGTATTAACTGACATGGTGATAATTTTTGTATATTTCGTTTTTTTGATGGTAATAATTTTTGTATACCTAGTTTTTTCTATCATGATAATTTTTGTATATATCATTTTTCTACGTGTTTCACTGTTCTTCTTTATAACTTCTATTCTAACAGCAAATCCTTCATAAAAGGTATTGCATTACATTCTTGATTAAATTATCTTTCCATTGATATATAATTTTATGGTACTACTCCAAGAAAAAGTGGTGTTATTAGCCATCAAACCTCAAATGTACACTTTTCCCAAAAGGTTTCCACAATTTTGGCCACTGCTGTATATATTAAAATGCACAGGAAATATAATTGTATAATAATATAAACAGCTTTCCATAAATTTATTTTTATATTTAGAGCAAATAAAATTAATTTTAGGAAGCTGCTACTCCCACTGAAGAAAAAATAAGCTGCTAATTCTGCATAAGTTTCTTTTTAGTTTTTCCTAACTGTCCAACCTTTTTTAGTACAGGTAGTCCTCGAGTTACAAATGTAATGGAGCCTGCCCATTCTGTTTGTAACTCGAGGATTTGTAGGAGTGAATGATGTATCGTGAATTCCATCACTCCCTCCTTTTGCTCACATGTCTCAGGGTGGGGAAGGCCATTGGGGGGAGGCTAGTGATGGAATTGGCCACCTGCTTTAGACCATCCAAGGCCTCCCCGGATCCACTGAGATACCTTATTCTCCCTCCCCTGGGATCCCCACAATTGCTCCTCTCTATCCTGCCACATAGAGTCACTTACTTTGTGAAGATCTATCTCCTATCCAGCCTGTTTCTTTGTCTGCTCCCCATGAGAGCAGGAAGAACATGCCCTGCTCAGCTTCTCTGACTCATCGGGCTGCCTGCCACTTCTGGAGCAGCAGGCAACCTGGGTGAGTCTCCTCAAAGGCTTCCAAGCATGGAAAAGCATTTGCATGCTGAAGGGAGGTTTGGGGAGCTTCTGGATACCCTAATCTTGTGAGACTTCATGCACCCATTGTCTGCAAAAGTGGATGGGTGCCTGAAGTCGCAAGAGATCATGGCTCCCAGAAGCTTTCGGCCTCTGGCTGAAAAGTGTTTATGCGCCTATGGGTCACCAACTTTAAAGAGCCCCATAAGGCCTGAGGAGGCTTTTACCGAAGAGAAAAGAGCCCCTTGAGGGAGTGCGTGTTGCTCCAGGGCTCCATTTTCACTGTGAAAGGTCTTTCCTCCAGGGAGAAAAAGAAAGATACACCCAATTGAATGCAGAATTCCAGAGAATAGCTAGAAGAGATAAAAATGCCTTCTTAAATGAAGAGTGCAAAGAAATAGAAGAAAATAATAGAATAGGGAGGACCAGAGATCTCTTCTAGAAAATTGGAGAGATGAAGGGAACATTTCATGTAAACATGGGCATGATAAAGGACCAAAATGGCAGGGACCTAACAGAGGCAGAAGAGGTGGCAGAATTACACAGAACTATAGAAGAAAGATCTTAACGTCCCTAATAACCACGATGAGGTGGTCACTGACCTCGAGCCAGACATCCTAGAATGTGAAATGAAGGGGGCCTTAGGAAAGCTGAGCAACAACAAAGCTAGTGGAGGTGACAGTATTCCAGCTGAGCTATACAAAATCTTAAAAGACGATACAGTAAAAGTGCTACACTCAATTTGCCAGCAAATTTGGAAAACTCAACAGTGGCCACAGGATTGGAAAAGTTCAGTTTAATTCCAATTCCAAAGAAAGGCAGTGCCAAAGAATGTTCAAACTATCGCACCATTGCACTCATTTCTCATGCTAGTAAAGTTATGCTTAAAATCCTACAAGCTAGATTCCAGCAGTATGTGGATCGAGAACTATCAGAAGTACAGGCAGGATTTCGAAGAGGCAGAGGAACTAGAGATCAAATTGCTAACATACGCTGGATCATGGAGAAAGCTAGGGAGTTCAAGAAAAACATCTACTTCTGCTTCATTGACTATGCTAAAGCATTTGATTGTGTGGATCACAACAAACTGTTGCAAGTTCTTAAAGAGATGGGCGTACCAGACCATCTTATTTGTCTCTTGAGAAACCTATATGCGGGTCAAGAAGCAACAGTGAGAACTGGACACGGCACCACTGATTGGTTCAAAATTGGGAAAGGTGTCCGGCAAGGCTATATACTGTTGCCCTGCCTATTTAACTTATATGCAGAGCACATCCTGAGATAGGCAGGGCTAGATGAATCAAAAGTTGGAATTAAGATTGCCGGGAGAAATATAAACAACCTAAGATATGCAGATGATTCCACTCTAATGGCAGAAAGTGAAGAACTAAAGAGCCTCTCCCCTTCATGGATTACTGCCTTGTTGTGGCGAAGGGGCTTGCGTAATTCAATGAAGCTATGAGCTATGCCGTGCAGGGCCACCCAAGATGGAAAGGTCATAGCAGAGAGTTCTGACAATACGTGATCCACTGGAGAAGGAAATGGCTCCAGTATCTTTGCCATGAAAACCCTATGGACAGTACTAAAAGGCAAAACGATATGACGCTGGAAGATGAGCCCCTCAGGTCGGAAGGCGTCCAATATTCTACTGGGGAAGAGCAGAGGACTAGTACTAGTAGCGCCAGAAAGAATGAAGCGACTCGGCCAAAGCCGAAAGGACGCTCAGCTGTGGATATGTCTGGTGGTGAAAGGAAAGTCCGATGCTGTAAAGATTTTTTCTCCATAGGAACCTGGAATGTAAGATCCATGAATCAAGGAAAGCTGGACGTGGTCAAACAAGAGATGACAAGACTGAACATTGACATCTTAGGTATCAGCGAACTAAAATGGACAGGAATGGGTGAATTTAATTCAGATGACCATCAGGTATACTACTGCGGGCAAGAATCCCTCAGAAGAAATGGAGTAGCCTTCATAGTCAATAAAAAAATAGGAAAAGCAATACTGGGATACAATCCTCAAAATGACAGAATGATCTCAGTTCGAATCCAAGGCAAACCATTCAATATCACAGTAGTCCAAGTCTATGCCCCAACCACCAGTGCTGAAGAGGATGAAATTGACCGGTTCTATGAAGCCCTACAGCACCTTATAGAACTAACACCCAAAAATGATGTCCTTATCATCATGGGGGATTGGAATGCTAAAGTAGGAAGCCAAAAGATAACGGGAATAACAGGCAAGTTTGGCCTTTGAGTACAAAATGAAGCAGGGCACAGGCTGATAGAATTTTGTCAAGAGAATACGATGGTCATAGCAAACACTCTTTTCCAACAACCCAAGAGACGGCTCTACACATGGACATCACCAGACGGTCAACACAGAAATCAGATTGACTATATGCTCTGCAGCCAAAGATGGAGAAGCTCTATACAGTCAGTAAAAACAAGACCAGGAGCTGACTGTGGCTCAGACCATGAGCTTCTTGTTGCAAAGTTTAGGCTTAAATTAAAGAAAGCAGGGAAAAGCGCTAGGCCAGTCAGGTATGAATTAAATCATATCCCTGTTGAATATACAGTAGAGGTGACAAATAGATTTAAGGAATTAGATCTGATAGACAGAGTGCCTGAAGAACTATGGACAGAGGTTCACAACATTGTATAACAGGTAGCAACCAAAACCATCCCAAAGAAAAAGAAATGCAAGAAAGCAAAATGGCTGTCTGAGGAAGCTTTGCAAATAGCTGAGGAAAGGAGGGAAGCGAAAGGCAAGGGAGAAAAAGAAAGATACGCCCAATTAAATGCAGAATTCCAAAAAATAGCTAGAAGAGATAAGAATGCTTTCTTAAATGAACAATGCAAAGAAATAGAAGAAAACAATAGAATAGGGAGGACCAGAGATCTCTTCAAGAAAATTGGAGAGATGAAGGGAACGTTCAATGCAAAAATGGGCATGATAAAGGACCAAAATGGCAGGGACCTAACAGAGGCAGAAGAGATTAAGAAGAGGTGGCAAAATTACACAGAAGAACTATACAAGAATGAGCTTAACGTCCCTGATAATCACAATGAGGTGGTCACTGACCTCGAGCCAGACATCCTAGAATGTGAAGTGGGCCTTAGAAAAGCTGAGCAACAACAAAGCTAGTGGAGGTGACAGTATTCCAGCTGAGCTATTCAAAATCTTAAAAGACGATGCAGTAAAAGTGCTACACTCAATTTGCCAGCAAATTTGGAAAACTCAACAGTGGCCACAGAATTGGAAAAGATCAGTTTACATTCCAATTCCAAAGAAAGGCAGTGCCAAAGAATGTTCAAAGTATCGCACCATTGCACTCATTTCTCATGCTAGTAAAGTTATGCTTAAAATTCTACAAGCTAGACTCCAGCAGTATGTGGATCGAGAACTACCAGAAGTACAGGCAGGATTTCGTAGAGGCAGAGGAACTAGAGATCAAATTGCTAACATACGCTGGATCATGGAGAAAGCTAGAGAGTTCCAGAAAAACATTTACTTCTGCTTCATTGACTATGCTAAAGCCTTTGATTGTGTGGATCATAACAAACTCTGGCAAGTCCTTAAAGAGATGGGCATACCAGACCATCTTATTTGTCTCTTGAGAAATCTATATGCGGGCCAAGAAGCAACAGTGAGAACTGGACATGGAACCACTGATTGGTTCAAAATTGGGAAAGGAGTCCGGCAAGGCTGTATACTGTCGCTTTGCCTATTTAACTTTTATGCAGAGCACATCATGAGAAAGGCAGGGCTAGATGAATCAAAAGTTGGAATTAAGATTGCCGGAAGAAACATCAACCGCCTAAGATATGCAGATGATACCACTCTAATGGCAGAAAGTGAAGAAGAACTAAAGAGCCTCTTGTTGCAGGTGAAGAAGGAGAGTTCAAAACTTGGGTTGAAACTAAACATTAAGAAAACCAAGATCATGGCATCTGGCCCTCTCAATTCCTGGCAAATAGATGGGGAAGAAATGGAGGTAGTGACAGATTTTGTTTTCCTGGGCTCCAAGATCACCGCAGATGGGGACTGTAGCCAAGAAATTAAAAGACGCTTGTTCCTTGGGAGGAAAGCCATGTCAAATCTAGACAGCACACTAAAAAGCAGAGACATCACCCTGTCAACAAAAGTGCGTATAGTCAAGGCTATGGTCTTCCCAGTTGCAATGTATGGCAGTGAAAGTTGACCATAAGAAAGGCTGAGCGCCAAAGAATTGAAGCCTTTGAACTCTGGTGCTGGAGAAGACTCCTGCGAGTCCCTTGGACTGCAAGGCGATCAAACCAGTCAGTCCTAGAGGAGATCAACCCTGACTGCTCTTTAGAAGGCCAGATCCTGAAGCTAAAACTCAAATACTTTGGCCACCTAATGAGAAGGAAGGACTCACTGGAGAAGAGCCTAATGTTGGGAAAGATTGAGGGCAATAGAAGAAGGGGACGACAGAGAATGAGGTGGCTGGATGGAGTCACTGAAGCAGTAGGTGTGAGCCTAGATGGACTCCAGAAGATGGTAGAGGACAGGAAGGCCTGGAGGAACATTGTCCATGGGGTCGCGATGGGTCGGACATGACTTCACAACTAACAACAACAACAACATTAGACTATATTAGCTAGGAGGGGTCCTTGGTGGTCTCTGAGCTTGCTTGTTTTCTTGCAGACATTTCATTACCCTAATTAGGTAACACCATCAGTGTTAATAAGGAGTGCTATTTGCTGTCAGTTTATATTCTGATGTCTTGCCAGTCTGTGTAAGTGGGGATGATCTTAGGAATTCTTTGGTTGGGCTTTTTTTTGGTTGGGCTTTTTACTAATGGCTTTTTGGCAGTTTCTTGATTGGGGTATTGGTTACTTGATTGTTGGTTTTAAGTTGACCTTGGAGTTAATCTATGCTGATCTAAGTGCTGATGAGAGGTGCGGGAGTCTTTCTCTTTTCTGCTAGTTGATTGTCTCTTTTGCATAGTCTATAGATGTTGTTAGGTCTCTGTGCCTATTGATGACTGAATTGTCAGTGCCAGGCTTCTAGAAAGTCCATGGCAGTTTTGGATTTGGCCTGATCTAGGATTGTTACATTTAAACTATGGTTAAATCTGTCTATATGTTGTGAAATTAAACAATTTTCCTCATGCCTTTTGACTTCCACTTGGTGTTCATAGATGCGTTATGCCCATTTTCTGCCTGTTTGTCCTACATAGTGGTTGTTACAGTTCTTACATTTTGTGTTGTAGATGACTCCTGTTTTTTTCTTCTGGGGTTGCTCGGTCTTTTGGTTTGAATCAGAATCAGAATAGAGCTGGAAGGGACCTTGGAGGTTTCTAGTCCAGCTCTCTGCTCAAGCAGGAGACCCTGTATTATTTGAGACAAGTAGCTGTCCGGTCTCTTCTAAAAAAACTTGAGTGATGAAGCACTCACAACCTTTGAAGGCAAGCTGTTCTACTTGTTCTCACTGTTAGGAAGTTTCTCCTTAATTCCAGGTTGCTTCTCTCCTTGATTAGTTTCCATCCATTGTATTTTGCCTTGCCTTCTGCTGCTTTGGAAAATAAATTGACCCACTCCTCCTTGTGGCAGCCTCTCAAATACTCCTATCATGTACCCCCTAGTCCTTCTTTTCTCTAAACTGGCCATTCCCAAATCCTGCAACTGTTCTTTATATGTTTTAGTCTCCAGGCCTTTAATCATCTTAGTTGCTTTTCTTTGCACTTTTTCAAAGTCTCAATATCTGTTTTGTAATGTGACCAAAACTGGATGTATTCCAGATATGGCCTTACTAAGGCTTCATAAAGCAATACTAAATAAAAGTTCGAATTACTACTTTATTTAGCATAAATTCCAATTTTAGCAAAATATATTTCTCTTGGTTATAGATAATTAGCATTAATCCTGGATAGTATCACTAGCTTATGGATTCAAGCATTATATGTAGTTGTGCTATTGCAGCAAAAGGTTAAGTATTAATGGAAAATGTTCACAGTTCTTTTACTCAAAGAAAACATGTTACTTGTAAGTTTTCTTTTGATTTTACTTTTACAGTTACATTGAATGTCTTCATTCATTTAGTCATCCATAAAGCAAATATTGTTGCACATGCAGTGGATAATAAGTCTTTTTAGGACTACGTGTGTGGCATGTCACAGATCATTAACTTCAAGTAACCACCTGACTTGAGGGAAGTCTGGAAGCATTATTACAGTGAAATGAGCTTTTATTTCTGTATCACTGCACTACATTGATTTGCAGGAATGCCTCCATTAGCTACTGTGGAAGCTGATGATAGAGATAAGGAATGGTTGATTGTGGGAAGGATATTATGCTTTGAGGTGGGATTAGAAATAAGAATGACAGTATGTTTAAGAATATTTATAAACTTTGTTTGATTTATTCCATTAAGGAACTTTACAATTAGTTTCTTTCACTGAAAAGAATCAAATTAGAAACAATAGTAAGTAGTAAACAATGGTAGTAAACAACCATTCAGTTAGCAACTGTTCAAAATTACAACAGTGGTGAAGGAAGGGAGATAAGAACTGTGCTCAAAGTTATGCTCAAACTTATGGCTGTTGTAATACACCTGCAGTCACAAGAATAAAGTTTGGCATTTGACAGTTTTTCAGCACTAACAACTTCAGGGGTGCTGTAACTACCCACGTGCCTATCTTTTCCCCCATCTCAACCACCTATCTAGCCCATGAATGCACACAAAGGTGCGATGGCTTGAAAACCTTTAGAGCACTCCCCACCCTGCAAGGCTCAGGAAGCCTTGGTTTATTCTCTGCCCTGCCAGACCTGGGAAGCCTCAATGTACTCCCTGCCTCACCAGGTCCAAGAGGCTTTGGCTGCTTCTTGCCCCACCAGACCAAGGAAGCCTGTACCCATTCTCCATCTCACCAGGTCTGAGATGTTTCAGCCCACTCCTAGCCCCACAAGTCCTAGGAGTTTTCTACTTGCTCCCTGCCCGTCTTGGTCTGGGAGGTCTTGGCTGGCTCCCCACCCAACTATCATATCCAAAGCATTTAACTTACCTTTAGCATTTTTCTCCAGCTACTGATAGGGACACCCAGCTGTTGTGAGGTGCCACCTTCTTACCAAGAACACCTTGTACCATTCTCTAAGTGGGCTCCATTCTCATGGTGCTTTGAAAGCCTTCTTGTCTAAATTCACACAATTTGGAGGAGACTTCTGAAGCATCGTGAGAATGGAGCCCGTTCTTGTAGTCCTTCAGAAGCCTCCTTTTTCACATTGTATGATTTGGAGAGAGACTTCAGAAGCACTGCAAGAATGGAGCCTGTTCCTATGATCCTAAGAAGAAAAAACATACAGGCAAACTGAAATATAAATAAAATCCCCACAACAGGAGTTTGTTTTCAAGTCAGTAGTGATTTGAATGTGACTTCATTTATTTTTCAAAGCTCAGCAACTACTATATGAAAAGGCTTAGTATCCTGTTATTTAATGATTTGGAATAATAATAATACTTTGTAGAGATTTTTACAGAGCATTTTGTTTAAAATACCTGTCACTACATGCTTGTTTCTAGATCTTAATTTGTTTAAAATTATTGGCAGTTGATTTATTTTATATTGTACATTCTCCTAAGGCTCAGGGGTGTATGTTTATATTACAATAAATTTCCATTGCTTACTCATCCCCTATTTCAGTACTGTCCTCTCCAGTTGATTTATTCTCATGACATAGCTTGATCAGTTATTGAATTTTAACAAAATGTAATACATAAGTAATAGTTATTGATATTAGTTGACCAATACTAATTAAATTCATAAGTAAAATAATTTGTTAGATAATTTCTCAGAATATTAGTTTGAACAGAATTGATTGTGGTGTTGGATAATTTTCATGAAGTACTTTGTTTAAAGCATGTGACAAATTTGAGTTATCAATTCTTTCAAACTTTCTATAGAGGATAAAGCATCTTAGTTTAACAATTGTTGTTACCTGAACAAGTTACTTCAATAATTTACTTTTGAGAAATTTATTCTTTTGCAAATTTAGATATTGTCTGACCTCTAAAACTGCTATTTTGATTGGAGTGTAGTTGTCCCCTGGTTTTTGCAGATGCTTATGTTCCAGTGCAATTCTTGGTTCAAAATGAGGCAAAGTACTTATCTACAGGAAAAGTTTATTTAAAACACACATTTGAATGTGATTTTGTTTCAATATTTTAAAAAATATCAAGATAATATAAAGAGAGCTGTATTTTGTTTAGTATGGACCAGCTACCAGTATCTAAAATTGAGTGTTAGCAAGTCAGCTAAGCCCCTGTTGTAACACCTGGATGAAAAAAGACTTGTAGCTGAGTCAGAAGGTACAAAGATCCACAAAGCCTATCCAATTTCCAATTTCAAAAATCACCATGGCAGCTTAATAAGAACTGGACTTTTTATGTTGTTATGGGAAAAGGGCTGTCCATGGAAAAGCTAAATATTAGAAATAGTAGAAGTATCCAGCTTTATTATTTTACCTAACCTATTTTGGGAACTTTCTGAATCTAAATGTGGCACAAATTAACAAAAAACAGTCTTTCTGTTTATTTATTCTATTACTTGTAAAAACTGCAATCTCTCCTGGATGATTGCCACATGTTCCTGGAATGCCACATGGGGCTGATTTTAACAGCCATGCATGTTCAGCATTGCTGTCTTGGCTCAACTCCTATTCCTGAGGGAACTGCTGATATGGAATAATTTTGTACTCAAATTATATTTTTAAGTTACTTTAAAAGGTGATGGTTTTAACAGTTTGAATGAGAATTGACAATTTTAGATTCAGAAAGGATTAAAACTAGGACTGTGGAATACATTTCAACACACTTATTATAGATAAGCATTGTAATGGAATAATTTAATGGCATAATTTAAAAGATTCTTGATGGTTTCAAGTGACTTTGGTAATGAAGCAAAGCTTTTTTATTTTTGAAATCTGCACCTTAAACTGATACTCCCAAATAAACCTTGCTCCTTCAGAGGGCAAGTCAAAAAACATTTTATGTACTTAATAACTGGCTTAGCTGGATAATTTGATACTATATATAATTTGTGTTATAGTCATTCATTCAATCATTCAATTTCTATAACCTCACATCTCAGTCAATGACTCTGGGTGGCTTATAGTTCAAAAATATATTACAACCAAAACATTAAAAACATAAGAATAAAAACAATAGAGACAATAGAAGCATCCAAAATAAATATATGTAGCAGGTAAGATACTTGGCCAGTTAGTAGTACAGTCAGAAAATGGGACCCTTAGCATATTCAGTGTCCCAGGCTTGAGAACACAGCCAAATTTTTAGGGCCTTACATAAGGCTAACAGGACTGGGGCCATTCTTATCTTCAAAGGGAGATAGATGTTCCATACAGCAGGGGCCACTGCAGAAAATGCCTGTCTTCCAGCGTCTGCCAGTAGGCACACTTTGGCTGATGGGATTTGAAGCATGCCTATTCTGCCAGATTGGGTTGAATGGGTAGAGCTTGGAAAAAGGCAATCCCTCAGGGGAGTATATATTACATATTAGTTCAGCATTTTATTAGCTATTTTATATTGCTCTTTCACATCTGATTTATTTGTTGGAACCCATTGTTTTCAGATATTGTAACAGTTAGCCTCAGGACTTTAGATTAATGGCTCCCAAGAAGTGACTATTGCTGCTTCATGATCAAAGTCTAGAATGGACTTTCTGATTTTCTGCCTTTATCTGATCCTCTCCCAAGCCGCCGCTGTCCGGAGACCTGCCGAAGTTTGGGGAGGTTTGGGCGCCTCCCCAAACCTCCCCAAACGTCGGCAGGTCTCCGTTCCTCCGCGCAGACCTGCCGACGTTTGGGGAGGTTTGGGCGCCTCCCCAAACGTCGGCAGGTCTCCGTTCCTCCGCGCAGACCTGCCGACGTTTGGGGAGGTTTGGGCGCCTCCCCAAACCTCCCCAGGTCTCCGTTCCTCCGCGCAGACCTGCCGACGTTTGGGGAGGTTTGGGCACCTCCCCAAACCTCCCCAGGTCTCCGTTCCTCCGCGCAGACCTGCCGACGTTTGGGGAGGTTTGGGCGCCTCCCCAAACCTCCCCAAACGTTGGCAGGTCTCCGTTCTTCCTGCCGACGTTTGGGGAGGTTTGGGCCCCTCCCCAAACCTCCCCAGGTCTCCGTTCCTCCGCGCAGACCTGCCGACGTTTGGGGAGGTTTGGGCGCCTCCCCAAACCTCCCCAAACGTCGGCAGGTCTCCGTTCTTCCTGCCGACGTTTGGGGAGGTTTGGGCACCTCCCCAAACCTCCCCAGGTCTCCGTTCCTCCGCGCAGACCTGCCGACGTTTGGGGAGGTTTGGGCGCCTCCCCAAACCTCCCCAAACGTTGGCAGGTCTGCGCGGAGGAACGGAGACCTGCCGACGTTTGGGGAGGTTTGGGGAGGTGCGCGCGCACCTCCCTAAACCTCCCCAAACTTCGGCAGGTCTCGGACGGCGGTGGCTTGGGAGAGGTGCGTGCGATCCCGGAAGCACCAAAGCCTCGGCCGCGCACAAGTCCTCGGTAAGTTTTTTTGTTGACTGGAGTATAAGCCGAAGTGGAATTTTTCAGCCCAAAAAGTGGGTTGAAAAATTCGGCTTATACTCAAGCATATACGGTATATTCTTCCCCTTCCAGGTAATTTCACAGAAACAGTGTACTTATTTTTATTTCATTCCTTTCATTAATTCAGGAATTCTGACAATTTGTGATGCTATAAAACTTTAAAATGATAAATGACTGTGTAAGCTCCTCATGTATAAAACTAAAGAGCCTCTGCTCAGGAACAGTTGTGCCAGATTCCAGTTTAGTGTCTCATGGATTCCTTGTAACACAGATCATTGCACAAGGCTAGATCAATATAAGAAGCATCACATGTTGGATTAAAACAATGCCCAACTCTTCAGTTGGGAAGGAACTCCTCCAAGAATTTCAGCCCATTTCTGTTTTGCTCCCCTGGCTAAACTGCAGCAGAGAGAGCAGATGCGCCTCCTCTAAGCAAGACCCAAGTCAGAGGGTCTCAGACAATTTCAGCCTCCAGATGCAAGGTGGCTTGAAGAACCAAGAGCTGCAAAGACAGGCTGTGAACTATTTGCCTGGTGGAGAAAAATATGGCACAAACACCCAGGTGGAAATTTTGCTAAAAAGAGACAATTTTGGCATGGCTTGTAACAGAGATGCCTCTTCCACTCCCATTTCTGAAGGGGGCAGGCACAATCTGCCGTCCTTCATTGGCTACTTGGAAAGGTATGGAGAAATGCAACTAGTGGTTGCCTTCTGCTGTGTTGGAAGCCATCCTTTACTTTGCCCTATCTAATTGATCTCACTGTCCTTCAAGAAACAGCTTTTTTTGGGCCATATAACCCTCCAGTGAAATAAGCAAGGTATAGATCAAGTTACCAGACATAGTTGCAGTTCTGCTATTAGCAGTTGACAGCAAGGCCAGGAGCACTGAGTTCTAACATGTTTGGGCAATAAGCCCCTAGTACACCCCCTTGTACCATGCTTGGGACTGTTGTGTGCCTGATCCTACCTGCTCAGACATGCGGTACATGTAGTGTGCTGACACACATTCAGGAAGCCCAGAATTTACAAGCTGTTTTTTGGTTTTAAATATGCTTGTCAAACTACCAGGTAGAAAAACTCTAGAACATGTGCTGAAATATTTGAGCAAACAATCATTAAATTTGAAGGAGTACTTTCCACTGTAGTCACTTTTCTGTGCAGTTAAGCAAACCCATTTGAAGTTGCAGCTGGAGAGAGGGAAAGCATGTACCACATTTCCCTGAAAATAAGCCCTAGCTTGATTTTTGGGTGTGGGCCTAATATAAGCCCTACCCCCAAAATAAGCCCTAGCTAAGACCCCGCCCACATGCCCACCTCTTCCCTTTCACTCCACTTCTGAGCCAGACTGCTGGCGCTTTTGGCCCCCTGCCCCCCTTTGCAGCTCTGCCCACACAGCCATCGAAGCTGCTGGAGAGGTATGGGTCTGTTTTAGCACCTAGCGCCCTTGGGTTTGCTTTGCCACCTTCTTTCCAGCTCTGTCACATTTCTTCACTGCCGTGGAGCTGGAGAGCTTGCTGCACCACCATCCAGATGCCCTCGCTTCTCCCAAGCATTCCTTCATTAACCTGATTTCCAGCTCCATTGCAATTTCTCCATTGCATTTCTCCACTGCCACGTGCAGGGAGTTTGTGGGGCTAAAACAAAAAGTTCAATCAGATCTTCCATCTTTTTGGGTGGGGAGAAGTTGGAAGGTCTTATTGAACTTTTTTTTTAAAGTTCCACAAACTTCTTTTTTTTCTGTGCACAGGGTGGTGGAGAAATGCGATGGAGAAATGCGACGAAGCTGGAAATCAGGTAAGCGAAGAAATGCTTGGGGGAAGTGAGGGCATTTGGGCAGTGGTACGGCAAGCTCCAACTCTGCGTTGGTGGAGAAATGCGACAGAGCTGGAAAGCAGGTGGCATGTGTGGTACGTTGGCAGTGGCATTGGTGCGTGCAATGCCCAATGTGGCGTCCTGCCGCGAGTGGTCGAAAGTGGCCACAGAACAAGTGAGGCAGCGTGGGAGGTCTGGCAACAGGAGCCTTCAGCATGGTATGCGGGGTGTGTGGGCAGATCCCCCCCTTACCTGCCAGGCCTCATATCAGCAGCACCGCCCTGCTGCAAGCAGCCGCAGAAGTGGGATGGTGGCACACGGGTGTGGGGGAAAAAATAAGATCCCCCCAAAATAAGACCTAGTACCTCTTTTGACTTCTCCTCACCCTGTTATCAATCGTTATCACTTACCTTTCAAAGATCCAGAGGTCTAGAACAGGCTGACCTCTCCTTCTCTCTCCTCAAGTCAGTTGTCTTCTCTCCAGCCTCTCTGCTGCAGGTTTTTGTGGCAGCATGGTTTCTTTGCCTGCACCCAGAACTCCAAATGTGGAGCAGAGGCAGAGCAGGATGAGCGTGCCCTGTGCAGGCAGTTTGACTTACCCACTGAGGCTGCCTTCTTTTGGAGCACAGGGCAGCCTCAGTGAATCTGAAGGAGTGTTACACCTCTGAAGGCCTCCGTCCATTTGCAAAAGCTTTTGGCACGGAGGACAGAGGCCTGAAGGAACATGAGATCGTGCTCCCAAAGGCTTCTGTTCTCCACACCAAAAGCTTTTGCAAAGCGATGAAAAGTTTTGGGGGCATGATCTCACATTGCTTCAGGTTCTGTCCTTGCCAAAAACTTTTGCAAATGGACGGAGGTCTTTGGGGGTGCAATTTTGTGCTCCTTCAGACTCACTGAGGCTGCTTGGCTTTCAAAAAATGGATTGGGTGTCCTGCGCAGGCAGCCTCAGTGAGTCAGCCAAGCTGAGCAGGTAGGCTAATCTCGCTCTGTCTCTGCTTTCACCGCTTAGCTTTTGGAGTGCTAGGAGCAGACAAAACTAGAAGAGAGACAAAACTAGCAGAGGAGACAGTTCTCTTGATCACTGAGATCTTTGAAAAGTAAGTGAGTCTCCATAGGTTCAGTGCTGTGGAGACACAGTGGGGCAGGATGGGGGAAACATCTCAGTGGGTTGGGGGAGGCCTTGGATGGTTGGAACATCAAACCCCCCCCCCCATGGTCTTCCCCACCCTGAGATACCTCATGGACTTAATGACCTGCGCATTTGATTAGCGAGAATGCATTGGGTAAAGCACGGAGGGATCATGTTCATTTAATGTGATCCAGTTAACAAATTCAGTTTACGAATATAATTGGCCTATAATAATGTTCATAAGTTAAGGATTAAATGTACTTGCTACATTTATATGCTACTATTTATTTAGAGGTAAGATGGCATACACAGCACTCCCCTGTCATTTTCTCTTACAGCATCAATGTGTGAGGAACGTTGGGGTAATAAAGATGACTGATTCAGATCACTTTGTGAACTTCCCTGTCTGAGGGTGGGTTGCTTTGAGATCAATTTAACACCTTAATTATTCCATTAATAGTTGGATTAGGGTAGAAGGAGTCAAACACCCTCTCCTCTCTCCTCCTCTATGGAAAATTACCTCCTTTTGCTTGCAGAGAGAGCTTTCATCACTATAAATTTTGATCATCTACTTTCTTGTGCATTCTTTTTCTCATACAGCATTTTTCTACATTTTAGAGTCAGGAATAGCTAAATAAATAGAGATTATGTTCAGTAAAAGTTGTAAACATTTCTTTTAAAACATGATACGTTTTCAACACTCAAAATCATTTTAAGATAATAAAACAGAATGGCTGATGGGAAACCCATACCCAACCATGTTTTTAAAAGATCCTGAACGACATAAAAAGTCAGTCATAAGTACATATTCAATTTATTTCAAGAGTTGTTTTTTAAGCGTGACTAAATTTGGATGCAACCCATTGAAAATATTACAGAGTTTGACTCATTAAAAATAATTGGCAGAATACAGATGTGGCTAATAAATCCTGAATAATATTTTTATGATTCATGATCTGCCTACCTGTTAAATCCATTTTAATTATCAATATTATTTCCTTAGTTTTTTATTTAAAATTGTTATCCATCTCCCCAGAGTAGTAAGAATAAGATAAAACCCCAAAAGTTTGTTCTTTCTATTACCTAAATATAATCATTGAGGGAGAAAATATAAATTAAAAAGAATTAAGTAAAACTAAAGTAATATTGGATAGAGAAAGCACAAATGAAAAATTCATATTTTAAAAAAATTCTCTCCTTTTTGAAACAAGTTTTTACTTATAGATA
The DNA here is from genome assembly GCF_947247035.1 of Vipera ursinii. Classification (NCBI taxonomy): domain Eukaryota; kingdom Metazoa; phylum Chordata; class Lepidosauria; order Squamata; family Viperidae; genus Vipera; species Vipera ursinii. The sequence goes on along the minus strand of NC_139521.1, from coordinate 20,411,556 downwards.
TTAATCAACTTCTGGACTAGATGTGAAGTCTTATTTTCCCAAAATGATGGTGGATGTTTTGTAAAAAGTATTGTCAGACCCCTCCAATGTATTTGCCTGCATATTATTGCTTTACCTGTGTATTCCTTTACGGGGTCTTCCATTTTGTTGGGAGTGGGGCTGCTTGCCTGGGGAATGTATTTGCCTGGCTGTCCTCTGACCTCTTTGAAATGTCCTCCCTTTGTGAGAAAGGAATGTGGCCTGAAAACATTTGCCTTATCTCCAGACAACGGAGCCTGGGACCATTGGGAAACAAAAGCAAGAGCGACCTTGAAATGGGCACTAAATCACCAAGTTCTCAAAACAACCTAGCACCTATGGATTGTCTGGATTTCAACTTGACAGTTGGACACTGGGGGGAGGAGTCCTGAATGGGCATTACGATGTAATCTTTCGCGTGCAAATTCTTCAGACCTTGCTTCTATTGCTATCACTAACTCAATAAAAGTTCCTTTTGAAACAATGCCTGTTTAAAGAGTTCTGCTTTCTTGGGAGATCTAGTTGAGGCAAACTCTTACATAAAGCAAGGGCTGCAAAAGTGCCCAACCTGAAGAGGCATCTGCCCTACCATGGGGGCCCATGCACAATATGTCTCTGCATGGCAGTGAAACGGGAGAAGCCGGGACCAAAGATTGGACTGAGTCGGCTACCCAGGCATGTGCCGAAGAAGGCACCTTCGGTTGACTGGAGGAAGCCGCTGACCTGGAAGACTCCATGAAACTGAGATGGTTGCTTAGTGTCAGGAAGAAATAGGACTGGGAAGAAAGGCCCCAAAGGGTAACCTTCACCTGTGGAGGTTGGAAAAAGACTTGGAAGAAAGAGAGCTGCTTTCTGATGATGACGAAATGGACAAGTAGTCAGACCAGATGGAGGGGATCCTGAAGCGAGCCATGCAGTACATGGTGGAGGCTTTCGAGGATCTAAAGGCTAAATCCCTGGGGTGCCCAGAAGCGGAGGAAGAATTAAAGGATGAAGTCGGGCAGGGAGAATTGTTTGTAAAATAGCGGGTTCAAAATGGGAGCTGGCGTCAGCACTGAGTGAGCAAGAGCTGTAGAGCATTCAGAGAGAATACCATGATCTGGCTGAGATTTTCAGTGAGAAGAGGTCGGATGAGCTTCCCCCCTCAACGACCTACAGATTGCGCAATTGAGATCATTCCAGGGGCTAAGCTACCAAAACCGATTATACTCTATGACCCCCTTGGTGTTAGATGAGCTACAAAAGTTCATCATCAAAAAATTTGTTAAAGGATTGATTATATCCAGAACAAATATGGGACTAAGAAATTTCATTTAGCATTTGAGTAAGTTTCCTTTTCTGTTTCCTTTTCTTTTTATATGTAATAGTAAGACTGTTTGTAATCATTTTATATGAGCTAGAGGGTGATAGAATTAATAGTTTATTGTTGTTAGAATATGGATGCTTATGATTGTTCTTTGTTTTTATACCCTGTATTTAGCACTGGGAAGTCGGGGGGGAGGGGGGAATGGGTGGGAGGGATAGGGAGGGTTAGGTAGGGGTGGGGGGAGGGGGGATTGTTAAAGTTAAAATGTACTGCAAAACTTTTCAATAATAAAAAAAAATTAGCCCGCGGTTTTATTCAATCAGCCAGACCCCGGGTGGCAGCCCCTGTTCTTTTCCAAGACAAAAAGGATAGGTCTTTTCATCTCTGCATGGATTATAGATGCTTGAGAATGTGTACACCCTGCCCCTCATGAGGGACATGTTGGCTCACTTGTCGAAGGGGAAAATTTTTTCGAAGTTAGACTGCGTGAAGCATACTATTGTATCAGAATCAAGGAGTGGGACGAATGGAAAACTGCTTTCAACTACCCCCTGGGTTGTTTCTAATTCAGGGTGCTCCCCTTCGGATTACAGGAAGCTGTAAACTTTATCGAAGAATAGTTTGGCATGATCTGTTTTTAACAAACCTGTGCTGGCTACTAGTTAGAACTTTACTTGCTTCTAGTTGTTCGCAGATCTGGTTTTTTTATTATCTTTTCTAGGATCTTCCCAGGTATTGATGTTAAACTGATTGGTCTGTAGTTTCCTGAGTCCATTTTTTTCCCTTTCTTGAAGATGGGAACCACATCAGCCCTTTTCCAATACTCATGGACTTCCCCAGTACACCAGGATTTTTGAAAGATGTGCAATGGTTCTGAGATAACATGTACCAGCTCCTTCAAAACTCTGGGATGCAATCTGTCAGGCCCCAGCGATTTATATTCATCAAGGTCGGATAGGTGTTCTCTTACCATTTTCCTCCTTATTTTAATTTTTGTTTCTAGTTAGTCTTTTGCAATAGTTTTTTTGGCATGTTGGGCTATAGTTTCTTTTTGTGTGAAGACTGATGCAAAGTATGAGTTAAACAGCTTTGCTTTCTTTCTGTTGCCTGTTATTTCCTTGCCATCTTCTCTCTTTATTGGACCTACAGTTTCCTTGACTTTTTTCTTATTGTTAATATATTGGAAAAATCTTTTTTTTATTATCCCTGATTTCTGTTGCAAGTCTTTGTTCATTCTGAGCCTTTGCTTTCCTGACTTCATCTTTGCATGTTCTGGCTGTCTGCTGATAATTGGCCTTAGTTATGTGCCCCTCTTTCCATTTTTTGTATTTTGTATTTGTCCTTTTTATCTTTCAGTTTGTCAGAGAGCCATGTTGGTTTCTTCTTGAATTTCTTGTTTTTCTTTTCCAGTGGTATTGTACTAGATGTGGCTTTTATGATTGCATTTTTCAGAGTTTCCCATACTTCTTGGGCTGTTTTCCCCTTTAGAATTTTCATCCATGGAATCTTTCCTAGGTTTTCTCTGAGTTTGTTAAAGTCAGCTCTTTTAAAGTTTAAGACACTGGTTGGATTGTTTTCTGTTGCTAGTGTTTGTGTTATATTAAATTCCAGTATGACGTGGTCACTTTCGCCCAAGATTCTAGCAACTTCAACTGCCTCTATCTTCTCTATTAATTAGAATTAAGTCCAGTACGGCTTTATGTCTAGTTCCTCCTCCACCTTTTGTATGACAAATTTGTCGGCTAGATTGGTTAGAATCTGTTTGATCTCACAGCTGATATCTGGATAGTCTCCCATTACTACAGTGTTATGTTTCCTACATACATTTGTTAACTGGTTGGCAAAGAGTTCATCTATTTTTTCTGATTGGTTGGGTGGCCTTTAATATACACCTATGGTAATGTCACTTTTTTCTCTTTTATATTGACCCATATACATTTCTGTAGATATGTAGTGTTCTCTTACATATAGTGCAGCTCCCCCTGCTCTTTTTGTAGACCTGTTTCTTTTGAACAATTTGTATACATCCATCAGTCCATTCCATTCACGGGTTTTCTTCCACCAGGTTTCTGTAATGCCAACTATATCATATCCCCGCTTGTGTATTGCTTCTAGTTCTCCCTGTTTGCTCCCCAAGCTTTGAGCATTTGTATATAAGCATTTAAGACTTTTATGCCTGTTCGTGGGCATGTTTCCTGCATCTCCTGATTGTTGTTTTGGTTTCGTCCACTGGTTTGGAGGGATTGCCAGGTCTAACAGGAGAGTTGTGGCTCTCCTGTGATCCAGTGAGCACCTCTCCTTGCTGGTCACCTCTTTGGGGTGACTTTCGGCCCTTTTCAGGGCCCCCTAGTGATGCAAAACTGGACGTGGGAGAGAGAGCAAGTCTCCCAACCATCCATAGCAGCTGTGTGGCAAACTGGAAGCCCATTCTTTTTCAGTCTTATTGTGGCTTGCTTTCTTTGACAAATCATCTTCTATGTCCTTGCTTTTGGGTCAGTGAGCAGATCTCCTTGGATTGTTGTATCTATTATTTGGTGTTGAGAAAACGATCCAGTCGCTATTTTGTTAAGAGGACTAGCAGATCCAGCAGGTCTTCTTGGCTTTCCATTTCAACCTATTTGTCTTGACCTGTTTATCTTCTCTTCCATCTGTTTTTGTTTTGTATCCTCAAGCTCCTTCTCTTTTATATAGGAGATCATTACCTCTTTCCCTTTTGTCAGTTTCTTTTCTGTATTTGCCCTTGTCTGTATTTGTTGAGCAGCTGAGTCTTCTGTCTTGATATTTAATTGTTCCATTTTTTCTATAGTATCCTGCATAGATGATTCTATAATTATAGTCATAGTTTGCTTTTGCATGTCTGGGCTATCTTCTGGGGTTTTTTCCTGTAGCTTCTTATTTCGTCACCACCTTTGAGTAAGGTTTGAATAATCTCTTTCAACAAAGAGTTTGCTCCTGCTCTTCTTCCATAAGGAACATCCATTCCTGATCTTCTTCAATAATAGTATATTTAAACTAAAAGGCTTTATATTAAAAAAAAATCCACAATAAAAAGCACAGCTGAGTTTCTGAAGGTTACATGTATCTTATCTTTTTCTTATCTTTTTTCAGCCAAGTCTCTTTACAATTACAGATTGCAATATCATGTTTGGCAACAAGATGTCTCTCCAAAGTTATTTTGATCTTTTCAGTTTTTTCTTCTATTTTAAAAGAAAAAACCCAGATCTTCAATAAAAATAGAGAAGAAAAATTGAAGAAAAATAGGAAATAGAGAATAAAGAGTCTTTTAATCCACCAATTTTAGGAAATAGATTCCCAATTAGGATCTAATTATGTTTTCAACGTTTTAAACACACCTAGATAGTCAGTCGCCACTGTGTCTGGAGGGAGGGCTGAAACTCCCCTTCCCTCTCCAAAGGGGGGGAAAGTACTTTTAGCAGCTTGAATAGGTACAAAAAAGCAATTAGGATTTAAGAGAGGTAGATCTCACCCAGTCCTTTCTACGCTGCTTTGAAGTTGCCAGATGGTAAATGTGACTTCAGCTGTCTACAGCCTAGTGACGAGCCATATTTCTATGGCTGGTCTTTTGTCCACCAGTTTGGACGGATTCGCCGGCTCTAGCAGGAGAGCTACCGCTCTCCTGCGATCCAGCAAGGATCCCTCCTTGCTCATCGCCTCTATGGGGTGACTTTTGACCCTTTTCAGGGCCCCCCAGCGATGTGAAACTGGACGGGGGAGACAAAGTTCATCTCCCAGGTATCCATGGCAGCCGTGGCAAACTGGAAGATGTAAAGAGGAAGAGAGAGGAAGTATTAAATGTGGAAATAAAAGAAATTTTGGTTATTAAATTTAAGATTTTAAGATATTTGAGAATTATTAGAAAATAAGAATATTATATTGCATTACTAACTTATTGAGGTAGATGGTAAGAAGTTATATAGATAAGAGGTGTATCCAAAACATCAAACTTTGGGAGGAATTGTGATAAAGGAGTTGGGGTCATTTAAAATTTAGAAATGATAATTATTAAATGTTAAATTTAAATATTAAGCAAAAATTAAAAAGGAGAAAAATTGATTAGGTCATTCATTGTCGAAAAGATTGAAAGCTAAGATATACATAAACTTAAAATTACTGATAAATGTTAGAAAGTTATTTTCCATTTGATAGAACAACAATTGTATTAGTTAAATATGAGACACTAGATATTAAGGGAGAAAGAGAGGGAATGGTGATTGTAATAATTTGAGATTTGTACTAATGATATCTATGTGTAATAGAATTATTGTAAGCCGCCACATTGCTTTTCAAACATTTAAATGTAATATTAGAAAATCAATAAAAATTGATAAAACAACAACAAGTATTAAGATGGTTTTGTAATAAGAGAATAAAAATCAAATTGTAAAATGCATTTATTATTGGACTGCAAGGCGATCAAACCGGTCAGTCCTAGAGGAGATCAACCCTGACTGCTCTTTAGAAGGCCAGATCCTGAAGTTGAAACTCAAATACTTTGGCACCTAATGAGAAGGAAGGACTCACTAGAGAAGAGCCTAAAGCTGGGAAAGATTGAGGGCAATAGAAGAAGGGGACGACAGAGAATGAGGTGGCTGGATGGAGTCACTGAAGCAGTAGGCTTGAGCTTAAATGGACTCCAGAAGATGGTAGAGGACAGGAAGGCCTGGAGGAACATTGTCTATGGGGTCGCAATGGGTCGGACATGACTTCGCAACTAACAACAACAACAATTTATTATTTATTTATTTATTTATTTATTGATGGGATTTATATCCCGCCCTATCTCCTGAAGGACTCAGGGCGGCTCACAATAAAACATATAATAAGTACATAAATCAAGATAAAATGAAAATTGAGAACATCAGTGCAATAAAAAATTAGAGAATTTTAAAATGAATTAAAAATACTAAATATAAATTAATTAAAATGCCTGTCAGTCTAGGTCAGCTTGGTGGAACAGGTGTGTTTTGAGGCCGCGGCGAAAGGATTGGAGGTTTTGGGCTATCCGAAGCTCAGGGGGGAGCTGATTCCATAGGGTTGGTGCTCCCACAGAGAAGGCCCTCCCCCTGGGGGTCGCCAGCCGACATTGCCTAGCTGACGGTACCCTGAGGAGGCCTTCTCTGTGTGAGCGTACTGGACGATGGGAATTTGTTCCCGGCAGCAGATGGTCCTGCAAGTATCCCGGACCTAAGCCATGTAGGGCTTTAAAGGTAAGTACCAGCACCTTAAATCTCACCCGGAGGGCAACTGGTAGCCAATGCAGCTCACGCAGGAGGTGTGTAATATGGGAGTATCGGGAAGCTCCCATCACAACCCGTGCAGCTGCATTCTGCACCAGCTGAAGCCTCCGGGTGGTCTTCAAGGGCAGCCCCATGTAGAGAGCATTACAGTAATCAATACGGGAGGTAACGAGTGCGTGGGTGACTGTACGTAGGGCATCTCGGTCCAAAAAGGGGCGCAATTGGTATATAAGACGAATCTGGGCAAATGCCCCCCTAGCCACGGTTCCAATGTGATCTTCAAAACTGAGTCGTGAATCTAGGAGGACGCCCAGATTGCGTGCTTTATCAATGGGAGGTAACATCTCTCCTCCTATAGTCAGAGATGGAACCTCTTGGACTAAACGAGATGACGGTATGTACAGCCACTCAGTCTTGGCCGGGTTGAGTCGAAGCCTGTTTTCTCCCATCCAAATCTGTACCGCTTCCAGACAACGGGACATCACATCAAGGGCATCACTGGGTTGGTTCGGGGTGGAGATGAATAGCTGGGTATCATCAGCATATTGATGATATTTCACCCCGAAGCTACGGATGATCTCTCCCAGCGGCTTCATATAGATGTTGAACAGGAGGGGCGAGAGCACCGAACCCTGAGGCACTCCACAATTAAGAGGCCTAGGGCTTGACCTCTGCCCTCCTGCCAACACCGTCTGCGAACGGTCCGAGAGGTAGGAGGAGAACCAACGCAGAACGGTGCCTCCCACTCCCAGCCCCTCAAGACGACGCAGTAAGATACCATGGTCGATGGTATCAAAAGCCGCTGATAGATCTAATAGGACCAGGACAGAAGAATAACCTCTATCTCGGGCCCGCCAGAGATCATTCACCAGCGCGACCAATGCCGTCTCCGTGCTGTGCCCCGGTCTGAAACCCGATTGGTACGGATCTAGATATTCTAGATATTATTGCAATATTTGTAGATTGTCCCAACCAATTAATACTTTAACTAGTGTACATTAAAGTGAGGATAAAGCAAGCAACAAGATACGAAGTAGACAACGCTGCTAATAACACACGTATACCTAAGGTACAGTGAAGGAAAAAAGTATTTGATCCCCTGCTGATTTTTTACATTTGCCCATTGACAAAAAAATGATCAGTCTATAATTTTAAATGGTAGGTTTATTTTAACACTGAGAGATAGAATAACACACAAAAAAATAAAATCGAGAAAAACACATTTCAAAAAAGTTATAAATTGACTTGCGTTTTAATGAATAAAATAAGTATTTGATCCCTTATCAATCAGCAAGATTTCTGGCTTCCAGGTGTCTTTTATACAGGTAATGAGCTGAGATTAGGAGCACTCTCTTTAAAGGGAGTGCTCCTAATCTCAGTTTGTTACCTGAATAAAAGACACCTGTCCACAGAAGCAATCAATCAGATTCTAAACTCTCCACCATAGCCTAGATCAGGGGTAGGCAACCTCGGCTCTTTTATGACTCATGGACTTCAATGATATTGTTTTGCGAAGAGGTCAAATACTTATTTCACTCATTAAAATGCAAATCAATTTATAACTTTTTTGAAATGTGTTTTTTTGGATTTTTTTTGTTATACTGTTGCTCAATGTTAAAATAAACCTACCTTTAAAATTATAGACTGATAATTTCTTTGTCAGTGGGCAAATGTACAAAATCAGATGATCAGATACTTTTTCCCCTCACTGTATGTTCATGATCAGTATGGCTTGCACCTTTTCAAGGTTCATCTCTATTTCTTTGTAGGAGATACAGTACCCTGGTTCAGCGGTCCCCAACCCTTGGACCACGGCCCAGTACCGGGCTGCGGCATGCCAGCAACCGGTCCGCACAAACAAGCAAAGCCCAATCTGCGAGATGTAGGCAGCACACAAAACCATGCACCCTCTGGTTCTTGGAAAAACCTGTCTCCACAGAACCAGTCCCTGGTGCCCAAAAGGTTGGGGACCTCTGCCCTAGTTAGTCAGTTTGTGGAATTCACACTTAGAAAGTTTAACATACAGCTGGGCAGTGCAGAGCTTTTTCAGCATTGCTCTTACTGGTTTCACATGCTCTGCCATGGTTTCCGTGTAAATTAAAACGTCCAAATATACTAGGATCCTTTTATATAAGTATTCGCGTAAAGGTAAAGGTTTCCCCGCACATGCGTCCTAGTCCTTTCCAACTCTAGGGGCCAGTGCTTATCTCCGTTTCAAAGCCGAAGAGCCAGCGTTTGTCCGAGGACGTCTCCGTGGTCATGTGGCTGGCATGACTAGATACCAAAGTCGCACGGAACGCTGTTACGTTCCCACCGTAGTGGTCCCTATTTTTCTACTTGCATTTTTACATGCTTTCGAACTGCTAGGTTGACAGAAGCTGGGACAAGTAACAGGTGCCCACTCTGTTACGCGGCACTCGGGATTTGACCCGCCAAACTGCCGACCATCTGATCGACAAGCTCAGCGTCCTAACCCACTGAGCCACTCATGTAGGATACCATTAATTAGCTACATGAAGTCAGTGCCCTGTAGTCCAAAGGGGATCACTTGGATCCTAATTGGAAGCATCCTAATGGGTAGCAGAATGCAGTTTTACATTCGTCCCCTTAATCCTTAACTCCGTAGCATGCCTCTCACAAGTTTAGTTTAGTAAGAACTTTCCCTTGGCCAGATGGGTCAACGTGTCTTTCATTATAGGCAGGGGGTAAATGTTTTCAATGCAGATTGCATTCAACCCCTGGTGGTCTACACACAGCAGAGAGATCCGTCTTTCTTTTCCCAGAAAAGGACAGGAATGACCACCCGTGGTTTGGCAGGCTGTATGAACTCTCACTACAGGTTTTTATCTATAAATGTCTGGAGCTCCTCGAGCTTCCTTGGAGTCATGAAGTACAGCTTAAGTTTGGGTAATTTGGCAATTGGCAGTATTTCTATGGAACAGTCTGTGGGTTAGTGAGGGGGAAGCACATCCAGCCCCTTCTCACTGAAAACTTCTCACAAGTCCAGTACTACTTGGGGATTCAGAGTTCCAGTTTTGTGCTTCTGTGCCATGCCACCAACTTCCCTCTTTGCCTTCCTCCCCAGTGTCATGAGGTTGAGGGTAGCTAATCTCTCTTTGGGCTTCCTTTCAAGGTTCTTTCGCCGAATCTTAAAATCCTCCTGTCAGGCCCCTCAGATCATTATCGGGATGCTGCCAGTCTGTTGGGAGGAGGAAATCTTTATGCTGTTTGGAGGGTGAATCTTTGGGTTCTGGGATGTATTTCTTTTCCTTTGTTCTTCTGCACTTTGATGTATCACTTTGGGTTTGAAAGGGGGAGGAATGTGCCTGGGGCCATCTGCCTTACCTCTACTTCAGTCAGAAAAGGATGCAATGCCTGCGAACAGTGCTTTATCTCTCTTTCAACTTGCAGTTCCCATAACAACTTTGCACCTGTGGATTGGCTGGAAATAGACTGGGCAGTTGGTCACTTGGGCTTTTAAGAGAGGGGTTTGGTGGTAAATATTCAGATCTTGCCTTGCTTTTCTGCTTTCACTATCTCTCAATAAAAGTTCCTTTTGAAATAATGCCACTTTCAATAGTTCTGCTTTCTTGGGAGAACTAGCTGAGGCAGGACCTTATGTTAGGGAAGATGTACAAAGTGGTCAACCTGGAGGGACAACAGCCCTACTATGGGGACCATGCCCACGATGTCCCACCATGGCAGTGAGTAAGAGGAGGCTGAGTGCTGGGGGGAAACTTTCATGAAGACTCACCCCGATAAGAGCCCCTCTGAGTGTATGGAGGAAGCTGCCATCATGGAAGATCCTCCAAAGCCAAGATGGTCTATTGGCATGGGGGAAAAGGAGGTCTTGGAAGGGAGGATCCAGCATGTCACTCTCACCCATGGCAGCAGGAAGTGAGGCTGGAAGCACAAGATGGAACTACTGTATGATGATGATGAGCTAGGGGAAGAGCAGAGCCAAGCCAAGCAGCTGCTGAAATGAGCCAAACATTTCATGGAAGCATTCCAGAACCTGTAGCTGCAAAAAAAACCAGTGACTGCGGGGAAAAGAGCAAAGAACGGGTGGAGGAACCTGCATGTGGGAGGAGAAGTTGCCAACCCCAGAGACAGAGGCAGGCTCCGTTGCTTCCACAGAAAGGGCGACCACCCCAGCCACCCCACCTTGGGTCATCCCAACAGGGGCGAATGCCCAAAGAACCGGTGGAAAGGGAGCCCAGTGGCTGGAGTGAAAGGCACCTCCCTGGATGTTATGTTTGATGGGGATGCTCAACAGTTGGGATTCTTCTCGCTCATGTCCTCACATACATGCAGGAATACAGGCGAGACCTCCTAGCAAAGGATCCAGGGTTAGGGTTGTCACCGTTGCCCTGAAAGGGGCTGTGGCGAGATGCATATCAACCCTGCACAACGCTGATACATCAGAGCTCCAGAACTTTAACAGCTTCAGGACAGCACTGAGGCAGCGTTTCAAAGACCCCTGGCCGATCTCAAGGAACGAGATTGCATTAAGATGGGGAGGCAAGGCCACCGCCTGATAGTACACTGAAGAATTCTGGGACCTGGCTTGCCGCCTCAAATGGCCGGAAATCCTGGTGAACTGTTTTAAAGATGGGCTTATACCATGCCTGCATTGCCTAAGGAGCCCCTGCGTGCCTCCATGACTGGTGCATCCTAGCCGAAGAAGCGGAGATTGACCAGGCATGGAACCAGTACTGCTCAGGCAGAGTGTGGAGGTGTTCCCCACCAGAGAGGAAAAGGGAGGCAGCAAGACCTGGCAGCACTGCTGTGCTCAACTGCATGCTTCAAATGTGGCAAGGAAGGCCACTGGGCTGTGGAATGCCACACAAAAACCACCACAAAGAAAGGAGACCGACCATAAGGGGAAAAACCAAACCTTTCCAACACCCCAAAGAAATGGCCCTAAAGAGCACTAAGGTCATAGAGTTCAGTCTCTCCCCAAAGCCAGGAGGAGGAACTCCGACCCCATCAGAGAAAGAACTGGGGATATCCAACAGCGACAACCATGACAACCCCCTGTCGCACCAGTAACCATGCCTATAGAACTGTTAATCCCAGGCTTGGGGGAGAAAGTAGCCCTAAAGGCCCTACTAGACTCCGGTGCACTAGATGCTTAAAAAGCCCCACACTAGTGGGAAAACTGGTGGTCCACCTGAGGAGATTAAAGAACTCAATTGTGTTCTGCCAACTAGGTGGATCCATCCCGGCCCCCTTCATCACTGAATACCTGGGCTTAACCATGGGGAGCAATTCAATACTCTAACCTTTATAATGGCACCCATCATGGAATGGCCCCTTGTCCTAGGGTTGGCTTGGCTGAAAAAATGGAACCTGCGGGTGGACTAGCGAGACGGTGCTTAAGGTTCCCACAACCACAACCATTGGGTTCTTTAATTAGATGAATTGCGCCAGTTCATAGATAGAAATTTAACTCGGGGGTTTTTTCCAGTTGGCCAGACCCAGGGTGGCAGCCCTGGTGCTGTTCTGCGAGAAGAAAGATGAGTCTCTTCATCTCTGCATTGATTAATGGGGCCTGAACACAGTATGCATGGAAAATGTATACCCCTTGCCCCCTCATGAAGGACATGCTGTCCCACCACTCTAAAGGGAAGGTGTTTTCCAAACACCTGGATTTACTGGAGGCTTATTACCAGGTCAGAATTAAATAAGGAAACAAATGGAAAACTGCTTTTAACCACCCCCTGGGTTGCTTTCAATTTAAGGTGCTCCCATTTGGATTACAAGGAGCACCTGCAATGTTTATGCAACTGATAAACAAAGTGCTATATGAGCACCTGTAAAAAGGAGTTTTGGTGTCCCTGCATGATATATTAATCTACACTGAAACGAAAGCTGAACATGTAAAATTGGTCAGAGCAGTTGTCAGGGCCCACTTCAAAACCTCATCCTGAGAAAGCAAGACTCGTGGAAGCAGTTTCTTCCAAAAGGAACTTTTATTAGGAGAAGCTGAGAGCAGGCATGAAAGGCAGGATCTGAGGGTTTCCCGCTTAGATCAATAGGTGAAAAGAGTCCCCCACCCCAATAGTTCATCCGGCGAGTTTGAATGGACCAATCCACAGTCTGCTGTGGGAAAGGAGCTGATAACACAGCCATTCCCAGGCTTGCAATGATGTTGTTGGGTCTTCACACCTTCCGTTCCATAGCAAGAGATAAGCCAGATGGCCAGAAGCACATTCCTTTCTCACCCCAAGTTAACATCAAGGGAGAGACAGTTTAAAGAGCAAGTATGCAGGAATAGTGGAAAAGTTACATTGTAGCGAAACAGAGAAACAAAGAGACAGCCTGAAACATGTTCCCCCCTCCCCTTCAGGAGAATGGCAGAACCCTTAGCAAGGAATAGAAAGAAATAAAATAGATTTTCCCCCAAGTGTAAGATGGGTTCTGACAATAGTCTTAAACAAACTCCTCCCGATAAAGCTTATGCCAAACTTTCAAAGTGTGAATTTCACAAAGAAAAGATTGACTATCTAGGCTACTAGATCTTGCATGAGGAGGTAGAAATAGACCCAGAGAAAGTATGAGCCATTTTAGAATGGGAAACCCCATGTACCAGGAAGCAACTGCAAACTCCTTTTCCAGTTTGTATAGGCAGTTCATTCCCTCCTTTGTGCAGATTGCATTTCCCATTACAAACTTTTTGAAAAGAAGGGGGTAGATAAGCTGAAACCTAACCAGCCACTAAAGTGGACTATGGAATGCGAAGCCGCATTCAAAAATTTGAAAAGACTTTTTTCTGTGGAGCTGGTACTGAGGTATCCAGACTCAGACAGACCATTTGTCATTCAGGCCGATGCTAGCAATGTGGCCATAGGTGCGGTACTGCTCCAGGAAAACAAAAAGGGCCAACTGCAGCCAAAAGTTGACTGAGACCAAACAACACTGAGCGGTCTGGGAAAAGCAAGCCTACGGAGTAAGATGGGCCTCTTTACTTGGAGGCATTTTCTAGAAGGGAATAAAATCCCTTTCCAAGTTTGGAATGATCACAAAAACCTAGAAGCATTGAAAACCCCAAGGGAGCTGTCTACCTAGCAAGCACTGTGGGTCCAACACTTTCAGTATTTCAATTTTACCTTCTGCTGTTTACCAGGAGGAAAAAATTTCCTGGGGGACACCCTATCTAGGCTGCTGCAATATACCAGTGCAAAGGCCAAAATAATCAAACCTCTGCTCCTAGCCCAGCAATTAGCAGCCCCAGTAATCAAAAGGGCCAATTGAAAGGCATCCCACCACCAGACAACACTGTCACCTTGGTCTTTAAATGAGACCTTGAAAAGGGTGAATGGTTTCTTAGTCATAAAAACCTCTGCTCCATGTGGGAGGGACTAGCATGGGTAGGAGGGAAGCTGTACATTCTGGCCAGCCAGAGACTAAAGACTATGCAAACATGCCATGGCTCAAAGGTGGCAGGACATTTCTGGTGTGTAAAGACCCTATGCCAGTTAAAAAGACAATTTTGGTGGCCTCCTATCAAAAAGGACATTGAGGGTTATGTGGCTAGCTGCCCTACGTGTGTAGCAGCAAAACGGATGCAGGGGAAAATGCGTGGCCTTCTACAGCTGGTTGCAGACCTTTCAGCACCCTGGAGAGAGATTTATATGGACTTTATCATAGAGCTCCCAGAAAGCATGGGAAACACTGTTGTTTGGGTAATGACAGATCTATTTTCAAAGAGCCTTGGTGGAGCAGTGGGCTAATGCCTCCTTAAGTAACACCAGCTGCCTGCAGTTAGTGCAGGTTCAAGTCCCACCAGGCTCAAGGTTGACTTAGCCTTCCATCCTTCCGAGGTAGGTAAAATGAGGACCCAGATTGTTGGGGGCAATAAGCTGACTTTGTAATAATGCCGCTTGGGGGGGGCAAAAGCCCTAATAAGCAGGCATATACATAGAATGAAGGCTATTGCTAAGCACATTGATTTGTGCTTTAAATTGTAAGCCGCCCTGAGTCTTCGGAGAAGGGCGGGATATAAATGGGATTAAATGGGATAAAAAAAAGCAGGTCCCTTTCATTCCTTGCCAAAAGATCCCAAGAGCAAAGACTCTAGCAAAACTGTTCCTCTACCATATCTACTGCCTACAGGGAGCCCCACGTCACATAATTTCAGACGGAGGGGTCCAATTTATTTCAAAGTTCTGGAGGCCATTTTTGGACCTCCTGGGAATGGGTCAGGACCTGAGTTCTAGTCATCATCCTTAAATGAATGGTGGGACAGAACGGATGAATTCTGTTCTGGAACAGTACCTAAGATGCTTTATCAATTATCAGCAGGACAATTGGATTGACCTCCTACCATTTGCTGAAGCAGCTTATAATAACGCTGTTCATTCCAGCACTGGCTTTAAGTAGCCACAGGACAAGCATTCAACCCAATGCCTGAACTGCCAACTAACCAATCCACAATTTCTTCCCTTAAGGAATGGATAAATCAGCTGCAGAATACTTGGCCAGTTGTCAGAAAGTCTTTAAATGAAGCTAGAACAACCTACAAGGATCAGGCAGATAAAAAGAAAACCAAACCATTCTACATTGGGGACAGAGTATACCTGTCTACTAGGTTCATGCAATCCTACAACCCTCTAAAAAACTGGAGCCAAAATTTGTGGGACTCTTCCCAATCAAATGCATTATAAACCTGGTCGCAGTGGAGCTGGAACTCACCAAACCCCTAAGGTGAATCTACCATGTATTTCATTGCAGTCTCCTAAAGCCTGAAATAACCTCACCTTTGCAGCCAGTAACTCCCCCAGCACCAGAGCCCATCATGGTAGAGGGTGAACAACACTTTGAAATCAAGGAAGTTCTGAACTCACGCAAACACCATGGAGCCACCCAGTATTTGGTGGCCTGGGAAGACCTTCTAGCATCCCAAAATGAATGGGTTCACAAGAAACATGTTACAGCCCCTAGTTACTCAAGCATTTTCATGCACATTACCTGGATAAGCCTGATTAATCTTAATTTTCTTTCTCCACTTTATTATTTTCTGTTCTTCCAGGTGGATTTCTCTTTCTTTTAAGGGAGCGGTAGGTCAGGCCCCTCAGATCAATATCGGAATGCTGTCATTCTGTTGGGAGGGAGGAATATTTGGGTTCTGGGATGTGTTTGTTTTGCTTTTTTCTT
Organism: Vipera ursinii; assembly: GCF_947247035.1. Classification (NCBI taxonomy): domain Eukaryota; kingdom Metazoa; phylum Chordata; class Lepidosauria; order Squamata; family Viperidae; genus Vipera; species Vipera ursinii. The sequence continues at coordinate 20,395,815 of NC_139521.1, read as the reverse complement.
CTGCACTTTGATGTATGTCTTTGGGTGTGAAAGTGGGGAGGAATGTGCCTGGGGCCATCTGCCTTATCTCTACTCTGGTGAGAAGAGGATGCAATGCCTGGGAACAGCGCTTTATCACTCTTTCAACTTCCAGTTCCCATAACAAATTCGCACCTGTGAATTGGCTGGAAATGGACTGGGCAGTTGGGCACTTGAGTTTTTAAGAGAGGGGTTTAATGTAACATTTTTGTATGGGAAATATTCAGATCTTGCCTTGCCTTTCTGCTTTCGCTCTCAATAGAAGTTCCTTTTGAAATAATGCCAGTTTTGAAGAGTTCTGCTTTCTTGGGAGAACTAGCTGAGGCAGGACCTTACACCTGCTTCAGAACCCATGCTAAACCCAATTCTAGAGTTCTCTCCATGCCTGGTGCCACAATGAAGATTAGGGTCTTTATGGGGCCCACTTCTCATCCCTATTGGTTCAGTGACAAATGTTGTAGGGGGAGTCCCCAGCTGTGCATCCTTCTAACTGGCAGAAGGCCACTGGCACCTCAAGCTCTCTGAGTCACTGACCAGAGTTCTCAACTAAGCTAGGGCTGACCAGTGATCTGGTGTGGCCTGAGTCCAAGAGGGCAACCAGTTTTCCTTATGCCCCGAGGAGGTCACCACCAGTTCTGTGAGGATGGTCATGGGTGTCATGGGGTGAGTTACCAAGATATCATTTTCTGTGTCAGTGTTGCGCCCTTTTGCACTCCTAAGTGATGCTTTCAGAGTTCTCACATCATCATCAGATGATAGGGTGAACTCAACAACCTCCACCCTTTCTAGGGCTGTGTCACTTGTCCAGTTGGCGAATCCAGAAAAAGAAACTCCTAGGACATTATTTTACCAAGAGTATAAACTTTACAGAATAAACCATATTGACACAGATGAAGTGAAACTAGCTAGCATAGTTAATCCCTCCCCTTTATGGATTAGCAATCACTTCTGTTCATTTTATTACGTGAATCAGTGAGCCATGCTAGGCCATCTGCTGAATGTGTTCTTGGGTTGGAGAGGTTGGAGCACTGTCTCACGGGAACCAACGATGCTCAAATGCAATTCCCCCCATCCTTGCATTCCATCCCACCTCCTCCCTTTTTTTTGTCAAGCTGCGAGTGCGGGTTTTCTGGGTTGGCATTTACAAGTGCTGGGGTAGGAAGTGTGTGCTACTGTTGGAATGTAATTATTGTGTTTGGTATGTTAATTTCCAGATTGCATTCTGTTTAGATTGTATTGTGTTGTTTTTATTGTGTACATTACCCAGAGTCACTGTGTTGAGCAAATTAAATATTATAAATAAACAACCCATTGTATATTAAAATTATATGTTATTAATATTGTATTAATTTGAATATATTTCAAATATTTAAGTACTAGGTACATGTGTATATATGAGTTACCTAGAAGTTTAGAATTTTGTATCATGGATCTTGAATCAAGAGTAAGTAAAACCTGTGTTATTGTAAACTCATGTGATGATCAAAATAAGATTTGAAACACTGCTACTCTTTTTCATTTTGGCACCAGTTCTTACCATTTCTCAAAATGAATTGCTTTTGAATAAAGTTTGAAAATAAACATGAAATATATGTCAATATCATAAACACATTTTAGAAGCAGCCAAGATAAATACAGGGAAAATGTAGAATCAAAAGGTTAAAAGGACATTTGCCTACAGATGATGTATGTATGTATGTATGTATGTATGTATGTATGTATGTATGTATGTATGTATTTTCAGTGGGATTTACTCCTGTATAATTGCAAAAAATGAAGTTTAAAACTTTAATTAACCAAATCCTTTATGAGACAATTCATAGAAAAAATTCATGTATTAAAAATTATTTTTGGTGACTTAGTCTTTTCAGTTTATTGTCAAGTAGAATATATTTGTTGAAATAATAGTTTTTTCTTATACTTCTTTCTTAGTAGCTGTATAGTCAGTTTCTACCATAAAGGAATAAATAAAGAAGTAGATTACAGATTATGTATGAGATTGAAGATTCCCACAACTGATAATAGACATGGATGCTTGATGATGAAGATAATTGGGTTTTAAAGTTTTAATTTTTGGGCTTAAATTTAATTACTTGTTTTAAATTTATTTTAACTTTTATATTGTATGGTTTTGTTTGCCCTGTAAACCACCCTGAGTCCTACGGGAATAGGGCGGTATAGAAGTCAAAATAATAATAAATAAGGATAACAACTCTTTGTGACTAATTTTAGGAGAAAGTGGAACTCTCTACTGATACATGATACCAAATAGAAAACTGTTTTAAAGATGTTTATGTTAAATAAATTTCATTATACATTTTTTTCTCCCCACTGATTTTTTTAGTTGATTTGGAATATCTACGGACAGTAAAAAATGATAAACATCTTCAATTTTGCCAGGAAAGTCATTCTAGCAGTCATTTTGTATCAGCGAAGACAGGCGATTCTGTAAGTATTATGAATAATGTTATTTTAACAATATTGTCATTTTGCATTTTTGTGAATCTCCAGAGCTGGGTACTAATTTATTTTTATTTTATTTTTATTCCATTTATATCCCGCCCTTCTCCGAAGACTCAGGGCGGCTTACAAGCTTAGCAGTAGCCTTCATTCTATGTATATGCCTGCTTATTAGGGCTTTCACACACCCCCTAAGCGGCATTATTACAAAGTCAGCTTAATTGCCCCCAACAATCTGGGTCCTCATTTTACCTACCTCGGAAGGATGGAAGGCTGAGTCAACCTTGAGCCTGGTGGGACATTCAATATCAACTTTTAGAATTGGGTTGTTCATTTTAGAAATTTAGGATGTTATACTTTTCCAAAGGTGACATTTTTTTAAAAAGACATACTTTGTTTCATTGTTATTTTAAGATGTTTTTTCTTGTGATAAGTGTGTTTGTTATCAAAGCAAACAGATCTTTGGACTGATATTAACTTATGTGTGTGTATGTGTGTACAGACACAAATACACTATGATATTTCAGTTTTTTCTTTTTAATATATTTTCAGACATTTCAATAATTCTGTTTTCATTTTGACATTATGGGGTATTCAGTGTAGATTAATGAGAAAAAAATGAATTTCAACAACTGTAGAATCAGGCGGCAGCATGTGTGTGTGCCTGTAGTGCATTCAGAAAGTATTCAGACCCCTTCACTTTTATCAATTTTGTTATTGTAAGGGTTTGCCTCAACTAGATCTCACAAGAAAGCACAATTCTTTAAACAGGCATTGTTTCAAAAGGAACTTTTATTGAGAGTTAGTGATAGCAATAGAGCAAAGCAAGATCTGAAGAATTTGCGTGTGAAAGGTTACATCATAATGCCCATTCAGGATTCCTGACCCCAGTGTCCAACCGTCCGGTTAAAATCCAGCCAATGCATAGGTGCTAGGTTGTTTTGAGAATCTGGTAATTTAACACCTATTTCAAGGTCTCACTCGCTTTCATTTCCCAACAGTCCCAGGCTCTGTTGTCTGGAGATAAGGCAGATATTTGCAAGCCACATTCCTTTCTCACAAACAGAGTACGTTTCAAAGACGACAGAGCAGAGCAAGGCAAATGCATTCCCGAAGCAAGCATCCTTTCTGCCACCAAAATGGCAGACCCCAAAAATGAACACATAGGCAAAGCATTAATAAGCATTAATTAGCAGGCAAATACATTGTAGGGGACTGACATACACCACCCTAATAGAATGACAAATCCACCTGCAAAACAGAAATAGGGAAGGGAGATAGAGAGAAAAGAAACACATCAATCAGGTTTATTGGGATAGCCCTAAATACATTAGGGCCTCTAACATATTTCTTATAAACCCACTTGTTTTCCGAGGCAGGAAGATCTTTCCAGGCAACTAGAACTGTGATGCTTGCGAGAGTCTAAAATGTTCTTGATCTCAAAATGCTGCTTACCCTCCACCATAATGGGTGGTGGAGGAGGAGCAGTGACAGGCCTTAACAGAGATGTGACCTCGGGTTTCAGCAGACTGCAGTGGAACACCAGATGGATTTGTCGTAAGCTCTTAGGGAGTTCTAATTCCACTGTGCCAAGGTTTATAATGCACTTAATGGGGAAAGGGCCATTATACTTCAGTACTAATTTCTTGGATGGTTGCAGCGATTACAAACACCTGGTGGAAAGGTAAACTCTGTCTCCCACTTGGAAAGGCTTCGATTCCATATGTTTTTATCTGCCTGAGGCTTATATGCTGCCCTGGCTTCATCTAGAGCTTTCCTTTTTTAAAAAACAAACAAACAAGTTTTATTGGTTTTTCAGTTAAAATCTACATATTTAGAAAGCATCATGATGACTAGGTAATCAGAGATTCAGTAACAGAGTTTTCAGTACATAATCCAGGTTACATTATCAAAACATCTTTCCCAATTTCCCTTAACATTTCATACAACCAGTTTAAACTAATCCATTTCTAGAAATAGCATGATCAGTTGAAAAATTTGTCAATTCAATTTCATTGAGATATATCTATGTCCTGTTATTAAAGGTTACCTAATTTTAATTTTAATTATATTATTCAAATTTAGCCTTTAACATCCCGAATAACATTCACAACCCAAATTTCCCTTATTTCATTACAGCAAAAACTATAGCATCTAACATGTACGCAGTGGCTGAGTAGCTATGTTCTACCTAATAAACATTGTCTGTTTCACATCCTAATACATCACATGTTACTGACAGAACCACAGCCTATGTTTATCAATCTACAACTATTTATACACAACCAGATTCTGTTTTAAATTTTAGCTAATTCTTAGTTCTTAAATAGAATAATCAAATGTCTTTTAACATCAAACATGGGATCTAAATTTCCATTATATCAGTGCACAAATTATAATGTCTAAAATAAGCCTAATAGATACATAAACACATTCTAGTTCTATCTCATAAACATTTCCTTTTTTAGATCCTGATAGATCACTGATTACTAAAAGGATAACCTTTAATGGTTCTCGAAGAACTCACTTTTTAAATCTAACTCTGGCTTTCTTTTTTTGTCAATCAGTTTTCCAGACCAAGGCCTTTGATTTGCCAGATAGGTCTCCCTTCGCTCCAATACATATTATTTGAATCGAAGGAGGCTATCAGTGATCCAAAAAACCCAAACCATTTGTAATCATTATGTTGTTGGCCTATTAGTTCTAGTCTTTGTATCTCTAAAAACTTTATCTTCAGTTCGGTCTGGATTCCTCTTCTGTCTGGGTTCATCTGCTTTAAGTAGAGAGTCTTATCCAATTTTGTAATTAATGCTTGGCTATCCAGGCTTTCAGGAAACTGTCTTTCTTGATCTTCCACGTCCTCTATGTTAGCATCACTATCTTGCACATAGTATACTTCTAAAGTTATAGGCTCTTTTGATGGAGTCAAAGGTTGAGTATTAAGTTTTCCCATAGTTTGTTGTTGGTCCTTAAGGTTATTTGCCATAGTGATAGTTCCATGTACTTTTAGAATTGTCGGTTTTGGATAGTTGTTGCTTATATTCCTCTGTCTCAATAGTAATATCTTCCAATTTTGTTATATTCTGAAGTATAAATTCTTTAGTTGCAGTCTGGGTTTCAATTTGTGACTTAAGGTTGGCATGTAAATTATTAAATCTGGAGATAGACATCTCAGTGACTCTGTAGATTGTTTGAAGTATAAGGTTATAGCCAAGCGAGGTTTGTGGCTGATCCTTCTCCATTTTGTAATAATTATAAATAGTCCTTGGTGGAGGCTATGTTTCAAACAAAAATCAGTAAGAGTCCACTTCCACAAGTCTAAGCCAAATTCATCTCCAGCTGTTTCAGGTTTTTATCTTAATGCCAAGGTCAGTCCAAAATGTAAGCAAGCTTGTTTGCCAGTAGTATTCACTGGATATCCCCAGAGTACTTCAAATCCTTTTCAGTATCTTTTTATTTGTTTCTTTTTTTGTGTGCTCTTTTTTAGACTAATAGGTAGAAAGTCCATTTCTGTAAATATAGGAACTTTGGGCCAAAAGTAGAAGGGCAGTAAGTCCAATAAATCAGTATAATTTAGTAGAAGGCTTTTTCTTTTCTCTCCCAATGTAGACAAAGGCCGCTCTTAAGGAGGGTAGGGGAAAAAATCCTTTCCCTCTCTCCTTGCAGGGGGAAGCAAATTCAAGAAGCTTTTGACAGGGAAAGTAGACAATTAGGAAAACAAGGAGGCACCTTGTTTTCAAGTGCTTTCAAGTGTTTTGTTGTGCTTTTGGCTTTGGCAGGAAACGGCTAAATGATGGGCCATGGGAGTGCCGATCCTTTCTTCTTCGGTTTGGAGAGTAGCTCCAAGCTGACGGAGGGTCGCCGCCTTTCTACCGCCGACTAGAGAGACCTCTCCCCCACTCATCGCCCCTCCAGGGCAACTTTCGACCCCTTTACAGGGGCCCCCTCGCGTGTCTGGCTGCACTGAAAATCCATAACTGGAAGCCCATCTAGAGCTTTATTTATTTATTTTATTTTAATCCCATTTATATCCCGCCCTTCTCCGAAGACTCAGGGCGGCTTCCTAACAACCGACCAAATGTTCTGCAACTGATGAAGCCATTCCTTAAGGGAGGGAATGGCAGGTTTGCTAGCAGGCAACTCAGGCGTAGGGATGAAAGTCTGTTCATTAGCCACTTAGAAAGGAGTGTAACTGGTACTGGAGTGCACCGCATTATTATAGGCCACTTCAGCAAATGGTAACAGATCAGTCCAATTATCTTGCTGATAATTGATAAGACAACGAAGGTATTGTTCTAGAAGAAGAAAAAAAATTCTTAAGCTTTTCAAATGTGGCTTGGCATTCTACAGTAGACTTTATTGGCTGGCTGGGCTTTGGCTTATTTTCTCTTCATTTTCAGCAGATTTGTAATGGGGACTGCAATCTGTGCAAATGAGGGGACAAACCCTAGAATGCTCTGTAATTGCTTTCTGGTGTGGGGAGGGGGCCGGCCTGCACTTTTTCCAGATCCATGTCCATCCCCTTGTACGAAATGCGATAGCCCAAATAGTCAATCCTATCTCAGTGGAATTCACATTTTGACAGTTTGGCATATGATTTGGCAGAGGGGAGCTTCTTTAGGGCTGCCCTAACTAGCTTCACATGCTCTGCTTTGGTTTCGATGTAGATTAGAATATTGTCCAAGTACACCAAAACCCCCTTATAGAGGTGCTCATGGACCACTTCGTTCATCAGTTCCCACCCCCATCCCCCCCCAGCTTGATTTTTACGCATATGCCAGGCCCCCTCGTACGGGGTTTATTTTGGGGTAGGGCTTATATTAGGCGCATACATAAAAATCAAGCTAGGGCTTATTTTCAGGATAGGTCTTATTTTCAAGGAAACATTCTGTTCTGTTCTGTTCCATTCCGTTCCATTCCATTCCTCTACCCTATCTCTATCCCTATCCCATTCTATTGCACTTTTATAGCACTACTGTAACTCTGAATTTGTAACAATTGGCAGAATCAGGCTAGCATAATTGGAGTCTCTTGATCTTTGTTTTATATTTTTTATACCATACTTCAATAAGAAGATAAAAAAATGTCCTCAAACTTTTATCAATTGTGATGGGGATTATCTTGCAGTAAATGGTAAGAATAGACAAAATTGATGAAAAAAAAAGAATTTCCACAAAAATATTAGTAAAATTACTACTACAAAATTAGAATCTTTGAAGATTTATTTTTTATTTTTTATTTATTTTAATTCCATTTATATCCCGCCCTTCTCCGAAGACTCAGGGCGGCTTACAAGCTTAGCAGTAGCCTTCATTCTATGTATATGCCTGCTTATTAGGGCTTTCACACACACCCCTAAGCGGCATTATTACAAAGTCAGCTTAATTGCCCCCAACAATCTGGGTCCTCATTTTACCTACCTCAGAAGGATGGAAGGCTGAGTCAACCTTGAGCCTGGTGGGACTCGAACCTGCACTAATTGCAGGCAGCTGGTGTTACTTAAGGAGGCATTAACCCACTGCTCCACCAAGGCTCTCAAGATTAGCTGCTGCTTGGGAGAAATAGCTTGGGAAATTTAGCTGTTTTTCTAACTCTTCAGCTATCCACTTTTCTTCCTGTTTGCGGTTACAATTCAAGTTTGTGGTTGTCACCAATAAGGCTTTTCTGGCATGAGGGACTGACTACCCCATGGGTTTTGTTTTCTCCATTCCATAGAGTATCAGAGTCAGCTTGATTTGGTTCCCATCAATTAAGTCTCAAGAAGTGGGCCTTCTCTGTCCTGGCATCTGCCATTTGGAACACTGTCTCCCCAATTAATATAGCTTTCAACCTGAGCTTATATAATTTACTATTTTTTCATGTTCTGTTATTGTATGTTACTATTAAATTGTTTCTTCTATGTCTTTTTTCAGATTATTTTTTTCTTTTCCTGCCTAACTTTCACTTGTATTTTTGTATCTGTTTACAGGTAATCCTTGACTTACACCATTCATTCAGTGACCATTCAAAGTTATAAAGGCACTGAATGAAGTGACTTAGTGACCTTTGCCTAAAGTTATGGCTGCTGCAGCATCCCAATATCTTTACCCTGCTGGATTGCCATAGGACTTGGACCTCTTTCCTGCCCCACTGGGTTCCACACCCTCCTCCACACATCCCATCACAGCTTGGTCCATTGACCTTTTTTGTAGATCTCCTTTGGGAAGCAGCCATTCTACCACATGGTCTTCCTATATAGAGGCTCCGTGGTACCACCCTGGAAGTGGGTGCCATTTTGAGAAGAGCTACAATGAATTTGGGAAAAAGAGGTGGCCTTTCCGCTTCTTGGCCTCCCGAGCTGTGGGGGTGGGTGGGGAGGAGAGTTTGAGACCCAGCAGGATGGGGTCTGTGGGAGCCCGGTGGGGCAGGAAGTGAAATATGGGTTCCCTTGGATGGGGAAGGCCTGGGGTAGGTCACACATGAGTTGAGCCTCCCTGTGCTCTGCTATGTAACCCTTATGGTCACTTAACAACCACAATGGGGAGAGCAGGGATTGGGATTGTTAAGTGAGGTGATCGTGTGGGCACCTTGTTTAACAGTCACCATGACTTGTGACTGTAATGGACAGGCTCCTTTATAGTAAGTCAAGGACCATCAGTATTATTAATTCAAAGACTCAACTAAAACCTGGAAAACAACTGAGCAAGAATTCATTGCCTCAAAATTATTAAGGGAGAATGAGGATTGGTGGGGCCCTGTTTTGGCTGCTTTATTTACTCATATTAATAATTCAGCCCATTTCCCATCTGACTGAAACTATTATCATTTCATTCTACCTTAATGATCCAAGGGGAGCCAGAGTCCAACGAACAGCAGCAGAACTAACAGCACAGAGAATCCTATTTTATATTTAATAAAGTAATACAGCAAGTCATCTGACATAAGTACTTTACAAATAGATCTGTAAATATTGTAAAGTTGTCCTGATTTGTTGAAAACTACATTCCTTGATATTTTATAGGGTTTTTCAGTAACAAATACATGTCCAGCTTTTCAATGCATTGTTTGTGTAGAAAATATGCAAAAGTTATTTTTGCTAAATATATTGAGGCTCAATTTAATATCAGTTTATAATTCAGATATATATTCTGAATAAACTATGAAATAAAATATTCTGACAAATTTGGCATAGATTTGGCTAAAGAATCATTTCAGAAATATCCAGATAATTTCCTCAAAATCATTCAAAAGTGATTTTTTGCTATGTTGGAAATAACTTTAGGATGTCTGTTTCTAATCATTTAAGTCTTTAATCTTTTTAAACAGGTGTTCCTGTGTTTTCAAGGAATTGCAGCTAACCTTGTTGATGTCAAATTAAACAGAGCAGAAATAGAGCAATTGCAGGTGATAATCCTAATTATTTACACACACACATAAAAGTTCAACATTTTTGTTGTTGCATAGTGGGAAGACAGCTACACACTATATAGTTTTTCCTTAGACATATAGAATCACATATTAAAATGTTCTCCTGTGTTGGAGTCCTTAGAGTAAGTAGCCAAGTTCAATAATATATAGCTGAATATTTTGAACATCAGGAAACATGGCCACCAGGTTTCAGACCTTCACAAAAATGTAACTTGGTGACATCCAGGTTTATATTTTAAAATTGAATTAGTTTGTGACAACGATTCATACAAGTTTTAAGAGAGCCTAGCCCTGTTAAAGAAGACCATTACTGATTTAGTACCCTGGTGCGTGAATCTTCAACTTCATAGGCTGTTAAGTTCTGAAAAGATTTGATAGGAGGATAAAATGGAAGAAGGTCTAGGACAACTTTCCATGGCCAAATTGCTCCAGCCAACTCCCCAAGGGCAATTTGCCCCAGCTAATTTGCTGTGGCCAATTCATTGCAGGACAACTTCCAGTGACCAACTCACCACAGGAAAACTCGCTGCAGAACAAGAGTTACACTAATATCGAAGAAATGGTGGAATAAAATCATTAAAGAAAGGATGCCAAAGGAAGGACAAAATGAAATGTGAATGACAAAAATTAAAATAATTTTTAATTATTTTAAATAATTAAATTGAATTACAGAATTGTCCTGCAGTGAGTTGTCCCATGGTGAGTTAGACATGGCGAGTTGCCCCATTCTGAAATGGAGAAGCCTTTTGCCTTCATTCCATTTGCATTCCTGGGTAAAATAGGATTTGTGTCTATCAAATAACTTCCTTCTTATTTTTAATGTGGACAGAGTCTTGAGGATACCCAGTAAAATTTTAGACCTTTATCCTTTGGTCAGCAGATCTTTCCTGTGCCATCTTGAATTTCTTTAGAATTCAAAAGAAAAAGAAAAACAGGAAGCAGAAATTATTTTTCTACCTGCTATGAATTGTTCCTGGTTATAAGTATTCATTTACACAGAATTTTTATGTAATTTTCCCTATTCTTATTTTCAGAATTAGGTATGCTATAAAATTGAAAGAATTGAAATAAATGTGTTTGTGTGTGTGTACACACGTATATATGTGTATACACACACACACACACACACACATTTAAATAAAGTTATCTCCCAACTCTAATAGATCTGTGTAATATCGGTACAGATCACTTTCCAGAAGTGACAAACTGAAGATTTGGACAAAATCTTTGCAATAATCCTAAAATAGGTATAAGTGCTGTATGCATTAGCTTGTGTTTTGCTAATTGAATTCACCTGAAAAGTCCAAATTATTTTAATCTTAGGATACACAGTGGCTTAAACATAGGTCACTGGCCTACTAAATATGTACAATATTTTGAACAATGATTAATTTTTCCAAAAAGTCTAAAAATCCTTTCTCAACTGTAAGAACCAGCAAGCTGCTCAAAAATTACGGTTAAGTAACCGTAATCAGACAACTTGCTCTTGCTCTTCATGGCATTAACTGCTTGTCCTACAGGAGACCTCAAGGTCAGAGTCTTGTATCCTTGCAAAGATGTATTTATTTATTTATATATATACAGTATTTGCTGTATATAGGCTATTTGTTGTTGTTAATTGCGAAGTCGTGTCTGACCCATCACGACCCTATGGACAATGTTCCTCCAGGCCTTCCTGTCCTCTACCATCTTCTGGAGTCCATCTAGGCTCACGCCTACTGCTTCAGTGACTCCATCCAGCCACCTCATTCTGTTGTCCCCTTCTTCTATTGCCCTCAATCTTTCCCAGCATTAGGCTCTTCTCCAGTGAGTCCTTCCTTCTCATTAGGTGGCCAAAGTATTTGAGTTTTAGCTTCAGGATCTGGCCTTCTAAAGAGCAGTCAGGGTTGATCTCCTCTAGGACTGACCGGTTTGATTGCCTTGCAGTCCAAGGAACTCGCAGGAGTCTTCTCCAGCACCATAGTTCAAAGGCTTCAATTCTTTGGCGCTCAGCCTTTCTTATGGTCCAGCTTTCACTGCCATACATTGCAACTGGGAAGACCATAGCCTTGACTATACGCACTTTTGTTGACAGGGTGATGTCTCTGCTTTTTAGTGTGCTGTCTAGATTTGCCATGGCTTTCCTCCCAAGGAGCAAGCGTCTTTTAATTTCTTGGCTATAGTCCCCATCTGCAGTGATCTTGGAGCCCAGGAAAATAAAATCTGTCACTACCTCCATTTCTTCCCCATCTATTTGCCAGGAATTGAGAGGGCCAGATGCCATGATCTTGGTTTTCTTAATGTTTAGTTTCAACCCAAGTTTTGCACTCTCCTTCTTCACCTGCAACAAGAGGCTCTTTAGTTCTTCTTCACTTTCTGCCATTAGAGTGGTATCATCTGCATATCTTAGGTGGTTGATGTTTCTTCCGGCAATCTTAATTCCAACTTTTGATTCATCTAGCCCTGCCTTTCTCATGATGTGCTCTGCATATAAGTTAAATAGGCAAGGCGACAGTATACAGCCTTGCCGGACTCCTTTCCCAATTTTGAACCAATCAGTGGTTCCGTGTCCAGTTCTCACTGTTGCTTCTTGGCCCGCATATAGATTTCTCAAGAGACAAATAAGATGGTCTGGTATGCCCATCTCTTTAAGAAATTGCCAGACTTTGTTATGATCCACACAATCAAAGGCTTTAGCATAGTCAATGAAGCAGAAGTAGATGTTTTTCTGGAACTCTCTAGCTTTCTCCATGATCCAGCGTATGTTAGCAATTTGATCTATAGTTCCTCTGCCTCTTCAAAATCCTGCCTGTACTTCTGGTAGTTCTCGATCCACATACTGCTGGAGTCTAGCTTGTAGAATTTTAAGCATAACTTTACTAGCATGAGAAATGAGTGCAATGGTGCGATAGTTTGAACATTCTTTGGCACTGCCTTTCTTTGGAATTGGAATGTAAACTGATCTTTTCCAATTCTGTGGCCACTGTTGAGTTTTCCAAATTTGCTGGCAAATTGAGTGTAGCACTTTTACTGCATCGTCTTTTAAGATTTTGAATAGCTCAGCTGGAATACTGTCACCTCCACTAGCTTTGTTGTTGCTCAGCTTTTCTAAGGCCCACTTCACATTCTAGGATGTCTGGCTCGAGGTCAGTGACCACCTCATTGCGATTATCAGGGACGTTAAGCTCATTCTTGTATAGTTCTGGAAGACGCGCTCCAAAAGCTTCGGGTCGCTAAGGATGGCGACTAAGTTTTTAACTTGGAATGTCAATGGCTTAAATTCACCACAGAAGAGAAAGAAAATCTTTCAATATTTAAAACAATTTAAGACTGATGTTATTTGCTTACAAGAAACACATATTAGGGCTATGGACCAAAAGTACTTATTGAACTCAAGACTGGGTACACAATTTATTGCCTCTGCAATGAATAAGAAGAATGGAGTGGTTATTTATGTCAAGAATACTATGACGGAGTTAATAGAAGCAGATAAACAAGGAAGATATGTTATAATAGATTTGCTGATAGAAGGCAAAAAAACGCTTTTGGTTGGACTATATGCTCCTAATCAACAACATGCAGATTTTTATAGTTTATTACACAGCAAGATCACTCAGTTGGATTATAAATCTTTTATTTTTATGGGAGACTGGAATGGTGTCTTGGATGTACAAATGGACAAGAGTAGTTCTCTTAGGAATACTCCAAGTCATGCTAGATTGCCTAAATCCTTTTTTGAGATGAAGGATGATTTGGAGTTGTGAGACATCTGGAGAGAAAGAAATTTACAAGAAAAGGATTATACTTTTTTTCTGATAGACATCAATCTTTTTCCAGGATTGACTTTATATTAACTACTAATGATTTTTTTTCTAGGATTAAGAAGATAAAGATTTGTCCAAGAATTATGTCTGACCATAGTCCAGTCTGGTTAGAGATCGATAAGGATAACAGAGATAGGCGCTCCTGGCGTCTAAATGAGAACCTGTTTAGAAATCAGGAAAATGTGGAAGAATGTAAAAAACAGATGAAGGGTTTTTTTTGAAACTAATATGAATAAGGGTACTTCTATGGATATGGTTTGAGATGCTAGTAAGGCTTATATGAGAGGGGTGTTAATATATATGAATAATAAATACAGACGTAATTTGGAACTTAGGAGGAAAGAATTAGAGAATGAAATTAGGGGAAAAGAAAAGGCCCTAATTTTGAATCCATCGGATGCGAAGATTAAAGAGGTTATTAACCTATTAAGGGGACAGTTTGATAAGTTGATGGCTGATCAGGTGGCAACTAACTTACGGTTTGCTAGACATAATACTTTTTGTAATGCCAATAAACCAGGTAGATGGTTAGCTTATATGTTAAGGAAGAAGCAAAGGGCTTCTAATATAGACAAAATATAATATAAGGGTAAGGTTGTGTATCAACAGAACCTTATTAAGGAAGCTTTTGTTGATTTTTATTCTAAATTATATGCCAGAGATAAAATTAATGAAGCAGATATTGATGCATATTTGACGAATACTAATATTCCTTTTCTTATACAAGAGCAAAAGGCAGAGATGAATCAATTGATAACTGAGGAAGAAATTCTTTTGGCAATTAAACAATTAAAAGTGGGCAAAGCGCCAGGCACGGATGGATTGACTGCGGTGTATTATAAAAATTTACAGTCGGAGATGATAAAGCCTTTAAGGGAATTGTTTCAGATAATTCAAAGGGGAGGAGGGGTGCCTCCGTCTTGGAAAACTGCTTTTATTTCTTTGATTCCGAAGGAAGATCAGGATGTCACTCAAGCAAGAAATTATAGACCAATATCACTTTTGAATACGGACTACAAGATATTTGCTAAGGTCTTAGCTAACAGATTAATGAGGGTACTGCAACAGATAATTCATGGTGACCAAACTGGGTTTATTAGTGGTAGACAAATGAAAAATAACGTGAGGCATATAGTTGACTTGTTGGAATTTTTGGAAAGAAACAACCAGATCCCCGCAGCGCTGATTTTTTTGGATACTGAAAAAGCCTTTGATCAATTGGATTGGCAATTCTTGATGAAAGTATTAGATAAAATGAATTTTGGGGATAAATTTTTACAACCAATTAGGGCATTATATCAAAAGCAAACAGCCCGTATAATAGTAAATAACAGTCTGACTGAAGTATGCAATATTGAAAAGGGCGCAAGACAAGGGTGTCCGTTATCACCTCTATTATTTGTTTTAACATTGGAGATATTATTGATTAAAATACGGAATTCGGAAAAAATTAAGGGAATTCAAATAAGAGATCAGGATTATAGATTGAGGACGTTTGCAGATGATTTGGTTGTTACGGTGACCCAGCCAGAAAATTCTGTTGTGGACCTGATGGAGATAATAATGCAATATGGGAAAGTTTCTGGATTCAAGGTTAACATACAAAAAACTAAAATATTGGCTAAAAACATGACAGTATTACAAAAGGCTGTTTTAGAAGGGTTAACTGGATTTGAAATTGTCAAAAGGGTTAAATATTTGGGGGTTTATTTGTCACCCTCAAATGCAAAGTTATATAAAAATAATTATGAAAAGCTATGGGGTGAAGTTCAAAAAGAATTGGACAGCTGGAAAAAGTTACAGTTGTCATTACTGGGAAGAATCGCAGCAGTGAAAATGAATGTTTTGCCGAAATTTCTGTTCTTATTTCAAATGACACCCATTCTTAAAAAGGCCTCAAATTTGGAGGAATGGCAAAAGGGTATCAATAAATTTGTATGGGCAGGGAAAAGGCCACGAGTTAAATTTAAGATTATGCAGGATACGCATGAAAGAGGTGGTCTTAAAATGCCCAACTTTAAACTATACTATGAAGCTGCTGCATTGTCAGCGATAAGTGATTGGATTAATTTAACACAAGGGAGATTATTAAATCTTGAAGGTCATGACTTGTTATTTGGTTGGCATGCGTATTTATTGTATGATAAGAAGGTAGATAATGTGTTTAAGGTGCATATTTTAAGACATGCTTTGTTGCGAGTTTGGAAAAAGTATAGACATAAGTTAAACTACAAGATACCTTTATGGGCAATACCGAAACACGCAATAGAAAACATAAATGTTGGGTTCAAACATGATGTGATTACATATAAGGAAATCTTAAGTTTGGAGAGGAATGTATGGTGTTTGAAGCCGTATAATTTTTAAGAGAAGAGAAGATTGTTCAAACCTGGTTTCAATATGGGCAACTACAGGCCAGGTGGAAAGAAGATCAGAAAATTGGTTTTTCAAAATCTGGTAAAGCAAATTAGAAATCAGGGTCCAGCACATATCAAACGGATATATCTTGCATTGATAGAAATTGACTCGGAAACAGAACTTGTTAAAGATTGCATGATAAAGTAGGCTCAGAATATTCAAGAAGTTATTACAATGGATACTTGGGAAAAGATCTGGGTAAGAAACGTAAAATTTACGCAAGCTCAAAATTTAAGAGAGAACTTTTATAAAATGTTCTATAGGTGGCATTTAGATCCCAAAAAGCTTGCAAGTATGTATCTGAACTATCAGCCTAAATGTTGGAGGTGTGGTGGCGAAGATGCAATGTATTTTCACATATGGTGGACCTGTAAAAAGGTTAAAGCATTTTGGATTAAAATCTGGTGGAACATGCAGAAGATATTTAAGAAAAGGATAAAGTTTTGTCCGCAATTGTTTTTACTGGGCATAATTACTGATACTACTGTTGTGGACACTAAGTTGATGTTGAACTTAATTACGGCAGCAAGACTTTTAGTAGGTCAATATTGGAAGAAGGAGGAACTGCCGACTATAGAAGAATGGACTTTAAAAGTTTCTAACCTGGCGGAAATGGCAAAGATCTCGGCGTATTTGAAAGACCATTCGCAACAACGTTATATTACGGAATGGAAAAAATGGATTGATTATATCCAGAATAAATATGGGAGTAAAAAGTTTCATTTAGCATTTGAATAAGTATTGATGTGATATTTGTATTGCTTGTAGTCACTCTATAAGAGCTAAAGTGCGATAGACTTAATAGTTCATTGTTGTTAGCATATGGTTGTTTAAGATTGTTTCTACTTTTATACCTTGTATTTAGCTCTGGGAGGTCGGGGACGGGGAGGGGGGAAGGGGTGGGGGGAGGGTTGGGTAGGGCTGGGAAGGGGGTGGGTGGGGAGGGGTTGTTAAAGATAAAATGTATTGAAAAACTTTTCAATAAAAAAAAAGATTTTGAATAGCTCAGCTGGAATACTGTCACCTCCACTAGCTTTGTTGTTGCTCAGCTTTTCTAAGGCCCACTTCACTTCACATTCTAGGATGTCTGGCTCGAGGTCAGTGACCACCTCATTGTGATTATCAGGGACGTTAAGCTCATTCTTGTATAGTTCTTCTGTGTAATTTTGCCACCTCTTCTTAATCTCTTCTGCCTCTGTTAGGTCCCTGCCATTTTGGTCCTTTATCATGCCCATTTTTGCATGAAACGTTCCTTTCATCTCTCCAATTTTCTTGAAAAGATCTCTGGTCCTCCCTATTCTATTGTTTTCTTCTATTTCTTTGCATTGTTCATTTAAGAAGGCATTCTTATCTCTTCTAGCTATTCTCTGGAATTCTGCATTCAATTGGGCATATCTTTTTTTTCTCCCTTGCCTTTTGCTTCCCTCCTTTTCTCAGCTATTTGCAAAGCTTCCTCAGACAGCCATTTTGCTTTCTTGCATTTCTTTTTCTTTGGGATGTTTTTGGTTGCTACCTGTTGTACAATGTTGTGAACCTCTGTCCATAGTTCTTCAGGCACTCTGTCTATCAGATCTAATTCCTTAAATCTATTTGTCACCTCTACTTTATATTCAACAGGGATATGATTTAATTCATACCTGACTGGCCTAGTGCTTTTCCCTACTTTCTTTAATTTAAGCCTAAACTTTGCAACAAGAAGCTCATGGTCTGAGCCACAGTCAGCTCCTGGTCTTGTTTTTACTGACTGTATAGAGCTTCTCCATCTTTGGCTGCAGAGCATATAGTCAATCTGATTTCTGTGTTGACCGTCTGGTGATGTCCATGTGTAAAGCCGTCTCTTGGGTTGTTGGAAAAGAGTGTTTGCTATGACCATCCTATTCTCTTGACAAAATTCTATCAGCCTGTGCCCTGCTTCATTTTGTACTCCAGGGCCAAACTTGCCTGTTATTCCAGTTATCTTTTGGCTTCCTACTTTAGCATTCCAATCCCCCATGATGATAAGGACATCATTTTTGGTTGTTAGTTCTATAAGGTGCTGTAGGACTTCATAGAACCCGTCAATTTCATCCTCTTCAGCACCGGTGGTTGGGGCATAGACTTGGACTACTGTGATATTGAATGGTTTGCCTTGGATTCGAACTGAGATTATTCTGTCATTTTGGGGATTGTATCCCAGTATTGCTTTTCCTACTCTTTTATTGACTATGAAGGCTACTCCATTTCTTCTGAGGGATTCTTGCCCGCAGTAGTATACCTAATGGTCATCTGAATTAAATTCACCCATTCCTGTCCATTTTAGTTCACTGATATCTAAGATGTCGATGTTCAGTCTTGTCATCTCTTGTTTGACCACGTCCAGCTTGCCTTGGTTCATGGATTTTACATTCCAGGTTCCTATGGAGAAAAAATCTTTACAGCATCGGACTTTCCTTTCACCACCAGACACATCCACAGCTGAGCGTCCTTTCGGCTTTGGCCCAGTCGCTTCATTGTTTCTGGCGCTACTAGCACTAGCCCTCTGCTCTTCCCCAGTAGCATATTGGACGCCTTCCAACCTGAGGGGCTCATCTTCCAGTGTCATATCGTTTTGCCTTTTGGTACTGTCCATAGGGTTTTCATGGCAAAGATACTGGAGTGGGTTGCCATTTCCTTCTCCAGTGGATCACGTTTTGTCAGAACTCTCTGCTATGACCTGTCCGTCTTAGGTGGCCCTGCACGGCATAGCTCATAGCTTCATTGAATTACGGAAGCCCCTTCGCCACGACAAGGCAGTAATCCATGAAGGGGAGAATGTATATGGGTCAATATAAAAGAGAAAAAAGTGACACTATCATAGGTGTATATTACAGGTCACCCAACCAATCAGAAAAAAATAGATGAATTTGCCAACCAGTTAATAAATGTATGTAGAAAGCATACCACAGTAGTAATGGGAGATTTCAACTATCCAGATATCAACTGGGAGACAAACTCTGCAGTGAGCGGGAGATCAAACATATTCCTAACCAACCTAGCCAACAACTTTGTCATCCAAAAGGTGGAGGAGGGAACTACAAGTAAAGCTATACTGCACCTAATTTTTACTAACAGGGAAGAAGTGATAGAGGGAGTTGAAGTTGCCGGAACCTTGGGTGAAAGTGACCATGTCATACTGGAATTTAATATAATGCAAACATTAGCAATAGTGAACAATCCAACCAGTGTCTTAAACTTCAAAAAAGCTGACTTTAACAAACTCAGAGAAAACCTAGGAAAGATTCCATGGATGAAAATTCTAAAGGGGAAAACAGCCCAAGAAGTGTGGGAAACTGAGAAATGCAATCATAAAAGCCAAGTCTAGCACAATACCACTGGAAAAGAAAAAACAAGAAACTCAAGAAGAAACCAACATGGCTCTCTGACAAACTGAAAGATAAAAAGGACAAATACAAAATACAAAAAAATGGAAAGGGGCACATAACTAAGGCCAATTATCAGCAGACAGCCAGAACATGCAAAGATGAAGTCAGGAAAGCAAAGGCTCAGAATGAACAAAGACTTGTAACAGAAATCAGGGATAATAAAAAAAGATTTTTCCAATATATTAACAATAAGAAAAAAGTCAAGGAAACTAGGTCCAATAAAGAGAGAAGATGGCAAGGAAATAACAGGCAACAAAAAAAAGCAGAGCTGCTTAACTCATACTTTGCATCAGTCTTCACACAAAAAGCCCAACATACCAAAAAAACCACTGCAAAAGACAAACTAGAAACAAAAATTAAAATAAGGAAGAAAATGGTAAGAGAATACCTACGAAGAAAGGCTGCAGGACATGGCTTTGGCTAGTCTAAAGAAAAGAAGAAATAGGGGAGACATGATAGCAGTATTCCAATATTTGAGGGGCTGCCACCAAGAAGAGGGGGTCACGTTATTCACCAAAGTACCAGACTGCAGGACAAGAAACAATGGTTGGAAACTGATCAAAGAGAGAAGCAACCTGGAATTAAGGAGAAACTTCCTGACAGAGAGGACAATTAACTAGTGGAACAGCTTACCTCCAGAAATCATGGTGCACCATCACTGGACATTTTTAAGAAGAGCCTAGACAGTCACTTGTCTCAGATGGTATAGGTCTTCCTGCTTGAGCAGGGGATTGGACTAGAAGACCTCCAAGGTCCCTTCCAGATTCTATTCTATTCTATTCTATTCTATTCTATTCTATTCTATTCTATTCTATTCTATGCTATTCTATTCTATTCTATTCTATTCTTGTTGCTAGTTGCGAAGTCGTGTCCATCCCATCATGACCCCATGGATAACATTCCTCCAGGCCTTTCTGTCCTCTAACATCTTCTGGAGTCCATTTAAGCTCATGCCTGTTGCTTCAGTGACTCCATCCAGCCACCTCATTCTCTGTTGTCCCCTTCTTCTATTGCCCTCAATCTTTCCCAGCATTAGGCTCTTCTCCAGTGAGTCCTTCCTTCTCATTAGGTGGCCAAAGTATTTGAGTTTCAACTTCAGGATCTGGCCATTTAAAGAGCAGTCAGAGTTGATCTCCTCTAGGACTGACCGGTTTGAATGCCTTGCAGTCCAAGGGAGTCACAGGAGTCTTCTCCAGCACCATAGTTCATAGGCCTCAATTCTTTGGCACTCAGCCTTTCTTATGGTCCAGCTTTCACATCCATACATTGCAACTGGGAAAACCATGGCCTTGACTATACGCACTTTTGTTGGCAGGGTGATGTCTCTGCTTTTTAGTATGCTAGCTAGCTTTGCCATAGCTTTCCTCCCCAGGAGCAAGCATCTTTTAATTTCTTGGCTGCAGTCCCCATCTGCGGTGATCTTGGAGCCCAGGAAAATAAAATCTGTCATTACCTCCATTTCTTCCCCATCTATTTGAGAGGGCCAGATGCCATGATCTTGGTTCTGTTCTGTTCTGTTCTATTACATTACATTACATTCTACTATTGCCCAATAAGCCTTCTTTCAGTCACCTACAAGGTTTTCACCAAGATAATAGCAAAAAGAATATTGAGAACATCAAATTATGCACAGTCAAAGGAGCAGGCAGGGTTCAGAAGTGGTTACAGCATAATGGATCACATCCAGGTTGTTCAGCAAGTCACTGAAAGGCACAATAAGTACACTATGTCTCTGCATTGCTTTCATTGAATACGAAAAGGTGTTTGACTCAGTATTCCAGCAAGCAATAATCACTGCATTGCTGAACCAAGGCATACACACTGTTTATATAAACAAGTTGTATATTGGAGGATTAATTTTCTTATTGAACAACTACAGTGCTCTCAGTCAATCCAAAATGTTAAGAAACTTCAAATCTGAATATTTAAAAAAGTAAAAGTGAGGCTTTGGCTTTCTTAGGAGAATATCTATATGTGCACAATTATTGGGGATGCCATGAGCAGCATGAGAGTCGATGTTACCTGCGCAATGCTGCCCAGCCCCCAGCCTTCCCAGTTTTGGCAGGCAGCAGGGTGCTCTCCTCACAGTGCCGAGAGGCTGAGCCAGGTGGCATGAATCTGAAGAGAAGTGCAACACTGCCCAGCCCCTAGCCTGCCCAAAGTAGGCAAGGCCATGTGCTGGCCACTTCCAGGCAATGGTGCATTTTTCCATTCCTCAAAAAGGGTGATACCTCCCCAGCGCGCGCCCATTGGGTGGGACCGACATACCAGGGGCTGGTCCCTCGCTCTTCCCAGATGGCCTTGTGGAGCTAAGACTGAATGAGTTTCAGCATAGATGGCTACAATGAAATTGTACATTGGCTCCCGGCCAGTCTGGGCTGGGGCCAAGGCAGCGGGGGCTGTTCCCTCACTGTTTCCAGGATTGGTTCGCGGGCCACATGAATCCACATCGTGGGCTGGATCCGGCCCCCGGGCCTTGTGTTTGACATGTCTGCTCTAGCTGTATATGGGGTTTTATCCCACCAAGTTTCCATAATGGCAACAATTACTTGAATCTCTAGTTCATTCTATTTATTCCTCATACTTTGTGCATTGATGTATAAACATGAGTCTTTTTGACTGACCCTATCTTCACTTTCTACATAACCTGTTTTGTGTCTGCATTCCCCTTTTTCCTTACCACATTTTTGATTAGTGCACTTTAGTCTCATAAATAGTGAAAAGAAAAAATGCTTGAGAAACTGACAACTTTTATGGGCTAGAACCTCTTAATTGGAATAAAGAATCCAGGATTTAGAATGAGTACATATTGTCACCATTGGTACATACAAAAGCAATGAAGATGCTCTTATTTTGTCAATGTCAAAATCCTTATGCACGTTTTCGGAGAGAAAAGTGCTGCAACATGTCTGACTTGTTTCAATGCTCTACATTTCATAGCATGGTCATTATTGTGAAATGTTTTATTAGCAATTTGAAATGGTTTTTTTTCCTTTGGATTCACTTGCTGTAACCTCTTCTGTTTTTCTTTTCTTCTCTTTTGACAGAATGTAGTGAAAGCGGATATTGTAAACTATAGCCAGGAGCCTGCAACAAGAACCGTTAACTCTCCCCGGAGCTCAATGTGTACAATTCAGTGAGCGTTTTCTCTTTTTGTACAGTGCTCTTTGGCTGCCTTCGCCCAGCAATGGAGTTGCCGGGAATGTTGTTTTAATAGGAAACATGACTGTAGTGCATTTAGAAGTTTAAAAAAACCACTGCCCAGGCAGCTTCTTTGAATAGTTAAGATTCAAATAGTGGGACCACACACTTTGAAAATATATATATTCTTCTAAATTATATTTCAGTAAAGGAGAGTGATTGTGTGTAGAGATACTTTTACATATATTGTCAGAATGTTTGAAGAGTGAATGCAACATGTGTAAATTAAATGATATGAGAAGAGATTGTGAAATAAAGCAATGTAGTGAAAATAGATTGGCTTTCTTTCCTTGATTTTGTCCATTTTGTCCTTTTTCTTGTTAGAACCAGGAGAGACATTCTCACTTTAATTCTTCCTTTAACATATTTATTCTTTATCATCAAACATAAAATACAAAAGAAAGAAAAAGCTAACTAACGAATATTTGAAACCAATACCAAAAACAAAAAAACATGTGTACTAAAAAAACCCAAATATTAAATAAAGTGAGGGGAAAAATTATTTGATCCCCTGCTGATTTTTACATTTGTCCACTGATAAAGATATGATCAGTCTATAATTTTAATGGTAGGTTTAATATAACAGTGAGATACAGAATAACAAAAAAAATTCCAGAAAAGCACATTTCAAAAAAGATAGAAATTGATTTGCCTATCAATCAGCAAGATTTCTGGCTCCCAGCCAAGTGTCTTTTATACAGGTAACAAACTGAGATTAGGAGCACTCTCTTAAAGGAAGTGCTCCTAATCTCAGCTCGTTACCTGTATAAAAGACACCTGTCCACCAGCAAGGTTCCCCCCATGCTCAAGAAAGCACATGTACAGGCCCATCTGAAGTTTGCCAATGAACATCTGAATGATTCAGAGGAGAACTGGGTGAAAGTGTTGTCAGATGAGACCTAAATTGAGCTCTTTGGTATCAACTTGCCGTGTTTGGAGGAGGAATGCTGGCTATGACCCCAAGAACATGATCCTCACCATCAAACATGGAGGTGGAAACATGCTTTGGGGGTGTTTTTCTGCTAAGGGGACAGGGCAACTTCACCGCATCAAAGGGACAATAGATGGGGCCATGTATTGTCAAATCTTGGGTGCGAACCTCCTTCCCTCAGCCAGGCATTGAAAAGGCATCTTGCGAGATGAGAAGATTGTCCAAACTTGGTTTCAATATACTCAGCTACGGGCCAGGTGGAAAGAAGATCAGAAAACTGGTTTTACAATGACTGATGAAAATCTGATAAAGCAAATCAGAAATCAGGGTCCAGCACATATTAAACGGATATATCTTGCTTTGATAGAAATTGACTCAGAAACAGAACTTGTTAAAGATTGTATGATTAAATGGGCCCAAAACATCCAAGAAGTTATTACAATGGACACGTGGGAAAGGATTTGGGTGAGGAACGTAAAATTCACACAAGCTCAAAATTTAAGAGAGAACTTTTATAAAATGTTTTACAGATGGCATTTAGATCCTAAAAAGCTTGCAAGTATGTATCCGAACTATCAGCCTAAATGCTGGAGGTGTGGTGAAGAAGATGCAACATATTTTCATATATGGTGGACTTGTAAAAAGGTTAAGGCTTTTTGGATAAAAATTTGGTGGAATATGCAGAAGATTTTTAAGCAAAGGATAAAGTTTTGTCCGCAACTTTTTTTGTTGGGAATAATTACAGATGTTACAGTTGTGGACACTAAGTTGATGCTGAATTTAATTACGGCAGCAAGACTCTTAATAGGTCAGTATTGGAAGAAGGAGGAACTGCCGACTATAGAAGAATGGTCCTTAAAGGTTTCTGACCTGGCAGAGATGGCAAAGATATCGGCTTATTTGAAAGATCACTCGCAAGAACGTTATATTATGGAGTGGAGAAAATGGATCGAGTATATCCAGAATAAATATGGGACTAAAAAGTTTCATGTAGCATTTGAATAAGTCTTCCTTTCTTTTCTCTTTTTTTTCTCTTTTTATATATCTTATATTAATAGTTTTTGTAGTTATCCTATATGAGCTAGAGAGAGAGAGATTTTAGAGTTTATGGTTGTTAGCATATGGATGTTTATGATTTTTTTTTTGTTTTTTGTACCTTGTACTTAGCTCTGGGAAGTTGGGGGGGAGGGGAGGGGGGAGGGGTAGGGAGGGAGGGATAGGGGAGGGGTAGGGGGGATTGTTAAAGATAAAATGTATGATAAAACTTTTCAATTAAAAAAAGAAAAAAGAAAAGGGGTTGTGGATGGGTATTCCAGCATGGCAATGACCCAAAACACACAGCCAAGGCAACAAAGGAGTGGCTCAAGAAGAACCACATTAAGGTCTTGGAGTGGCCTAGCCGGTCTCCAGACCTTAATCCCATAGAAAATCTGTGGAGGGAGCTGAAGGTTTGAGCTGCGAAACAGCCTCAAAATCTTAATGACTTGGCGAGGATCTGCAAAGAGGAGTGGGACAAAATCTCTCCTGAGATGTGTGCAAACCTGGTGGCCAACTACAAGAAACGTCTGACCTCTGATTGGCAACAAGGATTTTGCCACCAAGTACTAAGTCATGTTTTGCAAAGGGGTGAAATATTGATTTCACTCATTAAAATGCAAGTCAATTTATAACTTTTTTGGAAGGTGCTTTTCTGGATTTTTTTGTTATTCTGTCTTTCACTGTTACAATTATAGACTGATCATTTCTTTGTCAGTGGGCAAACGTACAAAATCAGCAGGTGATCAAATAATTTTTCCCTCACTGTACATCTAACATTAAACATAAAAAAAATCCACTCTGCCTGAATGCTGAAAGATGTATCAAAAAAACTAATACGTTCTCCTCTTACATAGGTGTCAGCATCCACCTCTTCCCACTTCTTAAGAAAGCAGCACTGTTGGAGACAGGGTTTTCTAAGCAATTTTATTAAGAAATAGGAGATAGCAGGCATAATAGACAGGATCTGAAGCATTCTCTTACATCTCGACAATTTTAAAGTTCCCCCAAGCAAACTCCCCCACAGTTCATTTGTTGAGTTCCAGATCAGCCAATCTCCATGTGGTAACTCCATCGTGGGAAAAGAAAGATAAAAATCTGTTTGCAGCATGATCATTTCCACAGTTCCTCACACTTCCTTCGGAGAAACAACCCAGAACCCAGAGGGTTATAATTCTTTCCCCCACCCCTTTTCTAGTTGCCTGGTAAGTTCAGAGAGAATGCCTAGTAAGAAAGCAATTTGGTTTACATTGTAATGGATAGCAGACAGGTAGAATAAATGTAATGGATAGCAGACAGGTAGAATAAACAAAAGGTAACATTTAATGAAGGTAGTGAAAGTAATAAAGCCCCATGCTTGTTCCCTCTCCCCCTTGGGAATGGCAGAATCCAGGTGAAGATGACATTTGGTTTTTGTACAGAGGAGATAGAAGTAAAATATAAATGGATTCTGACATCCTGCCCCCCCCCCCCGTAAAAATAGGAGAGATCCACCTGTAGAGGAAACAAAAAATATATATGTTAGCCTGGCTTCTTGGGATATTCTGTATGAAACTTCTTTAGCAGCTTCAGTGCTTTTATGTGATGTTTATGGACTCACTCGTTTTCTGAAGAGGGATGGTATTTCCAAGCTACTAGGTATTGAATTGCTCTGTGATACTTTCTAGAATCTAGGATTTCTTTTACCTCGAAGTGTTGTTCTCCTTCAACAATGATTGGAGGTGGTGGTGGTGGGTTTTTTGGCCGTAAGGGTGACTGTTGTTCCCTTTTCAGCAAGCTGCAGTAAAAGATTGGGTGTATTTGCCTAAGATTTTTGGGTAGTTTTAATTCTACTGTTACTGGGTTTATGATTCTTTTAATTGGAAAGGGTCCTATATATTTTGGTCCAAGTTTTTTACAGGGCTGTAGTGATTTTAGGTATTTTGTAGATAAATATACCATTTTTCCTATACTGAATAGTGTGGGTTCGACTCTCTTTTTGTCTGATTGTGCTTTCTATGCTTGCCTAGCTTCATCTAAAACTTTCCTAACAATTGGCCAGGTGTTTTGTAATTGTTCAATCCATTCTTTCAGCAATGGGATTTCCGATTCATTTGGGATTAGTTCTGGCATAGGATTGAAACTTTGACCGGTGGCTATTTGAAAAGAAGTGTAGCCTGTGCTGGAGTGGACCGCGTTATTGTAAGCAACTTCTGTGAAAGGGAATATGTCCGTCCAATTTGTTTGCTGGAAATTAATAAAGCATCTTTAAGTATTGCTGAAGTACTGAGTTCGAGCGTTCCGATTGGCCGTTCCCCTGAAGATGATGACTAGATGACAGTCCCTGAGTGGTTCCTAAGAGGGATAAAAATTCCTTCCAAAATTTTGACATTAATTGCACTCCTCTATCAGATATGATGTGTTGGGGTGCCCCATGCAGTCTGTAAATGTGCTGCACAAATAGTTTCGCTAAGATTTTTGTGGTGGGAATCTTTTGGCAAGGGATAAAATGCACTTATTTGGAAAACAAATCCGTAACTCCACAGATGACAGTGTTCCCATTGCTTTCTGGTAATTCTACTATAAAATCCATGGCTATTTCTTTCCAGGGGACTGAAGGGTTTGCCACTGGTTGTAACAGTCCGGGCGATTTCCCTTGTAGCCTCTTAGCTGTTGCGCACATTGGGCAGCTGGCCATGTAGTTTTCTATGTCCTTTTTCATGGATGGCCACCAAAATTGCCTTTTAATTAAATGTAAAGTTTTTACAAATCCAAAATGCCCTGCTGATTTTGTATCATGGCACAACTGCATGAAATTGATCCTCTGGGTGGCCGGTATATATAACCTCTCTCCTATCCTGGGTAGTCCGTCTTTGATTATGCACATATGTCTATTTTTCTGGAACCATCTGTTTCCAAAAACTTTCTGAATTCAATTCCAGTTTGGCTACACGGCTGCGGCTTTATTTTAGCTTGGGCCCTGGTGGTTACTGGCGCTGCCAGTTGTTGTTTGGGCATAAGTGATTTAGAGTCAGTGGCTCGTGTACTGTTATATTGGGGCATGCAAGACAGTGCATTTGCCTGGAAATTCTTTCCCACAGGGAAGTGTTTAAGTGTGAAACGGAATTGGTGAAAGTGTTGAGACCAGCAGGCTTGCTTAGGAGCGAGTTTTCTGGGTGTTTTTAGCGCTTCCAATTTTTTGTGGCCCGTTCAGACCTGGAAATGGATTTTCATTCAAGGAAATGATGCCACATAAGTAATGGTTACCTCACAGCGTAAACCTCCTTTTCCCACACAGCCCAGCGTTGTTCTGTCTCAGTGAGTTTCCTGGACATATATGCACATGGTTGCAGTACCCCCTCGTCATTCTCCTGTAATAATACAGCTCCCACCACCACATCGCTTGCGTCTGCCTGTATTACGAAAGGTCTCCAGGTCCGGGTGCCTCAGTAGAAAAAGTCTCTTTAGCCTCTCAAATGCTACTTGACATTCCATTGTCCACTTCAGGGGCTGGCTGGGTTTCATTCCCCACCCTCATTTTTAATAAGTTTGTGAGGGACAGGCTATTTCGGCGAACGAAGAGATGAATTGGTGGTAGAAGTTTGCAAAACCCAGGAAACTTTGTAATAGCTTCTTTGTGTGCGGTGGTGCCCTTTCTAATACTGCCCTGACTTTCTCAGGGTCCATTTCAATGCCCTGTGGGGAAATGCGATACCCCAGGTAGTCTATTCTTTCCTGGTGGAATTTGCATTTTGATAATTTGGCATATAGGTGGGCAGCCCACAATTTTTTTTAAAAAGCGCTCTGACTAGGTTAATATGCTCCTCTTTGGTCTCGGTGAAGATAAAGATGTCATCTAGGTAAACCAG
Source organism: Vipera ursinii (assembly GCF_947247035.1). Taxonomy (NCBI): domain Eukaryota; kingdom Metazoa; phylum Chordata; class Lepidosauria; order Squamata; family Viperidae; genus Vipera; species Vipera ursinii. Next base: position 20,367,293 of record NC_139521.1, on the reverse strand, counting down.
GAGCCCCTTAAATAGGTGCTCCCTTAGCACTTCATTGATTATTTGTATAAAAACTGCAGGGGCCCCTTGCAGTCCAAATGGCAAAACTTTGAACTGGTAGCAATCCATTGGACAATTGAATGTGGTCTTCCATTTGTCCCCTTCCTTGATCCTAATGCAGTAGTATGCTTCTTTTAGGTCTAGTTTGGTAAAAATAGTTCCTTTCGATAGGTGGGATAATGTGTCCTTCATGAGGAGTAAGGGGTATAGATTACTTTCACTAATTGCATTCAGGGTGCGGTAATCCATGCACAAACACAAAGTGCCATCCTTCTTCTCCCTAAATAGGACCGGGGTGGCTATTTTGGGTTTGGCAGGTTCAATAAATCCCCTTTCTAAGTTTTTATTTATGAATCTTTCTATCTCCTCCGTCTCTTTAGGGCTCATGGAGTACAGCCTGGGCTTTGGGAATTTTGTTTGATTTCTATAGCACAGTCCGTTGTTCGGTGAGGAGGGAGTTCATCCGCCCGTTACTCACTGAAAGCTTCAGCAAGGTCCCGGTATTCTTCCGGTATTTCTGGTAACCCCTTCTCTTCTCCCACGGATTCTTTTTCCACTCCTATGGTTGGTGGGGGCCTTTGGGGTTTTAAGTTCACACAATCGCCCTCCGGGAACTTGAGCTCTTCTGTCCTCCAACATACCCAGGGGTTGCATTTCTTTAACCATTCCAGCCATAAAATCATTGGGCATTCTATGCCTGGGGTCACTACAAACGTTATATCTTCCTCATGAGTTCTTCTTTCCAGGTTGACTATTAACGCAGATCCTTTCTAATGTCAGCACCCACCTCTTCCCACTTCTTAAGAAAGCAGCACTGTTGGAGACAGGGTTTTCCAAGTAGGATCTTTTAATAAGAAATAGGAGATAGCAGGCATAATAGACAGGATCTGAGGCATTCTCTTACATCTCAACAATTTTAAGGTTCCCCCAAGCAAACTCCCCTCACAGTTCATTTGGTCAGTTCCTGATCAGCCAATCTCCATGTGGTAACTCCATCGTGGGAAAAGAAAGATAAAAATCTGTTTGCAGCATGATTATTTCCACAGTTCCTCACACTTCCTTCGGAGAAACAACCCAGAACCCAGAGGGTTATAATTCTTTCCCCCACCCCTTTTCTAGTTGCCTGGTAAGTTCAGAGAGAATGCCTAGTAAGAAAGCAATTTGGTTTACATTGTAATGGATAGCAGACAGGTAGAATAAACAAAAGGTAACATTTAATGAAGGTAGTGAAAGCAATAAAGCCCCATGCTTGTTCCCTCTCCCCCTTGGGAATGGCAGAATCCAGGTGAAGATGACATTTGGTTTTTGTACAGAGGAGATAGAAGTAAAATATAAATGGATTCTGACATCCTGCCCCCCGTAAAAATAGGAGCAATTTGGTTTATATTGTAATTTATAGCAGACAAGCGGAATAAACAAAAGGTTACATTTAATGAAGGAGGTGAAAGCAATAAAGCCCCATGCTTGTTCCCTCTCCCCTTTGGGAATGGCAGAATCCAAGGGAAGATGAGATTTGGTTTTTGCAGAGAGGAGATAGTTAGAAATGAAATATAAATGGATTCTGGCAATAAGTCTACAAATAGTTATAAACTTTCCCATCTATATTTAACAAAAATGCTATATTCTGTAAGCAGATTTCCCTGATGTGGAAATCAGTTTGTCTAATATCAAATCAACCCAACATCTGTTCACAAGATATATGTAAAAAACCCACCGGTGAATAGATAACCCATGGCATGCATTACGGAAACCTGGTTGGGCTCAGAGGGAGGAGTCCCTCTGATTGAGTTATGCACCCCAGGTTTCCGTGTGCTACACCAGCCACGGGCTCAGGGTAGGGGTGGTGGGGTGGCGGTGGTTATCAGGGAGACTTTATGTCCGCGGGAGACCACCATTGTCCAGATTGGTGGGAGTGAGTCCCTCCTCCTGAGATGTGGTTCTCGGGTTCAGATGGGCTTGTTGCTTACATACCTGGTGCCCAGCTATGTGGCAACTGCTCTGCCAGAGCTGCTCGACACCCTCTCAGGGTTGGCGGTGGAGTTCCCCAGGCTCATAGTGCTGGGTGACTTCAACCTGCCTTCCCTGGGAGGGTCATCGGAGCTAGCCCGGGAGTTCATGGCCTCCATGACAGCCATGGACCTGAATCAGGTAATTCAAGGCCCGACTCATGTGGGGGGTCACACTCTCGACCTGGTGTTCCTGTCTGGACAGTGGTTGGATGATTTGGGAGGGTGTTTACTGGTTGTTACTCCCCTGTCATGGTCCGACCATCATCTCCTGTGGCTGGTCTTCCGTTATGCCACCCCCCGCTGCTGGGCAGCAGAACCAACTAGATGGTTCTGCCCCAGGCGCCTAATGGACCCTGAACGGTTCCAGATGGCGCTTGGGTCTATACCTACCGCCCTCACTCACAGCCCAGCTGATGTCTTGGTGGATGCCTGGGAAAGGGCGGCCACTGAGGCACTCAACTGTGTTGTACCCTTGTGACCTCTGACCCGTCGCAGATCCTGTTGGGCTCCATGGTTTTCTGTGGAGCTCCGAGAGATGAAACGTTGGAGACGGGGTCTAGAGAGCGGTTGGAGGTCCAGCCATTCCAAATCTGACCAATTGCAGTTAAGAACCTTTATAAGGTCTTATCTTGCTGCGATGAGGACGGCGAGGGCTAACTACTTCACCGCCCTCATCGCGTCCGCAGATAATCACCCGGCCGCCTTGTTTAGGGTGACTTGCTCCCTTCTTAACAAGGAGGTGAGGGAGGATCCCTTGCAGGGACGGGCCGAGGAGTTTAGTCATCATCTGAGAGACAAAATCGCTGAGATCCAGACCGGTTTGGACTCTGACTGGGTGGAGTGTGACGTGGAGGAATCGGACGGTCCTGAGCATGTTATCTGGACTGAGTTTGGTCCTGTTTCCCCTGATGATGTGGACAGGATCATGGGGAGGCTGAGCTCCACCACTTGTTTATTGGATCCGTGCCCCTCCTGGCTGGTTTATGCGGCTCGGGAGGGGACACGAGGCTGGTTCCAGGCAGTAGTAACTGCTTCTTTGAAGGAGGGTGTCTTCCCCGCCGCCTTGAAGGAGGCGGTGGTGAGACCCCTCCTCAAAAAGCCTGCCCTGGACCCGGCTGTTTTAAATAACTATCGTCCAGTCTCCAACCTTCGCTTTCTGGCGAAGGTTGTTGAAAGCGTGGTGGTGCATCAGCTTCCTCTGTTCCTGGAGGAAACTGATTATCTGGACCCGTACCAATTGGGTTTCAGGCCCGGTCACAGCACGGAGATGGCACTGGTCACGCTGGTGAATGATCTCTGGCGGGCTCGGGGCAGGTTGCTCCTCTGTCCTAGTCCTATTAGATCTCTCAGCGGCTTTCGATACCATCAACCATGGTATCCTACTGCAGCATCTCAGGGGGCTGGGAGTGGGAGGCACCGTTTTACGGTGGTTCTCCTATCTCCTGGGCCGCTCGCAGTCGGTGTTGACGGGAGGGCAGAGATCCACCCCGAGGCCTCTCACTTGTGGAGTCCCTCAGGGGTCGGTTCTCTCGCCCCTCCTGTTCAACATCTATATGAAGCTGCTGGGCGAGGTCATTCGTGGTTTCGGGGTGGGGTATCATCAGTAGGCTGATGATACCCAACTTTTTCTCTCCACCCCGAACCAACCCAGCGATGCCCTCACCGTGATGTCCCGTTGCCTGGAGGCAGTCCGGGTCTGGATGGGGAGAAACAGGCTTCGTCTCAATCCTGCCAAGACTGAGTGGCTTTGCGTATCGGCATCTCGGGCTAACCAAACTATTCCACCTTTAATGATGGGGGGTGAGATGTTACCCCCCGTTGATAGGGCTCGCAACTTGGGCATCCTCCTGGACTCACGGCTCAATTTTGAAGATCACATAGGAGCCGTGACCAGGGGAGCTTTTGCCCAGGTTTGCCTGGTGCACCAGTTGCAACCCTACCTGGACCGAGATGCCCTACGCACAGTCACTCATGCGCTCATGACCTCCCGTTTAGACTACTGCAACACTCTCTACATGGGGCTGCCCTTGAGGACCACTCGGAGGCTTCAACTGGTGCAGAATGCGGCTGCGCGAGTTGTGATGGGGGTTTCCCGATACTCCCATGTAACACCTCTACTCCGTGAGCTGCATTGGCTTCCAGTTGCCCTCCGGGTGAGATTCAAGGTGCTGGTGATGACATATAAAGCCCTAAATGGCTTGGGTCCGGGATATTTGAGGGAACACCTGCTGCCAGCATCAAGCTCCCTTCGTCCAGTGCGCTCACAGAGGGAGGGTCTTCTCAGGGTGCCGCCGGTAAAAGATTGCTGGCGGATAACACCCATCGGGAGGGCCTTTTCTGTGGGTGCGCCTGCCCTCTGGAACCAGCTGCCCATGGAGCTCAGGACTGCCCCTGACCTACGTTCATTCCGCCGGGACCTGAAGACTTGGCTCTTTGAGCTCTCTGGCCCAGGCTGAGAATTTTAACTGGGGTTTTATTTTCAGGGATAATTTAATCTTTTAATTGTCTTTTAACTTTGTATTTTGTATTGGTATGTTTTTAAAATGCCCTGTAAACCGCCCTGAGTCCTTCGGGAAAGGGCGGTATATAAATCTAATAAAATAAATAAATAAATAAAATAAAAGGTAAATATAATCTTCAAATCCCTGTTAACCATCTATTATTGCATACAATGTGTAGAACCACAAATGGCTTTCAGTCTCTTATAAACTTGTCTAATCTATTGTCTGTAATCAAAGCAGTTAATTTTGCAATCTCTGCTAATTGAATCAATTTTAAAATCCACTCTTTAACAGTCTATATCCCCCTTTCCTTCCAATGCTTAGCATGATCAAGCCTCACAGTGGTGACTGTGCTACCACCACGTGGCTGTTTTGGAAAAATTACAATGTGGGCAGTCAAACCCTCCTACCCTATGATGTATTCCCTCCCCTTTCTGGGATGGACTTCCTCCTTTGTCTCTGGAGAGAATCCCATCCTCCATTGTCCAGCTAACATGTGACAACAGCAGATGTGCAGACGCTGGGAATATTATCATTTCCTGACCTTGGAGATACCTTGGAAATATCTTGGAAATGCTGTACAAACGTCATCTTAATCTACATGCAATAAAGGTATTTTTATATGATAAAGGGTGTTTCCATGAGTTCAAACTATCTGGAGAGAACTGTTAATGGTAATGGCCTGCTTATATAGACCATAGAAGTCTTAACAAGGGGTTAATTACAGTACAACGGCTTTGGATCCAGAATAGTGACCATGTAAAGAAATAGTGTTTTTCACTTGGTTTGTCCATGATACCTAGAAGAAAGGCTTCAGGTTTCATTAATATTTGTGTTTTAAATGTTTTCTGCATTGTCATTATTATATTTATCCAGTTTTATTTAGCATCACTATATATGATAAAATGTACCCTCTATACATTTTTGCCAGTCTATGTGGAGTCAAATACCAACAGTACATAATTTTATAAAAGTTTTTTTTCAAAGTATAATTCAAAGTAAATTTTAAACTACTGGTCCATACATTCTCCCATTACTCTAGCATTATGTTGTTATCAATTATTTTGCCCATTTTACCATACAAATTTCTAAAATATTCATCTTCCAGATTCACCTTAAATAACATTTTAGATTCTCACTTTAATCCTTGTGGTGTTTATTATTGGCTTTCTTTTAGGACCAGTTATTTTCAGTCATGTATTCATGTATTTTCAATCATATATTCATGTATTCATCACATCCTGAAAAAATAAAATGTCTCACACTTCTAGCAATTTTATTCATAAAACAGAGTTTTGAAGGGAAAAATGATTTTAAAAATCTCATTAAACTGGATTGTGATTATGTACTTGTTAAAACAGAAGAAACAATCATTTTTTTGCTTGTTTCTGGTTTTTCCCACTTTAAAGTACTTTACCATAAAATGACTGCTAATATCTGTATTTGCAAAAATAATATACCCTTTACTAGACTATGGTGAAGAGAGAACTTTCCATTGGTTTTCAGCTATTAAGAGCTAGAGCTATAGTAACCCAGGACAACTTTAGTGGTAGAATATCAACAGGGAACCTTTCATACCAATAAATGTCCTGTCTTTGTCCAAACCACTGTAGAGCTCTCTCTTTGACCCATTTCATTATGTTGCCCACTGCAGTATTGGAGGAGCCCAGAGCTTTTCAAACTACAGTATTCTGCAGAATCCCAGAGTTCTCTGAGAACTTTATTTTCCTTAAAAGACAAGGGACCCCCTTCCAAAAAAACAATCACTTGAGTGCAGTCAATTTTCTGTCACTAAGAACTTTGTCTCTTGTTAAGGAATTTCAGGATTCTTTTTTAAAATAACATAAGTTTCAAAAAGTTTGAAATCCTAGCTCTAGCCTACTTGTTCCTATAGTGTCCTTTTTACAAGAAGTCACAATCTATACCAAACTGCTCAAAAGTTCCATTTGTTCTGGGAATGATGTTGTTTTCTTTATATTATTGGACTGCAATTATAACATCTCCAAAAGAGTGGCAAAATTTCTTACAATTGCCATTGATTCACGTTTAATTCTATGGTTATAGAATTATGAAAAGTTCTTAAAAATTCAGGGACATATCCAGAGATGGTATCTGCCTTGCAGGTAGCCCAAGTTGAACTATATTGCCTACTTAAAGGTTACAGAAAAAGGTTTTGGTAGTATATAGATATCAGTATATTTATAAGATAAACATTAAGTCCCTTTGAACAGATGTCCCATAACTGTTCCTTCTGAAAGTGTTTTCCAGCTGTCAGTTTGGGAAAAACCATATTTTTATAGCTGGGGAGAGGGAGTTTGCTCCCTATTGGGTCAGTATGATTTTCCATGGGCTATGAGGCCACAGAGGCTTTAAAGATGTGTAGATACTAAACCACTGGTGGGCAGAAATGTTTGGTTTAATTGAATCTAAGAACACTAACTTCCAATGGGTATTTAGAACGTTTACTTATCTGGCTTGGTAAAAAATGTATACAGTGCCAAATACAATTTTGGAATTTCTGCATACATAAGTGTTACTTAGAAATCATAAACTCAGACATCAATTATTCTCTTAGTGCAAAACCTAACCAATTATTTTGGTGAAAAGATTCTCGTTTTAAAAATCATTTAAAAAGCATTCTGACAGAATCCATGAATAGAAACTTTGCAGAAACATTTACTTCTTAGGAAAGTCAAGGTGCATTGAAGTACATTAAGAGCCGATGGAGGAATTTTTCAGAAATTTTAATCTGTATAGACTAAATGCAGTATAGAAATTAATGTAGCATAGATACAAAGGTTAAGATTTTTCCTTCTTTTATAACATTTAATAAAAAAGGCTCACAATAATTCCAAAATCTTCAAAACTGCTTCCAGGTACTTTCATTCTTGAATCATAACATATTTGTGACCATAAAGACTTTGGAAGACAGTGATTGTCAGAACCCATTCCTATTTCATTGCTATCTATCCCCTCTGACTCAAAAATCAAATCTCACCTCTCCCTGGGTTCTGCCATACTCCCAAGGGGGAGGGGGGATGTGCCTATGGGGTTATTGCCTCTGCTTCCTCTATCTGCTACAATGTAACACTTTGCTTTAATTTATTCCCTCTGCTTCCTCTATCTTCTACAAAGTAACATTTTGGTTTCCTGTGTTATCTCTCTCTGAACTTTCTCTCCCTAAACTGTCAGATAGAACAAGGGAGGGAACAAGGAATGTAACCTCCAGTGACTGGCTTATTTTTATGCTCTCAGAAGAAGGTATGAAGAGCCACCCAAACATTGTTGTGTGAACCAGAGATGGGCTGATGTTATCTCCCCTTTTCCCATGATGGACTTAACACCTGGGGATTGGCTGTCCCACACTGGCCAGATGAACTATGGGGTGGGGTCTTGCTTGGGGATACTTTAACCTATTGTTCTGCATGGGAAATCTCAGATCCTGTCTATTATGCCTGCTATCAACTGCTCTTAATAAAAGTTCCTGTTGGGAGAAATTGCTTCCAAGAGTTCTGCTTTCTTAAGATGTGGGTTTGAAGTGGGTCCTGACATTAGATGGGATCTGCAGTGATAGTCAACCTGGAAGGAAGACCCTTACAGGGGGACTTTGCAAAATTCACAATGTCAGACAAGGGGGCAGGGAAGGAAGAACCTGCTGCAAAGGGGGAGCCGTCTCTCCAGCCAGAACCCTGCTAGCTGTCAGGATCCAAGACGTCCTACTCTTTGGAGGAAGAAGTGGTAGAGACATGCAGCCACAAACTTCGGTGGTCGATGGGCGTTGGAAAAAAACCCAAGTGGGACAAGAAGTCGAGAGAAGGCAGCCACCAACCCGGATGGAAGCAAGAAATGGAGAGATCCCTTCACCTTAGCAAAGATGAAGGACATCATGCAGAGCACTTGAGTTGGATTTTGGACAAAGCCATTGACCTGATGAAAAGAACCCTTGGCTCCCTCAGAGATGAGAAACCTGAACCCCGCAGCCACACCATTACTTGAGCTGCAGCCAGAGAGACACCGAGGGGGAATCTGAAGCTGAAGCCCCGGGGATGACTGCTGAGACCACTGAGAAAGCAGCTACTGCTTTGGCAGGCCCCACTCCCCGCCATCCTACAGCTGCCGAATCAAGATGGCACCGGTCCGTCCAAAAATTCCTGCTGCTGGACGTGAAATTCTGGGGAGAGTCATGACACTTGGGGTTCTTCCTAATCCAAGTCTTTAGCTACATGGAAGAATACGGATGAGACATCCTCAATGACAAAGCCTGTATTTTTATTGTGCAGTCTGCTCTGGACGGGGTGTCCGCAGACTGGGTGGTGGACCTGCATGATTCCAATGCCTTGGAGCTTCACAACTTCAACCAGTTCATATCCTCACTAAGAAAGCGATTCGAGGACCCCCTGGCTGACCGAAAAGCCCATGAGAAGATCAAAACAGTGAAGCAAGTCAGATGCTCGGTAGCCGAAAATACGGAAGAATTCCGGGCCATCGCCAGCAAACTGAACTGGCCAGAAGACATCCTCCTCAGCCACTTCAAAGATGGCCTAAACTACAACCTGTACGATTCTTGCCTACCCGAGGGGACCCACACCGACTACCTGAATGGTACGTCCTAGCAGAAGAAGCAGAGATCGACCCACTGAAGAGGCACTGCTGAGGAAAACCGTGGAGCTGCTCACCCCCTGGACTGTCGCGTGAACCAGCAAAACCACCAGCCATGGCCAAGAAGTCAACAGGCTGTTTCAAATGCACTGCTATCTGACAGGGGAGGTGATTTCCCCCTTTCGCTCTGGGGCTTCTCCTCTTTTCTTTTCTTCTTTGAAATTCTCCAGAATGATTTCACAATCCAGAACACTTACAAAGGTTCGCTGAGTGTTCACTCCGCCAGATTAGTTGAATCACTGTCCCGCTGATTCACTGCTATTTCTGACAGCTGTCATTCAATATCACAGTAGTCCAAGTCTATGCCCCAGCCACCGGTGCTGAAGAGGATGAAATTGACCAGTTCTATGAAGCCCTACAGCACCTTATAGAACTAACACGAAAAATGATGTCCTTATCATCATGGGGGATTGGAATGCTAAAGTAGGAAGCCAAAAGATAAGCGGAATAACAGGCAAGTTTGGCCTTGGACTACAAAATGAAGCAGAGCACAGGCTGATAGAATTTTGTCAAGAGAATACGATGGTCATAGCAAATACTCTTTTTCAACAACCCAAGAGACGGCTCTACACATGGACATCACCTGATGGTCAACACAGAAATCAGATTGACTATGTGCTCTGCAGCCAAAGATGGAGAAGCTCTATACAGTCAGTAAAAACAAGACCAGGAGCTGACTGTGTCTCAGACCACGAGCTTCTCATTGCAAAATTTAGGCTAAAACTGAAGAAAGTAGGGAAAAGCACTAGGCCACTCAGGTATGAACTAAATCATATCCTTGGCAAATATACAGTAGAGGTGACAAATAGATTTAAGGAATTAAATCTGATAGACAGAGTGCCTGAAGAACTATGGACGGAGGTTTGCAACATTATACAAGAAGTAGCAACTAAAACCATCCCAAAGAAAAAGAAATGCAATGTGAAGTGAAATGGGCCTTAGGAAAGCTGAGCAACAACAAAGCTAGTGGAGGTGACAGTATTCCAGCTGAGATGTTCAATATCTTAAAAGACGATGCAGTAAAAGTGCTACACTCAATTTGCCAGCAAATTTGGAAAACTCAACAGTGGCCACAGGATTGGAAAAGATCAGATTACATTCCCATTCCAAAGAAAGGCAGTGCCAAAGAATGCTCAAACTATCGCATCATTGCACTCATTTCACATGCTAGTAAAGTTATGCGTAAAATCCTGCAACCTAGACTCCAGCAGTATATGGATTGAGAACTACCAGATGTACAGGCAGGATTTCAAAGAGGCAGAGGAACTAGAGATCAAATTGCCAACATACGCTGGATCATGGAGAAAGCAAGGGAGTTCCAGAAAAACATCTATTTCTGTTTCATTGACTATGCTAAAGCATTTGATTGTGTGGATCACAACAAATTGTGGCAAGTTCTTAAAGAGATGGGCGTACCAGACCAGCTTATTTGTCTCTTGAGAAACCTATATGCGTGTCAAGAAGCAACAGTGAGAACTGGACACGGCACCACTGATTGGTTCAAAATTGGGAAAGGAGTCTGGCAAGGCTGTATACTGTCGCCCTGCCTGTTTAACTTATATGCAGAGCACATCATGAGAAAGGCAGGGCTAGATGAATCAAAAGTTGGAATTAAGATTGCCGGGAGAAATATCAACAACCTAAGATATGCAGATGATACCACTCTAATGGCAGAAAGTGAAGAACTAAAGAGCCTCTTGTTGCGAATGAAGAAGGAGAGTCCAAAAGTTGGGTGGAAACTAAACATTAAGAAAACCAAGATCATGGCATCCGGCCCTCTCAATTCCTGGCAAATAGATGGGGAAGAAATGGAGGTAGTGACAGATTTTATTTTCCTGGGCTCCAAGATCACCGCAGATGGGGACTGCAGCCAAGAAATTAAAAGACGCTTGCTCCTGGGGAGGAAAGCCATGGCAAATCTACACAGCACACTAAAAAGCAGAGACATCACCCTGCCAACAAAAGTGCGTATAGTCAAGGTTATGGTCTTCCTAGTTGCAATGTATGGCTGTGAAATCTGGACCATAAGAAAGGCTGAGCGTCAAATAATTGAAGCCTTTGAATTATGGTGCTGGAGAAGACTCCTGCGAGTCCCTTGGACTGCAAGGCGATCAAACCGGTCAGTCCTAGAGGAGATCAACCCTGACTGCTCTTTAGAAGGGCAGATCCTGAAGTTGAAACTCAAATACTTTGACCACCTAATGAGAAGGAAAGACTCACTGGAGAAGAGCCTAATGCTAGGAAAGGTTGAGGGCAAGAGAAGAAAGGGATGAAAGAGAATGAGGTGGCTGAATGGAGTCACTGAAGCGTAGGTGTGAGCCTAAATGGACTCTAGAAGATGGTAGAGGACAGGAAGGCCTGGAGGAACATTGTCCATGGGGTCGCGATGTGTCGGACACGACTTTACAACTAACAACAACAACAACAACAACAACAACAACAACAATGGATTCTTTTCATACCATAGAAATGTGTCCCATCCAAGTTGCAAATCATGTCCTTCTAAATATAACAACCTTTTTTTTCTAAGGCTTATCCATTCTTTTAACCATGTTAGAGCACATGCTTGGTAGTATAAGACCCAATCTGGTAGTCCAAATTCTCCATTTTCTTTAGCTTCTTGTAGCATTTTCAGTTTAATTCTGGCTGGAATTCCTTCCTTGCCAAATAAATTTTGAGATCAGTGTGTTCAATTCATCAAAAAACTTTTTCTCTATTTTTATAGGTACTGTTTGAAATAAAAAAAGGAATTTTGGTAAAATATTCATTTTCACTTTAGCCAGTCTTCCTAACACTGATAGTTGTAAGTTTTTCCATTTTTCCAAATCTAATTTTTTTGATTTAGTAATTTTATATAATTATCTTTTTTTATCGTTGCACATCTTGCTGTAAAGTATATTCCCAAATATTTAACTTTCTTAACTATTTGTAAGTCTATTTTTTCTGACAGTTGTTTTTTTTTCTTATTTGTAAGGTTTCTAACTATAACTGGGTTTTTCTCTGTTTATTTTCAATCCTGCTATTTCTCCAAATTCTTCTATCCTTTTCAATAACTTAAGAGTTGTCTCCAATGGTTCTTCTAAAATGAATACCAGGTCATCCGCAGATGGTTGTAGTTTATAGCTTTCATCTTTTATCTCCATTCCTTTGATTTTCAGATCTTGTCTGATATTTCTGTTGAGAACTTCCAAAGTTAGTATAAATAGCAGTGGGGATAGAGGACATCCTTGTCTTGTGCCTTTCTTTATATTAAAGTTCTCTGTATAGTCCCCATTAACAATTACTTTTGCTGTTTGTTTATCATATATTGTCTTAATGATCTTAATAAACTTTTATCCAAAGTCCATCCAGTTTAGTTGTTTTTACATCGACAAAAGTTTTTTGAGCATCTAAGACAGGGGTATCAAACTGCCGGCCTCTGGGCTGAATACATCATGGTGAAACTGCGGCCACCCCATTGCCAACAATGGCAAAAAAAGTTGTGATATGTCACGACATGTCATGTTACTGTCAGAATCCAGTTATATTTCATTTCTATCTATTTTCTCTGAATTAAAAAACCAATCATTTCTGTCTCCTGGATTCTGTCAAACTAAAAAAAGGGAGGGGGTATTGCATGGGGAGTTTATTACTTTCACTTCCTGTTCTCACTACAAAGTAACCTTTTGTTGATTCATTTGGATCTGTTAACAAAACAATGTAGCCATTTGCCTTTCATCCTGTGCCTCTCTGAAGCTTTTTATGGACAGTGGGAGAAAAGGGGAGGAGGAAAGATGCAACACTTGGGGGCAATAAGAGAATTGGATGACCGTGCTGAGGGAGCCAGACTGATATTTTCTGTATTAAAGTAACACCTACCAATCTGCCAGTTTGGATCACCTGGAAGAACTGCGGGTGGGATGGGGGCTGCTTGGGAACACTTTAAAACATTGAATGGTGGGATTGGTTCCCCAGATCCTGTCTAGCATGCCTGCAATCATTTTCTCTTAGTAAAGATTCCTGTTGGAAGAAACCGCTTCCAAGAGTTCTGTTTTCTTAAGATGTAGATTGAAGTGGGTCCTTACAGTGACATTGCGAGTTCGACACTCCTGATCTAAGAAAATTAGTGCCATTTGTTTTCCTGGGTGCATTTCATAGTATTCCAATGTATCTAAAATAATTCTTAAGTTATTTTTTTTATTTGTCTTTTTGGTAAAAATCTATTTTGGTCTCGATGAATAAATTCAATCCAAAATCTTTTCAGTCTTCCTGCTATTATTGAAGCAAAGATTTTGTAATCCATGTTTAGTAGTGATATTGATCTATAATTTTTTATCTCTGTCAAATCTGAGTCCTCTTTTGGCATTAAAGTAATATTTGTTTCTGTCCATGTGTTTGGTAATTTAGCCTCTAGTAATACCTCATTGCAAACGTCTTTCATTGGTGAGTTAATATATCTTGTAAACATTTATAGAACTCTGTGGGTAGCCTGTCCAGTCCCAGGATTTTATCATTTTTGTTTTTGTTTTTTTATAGCTTCCATCAATTCCATTATTGTAATTTTTTCATTTAGCATATTTTTAAAGTTCTCTGAAATTTTTGGTAGATTAGCTTTCCCAGATATTATACTATTTTTCCCCGAGAGATTTCTTCTGTATTATATATTTTTCCATAAAATTCTTTAACTATTTTTTAATTGCATCATTTTGAAATTATAAACCGCCCTTCTCATCTTGCAATTTATTTATCAGTTTCTTCTTTCTTTCTTTTTGCAGTTTATAAGCCAGCCATCTTCCCAATTTGTTTGCATTTTCAAAAAAGTTTTGTTTTGCCCTTTTAATTTGTTGAGCCAATTCCTATGACTCTATTAAGTTTAGCTTATATGTTATTGCCTCCATTTGTCTTTTCATAGCTTTCTTTTGTGGATATATATATTTATTTATTTAATGGGAGGACCCAGAATGTTGGGGGCAATTAAGCTGACTTTGTAATAATGCCGCTTGGGGGGTGTGTGAAAGCCCTAATAAGCAGGCATATACATAGAATGAAGGCTACTGCTAAGCTTGTAAGCCGCCCTGAGTCTTCGAAGAAGGGCGGGATATAAATGGAATTAAAATAAAAAATAAATAAAATATGCCGCCCTATCTCCCAAAGGACTCAGGGCGGCTAACAACAATAAAATACAAGTAAAATACAAATATTAAAATTAAAATTAAACTATATCTATAGCCCCAACTACAACCAATAAAACCTTAAAACCTTATTAAAAAACCCCTTATCATCAGTCCAGGTCGGCCTGTTGGAAAAGAAATGTCTTAAGGTCATGACGAAAGGACCGGAGGTCTGGGGTCATCCAGAGCTCCAGCGGAAGCTGATTCCTCAGGGCAGGTGCCCCCACAGAGAAGACCCTCCCTCTGGGGGTCACCAGCCGACATTGTCTGGCCGATGGCACCCTGACGAGGCCCTCTCTGTGTGAGCGCACAGGGCGATGGGAAGTCATTCCTGGGAACAGACGGTCCTGCAGGTATCCCAGGCCTAAGCCATGTAGGGCTTTAAAGGTAAGAACCAGCACCTTAAATCTCAGCCGGAGGGCAACCACTAACCAATGCAGCTCACGCAGGAGGGGTGTAATATGGGAGTATCGGGATGCTCCCATCTCAACCCACGAGGCCACATTCTGCACCAGCTGAAGTCTCTGGGTGGTCTTCAAGGGCAGCCCCATGTAGAGAGCATGGCAGTAATCAACACGGGAGGTAACGAGCGCATGAGTGACCGTACGTAAAGCATCTCAGTCCAGATAGGGGCGCAACTGGCGCACCAGGCGAACCTGGGCAAATGCCCCCCTTGGCCCCCCTATATGATCTTCTAAACTGAGTTGTGCATCCAGGACGCCTAAGTTGCGTGCCCTATCAATGGGAGGTAACACCTCTCCCCCCATAACCAAAGATGGAACATCCTGGACTACACGAGATGCCGGTATGTAAAGCCACTCGGTCTTGGCCGGGTTGAGTTGGAGCCTGTTCTTCCCCATCCAGATTCGTACCTCTTCCAGGCAATGGGACATCACATCAAGGGTATCACTGGGTTGGTTTGGGGTAGAAATGAAAAGCTGGGTATCATCAGCATATTGATGATACCTTACCCCGAAACCACGGATGATCTCACCCAGTGGCTTCATATAGATGTTGAACAGGAGGGGAGAGAGGACCGACCCCTGGGGCACCCCACAATCGAGGGGCCTCGGGGTTGACCTCTGCCCTCCTGCCAACACCATCTGCAAATGGCCCGAGAGGTAGGAGGAGAACCACCGTAAAACGGTGCCTCCCACTCCCAACCCCCCGAGATGTCGCAGCAGGATACCATGGTCAATGGTATCAAAAGCCACTGAGAGATCTAATAGGACCAGGACAGAGGAATATCCCCTATCCCGGGCCCGCCAGAGATCATTCAGTTTTTAAAATTCTTCCCTTAATATTGTAGATCAGGGGTGTCAAACTCAATTTCATTGAGGGCCGCATCAGCATTGTGGTTGCTCTCAGGGGGCCGGTTGGGTTTGGCCATGGTGGGCGTGGCCTACTGGGTGGGTGTGGCTAGAGTGCGTATGGCCTACTGGGTGGGCGTGGCCAGCTCTACATCGTTGGCATCAAGGGTGCCTATAGGGGCCTGGGCAGGAGTGGGGCAGATCTGAGGATCTCTGGCAGAAGGAGGGTCTCTGGGCCAGGGCCAAAGCAGTGGGGTCCGTTCCCTCACTGTTTCCAGGATGGCTTTGCGGGCCACATGAAACCACTTTGCGGGCCGGATCCGGCCCCTGGGCCTTGTGTTTGACATGTCTGTTGTAGATTGTTTTTTTTTTCTTTGTTCTTTTTAGTCATATGTGTTATAGCTAATCCTCTAAAATATGCTTTGGCTGTATCCCATACATTCTGGATTGATGTCTCTTACTTTCTATTTTCTTTAAAAAAAGAATTCCATTTCCTTTATTGCTGCTGCTACAAATTTTTTCTCTTTTAATAGGGATTGATTCAAAGTCCATCTTGATTTCTTCTTTACTGTTCTCCAAATCAGCTTTATCGGATTGTGGTCTGCCCAGATGTTAGGTTCTATATCTATATCAATCTCATGTATGTTAGTTCTTAATTCAGGGGACATCCATATCGTATCAGTTCTGGACCAAGATTTATATCTATTTCAATAAAATGTGTACTGGGTCTTTTTTGAGTTTATTTCTCTCCAAGTATCCTGTACACAAATTTCTTCTGTCATTCTAAAGAATGTCTTAGGGAGTATCTTTCTTCCCTTTCTTCCTATTTTACTGCTTCTATAATCAAGTTTTCTGTCTAAAATTGCATTAAAATCTCCTACTAGGCAAATATTTTGATACTCCATTTCCAATATTTTCCTGTGTAATTTTTGATAGAATTCTTATTGTTTATTATTTGGTGCATACAGTATATTGCTACCATTAATATCTGTTTTTGATTTATCATTGTTTCTACTATTAAGATTCTTCCTTCTTCATCTGAGTAGACCTGTTTGGAACCCAGTGTCTCTTTAATATATAAAGCTACTCCTCTTTTCTTTTGATGTGCTGATGTAAAATAGAGTTTTCCAATTTTCAGACATTCTAGGAATTTATAATGTTCTTTTTAATGTGTGTTTCTTGGAGGCAAATTATATTCATTTTTAATTTTTGTAGTTGTGTGAAGATTTTTTCCCTTTTTGATGGGGAGTTCAATTTATTTATATTCATTGAGAGAATTCCACTTTCCTTCTCCATCTTGTTTACTTATATTTGCGTTTTATTCTCCTAGTAGTCCTTTTCTGTCTCTGCCATTCCCTCTACTTCTTGATCTGTATTTTCTTCTTCACTTTGAATGGTTGCCTCTTTTATTGCTGTTTCTGTTTTTTATATTCCCTATCCACTTGCGTTTCTTGTGTTTTTTCTTCAAAAAAGATTGCATGTTTCTCATAAAATTCTGTTGTCTTAAAGATAGAGTCCAATCTGTATCTTTTGGCATTCCAGTTAATTAGGATCCCCCCTGGGACCAGCCATCTGAAATTCACTCCTTTTTCATTTAGTTTTATAGTCAGGAATTGGTATTGCTGTCAGGAGTCTCTTATCCTCCTAGGGATGTGTTTCAGGACCACTGTTTCTTTTTTTCTATATATCAGTGGTTCGTCCCTCACTCTTTTCAGTATTTCATCCCTTCTTGTTTTTTTCACAAATCTAACATGTACCTCCCTGTGCACTCTGTGTCTCCTTGTGTAGCTTGTATTAATTCTGTATATTTGGTCAATTTCTCTTTCCATCTCATTTTTTTCGATTTCCAGTGCTTCAGCCAGCAGATACCCCAAAATCTTTCTGAGCTTGCTCCATAGGTTGGATATAGGTGCACCATTTTATGTTTGTTTTCTTCCTTTTCTTGGGACTGGTTCCCCTTGGTATTGGTTGATGGGGAAAGATTGCCCTCTATTCCTCTACTTTGAGGGTGCCATGGGGTTCTAATCTTTCTTCCCTCTTTTTCAACATTTACATGAAACTGCTGGACAAGAGCATCAATTATTTTAAAGTTCAGTATCATCTGTATCCTGACAATATCCAATTATATCTTTGATCCTGGCCAAGTGAAACTTGATGTTTGGTCCCAGAGCCTAGAGGTTGTGTGTGTTTGGATAGGGAAGAACCATCTCCTATGCAAACCTATCAAGAGCAAGTGGCTGTAGGTATTTAGATTGTGAGATCTGGGATATTCCAACTTCAACTTTGGATGGGGCTGCATTTCCCTATTCAAAGGTGCAATTTGGAGGTCTTCCTGGATTTACAGCTTTTATTTTATGAGTAAATGGCAACTGTGACCTGGAAGATCTTTGGCCAGTTTCATCACGTGCAATAGTTGCATGTTTTTCTAGATTGGGGGGCCTTGAGACAGTCATTCATGCCCTGATCACCTTGTGGCTTGACTACTGTAATGTGCTTTACATGGGGCTGCCCTTAAAGATGATCTGGAAACTTTAGCTGCTTCAGAATGCAGTGATGTTGGTGGTGATGAGCTCCTTTTTGAGCTGCACTAACTGATACCTTGCTTCCCAGAATGGCTGACGGTGCTAGTCACTAAGAAAAATACTTTGGGTACAAATATGAAACTCCTGCAATCTTATTTTCCTCAGTTTAGCCAATTGATTGTTTCTAGAACTGGTTTTAGAGTCTGTCTTCAGGGTTTTCAAGAATATTAAGACTTAGAGGTTCAGGGCTACATGTAAGAGGAGGTCATCTTCAGTAGTACCTCTAAGATTCTATAAAGTGAGGTAACTACAACAGACACTTCAAAATATTCTTTTTGCTGTACATAGAATCTCTTTCTCTAAAAGTAAAGGGTGTGAGGTGCTGTAAAGACCCACTTCAACTAACCACCCAAGAAAGCAGAACTCTTGAAACAGGCATTGTCTCAAAAGGAAACTTTTATTAGGGGTCAGTGACAGGGAAGTCAAGGCGAGATCTGGGGAAAAACACATGCAAATGATATAGTTAAGCTAGCAATATTCCTCCTCCCACAAAAGTTATAATGTCCATTTGAAATCCAGCCAGTCCACAGGTGGCACGAAGCCTGGCTGGCTGGTACAGTTAGCACACATCTAAAGATCTTCTCCAGCTTTTTTAGATGGGAAATACCCATTGGAATTGTGGTGAATTATGCAGGGACGTGGTATAGGTTGAATACAATTTTAAAAGCAAAAGGTTTTTGTACTAAGGTCCTTAAAGCAGGCTCACCACCGTCTCCTGGATTTAAAAGAACAGAAGTAAGACAAGAAGATAAACTGTTGAGTGAAGGGGCAATGTCACTGCCTCTTGAGGAGATGCAGCAGGCTGAGACTATGGAGCACAGTTTGGTGTTAAAGGAGGACCCGAGAGAACAGAGGATGACTAGGGCTGCATACAAGCGTAAGGAAAAAGAGCAAAAACAGAAGCTTGTATCTGGTTTAACTACGCAAGATGCAGCTGTTTCAGAGCCTGTGGGAGGAGCATGCCCGAAGAGAGCAACAGGTGATCTTCAGGTCATGTTCCAAAGGCTCCTGGTCACCAGAGATGGTGAAGTTCCTGACATGGAATGTTAATGGTTTAAACTCACCACAGAAAAGAAAGTATTTTACTATTTGAAACAACATAAAAATGATATTGTTTGCTTACAAGAGTCTCATATTGCATTAAAGGACCAAAAGTTTTTGGTTAATTCCCGGTTGGGAACTCATTTTGCAGCCTGTGCTCTGGACAAGAAGGCTGGAGTGGTCATTTATCTAAGAAAAGATTTTTCAGCTAGATTAATTGAATCAGATAAACAAGGGAGATATGTTAGTATTGAACTGATGTTACAAGGAAAGAAAGTTCTTATTGGATTATATGCTCCAAATCAACAACAGCAAAAGTTTTTTAAATTTTTACATCAAAGACTAATCGAATTGGATTACAAATCTGTTATTATGATGGGGGACTGGAATGGAGTTTTGGACTCATTTGAAGATAAGAAGGGATCTTTTAAAAACCCTTCTAATTATTTGAAACTGCCCAAAGCCTTTTTTGATTTGAAGGAGGATTTGGAGCTAAGAGATGTATGGCGGGAAAGGAATATGAAGGACAGAGATTTTACTTTTTTTCGGATAGACACAAATCTTTCTCTAGGATTGATTTTATTTTAATTACTACTGATCTTCTCTCTAGGGTTAAGAACGTTAAGATTTTTCCTAAGACATTGTCGGATCATAGTCCTGTTTGGTTGGAGTTCTTTGCTGAAGATGATAATAGAAGATCCTGGAGATTGAATGAAATTTTATTTACAAATGAGGTGTTTTTGCAGAAATGTAGAGAACATCTGAAAGAATTTTTTGTTATAAATATGCATAAAGGTACATCGATGGGAATGGTTTGGGATGCTAGTAAAGCTTACATGAGAGGGGTCTTGATATATATGAATAATGCTTATAGGCGTAAGCAAATGCAAAAAATCTTGAGGAAGAGATTAAATCTAAGGAGAAAGATTTTATTTTGAATCCATTGGATCATAATTTAAGGACCTTGATATATTTATTGAAAGAACAATTTAGTATGCTAATGGCTGACCAAGTAGCAACTAATTTGCGTTATGCTAGGCATAATGCTTTTTGTAACACTAATAAGCCTGGTAGGTGGCTGGCTTATCAATTAAGGAAGAAACAAAAATTACATACTATAGATAAAATAGAATATAAAGGAAAAGAAGTCTATCAACAAAAACTGATTAAGAGGAGTTTTTTAGATTTTTACTTGAAATTATATTCTAGAGAAAACATACAAGCTTTAGATATAGATAAATATTTACAGGAAGCACATTTTCCTAGACTTTCAAAAGAACAACAACTTGAGATGAACCGCTTAATAACATCAGAGGAAATCTCTTTAGCTATTAAACAGTTGAAAGTGGGCAAGGCCCCGGGAACAGATGCATTAACAGCAATTTATTATAAAATGTTGTTGGTTGAAATGATTGAACCTTTAAAGATGTTGTTTAATGAAATTCAGACTGGAGGAGCAGTTCCTCCATCTTGGAGGACAGCCTTTGTATCATTGATTCCAAAGGAGGATCAAGACCTTAAAAGGTAAAGGTAAAGGTTCCCCCGCACATGCGTGCTAGTCGTTTCCGACTCTAGGGGGCGGTGCTCATCTCCGTTTCAAAGCCGAAGAGCCAGCGTTTGTCCAAAGACGTCTCCGTGGTCATGTGGCCGGCATGTCTAGACGCCAAAGGCGCACGGAACGCTGTTACCTTCCCACCGTAGTGGTCCCTATTTTTCTACTTGCATTTTTACGTGCTTTCGAACTGCTAGGTTGGCAGAAGCTGGGACGAGTAACAGGCGCTCACTCTGTTACACGGCACTCAGGATTTGACCCGCCAAACTGCCGACCTTCTGATCGACAAGCTCCGCATCCTAACCCACTGAGCCACCACGTCCCTTATCAAGACCTTACTCAACCTAAAAATTATAGACCTATATCGCTTTTGAATATAGATTATAAGATTTTTGCCAAAGTATTGGCTAATAGATTAATGCAAGTTTTAAAGCAAATGATTCATAGTGATCAATCGGGATTTATATCTGGAAAGTATATGAAATATAATGTAAGACAAATTGTAGATTTGCTTGAATATTTGGATAAGAACAACCAAGTCCCTGCAGCATTGATATTTTTGGATGCAGAAAAAGCTTTTGATCAATTGAATTGGCAATTTTTATTTAGAGTTGTTGAGGAAATGAATTTTGGAGAAGGATTCTTACATTCTATTAAAGCTATATATCAACAACAAACTGCACAAATTATAATTAATGGGGGGTTAACAGAGATGTTTAAAATTGAAAAAGGTACAAGACAGGGATGCCCCCTATCACCATTGTTGTTTGTATTAACGTTAGAGATTTTATTAATTAAAATTCGAGAGTCCTCTATGATAAAGGGAATTAAAATAAAACAGAATGATTATAGATTGAGAGCTTTTGCTGATGACTTGGTTGTGACATTATCTCAACCGATACAATTGGTTATAGATTTGATGGAAATTATAACTCAGTATGGTAAGGTTTCAGGGTTTAAGGTAAATAGTAATAAGACTAAGATATTGTCTAAGAATATGTCTATGAGTGAAAGGGAAATGTTAATTAAACTAACAGGTTTTGAAATAGTTAAGTATTTGGGAGTGTATATTGCAGCTTCAAATGCAAAATTATATAATAACTTTGAAACACTATGGTTGAAGATACAAAAGGATTTAAATAATTGGAAAAAATTACAATTATCTCTATTGGGAAAAATCGCAGCTGTTAAAATGAATGTTCTGCCGAAGTTTCTTTTTTGTTTCAAATGATACCAATATAGAAAAAGGATGCCAACCTTGATGAATGGCAGAAGGGTATTAATAAATTTATCTGGGCAGGGAAGAAACCAAGAGTTAAATTTAAGATTCTGCAAGATGCTAGGGAAAGAGGGGGACTCAAGGCGCCTAACTTGAAATTGTATTATGATGCGGTGGTCATGACATGGGTTAGCGATTGGCTTAATTTAACTAATAAAAGAATACTTCACCTTGAGGGTTGGGATTTGGTTTATGGATGGCATGCATATTTGGTTTATGATAAAAAGGTAGATAGAGCTTTTAAATCTCATATTCTTAGAAGTGCCTTGCTGCATGTCTGGAAAAAGTATTATTATAAGTTAAATTATAAAATACCGATTTGGGGAATTCCCGGACACGCGATAGAAGGTGTATCTATGGGAGTGAGTTTGGATATGTTTTCCTATAAGGAATTACTTAGATTGGAAGGGAATAATTGGCAACTTAAATCATTAGATGAGTTAAAACAAGAAAATATAAGTTACTCTTGGTTCCAATACACCCAACTGAAAGCTAGGTGGAAGCTGGATCAGAAGGTTGGCATTACAATTACAGATGAAAACTTAGTAAAACAAATAAGAGATTTAAAGCGTGCAAATATAAAGAGGATATATAACATTTTAATTGAATTGGACTTGGAAACGGAATTAGTTAAAGATTGTATGATAAAGTGGGCACAAAGCATACAGGAACCAATTCCGTTGGATACTTGGGAGGTAATCTGGGTCAGAAATGTTAAATTTACTCAGGCTCAAAATTTAGGAGAAAATTTTTATAAAATGTTTTATAGATGGCATTTGGATCCCAAAAAGTTGTCTAACATGTATCCTAACCTACAGTCTAAATGCTGGAGATGTGGTAGTTTATATGCTACTTATTTTCATATGTGGTGGACTTGTAAAAATATAAAAGCTTTTTGGATTAAAATTTGGTGGAACATTCAAAAGATTTTTAAGAGAAAGATAAAGTTTTCTCCACAATTGTTTTTATTGGGTATTGTTGTAGATTGTGATATTAAAGAAATCAATTTGATGTTGAACTTGATAACAGCAGCACGGTTACTGGTGGGACAATATTGGAAGAAGGATAGTTTGCCTACTATAGAAGAGTGGGTACTTAAGGTATCGAATCTTGGTAGAAATGTCTAAGATTTCTGCTTATTTGAAGGATCACTCGCAAGAAAGATATATTTCAGTTTGGAGGAGATGGATAGATTATATTCAGAATAAATATGGGACTAAAAAGTTCTATTTAGCTTATGAGTAAATTTTAGATTGTTATTAATTTTAGTATTAGTATTGATTATATTTTTGTTTAAGTTATTATTATTATGTTTTTAATAATTTGAATGTATCAATGTTAAAGGGGAGTTAAAGCACATTATGAATTTGGTTAATTTTATAATGGATAATTTTAGTTAGAATATGATTATTATATCTATGACCCTGTATTCAGCTCTGGGAAGTGGGGGGGGGGAAGGGGGGTGGTTTGGGGCGGGTGGGTTTTGGGGATATGTATTGTAAAAAAATTTTTTGTAAAACTCTTTAATAATAATAAAAAAGATCTTCTCCAGCTTTTGTTTCTCTGTAACCATCTTCCTGATAAGGGAAACACATTCCTTTCTCAAGATGATAGAGCAGGGGTAGACAACTTTGGCTCTTTTATGACTCCTGGACTTCAACTTCCAGAAATTCCTGAGCCAGCCAGGAATTGAATTGAAGTCCATGAGTCATAAAAGTGCCAAGGTTGCCTACACCTGTGATATAGGCAGGAGAGGGAAAGTAGAAAGTGAAAGTTATCCCAAGCAAAAGCATGCTCCCTCTCCCCCCCCAGCAGAATGGCAGGCACAAAAGTAGAATAACTATGCAAGAGAAACAATGAAGATTTGGGGACCTGACATACGCCCCCCCTAGAAGAACAGGAAATCCACCTGGAAAACAGCAAAGGAAAGGGAACAACAACATAGATACATCAATTAGGTTTATCAGGATATTTAGAGTGAAAATGTTGTAGATGTGTAGGGGCTCTGACATGTCTCTGGGCAGCAGGGAGATTCTTCCAAGCTAGTAGGTATTGTGTCATACCATGGTGTGTTCAAGAGTCTAAAATATCTTTAATTTCAAAGTGTTGTTCTCCCTCAACCATGATAGGCATGGGCACTGGGGGTGCGGGAGGTCTGATTTTGGAGGTGATGTCTGGTTTCAGTAAGCTGCAGTGGAAAATGGTGGATTTTCCATAGATTCTTTGGCAGGTCTAATTCAACCATCACAGGGTTGATGATGCGTTTTACTGTGAAAGGGCCTATAAATTTGGGCCCCAGTTTCTTTGAAGGTTGAATGATTGTAAATACTTTATGGAAAGGAACACCCAGTCCCCAACTTTATACAGTTTCTGCTCCACCTTCCATTTGTCCACGTGAGCTTTATAGGCCTCTCTGGCTTCATCCAATACTTTTCTGACCACTGACCAGGTGTTTTGCAATTGTTTAATACACTCCTGCAAGGGGGTGTTTTCAGGCTCTTTGGTAGGGAGTTCAGGCATGGCCACAAAGGTTTGACCATTTGCTACTTGAAATGGAGTGAACCCAGTACTGGAGTGCACAGCATCATAGGCAACCTCAGCAAACAGTAGCAAGTCAGACCAATTGTCTTGGTAATTAATAAAACATCTCAGGTATTGTTCTAGAACTGTGTTAAGTCTCTCTGTCCTCCCATTTATTTAAGGATGATGGGAAGATGATAACCCTTGACTAGAACCCTACTCTTGCCAGCAATCCAGGCCAGAAATGCCTCAAGCCCCAGTCCAACGCTGGGAAGCCACACAAGCCCTGTGGTCAAGAATCCATATTGATTTCGCCAGTCCATTTTAGGGACAGCTGTTCCTCATTGTGGTGGACAGTCACTCCAAATGGGGCAGGGTGGGGGTGCCACTGCCGTGGGGCAAGGCAAAGCAGGGGCTCGGGCAGGAGCTGGTTGCAGACAAAGGGGGGCTCCGGTGAGGAGGAGGAGGAGGTGGAAGAGGGTTTAAGCAGGCTTAGCAACCGGATTGGGGATCCCCCTGCAGTGTATGCCTCCCAGCATACACAAAGGACAGCACAGCAGGAGGCTGATGGTGCAGATCAGCAGAGGGGTTGGACAGCTCCGGGCAATAACTGCTCACTCAGGATAAGCCTAATGAGTTAAGCTGTTGACAGCCCCAGGCATGGTCAGCCTGGTGGGAAGCCAGGATCTACACCCATTGTCACCTGCACTGGCAGGAAGCCCAGGTTTGAACTGATTGGATGCCATCCACCTGGGCAGGTACAAATAGACGTCAGGCTCCCCTGTTTCCCCAGTTCGTTCTGTTCAGAATAAACTCATCTTACCCCAGCTCTGTGTCCGTCTCTATGTGAAGCACGCAACTTTACACTGGCAACGAAGGTGGGATCCTTCTCTGGAAAATGCTGCTAGCCGCGGACGAACCCCCCATCGGCAGCTCAGGAACTGATGCAGGACAACCCCGACCAAGGTAATGGCACAACTGGGACAATACCCCATTTTCAACAGCAACCGCCCTGAGGAGTGGGAGGCGTTCGTAGGCCAGCTCGAGTGCTACCTACGGGCGAATGGGGTCAAGGACAACCGACAGAGAGCGGCGGCGCTACTCTGCAGCTGTGGCATGGAGACATATCAGCTGGCGGTCGGTCTGTATGCGCCCGACGATATTCACACTGTCGGGTACAGCGAGCTGATATCCAAGCTAACGGAACACTTTAAGCCCGAAACATCAGAGATAGCTTGGTGGTACCGTTTTGAGAAACGGGACCAATGTCCAGGCGAGACCGTGAAGCAGTACATGGCTGCCCTGCGACAAGCGGCGGGACTCTGCAATTTCGACAACCTCAAAGTCCGTCTGCGGGATCGGATCGTCTGCGGGCTAAGGGACCGGAAGCTGCGGCAGAAGATGTTTGCCAAGCAGAAGCTGACCCTTCAGGACGTCCAGGAGGAGTTCTTAGCCTGGGACGTAGCGGAGGAGTCCGACGTAAGGTAGAATGGGGCCATCCATCTGGCCATGACGACGCAGAAGGGGGAGACTTCGAGGTAGACGCCATTCACTGCCAACAGCGATCGACCACCTATTCCCGGGACCGCGTGAAGGAACAACGCCCAGTGACAGCCAAGCAGTGGTATCAGGAGTGCAGATGCGGGATGAGCGGCCCCTGGTCTCCCCAGCCCTCCGGCAGCAGCGCTCATCGCTCCCAGTCTACCCAGCAGTGCGGCAGCGGCCCCAGGTCTACCCAGCCCTGCTCGCTTGGTCAACACCGGTCTACCCCGTGCATTGGCTGCGGGTCTGGAACCTCCAACCGATCTACCCGTTGCGCCAGCTGCGGAGGACAGCACCCCCGGTCTACCTGCCGGTTCAAGTCGGCAAAGTGCAGAGCATGCGGGAAGACCGGCCACATCGCGGCGGTCTGTCGGAGCCGGCCGAGGGACAGTCTGCACGAGGTGGAGGCGGATTTCCAGCTGGCCACAGGTACAGGGGAGCGGCTGCCGAGGGTTACGGTTAGCCACACGGCGGGACGGTCGGCTGTTTGCGAGACTAGGGGACACCCACCCCTTATTCCAAAAATCAAACTGAGGGTTAAAATTCAAGGGGTCCCCTGCGTAATGGAACTTGACTCTGGGTCAGCCGTATCCATTATCTCCACACGGACTTTCAGCAAGATCTGCAAGCAGAGCAGCCAGCGGGTTCCCCTGAGGCCATCCAAACTGACCCTCTCAGACTTCCAGAACTCTCCGATTAAAGTCAGGGGGGAGGCGTCGGTGACGGTCCACTACAAAGGGTTTAAGGGGAAGTTGAGCGTGCTGGTCGTCGAAGGGCAATGGACCAGCCTTGTGGGGCTAGGATAGTTCAGGGCATTGGGCATTGGGATCACCGGGATCCACCAAACGCAGGGCCACACCTCCCTGGAGGGCATCTGCAGGGAGTTCGCGGATGTCTTTGACGAACGGTTGGGGAAGTACACCGGGCCCCTGATTTCTTTTAAATTAAACCCCCTAGTCCCACCGGTCAGGATGAAGGCGAGGAGAGTTCCCTTTGCGCTCAAGCATAAGATTGAGCAGGAATTGGATAAGTTAGTGGAACAGGGGGTGCTGACGCCGGTAGATGGGGCAGACTGGGAGACCCCCATAGTTACCCCGTTAAAAGCAAATGGGGACATTAGAATCTGCGCAGATTATAAGGGGACAATTAACTGGGCGTTAAGTGCGCATTCGTACCCGGTTCCCGCCGTAAGCAGCATCCTGGCATCCCTGCAAGGTGGGGCGGTATTCGTGAAATTAGATCTTGCCCAGGCTTATCAGCAGCTGCCGGTAGACCCCAAGGCAGCAAGGGCCCAGACCATCATCACCCACAAAGGGGCGTTCTGGGTAAACCGACTGCAATTTGGGGTGAGCGTAGCTCTGGGGATTTTCCAGGAAGTCATGGAAAAAATGCTAAAGGGGATCCCCAGGGTTTGCCCGTATTTTGACGACGTCCTTATAGCGGCCAGCTCGGAGGACGTCCTGGCATCACGGCTTAGAGCGGTACTCGGTCGTTTTAGGGATGTGGGTCTAAGACTGAAAAGGGACAAGTGTAAAATTGGGGTTACGGAGATGGAGTTTCTGGGATTCAGGATAGACGCGCAGGGCATCCACCAGTCAGCCTCCAAGGTGAGGGCTATCAAAGAAGCCCCAATTCCCAAAAACAAAGCGGAGCTGCAAGCGTTCCTTGGTCTCTTAAATTTTTATCATACATTCCTGCCGCACAAGGCGACCATTGCAGAGCCCTTGAACAGGCTCCTGGACAAACAAACACCCTGGGACTGGACAGCCACACACACAAGCACGTTCAGGACCCTTAAGAACATGCTAGCCGGGGACGCAATGGTCACTCACTTCAGGGAGGACCAGCCCATCTTCCTAGCGTGCGATGCATCCCCTTATGGGATAGGGGCAGTCCTCAGCTACTTAAGGGAGGACGGCTCGCAGGCTCCCATAGCATACTATTCCCAGACCCTGTCAGCGGCGGAGAGAAACTACGCGCAGATAGATAAGGAGGCAATGGCAGTGGTCGCGGGGATAAAAAAGTTCCACGAATACCTGACAGGAGGGAGTTCCTCATTTTCATGGATCACAAGCCCCTGCTGGGATTATTCACCACGGAGAAGCAAACACCACAGATCCTTTCACCAAGGATGCTCCGTTGGTCCATTTTTCTTTCAGCATACTCCTGTAAGCTAATCCATAGACCAGGAAAGGAAATGGGACACGCCGACGGACTCAGCAGACTTCCCCTAAGGGAGGCTGGACCGGATCCCACTCCTGCTAATCAGATATTAGCAATACAGGAGCTGGCTGAGTGCCCATTAGACGCTAGCGACATAGCAGCCGAAACTCCCAGGGATAAGATTCTTAGCAGAATTCAGTCCTGGGTTAGCAGTGGGTGGCAGGACAAGTCACCGGGACCTGAGTTCACAGCATTTTTTACACGGCGGCACGAGCTCTCAACCCATAAAGGCTGCCTGCTGTGGGGGAGCAGGGTCATCATCCCCACAAAACTTAGGGAGAAAGTCCTTCAGTTCCTTCACGAGGGTCACCCGGGAGTGGTAAGGATGAAGGCTCTGGCCAGGAGTTACCTGTGGTGGCCTGGGTTGGATAAAGACATAGAGGGGTTGGTAGCAGGATGTTACACATGCCAAAGGTCTCGCCCAGAGCAGGCACACGCTCCAGTCCGCGTGGGAACAAACTCACACCCCCTGGTCCAGGGTCCATATAGATTATGCGGGGCCATTTCAGGGACACACCTTCTTAGTCATCATGGATAGTCACTCCAAGTGGTTAGAGGTGGTACCTGTGTCCAACATGACATCAGCGGGCACAATACAGGCACTAAGGGGAGTGTTTGCCACACATGGGCTACCAGATGTAGTAGTATCTGGTACTACTACTACTAAATCCCCGGAGCTACGCTCACCCCGCAATTTACCTCCTTGGAGTTCCAGGTGTTCCTAAGGACCTTGGGGATTAGGCATGCCACTTCAGCGCCCTTTCACCCTGCCAGTAACGGGTTGGCAGAGAGGTTTGTGCGGACTACCAAGGATGCACTCAAATGAATAGTACAAGGGGACTGGAAACAGAGACTGGCCACATTCCTCCTCCATCAACACGCAACACCCTGCACAGCCACAGGAAAGAGCCCAGCAGAGCTCAGGTGGGGCAGACGCCTCATAACTACGTTAGACAGACTCCACCCAGACAGGGTATCAGCAGACACAGAACCCCCAACCCTCAAAACCAATTTCAACATAGGGGAGCAGATCTGAGCCAGAAATTACAGCACAGGCCATCCATGGGTGCCAGGTGAAGTGGTAGAACAGACAGGCCCCCTCTCCTACAGAGTAAGGGTGGAGGGGGGACTCCTGTGGAGGAGACACTTAGATCAACTAAGGAAGAGAGCCCCTGAGAGGACGGGTGGAGAATAAATGGAAACAGCAAGGGAGGAGGCAGAGCAAACACAAACACACACACAGCCACAGTCACAGTCACCCAGAAGAACAGCAGGAAGGGTTTTGGGGCATCCATCTGCCTGGCAGGGAGCTGACAGGGAAAGTAGGCAAGAGCCTGAGGGCAGCAGGTCACAAAGAGCCAACACAGAAACACATGCACACACACAAATCAGACCAACACAACCAGACTAAGGAACAGGAAGCAGAACCAAAACCACTACAGAGCCAAGCCTGAGAAGATCAAACAGGACACACAGAGCCCCCAGCTACCTCAGTGATTATGTTCGCTCTTAAGCCTGGGGGGAGGAGGAATCTGGAGGGTTAAATGTAAAAATTGTAAATAAGCTGTATATAGTTAAGAAGGAAGGATCCTCCTCACTATGGGGGAAGGGGTGCAGTGTATGCCTCCCAGCATACACAAAGGACAGCACAGCAGGAGGCTGATGGTGAAGATCAGCAGAGGGGTTGGACAGCTCCGGGCGATAACTGCTCACTCAGGATAAGCCTAATGAGTTAAGCTGTTGACAGCCCCAGTCATGGTCAGCCTGGTGGGAAGCCAGGATCTACACCCATTGTCACCTGCACTGGCAGGAAGCCCAGGTTTGGATGCCATCCACCTGGGCAGGTACAAATAGACGTCAGGCTCCCCTGTTTCCCCAGTTCAGAATAAACTCATCTTTACCCCAGCTCTGTGTCCGTCTCTATGTGAAGCACGCAACTTTACACCCCCAAAAACAAACATGCTTCGTAGGTAACCTCAAAGCACAACAGAAGAGACCAAAGCCTGCTGCAACTGCCCAGCAGATGGGAAGAGAATAAAAACCAAACAGCCCTCCCCACACCGATCCTCAATAGAAATGCTCACAACAATGAAAGCCTCAGACAGGGGGAAGAGCTTGAGCAGGTGGGCATCTTGCTCAGCTGATGGCTGGGGGGAAGGGGGCAGCTACACCCCCTCCCAAATGCTGAAATGCTGCCCTCTCACGAAAGCAGGATGAAAACTGCAAAAAGCGACAAGGAAAAAAAGTTAAAACAGAAGAGTGTCTCGCAATGGCTTTCTACCCCACTTCCTTCTAGCTGCGGTTTAAATATGTAAAGACCACAAAAGAAAAAAAAACTTGGCTTTCTCTCATTTTAATGCAGAAGGCAGGAACAGGAGGATTGGGGGGTGTTGTTTGTTTCAAAGTAAGGGAAAGAGAGGGGCTTGGGGGAGTGAGGCAAGCGAATGGTGATGGCGCAAGGCTTCTGGCTATGCAGGGGGGCATTGGGGGGCACGTTCTCTTTAAAACAGCAAAACGAGGCAAAAAGTAAAAATCCCCCAGTCACTCCACCTCCCAAAAACACAATAACAGAGCTTTCAGTGATACAAACAACTTTTTATTGAAAAGTAAAAGTTTGGCATGCTTTTGAAGAATTAATGTGATTTTTGCTGTTGTATGCATGCTGATAATTTATCTAACCTAGGCTCATATTTTGTGAGAGCAACACATGCAGCACTCAGATCATCTGCTAGTCTGTTTCTGGTGTCAGACTTGATATAATTCAAAGCTGAAAACAGCTGCTCACAAGCATAAGGTGATCCAAACAAAGTCAGGAAAGCAATCCCAAGTGCTTTCATTGACTTAAAAATATTTGGCAGAGAATTCCACACTTTAAGGATTTCATTTTCAGAATTAACCATGCTGTCCTTTGTCATCCCTTCTATCTTCTCAAGTGTATCACGCAGGTCACAGAATTTATTTTTCCAGATAGAGTTTTCTTGAAATTCCAATAGCTCCATTTCCAGATTTCCTAAATCTAACCAGTGTAAGCAGGAAAGATCAAGTTCTTCAAATCTGGCTTTATCTGGAGAAGAAAACACAGGGTTGTCTCTATCTTATGGAACTGTAAAAATCTGTTACTAAAATTCACCTGCTACAATGCTACAAAATTCCTTATAGATTTCCTGATGACTTGTAGGATTGTCTGTTGTAGAATTTTCTAAATGATTTTTTAGATTTGGAAAATATTTCAGCTGCCCACTTTCAAGGTCTCTTTCAAAAACCTGCAGTTTTTTCTCAAATGTTTTGATATCACAAAACATCCTTTCTGCTGTTTTCCCTGCACCTTGTAATTATTTGTTCAGTACATTAAAGTTTAGTGCAAAATCTGTAAAAAAAACATGAGGTTGGTAAGCCAGGTCATATCAGTGAGCTGTGGATATTCTTGCCCTTTTTTGTTCATAAACAGCCTAATTTCATCCAAGCAGGCTACAAATCTCTCCAGGACTTGTCCTCTGCTCAGCCACCAGACATTATTATACATAAATAAACAATTATACTGTGCCTGAACCTCCTCAAGAAGTACTTGAAATTGTCAACAATTCAGAGCACAAGCCATGATGTAATTCACTATTTTGGTGACATCTTTGAGGACATCATCATTTTTTTTCTTGCTTTCCCTGGCACAAAGAGCTTCCTGATGTATAATACAATGGAATTGAATGACAATGTTTTGTTTCTTTAACAAACAACTGTATGAAACCAGATGTTGCCCCCACCATAGAAGGTGCTCCATCACTTGTAATTGAAACCATCTTTTCTGGTCTTACTGTATGTCTTGTGACAAAAAAGCTTCCTTCACAGCATTGAAGGATATCTACACCTTGTGTTCTTTCAGGCAAAGACACCAGTTTCACCAGCTCTTCTCTCATGATGTCACCAACAGCATAACACAAAATTACTGCTAGCCTTGCATGATTATTTATATCTGTGCTTTCGTCCAAGCACATGGAGTAACAGGCTACCTTTTGTAAGTCAATGGTGAGCTGCTGACTTGCCATGCGCTGGACTCGATCTTTCACAGTATTTCTGCTAAGTGGTATCTCAGAGATGTGTTGAATAATTTTATCCTTGTATGGGAAATCATGAAAAAGAGAATCACTCCCAAACAACATGGACATTTTGATAATATCCCCATCAGAGAGGGGCTTATGATGTTTTGCTATGCACAGTAAAATTTTAAAATTGGCAGCTGTCAGATGATTTGTTCTGCAAAGATAGTTGGAAAAACTAAGATGCTGGGAATGATAGCTCCTCAATTTCCCTTCAAGAAACTCTTTTCTTTCAGTATCACCAAGTTGGGCAACATTTTTGTGGTTGGTTTCAAAGTGCTGTCTGACACTTGATGTGTGACACACAACACTTTCACTGCATAGAACACATAACATTTTCCCACTGCATTCAATCACTCCAAATGACTCTGTCTAGACCTCTTGGAATCATCTTCCACTACCTGTTTTTGCTTTTTTTTTTTTTTGCTGTAGTCATTTTTGGGTGGGTGTACAAGATTTGGAGTCTACAAAAACACATTTTTTTAAAAAAAAAATGAAGCAACCAATATAAATCTATCCCTAAATAACTAACACTATTAGTTAACACTAAAGTAATGGATATTCCCCGAATCAACAATCTAGGAAGGGGGAATTAAACAATAAAAGCTGTGTCTTGGATTTTACAGGTTGTTGGCAAAGTACTCATTTATTTTACCAGATACTGAAAATAACAGAGAAATCTGAAGCAGAATGCCTGTATTAGCAGATGCAACTGATCTAAAATCTGTATGAAGAATGGTCAATAAACCATTCTTGGTTGTCTATTTTATCCTTCCTAATGAGCTGTAACCAACTTCCTCTCTTCACTTTGCAAACCCTGCGGGTCCCAGGATGCACTTGTTTTTGGAATGAGGAGTGAGGGGATCTTAAAGGGCCAGATCAGTTTTCAAACAATAAAGATTGGTATTTGGCCCTGGCCACTAGATGGGTCAGAAAACAACAACAGTATAAACACAAATTATATGCTGGTGGGCATGACACTCCCTGCTTGGTATCAACTGATAACACTGAGTCTTCGAATGGTAGCAGTGGTGGCAAATGGGCTCTCAATTTTGTACATTGAAAATGAAGAGTGGTATGTTTTAATGATATGGAATGCTACAATCCCAACACTGATATGTCCCTATCAAAGCACAAATGGAAGATGGGATAGCAGGGACAAAATATGTGCCCCCTCAAAAATTTCACAGGAAAGATCAGCTTCTACCTGCTGACAGATATCAAGTGGATCCACATCATAGGGATGAAATAGGGGCTGTTCCCTGCATCATATTATTGGAAGAATTTAGCTGGTGTGGCAGGGATAAAGCCAGGACAATTGCATGAAAACATTAGGTGAGCTGCCATTGCTTTTTTGTTGATATGGTTGTTGATAGAGTGATGTGACTGCAGTTTCCGATGTGTCTGGGAAATTGATAGTGATACAAATTTGGAATATAAGATCCTATTGGTAACCTCTCCCCTAGAATTGCTGAGGTCATCTGATATGTATCCAGCACCATTTTGTAGCAATGGAACATTATCATCATCATCATCATCAACATCAACATCATCATCATTTTATTGTCACTTCGAATTTACATCAATGAAATTTCATTGCATACAGCTCTCAAAGGGCCTCCACCTTCAATATACACTCCTTGTTTGTGGCCAGCTAAAGTTTCAGAACATCCATTTTAGTATCTAGGAAGCAAACAATGGCAAACAGAACAGATGGAAACAGAGCTCCATGTGGATTAGCCCTCAAATTAGCTTATATTCCTGTACAACCTTGCCTCCTTTTCTTTGTCTGATCCTGTCTTAAACAGATGTTGTTCTCCTCACTGGCTCCACAATTCCTGCACAGGTTTTTAAGGAATAGGGAGTGCTGGGGCCTTTAATGCCAAAGATATCAAAGAAGGTTGAGCAGGCTAAAGACCTGCTACTTTGATCAGCTAGAATAGCATAAAGTTTAATGGCTTTGTCCCTTTGGCCTGTTGGGTAGACACTGACTAAACAGTCCTTTGCAGACTTTTGTGCATTTTGAAGTGATTTCTGTTATGATTGTAGCTGTGTGTTCTTCCTCCCTGCCATGTTCACTGACACTAAATGTGTTTTAAAGTCCATGGAGCTGGCTTTGGGAGTAAAGCCATGTTATGATATGTGCTGTCACATTATGTGCATTTTACACTGACCTTACAGTTCTTGGCAAAGTGAGGGGCTGATGATCAGCACTTATAGCAAATGTTTTCTTTCAGGAAAGCTTTGCGGTCTTCCATGGACTTCTCTCTGAAGGCTCTGCATTTTAGGAGAGGATGTGGCTTCTGGTGTAGAGGACACTGCTTACCAGGATCTATGATCTCAGTTTCTATCTGAAACGAGCTATTGTTGTTGTTGTTGTTAGTTGCGAAGTCGTGTCCGACCCATCGCAACCCTATGGACAATGTTCCTCCAGGCCTTCCTGTCCTCTACCATCTTCTGGAGTCCATCTAAGCTCACGCCTACTGATTCAGTGACTCCATCCAGCCACCTCATTCTCTGTCGTCCCCTTCTTCTATTGCCCTCAATCTTTCCCAGCATTAGGCTCTTCTCCAGTGAGTCCTTCCTTCTCATTAGGTGGCCAAAGTATTTGAGTTTTAGCTTCAGGATCTGGCCTTCTAAAGAGCAGTCAGGGTTGATCTCCTCTAGGACTGACTGGTTTGATCGCCTTGCAGTCCAAGGAACTCGCAGGAGTCTTCTCCAGCACCATAGTTCAAAGGCTTCAATTCTTTGGCGCTCAGCTTTTCTTATGGTCCAGCTTTCACTGCCATACATTGCAACTGGGAAGACCATAGCCTTGACTATACGGATTTTTGTTGACAGGGTGATGTCTCTGCTTTTTAGTATGCTGTCTAGATTTGCCATGGCTTTCCTCCCAAGGAGCAAGCGTCTTTTAATTTCTTGGCTACAGTCCCCATCTGCAGTGATCTTGGAGCCAAGGAAAATAAAATCTGTCACTACCTCCATTTCTTCCCCATCTATTTGCCAGGAATTGAGAGGGCCGGATGCCATGATCTTGGTTTTCTTAATGTTTAGTTTCAACCCAAGTTTTGCACTCTCCTTCTTCACCCGCAACACCAGGCTCTTTAGTTCTTCTTCACTTTCTGCCATTAGAGTGGTATCATCTGCATACCTTAGGTTGTTGATGTTTCTTCCGGCAATCTTAATTCCAACTTTTGATTCATCTAGCCCTGCCTTTCTCATGATGTGCTCTGCATATAAGTTAAATAGGCAAGGCGACAGTATACAGCCTTGCCGGACTCCTTTCCCAATTTTGAACCAATCAGTGGTTCCATGTCCAGTTCTCACTGTTGCTTCTTGGCCCGCATATAGATTTCTCAAGAGACAAATAAGATGGTCTGGTATGCCCATCTCTTTAAGGACTTGCCACAGTTTGTTATGATCCACACAATCAAAGGCTTTAGCATAGTCAATGAAGCAGAAGTAGATGTTTTTCTGGAACTCTCTAGCTTTCTCCATGATCCAGCGTATGTTAGCAATTTGATCTCTAGTTCCTCTGCCTCTTCGAAATCCTGCCTGTATTTCTGGTAGTTCTCGATCCACATACTGCTGGAGTCTAGCTTGTAGAATTTTAAGCATAACTTTACTAGCATGAGAAATGAGTGCAATGGTGCGATAGTTTGAACATTCTTTGGCACTGCCTTTCTTTGGAATTGGAATGTAAACTGATCTTTTCCAATCCTGTGGCCACTGTTGAGTTTTCCAAATTTGCTGGCAAATTGAGTGTAGCACTTTTACTGCATCGTCTTTTAAGATTTTGAATAGCTCAGCTGGAATACTGTCACCTCCACTAGCTTTGTTGTTGCTCAGCTTTTCTAAGGCCCACTTCACTTCACATTCTAGGATGTCTGGCTCGAGGTCAGTGACCACCTCATTGTGATTATCAGGGACGTTAAGCTCATTCTTGTATAATTCTTCTGTGTAATTTTGCCACCTCTTCTTAATCTCTTCTGCCTCTGTTAGGTCCCTGCCATTTTGGTCCTTTATCATGCCCATTTTTGCATGAAACGTTCCTTTCATCTCTCCAATTTTCTTGAAGAGATCTCTGGTCCTCCCTATTCTATTGTTTTCTTCTATTTCTTTGCATTGTTCATTTAAGAAGGCATTCTTATCTCTTCTAGCTATTCTTTGGAATTCTGCATTCAATTGGGCATATCTTTCTTTTTCTCCCTTGCCTTTCGCTTCCCTCCTTTCCTCAGCTATTTGCAAAGCTTCCTCAGACAGCCATTTTGCTTTCTTGCATTTCTTTTTCTTTGGGATGGTTTTGGTTGCTACCTGTTGTACAATGTTGCGAACCTCTGTCCATAGTTCTTCAGGCACTCTGTCTATCAGATCTAATTCCTTAAATCTATTTGTCACCTCTACTGTATATTCAACAGGAATATGATTTAATTCATACCTGACTGGCCTAGCGCTTTTCCCTACTTTCTTTAATTTAAGCCTAAACTTTGCAACAAGAAGCTCATGGTCTGAGCCACAGTCAGCTCCTGGTCTTGTTTTTACTGACTGTATAGAGCTTCTCCATCTTTGGCTGCAGAGCATATAGTCAATCTGATTTCTGTGTTGACCGTCTGGTGATGTCCATGTGTAAAGCCGTCTCTTGGGTTGTTGGAAAAGAGTGTTTGCTATGACCATCGTATTCTCTTGACAAAATTCTATCAGCCTGTGCCCTGCTTCATTTTGTACTCCAAGGCCAAACTTGCCTGTTATTCCAGTTATCTTTTGGCTTCCTACTTTAGCATTCCAATCCCCCATGATGATAAGGACATCATTTCTGGGTGTTAGTTCTATAAGGTGCTGTAGGGCTTCATAGAACCGGTCAATTTCATCCTCTTCAGCACTGGTGGTTGGGGCATAGACTTGGACTACTGTGATATTTAATGGTTTGCCTTGGATTCGAACTGAGATCATTCTGTCATTTTGAGGATTATATCCCAGTATTGCTTTTCCTATTTTTTTTATTGACTATGAAGGCTACTCCATTTCTTCTGAGGGATTCTTGCCCACAGTAGTATACCTGATGGTCATCTGAATTAAATTCACCCATTCCTGTCCATTTTAGTTCGCTGATACCTAAGATGTCAATGTTTAGTCTTGTCATCTCTTGTTTGACCACGTCCAGCTTTCCTTGATTCATGGATCTTACATTCCAGGTTCCTATGGAGAAAAAATCTTTACAGCATCGGACTTTCCTTTCACCACCAGACATATCCACAGCTGAGCGTCCTTTCGGCTTTGGCCCAGTCGCTTCATTCTTTCTGGCGCTACTAGTACTAGCCCTCTGCTCTTCCCCAGTAGCATGTTGGACGCCTTCCGACCTGAGGGGCTCATCTTCCAGCGTCATATCGTTTTGCCTTTTGGTACTGTCCATAGGGTTTTCATGGCAAAGATACTGGAGTGGGTTGCCATTTCCTTCTCCAGTGGATCACGTTTTGTCAGAACTCTCTGCTATGACCTGTCCGCCTTGGGTGGCCCTGCACGGCATAGCCCATAGCTTCATTGAATTACGCAAGCCCCTTCGCCACGACAAGGCAGTAATCCATGAAGGGGGCTATCCATGAAACGAGCTAGCAGACCTATAAAAAGAATCTGGAGGAGTCACGTTAGTTGTGTAGACGGCTACTGGAGGTTTGCAGGGATCAAGTCCCGAAGGCACAGCACATGACAATGTGAGGTCAAAACTAGGATCATTTCTTGTTTTAGCTTATTGGCACATCAAGTCCACAAAACAGAGAAGCGGGGGGGGGGGGGGAGAGAAATGGAACATTGTAATTCCTTTTGTATTTGGAGCCATGTGTGATCCACTGCTCTTATAAGTTATTAGATAACTTTTGTACAATGGGGTTGACACCTCTGGCTGTGTCAAGGAATGTAAGTCCTTGCAAAATCCCCTTCCAGCTTAATTACTTGAAGTTCTATTAGTAAGTTACTTAAGTTCCCTAAATTTCTGATAAGCTCTGTTAGGTATTTTGGGAAAGTTATCAAGTCTTTTGAACAGCACATTTTTTCACTGCTTCTGCTGAGCCATAACACTCATCAAGTCTGTCCCAGATCATTTTAAGGCCTGTTTCAGGGTAGTTTATTTCTTGTCCTGATTCATTTTGCATAGATTAGATTCAGTTCCAAGCCATTTAACTATTAAGTCTATCTCTTCACTACATGAAAAATCTAAGCTTCTGATGGCATTTTGGAAAGAAGATCACCAGGCTCTGTAGCTTTCAAGATGGTCATTAAACTTTTCAAGTCCCTTTGTGACTAACTCACTTTGTGCCAAGAACTTGGCAAAATCTATAGAGACTTGATTATCTGACTGCATATTGCTGTGATGAAAAGGTGTAGTCATACCTTCTAAGAGTCTCTGGTTTCAGCTGGTTCTTTCTATGCTGCTCTGGCATAAAGGCTGATCCTGTAGGATAATTTGCAGGCTCAGGTATATTGGGTGTGTGTGTGGGGGGGGGTGTCTGTCATCAGAGGTGCAGCTTTGCTTAGAGCTCTCTTGTTTGTAGGCATGAGGCTTGTCACTGGCTTGTAGTGGTGTTATGTAGCATCTCTGGCTTCCTTCTTGAAGGTTGCCTTTTCTACCTAGGTGAGCATTGCTGTTTGGCCTGGAATGTTGATAGATGTACTCTGAAGTGTGTTGCACAGGATCTTGGAGTTCAGCTTCTGGCCTAAGCACGTTGCTGTGTTTACTGCATTTGTTGTCAGAATCCACAAACCTTTCTAGGGCTTTAACTTCAGCTGTGGCAGCCACTACTTCTTTCTCTATGGCAAGTCTTTCTAGGTGTCAAGGTTGATTTGCTAAGATGCTTGCTAACCTCTGTCACTACTCAACTTGCCATAGAAATGGGGAGGGAAAGCCTGGGAAAGAAACAGGAGTTTCAAGAAGCCATCCCCAGACCATGAGACCCAAGGTCGTCAAAAGCAGATGTTTGATGGAGAAGTGGACCATTCTCATAACAAACAGAAAGGATGTAATTGGGCAACGTGAACACATGGTGGGTGGGGGTTATGAAAAGCCATTATTAACTGACCAGAATTTCGCACAGGAAAACTACAGCTGATTTCGCTTCTTCAATGCCATTATGCGTATTCAATAAAGACTATCTCTCATGACACCTCAGCACCATAGAGTTCCTTTAATATTGAATTTGCCAGCTGGACAGTTGACATTAAAACAACTTTCATGAAGTTATGAGTGCAGCTACTTGGAGGCTTCCAAGAGGACTGTAGCATAATGATCTCCAGGGTGGAAAAGAAGAATGAGACCGCAGCCAAACTGGGGTTGATCCTTCCTTGTGAGACACTGGCAGCATCCCAGCTGAACTCAGGGGCGGAAATGTGGTCCAAGGTAACAGCTGAGAAGACAGAGCAGCTGCAATTGCATGAGGGGTCTGTGTGGGACCCCTCTATGCTGGAAAAAAGACCCAACCGACAGGTAGCCGAATTGGAGTTCCCCTTAGACCCCCTAGTTCCCATAGTTGGGGTTCCCTTTAGGGGTTGCTATAACCCAGGGAAATGAGTGGAAGGCCAAGAGGACTGCAGACTAGGAGGAATCAGTGAGAGGGAGACCCCTTAACGACCTCCCTCAGCCCTTCGGTAGAATAGAATAGAATAGAATAGAATAATAGAATAGAATAGAATAGAATAGAATAGAATAGAATAGAATAGAATAGAATAGAATAGAATAGAATAGAATAGAATAGAATAGAATAGAATAGAATAGAACTGGAAGGTACCTTAGAGGTCTTCTAGTCTAGCCCCCCACTCAAGCAGGAGACCCTACCATTTCAGACAAGTGACTGTCAAGTCTCTTCTTAAAAACCTCCAGTAATTGAGTGCCCATGATTTCTGAAAGCAAGCTGTTCCACTGGTTAATTGTCCTCACTGTTAGGAAGTTTCTCCTTAATTCCAGGTTGCTTCTCTCTTTGATCAGTTTCCAACCATTATTTCTTGTCCTGCCCTCTGGTGCTTTGGAGAATAATTTGACCCCCTTTGTGGCAGCCCCTCAGATACTGAAATGCTGCTATCATGTCACCCCTATTTCTTCTTTTCTTTAGACTAGCCAAACCCACGTCCTGCAGCTGTTCTTCATACGTTTTAGTCTCCACCCTTTGATCATCTTAGTTGCTCTTCTCTGAACTTTTTCCAATGTCTAACATCTTTTTTGTAGTATGGTGACCAAAATTGGTTGCAGTATTCCAGGTGTGGTCTCACTAGGGTTTTATAAAGCAGTACTAATACTTTGTGTGATCTTGATTCTATGCTTCTGTTTATACAACCCAGGATTGTATTAGCGTTTTTGGCTGCTGCTGCACATTGCTGGCTCACAGTCAAGTGATCATCCACTAGGACTCCAAGGTCCCTCTCACAGTTACTGTTTTTGGGCCAGGTCTCACCTAATCTGTACTTATATATTTGATTTTTCCTGCCTAAATGTAAAACTTAGGTTTTCTCCACATTAAAACTCATTTTGTTGGATAGAGCCCATTGTTCAAGTTTGTCAAAATCTTTTTGGATCCTGAACTTGTCTTCTGGGGTGTTGGCTCTTCCTGCCAGCTTAGTGTCATCTGCAAATTTGATGGGTTCCCCTTGTATTCCCTCATCTAAGTCATTAATGAAGATATTGAAGAGTACTGGGCCTAAGACGGAGCCTTGTGGTACCCTACTGCTTATTTCTCTCCAAGAGAAGTAAGACCAGTTGCAAGAAAAGTTTGGAGAACTGGACATGCAAAGAGTAGAACAGGTGAAATCCCCAGCCTGGGTGGCTGGATTGTGGGTGGAGCTGTGAGGATCAGAGCATGCAAGATCCCCAGACAGAGGAACAGTGCTGAAGATGGCCCCAGGTATGGCTTTGCCCCCTTCCCAGTCTTAGCCGGCAGTGCTGACCTGGGTGTGCCAGGGGCCGGCAGGGATGGAAAAGCAGCAGGGATCACATTGGCAGCTGCCTGGCAACCCTCCAATTCCTACAGTGGGGGGAGCTGCAGCTCATGCCGCCCAATAGGTTATGAGGGTACCGCTAAGCTACCTGCTAATTTGAGATGATTATGAACCACTGCCCCTGAAGCCCAAATTCGATGGGTGACCTGAGAGGCTTGCCTACTTCCTGAACCAGGTATGGATTTACCTAGACTGGTATGGAGCAGCATTCAAAGATGATGTGGCCTGTGTGAATGATGTTGCAGCAAACTGGAGGCGGAAGCTGCTGAATGGATGGTGGCTCTCCATGATGAGGAAGCTCTGGAGTAGGGGGACATTGACACTTTCCTGGAAGGGCTCTGGACACAGTTTGGGGACCTCACCAAAGCCCACTAGGTAGAATCTGATACCTACTCTATAAGGCAAGGGAACCAATCTGTGGCTGAGTATATTAGAGAGTTTCACAGCATAGCCAGAAAACTGAGGGGATGGTCAGAATGTCTGCTTGTCTACCAATTTTGAGAAGGGCTAAGCAGAGAGGTGTACCAGAGCTGCCTACCCTGTGGGATCCCTGACTATCTCTAACCTTGGTACCAACTGGCCCCACAGTGGAGCTGAATCTGATGGAGTATCGCCGACCCACAGCACCTGAGAGCTGCCCACACTGGAGCCAGGAGAGGTGCCCACTGGCATGAAGAGAGGGAAGGGGCCCCTCCTTCAACTGCCAGAGCGAGTCCATGTCATACTGCTGGAGCTTGCTTCTGATATGGGAAAGAAGGCCACCAAGTGGCCAATTGCCTAGTCCAGTGGTAACGAACCTTACCCAAACTGCAACCCAAACCCCACTTATTTATTGTCAGGTGCTGGATGGGCGTGGCCCACTGGATGGGTGTGGCTGGCATTGGTGTATTTTTATATTTATTGCCCTGTACACTGCCCTGAGTCCTTCGGGAGAAGGGCGGTATAAAAATTTAATAAATATAAATATAAATATAAATATAAATATAAATATAAATATAAATATAAATATAAATATAAATATAAATATACTAGGTGGGTGTGGCCAGCTCAATGTCACTTGCGTCAGGGGCACTTGTTCAGAGCTGAGCAGGACTGGGGCGGACCTGAGGGTCTCCAGTGGAGGGGGGATGGGCCCGGGGCGAGTGCCGGGTCAACTGAAGGAGCCTCACTGATATTAAAGAGGGTGGGGAAAAACATGATATTAAAGGGGGTGGGGGAAGACATGATATTAAAGGTGGTGGGGGAAGACATATTCCCTGATGGCTCAATCTCTCTTTCTCTCTGCCGCTTCTGCTGCCCAGATCTACAGCTGCAGAGTGATTTTGCTCCCTCGCCCATGGTCGATCTGGGCAGCAGAAGCATTTTTGAAGCCTCTGGAGCTCGCATCCATGGCTGTGGGGTGATTTTACGATGCTCCAGTGGCCCGATCAGGGCGTCGGAGGCCTGCAAAATGCTTCTGCTGCCCAAATTGGCCGGGGTGGGTGGGAGCAAAATTGCTCTGCAGCCCTAGATCTGCATCGATGCCCAAGCTGAAGAAGATTTCAAAGAAGACAAAAAACATGAGTGGCACAGCAGGTCGTGGAGGACTTTCCCCCAATCTATCCCTGACAAGCCTGGACCGATCTTCTATGAGAGTGACCAATGATCCAATGGTAAGTGGAGCCAGCACTCTGCTGACTGTCCAGGTGGAGGTGGTAGTGCCCCAGTCAGGAGCAAGGGGGGGGCTTTGCAGCCCTGCTAAATTCAGGGTGCACCTGTTGCTTAATCAGCCTGAAAGCAATGGATTTGTTGAGACTAAAGGCTTAAGAGAGTTGAGCAACCCATGAAGTTTGAGCAGGTAGATCATGGGTGTCAAACTGCCGGCCTGCAAGCCAGATGCGTCATGCAGAAGCTGCCCACACCCCATTGCTGGCAATGGCAAAACCATCCTGATATGTTGCATGACATCACATGACATCACGAGTTTGACATGTCTGAGGTAGATGGCTCGCTCACGGGGGTGGGGGTGGGGTGCCAGTAACCTGCCTGCCTGAGCCAGTGAGCCTAAAAATGGGGAGGCACAAAGAGACTATCTGGTTTATTGTAGCCCCAAAGATGGCAGAGGCAATGATATTGGGGTTGTTGTGGCTGAAAAAATGGAATCCATCAATTGACTGGGAAAGCAACAAGGGTTAAAAATGAGAAAGGACTGGGGGTGTAGAAGCCTATGAAGGTTAAGTGAGTGCAGACAGGTGTGAAAGTGAAAGCAGAGGCACTCAACATGCTGTCTGAGAACAGCCCAGTAGAGCCAGGTATTCCAAAGGAGTATTGAGACCTGGCTAAAGTCTTTAGTGAGCAGGAGTTGGATTTGCTCCCTTCCCCCTCACTGCCCCACACACTGTGCTATTGAGTTGCTACTGGGGGCAAAACTCCCTAAGCCCAGGTGAGACAGAGGAACTCCGAGCCTTTGTGGACAAGAATTTAGCCAGAGGCTTCATCCAGCCAGCTAAATCCAAGGTTGCTGCACCAGTGCTCTTTAAGGAGAAAAAAGATGGGTAGCTGAGATTATCTCCTTCACGGCATCTTGGAATGACAAGGATTCCTTTGCAAAAAGCTTCTGCTGAAGGTCTCTGTTCCTCAACCCACATACCAAACAGTCTCTCAGTCTCTCTTCAAGGTCTGTGAAGTTGCAGAGATGGGATGCTTGTCGTAACGCGGCAAC
This sequence comes from Vipera ursinii, assembly GCF_947247035.1. Lineage (NCBI taxonomy): Eukaryota > Metazoa > Chordata > Lepidosauria > Squamata > Viperidae > Vipera > Vipera ursinii. The sequence goes on along the minus strand of NC_139521.1, from coordinate 20,323,118 downwards.
ATTGCTCGAATGTGGGTCTCCATGCAATGACGGAGAGCTTCGGCTCAAAATGTTCCTTGAGCTTTTTCTTGAGATATGTTGTGATTCAGGGTCAGCCTGTGGGTTCGGCAGTTGGGTCGGACGATTCAGAGGAGGAGGGGGGTGTTGGAGAGCTTGCTGAGGATAGTATTGAGGCTCCACACAGCCCTCAGCCAGGCCCCTCCCATCTGGTTACGACGCAGACCCAGCTGTGTGAGCCTGACAGTGTGGATGAAGATGACCCACAGCTGGCCCTGTTCAAGGACGCCCGACGCAGGAGGCAGTCAAGCAGGAGTAAACAGAGGAAAGCAATGGGGCACCTCGGAAGGAGGCAGAGAGAAGCCACGCCCTGAACTGTTTAAAAGGGGAATGTGTGGGAGGGCTGGTTTGCTGAAGGCAACCGTTTGAATAGCTCCTGTTTCATGGTTCGTGTCTTGTTTTGCTCTGTTTGCTTTTGTGTCCATAAATTTGGCAGGCTTAGTTCCAGCCTCTTGCCTTCTTGTAAAGGGGTTGTCCCTGCCTTATCTGCAGGGCCGGTAGTAGGCTGGTACAGAACAAGATAGGAGTAGGAGACTAACTCTAGTGTAGCTGGAGTGACTAGGTTTTTGGCTATAGCGAATGTCGCCTGACCACACACACGCACAGTAGTGTTGTGGCCTTTAAGCCATCTTCACTAACTTGGTTAGCCCTCAGATAGTTCTCGATGCAGGAAATGTATGAGCTCCATCTCTCAGGATGCGACACATTGAACTCTGACAGCTTGCCGGCCTTGGCCATGGTAAGCTGTAACCAACCACTCAATGCCCTGTGCTGCTAAGGGCTTCTGTGTTTATCCTAGGGACAGATCCTTAGGATGTGAGTACTTCCAGCGTGGCTTGCTGGCAGGCAAAGTGGGGAATGTGGTTCCTACTAGGGCACTGATGCCTGGTCTTACCCCTTAGTGACTTCTAGCTATCTCTTCCTTAGCAGCGCATCCCATCCTCATCACCACTATTATGTTTCAGGATCAGTGAGGCATTGACGAGGTGTTTGGTGAAAGCAACAACACGTTTATTAGGTTAACACAAAAGCGAGGGTGAACTGCCACTAAGCTTATATTTATACAGATCACCACTAGGTTACAGCCAATAGAACTACAGCAATCTTCCCACTTAAAAACGCAAGTAACAACTCTGGAGACAAGCAGTCTGGAGTTTAAACAGACAAAGTAGTTAACTAACAATAACGGTTTCCAAGTATTTTACACCAATACATAACAAAAACCATTATGAGCAGACCCCAATGTGAGTGCCCTCCTATGTCAATATAAAGTAAAATTAGCAGCAGTTCAAAAATGTATGTGCAGATCTGGTTTTTTTCATATAGAGAAAACTTTACACTTTAGAGGTGTTTCTGTGCAAAAATGACTGGATTCAGAAGCACAATTTCAGCCCACTTTAGAGCAGCTTTAATGGTGGGAATGTTCATGCTTATTGGGCAGCTACTATCCCCACTCCTGGAGAAGCAAAGCAGGTGAAAAATGGACATTCCAATATATCATAGGGTCTGTAACCACTAACTCCTGCGGTCCACCAACCCTGTCATAGACAGTCCCCTTTGTTGCAGGAGGAGTGCAGCTCCGCTGATGTGCAGCCTTCAGACCCCAGTCTTAGGAAAACAGTCATTTTGACAGAGGAAATAGTGAGAAATGAAAACATTTTCAAGCATGGAAAGTCATGGAGGTGCTGAAAAGAAAGGTCACAGTCCAGATGAGATCACTCTGGGGGCTTCTCTTTTAACATAATGAAAAAGTTTCATGAACCTGTTAGAGACTTCATTCAGCTGCTGTCTCTGATTGAATAGTGGACCTTTGAATGCAGGCATCTGCAGTGCTCTATCTCACCAAGAGAATCATCTTTAGAAGGTTAAAAAAAATTGGCAAATAAAAAAATTAAAAATCAGACAGTGCTTTTGAAAATATTGCAAATGTGAGCTACTTTTCCTACCTATATTTGTATTTTTTAAATTTCTCTTATGAGAAAAATTGGAAACCATAGATGAGTTTCGTGTAGACTAGATTTCTGTTGAATGTTGGATTGTTCTTGGGTATTCTGACCAGGGTATGTTCAAAGAGAAGTTGGTTGTTGAGGAAGTTTTTATTTGGATTATTGCAGTAATCAAGGGGTCACACTCAAGGGAACCCCTCCAAAGTTCTGGTTTGGTGATTCCTGAAATTGTTTCTATAACTATGTGGAAGGCACTTAGGATGTAACAGGCCACATTTTCCCAAGGATTCTATGTGTAGTTGGAGTACAGTTAATTCCTTTCATGCAAACAGGAAAACATGATCAGTTGATCATGGACAAAGCAGTCATTTAGGGGTGCAAATGGATGTGGTTTCCAATCTGTCAGTCATGGCATCAACCTCAATGAAGCCATCACATTTTGTTTACACTAAGAAAAAAGGCCCATTGAAAGTCAGCAATGCAATACTTGTCAGAGCTTCCCAACATAGTTGTTTTCATTCAAAGAAATCTGAAAAGTGAACTAGACAGAACTAACTTCTGAATAGCCAAGAGATTTCTGGGAGAAATAGCATTAAATTCACAAATTGATAAAGAGGGCCAAATCTGTATATTTTGTTTTTTACTTATTTATTTAATTTGTATAGCCACTTATCTTAGATTTGTGATGTTGGACAGCTCCCATAATTAAAAACAACCAGACAACACAGCCAATAAACAAAATATAAAAACCAAAAATATTGAATCTTGAGTACGATAAAAAATGAATAAGGAAGATGGCTGCAGCCATGCTTATTTTCAGAGTTGACATTTCCCTTATATTTATGTGTGTTATACATAAAAATATTGCATATAAAAACAGGTGGTGTTTTGATTGCACCTGTTTAGCTGTCTTCCTGATCTTTTGGACCTCTATCCAATAGAGATCAAACAACATTGTGATAGTGATGACATTAATTGTCTATTTCATTTTAACCCTGATCTTAAATACAGAAGTGTCCCCCTTTCTGTCTCTAGACCTTTAAATCTCAGGGACATAATAAAATTCAACTTCTTTCATTGCTGACCACTAAAAGCATCCTATTGGGGCTACACTAGATTGAAATAGGCATCCTGTATCATTTGCTAAAGGAAGACTTTGCTCTGGAAATGGAGACCTTGCGAAGTAGAACTGTCATAACTCCAAAGCTGTACAGGAAGCAGAGCAGGAATTGGGATTAAATGTTTTGGCAACATCCTTTGCCCTCTGCTTCTCTTAGAGCCCATATATGGAAATCTTCTACCAAACAATCCCACAGTAAAACTCCACACTGGAAGGAGGTTTCTGTAGCAACTAAAGGACAATGCTTGGATAATTTAGGCGAGAGCTCTTACTTATTACTGTGAAATTATAGTACATTTTAAAGGACTCCTTATCCAGAGAGCAAAGGAGATTTTTAAACTATTAACATTTGCTCTACCATTATTAATCATGTTTGATGTACAGTGTCGTCTGAAGGAGAGATCTACAGTCTGGTTTTGAACTTAGACTAGATTTCAATTTGAGGCAACATTTTACATTTGAATATATATTTCTAGTGGATGATTTGGATTTTTTTTTAATGGGATGCTTTCAGTAAAGGAAAAACTAGAGCTTTAAACCAGTCTGCAAATAATTTTCTCCATTTAATCATTTCCCCAGATCAGTCATTTGGGGGGATTGAGATATTGCAGCTTAGGAATTGGTTTCCTGGAGTTCAAACATTGAATAAACAAGAGATAGAAAAGAAAGAGGAGAGAGATGAGGGAAGGAGGTGAGAGAAGAACTTGCTTAATGTAAAAGCTGTCATATTGGCTTCAAAGGCAATTTCATTGTTTAGAAATGCAATAGATGTGTTGTGTAGTGGGTTCTTTGGCGCAGGAATGAAGATGAGGTAAATGAGTACAGGAAAACTCATGGTTTATTTCTTGCAGAATCTGAACTGGGGATGTTGTGTATACCACCCTAACACCAGGTGGCATTGGTCAGGTGGCCTGATTGGTCAACCTGTCCGGCGGGAAATATAGGACACTGGGTTGGGTGTCACCTGGCCGGCGGGAACACGGAGCAACCGGGTTGGCTGACTTCAGGGGCATCAGTAACATATAAGGGGCACCAGGGGTGGGGGCAAGCAGTTCCAGCATGTAATCAATAAAGGCATTACGTATCATGCTGTCTCCTCATTGTCTCCACGCGGTCGCTCATGCTACAACAGGGGAAATGGCTGCAACTAGCTGCAATATATAGTCTAGCCCCTAGGCGGCAGCCAATAGGTTTGAAGCAACCATTGCCGCCTAGGAATAGCCAATAGCAGCACTGGAGACTTGCAGTCTGGGTTGCTGGAGAGCCATTAGCTGCTCCAGCAACCCACGTGGTATTACTAATGAGCCCAGTACATAACAAGATGCATGTATGCTGGGAGGAAAATTCTATGCTTCTTTATGGTCATTAGGGAATACTTTCTCTGCCTTCATTTTTTACATGAAAGAGACAAAAGTTAGGAATTACAGACTAAATAAATTATATGAATCCCTCTTAGGTACCCATGAACAACTTCCCTCCTTCACCCTGCTCTTCCTTGGACCAATGGAAAGATAATCTTGGGTATGAGACTACAGATCTGAAGCAATGACCTTCCTAAGAAATTTCTACCTTGCCCTGATGAGCAAGACTCCCACTGGATTGAGTTCTCTAATGCAATCCTGTTCAAGTGGAAACCAAAGCCATATGCATGTCTGGCAGATCATTGGGCACAATGTCCAGGGCCCACAAAACTACTAAATGCTTATGAAAATATACCCACTCCCATTATATTGTGTAGACCTATGGAGAGATAATAGACCTCTAACTTGTATATAATGGAAATAAACTCCCCTCGAGGCCGTTGATGATTTGGGCGGTGAGGCAGCGAGGCGCTTGAGGCCTGGGACGGCCGAGTGCCCAAATTGATGATTGGTCGGTGGGCTTTCCCCTCCAGTGGAGGTTCCTCGGGGGGTGGAGGCATACCGACCGACGGGCCAAGGGCGAGCTTCCCCCCTCCGTGAAGGCCCTTTTGGGTCCATTTTTGGAGGATGGAGGCTGCCGATGAGGCCGCTCGAAGATCAGAGGTGTGACCACCCCATTTCCCTGGACGACATCTATACCTTGAGGCCTGCTATAGCCCTTTTTGGTCGTGAGTTTATCTGGAGATGGGGATGGATGACTGGTCTGGATTTTGCTGCCACCATTTTACATCTTTGGCGGCCTTGGAGGTGTTGGTGGTGGGGACTGGCGATGTTGGGCAGCAGGGGGGCCCGGCTGTTGTTGACCGGGCCTGGAACCTGAAGCTAGAGACTTACATCTGTCCATCACCGGAGCTATGGATGCCTTCACCGACAAATGGATGATTACTACCACCCAGTCATCAGACTGTTTTTTCCCTCTCTGCGACCTGCCCAGAGCTGGACAGTGGTCTTTCCCTGATGCCGGAAGATCTTGTTGTCACTGTGAGAGGGTGACCTTGCTCGGGAGTCGCTGTCCAGCTCTGTGGTCTTATCATTAATATTCATTGTATTGATTCTAGCCGATTCGTTTTCTCCTGCTTTTATTTTATTTATCTTCCTTTATTTTATTGATGATCCATTCCGCGGGCAAACTGCTTGCCCTGAGAGATTCCCCCCTCTCCCAGGTGTGGCCCTCTGGTTTATGCCGCTGGTTCCTTAATGATGGATCCTGGGATCCCGAGAGGTGGCATGGCACAAAATGGAGGCTTAGGGATTTTTTATTTAAACTTTTTAATGGGTTAGGGAGGGGGGAGGGATGTAAGGCCTAGCAGAAAGATGGAGGGATTTTGCTGGACCTTTCTCAGTCCAGGTTGGTAGACGGTTGCGGCGATGGGGGGGCAGGGTGGGGGGTCTTGGGGCCCAAGGGGATGGGGTGTGGACAGCGATCCCCACAGTGATTGGGAATGGCAGCAGACAGATGAACAGAGGGCCAAATCGAAATCTGGGATCACGCCCCCGCTGTCTTCGAGCAGTGGCATGCTCCAACCCTCTGGCTTCATCTTGCTTCTCCAGGGGTGGGGGAGGACAGGTACCTGAGCTCAGGCTGGTTTATTTGAATGCCAGGTCTGTGGTGAATAAAGCTCCCCTCATCCAGGATTTGATTGAGGAGGAAGGCGCAGACCTGGCATGCATTATGGAAACTTGGTTGGGCCCAGAGGGAGGAGTCCCTTTGATAGAGTTATGCCCACCAGGTTTCCGTGTGCTTCACCAGCCTCGGGCTCAGGGTAGGGGTGGGGGGTGGCAGTTGTTATTAAGGAGGCCCTTTGTCCGCGGGAGGCCACTTCCCCTCAGATAGGCGGATGTGAGTCCCTCCTGCTGAGGTGGGGCCCTGGGGGTCAGTTGGGCCTGTTGCTCATGTACCTTTCTCCCAGCTGTGTGGCAACGGCCCTGCCCGGGCTACTCGATGCTCTCTCGGGGCTGGTAGTTGAGTTTCCCAGACTCATGGTTCTGGGGGATTTTAACCTGTCTTCCCTGGGCGGTGCATCGGGGGTGGCCTGAGAGTTCATGGCTTCCATGATGGCCATGGACCTGACCCAGATTATTCAGAGTCCGACTCATGAGGGGGGGAAACACGCCTGACCTTATTTTTATCTCCGGGCAGTGGCTTAATGGTCTGGGTGGGGTTACTCCAACCTCTCAACCCCTTTCATGGACAGACCATTATCTCCTGCAGCTGGGCCTCCGTCATGCTACCCCCCGCTGCTGGGAGGAGGAACTGACCAGGTGGTTCCACCCCAGGAGCCTGATGGACTGGGAAAGGTTCCAGATGGTGCTTGGATTGATTCCTACCTCCCTTTCCCACAGCCCGGTCGAGACCTAAGTTAATGCCTGGCAACGGGCTGCTTTGGAGGCTCTCGACCGCGTTGTGCCTTTGCGGCCTCTGACCCGGCGCAGATCCCGGTTGGCTCCTTGGTTTTCCATGGACCTGCAGGAGATGAAGCACCAGAGAAGGGGCCTAGAGAGCGTTTGGAGGTCCAGTCGGTCCGAGTCTGACCGAACACAGTTAAGATCCTTTTCTAGATCTTACCTTGTGGCAATGGAGGTGGCGAAGCGTGCTCACTTCGCCACCCTCATTGCATCCACAGATAACTGCCTGGCCACCCTGTTTAGGGTGACCCGTTCCCTTTTAAATCAGGGGATGGGGGAGGACCCCTTGCAGGGACGGGCCGAGGAGTTTAGTCAGTATCTGGTAGATAAAATCGCTCAGATTCGGGCTGGTCTGGACTCCGACTGGGCAGTGTCTGACGAGGGGGAAGTGATGGGTTTGGCCGATAACATTTGGGAGGAGTTTGATCCTGTGACTCCAGATGAAGTGGACAGGATCATGGGGAAATTAAGTGCTGCCATGTGTTTGTTGGACCTGTGTCCCCCCTGGCTGGTTTATGTGGCTCGGGAGGTTACATGAGGCTGGCTCCTGGCAGTTATTAATGCTTCCTTGAGTGAGGGGTGCTTCCCTGCCGCCTTGAAGGAGGTGGTGGTGAGGCCCCTCCTCAAGAAACCTGCCTTGGATCCAACTATTCTAAATAACTTTCATCCTGTCTCCAACCTTTGCTTCCTTGCGAAGGTTGTTGAGAGCGTGGTGGCTTGGCAGCTCCTGGAGGAAACTGAGTATCTGGACCCGTACCAATTGGGTTTCAGGCCCGGGTACAGCACGGAGACGGCATTGGTCGCACTGGTGAATGATCTCTGGCGGGCTCGGGACAGGGGTTGCTCCTCTGTCCTGGTCCTATTAGATCTCTCAGCGGCTTTTGATACCATTGACCATGGTATCTTGCTGGGACGTCTTGAGGTGTTGGGAGTGGGAGGCACCATTGTATGGTGGTTCTCCTCCTACCTCTCGGGCCATTTGCAGACTGTGTTGGCACAGTCACTCATGCGCTCGTGACCTCCCAATTGGACTACTGCAACGCTCTCTACATGGGGCTGCCCTTGGGGACCAGCCGGAGGCTTCAGCTGGTGCAGATTGCAGCCGCGCGGGTTGTGATGGGGGTTTCCCAATACTCCCATGTAACACCTCTGCTCCGCAAACTGCATTGGCTTCCAGTTGCCCTCCGGGTGAGATTCAAGGTGCTGGTGATGACCTATAAAGCCCTAAATGGCTTGGGTCCAGGATATTTGAGGGAACACCTGCTGCCGGCATCAAGCTCCCTTCATCCTGTGCGCTCCCACAGGGAGGGTTTTCTCAGGGTACTGCCTGTAAAAGATTGCCGGCGGACAATACCCAGGGGGAGGGCCTTCTCTGTGGGTGCGCCTGCCCTTTGGAATCAGCTGCCTGTAGAGCTTAGGACTGACCCTGACCTTCGTTCATTCTGCCGGGACCTGAAGACCTGGCTCTGAGCTCTCTGGCCTCGTCTGAGCATATTAATTGGGATTTTAACTGTTTTTTAACTGGGGTTTTACTGCAAGGTCTATATAATCTTTTAATTGATTTTAAGTTTTGTAATTGTTGTATTGTTTTTTAAAAAAACCTTGTGAACCACCCTGAGTCCTACGGGAGAAGGGAGGTATATAAATTGAATAAATAAATAAATAAACAAATAAATAAATAAATAAATAAATAAATAATTTTATTTGTTTTAGTAGTTTAAGATAATTATCTTCTTTTAATGTCACACACCTTGCTGTTAGGTATATCCCCAGGTATTTAACTTTCTTAACTATCTGGAGATCTGTTTTTTCTGACATTTGGTTTCTTTGTTTATCTGTAAGGTTTTTGACTATCACTTTAGTCTTGTCTCTGTTTATTTTCAATCCTTCTACTTCTCCAAATTCTCCATTCTATGTCAATAATTTAGGGCTTGTCTCCAAAGGATCTTCTAATATAAATAACAAATCGTCTGCAAATGCTTGTAATTTATATTTTTCATCTTTTATCTCCATCCATTTAATTTCTTGGTCCTGTCTAACATTTCTATACAGCACTTCCAGAGTTAAGATAAATAATAATGGAGATAGTGGATACTCTTGTTTTTTGCCTTTTTTAATATTAAAATTCTCTGTAAAATCTCCATTTGCAATTACTTTAGCCGTTTGTCTATGATATTATTTTGATTATATTTATGAAGTTTTCTCCAAAATCCATATAGTTTAATTGTTGTACCATAAATTGCCAGTTAACATTATCAAAGGCTTTCTGCGCATCTAAGAATTAATTTTCTTAGATGTGCAGAAAGCCTTTGATAATGTTAACTGGCAATTTATGGTACAACATTTAAACAAACTTCATTTTTTCCCCTGGATGCATTTCATAATATTCCAGAGTATCTAAAATCATTCTTAGTTTGTTATTTATTTGTCTCTTTGGTAAGAAGCCATTTTGGTCTGGATGTATAAATTCAATCAAAAATCTCTTCAGTCTTTCTGATTGTAGCTCCAAGATGGTGGAGAGGCAGCAAAGGCTGTAAAGAGCTCCTCCAAAAGTAAAAGTTTTATTTTATTTTACTTTATTTTTATTTTAACTTTTTAACCTCTTTTAATATTGTATTTTAACCTACCTCTTTTAAACTTTTAAACCCATTTTTAACCCATTTCAACCTTTTAAACCATAGTTTTAAACTTATTTTTAAACCTGTTTTAACAAACCTGAATGGGGAAAAGAAGGAAGAGACAGCACTCTGCAGCAGAAAGTATATCCAAGCCTTTGAAGCAGCAGAAAATGGAGGATTATATTGCAAACAGACAGTCTGCTCCAGTAAGTAACTCATTCGCAGGCACCTTATCAGATAAATTTAATTTATGTGACTCATTGGAATGGGACTTACAAACTGAACTGGAGAGCAGACAGCGTGTGGAGTTGGCCTCCTCCCTCTTGGAGAATGGCTCCTCTCCTTGGAATCTGGCAACAGCCTCTTTTGCACAGGAGGGAGATGTAGCAAATTTGAAGGGGGAAAATGTGACAGACTTCCTCTCTAGACAATGTTTGCTTACAGCTCAAACTGTAAACTCAATATATGATCTCTTGTCAATTGTCATGGATAAGGTCGATTGCCTGAAAGAGTCTTTTGCAGAGTTTGTTAGGAGCCACCCAAATACTGTGGAAGGACTTGGGAGGATAACCATGGACAGACATGGGATGGCTAACTCAGAAGGTGAAAGTAGAGAAGGACCTTGTTCTCCTCCCAAAATTTTGAACACCAACAGAGAAAACACTCAATCAGGCAAAGGTCTAAGAGATGACCAATATAACTACAGTCTGCAAACTAACCAGGTTACTTTGCAAATTTATGACAAGAGAGTAAATAGAGGGCGTTGGAGCAATAGAAAAGCTATTAGGCTGTCCCTGAGCCAGCTGCTCTGCTGTGAATTCACTCTGATAGATCTACTACATGCAGAGTGGCTGCCAGCAAGAACACAATGTATGAGAATTCTCCTATCATTCAAGCAGCCCACAATTCCCTCCATGCTCTTCAGAATGAAGCCCTTTCTGAGCTTTTTCTCAATATTTCCAATAAGGGTCTTTTGCTCAGAAAAAGTGTGCCCACTTCTGAAACAGCGTCACCAAGAGGGAACTGTAGCTTTAAATCTAGGCTGCAACAGCCCTCACACTACTAAGCCTGAGGCTGCTGCAACTGAACTGACCCTGAGAAAGCAAAGAAGCAATATATGAACTGTGTTACCCACAGCTGCAGGAATTGCTGAGGATGTCCCAGAGGAAATGTTGATTGACCTATTCAGTGCATTGCCAGAACCTGAGCAAGTTAACATCATTCAAAGATTGGACGACCTAAAAGAGGCACTGACAACAACCCAATCTACAGCAAAGCCTCTATTTAATTTGGCTCCACTAACCACGCAAACTTGTGACAAGATATTATTATTATTATTATTATTATTATTATTATTATTATTATTATTATTATTATTATTATTATTATTATTATTATTATTATTATTATTATTATTATTATTATTAATTTTATTTATATACCGCCCTTCTCCCGAAGGACTCAGGGCAGTGAACAGGGCAAATGTATAAAATACAAAAAATACAAAAGTTAAAAGGGATTAAACATAATGCCCAAGGTAAAAAAAAATAAATACAAATATTAAGAACAATAAAAAACCCAACCCACCCCCCATCAGGCCAAGCCGGCTTGTTCAAACAAATGCGTTTTCAGATTGCGTCGGAAGGAGTGGAGGTCGGGTGCCATCCGGAGCTCAACCGGCAACCGATTCCATGGCTCCGGGGCTCCCACAGAGAAGGACCTCCCCCTGGGGGCCACCAATCGACATTCTCTGATCGGTGGCACCCTGAGGAGGCCCTCTCTGGGGGAATGCACAGGGCGGAGGGAAGTTGATGCCGGCAGCAGGTGTTCCCTAAGGTACTCCGGACCCATGCCATGTAGGGCCTTAAACACCATTACCAGTACCTTGAATCTCACTCGGAAGACAACTGGGAGCCAATGCAGCTCACGGAGTAGAGGTGTAACATGGGAGTATCGGGAGACTCCCAACACGACTCTCGCGGCTGCGTTCTGTACCAGTTGGAGCCTCCAAGTGGTCCTCAAGGGCAGCCCCATGTAGAGAGCGTTGCAGTAGTCCAAATGAGAGGTCACGAGCGCATGAGTGACCGTACACAGGGCATCCTGGTCTAGATAGGGCCGCAACTGACGCACCAGGCGAACCTGGGCGAAGGCCCCCCTAGTCACGGCCACCATGTGATCTTACAAAGTCAGCTGTGAACCTAGGAGGACTCCCAAGTTGTGAGCCCTATCTACGGGGGGTAATAACTCACCCCCCATAGAAAGAGATGGAATATTCTGAATATCCCAGGATGCCAGTATGCACAGCCACTCAGTCTTGTCGGGGTTGAGTTGAAGTCTGTTCCTCCCCATCCAGACCCGAACCGCTTCCAGGCAACGGGACATCACGTCGAGGGCATCACTGGGGTGGTTTGGGGTCGAAATAAAAAGCTGGGTATCATCAGCATACTGATGATACCCAACTCCAAAACCACGAATGATCTCACCCAGCGGTTTCATATAGATGTTGAACAGGAGAGGCGAGAGGACCGACCCCTGAGGAACTCCACAAACAAGAGGCCTCGGGGTCGACCTCTGCCCCCCTGCCAACACCGACTGCGAACGTCCCAGGAGATAGGAGGAGAACCACTGTAAAACTGTGCCTCCCACTCCCAATCCCCTGAGACGCCGCAGCAGGATACCATGGTCGATGGTATCGAACGCCGCTGAGAGGTCTAATAGGACTAGGACAAAGGAATATCCCCTGTCCTGGGCCCTCCAGAGATTATTCACCAGAGCGACCAATGCCGTCTCCGTGCTGTACCCGGGCCTGAAACCCGATTGGTACGGGTCTAGATAATCCACTTTATCCAGGACCTGAGGGAGCTGATGCGCCACCACACTCTCAACAACCTTCGCAAGGAAGCGAAGGTTGGAGACCGGACGAAAGTTATTTAACACAGCTGGGTCCAAGGCAGGCTTCTTGAGGAGAGGTCTCACCACTGCCTCCTTCAAGACAGCGGGGAAACTACCCTCACTCAAAGAAGCCGATATAACTGCCTGGAACCAGCTGCGTGTCCTCTCCCGGGCTGCATAAACCAGCCAGGAAGGGCACAGGTCCAATAAACATGTGGTGGAGCTCAGCCTCCCCATAATCCTGTCCACTTCCTCTAGAGTCACAGAATCAAACTCCTCCCAGGTAATATCGACAAGACCGCCCGCGTCCTGATCGTCAGACTCTGCCCAGTCAGAGTCCAGACCAGTCCGAATCCAAGCGATCTTGTCCGACAGATGTTGACTAAACTCCTCGGCACGACCCTGCAAAGGTTCCTCCCTCACCTCCTGGTTAAGGAGGGAGCGGGTCACCCTAAACAAGGCGGCCGGGCGGTTATCTGCGGACGTGATAATGGTAGCAAAGTGATTAGACCTTGCCACCCTTATCGCTGCGAGATAAGACCTAATATAGGTTGTTAGTCGCAATCGGTTGGATTTGGATCGGCTGGACCTCCAACAGCTCTCTAGGCCCCGTCTCCGACGCTTCATCTCCCGAAGCTCCGCGGAAAACCATGGAGCTCGCTGGGATCTGCACCAGGTTAGGGGCCTCAAGGGTACAACTCAATCAAGAGCCTCCATGGCTGCCCTTTCCCAGGCTTCCACTAAGGCATCCGCCGAGTTGTGAGCAACGGAGGCAGGTGGGGGCCCCAGCACTGCCTGGAACCTATCAGGGTCCATTTAGTGCCTGGGGCGGTACCATCTAATAGGCTCAACACACCCATGGCGGGGAGTGGCAAAACGGAAGACCAGCTGCAGGAGATGATGATCGGTCCATGACAGGGGCATAACAATTGGGGAGCCCCCACCAAGATCATCTAACCACCGACCAGATAAAAAAACCAAGTCAAGGGTGTGGCCTCCCACATGAGTCGGTCCATAAATTACTTGTGTCAGGTCCATGGCCGTCATGGAAGCCATGAACTCCCGAGCTAACTCAGATGATCCTCCCAGGGATGGTAGATTGAAGTCACCAAAACTATAAGTTTGGGGAACTCAATCACCAACCCGAGAGGTTGTTGAGAAGCTCAGGCTGGGCTGCTGCTGCGTGACTAGGCAAAAGGTACACCAGCAGCAAGCCCAACTGCACCCCAGGACCAAATCTCAGGAAGAGAAACTCACAACCGACAATCTGAGGAACGGTGGCCTCCCGCAGACACAAGGTCTCCCTCATAACAATCAACAATCTAATCAACAATCTGCCTTTACCTCAACAGTAAAAAAAGGTGTCACACAGGCTGAAAGTGGAGTAACTGCACTGACTGACCCAGCCTCTGAGAAACAACTGAAAGACAAAGGGCTTCATCACACAGTGCCCCCTAAGCTGACAAACACTAAGGACATAATCCAGCTTACATCCTCATTTGATTTAGAAGTTCCCACAACATCTTTCCACAAGATGAACCCTCAGCCATGCCCCTCCAAAAATGGACATAAATCTATATTTATAGACTTAAGCCAGAGTACCTGCTCTTTGGAAAAAAAATCATTCTTGGAGCAAGAGCAGAGGCACACTGGCAACCGAGATATAGAGGAGCAACAAGTTCTGCAACCCACGAGGAGAAATATCGAACCTAACAACAACTGTGTTTATATGGGAAGCTTAGATGATATTGATCCGGTTCCATTGTCAAGTTGACATCTGGCATTTCCACCATCTAGCCAATCAACCAAGTCAGACCACCTTGCCTCCGAGAACCCCATACAGTTGATGACATGGAACATAGCTGGCTGGAAAGGGATGGTTGATAGTGGATTAACGAGCTTTCTCTCTAGATTTGACGTAATAGCCTTTCAAGAAACCTGGCTAACCGAAGTGGATGAACCAGTACAATTGCCAGGCTTTCAGGGATGGGCCTCCCCAGCCCTAAAAACAAAGAACAAAGGGAGACCCTCTGGTGGGCTATGCATTCTCATAAAGCAAGAGTTGCAATGGCAGGGAGAGAAATTATATAACGAAGATAAGTATCCGTACTTTCTAGCTGTCAAATTTGAATATGATCTGTTTGAGTTAATATTGGTAAATGTGTACATTCCTCCAAGCACATCCCAGCACTATAATTTTGAATATTGGATGGGCTTGGAAGTTATCTTAGAAGATATATCTCTATTGTACCCTCAGTCCATAGTGGTATTATTAGGAGATCTGAACGCTAGACTGGGTCCCTCTCTGTATGAGCTTGCCCAGAAGAAGGGAATCCCAGGGGAGTTCTTTGATAACCATCCTCAGTGGCTCTCGAGAGACTGTAAAAGTAATGCCACTGGCCTGCCCCTAGTCTCCTTAATTTTTAAGAGTAATCTCCAAAGTTTGGGAGGTAAGGACAAGAATTATACATACCCTTATACATACCACTCAGCCAATTCAAGTAGTGTACTGGATCTCTTTTGTGTGTCGAGAGATAAGGCTGACCTCTTCTCAGAGGTCACAGTACACCTTAGCGACAATAGCGACCATCAGCCTGTAAGTGTGACATTGCGAGGCCGCTCAGATTTAAGACCATATAACATGGCTGACAGATGGCTCACCAAAAAGGTAGAGGTGACCCAAAATAAAAGGTTAATTTGGGCCAAAGTTGATACTAAGGCAATATTAGAATGCCTTAAAACAGAGAATGCTACTAAGTGGGCTAGAACAATACAGTCATCTACTACTGACTGGATGTCAGCCTTCAATGCATTCTCCAATCTTTGTAACATACTGAAGAAACACCTAACAGCTAAACCTACTACAAAAAGAGCCCAAGTGGGTAGACCTCACTGGTTTGATCCTGATTGCAAGCGACAGAAAAAGAAATTGAAGGCAGCCATGAGGCTTGCCCAGAAGAATCCTACTGCCCATATACAAGCTAAGATGCTGCATTTCATCCCCCGTCCGACGAATCACCAGAAAGAATGAGTCCGGAATGAGAGCTGGTTTTCCTGAACCACGTTTATTAACTTCACAAACAGTCACTCGAAGACGATCAAAGTCAGTGTTGATTTCCCAGCACAATCAATGCTGTTAAGTAGCCGGCAGAGCCGACACCCACCACCACACCCTTAATTGCTTACCCACGCCCTCACCCTACTTAACTACCGCCCCCCTTGACTCCCACCTTTTGGCACCCGCCCCCAGGTACGTATCCTCCCCGTCCCCATCCCACCACCATTGCAGCTGGTAAGCCACCCCCCAGCCCAGACCACCCTCCTTTTCCCCTGGGCCCCGCATGACCTCGCCTCCCCCATCAGGTCCCCAAACCGCTGTGAGTTGCGCCGCTCGGACCACCTGCCGCTGGTGCCTGTCACGCAGTCCCTTAGCAAGCAAGGAGGCCGGCAGAGCATTGGAACGCGTCGTCTGCAGGAACGGGTTTCCGGGGGGATGCAGTGCACGTCCTGGGCCCCTCCCCATTCCACAGGCAGGCCCTGCCGCCTCCTGGACCGCCCCGGCACCCTTCCTCGGTATGTTGCTCGGCCGCTGGGCAACTGCCGGCCGCGCCACCGCATGGCTGCTCCCCGGCCTTCCGGATGGCCCCGGGGCTGCTGGGCTCTCCCCCGGCTTGTCAGTGGGACGCGGGTGCTGGCGGCTGTTCCCGAGGGCCGGTAAGACGCCCTGCGGTCTCTCCAGGTGCGGGGCGGGTGGCCATTGAGCCGACTCGGCGGCCGCGCTCCTCCTCGGCTCGTCGGGAGAATGTTGGCGCTGTCGGCTGCTCTCGTGGGCCGGCGGGTTGCTCCGTGGCCTCTCTGAGTGACAGGCAGGTGGCTGCTGAGCCGTCTCGGTGCCTGCACTCCTCCCTGGCTCGTCGGGAGAATGCGGGCGCCGGCAGCTGTTCCCGGGGGCCGGTAACTCGTTCTGCGGCCTCTCCAGGCATCGGGCAGGCGGCTGCTGGGCTGTCTCGGCGGCTGCGCCCTTCCCCGGCTCGTCGGGAGACCGCGGGCGCTGGCGGTGGGTCTCGGGGGCCGGTAGGTCGCTCCGCGGGCCCCCAGAATGTCGGGGGTGCTCAGCCCGACATGCCGCCCCCTCTACCAAGGGTCCTCCTGCAGATGTAGAGGGCAAAGGCACACAATCACTCACCCTGCATACACCACCATTTCCCCGACCTCCCGGCCTGTTAGGGTGCGCACGGTGGAACGCCCGAACTAAGCGTGGAGCGTGGACGTCTTTCCCCGGCACCCACGTTGCCTCCTCCACCGGGTACCCCTTCCACCTAAGAAGGTACTGTATGGCGCCCCTCCGCACCCTGGAGTCCAATACCTCCTGCACCTCGTACTGATCGGCATGAACTGGCCCGGGGCCCCCCTCTCCTGCCGCCACGGTAGCCGCAGGAGCAGGCTTTAGCAGGCTACTGTGAAATACCGGGTGGACCTTACCCAGAAACTTCGGTAGCCGCAGTCGCACCGTTACCAGGTTCACCACCTGCACCACCTGGAACGGCCCGAGGTACTTGGGTCCTAGTTTGCAGCACGGGACCTGTAACCATAAATACTTGGTGGACAGGTAAACCAGGTCCCCCACCCGTGGTGTAACAAAGGGCCTTCGTTTCTTGTCTGCCTGTGCTTTGGTCGCAACGGCGGACTGATCTAATGCTTCCTTCGCCGCCACCCATGCGGCCTCGATTTGTCGCAACCATTCTTGCGGTGAGCACGTAGGCCCCTCCTTCTGGGCGCATTCAGCGAAGGGGACGAATTTGTGGCCAGTGACCACCCGGTATGGAGAGAAGCCAGTACTGCTATTGTACGCCACTTCGGCAAGCGCTAACAAGTCCACCCAGTCAGTCTACTGGAAAGAGACGTAGCTCCGTAGATACCGTTCTACGGCGGCATTGGCGCGTTCTGCGGCCCCGTTGGTGCTGGGATGGTAGGCCGTACTCAGCCCCTGCGACAAGCCGATATGTCGCAGGAATTCTCTCCAAAACCGAGCCGTGAACTGCACCCCTCTGTCCGAGATCACACGGCGCGGCACCCCGTGCAATCGGTACACCTGAGTAACAAACAGCCACGCCAGCCGATGGGCTGATGGCAATCCCTTACAAGGAACAAAGTGTGCCTGTTTGGAAAACAGGTCGACTACTGTCCAAATGACGGTGTGACCCTTGCTCTCCGGGAGGTCCACGACAAAGTCCATGGCTATGTCTTGCCATGGCTGAGCCGGGTCAGCCACCTGCTGCAGCAGCCCCAAAGGCTTTCCAACCTGGGGTTTTGTAGTAGCACAAACATGGCAGCTCCGCACATACTCCTCGATATCGCTCTTCATGCGGGGCCACCAGAATTGTCGGCGTGCCAGATGTAAAGTCTTCACGAACCCGAAATGTCCCGCCTGCTTGGCGTCGTGACAGCCAAAAAGGACCCGTGGCCGCACAGTTTCGGGTACATACAGTCGTGACCCATGCCAAGCCAGGCCTTCCCGCATGGTCAACAGTCCCGGATTCCTCCGCAACCAAGCGTCCTCCTGCATGGCCCTTTGGATTGCCTGGTCCAGACCCTCCTCTGTCACCTGTCCAGCGCTCTCTGTTCCAACCCCCTCCTCCATCAATGTTGGGATAAGTGCCTGCACCACCTCCTCCCTCTTGCTGTCAAACTGCGGCATGCGGGATAAAGCATCCGCCAGAAAGTTCTGTCCCCCTGGCACATACTTCAACACAAACCGAAAGCGACGGAAGTACAACGCCCATCGGACGTGCTTAGGCGACAAGCGTCGAGGGGTCTGTAGGGCCTCCAAATTTTTATGGTCCGTCCACACCTCAAATGGACGGGAGGCCCCTTCCAAGTGGTGCCGCCAAGTCTCCAAAGCCCAACGTACCGCAAAGGCCTCCTTCTCCCACACCGCCCAGGCCCGCTCGGTGGGAGTCAGCTTTTTGGAGGCATAAGCGCACGGCTGCAGGACCCCGGAACTGCTCCGCTGGAGGAGGACGGCCCCAAGAGCAACATCGCTCGCATCCGCCTGCACTACGTAAGCCAGGTCGGGGTTTGGGTGCCGCAAAATGGGCTCCTTAGCAAAGAGGGACTTCAATTCCTCGAATGCCCGCTGACACACTGTGGACCACTCCAATCTAAGCCCTGGCCGTGGCCGTATCTTCAGTTGTCGTGTTCGAAGGAGGTCTGTTAACGGCAGAGCGATGGCCGCGAAGCGTGGGATGAACTGTCTGTAGAAGTTGGCAAAGCCGAGGAAACTCTGCAACCGTTGATGGGTCTGTGGAGCCTGCCACTGTTGAATGGCGTGTACCTTCCTGGGGTCCATCTCCACTCCTGCTGCCGATATGCGATACCCAAGGTAGTCCAGCTGGGCCCTATGGAACTCGCACTTGGACAGTTTAACATAGAGCTGCACTTCCCGCAGTTTTGTTAATACCCGTCGCACAAGGGTGACATGCTCGTCCAAGGTATCCAAGTAAATGAGGATGTCGTCCAAATACACCAAGACCCCTCGGTACAAGGATTCATGCAGGACCTGGTTGATCAACTGCATGAACACAGCTGGGGCTCCCTGCAAACTGAACGGCATCACTCGGAACTGGAAACTACCAAGGGGACAATTGAATGCAGTCTTCCACTCGTCCCCGGCTCTGACCCTAACCCGGTAGTAGGCTTCCCTCAGGTCCAACTTGGTGAATACCCGGCCCGTCGCCAAATGGGCCAACAGGTCCTTCATCAAAGGAAGGGGATAGAGGTGCTCCACGCACACCGCGTTAACCCCCCGGTAGTCCACACACAGCCGAAGGCCCCCATCCTTCTTCTCACGGAAGAGCACCGGCGCCGCCACTCGAGACCGTGCTGGCTGGATGAACCCCCTCTCCAGGTTTTTATTGATGTACCGCCGTAACTCCTGCATCTCTTTTGGAGACATGGCGTACATACCAGGCTTAGGTAGTCTGGCACCGGGTTTGAACTCGATGGCACAATCCGTGGGCCGGTGGGGTGGTAACAAGTCACATTCCCGTTCATCGAAAATGTCCATTAGGTCAGAGTAAACTCGGGGCACGTGCGCCTTTGGGTCCTCCACAATCCCGCAAGCCTTCTCCCGCTTCCCCGTGTCATCCGGGCCCAGAAAGGAATGGTGGAGAGGGGGCTCGGGGCCCAGGCCCAAGCGAAGATGATGGCAACCCCCCTCCCACCAGATCGTGGGGCCCCATTTGTCCAACCAGGTGAGCCCCAGGATAACGGCTTCGGTCATGGAGGGCACCACGACAAAGCACAAGGTCTCCCAATGGGCCCCCAACTCCAGCCAGACTGGTTCAGTAACATGAGTGATAGGAGCCCCCCCGAGGAGCGACCCATCCACTTGCTGGAAGCGAAGAGGGGTTACCAGGCGTCGCAACCGGATACCCACTGTGGTCGCTGTTGCCTGGTTGATAAGGAACCGGGTGCTCCCTGAATCGATCAAAGCCTTAACCGCCCAGTTTTCACCCGACAGGGGGCTCACCAGTACCACTGGGAACACAAAGGGACACACTGGGGTGCTTACCATTGTATCCTCCTACAACTCCAGGTCCTCGAGGTCTTCCGTCGGCGTGGGCTGGTCCGGTCGCCAAGGGAGGAGTCGTCACCCGGCAAGTGTCATCGGCCGCCTGGTAAGCAGTTCGGGACCGCTCCGTGGTCTTCCTAGCAGACAAGGCCTGTGTCGAGGTCACGGAGGGAACCACCCGGGCCGGCGGAAGCGGGCATTCAGCCGCCCGATGGCCCGGCTGGTCACACCGGAAACACCTGATGGCAGGCCGTGTTGGCTGTACGGAGGGGGTTTTAACCACTGACAAGCTGGGCCGCTCCTCCAGCTTCGCTCTTTCAGCAGGCCGCCGGGCCCCGGTCACCCTGTCAGGCCTTCCTCGAGTGTCCTGTAATCCAATGTCCAACTCGACAGCCACCCAGAACCAGTCCTGCAAACGGGCCGGCACCCCCCGTACCACGCAAGCCCGCCGCAAGGCACTGTCGAGCCCGGCCTTGAAGTGATGCACTAGGAGGCGTTCTGGCCAGGACCACAGCCTCCCGGCCACCTTCCGGAACTCCCCGACATAGCGCACCACCGGTCTTCCTTGCTGGCGCAGATCCAACACCTCGGCCTTGGCGCGGAGCACCCGTGAGACATCCTCAAAACGGGCCCGTAGAGCCTCCAGGAAGAGACCAAGGTCCCCGAGTTCATGGGCATGGTCACAGTATAGGTCGGCCGCCCAGGCCACGGCTTGTCCTTGTAGACACACCGTCATGGCCACGACCATCGCCCACTGGGACGTGTAGGCCGGTCCGTATTGGTCCATGTGGTTAATCACCTGGCCCAAGAACATTGCCAGGCTGTCTGGATGACCATCATAGACCGCGGTCAGGGGCAGTGGACCCCACACCAGCCCTGGACCCCAAGGACCCGGTGGCACCCCCTGGGCTGGGACCCCCACGTCTGGTCGTAGAGGCTGTTGTCTTGGTCTTCTGCCCAGGCCATCCCAGGGAGCCGTGCCACTCGGTACCGTCAGTGCGGGAGCTGGAGCCCCAGGATCTCTGTGGGCCTCAGTTTGACGAGACGGGCCCTGGAACCTCGGATTGTCCATATGAAAACGGGGTGGGCTGGACCGCTGTGTAGGGACGCCTGGGAGGGACCACTGCCCCTGGTCTGACTCGTCTGGAACAGACCAGAAACCAGGCTCCCGACCCCTCACTTCCCCGAATCGTTCCCTGAGCACCTCCATGGTATGGCTGCCCGGGGCAGTGGAGTAGCTCCATTCCTCACCGCTGTCCTCCGTGTAACACCGCTCCCTCCACTCTGTAGACGCACCTTTGGGCCAGGTTGTCTGGCCCTGACCGGGTCTTTTGTGTCCCCCAACGGAGTGTGTCCACCAATCGCCGCTGCTTCCCCGCACTCCAGTCTCCTGAGGCCCCGGACCTCACGAGACTGGAGGTCTTTCCTTCCGCCGCACCGAGGGCAATGCCTCCTCCCCCACCCCTACCGACTCGAGGAGCCCAGCCGTAGCTCCAGCCTCCTCCTGCGCTTCAGCCAGCGGTGCAGCATCATCCGTGCCTTCCGCCATTGCAGTCTCCCAGAGAGTGCTCTCCACCAAGAGTAAAGGAACACTGACTTACTTTCAGCCCCCGTCCGACGAATCACCAGAAAGAATGAGTCCGGAACGAGAGCTGGTTCTCCTGAGCCACGTTTATTAACTTCACAAACAGTCACTCGAAGACGATCGAAGTCAGCGTTGATTTCCCAGCACAATCAACGCTGTTAAGTAGCCGGCAGAGCCGACACCCACCACCACACCCTTAATTGCTTACCCATGCCCTCACCCTACTTAACTACCGCCCCCCTTGGCTCCCGCCTTTTGGCACCCGCCCCAGGTATGTATCCTCCCCGTCCCCGTCCCACCACCATTGCAGCTGGTAAGCCACCCCCCAGCCCAGACTGCCCTCCTTTTCCCCTGGGCCCCGCATGACCTCGCCTCCCCCCTCAGGTCCCCAAACCGCCCTGAGTTGCACCGCTCGGACCATCCGCCGCTGGTGCCTGTCACGCAGTCCCTTAGCAAGCAAGGAGGCCGGCAGAGCATTGGAACGCATCATCTGCAGGAACAGGTTTCCGGGGGGATGCAGTGCACATCCTGGGCCCCTCCCTGTTCCGCTGGCAGGCCCTGCCGCCTCCTGGACCGCCCCGGCGCCCTTCCTCGGTCTGTTGCTCGGCCGCTGGGCAACTGCTGGCCGCACCACCGCACGGCTGCTCCCCGGCCTTCCAGACGGCCCCAGGGCTGCTGGGCTCTCCCCCGGCTTGTCAGTGGGACGCGGGTGCCGGCAGCTGTTCCTGAGGGCCGGTAAGATGCCCTGCGGTCTCTCCAGGTGCGGGGCGGGTGGCCGTTCAGCCGACTCGGCGGCCGCGCTCCTCCCCGGCTCGTCGGGAGAATGTTGGCGCTGTCGGCTGCTCTCGCGGGCCGGCGGGTTGCTCCGCAGCCTCTGTGAGTGACAGGCGGGTGGCTGCTGAGCCGTCTTGGCGCCTGCACTCCTCCCTGGCTCGTCGGGAGAATGCGGGCGCCGGCGGCTGTTCCCGGGGGATGGTAAGTCGTTCTGCGGCCTCTACAGGCGTCAGGCGGGTGGCTGCTGGGCTGTCTCGGCAGCTGCGCCCTTCCCTGGCTCATCGGGAGACCGTGGGCGCCGGCGGTGGGTCTCGGGGGCCGGTAGGTTGCTCCTCGGGCCCCCCAAATGTCAGGCGTGCTGAGCCCGACACTGCACAGAAGAAGGGAATATAAAAAAAACTATAACATTAAAGAAAAAATGTTTTGCCATTTCAATCTGGTCAGAACTTGAGTTGGCTGCCAGAAGTCCTAATTCAGTATTATTTTGGCACTCTGTAGCAGGTATCCTGAAGGAACGGAGATTTGCATTTGAATACCAATCTCTGTTGCGGACTGGGAGAATTATTATCAGTGCTTGTTTGCCCCCACCGAACCGATAAAGAAATTATTTTTAAACAGTGATTTGGTAAATCCTAGAACTCTCCCCCCTTGGCCACCAGTCTCAGAAAAGGAGATACAGTCCATCATTAAAAGCTTAAAGAGCAATAAAGCCCCGGGCGAGGATTTTTTACCAGCAGAATTATTTAAGAAATTTCCCAACTGGTGGGCCCCTGTATTAGCAGGTCTTTTTACACACATAAATAACACCTGCCATATACCAGACGGGTGGAAGATGGCAATAATTGTCCCCATATATAAAAAAGGGAATAAAAAGTATCCTAGTAATTATAGGCCCATCAGCCTGATTGACATTGTAGCAAAAATATATGCTAGGTACCTTTTGAACAGAATTGAAATCTGGGTAGAGGAAAACAACATCCTTACAGAAGAACAAGCAGGTTTTAGACAGAACAGATCTACTATTGATAACTGCTTTGTTTTGAACCATCTAATTGCCAAATATGCCTATAAGAGGAGACCCCTGTTTGCTGCTTTTATAGACCTTACAGCAGCATTTGATATGGTAAATAGAGACGTACTATGGAGTAAATTGACATCTCTTAAAATAGAACCCAGACTCCTGGCTTTGATTAAAGCCCTTTACACAAGTACCTGTTTGAGGGTTCGTTATGGGGTTAATGGGGGCCTGACTAACAGGATTCACACAAATAAAGGGATAAGGCAAGGGTGTATCCTGGCCCCATTATTATTTAATTTATACATCAATGACTTGCCAGGGTTAATGAAGGATACCATGGTACACATGCCGATGATCCTAAATACTTACTGTAACAGCTTGCTTTATGCTGATGATATGATTTTATTATCATACTCACAAGTAGGATTACGTAGGCTATTAAGAAGATTCAGCTCTTATTGCCAGGATAACTCCCTAATTATTAGCAAATCCAAATTGAAAATAATGGTGTTTGGAAGAAACCATCAGAGACATAAGTGGCAATTAGATGGTGAACCAATTGAGCAGGTTAATACCTTTGTATATTTGGGAGTAACTTTTTCCAAGACTGGATCTTGGGCCTGCCATCATCAACGAAGTACATTTAGAGCAAAAGCCCATTTGAATTTTTGCTCAAACTAAAGAACTATAGTTACCCAGGGTCCCTAGCTCCACTACTCAAAGTTTATAAGGCTAAGGTTATGACAATGCTCTTGTATGGAGCAGAAATTTGGGGTCTTTATTCAACCACAGCTTTAGAACAAACACAGTCCCAGCATCTGAGATGTATTTTGGGTGTAGATCCAAGAACATCTGCTGCAGCAGTTAGAGCTGAATTGGGAATTCATACAATTCGGGCATTATCTAAAATTAGAGCTTATAACTACTGGTGCAAAGTTAATGAAATGGAGACTGATAGACTCCCCAAATTATGCCTACTAGAGCAAATAAAACTGCAATCACAAATCTCCTGGATCACCAAACTAACAAATTTTGTAAGAAGCTGTGGCCTTCCTGTTTCTTGCGTAACAGGAGAACAATCTAAAACAAGGGTTGCCCAAAGAATTAAGGATATAGAAGCACAAACTGATATAGCTATCCTTAGTAAGGTGGGTAACTTGAAATGGCTGAGTAAATACAAATGTACTTTTCAAGTGGACAGTTATTTGAAGTTACAACTCCCAAAACATCTTAGGGAGATATTTACGAGAGCGAGATTCGAACAGCTTGATACAATGGTCAGATATGGGAGATTTCATGCTATACCGTACAATGAGCGTCTCTGCATTTGCGGAGCGGCAGAGGTAGAGGACCTGGCTCACATCCTATTTGACTGTTGTCTGTATAAGAGGGTGAGAGACAGGTATCTTGGTCTATATACCAAACGAATGACCCATTGGGATCCCCATATCAAAATAACTTACCTTATGTCCGGCCAGAACTTGAAAATAACATTCAACGTAGCACAGTATTTAAACAAAATGATCCGGTTAAGATCTGCATATGTGGGACTGATTGGGGTAGATTGTAAGGGCGACTCCAAAATATAATGTTATCATATTTTATCTATATCTTAAATTTGTATTTTATTACTATTTCAACTTAAATTGTATTTTAATTCCATTTTAAATTGTATTTTATCAAATTCCATTTTGGATTGCTTTTATCAAGTTTTGGTGATGGTTTGTTGCTGGAACTTTGTACTTTGATATGGCCAAAGGGCTAATCAATAAAGTTGTTGTTGTTAATCAAAAATCTCTTCAGTCTTTCTGCTATTATTGAAGCAAAAATTTTATAATCCACATTTAATAGAGATATTGGTCTATAATTCTTTATTTGGTCAAATCTGAATCTTCTTTTGGTATTAAAGTAATATTGGCTTCTGTCCATGTATTTGGTAGTTTAACCTCTACTAGTACGTCATTACATACTTCTTGCATTAATGGGCTTAGTATGTCTTGTAGGCTTTTATAAAATTCTGCGGGTAGCCCATCTGGGCCTGGTGTCTTATAATTTTTTTGTCTTTTTATAGCTTCTGTCAGCTCCATCATTGTTCTTTTTCCATTTAACATGTTTTTGAAATTCTCTGAAATTTTTGGTAGCTTAGAATTTTCTATATATATTGCCTTATTTTTTCCTGAGTAATTTGTTCTATATCATAAAGTTTTCATAAAATTCTTTATTTTTTATTGTATCATTTCAGCATTGTAAATCACCTCTCACATCTTGCAGTTTATTATCTGTTTTTTCTTTCTTTCTTTTTTCATTTTATAGGCTAACCATCTACCTGACTTATTAGCATTTTCAAAAAAGTTTGGTTTTGCTTTTTTAATTTGTTGGACCATTTCTTCAGCTTCTATTAAATTTAATTTGTGTTTTGTTATCTCCATTTGATTTTTAAAGATCTTCTTCTGTGGGTCTCTTTGTAGTTCCAATTCTAATTTTGTCAATTCTTCCTTTAGCTTCATTTGTTCTTGTTTCTTGTTTCCTTGTTGTTTTTTACCATGTAAGTTATGGCTAATCATGTCAAACTCATGACATCATGTGATTTCACGCAATGTATCAGAGCCTTTTTGCCATTGCCAGCAATGGGATGGGTGCAGCTTCTGGATGATGCGTCCGGCCTGTGGGCCAGCAGTTTGACACCCCTGATGCTTTGGCTGTGTCCCAAACATTTTGGAGTGATAGAAGATGTGTACTTGTGGAAGCAGAAAAGACAGATGTTAGGCCAGAGTAGCAGATGGGCAGTGAATTAATGGATAATAGAAGCAAGAAACAGGAAAGTTGTTTTTTTTAAGTTGGTTTGCACAGACTTGTGAATTGCATGCATCAAAATTGTTGGCAGCAGGGTGACTGCCACTAACGGGATCAGCACAAATGTGTGAATTGTATGCCTTAACACAAGCCTTAGAATGTTGAAGGAACAAGAATGTACTATAGAAATATGGAAAGAGAGAAACATGGGAAGTAGAATAAAGTGAGAGGTGGATGTTGCATGATGGGAGATGGATGTTGAAAAGACAGATGTAAAGGAAAGAAAGAAAACAAGCAATACTTAGAACACAGAAGCAGCCACTTACAGGGGGTAGCAAGGGATCAATGCTGATGATACTAAGCAATGAACACTCAACACCTCATAGGATGTGTAATAAATGAAAGACTGGTTTGCTTTATCAGAAACCTCTGGGATTTTTGCCATGGAGAATGTGAATTTCAATTTGTGTTGACAAAGTGGAAATATCTGTATGATATTTCTCATTTCATTCTTCGTTCACAGTTTCTTTCATTTCCTACAATAGAAATTGTGATGCAACTATTAAAAAATATGGTTGTATTTATATTTTAGTTAAACAAATCTGTGATAAATACAAGTAAATAAAAAGCTTTGCAAAATTTTGCAGTGAGGCCATTTCAAAATAGGCCTCAATTGGAAAGCTGTCTTTGTCCCTTTCAAATGATGTATGGGAGACTTTTCTAAACATGAAGGTTCAAGAATGTCAATGAGGAAGAGTATAAAGTTACTCAATATTTAATCTGGCGCAGGTTTTGTCTTCTATCTCAGTACAGGCCCAGGCTGCCCTGCCACCTGTCTCTGCCCATTATTGTTCCTGGAGAGTGGGTTCAGGTGAAAAGAACTGTCACCTAGAAATACCAGTCCTGAGTGGTCTCAACCATGCCAAGTCCTCCTGATTTAAGGAATCAAGGCGTGAGTCCATGGAAAGTCCCATCATTCCCTCTCCAGTGACAAGCTCTGCAGCTGGACGGCCTTCAAATGAAATTTCAACCTGCCTCACCTGTTGAACTGTTTCCATCTACATGTGAGAAAAACATCAATGGATTGGACTATCCTGGAAATCGTATTCCTAGAACCTGGACTATGCATTGCAATATTTTTCTTCTACTACTGTTGTTTCCCTCATACCTTCTTTGGTAGAAGGAAGGACCATGGGCTCAATACTTTATGGAAGAAAAGGGAGTTGTGTTTCTACCAAGACTATGTATTCCACTTGCAAAGGGGCAACAGGGTCACTTGTTATGCTCCTATCAATACAGTGCAGCTTTACCAACAACTTTAAATCTGGACATATGGAGGAACATACAGACATTACCTTTTGGGGAAGAATAACATGAGCTTTATGGACAAGTGCCAGAAAATTTTTTTTATGCATGTAAAGCTATTGACTATAATCAAGCTAAATGGACTAAGTGTGGAGACAGGCCTACTCATTAAATGCCAAATATGTTTGCACATCCTACCCAACCTGGCATAATCAGAGGATTCCTGCAACCTGCTTCAAGATAAGCAGACCAATGGATTTTTCAGCATCATTTGAACTTGCTATCAGTTGAATACAAATATGGGTCCAAGTTGATCTTCATGAACTGGAAACCACATTTGAGATTCCCTCAGTATCAAAGACATTTTTTTATTATTGATCTGGCCCAAAAGAATTGTTTCATTTTTAAATGTGAAGCTTGAGAGAACATCACTTATTTTCATTTGACTTGGGAAGAAAAGGACTGTCCAGCCAAATGGGTCCTGTGCTGCCACCACGTGGTTGTTTGGGGAAATTATAATATGCTATCTTAACTGGCTCAGCCAACTCCTCCCACTCTCTGACGTATTTCCTCCTTCTCCTGACCATGTGCTTTTACACCCCTCCCCTTTCTGGGATGGACTTCCTCCTTCTTCTCCCTGGGGACTTTCCTCCTCCATAACCTGCAGACACACGTGCTCCTCCATAACCGGCAGATACACGTGCAGACACTGTGAGTCGTTACTGTCTTTTGACCTTGGAAATACCGTGAGTTATCATCTAATTCACCTCATCTGCTGTAATCTACTCTGCATGCAAATAAAGGTACTTCTGGATGATAAAAGGTACTTTTCACGAGTTCTGCTATCTGGCAAAGGCTGTTAAACAATGATAGTATCCACCTATACAGACCAGCACAGGGTTCTTAGTGAGGGGAAAAATCATTAAATGACAGCTTGATCCAGAATAGGTCCTCTATTTCATCATTGTGGCCCTACATTGTATTATTAGATCCCAGTCCGACATTATACATAAGGAATATGTCAAAGAAGTCACTGCCAGAATGCAAAAGTTGGCTCATGTCCCTGTCCAGACATGGGCAGGAGCACTGGATTTTGGAGGATGGTTTTTGGGAATGTTTGATACTTGGAAAAGGATATTGTTCATTGTGGTTTTGGCCTTAGGAGGGTTGTTGTGTTTATCATGTCTTATCCCATTTATTTAGAGAATTGTTAGATCCACTCTATCCAGACCAACTTTTGCTGCCACTTCTATCTATAACAATAAACCAGCAAAAGCAATGATTTTGAAACCTTTACCTTCTGACTATATTCCCCTCTTCAAGAGTCCCTAAGCCTATTTGGCTTTTATATTAAAAAGGGAGGAATGAAGGGATTTTATTATGCTTAAGGTTGATGTTAGTATTATTGATATTAGTAGTGATACTTTGTAATCATCTTTGTTTATGTGCAAGCAGTTTTGTAGGTGCTTTATATTGGGAAATTAGTTATTTAAAAGCAAATGTTTCATGCTTTAGGTGATTGCTTACATGAAAACAGCATGGTAAGGGGAGAGAGAAAAGAAGCTGCGGTGCAGCCTGGGTTGTTGTGCATGAGTCATGATTTAGGAATTATTTTTCTGTACCTTTTGGTTCCTAGTACCAAGACCAGATCTCTTTGTTCTGGAAAGGTATAAAAGGTGGAAGAAATCTTTCCTGGTTGTTGCCTTCATCTCTCTACCAGCCACGAAGAGAGATGTGACCACCCAACTCTATTTTGATCAAAATAAAAGTTGTTTGCTTGCTGAAACCTCAGCTCAGGAGTTTCTTTTGGCTCTTTTAAATTCCTGAGTAATGCTGGGGCAATTGTGAGGCTAAGTGTAAAACCTTACATTTCTTATTTTTTTAAGGAAAAAATCCATTTCCTTTGCTATCTTTTGTATAAATTCTTTCTCTTTCAATAGAGATTGATTCAATGTACATTTAATTTTTTCTTTGTTCCTCTTTTTTAATAGAATAATAGAATAGCAAAGTTGGAAGGGACCTTTGAGGTCTTCTAGTCCAATCCCCTACACAAGCAGAAGACTCTGTACCATGCTGGACAAATGGCTATCCAGTCTCTTCTTGAAATCCTCCAGTGATTGAGCACCCACAATTTCTGTAGGCTAGCCATTCCACTGGTTAATTGTTCTCACTGTTATGAAATTTCTCCTTAATTCTAGGTTGCTTCTTTCCATCCATTGCTTCTTATCTTGCCTTCTAGTGCTGTGGATCCCCTCTTCTTTGTGGCCCTCAAATATTGGAACACTGATATCATGTCACCCCAATCCTTCTTTTCACTAGACTAGACATAACCAAATTCCTGCAACTGTTCTTCATATGTTTTAGCCTCCAGCCCCCTAATAATCTCTTTGTTCTACTCTGCACCATTTCCAGAGTCTCAACATCTTTTTTATATCATGGTGACCAAAACTGGATGCAGTATTCCAAGTGTGGTCTTATCAAAGCATTTTTAATCAGTGATAATTATTTTCTACAATTAATCAATAGGTTGGTAATATATTTCTTGGTCCTCTCTTCTTTCTGTAATATTCTCCTTTTGCCTACATTAAACAAATATAATTCCTAATATTTTCAGTACAAACTAAGTTGAATATAAACATTTTTAGTATTTATGCATATAATAATATCAACATATAACATGTTTTTAATCAGCTTATTTCCATTGTATTTATAAAAGTCATCTTATTAAATAATTATATGTCCTGTTTTCAAAATTCTTACTGAAGCTTAATTTCCCCTCAGTATTCAAACCACTCTTATTAGTCATAGTTTTCTCAAAATTCATTATCTTTAAATATCCAAACTCTTCATTTAAATAGACCCTCTCAATGCTTTAACATTTCATATATTGTAAAAGTACTATACTATTTTTATATATTATTCCTCTTACTATAGGGCTGCTTTACAAGCTTTATCTATTCTTTTGGCCATATTCCAACAATATAAGTCCTGGAGAATAAAGCATCTTTTTTGCTTCTTTATTATAGTAAGGTTTTGCAGATTTTTGTTTGTTTGTATTAAATTGTGGTTTTCTTCATTTGTAGCTTTTCTATTTAAGTCACTTTCATTTAATTTATATTCTGTTGTCTGATTTGTTTGTTCATTCTTTGTTGTAATTTTTTGAGTGTCATTTAGTTGTAGGTTTAACCTAGAGATATGTTCATTTATATTGCCAAACTGATTTCTAATCTCATCATGGTTTGAAACAATTATCATTTGAATCTGTCACAGTGTTGTGTATATTTGTGTATATTTTCTCCTGGAATGTATTTGTATTGTCTTGAGTCATTGCTCATGAAGATGTTTGAAGGTCCAAACTGGGTTCTTCAGGAAAAGGTGTTAGATATGGTTTTATATTTATATTTATATATGTATATAATATCCATTTTATCTCTCCCCTCTAAGTAGTTTTCCATCGGCATCATAATCCTTTTAATTAGTTTTATCAAGCCAGTCCATCTTAAAATCCAAACACCCAAATCTTACATAGTTCTTATCTTTATATAATGGTTTTATAATCCAGTACATTTCCAATTGTCAAGGCACCACTGAAAACAATATTTTGTGGCAGTTTTCTTTTCAGGGGTCTTATAATTATCATCCAGTCAGGATTCAGTTCAAAGTATTTGACCATCTAAAAGTTTTCCAGTAATTTCTCCTTTAGAAGATTAGCCAAAGGCCAAAATCTTTCTTTCTTTGCAAACAGTTCTTAGGTTAAGATTTAAGAATGCAGTTCAGTGTGTTTATAATCCCAGAAGGTCAGCAGTTTCTAAACATATGTAGTTTCACTCAGTAGCAGAGAACTCAATGCTTTGTTCCCAGCTGTTTTTTGCTGTTTCTAGGCATGTTACCAAATTCAGTGCTGCTATAGTTTTCTCTAATCCTCCACTAGATGTCACTGTTCATTTTTAACTTTTTAAAACAAAGAGTTACTTTTGTTCATACACACACACACACACACACACACACACACACACACACACATTTTGTCAAGAGAATATGATGGTCATAGCAAACACTCTTTTCCAACAACCCAAGAGACAGCTCTACACATGGACATCACCTGACGGTCAACACAGAAATCAGATTGACTATGTGCTCTGCAGCCAAAAATGGAGAACCTCTATACAGTCAGTAAAAACAAGACCAGGAGCTGACTGTGGCTCAGACCACGATCTTCTCGTTGCAAAATTTAGGCTTAAACTGAAGAAAGTAGGGAAAAGCACTAGGCCACTCAGGTATGAACTAAATCATATCCCTGGCAAATATACAGTAGAGGTGACAAATAGATTTAAGGAATTAAATCTGATAGACAGAGTGCCTGAAGAACTATGGACGGAGGTTTGCAACATTATACAAGAAGTAGCAACTAAAACCATCCCAAAGAAAAAGAAATGCAAGAAAGCAAAATGGCTGTCTGAGGAAGCTTTGCAAATAGCTGAGGAAATGAGGGAAGTGAAAGATACATGCAGAATTCCAGAGAATAGCTAGAAGAGATGAAAATGCCTTCTTAAAGGGCTAAGATGGTGGTGCCTGGAATGGCTGCGGCTGCATTGGCTCTTGAAGGCAAATAGTTTTGGGAGGGATAGTAAGGGCTATAGGCCACATGATCAGGAAGATTTTAATGTGTTTGAGCAACATGGTGGAACTAAGGTAACATACGACCGACAATCTTTGCTGGCATGGTGAGTTTCTAGTTGTTTTGGAACTGTTGGTGATACTGTTAAAAGTCGTTGGCACTGTTTGAATTTGTTCTACCAGCAGCAAGATCTGACTGCTGGTCCAGTGATGGATTGTATTGCAAATCAAGGCTGTTTCCAGAGGAGGCAGAGGAGGAGAGGACCTGGAGCTTATGGAGCAAAGGAACTGGATGAGGCTGTCGGCAGGCCCAGAGGAAGAGAGAGAGGCTTTTGGAGGAGTTGGTGGCGGCGGCAGCGTGCTCCAGGGGCGAAAAGAAGCAAGGCCTCTTTAAGGAAAAGGTGGAAGAGTCAGGATCAGAAAAAGGAAAGAAGGCGAGGTTGTCAGAATACAAGCGAATTTGAGGGCTAATCCACATGGAGCCCCATTTCCATCTGTCCTGTGTGCCATCGTTCACTCCCTAGAGACTAAAATGGACAATGTGAAATTTGAGCGGGCCACGAACAAAAAGTATATATCGGAGGTGGTGACCCTTTGAGAGCTGTATGCAATGAAATTTCATTTTGATGTATGCTGATTGGTGTACATTCAAAGTGACAATAAAGTTATCATTAAATGAACAGTGCAAAGAAATAGAAGAAAACAATAGAATAGGGAGGACCAGAGATCTTTTCAAGAAAATTGGAGAGATGAAGGGAACTTTTCATGCAAAAATGGGCATGATTCAGGACCAAAATGGCAGGAACCTAACAGAGGCAGAAGAGATTAAGAAGAGGTGGCAAAATTACACAGAAGAACTATACAAGAACAAGCTTAATGTCCCTGATAACCACGATGAGGTGGTCACTGACCTCAAACCAGACATCCTAGAATGTGAAGTGAAATGGGCCTTAGGAAAGCTGAGCAACAACAAAGCCAGTGGAGGTGACAGTATTCCAGCTGAGCAATTCAAAATCTTAAAAGATGATGCAGTAAACGTGCTACACTCAATTTGCCAGCAAATTTGGAAAACTCAAT
This sequence comes from Vipera ursinii, assembly GCF_947247035.1. Classification (NCBI taxonomy): domain Eukaryota; kingdom Metazoa; phylum Chordata; class Lepidosauria; order Squamata; family Viperidae; genus Vipera; species Vipera ursinii. The sequence continues at coordinate 20,289,916 of NC_139521.1, read as the reverse complement.
AATGGGCACAGGATTGGAAAAGATCAGTTTACATTCCAATTCCAAAGAAAGGCAGTGACAAAAAGTGTTCAAACTATCGCACCATTGCACTCATTTCACATGCTAGTAAAGTTATGCTTAAAATCCTACAAGCTAGACTCCAACAGTATGTGGATCGAGAACTACCAGAAATACAAGCAGGATTTTGAACAGGCAGAGAAACTAGAGATCAAATTGCCAACATATGCTGGATCATGGAGAAAGCTAGGGAGTTCCAGAAAAACATCTACTTCTGCTTCATTGACTATGCTAAAGCATTTGATTGTGTGGATCGCAACCAACTGTGGCAAGTTCTTAAAGAGATGGGAGTACCAGACCAACTTATTTGTCTTCTGAGAAACCTATATGTGGGTCAAGAAGCAACAGTGAGAACTGGACACGGAACCATTGATTGGTTCAAAATTGGGAAAGGAATCCGGCAAGGCTATATACTGTCACCCTGCCTGTTTAACTTATATGCAGAGCACATCATGAGAAAGGCAGGGCTAGATGAATCAAAAGTTGGAATTAAGATTGCTGGGAGAAATATCAACAACTAAAGAGCCTCTTGTTGTGGGTGAAGAAGGAGAGTGCAAAAGTTGGGTTGAAACTAAACATTAAGAAAACCAAGATCATGGCATCCGGGGCTCTCATTTCCTGGCAAATAGATGGGGAAGAAATGGAGTTAGTGACAGATTTTATTTTCCTGGGCTCCAAGATCAGCACAGATGGGGACTGCAGCCAAGAAATTAAAAAACGCTTGCTTTTGGGGAGGAAAGCCATGGCAAATCTAGATAGCACACTAAAAAGCAGAGACATCACCATGCCAACAAAAGTGCATATAGTCAAGGCTAGGGTATTTCCTGTTGCAATGTATGGCTCTGAAAGTTGGACCATAAGAAGGCTGAGTGCCAAAAAATTGAGGCCTTTGAACTATGGTGCTGGAGAAGACTCCTGCGAGTCTCTTGGACTGCAAGGTGATCAAACCGATTAGTCCTAGAGGAGATCAACCCTGACTGCTCTTTAGAAGGCCAGATCCTGAAGTTGAAACTCAAATACTTTGGCCACCTAATGAGGAGGAAGGACTCACTGGAGAAGAGCCTAATGCTGGGAAAGATTGAGGGCAAGAGAAGAAGGGGACGACAGAGAATGAGGTGGCTGGATGGAGTCACTGAAGCAGTAGGCGTGAGCCTAAATAGACTCCAGAATATGGTAGAGGACAGGAAGGTCTGGAGGACCATTGTCCATTTGGTCGCGATGGGTCGGACATGACTTCACAACTAACAACAACAACATATATATTTATATACAACATATTTATATGCATATATAAATTTCATCAATGCTTTTTCAGGTATAGAGTTTTAACAATTTTCTTAGGTTTCAAATTTATCCAAACTATGGTAATGTTTATTCCCCATAAGGGTTATATGCACTGCTTCCATCTATAGAAGGGTGAGGCAATCCCCCCCTTCTCACTTTGGGAGGCTTTTTCCTTTTTGGGGATCTTTTCATGAAGATTAGGTGTAAAATAGGAGAGAGAAGATCAAATTCCTCACCCAGTTTCAAGCATGCTGTTCACTGTTGTGTTGGTTAGTGCCTTGGGACTTCATCTGCAAGTAGCTTGGGCTGGTCAGTGAGGAGTGGCCAGCCTTTCTCCTGATGGGTTAGAAGGCTTTCTCTGAACTGAACAAAATGACTACTGTCATTCCAGAGTCGTTGGGGTACCCTTCTTTCTTTGCCGCCTCTCCAGGGTGACTTAGACCCATTTAGGGTCCCCTAACAGGGGAAAATTAGCTGCTGGTTGCAGAGGTCTGCAATCCCGTGACCAGTTGCTACGGCGCAAGACCAGAGGTCCCAAAGCCTTTTAAAGTGGTACTAATACCTTGTGAACATGATTCTACTCCTCTGTTAATGGAGCCTAGGATTACATTGACATTTTTGTCTCATATACTGCTACAAATGAAGTCAGAGAACTGGAAATACCTAAGATTAATAAAGTACCTTTCCAGAATACAATTGTTACCTATTAATGGTAGCATTGTGGCAGGAAGGAAGGAGAAAGGAAGCCTAGATAAAAGTATTATGTTGAGCCAGTAAGAATAAACATTCAGTTGGGTTGGAAAATGCAGAGCCATTTTGATGAAAATATATTTCAATGTTGTAGAAGCAGGTAAAAGAATGGACAAGAGGGATTCTGCAAAGTGGATGTAAATACTGTAAATTAAAAGTGATGAAATTACCTGGGGATAAAACTGAAATGGCAGAAGGCTCCATTTTAGAGATTTGCATGGAAGAGAGTCAGACTGAACGGAAGGCCATTAATGTCAGTCTCCTATTCTGGAAAAGGTCTTTGTGGTTGCTAAGAACTGACACTGCTGGATGGCATGTAATCAATCAATACCAGTGCTCAAGGAAAAAAAATGAGAAAAATGATATAAGGCTGTTGAACAATTGTAAAGTGCAATTGAAACTGGATAAAGGTTAAAATATGGGTGTGGTTTGCATATGGAGTGGTTGTGTGGGTTGTTTAATGTACGGATGAAGTCTGCATCTGTGCCCCGAGTACTGGTGGAATGCCATTACTATTCCCCTATACAAAGAGAAAATAAGCAAGAATGAATGCAAAAACTACAGGGGGATTAATCTGTTGAATGTGCCTGGAAATGTTTGGCAGAATTCTGATTGAAAGCTATGAGAAGGGACAATGAGCAAAATTTGGAAAGTGCAGTGTGCCATTATGCCAAGTGGGATAGGTGGGCAGGCAAATTAGGATACAAGTAGTCCTTGACTTACACCACAGTGGAGCCCAAAATTTCTGTGGCTAAGCAAGGTAGTTGTTAAGTGAGTTTTGCTCCATTATATGACCTTTTTTACCACAGTGAATCACTGCAGTTGGTAAGTGAATCATGTGGTCATTTAACAAATCTGGCTGGTCCCATTGACTTGCTTGTCAAAAGCCAGCTGGGAAGGTTAAAATGGTGATCACATAACAGTAGAGATGCTGCAACTATCATAAGTGTGAAAACTGATGAGAGGGCACTTTTTTAGTGCTGTTGTAACTTCAAACAGTCACTAAATGAATGGTTGAAAATTGAGGACTACGTGTACTGCATATATGTAAAGTGCTGTTAAATATGACAGAGACAGAACAAATAAAGGATCTTATATTCAAAATTTTAAATGACTTAGGCCCGGGATATTTGTAGGACCGTCTGCTGCCAGGAACAACTTCCCATCGCCCGGTGCGCTCACACAGGGAGGGCCTCCTCAGGGTGCCGTCGGCTAGACAATGTTGGCTGGTGACCCCCAGGGGGAGGGCCTTCTCTGTGGGAGCGTCTGCCCTGTGGAATCAGCTTCCCCTTGAGCTCCGGATGGCCCCGGATCTCCGGTCCTTTCGTCGCAACCTCAAAACATTTCTTTTCCATCGGGCTGACCTGGACTGATGATAGGGGTTTTTTAAAAAATGTTTTAAATATTTTATCACTGGGGCTTGTTAGTTTAATCTTTTTTTAACATTTGTATTATTGTGTTTTATTGTTGTTAGCCACCCTGTGTCCTTTGGGAGATAGGGCGGCATATAAGTCCCTTTCTGATTTCCTGGCTTCATCTTCTGGTGGGATCGGAGTTCTACCTCCTGGTTTTGGGGTTGGACAGAACTCCACAACTTTCGAGCTCTTCAGGGCTGTGTCTTTCTGGCATTGGTTGGGTTTAGTTGGCTTTTCTCCAGATTGCCGATCACCTCTTTTGTCATTTTGCTGCGGCATTCCATGGCATGATGACCCTCTTTGCCGCATTTAAAGCAGGCTGTTGAGTGATATTTTAGCTGCTTCTTTCTTCTTCTCCACCGGTAGGGACCATTTCCATGTTTTTCTGGAGTGATATGGTTGTGGTGCTGGTTGATCTCTACCTCCTCGGCCAGGAGGTACCAGGGCACGCCTAGCCACGCATGCATTGTATAGGTTGTCATTCAAGCCATCCTGGAAACATCTGTCTTTGGGTCAGTTGAGGTGGTATACCAGGTCTCGGAACTCCTCTGTGTACTGAGTCACAAGTCGACGCCCCTGCCTCATAGTCTTTATTTGATCCTGTGCCTTCTGATCAGCCAGATGACCTTCGAACCTCCATCTCAGGGCGGTCATGAAATGACTAAAGTTTTGGAGCTCTGGCTCATTGCAGTTTTCCAGGGTAACCATCCACCAAGCTGCGGTTCCTTCCAGGGCTAGGGTGATGACTCTTACTCTGGCTTTCTCACTGGGAATGGTTCTCCCATACATGAGCCAGGAAGAAGCTCAGTTGCTGGGGGTCCCCATCAAATTTCACCCCTAGGCGAACCAGCTTTGATTCCTCCAGTGGGCCTCTCCCTCTAGGGGCTGGTGGAATGTTCCCCCCTCCAGGGCTTGCAGGCTGCTATGCAACTGGGGTGGCCGCCATCGTTTCCATAGAGCTGTGGCTTCGGTCGCTCCTGACTTACTCCCCCGCACTTAGTTTCTTCCGGTTGATCATTCCTTTTGCTCCTGCATCACTTAGATCTCGTCTTTTGGTCCTGAAAGGTTTCCACCATGTATTGCACGGATTGCTTCAGGATCTGTTTGGCCGACTCCTGCTCTCCTTCAGATTCATCCCCATCATCGGAGAGCAGCTCCATCATTCACTTCCAGCCCTTCTTTCAGCTGCATCGGGTGAATGTTAGTTGCTGGGCTTTTTCTTCCCACTCTTCTCTCTTCCCTACCCTGACCGAGCATCTTGGTTTCAAGGAGCTTTCTGCATTGATCATTTTCTCCATCTATCCAGAAGAACATTCTTCTGGGTGGGTCTTTGCAGTGGACTTTCCTCATTCAGTCTTGTCTTGTTTGCTACCATGGAGGGACATAATGTACATGGTCCCCACAGTAGGGTGGTTGCCTCTCCGGGTTGACCTTTTTGCAGATCTTGCTTAATGTAAGGTCCTGCCTCAACTACTCTTCCAAGAAGCAGAACTCTTGAAACAGGCATTGTTTCAGAAGGAACTTTTATTGAGAGATAGTGATATCAAAAGAGCAAAGCAAGATTTAAAGTTTCCCCACCCAAAGTGTCACATTAAACCAGTCCTTTCCCAAACTCCACCTCAATGGTCAAATGTCCAGTTTAAGTCCATCCAATCTCCAAGTGCAAAGGTGTTATGAGAAATAAAGTGATAAGTGCAGTTCCAAGGCGCTGTTTCTGTGGTTTTGTTTCTCTCTCACCATCCTCCCATGGCATATTCCTTCTTCCGTTCACAGCCAGAGGCATCAAAAGGGTAACAAACAAAGTGGAGGAAACCCATAAAACCCCACCGCACCCCTTCTAGCAGTCTAGCAAACCCAGTAGTTAAGGGCTATCCTCCCTTTCTCAGCAGAATGACAGACCCGAAAGCAGCAGAGTAAAAGGCAATAGAGCTGAGGGTCTGACAGTGGGTCAGAAGTTTAATATGTCCCAACAATGTAATGCAGCTGCCAAAAATATCTATAATGTCTTGATAAGCACCAAGAGAGGCACTCTACCTAGTTCAGACCTTACCTGGAGAACTGCATTCAATTCTGCACAACCCTGTTTAAAAAAGATGTAAAAAATTGGAACCAGTACAAGAGAAGGACTAGAAACCAAGTTCTACAAGGAAAGATATGTTGAACTTGCAGAAGAGAAGGTTGAGAGGGACAGGGTAGCTCTCTTCAAGTATATGAAGGGCTGTCACAGTGTAGAGGGTTTGGACTTATTTTCACTTGTTCCAGAAAGGAAGACTAAAATAAATGGGATGAAACTTCAAGGATGTAGATATTATATATTAGGAAGAACTTAACAATAGGAGTGGTCAATCAGTGGAACAGGTTACTCCATGGAGTGATTTCTTCACTGGGAGTTTTGAAGCAGAGGCTATATAGTCATCTGTCAGTATTGTTGTAGTGTATCCTGCAGTGAACACAAGGCTGAACTTGGCCTCATAGGTCCCTTCCAACTCTGTGATTCTAGGCATCATTTTATGCTCCAGTGCTATGAGACTCCCATTGGATCATAGAATAGACAGAAGTTTATACCATGTTTCCCAGAATATATTTTCAGGGAAACATGGTATCAGGGTGATCAGCCTAGCTGGGCACCCCCTCCCCCAGCGCATGCACAAGAAGCAGTGAGTGCATGGGGGCCGACAGTATCTGGCAGCAGCCCCAGTCCACTGGTCCCTTGGCTGGCACACTCTGGGGTTGTGCAGCCCACACAGTGCAGGTAAGTTGATTACCTGTCCAAGACTGCCTGCCTGATTTTCCTCCCCCATGCCTCTGCCTCCACCTGCTCTCGGTGCCACCATGCATCAGGATCACCTGCCTCCCCCCACACCTCTGCTTGGAGGGCTGGCCTGGTGGTTGCAGTGCTAGGACTCACCTGCGCTGCTCAGGCTGCGGCTGCTGCTGGACACCATTGACCCCCATGCTCGATGCCTCTTTTGCTAGCCATGCCCTCCCTGGGCTAATTACAATATTAACTGGGGCTTATTTTTGGGTTAGGGCTTATATTACAAGCATGCTAAAAATCAGGTTAGGACTTATTTTTTATTGGGTCTTATTTTAGGGGAAACACAGTATTATTCTAATTGTGTACTTCTTGTTTACCCTTCTGTTTCACCATTCTCTAATAAAATCATGAGTTCTTTGCAGGCTCTTCTAATTTTTTCAGTCACGATACCCACCCACCCCCATCTCCTAATAACCTGTCTCTGGAGTCCTCCAGAGTCATGACTGTTTCTTTCAGAAGAGTTTAGCTCACTCTAAGTACCACATGAACAATTTTGAAATTCAGACTGGTTTTGCTGACCACCGTCTGAGAAGAACTGGTCCTGAGAGAATTTGCTCTTGAAAACAGACTCCATAGATTGACTTCTGTTTATTTGTAGACAGGAGGAACATAGAAACCTAGTGAGAGTTTGCCAGCAAAGCTCTATGAAACCTAGGCTGTGCCAACAAACCTGATCGTACAGTAAGTGACTGGAAAGGAAACCAACGTGAAAATACATGGGCAATCTTGTTGATTTGTTCTTTGAGTTATAGTTATAAAGAGTGCAGGAGAGAATAAAAGGAAGAGATTAGGGCAGGAGCTTGTAAAAACAAACATGCAAACAAATCAAATCAGGTTCCATTCAATAAAATAAATTAATCAAATACTCATGCAAGATTAAATGACCTCCAAAGAAGCTACCCATTGCATTTCTGCATGTTTCAGGGCCCTGGATTCTCTTCCTTTCAATTGGCTTTGCTGAAGGTGAGTGATAATGCATTATTTGATTATTCAAGTACAAAGAAAAGAAAGGCAACTGAATTACCTGATATTGCAGTGATGCAGTCTAGCTACTGTTCACCCTATATGCAAGCAACTGCAAAAGCAAGGGCTGAAATACTGTACAAGGCTGGAGTTTTGGTGTCTGTTCCAAGAATATCATCCACAGTCTCATGAGCCACAGCAATCATACATTTGCCTGAAATCATTTGGGTTATTCTCAATTCAAGATTGCTGTTGTTACTAATGTCTTCACTTCCAAGAGTGGTTTAAGGCTGGGAGTTCACAGAAACATGTTTTTAGTTTTGAGTGCTTTCAGGACATTACTATTTTTAATATGGCTGATTTAATTATTTCTCAAGGGTTTGGGCATTGGAGGGGAATGTTGGTGGTGGGAAAGAAAGCTATGCAATGGCACCCCAGGCCAGAAAAAGTGATCTACCCTGGAGTAAAGGAATGACTTATAGGGAGCAGAAGAACCAGTCTGCTGCCCATGAGGGACAGAGAAATGATTCTGAGGGACTCAGGAGTACATGGTTAACAAATGTCCATTACTCTAAGCAGCTGTGACTCCTCAACCTAAGATGTTACACAGGAGCATCATGGGAGGCTTTATCATTATTATGTAAGATTGCAACTACTCTTTTTGGTTAACTATAACACAATTTTTAAGATTACATGAATTGGTAATGAATTTTTCTGCTTAGCAGGTGCTATATTTGGGGGAGATGCTCCTTTGGGTTCTCTGGGCCCTTGGTTCTACCTTGTCCACTTTCTCACCTTCGCTCTGTGTGTATCTATATGTGTGTAAGAGAACACCACCTTATAGTCTTCTCCTGGACCTTTATTCTAGCTAAGGCTGTTATCTGAATTTTTCTTCATATGTGATTTATTCACTGATACTTCCTTTTGCTAACTGGTTTGACATTATCCAACTGTGTATGCATGTGTGTGTACATATAAAACCACCCACCACATTTACCATCTATCTTCTCCTTGCAGAGTCTCATAGGATTCAGCCCTCCTTATTTATATTAGCTCTTGTTCTTCAAGTGAAAGGAGCAACATTTGGTGATATTTTCTCTTTTATTGACTGCAGGATCAGGCATATTGTCTAAAAGGACAAATAGCCACTGCTTATTTTTCACCCACCCACCAGTCTTACCATCTATCTTTTCCCATTATCAGTCTTCCAGACATCTTGTATAGAAAGGAATAATCTGAGTTTGTTGGAAAGAATAATGTAAGCATGTGTAGAAACCAGATTAGAAAAAACAATCGTATCTTATCAAACTCTCTCCTGGAATAGTTTTGAAAAAATATTCACAGCTAACATTTAAAAACTTTTCAAGAACATGAAATATAATTAAATAATACATATACACCATAAACCATAAATATTACTGCATTAATAGAACTATTATTGTATAATAGTATGTTGAACTATAACATAGGAGATCCAAATTCTGTTCCCCCTCAGCCATAGAGGCTCCCTAGTGATTTGCGGCCCTTATTCTTTCTCTCAGCTCAAGAGCAAAGTGTTGTAGTGATAAAGATTATGGACAAAAAGTGAGAAGACCCCATCCCTTTCTCTCAGCCACAGAAGCTTTATAGGATGACTTTGGGCCATTGCTCCTTCTCAGCCCAGTCCATCTCATAGTTGTGGAGAAAATTTGGAGAAGGAAGTTTGATACATACTGCCTTCAGCTGCTGGAGAGAAAAAAGGTATTTACAGTATAAAAATATTAAAATATTAAAATAATAATAATAATAATAATAATAATAATAATAATAATAATAATAATAATAATAATAATATATTTATTAAATTTATATATTTATTAAATTTTTATACCGCCCTTCTCCCGAAGGACTCAGGGTGGTGTACAGGGCAATAAGTATTAAAAGACAAAGTACAAAAGTTAAAAAACAATTAAATATTATGCCCAATATATACAATAATTAAAAACCATGTTAAAACCCCAACCCCCAAACCCATCAAACCAGGCCAGATTGCTCAAATAAGTAAGTTTTTAGATCCCGCCGGAAGGAGCGAAGGTCGGGGGCCATCTGGAGCTCAACTGGCAAGCGGTTCCACAGGTCTGGCGCGCCCACAGAGAACGCCCTCCCCCTGGGGGCCACCAGTCAACATTCTTTGATCGGAGGCACCCTGAGGAGGCCCTCTCTGTGGGAGTGCACTGGACGGAGGGAAGTTGACGCTGGCCGCAGGTGTTGCCGTAGGTAATCCAGACCCATGCCATGTAGGGCTTTGTAAGTCATTACCAACACCTTGAATCTCACCCGGAGGGCAACCGGCAGCCAATGCAGCTCGCGGAGCAAAGGTGTAACATGGGAGTATCGGGAGACTCCCAACACAACTCACGCGGCTGCATTCTGTACCAGTTGGAGCCCCCAAGTGGTCTTCAAGGGCAGCCCCATAATAATAATAATAATGATGATGATAATAGTAAACCAAGATGGCAGACGTGCAGGCGGTCGTATTAGGCTGAGCTCTGCAAGTCCGAGAATAGAGGCATCCTAGGAGCCCCTCAGGGGTGCCTTATGCCCTGGGTTGGGGTGAAGTGTAGCGGCAATGATTTAGACAGTTGGATAAAGCTTTTTGCTAACCTGGTCGGCGTTCCGCGGGGCTGTCGATCTGCTGCTTGCTGCTTGCTGGGCTGGATGTTTGCGGCGCTTTTCTGCTGTGTCGGGCGGCCTCCAGGCTTCCTTCGGCGGCGTCTGGTGGTTTTGGCGGCCGGCGGCGGTGTTTTCGGCGGCGACGGAGCTGGCGTCTTTGGATGGCTCCCAACTGCTGGCGGCTTCGACGGAGACATTTGCGGGCTGCTTTGGGCCATTTCTTTGGTTGGTCTGCCTCTGCTTTTGCCTGTGTCGGCGACGACGCTTTCGGTCCATCTCAATGACGACGGCGACGGCGGCGGCGTTGCTCCCGGGCCGTTTTGGGCCACTTTGTCATCGACCGCTGCGGTCTGGCCTGCTTCTTCCGGACCGTTTGTCCCGCTGCCGCCTGGGCCTTTTCGGCCCGCTTTCCATCGGCGGTGGCGATGGCTTTCCCTGGATTGTTTGCGGCTTTGGCAACGTTCCGATGGCAGCGGTGATGGCGGCGGCGGCGGCCGTAGCGGCGTTCTGGCAGTGGTAGCGGCCCCAATGACTCAGCGGTGGTTTTATGACCGATCTGCCTGCTCCTCGGCTTGTTCTGCATGCTCCAGATGGTCTGGCACCCCCATTGTTCCTGGTGGCCCCGAAGGTTCCTGGGTTAGCCGGTTAACCCCGGTGGAGCCCAGTGGAGCCCTGTGGACCCTGGTTATTCCGAAGGATCCTGGAAGACCTACGCTCTCCAACGCACCCGTTGTGATCTGGTCGGTGTCGCTGGATTTTGAGGGGGCTCCGGGGAACTTAGTAGACTTGGGGGAGTCAGACTTTGTTGATCACACTCTGGAAGGCCCCAATAACTATAGAACTGAGGGCCCATGGAGTTGTGGTCAGGTACAACCTTCTGGAATGGCGGAGCAGCAGGGGACTTGGCCGTTAGCAGACCTGACTATGATGGCTTGTTACCTTATTTTACTCCTGCCTTTACAAACTATCGTGCATTGTCCTTTACACAGCATCCCCAAAGGATTCAGAGAACTCTGGGTATTAGCCACCATGAGAGGGTGGCTTGAACTTACATCTGCTGCCCCTAGAGGTGAGAGCTCTATGGAGCATGCTATACCCAGAGTGGTTGTTTCAGACCACCAGACCCCCGGGAATTGGCTCTGCGGCCGTCGTGAGGTGACGGTGGTCGGCCTGCCCGGGGGGTTTACCCAGCTGAGTGGCAGCGGCCGGGCGGAGGTCTGGGACACCTATTTATCCTCTGTCCATATCCTCCTTACTGACCAACTATGGACTGCTTCTTATCTGGACTGCTTATTATGCCTTCTCTTAAATACTCTTTCACAGAGTAGAGAGAGCGGTTGGAGATCCAGCCGATCCAAATCCGACCGATTGCGACCAAGAACCTACATTAGGTCTTATCTCGCTGCGATAAGGGAGGCGAGGTCTAACCACTTCGCCACCCTTATCGCGTCCGCAGATAATCGCCCGGCCGCCCTGTTTAGGGTGACTCGCTCCCTCCTGAATCAAGAGGTGAGGGAGGAACCCTTGCAGGGTCGTGCCGAGGAGTTTAACCAACATCTGTTGGACAAAATCGCTCGGATTCAGACCGGTCTGGACTCTGACTGGGCAGAGTCTGACGATCAGGACACGGGCGGTCTTGTCGATATTACCTGGGAGGAGTTTGATTCTGTGACTCCGGAGGAAGTGGACAGGATTATGGGGAGGCTGAGCTCCACCACATGTTTATTGGACCTGTGCCCTTCCTGGCTGGTTTATGCAGCCCGGGAGAGGACGCGCAGCTGGTTCCAGGCAGTTATATCGGCTTCTTTGAGTGAGGGTAGCTTCCCTGCCGTCTTGAAAGAGGCGGTGGTGAGGCCTCTCCTCAAGAAGCCTGCCTTGGACCCAGCTGTATTGAACAACTTTCATCCGGTCTCCAACCTTCGCTTCCTTGCGAAGGTTGTTGAGAGTGTGGTGGCGCATCAGCTCCCTCTGGTCCTGGATGAAGCAGATTATCTAGACCCGTACTAATCGGGTTTCAGGCCTGGGTACAGCACGGAGACGGCATTGGTCGCGCTGGTGAGTGATCTCTGGAGGGCTCAGGACAGGGGACATTCCTCTGTTCTAGACCTATTAGACCTCTCAGCGGCTTTCGATACCATTGACCATGGTATCTTGCTGCGGCGTCTCAGGGGATTGGGAGTGGGAGGCACGGTTTTACAGTGGTTCTCTTCCTATCTCCTGGGACATTTGCAGTTGGTGTTGACAGGAGGGCAGAGGTCGACCGCGAGGTCTCTCGTTTGTGGAGTTCCTCAGGGGTCAGTCCTCTCGCCTCTCCTGTTCAACATCTATATGAAACCACTGGGTGAGATCATTCATGTTTTGGAGTTGGGTATCATCAGTATGCTGATGATACCCAGCTTTTTCTTTCGACCCCAAACCACCCCAGTGATGCCCTCAACGTGATGTCCCGTTGCCTGGAGGCGGTCCGGGTCTGGATGGGGAGGAACAGACTTCAACTCAACACCGACAAGAATGAGTGGCTTTGCATACCTTCATCCCGGGTCTATTCGGATATTCCATCTCTTTCTATGGGGCGTGAACCCCCTGTAGATAGGGCTCGCAACTTGGGAGTCCTCCTAGATTCACGGCTCACCTTGGAAGACCACATAGGAGCTGTGACTAGGGGGGCTTTCGCCCAGGTCCACCTGGTGCGCCAGTTGCGGCCCTATCTAAGCCGGGATGATTTATGCACAGTCACTCATGCGCTCGTGACCTCTCGTCTAGACTACTGCAACGCTCTCTACATGGGGCTGCCCTTGAGGACCACCCGGAGGCTCCAACTGGTACAGAATGCAGCCGCGCAAGTTGTGTTGGGAGTCTCCCGATACTCCCATGTTACACCTCTGCTCCGTGAGCTGCATTGGTTACCAGTTGTCTTCCGGGTGAGATTCAAGGTACTAGTAATAGTGTTTAAAGCCCTACATGGCAGGGGTCCAGAGTACCTCAGGGAACACCTGCTGCCGGCATCAACCTCCCTGCGCCCTGTGCGTTCCCACAGAGAGGGTCTCCTCAGGGTGCCACCGATCAGAGAATGTTGATTGGTGGCCCCGAGGGGGAGATCCTTCTCTGTGGGCGCTCCGGAACTATGGAATCAGTTACCGGTAGAGCTCCGGATGGCGCCCGATCTTCGCTCCTTTCGCCACGATCTGAAGACGTTTTTGTTTGCACAAGCTGGCCTGGCCTGATGGGGGATTGGTGGGGTTTTTATTTCTGTATCTTTATTGTTGTATCTTTGGGGGTTTTATAAATGTAGCATATTAATTATTTTAAAATTGGGCAATTATTTAATCTCCTTTTAATATTTGTAACTTTGTTTTTTATTCTTGCCCTGTGAACCGCCCTGAGTCCTTCGGGAGAAGGGCGGTATAGAAATATTAATAAAATAAAAAAAATAAAAAATAATAATAATAGAACATCTTGTGGGACTTGTGAATACAGACAGATTGCCATTTGGAACACAGTCATAGAGAACGTAAGCATACAGTTGATTGATATCGCTGTACCAGGAGATGCCAGAGTCGAAGAAAAAGAACTGGAAAAAATTATGAAATACTGTGACCTGGACATTGAAACTGTGCAATTATGGATGAAACGTGTAACAGTGATACCCACTGTCATCGGGGCACTGGGAACTATGTCCAAAAACTTTGCAAAATACATCAAGAAATTGCAGCTTCCTGCAATAACTCCAGCAAAGCTACAAAAAACTGCACTACTCAGAAATCTTACATTTTAAGGAGATACCTGGTTGATACCTAGGATGCTGGCAGCAACCTGCCAGTCAATTTGAGTATTCAGTTCACTGGGTTTCATGTTTTATGAATAAAAGTTTTATAATAAGTTTTTTTTTCTTGGTAGTTTCCATACGATAGAAGTAATCTCTCTTGCCTTGGGAGAGAAATTCAGCACTTTCTTATGATAGTCAGTTCAGCAAGTGACAGTGAAGACCAGAAGGTAGCCATTGGATTGAGATGGATGGATGAGATGAGATGTTCAAAAGTTGCTAGAAGGTTGTGGTACTTTGCCAAGTGAGGTTTTTGCAGTTGAAATTATGCACCACTAAAGGAGAATGTTTCCAAATTCTTATAAAACTGGAAAATACATGGCAAGCTGGCTGATGAGTTCCACAACTTCTACCGGTTTATAAAAACTATGTGTATCAGAAGAGACCATAGAAGATCTGTTCGGAGATTTAGACAGAAAAGCTTCAAAATCACCAATTTAATTTGTTGAGGGGTTAAACAGGAATACATAGAAAATATATTTCTCAAGTACGCCAACCAGTACGGCCAGACTAAAGAGCCCAGAAATTACAGATAGCAAAATAAAATAGTTCATATTAAAATTATTTAACAATTAATTGCTGAAACATTTATGGGGTGGATATAGTAACCATAAAGCTATAGGAATCATATATCATACTTTGAAGTGTTCTGACATTTCATTTCTGCTAGTATGCATGTATGCTTCTGAAAAATGTATACTGTATATAGGATGAAAGATGATATCATAGAATGAAAATTCATGCTTAAATTCTTAAGGATATAATATTTGGTTGTGTGAATGAATGAATATCTTTGGTCAACATATTTATGGCAAATCTCTAAATGGCCAGTTTCAGATACAGACAACTTGGAAGCTTCCTTGTGCCTTCAATACTGTGTTTAGTGATGTTTATAGCTTTCCTGAGATTACAAAAACAGTTATCCAGGCCATGTCATTTCCCTCTAACCTAATGAATACCATGAGTCTGCTCTCTCCTGCCAGGCTACCTCCCAAGCCACTTACGTATCTTGAGAACTTCCTGTTGTCATATTTTGACAGTAACATGAATAGTAAAGTTTGTATCTATTCAAAAATTCATGACAGATCATTTCAAGAGAACTGAGCAGAAATTATTCTCCCAATACTTGAATATAAATGTTTAGAGTTTTAATTTGTATAAATCTTTCTTCTAATATTATAGGCCAGGTGAAAATATATGTGTGGCCAGGTTCCTGGTTTTTGTTTTTCAGGCAATAAGACCAAGAAAGTGGCAGGGAGTGTAGTGTATCTCTTAGGCTGGCCATACAAAGAGGCATTTCTCCCACTCTATTGTCGATGCTGTAACAGAAAATAAACCAAATAAAGATGGAGAGGTCTATTGGATGTCAGAAATAATAGATATTGCTATATCCATTGCATTATGGTTACTGCTTGAACCATGTAGCCAATTCTATTCCCTGTGCTTCAAATTAGCTATGGTTTAGAAGCTACTATACAATTATATGACTTGGTCTTCTTTGTCAATTAAATAATAATTCATATTTATTTTTACTTATTGTTATCCTGCCTTGCCAGCTTTAGAACTGAACAATGGCATTGGGTGGGGTTTGGTTTTTAATGGTGGGTAAAAGGGATTCCTGGACAGTTGGGAAGGTCAACATTATTCCCATGCTGAAGATTAATTCTCCATTTACATAAGAGACAGATGACTTTCCACATCTGGTTCAAATAAATTTCCCACCTTGGAACATTCCACCAAAACCTTCGCAGCATCACAGCTGGTAGATGACCCACATCTTCAGACTGAAGCAGAGTAACAAATTTGCAGCCTCTTAGAAGATACGATTACATTTCAGTCATGTGGCAAGAATTTAAGTCCTCACTATGAGATTTCACTGTTCAAAAGAAATAGTGTAAACATTAGGGGAAAATTGAAGATTTCTCTGGAAAAAAAATCCACATTCCAACCCTAGAATGGGGAGAATTATTAATTGTAGAGTTACTTATTTTATATATATATATATATATATATGTTTAAGTATTTGTCAAGGCTTTTTGAATGGACCTTGCTAATTAACTCTTTCATTCCTGTTTTGGCCCGGCTCAGGGCTTATCTACAGGAACTAGTCAACTTATGACAGCTCATTATTTGTGCAAATTATTCAAATTGCTAATAAAGAATCTCAGATAAAGGGTATGACTAACTGATGAGAACATAAATGAGTTCGAAATGATCATCTTAGCCTCCCAAATTCTTTATTAGCAATTTGAATAATTTGCATATATATATATATATATATATATATATATATATATATATATATATATATATATATATATATATATATATATATATATACATACATACATATTTGTTTTCTGAGGTTTTCGCGGGTGCCTGTATGTGGATCCTTGGTTTTTCGGGTTTTTCCCCGCGTAGAATTAAAGGTGTAGGCGCAACGTTTCGATGGAATCCCATCCATCATCATCAGGCTTCTGTTTCCTTCTTCTGGGAGAAGCATGTGGCTGTTTGTTCCTCTTTTTTAAACTGCCAGAGGGGGTGTGTTCTGTGGAGGTGTGCTCTGATTGGGTAGGGGACCAAGTGTGTTCTGATTGGGTGGGAGTGTGTTTTGAATGGTGGGGGTGTTCTGATTGGGTGGGGGTGTGTTCTGAGTGGATGGGCTGGTCTCAGCTGCCAGCTCCAGACCTGAGCTGGTGAGTTGTGCTGCTTTTGTTCGGCTTCGTGTTTGTGGTGGTGCCATGTTTTTATAGTGGGTGTCAGTTTGCTTATTGTGTGGTTTGGAGGGGTTTAAAGTGGCTGATGTTGCAGCTGTAGTTAGGTTTCTGTTTTGTGGTTGTGTGTCTTTATCGTTGTGGGTTCGGATTTGCTTTTTGAATGGTTGTGTGGTGGTGATGTCATGTGATGTTATCATGAGTTTGGGTCTGGTATCATTCTTGGTGGTTGGGCTTCGTCTGTCAATCAAGGCGGGTTTCCAAATGGCTGGTAGACGAGAGGTATCATCTCGTTTATTCATGCTGTGGGGGCGTTTTTCTATCTCAATGGCTTCTCTGATTATTCTGTTGTTAAAATGTTCAATTTTGGCAATAGTTTTGGTTTTTTTAAAATCAATTTCATGTCCCGTGGCTTCAAAGTGTTGGACCAGGGATGAAGTTTGTTCTCCCTTTCTGAGTGAGTTTTTGTGCTCTTCAATGCGTGCACTTATTCTTCTGTTGGTCTGTCCGATGTATGTGGTGGGGCAGGTGGTGCATGGGATTTCGTATACTCCTTGGTTTTCTAACCCAATTATGTCCTTGGGGTTTCTTAGGATGGTGGATATTTTTCTGTCTGTGTAGAATGCTGTTTTGATGTTGTGTTTTTGGAGGACCTTGCTGATTCTGTCTGTGGTCCCTTTTAAGTATGGGAGGAGGGCTTTGCCATTTTCTTGTTCTCTGTCTTGGGTTTTTGTGGGTGTCTCTCTTCGGATTAAGTTGGTAATCGTATTTCTTTGGAATCCATTGGCTGTTAGTACATTAGTGAGAGTGTGTAGTTCGGTTTTTAGGTGTTGTTCGTCAGCTAGGTGTTTTGTTCTGGAGATGAGTGTCTTGGCTACGGAGTTGATCTGTGCTGGGTGGTGGTGTGAGAGTGCGTTCAGATAGCGGTTTGTGTGTGTTTTTTTATGGTAGATAGTGTGTCCTAGGGAGCCGTTGGATTTCTTGTAGACTAAGACATCAAGGAAGGGAAGTTGATTGTTAGCTTCTGTTTCCATGGTGAATTGTATTTTGGGGTGTAGGCTATTGAGGTGTATGAGGAAGTCATCCAGTTTTTCTTTGCCGTGTGGCCAGATTACGAAGGTGTCATCTACGTATCTGAGCCAGAGTTTGGGTTTGTGGTTGGATTTTTCTAGAGCGAGGGTTTCAAAGTGTTCCATGTAGAGGTTTGCGATGACAGGTGAGAGGGGTGATCCCATGGGTGCTCCTTCCATTTGTTTGTATCTTTGTCCATTGTAGATGAAGTATGTGTTAGATAGGCAGTGGTTGGTCAGATCTAGGATGTGTTTTGGGGGGTTGTATTTATTTAGGATAGCTGTCAAGGCTTCTTTGATTGGCACTTGGGTGAAGAGGGATACGACATCGAAGCTCACAAGTAGGTCCCAGGGCTGTAAGTTTAGTTTACTTATGATCTCTATGAATTGGAATGAATCTTGTACGTGTGAGGTGATGGAATTTGCGTAAGGCTGTAGTTGTTTGGCAAGAAATTTGGCTAGATTTTGTAGAGGTGAGCCTATGGAGCTGACTATGGGTCTGAGTGGAGTTCCTTCTTTGTGTATCTTGGGCAGACCATAGAGCTTAGGACATCTGGATGATTTTTCTCTGGGAATGATTGTTTTCTGGATCTCTTCACTGATGGGGGTGGCTTTTATTTTTGATTTTGTGGTTTTTTCCAGGTAGGTGGTGGGATCTGTCTTGAGGAGTTTGTATGTGGAGTCTCGGAGTAGGTTGGATAATTTGGTATGGTAGTCAGATGAGTTCATTACCACCGTGGCGTTGCCTTTGTCTGCTGGCAGAATGATTATGCTGGTGTCATTTTTTAGGTTAAGTAGTGCTGTCTGTTCCTCTTTGGGTAAGTTGCTTTTGGGTGGTTTGCTGGTGCAGAGGATGTTGGTCACTTCGAGTCTGATTTTGTTGGCGTCATCAGGGTTGATTTTGGTCAGGCTGGATTCGACTCCGCATATAATGGTTTCCGTGGGAATGTGTTTGGGAGCGACTGCAAAATTAAATCCTTTAGACAGGACGTTGGTTTCGGCTTTGGTGAGAATCCTATCTGAGATGTTGTGCACAGTTTGTTTCATGTGTTGCTGTGGGAGAGGAGGGGTTTGTTTCTGGCGTTCCTTTAGTCTTCGGAGTTTATTGGTGTGTGTGTCTGTTTTGTAGGCAGTCTCTGTTTCAGCTCTCCAGACAGCAATTTGTTTGAATTTGTCCCAAAGTGTGGGGTGGATCTTGTTGCTGAGTTTGAGGTGAAGTGTGAGGAGGTCTCTGTTGATTCGGTCCAGGAGGAATCTTTTTGTGTGGAGTTCGTTTCTGATTAGGGCCAGTTCAGTTCTTATCAGGATGCGTTTGATGGCTGCAGAGTTGGAGTGGAATTTCAATTGGAAGGATGTGGGGATTAAATTTTGATCTCGGCAGTTGCGTAGGAATGTGAGGTCACACAGAATGGAAGCTCTTCGTACTTCGAGTTTTTCGTAGGTCCTAGTTAGCTGGTGGATTTCCTCCCCGTAGAGGTAAGATATTTGTTTTCTGAGGTTTTCGCGGGTGCCTGTATGTGGATCCTTGGTTTTTCGGGTTTTTCCCCGCGTAGAATTAAAGGTGTAGGCGCAACGTTTCGATGGAATCCCATCCATCATCATCAGGCTTCTGTTTCCTTCTTCTGGGAGAAGCATGTGGCTGTTTGTTCCTCTTTTTTAAACTGCCAGAGGGGGTGTGTTCTGTGGAGGTGTGCTCTGATTGGGTAGGGGACCAAGTGTGTTCTGATTGGGTGGGAGTGTGTTTTGAATGGTGGGGGTGTTCTGATTGGGTGGGGGTGTGTTCTGAGTGGATGGGCTGGTCTCAGCTGCCAGCTCCAGACCTGAGCTGGTGAGTTGTGCTGCTTTTGTTCGGCTTCGTGTTTGTGGTGGTGCCATGTTTTTATAGTGGGTGTCAGTTTGCTTATTGTGTGGTT
The DNA here is from genome assembly GCF_947247035.1 of Vipera ursinii. Lineage (NCBI taxonomy): Eukaryota > Metazoa > Chordata > Lepidosauria > Squamata > Viperidae > Vipera > Vipera ursinii. The sequence goes on along the minus strand of NC_139521.1, from coordinate 20,270,457 downwards.
TGGAGGGGTTTAAAGTGGCTGATGTTGCAGCTGTAGTTAGGTTTCTGTTTTGTGGTTGTGTGTCTTTATCGTTGTGGGTTCGGATTTGCTTTTTGAATGGTTGTGTGGACAAAGATACAAACAAATGGAAGGAGCACCCATGGGATCACCCCTCTCACCTGTCATCGCAAACCTCTACATGGAACACTTTGAAACCCTCGCTCTAGAAAAATCCAACCACAAACCCAAACTCTGGCTCAGATACGTAGATGACACCTTCGTAATCTGGCCACACGGCAAAGAAAAACTGGATGACTTCCTCATACACCTCAATAGCCTACACCCCAAAATACAATTCACCATGGAAACAGAAGCTAACAATCAACTTCCCTTCCTTGATGTCTTAGTCTACAAGAAATCCAACGGCTCCCTAGGACACACTATCTACCATAAAAAAACACACACAAACCGCTATCTGAACGCACTCTCACACCACCACCCAGCACAGATCAACTCCGTAGCCAAGACACTCATCTCCAGAACAAAACACCTAGCTGACGAACAACACCTAAAAACCGAACTACACACTCTCACTAATGTACTAACAGCCAATGGATTCCAAAGAAATACGATTACCAACTTAATCCGAAGAGAGACACCCACAAAAACCCAAGACAGAGAACAAGAAAATGGCAAAGCCCTCCTCCCATACTTAAAAGGGACCACAGACAGAATCAGCAAGGTCCTCCAAAAACACAACATCAAAACAGCATTCTACACAGACAGAAAAATATCCACCATCCTAAGAAACCCCAAGGACATAATTGGGTTAGAAAACCAAGGAGTATACGAAATCCCATGCACCACCTGCCCCACCACATACATCGGACAGACCAACAGAAGAATAAGTGCACGCATTGAAGAGCACAAAAACTCACTCAGAAAGGGAGAACAAACTTCATCCCTGGTCCAACACTTTGAAGCCACGGGACATGAAATTGATTTTAAAAAAACCAAAACTATTGCCAAAATTGAACATTTTAACAACAGAATAATCAGAGAAGCCATTGAGATAGAAAAACGCCCCCACAGCATGAATAAACGAGATGATACCTCTCGTCTACCAGCCATTTGGAAACCCGCCTTGATTGACAGACGAAGCCCAACCACCAAGAATGATACCAGACCCAAACTCATGATAACATCACATGACATCACCACCACACAACCATTCAAAAAGCAAATCCGAACCCACAACGATAAAGACACACAACCACAAAACAGAAACCTAACTACAGCTGCAACATCAGCCACTTTAAACCCCTCCAAACCACACAATAAGCAAACTGACACCCACTATAAAAACATGGCACCACCACAAACACGAAGCCGAACAAAAGCAGCACAACTCACCAGCTCAGGTCTGGAGCTGGCAGCTGAGACCAGCCCATCCACTCAGAACACACCCCCACCCAATCAGAACACCCCCACCATTCAAAACACACTCCCACCCAATCAGAACACACTTGGTCCCCTACCCAATCAGAGCACACCTCCACAGAACACACCCCCTCTGGCAGTTTAAAAAAGAGGAACAAACAGCCACATGCTTCTCCCAGAAGAAGGAAACAGAAGCCTGATGATGATGGATGGGATTCCATCGAAACGTTGCGCCTACACCTTTAATTCTACGCGGGGAAAAACCCGAAAAACCAAGGATCCACATACATACATATATATATATATATATATATATATATATATATATATATATATATATATATATGACTGAATATTTATAGTTGAATGCCTATACATATATTCAAAGAAGCCTTCTCCAGAATAAGAGGGCAATCCCAAAAGGTACAGGGCAAAATTTATTTTTCTATGTCTTTGAAAGACAGCAAGGCAGAACTATTTAGGAAGAAAATTGGGAGCTGCATCTCCGAACCAGAATATAAGTGGAGTTCAAATCAGAGTGATCAGCTTCCTTGTTCACAATCTAAAATACTAATCAAATGCCCAGTTGAATGGATTGTCAAAGAGCTAAAATGAATATATAGAAAAGCTTTTTTTAATTTTATGAGCATGAAAGGATTGCCATCCAGCTTGAGAGATATGGTGGTGGTGATGGGGTTGATTTTAGCTGTAGAAGTGGCCAGAAATTGCCCCTCTCCCTTTCTGTTTGTCACTAGAGCAGGGGTGTCAAACTGCCGGCCCGCAAACCAGTTGCATCATACGGAGGCCACACCCACCCCAGTTCCGGCAATGCAAAAAAAGTCACGATATGTCGCAACACAGCATGTGACGTGGTGAGTTTGACATCCATCCACTAGAGTAACAGGAGGCCTTTCTGAGAGATAATAGGTCTATGTAACAGAAAATCTGAATACAAGATAGCACCCCACGAATACTGATGTATTATGAATGCAGTTTATCAGAGGTGATCCTATTTGTGGAGAATGCCTCTGGAAAAATTACAGGCAATTTATTTATTTATTTATTTATTTATTTATTTATTTGTTTGTTTGTTTGTTTGTTTGTTTGTTTGTTTTTATATACCGCCCTTCTCCCGAGGGACTCGGGGCGGTGTACAGAGTAAGGTAGGTATACAGATTGAACAATAGTGAAAACAATAGTAAAAACAACTGAGACCCCAAGAGCTATCAGGCCAGGCCGGACTGCTGGAACAGGTAAGTTTTTAAATCGCGCCGGAAGGTGCGGAGGTCGGGGGCCATCCGGATTTCAGTAGGCAAGCAGTTCCAGAGGGCTGGCGCACCCACTGAGAATGCCCTCCCCCTGGGGGCCACCAGCCGACATTCCTTGAGCGGTGGCACCCTGAGGAGGCCCTCTCTGTGGGAGCGCACAGGACGGAGGGGCGTTGACGTTGGCAGAAGGTGCTCCCGTAGGTAGTCCGGACCCATGCCATGTAGGGCTTTGTATGTCATTGTTAGCACCTTGAATTTCACCCGGAAGGCAACCGGAAGCCAGTGCAGCTCACGGAGGAGAGGTGTGATATGGGAGTATCGGGAGGCCCCCAAAAGTGTCCGTGCAGCTGCACTTTGCACCAGTTGAAGCTTCCGAGTGGCTCTCAAGGGCAGCCCCATGTAGAGAGCGTTACAGTAGTCAAGGCGAGAGGTCACAAGTGCATGGGTGACTGTACGTAAGGCATCCAGGTCCAGATAAGGTCTTAGTTGGCGCACCAGTCAAACCCAAGAGAAAAAGAATAAAAAATGCCATGGTCAACCACTTCTTTAGCTGAAGTACAGAAGAATGAAGCTCCAAGAGTCTGATTACTCCTAGAAGAACAGGAAGTCTTGATTTTCCTGAATCCCTAAATAGGCCAGGCTACAGTGAATCTGGTAGATTTCAGAGCACTGGATCTGGCCTTGAAGGCAGATTAAGCCTAGGCTGAATGATGCCCAAGAGGGAGATCTGAACTGGTCTGGTCCAGGATTCTTACTTTCTAAGCAGAAACACCAATTCAGGCAGCTCCCAATAAAATCTAGTACCAAAGTTAGTCATGACTTCAATATCTCAAGGAAAAAACTATAACTGTCTGTCCTGCACAGTGCAACTTTAGATTTATTGCACTTTTCATGACTTCCAAATTATCAGCCTGATTCTTTTACTTATAATTTAGTGACAAAATCCATTCAGGTAAACATTTATAATTTATGAATTATACCCTGCTTTTTGGATTGTTAGTGATGAAAAAGACAAAATATTTACCTCCTCCAAAACACAAAAGTGTTCACTTGTAGCTTCAGGTCCCCCCCATCAGAGCAGTCGACAGGAAACAACATTCTTTTGCCACATACAGTATGATGGATCACTGGCATTAAGACTCGATAGCAAAGAACAATTTTGCTTCTGCACAAGCTAATACCCTTTCTCCATGGAAGTGGGAGGTTCTGTCCACGCCATCATGATTTCAATGCAGACGGACATGGGGAGCGGTCTTGAGTTTTCTTCCCCCCATCAAGCAAGTGGCAGTCAGGCAACCTGAGGGAAGCCAAGCTGGGCCCAAGATTTATGGCCTCAGTTCTTATGATCTCCTCTTTTCCCCCACAACGTTTCTCAGCATGCAACTGAATCTTTCCCCATTTCATGATATTCTGGTCAGTGTAAAAGGATTGCTCATGCAACAAACTGACTAAAGTGTTGAGTGTTCAAATAAATTGCCTATGGAGGAAAAAAAAATCCAGTCTTTAAACTTCACTCCTTCTTTGAGATTGAACTCTCAGGGCATTTTAAGTTTATTCTGACTGCTGGGCATGCTGTACTGTAATTGTGATTGCTTTTTCTCCTCCTCTGATGGTGGGGACAGCAAATGTTTGACTTTTTATTTCATCTGGAGCCATCAGCCTGCCATGGCCCAATTGAAGGGCCAGGTTCATTCTGAATTAAAAGTCAGCAAGTTCTAACATCTGCAATAGGGCTAATGAAGGACTCATTCAATTAAATTGACATGTTTAAAAGAGTTTCATGATATTAATTTCTAGGCTGTTTTTATTTATTTCTTTAAATATATACAGTCAAGGAAATCTTAGTGACCATCTTATTCAGCTGACCACCTGCACATTTCTAACATAGCCATGTTAACCAGGAAGGAAAAGTAGTTTCAAATCTAGAGCTAGGGTTTATTGTTAAATGATATTTTGGTTGTTTCTCAGTTTGCACTTTTTCTGAGTTCGCATGGAAGGGATTGCACTTCAGGATTAGAAAACTCCCACTTTCAGTTTTGCACAGTTTCTCATTATAGTATTTTAATTCTGTTGGTTGCTTTTCTGCACTTCTATACAAATTTTGGCTGAAAAAAAATCATATACATATATACCTACAGAGACACATGTTTTTCCTGGTGAGTTTATTGAAAACAATATCTCAATGTAATGCAAATTTGTCTGTACATTGCACAGGCATAATTTTTATGTACAGTACACTATTTATGTTCAGGTGTGTAAAGGAGTTGTGATACAGAGGTACAAATAGGGCAATTGTTTATACATAATTGAATGTATTTAATTTCACCCTTCCTTCTGAAGTATTTATCCTTCCTTCCTTCCTTCCTTCCTTCCTTCCTTCCTTCCTTCCTTCCTTCCTTCCTTCCTTCCTTCCTTCCTTCCTTCCTTCCTTCCTTCCTTCCTTCCTTCCTTCCTTTGCCAAAGTAGCTGAAGTGGGGTTCTTTTAACCCAAAGATTCAAACTACATCTGCTAATTTCTTCAGAACAAGGCAACCAGTACTATTGGCTGACATGAAAAATGATTTTGCTTTTGAAGTCTGCAAATAAAATTGGCAAGCAAAATAGAGTTTTCCCCTACAGTATAAATTATATTGATGAAGAGCTTTGGCACTTGGAGGTTTTAAATGCAGTGTTTGAGTGACACTTATTCAGAATGCTGCATAGAGCTGAATAGGAGTGTAAATAAAGCTAAAACAGCTAACTTGAAATGTTGCAGTTGTATATGTATATTGAATGGTGCTTATTAATCTGGCAACTGGAAAAATGCAGACATCATCTTATTCTTTTGATGAATCAAACCACAGGAAATTACCATAGGAAATTGCATTAGGCTCCACATTCTGGCGGTTTATAACACTGAGGGTGGTAAATCTTACAGCTGTTACAGTGTATACTGTAATAGGCTAACAGTCAGGGGTGGAAAATTCAAGATGGCAAATGTTGCTCACTTAGTTTCAATAACAAAATCTAAAAGGCACCCATGATTTATTTGGGATTTGTTTCTGATACTGGAAACAGAAGAACCTGTTTATACAATTGGTTGTAATTAATACAATCTATAAACAGTAAAATGCTAAAATGAAAGCATAAAAATAATAATATAGTTTCACTTTTACTGTGTATAATGACATTGTGTTAATCTAAGTTGTGAAGATAGTAGTCCAAGAAATTTCAGTGATAAGTTAAATGCATCTTTGCCTCTCTCCCACTGACATTGGAGAGGCTTAAAATGTATTTTAAAGACTACTTTCTGCTCTTAGTGCTGTCATTTAAATACCACACAATTGTCTTTTAATATATAATAGAATATTTATAGGAGACTTTTAGAAGACATAAAAATACTTTCTGGGCACATATGTTTATTATGTTTATTTCCTAAAAATCAAAAAGCATGTATGTATGTGTGGGTGGGTTTATCTTTATCGATTATCATAACTACACACAGTGCCAGTTTTCCACCAAGACACAGGCTCATGGCAGCTCTCCTGGAAAGAACACAGTCAGATTTGATTTGCAAAGATCTGAATGATCCCAAGTAAGCAGCAGAGGCAGACCCAGCCTGCCTTCTCGTTGTTGTTTGGATGTTTGCAAGCCAAACCTGCTAACTCTTTTTTGAAACTTACCACAAAGAACTCATCCTTGAAATTTTGAAAATGGTAAGGCAACACCCATTCACTTTAGACAAGTTCAAATTACCAGGACCATCTGGATTACAACCCAGGGTTCTGAAGGAGATGGCAGAGGTGATCTCAGAACCACTGAACCATATCTTTCAAAGATCCCTTTTTTGGTAATATATTTTATTGACTTTTAAAAAACATAAATCACTTAATAATTGGTGAACAGTGTGTTGTCTGGGTTACATTTGTAAAACAATCATTAACAATTGATTTCTACAATCCATAATCCATATAATAGTTTTAGTTGATTTCCCCTTTTCCCAAAATATCCTCTTTTGCAAACATTAATACAATTCTTATTGTTTTGGTAGATAACAATTAAATATATAATTTTCTCCCAATAGTCCTAAAAATAATAATCACATCAATATATTTCTTTTCTATCCATTCATTCTGGTTGCCTTATCATAGATCCTTTTATAGTCCTTATTTTAATTTGTTTCTCCCACCAAATTCTTGGTATTCTTACTGGTTAAGATTTTCTCAAAAATTAATTACATTTAAAAATTTAACTCTATTTTTCCATATGAACCATCTCACACTTTTACATTTCTTAAGGAATAGATAAAACAATAAAAAAAGAAAGGAGAGCAAGAGTAAATAAACATTAAAAATAACATACTACTTAAAATATAAGGTAAAAAGGTGTGCTAGTCGTTTCCGACTCTAGGGGCCGGAACTCATCTCTGTTTCAAAACTGAAGAGCCAGCGCTTGTCCAAGGATGTCTCCGTGGTCATGTGGCTGGCATGACTAGACGCCAAAGGTGCACGGAGCGCTGTTACCTTCCCACCGGAGTGGTCCCTATTTTTCTACTTGCATTTTTACATGCTTTCGAACTGCTAGGTTGGCAGAAGCTGGGATGAGTAACAGGCACTCACTCTGCTATGTGGCACTCGGGATTCGACCCACCAAACTGCTGACCTTCTGATCGACAAGCTCAGTGTCTTAACCCACTGAGCCACCACATCCCTTAATATATATATCCCTCCTAAGATAATATATATTTATTTCCTAAATTTTTTATTCTTTTTAACCATAATTAAAAATATGTTTAATCTTTAAACATTTCATTTAATACATCTAGTCATCTAGTCCTTTAACATTAATTCAAAACATTTTTATCCATTATCATTTTCTTAAATTCAATCACATTTAAGTATCTAAAACATTTCCTTTATCTAAGTCATTTCAACTTTTTTATATTACTCATATCAAGAAAGAGAAAGGGAAAAAAGCATACTATATTATTTAGGGGATTCATCCCTTTTACAATGACATATATATTCCAACACTTTTCTATTTCTTTAACCATATTCAAACAAATGTTTCTTTTTAAGTATTCTCTCTGGTAAGTCCCATCATCTATTTTCTTGGTTTCCACTTTAGTCTTTTTCCTTTGCCCCGTATCTTTCTTAATCAATGTATTTTGCTGAATCAAAAAGTTTTTTCGTATGTTTGTAAATGTTGCTGTAGATATAAAAAGTAGATCAGGTGAAGTGTCTTTGTACAGGGCTTCTGCCTTTCCACATTTTTTGAAAATCTTTTTCTTTCTCTCTGCTTCTCTTATCATTTCCTTTCTGTTTTCTTGTACTCAGATTTATTTTGTAGTCTTAAGGGATAAGTTGTTTTTTCCAATTCTTGTGAATTTTATTCCATTAGGATTAAATCATGTTTCTTTGTTTTATTAAGTTCCATCTTTAAGTCTTTATACTCAGTTCTATATCCATTTAACTGTTTTATCTGCTCCTTCTTTGTTATTGTTTTCTGGGAATTTTTTTGGTGTAGAGATAACTTTTATATTTTCAAAGATATTTTGGATTTCTTTGTGGTTTAAAGTCATTGTTGTTTGAATTAGTTGCAGTATACTATACATCTCCTCCTGGTGAAGTATTTATGTTTTCTTGATATGTTCTTTCTGACCCACGATGTAAATAGCTTTTGAATCCCAATTAAATAGATATTTGTAATCCAAATAGTTCAAAAAAGATTTTTCCCCTGAAATGTACAATTCTCTCTTTGTCTACAACCAGATTATTGTATTTTTTTTATTGAAAAGTTTTAAAATACAGTTTTCCTTTAAAAAACCCCCCTTCCCCCTCCCTATACCCCCCTACCTCCCCCCAACCTCCCTCCCTCCCCCCCTCCCTCCCCCCCTCCCCCCCGACTTCCCAGAGCTAAATACAAGGTATATATATATAAAAAGGCAATCATAGACAACCATATACTAACAACTATAAGTTCTAAAATCCATCACTCTCTAGCTTATATAGGATAAAACAAACCTTAACAATATTAAATATATATAAAAAACTAAAATAAAAAAAAGAAAGAGAAACGAAAGAAGACTTATTCGAATGCTACATAAAACTTCTTAACCCTATACTTGTTCTGGATAAACTCAATCCATTTTCTCCATTCCATAATATAACGTTCTTGCGAATGATCTTTCAAATAGGCCGAAATCTTCGCCATCTCTGCCAGGTCGGAAACCTTTAAAGTCCACTCTTCTATGGTCGGCAACTCCTCTTTCTTCCAATATTGGCCTATCAAAAGTCTTGCCGCCGTAATTAAGTTCAACATCAGCTTAGTGTCCACAACTGTAGCGTCTGCAATTATTCCCAGCAAAAAAAGTTGCGGACAAAACTTTATCCTCTGTTTAAAAATCTTCTGCATATTCCACCAGATTTTTATCCAAAAAGCCTTAACCTTCTTACATGTCCACCATATGTGAAAATATGTTGCATCCTCATCACCACACCTCCAACATTTAGGCTGATAATTCGGATACATACTTGCAAGCTTTTTAGGATCTAGATGCCATCTATAAAACATTTTGTAAAAGTTCTCTCTTAGATTTTGAGCTTGAGTAAATTTTACGTTTCTCACCCAAATCTTTTCCCACGTGTCCATTGTAATAACTTCCTGGATGTTTTGGGCCCATTTAATCATACAATCCTTAACAAGCTCTGTTTCCGAGTCAATCTCTATCAATGCAAGATATATCCGTTTAATATGTGCTGGTCCCTGATTTCTAATCTGCTTTGTCAAATTTTCATCAGTCATTGTAAATCCATTTTTCTGGTCTTCTTTCCACCTGGCCTGTAATTGAATATATTGAAACCAAGTTTGAACAACCTTCTCTTCTCGCAAGAGGCTATATGATTTCAAACACCAAACGTTCCTTTCCAAGCTTAAAATTTCCTTGTACGTAGTCACATCATGTTTGAAACCAGTATGTATATTTTCTATTGCGTGTTTTGGAATTGCCCACAATGGTATCTTGCTGCTTAGCTTATGTCTATACTTCTTCCAAACTCTCAGCAATGCCTGTCTTAAAATATGCATCCTAAACACAGTATCTACCTTCTTATCATACAACAAATATGCATGCCAGCCAAACAACAAATCATGGCCCTCAAGATTTAATAACCTCAATTGCGTCAAATTAATCCAATCGCTTATTCCTACTAATGCAGCAGCTTCATAATATAATTTAAAATTAGGCAGTTTAAGGCCACCTCTCTCACGAGTATCCTGCATAATCTTAAGTTTAACTCGTGGCTTTTTCCCTGCCCACACAAATTTATTGATACCACGCTTCCATTCCTCCAAGTTGGAATCTTTCTTAAGAATCGGTATCATTTGAAACAAAAATAAAAATTTGGGCAGGACATTCATTTTCACTGCTGCAATCCGTCCCAACAAAGACAGTTGCAATTTTTGCCAACTCTCCAGTTCTTTTTGAATCTTCCCCCATAGTTTTTCATAATTATTTTTATATAGCTTTGTATTAGAGGGCGACAAAATCACCCCCAGATATTTAACCCTTTTAACAATCTCAAATCCAGTTAATCCTTCTAAGAGAGCCTTCTGTGAAACTGTCATATTTCTAACCAAAATTTTAGTTTTCTGTATATTTACTTTAAATCCAGAAACATTCCCATATTGTGTTATTATCTCCATCAGGTCCACAACAGAGTTCTCTGGCTGGGTCACTGTAACAACCAGATCATCTGCAAATGCTCTCAATCTATAGTCCTGATCTCCAACTTGTATCCCCTTAATTTTTTTCCGAATTCCGAATCTTAACCAATAGTATCTCTAATGTTAACACAAATAACAAGGGCGATAACGGACACCCTTGCCTTGTGCCCTTCTCAATATTACATGCTGCTGTCAGGCTATTGTTAACTATAATTCGGGCAGTTTGTTTTTGATATAATGCCCTAATCGGCTGTAAAAATTTTTCCCCAAAATCCATTTTATCTAACACTTTCAACAAAAATTGCCAATTCAATTGATCAAAAGCCTTTTCAGCATCTAAGAAGATTAGCGCTGCAGAGATCTGGTTGTGCCTTTCCAAAAACTCTAACACATCAACTATATGTCTCACATTATTTTTCATTTGCCTACCACTAATAAACCCCGTTTGATCCCCATGAATCACCTGTTGCAGAACCCTCATCAGTCTATTAGCCAAAACCTTAGCAAATATCTTATAATCTGTATTTAAGAGCGATATCGGTCTGTAATTTTTAACTTGAGTAGCATCCTGGTCTTCCTTCGGAATCAAAGAGATAAAAGCTAAGATTATTGTATTTTTTTTTTGTCACAGCTTTTCTTTGTTGTTAAAACTTTGAAGGTTATAAACACAGATTAGCTTTTCCCAGGTTTTGCCAAGTCTTATATTAAAGTCATAGCTATCATCATCCACCACTAGGTCAGCAACCATTTGTTTTTCAATTTCCAAAACAAACAATTATCTTTAAAATGAGAGTCTTAACCATTCAAACAATTTTAGATTTATCTAGATTTAAATTTAAATTTCAGGTTTTATATTTATTTCACTTACATATAATTTGATCCTCCATAAAAAGATTACTTCACCACTTCCATTAGTACAAGGGGGGGCGGAAATCCCCCTCCTTCCCTTTTGGAGGTATTTTGCTTCTTGGGGATCTTTTCCAGTAAATTAAATGTAGAAGAGAAGAGAAGATTGAATTCCTCACACAGTTTCAAGCACACTGTTCACAGTTGTACTAGTTAGTGCTTTTGGACTTCAGTTGCTAGTAGCTTAGGCTGGTCAATGCAATACGGCCAGTCTTTTTGCTGTTGGGTTGGAAGGCTTTCCCCAAGTTGAACGGAATGGCAGCTGCTATTCCAGAATTGCTGGAGCATCTTTCTTTCTTTGTCACCTCTCCAGGGCAACTTAGACCCATTTAGGGTCCCCAGATAGGGCGAAATTAGCTGTGGGGTGCAGAGAATCCGCAAGCCTGTGACTGGTTGCTACTGGGCAAAACCGGAAGTCTTATCTTTCAAAGATCCTTGAGCACCGGGGAACTACCAAAGGAATGGAAAAGAGTTGATGTAGTCCCCATCTTCAAAAAAGAAAAAAATAGATCCATGAAACTATAGACCAATCAGCCTGAAATCAATACTTGGTGTGAGGATCCACCCCAATCCACATCTTAGGAAAGAAGAACTCTTGGAGACAGGATTGACCAAGCAGGAACTTTTACTAAAACATGATTGACCGTGGATAATCTAGACAGGATCTGGAAACTGTGTTACAGATTGATACTTTTAAAGTGTCCTCGAGTAAAAACCCCTCAGTCCATTTGGTCAGTCCTGGATCAGTTAAGTTTCATGTGTCAAAACCTTTCATGGGAAAAGGGATCTTCCATGCATTTACAACATTTGCTTCCTCCCCTTCAAATTCCAATCGGACATACAAACCAGAATCTTCCCCTCTTTCTTTGTTCTTCTCAGTTCAAAGGTTCTTTCCCTTGTCTTTGATGATGGCCCCAGGCAGGCTGAATAAAAAACCTTTCATCTAATTCATAGGGATAGCCAATTAACATCTTCTCTTCCCCTCCTTGGGAATGGCAGAATCCAGTAAGGTGGTGAGATTTAGATTTGTACAGATAGGGGGCTAGAAATGGAATATAAATGAATTCTGACAATCTGCTGTTCTTAAAAGAAAGATAGGTCCACCTGTAGAGGAAATAAAATATAAATGTTAGCCTGGTTTGTTAGGATATTCTGTATGAAACATCTTAAGCAACTCTGGTGCTCTAATGTGATGTTTATTGACCCCCTCATTTTCTGAGGAGGGGAGGTGTTTCCAAGCTACTAGATATTGAATTGCTCCATGGTGTTTCCTGGAATCTAGGATTTCCTTCACCTCGAAGTGTTGTTCTCCTTCCACCATGATGGGAGGTGGTGGTGGTGGTGGGGTTTTTGTTCATAGGGTTGACTGTTGTTCTCTTTTTGTAAGCTGCAGTGAAAAATTGGGTGTATCTGCCTAAGATTTTTGGTTAGTTCTAATTCAACTGTTACTGGGTTTATGATTCTTTTAATTGGAAAAGGTCCAATATATTTTGGTCCTAGTTTTTTTTACAGGGTTGTAGTGATTTAAGGTATTTTGTGGATAAATATACCATCTCTCCCACCCTGAATGGTTTGGGATCGACTCTTTTTTTGTCTGCCTGTGTCTTGTATGCTTGTCTAGCTTCGTCTAAAGCTTTCCTAATGATAGGCCAGGTGTTTTGTAATTGTGCAATCCATTCCTTCAGTGCTGGGATTACTGGTTCATTTGGGGTTAGTTCTGGCATGGGGCTGAAACTTTGACTATTAGCTATTTGAAAAGGAGTGTAACCTGTGCTGGAGTGGACTGCATTTGTTGTGATTCAGGGTCAGCCTGTGGGTTCGGCAGTTGGGTCGGACGATTCAGAGGAGGAGGAGGGGGGTGTTGGAGAGGTTGCTGAGGGTATTGGAGAGCTTGCTGATGAGAGCCCTCAGCCAGGCCCCTCCCACCTGGTTATGACGCAGACCCAGCTGTGTGAGCCTGACAGCGTGGATGAAGATGACCCACAGCTGGCCCTGTTCAAGGACGCCCAACGCAGGAGGCAGTCAATCAGGAGTAAACAGAGGAAGGCAATGGGGCACCTCGGAAGGAGGCAGAGAGAAGCCACGCCCTGAACTGTTTAAAAGGGGAATGCGTGGGAGGGCTGGTTTGCTGAAGGCAACCGTTTGAATAGCTCCTGTTTCATGGTTCATGTCTTGTTTTTGCTGTTTGCTTTTGTGTCCATACATTTGGCAGGCTTAGTTCCAGCCTCTTGCCTTCTTGTAAAGGGGTTGTCCCTGCCTTATCTGCAGGGCCGGTAGTAGGCTGGTACAGAACAGCATTATTATATGCCACTTCTGTGAAAGGTAGTAGGTCCATCCAGTTTGTTTGCTGGAAATTAATAAAGCATCTTAAATATTGCTCAAGTATTGAGTTCGATTTTTCACATTGACTGTTTGATTGAAGATGATGACTAGATGTCAGTCCTTGGGTGGTTCCTAAAAGGGATAAAAATTCTTTCCAAAATGCTGACATAAATTGCACCCCTCTACCATATATGATGCGTTGTAGTGCTCCATGCAATCTGTAAATATGCTGCACGAAAAGTTTTGCTAAGGCTTTTGCAGTGGGGATCTTTTGCAAGGGATGAAGTGCACTTGTTTGGAAAAAAAGTCTGTGACCATCCAGACTACAATGTTCCCATTGCTTTCTGGTAATTCCACTATAAAATCCATGGCTATTTCTTTCCATGGGGCTGAGGGGTTCACCACCGGTTGTAACAGTCCTTGTGATTTCCCTTGCAGCCTCTTAGCCGTTGCGCAAATTTGGCAGCTGCCCACATAGCTTTCTATGTCCTTTTTCATGGATGGCCACCAAAATTGCCTTTTAGTTAAGTGTAAGGTTTTTACAAACCCGAAATGTCCTGCTGCTTTTGTATCATGTCACAGCTGCATGGAATTGATCCTCTGGGTGGCTGGTATTTATAACTTGTCATCCACCCAGGGTAGTCCATCTTTAATTGTGCACACATGTCTACTTTTCTGGAACCATTCATCAGTTTCCAAAGACTTTCGGAATTCTATTCCAGTTTGGCTATCCACCCACAGCTTCATTTTTGCTTGGGTCCTGGTGGTGACTGGTGCTGCCAGTTGTTGTTCAGGCATGAATGGTTTAGAGTCAGTGACCCTTGTCCTGTTATATTGGGGCATGCGAGATAATGCATCCGCCAAGAAATTCTTCCCCCCCCTCGGTAAGTGTTTGAGAGTGAAATTGAATGGGTGAAAATGTTGGGACCAGCGGGCTTGCTTAGGAGTGAGTTTCCTGGGTGTTTTTAGTGCTTCCAAATTTTTGTAGTCTGTCCAGACCTGGAAGGGGATTTTATTTCCTTCAAGGTACTGGCACCATGTAAGTAATGACCACCTCACACAATAAGCCTCCTTTTCCCACACGGGCCAATGTTGTTCTGTCTCCGTGAGTTTCCTCGTCATTTTCCTGTAATTATACAGCTCCCACCACCACATCGCTTGCGTCTGCCTGTATTACAAAAGGTTTATTGGGATCTGGGTATCTCAGGACAGGTTCAGCAGAAAAAAGTCTCTTTAGCCTCTCAAATGCTGCTTGACATTCCATTGTCCACTTCAGAGGCTGACTGGGTTTCACTGGGGACACCCCCCCCCTTCGTTTTCAACAGGTTTGTGAGTGGCAGGGCTAATTGGGCAAATGAAGGGATGAATTGGCGGTAGAAGTTTGCAAACCTCAGGAAACTTTGCAATTGCTTCTGTGTGCAGGGGGGTGCCCATTCTAATATTGACCTGACTTTCTCAGGGTCCATTTCGATGCCCTCTGGGGATATGCGATACCCCAGTTAGTCTATCCTTTCCTGGTGGAATTCACATTTTGATAGTTTAGCATATAGGTGGCCGGCCCACAACTTTTCCAGAACTGCTCTGACTAGGTTAATATGTTCCTCTTTGGTCTCAGTGAAAATAAGGATGTCATGTAGGTAAACCAGGACTCCCTTATATAGGTGCTTTCTTAGCACTTCATTAATTAATTGCATAAAAACTGCGGGGCCCCTTTCAGTCCAAATTGGAGGACTTTGAACTGGTAGCAACCCATTGGGCAATTGAACACAGTCTTCCATTCATCTCCTTCCTTAATCCTAATGCAGTAATATGCTTTTCTCAGGTCTAGTTTGGTAAAAAAATCCTTCCTTTCGATAGGTGGGATAGCATATCCTTCATCAGGGGTAGGGGATACAAATTACATTCACTAATTGTGTTTAGAGACCTATAATCCATGCATAAACGAAGCGAGCCATCCTTCTTCTCCCTGAACAGGACTGGGGCGGCCACTTTGGGTTTGGCAGGCTCAATAAATCCCCTTTCTAAGTTTTTATTTATGAATCTTTCCATCTTCGCCTTTTCTTTTGGGCTCATGGCATACATTCTGGGCTTTTGCCCAAGGTTTGAATTCTATAGCACAGTCTGTGGGCCAGTGGGGGGGGAAGCTCATCTCCCTGTTTCTTACTGAAAACTTCAGCAAGGTCCCTATATTCTTCCAGTATTTCTGGTAACCCCTTCTCTTCCCCCACTGATGCTGTCTCCTCTCTTTGGGTTGGGGGCAGTGCTTTGGGGTTTTAAGTTCCTATGCTCCCCCTCTGGGAATTTGAGTTCTGCTGTCCTTCAATTTATCCAGGGGTTCCATTTCTTCAGTCATTCCAGTCATAAAATCATTGGGCATTCCATGCCTGGGGCCACTACAAATGTTATGTCTTCCTCATGAATCCCCAGGGACAGGTGAATTGGTAAGGTGGCTAGGGTAGCTGGGAACCCCCTGATATGTACCCATCTAACTGGCCAAAGGAGATTGGTTGTTTTAGTTTCCTCACTGGGATGCCCAAATTCCCCACCAGCGTCAGGCTGATGAGGCAGCGGGTGCAGCCAGAGTCTATTAGGGCTTTTACTTTAACAGCTTCGGGCATGGAAGATGCTAATATAGTTACTGTCTTAAGGATGGGTACTTACCAATGGTTCTCCCTCCGAGCTGTCTTCCGAGGTGTCCACTGCCCCTGCGGTGTAGGCCAGAATCCAATCCCAGTCCTTGGCAGGGGTTGTGGACTCTACAGCCTCTACAGATTCTTTTGGGTTGCCTTGGGACTTCCCAGGTCTCCTGGAGGGTGATGCCTCTGATTTGCACTGAGGGGCTTTTGAGCAGCATTCTGCAGCGTGGTGGCCCTCTCTCCCGCATTTGAAACAGCTTGTTGATTTCTTAGCCGTGGACAGTGGTTTCGCCACCTCGAATGTTTGCTCAGTTGGCGGGCGGCTCTATGGTTTTTCCCAGCCATACCTCTTTAGAAGGTCTATCTCTGCCTCCTCTGCCAGGACATACCAGTCATCGAGATGGTGTGGGTCTCCTCGAGGCAGGCAAGTGTCATACACATTGTAGTTTAACCCATTTCTGAAATGGCTAAGGAGGATGTCTTCTGGCCAGTTCAGCTTGCTGGCAATGGCTCGGAATTCTTGGGTATATTCAGCCACTGGCCGTCTGCCTTGTCTCACCCTTTTGATTCTCTCCTGGGCCTTATGATCAGCCAAAGGATCTTCAAACCACCTCCTCAAGGATGACATGAATCGGTTGAAATTGTTGAGTTCTGGGGCATTGGAATCATGCAGATTCACCACCCAGTCTGCAGCCGGTCCGTCTAAGGCGGATTGCATGATACGGATGAAGGCTTTGTCACTAGGGATGTCCCATCCGTATTCTTCCATATAGCTGAGGACTTGGGTTAGGAAAAACCCCAAGTGTGGTGGCTCTCCCCTGAATTTTACTTCCAGGGATGGTAGTTTTGAATGGATCGTTGTCTGCCCAGTGGGTGGTATTGCTCCTCATCCTGATCCCCGTCTGTGGTTCTGGGGGGTGGGTGGGTGCTGCTGAGGCAGCAGCTCCTGGTCCAGCAGATGGCCCCAGTGTTGCAGGTTCCAGATCCCCCCCACTGTCTCTCCAATTGTGGCCCCAGGTGCTGCTGCAGCTGCATTCGAGGTATTCAGGTTTCTCCTCTCTTAGTGAGCTAAGGGTTTTCTTCATCAGGTCAATAGTTTTCTCTAGGATCCACTTCTCTTCACTGACATGCAGGGAGCTTTCCATCTCTTGTCTCCATTTGATTTGGTGGCCGCCCTGCCTCAGGGTCACTTTCCTCGATGCCTTTTCCCACTCGCTTTTCCTTCCAATGCCCATCGACCACCGTGGTTTGTGGTCGTGCGTCTCCACCATCTCTTCCCTTATGACGCCTCAGCTTCCGACCGTTGGCGGGTTTTCATTCGGGGGGAAAACTCCCTTTCCATGGGGCTTTCCTCATCCCTTGCCTCATTCTTAGACATAGTATTTTTTGCAAAGTCCCCTGGTAAGGTTTTTCCTTCCAGGTTGACTCTTAATGTAGATCCTGTCTAATGTCAGGACCCACCCCAATCCACATCTTAGGAAAGAAGAACTTGGAGACAGGATTGACCAAGCAGGAACTTTTACTAAAACATGATTGACAGTGGATAATCTAGACAGGATCTGGAAACTGTGTCACAGATTGATACTTTTAACGTGCCCCTGAGTAAAAAACCCTCCCCTCAGTCGATTTGGTCAGTCCCGGATCAGTTAAGTTTCATGTGTCAAAACCCTTCATGGGAAAAAAGAACTTCCATGCATTTACAACATTTGCTTCCTCCCCTTCAAATTCCAATCAGAGATACAAACCAGAATCTCTTCCTCCCCCCCCCTCTTTCTTTGTTCTTCTCAGTTCAAAGGTTCTTTCCCTGGTCTTTGATGATGGCCCACAGGCAGGCTGAATAAACCACCTTTCATCTAATGGATAGGGATGGCCAATTAACATCTTCTCTTCCCCTCCTTGGGAATGGCAGAATCCAGTAAGGGGGTGAGATTTAGGTTTGTACAGATAGGGGGCTAGAAATGGAATATAAATGGATTCTGACACTTGGGAAGAAGAATCATTTATTGATTTTTTTACAATAACAACCTTAGTGTCTGGTGTACAGCGTGTTGTCTTGGTTCATACATTTTTTAAGAAAAAATATACAATCAATAATTGTTAATTAACAGTCAATAATAATTAATTTTTATATTTCCATAATTAATATATCAATTAATAATATATTTCCTTGATCTTTTCTCCCAATAGTATTCTCCTTCTTCAACATTAAACAAATATAATTTTGCTTTTTGATATTTTCCATATATAAATGATTAAATAAAACATTTTCTTCTATATTTATACCAACAATAATAGTGTCCATATATAGTATTTTTTTCTTATTAACTTATATTATTTTTGTAAAAGTCATCTTATTAATTCACCCTGTATCTTATTTTTATAAATCTTGTTTAAGCTCAATTTCTCCATAATATTCAAACAATTATCAATCCTAATTTTCTCACTAATTAACATCTAAATATCCAAATTTTCCATTTAAATATATCATCCCAGTATTTTCATATTTCATATATTATAGAAATACTATACTACTTATCTATCATAACATCTACCTATAACATCTTTACTAATCAATTTATATTTCACTTCTATTTGTAAAAAATGATTTAATCACTATATATCCTTTTTTCAGTTTTTATTTAGCCTAATTTCCCCTCAATATTTCAATCATTCCTTAATCCTAAATCTTTTCAAACTTAATTTGTCTTTAAAATTCAAACTTTTCCTTCATTTACATCATCCCAATATTTTTATATTTGGTATCTTATCAAAAAATACTATATTACTTATATCTCTTATCCCACTTATTCTAAAGCCCGTTTACAGCCAAAGTTATTTGTTTATTTAGCCATATTCAAACAAGTGTTTGCTTGTATCCATCAGGTAGGGCAAGTCAAATCTCTTAAACCCGTCGCTAATCTTCTTCCTTTGCCAAATTATTTTCCAAATTAATATATTAGACTTGTCAAACTGTTCTTGTATTTTTGTAGTTGTTGTTAGGAGTAGAGGATACATAGTACTTAATATGTATGCCTTTTGTCTCCCAAACAGTGATTCTCCTAGCAGTGTCCATTTTGTTAAGTCTTCTTTCTCCTCAGGTTTATTTTGATGTTCTAATACATAAGGTATCTTTTCCATATTTATTGTTATAGCCAGATCTTGTGAGTTTTTCCCTTGGAGTACAAAATGAAGCAGGGCACAGGCTGATAGAATTTTGTCAAGAGAATACGATGGTCATAGCAAACACTCTTTTCCAACAACCCAAGAGACGGCTTTACACATGGACATCACCAGACGGTCAACACAGAAATCAGATTGACTATATGCTCTGCAGCCAAAGATGGAGAAGCTCTATACAGTCAGTAAAAACAAGACCAGGAGCTGACTGTGGCTCAGACCATGAGCTTCTTGTTGCAAAGTTTAGGCTTAAATTAAAGAAAGTAGGGAAAAGCGCTAGGCCAGTCAGGTATGAATTAAATCATCCCTGTTGAATATACAGTAGAGGTGACAAATAGATTTAAGGAATTAGATCTGATAGACAGAGTGCCTGAAGAACTATGGACAACAGGTAGCAACCAAAACCATCCCAAAGAAAAAGAAATACAAGAAAGCAAAATGGCTGTCTGAGGAAGCTTTGCAAATAGCTGAGGAAAGGAGGGAAGCGAAAGGCAAGGGAGAAAAAGAAAGATATGCCCAATTAAATGCAGAATTCCAAAGAATAGCTAGAAGAGATAAGAATGCCTTCTTAAATGAACAATGCAAAGAAATAGAAGAAAACAATAGAATAGGGAGGACCAGAGTTCTTTTCAAGAAAATTGGAGAGATGAAAGGAATGTTTCATGCAAAAATGGGCATGATAAAGGACCAAAATGGCAGGGACCTAACAGAGGCAGAAGAGATTAAGAAGAGGTGGCAAAATTACACAGAAGAACTATACAAGAATGAGCTTAACGTCCCTGATAATCACAATGAGGTGGTCACTGACCTCGAGCCAGACATCCTAGAATGTGAAGTGAAGTGGGCCTTAGAAAAGCTGAGCAACAACAAAGCTAGTGGAGGTGACAGTATTCCAGCTGAGCTATTCAAAAGCTTAAAAGACGATGCAGTAAAAGTGCTACACTCAATTTGCCAGCAAATTTGGAAAACTCAACAGTAGCCACAGGATTGGAAAAGATCAGTTTACATTCCAATTCCAAAGAAAGGTAGTGCCAAAGAATGTTCAAACCATTGCACCATTGCACTCATTTCTCTTTTTTTTAATTGAAAAGTTTTACAATACAATTTTGAATACAAAAAACCCCTCCTCCCCCTCCCCTCTCCCCAATATTAGTAAAATTTCTCATTTCTCATGCTAGTAAAGTTATGCTTAAAATTCTACAAGCTAGACTCCAGCAGTATGTGGATCAAGAACTACCAGAAGTATAGGCAGGATTTCGAAGAGGCAGAGGAACTATAGATCAAATTGCTAACATACGCTGGATCATGGAGAAAGCTAGAGAGTTCCAGAAAAACATCTACTTCTGCTTCATTGACTATGCTAAAGCCTTTGATTGTGTGGATCATAACAAACTCTGGCAAGTCCTTAAAGAGATGGGCATACCAGACCAACTTATTTGTCTCTTGAGAAATCTATATGCAGGCCAAGAAGCAACAGTGAGAACTGGACACGGAACCACTGATTGGTTCAAAATTGGGAAAGGAGTCCGGCAAGGCTGTATATTGTCGCCTTGCCTATTTAACTTATATGCAGAGCACATCATGAGAAAGGCAGGGCTAGATGAATCAAAAGTTGGAATTAAGATTGCTGGAAGAAACATCAACAACCTAAGATATGCAGATGATACCACTCTAATGGCAGAAAGTGAAGAAGAACTAAAGAGCCTCATGTTGCGGGTGAAGAAGGAGAGTGCAAAACCTGGGTTGATACTAAACATTAAGAAAACCAAGATCATGGCATCTGGCCCTCTCAATTCCTGGCAAATAGATGGGGAAGAAATGGAGGTAGTGACAGATTTTATTTTCCTGGGCTCCAAGATCACTGCAGATGGGGACTGTAGCCAAGAAATTAAAAGACGCTTGCTCCTTGGGAGGAAAGCCATGGCAAATCTAGACAGCACACTAAAAGCAGAGACATCACCCTGTCAACAAAAGTGCATATAGTCAAGGCTATGGTCTTCCCAGTTGCAATGTATGGCAGTGAAAGCTGGACCATAAGAAAGGCTGAGTGCCAAAGAATTGAAGCCTTTGAACTATGGTGCTGGAGAAGACTCCTGCGAGTTCCTTGGACTGCAAGGCGATCAAACCGGTCAGTCCTAGAGGAGATCAACCCTGACTGCTCTTTAGAAGGCCAGATCCTGAAGCTAAAAGTAAAATACTTTGGCCACCTAATGAGAAGGAAGGACTCACTGGAGAAGAGCCTAATGCTGGGAAAGATTGAGGGCAATAGAAGAAGGGGACGACAGAGAATGAGGTGGCTGGATGGAGTCACTGAAGCAGTAGGCGTGAGCCTAGATGGACTCCAGAAGATGGTAGAGGACAGGAAGGCCTGGAGGAACATTGTCCATAGGGTCGCGATGGGTCGGACACGACTTCGCAACTAACAACAACAACAACAACATAATTCCCTTCATTTGTGACTTTGCCAATTAAGTCATTTTTTCTAGTTCACATTTTGTTATCTGATTTGTTTGTTCATTTTTTACCATCATTTTTTGGATGTTTTTTATTGTAGATTTAAGTTAAAAGTGTATTCATTTATGATATCAAAGTTATGTTTAATCTCCTCATGGTTTAAAGCTATTGTGATTTTGTATCTGTTGTAGCATTGCATAAATTTCTTCTTGGAAAGTATTTGTCTTATCTTGGAATGTTGCTTCTAGAGGTCTTTGATCTTTCAGGCTGAATCCTTCAGGAGTAGATATTAAGTGTGGTTTTATATCATTTTCTGATGAATATGTCATATCCATGTTGTCTCTCCCATTTTCGAGTAATCCATCCTATTAGCCTTGTTAAGCCGGCTAAAACTCAAAATCCAGTCAATTTTGTATAGTTCTTGTCTTTATATACAAATTTTATAATCCACTGTAATTTTCAATTGTCAAGGTTTCAGTAAAATCAATGTTTTATAAGTTCTTTCTTCCAGGAGTCAATTGTCAACCAATTCAATATATTTAGCCACCTTAAATCCTTCCTGTAACTTCCCCTCTCAACAATTAGTCATAGATCAAAGTTTTTAAACAGTTCATAAATTTAGACCACAATCAAAGTATTTCTTTTCCTTCAAACACTTTCCAGTCTTATAGCTTCTTTGTTCCCTGGCAACTATCTTCTTAAAGGTTATTAGAGTTCATGGGAACAGATTTTTCTTTATTTTTGGCCCTTGTCTTTAATGTGCTGTATTCTAATTGTCCAATAGATGTCAGCAAATATTTGTTTTCCAGCTCTTTCAGACAAGAAATTCTTATTATTTTTTTTTCTTTTATAATTTCATCAAAATCCTTTAGAATATAATCTTAGCTGTTTGTTTTAGTTTCTAAATTTGATCAGATTGTAGTAGTTTGAATTTAATTTCAATACGTTTCTTTCCTCCTTAAAGGTTAATTTGCCACTTATGTCTATGGGGTGATGGGAATGTTGTCCCCTCCCCTCACTTTTGGAGGTTTTCTTGCTTTGGGGATCTTTTCCAGGGTTGTTGTTGTTGTTGTTAGTTGCGAAGTCGTGTCCGACCCTTCTCCAGTGGATCACGTTTTGTCAGAACTCTCTGCTATGACCTGTCCGTCTTGGGTGGCCCTGCACGGCATAGCCCATAGCTTCATTGAATTACGCAAGCCCCTTCGCCACGACAAGGCAGTAATCCAGGGACTTAGTTGCAAAATAAGGGAGAGAAGATCAAATACGCCTAGAGAGCTGTTGGAGGTCCAGCGGATCCGAATCTGATCGAACACAGCTAAGAACTTATCTTAAGTCTTATCTAGTGGTGATGGAAGCGGCAAACCATGTTTACTTTTCCGCTCTTATTGCGTCCGCAGATAACCACCCAGCCACCCTGTTTAGAGTGACCCGCTCCCTGTTTAATCAGGGATCGAGGGATGACCCCTTGCAGGGTAGGGCTGAGGAATTTGTACAGTATCTACAGGACAAAATTGCTCAGATCCGGACTGGCTTGGACTCCGACTGAGCGGAATCCAGAGGAGTGGAGAGGGCAGGTCTTGATCATACCATTTGGGGTTTGACCCTGTGACTCTGGATGATGTGGACAGGATCATGCGTAGACTGAGCACTACAACTTGTTTACTGGACCCATGTCCCTCCTGGCTGGTTTCGGCCACCTGGGAGGTGGCAGGGGGCTGGCTCCAGGCAGTTGTTAATGCTTCTTTGATGGAGGGTGTCTTCCCCTCTGCCTTAAAAGAGGTGGTGGTGAGGCCCCTCCTTAAGAAGCCTGCTCTGGACCCGGCCTCGTTGAATAACTACCGTCCTGTCTCCAACCTTTGCTTTGTAGCAAAGGTTGTTGAGAGTGTTGTGGTGGGTCAGCTCCCACAATTCCTGGATGAAGTAGACTATCTGGACCCGTACCAGTCTGGTTTCACACCTGGCTACAGCACGGAAATGGCATTGGTCGCACTGGTGGATGATCTCTGGCAGGCCCAGGACAGGGGCTGTTCCTCTGTCCTGGTCCTACTTGACCTCTCAGCGGCTTTTGATACCATCGACCATGGTATCCTGCTGCGATGGCTCGAGGAGTTGGGAGTGGGAGGCACTGCTTTATGGTGGTTCTCCTCCTACCTCTTGGGCCGCTCAAAGTTTGTATTGGCAGGGGGACAGATCTACCCCAAGGCCCCTCACTTATGGGGTGCCTCAGGGGTCAGTTCTCTCCCCCCTCCGGTTTAACATTTATATGAAGCCGCTGGGTGAGATCATCCATGGCTTTGGGGTGAGGTATCACCAATATGCAGATGATACCCAGTTGTTCATCTCCACCCCTAGCCAACCCAGTGATGCCCTTGACGTGATGTCCCGGTGCCTGGAGGCGGTGCGGGTCTGGATGGGAAGGAACAGGCTCAGGCTTAACCCCTCCAAGACTGAGTGGCTGTGGATACCGGCATCTCGTATTGTCCAACAAGTTCCATCTCTTTTGATGGGGGGAGGTATTGCCCTCCTCAGAAAGGGCTTGCAACTTAGGTGTCCTCCTGGATTCACAGATTAATTTGGAAGATCATCTAGTGGCCGTGACCAGTGGGGCCTTCGCACAGGTTCGCCTAGTGCACCAGGTGCACCCCTTTTTGGACCGAGATGCTGTATGCACGGTTACCCACACCCTCGTCACTTCTCGCGTGGATTACTGCAATGCTCTTTACATGGGGCTGCCCTTGAAGAGCACCCGGAGGCTTCAACTGGGGCAAAATGTGGCTGCGCAGGTGCTTATGGGAGTATCTCAGTACTCCCATGTTACACCACTCCTGCGCGAGCTGCATTGGCTTCTGGTTACCCTCTGGGTGTGATTCAAGGTGCTGGTAATAACCTTTAAAGCCCTGCATGGCTTAGGCCCGGGGTACTTGCGAGACCACCTGCTGCCATTGTCAACCTCCCATCACCCGGTTCGCTGCCACAGAGTCGGCCTCCTCAGGGTTCCGTCGGCCAGGCAATGCCAGCTGGCACCCTTCTCTGTGGGTGCGCCAACCCTCTGGAATGAGTTGCCTCCGGAGCTGCAGATGGACCCTGACCTTCGGTCCTTCCGCCATGACCTGAAGACGTGGTTGTTCCAACAAGTGGGCCTGGACTGACTACGATTTTTAATTAGGCTTTTACTGGGTTAAATTGTTTTGTAATTTTGTATTTATTGTTTAATTCTCTTTTAAATTTTTTACTCTATGTTTTTTAATTTTTATTGTTGTGAGCTGCCCTGAGTCCTCAGGGAGAAGGGCGGCATATAAATTTAATGAAATGAAATGAAATGAAATGAAATGAAATGAAATGAAATACTCTCACCAATTCCAAGCACACTGTTCAACTTTGTTCTGGCTAGTGCTCTTGGACTTCGGCTGCAGGTAGCTTGGGCTAGACACTGGCATGTGGCTAGCCTTTCTCCTGTCGGGTCAGAGGGCTTCCCCTGGATCAAAATGGAATGACTAATGCCATTCTTTGCTCAGCGGGGTGCCCCTCTTCCTTTGCTCTCTCTCTGGGATGACTTCAGACCCATTTAGGGTCCCCTGGAAGGACGAAAGCAGCCGCAGGATGTGAGATTTTACAATCCTGTGGCCATGTGCTACAGTGCAAAAACCAGAAGTCAATGTACTTGGACTTTATTAAAGCATTTGACAAGATGGATTCGTAAACAACTGACCAACCACACTCAATGTGTAGCTCTTAATGGAACTATATCTACATCAAGGGAATGTCTGTGGAGATTCCAAAGAAGCTTCTTGGGTGAGAAACGAAATGTCTTCAAGGAAAAACAAAGTCCAGTTGCCTTTTGAAAAAGCACTTCTGGGGCATATATCAAGGGAAGCATGCAGTGGGGTACCACAAGGTTCAGTTTTAGGCCCAGAACATTTCGACATCCTCATTCACAATTTAGATGAGGGATGGAAGGAAAATTCATTAAATTTGCAGACAACACCAAACTGGGGGGAATAGCCAACACTTTAGAAGCATCGGACACAGTTCTAGGTTCCAGAGTTAAAGAAGGACTTCATAGCAATACAATGGGGTTTTATTCAGACACATTTATAATGTCATTATCAGGAAATATCAAGCTTCTAGACTGGATTTGCCCAGAATTAATTAAATGAAGTGGCTTTCAATGCTCCTTCAGCATGACTGTAGGGATGCCTGGCTGGAAGGTACACACTTATTTCTGGTATAGCCAACCACAGACTTGACAGGATGTAGGTAATGGTTATAGAATCATTATCAGGTTCTTTAAAAGGAAATCTATTGGCAAAAGGACAAAAGAACTGAGGATCTTTCAGTCTAAGAAATATTAAGGACTTATACATTAAGCTTGTTCAATTTTCAAAGCCATTAAGAGGAAGAGTGGTGGCTATTGTTCAATTTATTCACTGAGTCTAGGACAGAAAGCAGTGGATCTAAAAAGACCTTCCATCTGATGTGAAAATTGTGTGATTCCACAGGTGGCAAGGGACCTCCAGTCTTAGGAGCAAGGTCATTAAAGAGGTTGTAAATTAATTGTGTAACAAGGTGCCAGAAAATATTCTGCAAATAAACAGAGTGTGGCTAACTCAACACTCTGAATTTACAGAAAGTCTAAATGAGATTCTTAAAACAACATGCTTGGGGTAAGTTTTAGCCTACAGCAAATAATAGGTTCCTCTTTCACTGAATCAGGGGCTGTCAGTTGGCACAGACTTGAAAGGTAACTTAATATGCTACCACCAACAGAAATATAACAGGCTTCTTATTGGACATGTTTAAAAGAAAAGGCAGAAGTCTTCTGATAAATAGATTTATGAATAATATAAGAAACAAATCGCTGAGCTCAGAAAACTCAGCTGAGTGGAATGGAAATGTCAATTTGAATCATTTTGTCCATGCCAAACAATCTCAACAGAATCTTTAAAAATAACCCTAGCTGCCTCTGACATCATACTTTTGCCAGCTATATTGTACCAGACATCTTTTCTTAAACAAAACAATAAGAGGACTGCAGTATTGTCTTTCCATCTTATTAGATTTTAAAGGCTTGGGCTGGAAGATCTAATACAGAAAACCAATGAAACTAAGCATTGCGAGGAAATGTATTTATCATGTTTTTTCATACATACAGTATGGTCTTTGAAATGAAATAATTTGATGAAATTACTTTTCATTGTTTGGATAACACTGACATCCACTTTAATTAACTAGAGCCATGGAAGTGACTGACTAGTACGTGCCTGGATTTATGCATACCATCCAGAGGTCCCTGGAATATAAGCTTTTCAATATAAGCTTTTCAAAGACTGAACCCAGCCATTAAATGGTGAAAAAAAAATAATTTTATCTCTTCCAAATCAGTCCATATATTTTCACAGACATACATACATAAACATTCATAAGTTTAACAAGCATTTCTGTTAATCTGCACATTTTACTAGGAGATACAGTACTGTCATGCACTAACCTTAGCTAACTAACCAATTAATATGGAATGGGATTTGGTTACCTGAGGGACTACATTTCCCCACCAATTTGTTTGTTCAAGGCTGGCATGCCTCCAGGAAATGTACCTTCTCTCTAGCAGTGCTTGACCTCTGGAATGAGGTTCTCCCAAGGTGCAGATGGCTCCACTTTGCTATTGTGAAGATCTGGCTTTTCATGCAAGTTTTTGACAAGGAAGAATGAAATGCTTCATTGCATTTGCCATCTTTTATATTTCTTATGTTTTATTCATTTTACCATTTTTTATTGTAATGAGCTGCCCAGAATCATTGAGAGCTGGGTGGCATACAAGTTTAATAAATTATTACTGTTGTTGTTGTTGTTATCATTTAACCTTAAATGCTTTTTAACTCCAGAACTGGCAAGGCAATCCAGAGATTACTAACTAGTTATCTCATATGCCTATATCATCTCTCTAGAAAACTTGCCCAGTTCAGTACTTGAGAGATTATGCATAAGTTACATGAAAAGAAAACAATTTACTGTAGAGGGGTGAACTTCTTGTGTATGGCACTTTGTTTTTCTAGAAGAGCTAATATAACCTTCACATATTTGGAGGTTATCAAGTCTTCATTCAAAACAAAGAAGATTGACTCTCTAAATCTAACTATCCAGAGCTGAAGGATGATCTACAGTAAATAGTCATTTGTGGTGTCCAAGAATTTTGTCATGCATGCTGTTTGAGGAATGGAGAAATGTAGAGAGTAAGCAGGATAGCCTTCACAGAAATATGCAGGAATCTAGGCAAAAGAATCTGATTTTTTTTATAAACAGTGAGATAACATTTGGATGTGACTTTTGCAGATGCCATCCTAAATCACTTTAAAAATCATTATTATAAGAAAGAGAAGAAGATTCAGCACAATCAGGATTCTGGATGTGTGAAAATTGCATCTATGTCTACTGGTTGGAAGAATGTTGTTATTATTTCTCTATGCAAAGGAAAAGATAACAAATCTGAATCCAAAACTACTAGGGGATTGTTTAATATGTTTTAAGGGTCTCTGGATAGGTATCTGGTGAATTCTGGTTGAAAGGATACAAAAGGTGATAATGAATACAGGTTGGGAAATGTAGTGGGTCTTTATATAAAAGGAAAATATCGCAATAGTTGTTTGATGCATTAAAAGGAATCCTTCTAGTGATGTTAGATGTATGTTGGTTTGTGACATGAAAGAACATATTCATTTGTATATGGACAAATGTCTGAAAGGATACCAGAACATGGAGTAAATTATTGTAACTTGTATATAGAATAAAATAAGAATAATAACAGGGTTGGAAGGGAACTTTGAGGTCTTCTAGTCCAACCCCCTGTTTAAGCAGGTAAACTTATACCATTTCAGACAAATGTTTGTCCAATCTCTTCTTAAAAAATTCCAGTGTTGGAGCACCCACAACTTCTGGAAGCAAGTTGTTCCACTGCTTAATTGTGTTCTGTACCAGCCTACTACCGGCCCTGCAGAAAAGGCAGGGACAACCCCTTTTAAAAAACAGCAAGAGGCTGGAACTAAGCCTGCCAAATTTATTAACATAAAACAGAGCAAACAGAGCAAAGAGAGCAAACACAAACCATGAAACAGGAGCTATTCAAACGGTTGCCTTCAGCAAACCAGCCCTCCCACACATTCCCCTTTTAAACACTTCAGGGCGTAGCTTCTCTCTGCCTCCTTCCGAGGTGCCCCATTGCCTTCCTCTGTTTACTCCTGATTGACTGCCTCCTGCGTTGGGCGTCCTTGAATAGGGCCAGCTGTGGGTCATCTTCATCCATGCTGTCAGGCTCACACAGCTGGGTCTGCGTCATGACCAGATGGGAGGGGCCTGGCTGAGGGCTCTGCGGAGCCTCAATACTATCCTCAGCAAGGTCTCCAACACCCCCCTCCTCCTTCTCTGAATCATCCGACCCAACTGCCGAACCCACAGGCTGACCCTGAATCACAACACCCAAATTGTTCTAAGTTCTATCGGGAAATTTCTCCTTAGTTCTAGGTTGCTTCTCTCCTTAGTTTCCATCCAATGTTCCTTGTCCTGCCTTCAGGTGCTTTGGAAAATAGGTTGACCCCCCCCCTCTTCCTTCTGGCAGCCCCTCAGATATTGGAACACTATCATGTTACCCCTAGTCTTTGTTTTCATTAGACTAGACATACCCAATTCCTGCAATTGTTCTTTATATGTTTTAGCTTCCAATCCCTTGATCATCTTTGTTGCTCTTTTCTGTCTCAGTGTCTTTTTTTAACATTGTGGCAACCAAAACTGGATGAAATATTACAAGATTGACCTTACTAAAGCATTATAAACTGGTATTAACATTTCACGTGATCATGATTCTATGCAGCACACTGCTGGCTCATATTTAAGTGATTGTCCAGTTAAAGATCCCTCACAGTTACTACTGTTGAATCAGATACCACTTATATTATACCTGGGCATTTGGTTTTTCTTGCCTAAATTTAGAACCTTACTTTTTTCACCATTGAATTTCATTTTGTTAGATAGGGCCCAATGTTCAAGTCTGTCAAGATCATTCCATATCTTAAGCTTATCTTGTGGAGTGTTTGCTATTCCTGCCAGCTGGATCATCTTAGCTGTGCTTGCTTTGTTGGGTTCGTCAGTTGGAACCTCGACAGGTCTACTGTATCATGATGACTTCATGATACAGAAATCATTTATGAGGTCTAAATCACTAAAAGAATTGAAGGAGCAGGGAAAAGGTCAGCAAGATGGGGAAGTCATGGTTGAAAAGACCCCGAAAAATAGTGAAGTGAAACAAGGGCAATGTATTAAGTGGTTTATGGATGTGGTGGCAACAAGGATAGCAATAGCAATAGGACTTAGACTTATATACCACTTCACAGTGCTTTACAGCCCTCTCTAAGCAGTTTACAGAGTCAGCATATTTCCCTCAAGAATATGGGTCCTCAGTTTATGGGTCCTCAGAAGGATGGGAGGCTGACTCAACCTTGAGCCAGTGAGAACTGAACTGCTGGCAGCTGGCAGTTGACAGAAGTAGCCTGCAGGTACTGTATTCTAAGCATTTCACCACCATAGCTCATGGTGGTTTGTAAAGAAAGAAAAATGTGGAAAAGATATAGAAAATAGTGCTGCGTGTAAACTAATCTTTAAATATGTTGTCCTTTTTTTCTCATTTCATGACTTCATTGCTTTTTATTATTATTTTTTACTCTTTTTCTGCTCTTACCATCACATTGTTTAACCCAAAAGGAGATAGCATGATGGGTATATACTGTATACATATGCATGAAAATCATGACTGGATTCTGCAAAAGTAATTAATCTGTATTTCAAGCTTTCTTTCCCATCTGTTTGGTTTGAACTTTGAAACACCAAATAAAAAAGATGATTTTTGTAATGGGAAAACTCAGACGCTATCTCTGTGTGAACTGTATAGGCAGTATTCATTTTTTGGAATTTCATAGGTTCTTTATTACTATTTTATAATACTAATATTTTGGAGGAGTAGACATGTTGGGAGGAGTGATTAAGATCCTCAGCAATAATGTGAAGACTGAAGATGTTTGGAGATCTCTGGGAAATGGAGAAAAGCACCATACTGTATATAAAACAATCTCCTTTGTGGAAAGTAGCAACTCATTTCTTAATGGTTTCAGGACAAGATGGGGGTGCAGTAATACTGACTGATGCATAATATTTGTTTTTCCCCTCTACTCCTGTTCCTTCCAGTGAATTGCAAGATTACAATGAGGCGGTTTTGAAATCTAGTTTTAAATTGTGGAAAAATGATTCTTTTGTTTTTCTCTTGGTTTTTGGTCTTAATTACATGAAAACTATTGAAATCTTCCTGAGAGGAAACAGTAGCATTTTTATTTTATACTATGAGCCATGGTGGTGCAGTTGTTAGAATGCTGTATTGCAGGCTAATCCTGCCAACTGTCAGCCATTCAATCCTGATTGACTCAAGGTTGATTCAGCCTCCCATCCTTACGAGGTTGGTAAAATGAGGACTCAAATTGTTGGGGGCAATATGCTGACTCTGTAAACTGCTTAGAGAGGGATGTAAAGCACTGTGAAGTGATATATAAGATTAAGTGCTATTGCTATTGTACTTTTTATATTATGTAGTATATTGTGTGTACCCCAGCTCCCCTAGATAATTTATTATATACTGTAAATCAGTGGCCCTCAACTTTTTTGACACCAGAGCCTGGTTCTGTGGAGAGAGATTTTTCTGTGGACCAAAGAGAGCATAGTTTTGCGTGCTGCCTGCATTCTGTGAATGGGTCTTCACTTGTTTTCATGGCTGGTTTTTAGCATGCTGCGGCCCAGTGCCAGTTCATGGACCAGGGGTTAGGAACTCCTGCTGTAAATGACATTAAATGTACAAATTGACTGCCATTTTCCTCCCAATCCTTACTCATTTGATGTGCATGACCTCTGAGCATTCTTAACTACAGTAACATATTTCCTTTGAAAAAAATAAAATAAAACATATTTAGATTGGTTTATGGGCCTGACTTTTGGTACACCCTCTATCTTGCCTTATAACTACTACCTTGGGTTCAAATTATACCTACTTTTCAATGCACTTTCACCCTATGTATTAGCTAGGAAACACCCAATATAAATTCTTCTTTTGGAAGAAGTTGCATCTATTATTATGGGGTGACATTCCAGTTTGGGAAGCTGAGAATAGGATTTGAGTTCCAAATTCTCATTTATCTGTCCAAAGCATATGGTATCATCTATTGATAAAATTAGAAATTGTTAGAGCAATTTACTTTTAAAAAATATCTAACTTAGAACAACAACCTGTAATTTGTTATAAAAAAGTAAACTACTTTTTCCTTGTACAGTTCAAACACAGCTGAAAACAATATAATGTCGTGAAAATCAAACATATGGGAAAACAAATCTCAGAAGATACATAATGAACAATGGAGTAACTTAGGGTTGCTGTGGAACCAGGAAAAATATCATCAAAATATTATTAAGACCAGAAAGATCCAAACCTGGCAAGATGGTCTTGTTGACCCTTTAAACTGTAGCAAACTTTGGCTCTTTTCATAAGATCATATATGAAGCCACAGCCATAAAGGAGATGCTTTTCCTACCTGCCAATCCTTTCAGGGCCACATTTGATCAAGATATCTATTTTGTGGCAATGTAGGAAGGCTGAGGTGACCTGGAGAGTTGTGAATTCTCAAATTCTTGAAGAGTTAAAATAATAATGGTCACAGCCTTGTTATTTGTTAAAGCATTTGAGGAGTCAATTTTTGGCCAAAGATTTTACAGATTAACTTCAGAAAGGCGCTATTACTTGATCATTCAAATATAAAATCTGAGACTGAAATAATAGAGAGTTTTCAATTAACACGTTCAAAAATTTAGATCATTACCCAATCCTAACCAAATTTGGCCTTGAATCAGATGCTGAACAGTCAGTAAACAAAATGAACTTAGGAAAGGATCTGATTTAGTCTTGATTTGAACTTGGCTTACATCTTGAGCCCTGTTCTGTGTCAGCATCACATCATTTTTCCATCTGCCTCTGGAAGTTGTGCTTGGCCCAAGTATATTCTCGGATGATTTAAATACATAAATATAATTCCTTTAGTTATTTATCTGCTGTCAAATTTTAATTAGCATTTACATGATGGCAACAAAATTTTTAGTTGCTATTAAATAAAGCTAACATAACACCGAGTAAGGATTTTTTTATTTCATTGCTATCTATGCAGTTAAAATTCAATAATTATTTTATAACTTGAAATTTTGAAAAATAAATACAAATTTTGATTTTTCTAGAAACTAAAAGGTTGAACAATAGAAATTTTGTACCCATTTTCTCCTAGATAGCTGCAAACACTGGATTTTTTTTAGTTAAAAATAATTGTTGGCACAAACATCTTGTTGACAGCAAAATGCAGATTTGTGATGGTGGCATATACCTGTAGCTTGGGTGTAGGATGTAGGTGGAGGTTCGTTCTCTCAGTTTGTGGGCTGGTTTCCAAACATTTCATTACCAGGCTAGGTAACATCTTCAGTGGAGTTTAGGGAATGTCATGTCAGTGTTCCTTTGTTTATAAGCTTCATGTAGTTAGTAAGTCTTGTGATGATGAGGTCATGTCAGCTGAGGGTCACATTAGGTCGGGGTCTTGTGATGGATCTTGTGATGGGTCAAGTGTGGTTCATTAGTGAGGGTCTCTCCAAAGATGCTTTTTCATGGGGCAGCTGGACTTTCTTGTTTTTCTTTGAAGATGTTTCGCTTCTCATTCAAGAAGCTTCTTCACCTTTTCAAAGAAAAACAAAGTCCAGTTGCCTCATGGAAAATCATATTTGGGATAACTATGATCTGGATGACTGAGAATCTCCATAGGTAGCGAGGGTCTTGTGATGGGGAGGTCACATCAGGGGAGGGTCATTCAGAGGTGAAATGCTGGTTGGGAGGTTGTGTGGGTTGGTTGAGGGTCGGGGGTGTCTCTGGTTAGCTGTGCAGTTGAATTGAATTCTGAGGGTTTTGTAGGCTGATTGTAGATCAATGTGTCTGTTGATGGAATAGCTTGTGGAGTGCCAGGCTTCAATAAACTCACAAGCACGGCAGGCGGTAGCATGGCTGATGATTCTTGTATTGCTCTAATAAAATTGGTGCTGTTCAGTGTCAGTATGGGTAGAGATTAAGGATTTGAGATTGACTGCCAGCTGGTGTTCATAGATTCAGGTTTTCAACTGATGTGATATTTGTCCCATGTAGAATTGTTTGCAATTGTTACAGTCGATTTTGTAAATTACATTGTTTCTTTCATCCTTCTATATTTCTTGTCTTTGGTTCTGGATAATTCCTAGTAGAGTGTGGCTGTGGGTTTGTGGGCTGCTGTAATTTCCAATGCCCCTTTTCTGTACTGTATGGTAGGGTTAGCTTTGGTGTGGTGATTGGGTGTGTGGTGCATTGTGGCTTGGGTGCTATGTGTCAGAATACAAGGTTTTCCAGATAGCCATTGTGGAAAAATATGTCAAACAGCTGTTTCTCTTCTGCTTTTCTTAGTGCTGTGGTGCTGCAGTGTGTTCTGGCTCTTCTGAAGAGGATATGGATTCAGCTTCTTTTGTGTGCAGTGGGGTGGTTGTTTGTGAAGCTGAGTGGTTTGTGTGAGTGGGTTTGCAGTTGATGCAAGTTTCCAGTTCTTCTTTGTCTAGTCTTCTTATGTCAATGTTAAGAAATGGGAGTCTTTTGTCTGTTGCTTGTTTGTGTGTGGATTTGATCCCAGGGAATATGTTATTCAGTAGATGGTGTGTTTCTTCAATTTGGGAGTGTTTGAAGTGTTTGACGAACATGTCTTCAACATAGCATGTCCAAAATTTTGTAATGCTATGGATTTGAGTTGTTGCACGACTGCTTCTGCTATTTGACCTGTTATAGATGTTCCCATCACTGTACCTTGTACTTGCTTATAAATTTTCCTGTTGTAATTTGAAGTATGTAAGTTTCATGATGGTTTATGTGGACGTGGCATGTTCTGTGGTGGCATCATGCTTTGGGTATGGTGCTTAGTGAATAGGTAGTGTATGGTTTGTTTAGCCAGGTTGATGTCAATTGAGATGAAGAGTGTGGTGACATCAAAGGAGAGCATGATTTCTTCCTTGTTGATCTTAAGGTGCTTGATGAGTTGGAGAAATTGTTTTGGGGAGTTTATAGAGTAGGTTGAGTCATTGACCAGATGTCTGAGTTTCCTCTGCATGGATTTTGCTAGTTTGTACATCAATGTTTCGAGTAGAAAGACAATTGGTCATAAGGAATCCCATTCATGTGTATTTTTGAAAATCCTTAGAACCTGGGAGTGGAGAAGTCTTGTGGTTGGATGTGCTTTTTCTCTAGTGGTGTTAGCTGTTTTTCTTTTTCTATTTTCCTTAAGCTGTCTTTTATTTTGTTCTCTAGCTATTTTGTCAGATCATTGTGGATTATTTGGTAGATGTTGGTATCATTTAATTAATTTTTGGCATTGCTGATGTAGTCAGCCATTATTACAGTCAGTCTGCTTTTAAGATGATGGTAAAATGACAATGCTTTTGTTTTGTTTCAGTTTCTTAAGTACTAACTTTTTGTTTTGGCTGAGTGTTTCATTGTGTCTCATGAGTTGGACATTGGGGATGATTCTTTGCCTGATGTTTTCTTGTGTTTCTTGGTCCAGGTGGTTGGTTTTAAAATGGATTTGAGGCTGGCTTGGAATTCAATGTGTCTGGCCTCTTTGTGGTTGAAATTGAGGCCATATGTGAGGATGGTCTTTTTGTCATCTGATAGAGGTCTGCTGGATAGATTTCTGATCCATAGTTCTGAGTTGTCATCTTGTGATGGGGACATGACCTTCCCATCATAAGACTCATCACAAGACCCTCATTTGATACAACCCACATCTGATCCATCACAAGACTCACCATGCCCCATCACAAGACCCTAACCTGATGTAACTATCACCTGATGTGACCTCACCATCACAGGATCTACTGACTACACAAAGTCCTTATAAACAGAGGAACACTAACACTGACATCCCCTAAACTCCACTGAAGATGTTACGTAGCTTGATAATGAAATGTTCAGAAAACAACCCAAGCTTGGAGAATGAACCTCCATCCTCAAAATGCAGATTTGTTATTTTTCTCCTCCTCCTCCTCCTCCTCCTCCTCCTCCTCCTCCTTATCATCATCATCATCATCATCATCATCATCATCATCATCATCACATAGGATAATAGAGTTGGAAGACACCTTGGAGATCTTTTAGTCTATCCCCTTGCTCAAGCAGAAGGATCTATACCATCTCAGACAAGTGACTATCTAGCCTCTTCTTAAAAATCTCCAGTGATGGAGTGCCAATGAATGAATGAACCTTTATTGTCAAAGTACAACCATGTATATACATTGAGATTGGCTGAGCCTCCCTTTGTGCCCCCCCACAACTCACAGTGACAACAAACCCACCATCTTGTTACATCATGTGAGCTAATTGCACAACACACTGGCCTCGCAAGTCAATCATACATAAAATTGGGACTTCCAGGTGGCAAGGAGTCGCCGAAGACAGCCATTTCCAGGTTGTCCGCTCCGCGGCTTTGTAGAATCGCCGAAAACAGCGCCGATCAGCTGTTTTGGTGGTTCAGAAGCCCCCTCCTCGGGAGAAGAGGAGAGGGTGAGTACCCAGGTAGGGGTAGAGCTCTCCGGGGCCGCCAGAACTTAAAGTTTTGGCGGCTGAAGGATTGAGCCCCCCCGAAGCCTGGGTTTGCTACGGGCTGCATGGCGTTTCTGCTCCGTGCTTTTAGGAGCAGACCAAGGCGTTCGCAACAATCCCTGCCAGCAGGAAAGGATTTCGGAGAACGAGGATGCAGGCAGAGTGATACAGGAGATTAAGGTGAAAGTGGATTTTTGATCTTTAGCTCAATGGACTTTGCAGACTTTGAAAGTGAAAGTACGTAGCAAGCAATAGTGGGGGAAAATGGCGGCTAAATCTTCCAAAGTTCTTAGAAGCACGGGGGCTTCCCCGGTGCAGCAGTCTTCATTGCAAGCTTTATTGCTCCCTGCACCTGCACCTACGCCAGCCCTGACAGTTAAAGATTTGCAAGAAGCTTTGGAAAAGCATTCGCAGCAAATAGCTGAGATTATAGATGAAAAGCTGGATGAGAAGCTAACAGAAAAACTAGCTGAAGTTATGGATGAAAAGCTGGATGAGAAGTTAACAGAAATAAGTGCGGACATTTTGCTTGCATTTCAAGGCATGGCTATATGTATCGAGCGCTTGGATGAAAGAGTGGAAGATCTCAGCCAAAATAATATCAAATTAGATGCAAAAATGTTAGAGACTGAGAATGTGGTGGATAAAATTGACAGTGACTTGACCTTGGTGCAGTACCACGAGATGGAGTTTGCTGTTAGAATCAGAGGTTTAAAAGAGAATCCTAAAGAAAATCTGAAGGAAATAGTCTCTGAGGCTCTGGAAGGGGTGCTGGGACGGCCAGCAGATGGAATTGTGGGAGACATAGATAAAATTTTTCATGTCAATTCGTGGATTGCAAGACAAAGGAAATTACCCAGAGATGTGGTTGTTTATTTTACAAAGAGAGCAATCAGGAATGCAGTTATCCAAGCCTCTTACAACACTAAGCTTGTAATTGCTGAGCAAGAAGTCCTGGTTTTAAAAGAGATCCCTCCAAGAATTTTAAGGAGAAGAAAGGAGTTTGCTTTTTTAGCACAAGAGCTCAGGCGATGTGATATTAAGTTTAGATGGGAGATACCAGTGGGTATGGTGGTGATGTATGAAGGCACGAAGTTTGGACTGACCATAAAAACTTAGAGGCTTTGAAAATGCCAAGGAAACAATCCCCTAAACAAGCGAGGTGGTCCCAACATTTCCATCTGTTCAATTTCACCATTAATTTCCTGGCAGATGCACTGTCATGATTACCACAATACAATACCACCAGGACCAACATAACACACCCACTCATGCTATCAAAACAGCTAGCAGCACCGGTCACTACATGAGCACGAGCAAGAAATCCCAAACTGCTAGCAAGCCAGGTGGGGTTGGAATTCAGACAAGCATTAGAAAAAGATGAATGGTTCCTAAGCCATAGGCACCTGTGCAGAATGAATGATGGACTACCATGGGTGGGGAAAAAACTCTACATTCCAAAGAGCCAAAGACTAACCTTCATGCAGCTCTGTCATGATTCCAAAGCAGCTGGACAGTTTGGCTTTGTGAAAACCCTTCACTTAGTGAAGCAACAATTTTGGTGGCCATCAATTAAAAAAGACATTGAAAGCTATGTAGCCAGCTGTCCCATTTACACAGCAGCTGAGCAAAGGCAGGGGAAAACCCCAGGGTAATTGCAGATGGTAGCCACCTCATTGGAGGGAGATCTCTATAGACTTTATAGTGGAACTACCAGAAAGTGGGGAAAACATAGTCATTTGGGTCATGACAGACTTATTTTCCAAACAAGTGCATTTCATCCCATGTCAGAAGATCCCCATGACAAAAAGACTAGCAAGAATGTTTGTGCAACACATATACCAACTGCATGAGCCCAACAACAGATCATATCCGATAGGAGGGTGCAGTTCACATTGGAATTTTGGAAAGCTTTCTTGGACCTTTTGGGGACCACCAAAGGAATGTCATCTAGTCATCATCCACAGATGAATGGTGGGACAGAACATTTGAACTCAGTACTGGAGCAATATTTGAGATGCTTTATAGATTATCAGCAAGACAACTAGACTGACCTACTTCCATTTGCAGAAGTCGCCTACAATAACTCTGTGCACTCCAGTACCAGCTTCACTCCATTCCAAGTCGCAACAGGGCAAGGCTTCAACCCAATTCCTGAACTACCCTCCAATGAACCTACCATCCCCTACTTGAAGGAATGTATCACACAACTTCAGAATACCTGGCCAGTTGTGTATGCTAGGGAAGTATACAAATTTCAGGCAGATAGAAAACAAACAGAGCCCAAGCCTTTCCAAGTAGGCAAGAAAGTATACCTGTCCGCTAAGTACCTAAAATCGTTACAACCACTGAAAAAATTAGGGCCAAAATTTGTGGGGCCTTTCCTGATAAAATGGATAATAAATCCAGTAACAGTGGAATTGGAAGTCTCTAAAATGCTTAGACAAGTTCACCCAGTGTTTCATTGCAGCCTGTTAAAACGAGAATTGAACTTGCCTTTAATGCCAGCTGCACCTCCTCCTCCTCCTCCTCCTCCAATCATGGTGGAGGGAGAACAGCATTTTGAAATCAAAGAAATCTTAGACTCTAGGAAGTATCATGGCTCCACAAAGTATCTAGTAGCCTGTAAACACCTCCCTCCCTCCCAAAATGAATGGGTCCCTAAACATCATGCCAGATTACTTAGTAAGTTTCATGCTAAATATCCTGACAAACCTGACTAAACCTTGTGTCTGTCTTCTCTTTTGTTTCCTCTACAGGTGGATCTTTCATTTTTTTAAGGGGGATGGCATGTCAGAACCCAGTTGTTGGGGGGGGGCATTTCTTTATCCTTTCTTCCTGCAGGTTCTGCCATATTCCTAAAGGAGAGGGGGGAAGTCATGAGTGTTATAATGTATCCCCTTTCTTTTGCTATAGCCGCTACAGTGTATCCTCCCTGCTTCTCTCTATACACTTGCTCTTTGAACTATCTCCCTTGATGCCAGACTGGGGTGAGAAAGGAATGTGCCTCTGGCCATCTGGCTTATCTCTTGCTGCAGAAGGAAAGGCACAAAGATCTAATGGCCTAAACAATCTTGGGAACGGCACCTTATCATCCCTCTTCCCACGGCGGAGTCACACCTGGAGATTGGCCCATTTGAACTGACCATATGGACTATTGGGGTGGGGTTTTCTAGTTGCTCTTTTAACCTATTGATTTGCACAGGATCCCCTCAGATCCTGCCTTCTATGCCTGCTATCAACTTCTCCTAATAAAAGTTCCTTTTGGAAAGAAGTAGTTCCAAGGGTTCTGCTTTCTTGGGAAGAGGGTCTGAGGCAGGTCCTTACATTGGCATTCCATAGTCCATTTTAATGGCTGGCTGGGTTTCATCTTATCCCTTTGTCCTCAGTAAGTTCTTGATGGGAAGGGCAATTTGCGTGAAGGAGGGGGATGAACTGCCTATAGAAATTAGCAAAGACCAGGAAACTTTGCAACTGCTTCCTGGTGCTAGGGACCTCCCATTCCAAGGTAGCACACACCTTTTCTGGATCCATTTTCATCCCTTCATGTGAGATTCGGTAGCCTAAGTAATCAATCTTTTTATGGAATTCGAGAGCTTATCATACAGTTTAGCTGTGCAGAGTTTGTTAAAACCACTGTGACCAATTTCATGTGTTCAGCCTTTGTTAAAGTGTAAATTAATATATTGTCCAGGTACACGAAAACTCCCTTATATAGATGTTCATGTAGCACCTCATTTATCAACTGCATGAACACTGCAGGGGTTCCTTGTAATCCAAAGGGGAGCACCTTGAATTGAATACAGCCAAGGAGGCAGTTTTCCACTCATCCCCTTCTTTAATTCTGACACTGTAATAAGCCTCCCATAAGTCCAGGATGAAACCTGGAGCCAGATTTTTATCTATAAACTGCCACATATCCTCTAGTTCCCTAGGGGTCATGGAATATATCTTGGGTTTTGGGAGTTTGGCTCTGGGGACAATTTCAACAGCACAGACTGTGGGCCAGTGAGGGGGGAGTTCATCTGAGCCCCTTTCACTGAAAACTTAAGCCAGGTCTTGGTACTTTCTGGGTATACCTCACTTTTCAGTGCTGCTGCTGCTTCTCTATCTGGGCTTTCCTTTTCTCCCTGGGTTTCTTAAGGAACTTCAAGCTCCCTTCCCACCAATCTATCTTTGGGTTCCACTTTTTCAACGTAGGACAAGGGGATACTCCATTCCAGTGTGACTATAAATGTTAGAGTCTTGGAGTGGCTCCCTAAAGGTTAAGCCCAGGGGCTTGGTGGCAAAGTTGGCCAGGACGCCTCCTGCGATGGATCCATTTACCTGACAAAATGTGATGGTTTTTTTAATCTCCTTAATTGGACCCCCAGTCGCCTTACTAAGGTTGGGCTGATCAGGCATCTGGTGCAGCCCGAGTCTATTAGGGCATTTAGGACTACCCTTTCTTCTTGCCCAAGATGAACAGTCATATGGGCAATGTGATTGGCCCAATTGGCCCACTTACCAAGGGGTCATCATCATAGTCACTCTCAGGCATCTCCAGCTGCTGTGGGTTTGGTTGCCTCTCCTTTCTTTTCTGGGAGAGACCTCTTCCAAGTTTTCCCAGACTGGTATGGGTTGTGGTTCTGGTCAATATCTGCTTCTTCGGTTAGGATGCACCAGTCGTGTATCCAAGGCACTGCAGGCATTGCAGAGGTCATCATTGAGCCCATCCTAGGAACAGCTCACCAGGATGTCCTCAGGCCAGTTGACAATTCAAGAATTTAGCTTACCAAACATTCTGGGCACATGGGTGGGAAGAACAACCACTCTCTAAGAATTCTGAATCATTTTGAACACTGGTGTTGGTGTGTTGGCTGGGGGCATCAGGACAGCTGAGTTGCAGGACTCTTGGGATGACCCTGTTCCATTTGACCCCAGAGTTTCATTGGACGAGCCTTCATCTACTGTAGTGTTTTGTGCCTGCCCATGCCTTCTCCAGTGATTGGTATTTTCTGCTAACCATCTACACTTCCATTGCAAGTTGACACAAAATATACTTGCCTTCTTGGAGAGTTCCAAAGGATTCGTATGTTGCTTTTCTAAAACTTCATTGGCCCTTGAGGGATTCTGAAGAAACTGCACTCAAGGAAGGGCACATTAGATAGAAAACACAAATTCCAGGATCTATAAAAGAACTCCCAGACAAAGCTGCAGTTTGCCCTAATTTGTTTATTTTATTTATAAAAATGAAGAGTATTCCTTGGAGAGGTGACATTTGAATTCCCAAGTGTCCCAGAGATGTTGGAAAGAGTATAATTATATTGTTTACAGTGGAAAGCAGTATGTATAAAACAGCACCACCTTTCAACCAGTATTTGATGTTTTTCTTTTACTAGTCAAAGGGAGAAAGAGAAAAGAACCTTCATTAAAATGTATATGCAATATTACAACATTTTATACAGTTAGTAAATATTTATTGCTTTATTTATTTATGTACCGTTTTACCAAAGGTACTTTATAGTGTCTTTATAAAGAAATAAAATATTTCATGGACTATAAAAGGAAATATATTAAAGAGGGGTCAAAAATAACATTTTTTCTATTAAGAACCTGTCTAGCAGTTTAGAAGTTTAATAGTCATTAACATAAAAAAATCATTAAAGCAAAAAATATACTCAATGCATACATTTATTTATTTACTTATTAGCAGTTATGTTAAAGGAAATACACAAAGCAGATAAACAACCTGCAGACTTCCTTGTACATAGTATTTCTGAAGAGACTATAACCATTTCCATTAAAAGGTAGTTTTAAAAACCATTACAAGTAATCTTTTATTATTATGATCAAAGGCCAGAAACATAAAATAGATCCCAAACTACAAAATGCATACAAAGGTACAAAAATATTTGAATGGATATTATTTTAATTAATCCAAACATTAATTCATTTTATTCATTGGAGAAATTAAATTCCAGATATTTCTTTTTTATTTTATTTTAACTTTTTTAGATATTTTATTATTTTTTGACTATAGCAATCTCCAGTGCCTGGTGTACAGCATGTTGTCTTGGTTTATATTTTAACAAGAAAAAAAAAAGGACAGTAATAATTAATTAACAGTCAATAATAATTAAATTTGATAATTCCATAATGAATATATTAATTAATAATACATTTCTTTTATCTTCCCTTCTCCCATTTGTATTTTCCTTCTTCAACCTTAGCCAAAATATAATACTTAATATTTCCAATATATAAATAATTAGATATAGGCATTTTTTGTGTTTATACAAATAATAATAATCTCTCTATATAACATTTTTTCAGTTTATATTATTCTCATAACCATCATCTCATTAGTTCAGCATACAACCTATTTTTATAATTTTTGTTTGCTTAGGTTCCCTTATATTCAATCCAATTCTTATCAGTCATAATTTCTTCATATTAGTCATCTCACTGTCTAAATTTTCCCATTTAGGTACATCATCCCAATATTTTATCTCATGTATTATAAAAATACTTTACTTTTTATCTGTCTTATAGTATCTAGATATAACATCCTTTTTAATCAGTTCATATTTTACTTATATATTAATAAAATACATCAACCTACTATTTTAACATTTAATATATTATAAAACATACTATATTACTTAAATCTCATTATCCTTCTTGTTATAAGGCCCCTTTATGTTCAAAATCCTCTGTTCTTTTAGCCTTATTCAAACAAATGTTTATTCACGAGGACTTCCGGTGGCGGCGCGGTGCCGAAGACAGCCTTCCCAGGCTGCCCGCGGCTCAGCTGTTTGTTTTTTCGCCCGAAACA
This sequence comes from Vipera ursinii, assembly GCF_947247035.1. NCBI lineage: Eukaryota > Metazoa > Chordata > Lepidosauria > Squamata > Viperidae > Vipera > Vipera ursinii. The sequence goes on along the minus strand of NC_139521.1, from coordinate 20,227,029 downwards.
GCGCCGATCAGCTGTTCGGGCGAAATTGAAGCCCCCTCCTCGGGAGAAGAGGAGGGGGTGAGGCCCCAGGTAGGGGTAGAGTTCTCCGGGGCCACCTGAGCTTGGAGCTTGGGCGGCTGAAGGATTGAACTCCCCCGAAGCCTGGGTTGCTCCCAGCTGGCCGGCGTCTCTGCTCTGAACTTCTTGGAGCAGAGCCAGGCGTCCGCGAACCATCCCTGCCTGAAGAAAGGACTATGGTTTAAAGGAGCAGGCAGAGCGGTACAAGAGGGAAAGGTGAAGAGGATTATTTTACTATACTCTCGAGCTTGTTGGACTTTTTAAACTTTAAGTGAAAGTGCGTCATAATTGAGGACTAAAAGATGGCGGCGAAACCTCCCCCTAAAACTCTTCGGAGTGGTGGATCCTCGCCGGTGCAACAATCATCACTACAGGCGTTGCACCCTCCTGAAGCGCTGACATCGAAGGATTTGTGAGATGCTTTGGATAAACATGCCCAGGTACTTTTGGAATCAATTAATCAATCAATTGCTGATAAATTTGCACAGATGGAGGAGAAATTGGAGAAATTGGAGGAGAGAATGGAAGAGAGGATGGAACAGAAGTTCAGCGTGATGAAGGTAGACATTTTGTCCTCAGTGCATAAAGTGGCGGAATGTGTGGAAGATTTAGATGAAAAAATGGATGATCTGGCTCAAAGGAATGCTATATTAGAAGTAAAAGCACGGGAGAATGAAAATGCAAGAGACAAAATGGAAAGGGAGTTAAGCCTTGCCCAATATTACCAGATGCAGTTTGCTGTCAGAATCAGAGGTTTAAAAGAGAATATTAAAGAAGATTTAAAGCAGCTGATCTCTGAGGCTCTCGAAGTGGTATTGAACCAGCCAGCATCTGAAATAAGAGCAGCTATGGATAAAGTGTTTCGGGTGAATTCATGGATTGCCAGACAGAGAAAGTTGCCTAGAGATGTGGTGGTTTATTTTGCAAAAAGAGAAATTAGAGATCAAGTTATACAAGCTGCCTATGATGCTAAAGTTGTGATTGCTGAACAAGAAGTCTTGGTTTTAAAAGAAATCCCTCCAAGGATTTTAAGGGGAAGGAAGGACTATACATTTCTCGTGCATGAGCTTAAGCAAAGAGATATAAGGTTCAGATGGGAGATTCCAGATGGGCTGATGGTGATGCATGAAGGTAAAAGGTATCGGCTGATTACTGTGAAGCAAGCGTGTGATTTCTACAATAATGTCTTAAAAGCAACCCCATTAACACTTCTGGAAGCTGTAAAGGGATCTGGAGAAGGAGAACATCAAGAGGATGAAACAGAGGAAAATGGTGCTGGAGGAGATCAAGCTACAATTTCTTTGGATGATCCTAGAGAGCAAAGAGTAATGCGTGCTGCTTTAAAACGAGCAAAGAAAATAAAAGAACAAGATCAGCAAAAGTCTTCAGATTCTTCACAACGTACTCATAGCCAAGCAGTGGGAGGAGCACGGCCTAAAGAAGTTAGTCCTATCAAAGCTGTGGTCCAAGAGCTTTTGGAGGATATGCATGGCAACTAAATTTTTAACCTGGAATGTTAATGGACTAAATTCACCGCAGAAGAGGAAGAAAGTTTTTCAATATTTAAAACAATTTAAGATAGATGTTATATGTCTGCAAGAAACGCATATTAGAGTTTTGGATCAAAAGCACTTACTGAACTCGAGGCTGGGTACGCAATTTGTTGCTTCTGCAGAGAATAAGAAAAATGGAGTGGTTGTTTATGTTAAAAGTGCCTTAACAGCAGACTTAATTGAAGCAGATAAGCATGGAAGATATGTTATGATTGAGCTGTTGTTAGAAGGTAAAAAGACGCTTTTAGTTGGATTATATGCACCTAACCAACAACAAGCTGACTTTTTTAGCTTACTTCACACAAAGCTTACCCAGTTGGATTATAAATCTTTTATTTTTATGGGGGACTGGAATGGTGTTTTGGATGTACAGTTGGATAAGGCTGGAGCTTTTAAGCGCATTCCAAGTCATGCTAGATTGCCTAAATCTTTTTTTGAAATGAAGGACGACCTGGAATTGCGAGATATTTGGCGTGAGAGACACTTGCAGGAGAAGGATTATACTTTTTATTCTGACAGACACCAATCTTTTTCGAGGATTGATTTTATTTTGTTGACTAATGATTTTTTTTTGAGAACTAAAAAGGTGAAGATTTGTGCAAGGACTATCTCTGACCACAGTCCAGTTTGGTTGGAGATTGATAAGGAGAAAAGAGATAGGCGCTCGTGGCGCGTAAATGAGAATTTGTTTAGAAATCAGAGAAATGTGGAAGAATGCAAACAGCGGATGAAGGATTTTTTTGAGATTAATATGAATAAGGGTACCTCTATGGATATGGTTTGGGATGCTAGCAAGGCCTATATGAGAGGGGTGTTGATATATATGAATAATAGACATAGACGTGCAGTGGAAACTAGAAGGAAAGAACTGGAGAATGAAATAAAGGAAAAAGAAAAGGCTTTGATTTTGAACCCAGAGGATGTGAAGATCAAGGAGGCTATTAGACTGCTAAGAGGACAATTTGATAAATTAATGGCTGATCAAGTGGCGACCAATCTGCGGTTTGCTAGGCATAATACTTTTTGCAACGCTAATAAACCAGGCAGATGGTTAGCTTATAGACTGAGGAAAAAACAAAGGGCCTCTAATATAGATAAGATTGAGTATAAAGGAAGGGTTGTGTTTCAACAGAATCTTATTAAGGATGCTTTTGTGGATTTTTATTCGAAATTATATACTAAAGAGGAAATTAATGCAAAAGATATTTATATATACTTGGAGAATGCTAGCATCCCGGTTCTTACGCAAGTACAAAAAGAGGGGATTAATCAACTGATTACAGAAGAAGAAATTTTTACAGCAATTAAGGAACTGAAGGTGGATAAAGCACCAGGCACGGATGGCTTGACTGCGGCCTATTATAAAAATTTACAATTAGAGATGATAAAACCGTTAAAGGAACTGTTCCAGACAATCCAGAGGGGGGGAAAGGTGCCACCGTCTTGGAGAACAGCTTTTATCTCTTTGATTCCGAAGGAAGACCAGGATGCTACTCAAGTTAAAAATTACAGACCGATATCGCTTTTAAATACAGATTATAAGATATTTGCTAAGGTTTTGGCTAATAGACTGATGAGGGTTCTGCAACAGGTGATTCATGGGGATCAAACGGGGTTTATTAGTGGTAGGCAAATGAAAAATAATGTGAGACATATAGTTGATGTGTTAGAGTTTTTGGAAAGGCACAACCAGATCTCTGCAGCGCTAATCTTTTTAGATGCTGAAAAGGCCTTTGATCAATTGAATTGGCAATTTTTGTTGAAAGTTTTAGACAAAATGGATTTTGGGGAAAAATTTTTACAACCGATTAGGGCATTATATCAAAAACAAACTGCCCGAATCATAGTTAACAATAGCCTGACAGCAGCATGTAATATTGAGAAGGGCACAAGGCAAGGGTGTCCGTTATCGCCCTTGTTATTTGTGTTAACATTAGAGATATTATTGGTTAAGATTCGGAATTCGGAAAAAATTAAGGGGATACAAGTTGGAGATCAGGACTATAGATTGAGAGCATTTGCAGATGATCTGGTTGTTACAGTGACCCAGCCAGAGAACTCTGTTGTGGACCTGATGGAGATAATAACACAATATGGGAAGGTTTCTGGATTTAAAGTAAATACACAGAAAACTAAGATTTTGGCTAGAAATATGACAGTTTCACAGAAGGCTCTCTTAGAAGGATTAACTGGATTTGAGATTGTTAAAAGGGTTAAATATTTGGGGGTGATTTTGTCGCCCTCTAATACAAAGCTATATAAAAATAATTATGAAAAACTATGGGGGAAAATTCAAAAAGAATTGGAGAGTTGGGAAAAATTGCAATTGTCTTTGTTGGGACGGATTGCAGCAGTGAAAATGAATGTCCTGCCCAAATTTTTATTTTTATTTCAAATGATACCGATTCTTAAGAAAGATTCTAACTTGGAGGAATGGCAGCGTGGTATCAATAAATTTGTGTGGGCAGGGAAAAAGCCACGAGTTAAACTTAAGATTATGCAGGATACTCGTAAGAGAGGTGGCCTTAAATTGCCTAATTTTAAACTATATTATGAAGCTGCTACATTAGTAGGAATAAGCGATTGGATTAATTTGACGCAACCGAGGTTATTAAATCTTGAGGGCCATGATTTGTTGTTTGGCTGGCATGCATATTTGTTGTATGATAAGAAGGTAGATACTGTGTTTAGGATGCATATTTTAAGACAGGCATTGCTGAGAGTTTGGAAGAAGTATAGACATAAGTTAAGCAGCAAGATACCATTGTGGGCAATTCCAAAACACGCAATAGAAAATATACATGCTGGTTTCAAACATGATGTGACTACGTACAAGGAAATTTTAAGCTTGGAAAGGAATGTTTGGTGTTTGAAATCATATAGCCTCTTGCGAGAAGAGAAGGTTGTTCAAACTTGGTTTCAATATATTCAGTTACGGGCCAGGTGGAAAGAAGACCAGAAAAATGGATTTGCAATGACTGATGAAAATTTGATAAAGCAAATTAGAAATCAGGGACCAGCACATATCAAACGGATATATCTTGCACTGATAGAGGTAGGGGGGAGGTAGGGGGGGGAGGAGGGAGGGGGAAGGGGGGCTTTTTAAAGGAAAACTGTATTTTAAAACTTTTCAATAAAAAAAACAAAAAACAAATGTTTATTCACGTAATAGTCCATCTGGTAGGGTGAGTCAAATCTCCTGTATCTGTCTCTGATCTTCTTTTGCCAAGTAATTTTCCAAGTTGATGTAATCCGCTTACCCAACAGTTCCTGTATTTTTACAAATGTTGTTGGGAATACAACAGATGAATAAGATAAATTCTTTCTGTCTCCCAAACTTTAATAGTTCTAATAATTCCATTTTTCTTGTTGTATCAGAACCTTGTAGGTTTTTTCCTGGTTGTGTCAAACTGTAATTCTTTCCCTTTGTTATTTCATTAATTTGATCTTCTAGTTTGTAATCTGTTGTCTGATTTGTTTGTTCCTTTGTTGTTATTGCCTGGGTATTTTTTAATTGTAGATTTAGATTGGAAATATGCTTATTTAAATCCTCAAAGTTGTTTCAAATTTCATCATGGTTTGAATCTATGGTCATTTGTATTTGTCCTAACATTACATATATTTCCTCCAGGAAAGTATTTATCTTGCCTTGAAGTATTGCTTCTGGAGGCCCTTGATTTTCCAAGCTAATTCCTTCAGGAGAAAATATTGAATGTGGCATCCTGTCATTTTTTGATACGTATGTGATATCCATGTTGTCTCCCCTCTTCAAATAATCTTTCATCAATGTTTTAATTCAAAAGTCAATTTATCAGTTAGTCAAAATTACAGATTCAGTATATTAAGCCACTTTAAATCCTTCCTGCTTGTCGGTTCTTTGGATAGTTGTTGCTTATATTCCTCTGTCTCAATAGTAATATCTTCCAATTTTGTTATATTCTGAAGTATAAATTCTTTAGTTGCAGTCTGGGTTTCAATTTGTGACTTAAGGTTGGTGTGTAAATTATTAAATCTGGAGATAGATAGATCTCAGTGACTCTGTAGATTGTTTCAAGTATGAGGTTAAGCAAGGTTTGTGGCTGATCCTTCTCCATTTTGTAATAATTATAAATAGTCCTTGGTGGAGGCTATGTTTCAAACAAAAATCAGTAAGAGTCCACCTCCACAAGTCTAAGCCAAATTCATCTCCAGCTGTTTCAGGTTTTTATCTTAATGCCAAGTTCAGTCCGAAATGTAAGCGAGCTTGTTTGCCAATAGTATTCACTAGATGTCCCCAGAATACTTCAAATCCTTTTCAGACAGTATCTTTTTATTTATTTCTTTTTTGTGCCCTTTTTTAGACTAATAGGTAGAAAGCCCATTTCTGTAAATATAGGAACTTAGACCAAAAGTAGAAAGGCAGTAAGTCCAATAAATCAGTATAATTTACTAGAAGGCTGTTTCTTTTCTCTCCCAATATAGACAAAGGCCACTCTTAAGGCGGGTGGGAAAATAATCCCTTCCCTCTCTCCTCGCAGGGGGCAGCAAATTCGAGAAGCTTTTGGCAGGGAAAGTAGACAATTAGGAAAACAAGAAGGCAATTCTCACCCAGTTTTCAAGTGCTTTCAAGTGCTTTGTTGTGCTTTTGCTTCGGCAGGAAACGGCTAAACAATGGGCCATGGGAGTGGCTGATTTTTTCTTCTTCAGTTTGGAGAGTAACTCCAAGCTGACGGGAGGGCCTCCACCCTTCTACCAGCGACTGGAGAGACCTCTCCCCCGCTCATCGCCCCTCCAGGGTGACTTTCAACACCTTTACAGGGGCCCCCCAATGAAGAAATCCAGGTGACATGAGGAGCAATTCCGTCGCGCATCTGGAAGCACCAAAAGTCCGGAACCAGAACCCGCTTTGGGGATCTTTTCAAGGATTTAAATAGTAGATAGAAGAAAGAAGTTCAGTACTCTCACCAATTCCAAGCACTCTGTTCACCGATGTTTAAGTTCATGCTCTGGGACTTCAGCTGCAAGCAGCTTGGGCTAGACGCTGATCTCGTGCTAGCCTTTCTCTTGTCGGGTTCGGAGGGCTTTCCCCAGATCAAACAAAGTGATTGCCATTGCTTCATGATAGACAGGGTGCCCCTCCTTCACAGTCACCTCTCCAGGGCAACTTCGGACTCATCTAGGGTCTCCCAAGCAGGAAGAAACTAGAGTTAAGTACATATATAGCCTAGAAGGATTTGCAGTGTTATGCTTAAAGGTGCCACTAAGTATAGAAAAGTTCCCTGTTGATGCATTCCATGCACACTGCTGTTTCTTCCCACATGCATGGAAATGTGCAGCAGTGTGTGGCAGTAGCCAACAAATACAAAGCTTGGTTTTATAAAAAGAGGTTTAGAATCAAAATCATGTGAAGTATTATCACTGCTTTACAAAACCTTAGAAAGACAATATCTGGAATACTGCATCGAGTTTTGGTCACCACGTTACAAAAAAGAAGTTGAGACTTTGGAAAAAGTGCAGAGAAGAGCAACTAATATGACTAAAGGCCTGGAAACTAAAACATACGGTTGCAGGAACTGGGTATAGCTAGTCTTAAAAAAAGGACTAGGGGTAACATGATAGCAATATTCCGTTATTTGAGGGAGTCAACTTACAGTATTTTCCAAAGCACCAGAGAGCAGGACAAGAAACAATGGATGGAAACTATTCAAGGAGAAATGCAACCTGAAATTAAGGAGAAACTTCCTAACATGAGAACTACTAACCAGTGGAACAGCTTGCTTTCAGAAATTGTGGGTGCTTCATCACTGGAGGTTTTTAACAAGAGACTGGGCGGTCACTTGTCTGAAATGATATAGGGTCTCTTGCTTGAACATAGGGTTGAACTAGAAGACCTTTAAGGTCCCCTCTAGCTCTGTTTTCATTTCATTGATTTCATTCTAGCCATTGTCTATCCACTGCAGGATGAAGGCCTCTTCCACATATTTTCAACCAATACGGTCTTGAGCTTTTCTTTGTAAGTTGGGCCCCCATTACTTGATGATGTAGTTGATCCATTTTGGTTTTGGTTTCTTTCATGGATGCTTTTTATCAAGTGAAATCCATTGTATGACTGCCTTAGTCCACCTGCCATCAGTTCTTGCTATGTGACCAACCTATTTCCATTTCAATTCATGAAGATGGCTCTGTGTGTAGAACAAGACAGGAAATGTTAGAAATAATGGAAACATTCTATTCAGAGTTATACAAAGATCAAGATCACCCATTAAATGTTGCACAGCCAAAGACATACCCTTAGCCAAGATTGGTGCCGTTGGTCTCCTAGCCCTGATCATTACCACTGCCATGCAAGCCCAGATCGGCACCATTGGTCTCCTAGCTCTGATAATTACCGATGCCCAGCCAGCCCAGAGTGTTATCAGTGCTATGCTAGCCCCAATCGTCATAGGCATCCTACCAGCCCAGATCGTCAACAGCACCCAGCAGATTACGATCCCTATCAACATCGTACCAGCCCCGACCGATGTCAGTGACCTGCCAGCCCAAGACCCCCACCACCAGGTTTCCAGAGAGAGAGGTTGCAGCCACCTTAACCACAATTCCCTGGATTCATGCAAGCTTTGTGGGATAGCCGCCCCACTGAACCACCCCCTCTTAAACCAACTTTCGATGGAGACCTTAAGAAAGTGACTATCTTCCTAAATCAGGTGTGGTCTCATGTTAATCATTATGAATGGGCTTATTTGGACAAAGCAGAGTTGATTGATGTAGTGGCTGCCAACTTGGAGGGGCAGGCTGCGGAGTGGGTAGCTGGCCTAAGGGAGGACCAAGCGCCCGAGCTATGGGACCTCAACCTATCCACACATAGACTGAGGGCCAGATTTGGGGATGAATCCCAAGTGGTACAAGCGGAAAAAGACTTGCACGATGTAAAGCAAAGGGGCCAGACAGCCATAGAATATGTGAGAGAATTTCACAGACTGGCAGGGAAGTTCAGGCAATGGCCTAAGCAATCATTGATCCACTATTTCAAAGTGGGGCTGGCTCACAGCCTGTTCCAGGCATGCATCTACAGAGGCAATCCTGATCAACTCTATGATTGGTACCACTTAGCTACGAACATGGACATCAAACTGACCCGGTACCACAAGCCTGGTGCTTCAGTGTCTCAGCCAAAGTGAGACCCTGTGAAGCGTCAACTGTTGCAACAACCACAACCTGCCACAACACATGAATCCATTCGAGCCTCCTCTGGATCCCAGATCAAGTGCTACAGATGTGGATAACCTGGACATTGAGCTGCAGAGTGCCCAGTTCCTTTCCCTCCACTGAAAAGTGCGACCACTGCTCTGGCAAAGCCAAAGAGACCACCTCGACCGACATGTGAGAAATCAAATTGGGCCAGCCAGGGGCAGGTTGTACAAGTCACCTCTCCTCCCAATGAGAAGCAAAAGGAACCAGCTGAAAGCCTACCCAGGCCAGATCCCTATGACAGTGATGACGGAGGAAAAGACAATCCGGTGCTAGGTCATCCTGTCCCACCTTTTGCCTTCTCCACCAGAATAGTAGTACTTAAATCATGGACTCAGGTGGAATTGAACATTTTAGTCGATTCGGGATGCACCTGATACCTAATTAACCTCCTTACATTAGAGCAACAATACTACCCATACCCATGAGGTTTGAACAGGCTGATGGATATCTCATAGGGGGAGCCCTGGCTACCCACCTAACTGAACCAGTATGTTTAGAAATTGGGGAGCATTGGGGAATTAATCTGATTTGTGGTGATCCCAAAAATGACTGAGGTGGTGATTCTAGAATTTTCCTGGCTTGATAAATGGCACCCAATGATTTGGTGGGAAAATGGAGTTAGGACTTTAAGGCTAGCAACCAGACCATCACCTCTTGCCCCACTCAGTAACCCAGTTGAGAGCCAGATGTAGTACCTGGTGTCAGCTCCTTGCCAGGAGAACCTGTTATTCCAAGTTAATATAGAGACTTAGCAGAAGTGTTCACTGAGGCAGAATGTGATGTCCTGCCACCTCACTGAACTATGGATTGTGCCATTGTCATTTTACCAGAAACAAAATTACCCAAACCAAAAATATATTCAATGACCCCTCGTGAATAGAAAGAGTTGAGATTGTACTTTGACAAGAACTTAGCTGTTGTGATTCAGTGTCAGCCTGTGGGTTCAGCAGTTGGGTCGGACGATTCAGAGGAGGAGGAGGGGGGTGTTGGAGACCTTGCTGATGATGGCCTTGGGGCTCCGCAGAGCCCTCAGCCAGGCCCCTCCCATCTGGTCACGACGCAGACCCAGCTGTGTGAGCCTGACAGCGTGGATGAAGATTTATTTATTTATTAATTTAATTTGTATACCGCCCTTCTCCCGAAGGACTCAGGGCGGTGAACAGGGCAATACATATTAAAAAACAAGATACAAAAATTAAAAGCAATCAAACAACAATGCCCATGAATAAGTTAGTACACATTAAAAAAGTTAAAACAGATTTATAAAACCCAACCCCATCCCATCAAGCCAGGCCAGCTTGTTCAAAAAGGTAGGTTATGAGATCGCGCCGGAAGGAGCGGAGGTCAGGCGCCATCCAGAGCTTGACCGGAAGATGGTTCCATAAATCCGGTGCACCCACAGAGAACGCCCTCCCCCTGGGGGCCACCAGTCGACATTCTTCGACCGGTGGCACCCAGAGGAGGCCCTCTCTGTGGGAGCGTACTGGGCGGAGGGAAGTTGACGCCGGCCGCAGGTGCTCCCCAAGGTATTCCGGACCCATGCCATGTAGGGCTTTGTAGGTCACTACCAACACCTTGAATCTCACCCAGAAGACAACTGGAAGCCAATGCAGCTCGCGGAGCAGAGGTGTAACATGGGAGTGTCGGGAAACTCCCAACACAACTCTCGCGGCTGCATTCTGTACCAGTTGGAGCCTCCGAGTGGTCTTCAAGGGTAGCCCCATGTAGAGAGCATTGCAGTAGTCCAGACGAGAGGTCACGAGCGCGTGAGTGACCATATGTAAGGCATACTGATGTAAGGCATCCCGGTCTAGATAGGGCCGCAACTGGCGCACCAGGTGGACCTGGGCGAAGGCACCCCTAGTCACAGCTACTATATGGTCTTCTAAAGAAAACTGTGAATCTAGGAGGACTCCCAAGTTGCGAGCCCTATCTACGGGGGGTAATAACTCACTCCCCATAGAGAGGGAAGGGATATCCTGAATATCCCGAGATGCTGGTACCCACAGCCACTCAGTCTTGTCAGGGTTGAGTCGAAGCCTGTTCCTCCTCATCCAGACCTGAACCGCCTCCAGGCAGCGGGACATCACGTTGAGGGCATCACTGGGGTGGTTTGGGGTCGAAATGAAAAGCTGGGTATCATCAGCATACTGATGATACCCAACTCCAAAACCACGAATGATCTCACCCAGCGGTTTCATGTAGATGTTGAACAGGAGAGGCGAGAGGACTGACCCCTGAGGGACTCCACAAATGAGAGGCCTCGCGGTCGACCTCTGCCCCCCTGCCAACACCGACTGCGAGTGTCCCAGGAGATAGGAGGAGAACCACTGAAGGACCGTGCCTCCCATTCCCAATCCCCTGAGATGCCGCAGCAGGATACCATGGTCGATGGTATCGAAAGCCGCTGAGAGGTCTAATAGGACTAGGACAGAGGAATATCCCCTGTCCCGAGCCCTCCAGAGATCATTCACCAGAGCGACCAATGCCATCTCCATGCTGTACCCGGGCTTGAAGCCCAATTGGTACGGGTCTAGATAATCCGCTTCATCCAGAACCAGAGAGAGCTGATGCACCACCACACTCTCAACAACCTTCGCAAGAAAGCGAAGGTTGGAGACCGGACGAAAGTTATTTAACACAGCTGGGTCCAAGGCAGGCTTCTTGAGGAGAGGTCTCACCACCGCCTCTTTCAAGGCGGCGGGGAAACTACCCTCACTCAAAGAGGCAGATATAACCACCTGGAACCAGCCTTGTGTCCCCTCCCGGGCTGCATAAACCAGCCAGGAAGGGCACGGGTCCAATAAACATGTGGTGGAGCTCAGCCTCCCCATAATCCTGTCCACTTCCTCCGGAATTACAGAATCGAACTCCTCCCGGATAACATTGACAAGACCACCCGTGTCCTGATCATCCGACTCTGCCCAGTCAGAGTCCAAACTGGTCCGAATCCGAGCGATTTTGTCCAACAGATGTTGACTAAACTCCTCGGCACGCCCCTGCAAGGGTTCCTCACTCACCTCCTGATTAAGGAGGGAGAGGGTCACCCTAAACAGGGTGGCCGGGTGATTATCTGCGGACGCAATAAGGGTAGCGAAGTAATTAGACCTCGCCACCCTTATCGCTGCGAGATAAGACCTAATATGACCCACAGCTGGCCCTGTTCAAGGACGCTCGACGCAGGAGGCAGTCAATCAGGAGTAAACAGAGAAAGGCAATGGGGCACCTCGGAAGGAGGCAGAGAGAAGCCACACCCTGAACTGTTTAAAAGGGGAATGTACCCAGCCAGAAAACTCTGTTGTGGACCTGATGGAAATAATAATGCAATATGGGAAGGTTTCTGGATTTAAAGTTAATGCACAAAAAACCAAAATTTTGGCCAAAAATATGACAGTATCGCAAAAGGCCCTTTTAGAAGGATTAACTGGATTTGAGATTGTTAAAAGGGTCAAATATTTGGGGGTGTTTTTGTCACCCTCTAATACAAAATTATATAAAAATAACTATGAAAAGTTATGGGGAAAAATTCAAAAAGAATTGCAGAGCTGGGAAAAATTGCAATTGTCTTTGTTGGGAAGAATTGCAGCAGTGAAAATGAATGTCCTGCCTAAATTTTTATTTTTATTTCAAATGATACCGGTCCTTAAAAAAGATTCTAACTTGGAAGAATGGCAACGGGGTATCAATAAATTTGTTTGGGCAGGGAAAAGGCCACGAGTTAAACTTAAGATTATGCAGGATACTCGTGAAAGAGGTGGTCTTAAAATGCCTAATCTTAAATTATATTATGAAGCTGCTGCATTATCAGGAATAAGTGATTGGATTAATTTGACACAAGAGAGATTATTAAATCTTGAGGGCCATGACTTGTTATTTGGCTGGCATGCATATTTGTTGTATGATAAGAAGGTAGATAATGTGTTTAAAGTGCATATTTTAAGACAGGCATTGTTGAGAGTTTGGAAGAAGTATAGACATAAGTTAGATTGTAAGATACCATTGTGGGCAATCCCAAAACACGCCATAGAAAATATAAATGTTGGTTTTAAACATGATGTGACTACGTATAAGGAGATTTTAAGTTTGGAAAGAAATGTCTGGTGTCTGAAACCGTACAGCCTCTTGCGAGATGAGAAGATTGTACAAACTTGGTTTCAATATATTCAGCTACGGGCCAGGTGGAAAGAAGATCAGAAAACTGGTTTTACAATGACTGATGAAAACCTGATAAAGCAAATTAGAAATCAGGGTCCAGCACATATCAAACGGATATATCTTGCATTGATAGAAATTGACTCAGAAACAGAACTTGTTAAAGATTGTATGATAAAATGGGCTCAAAACATCCAAGAAGTTATTACAATGGACACGTGGGAAAAGATCCGGGCGAGGAACGTAAAATTTACACAAGCTCAAAATTTAAGAGAGAACTTTTATAAAATGTTTTACAGATGGCATTTAGATCCTAAAAAGCTTGCAAGTATGTATCCAAATTATCAGCCTAAATGCTGGAGGTGTGGTGACGAAGATGCAACATATTTTCACATATGGTGGACTTGTAAAAAGGTTAAGGCTTTTTGGATAAAAATTTGGTGGAATATGCAGAAGATTTTCAAGCAAAGGATAAAGTTTTGTCCGCAACTTTTTTTGTTGGGTATAATTACAGATGCTACGGTTGTGGACACTAAGTTGATGTTGAACCTAATTACAGCAGCAAGACTCTTAATAGGTCAATATTGGAAGAAGGAGGAACTGCCGACTATAGAAGAATGGACTTTAAAGGTTTCTGACCTGGCAGAGATGGCAAAGATCTCGGCTTATTTGAAAGATCACTCGCAAGAACGTTATATTATGGAGTGGAGAAAGTGGATTGAGTATATCCAGAACAAATATGGGACTAAAAAGTTTCATGTAGCATTTGAATAAGTCTTCCTTTTTTTTCTTCTTTTTTCCTTTTTTTATGTTTAATATTAATAGTGCTTGTAGTTATTTTATATGAGCTAGAGAGCCATAGAATTTAGAGTTTATGGTTGTTAGCATATGGATGTTTATGATTGTTTTTTTTTGTTTTTATACCTTGTACTTAGCTCTGGGAAGTCAGGGGGGTAGGGGGGAGGGGTAGGGAGGGATGGGTAGGGGAGGGGGAGGGGGGATTGTTAAAGATAAAATGTATGTTAAAACTTTTCAATAAAAAAAGGGGAATGTGTGGGAGGGCTGGTTTGCTGAAGGCAACCATTTGAATAGCTCCTGTTTCATGGTTTGTGTCTTGTTTTTGCTCTGTTTGCTTTTGTGTCCATAAATTTGGCAGGCTTAGTTCCAGCCTCTTGCCTTCTTGTAAAAGGGGTTGTCCCTGCCTTATCTGCAGGGCCAGTAGTAGGCTGGTACAGAACATTAGCCAGGGGATTTATCCAACCAGCAAAATCCTGTGTAGCTGCCCCGGTGTTGTTTAGAGAAAAGAAAGATGGGTCGATGAGATTGTGTATTGATTATAAAGGATTACATAGTGTCAGTGTGGAGAATGTGTACCCCCTCCCCTTGATGAAGGACATGTTAGCCCACCTGGCAAAAGGAAAAGATTTTGCCAAATTAGATCTAAGAGAGGCATATTACTGAGTGAGGATCAAGAAAGGGGACGAGTGGAAAACAGCTTTTAACAGCCCCTTGGGGAGCTACCAATTCAATGTTATGCCTTTTGGTCTGCAAGGAGCTTCTGCTGTGTTCATGCAATTGATTAATCAAGTGCTGCATGACTGCCTATATCACAGGTCGGCAACCTGCGGCTCCGGAGCCGCATGCGGCTCTTTGAGCCGTCTCTTGCGGCTCCCAGCCGCCCGGTGCGCGCGCACCTCTTCCAACGGGCAGTGGTGCGCGCGCACCTCTCCAAATGGAGAGTGGCACCGCCCGTTTGGAGAGGTGCACGCGCACCTCCCCGAATGGGCGGAGGTGCGCGCGCACCTCCCCAAACCTTTGGAGAGGTGCGCGCGTACCTCCGCGCGAATGGGCAGCGGTGCCGCTCTTTCAGGAAGCCCGCCGCGGCCCGTCTGTGAAGCTGCCGAAAGCGGCAGCTTAGCAGACGGGCCGCGGCAGCTTCCGCAAAGAGCGGCGCCCCTGCCCATTCCGAGAGGTGCGCGCGCACCTCTCCGAACGACCGGAGGTGCGCGCGCACCTCCCCAAACCTTTGGGGAGGTGCGCGCGTACCTCCGCACGAACGGGCAGCGGTGCCGCTCTTTCAGGAAGCTGCCGCTTTCGGCAGCTTCCTGAAAGAGCGGCGCCGCTGCCCCTTCGCTTTCGGCAGCTTCCTGAAAGAGCGGCACCGCTGCCCATTCGTGCGGAGGTACGCGCGCACCTCCGGTCGTTCGGAGAGGTGCGCGCGCACCTCTCGGAATGGGCAGGGGCGCCGCTCTTTGCGGAAGCTGCCGCAGCCCGTTTGCTAAGCTGCCGCTTTCGGCAGCTTCACAGACGGGCCGCGGCGGGCTTCCTGAAAGAGCGGCACCGCTGCCCATTCGCGCGGAGGTACGCGCGCACCTCCGGTCGTTCGGAGAGGTGCGCGCGCACCTCTCGGAATGGGCAGGGGCGCCGCTCTTTGCGGAAGCTGCCACGGCCCGTGTGCAAAGCTGCCGAAAGCGGCAGCTTTGCAGACGGGCCGTCGCCATCGGGCAACCGGGAACCGGTTCCATCTCATTTTTTAAAAAATGGCAGCCGCGTGCGTCCGCGCATGCGCAAAAAACCTTTTTGCGCATGCGCGTGCATGGACACACGCACGCGGCTCCCTCTTTTTTTAATTTGTGATGGAACCGGTTCCCAGTGGCTCTTTTTCTTTTTTAGGTTGCCGACCCCTGGCCTATATAAAGGGGTCTTAGTTTACCTTGACGATATCCTTATCTAAACTGAAACCATTGCAGAATGTGTTAAACTAGTACATGAAGTACTCAAAAAACTTTTAAACTTTAAACAAGCAAAGCTCTCAAAGTGTGAGTTCCATCAAACCTGTCTTGATTACTTGGGATATAGGATTTCCATTGAGATGGACCAGCGAAGGTTAAATCTGTACTGGAATGGCATCCTCCACATACCCATAAACAGCTCCAGAGCTTTTTGGGTTTTGCAAACTTCTATCTGCAGTTCATTCCCTCTTTTGCTGAAATTGCTTTGCTGCTGACCGAACTATTAAAAACAGGGAAAAATGGGGGGAAGCCCTGGCCTTGCCAACCATTGCCATGGTCAATTGAATGCCAAACTGCTTTTGAGAATTTAAAGAGACTGTTTGCAGCAGTCTTAAACACTGCAATCCTGAAAAGCAATTCATCATCCAAGCCAATTCCAGTGCTGTAGCCATGGGGGCTATTTTGTTACAAAGGAATGAAAATGGAGATTTACAGCCCTGCACTTACACCTCCAAAAAATTGAAAGACACAGAATGTAGGTGGCCAGTCTGGGAGAAAGAAGCTTTCGTGGTGTGGTGGGCTTTACTCACATGACATCATTTCCTCAAAGGGGGAGACTTGCCTTTTGAAGTATGAACTGATCACAAAAATTTAGAGGCATCAAGAATCCATCACAAACTAACCCCTTAGCCAGATGGGTGCAATATTTTAATCGTTTCATCTTTACCTTAAAATACCTCCTGGGAGGGGAAAATTTCCTGACTGATGCCTTATCCAGATTGCACCAATACAAAAGCTGTCAAGAAGAAATTATAAACTCTGTCATTCATCAGTCAGTGGTCACAGTGTGGCAGATCCTTCCCAATCCTGGGAAGAGATTACCATGGATTTTATCGTGGAATTACTGGAAAGTAGGGGAAATATGGTAATATGGACTGTGATTGACCTTTATTCAAAACAAGCTTATTTCATCCCTGCACAGGTCTCCCCTCCTCAAAAAGGTTGGCATGAATGTTTATCAAACATATCTACCAACTCCATGGAGCTCCAAAGCAAATTATATCAGATAGAGGAGTGCAGTTAACTGCGAGATTCTGGAGAGACTTTCTGAAACTTATTGGGTCCACACAGGGACTGTCATCGGCTTTTCAGCTGTCTACTAATGGAGCAGTTGAAAAGGCTAACAGTATGGTGAAACAATATATTAGATCAGGGCTTTTCAACTTTTTCAGCCATTGTACCACTTTTAGGATATGGCAACATCTGAGCACCACCAGTTGCCTAGCAAGGTGTCAAAAACTTGATGACCAAACAAAAAAGGGGAAAAGTGATGAAGTACAGGTAGTCCTCGACTTACAACAGTTCACTTAGTGACTGTTCAAAGTTACAATGGCACTGAAAAAAGTGCCCCCCAAGCCACAGCTGAGCAAGACACCTGCCTGCCCACCTGCCGGCACTCTTACTTCTGTTTGAGGTTTTCATTGTTGTGAGCATTTCTGTTGAGGATTGGCAGTGGGGGCGTGTGTGTGTGTGCTTGTTTTTTATTCCCCCCCTCTGCTGGGTAGTTGCAGCAGGTTTTTGTCACTTCACATGACCCTGGGACTGTGACCATCATAAATATGAATCAGTTGATAAGCATCTGAATATAAATAACAAGACCCTGGAGATACTGCAACATTCCAGCTGGTCAGTGCTTCTTCTGGGCTCAGCAGAAGTGCCAGGGTCAGTGCCGAGCTTCAGCTGGAGACTGGCGCTGATCCTGGTGCTTCCGCTGAGCCCTGACAGCCCTGCAGCTCCAGCCATCTCTTGCTCAGGCTTGTGCAGTGCTGCCACCGGTTCAGCTCATTCCCCTCCCCCGCTACCACTTTTCTAGGATGGTCGTGTACCACCTGCTAGGTGCCAATGTACCACAGGTTGTACCCGTACCACTGGTTGAAAAGCCCTGTATACGTGGATTACCAACAGACCACCTGGGCTGACCTCATCCCCTTTGCTGAAGTGGCTTACAATACACAGTGCATAGCAGCACTGGACTCACTCCGTTTAAAATTGCCATTAGTAGGGAATTTGTCCCCATGCCTGAACTCCCTCAGGACCCTCCTGTTTCACAGACTTTAGATCAGTGGGTGACTTCTTGGAAAACTGTTTGGGCTAATGCAAAAGTAGCTCTGATCAAAGCTTCATAAGTTTACAAAGAACAGGCAGACAAGAAGAGGGCTCCTCAAAGGTCTTTTCATGTTGATGAAAAAGTATATCTCTCTACAAAATATCTGAGACTCAAACTACCTACTAAAAAATTGGGACCAAAGTTTCTTGGACCTTTTCCCATAGTATGGATTATAAACCTAGTCACTGTAGAATTAAAGCTTCCTTCCCTTTTAGGGAAGATTCATCCTGTTTTTCACTGCAGTCTATTAAAACCTTTCAGGGAGTCCTCATTAAGACCTCCTCCCAAACAAGCACCTGGTGCTCTTGTTGTAGAGGGAGAAACTCATTATAAAATAAAATTAATCCTTGACTCCAGGTTATACAAGGGAAAGCTGCAATATTTAGTGCAATGGAAGGGTTATCCCCTATCAGAAGCCACTTGGATGAAAAGTACTGATGTAAAGGCTGAAAGATTAATATGTAGATTTTATGATAAACATCCAAGTAAGCCTAAGAGTTAATTACTGACTCTAAATTCTCTTTATTTGCAGGATTTCCCCCTTCTTTAGGGGATCTGACAGTTAAACCTACAAAACTACTTTGGTTACAGCCATCTTTCTTCATTTTTCAGCTTTCCACAGTTATGGGGGGAGGGAAGATGCATTCTTCTAGTTTCAGTCAAAACAATAACTTTCTTGTGGGAACCAAGGTCAAATCGCTCAAGTGTTTCGTGAGCTAGAATTACTATTAGAGAGTCCACCAAAGGTGTTAATTGTGCTGATATTATGTAGCCATTAAAATTGTTCTTTGAAGAAAGCAATTGTCTCAGAGTTCTTATTTCTACTGGTCTCATCTATTGGAACCATGACACCATATTGGTACAGAAGAAGAAAAACCAGCTCTGGGTTTCCCTATGCAAAAGCAACCATATTTAATTCCCCCTTTTCCATATGGGCTATCCACAGTCCAAACCATCTACCGATCAGGCCTGTTCATTTTTTTATGAGAAACTGTCTGTAGTGCCAGGATATCTGCTCAGGGTATCTTTGGGAAGCCAGCAATCTCCCACAGTGCCGACGGATGCTTGAATACCATTCTCCCTCCCCTGCATTCCAACCATCCCCTTGCCTATTATTGTCAAACTGAGAGTGAAGAAGTATAAGTGAAAGTGTGAATCTGTCGTACATGTCGACCCTCCAGAAGAAAGATACATCTGAAACTGTAATAAACATATTAAATTATAAACATCATAATAAACATTATTATTTAATAGCCACCTATTACTGCAATCCCTGTTGTGGCTGCTGAGGGTATTTAATGTGGAACTCCTTAACCAACCTGGTGACCCTAACATCTGCAGTGGCCACCCACTCAGCATCCGCTAACAGGTAGCATTTCCACAGCACTAGATATTGTAACTTTCCCCTGTGATATCTGGAATCAAGAATATTTTTGACCTCATAGTGCTCCTCTCTCTTTACTAGGATGGGAAGAGGAGATAGTTCTCTGACTGGTCTCAACCTAGAATCTCAAAAGAGTTTTAAAAGACTGCAATGGAATACCAGATGAACCCACCTGAGGTTTTTTGGCAACTTCAGCTCCATCATCATTGGATTTATGATTCAGATGATTTGGAAAGGTCCTATACATTTGGGGCCTAACCTTTTACCAGGGCTGCCTCAGGTTTTGATATTGTTGTGATTCAGTGTCAGCCTGGGTTCGGCAGTTGAATCGAACAATTCTGAGGAGGAGAAGGAGGAGGAGGAGGAGGAGGGGATTGTAGAGTCTGCAGAGGACAGTTCTGAGGCATCACAGAGCTCTCAGTCAGGCCGCTCCCATCTGGTTCCTCCTCAGACCCAGCTGTGTGGGCCTGACAGCTTGGACGAAGACGACCCACAGCTGGCCTTGTTCAAGGACGCCCAAAGCAGGAGGCAGACAAGCAGGAGTAAACAAAGGAAGGCAATGGGGCACCTCGGGAGGAGGCAAAGAGAAGCCACGCCTTGAAACTGTTTAAAAGGGGAATGCGTGGGAGGTGCTGGTTTCTGAAGGCAACCGTTTGAACAGCTTCTGATTTAGTCGTGGTTTGTATTTGTTTTGCTCTGTTTGCTCTGTTTTGGATCTGTTTTGTGTAAATAAATTTGGCGGGCTTACTTCCAGCCTATTGACTTTTGAGAAGGGGTTGTCCCTGACATTTCTACAGGGCTGGTAGTAGGCTGGAACAGAACAGTTTGCCTTCAGCCTCCCACCCCTTATTATTATTATGGAGCAGCTACGTGCTGAGAATGCCCAGCTCACCCAGCAACTCGCTTTGTTGGCAGCTCAGGTGGCTCAATTGCAAGCTCAGGTTCATGCTGCACCCCCACCATCACCACCACCCAGGGGAAAATGCCAAGTTGCGATGCCGGATAAATTTACTGGCAATCTAGAACTGTTTCCTGCTTTCCTGGGACAAAGCCAGCTCTTTAGCAGTGTGAGAGCAGCTGATTTTCCCACTGACCAGGATAAGGTGGGGTTTGTGTTAAGCCTTCTTTCTGGTGATGCAGCTCGTTGGGGCACACCTCTGTTGGCTCAACCTAGTCCATTGTTGGACAACTTTGTGGGGTTTTGTGATCATATGCGTCTGATGTATGAGGACCCTATAAAGACGCAGACCGCTACTCGATGCTTGAAAGCTCTGAGGCTTGGTCAGCGCTCCCTACAGGGCTATATCAGCAATTTTCAGCTGCTTAGCCAGATTCCACCTGGAATGAGGCTGCGCTTGTGGATGCCTTCCAGGATGGATTGTCGGAGATGTTGGATGAGCTGGCCCGTGTGGATATTCCCTCAGACCTGAATGGGCTGATCCATCTCTGCCTGCGGATCAACGCTTGGTTGCAGCAGCGAAGGAGTCACCGTGCCACCCCAAAGACCCCTGCAGCCCCTGTTGTGTGTGAGACCCCAGTTCAAAGGGAGGAGCCAATGGAGCTGGGTGCCACCAGGTCTCATCTATCGGTGACTGAAATGAACAGACGACGATCGGGGGGTTGTATTTTTACTGTGGGGACCCTGGGCATTTGGCTGCTTTTTGTGCAAAGAAGCAACAACGGGCATCAGTGACCGAGTCTGCTCCAAGAAAGTCCCCTACTTTTCTGTTGGGAAACACCCCGAGCCCAATCTAGACGGTGTGTTAGGTCGGGCCTCCCACAACACTGAGCGACGTCTTTCCAATGCTGCCTGTGGACCTCCACGGCACCTGATATTGGAGGCACATCTGATCCTTCCTGGCAAGCCAAAGGGGATTCCAGTCCATGCCTTATTTATTTATTTATTTATTTATTTGTTTGTTTGTTTGTTTTTATATACCGCCCTTCTCCCGAAGGACTCGGGGCGGTGTATAATTGACTCTGGAGCCACCACAAATTTTATGGACTCAGCATTTGTGGCCAAATGGGCTGTTCTGGTGAAACCGCCCATGTTAGTGGAGACTATCGATGGTCGAGTGCTCCTTTCTGGGCAAATTAAGGCCGCCATGCAACCATTATATATGGCCATCAGTTCCCATGTGGAGGCCATCCAGTTCTATATCACCTCAGATCTGCATTTCCTCATGGTCTTGGGACTGGCGTGGCTCTGGGCGCATGACCCACAGATCTATTGGTCACAGAACCTGGTCACCTTCCCAAGCTTGCAGTGTGTGGACCACTCCCGCCATATCTGTGCTGGTCAGGTGGAGGATTCCCCAGGGGTTTCCTTGCCTCCCGAACTGTCTGACTTTGCTGATGTGTTCAGTGAGACAGAGGCGGAACAATTACCCCCGCACAGGCCCTATGACTGCCCCATTGATTTAGTCCCTGATGCGCCTCTCCCAGTGGGGCATTTGTACTCCATGTCGGACCCCGAGTTGGCTGCATTGTGGGACTTTCTGGAGAAGAATTTGGCTCGAGGTTTCATCCGGCCCTCGTCCTCGCCAGTGTCTGCACCCGTGCTCTTTGTCAAAAAGAAGTCCTGCGAATTGCAGCTTTGCTGTGATTATAGGAAACTCAACGCCATCACGGTGCACAATCGTTACCCGCTGCCCCTCATCCCCGAACTCTTGGACCGACTCCGGGAGGCTAAGATCTTCACGAAACTGGACCTGCATGGAGCTTACAACCTCGTCAGGGTTCGGCCGGGTGATGAGTAGAAGACGGTGTTTGGTACTCATTATGGACATTTTGAGTACACGGTGATGCCATTTGGCCTGACCAATGCCCCCGCCCCTGAGTTCGGTACATACCTAGCGGGCACAATCAAAGAGCAGATGCTCTGTCCAGGAAGCCCAAATATTCCCAAGTGGAAGACAAGCTTCTGCCCAGGACAGTGATCCCTGTCGAGTCTTTTGCTGCGGTGCGGGAGCCGGTTGATATACGGACTCGGATCCGGGAGGCACAGCAGCAGGAGGTGTGGGTGGCTCAGTGGAAGGAGGAGGTGAGGCCAGATTCTCCTTGGACAGTCACGGATGGACTCTTGTATTATCGTGACTGGCTCTACGTTCCGGGAGTGCCACTCAGGGGACTCATCCTCAGCCAGTGTCACGATAACCTGGCAGCGGGGCATTTTAGCCTGTTCAAGACCCTGAACCTGGTCTCCTGTACCTTCTGGTGGCCCCGAGTCTGACATGACGTCCAGACCTATGTCACTTCCTGTATCCCATGTAGGCAGGCCAAGTCAGCGACAGGGGCCCCGCCTGGATTACTGCAGCCCTTGCCGACACCCAAAAGACCCTGGGGGGCTGTGTCCATGGACTTTCTGATGGATTTACCCCCGTCTTCTGGTTTTACGACAGTGTATGTGGTGGTGGACATGCTGACCAAGATGGCACATTTCATCTCCTGTCGTGGTTTACTGTCAGCCCACGCCACTAGTCGTATGTTCATTCAGCAGGTGTTTTGGCTGCACGGCCTCCCTGATAGAGTCGTCTCTGATAGAGGGGCCCAGTTTACAGCTCGCTTTTGGCAGGAGTTGATGCATGCGTTGGATATCAAGATTTGCCTCTCGTCCACGCATCATCCTCAAATGGATGGGGGAACAGAGAAGGTCATCGGTATTCTGGAACAATATCTGCACTGCTACGTCAATCTGTAGCAAAACAATTGGGTGGACTATCTGGCCATAGCTGAGTTTGCATTCAACAATTCGCAGCACACCTCCACACAGATGACACCGTTCTTGGCCAATGTGGGATATAAGCCCCGTTTTTCCCCCCTTTCTCCAGTGGACTCACTGGAGCCGGCAGCGAATGACTTCATGGCAGAGTTACAGGCGATCCATCGATTGGTGCGACGTCAGTTAGAGAAGGCCAAGGCCGATTACAAAAAGTTTGCTGACTGGTCAAGGTGGGATACGCCTCCACTATCAGTGGGAGATCGGGTCTGGCTGTCCACCAGGAACCCTCCGTCAACACAGCCAGTGAGAAAGTTAGATCACCGATATTTAGGACCGTTCCCAATCGAGGCTGTCATCAATCCGGTCTCCTATCGCTTAACTCTGCTACATTCCCTTCACGTGCATCCAGTCTTTCATCGGTCTCTGTTGGTCCCCGAGCAACCGGCCTGTCCACTCCACCGAGCGGAACCTCCCCCATCAGGACCTCGTGATGGAGGTAGCACCCCCGAGTACAAGGTCGCCAGCATCAGGGACTCCTCTACGGACCAGAGGAGTTCACCTGGGAGGACACGACCACCATTCATGCTCCTGCTTTGGTGTCTGCTTTTCATGAACAATTCCCATCCCAACCGCATCTGGATCGGCAGACCCGGGGGAAGGGCCCTGCGGTGCAGGATAGTGTTGTGATTCAGTGTCAGCCTGTGGGTTTGGCAGTTGAATCGGACAATTCTGAGGAGGAGGAGGGGGAGGAGGAGGAGGGGATTGGAGAGCCTGCAGAGGACAGTTCTGAGGCATCGCAGAGCTCTCAGCCAGGCCCCCCCATCTGGTTCCTCCTCAGATCCAGCTGTGTGAGCCTGACAGCTTGGATGAAGACGACCCACAGCTGGCCTTGTTCAAGGACGCCCAAAGCAGGAGGCAGACAAGCAGGAGTAAACAAAGGAAGGCAATGGGGCACCTCGGGAGGAGACAAAGAGAAGCCACGCCTTAAATCTGTTTAAAAGGGGAATGTGTGGGAGGTGCTGGTTGCTGAAGGCAACTGTTTGAACAGCTTCTGATTTAGTCGTGGTTTGTATTTGTTTTGCTCTGTTTGCTCTGTTTTGGATCTGTTTTGTGTAAATAAATTTGGCGGGCTTACTTCCAGCCTATTGACTTTTGAGAAGGGGTTGTCCCTGACATTTCTACAGGGCCGGTAGTAGGCTGGAACAGAACAGTTATTTTGTGGACAAATACACCTTATCCCCCACACTAAATTCTCTCAGGGGGGCCTCTTCAATCAGCTTGCCTCTTTTGACTTTCCCTAGCGTTTTTCAGAGCCTCATGCATGATGCCACATGTGGCTTTCAAAGTATCCATCCACTCATCCAGTGACACTGTGGGAGCATGGACACAAACCTAGTCCCTGTTGCTACCTTGAAAGGGGTAAAACCTGTGCTACTATGCACCGAGTTGTTATATGCCACCTCCATGAAAGGTAGGAGCTCGGCCCAATTAGAAATAAATCTGGGTCCAGACCGTTCTTGAAATGATGAACCAGGGATCATTCAGTCCACCGCTCAATTCTGCCAGCCACTTGTTGAAATTCACGCACATATTTTTTGCTGGTCGACCTCCCTGCTTTACTTCATGGATATCCTTTTCACCCTGTAAAGCTATGGATCTGTCCTTGAATCTGGTTCTTAAACCTCAGATGAACAGATTGTAATCCCATAGCTCAGCTCCTTGCTCATTGTACAAACTGTTAAGCCATTCTGATGCTTCCCCCTCTAGGTTTGCTGCTATCATGTTGACCATGGCAGCATGGTTGGGATAGGCATTGACACTTCTGTTTATGTGAGAGCACACTTGGTTCAAGAAGGAAGTTAACTTCTCAGGGTTGCCATCAAACGTAGGTTTGAAGGGAGGAGCTGCCACAGAACGCTGTCTGTCTAAGAGAGTGTGCAGCCACCCATACTGCTGCAATTGATCTCTTTGGTACCCCGCTGCCAGATCAACCCTTGGCAGGTGTCCTGGACTGATGTGGCATTGGTAACAGTGGTCAGGACTGAGTCATCAAGGGAATGCCTCCAGGCTAACTCTATAATAATGACAATCTGGCCTGGTACCTATAGTGATCTGGGCTAGCCCATTGCAGGTACCTGTCAGGGCTATCAGGGTATCGGTGACGGTCGGGTTTTGCTCTGTGCTGGTACCGGTTGGGTCTCATGTAGTGATGGTGACTTTCAGGGCTAACGTACCGCTTACGATGATTGGGGCTGGTATAACATCGATGATGATCAGGGCTCAATGGCTGCTGGCGATGGTTGGGCCTAACCCGACGCTGATGCCGGTCTGGGCTTTGGCCCCACACTAGACTTGAAGTTAGAGCTGGTGGTTTGGGCTGTGGGGAGGTGGCTCTAGCTTCGGTTATGGGACTGGGGCTTCTTCTGGACTGGGGACAGAGTTGGGGGCATCTGTCTTCCCGCTCACTGGAAAGTAACTGATGAGTGACCTGCTCCTTTCCTCCCATGTCCAGTCCTTTAAACCTTTCTCTTAAACGTTCAACTGCCTACCTGTGAATGGCTGTCAGGTATTTCCACTCACCCAACTCATTCTAAGGTGCTGCACGTTTAGCACCTCTTTGATCAGGAGATCATGACTCATGGGTGGTAGTCAGTGGGAATTCAGCTTCAGCAGCTTTTGCAGAACTCTTCTTTGGCTGGGCTGTCTCTGTTAGATTCCGTCTTGTATTGCCACAATCGATCCCATCCTAGTAAACAATTTCCTTTTGGACTAAACTTGCATCCAAGAGTTCTTATTTCCTAAGATGTGGATTGAGGTGGGTCCTGACAGTAGACAGAATCTGCTATAAGAGTCAACCTGGAAGGGAAAACCTTACCGGGGGACTTTGCAACAAATACAATGTCTGGCAACGAAACAAGAGAGGAGGGAAGCCCCATGGAGAGGGGGTCTTCCCCCCAAATGGAATCCCAGAGACGATGGGAAGCTGAAGCAGCATATTCCCCCGGGGAAGAAGCGGTGGAGCAGTACGACTGAAAACCCCAGTGGTCGATGGGCGTTGGAAGGAAGAGTGAGTGGGAAAAGGCATCGAGGGAAGTAACGCTGAGACGGAGCGACCACCAACTGGAATGGAGGCAGGAGATGGAGAGCTCCCTGCACGCCAATGAGGAGGAGCGGATCATGGAAAAGGCCATTGATGTGATGAAAGCAACCCTGAGCTCACTAAGGGAGGAGAGAGCTGAAAATCGCAACCGAGGCAGAGCCTGGGGATGCAACTGGAAAGATAACGGAGGGGATCCAGCACCTGAAACCCTGGGGCCGTCCAATGGAACAGGAGTTTCTGCCTCAGCAGTACCCCCCCCCCAGAACCACAGACAGGGACCAGGATGAGGAGCGATACCAGCTACGGTGCAGACAACGCTCCAGCCAAAGACTCCTGCCCCTGGAAGTCAAATTCAAGGGGGAGCCATCACGACTGGGATTCTTCCTAACCCAAGTCCTCAGCTACATGGAAGAGTATGACCGGGATATCCCTAGTGACAAAACACGCATCCGAATTGTGCAATCTGCCCTGGACGGATCGGCTGCAGACTGGGTGGTGAATTTGCACTACTCCAACACCCCAGAACTCGATGACTTCAACCAATTCATGTCAACTTTGAGGGGGCGGTTCGAGGATCCTTTGGCTGACCGTAAGGCCCGGGAGAGAATCAAAACGGTAAGGCAGGGCAGGCGAGCAGTGGCTGAATATACCCAAGAATTCCGAGCCATTGCCAGCAAGCTGAACTGGCCAGAAGACATACTCCTTAGCCACTTCAAAGACGGTCTAAACTACGACCTGTATGACGCTTGCCTGCCTCGAGGAGACCCACCCCATCTCGACGACTGGTACATCCTGGTGGAGGAAGTAGAAATAGACCTACTGAAGAGACACCGCAGAGGAAAACCATGGGGCCGCCTACCACCCGATCAAACATGGGAGAGAGGGCCACCGTGCTGCAGAATGTCGTTCAAAAGTCCCCCCACAAAAACCAGAGGCATCATCCTCCAAGAAGCCTGGGAAGTCCCAAGGCAACACAAAAGAATCTTCCATGAAGGGGACAGAGCTGTAGAGTCCACAATTCCTGCCAGGAATTGGGATTGGACTCCAGCCTGCACCGCAGGGACGGTGGACAACTCGGAAGACAGCTCAGAGGGAGAACCATTGGTAAGTGGACCCCTTCCACCCATACTTAAGACAGTGACTATATTAGCTTCCTCTATGCCTGAAGCAGCCAAAATAAAAGCTCTGATAGACTCTGGGTGCATCCGCTGCCTTTTCAGCCCAACGCTGGTGGAGAGATTGAGCATCCCAGTGAGGAGGCTAAAACAACCAATCCCTTTTAGTCAATTAGATGGGACAATAGCAGGGGGGACCAGCCACCCTAGCCACTTTACCAATCCACCTATCCCTGGGGCCCCATGAGGAGGACATAACGTTTATAGGCATGGAATGCCCAATGATTCTAGGACTGGAATGGCTGAAAAAATGGAATCCTGGGATAAACTGGAGGACAGCAGAACTCAATTTCCCAAAGGGGGGGCAGAAGAACTTAGACTCCAAAAGCACCCCGCCAACCCGGAGGGAGGAGGCAGCAGCAGTGACCAGGTAGTCATCGGGCTGAAGGACGAGCGCCTACAGAAGAAGCTAATCGCCAAACCCTCCTTAACCTTGGCCGAAGTTTCCATGGAAGTCGTGGCTTATGAAGATAGTCACAATGAAAACTCCAGACCTCCTGACAGCGAACCATACGGGTCCGTGCACCAAGAGGACATTGCACACAGTGTCACAGAGGAGAACGACGTCTCCACTGATATAGATGCCGTCCAATGAAGATTTGAGAAGCTCAAGATCCAATGCAACAATCGAGGGGGCCCCCCAAACAACAAGAACACCAACCAGCAAGGCACCAGAGCCAAATGCGCCAGCTGCGGGGAAAACCACCCGAGAGCATCGTGCCGCTTCCGCAGTGCCAAATGCCATGGCTGTGGCAAAACGGGACACCTCAGAGCCATATGCCGTAGCCTGAGCCGGGAGAACCTGCATGAATTGGAGGTGACATCCGCAGGTACGAGCCCGCCAACGTCCAACGGGGAAAAGTCCTCTAGGCCCCTAGTGCTAACTGTCAAGGAAAGTAAGGGGGCGGGTACAGTCCATCTAGTGCTTAAGCCCAAAGTCAAGGTTAACGTCCTGCTCCACGGGGTTCCCTGTGAGATGGAGGTTGATTCAGGGTCCTCGGTCTCCCTCATCTCATGGGGAACTTACAAAAACATTTGCAGCTGAAGCCGGCAGCAACCTGCCTTACGACCCACCAATTTACGCTTGGCCGACTTCCAAAAAACCCCATCAGACTCAAGGGGAAAGCCACAATTCCGACGGAATTTAGGCACTTTAAAGGGTCCCTCACAATTTTAGTTACGCAGGAAAACCGAACCAGCTTACTAGGACTTGACTGGTTCGAAGCTTTAGGAATAGCACTAACAGGCATTAATGCCACTCAGTCTTTAAGCCTAGAAGCTGTCTACCAGCAGTTCGCAGACGTCTTCGATGGCTCGTTAGGGAAGTATACTGGGCCCCCGGTTTCATTAAAATTAAACCCTAACGTACTGCCCATAAGAATTAAAGCTAGAAGAGTCCCATTCGCGTTAAAAAACAAAATTGAGAATGAACTAGACAGACTTGTCAAACTTGGGGTATTAGAACCAGTCAAGGGGGGCAAATGGGAAACACCAATTGTAACCCCAATTAAAGCAAACAGCCAAATAAGACTCTGTGCGGATTATAAAGCCACCCTGAACCGTGCATTAAACGTGCACGCTTACCCCATCCCAGCAATAAAAGACGTCCTTGCAGCCATTAGGTCAGGCGCCATTTTCGCTAAATTAGATTTGGCGCAGGCGTATTTGCAACTGCCTGTCACCCCTGACACTGCCTTGGCACAGACAATTGTCACACACCGGGGAGCCTTCAAAATTAACCGTTTACAATTTGGCATATCTGCAGCCCCAGGGATATTTCAAGAAATTATGGAAAAGACACTTAAAGGAATCCCTGGGGTCTGCCCATATTTCGACGACGTCCTTATCGCAGGGGAATCTGAAGGGGACTTGGCAACCAAACTGGGCAAAGTTCTTTGTAGATTCAGGGCAGCAGGTCTTAAATTAAGAAGAGATAAATGCTCCATTGGGGTTCCATCTACAGAATTTCTCGGGTACAAGATTGACGCAGGGGGAATTCACCCCACTGACTCAAAAATCAATGCCATCAAAACAGCCCCTACTCCAAAAAACAAGCAGGAACTTCAAGCCTTCCTGGGGCTACTTAATTTTTACCATGCCTTCCTGCCTCATAAGGCAACCATAGCAGAGCCTCTACACAGGCTCCTGGACAAGGGTACCCCTTGGTCCTGGTCCCCTCAGCATGACTCCAGTTTCAGGCTCCTTAAAAACCTGCTCTCCAGTAATTCCACCGTAACACTGTTCAATGAACAGTTACCCCTATGCCTAGCATGTGATGCTTCCCCCTATGGGATCGGGGCAGTCCTAAGTCACTTAACTGAGAATGGGACCCAAACCCCAATAGCATTCTACTCCAGAACACTTTCCAAACCTGAGCGCAATTATGCTCAGATTGACAAGGAGGCTTTAGCCATAGTGGCCAGCGTGAAAAAATTTCACGACTACCTCTACGGACGTCAATTCACTATTTTCACAGACCACAAGCCTCTGCTGGGAATTTTTACATGGGATAAGCAGACACCCCAAATTCTTTCTCCCCGCATTCTCAGATGGTCTACCTTTTTATCTGCTTATTCCTTCAAATAAGCGAAGGTTGTCGAGAGCGTGGTGGCGCATCAGCTCCCTCTGTTCCTGGAGGAAACTGATTATCTGGACCCGTACCAATCGGGCTTCAGGCCCGGACACAGCACGGAGACGGCATTGGTCGCGCTGGTGAATGATCTCTGGAGGGCTAGGGACAGGGGTTGCTCCTCTGTCCTGGTCCTATTAGATCTCTCAGCGGCGTTCGATACCATCGACCATGGTATCCTACTGCGGCGTCTCAGGGGGCTGGGAGTGGGAGGCACCGTCCTATGGTGGTTCTCCTCCTACCTCCAGGGCCGCTCGCAGTCGGTGTTGACGGGAGGGCAGAGATCCGCCCCGAGGTCTCTCGTTTGTGGAGTTCCTCAGGGGTCGGTTCTCTCGCCTCTCCTGTTCAACATCTATATGAAGCCGCTGGGCGAGATCATTCGTGGTTTTGGGGTGGGGTATCATCAGTACGCTGATGATACCCAACTTTTTCTTTCCACCCCGAACCAACCCAGTGATGCCCTCTCCGTGATGTCCCGGTGGTTGGAGGCGGTTCAGGTCTGGATGGGGAGAAACAGGCTTCGTCTCAATCCCGCCAAGACTGAGTGGCTGTGCATATCGGCATCTCGGGTTAACCAAGTTATTCCATCCTTAATGATGGGGGGTGAGGTGTTACCCCCCGTCGATAGGGCTTGCAACTTGGGCGTCCTCCTGGATTCACGGCTCAATTTCGAAGACCATATAGGAGCCGTGACCAGGGGGGCTTTTGCTCAGGTTCACCTGGTGCACCAGTTGCGTCCCTATCTGGACCGAGACGCCCTACGCACAGTTACTCACGTGCTTGTGACCTCCCGTTTGGACTACTGTAACGCTCTCTACATGGGGCTGCCCTTGAAGACCACTCGGAGGCTTCAACTGGTGCAGAATGCGGCCGCGCGAGTTGTAATGGGGGTTTCCCGATACTCCCATGTAACACCTCTACTACGTGAGCTGCATTGGCTTCCGGTTGCCCTCCGGGTGAAATTCAAGGTGCTGGTTATCACCTATAAAGCCCTACATGGCCTGGGTCCGGGATATTTGAGGGAACACCTGCTGCCGGCATCAAACGCCCTTCGCCCAGTGCGCTCCCACAGGGAGGGTCTGCTCAGGGTCCCGCCGGTAAGAGATTGCCGGCGGGTGACACCCAGGGATAGGGCCTTCTCGGTGGGAGCGCCTGCCCTCTGGAACCAGCTGCCGGTGGAGCTGAGAACTGCCCCCGACCTCCGATCATTCCGCCGGGGCCTGAAGACTTGGCTCTTCGAGCTCTTGGGCCCAGACTGAGGAGAAATTTTTAATTTGGGGTTCTTTTTAATTGAGTACAGGGTCAATTTAATATTTTTTAATCTGGTTCTTAATTTTTGTATTTTGGATTTTTAAATTCCCTGTAAACCGCCCTGAGTCCTCAGGGAATAGGGCGGTATATAAATATAACTAAATAAATAAATAAATAAATAAATTGGTACTGGTGGTATCGGTCAGCAGCACGACCACTGCAGCCACATTACAAGTGCTAAGGGGGCTCTTTGCCACACATGGACTGCCGGATGTCTTAGTCTCCGATAACGGCCCCCAATTTACTTCCCATGAATTCCAGACTTTCACAACGGAGAACTCTATTAGGCACGCCACTTCAGCTCTGTTCCATCCCTTGTCGAATGGCTTGGCTGAGGTCATGGTAAAGTCCACCAAGGAGGCACTGCGGAAAATCATCACCGGGAATTGGCACCGCAGATTGGCGCAATTCTTACTGGCACAACACACAACCCCCTGCACGACCACCGGGAAGTCGCCGGCGGAACTCCGATGGGGGAAATGGCTCACAACCAGACTTGACCGATTGCACCCAGACAGAACCACAGCAGAACCTGACTTGCCCATTCAGCATAGAACTCTCACTGTCGGCCAAGCCGTCTGGGCTAGAAACTATGGGGGAGGGAATAAATGGATTCAGGGGTTTGTACTAGAGCAGACTGGACCTTTGTCATACGTCATTGATACCGGAAACAATGACCACCTTCGCCGACACATCGACCAATTGCGACAACGAAGGCCTCAAAACATGGGGGAAAGGGGTAGCAACAAAATCCCAACACGTCACATCCCCCCCGAACCAAGCACATCCCCCCCACCGCACACGTCTAACGGAAGGGACCCGGAACCCGGTGAACCAAACTCAAATCCAGACACATCACTCCCCGAGCCAGGGGAAGCAGCACCTCCAGAGGAAACACCCCTTCGACGTTCGGCAAGAACAAGGAAACTCCCCGCATACTTAAAAGACTTTGAATGGGGAACGTCGCGAAAAAACACCCGGAAGAATCTTCACACCAGTCTGGGGGAGGGGTAAGGGGTGTTGTGTATTCACATGTTAAATGTTACACTCGTTAAAGATTTATAATACACAAGTTCAGAGTTGAGGTAAAACCGCGGCAGCTTTTGACAGCTGTCAAAAGCTGCCGGGAAGTGACTACGCAGGCGCAAGCTGTTTGACAGCTCTCGGCTGTCAAAGACCGCTGGCTACCACGCAAGCGCAAGCAGTTTGACAGCTCCGAGCTGTCAAGGCGCTCAGACGCCGATTGGTCCAACCAAACTAGCGGGAAACTGGCACAGCCCTGATTGGTTGTCGGCCGGCCAGCTGTAGTATAAATAGAAGCGCTGTTAACCTGTTCTTTGCCCGGTTCCCAAATAAAGTTTTTTCATTAGCCAGCTGTCTCGCCTGCTTCTTGCAATAGAGCACTATTCTATTGGGAAATGTAGCTGATTGCTTAGCACTGGGGTGGGAAATTTAACTTTGTAATAGTGTGACTCTTTGGAGGGAATTTCAGACTTGGTTTCACTTTTGACCGTGCAGATACTATGTAACTTATTAACAAGTTCTTTGAGGAAATCTCTAGCCTCGGAGTTTTGATTTGTTTGGTCTTGTCTATTGGAACCATGTCAAACAAATTATGTTGTTAGTTTGTTTGCATTTATTCAAGTGTCTAGAAATGCATGGGAGCATGTATGTGATTTGCAAGTTTAATATTTATTTTTAAAGTGTAGAACTTCAAGTGCTGGATAAAAGGTTTATGGCATGGTGCCATTGAATTGAGTTTTTTTCTTGGTAAGATAGAAAAATGTGAGTTAGACATCATCTCCAACAGATGGATTCATAACTGGCTGACCACCCACAGTCAATGTGTAGTCCTTAATTGAACTACATCTATATGGAGAGAAGCATTCATTGGGTTACTTCAAGGTTCTGTCTTAGGCTCAGTACTTTTCAACATCTTCATAAACAATTTAGATGAGGGGATAGAAGAGGAAGTCATCAGATTTGCAGAAGATATGAATGAAGCTAGGAGGAATAGCCAACATTTTAGAAGAAAGGCTCAGGAAGCAGAAGGATCATGACAACAAAATGCAATTCAATGGTGAGAAGAGTAAGGCTTTTCATTTAGGCAAGGAAAACCAAATGTAGAATAGATGGTACCTATATCAATATCAGTAACTGTGAAAGGGATCTAGGAGTCTAGTGCACAATCACTTAAATATGAGCCAGCAGTGTGCTGCAGCTGCCAAAAAAGCAATTGCAGTCCTAGGCTGCATCAACAGAGGGATAGAAACAAGATCAAGTGAAATGTTATTACCACTTTATAATGCCTTGGTAAGACTACACCTGAAACACTGTGTTCAGTTTTGGTCATTATGATACAAAAAAGAGGGTGAGATTCTGGAAAGAGTGCAGAGAAGACTAATAAAGTAAAAAATATCATGCTTGAGTAGGGGGTTGGACTAGGACCTCCAAAGACTCTTCCAACTCTGATATTCTGTTATTTTGTTATCAGACCAGCTGACAGGTTGTAATGATCAGGGCTGAGCCAGCAGGTGGCAGATTAGAACTCTCTCAGAAACCCTTTGGGTCTTCAAAACTGGCACTACCTACTGCCCCAAGGGAGAAGCTTGGAGTTTCCTGCTATCATCTTCTTAGGGTACCTTACTTAGCATTGTCCCTCAACTTTCTTTCTTATGAATGCTTGCCAGTATCATAATTTAGGTCTATTCTGTGCAATCCAAGACTTGGGTCCAAATCCAAATGAATGTTGAGTACCTACTAATATCTTAAGCTGGGTAGACCACAGGGTAGTGTCCTTATTCCATCCCATCATGTTGGTGATTAAAAAGCCCACTTTTCAAGCATAAACATGCTGTTCTATGCAAATTAGGATACCTAATCTAGAGAGTACTTTGCAGGCCAATATACCATTACCACTAGAAGGTGCATGCAGTTTACAGACCCTCCTGGGATATTGCTTATAACTAAAAAAAATCTAAAAAAAGAATGACTAACTGTAGTCAAATCTCAGAATGCCTTTTAGAAAGCAAATATGGCATCTTACCACCTATAGAAAAGCTCTTTCTTTGTATGTTTAAAGGTACCTTCCCTCTCAATTTCCCCCAGGTCTGTGTGGAGGAAAACATTCCAAATAGTGCACAAAAACTTTTGCTCTGCATGCGTTATTTGGGTGTAGTGGAAGGAATCTTTAATGTGTTTATTTTAGCTTTCTGGGGACATAATGAGCCCTTGTAACTGAACCTTTGTCTTTTTTGCCAGTAATGAATGGGCCAAATTTTGTATTAATAAATGGTGGTAAAGTGGTTCTGCTAAAAAACAAAACAAAAATACATTTTAAGTTATCTCTAGTTGTAGAATACCAAACACTCAGTTAAAATGAGGTCTTTATGGGTGTTCAAGATTGTTTAAATTTTAAAAAGCAAATTTTATCTTTAAGATATTTCAGTTTTAACTGGAGATTTCCTTTGAGAAATAGCTGTGTGGCTTTATCTGAAATGATGATGGTTAAAATACAGGACCTTTATGACCTCCTCAATGGCAGGTTTACATTGAAACTGTTATAAATTATTACAGTGGTGTAGCCAATCTAAACAACCCAATATAAATATGTCTGCAGACATCCTGACTACTACCTATTCTAAACACTGTCTGTATGTGAATACATACAGCTTTCTAAAACCATTCAAGAAAATGCATTTATTCATAAAATCAATAATATGTTTTTAATATTTCCCAAAAAGTATTATTATAGTAATTTTACTGAATCCTGAAAACTTTATTACACATGTTTTTCTGCATCTGATAATGATTAAGAATTTCACTTTGAATTATGGACATTTTTAATCATGGCTTTTAATTTGGGCTAATCTTAATCTTTTTAGGCAGTTGTTTTGAACACAGTTCACAGATTATGGGAGCAACCTACTGTAGTCTGGCTGATATTTTAACAACTATGTTGGTGCATCTTGAGATATGCTGCTACCAGTTATTCTACATCAGTAATACTGTCTCTCTCTCTCTCTCTCTCTCTCTCTCTGTGTGTGTGTGTGTGTGTGTGTGTGTGTGTGTGCTTACTCTTATAGCAAACTCTGAGAAGAAAAATCCAAATGATCAACCTTATGAATGGGATCACAAGCAATTTTTCTAAGAAGCTTAATATTTCTGCTATTATCTAATCTACAAAAGCTGTTTTTTATATTTTAACAGTGAGTAACCCAAGTCACAAGTCCTTCTTTAAATTCAATAGAGAACAAGAAATAATTGCTCCCTTGACTCAGGCTACCTTCATAGCACCACCTTCTGGACATCTTCTGACCAAAAAGGATAGGCCCACTACAAAACGGTACCCCTAGAGCTAATGTCTCTATTAGCAATTGATCTTAACATATCTAATATGTATTCAAAGTGATTATTTTGGTAAAATGCCACTTCTGAAAAAATAAAGCAACTTCTACTGTTGCATTTATCTTAATAATGATGAAGTAGCATTGTAGGTACAGTAGACTTTTGGAGAGATAAAAGGAAGAATAGCAAAATTTCATCCAATCTTTAAATTGGTTATCATCATAGCTTCAGTGAAGTTAAAAAAAATCCTAGGGGACTTTAAGAACAACATTTAATCAGGCTTACACATAAATTGAAAATACTACCAATAATTAATGTAGGCTGTACTTCTGAATTTGATTTCCTTTTTCTATATGGGGAAATTTCCATTTGCTTTTATTAAATTTTATTTGGTTATTATAGTTCACTTCTCTAACAGAGCAGATTGTTTTAAAGTTGTTTCTGTCTTCTAAGTTAGCAGTTACCCTATTAAACTTTGTATCATTGCTAAATCTGAAAATTCTTCTTCCATCTTATTTTTCAAGTGAATGGCAAATAAGCTGAAGAGCATGAGGCCCAGAACTCAACCCTAAGGCAACACACTTAATATTTAGAATAGAATAGAATAGAATAGAATAGAATAGAATAGAATGGAATGGAATGGAATGGAATGGAATGGAATGGAATGGAATGGAATGGAATGGAATGGAATGGAATAGAATAGAATAGAATAGAATAGAATAGAATAGAATAGAATAGAATAGAATAGAATAGAATAGAATAGAATAGAATAGAATAGAATAGAATAGAATAGAATAGAATAGAATAGAATAGAATAGAGCTGGAAGAGACCTTGGACGTCTTCTAGCCCAACTCCCTGCTCAAGCAGGAGAACCTGTACCATCTCAGACAAGTGACTGTCTAGTCTTTTCTTAAAAATCTCCAGTGATAGAGAGCCCACAAGTTCTGAACTCAAGCTGTTCCACTGGTTAATTGTCCACACTGTCAGGAAGTTTCTCCTTAATCCCAGGTTGCTTCTCTCTTTCATCAGTTTCCAATCATTGCCCTTCAGCTTGATGAGGAACCTTTGATGAACAATCTTACAATATGATTTCAGGTGTGAATGGACATTGATTTCATCTATTTTGGATTTATTTATTTATATCTTTATATCTGTAGGGTCTTTCACTGATGGTTATTTTAACTTTACAGTCACATAGATAATGCGGCTAAAATTTGTGATTTAGAAATTACAAAAATGTATCATAACATGTAATTAATTTTAAGGCCAAACCATTAAACAGAACAAAGATGGTATGAATTTTCAGGAAGAAAAAGAGAAAACTGAAAGAAAGTGCTATTATGCATGCTGATGCATTACTCTAGCTTCTCAGAAAAGTATTGGAGAAATAAGGACAGCCACATCTATACAAACAGGAACATTTATAGAGTAATAAACTCCATATCATCTCCAGTATGGGGAAAAAATAAAGTTAATGTGTGTAGATACACATACCTTCCACACAAAATATACTCCAAACTATAAAAATAGGCAACATTCTCATTGTTTATAGTAAGAAAAAAAACAAGTATTTAATCTATATGGTTGGTAATCTGATATGGTTCCCATATTCAATAAAGGGGAAAAAAAACAGACCCAGGAAACTATAGACCAATCAGTCTAACATCAATACCTGAGAAGATCCTTGAAAAAATAATCAAAAAACAGATCTGCAAACAACTAGAAGCAAACAAAGTTATAACCAGTAGCCAGCACAGCTGTTATAAACAGATCATGCCAAACTAATCTTATTTCAATCTTTGATAAAGTGACCAAATTAGTAGACAAGCAAAACACTGTGGACTTAGTATACTTAGATTTCAGTAAGGTATTCGACAAAGTAGACCACAATCTACTGCTTGGTAAGCTAGAAAAAGGTGGAATAGACAACATCACCACCAGATAGATTTGTAGCTGGCTGACAAACCATTCTCAATGAGTAGTCCTCAATGGTACTACATCTGTATGGATAAAAGTACCGGTAAGCAGTGGGGCACCGCAAGGCTGTATTAGGCCCAGTACTCTTCAATATCTTCACCAATGACTTAGATGAGGGAGTAGAAGGGGAACTCATCAAATTTGCAGATGACACTAAACTGGCAGGAATAGCCAACACCCCAGAAGACAAGCTCAGGATTCAAAAAGATCTTGACAAACTGGAACAATGGGCCCTATACAACAAAATGAGTTTTAATGTGGAGAAAAGCAAACGTTTACATTTAGGCAGGAAAAATCAAAGATATAAGTACAGATTAGGTGAGACCTGGCTCAAAAACAGTAAGTGTGAGAGGGACCTTGGAGTCCTAGTGGACAATCACTTGACTATGAGCTAGCAGTGTACAGCAACAGCCAAAAATGCTAATACAATCCTGGGTTGTATAAACAGAAGCATAGAATAAATATCACACAAATATTAGTACTGCTTTATAAAATTCTAGTGAGACCACACCTAGAATACTGCAACTAATTTTGATCACCATACTACAAAAAGATGTTGAGACATTGGAAAAAGTTCAGAGAAGAGTAACTAAGATGATCCAAGGCCTGGAGTCTAAAACATGTGAAGAATGGCTGCAGGACTTGGGTTTGGCTAGTCTAAAGAAAAGAAGAAATAGGGGTGACATGATAGCAGTATTCCAGTATTTGAGAGGCTGCCACAAAGAAGAGGGGGTCAAATTATTCTCCAAAGCACCAGAGGGTAGGACAAGAAACAATGGTTGGAAACTGACCAAAGAGAGAAGCAACCTGGAATTAAGGAGAAAGTTTATAACAGTGAGGACAATTAACCAGTGGAACAGCTTGCCTTCAGAAATCGTGGGCGCTCTATCACTGGACACTGAAGAGACTGGACACTCACTTTTCTGAAATGGTATAGGTTCTCCTGCTTGAGCAGTGGGCTGGACTAGAGGACCTCCAAGATCCCTTCCAGCTCTATTCTATTCTATTCTATTCTATTCTATTCTATTCTATTCTATTCTATTCTATTCTATTCTATTCTATTCTATTCTATTCTATTCTATTCTATTCTATTCTATTCTATTCTTCAATCAAATCACAATAATAAGTAGAGGGATTTTAAAAAAGATTTTAACCATTTTAAAATGGTTAGTTTTCGACCTTAATCTCCCCCCACCAAAACCCCACTACTGTGATGAACAAAAAGAGGAAATCACCATAAAACCAAAAGTGATTGAGAAGCAAGATTCACCTGACAAAAAATGCCAAATTACTATTACAAATTAGAATAAGGCACTGAAGGAGAAAAAGTGGTCTTCCACATATTTACAATAACAGAGCTTTAAATCTTGACATCTTTTCACTACATCCTGCAAGGAGCCCTAATTATTTCTATGTGGCTTCTGAAAACAGATATCTTATTTAATAAAGTGTGTGATGTGTACATATTTATGTGTGTTACACTTTAAAATGAGAATATTTTGCTTTGGATTCCTTGCAGAAAATTTTAACTTTTCTGAATAGTTTAAGATCAAAGCAAGTTTTGTTTCATGTTGCCTATAGCTTGGTGGTTAGCCCAAAATTATAGTTAGCTTGAAAATATAATGGATTAAGCAAAGCTTGACCTGAACTATTTCTACCAATCCCACCACATCCTCTTAATATGGATATACATAAGCACTTCCTGGACTGTTATCAGCTAACATTCTTGAGAAAAATGTGAAATCAATATTTTGGAAGACATTTTTTTTATTGGGCAGCTTTTGGCTATAGAACTGAGGCATTCTTAATTTAGGTAAATATCTCAAGTAATGGAGCCAGAGAGGCTAAATAAGACTAGTAAATATTGTCAAACCATCATTACTTGCTAAACAGCTGTTAATCTTTTCTTCTTCTTTTTATTATGTGCTTAAGTTTCTGCAAGAATTGCTTGTGATACACTATTAAAAGACAAAAAGAAATATCTTCAACAGAATCTACCAAAGTACAGAAGTGGACCTCTATGTAACAGCCAACTTGTCAGAATCCATTGATATCACATTCATAAATGTATGGTTAAAATATTGTGCCTACCAGGATTCTGCCATATTGGTAGAAGGAGGGGGGAGATTGTTTATTCAGTCTATCTGTAGCTGCTTTCAAACAACCTTTGATCTGGGGGAACAAAGGCGGGGGGAAGTGATCTGTCTGTTGGGGCTGTAGGAAGAAGGCAATCAACAAAGGAATGCACGAAGTTC
Organism: Vipera ursinii; assembly: GCF_947247035.1. Classification (NCBI taxonomy): domain Eukaryota; kingdom Metazoa; phylum Chordata; class Lepidosauria; order Squamata; family Viperidae; genus Vipera; species Vipera ursinii. The sequence goes on along the minus strand of NC_139521.1, from coordinate 20,187,238 downwards.
CTTTCTTCCCACAGAAGGACCTGACAACCAAATTGATGGGATCCTAACCAAATGGAGTTTTGAGGGGAGTGGGTTGAACTGGGAATGCTTATATAGATTTGAAATGTGACTCAAGACCAGATCCTGTCTCATATCTCCACAACCAATCTTATTCTTAGTAATTTTTTTCCTTTTGGACAACTCGGCTCCAAGAGTCTTTATTTCCTAAGATGTGAATTGGATGGGTCCTGACAGTTGACAGGATCTGCTATAAGAGTCAACCTGGAAGGGAAAACCTTACCGGGGGACTTTGCAATAAATACTATGTCTGGTGATGAAGCAAGAGAGGAGGGAAGCCCCACAGAGAGGGAGTCTTCCCCCCGAATGGAATCCCAGAGACGATGGGAAGCTGAAGCGGCATATTTCCCCGGGGAAGAAGCGGTGGAGCAGCACGACCGAAAACCCCGGTGGTCGATGGGCATTGGAAGGAAAAGTGAGTGGGAAAAGGCATCGGGAGAAGTGACCCTGAGACGGAGCGACCACCAACCGGAATGGAGGCAAGAGATGAAGAGCTCCCTGCATGCCAGTGAGGAGGAGCGGATTCTGGAAAAAGCTATTGACCTGATGAAAGCAACTAAGGGAGGAGAGAGCTGAAAACTGCAACCGAGGCAGCGCCTGGGGCCGCAACTGGAGAGGTAATGGAGGGGATCCAGCACCTGAAACCCTGGGGCTGTCCAACAGAACAGGAGTCACTGCCTCAGCAGTACCCCCCCAGAACCACAGACGGGGAGCAGGATGAGGAGCGATACCGTCTGCAGCGCAGACAATGCTCCAGTCAAAGACTCCTGTCCCTGGAAACAAAATTCAAGGGGGAGCCATCACGATTGGGGTTTTTCTTAACCCAAGTCCTTAGCTATATGGAAGAATATGGACGGGACATCCCCAGTGACAAAACCCACATCCGAATTGTGTAATCTGCCCTGGACGGAATGGCTGCAGACTGGGTGGTGAACCTACATGACTCCAACGCCCCAGAACTCAACGATTTCAACTGGTTCATGGCATCCTTGAGGCGGTGTTTCAAAGATCCTTTGGCTAATTGTAAAGCCCGAGAGAGAATCAAAACAGTCAGGCAGGGCAGACAGCCAGTGGCTGAATACACGCAAGAATTCCGAGCCATTGCCAGCAAGCTGAACTGGCCAGAAGACATCCTTCTTAGCCATTTCAAAGACGGGCTAAACTATGACCTGTATAAAGGAGACCCACACCATCTGGTATCTCCTGGCAGAGGAGGGGGAGATAGACCTACTGAAGAGACACCATCGGGGGAAACCATGGGGCCGACCGCCAACCGAGCAAACACGCGAGAGGGAGAACCCACCGCCCACAGCTAAAAAATCAACAGGCTGTTTCAAATGTGGTAGAGAGGGTCACCGTGCCGCAGAATGCTGCTCAAAAAAACCCCAGTGTAAAACAGAGGCATCACACTCCAAGAAACTAGGGAAACCCCAAGGCAACCCAAAAGAATCTTCCATGAAGGGGACAGGGGCTGTAGAGTCCACAATTCCTGCCAGGAACTGGGATTGGACTCTGGCCTGCACCGCAGGGACAGTGGACAACTCGGAAGACAGCTCAGAGGGAGAACCATTGGTAAGTGGACCCCTTCCACCCATACTTAAGACAGTGACTATATTACCTTCCTCTATGCCTGAAGCAGCCAAAATAAAAGCTCTGATAGACTCTGGTTGCATCCACTGCCTCATCAGCCCAATGCTGGTGGAGAGATTGAGCATCCCAGTGAGGAGGCTAAAACAACCAATCTCTTTTAGTCAATTAGATGGATCAATAGCGGGAGGGGGAACCACCTACCCTAGCCACTTTACCAATTCACCTATCCCTGGGGTCCCATGAGGAAGACATAATGTTTATAGTGGCCCCAGGCATGAAATGCCCAATGATTTCAGGACTGGAATGGCTGAAGAAATGGAACCCTGGGATAAACTGGAGGACAGTAGAACTCAACTTCCCAAAAGGGGAGTAAAAAAGTTTAAAACCCTAAAGCACCCCCCCAACCCGAAGGGAGGAGACAGGAGCAGTGGGGAAAGAGAAGGAGTTGCCAGAGATACCAGAGGAATACAGGGACCTTGCTGAGGTTTTCAGTGAGGAACGGGCAGATGAGCTTCCCCCCCCCCACTGCTCCACAGACTGTGCTATAGAATTCAAACCCAGGGCAAAACTCCCAAAACCCAGGATGTATGCCATGAGCCCAAGGGAAATGGCAGAAATGGAAAGATTTATAAAGAACAACTTAGAAAGAGGATTTATTGAGCCTGCCAAACCCAAAGTGGCCGCCCCAGTCCTGTTCAGGAAGAAGAAGGATGGTTCTTTTCACTTGTGTGTGGATTATAGAAATTTGAACACAATTAGTGAATGTAATCTGTACCCCTTACCCCTGATGAAGGATATGTTATCCCACCTATCAAAAGGAAGGATTTTTACTAAACTAGACCTGAGGGAAGCATATTACCGTGTTAAGATTAAGGAAGGAGATGAATGGAAGACTGCATTCAACTGCCCAATGGGTTGCTACCAATTCAAAGTACTGCCATTTGGACTGCAAGGGCCCCCCGCAGTCTTTATGCAATTAATTAATGACGTGCTAAGAGAGCATCTATATACGGGGGTCCTGGTTTACCTAGATGACATCCTTATCTTCACTGAGACCAAAGAGGAACATATCAAACTAGTCAGAACAGTCCTGAAAAAGTTGCGAGCTGCCCATCTATACACTAAATTATCAAAGTGTGAATTCCACCAGGAAAAAATTGACTACCTGGGATATTGCATATCCCCAGAGGGCATCGAAATTGACCCTGAGAAAGTCAGGGCAGTATTAGAGTGGGCACCCCCACACACACACAGAAGCAATTGCAAAGTTTCCTGGGGTTTGCAAATTTCTACCGCCAATTCATCACTGCATTTGGCCAAATAGCCATGCCCCTGAAAAACTTGTTGAAAATGAAAGGGGGGGTCCCTCGTGAAATCCAGCCAGCCTGTAAAGTGGACAATGGAGTGTCAAGCAGCATTTGAGAGGCTAAAGAGACTTTTTTCTGCTGAACCTGTCCTAAAACACCCTGTTCCTGACAAACCTTTTGTAATATAGGCAGATGCGAGTGATGTAGCAGTAGGGGCTGTATTATTACAAGAAAATGATGGGGGGACATTGCAACCATGTGCATACACATCCAGAAAACTCACAGAAACAGAACAACGTTGGCCAATATGGGAAAAAGAGGCATTCTTGTTGAGGTGGGCATTACTAACATGGCACCAATTTTTAGAAGGAAATAAAATACCTTTCCAAGTCTGGACAGATCACAAAAATTTGGAAGCACTAAAAACGCCCAGGAAACTCACTCCTAAGCAAGCCCGCTGGTCCCAACATTTCCACCGATTCAACTTTACGCTCAAACACTTACTGGGGGAAAAAATTCCTGGCAGACGCATTATCCCGCTTGCCCCAATATAACAGCACAAGGACTACTGTCTTTAAACCACTTGTGCCTGAACAACAACTGGCAGGTCCAGTCACCACCAGGGCACAAGAAAAAATGAAGCCGAAGGTGGATGGCCAAACTGGAATAGAATTCCGGAAAGCTTTGGAAAGTGATGAATGGTTCCAGAAAAATAGACATATGTGCACAATTAAAGATGGACTGCCTTGGGTGGGGGAGAAGCTACAGTATATATACCTGCCACCCAGAGAATCAATTTCATGCAACTGTGCCATGATACAAAATCAGCAGGACATTTTGGGTTTGTAAAAACCTTACATTTAACTAAAAGGCAATTTTGGTGGCCATCCATGAAAAAAGACATAGAAAGCTATGTGGGCAGCTGTCATACTTGTGCAATGGCTAAGAGGCTGCAAGGGAAATTGCCAGGACTGCTACAACCAGTGGTGAACCCCTCAGCCCCATGGAAAGAAATAGCCATGGACTTTATTGTAGAACTACCAGAAAGTAATGGAAACACCGTAGTCTGGACTGTCACAGATCCAAGAGTCCTTATTTCCTAAGATGTGAATTGGGGTGGGTCCTGACACAACTGAAGGACTTGGACAGTGTGGGTAAAACAGCTATATTGACAGAGAGGTGTGGAGAAAATGATGAGGCCTTGAAAGTACCTTGTCAGAATCTACTTATACTCCAAAAGGAAGGAAAAGGGACGTGGATGATCAGAAAAGTGAAGCACTGCTAAGAAACAGCTACATCTGTTATTACTTGGGTTGCTGATAGACTACAGTAACAAGCAGAGGCTCCATTTCAACTCGACATAATCAAACTTCAGGCATGACAAGTGACAGAGAGAAGGGCTGTTCCCTCACACTGCTGGTATTCTCTAGTTGGATAATGAAATGTCTGCAAGCAAATAACCAAGCTCAGAGAGTGCCAGAAACCTGTATGTTCTTGATATAGCCAAGAACATACAGCATGAACCTTTATCAAATAGTGACTGATCCAGATTAACACTAATAATCCTATTAATTCAGTCTAAAATATGGCAATAAAGAAGTCCAGACCACCCAAAGGGCAATAAACTAAAACCAAAAGGGGAGGATGACCAATCTTTAAGACCAAACCCCAAGCGTGTAATATCAATTTATAATATTGGAACCACCGAATGTAACTCTTCAAGCCTCATTTCAAAGAAAATACCAGAGGACTGGAAAAGAGCCAATGTGGTTCCAATATAAAAAAGGGGGAAAAATGGAACTAGGAGATTATAGGTCAATCATAACATCAGTACCTGGGGAAATCCTGGAACAGATTATCAAATGAAAGATTTGTAAGCACCTAGAAACAAACAAGGTAATTACTAGAAGCCAGCATGGGTTTGTTAAAAACAGATCATGCCAGACAATCAATCCCTTTTTTGGGTAAAGCAACTAAATGAATAGCCCATCAAAATGCTGTGAACATAACATACTTAGACTTCAGCAAGGCATTTTACAAATTAGACCACAGCCTGCTTCTTGGTAAAATAGAACAATATGGGACAGACAGTATCACCACTACATGGATTTGAAATTGGCTGACCAACTTCACTGAATGGGTAGTACTCAATGGAGCAACTCCTACAGGGAGGAAAGCATGCAGTGGGGTACCATAAGGTTTGATCTTGGACCCAGTACCCTTCAACAACTTCATAAATGATCTAAAGTAGGGGAAAAAAGAGGATCTCTCTACATGAGCTGTGCTGGTGCAGTGATTAGAGTGCAATATTGCAGCCTAATTCTGCGTACTGCCAGCAGTTCGATCCTGACCAGCTCAAGGTTGTCTCAGACTTCTATCCTTCTGAAGTCTATAAAATGAGGACCCAGATTATTGTGGGCAATATTCTGACTCTGTAAACTGCTTAGAGAGTGCTGTAAAGCACTATGAAGCAGTATGTAAGTCTAAATGCTATAGCTATCTCATTAAATTTGCAGATAACACCAAGCTGGGGGAAATAGCCAATACTTTAAAACAAACATGTCAAACTTGCAATGTCATGTTACGTCCCGTGACATATAGGAACTTTCCCCCCATTGCTGGAAATGGGATGGGTGTGGTTTCCTTGTGATGCATCCGGCCCATGGGCTGGCAGTTTGACACCCCTGCTTTAGAAGATGGGCTCAAGATCCACAAGGACCTTGACAGACTCAAGCACTGGGCCATATCCAACAAGATGAAGTTCAGTGGTGAGAAAAGTAAGGTCCTATACTTAGGCAGGAAATATCAAATGCATAGATATAGAGTGGGTGGTACTGGCTCAACAGTAGTAATTGTGAAACGGATCTAACTGTCCTAATGCACTACTATTTCAGTATGAGCCAGCAGTGTGCTGCAACTGCAAAAAAAGCCAAAGTATTCCTTGTTGTTGTTAGTTGCGAAGTCATGTCCGACCCCTCATGACCCCATGGACAATGTTCCTCCAAGTCTTCCTGTTCTCTATCATCTTCTGGAGTCGCTTTAAGCTCACGCCTACTGCTTCAGTGACTCCATCCAGCCACCTCATTCTCTGTTGTCCCCTTCTTCTATTCCCCTCAATCTTTCCCAGCATTAGGCTCTTCTCCAGTGACTCCTTCTCATTAGGTGGCCAAAGTATTTGATTTTCAACTTCGGGATCTGGCCTTCTAAAGAGCAGTCAGGGTTGATCTCTAAGACTGACTAGTTTGATCACCTTGCAGTCCAAGGGACTTGCAGGAGTCTTTTCCAGCACCATAGTTCATAGACCTTAATTCTTTGGTGCTCAGCCTTTCTTATGGTCCAGCTTTTGCAGCCATACATTGGAACTGAGAAAACCATGGCCTTGAGCTTCTGGGTGGCAAGGCTCCGTTGCTGGCAGCCATTTAGGCTGTCAGCCCCGTCGCTCCGTAGAACCGCCAAAAACAGCGACGATCAGCTGTTTTGGTGGCTCGGAAGCCCGCTCCTCAGGAGAAGAGGAGGGGGTGAGTGCCCAGGCAGGGGTAGAGCTCTCCCAGACCGCCAGAGCTGAAACTCTGGTGGTTGAAGGATTGAGCCCCCCGAAGCATGAGTTTGCTCCAGACCTCGGGACGCTTCTGCTCCAGGGCTTTGGAGCAGAGCAGGATGCAGCAACCATCCCTGCCAGCGAGAGTGAACTTTGGATTACTTGGATGCAGGCAGAGCTGTACAGGAGAATCATGTCAGAGCAAGTATATGATCTTTAACTCAGTGGATTTTTGTGGAGATTTTTAAAAGTGAAAGTGCGCAACAGAATTGAGTGGGCGAAAATGGCTGCCAAATCAACTAAAGTTCCCAGAAGCGTGGGGGCTTCTCTGGTGCAGCAATCTTCATTACAGGCTTTAATGCCCCCCCTTGTACCTGCACCTGCACCAGCTTTGACAGTAAAAGATTTGCAGGATGTTTTGCAAGAGGCTTTGAAAAAGCAATCCCAACAATTAGCTGAACTTATGGAGGAGAAGCTTACAGAAATGAGGGCAGACATCTTACTTGCATTTCAAGGTATGGCCGTTTGTATTGAACGTTTGGATGAAAGAGTGGAAGAACTTAGCCAAAATAACATCAGATTAGATGCTAAAATGACGGATGCTGAAATTGTGACGGATAAGATTGATGATGATTTAACCTTGGTGCAGTACCACGAGATGGAGTTTGCTGTGAGAAGTAGAGGTTTAAAAGAGGATTCTAAGGAAAATTTGAAAAAAGTAGTTTCAGAAGCCCAGGAAGGCGTTTTGGGGCGTCCAGCAGAAGATATTATGGTGGATATAGATAAAATATTTTGTGTTAATTCATGGATTGCAAGACAAAGGAAATTACCTAGAGATGTGGTGGTTTATTTTACAAAGAGAGCAATTAGAAATGAGGTTATTAAAGCTTTTTATAATAGTAAATTCGCAATCGCAGAGGAAGAAGTTTTAATTTTAAAAGAGATCCCTCCAAGAATTTTAAGGAGAAGGAAGGAGTTTGCTTATTTGGCAGAAGAATTAAGAAGACGGGATATTCAGTTCAGATGGGAGATTCCAGTGGGTATCGTGGTGATGTATGCAGGCACGAGACATCGTCTTCTTACAGTGTTACAGGCACGTGATTTCTATGCCAATATTTTAAAGGCAGTCCCTATACCACTTTTGGAATCTAAAAAGAAGAATGGTGAAGGAGAGCATCAACCACAAAGTAAGAACGTACAAGGTGCTGAAGGAGTTATGCAGCCGAAAGATGGAGAATTCCAGAAAGTTACAGGAGTGGATCAAATTTCAGAATCATCGGAGGAGGTTAGAGACCAAAGAATGACACGTGCTGCTGCTAGACGAATGAGACAAGAGCAAGAACAGCAGAGAGGTATGACGGCACCTCAAAAACTTACTTACAGTGAAGCAGTGGGAGGAGCGCAACCAAAGAGAGTGCAGGTGATTTTGGAAGAGGCACTCCAAAAGCTTCAGGTCGCAAAAGATGGCGACAAAGCTTCTAACCTGGAATGTTAATGGTTTAAATTCACCACATAAGAGAAAGAAAGTATTTCAATATCTAAAACAATTTAAAAACAATGTTATTTGCTTACAGGAAACACATATTAGAGCGACGGATCAAAAGTGGTAAACTTGAGGTTGGGTACACAGTTTATTGCTTCTGCGACTGATAAGAAAAATAGAGTGGTTATTTACATTAAGAATACTTTGACAGCGACTTTAATTGAAGCAGATAAACAAGGAAGATATGTTATGATTGAACTATTAATAGAAGACAAGAAAACGCTTTTGGTTGGACTATATGCTCCTAATCAACAACAAGGAGATTTTTACAGTTTATTACACAGCAAGATCATTCAGTGGGATTATAAATCTTGTATTTTTATGGGAGATTGGAATGGCGTCTTGGATGTACAAATGGACAAGGGAGGTCTTTTTAAAAGCATGCCAAGTCATGCTAAACTGCCTAAATCTTTTTTTGAGATGAAGGATGACTTGGAATTGAGAGATGTTTGAAGAGAAAGGAACTTGCAAGAAAAAGACTTTACTTTTTTCTCCGACAGGCATCAATCTTTTTCTAGGATTGATTTTGTATTAATTACTAATGATTTTTTTTCTAGGATTAAGAAGATCAAGATTTGTCCAAGAACTATATCTGATCATAGTCCAGTATGGTTAGAGATAGAAAAAGATAATAGAGATAGACGGTCTTGGCGTTTAAATGAAAATTTGTTTAGATACCAGGAAAATGTGGAAGAGTGTAAAAAACAGATGAAGGATTTTTTAAAAATTAATATGCATAAAGGTACTTCTATTGAGATGGTTTGGGATGCAAGTAAAGCTTATATGAGAGGTGTATTAATATATTTGAACAATAAACATAGACGTAACTTGGAATTTAGGAGGAAAGAATTAGAGGATGAAATTAAGGAAAAAGAAAAGGCTTTAATTCTGAATCCATCTGATGGGAAGATCAAAGAGGTAATTACACTGAGCTTGTTGATCAGAAGGTCGGCCGTTTGGCGGGTCGAATCCGAGTGCCGCGTAACAGAGTGAGCGCCTGTTACTCGTCCCAGCTTCTGTCCACCTAGCAGTTCGAAAGCACGTAAAAATGCAAGTAGAAAAATAGGGACCACTCCGGTGGGAAGGTAACAGCGTTCCGTGCGCCTTTGGCGTCTAGTCATGCCGGCCACATGACCACGGAGACGTCCTTGGACAAGCGCTGGCTCTTCGGCTTGGAAACGGAGATGAGCACCGGCCCCTAGAGTCGGAAACGACTAGCACGCATGTGCGGGGGAAACTTTACCTTTACCTTTGACAAGTTAATGGCAGATCAAGTGGCAACTAACTTACGGTATGCTAGACATAACACTTTTTGTAATGCTAATAAACCAGGTAGATGGTTAGCCTACTTGTTAAGGAAGAAACAAAGAGCTTGTAATATAGATAGAATAGAATATAAGGGTAAAGTAGTGTACCAGCAGAGTCTTATTAAAAAGACTTTTGTTGATTTTTATTCTAAGTTGTATGCTAGAGATAAGATTAGAGATGTAGATATAGATGATTATTTGACAAAAGCTAATATTCCTGTTCTTACGCAAGAACAAAAGGAAGGGATGAATCAATTGATAACTGATGAAGAAATTCTTTTAGCAATCAAACAATTAAAAGTGGGTAAAGCACCAGGTACTGACAGTTTGACTGCCGTGTATTATAAAAACTTACAGTTAGAAATGGTGAAACCTTTAAGGGAATTGTTTTGTTGTTGTTGTTAGCTGCGAAGTCGTGTCCGACCCATCACAACCCTATGGACAACATTCCTCCAGGCCTTCCTGTCCTCTACCATTTTCTGGAGTCCATTTAAGCTCATGCCTACTGCTTCAGTGACTCCATCCATCCACCTCATTCTCTGTCGTCCCCTTCTTCTATTGCCCTTGATCTTTCCCAGCATTAGGCTCTTCTCCAGTGAGTCAGGGAATTGTTTAAGACAATTCAAATGGGAGCAGGGGTACCTCCATCCTGGAAGACTGCTTTTATTTCCTTGATTCCGAAGGAAGATCAGGATGCTACCCAAACTAAAAATTATAGGCCAATATGGCTTTTGAATACTGATTATAAGAAATTGATTCAGAAACGGAACTTGTTAAAGACTGTATGATAAAGTGGGCTCAGAATTTTCAAGAAGTTATAACAATGGACACTTGGGAAAATATCTGGGTTAGAAATGTAAAATTTACACAGGCCCAAAATTTAAGACAGAATTTTTATAAAATGTTTTATAGGTGGCACTTAGATCCTAAAAAATTAGCAAGTATGTATCCGAACTGCCAGCCCAAATGTTGGAGGTGTGGTTGTGAGGATGCAATGTATTTTCATATATGGTGGACTTGTAAAAAGGTCAAAGCTTTTTGGTTTTAAATTTGGTGGAATATGCAAAAGATATTTAAGAAAAGTTTTCTCCGCAATTGTTTTTATTGGGTATTATTACAGATACTACTGTTATAGATACTAAGTTGATGTTGAATTTAATTACGGCAGCGAGACTTTTAGTAGCGCAATATTGGAAGAAGGAAGAACTGCCAACTATAGAAGAGTGGAGTTTAAAAGTCTCTAACTTGGCGGAAATGGCAAAGATTTCAGCGTATTTGAAAGACCAATCGCAACAGAGATACATTGTGGAATGGAGGAGATGGATTGAATATATTCAGAATAAATATGGGACTAAAAAGTTTCATTTAGCATTTCAATAAGTACTGGATCTATATGATGTATAACTGGTTAGTAGTTATTTTATTAATATTTTGACGATGGAGAGTTAAAGTACGACAGAATTTAATGTCTTATTGTTTTTAGCATATTTTAGATTATGCTTGTTTGTATTTATATACCCTGTGTTCAGCTCTGGGAAGTCGGGGAGGGGGGAGGGGAGGGGAGGGAGTGGTTGGGGAGAGGTGAGGGGGAGGAGGGTTTTTTTTGTATTTAAAAATGTATTGTAAAACTTTTCAATTAAAAAAACCATGGCCTTGACTATATGCACTTTTGTTGGCAGGGTGATGTCTCTGCTTTTTAATATGCTGTCTAGATTTTCCATAGCTTTCCTCCCTGGGAGCAAGCATCTTTTAAATTCTTGGCTGCAGTCCCCATCTGCAGTGATCTTGGAGCCCAGGAAAATAAAATCTGTCATTATCTCCATTTCTTCCCCATCTATTTGTCAGGAATTGAGAGGGCCGGATGCCATGATCTTGGTTTTTTTAAAGTTGAGTTTCAAGCCCACTTTTGCACTCTCCTTCTTCACCCACATCAATAGGCTCTTTAGTTCCTCTTCACTTTCTGCCATTAGAGTGGTATCATCTGCATATCTTAGGTTGTTGATACTTCTCCCGGCAATCTTAATTCCAACTTTTGATTCACCTAGCCCTGCCTTTTCATGATGTGCTCTGCATATGTTGAATAGGCAGTGACAGTATACTGCCTTGCCAGACTCCTGTCCCAATTTTGAACCAATCAGTGGTTCCATCTCAAGTTCTCACTGTTGCTTCTTGACCCACATATAGGTTTCTCAAGAGACAAATAAGATGGTCTGGTACTCCCATCTCTTTAAGAACTTGCCACAATTTGTTATGATCCACATAATCAAAGGCTTTAGCATAGTCAATGAAGCAGAAGTAGATGTTTTTCTGGAACTCCCTAGCTTTCTCCATGATCCAGCATATGTTGGCAATTTGATCTCTAGTTCCTCTGCCTCTTTGAATTCCTGCCTGTACTTCTGGTAGTTCTCGATCCACATACTGCTGGAGTCTAGCTTGTAGGATTTTAAGCATAACTTTACTAACATGTGAAATGAGTGCAATGGTGCAATAGTTTGAACATTTTTTAGCATTTCTTTGGAATTGGAATGTAAACTGACCTTTTCCAATTCTATGGCCACTGTTGAGTTTTCCAAATTTGCTGGCAAATTAAGTGTAGCACTTTTACTGCATCATTTTTTAGGGTTTTGAATAGCTCAGCTGGAATACTGTCACCTCCACTAGCTTTGTTGTTGCTCAGCTTTCCTAAGGCCCATTTCACTTCACATTCTAGGATGTCTTGCTTGAGGTCAGTGACCACCCCATTGTGGTTATCAGGGACGTTAAGCTCATTCTTGTATAGTTCTTCTGTGTAATTTTGCCACCTCTTCTTAATCTCTTCTGCCTCTGTTAGGTCCCTGCCACTTTGGTCGTTTATCATGGCCATCTTTGCATGAAACGTTCCCTTCATATCTCCAATCTGGTCCTCCGTATTCTTTTGTTTTCTTCTACTTTTTGCACTGTTCCTTTAAGAAGATATTCTTATCTCTTCTAGCTATTCTCTGGAATTCTGCATTCAGTTGGGTGTATCTTTCTCTTTCTCCCTTGCCTTTCACTTCCCTTCTTTCCTTATGTCACATTTCTGACATATGGGCTTTTCAAGTGACTCTGAGGCATTGTTTACCTTAAAAGTCCTTTATTAGCCTAATACACCGGCAAATGCTTTCTCAAAGAGAGCTGGAATCTGAAATCTCTGCCCCTTGCACAATATATTAAAACACAATTCTCCACCTTTCTAATTTTGTCAATCATATTCTCCAATTAATTTAAAGAATCAGTGTCCCTTCTGTTAGAAAACCCGCCAAGGTCTTATCTTCTTCAGTTAGAGATGGCCTTGAAGGTACAATCCTCCTCTTCCCCCCTCCCAACTTTAAACTGAATCTCTTAAAGCAATACACAAGTTTAACATATGAAATGGCTACTTCTTCATCTCTTGTCAAGCAACAACATTCGATGTTAGCAGCGTTGACATCCGCCCCCCCCTACAAAAAGGACAGATCCTGTAATGTAAACAAAACACAAGTTAGGAACTGGCTTTTGGTTTGTTGGGATGTTTTCCATAAAACCTTTTGAAAAGTCTGTCAGCTTTCACATCAGTATATTTCACCCAAATGGCTTCAGACAATGGGTATCCCTTCCATTGTACTAGGTATTGCAATTTTCCCTTAAAGATTCTAGAGTCAAGAATATGTTTCACTTCATAATGGGTCTGACCTGCTACCATGAGGGGTCTAGGTGCTTTCTTAGGGGGAGGTCTTAAAGTGGAGGTTCAAAAAGGTTTCAGCAAGCTACAATGGAACACTGGGTGAATTTTCCCCAAAAGTCTGGGTAGTTTCAATTTTACTGTGACCGGGTTGATGATTTTCACAATGGGGAAAGGCCCCAAGAATTTTGGTCCCAATTTCCTATTGGGTAGTTTAAGATGTAAGTATTTGGTCGACAAATAAACCTTTTCCCCAACTTGGAATGTTATTTGGGGAGCTCTCTTTTTGCCAGCTTGCTTTTTGTAGGTCTCAAAAGTCTTTTTTAAGGCCACCTTTGTATTTTTCCAAACTTCTTCCCAACCCCTCACCCATTGATCAAGAGTCTGGGAAGCGAAGGGTAACTGAGGTTATTTCACTATGGGGTTGAATTCTTTCCCTGTGGCTACACGGAAAGGAGTGTAGCCGGTGCTGCTATGTACTGAATTTTTGTAAGCCACCTCTGCAAAAGGGAGGAGGTTGGTCCAGTTTGTTTGTTGGTAAGAGGCATAGCATTTAAGGTATTGTTCCACCATTTTGTTGGCAGATTCTTTTTTTTTATTGAAAAGTTTTTCAATACATTTTATCTTTAACAAAACAACCCCCCTACCCCCACCCCCCTTCCCAACCCAACCCAACCCTCCCCCTCCCCTTCCCCCCTCCCTGACTTCCCAGAGCTAAATACAAGCTATAAAAGTATAAAACAATCATAAACTACCATATGCTAACAACAATAAACTATTAGGTCTATTGCACTTTAGCTCTTATAAAATGACTACAAGCAATATAAATATCACATCAATACTTATTCAAATGCTAAATGAAACTTTTTAGTCCCATATTTATTCTGGATGTAATCAATCCATTTTTTCCACTCCACAATAAATCGTTGTTGCGAATGGTCTTTCAAATACGCCGAGATCTTTGCCATTTCCGCCAGGTCAGAAACTTTTAAAGTCCATTCTTCTATAGTCGGCAGTTCCTTCTTCTTCCAATATTGACCTACTAAAAGTCTTGCTGCCGTAATTAAGTTCAACATCAACATAGTGTCCACAACAGTAGTATCAGTAATAATGCCCAGTAAAAACAATTGCGGACAAAACTTTATCCTTTTCTTAAATATCTTCTGCATATTCCACCATATTTTAATCCAAAATGCTTTAACCTTTATACAGGTCCACTATATATGAAAATACGTTGCATCTTCACCACCACACCTCCAGCATTTAGGCTGGTAGTTCGGATACATACTTGCTAACTTTTTGGGATCTAAATGCCACCTATAAAACATTTTATAAAAATTCTCTCTTAAATTTTGGGCTTGCGTAAATTTTACATTTCTCACGCAGATCTTTTCCCAAGTATCCATTGTAATAACTTCTTGAATATTCTGAGCCCACTTTATCATGCAATCTTTAACAAGTTCTGTTTCTGAGTCAATTTCTATCAATGCAAGATATATCCGTTTGATATGTGCTTGACCCTGATTTCTAATTTGCTTTACCAAATTTTCATCAGTCATTGAAAAACCAATTTTCTGATCTTCTTTCCACCTGGCCTGCAGTTGCCCATATTGAAACCAGGTTTGAACAATCTTTTCTCCTCGTAAAAAGTTATATGGCTTCAAACGCCATACATTCCTCTCCAAACTTAAAATTTCCTTATATGTAGTCACATCATGTTTAAACCCAACATTTATGTTTTCTATTGTGTGTTTCGGTATTGCCCATAAAGGTATCTTATAGTTTAATTTATATCTATACTTTTTCCAAACTCGCAACAAAGCATGTCTTAAAATATGCACCTTAAACACATTATCTACCTTCTTATCATACAATAAATATGCATGCCAGCCAAATAACAAATCATAACCCTCAAGATTTAATAATCTTCCTTGTGTTAAATTAATCCAATCACTTATCGCTGACAAAGCAGCAGCTTCATAGTATAATTTAAGGTTGGGCATTTTGAGACCACCTCTTTCACGCGTATCCTGCATAATCTTAAATTTAACTCGTGGCCTTTTCCCTGCCCAAACAAATTTATTAATACCCTTTTGCCATTCCTCCAAGTTTGAATCCTTTTTAAGAATAGGTATCATTTGAAATAAAAATAGAAATTTCGGCAAAACATTCATCTTCACTGCTGCAATTCTTCCCAATAAAGACAATTGTAATTTTTTCCAGCTATCCAATTCTTTTTGAACTTTTCCCCATAGCTTTTCATAATTATTTTTATATAACTTTGCATTTGAGGGTGACAAATATACCCCCAAATATGTAACCCTTTTGACAATTTCAAATCCAGTTAACCCTTCTAAAACAGCCTTTTGTGGCACTGTCATATTTTTAGACAGCATTTTAGTTTTTTGTATATTAACCTTGAATCCAGAAACTTTCCCATATTGCAATATTATCTCCATCAATTCTACAACAGAATTTTCTGGCTGGGTCACCGTAACAAACAGATCGTCTGCAAACGCCCTCAATCTATTATTTATTTATTTATTTGTTTGTTTGTTTTTATAAACCGCCCTTCTCCCGAGGGACTCGGGGCGGTGTACAGAGTAAGGTAGGTAAACATAATGAAACAGTACTGAAAAACAATAATCAAAACAAACTGGGACCCCAATTAAAGCTATCAGGCCAGGCCGGACTGCTGGAACAGGTAAGTCTTTAAGTCGCGCCGGAAGGTGCGGAGGTCGGGGGCCATCCGGATTTCAGTTGGTAAGCAGTTCCAGAGGGCTGGCGCACCCACTGAGAATGCCCTCCCCCTGGGGGCCACCAGCCGACATTCCTTGGGCGGTGGCACCCTGAGGAGGCCCTCTCTGTGGGAGCGCACAGGGCGGTGGGGTGTTGACATTGGCAGAAGGTGCTCCCGTAGGTAGTCCGGACCCATGCCATGTAGGGCTTTGTATGTCATTGTTAGCACCTTGAACTTCACTCGGAAGGCAACCGGAAGCCAGTGCAGTGCACGGAGGAGAGGTGTGATATGGGAGTATCGGGAGGCTCCCAAAAGTGTCTGTGCCGCTGCACTTTGCACCAGTTGAAGCTTCCGAGTGGATCTCAAGGGCAGCCCCATGTAGAGAGTGTTACAGTAGTCTAGGTGAGAGGTCACAAGGGCATGGGTGACTGTACGTAGGGCATCCAGGTCCAGATAAGGCCATAGTTGGCACACCAGTCGAACCCGGGAGAAGGCCCCCTTGGTCACAGCTCCTATGTGATCTTCCAGGGATAGCTGTGAGTCAAGGAGGACACCCAGGTTGCGGGCCCTATCAACAGGGGGTAGTAACTCATCCCCGATGTTAAGGGGTGGGATGCTCTGAGTATTCTGGCTTGCCAGTACGTACAGCCATTCAGTCTTGTCCAGGTTCAGTTGAAGCCTGTTCCTCCCCATCCATTCCCGGACCGCTTTCAGGCAGCGGGACATCACGTTGAGGGCATCACTGATGCTGTTTGGAGTTGAGATGAAAAGCTGGGTGTCATCAGCATACTGATGGTACCCTACTCCAAAGCTACGAATGATCTCGCCCAGCGGCTTCATGTAGATGTTGAACAGGAGAGGCGAGAGGACCGACCCCTGAGGGACTCTGCAAATGAGAGGCCTCGGGGTCGACCTCTGTCCCCCTGCCAGCACCGACTGCGAGCGACCCTGGAGAAAGGAGGAGAACCAACGCAGAACCGTGCCTCCCACTCCCAGTCCCCTGAGGCGCCGCAGCAAGATACCATGGTCGATGGTATCGAAAGCCGCCCAAAGGTCTAATAAGACTAGGACAGAGGAATGGCCCCTGTCCCGGGCTCTCCAGAGATCATTCATCAGAGCGACCAATGCCGTCTCCGTGCTGCAGCCCGGCCTGAAGCCCGATTGGCACGGGTCTAGATAAACCGCTTCATCCAGGATCTGAGGAAGTTGGTGCGCCACCACGCTCTCAACAACCTTCGCAAGGAAGCGAAGATTGGAGACTGGATGAAAGTTATTCAATGAGGATGGGTCCAAGGTGGGCTTCTTGAGGAGAGGTCTCACCACCGCCTCCTTCAAGGCGGTGGGGAAGTGACCCTCACTCAGAGAAGCAGAGATGACCGCCAGGGACCAGCCTCGTGTCCCCTCTCGAGCCGCATAAGCCAGCCAGGAAGGGCACGGGTCCAGTAAGCATGTGGAGGAGCTCAACCTCCTCATAATCCTGTCCACTTCCTTAGGAGTCACAGGATCAAATTCCTCCCAGATGACGTCGACAAGACTGTCCATGTCTTGTTCTTCCAACTCTGCCCAGTTGGAGTCCAGGCCGGTTTGAATCCGAGCAATTTTATCCAACAGATATTGACCGAATTCCTCGACCCTGCAAGGGTTCCTCCCTCACCTCTTGGTTCAGTAGGGAGCGAGTCACCCTGAACAAGGCAGCCGGGCGATTATCTGCGGACGCGATGAGGGAGGAAAAGTAGTTGGATTTTGCCACCGTTATCGCAGCGAGATAAGACCTGGTGAGGATTCTTAATTGCAATCGGTCGGATTCGGATCGACTGGATCTCCAACGGCTCTCTAGGCCCCGTCTCCGACGCTTCATCTCCTGGAGCTCCGCGGTGAACCATGGGGCTCGCTGGGATCTGCGCCGGGTCAGAGGCCACAGGGGTACAACTCGGTCCAGAGCCTCCGTGGCTGCCTTTTCCCAGGCTTCCACTAAGGCATCCGCTCAGCTGTGAGCAGGCAGTGCATGTGCATCCCCAAGCGCTTCCTGGAACCTATCAGGGTCCATTAGGCACCTAGGGCGGTACCATCTGGTTGGCACCGTGCACCCACGGCGGGGGGTGGCAAAGGGGAAGTCTAGCCATAGGATGTGATGATCGGTCCATGACAGGGGCGTAACAGTCGTGGCACCCCCACCGATATCATCACACCACCGTCCAGACAAGAACACCAAGTCTGGGGTGTGGCCTCCCTCATGAGTCGGTCCAGAAATTATTTGCGACAGGTCCATGGCCGCCATGGAAGCCATGAACTCCCGAGCCAGTTCGGACGATCCTCCCAGGGACGGTAGGTTAAAGTCGCCCAAGACCATGAGTTTTGGGAATTCAACCACCAACCCTGAGAGGACATCGAGTAGCTTGGGCAGAGCTGCCGCTGCACGATTAGGTGGTAGGTATGCCAGCAGCAGGCCCAACTGCGCCCCCTGGCCGTATCTCAGGAGGAGAGACTCACATCCGACTATCTGAGGGACGGTGGTCTCTCGCGGGCTAAGGGATTCCCTGATGATAACTGCCACTCCCCCGCCCCTCCCATGGGTCCAAGGCTGGTGTAGCACCTGGAAACCTGGCAGGCAGAGGTCAACCAGAGGGACACCACCCTCTGGGCCCAGCCAGGTTTCCGTGATGCAAGCCAGGTCCGCGTGCTCGCTCTCCACTAGGTCACGAATGAGGTGAGCCTTGTTAGCTACGGACCTGGCATTCAGGTAGACCAGCCTTAGCATAGGAGGCTGCACACCTTCGCTCCCGGGTCCTCCGGGGAAGTACAGAGGGTCGGAGCGTCTCACCACTTGTACAGAGCGGAGATGACTCTCCCGGTGACGATACGGCCCTCTGTTTGTGCACCTTCTGCCGTTCCCCACCATCCTAGGAATAGGTTGTTCGTCAGTTAGCCACTGGGCTTTGTCGGCGACTGGTCCTCGATTTTCACCATCGCGAATGGTCGAGGGCCTGGCCTGAGCTATGGTAGCTGGAAGGCCTGCCTTTCCAGAGCAACCCTAGTCTTTTCCCGCCCCCTCCCTAACCCGACAAAAAACTTAACTAGAAACTTAACCAGGGGCCTCTTGTTGGTCTTGTGATGAAGGCCCCTGACCCTGCCTGGCCATCTCTCAGAGGCCCAATGGTCAGGCCCGTCATCGAGGTTCGATGTATTGAAGGCAGGACGAACCCAGGAGTGGGGGGAACTCCTGAGGGCGAGTAGGTCTATGCTTGAATATTGGAGAAGCATAGGGAGCATTGGGAAGCATTGGGAAGGCGGTCCCCTGGGTGGAGCACTGGAAGGAGGGTCGAGTTGGGTAGGTGGGTATCTGGACCGTCATCCATCCACTGCCACTTGGCTGGGTGAACCCCAGAAGCAGGCCACTCCCCATCCTCTCACGACGGGTTGTGACTCTGCTTCTGGGGGTGGTCCAGGACCCACTCTGGGTGAAGCATACCCCATAGAGCTCTCACCTCTATGGGGTTGCAGGTGTAGGACAGGCCACTCTGCCACCGTGGCTTGCACCCAGGCCCATCATGTCCTGTGGGGCGAGAGAGGGCAGGGGGTTCGGGGCTGGTGGAGGCAAGATGATGATGGCCTCGGTGGTCTAGTCGCCGTTATCTCCGCTGGTCAGCTGCATCGTGGCGTCTTTAGGTTGTAGCTCGGCACGGCGACACCGTCGGCACCCAGGGTGCGGGCCGGAGACGCCACGCCGCGTCTGGTAGTGCTGCCGTCGAGGGTTTTGGTAAGTTGGTCGACCGGTGCCTGGAGAAGCTTAGCGCCGCTGTCAAAGGCCCCTTGGTGGTGGTCAATCGGGCCCGCATAGCCGGTCTGCGGCGTCTCCTTGATCCCATAGGGATGCCGCCGTTATTCAGGAGCAGGCCAGGAGGTCGAGGCAGAGTAACGACTCCGGTCCTGCTCAGGTCGGTTGCTGCGGCTGCCTCTTCCGCTGCCTAGCTGATCCATTTGATCCGCGGGGTCTTTTCTGAACTTCCCAGATGCCGCCGTTGCCCAGGGAGGCATAACAGGGAGCCGAGGGTGGAGGCGCCGGCCCCACTCCGGATAGCTGCAGCAGCTGCAGCGGCTCAGGGGCGGGTCAGAGGCGCCCCACCGCCACTGCCTCCGCCGGTGCTCAGGCCCGTGGGGAGACGACAGACTGGGGCCCCGCGGGGTTCTCGCCGTCACCATTGCTGACGATGCCGCTGCCTCCGCCACCTAGCTGGTCCGCGGCGCCTCCGTTGATCGCTTGGAGACGACGACGCTGCCTGGGAGTCGAACAGGGGGGGTCGGGGCAGGGCAGAGATGTTGGTCCCTCTTGGATGGCTGCAATGGTTGTGGTGGCTTAGAGGCGGGCCAGTGATGCCTCGTCGCCACTGCCACCGTCGCTTTTAGGCTCCTGGGACAGACGGTCAGACTGGGGGCTGGAGAGCTGTCGCCGCTGCTGCTGATGACCTCGTTGTCAGCGCCTCCGCCGCACAGCTAATCTGCGGAGACAGACGGTCAGTCTGGGGGCTGGAGGGCTGTCGCCGCTGCTGTTGATTTCGTTGACAGCGCCTCCACCGCACAGCTGATCTGCGGAGATGCCGCCCTTGCCCGGTGATCGGGATCGTGGGAGACCGCAGACTAGGGCCCGCGGAGCTCTCACCGCCGATGCTGCTAAGAAGATGCAGCTGCCTCCGCCACCCAGCTGGTCTGCGGCATCTCCGTTGATCGCTAGGAGACACCGCCGCTGCCCGGTAGTCGCTCAGGGGGCCGGGGCAGAGCAGAGCCTCCGGCCCCTCCTGGATGGTTACAATGGCTGCAGTGGTCTAGGGGCGGGTCTGGAGACGCCTCGCCGCCACTGCCACCGTCGCTGCCAGGCTCCTTGAACAGACGGCCAGACTGGGGCTGGAGAGTCGTCGCCGCCGCTGCTGTCCTTGCCGTCGGCGCCTGATCCGCGGAGACGCCGCCCTTGCCCGGCAGTTGAACAAGAGGCAGAGGCAGGGCGGAGGCGCTGGCCCCATTTATAACGGTCACCAATGGCCCAGGCGGCGGGGCGGAGATGTCCCGGCACCCCTGCAGCTGATTCGGGAGGCAGCGGGCGGCACAATTGTCCAGCTCATCTGCCCGAATTTCTGGCCCCACCCCAGGGGTCCGCTGACATCCCTGGGGGGCTCCTGGGGGGACGCCTTACCGTTGGGGGCTACGGAGCTCTCCCCAGCGCGTCCGCCATCTTTGGAGCCGGCAAAAATAATAATAATAATAATAATCCTGATCTCTTATTTGCTTCATTAATCTTATCTCTAGCATATAATTTAGAATAAAAATCAACAAAGGTTTCCTTAATAAGGTTCTGTTGATACACAACCTTACCCTTATGTTCTATTTTGTCTATTTTAGAAGCCCTTTGCTTCTTCCTTAACATATAAGCTAACCATCTACCTGGTTTATAGGCATTACAAAAAGTATTATGTCTAGCAAACCATAAATTAGTTGCTACCTGATCAGCCATTAACTTATCAAACTGTCCCCTTAATAAATTAATAACCTCTTTAATCTTCGCATCCGATGGATTCAAAATTAGGGCCTTTTCTTTTTCCCTAATTTCATTCACTAATTCTTTCCTCCTAAATTCCAAATTACGTCTGTACTTATTATTCATATATATTAACACACCTCTCATATAAGCCTTACTAGCATCCCAAACCATTTCCATAGAAGTCCCCTTATTCATATTAGTTTCAAAAAAAACCTTCATCTGTTTTTTACATTCTTCCACATTTTCCTGATTTCTAAACAGGTTCTCATTTAGACCCCAGGAGCGCCTATCTCTGTTATCCTTATCAATCTCTAGCCAGACTGGACTATGGTCAGACATAGTTCTTGGACAAATCTTTATCTTCTTAATCCTAGAAAAGAAATCATTAGTAATTAATATAAAGTCAATCCTAGAAAAAGATTGATGTCTATCAGAAAAAAAAGTATAATCCTTTTCTTGTAAATTTCTTTCTCTCCAGATATCTCGCAGCTCCAAATCATCCTTCATCTCAAAAAAGGATTTAGGCAATTTAGCATGACTTGGAGTACTTCTAAAAGAACCACTCTTGTCCATTTGTACATCGAAGACACCATTCCAGTCTCCCATAAAAATAAAAGATTTGTAATCCAACTGAGTGGTCTTGCTATGTAATAAACTATAAAAGTCTGCTTGTTGTTGATTAGGAGCATATAATCCAACCAAAAGCGTTTTTTTGCCTTCTATTAACAAATCTATTTTAACATATCTTCCTTGTTTATCTGCTTCAATCAACTCCGCTGTAATAGTATTCTTGACATAAATAACCACTCCATTCTTCTTATTCATTGCAGAAGCAATAAATTGTGTGCCCAATCTTGAATTTAATAAGTACTTTTGGTCCATAACTCTAATATGTGTTTCTTGTAAGCAAATAACATCAGTCTTAAATTGTTTTAAATATTGAAAGATTTTCTTTCTCTTCTGTGGTGAATTTAAGCCATTGACATTCCAAGTTAGAAGCTTAGTCACCATCCTTAGCGACCCGAATCTTTTGGAGCGCGTCTTCCAGGATCCCCTTAACATTCTTAGGCCGTGCCCCTCCCACAGCTTCGCTATAGGTACGCTTTGGAGGTACCTATAGCGAAGCTGTATAACTGCATAAATACGGCTGGCACCCCCTGCAGTCTAAATGGCATGACTTTGAATTGGTAGCTCCCCAAGAGGCAGTTGAAGGCTGCCTTCCACTCATCCCCCTCCTTTATTCTTACCCAGTAATATGCTTCGCTCAGGTCTAACTTGGTGAAGATGCTTCCCTTTGCCATGTGGGTTAGCAAGTCTTTCAGGAGGGGGAGAGTGTATTTATTTTCCACACTCACAGCGTTTTGGCCTTTATAGTCCACGCAGAGATGAAGAGACCCATCTTTTTTCTCTTTGAACAACACAGGGGCTCCCACAGTAGACTTGGCCCGTTCGATGAATCCCCTCACTAGGTTTGTATCCACATATCGCTGCATCTCCTCCATTTCATGGGGGGACATAGTGTACATTCTTGGTCGGGGGAGTTTGGCCCCTGGTAACAGTTCAATGGAACAATCATTTGGATGGTGAGGAGGCAAGGTGTCACATTTTTTTCACTAAATGCCTCTGCTAGGTCCTGGTACTCGCTGGGGATGAGTGGCTCACCAGGTGGCTGTAAGGCAGCCATGTGCGCTTGCTCATTGGGTGGGCTAAATTCTCCTGTAACTTCTGTTGAATCAATGGGGGGATTGGGCCCTATGGGTAGTCTCACAGTTCTCATTCCCTTTTCCCACCAGATCAATGGCTTCCATTTGTCTAGCCAGGCTAGTCCTAGAATCACAGTTTCAGACATCTTTGGAGTTACCAGGAAGTGAATAAACTTCCAGTGCTCGCCTATTTGCAGGCATAAGGGCTCCGTTAATTGCGTGACTAAAGTCTCTCCCATTAGGGAGCCATCGGCTTGCTCAAACCTCACAGGTTTCGAGAGTGGTTTGGCCCGTATGCCCAGTTTCAAGGCACATGACAGGCTAATGATGCATCGGGAGCAGCCGGTATCGAGTATCACTTTCAGGTCTACTTGTGTCCCTGACTTAGAGATTATGAGTTTAGCAGGCAATAAAAAAGGTAGGATGCGTCGACTCACCATCGGGTCATTCTCCCCTTCATCATCACTGTCAAAACTGGGTAAAGTAGGGGTGGGTCCGGTTGGTGGGCCAGTGTCCTCCTGGGTGGGGGACATAACCTGGGTAATGGGCTCCTGGGTGGCCCAGTTGGACTTTTCTCTTGGTAGCTGCTGTATGGGTTTCTTCCTCATTGGATCTGGTCTACTCTGCTGTTGCGGGTAAGGAACTGGGGAACATCAACATGGGCCAGGTCATTGAACATCTTCGACAAGCCATCCTGGAAAGCGTCCATGAGTGCAGCCTCATTCCAGCCTGAATCCTGGCTAAGCAGCTGAAAATCGCTGATATAGGCCTGTAGAGGGCATTGTCCCTGCCTCAGAGCTTTCAGGCATTGGGTAGCAGTCTGCGTCTTAATGGGGTCCTCGTACATCCGACTCATGTAATCACAAAATCCCACAAAGTTGTCCAGCAATGGACTAGGTTGGGCTAGCAGAGGTCTGCCCCAATGAGCTGCAGCACCATATAGAAGGCTTAACATAAACCCCACTTTATCCCGGTCAGTGGGGAAATCAGCTGCTCTCATGCTGATAAATAGCTGGCATTGTCCCAGGAAAGCAGGAAGCATATCCGGATTGTCGTCAAATTTGTCCGGCATCGCAACTTGGCATTTTCTCCTGGGTTGTGGAGCAGCAGGAGCATGTGCTTGCAGCTGGGCCACTTGAGCTGATAACAAAGTCAGCTGCTGAGAGAGCTGGCCATTCTCCGCATGTAGCTGCTCCATATTAGTAGGCAGTGGGGGGCTGGAGGCAAACTGTTCTGTCCCAGCCTACATACCTCCTTGTTACTTCACAAGGAAACCTCTAATTTAGCAGTAGACTAGATAAATAAACCCCTTTTATTGAAGTTACAGACCTTGTCCACAAACAAAACAGAGCACGAGCCAACAGGAAATAAATCACTGGTAAAATAAACAGACCATCATCTTTTGACACAGAAGTTCTTTGCAAAAAGTTGCCTCCAGCAACCAGCCCTGCCCACACATTCCCTTTTTGTTATGCTGCCCCCAAGGCGTGGCTTCTCACTGCTTTCTCCTTCTCCCCTGGAGTTGCCCTATTGCCTTCCTCTGATTTACTCATGTGACCTGTCTATGTTTCCGAGCATCTCTGAGGTCTTCCAGATCTACTTCCTCCAAGTCTGACTCCACCTTCCAGCCCAGCTGGCTTCAGTTTGACCACAAGTGGAGGGGCCAGGTTCTTCCTCACTTTGTAAGTCTGATAACTCATCAGAGCCTTCCTCCAACTCTGATGGCTCCCCAGGCCCCCCCTCCTCCTCTGATTCCCCGGACTCAGCTGCCGGGATCACAGGCTGGCACAGAATCACAACACGAGCTAGCAAAACAACACTTGGAATACTATGTCCATTTCTGGTCACCACAATACAAAAAGTATGTTGGGACCCTGGAAAGTGTGCACATGTTGGAACAACCTGCCTCTAGAAGTTGTGAATGCTCCAACACTGGAAATTTTTAAGAAGAGACTGGACAATCATTTGTCTGAAATAATAGAGGGCAGTGATGGCAAAAGTTTTAGAGACTGAGTGCTCAAACTGCAACCCAAACCCCACTTATTTATTGCAAACTGCCAGGGCCGCATCAGAATTGTGGTGCCCTCAGGTGGAGTGGGGGTATAGCCCATTGGGTGGGTGTGGCTGCGGTGATCATAGCAGACTGGGTGGGTGTGGCTGGGGTGGGCTTGACCACTTCGATGTTGCTCATGGGAGGGATGCATGTGGAAGCTGGGCAGGGTTGGGGGAGATCCAGGGGGTCTCTGGTGGGTGGGGTGGTGGGCAGGAGGCTCATCCTGTGGAGTGAGGTGAGGCAACGCAGGGGGCAGGGTGGGGGTGCTATTGCCACAGGGCAAGGCAAGGGGAGGCAGGGGCTGGAGTGGCTGCTGCTGACACCATCGCCCCCTGCACACAGAGGCCAGTGAGTGCATGAGGGCCAATGGTGTCTGTCAGCACTCTGGGACTCCACAGCCCAGTACCAATACCGGGCCAGCCCTTCAGCAGCAGGCAGAGTAGGGGAGGGGAGAGGCATGTGATGCAGACCGCCAGACACCCCTACTCCATCCCATCTGTTTTTGCTTGTGGTTGGAGACCAGGTCCCCACTGGTCATCTCCTCAGCCCCCTTGCAGATCTTGCTCTTGGCCTGTGCATGGAGCCTTTTCCCTTCATGTATGCAATGCACTTTAGCCCTGCCTTGGGCTGCCATCGCCAGCAGCTTGCATAGGTCCATTAAGCTGCTGCCACCACCCAGAGCGCCTGGCCCGCCCAGCGCAAAGGAAGAAAAATGGCTGGCTAGCAAGCTCGAGTAGAGGTGGTAGAGCACGTCCATGCCCAGCAAGCCAAAGGCCACTCTGAGCACGGACAGCCAGATTCCCATTGGCGCCATGGCCCCACAGTCCCAGCTAGGATTGCATGCCTCCCCTCCATCTCTGCTGGGCCTGGGCAGCCATGATGCTGATAGGGATCCAGCTTTCCCTGCTTGGGGTGGCCTTTTGCCTGCTGGCCCTGGGCATGCTCTTCCACCTCTACACAGGGCTTCCTAGCTGACCACTTGGCCTCCTTCATGCTGGGTGGGCCTGCAGCTCTGGGCAGCAGCCTAATAGACCTGCGTGAGTGGCTGGTGGCCGCAGTAGGTACCAAGTGCATGAGTGGAATGCGCTCCACCTGCAGGCCAAGGGCAAGACCATTTAGGGGGCTGAGGAGATGACCAGCAGTGACCAGCTGCCCAACCAAAGAGAGATGGGATGGAGTAGGCTTGTCTGGTGGTCTACATCACATGCTCCACTGACTTTGTGTGCTGCTGATACCACCACAGTGCTGCTGCTAGAGGGCCGGCCCAATATTCACAGTGGGCTATGCAGTCCCTGCTGCCAGATGCTATTGGCCCCCATGCACTCACTGCCTCCTGTGCACGCACCTTGGAAGCCATCGGGCTGGATGGGGCTGGGGCCAGGGCAGCTGGGAAAGGAAATCAAACCTAATTGATATGGAGCATAGTAGCCCTGCCCCTACTCTGGAGAGGGCAGATCCCCATCATCCCGGCCCGGCAGGAGTCTTCCTGTCCCACCATTGCAGAAAAAGGGGGGCTCCAGTGAGGAGGAGGAGGTGGAGGAAGAGGGTTTAAACAAGGTTAGCAATTGGAGTGGGGATCCTCCCCAAAACCAGCTGCAACCACCCAGCAGACAGGGGGCAATAAAAATCAAACAGCCCCCCCTCGCCAATCTTCAACAGAAATGCTCACAACAATGAAAGCGTCGGATATGGGGAAGAGCGTGGGCAGGTGGGTGTCTTGCTCAGCTGGTGGCTTGGGGGGGAGAGGGCAGCTACACCCCCCAAATGCTGCCCTCTCACAAAAGCAGGATGAAAACTCTGAAAAGTGACAAGGAAAAAAAGTTAAAATGGAAGAGCGTCTCGCAATGGTTTTCTTCTCCACTTCCTTCTAACTGCAGTTTAAATATGTAAAGACCACAAAAGAAAAAACTTGGCTTTCTCTCATTTTAATTCAGAAGGCAGGAATGGAAGGATTGTGTGGGTGGGGGGTGTTGTTTGTTTCAAATAAAGGGAAAGATTGGGGCTGGGGGAGCGCAGCAGGCAAATGGCAATGGAGCAAGGCTCCTGGCTATGTGGGGGGGTGGCATTGGGGGCACATTCTCTTTAAAAGAGCAAAATGAAGCAAAAAATAAAAATCCCCCACTCACTCCACTTCCCCAAAAGCTGGATGCAGATGTAATCATTTTTTCCCCTTGTTTTGATCCCCACCCCTTCCTATGCCCTGTTTCCCCCCTCCTCCTTCCTCAGATGCTAATCATACTTCTCTGGCAAAGAGAAGTTGAGAAAAATTGCACTTAAAAAAATGAAAAGAATTATTGTTGGATGTTCCCGGGACACTGTGACCATCATAACTATGAGTTGGTTGCCAAGCATCTTGAATTTTAATCACGTGACTCTGGGAATGCTGCAATCTGCATCCGGGTTTTGAGGAGGTGGAGTGAGTGGGGGATTTTTATTTTTTGCCTTGTTTTGCTCTTTTAAAGAGAACGCGCCCCCCCAATGCCAGAAGCCGCGTGCCCTCACCATTCGCCTGCTGTGCCCCCCACAAACCCAAAGCCCCTCTTTCCCTTCCTTTGAAACAAACAACCCCCCAATCTTCCCATTCCTGCCTTCTGAATTAAAATGAGAGGAAGCCAAGTTTTTTCTTTTGTGGTCTTTACATATTTAAACTGCAGCTAGAAGGAAGTGAGGAAGAAAAGTATCGTGAGACACTCTTCCGTTTTAACTTTTTTTCCTTGTCGCTTTTTGGATTTTTCATCCTGCTTTCATGAGATGGCAGTGTTTGGGGGGGGCTGTAGCTGCCCCCTTCCTCCCCACAAGCCACCAGCTGAGCAAGATGCTTGTAGCTGCCTCTGAGCCCTGTTCTGTTCCAGCCTATGACCGGCCCTGTTTGTATATCAGAGACAACACATTTTTCCTTTTTACAGTCAATAGGCTGGAAAAACCCAACCCAAATTTATTTACAGTTCAAACAAAAAAGCAAAAGAAAAAATGAATCAAAATATCAAACAAGAGTTAAACAGAAGTAACAAGAACAGACCAGGACTCTCTCAGAATGTCTTCAAATGATTGCCTTCAGCAACCAGCCCCGCCCACATCTTCCCCTTTTATTATCAGTCCCAAGGCATTGCTTCTCACTGCCTTCTCCTCCTCTCACTGAGTTGCCTCATTGATTTTCTCTGCTCTGCTCTGCTGGATTGCCTTCTGCTTCTAGCGTCTCTGAACAGATTCAGTTGTGACTCATCTAAGTCCAACACCTCGTGCTCACACAGCTGGGCCTCATGAGGAACATGACTGAAGGGGCCAAGAGTCCTGCAGTGCATCAGAACCTCCCTCTGACACCAAAGGCTCTCCAAACCCCTCCTCCTTCTCCTCAGATTCATCGGACTCAGCTGCTGGGAGCACAGGCTGACACTGAATCACAAGCCCCTCATTCTTGGGAGTTAGCATTGCCGGCACCTATTTCTCCCAAGAGCTGTTTTAAAGTTAGGGAATCTTTGGGCCATAACCAAGTAGCACCCCAAAATGCCCCCATGCCCCCACTTCAATGGCAGAAGCCGTACCCTCCCCCAAAACCCTTGCAATCACTTATTGGCAATTGCACACTGCTCCCATAGCACCATGGCTGCTGCCTGCCAGCCATTTGATTGGCTGGGGGCAAACTGAGTTCAAAAGCCTGGGACAAAGGTAGCTTTGGTGAATGGCCAGGCCGAAGGGCACAAAGTGGAGGGCATGGAGCCCATTGGCCAGGGCGAATGGGCGGGGGTGGGCCAGCCGAGGAGAAATGCTGGAGGCAAATAGGCAAAGGCGGGAGGCTCAAGAAGGAGATATGGCCATGGGTAGGAGCCTTATGATCCCATTACATTGCTCACTCACTTCCTTGCTACTCTGGCAAACTCTCTGCTGGGGCAATGGCTCGCTTGCCCAGAGAGAGGGCTCTGAGTGCTCCCTCTGGCACGCATGCCATAGGTTTGCCATCATTGGTATAGGATTGAAATAGAAGACCTCCAAGGTCCCTTCCATCATCATCATCATCATCATCATCATCATCATCATCATCATCATTATTATTATTATTATTATTATTATTATTATTATTATTATTATTATTATTATTATTATTATCTTTTATTCATTAGACATGAACCACAGTCAACTGAACATTCAAATTGACTGGCGCTGATGGTTGACATGGGTTGCTGCCAGGTACCTCCTTAAAATGTAAGATGTTCTGAGTAGCGCAGTTCTTTGTAGCGTTGCTGGAGTTATTGCAGGAAGTTGCTTCTTCTTCTTCTTCTTCTTCTTCTTCTTCTTCTTCTTCTTCTTCTTCTTCTTCTTCTTCTTCTTCTTCTTCTATTTATTATATTTATTATTGATCATCGCACAGTCAACCAGATGTTCAGACTGGATTTGGCATTTTTGTCTACCTATCAAGTCCTTACCAAGGACCTGGGATAGGCAGATGTGGATGTTTGATGGTATTACAGATATCATCACAGGATGGAAGCAGTTCCTAGTAAGGCCGCCTTTTGCAATTGACTAATGGCGAATTTGTCAATGCCAATGGTGTTCAAGTGGTGCTCCAGTTGTTTTGGATTGCACCCAAGGCGCCTATTACTATTGGTACTACCCTTGCTTGCCTTTGCCACAGTCTTTCTATTTCGATTTGTAAGTCTTTGTATTTTGTTATCTTCTCCAGTTCTTTCTCATTTATTCTGCTGTCTCCAGACACTGCCACGCCCACTATCCAGACTTTTTTGTCTTTCTTATCAACAATTGTTAAGTCCAGGGTGTTATGTTGCAGATGCTTGTCTGTTTGAATTCTGAAGTCCCAGAGCAATTTAACTTTATCATTTTCTATGACTTTCTCTATTTTATGATCCCACCAGTTCTTTCTTACAGGCAAATGATATTTCTTGCAGATCTTCCAATGCACCATTGTTGCTACTTTGTCATGCTGATGCTTGTAGTCAGTCTGTGTGATCTTCTTGCAGCAGCTTACCTGGTGGTCCACTATTTCTTCAGCTTCTTTGCATAGGCGGCACTTACTGTCTGTTGCTGTCTTCTCAGTTTTGACTTTGTATGCATTTGTCCTTAATTTTGTGCAGCCAAAATTAGTCCCTTGGTCTCTTTCTTCAACTTTCCTGCTCTTAGCTATTGCCAGGTGTTGTTATTATCTGCTTTCTCAATCCATTGCTTTCAGTTCTGCTTGAGTCCAGTCCACTATTCCAACTGTGTATCTAATGACTGGAATTGCCCATGTGTTGATTGCCTTCACGGTATTTCCTCCATTGAGTTTGGACTTCAAGATCTTCACTCTCTTGATGTATTCACCTGTAATCTTTTTCTTGACTTCAGTGTGCTTGATGTTGTCAGCTTGAAGGATACCCAAGTATTTGTTGTGATCTTATCCAAACTCTTAATGTTATTTTTGTGGGGCATCTTTATTCCTTCAGTTTTCACTATTTTTCCTTGTTTGAGAGTAAGTGTGGCACATTTGTCCAAACTCCTTTGCAATATCTTGGCTATAGATACAGACAGTGTTCAGCAGTGATTCTATTTCAGAAGATGTTTTTCTATACAGCTTCAGATCATCCATGTAAAGGAGGTGGGATAGTCTGGCAGATGTTTTTGATGTTTGATAGCCATGTCCTGAGTTATTCAGTATTGTTGATAGAGGAAACAGTGCAATAACAAATAGTAGTGGTGATAATGAATCTCCTCTCTTGATATTAACCTCTCCCAGTCTTTCACCATTGACCTGCAACTGTGTCTTCCATAGTGCCATCAATCTTTGCACAATTTTTCTGATGTTTCTACTGACTCCTGTTATTTCTAGGCACTTGATTATCCAGTCATGTGGCAGAGAGTCAAATGCCTTTTTGTAGTCAATGCCACATTCAGGTTGGTCTTCCTTTTCTTGCAGTTTTCCAAGATCATTTTAAGTTTAAGTTTAAGTTTATTAGATTTATGTACCGCCCTTTTCCCATGCGGCCCCTGACCCGGCGCAGTTCCCGGCGGGCACCATGGTTCTCCATTGAGCTTTGGGAGATGAAGCATCGGAGACAGAGCCTAGAGAGCTGTTGGAGGTCCAGCCGGTCTGAGTCTGATCGATTGCAACTAAGAACCTTCACGAGGTCTTATCTCACAGCGATGGAGGCAGCAAAGTCCAATTACTTTGCTGCCCTCATTGCGTCCGCAGATAATTGCCCGGCCACCCTGTTTGGGGTGACTCGCTCCCTCCTGAACCAGGAGGTAAGGGAGGAGCCCCTGCAGGGTCGTGCCGAGGAATTTAGTCAATATCTGGCGGATAAAATCGCTCAGATTCAGGCCGGATTGGACTCCGACTGGGCAGAGTCTGACGATGGGGAATCGAGCGGTCTTGGGAATATTATTTGAGAAGAATTTGATCCTGTGACTCCAGAAGAAGTGGACAGGATCATGGAGAGGCTGAGTTCCACCACTTGTTTACTGGACCTGTGCCCCTCCTGGCTGGTTTATGCAGCGTGGGAGGGGACACGAGGCTGGCTCCAGGCAGTAATAACTGCTTCTTTGAGAGAGGGCAGCTTCCCCGCTGCCTTGAAGGAGGCGGTGGTGAGGCCCCTCCTCAAGAAGCCTGCTCTGGACCCGGCTATTTTAAATAACTATCGTCCGGTCTCCAACCTTCACTTTTTAGCGAAGGTTGTTGAGTGTGGTGGCTCATCAGCTTCCTCTGTTCCTGGAGGAAGCGGATTATCTGGACCCCTACCAATCGGGCTTTAGGCCCAGGTACAGCATGGAGACAGCATTGGTCGCACTGGTGAACGATCTCTGGCGGGCTCGGGACAGGGGTTGCTCCTCTGTCCTAGTCCTATTAGACCTCTCAGCGGCTTTTAATACCATCGACCATGGTATCTTACTGCGGCGCCTCAGGGGGTTGGGAGTGGGTGGCACTGTCTTACAGTGGTTCTCCTCCTACCTTCTGGGTCGTTCACAGTCGGTGTTGACAGGGGGACAGAGGTCGGCCTTGAGGCCTCTCGTTTGTGGAGTCCCTCAGGGGTCGGTCCTCTCGCCTCTCCTGTTCAACATCTATATGAAGCCGCTGGGCGAGATCATTCGTGGTTTTGGGATGGGGTATCATCAGTACGCTGATGATACCCAGCTTTTATTTCCACTCCAGATCAACTCAGTGATGCCCTCTCCGTGATGTCCCATTGCCTGGAGGCGGTGAGGGTCTGGATGGGGAGGAACAGGCTTCGTCTAAATCCCGACAAGACCTAGTGGCTGTGCGTATCGGCATCTCGGGTTGTCCATTCTATTCCATCTTTATCTATAGGGGGTGAGGTGTTACCCCCCGTAGATAGGGCTCGCAACTTGGGTGTCCTCCTTGATACACAGCTCAATTTTGAAGATCATATAGGAGCTGTGACTAGGGGGGCTTTTGTCCAGGTTTGCCTGGTGTGCCAGTTGCGGCCCTATTTGGACCGGGACGCCCTACGCACAGTCACTCATGTGCTCATGACCTCTCGAATAGACTACTGTAATGCTCTCTATATGGGGCTGCCCTTGAATACCACTCGGAAGCTCCAGCTGGTGCAGAATGCGGCCGCGCGAGTTGTGATGGGGGGTGTTGTGATTCAGGGTCAGCCTGTGGGTTCGGCAGTTGGGTCAGATGACTCAGAGGAGGAGGGGGGTGTTGAAGAGCTTGCTGAGGGGGTTGGAGAGCTTGCTGATGAGAGCCCTCAGCCAGGCCCCTCCCACCTGGTCACGACGGAGACCCAGCTGTGTGAGCCTGACAGCGTGGATGAAGATGACCCACAGCTGGCCCTGTTCAAGGACGCCCGACGCAGGAGGCAGTCAATCAGAAGTAAACAGAGGAAGGCAATGGGGCACCTCGGAAGGAGGCAGAGAGAAGCCACGCCCTGAACTGTATAAAAGGGGAATGCATGGGAGGGCTGGTTTGCTGAAAGCAACCACTTGAATAGCTCCTGTTTCATGGTTCGTGTCTTGTTTGCTTTTGTATCCATAAATTTGGTAGGCTTAGTTCCAGCCTCTTGCCTTCTTGTAGAAGGGGTTGTCCCTGCCTTTTCTGCAGGGCCAGTAGCAGGCTGGTACAGAACAGTTTACCTTCAGCCTCCCACCCCTTACTATTATTATGGAGCAGCTACGTGCTGAGAATGCCCAGCTCGCCCAGCAACTCACTTTGTTGGCAGCTCAGGTGGCTCAATTGCAAGCTCAGGTCCATGCTGCACCCCCACCATCACCCCCACCCAGGAGAAAATGCCAAATTGCGATGCTGGATAAATTTACTGGCAATCCAGAACTGTTTCCTGCTTTCCTGGGACAATGCCAGCTCTTTATCAGCGTGAGAGCAGCTGATTTCCCCACTGACCGGGATAAGGTGGGGTTTGTGTTAAGCCTTCTTTTGGGTGATGCAGCTTGTTGGGGCACACCTCTGCTGGCTCAACCTAGTCCATTGTTGGACAACTTTGTGGGGTTTTGTGATCATATGTGTCTGATGTATGAGGACCCTATTAAGACGCAGACTGCTACTCGTTGCCTGAAAGCTCTGAGGCAGGGTCAACAGGGTCAGTGATTTTCGGCTGCTTAACCAGGATTCTGCCTGGAATGAGGCTGCGCTTGTGGATGCCTTCCAGGATGGATTGTCGGAGGAGATGTTGGATGAGCTGGCCCATGTGGATATTCCCTCAGACCTGAATGGGCTGATCCATCTCTGCTTGCAGATCGATGCTCGGTTGCAGCAGCGAAGGAGTCGCCGTGCCACCCCACAGACCCCTGCAGCCCCTGTTGTGTGTGAGCCCCCAGTTCAAAGGGAGGAGCCAATGGAGCTGGGTGCCGCCAGGTCTCGTCTATCGGTGACTGAAATGAACAGACGATGATCAGGGGGGTTGTGTTTTTACTGCGGGGACCCTGGGCATTTGGCTGCTTTTTGCCCAAAGAAGCGACAGCGGGCATCAGTGACTGAGTCTGCCCCGGGAAAGTCCCTTACTTTTCTGTCGGGAAACGCCCCGAGCCCGATCTAGATGGTGTGATAGATCAGGCGTCCCACAACAACACTGAGTGACGTCTTTCCGATGCTGCCTGTGGACCTCCACAGCATCTGATATTGGAGGCATGTCTGATCCTTCCTGGCAAGCCAGAGGGGATTCCAGTCCATGCCTTAATTGACTCTGGGGCCACCACAAATTTTATGGACTCAGCATTTGTGGCCAAATGGGCTGTTCCCCAGTGCCTGGTGGATCCGCCCATGTTAGTGGAGACTATCGATGGTCGGGTGCTCCTGTCTAGGCCAATTACGGCCACCACGCAACCATTATGTATGGCCATCAGTTCCCATGTGGAGGCCATCCAGTTCTATATCACCTCAGATCTGCATTTCCCCGTGGTCTTGGGACTGGCATGGCTCCGGGCGCATGACCCACAGATCTATTGGTCACAGAACTTGGTCACCTTCCCAAGCTTGCAGTGTGTGGACCACTTCCACCATATCTGTGCTGGCCAGGTGGAGGGTTCCCCAGGGGTTTCCTTGTCTCCTGAACTGTCTGACTTTGCTCATGTGTTCAGCGAGACAGAGGCGGATCAATTACCCCCGCACAGGCCCTATGACTGCCCCATTGATTTAGTCCCTGATGCACCTCTCCCAGTGGGGTGTTTGTACTCCATGTCGGACCCCGAGTTGGCTGCATTGTGGGACTTTCTGGAGAAGAATTTGGCTCACGGTTTCATCCAGCCCTCGTCCTCACCAGTGTCTGCACCCGTGCTCTTCGTCAAAAAGAAATCCGGTGAATTGTGGCTTTGCTGCAATTATAGGAAACTCAATGCCATCATGGTGCACAATCGTTACCCGCTGCCTCTCATCCCCGAACCCTTGGACTGACTCTGGGAGGCTAAGATCTTCACGAAACTGGACCTGCGTGGAGCTTACAACCTCGTCAGGGTTCAGCCAGGTGATGAGTGGAAGACGGCGTTTGGTACTCGCTATGGACATTTTGAGTACACAGTGAAGCCGTTTGGCCTGACCAATGCCCCTGCCATGTTTCAGCATTTCATGAATGACATTTTCCAGGATTTGTTTTATCGGTTTGTTGTGATCTACTTGGATGACATCCTGATCTACTCCCCGTTGCGTGAGGTGCACCATCAGCATCTCTATCAGGTCCTGCAGCGACTCCGAGAACATCGGCTGTTTGCCAAGTTGGAGAAGTGCCAGTTCTACCGTGTTCGAGACCTGGAGGCATCATCTGGAGGGAGTGCGGCATCAAATCGAGGTCCGGACGGACCATAAGAAT
The DNA here is from genome assembly GCF_947247035.1 of Vipera ursinii. NCBI lineage: Eukaryota > Metazoa > Chordata > Lepidosauria > Squamata > Viperidae > Vipera > Vipera ursinii. Next base: position 20,151,923 of record NC_139521.1, on the reverse strand, counting down.
TTGGAAAGCCTGCAGACCACTCGGAATTTGAACCAACGCCAGATCCGGTGGTCTCTTTTCTTTCCGAGGTACGACTTCCACGTTCGGTACATACCTAGCGGGCACAATCAAAGAGCAGATGCTCTGTCCAGGAAGCCCAAATATTCCCAAGTGGAAGACAAGCTTCTGCCCAGGACAGTGATCCACGTCGAGTCTTTTGCTGCGGTGCGGGAGCCGGTTGATATACGGGCTTGGATACAGGAGGCACAGCAGCAGGAGATGTGGGTGGCTCAGCAGAAGGAGGAGGTGGAGCCAGTTTCTCCTTGGATGGTCACGGATGGACTCTTGTATTATCGTGACTGGCTCTACGTTCCGGGAGGGCCACTCAGGGGACTCATCCTCAGCCAGTGTCACGATAACCCGGCAGCGGGGCATTTTGGCCTGTTGAAGACCCTGAACCTGGTCTCCCGTACCTACTGGTGGCCCCGAGTCCGACACGACGTCCAGTCTTATGTCACCTCCTGCATCCCATGCAGGCAGGCCAAGTCAGCGACAGGGGCCCCGCCTGGATTACTGCAGCCGTTCCTGACATCCAAAAGACCCTGGGGGGCTGTGTCCATGGACTTCTTGATGGATTTACCCCCATCCTCTGGTTTTACGACAGTGTATGTGGTGGTGGACATGCTGACCAAGATGGCGCACTTCATCCCCTGTCGCGGCTTACCGTCAGCCCGTGCCACTAGTCGTATGTTCATTCAGCAGGTGTTTCGGCTGCACGGCCTCCCTGATAGAGTCGTCTCTGATAGGGGGCCCAGTTTACAGCCCGCTTCTGGCAGGAGTTGATGCATGCGTTGGATATCAAGATTTGCCTGTCGTCCGTGCATCATCCTCAAACTGACGGGGGAACCGAGAAGGTCATCGGTATCCTGGAACAATATCTGCGCTGCTACATCAATCTGCAGCAAAACAATTGGGTGGACTATCTGGCCATAGCTGAGTTTGCATTTAACAATTCACAGCACACCTCCACACAGATGACACCGTTCTTGGCCAATGTGGGATATCACCCCCGTTTTTTCCCCCTTTCTCCAGTGGAGTCACCGGAGCCAGCAGCGAACGACTTCATGGCAGAGTTACAGGCAATCCATCGATTGATGCGACGTCAGTTAGAGAAGGCCAAGGCCGATTACAAAAGGTTTGCTGATCGGTGAAGGCGGGATACGCCTCCACTATCGGTGGGAGATCGGGTCTGGTTGTCCACCAGGAACCTACTGTCAACATGGCCGGTGAGAAAGTTAGATCACCGATATTTAGGACCATTCCCAATCGAGGCTGTCATCAATCCGGTCGCCTATCGCTTAACTCTGCCACGTTCCCTGCATGTGCACCCAGTTTTTCATCGGTCTCTGTTGGTCCCCGAGCAACCGGCCTGTCCACTCCGCCGAGCGGAACCTCCCCCATCAGGACCTCGTGACGGAGGCAGCACCCCCGAGTACGAGGTCGCCAGCATCAGGGATTCCCGTTGGCTGAAAGGTCGTTTCCAGTACCTGATTGAATGGAAAGGCTACGGACCAGAGGAGTTCACCTGTGAAAACGCGACTGCCGTTCATGCCCCTGCTTTGGTGACCGCTTTTCATGAACAATTTCCATCCCGACCGCATCCAGATCGGCAGACCCGGGGGAAGGGCTCTGTGGTGCAGGATAGTGTTGTGATTCAGAGTCAGCCTGTGGGTTCAGCAGCTGGGTCGAATGACTAAGAGGAGGAGGGGGGTGTTGAAGAGCTTGCTGAGGGGGTTGGAGAGCTTGCTGATGAGAGCCCTCAGCCAGGCCCCTCCCACCTGGTCACGACGGAGACCCAGCTGTGTGAGCCTGACAGCGTGGATGAAGATGACCCACAGCTGGCCCTGTTCAAGGACGCCCGACGCAGGAGGCAGTCAATCAGAAGTAAACAGAGGAAGGCAATGGGGCACCTCGGAAGGAGGCAGAGAGAAGCCACGCCCTGAACTGTATAAAAGGGGAATGCGTGGGAGGGCTGGTTTGCTGAAAGCAACCGCTTGAATAGCTCCTGTTTCATGGTTCGTGTCTTGTTTGCTTTTGTATCCATAAATTTGGTAGGCTTAGTTCCAGCCTCTTGCCTTCTTGTAAAAGGGGTTGTCCCTGCCTTTTCTGCAGGGCCGGTAGCAGGCTGGTACAGAACAGGGGGTCTCCCAATACTCTCATGTAACACCTCTCCTCCGCGAGCTGCATTGGCTTCCAGTTGTCTTCCGAGTGAGATTCAAGGTGCTGGTGATGACCTATAAAGCCCTAAATGGCATGGGTCCAGGTTATTTACGGGAGCACCTCTTGCCGGCGTTAACTTCCCATCGCCCTGTGCGCTCCCACAGAGAGGGCCTCCTCAGGGTGCCGTGGTCAGGGAATGTCGACTGGTGGCTCCCAGGGGGAGAGCATTCTCTGTGGGCACGCCTGCCCTCTGGAATCAGCTTCCAGTTGAGCTCTGGATGGCTTCCGACCTTTGCTCATTTCGCCACGACCTGAAGACTTGGTTGTTTGAACAGGCCAGCCTGGACTGAGGGATTGGATTTTAGAGTCTAAATTTTAAAAATTTTAAATTTTAGAATGTATTTATTGGTTAGGGCTATTGATTTAATCTTATTTTAATTTTTATACCTTGTGTGTTGTTAGCGTTTTAATTGCCCTGTACACCGCCTCGAGTCCTTGGAGAGGGGCGGTATATAAATCTAATAAAATAAAATAAATAAATAAATAAATAGGACTCAGAGCAGTTTAAAAGGTGTTTAAAAACATCAATACAATACAAAAATTAAAAAACAATTAAAAATAATTAAATTTGATTCCTGAAAAAATATAAAAAACCCAATTAAAAACTCTCAGCCTGGGCCAGAAAGCTCAAAGAGCCAGGTCTTCAGGCCCCAGCGAAATGAGTGAAGGTCGGGGGCAGTCTATTAGGAGTTGATCTTTTGTTCCTCTGCTATTGGGGCGGTTTCATTTCTACTTGGGTGGAAAGAGATTGTTTTCAACTAGATGCTGTTGTACTACATCAGCTACCACACCAGTTAGCAATTTTAAAGTTGTTGGTAAGCAGGTAATTGGCCTGTAGTTGCCTGATGTTGCCCCTTTTGCTGGATTTTTCATTATTAGTTAGGTTTTCCCAGTTGTTAGCCACTTTTCAATTTCTTCTCCTTGCAGTATATTGTTGAACTGCTTGGCTATGAGTGGGTATATAACAGTTAGATGTTTCAACCAAAACCCATGCAGTACATCTTCACCTGGTGCTGACCAATTTTTGATCTTTCTTGCTCTTTTTTTGTACCATTTTTGTTGTTTTTACTAGTTCTTTCATTTCAACTTCTGTTTTATTTGCATCCACCTCTTTTAACCAAGCCGCATCCTTGTTGTGTTTCTGCTTCCATAACTACACTGTTTCTTCCTTGTCAGGTACTGACTGATTCATTGCAGTTTCTCCATTGATGGATTGGTAGAAACATTTCTGATTGGATTGAATTGGAGGTTCTGCCTATAATTTGCAATTTGAGCTTTGTATCTACTGATTTTCTTGGCTATAGCTGTTATTTGCTGCTTTATTACTTCCAGTGCTTCCTTGATCTTCCTTGTTTCGAAGTGGTATTTCTTGATTAGGTATTCTTTGGTCTTCTTGTTCTTCAGCTTCTTTTCTTTCATCTATTCTAGCTTGCTTGCATGTGATCAAGTTGCTGATCTTATTTTCTAGTCTAACCTTCCATTTTTGTGTTGCACTGTTTGTTTGTTTTTCTTCTTTGTTGATTTGTATCCCAGGTATTCAGTTATAACTGCAGCTGTGCTGTACATTAGTTGGTTTATTTCTTGCAGTGAATTGGTGCTTATACTTGATATTGCAGTATTTGCATCTTTTAATGCTTGTGCTAGCTGTTTCTTTGGAACAAGCTTCAATGCAGGGAGCCCCATTATGTTGTTTTTGTGCTGTTCTAGATGCTCAGTTATTTTTTGTTTCAATTCTTTTATTTCTTTAGTTAAAGGGCTTTGTTCTTCCTGAGGAAGAGGTGCCTGGTTTCCAAATGAGAACAGTTGTATATCTCTGCTGGATTCCTTCACTGCCAACTCCTCCTGGCTTGCCTCTACATTCTGAATTACTTCTGGGCAGGCTTTGATTTCTTTGCCCTGGGTAAACCTTTGCAGTTCATCCAATTCTGTTACTGTGAATACTTTATTTCATATTATAAATAGGCGTTGATCTGCTAGTCTCTGTTCTGTTATTTCTGATTCTGGATGTTGTTCTTTCCAGAACTGGTGCATTTGTTTTAGCTATCCTTGACTTGATCTGTAATAACAGATCATTATTTCTTTGTTTTCAATCACTTTCACTGTGTATTTGCGACGGGTAAACACCTTTTCTTCCAGTAGTTCTGCAGCTGCTGGCCCTGGTTGCTCAGCCAACAGTCCTGAGTCCTGTAACCCATTTTTCACCAGATATCCAGGAACTCCAACATCTAGCACGGACTTTGTTAACCCAGGTGACATCCGAGCTGGTATGGCATTCTGAAATTTAGTAGGATCTTATTTTGTATTAAAATAGAATAGAGCTGGAAGGGACCTTGGAGAACCTATACCATTTCAGACAAGTGACTGTCTGGTCTCTTCTTAAAAATCTCCATACTATTTTTTTAGACTGTTAATGATGATGATGATGTTATCCGTTCAGTAATATCTGACTCTTGGTAATTGTATGGGCCAGGTCTCTACACAGCTTCCTATCTGACACTACTTCTTTGAGTTTTTTTATGCTTTGACTGGTGTCATCTTTGATGATGTCCAGCCACCATCTTGGATGGCTTGGTTTCTTTTTACCACTAACTCTGGATTGCTTTCTCCAATTCCCCTCCATGGCCAAAATAAGTGAGACACAATTTCATGATTTTGCCTTCTACTTTGTTTCCCCAAAAATAAGACCCACCCCCAAAATAAGCCCTAGCCTGAGTTTTGGGTAGGCCAAATATAAGCCCCACCTCAAAAATAAGCCTACTCCATCCCACCATCTGTTTTTTGGCAGGCCAGATCATGTACCTCTTCCCCCTGCCTCTGCCTGCTTCTGGTGCTGCGGCTGTGAGGAGACCTGAATGTTAAGAGAGCTGGGGGTGGAGGCAAGCAGAGTCTGCTTCTTTTCTATCCCTGCCCTGGATTGGGGAATCTGGCGGGCAGGCAGGGCTGTGGGCTGACCTGGGCCTCAACCATCAGCTTCTCTCTTTCAGCCTCACCCTGACGCAGCCTCCGGAGGCAGCCTGCACTTCCTCATGGGCTTTGCCAGCTTTCTCTTCCTCTGCAGAAGAGCAGGAAAGAAAGCTGGGAGGAGACTAAGGTTTCACTCAGTAGGGGAGGCAAGTTTTGGAAACTGCCTTTTCATTTTCATTCATCATCAATATTTTCACTGTGAGAAAGTCTCATTGATCCCTTACTAACAGCATTGCCAGCAATTCTTGTTTCAAGGAGAGGCTGCGTGTGCTTCCCATGAGCTTCCAGGCAATTTGCTCTGGGAGGAAAGCGGGGAAGAAGTTTCTGTCAGGAGAGGTACCACTCAGCAGTCAAAACTTTAACAACATACTTCAAAAAACAGTGGAGCTTGCTTCCGGATTGACATTGCAGCAGAAGTGGCGCAGGAAGATGGGACTCCATCTTTTGCATTCGATTTTGCCCTGCTGGGGACCCTGGAAAGGGTTGAAAGTTGCTCCGTAGAGGCAACAGGCAAGGAGGGGATCCTCGTTCATTGCAGGAGGGCAGAGGTCCTTCCATTTGATCTGAGGAAGCCCTCCAAACCACCAGGGGAAAGAGGTGGTGCAGAAATTGGTCAGTGGCCACACCACAAATGGGGATTGACCATCTCCCAAATTCTGCTGCTGTCAAAGTGGATCCCAGGCATTGCGCTGCAATGGAGAGATGGGAAGTGGAGCAGGAAGGAAGAGTGGGGAGAAGAAAGAGGAAAAGCAGCCGAGTGAGAAGCTGGGCTGTCCCAGCCAGCCAGGCACTGAAGTGCTGCCGAAAACAGAAGAGTCTGTGTGCATGCCTATCACATGCTTGCCCTGCATCAGCCATGCTCTTCATGGCATGATGCAGCTGATCCGAGGCATGAAGAGCATGGCTGATGTGGGGTGAGCATGTGGCAGTGGGGTGAGAAATTTAGCATCACTGAAAACAGTGCTCGGAGCCTCCAGGAGCTGCAGGGATCTGCACGCGACCTTTGCAGTCATCCTCCTGCCCAATATTGCAATGCATTAATTTTTTTGTAATATATTTTATTGATTTTTTTAAAAAAAACATAAATCATTTAATAATTGGTGAACAGTGTGTTGTCTGGGTTACATTTGTAAAACAATCACTAATAAATGATTTTTATAATCCATAATCCATATAATGGTTTTAGTTGATTTCCTCTTTTCCCAAAATATCCTCTTTTGCAAATATTGAGTTAATACAATTGTATTGTTTTGATAGATAACAATTAAATATATACTTTTCCCAATAGTTCTAAAAATAATAATCACAACAATATAATATTTCTTTTCTATTCTATCATTCTGGTTGTCTTATCACAGATCCTGTTACAGTCCTTATTTTAATTTGTTTCTCCCACCAAATTCTAGATATTCTTACTGGTTAAGATTTTCTCAAAATTTAATTACATTTAAGAATTTAACTCTATTTTTCCATATGAACTATCTTACACTTTTACATTTCTTAAGAAATAGATAAAACAGTAAAAGAAAGAAAAAAAACCAAGAGTAAACAAGCATAAAAAATAACATACTATTTAAAATATATATCCCTCCTAAGGTAATATGTATTTATTTCCTAAATTCCTTATTCTTTTTAACCATAATTAAAAATATGTTTAATCTTTAAACATTCCATTTAATACATCTAGTCATCTAGTCCTTTCATTCTTATTCAAAACATTTTTTATCCATTGTAATTTTCTTATTCAATCACATTTAAATATCTGAAACATTACCTTTATCTAAGTTATTTCAACTTTTTTATATTACTCATATCAAGAAAGAGAACAAAAAGAGGGGAAAAAGCATACTATATTGTATTTAGAGAAATCATCCCTCTTAGAGTGACATATATACAGTATTCCAAAACTTTTCTATTTCTTTAACCATATTCAAACAATTGTTTCTTTTTTAAGTATTCTCTCTGGTAAGTCCCATCATCTATTTTCTTAGTTTCCATTTTAGTCTTTTTCTTTTGCCCAGTGTCTTTCTTAATCAATGTATTTTGCTGAAACATTTTTTTCCCCTGTATGTTCATAAATGTTGCTGTAGATATAAAAAGTAAATCAGGAGAAGTGTCTTTATATGGGACTTCTGCCTTTCCATGTTTGTTGAAAATCTTTTTCTTTTTTTTCTGCTTCTTTTATCATTTTCTTTCTCTCCAATGTTCCTGGCATCTCTATAGTCCATTTTATCCTATCTGTTTTCTTGTCCTCAGATTTATTTTGTAGTCTTAAGGGATAAGGTTTTTTTTTCCAATTTTTGTGAATTTTTCCCCACTATGATTAAATCATGTTTCCTTGTCTTATTCTTATTCTTAATACTATATCCATTTATCTGTTTTATCTGCTCCTTCTCTGTTTTTGTTTTCTGGGAATTTTTTTGTTGTACAGTTAACTTGGAAATAGATTGATTTATATTTTCGAAGTTGTTTTGGATTTCTTTGTGGTTTAAAGTCATTGTAGTTTAAATTAGTTGCAGTATACTGTATATCTCCTCCTGTGACGTATTTATGTTTTCTTGATATGTTCTTTCTACGTGTCTCTGATCCACGATAGCCAAGAATTTGAGTTTTCCTCTTCCTTTCTTTTCTCTGTAACTAGCTTTAGAGTCCCAATTAGATAAATATTTGTAATCCAAATAGTTCAATTAAGATTTTTTCCTGAAATTTATAATTCTCTTTGTCTACAGCCCAGATTATCTCTTTTTTTGTCACAGCTGTTCTTTGTTGTTAAAGCTTTGAAGGTCATAGACATAGATTAGCTTTTCCCAGATTTTGCCAAGTCTTATATTAAAGTCATAGCTATCATAGTCTTCATCTGCTACTAGGTGTCAGCAACTATTTGTTTTTCAATTTCCAAAATGAACAATTATCTCTGAAATGAGAGTCTTAACCATTAAAACAATTTTAGATTTATCCAGATTTGAGTTTTAGGTATCAGGTTTTATATTGATTTCACTTCCATATATTTTGATCCTCCATAAAAAGATTAATTTGCTGCTTCCATTAGTATAAGGGTGGGACAGAAATCCCCCTCCTTCACTTTCAGAGGTATTTTGCTTCTTGGTGATCTTTTCCAGGAAATTAAATGTAAAATAGAAATGAGAACATCAAATTCCTCACCCAGTTTCAAGCACACTGTTCACAGTGTGCTGGTTAGTGCTTTGGACTTCAGTTGCAAGTGGCTTTGGCTGGTCAATACAATATGGCCATTTCTCCTGTCGAGTTAGAAGGCTTTCCCCAAGTCGAACAGAATGGCTGCCAGCATTCCAGAATCACTGGAGCACCCTTCTTTCTTTGTTGCCTCTCCAGGGTGACTTAGACCTGTTTAGGGTCCTCTAAGCAGGGTGAAATTAGCCACAGGGGTGTGTAGAATCCACAAGACCATGACCGGTTGCTACCATGCAAAACCGGAAGTCCTCATTGCAATGCATTTATGCATGCGTGCATGGGTGGTTGCTTAGGCACATCTGAAGTGTGGAGTTGAAGTTTTGACTGCTGGGCAGGACCTCTTCTGACCAAAACTTCTTCTCTGCTTCCCTTCCAGAGCAAATTGACTTTGTATAATGAAGCCCTGGAAGATTGTGGGAAGCGCATGCTTTGTAGCAATATTGCAGCCTCTCCCTGTAATGAGAATTGCAGGCAATGCTATCTTTAAGGGATCAATGAGACTTTCTCACAGTGGCACAGTCTCCTTGCAGCTGAAGCAATCCGGCTCACCCAGGGTCAGGTTGGCTATTGCTGGAGACTTGTCATGCATGTGCGGTGGAGCTGGAGGATGGGGATGGGCCACGCCTCCTATGATGGCCAACCTGTCCCTGGGCGAGATGGATTGCTTCAGCTGTAAGGAAACTGACCTAAGGTTTCCATCTCCCAGGCTTCCTGAAGGTGATGGGAACTGTACCCCACTATAGCTGAAGAGTATAGCTGAGCTGTGAAGTTGAATGCACCCATAAAGCAGTGGTGTGCCCCGAGCAAGGAAGCATGAGCTTCGAGGGTGTGAGTGTCTGTTTTTCTGTGGCTCATGCACAGAATTCATACCATGCCTTCCCATAGGCATTTAAGGAAGCTAATTCCGGTACTGGTAACTACAAATCATTGTTTTTTGAAAAATAAAGGGATGGATTATAATATTGATGATGAATGTAAATGAAAAGGCAGTTTCCAAAGCCTTCCTCCCCACTGAGTGAAACCTGAGTTGCATGGGGGGTGGGGGCGCCTGGCTGGGCTGGGCCTTGTGATGAAAAAAAATAAGACATCCCACCCAAAATAAGACCTAATGCCTCTTTGGGGGGCAAAAAATTATAAGCTCAGGTTTTATTTTTGGGGAAACATGGTACTGATATGTCTGGTTTTACACACTCCAGTACTTGCTTGTTAGTCACCTCTGCAGTCCAAGGAATACACAGGAACCCTGTCTAGCATTACTGTTCAGCTCAAATGAGATGATTTTTTTCCTGTCTTGGTTTTTTAAGATACAAATTTCACAACCATAGATAACTACAGGGAACACAACAGAGCAGACTAACCTACATTTGGTTGCCAGGCTGATGTCCTTGCTTTTCCATATTTGGCTCATGTTCATCATTGCTGTGTGATGTTTTATTTATGTGCTGCATTCATCATCTGAACTATCTGCAATTCCAGATAGGAATTGGTTATATTGTGATGGATAGCAGGCAGGCGGAATACACAAAAGGTTACTTTTAAGGAAGAAAGTGAAAGCAAAAAAACCCCATGGTTGTTCCCTCTCCTCCTTGGGAATGGCAGAATCCAGGGGTGTGTGTGAGAGAGATTTGGGTTTTGCACAGAAGAGATAGTTAGAAATGAAATATAAATGGATTCTGACACTTACAATAATTTCAGCATACAGGTTAAATAAGAAAGGGGAGAGAACACAACCTTGTTGTACACCTTTATCTTATGAATCAGTGGCTTCATATTGTGTTTTCACTGTGGCTTCCTGATTTGTGTACAGTGATTGCACCAGTGCTGGTATCCCAGTTCTTATAGGGGTCTCCATAGCTTCTCATGAGCCACATAAGTGAAGGCTTTCTTGTAGTCGATGAAGCACATGTAAATTATCTTTTGATATTCACAAGATTTTTCCATGATCTACCACAGATTTACAATATGATCATGGGTGCCAGAACCCCTTCAGAAACCAGCTTGGACATCTGGTAATTTCCTTTCAATGGTTGGTGCTAGATACTGTTGTATAATTTTAACTGTTAACAGTACTTTGTTACTGTTACCATTAACATTACTTTGTGATTTAACATTTGATTTTGTACTATTAGTATTAAAAAATAAAATGTGAAATGCATGCAGGTAATAAAAAAATTCACTTTTGTCTGAAATTTGTCCATAATGTTATGGCTTAGCAAATAACTATAAAATTCAGATTTTCATTCTTGAAACCCAGTACAGACTTATGATTGCCTATTCAAATTCTATAGCTATTTTACATATGTTATTAATTTGAGATTAATTCAATCAAGTATAATAGTATTGTCACACTGTCCAAATTATGACACAAGAAAAACAGCTTTGCTCTTCATGACTTCATGAGGGGATGTAGCAATTCAAGCAAATCTTATCACTCCTAAGTCTAATGCCTGCTCGCCTGATGAAGATGAAGATCAACCAGACTGTTCTCTCCCACTTAAAGGCTAAATAGCTTGCTTTCCTCATGCTATTTATAATTTTGTCCATATTTTCTTCTCCCTAAGGTGTGATTGCCCTATTTCATAACAGTTTGCACAGCTGCCAATGTTGTTGTTGTTAGCTGCGAAGTCGTGTCCGACTCATCGCGACCCTATGGACAACATTCCTCCAGGCCTTCCTGTCTTCTACCATCTTCTGGAGTCCATTTAAGCTCAACAGCTGCCAATAAGAAGATATAAATAAATTGTAATACTACAGGTGAAACTCGAAAAATTAGAATATCGTGCAAAAGTTCATTTATTTCAGTAATGCAACTTAAAAGGGGAAACTAATATATGAGATAGACTCATTACATGCAAAGCAAGATAGTTCAAGCCGTGATTTGTCATAATTGTGATGATTATAGCGTACAGCTCATGAAAACCCCAAATCCACAATCTCAGAAAATTAGAATATTACATGCAATCAATAAAACAAGGAGTGTACATAGAACAATATTGGACCTCTGAAAAGTATAAGCATGCATATGTACTCAGTACTTGGTTTGGGCCCCTTTTGCAGCAATTACTGCCTCAGTGCGGCATGGCATGGAAGCTATCAGCCTGTGGCACTGCTGAAGTGTTATGGAAGACCAGGATGCTTCAATAGCGGCGGCCTTCAGCTCTTCTGCATTGTTCGGTCACATGTCTCTCATCTTTCTCTTGGCAATGCCCCATAGATTCTCTATGGGGTTCAGGTCAGGTGAGTTTGCTGGCCAATCAAGCACAGTAATCCCACGGTCATTGAACCAGGTTTTGGTGCTTTTGGCAGTGTGGGCAGGTGCCAAGTCCTGCTGGAAAATGAATTCAGCATCCCCATAAAGTTTGTATGCGGAAGGAAGCATGAAGTGCTCCAAAATCTCCTGGTAGACGGCTGCGTTGACCCTGGACATAATGAAGCACAGTGGACCAACACCAGCAGATGACATGGCTCCCCAAATCAACACAGACTGCGGAAACTTCACACTGGACGTCAAGCATCTTGCAGTTTGTGCCTCTCCATTCTTCCTCCAGACTCTGGGTCCTTGGTTTCCAAATGAGATGCAAAAGTTGCTCTCATCAGAAAAGACTTTGGACCACTGAGCAACAGACCAGGTCTGTTTTTCTTTAGCCCAGGTAAGATGCTTCTGACGTTGTTTGTTGTTCAGGAGCGGCTTGACAAGAGGAATATGACATTTGAAGCCCATGTCCAGGATCCGTCTGTGTGTGGTGGCTCTTGATGCACTGACTCCAGCCTGTCCACTCCTTGTGAAAGTCTCCGTCACTTTTGAATGGCCTTTTCCTGACAATCCTCTCCAGGCTGCAGTCATCCCTGCTGCTTGTGCACCTTTTTCTTCCACACTTTTCCCTTCCACATAACTTTCTATTAATGTGCTTTGATACAGCACTTTGGGAACATTCAACTTCTTTTGAGGCTTTCCCTCCTTATGGAGGGTGTCAGTGATGGTTTTCTGCAGAACTGTCAGGTCAGCAGTCTTCCTCATGATTGTGATTCCTACTGAACCAGACTGAGAGACCATTTAAAGGCTCAGGAACCCTTTGCAGGTGTTATGGCTTAATTAGCTGATTAGAGTGGGACACTTTGAGCCTAGAATATTGCACCTTTTCACAATATTCTAATTTTCTGAGATTGTGGATTTGGGGTTTTCATGAGCTGTAAGCCATAATCATCACAATTATGACAAATCACGGCTTGAACTATCTTGCTTTGCATGTAATGAGTCTATCTCATATATTAGTTTCCCATTTTAAGTTGCATTACTGAAATAAATGAACTTTTGCACAATATTCTAATTTTTCGAGTTTCACCTGTATTGCTATGAGATGTAAAAATCCCATAGATCATGTTCAAAACTCCTTGTAGAATAAACTGAAGTAAACATTCCTTTTCCTGTATGTGATTGTGGTTTCTGATTAGATTTTTCTTTTAAAAAATGGAAGGAGTACAGAAAGTCATCATTTATTTTACAAGTTGCCAAAATGTGAAGTTGCATAGTGTAGGACAGAAAATTATAACAGCCATCTGAAATATTTACAAAATAAAGCATGTCTGGTGCTTAAAGAGACCCATTACAAACAGAACTCTGCACATTTTTTTTCTTGCAAGCTAAAGATCAAAGAAAGCAGATAGACTCCCAAAGCCTTCCCAGCTAAGATGTCTTCCCCTTAGTTCTTGTAGGGTACAATTTATATGGATCACAATATTGTAGCAAAACCTCACTGACTTCCTGAGCAAAGAACATGAAGCAAAGAATTGCTTTAAAAGCAGTTCTGAATATTTCACGTTGGCATTGTGGGAAGGGCCCCCTCCCCAAAATAAAATATTCTAAATATTAAAAGAGGCAGAATAGAATATTTTCCCTAAAGGAGAAGAGGAGGGGAAAAGAATCTCCTTAACAAAGGCAGAAAGCAACCCAAGTCTTTCTGCTATTGGAAAACAGTCTCAAGCAGAAGCCTGAAGATGCTAGACTTTATGAATGGATATTCTGTATCCATTCATAAAGGCGGGCTAGTCTATTCATAAACAAAGGGCAGCCAGCAGCTCTGAATAAGCAGCACAATAGGCAAGGAGCTGAAACTGACAATATTAGCTCAGACAAACAAAACACCTAGGATTTATATTTCCCCTTTTGCCTGTGACCCCATAGGAATCTTGCAATAGTAATTAAAGGACATACTGTATTGTTGCACAGGAACAGACATCTCAATCACAAAGCCCAAAAGTTGTATAAAAGCCCATCTACTTGCAACCCCAATTTATCAGCCACCCCAGAAATATGCTGCTGTCACTGTTGTTTCTGGCTACTAAATAAACGGAGACCTCCTTTCCAAAACTGCAGCCTGACTCCAATTTATTTTTCCAGCATCTCTCTTTCTCGGCTTGGAATAAGACACAGACTGGATTTTTAAAGTAGCATTATGTAACAGTAATTTATCCAGCAGAGCTTATGAACAAAATAGGAAAAAAATACATTCATGGACTCCAAAGCATGGAAACTCAACCTTAAGGTACCTTACTATATTTTTGTATGATTTTTGTCAGTTTCCCATTAGCCAAAGAATATCACTAGATAATTTTGGCAAGTAGGCCACTCTCTATCAGCCCCAATAGAAGAGAATATCTATAGTTCATGGTTGAACTGTGGAGTCCTTTGTGCTTTCTGAGCTTGGTTGTTTGTTTGCAGATGTTTCATTTCCCAACTAGATAATATTATCGCACTGATTTCTCTACCTCTCTACCTCTGTCAGAACTGTTGTGAAGATAAAAGAAGTGAGCTCCTCATGTAAGCTAAGTTCCTGGAAAAATGTCTGAATATTCAATAACTACATTTATTTATAAACATAGTCTGCATTTGTTTCAGCTGAGGCTCCACACATTTTCTTTATTAGCTTGTCAGTAAGCCTCATCCTCTTGACCTCTCAAAGTTTTCTCTATATTTTCTTCTCATAAAGATTACTTATGCCTGTTTCTCAGTTCTCCAATCCTTTCATTTGTTTATCCTTAGAATTTCATGGCATGGTCTGCTTCTCACCTTTCATCTCTGTTCATTGAAACCTGCCTTTTTTAAGTGCAAGATACATTATCAGATTTTCTCAGCTTTCCTTCCCTTAGTTATCTTGAACATGACAAGATGCATGACAATATCCAGCTTGACAAGGTGCCTCCAAGATGCCTGATATCTTTAGTCCATTAACAAATTCCTTTCAGATGATCAGGATAAGGGCCTTGTTAGCTAATCCCATTGTTTCTTTGACCAAATTTCTATAAATGAAATTATCCATAAGAGAGTTAGAGATACTTTGGATTTCTTGCTACTAAGCTGAGCTTTCCAACAGTTCTGAGGAACCTATCAGGTCGTATTTCCTTTCCATATTAGGTTTTCTAGTTGCTCCTGTTTTTTGTCCATACTATATAGACATTCCCTGAAGCCTGGGAACCTCTTGCTGCCACATGTTGGGGATTTCTGAATACCCTTTTCAGCCTTGAACCTTCTCCTTTATTAGATAGCTGTGTTCCTAATATGTTCCTGAGTCTGTACCTCCCTCCCTAACAATGTTAAAAGAAAGTTCTGGGTTTGAATCCAGGCCATGTCATCTAAGAAACAAACAAGGCAAGTTACTTGGAGCAGAGGCAACAGACATTTAGAGCAATCAAAAGTAGGCTATGAAATTACAGTTTTTGAAGTGGTCATTTTTATAGGTAAACTTTTCCTTTGCTTCTCCCAGGAATAAAGCCTTTCCTTTAGGAACTGTTGGAAACTGCAATTAACTGGATGGTCAAAATGGGGCACTCAGGGTTTAGGTACCCTGCTGAGCTTGCTCCCGCTCCCATTTATTCACCATATTAACTGACTTTCTACTTAAGTAACATTGCAGCTAGAAGTGCCAGTCATATAGAAGAAGGGATCTTTTGTTTAGTAATGGGTAGAATCTCTGCTATCCTAAAATGTTTGTCTGAATGGGCTGCTGCTTTTGGCTAATTTCAACCTCTTTTACCTTGAATGATGGGTCTGGGGAATCCTGTTGTGTATGCAAAAGATCTCCATATTTTGAAGGGATTTTGGGTTGCTGATATTCGCTGATTTCAAGGTATCAAACTTGACTTAAAAGCTTAAGTGGTTTTTTTGTTTCATGACTTGAGGTACACTGACAGGTCATAGATCAGACATGTCAAACTCGCAATGTCACGTGACATCGCACAATGTATCAGGACTGTTTTGCCATTGCTGGCAATGGGGTGGGCATGGCTTCCGTGTGACGCATCTGGCCTGTGGGCCAGCAGTTTGACACCCCTGTCATAGATGATCAAGGTAAGTGTGTAGTTTGGCTTGAAGGTGTCATGGAGGTTTTACTTTCTAACAAAAGTATGTTTGTTTGGGTTGGAGTCCTTTACTTGTCTTTGTAAGATCCAGCCCTTTTCTGTTAGAGTCCCTTTGCACCAGTGATACAAGGCATGATTTAGAAAATCTTTTTGATGATACCATCTTTTCAGCCTTTACTTTACTTTCAGGATTCTGCTTTCCTTTCTTGTCCTTTGATCATCAATGCGAAAGAATGGATGATAAAACCAATCACACTTGCAATTTCTCCATTTTCCTGTCCAGAGTTTTACTACCATTTGTATTTCTGCAAAGTGTCTGTAGTCTTCTAGCATGGATAAACACTGGTAGACAGTGAATTAATTTAATATGTTTTGATTATTTTTTTAAATATTCCAGATAATAGGACCAAGAAGGTAGCTCCTGTCTTGCACGGTATATCTGGTTCTCACATGGCTAATTATGTCTATCACAATAAAAAGTCTTGTATGACTACCACTCTTCCCCCCCCCCCCGGTGGACAGCTTTTATTCTGTTTGATCCTTATGGAGTTGAGAGTGTGTTGCATTGTTATCAGAACTGCTTTTAAAAGATTCAAAATCAATTGGTCTCTTTCTGTAGTATGGACCTTTTCCTAGTTCATCCAACCTGCAGGAGTTCCCCCCATAAGTGACCCTATTTAAACCTCATGGCTAGGGGCAGTAGTTTGGCAAGAATTCCTAGCTTTAGCACCATAGGGAGGTTGATTATGCATCTGGTACAGCCCAAGTCTATTAAAACATTTAAGTCCACTTGGGCTCCTGTCTTGGGTACTATGACTTTCACGGGAAACCCAAAAGGTGGGATGGATTGGCTCACCATTGTGTTATTTTCCCCCTAATCATCACTGTCGTAATGTGCTGGCATCAGGAGTTGTTCTGGATGAGGTTCTGTTTCTCCCTGTGCTGGAGAGTGACCCAGACAGCTTCCTCTTGGCTGGCCCAATTTGGTTTCTCCCACATATAATGAGGCTTTCTCTTTGTCTTTGTGGTGGTGGCAGGTGTACTCTTGGCTTGGGGAAATGGAACTGGACAATCAGCAGCTCGGTGTCCTAGTTGGCCACACCTGAAGTACTTGATCGGGGTCCCCATTGGTGTCTTCATAGCTTGGGGATGTCAGACCACTCATTATATTTCCTGGACCTGCCTCAGTCTGGGCTCAGAGGTGGTGGGCCTCTGGTGGGGGTCCAATTTGATGTCTAAGGTTATAGCCATGTGGTACCATTCGTGTAGCTGATCAAGAACTCCTCGGTAGGTGCACGCTTGAAACAAATCATGGTCTAGCCCTGCTTTTAAGTGGCAGATCAGCAATGGCTTCAGTCACTGTCTAAGCCTGCCATCCAACTTCCGGAACTCTCAAATGTAATCCTTGGCTGGTCTCCCTCTCTGCTTCAGGTTATGGATGTCCTTCTCAGCTTGCAGAGCTAGGGTCTCATCTTTGAATCTGGTTCTCAGTTCACCCATACACAGACTGATGTTTCACAGTTCTGGTGCTTGTACATCATGCAGGGTGGTCACCCACTAGACTGCTTCTCCCTCTAGGTTCGCTGCCATGGCATTGACCATTCCAGCCCTGTCAGGGTATGCAGGATCTTAGCAGCTCAGGTGAACCCATACTTGGTTCAGGAAGAAAGACAGCTTCTTAGGATCTCCATCAAACATGGGTTTGATAGGTGTGTCTCCAAGCCATTGTCCCCAGTAGGCTTGTTACATGCTCGGTCACTGGTGCTGAGTCAGGGGAGAGCTACATCATGAAATGCTCTCAGATGGGCTCCAGGGTTTGTAGGACATTGAACTCTATCAGGGCTACACCAGCACACTGGACTCAATGCCAAGACTGGCCAGGGTTGCGGTGAAGCAGCCAGAGCCATTGCGACTGAGCGCGGGCTTTACCAGGGAGGTAGAAGCATTGGGGAGCTCCTGTGGTCTCGCCCACTGGAGATTAGGTGGCGAGCAGTAAGCTCCACAACTCCCCTTCGAACTGGTTAGACTTCTCTCTCAACCTCTTGATGGAGTGGCCATGGAGTGCGGTCAGGTACTTCCACTCCCCTGATTCATCCCAGCCAGCTGGCCATTTCAGCTTTCTCAGTACAGGTGAATGAAGGCAGTGGGATGAAATCAGTGGGAGCTCTGCCTCAGCAGCTCCATCAGCAGGTGCCCCACTCTTTGCCTGGGTGATAGCCAGTGTTCTGGTCACTCTTGTTGTGCTGAGGCCAGGGGACAGCTCTCCTCTCCTCTCCATTTCTTCCCTGAGTCTTTGTTGTCCTCCTACAGAGTTAGGTAGGCGACTGGGGCTCAGGACCCCAAGTATAACATTTTAAGGAGTCTTGGTTTAAAGTTATGGTTCCGATAGATGAGACCAACTAAAACAGAACTCTGAGGCTTGAGGTTTCCTTTAAGAAATTGTTTATTGGCTACAAAGTATCGGCACTGTCAAAAATGAAACCAAGACTAAAGTTCCCTCCAAAAAGTTACAGTATACAAAGTTAAACTTCCCACACCATTACTATGCAATCAACTACATTTTCTAATAGATTAGTTTGGCAGGCTTTCTAACAGAAAGCTCAGCCACCCAGTCTAACAAACAGAAATGATCTTGGTTCCCACCGGACAAAGAATTGTTTAAGCTAGCAGAAAAATTCCACCCCCACCCTCCCATTCTGGTGGCAACTGAAAACAAGCCAAATGGCTTCATTCAACTTTGTTGCAGAGTTGACACTATATACAGTAGTTATTTTTTTGTCCAATCTCATTTCTTTTCTTACAATCTTTTGCATTTCAATATTTCAAGAATAAAATTTATTTTATAACCTAATATTTTCTGAAGAAGACAGGCTGGGCTCCAGTCATTTCATGTTCTCTTCTAGGAAGTTGATCAGTGGTACTTGTAAGAGGTATTCCTTGGCCTGCCCTTCTTGTAAGAAGATGAAGTAACCCAAACCTGCTCAGTCCATACTGCTGCTTCCTCACAGTTTGCCTGTTTAGTGGGATCTGAGGCCAGCATGCTTCTTCCCTTGCTAAATCCTACACACATAAACACAAAACACTTTTTGTTTGTTGACCTGTTGAAATGTTCTGGTTGTGAGTTCCAAAATGTGTTCCTTTCTGAAGACTGGCTGAGAATGACCTACTAGAAATGTCAGAGTTGATCCTTGCTAGTGAACATTCACAGTATTAGTTAGCCTGCTTTTTTTCTATATTTTAACCTGCTGTAAAAACAATGCTATTTAAGTAAGTTTTTTATCTGCCATGAGATTGTTTTACCTATTACCATCATCATCAGTGTAATTATAATTTTTGTTTTAACTTAGTATTATGCTATGTCTTTTATGTCACTATTAAGTGTATAATTTTGGTAACATAAACCTCTTTTTATGACTTACTAGAAAAAGTACAGTTCAAACATCATAATAAATGCATTAAAAGGAAACTTGCAGTTATGAATGTGCAAAATTGATTTTGAGTATTGTGAGCTAAGAAGAAAACATCTCTGTTCCCTAGGTTAAGAAAATATTTTAAGACAAAAACAGGGCTCTTCTGTCTTTTTTGAAGGTCCCTACTGTTCTGATGGATATGTCATTCTGTATGCTATGATTGGGTGATTTAAAATATCACCCAATCAATTCAGGTGATATTTTAAACCTACCCATTTCAATAACAGGGACCAATTTCATCTTGATTGCTGTTTGTTGAGACTGGATGGGTGAAACCAAGGGCTGGCAAGAGAGGAGAGCTGAAGTCTTTTGAGCAAATGATTCAGAGTCAGAACTATTTTGGACACTACTGTACTAAAGACAGATGACTATGTGTAGAATTATTCCAGAAATAACTAGAATAGGACTAGAACTATAGGAATAGAATTTCATGAAAAGTATTAAACAATCTCAGGAATGGCTTAAATTGATATGTTACAAGAAATATGGAGTTTTAGATCTTGTAAACATTGATTGCTGGGCTATTACTGCTTCAGAGCTGCAGACTGCATGGCAATGGGATCTCCTGATAATTACAAATTCTCAAATCTTGATAAAATTCAAGGAGGAAAATTCTTGCTGGTTGATAAAACAAAGCTTGGTTTGCACATTTCTTGTTTCCCTGACCTTTTATATAATTGAATAATGGCTGAAAATCTGAAGGGATGTTTTGAAAGATGTTGTTTTCCTTTTGCAGCAAAGCTTCTAAAGCTTCCCAAGATGTCTTACAATAAAGAAAAAGGAAGAAAAAGTGCTGAAAGAATCACAAGGATTCTTTTTAACCCTTTTCCAACAGCTGCTTTCCCTAGCAATGTCAGAAGATATTAGCTTGCGAAATCACTTCCAGAAAGTGTTGTGGATCACTGATTATTTTACAAAGAGCCCAACTTGACAGGACCACCATGGGCCATTCATGTTTATTGTTCAAAGGGGGGCAATGGACCATCAATGCTAGTAAGAGAAAGGAGAATTACAAAGGCAAAAGCAGGTCTCTTTACTGGACTCTCTTTCAGGTGTAATACAAAGTTCAGCTCTAGGATAGTCTTCCCAGTTGATATTATTACATCTGTATTTTTCATTGTTTATCCTTACAACACCCCAGACCACTTCTTGTTCAGTCATCTGGGTGGCCACCCATAAATATCTACTTGATTTACATTCTTGCTCAAATGCTCTGTTTTCTCACTTCCTGCAGCCTATAGAATCTGCTTGACTTACCTGTCCTCAAGATGTTTGGGAATGTCTTGCCATAAACTATGAATGCAAATTCGAACAGCACTCTTAGTATTCTATTTTATTTACATCAGAGAAACTGAATCCAGCAATCCTTAGACAAATGGTTTTTCCATTCACTCTTTCCTGATCTCTTTGCAGTTGTACTTTTATTTTCTGAGTTACAAAATGAAAATAATATTATTCTTGAAAATAATGTTGTTTTTCCAGGGATCCTGCAATTACTTCATGTCCATGAACTCTATCAATTTAGCTATATTTTCTGATTAAAGTGCTCTCATAATTATTTGATCCTTAAAAGAGTAACTGAGAATGACAGGGTCAATTGTTATAATGTGAAAGATGAATTATGTGTGTTTAATATTCCAGATAGTCACCAGATGGCAGTCAAGAGTGTCGTTTTTCAGCCCAAAGAAAGCTCAAGTGAATTTTGACTGGGAAAAGGCATAGAGAGGCAAGATTAGTGGCTCTCCCTACCATTGAAATTTGTATTTATTGCAACATGCTCTAAATACTGCTTTGGCTTTTAAATATTCAGATTGGAATGTGGTATTTACAAACCCCCCACTTCATTTCCTATTTACCCAAGAGAGAGAGAGAGAGAAGTGTGGATAAATTCCTAAAAGCTTATGTTAGTCAACCGTACCCCTTTTTCCTCTGAACGCTTTCTACTACAAGAAATCCCTGTGCCCAATATCTTTTTTAATTCCTTAAGCCTTTACCATGTCTTTCTTAAGTACTTTGTTTTAAACAGTGAGCCCTCAATAAGGGAATTCAATAAGCTTCTGTAGATTTTGGACTTCATCCCATGGCTGTAAAGAAGGCCTCATAATTCAAACGATGATGAAGCCACAAGAGAGTTATGAAGGTTTTCCACATTGGTAGCATTAATTCTGTATTCCACAGATGCTCATTATATAATGGAGTTGCTCTTTATTTATACTACTATAAGCATTTTTAAAAAGGTATTTTTATTAGATTAAAATGTCAGAGCTCAGTATAATGTTTTAGTCAGAAGTAGAAAGAATTACTGCTTTGTGATGTCATAGAATATCCTGGAAATGATGGTTAGTGGAAAAACATTAGATGAAAGTATGGTTCTGAGAATACCTAGCTTTGATAAAGTTCTTGTTTTATGCTTTTACCTTCAAATTGTTGCCTACAATCTTTTGGTTTATTTATTTATTTATTTATTTTTGTTTAATTTAGTTTTCAATCCTCTCCTCAGTCAATCTCTCAACGGGGCTAATGAAAAAAAAATACAAATTAAGAATACAAAAGAATGCAAAAAGTTTCTCCTTAGTTCCAGGTCGCTTCTCTCCTTGATTAGTTTCCATCCATTGTTTCTTGTCCTGCCTCCTTTTTGTGGCAACCTCCCAAACACTGGAAATATAACTGGTATCATGTCTCCCCTAGTCATTTTTTGGATGCTTGGCAAATGATTCATATTTCTGATGGTCACAGTGTTCCAGGGTCATGTGATCCCCTTCTGCAATCTTTTGACAAGCAAAGTCAATGGCTGAGGGGGGTCGTGTGGGGGTGGGCGGGGCTGTGGGGAGGATCCTTGGTCTCCAGTTGAGGGGAGTGGGACTAGGTTGGGCACCAGGGCATGGTCCATCAGAGGAGTCTCATCAGCCCCATTGGGCTGAGTTGAGGACCCCTAGACAGTGGTGCAGGCTGCCCAAAGCCCTGGGCAGAGAAGGGCAAGTGCCCAGCCCAGCCCTCAAGCTCCTGGGGCACCAGGACCCTGCAGCTCAACCCAGTCCACTCCCACTTTCCTGAGGGGGTGCTGGCTGCACTTACCTTCTCCTCGAGGTTGCTGCTGCTGCTGCTGTGCTCACTCTCCTTGGCCAGGTTGCTCATGGTGGGTGCAGGAGGGCAAAGTGCATGGATCAGAGGGAAGCCACTCCCTCTCCATGCAAGGAGACCTGGCTTTGTAACAAAAGTAACCTTGGAATAGGATGGGAGACCACCAGGTTAGGCCAGGAGGAAGGTGCAAGGGGATGGCAAAATGACAGCAGGGCTGCTGGTGGCCAAGTGCTAAGGCAAGACTTCCCTCAGAGCCTCCCTTCCTCTCATTATAACCTCCTTCCTTCCTTCCTTCCTTCCTTCCTTCCTTCCTTCCTTCCTTCCTTCCTTCCTTCCTTCCTTCCTTCCTTCTTCCCTTTTCCTTCTTTTCCTTCCCTCTTCATTCTCCTTTCTTTTTTTCCCTTTCTCTCTTTCCTTCTTTTTCCTTGTCTTTCCTGTTTCCCTTTCTCCTTTCTTGTCCCTTCTTGGATGCTCAAATGCAAATGGGCAAACATTTCTCAATGCCAAGGATCCTCCCCACAGCCCCACCCATCACCACCCAATAGCCCCCTCAGCTATTAACTTTGCTTGTCAAAAGGTTGCAGGAGGGGATCACATAACTCTGGGACAATGTGACCATCAGAAATATAAATAATTTGCCAAGCATCCAAATGTAAACCATGTGACCCTGGGGATGCTGCAATGGTCATAAGTGTGAAAAATGGTCATAAGTCACTTTTCTCAATGCCGTTTAACTTTGAACAGTCACTAAGCAAACTGTTGTAAGTCAAGGACTGCCTGTACTTTATCACTTTGTTCCTTTTTTTGACCATCATGTTTTTGACACCTTGCTAGGTGACTGGTGGTATTCAAATACTGCCTTATCCTAAAAGTGGTACAATCAGAGAAAAGGTTGAAAAGCCCTGGGATAGAGAATATGTACCCCCTTCCCTTAATGAAGGACATGTTGACCCACCTGGCAAAAGGGAAAGTTTTTACAAAATTGCATTTAAGAGAGGCTTATTACTGAGTCCGGATCAAGGAGGGAGATGAATGGAAAACTGCCTTCAATTGCCCCCTGGGCAGCTTCCAATTCAAAGTAATGCCTTTTGGTCTGCCGTATTTATGCAGTTAATCAACCAGGAGCTCAATGGCCATTTATACAAAGGGGTTTTAGTTTATCTTGATGACATTCTTATTTACACTGAGACTATGGAAGAGCACATTAAATTGGTCTACAAAGTGCTAAGGAAACTACTGAGAGCTAAACTGTACACAAAGCTTTCTAAATGTGAGTTTCACTAGACACACCTTGTGTTAACCTTCAAATGATTCTGGCTGCAGCCATCTTTACTTCATTTTCAGTTGCCACACCAATGGGAGGGGGGAGATGCATTATTATAGTTTAGTCATAACAATAACTTTCCTGGTCAAGGTCAAGCTACCTAGGTTTTGGCAGGCTGGAGCTACTGTTAGAAAGCTCACCAAAGTAGTTAATTGGGAATTGTGATTTATGACATATTGCAGGGGTGGGAAGTTCAACTTGATACCATGTAACCTTGGGGGGGGGGGAACGTTCAGTCTTGGTTTCAACTTTGTTTGTGCCGATACTATGTAGCCATTAAAAGTGTTCTTTGAGGAAAACAGTTGCCTCAGAGTTCTTATTTCTACTGGTCTCATCTATTGGAAGCATGACATTAAACCAAGACTCCAAAATTCATTGACCCATGGGGTCCTGGGCCCCAGTCACCTACCCAAACCTTGGGAGGACAACAAAGATTCAGGGAAGATGCAGAGATGGGAAAGAAAGGGGAATCAATCTCAAGCCTCAGAGCGGTGGTGGTGGATGGGATGCAGGCTACTGCTTTGGTGGAGAGTGTGGTCCTGGTAGCCAGAGTGAGACCAAAGGCCTGTGAAGTCCTGTTGGAGAAGCTGACTCAGAGGGAGGAAGCAATTGTCCTCAGGAGGACCTGGTGGTCAGACACTGCCCTACCACTCAAGAGCACACTGAAAGCTGCAGAGGTTGAGTTCCCACTGATCTCATCGCAGGGTTTCCATTCACCTGTAAATGAAAGCAAAACAATGGGCCACCTGGGACAAATCTGGAGAATGGAAATATCTGACTGCAATCCACAGCCACTCGGTGAAACATCTGAGGGAGAGGTTTGACAGGCAGGAGATGGGAGAAGGAGGGCAGGCCACATGCCAGGTGATCTCAGATGGGCGAGAAGACAGGAGGTCCTGTGAGCCTCTGCCACCCCAGTGAAATCCCAGTCTTATAGTGATTGAGTGAGCCACCTCCCCACTCCCAAAGCCTGACCTAACATTGAGCGCAGTGCACTGGCAGAGCCCTAACCGCTACTGATGCCACGCCAGCCCAGATCGACCCCAGTGACAGGTTAGTGTTACATACTGTTATTCACAATATTAACCACGACACCAGGAAGCCTCCAGATCTGAGGCTAAACCAGGGAAACCCAAACACGGCAGCCGTTGACAGCTGTCAAAAGGCTGCCAAGAGAATCGCGCATGTGCCAGAGCAGGTGGCAGCCGTTGACAGTTGACAGCTGTCAAAAGGCTGCCGAGAGCATTCACACATGTGCCAGAGCTGGCTCCAGCTGACAGCCACCGAGCTGTCAGACACCGGCTAAACACACGCCCGCCCTCAGCCGGCGGGCCAGCCAGCTGGCAGATTCCCCGGCCTAGCCGCGCAAGCGCAATCGCCCGGGAGCTGTCAAAAGCTGCCGGTAGGTCATTGGTCGCCCCCCTCGCGGCGGGAGATTGCGGTTCCCTGATTGGTTAAAACAGTTGACAGTTTCTCTATAAAAGTGAGGGTTTCTCCGCCCGACAGCTGTCTGGAGCTGAAGCAAAATAAATGACTGAAACCCAGCCTGCCATCTCCCTGTTATCATTCTCCGAACAATCTACCTGGCGACGGCGACAAGGATGGGATCCCAGTATAACAGAGCTAGTCACTGAGCTAAGTCACGGCAGGAGTGCCAATCCCTCCAGCCACTGCGGTCACTGCTGAAGTCGCTGGCTGAGGGCAAAGGAACCCTTCAATTCGCTCAAACAGTACCATGGACCCAGTCAATGGCCAACCTCGGACACATCAGGGAGTTCGACGTCCGACACCCTGAGGGATGGGAGTCACACTGGGGGCAGGTCGAAGGGTACCTCGTCATGAACAAAATTACGGAAGACCACCACAAGGCCGCGGCACTACTCTGCCTCAGTGGACCGGCCATCTACGACATTGCTGTAGGACTCTGCAGCCCGGACCCGGTCGCCACAATTCCATATGCTGAGCTGACCGAATGCCTCAGCAAGCATTTTATGCCCAGACGGTCGGAGTTGTACTGGCGGCTCCACTTTGCTCACCGTCAGCAACCAGGCGAGTCGGCTACTGCATTCATCACGGGGGTTCGTCACACCGCCCGCAGATGCCAATTTCCGGATCTGGAGGATCGCATCAGAGACCAGATCATCGCTGGACTGCAGAATGAGCGGCTTCAACGGAAGCTGGTGGCAAAGCCCACGATGGATCTCACAGAGCTAACTCTGGAGATCATGGCATATGAAGATAGCCATTGTGAAGACTCCTCTGCGTTAGGAGGCGGCCCCAGTGGTTCGGTCCATCAAGACGGGGAGTCAGACATCGAGACCCCCAAGGTCGATACTGGTGTGGACGCGATCATTCCAAGATTCAATAGAATGGCCGCTGGCCACGAGGGAAACTGCAGACCAACAAAGCCAGAGGGCGCTAGCCAAAAACCCATCCATTCAGGCACAAGGACCAGGTGTGCCAGCTGCAGCGGGCCACTTGCCGATTCAGGAACGCCAAGTGCCACGGGTGCGGGAAGACCAGGTATATCCGCTCCGTGTGTCGCAGCCAAAACCGGGAGACCTTCCACGAACTTGAGGAAATTCCATCAGGTAGGACTAAGTTTTCCCGCCCACCCCAAAAAATCTCACGGCCCTCTGTATTATCCATCCTCTCCAGCCAGAAGCCCCTTGCCATCCCTCACCTACAACCCAAAATTAAGATCTGGGTTAAGATCCAGGGGGTCCCATGCGAGATGGAAGTGGACTCAGGGTCCTCCGTCTCCATCATATCCTGGGACACTCTCCAGAAAATCAGCTCTAAGTGCAAACGCTGCATTCCCCTCCAGCCTTCCCGAATCTTACTCGCTGACTTTCAGGGTGCTCCCTTAAGCTTAAAGGTGCAGGCTAAGTTGAGAGTAGGATTCAAAAAGTTTCAAGGGCACCTCTTAGCTCAGGTCACTGAAGGAACCAGGGCCAGTCTCATTGGCCTGGACTGGTTCGAGGCTTTGGGCATCCGTCTAGAAGGAACTAACCGCATCCAGTCGCAAACCCTGGAAAATGTCTGCAAAACGTTCGCTGATGTTTTCGATGGGACGTTAGGCAAATACACAGGCCCCCCGATAGACCTCAAGCTCAAACCTGAGGTCGGTCCTATCAGAATCAAAGCCAGAAGGGTCCCCTTTGCCCTAAAACAAAAAATTGAAAGCGAACTAGACCGCTTAGTTGCCCTGGGGGTCCTGGAACCCACAGATGGAGGAACATGGGAAACCCCAATAGTAACACCTGTCAAGCCTAATGGGGATGTGAGGATCTGCGCGGATTATAAAGCGACCCTCAACTGCGCATTGAACCCCCACGCTTACCCGGTCCCCGCAGTTAAGGACATCCTGTCTGAAATAGGCTCTGGCTCCATTTTCGCAAAACTCGATCTGGCGCACGTGTTCCTCCAGATCCCTGTCAGTAGAGAAACAGCTGATGCCCAAACTATTGTTACACACCACGGAGCTTTCAGGGTGACCCGCCTCCAATTCAGAATTTCAGTGGCTCCTGGCATTTTCCAGGAAGTCATGGAGAGAACTCTGAAAGGAATCCCAGGGGTTTGCCCTTAGTTCGATGACGTCCTCATCTCAGGGGAAACCGAGAGCACATTAACAGTCAGACTGCACGAAGTGCTAACCAGATTCCTTAGGGCAGGATTAAAGCTAAAACGTGAGAAATGCGCCATAGGAGTTCCATCCACGGAATTTCTGGGCTACAGAATAGACTCTCAGGGAATCCACCCTACAAACTCTAAAATCTTAGCCATCAGGGCCGCCCCGGCCCCCAAAAACAAAAAAGAGAGCTCCAAGAATTCCTTGGGCTCTTGAATTTCTACCATGCCTTCCTCCCCAGGAAGGCAACCATAGCAGAACCTCTCCATAGGTTACTTGACAAAGGGGCATCATGGCAGTGGACATCAGTCCACGACGATAGTTTCAAAAAACTCAAACAGATGTTGTCAAGCAATACAACCATTTCCCATTACAAAGAGGATAAACCCCTCTGCATAGCATGCGACGCATCCCCATATGGGATCGGGGCGGTTTTGAGCCACCTACTAAGTGACGGGACACAGACGCTGGTCGCTTATTATTCTAGGACCCTCTCCAAAGCTGAAAAGAACTATGCCCAGATCGACAAAGAGGCACTGGAAATCATGGCGGGCATTAAAAAATTCCACAATTACCTTTATGGCCGGCCATTCAGGATATTCACGGACCACAAGCCATTGCTAGGGCTATTCAACTGGGACCGACAAACCCCCCCAAATTCTGTCCCCCAGGATGCTGCGGTGGACAACGTTCCTCTCTGCTTACTCCTACCAATTGATTTGCAAACTGGGGCGGCAAATGTGCCACGCAGACAGCCTCAGCAGGCTGCCCCTACCCCACGTAGACCCAGCCCCAGCCCCGGCTGGTCACATCCTAGCCATCCAGGAGCTCCTGGAATGCCTGTTAACAGCAAAAGACATCGCTGCCGCAACCGGCAGAGATAAAACCCTCAGCTGGGTACTGTTCTGTATCAACCTGCTACCGGCCCTGCAGAAAAGGCAGGGACAACCCCTTTTACAATAAGGCAAGAGGCTGGAATTACGCCTGCCAAATTTATTACTACAAAAACAAACAAGACACAAACCAAGAAACCGGAGCTTTAAAAAACATGAACTATCTGAGCGGTTGCCTTCAGCAAACCAGCCCTCCCCACACATTCCCCTTATATAGAGTTCAGGGCGTGGCTTCTCTCTGCCTCCTTCCGAGAAGCCCCATTGCCTTCCTCTGTCTACTCCTAATTGACTGCCTCCTACATCGGGCATCCTTGAACAGGGCCAGCTGTGCGTCAACTTCATCCACGCTGTCAGGCTCACACAGCTGGGTCTCCGTGGTGACCAAGTGGGAGGGGCCTGGCTGAGGGCTCTCATCAGCAAGATCTTCAACGCCCTCAGCAAGGTCTTCAACCCCCCCAGCAAGGTTTTCAACACCCCCCTCCTCCTCCTCTGAGTCATCCGACCCAACTGCTGAACCCACAGGCTGACCCTGAATCACAACACTATCCCGCACCACAGGGCCCTTCCCCCGGGTCTGCTGATCCGGATGCGGTCGGGATGGAAATTGTTCATGAAAAGCGGTCACCAAGGCAGGCGCATGAACGGCAGTCGCGTCTTCCCAGGTGAAGTCCTCTGGTTCGTAACCTTTCCATTCAATCAGGTACTGGAAACGACCTTTCAGCCAACGGGAATCCCTGATGCTGGTGGCCTCGTACTCGGGGGTGCTGCCTCCATCGTGAGGTCCTGATGGGGGAGGTTCCACTCGGCGGAGTGGACAAGCCGGTTGCTCGGAGACCAACAGAGAGTGATGAAAGACTGGGTGCACGCACAGGGAACGTGGCAGAGGTCCACAGGCAGCATCGGAAAGACATCGCTCAGTGTTGTTGTGGGACGCCCGATCTATCACACCATCTAGATCGGGCTCGGGGCGTTTCCCGACAGAAAAGTAGGGGACTTTCTCGGGGCAGACTCGGTCACTGATGCCCGCTGTCACTTCTTTGGGCAAAAAGCAGCCAAATGCCCAGGGTCCCCACAGTAAAAACACAACCCCCCGATCGTCGTCTGTTCATTTCAGTCACCGATAGACGAGACCTGGCGGCACCCAGCTCCATTGGCTCCTCCCTTTGAACTGGGGGCTCACGCACAACAGGGGCTGCAGGGGTCTGTGGGGTGGCACGGCGACTCCTTCGCTGCTGCAACCGAGCATCGATTCGCAGGCAGAGATGGATCAGCCCATTCAGGTCTGAGGGAATATCCACACGGGCCAGCTCATCCAACATCTCCTCCGACAATCCATCCTGGAAGGCATCCAGGAGCGCAGCCTCATTCCAGGCGGAATCCTGGCTAAACAGCCGAAAATCGCTGATATAGCCCTGTAGGGGGCGTTGACCCTGCCTCAGAGCTTTCAGGCATTGAGTAGCAGTCTGCGTCTTAATAGGGTCCTCATACATCAGACGCATATGATCACAAAACCCGACAAAGTTGTCCAACAATGGGCTAGGTTGAGCCAGCAGAGGCGTGCCCCAATGAGCTGCATCACCCGAAAGAAGGCTTAACACAAACCCCACCTTATCCCGGTCAGTGGGGAAATCAGCTGCTCTCACGCTGATAAAGAGCTGGCATTGTCCCAGGAAAGCAGGAAACAGTTCTGGATTGCCAGTAAATTTATCCGGCATTGCAACTTGGCATTTTCTCCTGGGTGGGGGTGATGGTGGGGGTGCAGCATGAACCTGAACTTGCAGTTGAGCCACCTGAGCTGCCAGCAAAGTGAGTTGCTGGGTGAGCTGGGCATTCTCAGCACGTAGCTGCTCCATAATATTAGTAAGGGGTGGGAGGCTGAAGGCAAACTGTTCTGTACCAGCCTGCTACCGGCCCTGCAGATAAGGCAGGGACAACCCCTTTTACAATAAGGCAAGAGGCTGGAATTACGCCTGCCAAATTTATTACTACAAAAACAAACAAGACACGAACCAAGAAACCGGAGCTTTAAGAAACACGAACTATCTGAGCGGTTGCCTTCAGCAAACCAGCCCTCCCCACACATTCCCCTTATATAGAGTTCAGGGCGTGGCTTCTCTCTGCCTCCTTCCAAGAAGCCCCATTGCCTTCCTCTGTCTACTCCTAATTGACTGCCTCCTGCGTCGGGCGTCCTTGAACAGGGCCAGCTGTGGGTCATCTTCATCCACGCTGTCAGGCTCACACAGCTGGGTCTCCGTGGTGACCAAGTGGGAGGGGCCTGGCTGAGGGCTCTCATCAGCAAGATCTTCAACCCCCTCAGCAAGTTCTTCAACCCCCTCAGCAAGGTCTTCAACACCCCCTCCTCCTCCTCTGAGTCATCTGACCCAACTGCCGAACCCACAGGCTGACCCTGAATCACAACAGGTACTGGCGTGGGTGTCTTCAGGGTGGCAGTGCATCAGCCCCGGCACTGATTTCCAACCATATTTCACAAGGCACAACGAATTGACCTCTCACTTAGGCTGCATACTTTGGGGCTGCAGGGTGGTAGTACCGCCCCTGCACAGACCCAAAGTCCTGCACACATTGCATGATGGGCACCCTGGCATCCTAAAAATGAAAGCCTTGGCCCGCAGTTATGTTTGGTGGCCGGCCATCAATAAGGATATTGAAACACATGTAGCTGGCTGCTATTTATGCCAGCAGACCTGACCAGTACAACCCCAGGCCCCCGTTCACAAGTGGGAAACCACCCGAAATCCTTGGTCCCGGGTCCACATTGACTTCACTGGCCCCTTCCAGGGACAGGTTTTTCTCATTGTAGTGGACAGTTATTCCAAGTGGTTGGAGGTTCTCCCGGCTTCCAGCACAACAACTGCTGCCACCATTCAGGCTCTCAGGGGAATTTTCGCAACACACGGCCTCCCCGATGTCTTAATCTCTGACAACGGCCCTCAATTTATCTCTTGTGAATTTCAGATCTTTGCCAAGAACAACTGTATTAGGCATGCCACGTTGGCCCCCTTCCACCCTTCCTCTAATGGTCTAGCAGAGGTCACGGTGAGGGCCACCAAAGATGCCCTCCGAAAGATCATCACTGGAGATTGGCACTGCCACCTGGCACAGTTCCTCCTGGCTCACCACGCTGCGCCCTGCTCCACCACCGGGAAATCCCCCGCGGAACTGCGTTGGGGCCGCCGGCTAGTGACAAGGCTAGACAGACTTCACCCTGACAGGCCGGTGGCCGAGGAGGGCCATAACGCCCCGCCCAGGACATTCGCTCAAGGACAAAATGTCTGGACAAGGGACTATGGGGGAAAGGACAAATGGATCCAGGGAGTCATTCTGGATCAAACTGGCCCTCTATCCTATACGGTGGACATTGGAAAAGGACTTGTACTCTGCAGACACACAGATCAACTCCGGTCCAGGTCACTTCCGAACCTCCCCCTGCACTCACCCCCTGAAAGCCCCGAACCGTTTAGCGGCGACACCCTCGGTTTACCGCAACCATCCCAGGACTTACAATCCCCACCTATGGCACCTGCAGAAGGAACACTGGCAGTACCACACCTGGAGGAGGAGGGGCTCCTCCTCTGCTGCTCCAGCAGAGCCAGATGGCCCCCCACCTACCTCACGGACATTGAATGGGCAGGAAGCACGCCGACAATCAACGGTTCCATTAAAGATGTTTATTCTGACAGTTCAGTTAAAAATATTGTTAAGGGTCTCGAATCGGGGGGGAAAGGGGTGTTACATACTGTTATTCACAATATTAACCACAACACCAGGAAGCCTCCAGACCTGAGGCTAAACCAGGGAAACCCAAACGTGGCAGTCGTTGACAGTTGACAGCTGTCAAAAGGCTGCCGAGAGAATCGTGCACGCACCAGAGCACACAGCAGCCGTTGACAGTTGACAGCTGTCAAAAGGCTGCTGAGAGTATTCACACATGCGCCAGAGCCGGCCCCAGCTGACAGCCGCCGAGCTGTCAAATGCCGGCTAAACACACGCCCCCCCTCAGCCAGCGTGCCAGCCAGCTGGTGGATTCCCCGGCCTAGCTGCGCAAACGCAATCGCCTGGGAGCTGTCAAAAGCTGCCGGTACGTCATTGGTCACTGCCCTCGCGGCGGGAGATTGCGGTTCCCTGATTGGTTAAAACAGTTGACAGTTTCTCTATAAAAGCGGGGGTTTCTCCGCCCGACAGCTGACCGGAGCTGAAGCAAAATAAATGACTGAAACCCAGCCTGCCGTCTCCCTCTCATCATTCTCCGAACAATCTAGTTAGTCCTGAATATTACTGGCAGTCTGCCATCCCCAGCAAAGATCTGGGCTAGCTTTCTGCTAGCCCAGATCTTTGCTGCTAGTCTCCTAGTCGTGATCGTTACTGACACCTGGCCAGCCCAGATTGCCACCAATGCCCAGGTGATCCCAATCCCTATTGGTGTTGGGCCAGCCCTGACCACTGTTGGTGTCCTGCCAGCCCAAGACCTCCACAAGGGGGGTTTCCATTGGGGGGGATTTCAGCAGCCCTAGCCACAGTTGCCTGGCTTACTGCAGGCTCTCTGGGATTGCTGTCCTGCAGATCCACCTCCTCTCAAGCCCACTTTCGATGGAGACCCCATGAAGGTGACTATTTTCCTGAACCAGGTGTGGTCTCATGTGAATTGTTATGACCAGGGTTATTTAGATGAAGCCAAGATGATTGATTCTGTAGCCCCAAACTTGGAAGAGGAGGGTGTGGAGTGGATGGCTGGCCTACAAGAGGAGCAGGCACCCAAGCTGTGGAATTTCGATCTATTCACATGTGGACTGAGGGCCAGGTTCAAAGATGAATCCCAGGCAGTACAAGTGGAAAAAGACATCCACGATGTGAAGCAGAGGGGTCAGCCAGAGTATGTAAGAGAATTTCAAAGGGTGGCAGGGTGGATCAGGATCAGGTAGTGGCCCGAACAATCATTGATCCACTACTTCAAAGTGGGGTTGGACCACAATCTGTTCCAGATATGCATCTGCAGGGGTAATCCTAATCAACTCCATGATTGGTACCATTTGGCTACGAATTTGGATATTGAGCTGACATGGTATCATAAGCCTGCAGCTTCAGGATGTCAACCAAGGCAAGATCTGTTGCAGTGTCCCCCACCTGCCACGGTGCATGGGTCCATTCGAGCTCCCACTGGATCTCATATTAAGTGCTTCAGGTGTGGGCAACTTGGGCATCGAGCTGCAGATTGCCCAGTTCCTTTCCCTCCTCTGTAAAGTGTGACTGCAGCTCCCACAAAGCCAAAGAGACAACCTCGGCCAATGCGAGAGAAGTTGAATAGGGTCAGCCAGGGGCAAGTTGTACAAGTCACCTCTTCTCCCCAGTAAAGCAAGAGGAATCAGCTGAATGCCTGCCCATACCCAATCCATATGACAGCGATGACAGAGGGGAAGATGACCTGAAGGTGAGTCAGTCTATCCCACCTTTTACTTATTTATTTATTTATTTTATTATATTTGTATACCGCCCTTCTCCCGAAGGACTCAGGGCAGTGAACAGGGCAATACATGTTAAAAAACAAAAATACAAAAGTTAAAAAAGATTAAACAAGATGCCCAAAAACTATAACAATAAGTTAAGTTAAAATACATAAAAAACAATAAAACCCAAACCCATCACCCATCAGGCCAGGCCGGCTTGTTTTGGCCAAACTATTAGTGCCAAAATCAGGGGCTCAGATGGACTTGAACTTTTTAGTTGATTCGGGATGCACCTGATGCTTGATCAACCTCCCCATTGTATTAAAACTGGGCATTAGGGCAAAATTGCTACCTCTACCCATGAGGTTCAAGCAGGCCAATGGATCTCCCATAGGAAGAGCCCTGGCTACTCACCTAACTAGTGCACCTAGAGATAGGGGAGCATTGGGAGCTAATCCATTTTGTGGTCCCAAAAATGACAGATGCAGTGATTCTGGTGTTGGCCTGGCTTGACAAATGGCGCCCTATGATCTGGTGGGAAAATGGAATGAGGACTTTAAGATTAGCAATTGGACTGTCACCTCCTACCCCAATCAGTAGCCTAGTTGAGAGCCAAGGGCCACCCCTGAAACCTTGAAATCTGCTGTGAGTTCCCCACTGGGAGAGCCAATCATCCCAAGTGAATATAGAGACTTAGCAGAAGCATTCAGCGAGGCAGAATGTGATGTCCTGCCTCCCCACCGAACCAGTGACTGTGCTATTGAGATTTCACTGGGAGCTAAATCACCTAAGCCAAAAATGTATTCAATGACCTCCCGCAAACTGAAAGAACTGAGAGCATACATTGATAAGAACCTAGCCAGAGAA
This sequence comes from Vipera ursinii, assembly GCF_947247035.1. NCBI lineage: Eukaryota > Metazoa > Chordata > Lepidosauria > Squamata > Viperidae > Vipera > Vipera ursinii. The sequence goes on along the minus strand of NC_139521.1, from coordinate 20,117,406 downwards.
TTCATCCAGCCAGCAAAATCCCAGGTGGCCACCCCAATGCTGTTTAAGGAAAAGAGAGATGGGTCGATGAGGCTCTGTGTCAACTATAAAGGGTTAAACTATGTCAGCGTGGAGATTATGTAGCCCCTACCCTTGATGAAGGACATGTTAGCCCATTTGGCAAAAGGAAAAGTTTTTACCAAATTAGACCTAAGAGAGGCGTATTACCGAGTAAAAATCAAGGAAGGAGCTGAGTGGAAAATGGCTTTTAACAGCCCCTTGGGGAGTTTCCAGTTCAATGTTATGCTTTTAGGCATGCAGGGGGCCCTGCTGTGTTCGTGCAATTCATGAATCAAGTACTGCATAATCACCTGTATAAGGGGGTTTTAGCTTACCTTGATGACATTGTAATCTACACAGAGACCATGGCGGAGCATGTCAAGTGAAGTGCTCAGAAAACTGCTGAAAGCTAAACTTTACGCTAAGCGCTCAAAATGTGAGTTCCATCAGACATGCCTTGATTACCTAGGACAGGGGTCAGCAACCTGAAACAGTGAAAGAGCCACTCGGAACCGGTTCCCTCACAAAAGGAAAAACTGGGAGCCACAAAAAATGTGTGCACATGTGCGTACATGCGCGCATGCGCAGAACAGGATTTGACTGAAGAGTGGAGCCAAGGCGAGATATGCACTTACCCTGCATATTTGAATTGATTGGTTGAACTTTTTTAGTCCCACTTTTTTTTTTTTTGGACTACACATGGCAGAGGACTGGGAGCCGCAGGAGACGGCTGAAAGAGCCGCATGCAGCTCCGGAGCCGCGGGTTGCAGACCTGTGACCTAGGATATAGGATTTCCAGTGAAGCCATTGAGATGGATCTGGCTAAGGTAAAAGCTGTGCTAGAATGGCAGCCCCCAAGGAACCTATAAGCAACACCAGAGTTTTTTGGGATTTGCAAACTTCTACCAGCAAAATATCCCCTCCTTTGCTAAGATTGCTTTAATGATTACCAAACTGTTAAAAATGGGGGGAAATGGGAGGAAGCTCTGCCAGCCCCTGCCATGGTCCTTAGAATGCCAGACCGCTTTTGAAAACTTAAGAGACTGTTTGCAGCAGAACCCATTCTCAAACATTCCAATCCTGAAAAACAATTCATCATCTGAGCTGATGCCAGTGATGTAGCTGTAGGAGCCATTCTTTTGCTAAAGAATTAGAATGGGGATTTTCAGCCCTGCGCCTACACCTCCAAAAAGTTAACAGACACTGAGCGAAGGTGGACAGTCTGGGAGAAAGAGGTTTTCGCGGTGAGGTGAGCTCTGCTTACATGGCGTTATTTCCTTGAAAGGAGTGACTTACCTTTTGTAGTATGGACTGATCACAAAAATCTAGAGGCACTGAAAAACCCACATAAACCTCCTAAACAATTTCAGTGGGTGCAGTACTTTAACCATTTCAACTTCACACTAAAATACATCCCAGGAGGGAAAAATTTCCTAGCTGACACCCTATCCAGATTGCCCCAATACAAAAGCCATTGAGAGGAGATCGTGAACTACATTATTCCGCAACCAGAGTCAATCTCTCAAGTAACAACAGGTGGCCCATCACAGGCAAAATCAATTGAACCTGATAGCTCATTAATAAAGAGGCTAAAGGAGGAGTTGAAAACCGATTCCTGGTTCCTGGCAAATACAACCATACTGACTTGTCAGGATGGTTTGGCTTGGAAGGGGTCGAAACTGTATCTACCAGAAACACTCACAGTTCAGGCCCTCCAATGCAGCAATGATAGCAAACAAGCAGGCCACTTTGGCTACCTAAAAACTTTACATTTAATTCAACGACAGTTTTGGTGGCCAGGGCTAAAGAAAGATGTTGAGAATTATGTGAAAAGCAGTGCAACTTGTGCAACAATGAAAAAACATCCAGGGAAGCCCCCTAGATTATTGCAACAAGTTGCAGAACCTTCCCAACCTTGGGAAGAAATTGCCATGGGTTTTATTGTGGAATTACTGGAAAGTAGGGGAAATATGGTAATATGGACTGTGATTAGCCTTTTTTCTAAGCAAGCTCACTTCATTGCCTGCACCAGTCTTCTCTCCACAACGAAGCTGGCAAGAATGTTTCTCAAACATATCTACTGATTCCATTGAGTTCCAAAGCAGATTATTTCAGATAGTGGGGTCCAATTCACTGCCAAATTCTGGAGAGACTTTCTGAAACTGATAGGGTCCATGCAGTGTTTGTCATTGGCTTTTCATCCATCTACTAATGGAGCTGTTGAAAAAGCTAACTCTATGGTGGAACAATATATTACATGTTATGTTGACTACCAACAAACAACATGGGATGACCTCCTCCCCTTTGCTGAGGTGGCTTACAATAACACAATACATAGAAGCACTGGACTCATTCCTTTTAAAATAGCTACTGGTAGAGAATACATTCCCATGCCTGAACTCTCTCAAGACCCTCCTGTTTCTCAAACTTTAGATCAATGGGTGACTTCTTGAAAAACTATGTGGGACAATGCGAACGTGGTTCTAACAAAAGCCTCAAAAATTTACAAAGAGGAAGCAGACAAGAGAAGCCCCCCACCCCAGAGGCCATTTCATGTGGGTGAAAAAGTTTACCTCTCTACAAAATATCTAAGACTCAAGCTGCCTAGTAAAAAATTGGGACCAAAATTCCTTGGACCTTTCCCTATAGTGCGGATTATGAACCCAGTCACCGTGGAATTAAAATTCTCTCCCCTTTTAGGAAAAGTTCATCTTATGTTCCAGTGCAGCCTATTGAAGCCATACAGAGAGTCCTCATTGAGACCTCCTCCCAAGCAGGCACCTGATCCCCTTGTCATGGAGGGAGAGACTCATTATAAAGTAAAATGAATCCTTGATTCAAGGTTGTACAAGGGAAGGTCACAGTATCTAGTGCACTGGAAAGGTTACCCACTATCAGAGGCCATCTGGGTAAAAGGTGTTGATGTAAAAGCTGATAGATTAATACATAAATTTTATGATAAGCATCCAAATAAACCCAGGGGTGATTCCTGACTCTAAATCCTTTTTTACTTGTTTCTCTGTTCTTTAGAGGATCTGACTGTCAACCTTCAAATGATTCTGGCTGCAGCTATCTTCACTTTGTTTTCAGTTGCCAAAGCAATGGGAAGGGTGAGATGCATTCTTTTAATTTAGTCATAGCAATAACTTTCCTGTGGGAACCAAGGGCAAGCTACCTAAGTTTTGGCAGGCTGGAGCTTCCGTTAGAAAGCCCACCAAAATAGTTAATTGGGGATTGCGATTTATGACATATTGCAGGGTTGGGAAGTTCAACTTGTAACCATGCAACCTTGGGGGGGTGGTAACGTTCAGTCTTGGTTTCAACTTTGTTTGTGCTGATACTTTGTAGCCATTAAAACTGTTCTTTGAGGAAAGCAATTGCTTCAGAGTTCTTATTTCTACTGGTCTCATCTATCGGAACCATGATACCTTGACTATCTAAGGCAGGGCTTTTCAGCCAGTGGTATGGGTACCACCTGTGGTACATTGGCACCTGGCAGGTGGTACATGACCATCCTAGAAAAGTGGTAGCATGAGAGGGGAATGAGCTGAACCTGTGGCAGCACTGCACAAGCCTGAGCGAGAGATGGCTGGAGCTGCAGGGCTGTCAGGGCTCAGTGAAAGTGCCAGGATCAGTGCTTCTTTGAAGCTGTCAGGGCTCACTGGAAGCACCAGGATCAAGGCCAGGCTCCAGCTGGAGCTCGGTGCTTATCCTGGTGCTTCTGCTGAGCCCAGAAGACCCACCAATCAGCTGGAATGTTGCAGCATCTCCAGGGTCTTGTGATTTACATTCAGATGCATTTTTTGATGGTCAGTGTCCCAGGGTCATGTGAAGTGACCAAAACCTGCTGCAACCACACAGCAGATGGGGGGAATAAAAACCAGACAACCCCCGTCCCACCCCCACTGACAATCCGCAACAGAAATGCTCATAACAATGAAAACCTTGGACAGGAGGAAGAGCGCCACTGGGCGGGCAGGCAGGTGTTTTGCTTGGCTGTGGCTTGGGGGGGTCACTTTTTTCAGTGCCATTGTAACTTCAAACAGTCACTAAGCAAACTGTTGTAAGTCGAGGACTACTTGTACATCACTTTTTTCCTTTTTTTTGGTCGTCAAGTTTTTGACACCTTGCTTAGGCGACTGGTGGTACTCGGATGTTGCCATATCCTAAAAGTGGTACAATGGGTGAAAAGGTTGAAAAGCCCCATTTTAGTGGACCTGCCCGAGAGTAAGGGAAATACTGTAATATGGGCTGTGATTGATCTATTTTCCAAACAAACTCATTCATCCTATAGCTGAGGGCTTCTAATAATTTGGAGATCAAGGCAGCATGGGCAATGGGGTGTCCGGTTGTGATCAGGAACTCCCGTTGTCTCCATAGAACCCCAGTTATGTGGCAAACCCCAAAAGGTTATCTTGAATCTGAATATATGGTGGTAGATTGATCTATCGCGGCTTCACATGCTTGAGTCAGCACTACCAATTCAGTGGCTTGAGCAGAGTAAGAAGGTGGTAGCGGGGAAGCCTAAACAATGTTGTGGAGGGAAATGACTGCCACGCCAGAAACTTGAGTCCTGTCATGCAGGTAGGATGACCTATCTGTGAAGAGTTCCAGGTCTGGATTCTGCAGGGGCACATGTGTTAGGTTGGATCACGGCAGTTCAGCATCATGGACCAGGTGGAGGCAGTCATGCAGGATGAAGTCTGATATTTCATTGGCAATAGGGTGGCTCAGTGGGTTAGGATGCTGAGCTTGTCAATCAGAAGGTTGGCAGTTTGGCAGGTCGAATCCCAAGTGCCGCATAACAGAGTGAGCGCCTGTTACTCGTCCCAGCTTCTGCCAACCTAGCAGTTCAAAAGCACATAAAAATGCAAGTAGAAAAATAGGGACCACTATGGTGGTAAGGTAACAGCGTTCTGTGCGCCTTTGGCATCTAGTCATGCCGGCCAGATGACCACGGAGAGGTCCTCGGACAAGTGCTGGTCTTCGGCTTTGAAACAGAGATGAGCACCGGCCCCTAGAGTTGGAAATGACTAGCATGCATGTGCGGGGGAACCTTTACCTTTACCTTTAGGGTGGATGGGTTCAGAGTGGAACACCGTTCAAAGGTGATGTGATCAGTGATGAAAAGCTCAGCCTCATATTGTGCCAGTGCTGCTGAGTGATGCTTGGGCTTGAGATTTTAAAAGAATCACAAGAGACCCTTAGTGTGAGGGGATGGCTGAGAACAATGTCCTTTGATCTTTTGGACTTCTGATTTGCTGCGCGGCCTCCATGGATGCCTGGAAGAAAAGTTCCATCTTCCCCATCCAGTTTTGCATCACTGGGGGACCCTGAAAAGGGTCGAAAGTTGCCCCATAAACACAACCAGCAAGGAGGGGCCCTCACTGGATCGCAGGAGAGTGGTAGCTCTCCCGCTAGAACCGGTGAATCCCTCCAAACTGGCGGACAAAAGACCAGCAGACAGCCGAAGCCCCACTTACCATCTGGCAACTTCAAAGTAGCATGGAAGATACTAGGTGAGATCTACCTTTCTTAAATCCTAATTACTCTCTGTACCTGCATAAGCTGCTAAAATATTTTTTCCCCTGTGGTGAGGGAAAGGAGATCTTAGCCCTCCCTTGAGAAACAGTGGTGACCGACTACCCAGGGGAGTTTAAAACATTGAAAAACAACTGGGATCCTAATCAGAATTCTATTTTCTAAAATTTGTGGATTAAAAGACTCTATTTTCTATTCCCTATTTTTCTTCAATTTTTATTCTTTACTTTTACTGAAGATCTGGGTTTTTTTCTTTTAAAATAGAAGAAAAAACTGAAAAGATTAAAATAACTTTGGGGAGACATCTTGTGGCTAAACCTGATATTGCAATCTGTTATTCTCTAAAAGAGACTTGGCTGACAGGCCAGAAAATAGATAAGATATATTCAACCTTGGACATTAACTGCGAGAAATACAGCTGTGTTCCTTTCTTAGTGGACTTCCTGATTGTAAAGTTTTTTAGTTTAAATATACTATTATGGAAGAAGATCAGGAATGGACCTTCCCTATGGAAGAAGAGCAGGAACAAACCCTTTGTATGCTGAAAGCGATTCTTCAAACCCTTTTCACGGCTGGTGATGAAATAAGAAATTATAGAAAAAAACAAGAAGACTACCTGGACATGCAAACTCAAACTATGATTATAATTAAAGAATCATCTACACAGGATACTACAGGAAAAAATGGAACAATTAAATACTATGACAGAAGTTGCAACTGCTCAACAAAGACAGATAATGGAAAATAGAGGAAAGAAACTGACAATAGGGAAAGAGAAAAAGACTTCCTATATAAATCAGAAGGAGCCTGAGGATCAAAAAGAAAAACAGATGGAAGAGAAGATAAATAGTTCAAGACAACTACATTGAGTTGGGAAAAGAAGGAGATGGCCTGCCAGATCTGCTAGTCTTTCCTCTCTTTTTCCTCTTCTCTCAGTCTGTGTCAGGATAATAATTTAACAGCTAAACAGCTTATGTAAAGATTAATGAGGTTAATGATATTGTCACCATTATGGAAACATGGTGGGATGAAACCCACAAATGGAACACACAGCTAGAGGGATTTAAATTATTCAAAAGAAACAGACCAAATAAAAGAGGAGGTGGAGTTGCTCTCGATGAACTTTTTGCTACTCAGCTAACTAAGGTATGTAGTAAGCACATCACAATAGTAATGGGGGATTTCAACTACCCTGACATCAACTGGGAGACAAACTCTGCACCAAGTGAAAGATCAAACAGATTCCTGACAAACCTAGCAGACAACTTTGTCACCCAAAAATTAGAGAAGGGAACTAGGGGATTAGCCATTTTAGATCTAATTCTCATTAACAGAGATGAAATGATAGGTGTTGAAGCCACAGGAACCTTGGGAGGAATTGATCATGCAATATTGGAATTCAACATTATGGAAGCACAAACAATAGAATACAGTCAAACTAGAGTCTTGGACTTTAACAGAGTTAATTTCAATAAACTTAGAGAGAGCTTGGGAAGGATTCCATGGATGAGAATCCTCAAGGGGAAAACAACTCAAGAAGCTTGGGAAATTTTGAAAAGTGAGATAATAAAAGCCCAGTCTAGCACAATACCAACAAAGAGGAAAAATAACAGCTCTCAAAAGAAACCAGCCTGGCTGCATAAAGAACTCTCTGATAAATTGAAAGATAAAAAGGACAAGTATAGAAAGTGGAAAGAGGGGCACATTACTAAGTCAGAATATCAGCAACTAGCCCAAACCTGCAAAGACGAAGTGAGGAAAGCTAAGGCTCAAAATGAACTAAGGCTTGTGACCAAAGTCAAAAATAACAAAAAAAGCTTCTTTCAACGTGGAAAAAAACAAGAAAAATGTTAAGGAAATGATTGGTCCATTAGAGGGTGAAAGTGGCAAGAAGGTGACAAGCAACAGGGAGAAAGCAGAACTATTTAACTCATTTTTTGCATCTGTCTTTACACAAAGGGAAAAAACAGACCAACATATCAAAAATAGTGCCATAAAAAACAGAATAGAAACACAAGTTAAGATAGGCAAGAAAATGGTAAGTGAGCATCTGTCCAGCCTAGATGAGTTCAAATCACCAGGACCAGATGGATTACACCCCAAAGTTCTCAAGGAGAAGATGGCAGATGTGATCTCAGAACCACTGAACTATATTTTTCAAAGATCCTATAGCACTGGGAAACTACCAGAGGACTGAAAAAGAGCTGATGTAGTTCCCATCTTCAAAAAAGGAAACAAAATGGATCCAGGAAATTACAGACTTATCACCCTGACCTCAATACCTGGGAAGATTCTGGAAAAGATAAACAATGAATCAGTGAGCACCTAGAGGCAAACAAAGTTATTACTAAAAGCCAACATGGGTTTGTCAAAAACAGATCATGCCAGACAAATCTTATTGCATTCTTTGACCAAGTGTGGATGATACAATGATAAGATGATGCAATATCAGGAATGACTCAGCAGGGTCTATGTCTGTGCCTTTAAGAGGCTGAGTATAAAAGGGGAGGTTTTACTGGAGTTTTTTCTCTCTCTCATCTGTTCCCTGCTATAATTACTGTGTGTTGGAGCTTGCTGCATTTTCATCACATGTATGTATTTTATTTCTAGTGTATATTTGTAGATATAGTGCAAACCACATTTAAATACAAACCACTGTGTACTGCATTTACTCCTGGGTTACTTCAGCACAATAAGACTGTGCATGCTCTGACACTCTGTTTCTCTGGTCAAATACTAAGTTAGCTATCCTTCATAGCTCTGATATTTCTGGACTGGACCAGTTTGACACAATTCTGTGGACGTGGTCTTGGATGCATTGGCTGGCTGGCCAATGAATGCAAGGCCAGTATTTGCTGGTCTTTCAGGTTACTGGCATCTAAGTGAGCCAGGGCAATCCCCACTTCCAAGAGGTGAAACCAGAAAACATCTGTTGTCTCACCTTCCCTCTGTACTGTATGCTGGAATTCAGGCCAGTTCCATGGTTTTCTCCCTATCTTACCCAGTGCCTCTGGCAGGTTCTCTTTTGCCCTGTTATATTTGTCCCAATGGGTAGGTATGTTGTAATCCCAATCAGGGCAATTCAGGCCAAGCAATTCTAATTGGGGCCACTTGTCCTGGCATTGTGATAACCAGTCTTTTTGCAATCTTCTCCATTTTATAATTTCATCCTTTGTAAGAAAGATATGGAGCAACTGAGTCATATCTCCACACGACCGATGGTGGCTCTCTATAATAGATTGGACAGTTTTTATGATTATTTGAGGGTCAGATTAGAAGGAGGGGGTATCTTTCTTCCCTACCACCAGGTCAGAAGGAGAGAAAGGAGTATGGATGAGTATGATAGTTTTTGCAGGAGAGGGGTCACCAGTTTGGCCTCTGGCTTCTCCTTTAAAGGAGGTTCACTTTGGTTTGACTGTTCTGGCTGGGACTCCTTATATTTCCCTGCCTTGGAGCTTTCTGAATCTGACAGCTCTGCCCAGCAATATCAATACAGCAAGTGAGAGGACTTCAATCTAGGTTTAAGCTCTTTTAATATTTCATAATCAAAAGTACCACCTTCAGGGCAGATTTAATTCTCAGCCTTATCACTGAGCAGAATCCACTTCTCACATAGTTTACGTGTATACTTCTTCCTCATCCCTGTCTGGATGGGCAATTTGTCCTGGCTCCAGGCTTCCATTAGTCTCCCTACACTTAGAATACTGTATCCGGGCTTCCAGTTTGTGCGTGCAGTGCCGGCAGATGTTTATGAAGGACGCTCTCCCTGCCGTCCAGTTTTTCTTCCTTGGAGGACCCTGAAAAGGGTCAATAGTAGCCCTGGAGGGGTGACCACTGTGAGGAGGCCCTCTGAGTGATCATGGAAGGGCAGCAGCCCTCCGTTTGATTCTGAGCAGCTCCTCTGGCCTGAAGAAGAAAAGATTGGCCATTAACATGGCCGATCTTTAAGCCATTCCCTGCCGAAAGCCAAAATCACCATCAAGTACAATGAAGCAATCTGGAGGATTTGGGTGAAACCTTACCTTTCTTGTTTCCCTAATTACTTTCCTGTGGGACTCTTTTGAAAATCTTCTCCTCTCTTGAAAGATCGGTGACTGCCTACTTAGAGAACTAAAACTTTAAAGCCTCAAAAGAAATGATAATAAATAAGCTAAATAATTAAGCAACCTTATTTGTACTTCTGAAATATTTGGGCTACTAAAAAGTTCTTATTTCTGCAGGGACCTACTACCCTATTTACTGCTTAAGCTGTGAAATAAGAGGAAAAGAAAAAAAATGGATTAATTGGATAAAAGCCTCATATGAGTCTGGAAAAAGATTTTACATGCTATTTAGGACGTCTTGTGGCAAAACCTGGTATAGCAAGTAAACTTTTTCTTTATTGTGAGAACTGGCTGTAACTCAGATTTGTCCTTGGCATTATCTTTAAAGATACGCATTGGAAACACCTGGCACCAAAAAACAACTTTTAGGAATAGTGGAGGTGGACATTTACTGACTCTTATCAAAATAGCCTCCACTAAAGACCTATCTGTAATGCGTACGGTCACTCATGCGCTCGTGACCTCTCGTTTAGACTACTGCAACGCTCTCTACATGGGGCTGCCCTTGAAGACCACTCGGAGGTTCCAACTGGTACAGAATACAGATGCGAGAGTTGTGTTGGGAGTCTCCCGAATACTCCCATGTTACGACTCTGCTCCGTGAGCTGCATTGGCTCCCAGTTGTCTTCCAGGTGAGGTTCAAGGTGCTGGTATTGACCTACAAAGCCCTACATGGCATGGGTCCGGAATACCTTGGGGAGCACCTGCGGCCGGCATCAACTTCCCTCCGCCCAGTACACTCCCACAGAGAGGGCCTCCTCAGGGTGCCACCGGTCAAAGAATGCCAACTGGTGGCCCCCAGGGGGAGGGCATTCTCTGTGGGCGTGCCGGATTTATGTAACCGTCTTCCAGTTGAGCTCTGGATGGTGCCCGACCTGCGCTCCTTCCAGCGCGATCTAAAGACGTATCTCTTCGAACAAGCTTGCCTGGCCTGATGGGATGGGGTTGGGTTTTTACTATTTTTAATGTGTTTTAATCTATTGTAAGAGTTGTGGGCATTTGTTTAATCTCTTTTAATTTTTGTATTTTGTCTTTTAGCATGTATTGCCCTGTTCACTGCCCTGAGTCCTTCGGGAGAAGGGCGGTATACAAATAAAATTAATAAATAATAATAAATAAATAAAGAAATGGAAGAATATTATCCACCACTTGATTATAAACTTATACTTGAAACAATCCTGGCAATGACTGAGCAAATGAAAGCCAGACTGAAAGACAAATCTGACAGCATAAACTCACCAAATGAGACTTTGATTTCAACTGATGAATTGACAATCCTAAAACCAACAGAAGAGGAGGAAATCAACATCAAAATAGGGACTCTAAAGAACAACAAGTACAATCTACTGAGAACCTTGATGCCCAAACTTCGATTTCAACTGTAGAAACTACAATTCAACAAACAACAGAAGCTGAAAAAAGCAATACTAAGATGGAGGATGCCAAAGGCCTTCAAACACAGTACTTTGAGAATCTAGCCAGCCAATCAATAACTATAACACCGGACATGACCTCTTACCTAAGCCAGATGGGATTGGAAGAAGAAGGAGACCAGACTGAATTAATGACAACTATACTACACCAAACATGGAGATTTGATCTATGAGAGCAACAATTCAATGACTATAAAAGGGTCGCTCTCTTTGAAAAATTGACAACTGGATTGTCTCCCTGGATTCAAACATGTGTAGGAAGAGAGGGAGACACACTTGAGAAGGTAAAGGCACTGATATGGAAGCCTGCTTGGCACAAAAAGAAAGCTAGAGTTAGATTTAAAAATGGGTTTTTTCTTAATGTTGGGACTTGTAATAATAGAGCTTAAAATTTCTTTTAATGGGTCAAGGGGAATCATTAAAAAATACAAACTGATTTTATATTTAGGATCTAGATTTCTAAGGGAATGAAAATTAGCTACTAGAACATAACTTTGAATTATATTACAGAACTTGGAATGATACAACAAAAGATACTTTTTTAATCATTGATGAATTACTAAGATGACAAATAGAGTATGTTTTTGAAATAAAACAAGAATGCACTTACCGTATTTTTCAGGCCATAAGACGCACCGGACCATAAGATGCACCCAGTTTTTAGAGCAGGAAAACAAGAAAAAAAATTCTTTCTCCTTCTCTCTCTCTCCCTCTCTTTCTCCCTCTCTCTCTTTCTCTCCCTCCCTCTCCCATTGTCCCTTCCTTCCTTTCTTCCAGTCACCATTAAATGGATTGGACTTCAGGCAATGCTGAGCGTTACTCGAAATACTTTACATGGGTTATTGTTTGAATTATCCTTCACTAATCCCGCAAGATGGGGTACCAGCAACTCTTTATTTTGCATCCCAGAGAAATTACGAGAGAGGATTGCAGCGGGGGTCTTGTAGAGACAAAAACTATGGCTGGGCCGCTAACACATTTATAAGCAAGCATGGCTTGTGGTTTGTCACCATTGCAGATGTAACCTGAGAATTTTCACTTTGTCTGGAATTAAAGAAACAAAACAAAACCATGGATCCCTTTTTAAAGTTCACTTGGTTGACGGCTTCCTTCCATACTCTTCCCAGCAGAGAAAAGAACATGAAACTTAGCTAACTAGATTAGGGACAGTTTGGGAACTTTTTACCCGTCAGGCCCAACTTACTGAGGCTCATTTGTTTTGCTTGTCACTTAAAACAAACTTGTGGCTCCTTGTGATGTGCAGACTTCCTTCTCTCTGAATTGCAGTTCCAGATTGTTTACCAGATGTTAAACGGGATCTCTTCTCAGAAATGCAGCTGGCCCTCTGTTTGCTTTCACTCGTTTTCCCACTGAAAATCTGAGCCACTCACCTTGCTGGTCTTTGTGCAATAGGAAATGGTCCATGTGTGAAATGGAGTGAGGGAGATTGCCAGAAATGCGAATCAGCCGATCTCGCGCTCCTGCAAACTCCCTCGCTCGGTTTCAGCTTCCGTTGCTACAAGAGAAAGCAGGCTGAAACGAGGCAGATTGCAGCAGCACGAGATCAGCTGATTCACATTCCTGGCAATCTGCCTCTTTCGGTTTTAGCCTGCTTTCTCTTGTAGCAAGGGAAGCTGAAACCGAGCGAGGGAGAATGCAGGCGCGTGAGATCGGAGTTTCTCAGCACGTGCCGATTCGTGCTCCTGGCAATCTCCCTTACTTTCCACTTGCAGAGGTTGGGGCTGGCCATACGGATCACCTTCGGACAATAAGACGCACCCTCGTTTCCCACACACACACTTTTGGGGGGAAAAAGTGCGTCTTATGGTCAGAAAAATACGGTAAATGTACAATGTACATATTTTAGACATGATAATTACTATATAATGAAATAGGGTAATGTGGGTTACCCAAAAACTAAGTCTTTTAGATATTATAGGCTAATTTGAAGCACTATATTGAAATTAGATAAAATTTAAAAACAGGACGTGGATAGGTATATGTGAAAATGTATTCATAATTGCTCTAATTGATTGTGTCACAACTAGAAATGTATTAATTCAATTTTGATATTGTAACTAAGGGAATTGGAGAGGGAATTTTTTTTATGTACCCTGAGCTATGTAGAAAAAGATTTTGCTATTGGACTTTTGACTACCCATTCACCACATTGCTTCATAAATATTTGGATGTAAAATTAGAAAATTAATAAAACTTGGTGTTTTTTTAAAAAAAGAATACTGCATCCAGTTTTGGTCCCCATATTATAAAAATGTGTTGAAAAAAGAACAACAAAGATGATAAGATGGCTGGAGGCTAAAACATTTGAACAATGGTTGCAGGAATTGGTAGGTCTAGCCTAGTGTAAAGAAGGACTTGGGGTGACATAATAGCAGTGTTCCAATATTTGAAGGGCTGCCACAAAGAGAAGGTCAACTTATTTTCCAAAGCAGAAGGCAAGACAAGTGTGCTGCCCCACTCACCCACACATGCATAAAGTGTGGTTTTGGAGACTTTATTATTCCCTAGCAATTCCCTTCACCCAGCCTCAGAAGTGTTCCAAATAAATCCAGGCCAAGGTTAATCCACCAAGCAATGGCCAATAGTCCATAAAACATATGGAAAGTTGCTCCAACAAATAAGTCCATCAACCAAACTTAACTCCACCAGGCTGAACTGCAATACACCCACAAGAGCTCACTTGGCAAGACAAGTTCAGAGTCTCCAAGGCACAAAGTCAAGCTGGAAGCACAAGGAATGCACAGCCATAAACCAAACATATTTCCAGCAATGCTTCTTTCTGCCTGTTGTGATAAATAGCTTTCTGGCACAGCCCATCAAGATGGGCGGGGCCTTCTCCCAAGTAATCTGGCATATCTCCGCTGCTCCAGTCTTTTCTCTGTCCTGTGTGCTCTCAGATCTACCATGGAAGGCAGCTCCTCTTCCTCTTCAGTGACCATTCTCCCCTGCAAGTTGTCTTCAGCCGAAGCTTCCTGTAAATCTCTTTCGGCTGGCTGTTCAGAGTCATTAATTAACCCAGTCCCTGACATGCCAGGAATGAGCTCAACCTTCCTCAAGCTGGCCTCCAAGGCAGAGTCAGAGGAGTTTTCCAAGGGAGAAATGGATGAAGCAATGGATGAAACTAACTAAGGACAGAAGCAATCTAGAACTAATAAGAAATTTCCTGACAGTGAAAACAATCACTGGAAGCTTTTAAGAAGATACTGGGGAGCTTTTTGCCGAAAATGGTATAGTGTCTCATGCTTGAGCAGGGGTTTGGACTAGAAGACCCCAAGCTCCCTTCTAGCTCTAATGGTGTTCTGTTCTGTTCTAAATACATATTTGGGTTGCAAAAGCTGGATGGCTACTAAATGGCTCCAAAACAGTTATCTTCATTTCATTGCTGTCATCCTATGGTCATGCTCATCCAAATATTTGCATTCCAGGTTTTATAAGAAAATGAAAACCTGAGTGAAAATGAAAATTGTCAGATTTGCCAGAGTCTCCAAAAAAGCTCCTCCACTCTACCTTTATGCTATCCAGCTGACAACTCTTGTCTGAGCAAAGCTACAGAACTAATTTTCCTAACAACAAAATGGCAAATTTTCATTTAATACCACTCAAATTAACAGAGGGGATAATTTAGATTGTTTTTCACAAGGAGGTATGCATATCTGCATTCTGTTAAAAAGGATCTCTTTATCTATCTATCTATCTATCTATCTATCTATCTATCTATCTATCTATCTATCTATCTATCTATCTATCATCTATCATCTATCAATCAATCATAAAAATAATTCTGTATAAAGGTGTAGTGACCTATATTCTTGTAAAAAGGCATTAAAAGGTTCTTTGTTTCTTGCTTCCATAGCATATTTGGATGTCTCTGGACATTTTAGATTACTGTTAAGTACTTCTTCTGTTCAAAATGCAGTCCTGTTAAATATTATTTGCCAATCAAGGTCAATATACATGACTGGTCAAGTAAAAATGGTCAAGTACCAGCATTTGGAGTGGATGAAGAAAGGGCATTATACATAATTCCACACACATATGGGCATACATCATGAGATAATAGTGTTTAGCTAAACTTTGGTGCTCTTGACTGATAGGGTTTCAAATCTGACTTGTAACAGTTAAACAAGGAACACAAATTCCTTTGAAGTAAAGTTACACACTTTGCTAATTATGATTGCAGGATTAGTCCATCGTTTATCCTGGTATTAAAATATGACAAGTAAAGTGGGTATAGGCAGAAAAATTCTGAATTACTGTTTTAACCTTGGACATGTGGTGCTCATTTTGACAGGTGTTGTAACCTTAAATAACATTACTCCCATTTGTCAATATCTTGGAAAACTGGTTTGACACTGAGAGGCCACTCCAAGGCTCTTTTAAATAACAGCAATTACTTGAAAAAATGATGTAGTCATCTATTTTAATAATGGTTGAGTGAAGCTGGGTTTTCTCTCCAGATTTTCAGCATCTTTATACATAACTTTCTTTATAAAAATGTCTGGACTGGTAAAAGTCTTTCTTTGTTCAATGACATATAGCAAATGGCATTTGGGGACCTTTCAGTTATATTTTTTTGTATAGTATGTGTTTATGAATGTGAATGGCATTAATTACAACAACTAAAATATGCTTAAATGAAGAAATTGTTTGAGCAATATATTAGCAGTAGGTCAGTATAAATCAGACATGTCAAACTTGTGATGTCACATGACGTATTGGAGCTTTCCCCCTATTGCTGGCAATAGGGTGGGTGTGGTTTCCTGGTGATGCGTCTGGCCCATGGGCCTGCAGTTTGACACCCCTGGTATAAATGAACATTCTTTTTAAACATGAAATCTCCTTACAAGCCCATTGTAAAGCATGAGGCCAGGTGTAATGTTTTAATTGTTTAATTATTGTTTCTTTCTCTCCCCAACACCACCTAACTTTTTTTCTCTGTAAAGGGAATACTGAAAGGGACATTTGGCAAATGGCCACAAGTCTGTAACCCAGGAAAAACCTGTATTCCGAGGATGTTATTTGCTAGCTTAGTTAGCACAGTACTGTAATAAAAAGCAATTATTCTACCAAAAAATTTTCTACTAGTTTATTTGTCAGACTTTTCAGAATACACACATACAATATACTACCAGTTAAACTGGCAAGGGATTAACAAGTTTTTTTTTATTTTTTTAATTTTAATTCCATTTATATCTCGCCCTTCTCCGAAGACTCAGGGCGGCTTACAAGCTTAGCAGTAGCCTTCATTCTATGTATATGCCTGCTTATTAGGGCTTTCACAACACACCCCAAGCGGCATTATTACAAAGTCAGCTTAATTGCCCCCAACAATCTGGGTCCTCATTTTACCTACCTCGGAAGGATGGAAGGCTGAGTCAACCTCGAGCCTGGTGGGACTCGAACCTGCACTCATTGCAGGCAGCTAGTGTTACTTAAGGAGGCATTAGCCCACTGCTCCACCAAGGCTAACAAACAAGTTCTGAAAATGTGAAACTTTTTTCTAGGTTCTGAATAATAAAGAGAAAAGTTGGAGTGTTGATGAAAAAAGAATGTGTGTCTATGTATGTGTGGGAGAGAGAGAGATATCTTGGCTTAGTATTAGCCTCTGGAAATTGCTTATAGAAAAAAGACAAAGCCATGGAAGTGTGTGCTTGAGTGCTTGTTGATTTGTTACAGTATTTTTTTAATTTTTTTTTAATCCCATTTTATATCCCGCCCTTCTCCGAAGACTCAGGGCGGCTTACAATCTAAAGCACAAATCAATGTGCTTAGCAATAGCCTTCATTCTATGTATATGCCTGCTTATTAGGGCTTTCGCCCCCCCCCCATGTGGCATTATTACAAAGTCAGCTTATTGCCCCCAACAATCTGGGTCCTCATTTTACCTACCTTGGAAGGATGGAAGGCTGAGTCAACCTTGAGCCTGGTGGGACTCGAACCTGCACTAATTGCAGGCAGCTGGTGTTACTTAAGGAGGCATTAGCCCACTGCTCCACCAAGGCCCTTTATTTTGTTTCCAGTGTGTGTACTTTTGTAGGTATGATCCTTCTTATTGAAAGGTATTTCTGATGAGTTCTTCTGCAGAGAAATTTGATAGAATTTACTTCTGGATTACAGTGCTGCCTAAATCTCCAAGAAGCTATGCTTGTGCCTCCTTGGATGTCATGTCCATAATAATTTTGCTTAATTATTTATACAATGCAAAGACTTTACTACATGATACATTTATATTGATTATTAGACACAAAAAGGGAGATAATCATCATCCTTACAGGGGTTTTTTTTAATCCATTCTTAAGACCTGTTAAGGGACGTGGTGGCTCAGTGGGTTAGTTTGCTGAGCTTGTTGATCATATGGTCTGCAGTTTGGCAGGTCGAATCCCGAGTGCCGCGTAACAGAGTGAACACCTGTTACTCGTCCCAGCTTTTGCCAACCTAGCAGTTTGAAAGCACATAAAAATGCAAGTAGAAAAATAGGGACCACTACGGTGGGAAGGTAACAGCATTCCGTGCACCTTTGGCGTCTAGTCATGCCGGCCACATGACCATGGAGACGTCCTCGGACAAACGCTGGCTGTTCGGCTTTGAAACGGAGATGAGCAGCGGCCCCTAGAGTTGGAAACGACTAGCACGCATGTGCGGGGGAACCTTTACCTTTACCTTTTTAAGACATGTTATGTAGCTCTGGTCTAAAACAATATTGTAGAGCAGGAGGAAGTGCAGAAATTGGAAAGCAAAAGTGATTGAAAAGCACAGAAACAACAATATGAGGAAAGTTTGAAGCATTTTAGTATTTTTTAAAAATGAAAATAAAGAAAACATAATAATGATTTAGAGAAAGTAGAAAGGGAGAAAAAGTCTCTCTTACTGTAGTTGACCAGTGAAATTGAATGGTAAAAGATTCATGATCAATTAAAAAGAAATAATTTACAAACACATAAATACCTGAAGATAAGTGAAGGCTATGCTGTAACATGGTTGGATCTAAAAGAGAACAACACTATTCCTGATAAAACTATCAATAACTATTATTTATGGTGTTTATATGTAGACTCTATTGGAGTCAGGAAGTTTTTGATAGTCATCTACCCTACCAAGTACATGGTGTGATTGTCTGGGTTGAGTTAGCATTTTTGGAAGAGAAAGCTGGACTGGATTTTTAGAAGGACAGCACTTCTTAAATTGTAATCTTTGTTAGATAATGTACCCTAGAAACAGTCCAAACTAAATTTCTGAGAAGCATTTCCAGATTATCCATTCAGTCTTGAAGCAGGAGTCAATATATTCAGTCTTTGGATAAATATTTTTATTTACTGGCTCCACAAACTTGTTGGATGGTTCTGCTAATATTGGCAGATTATTTTAAAACTACCTGGGAAAAAGTCATTCAAATAAAACTGAGGTATTATGGCTTTTCTACTGATTCATTAGGGCTAGATCATGCTAAATCAACTTTAAAGCATAAGGTAAAGGTTCCCCCGCACATGCGTGCTAGTCGTTTCTGACTCTAGGGGCCGGTGCTCATCTCCGTTTCAAAGCTGAAGAGCCAGCGCTTGTCCGAGGATGTCTCCGTGGTCATGTGGCCGGCATGACTAGACGCCAAAGGTGCACAGAACTCTGTTACCTTTCCACCGTAGTGGTCCCTATTTTTCTACTTGCATTTTTACATGCTTTTGAACTGCTAGGTTGGCAGAAGCTGGGACGAGTAACAGGCACTCACTCTGTTACGCGGCACTTGGGATTCGACCCGCCAAACTGCCCAACTTCTGATCGACAAGCTCAGCGTCCTAACCCACTGAGCCACCGCGTCCCTTCATTAGGGCTAGATCATGCTAAATCAACTTTAAAGCATAGAAGATCTTAAATTTTAGGCATAGGAGATTAGCTAGAATCTGCTGCTTTTCCACAGGATAAATTTATAAATAATACAATTTTAATTCTAATATCAGCTTCATATTCTTAACCAAGTTGCATTCCGTAAATTCTGGAGCACCTTTAATTGCTTCCCATAACTAGAAAATTACTTCAAATTATTCCTGTTGTACAAGGCAAATTTTGCTATTTTTGTTAAAAAAAGACTATGTGTTAGAGACTCATTACTCAGGGGAACTGAATCAGCAATTTGTAGACTACACAATCTATCTAGGGAGATTTCCAAGCTCCCAGGAACAAAGATCAAAGATATGACTGAGAGGTTTACTAAAACAATTGAGTCCACAGATTATTATCTTTCCCCTCTTTCATGTGGGGACCAATGATATGACAAACAGCCTGAAAAACAATATCATTAGATTATGAACAGCTAGGCATCAAAGCCAAAGAGATGAAAGCACAGGTGGTGTTTGCATTTGTACTCCCAACAAAAGGCAAGCATCCAATGAGGAAATGCAGAACTTTTTTAAAAATATATTTTATTGATTTTTTTGCAATAGCAATCCTTAGTGCTTAGTAAACAGTGTGTTTTCTGGGTTCATATATTTGAAAAAAACCCCAATAATAATTAATTTCTATGATTCCATGATCAATATATTAATTAATAGTATATTTCCTTGACCCTTCTTCCAATGTTATTCTCCTTTGTCAACATTAAATAAATATAATAATATTTTCAATACATACAAGGTTGGATATAAACATTTTTTGTGTTTGTACAGATAACAATAAAAGGTAAAGGTAAAGTTTCCGTAGCACATGCATGCTAGTCGTTTCCGACTCTAGGGGCCGGTGCTCATCTCCGTTTCAAAGCCAAAGAGCCAGCGCTTGTCCAAAGTCGTCTCCGTGGTCATGTGGCTGGCATGACTAGACACTAAAGGCGCACAGAACTCTGTTACATTCCCACTGTAGTGGTCCCTATTTTTCTACTTGCATTTTTACATGCTTTCGAACTGCTAGGTTGGCAGAAGCTGGGACGAATAACAGGCGCTCACTCTGTTAACAGATAACAATAACATCCATATATAACATCTTTTCTAATTAACTTGTTTCAGTTGTATTTGTAAAGGTCAAATCATTCTTCTCAGTCATAATTCTCTCAAATTTAATTACCTTTAATGTCTAAACTTTCCATTCATATACATCATCCCAGTATTTTGACATTTTATATATTATAAAAAATTTACTACTTATATCTCTTATCCCTTTTACTATTTATTTATTTATTTATTTATTTATTTATTTATTTATTTAATT
Organism: Vipera ursinii; assembly: GCF_947247035.1. Classification (NCBI taxonomy): domain Eukaryota; kingdom Metazoa; phylum Chordata; class Lepidosauria; order Squamata; family Viperidae; genus Vipera; species Vipera ursinii. Next base: position 20,097,080 of record NC_139521.1, on the reverse strand, counting down.
ATATTTATATACCGCCCTTTCCCGAAGGACTCAGGGCAGTTTACAGGGTGATTAAAACGAAAAATACAAAAGTTAAAAACAATTTAAAAAAATTATATCAATCCCTGAACAAATAAAAACCCCAGTTAAAATTAAAATTAAAATTCTCAGCCTGGGCCAGAGAGCTCGAAGAGCCAGGTCTTCAGGTCCCGGCAGAATGAACGGAGGTCAGGGGCAGTCCTAAGCTCCACTGGCAGCTGGTTCCAATGGCCAGGCGCACCCACTGAGAAGGCCTTCCCCCTGGGTGTTATCCACCGGCAATCTACTATAGGGCCTCTTTATATCCAAAATTATCTATTCTTTTAACCATATTCAAACAAATGTTTAATCATGTAGTACTCCATCTGGTAAGTCAAATCAGATCTCTTAAGTCTAACTCTAGCCTTCTTCTTTTGCCAAATAGCTTTCCAAGTTAGTATGTTCTGCTTACCAGGAAGTTCCTGTATTTTTGTAGGTGTTGTTGGGAGTGTGAAGGACAGGTTGAGTAGAATATATGCTTTTTGTCTCCCAGACTTTGATGATTTTCCTGGCAGCTCTGTAACACATTTTGTTAAATCTTCTTTCTTATCCTCAAATTTGTTTTGCAGTCCTGTCAGATAAAATATCTTTTCCATTTTCATTGTTGTAGCAAAATCTTGTAGATTTTTTTTCTGTTTGTGTTAAGTTTTGATTCTCTTCATTTGTAGCTTCCCTGTTTAAATCACTTTCTTCTAGTTTGTGTTCTGTTATCTGACACGCATTTTCGATTTGGTACACACTGACATAGTGGGTCCTTTTACACCAACAATTGGTGGTAAAAGATATTTCTTGACAATTGTTGATAATTACTCTAGATATGGATATGTATTTCCAATGAGAGAAAAATCTGAGACCTTTCAGCTCTTTAAAGACTTTGCCACTCTTGTATATACCCAACACGATGTCAGCATCGCCAGAATTCAGAGTGATTGTGGTACTGAATTTATGTCTCAGCGTTTTCAGGACTGGATGCGTAGGCATGGCATACTACACCAGACCTCAGCTCCTTACACTCCGGCTGAGAATGGAGTGGCAGAACGCAGAAACAGGGTTCTGCAAACAATGATGCATTGCCTACTTGAAGATGCTAACCTCAGTCTCCCATACTGGGGTGAGGCTATTAAATATGCTAATCATTTCATCAACCATACTTGGAGTAGTGTAATAAATCAGACCCCTTATTTCATGTTATATGGACACAAGCCTGATCTCTTGCATCTCCATATTTTTGGTTCATATGCTATGGTGAATATTCCTTTAGCTCAAAGAAAGAAAGGGGGTCCTGCATCAGCAAAAAGAATGAGATTTATGGGTATTGATGATAATTCAAAATGGAGCAAATACTGTGAGATGGTCTCACGAGGTCGATGTTCGTTAAGGTGCTTCCAAGTAAAAGGCATCACGCAGGAATGCAATCATTCAAAGCTTTATTTAACGATAAAGTAAATAGAAAGAGTTCCCTGGCATGGAGGCATCCATGCCTGGGTTGAGCTCAGTAGATCAGCAAGCAAAAAGAAAAGAACAAAGAGAACAGAGAGCAAGCAGAGAGCAGCCCCTTGAGCAGAGGTATTTATGGGGGGTCTCGGCCCCTCCCTTACCATAAAACACTCTTGCCAATGGGGATGCAGGGGCCGGGGACCCCTGACCCACCAGTGGGAGCAAAGAAGCCTCTTTGCTCCCATCTGATGACCTTTTTGGGGAACTGCCATGGCTGGCACAAAAACATCTAACAATTCCCCTTCTTACAAGCCAATGACAGGGACCAGTGAATGTGTGTGGGGGGTGAGCAGGTGTCATAGACATGCATAAACACGTTCAGAAGACCAAACACAAACGCTCACACAGAAGGTTGTGCCGGTCAATGGGAACAGGTTTGGTGAACAGATCAGCTATCTGGTCAGTTGTGTTACAATGCTCAACATGTATAAACCCCTCTTTGGTAAGCTGCCTGACATTTTTATAGCGTATGTCTATGTGGCGGGACCTAGAGCCGACTGCATATGCCCCCGAGATTGCAATTGCAGCCGTATTATCCTCTTGAATTTGGATGGGCAGAGGGAGAGATGCCCAGATGCTCGTTATCAGAGCATCGAACCAAATCAAATCATTGGCCGTGTCTGACAGGCTGGCATATTCAGCCTCGGCTGTGGAGAAAGAAACAAATTTTTGCTGCCTAACATGCCAATGGATAGGACAGCCATTTAGCAATATGAGGAAACCAGAGGTGCTTCGTCTACTCTTGGTGTCACCAGCCCAGTCTGCATCTGAGTAAGCGGAGAGCTGGGCGGTCTTCCCCTTCTCTGGTTCCAGCACAAGGAGAGCATCGGTCGTGCCCCTGAGGTACCTAAGTACCCTCTTAACAGCAGTCCAGTGGAATTCCTTTGGGTGTTCCACATGCCTGGACAGTAGATTCAAGGCTAAAGCTATGTCAGGCCTGCTCCAATTGCTGATATATAGCAAGGAGCCGATCACAGATCTGTAAAGCGTATTATCTGTGAACTCAGGACCGTCCTTGTGAGTGTGATTGTAATAGTCACTTTGTATCGGGCTACGTGTTGGGTTAGATTCTGCCATTTTGCATTTGGCCAATAACTCCTCTATCTTTTCTTGCTGAGATAGGGCGAACCCCCCCTTAGTGGCCAAGATGTGCACACCCAAGTACTTGTCAACCCGCCCCAAAGACTTCAGGGTAAACTTTTCCTCCAGGGCCTTGGCAAATTCATCACACCCATCCTTGTCAGGGCCTACATATAGTAGGTTGTCCACATAAACTAACACCCGTTCTGTGGTACCCTTGGAGCTGCGTGTGAAAACACATTCATCTGCATGGGATGCAGTGAAACCAACTCATTCTAAACTTTTTCTAAGGCAGTCGTACCATAGTTTCCCCGAATGCTTAAGGCCATATAACCCTTTGTGGAGCAACCATGTATTTCCCTCTTTCTGCTGGTAGCCAGGAGGGGCCCTCATGTAGATTTGCCGGTCTAAGTTGGCGTGGAGGTAAGCCGTCTGGATGTCGAATTGGAAGACTTCCTCCCGCAGAGTGGCTGCAGTTACGAGGGAGGCCTTGACGCTCTCTGCCCGGACGGTTGGAGAGTAGGTCTCCCCGTAGTCCTCCATGTAGCGCTGAGTGAACCCCTGAGCTACCAAACGGGCCTTATAGAGCTAGAGGCCATTGGCAAGTGGTTTGGCCTTATAAACCCACCTTGTGCCAATGACTTTCCTCTCCTTTGGTGGTTGCTGGGGGGTGAAGACCTTGAGTTTCTTTAAGCTCTCCATCTCCTTCTCCATCGCGAGTTGCCATTTTTCCTGCTCTTCGATGGGCAGCTCCTGGATGTCAGAGAAGGATTTTGGGGTGAACACAACACTGTTGACAGACGCGATGTGCCCAATGTCGATTCTCTTTGGTGGGATCCCTTTGTTGGACCGCTTTGACCTCCTTACCTTCTGCCACTCACCACCCTTTTCTTCCGCGGGTCTCTGAGGCATCGCTGGGGGTGAAGACGACGTGTCTTCCCCCTTGGGACTGGACGGCTCATCCTCCCCATCTGATCCAGGTAGGATGACATCTTCGTCTTGTTCCTCACTTTCGTCAGTGGCAGGGTATGTGGTCATCTCAGGTGATGTCATGGTCGGTTTGTCCTTGCTGGGTCGGTTGATATATGGGCTCAGATCATTTGAGTGGATCTGGGTCCAATTGGAGTCCTCTTTGAAGGAGGCAGATTGGGAAGTCACAGGCCTGCCGCTTTCTCCCAGGAAACGGTAGGCCTTGGAGCCAGGAGCATAGTCCAAGAACCTCAGTCTCTGGGAGACAGATCTCCCCTTCTTCCACAGCTGCTTGGGGATGTGCACCCAAGCATATGAGCCAAACACACGCAAGTGTCCCAGACTTGGTTTCCTACCGTGGACCAGGAAATATGGGGTCTGGTCCACAACACTGCTCCAGGTGCGGTTTAAGGTGTAATTGGTGTAGTGCACCGCCCCTGCCCAGTATGATTCTGCGACCCCAGCATCTGCAATCAGACTACGCATCATAGTTTGCAGGATTCCATTTCTTTTCTCTGCCATGCCATTTTGAGAGGGAGTGAATGGCGCGGTAACAAAATGGCGGATGCCCTTACGCCTTACCCAGTCCTGGAATTTTCGGGACATGAACTCTGCCCCGCGGTCGCTCTGCAGTTGTGCGATCTTGGTCTTATACTGGGTCTCTACAAAGTCATACAGTGATTTAATGGCGTCAAAGGCTTTGGATTTTTCTGTGAGGGTATACACATGGCCGTATCGTGAAAAATCGTCAACGGCAGTGAGAAAATACTGTCTTTTCCCTAGGGATGGTGTGAATGGCCCAACCAAATCAACATGTACTAGTTGGTACGGGTATTGGGCCTTACGCAGTGACACCTTAGGGATGGGGGCAGCCTTCCTCTTTGTCCTCTTACAGATGGCACAGTCCAGGAACACCTCACAATCCTTGAGCTGGACTCCCTCAGCAAACTCTCCCATCTTTTTAACAACAGGGAAGCTTGCATGACCTAATCTTCGGTGTAAGAGATGGGCACACTTATCGTGGAGCGGCTTTCCCACTGACACCCTCTTGGCTCTGGTTGCCTTGAGCGGTGCTGTAGGTGCCTGCTGAGATTCGGGTTTCTTGTCCACACTGCCCTTGGAAAGTTGTGGGGCTGGCTGAGGTGGCTTGGGTGCAACCGCTTCGGCCTTGCGCTTTCTCTTTTCCCGTGCGCAGGCCCCTTCTGAGGTGGCATCCGGTGGACTGTCCTCTGTGGGTGGTTTTTCAGGGGAGAAGTATGGCAAACCATTTATGATGGCAATATTTCCAATGACCCTCTGGTTCCGGGTGACATGACCTCCCCCTTTGCGAAATAAAACTTCCACCCTGTCATCGTCACATAATTTGATAATGCTTAATAGGTTGTTGGCAATGGAGGGAGCATGCAATACCCCTTCAACCTTTCCCAGCCCGGGTACAGAAACAGTGCCCTCCCCAACAACCAAAGCCTTATCACCATTGGCCACCTTGACAGATGAGTTAATTTTCTTTAACCTTTTAAACCCTTGTTTCATATTGGTAATGTGAGATGAAGCTCCAGAGTCCAGTAACCATAGGTCAGTGGGGCTATCAGCCTTTGTGGTGGGGGTGAGAGGACAAGTATGCACAAAATTGCCCTTGGCACTACCTTTGCCCCCGCCACGCCCCCTACCTTGCCCCTTGCCCCTTCCTTGATTGGGACCACACTTGGGGCCTTGTTGGTGATGGGGGAAGTCCTTCTTCAGGTGCCCCTCAGAGCCACAGATGAAACACTTAAGTAGAGCATTAACCTGCTCTGAACTGTGGTGCCTCCTGCTGGTTCGCTCGGTGGTAACTCTGGCATATTCTCCTGCATCTCTTCATCTCCTATCTTCCTCAATGAGTCTCCCTGTGAGGTAGGACAGAGTCATGGCTTCCTTCGTTGTCCCCTCCAGTGAAACAATGAAGCTGCTCCAATTTTTGTCCAGGGAAGCCAGAATGACAGCGACCATGTTAGCCTCAGGTACAAGGTAGTCTCTGGACATCAGTTCTGCTCTGAGTGCTTTCAATTTTCCCAGGTGTTCGGCCATGCTAGATCCAAATCTGAGTCTAGTGGTGTAAAACTCAGTTGTGAGTCTGGTGATTGAACCGATGCTGTCGCTGTTGAATAAATTGTATAATAACCGCCAAACTTCACCAGCTGTGAGCCCATCTGGAATGCTGGAGTACAAGTTAGTATCCAGTGAACTCAGTAGAGTGGTATATGCTTTCCTATGATACCACTCTTCTTGGGGTCCCCAGGGAAGAGGTGGGGGGCGGTCCAGAACCATCTCTAGAGTCCCTTGCTCTAATAGATACATCTGCACTTCTTTACTCCATCTGCTGAAATTTTCCCCCCCAAGTTGCAGTTTTTCAAATTTATTTAAGAATGCAGGAGCAGATAAAAAGGAATTTCCCTTGGCTCTAAATCCATTTATAAAGATCTGTGAATTTTCCATTGATGTGAATGGAAGAGGGACCCCTCTGCTGGTAGATGGTGGTATTTTTCTCTGATTTTTCGATGGCCCCGACTGGGCATGCTCAGAATTCATTTGAGCCCATGAGGCAGAGGGAGGGCCTGGCCCAGTTCTGCAGGCCGGAATTTGGGCTTGAAGAGGGGCTGAAGGCCGCAACAGCCCCGAAGATTCCTCCTGAAGCCCCCCCGGCACTGGAACACTCACCGGGGGGCGAAGATCGCAGGATGGGGGCTGGATGGCACATGGATTGCCCGAATTGCCTGAAGCCCATCACTGGCCCTGAAGACCCTGGAGGCGGCTGAAGATGGTGCTGGAGGAGGGGGCCTCATCCGGAGCCCCCCCGAAGACCATCTGGCAAGCAGGGCATCTGGGCAGCACCAAAAAGTAGGCTGGAGGGCCTGGGGGTTCACTGGGGGCCCTCTGGGGTTGCAGGACACAGCTGGGAGACTCCAGGTCAGACCCCTCTCAGCAGTTAGGCCCCGGGGAGAGGATTGGAGGCCTTGGAACTCTTCCGGGAGCCCCCTGGGGTTGGTGAGGGAGGCTGGCTACCCCCGATGTTGAGGCTGCGGTCTTTTTGGCTTCCAGGGCTGCAACCAGGACCTGGATGGCTGCTTCAAGCCCTGCTGTAGCAGTCTCGGCTGGGCAGGCTTTGAGGCTATCATAGGTTTTGAGGCTTTCTGGTGGGGAGGACCAGGGGGTTTCCATGCTGCTTCGGCTGGATGCCATTGATTGCTAGGCCTCGAGGCTTGGCTTAGGCCTATCAATATCAGGCCATGTAGGTGTCCTGGGGGCCGCCATCTTGCTTCCGGCTGCCCCCGGAAGCTGTAGGTCACAGTTTGGCAGGAAATTTTGCTCCAAAAGCTCCGGGGTCCCGGGGTCACTCAGGGTGGCCGGCGCCATGTTAGGGGGCCTCGTGGGTGCTGGGGAGGGACTTACCCGGTGTCCAGAGGCCTCCTACGCTGGCATCTCCCGTGGAGAGGCTTGTGACATCCTTTGTGCTGCAAGGAACTTTAGAAGCAGCTCCTTGCATTCCTGGTCAGTCATGTGGTCCACGCAGCGCCTGTCTTGGGCCCAGGCTATTTCCGCTGCGTCTGAGCAGTCTTGGGTAGACTGTAAACCTTCCATGCTTCCCTCTGTGGCTTGCAGATGTAGGGAGGCATGCGAAGGGGTCCCTGGTGCTGAGCTGGGTCCTCTGGGGGAATAGAGGTCATCTGTGCTCTCACCTGGAGCGGAGCTTGCGTCAGGGGCTGGATGCAGGGCTACCGTCTTTGATTGAAGACTCCTTGTCACAATCAGGGACCTCCTGCCATCCGTTTCAAATGGGTTCTTTCTGGAACGTCCAGGCATCTTGCGTGGCTTGGAAGCGTTGCCTTAAACCATCCTCTTGCTTCCAACTTGTAAGATGGTCTCACAAGGTCAATGTTCGTTAAGGTGCTTCCAAGTAAAAGGCATCACGCAGGAATGCAATCATTCAAAGCTTTATTTAATGATAAAGTAAATAGAAAGAGTTCCCTGGCATGGAGGCATCCATGCCTGGGTTGAGCTCAGTAGATCAGCAAGCAAAAAGAAAAGAACAAAGAGAACAGAGAGCAAGCAGAGAGCAGCCCCTTGAGCAGAGGTATTTATGGGGGATCTCAGCCCCTCCCTTACCATAAAACTCTCTCGCCAATGGGGTTGCAGGGGCCGGGGACCCCTGACCCACCAGTGGGAGCAAAGAAGCCTCTTTGCTCCCATCTGATGACCTTTTTGGGGAACTGCCATGGCTGGCACAAAAACATCTAACAAATACATCGACTCTTCTCATGTAATAGTGATTTCACAATCCGCTACTTTTGAGGAAGATGCTGACTGGTCCAGGATTCATTCTAACGATCCTGGAGTTTATTTTCCTAGAGATGCTGCTGCTAATGCCATGCAGCCTGATGATCAAGATTCACAGGTGAATGTTCCTTCCACAAGTTCTTCTCAACCTACTGTTCCGTCTTCGCAAGCTGCCAATGCTGCTGCTGGTGACGATGATGAAGACGAGGACAAAGCAGAAGAAGAATGGACGGTTGTTCCAAGACATTCCAAGAGGACCACAAAGGGAATCTCTCCAAAACGGTATTCATGGCAAGTAATGAAAACACCTTTACCTTTGATTTGTAATGTTACACTTCCTCCTGAGAAGTTCACACAAATCAAACGTCTTCCTGAATCAGAGCAAGATAAATGGTATGAGGCAATGCAGGCTGAAATGGACAGTCTAAAGAAACTTCAAGTGTTTACGCCTGCAAGCCCTCCAGCAAACAAGAAAGTTATTGGTCTACAGAATTAAAAAGAAACCAAATGGCGAGTCGTTGTATAAGGCCAGACTTGTAGCCCAGGGTTTTTCTCAACGTTATCCTGAGGACTATACAAATACTTATTCACCCACCATGCGGACTGAGAGTGTGAAAATCGCCTTAGCCACTGCAACTACACGCTGATCTAGATGAAGAAATCTATGTGAAAGGTCCTCCAAGTTTCCGACAACAGGAAGGGGATACTTGGTTTCTACACAAAAGTCTTTATGGTCTGAAACAGTCTGGTTTAATGTGGTACTTATGTCTTTCTGACAAACTAAATTCAATGGGCTTTATTAAGTCCGAAACAGACAAATGCATGTTTACTAAAAGATCTGATAATAGGTATGAGATAGTTCTTGTTTATGTTGATGATATTGTTTATATTGCTCCAAATAAGCAGATAAGTGAGTTTTTTGCTAAAGCTTTACAAAAGTTTTTCACATTGAGGTCTTTAGGATATATTAACACTTATTTGGGTGTTCAAGTTGTCAAAACTCAGAAGGGGTTTAGCCTCACACAAGAAGATAAAATTGAACAACTATTGCATCACTGCAACATGAAGGATGCTAAGACAGTGAGTATACCCATGCAAACCAATTTTGACAACTTGGCACATGAACCAAGTCCTGAGTTCGAGGATCAAACACTTTATCAGTCATTGGGTCGCTGCTGTATATTAGTAGTTGGACTAGACCTGACATTGCACTTAGTGTTAATCTCCTATTACGACACGTAGGCAAGGCAAAAGTTTCATTGGACATGTGTTAAAAAATTATTGATATACTTAAAGCACACTAAAAACTTGAAGTTATTATTAGAACCGACACATCTGTTATGCAGATTCCGATTGGGCAAGCGATAAGAAATCATGTAAAAGTACTTCAGGTTATATGCTGTTTTTAAATGGATGTCCTGTTTACTGGCATGTGCGTAAACAGAATTTTGTTTCTTGTTCATCTACTGAAGCTGAATATGCTTGTGTTCCAGATGCATGTAATTCTCTAACGTGGTTTGGTGCTTTAGTCACAGATATCTGGACACAGCCGATTCGACTGATCACTGTGATGGAAGACAACAAATCTGTGGTTTATATATATGAGAATCGATTTACAGGTTCTAGGTCTAGACACATTGACATTCATTATCAAAATATAAGACAAGTAGTTCAACAAGGTTTTGTAAAATTGCAGTATGTGCCTACACATGATCAGATCGCTGATATGCTGAACAAGCCACTTCCTGCAGCCCAGCACGAGTATCTGTGTAAGAAAATGTGTCTTATGTGAGTTTTGCCTTACTGACAAAAGAAGGGGATGTCACTGCATTTTTTTTTAGGTTTGTCGGTAAGCTCCTTACAGTTTGTTTCTTTGCAAGGGAATTGTTATCTTATCATTGTAACCATGGTGAGTGTCACATGTTCAGCCATGTATTTTGTTTGGTTTTATATTTATTATTGTGTGCGCATGTCCAAAGCAAAACTTACTTTTTTTCTTTTCCTTTGTGCTCTCTGGGAGATAGACATGTAGCCATGAGTCTTTCTGTGTTTTTACAAGTTTCTTTGTAATTAAAAGGTTAATAGCAGAATATATGCTTCGGGTATTCTTTATTTATCATGCATCAAAATGAACCCTCTGATAGAGTTTGTTTACTCTTCTGACAGTCCAGGCCTCCGAGACCTAGAATGGACTTCTGGAAGTGGGAACCTTGGGTAAGAGTGACCACGTGATATTTGAATTTGACATAAAGCAGGTACAAGTAATGAAACAAAGCCAAACTAGTGTCTTAGACTTTAAAACAGCTGATTTCAACAGAGGGAGCTTAACAAGGATTTCATGGATGGCAATCTTAAAGAGGAAAACAACTGAAGAAACTTGAGAAACTTTGAAAAATGAAATTAGAAAAGCCTGGTCTAACACAATACCACTGAGAGAGAAAAATAAAGGAGCCCAGACAAAACCAACATGGTTGCATGAAGAATTATCTGATAAAATGAGAAACAGAAAGGATAAGTTTAAAAAATGGTGAAAGGGACTCATAACTAAAGAAGAATACCAGCAAATAGTATGAATCTTCAAAAATAAAGTAGGGAAAACTAAGGCTCAGAATGAACTAAGACTTGCAATAAATGTCTATTATTATTATTATTATTATTATTATTATTATTATTATTATTATTATTATTATTATTATTATTATTATTATTATTATTATTATTTCTTTCAACATGTAAGAAACAAGAAAAAAACTCAAGGAAATGATCTGTCCACTATGGAAGAAGATGGCAATGAGGTGATGGGTAGCAGAGAGAAAGTGGAACTGCTTAATTCATTCTTTGCATCTGTCTTTACAGAAAAGGGAAAAAAAAGTCCAACCTATCAAAACCAGTAGCATAAAAGACAGATTAATAATACAAGTCAAAATAGTCAAAAAATGGGGAAGACAATATCTATCCACTTTAGATGAGTTCAAATCATCAGAATTAGATGGATTACATCCTAGGATTATGAAGGAGATGGCAGATTTGATCTCAGAACCACAAAAATTTATGGAGGAGAAAGGAATTGTCACAACCCATTCCTATTTCATTTCATTTCTATCTATCCTCTCTGATCTAAAAACAAATCTCACCTTTTCCTGGGTTCTGCCATACACCCAAGGGGGAGGGGGAATGTCCCTGCAGGGTTATTGCTTTGTTTCCTCTATTCACTACAATGTATTCCTTTGCTTTGTTTATTGCCTCTGTATCTTCTACCCGCCCACTGAAATGTAACAACTTGTTTCCTGCATTATCTCTCTCTCTGAACTCTATCAACTGTCAGAGCAAGGGAGGAAATAAGGAATGTAACCTCAGTGCCTGGTTTATGTCTACACTCTCAGAGAAAGGTGTGAAGAAGCCGCTGGCCCTCGCTGCATGAGCTGGAGGTGGGCCGATGTTATCTCCCCTTCTCCCATGATGGACTTAACAGCTGGGGATTGGCCATCCCACATTGGCTGGGCAGACTATGGGGTGGGGTTTTGCTTGGGGATACATAATCTATCACTCTGTGCGGGAAATTTCAGATCCTGTCTATTATGCCTGCTATCAACTACACTTAATAAAAGCTCCTGTTGGAAGAAATTGTTTCTAAGAGTTCTGCTTTCTTAAGATGTGGAGTTGAACAGGGTCCTGACATTAGACAGGATCTGCAGTAATAGTCAACCTGGAAGGAAGACCCTTACCAGGGGACTTTGCAAAAAAAGTACAATGTCAGATAATGAGGCAGGGAAAAAGGAACCCACCTTGAAGAGGGAACCCTCCCTCCAGCCAGGACCCTGCCAGCTGTCGGGATCTGAGATGTCCTACTGCTCGGAAGAAGTGGGAGAGATGTGCAGCCACAAACCTTGGTGATCGATGGGCATTGGGAAGAAAGATGAGTGGAAGAAGATATCAAGGAAGGTGACCCTGAGATGCGGCAGCCACCCACCCAGATGAAAACAAGAAATGGAGAGATGCCTTCACCTTAGTGAGGAGGAAGGAGATTGCATGCAGCACTCAAATTGGATCATAGAGAAAGCTATTTACCTGATGAAAAATCCCTCAGCTCCCTCAGGGATGAGAAACCTGAAGCCCATGGCCGCACCACTACCTTGGACTGCAGCCAGAGAGACACTGAGGGGGAATCAGAAGCTGAAGTCCCAGGGATGTCTGTTGAGGTAGCAGCTACTGCTTCAGCAGCCCCCACTCCCTGCTGACCTGCAACTGCTGATCAGGATGGGAGACAGCACCGTCAGTGGCAAAGGTACCAGTCCATCCAAAGATTCCCACCACTGGACGCAAAATTCAGGGGGGAGTCACAATGCTTGGGGTTCTTCCTAACCCAGGTTCTTAGCTACATGGAAGAGTATGGTCGAGACATCCCCAGCAACAAAGCCTGTATCTGTATCATGCAATCTGCTCTGGATCGGGTGGCTGCAGACTGGCCAGAAAATCAGTGAAGTCCCCAGCCAAGCGACGAGAACCCGCCATGAGGGCAACAGAGGATGCAGAGTTCCCACCATCTGCCACGCATGGGCAGGGAACTCTGGCCTACACTGCAGGGGCGGCGGATATCTCAGATGACAACTTGGAGGACGAATCCCTGGTAAGTGGACATATCACACCCATCCTCAAGACAGTGACTATATTAGCCCCCTCCATGGCTGAAGCTGTCAAAGTAAAAGCCTTCATAGACTCCAGCTGCACCCGCTGCCTCATTAGCTAGTGGGAAACTTGTGGGATGCTAGTGGGAAACTTTGGCATCCTGGTTATCTCCCCTTTTCCCATGACGGACTTAACACCTGGAGATTGCCTGTCCCACATCGGCAAGACAGACTATGGGGTGGGGTCTTGCTTGGGAATACTATAATCTATTGCTCTGCACAGGAAATTTCAGATCCTGTCTATTATGCCTGCTATCAACTACTCTTAATAAAAGTTTCTTTTGGAGGAAATTGTTTCCAAGAATTCTGCTTTCTTAAGATGTGAAGTTGAAGTGGGTCCTGATAGAAATTTTGGAGAACAGATATGTAGAAGGGAGGCTCTCCTGAATAATTAAAAACCAAAACCCCAAACATGCACAGAATTGCAACCACAGGGGAAAAAAGTGAATGGAGGAAAAGACTGGACTTGGAGAAAAGAGAAATCTTGGAAATCAAACATTTATTTGAATGGAAAGTTTATTCTGGTGAGTTCTGCAACCAGCATGCTTGCACAAAGATCTCTCCGATAAACTGAAAGACAAAAAGGATAAGTACAAAAAATGGAAAGAGGGATATATAACTAAGGCAAAATACTAGCAGATAGCCTGAATCTGCAAAGATGAAGTCAGGAAAGCAAAGGCTCAGAAGGAACAAAGTCTTGCAACAAAAGTCAAAGATTAAAAAAACATTATTTCAACATATAAATAACAAGAATAAAGTCAAGGAAAGAGTCAGTCCACTAAAGAGAGAAGTGGCAAGGAAATATCAGGCAGTAGAAAGAAAGCAGAGCTACTTAACTCATTCTTCATGCAAAAAGAAACTAAAGCCCAACCTACCAAAAATATAACTGTAAAACACAGACTAGAAATAAAAATTAAAATAAGCAAGAAAATGGTAAGAGAATACCTTTCTCACCTTGATGAATATAAATCACTGGGACATGATGGATTACATCCCAGAGTTCTGAAGGAGCTGGCAGATGTTATCTCAAAACCATTGTATCATATCTTTAAAAAATTTGGAGCAGTGGGGAACTACCAGAGGATTGAAAAAGAGCTGATGTAGTTTCCATCTTCAAAAAAGAAAAAAAAAACAGACTGAGGAAACTACAGACTAATCAGTCTAACATCAATACCTGGGAAGATACTGGAAAAGATAATCAAAAAACAGATCTGTGAACATTTAGAAACAAATAAAGTTATAACTAGAAGCCAGCATGGGTTTGTTAAAAACAGATCATGCCAAACCAATCTTATTTCATTCTTTGACAAAGTGACTAAATTAGACCAGCAAAATACTGTGGACATAGTATGCTTAGACTTCAGCAAGGCATTTGACAAAGTAGACCACACCTTTGGGATAGACAGCATCATCACCAGATGGATTTGTAACTGCCTGACAAATTGTACTCAACAAGTCGTCCTTAATGGTACTACATCTACATGGAGGGAAATAAGCAATGGGGTGCCACATGGTTCCATTTTAGGCCCAGTACTCTTCAATATCTTCACAAATGACTTAGATGAGGAAATAGAAGGGGAACTCTTCAAATTTATAGATGACACTAAGTTGGCAGGAGTAGCCAGCATCCCAGAAGAAAAGCTCAGGATCCAAAAAGATCTTGACAGAGTTGAACAATGGGCCCTATCTAACAAAATGGTATTTAATGTGGAGAAAAGCAAGGCTTTATATCTGGGCAGGATATAAAGGTACAAGTACAGATTAGGTGAAAAAACAGTAACTGTGAGAGAGACCTTGGAGCCCTAGTGGACAATCACTTAAACATGAATCAGCAGTATGTGTTGGCAGTCAAAAAAGCTAATACAATGCTTGGTTGTATAAACAGAGGCATGGAATCAAAATCATGTGAAATATTCATACCACTTTAAGACTAAAACATATGAAGAACGGTTGCAGGATTGCGGTTTGGCTAGTCTAGGGAAAAGAAGGACTAGTGGAGACATGATAGAAGTATTCCAGTATTTGAGAAGTTGCCCCAAAGAGAAGGTCAATTTATTTTCCAAAGCACCAGAGGGCAAGATAAGAAACAACAGATGGAAATTATTCAAGGAGAGAAGCAACCTGGAATTAAGGAGAAATTTCCTAACAATGAGGACAATTAACCAGTGAAACAGCTTGCCTTCAGACATTGTGGGTGCTTCATCATTGGAGGTTTTTAAGAAGAGACTGGACAGTCACTTGTCTGAAATGATATAGGATCTCCTGCTTGAGCAGGGGGCTGGACTAGAAGACCTCCAAGGTTCCTTCCAGCTCTATTCTGATTCAGACTGCAGTTCGTTTGTTCCTTTGTTCTCCTGATGACATTAAGAAAATACCAGCATTAACAAAGCTTTTCAGCATTAAGAAAATTTTCTTTATATAGACTGAACTGTTTTCTTCAAAATTGATTGCATAGTTCTTTTTACCATTAACAGAGCATACTTATGCTGACATAATTGCAAAATGAATTACATACAGATCTGATTGCCTGAGTGTTCTTTTTCCCTCTCTCTTTCTCTAATGAATGAAGTGCAGTTCTGTTTGCAATTGTGTTTTTTTCTCTCTGCACATTTATAAGGATTTATGATTCCAGTCTTTACTAACTAAATAATCATGAATGAATTGAATATAATTTTCTAAACGATCCTGAAAAATCCGAGTGAACATTTTAAAAAGTTGTTTGAAACTATTGTAAAGTTTTACAGCCTTGATGGTAATTTTTTAAGAATAGAATAGAATAGAATAGAATAGAATAGAATAGAATAGAATAGAATAGAATAGAATAGAATAGAATAGAATAGAATAGAATACAGCTGCAAGGGACCTTGGAGATCTTCTAGTCCAGCCCCCTGCTCGAGCAGGAGAACCTATACCCGTGATGGTGAATCTATAGCACCCATGCCACAGGCAGCATGTAGAGCCATGTGGGCATGCGTGCCATTGCCACAGACAGAGAGACGCAGGGCCAGGTTCCTCCCCTCCCCCTCTCCACACATGTAGAGTTCGGGAATAACTGTGAGAGCTGGGCGGGGTGAGGGAAACCTATAAAAGGAGCAGTTTTGGCAGGAGAGTGAGCAAGCGGCCTTTGGAAGCGACCAGTGGTGGGTTTCAAATCATTTAACAACTGATTCTCTTCCTCGCCTTCCCATCATCTTGGTTGGGCTGGGTCAACTGGGGTGTGTGCAGGAGGGTGAGCGTCATCGGGTCCCAGCTGGGGGAAGTTGAGGGGGTCTGGCTAGGGGGGGAAGGAGGGCCGGAACACCTCTGCAGATGAAAGCCACCACCCCCTGCCAGCTAAGCCTCTCATCCAAAATGTGGTCACATAAGATTGCATAGAAGGGGCACCGGGCAGGGGGCTGGGGGGCAGCCAGCAGGGGGGAATCAGAGCCACCATCTCCCTTCCACAGTGCAGCCCCATCAGCGTGGGCGGACATGGTCCCAGGACAGCCGGAAAGGAGCCCTCACCTGGTACAGGCCCTGTACATAGTGGCTCTGACGGGGGTGGCAGCTGCTGCTCCTCCTGCTGTTCCGAGCCCCTTGACTGGCCAACCACACAGGGAAGCAGGAGGTGGCAGTGGTGATTCCTGCATTGCCAAGGCCAGCTGGCAGCAGATCTGGAAGCGAAGCTGTGCCACCCATCCTTGCACTGATGGAGGCAGCAGTGGGGGAAGGTGAGCTGTGGTGCATGCCCACCCCTCCCTGCTGCCACCCCACATCATCCCACACACACATGTCCCAGAGGCACACGTGGGGCAATGTGGGGCAGCAGTGGCAAAGGGTGGGTGCATGCCAGATCCCGCCTTCCCCTGCTGCCACCGGCCCCAGCAGTGTGAGGATGGGTGGCATGGATTTGCTTCCTGATCTGCTGCCTGACACCATTGGTCCCCACACACAGAGGCCAGTGAGTGCATGGGGGCCGACGGTGTCTGTCAGCTGCCACAGCATGCTGGCTGTCCTGCATAATGGCAAACTGGCCATGGAGCCCATCGGCAAGGGCAGAGACAGCCCTGGGATAGCCAGAAGGAAGCCCGACCCATCCACTTGATGGCTCTGCCGGGGGAGGTTTTTGCCACTGCTCTGACCGGTCAACCATGCAGGAAAGCAGGAAAGCAGGAGGGGCAGCTGGTGCATGAGATCCGCTGCCTTGTTGGGCTGTCAGCAAGCAGCCGAGGTGGCTCCAGACCCCCGGCTGCCCCTCCACCTCCTCCTGCCAGAGGAGTGACTGCAAGAACCTAGTGGATAGGTAAACTCTGTCCCCAATGTGGAAAGGTTTGGATTCTGTTCTTTTTTTTATCTGCGTGAGCTTTGTAGGCATCCCTGGCTTCATCCAAAGCTTTCCTTAGTATCGGCCAGCTGTTTTGGTTTGGCATTGATTTAAACACCTGCTCTGTAGCTACTTGAAAGGGAGTGTATCCAGTATAGAATGGATAGCATTGTTGTATGCCACTTCAGCAAATGGCAGGAGGTCAGTCCAATTGTCCTGTTGATAGTTGATGAAATATCTGAGATATTGCTCTAAACCAGTTCTTTCATTCTGTGCCCCCATTTGTTTGAGGATGATGACTAGAACTCAAGCCCTGTTCTGTGCCCGAAAGGTCCAAAAAGACCTTCCAGAACTTTGGAGTAAATTGGACACCCCTGTCTGAAATTATGCTTTGGGTGGCTCCATGTAATCAGTAGATATGTTCAAGGAACATTCTAGCTAAGATTCTGGAGCTTGGGATCTTCTGGCATGGGATGAAGTGGACTGATTTTGAGAATAAGTCACTCACAACCCAAATAATTGTTTCCTGCACTGTCAGGTAGTTCCACAATAAAGTCCACAGAGATTTCTCTCCAGGATGCTGAAGGCTCACTACCGGAGCTTCTGATCTATTTGTAAAGCTTTGCAAATGTCTTAAATAACCTGATTGGCAAAATGTGTGTCTTTATTGTTCCCTAAATAGATGGGTATACCAAAGCAGGCAAAAATTCTTTTAGGAATCATTTAGTGACAGTGATGGCATCGGCCTTTGCACATGGATAAGCTTCTACCCAACTGCTATACATGCAAACAAGAAGCAAAACATATTCATAAGAACAGCATTTGGGCATTTGAATAAAGTCCATCTAGACATGTACAAAAGAGCACCAAGGTGGAGGATGGGAGCCAGGTTGGGTAGGAACAGAATGGCCAATATTAAATTGTTGACAGATAGTACAAGTAGAGCAAACGTGTCTTGCCATGGCATAGACTCCAGGAGCAAACCATTCTTTTTTGATGGCAGAAGGCACTCCCTCCTGGACAACATGGGCAGGCCCATGTTTGAGATGAACAACATAAGGCAAAAGGGACCGAGGGCAGACAGGGTGGCCATCCGGATGCCTCCATACCCCAGCTGAATCAGGAACACAGGAAGACCTAGTCCAAACACAGAGTTCCGAGGCAGGGGCAAAGTGCTGAGTGGCGACCAAATGATCAAGAGAGGAAGAAGGAGAGATCAAGTCCAGAGTGCCTGTCAGCACAAGGGGAGAGGTGACTGGAAGAAGAGCTGCCTGTTTGGCTGTTGCATTGGCTAATGAGTTCCCCACAGCAATTTCATCAGAAGAAGTCTGGTGAGCAAGGCACTTGACAATCGCCACCCAGGAGGGCAAGTGAAGAGCATCCAAAAGATCCTTGTCATACGTGGCATTTTTAATTGGAGAGCCCTGGACAGTAAGGAATCCTCAAAGCTTCCAGAGTTGGCCAAAATCCAACTGCACAACTCCACAGGGATAATGGCTATCCAAGTAGATGGTCACCGACTATCCAGCAGCAAGTTGAAGAGCTCGAGTAAGAGCAAATAATTCAACAAGTTGAGCAGAAGATACATCGGCAGCAGCCACAGCTCACAGACAAGGCAGTAAGCCAGAAGTGACAGAGTCAAGAGAGGTAGAAAAGTAAGCAATGGGATGCTGGGCAAAGCAGTAGGACTGAGTTAAAATGCCCAGTGCAAAGCCCTCATGTTCATAACAAAAAAGGGTAAAATGTTTAGAATAATCAGGTAAGCCAAGGGCTGGGGCAGCAGACAAGGCTTCTTTTAAGGCAGAAAAAGAAGATTCAGACATAAGGGACCACGGAAGGGGCTCAGGGGTATCATGAAGGGTGAGATCATAAAGAGGCTGAGTTAAGGGAGCATAGGCAGGAATACACTGGCGACAACAGAAAAGAGTGCATAGCCTTTTGGGTAGTAGGCTCGGGATGTTATAGAATGATCTGAACATGAGAGAGGAGAATAGAGCAAGAGCCATGTGACAAAAGGACTCCCAAATATGTGACCTTGGGGAGACAAAGCTGTAGTTTAACCCATGAAGCTTTATGCTCCTTAGCAGCAAGGCTTTGAAGCAAGACAAGAGACTTAGTTAGACAAGCCTCCATAGTGGAAGGGGCCAATAGAAGGTCATCAACATATTGAACAAGAGTAGAATTCATGGAGAACATGATGTCAGCCAGATTTTGCTTCAAAATTTGGGAAAAAATAGAGGGCGACTCACAATAGTTCTGTGGCAAACATTGCCACATAAATTGTAACCCGTCAAATTGAAAGGCAAACAGGAACTGAAAGTCAGGGTGAATAGGGATAGAAAAGAAAGCAGAAGAGAGATCGACCACTGTGAAATATTGAGCAGAGGGAGGAATATAGGATAAAATATTAGCTGGATTAGGAACAGTGGGATAGGAAGGGATAACCACTTGGTTTACTTTGAGTAAATCCTGCATGAATCTCCATTTACCTGTAGACCATTTCTGAACAGGTAAAATAGGTGCATTACATGGACTCCTAACAGGCACCAAAACGCCTTGCTGGAGGAGAGATTCTATAACAGGTTGTATGCCCTCCTGGGCTTCTTTAGACAATGGGTATTGGGGAACCCTTGGGAGGGGCTTAGTGGGATCCAATTGTATTTGAGCAGGGTCTGCAGACCAAATGCATCCCACATCATCAGCATGGGTGGACCAAAGGGCTTCATGGACATTGGAAAGGAGTTCAGTCTGCAAAGCAGTAAGAGAGGAATCTGAAAGGGACTGAAGAGGACATAAGGAGACATCCCTGGGAGAAAGGGAAAGGCAAGCAGCAACAGGATGCTCCATGGCAGGGGGAACATCGAAATAGAACCCATCAGGTTGGCAATAGATAGTACACCCTTGGTTGCAAAGGAGGTCTCATCCCAAAAGATTTATAGGAGAGCAAGGGCTGAGCAGAAACATGTGTTCTGTAGAAATAGGTCCCAGTGTAACATTAGTAGGCTTGCTAATGGGGTGAAGGACAGTCACATTTGTAACACCAATGGCATTCACAATTTCTAAAGAGGGTTGTACATGAGGAAACTCCATAGCATGTAATGTAGAGTGGGTGGGCCCTGTATCCACAAGAAGCTTAGTAGGGCAACCTCCCACCGATAAAAGGTCCTTGGGATTACCAGAGTCCAGAGGGATAAGGGGGAAAGCAAGAGAAAAGGAAGAAGATAGTCATTGAGAAGGACAAAAAGGAATAGTAGGAAAGCATTGGGAAAGACATCTGGGACATGGGTAGGCATCCAGGGACAGAAAAGGCGGGGAAGACACAGTTGGACCAGAGAGGCCCACAGAGGAAAGCGGGGGAGAAAGTAAATAAGGGCAGTAAATAACTGTCCATAGATCCATAAAGAAAACAGGAATTGGGGGGGAAGGTTGGGGGATCAGTCAAAGGATAAATAGTGGGGCCCACAGAAGGAGAATAATTAGTGCGGTTGGAACGAGGTAGTGGGGTGGGTTGATTTTCGAAAGCATGCAACTGAAGAGCCATAAGCCTGGTTTCTTTTTCTTCCCATTTTTGTTTTAGGGAATTGGCGTAATGGTCAGTGATAGAAACAATTTCAAACAAAGTCTTTGCTTCCCAACCAATAACGTTAGCTCAGATAGACTCCAAAATTTTTGGGCGCAGAGCATCTACAAAGAAGGAAACCATGCTTTCCCTAGCATTGGTGCAAGGGTCTTGTACGTCAGAATGTTGTTCAAAAACAAAAGTTAAATGTTCCATATATTTGGCTGGAGATTCCTCCTTCTCCTGCTGTTTACAAGCCTTTATCTTACTCCAATCAGTTTTAACAGAATAAACATTTATAATATTGGCAAGTAATTGTAATCAGACATTAGGTAATTCAGAAGCTTCTGGAGCCTGTGGTGGCCATGCAGCTTTTTCTCTGAGGCGCTCCCAAACTCCCTTGGGGCAAATTGCCTGCATTAATTGATTCAAATCAGCCCAAGTGGGGTTATAGGCCTCAATAATAGTTTCTAGCTCCTCCCTAAATTTAGCAGGCTCCTCCCTAATACTAGGAAAGGAGGCTGCCATGTTACGAATTTCAGCTTGCGACCAGGGGACATGAACCTGAGCAAGTTTACGCACAGGTACGCCATTAACTTTTTCAGAAGAACCAGGAATAGTTTGCAGTGGAAACTGGCCGGCAGGTTGGTCTGAAGCATGCAAAGGGGTGAAAGAAGAAAGAGCCTTAGGAGGAAAGAGAGAGGCAGCCCCTAAAGGAGTGGAAGAAAGAGGGGCAGCACTCCTGATTTGAGAAGCAATACAATCATGGGTAGTTAGGTCAAAAAGAATTGAAGCCACACCTGGAGAAAGGAGCATAATGGAGTGTAGAGGAGAAGTGGGGGTCTGATCAGGAGAATTAGAAAATTGTGACAAAAGTGCAGAACCACATTCCAACTTCAAAACTCATTAAGGCGTAATAATTCAGAGCGGAGAAGAGTAGTTGGGCTGATCAAACATTGATCTGCATTAAGCAAGGATTGCCTAATTTCTTGAATCAACTGTTCCATTTGTGGGGAACCAGCAGAAGCAGAAGGGGGAAGGGGAAGTAGCACAATGAGGAGAAGGTTGTGGGGTGGAAGGGGGAGGCAGATCATGGGCAGAGGAAAGGGATGGCTAAGGGAGGACGGGGAGCAGAGGAGGGGAAAAGGGTGGAGAGGAGCCAAGGGAAGGAACTCGGGGTGGAGATGCAACAGGAAATGGAGGGGGAACATAGGGAGGCGGGTGGGAGGAAGAGGGGCATGGAAAGTCAAGTAACAAATCCAGCTCAGGGTCTTGAGTGGGGTCGGGTATGGCAGATGCCAATAGACAAAATTTAATGACAGGCATCTGAGAGTGTTTGGCAGCATCCAGAGCAGAGTCTTTGTGAATTACAGAAATAGTATTTTTAAGGTCAGAAACTGACTTTTCCAACATTTCTTTGGTATGCTTGAAGGATTGAAGATGATGTTCTCGGTGCTGTTTTTCTATTTCCACATACCAAACAAAGAAGGCGGACCAGTTGCCCAACTTTAAAGAGGCATCTGCCACATCCAATTGGAACCGTAGGAAATTAAGTTTGTCCTGGTCAAAGGTTCTGGACAAAGGAAACTGCCACTTAGGACCTTGTGCAGTGAGAGCATGCCATTCTGATAAAAACTTACTGAACCTGAACCCTTTATGGGCATGGATATACCAAGCAGGCATGCCTTTGTCAGGAGCATCCATTTGTTTAGAAGAGGAAACCCCCATTACAGCAGCAAAAAGGCAAAATCTACCTAGACAAGAAAAATATGAAAGGGAAGTATGACAAAGACATTAAGCAAAAGCAAGCTGCTACATAATATGTAATCTGTATCCAGTTCATGCATTCAATTCAATACATTCCCCCATTTTTTTATTTCATGCATTTTGCCCATTTCTGGCCATTTTTCTCGTGGAAGAACGGGACTGCAGAGTCGGGCTGCAACACTCGCTTTGGAACATGAGTCCTTCTCAGACATACACCAATCACACATCAATTGGAATTTTGGCTACTCAAAATTCCATACAAACTGGATCGCATGATAACTTTGTGTAAGATCCTCATGCCGATCAAAGAAGGCAGGTTTATTTGTCCATTTTTATGTATTGATATTTTTTTGCATCTCTCTTTGTTCTCCACCACTAGACGGTCCAGGGAACCAATTGTCATGGCCAACAAGAAGGCAAATGGGACCTTGCCAACACAGACAGTCCTTATGTATAGAAAAGGTCCCAGCCCTCCTGGGGAGATAAAGAAAAAAGGCATGCTGCCTTGGCAAGTGGGCCAACCCTAACCCTAACCCCAACCCTAACCCTAACCCTAACCCCTAACCCCTAACCCCTAACCCTAACCCTAACCACATAAATTTCCACATATACCCATGTACATTGGAACCCAACTCCATCAGCTACTTTTAGTTCCCCATTTCTTACTGTTCCAGTCCTTATGGTCTAAATATACACAGAACTACTTACTTCGCAATTTCATATTGCACAAAGCTCAGCAGATTACAAATAATACATCCATATTGTGAAACAATATAGAGTTCGAGTTAAAGCTTTGTTTTAAATCACTACTGTGGGACCTATCTCAGGATTGCTCCGGCCTCATATTGTTATATGAGGCGGGGGCTATATTTTCATCTCCCACACCCCATTGAATGATAATTCTCTCTCTGTGTTGTCTCCTTTCTCCCTGATATCTTTTTCCATGAATGGCAGAATGTCAGGCCTGCCACCTTCAGCATACCTCACTTTGCTGGCATCCTTCCATAAAATGCAAGGGAGGTGAGGATGGGGAAGTAAGGAATGGGCAAGGGAAGGAAGGGAAGGAATATAAGGGTGACAGGAACCATAGGTGTCAAGGCAGAATAGTTCAGCCCATTAAGGATAGACCGAGAGAGTGGAATACAAAACTACATTGAATGTTAAATGTTTAGTGCCAGCCATTGGCAGTTACCCAAAAAGGTCATCAGATGGAGGCAAAGAGGCTTCTTTGCTTCCACTGATGAGCCAAGGGTCTCAGACCCCTACAGCCCCATTGGCGAGAGAGGTTTATGGTTAGGGAGGGGCCCAGACCCCCCATAAATACCTCTGCACGAGGGGCTGCTCTTTGTCCTAGCTTCAGATTCTCTTCAGTTTAGTTCTTCCTCTGTTCCAGTTATGTTATGCTAGCTTTCTTTCTTTTTCTTTTGTTCTCTCTCACATGCAGGCATGAATGCCTTCATGCCAAGTAATTCTTTCTCTTTAATCTATCATTGAATAAACTTTATATGATTGCATCTCTGCATGATGCCTTTTACTTGGAAGCACCTTAACGATCCATCGACCGCATGAGATCATCTCACAAGTTGGTAGCAAGAGCATGGTTTAAGGGAACGCTTCCAAGCCAGCCATCGAATATACTACAAGATGTCTGGCAGATCCAGCTCAAATCCATTTATAACAGATGGCAGGAAATCTCCGATTGTAACCAGATCAAAGACGGCATCCCTGCCTACAGCCGAGCCTTCAGCCCCTGAAGCAAACTCCATTCCAGGTGAGAGCACAGATGACCTCCATTCCCTCAGAGGACCCAGCAGAGCATCTAGGACCCCTTCACATGCCTCTCTACAACTGAATGCCACAGAGAAGCATAGAAGGCTTGCAGACTGCCCAAGACTGCTCAGATGCTGCAGAGACGGACCTGGCTGAAGCCAAACGCCGTGTGAGCAAGATGACAGAACAGGAACATGAAGAGCTGCTTGTAAAGTTCCTTACAACGCAAAAGAGGGTGACACCAGCCCAGGTAGCCGCGCAGGAAGCCTCTGGACACCTGGTGAGTCTTTCCCTAGCGACCATGAGGCCTTCAAATATGGCGCCCGCCACTCTTAGTGACCCCGGGACCCCAGGGCTTTTGGCGCGAACCCCCCCGCCCAGCTGTGAGCTACAGCTTCCTAGGGCAAGCAGAAACAAGATGGCTGCCCCCAGAGCGCCCTCATGGTCTGGCACAGGAAACAATATGGCGGCCCCCAGTAACCCCACATGGTATAACAAAGACAGGCCTCAACTAAGCCTGGAAGGCCAGCAATCCCTGGCATCCAGCCGAAATAGCATGCAATCCCTGGCATCCGGCCAAAGTAGCATGCAAATTCCTGGGTCCTCCCCACCACAAAGCCTAAAGTCCAATGATGGCAATGACGTCTGTCCACCCGAAACTGATACAACAGCACTTGAGACAGCCATACAGGCCCTGACTGCAGCCCTAGAGGCCAAAAGGACAGCGGCCCTAGCATCGGGGGTGACCAGCCTCCCTCCAAGGCCTCCTACCCTCTCCCCAGGGCCCAACTGCCGCCCCCCCAGCCTGGAGCCCCCCCAGCCTGGAGCCTCCCAACAATCAGCCCCTGCGGCCTCCCACCTTCTCTTCAGGTCTTCAGGACCAGCGATGGGCTTCTCAAGGCAAATCAGGCAATCCATGTGCCATCCAGCCTCCATCTTGCTGGGAGGCAACTTGCAATCCAAAGGAGGAATCAATGCAGCATAAAACAAAGACTCAAATGCAGGCTGGCAAATCTGGGCTCCGCCCCCCCATGCCTCATGGGAAAAAGAGAAAAATCCCGAGCATGCCCAGATGGATTTAATGAATAATCAAGGAAAAATTCCCTCCTCGACCACTAGAGGGATTCCTTTCCCTTTACCTTTTATGTCGATGGACACCTCTGAAATGTATGCTAACGGAACTGAGAGGGATTTTTCCCCAGCATCTGATCTTCCGAATGACTTTAAAAAACTGCAACTTGGGGGGGAGAATTACAACAGTTGGAGTAGAGATATACAGGTATATCTCTTAAAGAATGGGACTCTAGAAATGGTTCAGAAACCACCTCCTCCCCCGTGGGGACCCCGAGAAGAGTGGAGACACCGTCAGGCTTACTCCACTCTGCTCAGTTCGCTGGATAATAACTTGTTCTCCAGCATTCCAGTAGGACTCAGAGCTGGTGAAGTTTGGCAGTTATTATACAATTTATTCAACAGTGATACCATTGGTTCCATCACCAGACATACAACTGAGTTTTATACAACCAGACTGAAGTTTGGTGCCAGCATGCCTGAACATCTTGCAAAATTAAAGGCACTCAGGGCAGAACTGATGTCCAGAGACCACCCAGTGACTGATGCGAACATGGTCGCGGTCGTTATTGCTTCCCTGGACAGGAGTTGGAGCAATTTCATTGTTTCACTCGAAGCGGCCAGGAGGGAAGACATAAATCTGTCCTACCTCACAGGGAGACTCATCGAGGAAGATAGAAGGAGAAGAGATGCAGGAGAATACACCAGAGTCACCACTCAGCAAGCCAGAAGGGGGCGCCACAACTCAGAGCAAATTAATGCTCTACTTAAGTGTTTCATCTGTGGCTCTGAGGAGCACCTCGAAAGACTGCCCCCATCAACAACAAGCCCCCAAACGTGGTCCCAATCAAGTAAGGGGCAAAGGGCAAGGAAGGGGGCGTGGCAGGGGCAAAGGAAATTTTCTGCATACTTGTTCCCTCACCCCCACAACAAAGGCTGATAGCTCCACTGACTTATGGTTACTGGACTCTGGAGCTTCTTCTCACATTACTAATATGAGTCAAGGTTTTAAAAGGCTAAAGAAAATTAACTCATCTGTCAAAGTGGCAAATGGCGATAAAGCTTTAGTTGTTGGGGAGGGCATTGTTTCTGTACCCGGACTTGGAAAAGTTGAAGGTGTTTTACATGCTCCCTCCATTGCCAACAACCTATTAAGCATTATCAAATTATGTGACGATGACAAGGTGGAAGTTTTATTTTGCAAGGGGGGAGGTCATGTCACCCGGAACCAGAGGGTCATTGGAAATATAGCCATCATAAATGGTTTACCATATTTCTCCCCTGAGGCCTCACAGCCGGCCCCAAGGCTTTCCAAAGGCAGTGTGGGCAAGGAACCTGAATCTCAGCATGTCATGTCACCCGGAACCAGAGGGTCATTGGAAATATTGCCATCATAAATGGTTTGCCATACTTCTCCCCTGAAAAACCACCCACAGAGGACAGTCCACCGGATGCCACCTCAGAAGGGGCCTGCGCACGGGAAAAGAGAAAGCGCAAGGCCGAAGTGGTTGCACCCAAGCCACCTCAGCCAGCCCCACAACTTTCCAAGGGCAGTGTGGACAAGAAACCCGAATCTCAGCAGGCACCTACAGCATCACTCAAAGCAACTAGAGCCAAGAGGGTGTCAGTGGGGAAGCCGCTCCATGATAAGTGTGCCCACCTATTACACAGAAGATTAGGTCATGCAAGCTTCCCTGTAGTTAAAAAGATGGGAGAATTTGCTGAGGGAGTCCAGTTCAAGGATTGTGACTAACATGGACTGTGTCATTTGCAAGAAAACAAAGAGGAAGGCTGCCCCTATCCCAAAGGTGTCATTGCGTAAGGCTCAGTACCCGTACCAACTAGTACATGTTGATTTGGTTGGGCCTTTCACACCATCCTTAGGAAAGAAACAGTATTTTCTCACTGCCGTTGATGATTTTTCACGATACGACCACGTGTATACCCTCACAGAAAAATCCAAAGCCTTTGACGCCATAAAGTAACTGTACAACTTTGTAGAGACCCAGTATAAGACCAAGATCGCACAATTGCAGAGTGATCGCGGGGCAGAGTTCATGTCCCGAAAGTTCCAGGACTGGGTAAGGCGTAAGGGCATCCGCCATTTTCTTACTGCACCTTTCACCTCCGCTCAGAATGGCGTAGCTGAGAAAAGAAATGGAATCCTGCAAACCATGATGCGTAGTCTGATTGCAGACGCTGGAGTCACAGAATCATACTGGGGGGAGGCAATCCACTACGCCAATTACACCTTAAACGCACCTGGAGCAGTGTTGTGAACCAGACCCCATATTTCCTGGTTCACGGTAGGAAACCAAATCTGGGACATTTGCATGTGTTTGGTTCCTATGCATGGGTGCACATCCCCAAGCAGCTGCGGAAGAAGGGGAGATCTGTCTCCCAGAGACTAAGGTTCTTGGGCTATGCTCCTGGCTCCAAGGCCTATCGTTTCCTGGGAGAAGGGGGCAGGCCTGTGACTTCCCAATCTGCCTCTTTCGAAGAGGACTCCAATTGGACCCAGATCCACTCAAATGATCTGAGCCCATATGCCAACCGACCCAGCAAGGACACACCGACCACGACATCACCTGAGACAACCACATACCCTGCCACCGACGAAAGTGAGGAACAAGACGAAGATGCGTCAAGTCCCATGGAGGAAGACACGCCGTCTTCACCCCCAGCGACGCCTCAGAGACCCACGGAAGAAAAGGGCAGTGAGTGGCAGAAGGTAAGGAGGTCAAAGCGGTCCAACAAAGGAATCCCGCCAAAGAGAATTGACATTGGCCACATCGCATCTGTCAACAGCATTGTGGTCACCCCAAAATCCTTCTCTGACATCCAGGGGCTGCCCATCGAAGAGCAGGAAAAATGGCAGCTCGCGATGGAGAAGGAGATGGAGAGCTTAAAGAAACTCAAGGTCTTCACCCCCCAGCAACCACCAAAAGAGAGAAAAGTCATTGGCACAAGGTGGGTTTACAAAGCCAAACCACTTGCCAATGGCCTCTACCTGTATAAGGCCCGTTTGGTAGCTCAGGGCTTCACTCAGCACTACATGGAAGACTACGCCGAGACCTACTCTCCAACCGTCCGGGCAGAGAGCGTCAAGGCCGCCCTCATGACTGCAGCCACTCTGGGAGAGGAAGTCTTCCAATTCAACATCCAGACGGCTTACCTCCACGCCAACTTGGACCGGCAGATCTACGTGAGGGCTCCTCCTGGCTACCAGCAAGAAGGGTGAAATACATGGTTGCTCCACAAAGGGTTATATGGCCTCAAGCAGTCAGGGAAATTATGGTATGACTGTCTTAGAAAGAGTTTAGAATGAGTTGGTTTCACTGCATCCCATGCAGATGAATGTGTCTTCACAAGCAACTTCAAGGGTACCACAGAACGGGTGTTAGTTTATGTGGACGACTTACTATATGTAGGGCCTGACAAGGAAGGGTGTGATGAATTTGCCAAGGCCCTGGAAGAAAAGTTTACTCTGAAGTCTTTGGGGCGGGTTGACAAGTACTTGGGTGTGCATATTTTGGCCACTAAGGGGGGGTTCGCTCTATCTCAAAAAGAAAAGATAGAGGAATTATTGGCCAAATGCAAAATGACAGAATCTAATCCTACGCATAGTCCAATGCAAAGCGACTTTTACAACCACACTCATAAGGACGGTCCTGAGTTCACAGATAACACGCTTTACAGATCTGTGATTGGCTCCTTGCTATACATCAGCAATTGGAGCAGACCTGACATAGCTTTAGCTGTGAATCTATTGTCCAGGCACGTGGAACACCCAAAGGAATTCCACTGGACTGCTGTTAAAAGGGTACTTAGATACCTTAAGGGCACAGCTGATGCTCTCCTCATGCTAGAGCCAGAGAAGGGGAAGATGGCCCAGCTCTCCACTTACTCAGACGCAGACTGGCCTGGTGACACCAAAAGCAGACGGAGCACCTCTGGTTTCCTCATATTGCTAAATGGCTGTCCAATACATTGGCATGTTAGGCAGCAAAAATTTATTTCTTGCTCCACGGCGAGGCTGAATTTGCCAGCCTGTCAGACACGGCCAATGATTTAATTTGGTTCAATGATCTGATAACAAGCATCTGGGCATCTCCTCCTCTGCCCATACAAATTCTAGAGGATAACACAGCCGCAATTGCAATCTTGGGCGCTTATGCAGTAGGCTCTAGATCTCGCCACATAGACATACGCTATAAAAATGTCAGGCAGCTTGCCAAAGAGGGTTTTATACATGTTGAGCACTGTAACACAGCTGACCAGATAGCTGACCTGTTCACCAAACCTGTTCCCATTGACCGGCACAACCTTCTGTGTAAGCGTTTGTGTTTGGCCTTCTGAATGTTTTTATGCATGTCTATGACACCTGCTCGCCCCTCACACACATTCACTGGTCCCTGTCATTGGCTGGCAAGACGGGGAATTGTTAAATGTTTAGTGCCAGCCATTGGCAGTTACCCAAAAAGGTCATCAGATGGAGGCAAAGAGGCTTCTTTGCTTCCACTGATGAGCCAAGGGTCTCAGACCCCTACAGCCCCATTGGCGAGAGAGGTTTATGGTTAGGGAGGGGCCCAGATCCCCCATAAATACCTCTGCACGAGGGGCTGCTCTTTGTCCTAGCTTCAGATTCTCTTCAGTTTTGTTCTTCCTCTGTTCCAGTTATGTTATGCTAGCTTGCTTTCTTTTTCTTTTGTTCTCTCTCACATGCAGGCATGAATGCCTTCATGCCAAGTAATTCTTTCTCTTTAATCTATCATTGAATAAACTTTATATGATTGCATGTCTGCGTGATGCCTTTTACTTGGAAGCACCTTAGCAATCCATCGACCTCATGAGATCATCTCACATTGAAGAGCCACCAAACCTCAAAGCCATTCCCTAAACATCTTCAACATATATTATTGGACACTGATGAACTGGCCAAGGGGAGAGGGCAAGGGGAAGTGGGAAAACTGCAGACTTTGCATGGGAATATTCAGATCCAGCTTTACTTATCCTGTAACCATTTGAACCAAGTAAAAGTAAACCTTTCACATCAATCATGAAATCAAAGGTCTTTCTTTACTAAGGACCAGTCAGGCAGCCTGACATGAAGTATCTAAATAAGCAGATTTATTTTCTTATTAAACTCTGTAGCTTACATTCCAGTAGCCTGTAAAGCTTACCTAAAAAATCCTGAACTAAGGCAAGAAAATTATTGATAAGAATAATTCGATATAACTAGCATTTTGGTGGTATCCAAACTGGGTGCAGAATTACTTTCTGACTAAAATCATTTTCATTTTCTCAGCCTAGTTCTAAGCTAGCTTGGAGGAAAGTGAACGTTAAAGAAACAATGATAAGGTGGGTGAAAAGGTGGGTATATTTTCTTAATTAATTTCTCATCTGAAGTTAAAAAAATCTTACCAAATACAGTTTGATCTTTATAAAATCCATACATTTTCACGTCTTTTTCATATCTATTTTGCATTTGAAAATGTGCCCACCATGACAGGTTGGTTCCCTGAGTTTCCAGTTCTTGTTTAGATTTTAAATTAAATTCCCATCAATATTTAGAATATCTCTATATGACCATATTTTTTCAAAATCTACCAAGTTTGGATGTACAAATGCCTCCATCGTTGATAGCCACGATGGAAGTTTTAATATATTTTAGCTTTAACTTTTTCTCATACTGTTAACAAGGCATTTCTTATATAGTGGTTTTGGAAATACTTATGAGATCTATTTTTTCCAAACCAAGAAAGCAGAACTCTTCAAACTGGCATCATTTTGAAAGGAATTTTTATTGGTAAGTACAGAAAGTAGGAAAGCTAGGCAGTGTTAAGGAATTTGTTGTGCAGAGGTCTCCTTGTGCTACCAAAGAGTTGCACAGACAAGGAAGGGTACTGAGAGCAGTAAGAGTCACACAGTAACCACAAGAGTACACTGAGTTGTAAAAAGCAAAAAGTAATTTACTTTTAAGGTGGTGTAAAAACAAAAAATGCACGGTCAAAAGTAAAGAGTCCAGGTCATACACAATAGCAACAGTCCAAGGAGTAATCCAAAATACAAAGTCTTCTTACCGGTCCAGAGGTCAATACACAGTTCAGGTTTATAACAGTAACAGAGCAAAAACAGTAATAATAGAGAGCAATGAATTCAGAGAGAGAGAGAAGCTACGTTCCTAGCTTCCTCTTATGGCCATGAGAACACTTACACACCCATTGGCCAATTAACTTCTTAAAGTCATAACATTATGGTTAATATATTTTCAACCCAACATTGTAGGCTAACACCATATGCCTAACATTCTCCCCTTTGGGTAGAATAATATACAACTCTTACAATCTTATGCACATTCTTTCACAATTAGCATTGTGTTTTACAGCACTTTGTACCTTAGTAAAATGATCTGCAATATTTACATCAGATGAACAATACTCTAGCTGTATTAATTTATCTTTGACACATTGTCTGACATTTAAATAATGAAGATCAGTATGTTTGGATCTTGTTCTTACTGCAGCATCACTAGCCACCTTCATCGCAGCTTGACTGTCCTCATATACAATGAATGGATCATTTACATTTAAATATCTAACAATAATTGTTTGTACACTAGCAGTTCTGTACATAACACTGATAGACATGAAAATTCAGCCTCCATTGTAGATAAGCTTATGTGCTTTTGTCTAATGGACTTCCATCCAATCAAAGAATCACCCAATATTACAGCCAACCCTGAAGTAGATTTACGAGTGCTTGTATCAGAGGCAAAACTCGCATCTGCATATGTAGTGAGGATTAACTCACGATTTGGCTCTAAATATAATGAGTAGTGAATAGTCTGCTTCAAATACCTTAATACTCGTTTAGCTGATTGCCAGTGTCTAACAGTTGGTTCATTATTGTACCTAGCTAATTGGTTTACACAGTAAGAAATATCAGGTCTAGTCCAATTACTCAGATACATAAGACTTCCTATCAAAGATTGGTACATAGTCTTATCAAATACAGGACTCTCAACATTAGTGTCCTTAAAATCCATAGCCATCGGAGTTTTTGCTGGTTTACACATTTCCATATTGTATCTCTTTAATAACTGAGATATTTTACTGGCTTGCAACACCTTAAAACCCCTATTCGTTTTCACAATATCTAACCCCAAATAGTGGCTTATTTCTCCAAGATTCTTAATTGTGAATTTATTTTGCAATCTTGAAATGATAGTTCATGCTTCTAACTCAGTTTTTGTTATTATTGCAATATCATCTGTGAATAATAAAAGAAAAGATAATGCTCCGTTGTGTTCTCTTCTAAATAAACAAGGATCAGCATTACTGACTACAAAACCTAATGCAATCAACTCATTAACTATACATGTATTCCACTCATAGCCTGTTTCAATCCATAGAGGCTTTTCTTCAATTCCCAACAATCATGGTCAATCCTGGTGGTATTCTTAAATAAATAGTATGTTGCAATGGAGCATGTAAATATGCAGTTTCAACATCTACATGGTTAACCATATACTTTAAGCTGCTCTTAAAGTAGTTGCCCTCAGACTGGGTGCAAACACGTTGTCATAATCCTCAGTAGTTTGGGCAAAACCTTGTGCAACCAAATGTGCCTTATGGGTTACGGTCCCATCTACACCTTTCTTTATTTTATATATCCATTTGCAACCTATAGCTTGCTCACCAGGTGGCAGTTTTGCTTTCTCATAGACCTTAAGATCCTGCAATGACTTCAACTCCCTGTTCATTCCAGCTTTCCATGATGCCTGTTCCTTTTCAGGATACATCCTGATCTCATCATAGTTAGATGGCTCTAAACTAACTTGACATATTACACTGGCTTCATAGCGATCAGGTGGACGTCTGATGTGCGTTGAACGCCAAGGAATTACAGGGCTTTGAATTTCTGACTCCTTTCCTTCCTCTGTTTCATCTATTATCTCCCCTATCTCCTCTTCATCTTTTATATTTACAGGAGATGTATTATCATTACTAGTTACGTTATCAGAGGAGTCCTCAAACACTAGAGGATCAGTATTAACAGTTTCTTGTTCTAACCTATCCCAACCAACGTGCTCAAGGAATTTTTGCAGTTACACTATTATATACATTAATTGTGCCTTGTTCCCAAAAACGATAGGATCTGTGATTAGCTTCGTAACCTACGAAGTATAATTGCCTAGCCCTATGTTGGCCTTTACTCCTGAGTTGTGCAGGAATGTGGACCCAAGCTGGGGTGCCAAACGTGTGCAGATAATCAAGGTTTGGTTTTCTACCATGCCATATTGTATATGGTATTTTACCGGTAGAAGTATTAACAACTATATTCAGAACATGGTTTGCACATTTTGCTGCCTCCCCCCACAGTCTATCTGTTAAGCCAGAATCTTTTAACATAGTTCTCATCATGGCTTGTAACGTTTGCCCACGTCTCTCAACAAATGCATTATGTTGAGGCCTAAAGGGGGCTGAACATTTATGCTCAATACCAGCTGATTCTAGCATATCAACAAAGCGCTTGTTTGTAAATTCAGTGCCATTATCAGTAATTATGCACTGAACCTTTCTCTTTGTTTTCCTCTCAACGAATTTAAGCCAGTTTGCAAATTGTTGGAAAGTGTCTGCCTTTGACTTAAGCAGATAACAAAAACCATAACGGGAGTAATGGCCAAGTATACTTAAAATATAACATGACCCTCCTAAACTTGGTTTCATGGGTCCAATTAAATCTGCAAACACAACTTCCAAACGAACAGTTGTTTTGAAGCTGTTTAACCTGTTTGCAGGAGTTGCCTTACTCTTTTCCTGATTACAGGCATTGCAATTCAAATACTTACTACATGGCTTCTGTTTAATTCCTTCTACTAACTCAACTGTTTTACGTAGTGAGTTAAAGTTTACATGCCCTAACCACCTATGCAATAAATGTATACATTCATCATGTGGCTTCTTGTTCTCACATATTGAGTTAGCTTTTACTGTACTAACCTGGTTACTTGTGAGAACGAATAAACCATTTTTCAAATTAGCAGTTACACAGGTTCCATTCCTCTCAATAGTGCATTGCTCCCCTCTGAATGTTACCACAAACCCAACTTTAACCAATTCCCTTACAGATAACAGGTTGAATCTTAGTTTAGGTATATATAACATAGGTAACAGTTCATTAATGCATGGACAATAGGAATTACCTTCACCTGAGGCCTTCATTCTCTAACCGTTGGCTAGTGAAACATATTGGTTGCTGTTTTTCATAGTAACAAACCTCTTTTTCACTTTAGTAATGCATTGTGAAGCCCCACTATCAACAACCCACAATTCATTATTTCTGGATGTTGGTTCACCTGAAATAGCCAAACTAATGCTCTTCTTAGCCTTCCCACTGCTATTTACATTCTGTTTTTACCCTTCCTACAGAATTTGGCTATATGCCCTCTAGCCCCACAAGAATAACATTTCTTGACATTGTAAGCAGTGGTGAATGGCTGCTCCTCTCGTGGCTGTGTCTCTCTCAGCTGGTCTCTGTCACACCTTATTCTGGACTCTTCAAGCAGTCTCCCAGTAATGTTAGTCAATGTCAGTTCCTCTCTGGTCAGGACTTCCAAAGAAGAAACATACTCATCATAACTCTCATCCAAAGATGACAGAATAATGTAGACCTGATGCAACTCTGAAAAAATCAGCTCCTTTTCATGAAGCTCTTGAAAAGTTGCCTTCATGTAGTTTAAATGGGTCAGCATATCTCCATTCTTCTGCAGACGAGCCCTAAACAGCTTACGTGTAAGGTGTATATGTGCACCTACACTGTCTCGAACATAAAGCCTTCGCAAAACGCCCCAACACCTAGGAGCCTACTCCTCACCTCAAATATGGACAAGCTGCTGGTCATTCAGTGTTAGTCCAATAACGCAAAGAGCTTTCTCATTGCTACATTTAAAGTCATCTATCTTCTTTGCATCCTCTTTGTTATTTGCATCCCAAGCAGTAGTATCAGGTGGGTTATTAACTACAGTCCATAGTCCTTCCTTGTGCAAAAGCAAGCAGCATTTCGTGGACCAGGAAACATAGTTTGTCCCATCCAACCGGGTTATCCAGGAGATGCCTGACAACAGTTCTTGTGCCATCTTACACCAAATAGCTAACACAAACTCAGCTAGGAATACTGTGTGTACTAACTCTCAGTACAGGCCTGGGCCCATAACCAGTGTTAAGGAATTTGTTGTGCAGAGGTCTCCTTGTGCTACCAAAGAGTTGCACAGACAAGGAAGGGTACTGAGAGCAGTAAGAGTCACACAGTAACCACAAGAGTACACTGAGTTGTAAAAGCAAAAAGTAGTTTACTTTGAGGTGGCGTAAAAACAAAAAATACACGGTCAAATATAAACACTCCAGGTCATACACAATAGCAACAGTCCAAGGAGTAATCCAAAATACAAAGTCTTCTTACCGGTCCAGAGGTCAATACACAGTTCAGGTTTATAACAGTAACAGAGCAAAAACAGTAATAGTAGAGAGCAATGAATTCAGAGAGAGAGAGAAGCTACGTTCCTAGCTTCCTCTTATGGCCATGAGAACACTTACACACCCATTGGCCAATTAACTTCTTAAAGTCATAACATTATGGTTAATATATTTTCAACCCAACATTGTAGGCTAACACCATATGCCTAACAGGCAGGATCTGAGGACTTCCCACCCAAATCAAAGGTTAAACCCATGAAACAATAACCCCACCCCAACTGTCAATCCAGTCATTTCAAACAGGCCAATCCACAGGTGACATCAAGCTATGGGAAAGCAACCAATAAGTCACCTCTCTCAAGGTTGTTAGGTCTTCTTCAGTTGCTCCCTGCATGCTGAGATAAGGAAGATGGTCCCAAGGCAATCCTTTCACACCTCATAAAGGATACATCAAAGCAGATAGAGGAAATGGTCTACATGCACTACAAGCCCCCGGATACTCTCATCCCCCCATAGGAGAATGGCAGAACCTGAATAACCTAACCCAAGAGAATATGCATGATTAATAATTGAGGGTTCTGATATGCCACCCCCCTATAAAAATGAGAGGTCTACCTGGAGATAGAGAAAATAAAAAAGAGGTAGAGAGTTGAAACAACAATGTTAGTCAGGCTTATCCGGGTAACAGGCATGGAACTTTTTTTAGCAGTCGGGGAGCCCTGACATGTTTTTTATGCACCCACTCATTTTGTGATGGTGAGAGGTCTTTCCATGCCACCAAGTATTGGATTGACCCATGATGTTTCCTGGAGTCTAATATCTCTTTAATTTCAAAATGTTGCTCCCCTTCCACCATAATGGGTTGTGGGGAGGGAGCCTTAAAGGGGAGGTTAGTTCCCATTTAAACAGGCTGCAGTAAAATACAGGTAGGTACTGTCTCAATGATTTTGGGAGTTCCAATTCCACTGTTACTGGGTTAATTATGCATTTTATGGGGAAGGGTCCTACAAATTTTGGTCCTAGCTTTTTCAATGGCTGCAAGGATTTTAGAAATTTGGTTGAGAGATATACTTTTCCCCCTATTTTGAATGGTTTAGGTTCTATTCATTTCTTATGTGCCTGGATTTTATAAGTTTCCCTTGTTTAATCTAAAGCTTTTCTAAACACAGGCCAGGTGCTTTGCAGCTGTTTAATCTACTCTTTCAAAGAGGGGATGGTGGCTCATTAACAGGTAACTCAGGCATCCAGTTGGAACTTTGTACCATTGACACTTGGAACGGTGTGTAGCCAGTATTTGAATGCACTGCATTGTACTAAGCGACTTCTGCAAAAGGCAACAGCTCAGTCCAGTTGTCTTGTTGATAAGTTATGAAGCATCTCAGGTATTGTTCTAATACTGAGTTCGAACTTCTGTCCCACCATTCATTTGCAGATGATGACTAGATGACAGTCCTTGACGGGTACCAAGTAGGTCCAAAAAAAGCTCTCCAGAAATCTGAGATG
Source organism: Vipera ursinii (assembly GCF_947247035.1). Taxonomy (NCBI): domain Eukaryota; kingdom Metazoa; phylum Chordata; class Lepidosauria; order Squamata; family Viperidae; genus Vipera; species Vipera ursinii. The sequence goes on along the minus strand of NC_139521.1, from coordinate 20,060,027 downwards.
AACTGGACCCTGCCTGTCTGATATAATATGTTGTGGGGACTCATGTAGCCAATATATATGTAGTACAAATAATCTGGCTAAAACTTTAGCAGTGGGAATCTTCTGGCAAGGTATGAAGTAGATCTGTTTGGAGAATAGGTCTGTCACCACCCAAATGACAGTGTTCTCTGCACTTTCTGGCAATTCTACTATAAAATCCATAGAGATCTCTCTCCAGGGTGCTGAAGGGCTGATGTTTTCCCCTGTTTCTGCTTTGCCATGCCACAGATGGGGCAGCTTGCCACATAGTTTCAATGTCCTTTTTATAGATGGACAACAGAATTGCCTTTTGGTCAAATGGAGAGTTTTCATGAACCTGAAATGCCCCAGCTTTTCCAGGTTGTGGCAGAGTTGCATGATTTTTGCTCTCTAGGTTTTTGGCACATATAACTTTTCTCCTACCCAGGGCAGTTCATCCCTCATCGAGCAAAGGTTCTTATGGTTAAGGAACCATTCATCAGTTTCTAATGTTCATCTAAACTCGATCCCTGATTCGCTGTTTAAAGATTTTCCTAAGGTTTTCCTTTGTGGTGGTCAGAGCTTCTATGTCTATGTTTCTTTGCCTGAGCTCTCATGGTTACAGGAGCCGCTAATTGTTTTGAGGTCATCAGAGGTTTGATTACTTCAGACTTTATGCTATTGTACTGCAACATCCGCAACAAGGTGTTGGCTAAAAAGTTCTTTTCCTTGGGATGTACTTAATTGAGAAATCAAACTGGTGGAAATGTTGGGGCCACCAAGCTTGTTTTGGGCGCAATTTCCTTGGGGTTTTTAGTGCTTCAAGGTTCTTGTGATTGGTCCACACCTGAAAGGGGATTTTACTTCCCTCCAGAAGATGTCTCCACATGAGCAGAGCCCACCACACCACATATGCCTCCTTTTCGCACACTGCCCACCTCTGTTCTGTTTCAGTGAGATTTTTGGATGTGTATGTGCAAGGTTGCAATTTCCCCTCCTGATTCTCTTGGAGCAGCACTGCCCCCACTTCAACATTGCTAGCATCTGCCTGAATGACAAATGGCTTATCTGGGTCTAAGTGTTTTAACATGGGCTGAGCCGAGAAAAGTCTTTTTAATTTCTCAAAAGCTGCTTGGCACTCCATAGTCCATTTCAATGACTGACTGGGTTTCGGTTTTCCCACCCCTTGTTTTTATTAGGTTTGTGATGGGGAGGGCAATTTGGGCAAAAGAGAGAATAAACTGTCTGTAGAAATGTGCAAACCCAAGGAAGCTTTGCAATTGCTTCCGTGTGCGAGGTGATGCCCACTCCAACACTGTCCATACCTTCTCTGGGTCCATTTCTATCCCCTGGTGGGACAGCTGGTAACCTAAGTAATCAATTTTTTTCCTTGTGGAACTCACACTTTGATAGCTTGGCATAAAGGTGTGCTGCACATAGCTTTTAAAAACTGCTCTGACCAATTTGATATGCTCCTCCTTCATTTTGGTGAATTTTAGGATGTCAACCAAATACACCAGAACCCCCTTGTACAAGTGCTCCTGGAGAACCTCATTTATCAGCTGTATGAATACTGCAGGTGCTCCTTGTAATCCAAAAGGCAGGACTCAGAACTGGAAGCACCCCAAGGGGCATTTAAATGCCATTTTCCACTCATCCCCTTCCTTTATCCTAACTCGGTAATATGCTTCCCTTAAATCTAGTTTGGAGAATATTTCCCCCCTGGAAAGGTGAGCCAGTATTTCCGTCATTAATGGCAAGGGGTAGACATTATTCTCACAAATAGCATTTAGACACCTATAATCCACACACAGGTGTAGAGACCCATCTTTCTTCTCCTGGAATAACACAGGAGTGACCATCTTCGGCCATGCCAGCTAAATTCTTTTTGATGAACTTCTGCAGCTCCTTGAGCTCTATAGGAATCATCGAATAGAGCTTGGGTTTGGGTAGTTTAGCTCCCGGCAGGATTTCGATGGCACAGTCAGTGAACCAATGGGAGGGTAGTTTGTCAGACCTCTCCTCACTGAAAACGTCAGCCAGATTTCGGTATTTTTTAGTTATGTTTATGTTTATGTTTTATTTAATTTATATACCGCCCTTCTCCCTGGGGACTCAGGGCGGTTCACAGGGCATATAAATAAAAATACAATACTATACAAAAGTTAAAACAAAGATTAAATCAGTGCCCAATTAAAAAACAATAATACAATCTAAAATGACAATTTAAAACCCAGCTCCCCATCAGGCCAGACCGGCCAATTCAAACAAATGGGTCTTCAGACCACGACGGAAAGTTCGGAGGTCCGATGCCGTCCGGAGCTCCACCGGCAGTTGATTCCACAAAGCCGGGCCACCCACAGAGAAGGCTCTCCCCCTGGGGGCCGCCAGTCGGCATTCCCTGACTGGAGGCACCCTGAGGAGGCCCTCTCTGTGGGAACGCACAGGGCGGAGGGGAGTTGAAGCCGGCAGCAGGTGGTCCCCGAGGTACCCCGGACCCATGCCATGTAGGGACTTAAAGATCATAACTAAAACCTTGAACCTCACCCAGAAGACAACTGGTAACCAATGCAGCTCGCGGAGCAAAGGTGTAACATGGGAGTACCGGGAAACTCCCAAGACAACTCTCGCGGCCGCATTCTGTACCAGTTGGAGCCTCCGAGTGGTCTTCAAGGGAAGCCCCATGTAGAGAGCATTACAGTAGTCAAGGCGAGAGGTCACGAGCGCATGAGTGCTTTCCAATGGCCTGTTGCTTGCACCACCTCAACAGTTCTCTCCCCTCTCCTTTTCAATACCCTGTCCTGTCTCACAGCCTTTCTTTTCAGGAACCTCAATTCCCCCATTCTCCAGCTTACTCTTGGATTCCAGATTTTCGACCACATCATCCCCAAAATCAGGGGCCATTCCATGCCAGGGGCTACAATGAATGTTATAGTCGGATTAACCAGACTATTCCATCTTTAACGATGGGGAGTGAGGTGTTACCCCCCGTTGATAGGGCTCGCAACTTGGGCGTCCTCCTGGATTCATGGCTCAATTTTGAAGATCACATAGGATCCGTGACCAGAGGGGCTTTTGCCCAGGTTCACCTGGTGCACCAGTTGCAACCCTATCTGGACTGAGATTCCCTATGCACAGTCACCCATGCACTCGTGACCTCCCAGTTGGACTACTGCAACGGTCTCTATATGGGGCTGCCCTAGAGGACCACTCGGAGGCTTCAGCTGGTGCAGAATGCTGCTGCACGAGTTGTGATGGGGGTTTCCCGATACTCCCATGTAACACCTCTACTCCATGAGCTACATTGGCTTCCGGTTGCCCTCCGGGTGAGATTCAAGGTGCTGGTGATGACCTATAAAGCCCTAAATGGCTTGGGTCTGGGATATTTGAGGGAACACCTACTGCCGACATCAAGTTCCCTTCGTCCTGTGTGCTCCCACTTGGAGGGCCTTCTCAGGGTGCTGCCTGTAAAAGACTGCTGGCGGATAACACCCAGGGGGAGGGCCTTCTCAGTGGGTGCGCCTGCCCTTTGGAACCAGCTGCCCGTGGAGCTTAGGACTGCCCCCGACCTTCGGTCATTCCACTGGGACCTGAAGACCTGTCTCTTTGAGCTTTCCGGCCCAGGCTGAGAGTTTTTTTTTCCCCTCAGGGATCAAATTTAATTATTTTAACTGTTTTTAACTCTTGTATTGTATTGATGTTTTTAAATACTTTGTAAACCGCCCTGAGTCCTATGGGAAAAGGGCGGTATATAAATTCAATAAACTTAAACTTAACTTAGTCTCTGTATGATCCCCCATCATGAGTTCAGTCAGCTGGGTGGCCAGGGTGGCTGGAACTACTCCTAAGATGGACCCATCTACTTGCCCAAAAGAAATGGTTTTTTTCAGCCTCCTCATCAAAATCCCCAAATTCCCCACTAGGGTTGGGCTGATTAGGCAGCGGGTACAACCCGAGTCTATTAATGCTTTTAGGGCCACTTTCTCTTTCATTTCTGGGCTGAACAGTTCTATGGGCCTGGTGAGGGATGTGATTGGTCCACTTACCAGGGGTTCATCATCCAAATTGCTGCCAGAGGTTTCCGGTGGTTTCTTCAGCAGAGTCGGAGTTCCCCCTCCCTGTAGTTTGGAGGGCTGGACCTCTACGACTTTGGTGCCTCTCATGGTGGTCTCCTGGGTTCGTAGTGGTGGCTTTCCAGGTTTCCCCCCTTCAATTCAGTCTGCCCTCAGGATTGGTGCTTTTGAATGGCACTCGGCTCCTCGATAGCCTTCTTTGCCATAGCTGAAGCAGGCAGTCGAATGCAGGTTTGTGGTCAGGGTCTTTGCCATCTCTTTTTTCCCTTCTGAGGGGGAACATCTCCAGGTCTGGCCCATTCACCATTGGCTGTGTGCTAGGTCAATTTCAGCCTCTTCTGCCATTATGTACCAGCCTCCCCGGGCGATGAAAGCCTGGTAGAGGTCGTCATTCAACCCATCCTTGTACAGGCCAATCAAGATTGCCTCTGGCCATTTGAGGTGGCCCACCAAGTCTCTAAACTCCTCGATGTACTCTGCCCTGCTTTATGGTTTTGATGTGCTCCCTGGCTTTCCAATTAGCTAGCGGGTCCTCGAACCGCCATCTCAGGGCTGCCATGAACAGGTTAAAATTCTGAAGATTGGGAGCATCAACGTTATGTAGGGATACCATCCACTAAGCAGCCACACCTTTTAGGGCCAGTGTTACAATCCTGACATGCCCCCGGTCCCCGGGGATTTCCCGCCCGTATTCGTGCATGTAGCTCAGGATATGAGCTAGGAAAAAGCCGAACTGCTGGGATGATCCATCGTACTTTACCCCCAGGGCAGGGACCTTGCAGTCATACTGTTGAGTCCCCTTCCTTCAGACTTGGTGTCCATCTCCTCCAGTTGGGGTGGAACAGGATGGGGTGGTGATCTCAGCTGTTGCTCCAGTGGCTTCCAAGGCGCTTGTGGAAAGGCTGAGTTTTGTGAATTCGCTCTCCTGGACCTCTTCTTCCTCATCCCAAGTCATGGCTATCAAACCCTAGCAGGGATGGCTTACTTGAGGCAGTGGTCAGAGCACACTGGCCTCTCACACTCATCTTTGCTGACATTTAGTGATCTCTCCATCTTGCGCTTCCAACTGGGTTGATGGCTGCCACACTTGAGGGTGACTTTCCTGGCTTTCATGACCCAGTCATCCTTCTTCCCCACCCCGATTGACCACCTCGGTTTCTCATGAGTGTCCACATTGTCAGGTGAGCTGGCGGAGTCTGAGCCACTGCTGCTTGGGCAAGCCTTCAGTGAGACCACCTCCAAGTGCTCAGTTTCTTTCTTCTCACCTCCATGATTAGACATTATTTTGCATGGCCCCCACAATAGAATTAGTCCTACAGGTTGACTACTTTGCAGACCCTGCCTAATGTAAGGACCTGCCTCCATTTCTCTACCAAGAAATCAGAACTCTTGAAACTGGCATCATTTTGAAAGGAACTTTTATTGGCAGGTTGTTGTGATTCTGTGCCAGCCTGTGATCCCAGCAACTGAGTCCAGGGAATCAGAGGAGGAGGAGGAGGGGCCTGGGGAGACATCAAAGTCAGAGGAAGGCTCTGATGAGTTACAAGACTTACAAAGTGAGGAAGAACCTGGCCCCTCCACTTGTGATCAAGCTGAAAGCCAGCTGTGCTGGGAGGCTGAATCAGACTTGGAGGAAGCACAGCTGGAAGACCTCAGAGATGCACGTAAATGTAGACAGGTCACACAAGTAAATCAGAGGGAGGCAATGGGGTGACTCCAGGGGAGAAGGAGAAAGCAGTGAGAAGCCATGTCTTGGGGGCTGCATAACAAAAAGGAAATGTGTGGGCATGGCTGGTTGCTGGAGGCAACCATTTGCAAAGAACTTCTGTGTCAAGAGATGATGGTCTGTTTATTTTACCAGTGAGTTATTTCCTGTTTTGGCTCATGCTCCATTTTGTTTGTGGACAAGGTCTGTAACTCAAATGAAAAAGGGTTTCTTTTTCCAGTCTACTGTTAAAAGAGGGTTTGCCTTGTGAAGTAACAAGGATGTACATAGGCTGGGACAGAACACAGGTACAGAAAGCAGGAAAGCTATGCAGGATCTGAGGACTTCCCACCCAAATGGGAAGGAGAATGGCAGAACCTGAATAACCTAAGCCCAGAGAATATGCATGATTAATAATTGAGGGTTTTGACAAATACTGAATATATCTTATTTTTATAGAAAAGTATGGAAACAGGCTTGAAGAAGGAATGTAATGTCCATTACAAATGGAGAGCTTAGTCCAGAAAGCAGATGGGGTAAGAACTTAGAATTTTGAATCATAGGTTTGGAAGAGACCTTGGAGATCTTCTATTCCAACTCCCTCTGTCAAGTCTACAAATGAGCATGGCTACAGCCATTTTTCTTCTCATTCTAGGAACCCACATAGAACCGAAAGATGGGGGTTGCCCAGGTGCTTCATTAGTCAAAATAATCTTTTGTCCTGTGGGAACCAAGGTCATCAGCTGCTCCTGAGACTGCAGGCTGGGCGTTGCATAAAAAGCCTGCCAAATAATCATATTGGGAAATGTAGTTGCTTGAATAGTTTTATGGGTGGGACTTTTAACTTTGTATTGGGGAATTGTTACGTTTGTATCCAGACTTGGTTTCACTCTTGACTGTGCCAATACTTTGTAACTAATAAACATGATCTTCGAGGAATTTGCAAGCCTTGGAGTTCTGCTTTATTCAACTCTGTCTGTCGGAAACTTGACATTAAACGAAGTCTCATAAAACTTTGTTTTCTTGGGGTATTGGGCCCCGACTGCCTAACTGCTCATTTTTGGGAGAGCAGTAAAGACTCGGTAAAGATTCGAAACGGAGAAGAGTGAAACCACTGCTAGCCACAACAGAACTCAGGCTGTCAGAATGCAGGCTGGTGCTCCAGCCACTGAGGAGTTGTCACTGGCAGGGACTTGGGCGAAGACCAGGTTAATCCAACTGGAAAAGCTGGTACCACAGGTAGGAGCTACAGCCCTAGCAGACCTCTATCAAGCCAAGGCTGCCCCTCAGCACAGAAGCACACCTATAACCACTGGAGAGGAGGTCTTATTGCTGCCATCCCCAGGTTCTTTGTCAGCAGATAGCAAGAAAGGAAAGGGGTCAATGGGTTGGGATGACTCCAGAGACTGGAGGTTTCAGTCCACAGTCCACATCCCCACACTCAAACAACTGAAGGAGAAGTTTGGCAGGCTGGAGGTAAAGGATACAATCCCCATAGCCCAGGAGGTGGGTGCTGTGGGGAAGATACTGAGAGTTACCCATCTCTTTCCCTCCCCCTCACCGGAGTTCCAACCTGACTGCGGGAGCTCATGCCATTTCATCCATCCAACAGCCAGCTGTGATGTTGAGCCTAGTATCACAGCCAAGCCCACAGCCATGGCCTCAGGCTGCCAGCCCAAGAGCCCAGCCAAGGGAAGTCTGGAGAGTGGTTTGTCCACATCCCCAGGACCAGCAAGCCACCCAAGCCTAGCAGCAGGTGCAGGCAGATCTGCTGTGGTTCGAGCCACCTCCCATCAAGCCCACCTTCTTCCTAAATCAGTATGGGCTCATTTAGATTGTTACACTTATGCCTACCTGGATGGGGCTATGATAGTCAATGCTGTGGCAGGGGGAAGCGGCTGACTGGGTGACCAACCTCCATGATGAAGGGGTTCCTGGCTTGCATGATATTAATGTATTCATGGAGCAACTGAGGGCTCGTTCTGAGGATGAATCCTGTGCCCTGCTAGCCGAGAAGGAAATCTACCATTTGGGGAATTGTTACATTTGTATCCAGACTTGATTTCACTCTTGACCGTGCCAATACTTTGTAACTAATAAACATGTTCTTTGAGGACTTTGCAAGTCTTGGAGTTCTGCTTTATTTAACTCTGTCTGTCGGAACCTTGACACCTTGTTTAAGTAGGAGACCCTATACCATTCCAGACAAATAGATATCCAATTTTTTCTGGAAAACCACCAGTGATAGAGCACCCAGAATTTTAAGAGGCAAGCCATTCCACTGATTAATTGTTCTCATTGTCAGGAAATTTCTCCTTAGTTCCAGATTTGATTTATTATTTCTTGTCCTGTTCTCAAGTGCTTTGGAGAATAAGTCAACTTTCTCCTCTCTGTGACAGCTTGTCAAGTACTGAAATACTGTTATCACATCACCCCCTACTCCTTCTCTTTGTTAGACTAGACATACCTTATTTCCTTAACTGTTCATTGTACAGTTTAGCCTCCAGACCTCTAGTCATTTTGTTGCTTTTCTCTGTATTCTTTCTACAGCCACACATCTTTCTTTTATCAAGGTGAACTTAGTATTCCAATTGTGACCTCAGTAGTGCAGTATACAGTAAAGGTACTATCACTCCTCGTGATATTGAAACTAATCCTCTGTTGATGTAGCCTAGAATGCATTAGCATTTTTGACAGCTGCAACATACTACTGGCTCATAGTTAAATGGTTGTCCACTAGGATTCCTCAATCCCTCCCACAGTTATTGCTGTTGAGACATGTACCACCTACAGTATTCTCTTCTGCTGCATTTGATTTTTTCTTACCTAAGACTTTTTTTACACTTACTTTTCTCACCACTGAATTGCATTTTTTTATTAAAACAAGTTTTATTGGTTTTTCAGTTAAAATCTACATATTTAGAAAGCATCATGATGACTGGGTAATCAGAGATTCAGTAACAGATTTTTTAGTACATAATTCAGGTTACATTATCAAAACATCCTTCTCATTTTCACTTAACATTTCATACAACCAGTTTAAACTAATAAATTTCTAAAAATAACATGGTCAGTTGAAAAATTTGTCAATTCAATTTCATTGAGATATATCTATGTCCTCTTATTAAAGTTTACCTAATTATAATTTTAATTATATTATTCAAATTTAGCCTTTAACATCCCAAATAGTATTCACAACCCAAATTTCCCTTATTTCATTACAGCAAAAACCAGTGCTTTTTTTGTAAAACAAAAAGGTGCCGGAACTCACACATGTCATACAACCCGCCTTGCCTATCCTACAAGGTTCCATCCAAAAAAGGTGCCGGAACTCCGTTCTGAGCGTTCTATGACAAAAAATGCCCTGGCAAAAACTATAGCATCTAATATGTACACAGTGGCTAAATAGCTATGTTCTACCTAATAAACATTGTCTGTTTCACATCCTAATACATCACATGTTACTGGCAGGACCACAGCCTATGTTTATCAAACTACAACAACTATTTATACACAACCAGATCTCTTTTAAATTTAGCTAATTCTTAATTCTTAAATAGAATAATCAAATGTCTTTTAACATCAAAAGTGGGATCTATAAACCAAATTTCCATTATGTCAGTGCACAAACTATAATGTCTAAAATAAACCTAATAGATACATAAACACATTCTAGTTCTATCTCATAAACATTTTCTATTTTAGATCCTGATAGATTATTGATTACTAAAAGGATAACCTTTAATGGTTCTCTAAAAACTCACTTTTTAAATCTAACTCTGGCTTTCTTTTTTTTGCCAATCAGGTTTCCAGACCAAGGCCTTTGAATTGCCAGATAGGTCTCGCTTCACTCCAATACATATAATTTGAACTGAAGGAGGTCATCTAGCCATCAGTGATCCACAAAAACCAAACCATCAAAAGAGCCTATAACTTTAGAAGTATACTATGTGCAAGATAGTGATGCTAACATAGAGGACATGGAAGATCAACAAAGACAGTTTCCTGAAAGCCTGGATAGCCAAGCATTAATTACAAAATTGGATAAGACTCACTACTTAAAGCAAATGAACCTAGACGGAAGAGGAATCCAGACCGAACTGAAGATAAAGTTTTTAGAGCAAATACAGAGACTAGAACTAACAGGACCACTGAATTACATTTTGTTGGATAGGGCTAAGTGCTCAAGTCTGTCAAGATCCTTTTAAGTCTTGAGTCTATCTTCCAAAATGTTAGCAAATCTCCCCAGCTTGGTGTCATTTGCAGATTTGATGAATTCCCCTTTTATCCTCATTTAGATCATTATGAAGATGGTGAAGAGTACTGGGCCTAAGATAGAATCTTGTGATACCCCACTGCATGCTTCCCTCCATGTAGATGTAGTTCCATTGAGGACTACATGATGAGTGCAATTGGTTAGGCAATTGTCGATCCAATTATGGTGGTGGTATTGTCCATCCCACATTGTGGGATGTGGTCTACTTTGTCACATGTCTTACTGAAGTCCAAGTAAACTAAGAAATACCATGTAAGCATTTCCTGATCCACTAATTTAGTCACTTTGTCAAATAAGACTTATAAAGATTTGTGGCATGATTTGACAAATCCATGCTAACTTCTTGTTATTGCCTTGCTCATTTCTAAGTGCTCACTGCTTGATGACCTTTTCCAGGATTTTCCCAGTTATTGATGTTAAGCTAGTTGGTCTGTAGCTTCTTGGATCCAGGTTTTTCCCCTCTTTTTGAAGACTGGAATCACATCAGTTCTTTTCCATTCTTCTGACTGATTCCCCCATGTTCCAGGAGCCCAGTGGTTCCAAGATTACATCTGCCAGCTCTTTCAGAGTACTGGAATGTAATCCATCTGGTCTTGGTGATTTGAACTTGTCTAGAATGGATAGTTGTTCTCTTACCATTTTCTTCCCTATTTTGACTTGCATTCCTCTTCTTACCTCTCTGTCAGCCTGCTTATAAATCACCTGGGACTCACTTAATGACATGCAATGCTAACTTAATGCCTGCCATAAGGCTATGTTCTTCATGAATTTTCAATCATTACAGTTGTGTAAATCTGATGCATCTTAGGCCATACAAGTATAAAATGTTCATTAGCAACAAGAACCAGTTGTATATTCCTATAAGATACATGCCAATTTACTAATAAAAGATTCAAGTAATTTCTTGCCAAGGGTTCTTTTCAGGATGAAAGGCAACACCCAACATCTGTGGTCTTAAAACTACAGCTGTGGTGGAGAATACGCTTCTTGGATGCTTCAAGCAGAGAGGGCATCAATGCTCTTCTGGATGACAAATTGACATTCTCCCCAGTTATGTTCTCCATGTGGCAAATAATAAGGTTCAGAAAACCCAAGGTACTGACACTTCCCAAACAGGGAGCAAAGAGATTTATGGGGTCTCTTTAAATGGACTAGTGTGCTCTGACTGTCCACTGCAGCTGTCAGTCTTAGAGAAGCAGCAGCAAAAGATGGCGAGGCCTCTCCTGGAGGGTTAAAGGGGAAATCTGACTCAGAACATTGCTCTGATTGATGGCGAGAATAGCAAAGCAACCATTTAACTTTTCAATCTGTCTCTTCAGGATGTTTGGTTAATGCCCTTGAAGATGGAATATTTGTCAGACAAATAACAGTAATATTCACAAGGCAAGGAAAGATGGAAAGTTTGCTGCAGTATCTGTTTTTATGTAAATTCAAGTTGCAGGAGCCCTTGGCTGCATTTCTGTGGGGAGTTTATATACTATTTATTTTCTTGATTAGACTTTCTCCTCCTTTGTTTTGTTCCATGTTCACACAGATAACAGTTTGGAAAATAGTTCATTTTCAGAAGGTACATTCAGCAAACTTAAGAATATGTAATTTTATTAATTTAAAAGAATATTTAACTAATTGGGCAAGTTTGTGAGGCTTTAGAAAAATTATTTCTGGAATTACTGTATTTGAATGTCATGCAATCCCAAAGGGTTATGTTTATGTCTATTGTGTTAGTTGTTGTCACCAAGGATTTGGAAGCCCATTTAGATTTGGCTGCCATTCCCAAAGAACTATTAGGGGATTATCAGTCACACTTTTTCAATTTGTTTAGATATCTAAGTCAAATAATAGTCCCCAAATTCCAACAGACCTTTCCTTCTTCTTTAGGGAATTACAGGGTATCTCAATACTCCTGAAGTGAATGAGTTCCAAAAACATTTACCTATGTTTTAATTTATTTTAATTTATTTTATGTTATTTTTAATTATTATTATTTTTAGCCACCCATCTTTGCATGGCTTAAAAAATTCAAAATCCAGAAAACAGTGTGAAATCAATCCAAAAATAACAGAAAAATAACTAAAATGAGAAAATTATTAAAACCATAAAACCATAAAAGCCCAATTCATTTATTATTGTTATTGTCTGATCAATGTGGTTTTATTGGTCTGAATGCAGCTAAGTTTTCTTTATACCATACATCACGAGCTTGATAACTTTTGCTATATTTTTACATGTTGCCTCAAACTTTGTTTTCTTTTTGTTTTGAATTGGTCAATAACCACAAGAAACCTTACTACTTGATATTCTGATTATTTTGTTACTGAAAATATAATGGTTGTGAGAATAACCTTGAGAAACAGGAGGAAAAGTCAGCAGCCAAGACAATATTCAGGTAAGAGTCCAAAGTAGGAAAGAGGGTGTAGACAGTGTCTCAGCCTTGATTCTCCTAGTTCTCTTTAGGATAAAGGGAGGAAATCAGATTTGCAAATTTCTATTACTGTAAACCTTTAATAGAATTAGTGTTTGCTTATGTGTCTTTGTTTTTCCAGTTTAGTCTGCCTCAAAGGGCTGACTAAAAAGTAACCCAAAAAATCTTGTTGCATTCAGGCTGTGGGAGACATAGTCAATAGCAAAACATCTAAGTTGCATGAAGATTCCAAGAACTTGATTTAGGGTCCTATCCAACAAAGATATGGCTTCATAAGAAATATTATTTCTGCATTCATCAGAAAAAAACTACTTTTCTTCAAATGTCCAGTCAGATTTGCTGAAAGTAGTGTATTACTAGGAAGGAAGTCATCTTCAATTTCTGGGTTGTTTTCTTCCCTAAATGATGTACTAATTTGAATGAGAACAAATGGGAAAGAAATATAATAAATAAATGTTTGTTTTCTGTTGTCATGGGAATATTTCTTCTTTCATAATTTGCCATGTCATCAGATCAAAATTTTTGGATGTTCTATTCCATCAGATTTTCAACATATACAATATGTCTATTAAGAAATTATTCATGAGCTTAACTACATTTTTATCACAAGCTTGAACTGTTTTTGCTTAAAAAGAAAAAAAATAAAACAATGTACTTGAATGTGATAAACACATGGCTGTGGAGGATTATTTTCTTTGCAGTGCAATATTTCCCTCTAGTGGCCCATTGAAAACAACAGCCATGCATCAAAATGTGTCCATTAATCAAAGGGCACTTTTAAGACCTTTGTTATTATTAATACCATGTTCCACATTCATATATATATATATGAAATATATATTACTGAGTAATGTGAGATGCCTAGTGGATCCAAATGGTTTCTAAAGGATAGTTGGGAAATTTTCAAGCTCTCCAGCAAGCAAATCAATTCAGTGCCTGGGGAAAACCTTACAATGCAAGGTAAACCAAGTATTGAACATTATTGCTCCCAAGTGCCTCTTTCTAGGGATTGATCCCAGTTGGCATCATGGTTTCCTGGGAGCTTTGAGAAATGAAGCACTAGAAAAATTATTTGGGAGTATCATTGGAAGAAAATGAGAAGAATGAGAAGAAAACCCAACTCATCCAATGGGCAGCGGCGCCGCTCGTTGGAAAAGCTGCCGCGGCCTGTCTGCAAAGCTGCCGCTTTTGGCAGCCTGCAAACGTGCCGCAGGAGCTTTCTCAAAGAGCGCCGCCACTGCCCGTTCGTGCGGAGGTACGCGCGCACCTCTCCAATGGTTTGGGGAGGTGCACGCGCACCTACGGTTGTTTGGAGAGGTGCACCCGTACCTCCACGCGAACGGGCAGCGGCGCCGCTCTTTGAGAAAGCTGCCGCGGCAGCATTGCAGATGGGCCGTCGCCGTCGCGCAACCGGGAACCGGTTCCATCACACATTAAAAAAATGGCAACCGCGCGTGTCCGTGCATGTGCAAGAAAAACCGTTTTGCGCATGCGCAAAATGTTTTTTTTCACATGCACGTGCATGGATGCATGCATGCAGCTCCCACTTTTTTTTATGTGTGATGGAACCGGTTCCCAGTGGCTCTTTTCCTTTTTCAGGTTGCCGACCCCTGGTTTAGGATAACCAATTCCCTATTAGGGAGGAGATCAACCTAGAAATCTCCTCCCTACCTTCTGGACCATCATGCAGAGCAATTTGCAGTAATGTCATTTTTAGCATCACTGTTGCCTAGACTTTTATGAGCAAAATCGTTGGTGAGATTCAAATGCAGAGCATGCAGGATACTGGCCAAAACTCAAGAACTCTGTACTCCTTTTCAAAGGAAAGAACTTAGAATAATAATAATAATAATAATAATAATAATAATAATAATAATAATAATAATAATAATAATAATAATAATAATAATAATAAACCTTGGAGGTCATCTAGTCCAACCCCCTGCTAAGGCAGGAAACCCTATGCCATTTCAGACAAATGGCTGTCCAGTCTCTTCTTAAAAACTTCCAGTGTTGGACCATTCACCACTTCTGGAGGCAGGTTGTTCCACTGGTTAGTTGTTCTAACTGTCAGGAAGTTTCTCCTTAGTTCTAGGTTGCTTCTTTCCTTGACTAGTTTTCATCCATTGCTTCTTGTCCTGCTTTCAGGTGCTTTGGAGAATAGCTTGGCTCCCTCTTCTTTGTGGCGGCCCCTGAGATATTGGAACACTGCTATCATGTCACCCCTCACCCTTCTCTTCATTAAACTACACATACCCAATTCCAGCAACCGTTCCCTATATGTTTTAGCCTCCAGTCCCCCAATCATCTTTGTCGCTCTTCTCTGTACTCTTTCAAGAGTCTCAATATCTTTTTTACATCACAGTGACCAAAACTGGATGCAGTATTCCAAGTGTGGCCTTACCAAGGCATTGTAAAGTGGTATTAATACTTCACGTGATCTTGATTCTATCCCTCTGTTAATGTAGCCTAGCACTGTGTTGGCTTTTTTGGCAGCTGCAGCACACTGCTGGCTCATATTTAAGTGATTGTCCACTAGGACTCCGAGATCCCTCTCACAGTTACTACTATCGAGCAAGGTACCACCTATACTATACCTGTGCATTTGATTTTTCCTGCCTAAATGCAGAACCTTACTTTTTTCACAATTGAATTTCATTTTGTTAGATAGTGCCCAGTGTTCGAGTCTGTCCAGATCCTCCTGTATCTTAAGCCTATCTTCTGGAGTATTGGCTATTCCTGCCAGCTTGGTGTCATCTGCAAATTTGATGAGTTCCCCATCTATCCCCTCATCCAAATTGTTGATGAAGATGTTGAAGAGCACTGGGCCCAGAACAGAGCCCTGGGGCACCCCACTACACACTTCCTTCCATGTAGATGCAGTTCCATTGATGACCACACGCTGAGTACGGCCTGTCAGCCAGCTACGAATCCATCTGGTGGTAATGCTATCTAACCCACATTTTTCTATCTTATCAAGTAGTAGGTTGTGATCTACTTTATCAAATGCCTTACTGAAATCCAAGTAAATTAAATCTACAGCATTCCTCTGGTCCACTAGTTTTGTCACTTGGTCAAAGAATGCAATAAGGTTTGTCTGGCACGATCTGTTTTTGACAAACCCATGTTGGCTTTTAGTGATAACTTTGTTCACATCAAGGTGTTTGCTGATTTGTTGTTTGATTATCTTTTCCAGAATCTTCCCAGGTATTGAGGTCAGGCTGATAGGTCTGTAGTTTCCTGGATCTGTTTTTCCCCCTTTTTTGAAGATGGGAACTACATCAGCTCTCTTCCAGTCCTCTGGTAGTTCCCCAGTGCTCCAGGATCTTTGAAAAATATAGCTCAGTGGTTCTGAGATCACGTCTGCCAGTTCCTTGAGAACTTTGGGGTGTAATCCATCTGGTCCTGGTGATTTGAACTCATCTAGGCTGGACAGGGGCTCACTTACCATTTTCTTGCCTATCTTAACTTGCGTTTCTATTCTGTTTTTTTATGGCACTGGTTTTGTTAGGTTGCACTGTTTTTTCCCTTTGTGTAAAGACAGATGCAAAAAATGAATTAAATAGTTCTGCTTTCTCCCTGTTGCTTGTCACCTTTTTCTCACTTTCCCCCACTAATGGACCAATCATTTCCTTAACTTTTTTCTTGTTTCTTATATGTTGAAAGAAGCTTTTTTTGTTATTTTTGACTTTGGTCGCAAGCCTTAGTTCATTTTGAGCCTTAGCTTCCCTCACCTCATCTTTGCAGGCACGGGCTGTTTGCTGATATTCTGCCTTAGTTATGTGCCCCTCTTTCCACTTCCTATACTTGTCCCTTTTATCTTTCAGTTTGTCAGAGATTTCTTTATGCAACTATGCTGGTTTCCTTTGAAAGCTGTTATTTTTCTTCTTTGTTGGTATTGTGCTAGACTGGGCCTTTATTATCTCACTTTTCAAAATTTCCCAAGCTTCTTGAGTTGTTTTCCCCTTTAGGATTCTCATCCATGGAATTCTTCCCAAGGTCTCTCTAAGTTTATTGAAATTAGCTCTTTTAAAGTCCAAGACTCTAGTTTGGCTGTATTCTATTGCTTGTGCTTCCATAATGTTGAATTCCAATATTGCATGATCACTTCCCCCCAAGGTTCCTGTGGCTTTGACACTTTCTATCATTTCATCTCTGTTAGTGAGAATTAAATCCAATATGGCTAATCCCCTAGTTCCCTTCTCTACTTTTTGGGAGAGAAAGTTGTCTGCTAGGTTTGTCAGGAATCTGTTAGATCTTCCACTTGGTGCAGAATTTGTCTCCCAGTTGATATCAGGGTAATTAAAGTCCCCCATTACTATTGTGATGCGCTTCCTACATACCTTAGTTAACTGACTAGCAAAAAGTTCATCTTCTTCATGGTCAAACTGGATTTCAGTGAAAAATGGAAAAATGTGTAGAGGAATATCACTTCGAAATATTTAACTTTCTTTTCCACCTTAAAACCTACTTTTGTTAAGTTTTCATGCTCATATGCAGCTATATTCTTGACTATCATCTTTGTTTTCTGTTTAATTTTTAAACCAGCTGAAGCTCCAAAATCATTCAACTTCATCAAATGTTCCAAACTATCTTACAAAAATACAAATAATACAGAAATACTCTTAATAAGTTAATAACATATATAATTAACTTATTAATAATTCTTAATACTGTAAGTCTTTTTTTTATTTTCACAGCAGTTATTTTGTCATCTTGTCTGACTATTCCAAAGCAGAACAAGTGATTTGGAATTAATCTTTTTATTTTATTTATTTTTATTCACATGGCAGTGTAATCTGTGCTCTTACAAATCAATACTAGCTATTGATCTCCAGTTCCTATCTGTTGTTACAAATGGCAGTAATGAAAGCAGAAGAATCTTTGATGCTTGTTAAGATGCCAGAGTGTGGAAGAGCAGAAGGATCATCATGGAGAGTGAGCTGCTGTGGCCTGTATATAATGGGGTCTGTCTGAGGCTAAGGCTACGTAGGCACTGGCCAAGTGGACCAAAGCAACATTACCCGTCCTTTCAAATCATTCTAAAAATAGAAATTTTTGCATCAGCAGGAGGTGACACCATTAGTTGCCATGACCTGGGGCACTATGTTCCCTTGACCCAGCACTGTAGCAGTCAGCTAAGCATGATTTAAAAAACAAATGATCTCTTTTCATAAACTCATTCTTCTGAACAATGCATCAGATATTGATATATAAAACAAAACTACAATTTATAGCACAATTTCTATAAATGTGTCCAGTTTTACATTGGATGTATATCTATGCATTTATTTTTTGTATGTGGAAAATTGCTATATGTATGCCTGAAAATGTTTTGTAATGCACGATCATTATTTTTTCAGAGACATTGTAGTCATATTAAAAAAAGTTAAATGAGCTTTATTTGAATACATAGTACAGGGTTTTTTGTCTCTATAACAAATAAGAACATGTCCATGTTAGTATGCACTGTAAATGTGCTTTCATTAAAAGACATGATTATATACTGATTTTTATACCATTTGGAATTAAATATTTTACTGATAATTCTGATACTTTTGTATTCTTAACTGGCATAAGTAAGCAAGAAGTAAAGCCATCCCCTCAAAAGGTTCACAAGAAGGTGGAACTTTTAGAAAAAGTCCAATGTTTTCATCCCCAGTGAGGATCTTTAAAGAAGGAAAGGACCTCTCTTTTTCTCTCTCTCCATGTGGGACCCAAAAGTGCTTCCTGTCGGCAGGATTGGGAATCAACAGCTTGGAGGGTCTCACTGACCCAGACATCCGGTGCTCAAGTGGGCAGCAACTCAGTTGGTTCTTCAGGTTCTCATTCTTAACCTTTACTGTTCTGCTGCTCTAAAGGCACAGCAGTAACATGTTTTCTTTCTCCGTTAACATAACTGAGGTCTGATACCAGGTTGCTGCAATATTTACAAAGGAATACTGTACATATTTCCCAGTGTAGCAGCAACCTGAAAAATACACAATACCAAAATATATTATATGCACACTTACTAAATTTAAACTTGATTTATAATACGTTTACCACAATGGCAAGATTTTTTGCAGTTTACAGTAATTACAAGCAACACATGCATTTAAATAAAATGTTCATAGTGGGAACCTAAATGTATAACTTTCTAAAAAGTATAAAATCATTTTAAAAATTGGCTATCCTATCATTCATGACAGGCCCTCCAGAATAATTAACTCAATTTTCAGGAGTTTCTAGAGGCTTGGAAATTGGGGAAAATCCAATTTCTTTGGAGAAACTGTTCCTTAAAATAAATAAGTTTCTCCTGAATGAACAAGTCAGATGGACCAATTCCAGATTGAAGAAGACAGTCCCATAAATATTTTGGTACCAAACCATGTAGAGCTTTACAAATAACAATCTGCACTTTGAATTACACCTGGAAGTTAATAGGAAGCCAGCGCAGAGCCTGGAGTATAGGTGAATATGCCCAAGAAAACAAGTGTCAATTAATATGATCACCTTGCAGAAGAATTTAACAATCATTATGCAAACATTAGCTTAGCTGGGATTGAAAGAGGTAAGGAAAACTGAAATGTCTTCACAAAGACAAGAGCGAGACCATAGGCAAAGGTTCATAAGTTTATTCGATTCAGCTCCGGGCAGCTGACTGTCAAAACAATCCCGGCTTTTATACAGAACTGTCAAACATTGCAACCAATCAGGTAACAGTATTTTTCCCGCCGCTCGGACAACAGCCAATCGACGAGTGGCATTCTGACAGCTCGGCGGCTGTCGGGGAATTCCTCTCAGCTGAGTGCTTGGCTCGGTTCGGAGGACCAGATTGTGGACTGCCGATTTGACAGTTCCAAGAACTGTCAAATCCGGCGCGTGCGTATTTGGTCCCGGCAGCCCGTCTGACAGCTGTCATCGGGAATGGCGGCTGGCGAGGCGGCGCGCGTGCGCGGTCGCTTCTGGCAGCCATTTGACAGCTGTCAACTGTCAAAAACCTGCCGGGCCGGTGCTTTACTTGCTGTTTAGAATCCCCGGGTTTCCAGATATGATTCACCCCCTTTTTCCCCCCCCTGAACTGGTACGTTATTTGTAACAACAGTTGAACTTTTAAAACAAGTATTGTTAACAGGGTTTTTGTCTGTCGGCGGGTTTACCTCCCATTCAAAGTCCGCGAGGTATGCGGGGGGTCTTCTGGCTCGGCTGGACCGTCGGAGGCAGGGGGTGCTTTCTTCGGATTGTGTTGTCGGTGGAGTTGTTTCTGGAGGGATTTCGGCAGGCGGTTGTGGGTCTTGGGGAAGGGGAAGTTCGCCGGGTCCGGGGGTGTCGGATGGCGCAGGCTCCTCCAGAATCGGTTGCAGAGTGGGGTTGGGGGGTGACCTGGGTCGGAGCTGATCGGCATGTCTGCGTTGTGTATGTCCCGTCCCTGTGTCCACTGTGTATGACAACGGTCCTGTTTGATCCAGGATAACCCCCTGAACCCACTTATCCCTTCCCCCATAATCCCGAGACCAGACATTTTGACCCCTGGAGAATGTTTTTGGCTGGGCGTTGGGAGTCATTTCGGCTGCAGGTCTGTCAGGGTGGAGTCTGTCGAGCCTTGTCACCAGGCGGCGGCCCCATCGTAGTTCGGCAGGACTTTTGCCGGTGGAGGAGCAGGGCGTGGCGTGGTGGGCTAAAAGAAATTGTGCCAGGCGACGATGCCAGTTCCCTGTGATGATTCTTTTGAGGGCGTCTTTAGTGGCCCTCACC
The DNA here is from genome assembly GCF_947247035.1 of Vipera ursinii. Lineage (NCBI taxonomy): Eukaryota > Metazoa > Chordata > Lepidosauria > Squamata > Viperidae > Vipera > Vipera ursinii. The sequence goes on along the minus strand of NC_139521.1, from coordinate 20,039,817 downwards.
ATAACTTCCGCAAGGCCGTTGGACAATGGGTGGAAGGGAGCCGACGTTGAGTGCCTAATACAATTGCTCCTCGTGAAGATCTGAAAGTCATGAGAAGTAAATTGAGGGCCATTGTCTGATATTATAACGTCGGGGAGACCGTGTGTTGCGAAGATTCCCCTGAGGGCTTGGATGGTTGCGGTGGATGTTGTGCTGTGAACCGGGAGAACCTCCAGCCACTTGGAATAACTGTCCACGACTATGAGGAAGACCTGCCCTTGGAAAGGTCCAGCATAATCAATGTGGATGCGGGACCAGGGGTTTTTTGTGAGTTCCCATTTGTGAATCGGAGCTCTGGGTTGGAGCGGGCGGGATTCCTGGCACAAATAGCAGCCAGCGATGTGTTTTTCTATGTCTTGGTCTATTCCTGGCCACCAAACGTAGCTGCGGGCCAAGGCTTTTGTTTTTACGATGCCAGGGTGGCCCTCATGTAACGTGTGCAGTACTTTGGGTCTGTGTTTGGGTGGCACAATTACCCTGCACCCCCAGAGTAAGCATCCCAGGTGAGAGGTTAATTCACTTTGCCTGGAAAAATATGCCTGGAATTCCTTGCCTGGACAGGAAGATTGCCAGCCAGTATGTACCCACGCTAACACTCTGCTAAGCATTTTGTCTTGGGATGTTGCGGCAGCGATATCGTTCGCTGTCAGTGGGCATTCCTGGAGTTCCTGAATAGCTAAGATGTTGCTCGCTGGGGCAGGGTCTGGTTCCATGTGGGGTAGGGGCAGTCTGCTGAGGCCATCAGCGTGACACATTTGGTGTCCTGGCTTGTATACTAGTTGGTAAGAATATGCTGCGAGGAATGTTGTCCAGCGCAGCATCCTGGGGGACAAGATTTGGGGGGTTTGGCGGTCCCAGGTGAACAATCCTAACAGTGGCTTGTGATCTGTGTAAATCACAAAGGGGCGGCCGTAAAGGTAGTCGTGAAATTTTTTTATTCCCGCCACTATTGCCAGGGCTTCCTTATCTATCTGGGCATAATTTCTTTCCGTTTTGGAAAGAGTCCTGGAATAATAGGCCACCGGGGCTTGAGTGCCGTCGCTGTCTAAGTGGCTTAATACTGCTCCGATCCTGTATGGGGATGCGTCGCAGGCTATGCAGAGAGGTTTGTCTTCTTTATAGTGGGAGATGGTGGCGTTGCTGGATAGCATTTGTTTGAGTGTTTTGAAACTGTTGTCATGGACTGTTGTCCACTGCCAGGCTGCCCCTTTGTCGAGCAACCTGTGGAGAGGCTCTGCGATGGTTGCCTTTCCAGGTAGGAAGGCGTGATAAAAAATCAAAAGCCCGAGGAAGGCCTGGAGCTCTGTTTTATTTTTGGGTGTGGGGGCGGCTTTGATTGCAAGAATTTTAGAGTTAGTGGGGTGGATTCCTTGCGAATCAGTTTTGTAGCCCAAAAAATCTGCGGATGGGACGCCTATGGAACATTTTTCTCTTTTGAGTTTTAACCCCGCTTTCCGAAATCTGGATAGTACCTCTTGCAGTCTGGTTGCTAAGTTGTTTTCTGATTCCCCTGCGATGAGCACGTCATCGAAATAGGGGCAGACCCCTGGGATTCCCTTTAAGGTTTTTTCCATGACTTCCTGGAAGATACCAGGAGCCACTGAAATACCGAATTGTAGGCGGTTTACCTTAAAGGCGCCGCGGTGTGTGACAATGGTTTGAGCCTCAGCTGTTTCTTGGGTGACAGGAAGCTGAAGGAAAGCATGCACCAGGTCGAGTTTGGCGAATATTGAGCCAGAACCTATTTCAGAGAGCACGTCCCTAACTGTGGGGACTGGGTATGCATGGGGGTTTAGTGCGCGGTTTAGAGTTGCCTTATAATCTGTGCATATTCTCACGTCCCCATTTGGTTTAACTGGTGTCACGATGGGTGTTTCCCAGGTTCCCCCATCTGTTGGTTCTAGGACCCCGAGGCTGACTAAGCGGTCTAATTCGGCCTCGATTTTTTGTTTCAGCGCGAAGGGGACCCTTCTTGCCTTAATGCGGATAGGACCCACCTCAGGTTTTAGTTTGAGGTCAATAGGGGTGCCTGTATATTTGCCAAGCGTTCCGTCGAAGACATCTGCGAACGCTTGGCAGACCTGTTCTAGGGTTTGGGATTGTATGTGGTTGGTGCCCTCCAGGCGGATGCCCAGAGCCTCGAACCAGTCTAATCCAATGAGGCTGGTTCTGGGTGCCTCTGTGATCTGAACTGTTAAGTGCCCAAGGAATTTTTTGTATTCTACTTTTAATTTTGCTTGTCCCTTTAATTGGATAGTGGCCCCCTGGAAGTCTGCGAGGAGAATTTTGGAGGGCTGTAGGGAAATACGGCGTCTGCTTTTAAAACCAATTTTTTTGAGAGTGTCCCAGGACATTATTGAAACGGAGGACCCGGAGTCGACCTCCATTTCACAGGGCACCCCTTGAATCTTAACCCAGATCTTAATTTTGGGCTGTAAATGGTGGATGGTCAAGGTTTTTTGTTCGGCCCGAATGGACAACACTGAGGGCTGGGGAATTTCTTTGGTGGGGGAAGGGACCTTGGTCCTACCTGCCGGAATTTCCTCAAGCTCGTGGAGGGTTTCCCGGTTCAGGCTGCGGCACGCGGAGCGAATGTGCCCGGTCTTCCCACATCCGTGACACTTGGCATTTCTAAAACGGCATGTGGCTCTGGCGTGAGCCCCGCCGCAGCTGGCACACTTCGGTTTTGGGCCGGTGGAGGTGGGTCTTTGGCCTGGACTGGCTGGTTTGAATGGCCTGCGGTTCCTTCCATGGTCGGCGCTCATTTTGTTGAAGCGGGACATGAGGTCGTCGACGCCGGTGTAGGTCTCCGGTTGCTCGTTGTCCAGTTCCCAGGCATGGTGGACTGACCCGGCCGGGTTGCTTCTGAACACAGGGGAGCCCTCACGGTGGCTGTCTTTGTAGGCCATGATCTCTAATGTGAGTTGAGCGAGGTCCATCGTGGGTTTGGCTACCAATTTCCGCTGGAGCCGCTCGTTAGAGAGACCGGCGATAACCTGGTCTCTGATGTGGTCTTCCAGGTCGGGAAATTGGCACCTGCGGGCAGCGTGACGTACCCCAGCGATGAAGGCTGTGGTCGTTTCGCCTGGTTGCTGGCGGCGGCGGGCGAAATGGAGGCGCTAATACAGCTCAGACCGACGGGGCATGAAGTGCTTGCTGAGGCAGTCGGTCAGCACAGCGTATGGGACGGTCACGACGGGGTCTGGGCTGCAGAGCCCTACGGCGATGTCGTAGACGGCGGGCCCGCTGAGACACAGAAGGGCTACAGCTTTGTGGCGGTCCTCCGTTATCTTGTTGACAACGAGGTAGCCTTCAATTTGCCCCCAGTGCGACTCCCATCCCTCGGGATGGCGGACGTCGAATTCTCTGACGTGACCTAAATTTGCCATGGTCTGGGTCCACAGTACTGTTCAAGCTGCAGAAGGGTTCCTTTGCCCTCAAAGTGGCTTCAGCAGTGACTTGTCAGCGGGAGGGATCGGAACTCCTTCGCGGTGTGACTTAGCTCAGCAGGCAGCTCTATAGTACCGGGATCCCACCTTCGTCGCCAGGTGAAATGTCTTCACAAAGACAAGAGCGAGACCATAGGCAAAGGTTCATAAGTTTATTCGATTCAGCTCTGGGCAGCTGACTGTCAAAACAATCCCGGCTTTTATACAGAACTGTCAAACATTGCAACCAATCAGGTAACAGTATTTTTCCCGCCGCTCGGACAACAGCCAATCGACGAGCGGCATTCTGACAGCTCGGCGGCTGTCGGGGAATTCCTCTCAGCTGAGCGCTTGGCTCGGTTCGGAGGACCAGATTGTGGACTGCCGATTTGACAGTTCCGGGAACTGTCAAATCCGGCGCGTGCGTATTTGGTCCCGGCAGCCCATCTGACAGCTGTCATCGGGAATGGCGGCCGGCGAGGCGGCGCGCGGTCGCTTCTGGCAGCCATTTGACAGCTGTCAACTGTCAAAAACCTGCCGGGCCGGTGCTTTACTTGCTGTTTAGAATTCCCGGGTTTCCAGATATGATTCAAAAACCTTACAATTGCTCTGCCATCATTCTGTTGGAAGGACAAAGAGAGGGAAAAAAATCTCCCTCAGGCTTCCAAGATTGCTATTGTACCCTATAGCAACATAGTCGAGTTCCTGAGGGCATGTGGTGAACTTCTTTAAAAAGCTGATACTAGCAATAATTGGGACCTGCCAACCCATTATAATCCCATGTCATGAACCTGGTCCTTCAGGGCAATGTCACTTCATCAAGAACTGAACATCTCAAAAAGAAACTTTGTCTTATTGAAATTCAACTTCAGTATGTTTAATTCACCAGATTTTAGCATTTGCAGACATTGGGACAAGACATTGACAGCATCTATTGTCTGACAGAGGATATCAGTATACAATTGGGTACTCTGTTAATGATATTACACTCCAAACCATTGGATGCTTTCTTTCAGCAGCTTCATTTACTGCAGACATTAAATACTGGAAGAGGGTGATGCCCTGGAGGTCCTGGAGCATGCCAAAAGAGAGTAATCCTTTTGCCAATCTCTTCAAAATCACTCCCATAGCTGGAATAACTTGTTAAGGAAGGAGCTGAATCACTGCTATCCCCTATCCCCAATGCTCACAGAAAGGTACCACAATTAATGGTATCAAAGGCTACTGAGATAAGGATTAGGAGGGACACACTCTCTTGCTATCAATGACCCAACAGAGGACAGCCACAAGAGGGACCAATGCTGCCTTTGTTCCATGCCCAGATCTGAACTTCTTAGTCCTTAAAGTTAAACCAGGAAACCAGCTATGAAAGAGACTGTAATAAAAGAATCTTGTAGATCTGATTGCACTTATCCTTCCTTCCTTTATAAACCAGTGAATTAGAGAGGAGTTACCCCAAATTTCTCCTATGTATCTCCCTTCTTAAGGATCTTTTTGTTTACATAACTGTTTTTGAACATCTGCTTCAAGACCATCTTCATGGCTCATTTCAGAACCCCACACAACTGAAAAGGATTCTCTATAGAGCTCTGAAGATATGGCAATCTAGGACCCAGAAAGGGCCTCATAAGGAGGAAATGTACCACAGCTTCTTTCAAGATTACAAGTAACTATTCCTTCCAAAGCAAGGTGTTAATAATCTTCAGGAACCACCTCTCAAATACTCCTATTTTGAAAGAGCCAAGAGAAAGACAGTTGGATGACCTTGGGACAGCAATCATCCTAACTGGCCTCACAGGGTTGTGGGGATAATAGGAGGAGGAAGGTGTGTTGGATATGTTTGCTGCCTTGAATTGGTTGTAAAAATAATACAAGTGGGGCACAAATAATTAAATAAACAAACAAACATTGACCAAGGACATACCAGAGAGCTCTAACCACTTCATTGAAGTACACCATACCAGGTAATATATTCCTTTAACTATTTTGTGTGCTGTCTATGAAAAGTCAATAGCCTGATGGATATGAGTGATTTTATCAGGAAAGAATATCAACTGATCAAATAGCTACAAAGGATCTGTATGTGATGCCCCCTTACAAAAGAGAGTTGGCTACCCTAAATAAGGCCTCTGGAAGGCTGTTCTAGAGAGGAAATGGGTAGATGGATGGATAGATGGATAGATTGTGGGATAGAATAATATCACCATAATCTTAGTTTGTACCAATTGCTATTAGTATCATAGAGTGGCTAACAGTAAAAGTATTACTGTGGGGTCCTTGATGCTCTCTGACCTTGGTTGTTTTCTTGCAGACATTTCATTACCTAACTAGATACCATCATTAGTGCTGGAAGGGAATAAGGTTTGCTCTCTGTTTAGCTTGCCTGCCAGTGTTGGTGGAAGTGTTCTTGGTAGTTCCTTGATTAGGATGTTCTTTATTGTTTGTCTGAGTTGGTAGTTCCTTGATTGTTTACTGCTTAATTATTGGTCTACTATACAGGTCGGCAACCCATGGCCCTGGAGCCACATGTGGCTCTTTCAGCCTTCTACTGCAGCTCCAGTCCTCCTCTGACATTTGCAGAGAGAGACAAAGAGACAGAGAGAGGCACTTGCACTTCCGTTCTCTCTCTCTCTCTCTCTCTCTCTCTCTCTCTCTCTCTCTCTCTCTCTCTCTCTCTCTCTCTCTCTCTCTCTCTCTCTCTCTCTCTCTCTCTCTCTCTCTGAGCTCCAGATTGGCCCTGCACCTGGGCACCCCACCCCCTGGGAGAAGCATGGCCAGGAATTCCCTTTCCTGGACTGGCCCTGTCTGAGGTGCATGTGGATGGGGAGTGACCCGCCGGAGCCTCTGCTGAGCAAGCCAGCCCACCCACAAGCCGTAGCCCTGAGGGAGCACAGCCCCTGCAATCCCCAGCTGGTGCTACCATTGGCCCCACTGGCCGGGAAGGTGTGCTGGAGTCCCAGCTGCTGTGAAGGAGATCACCCTGCTTCTCTCCCATCACCAGGAAGAGGTAAACAATTAGTCCCCAGTGCTGGGTTTTCCCTGCATGCATGGCTTACATTGGTTGTGGAGACACAGCAAGGGAGGGAGGGAGGGAGGGAGGGAGGGAGGGAGGGAGAGAGAGAGAGAGAGAGAGAGAGAGAGAGAGAGAGAGAGAGAAGCAAGCTGCTCTGCTCTCTCCCTGGCCCACTTGGCTTTCCCTCACTCCCTCTCACCTGGGTCCTGATTCTTTGGCAGCACCTCCACCCAGCGGGACTCCTCCATCTTGTGCAGTCGGGACGCCACTGCCTCATCTGCAGGAGGTGAGCGAGAGAGCATGCGAGGCCATCTTGGGGAGGGCAAGCGGCAGAGGAGAAACGGGGATGGCCTTTTTGGCAGCAGCTCAGCTGTGGCGTGCAGTCAGACTCACTCGCCAGGCTGCCAGCTCTGAGTGCTTAGCTAGCAGGCAGTCTGATTAACATGAAGGAGCTGCCCCGGATCCCAGGCTAGATGTTGGGAGTGAGCCCTGCCTGCTCCATCTGCTGCCTCTGCTTGCTTTCAATGCCAGCATAACGGTACTTTATATATTATAAAGGTAAAAAAGGATATATGCAGTGTTATCTTCATTTTAGATGTCAAAAGGGTTTTGCAGCTCCCAGTGTTTTCTTTTCTGTGGGAAACTGGTCCAAGTGGCTATTTGAGTGTTTAAGGTTGCCGACCCTGGCCTAGTATTAATCTTGCTGTTAATCTATGCTTATCTGGATGTTGATTGCTGTCAAGGAGTGTTGTGGTCTTTTAGTTTTTTTATTGTCTTTCTTTTTAAAAAAAATACATTTTATTGTTTTTTTTAACATAATCACCTTAATATTTGGTAAACAGTGTTGTCTGAGTTTATATTTAAAAAACAATCAATATCAATTAATTTCTATAATTCTATAGTCTACATTGTAGCTTTGCTTGATTTTCTCTTCTTCCAATAATATTCTCTTTTGCCAACCTTGAATTATTACAATTCTTATTATTTCGATAAATAACAATTACTCGTATATACTCGAGTATAAGCGGAGACCCCTAATTTTACCCCAAAAAACTAAAAAAAGTTATTGACTCGAGTATAAGTATAAGCTTGGCCCCTTCTTAGCAACATACCGTATCTATATTCTGTGCCACGACGAGCCGCTCGTTGACTCTGGCAGCATCCCGGAGCTGGCTCCGCCGCGGTTCGCAGGGTCCGCTCATCAGGCTGCCAGGCTTCCTGGCAGCACATCCCTCAGGGAAGGTCTGCTAGGGAGGCGGCAGTCAAGCGTTGTTTCCCTCCTCGTGTGTGTGTGTGTGTGTGTGTGTGTGTGTGTGTGTGTGACCTGCGGGTGAAGTAGCCGAAGGACCACTCGGGACGACAGGCTAGTTAACTTAAAGATTTATTAAGAGCAAGACAACAACAGAATAACTTGCCGGCTTTTTATAGCCGGCGGCTGTCAGTGAGGGCCAATCAGGTTTGTTCGTTTTGGCGCCGCGTCTCTCCCGACCAATCCGCGTCGTCTGTGTTTGACAGCTCCGGCTTCCGCATGGCTCGGTGTTTTGACAGCCGCGAGCTGTCAGTGGTCGCGCCTGCGCCTTGCGGGGAACTTTGACAGCTGTCAAAGTTCCCGCATGTTCTTCTGTCAATCGTTTTACCTCATCGTCTGACCTGTTAACTTACATATTAAAGATGTTTATACATATAATACACCCCTTACCCCTCCCCTGGAGCGTTCCCTCCCCCTTGATCGTTGGAACCTGCCCACTGGTAGTCCTTTAGGTAGGCGGGGGCCCTTCGGTTTCTGCCGGAGCGGCGTGGAAGAGGGCCGATGTCTGGTTCTGCTGGTAGCGCGTCTCTTAGTCCCTCTTCGTCTTGGTCAAGCATCAGTAGTATTTCTGGGGGGGGTTGTGTGTTATGTTCCTCCGGTTGGGGTTCCGGGGTGTGTGGTGGTTGTCTGGGTCTGAGTTGGTCTATATGGCGGCGTAGATTGCCGTGAGTTTGTGTGGCTATGAGATAGGAGATGGGTCCTGTTTGTTTAAGCACTGTCCCTTGGACCCATTTGTTTTTATCTGTATAAGATCGTGCCCATATCAATTGGCCTGGTGTGAGTGTACGGGTTGGTTGGGGGTGCTCGTTTTCTTCCGGGAACGTGTCAGGATGTAATCTGTCGAGCCGCGTTATCAGCCTTCTCCCCCATCTTAGTTCCGCCGGTGATCTGCCCATTGTTGTGCATGGCGTTGCGTGTTGTGACATTAGGAACTGGCTGAGTCGCCGCTGCCAGTTCCCCTTGACGAATTTTTTCAAAGCTTCTTTTGTGGAACGCACCATAATTTCTGCCATCCCGTTCGTCGATGGGTGGAATGGTGCAGACGTGACCAGCCTAATACAATTCTTCATAGCGAAGATCTGAAATTCACGAGAGGTGAATTGAGGGCCATTGTCTGAAACTATGGTGTCTGGAAGGCCGTGTGTGGCGAATATTTTTCTTAGGGCTTGTATTGTGGCTCCTGATGTAGTTTTTCTAAGGGGAGTGACTTCTAACCATTTAGAATAGCTGTCAACTACAATTAGGAAACTTTGTCCCTGGATAGGTCCTGCGAAATCTAAGTGTATGCGTGACCATGGGTTTTTTGCAGTTTCCCATTTGTGAATTGGTGCTTGGGGTGGTTCGTTCCGTGTTGCTTGGCAAGTGTAGCACCCTCCCACGTATTTTTCTATCTCTTTGTCAATGCCTGGCCACCATACATAACTCCTGGCCATTGCTTTCATCTTGACAATGCCAGGATGTCCTTCATGTAGGATGTATAATGTTTGATTTATGTTTTTGTCGGGTATTATGACTCGATTTCCCCACAGCAGGCATCCCCTATGTGAAGATATTTCATTTTTTCTATTAAAGTATGGCTGGAATTGGGAGTGTGGGTTTTGTGCTGGCCACCCTGTTGTGGCCCATCTGAGAATTCTGCTGAGTATTTTGTCTTTAGCTGAGTTGTTAGCTATAATCTTTGCAGAGAGGGGACAGTCTAGAAGTTGTGAAATTGCTAAAATCAGACCGGCTGGGGCTGGGTCTGGGTCCTGGTTTTTTTTTTTTTTTTTTTTTATTGAAAAGTTTTAAAAAATACAATTTTCCTTTAAGAAACCCCCCTTCCCCCTCCCTCCTCCCCTCCCTACCTCCCCCCTATCTCCCCCCCTCCCCCTCTCCCTCCTCCCTCCCCTGCCTCCCCCCCTCTACTTCCCCTCCTCCCCCCCTCCCCCCCCCCCGACTTCCCAGAGCAAAATACAAGGTATATATCTAAAAAGCAATCATAAACAATCATATACTAACAATTATAAACTCTAAAATCCATCACTCTCTAGCTTATATAAAGTAAACCAATCCTTAACAATACTAAATATATATAAAAAACTAAAATAAAAGAAAACTAGCATCATTCCCATCTATGTTCTTCCACATTTCCCTATTACCTAAACATATTCTCATTTACACATCACAAACACCTATCCCTATTAACCTCTCTAGCCAAAATAGACTATAATAGATAGTTCTTACACAAATTAACCCGCATTAACCCACAAAACTTTCTTCCTCTTCCTCTGTAATAAATTGTCCATTAATTCCAAATTAAAGATTCTGTTACCATACATATCATCCCAAAACTTTTAAAAACACAACTACCACTTGTCTATAAGTATATTGTGGAAGTTCCATAGATTTCTGCTGGTCTTATTTTTTTGTCTTTTTTGAGCGTTTTAAGGCAGCACGCGTCACCCTCTGTTCTCTAATATCATCCAAAAGAGTTGCAGCTTGAACTCCTCCTGTACCCTTCTCGTCTATCAGTCCATCTTCATCCTCTTGATGTTCTCCTTCTCCAGATCCCTCTGCAGCTTCCAGAAGTGTTGATGGGGTTACATTTAAAACATTGTTGTAAAAGTCATGCGCTTGCTTCACATTACCCAAACAGTACCTTTTGCCATCATACATGAAGCTCAGCCCAGCTGGGATCTCCCATCTGAACCTTATATCCCTTTGCTTGAGCTCTTGCACAAGAAAAATAAAATCCTTCCTTCTCTTTAAAATCTTTGGAGGAATTTCTTTTAGAACCAAAACTTCTTGACCAGCAATCACAACTTTGGTATCATAGGCAGCTTGTATAACTTCATCTCTAACTTCCCTTTTTACAAAATAAACCACCACATCTCTAGGCAACTTTCTCTGTTTAGCAATCCACGAATTCACACGAAACACTTTGTCCATACCTTGTTTTATTTCAGATGCTGGATGATTCAATACCCCCTCAAAAGCCTCAGAAACCAGCTGCTTTAAATCTTCCTTAATATTCTCTTTTAGGCCTCTAATTCTCACAGCAAACTGCATCTGGTAAAATTGGGCCAGACTCTGTTCACTATCCATTTTGTCTTTTAAATCTTCAATTTCCAAAACTTTTGCTTCTAATATAGCATTCTTTTGAGTCAAGTCTTGCACTTGGTCATCCAGCACCTCCACACATTTAGCAACTTTATGCACTGAGGACAAAATGTCTGCCTTCATCTCTCTAAGTTTCTGTTCCATCCTTTCTTCCATTCTCTGCTCCAATTTCTCCAATTTCTCCTCCATCTGTGCAAATTTAGCACCCATTGACTCCAGAATTAACTGGGTATGTCTTTCAAGATCCTTCGAAGTCAATACATCAGGAGAATGCAACGCCTGCAGTAATGATTGTTGTTGCACCGGAGAATTTCCAGCACTCCGAAAAGTTCTAGGGGGAGGTTTAGCCGCCATCTTTTACTTACAATTGTGACGCACTTTCACTTTAAGTTTTAAGCAAAGTCCATCAAGCTTGAGAGTAAAATAAAATAATCTTCTTCATCTCTTCATCTTTCCCTCTTGTACTGCTCTGCCTGCTCTTTTCCTTTCATAGTCTCTCCTTCAAGCAGGGATGGTCGCAGACGCCTGGCTCTGCTCCATAAAGTCCGGAGCAGAGACGCTAGCCAGCTGGGAGCAGCCCAGGCTACGGGGGAGTTCAATCCTTCAGCCGCCCAAGCTCCAAGCTCAGGCGGCCCCGGAGAACTCAACCCCCACCTGGGGGCTCACCCCCTCCTCTTCTCCCGAGGAGGGGGCTTCAAATTCGCCCGAACAGCTGATCGGCGCTGTTTCGGGCGAAAAATCACACAGCTGAGCTGCGGGCAGCCCGGGAAGGCTGTCTCCGGCGCCACGGAGCCACCGGAAGCCCTGGGTCCTGGTTTTGAATTGGCAGTCTGCTGAGGCAGTCTGCATGACCTAACTCCTTCCCTGGTTTATGGATTAATTGATAGGAATAGGCAGATAAGAACGTGGACCACCTTAGAATTCTTGGTGAGAGGATCTGAGGTGTTGTTTTATTCCACGTGAAAATCCCTAGCAGGGGCTTGTGGTCTGTGAATATAGTAAAGGGTCTCCCATAGAGGTAGTCGTGGAATTTTTTAACCCCTGCGACTATTGCTAGGGCTTCTCTGTCTATTTGTGCGTAGTTCCTTTCTGCTTTTGACAGAGTGCGTGAATAAAAGGCTATGGGTCTTTGGGTGCCGTCCTTATATAAATGACTTAACACTGCCCCTATTCCATAGGGAGATGCATCGCAAGCGATGCATATTGGTGTGTCCTCTCTAAAAAGGGTGATTGTTGAGCTATTGCAAATAATCTTTTTTAATGATTGGAAGCTATTTTCGTGTATTTTGGTCCAGGACCAAGCAGTTCCCTTGTCCAAGAGCCTATGCAAAGGCTCTGCGATAGTGGCTTTGTGGGGAAGGAAGGCGTGATAAAAGTTTAATAATCCTAAAAAGGCTTGTTTATTCTTGGGGCTAGGTGCTGTTTGAATAGCCTTTAGTTTTTCGGTGGTGGGGTGGATGCCCTGGCCGTCTATTTTGTACCCTAGGAATTCTGTGGCCGTGACTCCAATGGAGCACTTTTCCCTTTTAAGTTTGAGACCGGCTTCTCTGAGCCAGCTCAGCACAGCTGACAGTCTGTCAGCTAAGTTTGCTTCATTTTCTCCGGCGATGAGCACATCGTCGAAATAGGGGCAGACCCCGGGTATTCCTTTCAGGGTTTTCTCCATGATACCCTGGAAGATACCCGGGGCTGCCGATATGCCGAATTGGAGCCTTTTTACTTTAAAGGCACCGCGGTGGGTGACAATTGTCTGGGCTTCCTCGGTGTCATTGGTGACAGGCAGTTGCAAATACGCCTGCGTGAGATCAAGCTTGGCGAAAATGGCGCCGGAGCGGATGGAAGCAAAAACGTCCTTTACCGCTGGCACCGGGTAAGCATGGGGGCTGAGCGCTAAGTTGAGGGTCGCCTTATAGTCCGCGCATAATCTTATTTCACCATTAGGCTTGACAGGGGTGACTATGGGGGTCTCCCAGCTTCCCCCCTCCGTAGGTTCGAGCACCCCGAGACCTACGAGGCGTTCTAGCTCATTTTCTATTTTTTCTTTGAGGGCAAAGGGTACTCTCCTAGCTCTTATGTTAATGGGCTGGATTGCTGGATTTAATTGTAAGGATACGGGGGGACCCGTGTATTTCCCTAGCGTGCCATCGAAAACGTCTGCATACTTGTTGCAGACGGCTTCGAGACTGGGTGATTGGACTTTATTTACCCCCGTTATGGCAATTCCTAGAGGCCCGAACCAGTTTAGACCTATCAGGTTGGTGCGGTTTCCTGGCGTGACTAGAACCTCTAAAGTGCCCTTGAATTTTTTGTATTCCACAGCCACCTTAGCCTTCCCTTCCAAGGGAATAGGGGTTTTTTGAAAATCTGCTAGATGGACCTGGGTTTGTTTCAGAGGAATTTTTCCCTTGGTTTGTTGGCAGATCTCCTTATACGTTTCTAAAGAAATTAAGGAGACAGCCGACCCGGAGTCTACCTCCATGAGGCAGGGTACCCCCTGAATTTTTACCCTGATCCTCACCTTTGAGCTTAAGCTGTTTACCCTATCTATGGTTTCTATTAGGCCCCCTGTCATTTTTCCTCTGTTGGCCCGGGTAGCTGGCCTACCTGGGGAATTGGCCTCCAAGTCATTGACGTTGTCGCGGCCCCGGCTGCGACACACCGGTTTGATGTGGCCAGTCTTCCCGCAATTGTGGCACTTAGCATTTCTGAACCGGCAGCTTCCTCGGGCATGATTGCCCCCGCAGCTGGCGCAGGTGGCCCGTTGCTCGTAGCGCGGCGGTGGCGGAGGGGGGTTCCTGGATCTTCGGCGCTCCGATGTGTCGCTCCTTCTCTGTTGTCTGCGTTCCATTCGGCGCTGAAGGGCCTCTCCGTCCGTGAAGTCCACCGACTCGTCGCTGTCGCTGAGCGTTGCGCACTCTTGGTATACGGTCGCTGGGCTTTCGGAGGTCGTGGTAGACGGTTTCTTCTTGTGGTTATACTCGTAGGCCATGATCTCTCTGGTCACTTCTGCCAGGCTCATGTCGGTTTTGGATGTCAGCTTCTTCTGTAGACGTTCGTCCCTCAACCCGATCACCACCTGGTCTCTGATGCGGTCTTCTAGGTCGGGGAAACGGCAGTTCCGTGCGGCGTGTCTGACCCCAGCGATGAAATCGTTTGCGGGTTCGGCTGGTCGTTGCTTCTTGAGGGCGAATTGTACCCGCCAGTACAGTTCTGAGCAGGCCGGCATGTAATGCTTCGTGAGCTGGTCTACCAGATCCGCGTAGGAGACCTCAGTGATGGGTACCGGGCTAAACAGCCCTACGGCAGCGTCGTACACGGGGGGTCCGCTGATGTATAGCAGCGCGGCGGCCTTCGCTCTGTCATCGGTGATCTTGCTTACTAGGAGGAATCCCTCGACCTGTCCCAGGTGTGATTGCCACCTCTCGGGATGGCGGGTATCGAATTCCCTCACACGGCCGAAGTTTGCCATGTCGTCCGGTCCTAGGTCTCGCTCCGTTGGAAGTTAAAACTTCCGTGACAGCTCTGGCCGGGAACTCTCTTCCGCGGCCGTGACTTCAGCTCAGGAGCGATCCCACCTTCGTCGCCAGTGAAGTAGCCGAAGGACCACTCGGGACGACAGGCTAGTTAACTTAAAGATTTATTAAGAGCAAGACAACAACAGAATAACTTGCCGGCTTTTTATAGCCGGCGGCTGTCAGTGAGGGCCAATCAGGTTTGTTCGTTTTGGCGCCGCGTCTCTCCCGACCAATCCGCGTCGTCTGTGTTTGACAGCTCCGGCTTCCGCATGGCTCGGTGTTTTGACAGCCGCGAGCTGTCAGTGGTCGCGCCTGCGCCTTGCGGGGAACTTTGACAGCTGTCAAAGTTCCCGCGTGTTCTTCTGTCAATCGTTTTACCTCATCGTCTGACCTGTTAACTTACATATTAAAGATGTTTATACATATAATACAGCGGGAATGGCTGGTAGAGGTGGCGGCAGTCCGGCGTTTCCCCCCCTCATGCATGCGTGCGTGTGTCAGACCCGCGGGAATGGCTGGTAAGGAAGCGGCGTCCCCCCCTCCTCTGTGTCGGGCCCACGGGGCTTGACACACAGAGAAACGCAAATGACGGACTGCCGCCACCTTTACTAGCCATTCCTGCGGGTCTGACACACACACACACACACGCACAAGGGGGAGAAACAACGCTGGACTGCTGCCACCTCTGCCAGCCCTGCAAGCCTCTGCCGCAGCAGAGGCTTGCAGGGCTGGCAGAGGTGGCGGCAGTCCAGCATTGTTTCTCCCCCTCGTGCGTGCGTGTGTGTGTCAGACCCATGGGAATGGCTGGTAGGGAAGCGGCATTCCAGCATTCCCCCCCTTCCTGTGTGTCGGGCCCACGGGGCTTGACACACAGAGATGCCGGACTGCCGCCACCTTTACTAGCCATTCATGCGGGTCTGACACACACACACACACACACACACGCACGAGGGGGAGAAACAACGCTGGACTGCCGCCACCTCTGCCAGCCCTGCAAGCCTCTGCCGCTTCTCCAACGTGGAGATTTCCAGAGGTATTGGACTTCCAAGGAGACACAGACTGCAGGGCAAGTCGGCCGAGTGCCTTGGCAACATTCCGGCAAGGCAAAAGGCACAAAGGGGGCAGGGGTCCCTCAGGCCGGATGGGGAGGGGGAAAGCACGTGCTCTCGGCTGGCTTAACCCAGTTCCATTTTGCAAGGCAAAAAGAAGCCGGGAGAGGGAAGCAGGGAGGAGCTCTCCGCCCACCCTCTCTCCCGCCTTTCATTCCCCACGTTGAACAGCGCGAGTACACACACTACGTGACTGGAGACGCATCCCTCCCTCCGGCCAACTTGTTCTGCTCTCACTCCGTCCGTACAAAACAACTGTTATCCAGCTTTATTTACTCCTGCCCGAGCCAGCAGGGCTTACATTCTCCTCTTCTCCCCCTCCCCCTCCCCCTCACTGGAGCGCTGCCTGCCGCCTTTATTCCCCCCGCCCCCTCTGCAGAACAAAGGAATGCGAGGCGCTGAGGCAGCACCCTCCAGCCAGCCCCTTCCAGCGCGCGCTTCTCGCCCAGTCATAACCAACGCCTTAAGGACTGCTGCGAGTCCTCCGGCTCCCTTCTCCGGTCGCCGCGGCCGCCATCGCCCTCCGCCCCGGCAGAGGCTTGCAGGGCTGGCAGAGGTGGCGGCAGTCCAGCGTTGTTTCTCCCCCTCGTGCGTGTGTGTGTGTGTGTGTGTGTGTGTCAGACCCGCAGGAATGGCTAGTAAAGGTGGTGGCAGTCCGGCATTTCCGTTTCTCTGTGTGTCAAGCCCCGTGGGCCCGACACACAGGAAGGGGGGGAATGCCGGAATGCCGCTTCCCTACCAGCCATTCCTGTGGGTCTGACACACACACGCATGGACGAGGGGGAGAAACAATGCTGGACTGCCGCCACCTCTGCCAGCCCTGCAAGCCTCTGCCGCGGCAGAGGCTTGCAGGGCTGGCAGAGGTGACGGCAGTCCAGCGTTGTTTCTCCCCCTTGTGCGTGTGTGTGTGTGTGTGTCAGACCCGCAGGAATGGCTAGTAAAGGTGGCGGCAGTCCGGCATTTGCGTTTCTCTGTGTGTCAAGCCCCGTGGGCCCGACACACAGGAAGGGGGGGAATGCCGGAATGCCGCTTCCCTACCAGCCATTCCCGTGGGTCTGACACACACACGCATGCACGAGGGGGAGAAACAACGCTGGGCTGCCACCACCTCTGCCAGCCCTGCAAGCCTCTGCCGCGGCAGAGGCTTGCAGGGCTGGCAGAGGTGGCGGCAGTCCAGCGTTGTTTCTCCTCCTTATGCGTGTGTGTGTGTGTGTGTGTGTGTCAGACCTGCAGGAATGGCTAGTAAAGGTGGCGGCAGTCCGGCATTTGCGTTTCTGTGTGTCAAGCCCCGTGGGCCCGACACACAGGAAGAGGGGGAATGCCGGAATGCCGCTTCCCTACCAGCCATTCCCGTGGGTCTGACACACACACGCACGCACGAGGGGGAGAAACAACGCTGGACTGCCGCCACCTCTGCCAGCCCTGCAAGCCTCTGCCGCAGAGGTGGCGGCAGTCCAGCGTTGTTTCTCCCCCTCGTGCATGTGTGTGTGTCAGACCCGCAGGAATGGCTAGTAAAGGTGGTGGCAGTCTGGCATTTGCGTTTCTCTGTGTGTCAAGCCCCGTGGGCTCAACACACAGGAAGGGGGGGAATGCCGGAATGCCGCTTCCCTACCAGCCATTCCCATGGGTCTGACACACACACGCACGCACGAGGGGGAGAAACAACGCTGGACTGCCGCCACCTCTACCAGCTCTGCAAGGCTCTGTCGCTCCCTTCTCTCAGCAGCCTGGCCCGAATGAAGGGACAGTTCTTTTTTTTGTTCACTGGAGTATAAGCCGAAGTGGATTTTTCAGCCCAAAAATTCGGCTTATACTCAAGTATATACGGTAAATATAGACATTTTTCTAATATTTCTGCAAATAATAACCATATCAATATAAAGCTTTTTTTCTAACTGATCTAACTGATTCTAACTGATTGCCTCATCATATAATAATAACAATAATAATAATAATAATAATAATAATAATAATAATAATAATAATTATTATTATTATTATTATTATTATTATTATTATTATTATTATTATTATTATTATTATTATTATTATTATTATTATTATTATTATTATTATTTAATTTCTATACCACCCTTCTCCCAAAGGACTAAGGGCGGTGTACAGGGCAATAGATACAATAAAAATACAGTGTACAAAAGTTAAGATAGAATTAAATATTAAGCCCAATTACAGTAAAATTAATTAAATTTAATATTAAAATTCCCAAACCCATCAGACCAGGCCAGCTAATTCAAATAAATAAGTTTTTAGGTCACGGCGGAAGGAGTGAAGGTCAGGAGCCATCGGGAGCTCAACCGGTAAACGGTTCCAAAGGTCTGGCGCACCCACAGAGAACGCCCTCCCCCTGGGGGTCACCAGTCGACACTCTCTGACCGACGGCACCCTGAGGAGGCCCTCTCTGTGGGAGCGCACTGGACAAAGGGAAGTTGATGCCGGCAGCAGGTGCTCCCGTAAGTAAACCGGACCCATGCCATTTAGGGCTTTATAGGTCATCACCAGCACCTTGAATCTCACCCGGAGGGCAACTGGAAGCCAATGCAGCTCGCGGAGTAGATGTGTTACATGGGAGTATCGGGAGACCCCCAACACCACTCGCACGGCTGCATCCTGCACCAGCTGAAGCCTCCAAATGGTCCTCAAGGGCAGCCCCATGTAAAGAGCATTGCAGTAGTCTAAACGAGAGGTCACGAGCACATGAGTGACTGTACGCAAGGCATCCCGGTCCAGATAGGGCCACAACTGGCGCACCAGGTGAACCTGGGCAAAGGCCCCCCTAGTCACAGCTCCTATATGATCTTCCAAGGAGAGCTGTGAATCTAGGAGGACACCCAAGTTGTGAGCCCTATCTATGGGGGGTAATAGCTCACCCCCCATAGTTAGAGGTGGAATAATCTGAATTTCCTGAGATGCTGACATGCACAACCACTCAGTCTTGTCGGGATTGAGCCAAAGCCTGTTCCTCCCCATCCAGACCCAAACCGCCTCCAGGCAATGGGACATCACATCGAGGGCATCACTGGGGTGGTTTGGGGTGGAGATGAAGAGCTGGGTATCATCAGCATACCCCAAAACCACGAATGATCTCACCCAGTGGCTTCATATAGATGTTGAACAGGAGAGGCAAGAGGACAGATCCCTGAGGAACTCCACAAATGAGAGGCCTCGAGGCTGACCTCTGCCCTCCTGCCAACACTGATTGCGAACGTCCCAGGAGGTAGGAGGAGAACCACTGCAAGACAGTGCCTCCCACTCCCAACCCCTTGAGACGGTGCAGTAAGACACCATGGTCGATGGTATCAAAAGCCGCTGAGAGGTCTAACAAGACTAGGACAGAGGAGCAACCCCTGTCCCGAGCCCGCCAGAGATCATTCACCAGCGCGACCAATGCCGTCTCCATGCTGTACCCGGGCCTGAAGCCCGATTGGTACGGGTCCAGATAATCAGCTTCCTCCAGGAACAAAGGGAGCTGATGCGCCACCACGCTCTCAACAACCTTTGCAAGAAAGCAAAGGTTGGAGACGGGACAATAGTTGTTTAAAATAGCTGGGTCCAGGGCAGGCTTCTTGAGGAGGGGTCTCACCACCGCCTCCTTCAAGGCGGTGGGAAAACTACCCTCACTCAAAGAAGCAGTTATCACTGCCTGGAGCCAGCCTCGTGTCCCCTCCCGAGCCGCATAGACCAGCCAGGAGGGGCACGGGTCCAATAAACACATGGTGGAACTCAGCTTCCCCATGATCCTGTCCACATCTTCCAGAGTCACAGGATCAAACTCCTCCCAGATAACATCACCAAGACCGCCCATGTCCTCACCGTCAGACTCTGCCCACTCAGAGTCCAAACCGGTCCGGATCTGAGCGATTTTGTCCTACAGATGTTGGCTAAACTCCTCGGCACAACCCTGCAAGGGCTCCTCCCTCACCTAATGATTAAGGAGGGAGCGGGTCACCCTAAACAGGGCGGCCGGGTGATTATCTGCAGACGCAATGAGGGTAGCAAAGTAATTAGACCTTGCTGTCCTCATTGCCGCGAGATAAGACCTCATAGAGGATCTTAGTCGCAATCGGTCGGATTCAGACCAGCTGGATCTCCAACAGCTCTGTAGGCCCCATCTCCGACAATTCATCTCCCAGAGCTCTGCAGAGAACCATGGAGACCACTGGGATCTGCACTGGGTCAGGGGCTGCATGGGTACAACTCGGTCGAGTGCCTCCATGTGAGTGAGGGCGGCAGGTGGGGACCCAAGCGCTGCCTGGAACCGCTTAGGGTCCATTAAGCGCCTAGGGTGGAACCATCTTGTTGATTCAATGACCCCACGACGGGGGGTTTCTTATTTAAATTTGTTTTCCCCACAATATTCAAAACATTCTTACTGGTTAAGATTTTCTCAAAGTTAATTACACTTAAGTATTTTAGTCTTTTTCCTCATACAGGCCATCCCAACACTTTTACATTTCTGATGCCTTTAAAAAACAGAGAAGAAAAAGAAATAAGAAGATGGTATAGTACTTAAAATAGATGTCCCTCTTAGGCTAATGTACATTTATATCCAGAATTTTTCTCTTCTTTTTAACCATATTCAAACATATATTTAATCTTTAAATGCTCCATTTAATAAATCCAGTTATCTAATCTTTTAGTTCTATTCAAAACATTTTTATTCATTGAAGTTTTCTCAAGATCAATTATACATAAATATCTAAACATTTCCTTTAGCCCACTGCTCCACACCAGCCTTGGTGGAGCAGTGGGCTAATGCCTCCTTAAGTAACACCAGCTGCCTGCAATTAGTGCAGGTTCGCATCCCACCAGGCTCAAGGTTGACTCAGCCTTCCATCCTTCCGAGGTAGGTAAAGTAAGGACCCAGATTGTTGGGGGCAATTAAGCTGACTTTGTAATAATGCCGCTTGGGGTGTGTGTGAAAACCCTAATAAGCAGGCATATACATAGAATGAAGGCTACTGCTAAGCTTGTAAGCCGCCCTGAGTCTTCGGAGAAGGGCGGGATATAAATGGAATTAAAATAAAATAAAAATACATAAATTGATAACAGTCAGGACTAGCTTGACGAGAATAATGGTCAGGACTGACCTGGCATCGGTAGCAATTGGGGGTAGTGTCACTGATGGTCAGGGCTATCGTAGTAGTCCTGACAATTGGGACTGGGATAATGTCTTCAGCAATTGGGGCTGGCATAGCGTCACTGACAATCAGGGCTGGCATAGTGGCACTGATGATCGGGGCTGGCATATCATCTTTGGTAGTCGGGGCTGACAGGGTGTCGATGGCACTCAGAGCTGGCATAACACTGCTTATGGTTAGGACTGGTGCAATGTTGATGATGGTCGAGGCTCTGCTGATGTACTGGGCTTGAAGTTAAGGCTGGTTGAGGCAACCAGGAGGCAGCCCAAGCCCCTGCCATGGGACTGGGGCTTCGCTTTGCCAGTTGCCAGTCCTGGGAATGTTTGTTTTCCCGTTCACTGGAGAGCATCTGGCAGGTGATCGGCTCTCCCTCTCCCATCTCCAAGCCCTCAAACTTCTCCCTTAGGCATTCAATGGAGTGGCTGTGCATGGTGGTCAGGTAATTCCATTCTCCTGATTCATTCCGGGTGGCCAAACACTTAGCCTTTCTCCATTCCAGCATGGGATAAAATCAATGGGAACTCAGCTTCCATGGCTTTCATGATACTCTTTCACAGCTGATCTGCCTCTGAGCACCAACTTCCTCCAACAGATAGGGTCTTCACTTGCTGCAGCAGTGGCTCCAGTTGGCCCTCCTGGGCTTTGGGTATCGTTCCAGTCGCAGCTGTAGCACTGTCTGCTAGAGCTGTAGCCTGCACTCTGTCTGTGCCATGACAATGAGACTTGCAGCAGATTGTCCTTTCTTTTCCATCTTGGTGTCTTCCCTAAGTCTTTCTTGTCCTCTGAAGGTTTTGGGTACACATTGGGGGCTCAGGACCCCAAATTATAGATGAGACCAGCAAAAAGAAATCCAAGGCAAAAAAAGTTTCCTTAAATAACATATTTATTTGGCTACATAATATCGGCATGTTCAAAAGTGAACACAAGACTGAAATACCCCCCCACACAATGTTACTAAGTTACAAAGTGAAAGTTCCCTCCCCAGTAAAATGTCATAAATCACATTACCAAATTACCTCCTTGCTTGGGCTTTCTTTCTTTTTTTTTTTAATTGAAAAGTTTTAACATACATTTTGTCTTAACAGTCCCCCCTCCCGCTCCCCTCCCCCTCCCTCCCTGCCCCTCCCCCCCTCCCCCCCGACTTCCCAGAGCTAAGTACAAGGTATAAAAACAAAAAAAGCAATCATGAACATCCATATGCTAACAACCATAAACTCTAAAATCTATCACTCTCTAGCTCATATAGGATAACTACAAACACTATTAATATTAAATATAAAAAAAGAAAAAAGAAAAAAAGACTTATTCAAATGCTACATGAAACTTTTTAGTCCCATATTTGTTCTGGATATACTCAATCCATTTTCTCCACTCCATAATATAACGTTCTTGCGAGTGATCTTTCAAATAAGCCGAGATCTTTGCCATCTCTGCCAGGTCAGAAATCTTTAAAGTCCATTCTTCTATAGTCGGCAGTTCCTCCTTCTTCCAATATTGACCTATTAAGAGTCTTGCTGCCGTAATTAAATTCAACATCAGCTTAGTGTCCACAACCGTAGCATCTGTAATTATTCCCAACAAAAAAAGTTGCGGACAAAACTTTATCCTTTGCTTGAAAATCTTCTGCATGTTCCACCAAATTTTTATCCAAAAGGCCTTAACCTTTTTACAAGTCCACCATATGTGAAAATATGTTGCATCTTCATCGCCACACCTCCAGCATTTGGGCTGATAATTCGGATACATACTTGCAAGTTTTTTAGGATCTAGGTGCCATCTATAAAACATTTTATAAAAGTTCTCTCTTAAGTTTTGAGCTTGTGTAAATTTTACGTTCCTCACCCAAATCTTTTCCCATGTGTCCATTGTAATAACTTCTTGGATATTTTGGGCCCATTTTATCATACAATCTTTAACAAGTTCTGTTTCTGAGTCAATTTCTATCAATGCAAGATATATCCGTTTAATATGTGCTGGACCCTGATTTCTAATTTGCTTTATCAGATTTTCATCAGTCATTGTAAAACCAGTTTTCTGATCTTCTTTCCACCTGGCCCGTAGCTGAATATATTGAAACCAAGTTTGAACAATCTTCTCATCTCGCAAGAAGCTGTATGGTTTCAGACACCAGACATATCTTTCCAAGCTTAAAATCTCCTTGTACGTAATCACATCATGTTTAAAACCAACATTTATATTTTCTATTGCGTGTTTTGGGATTGCCCACAATGGTATCTTACAGTCTAACTTATATCTATACTTCTTCCAAACTCTCAACAATGCCTGTCTTAAAATATGCACTCTAAACACATTATCTACCTTCTTATCATACAACAAATATGCATGCCAGCCAAACAACAAGTCGTGGCCCTCAAGATTTAATAATCTCTCTTGTGTCAAATTAATCCAATCACTTATTCCTGCTAACGCAGCAGCTTCATAATATAATTTAAGATTGGGCATTTTAAGACCACCTCTTTCACGAGTATCCTGCATAATCTTAAGTTTAACTCGTGGCCTTTTCCCTGCCCAAACAAATTTATTGATACCTCGCTGCCATTCCTCCAAATTAGAATCTTTCTTAAGAACAGGTATCATTTGAAATAAGAATAAAAATTTAGGCAGGACATTCATTTTCACTGCTGCGATTCGCCCCAACAAAGACAATTGCAATTTTTCCCAACTCTCCATTTCTTTTTGAATTTTTCCCCATAATTTTTCATAGTTATTTTTATATAACTTTGTATTAGAGGGCGACAGAAGCACCCCCAGATATTTGACCCTTTTAACAATCTCAAATCCAGTTAATCCTTCTAAAAGAGCCTTTTGCGATACTGTCATATTTTTGGCCAGTATTTTAGTTTTTTGTGCATTAACTTTAAATCCAGAAACCTTCCCATATTGCATTATTATCTTCATCAGGTCCACAACAGAGTTCTCCGGCTGGGTCACTGTAACAACCAGATCGTCTGCGAACGCTCTCAATCTATAATCCTGATCTCTAATTTGTATACCCTTAATTCTTTCCGAGTTCCGTATTTTTACCAATAATATCTCCAATGTTAACACAAATAACAAAGGCGATAACGGACACCCTTGCTTTGTGCCCTTCTCAATATTACATGCTTCTGTCAAACTATTGTTAACTATTATTCGGGCAGTTTGTTTTTGATATAATGCCCTAATTATCCCCAAAATTCATTTTATCTAAAACTTTCATCAAAAATTGCCAGTTCAATTGATCAAAGGCTTTTTCAGCATCTAAAAAAATTAGCGCCGCAGGGATCTGGTTGTTCCTTTCCAAAAACTCTAACACATCAACTATATGCCTCACATTATTTTTCATTTGCCTACCACTAATAAACCCAGTTTGGTCCCCATGAATCACCTGTTGCAGAACCCTCATCAATCTATTAGCCAACACCTTAGCAAATATCTTGTAATCTGTATTTAAAAGTGATATCGGTCTATAATTTTTTACTTGAGTAGCATCTTGATCTTCCTTCGGAATCAAAGAGATAAAAGCAGTTCTCCAAGATGGAGGCACCTTTCCCCCTCTCTGAATTGTCTGGAACAGTTCCTTTAACGGTTTTATCATCTCTAATTGTAAATTTTTGTAGTAAGCCGCAGTCAAACCATCCGTACCTGGCGCTTTATCCACCTTCAATTCCTTAATTGCTGTAAGAATTTCTTCTTCTGTTATCAATTGATTAATCTCCTCTTTTTGTGCTTGCGTAAGAACCGGGATGCTAGCATTCTCCAAATATACATCAATGTCTTTTTCATTAATCTTCTCCTTAGCATATAATTTAGAATAAAAATCCACAAAGGCTTCCTTAATAAGATCCTGTTGAAACACAACCTTTCCCTTATGCTCAATTTTATCTATATTAGAAGCCCTTTGCTTTTTCCTCAGTTTGTAAGCTAGCCATCTACCTGGCTTATTAGCATTGCAAAAAGTATTATGCCTGGCAAACCGCAAATTGGTTGCCACTTGGTCAGCCATTAGTTTGTCAAATTGTCCTCTTAATAGCTTAATAACCTCCTTAGTCTTCACATCCAATGGGTTCAAAATCAAGGCCTTTTCTTTTTCCTTAATTTCATTCTCCAATTCTTTCCTTCTGGCTTCCAAAGTACGTCTGTGTTTATTATTCATATATATCAACACCCCTCTCATATAGGCCTTGCTAGCATCCCAAACCATGTCCATAGAAGTATCCTTATTCATATTAATTTCAAAAAAATCCTTCATCCGCTGTTTACATTCTTCCACATTTCTCTGATTTCTAAACAAATTCTCATTTACGCGCCATGAGCGCCTATCTCTATTGTCCTTATTAATCTCTAACCAGACTGGACTATGGTCAGAAATAGCTCTTGCACAGATCTTTACCTTCTTAATCCTAGAAAAAAGTCATTAGTCAGCAAAATAAAATCAATCCTGGAAAAAGATTGATGTCTATCAGAAAAAAAAGTATAGTCCTTTTCATGCAGGTGTGTGTCACGCCAAATATCTCGCAATTCCAAATCATCCTTCATTTCAAAAAAAGATTTAGGCAATCTGGCATGACTCGGAACGCGCTTAAAAGAACCAGCCTTATCCATCTGTACATCCAAAATACCATTCCAGTCCCCCATAAAAATAAACGATTTGTAATCCAACTGAATAAGCTTTGTACGAAGTAAACTAAAAAAATCAGCTTGTTGTTGATTAGGAGCATACAGTCCAACTAAAAGCGTTTTTTTTTTGCCTTCTAGCAGCAAATCTATCATAACATATCTTCCATGCTTATCTGCTTCAATTAAGTCCGCTGTTAAAGCACTTTTAACATAAACAACCACTCCATTTTTCTTGTTCATTGCAGAGGCCACAAATTGCGTGCCCAACCTTGAGTTCGATAAATATTTTTGGTCCATAACCCTAATATGCGTTTCTTGCAAACATATAACATCAATCTTGAATTGTTTTAAATATTGAAAAACTTTCTTTCTCTTCTGTGGTGAATTTAGTCCATTAACATTCCAGGTTAGAAATTTAGTCACCATGCGTGGCATCCCAAAGCTGTTGGAGCACATCTTTAATAGCCCCTCTGTCTCCTTTGGGCCGCGCTCCTCCCACTGCTTCACTGTAAGTACGCTTTGAAAGTTCCATAAACTTCTGCTGGTCTTGTTCTTTTATTTGTTTTGCTCGTTTTAAAGCGTCACGCGTCACCCTCTGCTCTCCAGCAACAGCCGACGAGGCTATAATTTGATCCTCTCCAGCACCATTCTCCTCTGTCTGTCCACCTTCGGCCTCTTGAGGTTTTCCTTCTCCAGATCCCTTTGCAGCTTCCAGAAGCAGTAGAGGGGTTGCTTTTAAACCATTATTGTAGAAATCACGCGCCTGTGTCACAGTAACCAGACGATATCTTTTACCTTCATGCATCACCACCAATCCAACTGGGATCTCCCATCTGAACCTTATATCACGTTGCTTAAGTTCCTGCACAAGAAATGCAAAATCCTTCCTTCTCCTTAAAATCTTTGGAGGAATTTCTTTTAAAACCAAAACTTCTTGGTCAGCAACCACAACTTTAGTATCATAAGTGGCTTGAATAACTTCATCTCTAGTTTCTCTCTTTATAAAATAAACCACCACATCTCTAGGTAGCTTTCTCTGCCTAGCAATCCATGAGTTAACACGAAAAACTTTATCCATGCATGCCTTTATTTCAGATGCTGGCTGACCCAATACTGCTTCCAGAGCCTCAGAAATCAGCTGCTTTAGGTCTTCTTTAGTATTCTCTTTTAAGCCTCTGATTCTAATAGCATGCTGCATCTGATGATACTGGACAATACTCAATTCTCCGTCCATTTTTTCCCTTAAATCTTCATTCTCCAGTACCTTTACTTCTAGTATAGCGTTCTTTTGACTCAAGTCCTCCACTTTTTTGTCCAAACCTTGCACACATTCAGCCACGCTTTCCACTGTAGACAAAATGTCTACCCTCATCACACTGAACTTCTCTTCTATCCTCTCCTCCAATTTCTCCAGTTTCTCCTCCACCTTTGCCAACTTATCACCCAGCATTTCTAATATTACCTGGGATTGTTTTTCAAGGGCATCTTGTAAGTCCTTCGATGTCAATGCAACAGGAGGAAGCAAGGCTTGCAACGATGTCTGTTGCACCGGGGAGGTTCCTGCACTCCGAAGGGTTTTTGAGGGAGGTTTAGTCGCCATCTTTTTACTTTCACTTGTTGCGCACTTTCACTTTAAGTTTATAAAGTCCATTAAGCTAGAGAGTAAGAATAAAAGTCCTCTTCACCTTGACCTCCTGTACCGCTCTGCCTGCTCTTTTTATTCTAGGGTCTTTCCTTCTGGCAGGGGTGGTCGCAAACGCCTGGCTCTGCTCCAAAAATCCCGGAGCAGAGACGCTGAACAGCTGGGAGCAACCCAGGCTACGGGGGAGTTCAATCCTTCAGCCGCCCAAGCTTTAAGCTCAGGCGGCCCCAGAGAACTCAACCCCTACCTGGGGCCTCACCCCCTCCTCTTCTCCCAAGGAGGGGGCTTCAAATCCACCCGAACAGCTGATCGGCGCTGTTTCGGGTGAAAACAACTCAGCTGAGCAGCGGGCAGCCCGAAACGGCTGTCTTCGGCGCCGCGCCGCCACCGGAAGTCCCTTGCTTGGGCTTTCTAACAATAGTTACAGCCCTCCAAAAACAGTTAGCAATGACCTTGGTTCCCACAAAGCAACTTTTTGTTATGACTAAAATATAACAATTCTGTGGCAATCAAAAATGAAGGGAAAATGGCTTCAGCTAATTTTGTTGCAGAGTTGTCATAGTCTTTGTAGAATGCAAAACAATATTAATACCTGATCTAGAGAAAAGATGAACCACACACACATACATAAATTTGTGTACATCCTGAAATTTTTATGGTTGAAATTAAAACAGTTTAAAGTTGACTGGATCTTGCTTTAAATAAAGAGTTATATGCAAATCTTATCAGGTATCATCTCCATGAAGAATCTAGTTATTAGTCACTCTTTACAGAGATACTGTAAACCTGACTTATTCAAAGCTTAAACAGAAACTGTTTTATTATCACATTGATTTCAGTGCAAAAAGTTTAATAATCTTTTAATATTTAATATCATAACCGATCCCTGAAATCAGGAAATGTTTAATCTTAGTTGTATCATAATAATAATTTTAGGTTTCTTTTTTTAAAGGAAAACAACAAATGCACAAACACATTCCCATGGAAAGTCACCTTTGCAATGAAATGAATGCTAATGCCTCATTGTTCAACATCCTTAGGAATTTTTGCTACTTTGCTAAAATTAAAAAAAAACCAGTTTGAATGTTTGAAACCATGGTTTCTTTTGAATATAAGGGGAGCATATACACTTAATATAGTTATTAATGGAAATATATCAGTATCTCAGTAACTCGTGTAAAGTACATATTTTTGAGGATATAAATACCATCTTGAAAATGAAAAATGAGCCCAATTCAGTTGTTTCATTTTAATGGTGGATGTTGCTTCACCCCAAATCAAGTTCCCCTAAAACAAAGTTTTAGGATTCCCATGGATAACCAAGCTGAGATGGGATTCATGAACAAGACTGTGAAAGCTAAAATTCTTTGTGTTAGGGAAAGAAATGAAGTGTAATGAGAAAAATGAAGCTAGAACAATGCTGTTTTTATGAGATGGTGCATATTTGAAAGGGATACCCATAAATATCCCTCAGTGTCTTATAAAGAGGCTTGAAAATAAGCACAATTAGACAAAGTTTCACTGTTTAGGAAAAAGAGATAGATAACAATAGTGAAGCAAGTTTATGCAACAGATTCTTTTAGCTCATCTTCTCCTGCTGAGAAATCTCTTGTTTTTCTTTGTTCAGGATCATTTCATTTGCCATTCATAGAAACCTCAATGATTTAAAAATAATAATAATAATAGTACAAATACAACATCTGACCTCTAACCTGCCCCCCTTTGATTAACTCTCATTTTATAGCAAAACGATGACTAATGTCTCCCCCTTCCTCTTCAATAAACTCTCCTATATAATCTGTCTATTATTCTTAATATCCTCTTGACCCAATAAGACTCTGCGTTTTGTTTGGATTCCCCTGAATGGTTTGAATATTATACAGTATCTATAACCTACTGGAAGACATTGCTAAGGAGTTATATTGGCAAGGTAATTTTGTTTTCACAGGTGTTTGTACTTGGAACAGGGTTAGCTATAGTACTGAGAACTCTGCCGCATGGGTACCTTGCAGGAGAGCCATGTGTTAGTGGTCCCTGAGCTGTGAACTGTAAACTGGAGAGGAGAGGGAGGCCAAATTAATCATTTGTGCTTTATTTGGTGATTTCTTTCTTGGAAGCAGATGGTAGTTTGCTTTACCTAAGGACTGCCTGGACAATAGTATTTTGGATTACTGGCAACATGCCCTGGGCCTAAACAGCTATAACACAAATTCTGGCAGGCGAAACCATTTAATAGTTTTATTACCTCTACTGGGTAGAGATCTGTGAATTAAACAGGAACATCAGCAGAAGTTCTTTTAGGCAATTGGCTCAGAATTGCACTACAATGTTTTCTTCTCTAACTACTGCCCAGTCCTCAGAACCAATCCCACAGCTGTGGTCTTTATCCCTTTAATAAAGAAATTATGTAAAGTAAATCCCTCTGCCTTCCTCTAAGAATGCCTCATGTTTGCTGACATGGCTCTTCACAGAACTCAGGTATGAAGGGGAGAAGAAATTGTTTTCTTTGTGGAACTGTGTGAAGCTCAAATCCAAGGGACTGAAAACCAAGGTTATTGTAATATCTTCCAACAAAGTTATAATTGTTCTTGCTGTATAGCAAAAATTAGTTTACTCCAATAACAAAGAGAGAATGATTACTAATACTTCAGTGCTTTGGTTGTGTGCATGCTTTTGTTTAGTTTTGAAATATTTTGATGATGATGATGATGATGATGATGATGATGGTGTCATGCAATCCTGAAACTCTACTATTAATAAGCCATCCTGTCCTACTTCCTGCAGATCTGAAACAGATCTGAAACATATGGAGGTAGGTTGGAAGAAAATGGCAGCAAAAGTACAAAGTATGCAACTATTGGATGTGAACTTGGTACATTATGCAAGTTATTAGCACAGCACAGACTGTTAGCGATAACTTTGCCAAGTATGTCTATGCTTTTTTAAAATTATGAGCACACACACACATACACTATGTGAAATGAAAATACACTACAGGAAAAGGGTATCTAATAGTCTTTTTCCTTTCCCTGATATAAACCCTAAAATTGGGGAAGCCCCAGATAATTATTATTCCCCCCCCTCCAAAACTACTCTTATCCCTGGCATGGGGCTGAAACTCAAACACACACTTTCCATCTACTTCTGCAGTCCCTGCTTCATAGATCAGGCCCTTGCCCAACATTTCAGCCTAGTCACGGCTAGGTCAAATTTCAAATTCCAAGGGATTTCTGACTAGTTGATGGTGTGATCCTATTCTGCAGTCTTTTTTCCCATCAGCACTTACCCCTTGCCACTGCTTTTAGTCTTTGTCAATCATCAAAAAGTAGGCCTGCCTATTTCTGTTGCATTTGGTAAAATCATCTATGTTGCCAAATAATAGAGGACCAGCATAGAGCAGAGGAAAACAGTTACCCTCCACTTCTAAGCTGGCTTTGAGAGATATTTATAGCAGCCATTTCATCTTTTACTCAGGACTGTGTATGAAAAGCTCTTTCCTTGCCCAATCATAGAGGAGAATATCAGAACAATTTATCTCACCTTGTCTTATTGGGTTTCTATATTTCTTAGTGAATTAGTCCACAAAGCCAAGCTGTGAAGTGTCATTATGATCTAGTAACGAATGCATATCTTAAATTCAGAATAAAATTTCTGGGTTGAAAAAGCAAACACAACATACACAATATGCAATTTAATTGCATTTCTCATGTGAATTTTTCATTCCATTAAGTGGATGGAATAATTTTGTTCACTCTTTTTCTGAAAAGTTAATTTATATTAGGGAGTGAGACTTATGACCTTGAACATTAAATTTTAGAAGTTCTCAGTGAGGCTCATCCACTTATTAATGCAAAAATTAATCCCACAGACGTCCAGTTAAAAGTCATGGATATTTTTAAAAGAAACAAATGTGTCTCTCATGGAATCTGTAATTTCCCAAAACATCTGGGGGGCATATGTAGCTTTGAATGCCTATAAAGCATACTTCCTGGATGACTTGTTGTCTTTGAGCTCATAAGGTATGTCTTCTGTCTATCAAAACCCTCTAAAAGGCTCCACACAGGGGCCTCTTCTGTGACATCACTACATCCAAGAAGGATTTTATATATTTTCTAACTCAAGCAAGACTGACAAAATTTCCTAAGCACTTATTATTTGGCATATCCAAAATGTTCAATTAAACAACACTAAGTCTTATAGGTGAGAGTGATTTAATCTAACATTTATGAAACATTTTTAATTTGAAGGAAAACATTTGAGTGAATTGGACTAAGAAGACATAGAAGCTGTCAAAATGGAGTACAATGAACAGCAACTTCAATAAGTGGAATCCACCAGAATTCATTATTCTCTATTAAAAATTTCCAGAAAAAGCGCACATTTGAGGTGACTGCATAAAAAGGAGAATATTTTTTGGGAAAGGCTAATTTTTTCTTGCCTCCCCAGAGACTTTTTAATTCTAAAGATATGAGTGTTATGGTGTCTTAGAGGAATATAATAAGCTCTAAAGTCAGTTGTAACTGAAAACTCTTTATATACACAAGTTTTCCATTTTGCCATCTCTACTAAGTCCTTTTTCTTCCTCTTTGTTGGAATATTTTTTGGACTTGTTACAAGAAGAGTCACAATTTTGGGCCAATTTTTGGAAGCACACAGTAGATTGTGGTGGTTCCTCACAGTTTTCCTCCAAGGGGACCAGTCACAATACAATAAGAGTCTCCTTGAATTCCTGGAACTTTTCAACTACTTGGAATATCACATCTTTTTTCTTTTCTTTCTTTTCTTTTCTTTTCTTTTCTTTTCTTTTCTTTTCTTTTCTTTTCTTTTCTTTTCTTTTCTTTTCTTTTCTTTTCTTTTATTTTTTGCCCTCAAGTCAGTTTTTAACTCCTAGCAACTATCTGGACTAGTCCCTGCAGTTTTCTGTGGTATGATTCTGTCTCCTTCCTAGAGCTGAGAAAAAAGTACTGGGCCAAGGCCATCTAGCTGACTTTGTCCCTGAGGCAGGACTAGAACTCATAGTCTCCCAGTTTCTAGTCTGATGCCTTTCCTACATCAAACTGGTTTTCTTCAGATTTTTTATATGGGGTATATCTACAGCTGCCAGTATCTGTTTGCCGATTTTGCAAACTAAGATCAATGTCCAAAACAGCAGAACTCTAACCATGTTGCCCTGTCAAAATCTCATGGTTCATCACTAAATTCCTAGTCCCCAAGTATTACACTATCTGTATTGGAGGAAAACAGCTTCATCCAGACTGACATCTCAGTTTATCAACCATCTCCAAAGTAATACCAATATTAATATTTATCTATTTCACAGAATTTATATGTTGCCCATAGACTCCCTGAGGTGGTATGGCAAATTAAATAAAGCTCTGTGAAAGCAGAGTCAACTGCAACTGCAGCAAAAGCCAGGAAATGATGAGTAGATTGGTTCCTTGGAATCTTTCCAGGGCAGAAGAGGGCAGAAGATTGCCCATGTGTGCTCCAGACAATTGCTCCTTGGGAGAAGACTGCAGGACAGTGTCTTCTGTGGGTTACAGCACTGGCAGATGATCTTGCTCATCATTACAATTCATACTTTTAAAGGGCAACAAGTTTACAAACCTTACTTTCTAATCATTTTTAGAAATTGTTCGTTAATTATTTTTATGCTGTTGACCTTTTGAACGACAAGCTTGAAAACACCAGGTGAATCTGCCTTCAGTCCTGAACAAATGGGGCCAGGGCAGGCCTCTCCACCTCCCACAGTGACAGGAGCTCCTGCGCAGGCAGCCCCACAGGTGGGGGTGTTGCCACTGGGCTACATGCTGGTTCAGCAACACTGGGAGCCTATCCCTTTCAGGGTGAAGTTTGACGGCCATCCCAAAATGTTAGCCTATTTCCTGACTCAGGTGTGGAATTACTTGGAGCAGTATGGTGCATTGCACCCTGACAAACTTTCCCACGAGGGTGCGGCCACCTTGAACCTAGAGGGGGATGCAGTGCAGTGTTTGGTGTCTCTCTATGATGAAGGATCACCTGAGCTGATGGATGTGAATGCCCTCATGCAGGAGCTGCAGTACAGATTTGAGGACTCCACAGAAACCTGCTGAGCAGAGGCCAGGATCCACTCCATTCAGCAAGGGAAGCAGGCAGTTGCAGAGTACATTTAACAGTTTCTCAGCTTAGTGGCCTGCTTGAGAGAATGACCTGAGCCCCTGCTGGTCTACTAGTTCCGGGATGGGTTGAACCGGGAGCTATAACATAACTGCCTACCCCAGAGGGTGCCCAACAACCTCAGGGTATGGTACCAGTTGGCCACTAACATGTACACTGATGGGGTACCAACCACACACTGCTCCTGAGACCTGGCCCTGCTGGGTGGCCAAAAAACTCCAGCAACCTGCCTTATCTCCAAGCAGAGGGAAGAAGCCACAGAGAGACCTGACACCCATGAGAACGGTGCCTTATCAGTTCTTTCCCACAACAATTTGACACCTAAGGATTGGCTCTGTTTTAACCAGCAGGATGGACAGTTGGGTGGGGTTTGAATGGTTTCTTTGAATCTAATGTTTCAAATGGGAAATCCTCAGATGTTACCTTACTATCCTGCTGTCAATACCTTCCAATAAAAGTTCCTGTTGAAACAATGTAAGTTTCAAGAGTTCTGCTTTCTTGGGAGGTTTAGAAAACTCCTACTGTGGGGACTGTGCAAGCGATGTCTAATCATGGTGGCAAGATGGGAAAGAGTGAGTGCTGGGTGGAGGCCCCCTGAAGGCTTACCCGAGCAACAGTGGCTCCAGCTCTTCCAGCTCAGCCATTGAGGTAGAGACCAGGGAGAACCTCACAAAGCCGAGATGGTCAATCGACATGGGGAAAAAAGAGGACTGGGAAGGAAGATCCAGGAAGGTGACCCTCCACCACAGCAGCCACCAGCTTGGGTGGAAACATGAGATGGAACGGTCACTCAACCTTAATGAGGAAGAAGATGAAAGACCGACGCAGTCCAACTGCTTCCTTAAGCAAGCCATAAACATGTCAGAACCCTGTCTTTCTATGGGCATGGGGTTTCTTGTTCTTTTCAGGTTGTGCCATTCTCCTGGGGAGGGGAGGGGAAAGCTTGGGGCTGCTAATGTGTATTTCCTTTGCTTTGTTCCTTGCTCTATCCTCTTTGATGTCTCTCTATTGGGGTGAGAATGGAATGTGCCTCTGGCCATCTACCTTATCTCCAGGCACGGAAGAAGCAGTGCAGAGACCTAGCAGCCTTGGAAGTGACGCCTTATCACTCCGTTCCCACGGCATTTTCACACTTGTGGATTGGCCTGTTTGAACCGTCCATCCAGACAGTTGAGATGGGGTTACCATTGACTCTTTTGACTTATTGATTCACATGGGAAACCTTCAGATTCTGCCTTCTATTCCTGCTGTCAACATCTCCCAATAAAAATTCCTTTTGAAATGATGTCCATTTCAAGAGTTCTGCTTTCTTGGGAGGACTGATTGTGGCAGGTCCTTACATTAGACAAGATCTGCAAAGTGGTCAACCTGGAGGGAGAACCCCCACCATGGGGACCATGCAAAAGATGTCAAACCATGGCAGTGAGAGAGGAGAAGACAACCTTTGTGGGGAAGCTCCCCCCAAGGCTGGCCTGAGCAGGAGCAGCTCAGATTCCTCAAGCTCATCTGACAAGGCTGTGACCAGAGAAAGTCAGAAGAAGCCAATATGGTCAATTGGCATTGGAAATAAGGAAAATTGGGAGGTGAAAGCCAGGAAGGTGACCCTTAAGTGTGGCAGCCACCAAGTGGGGTAGAAGCAAGAGATGGAGAGGTCACTCAACCTCAGCAAGGAGGACAACGAGAGACTAGCCCAATCTGACCACTTCAACCTGATGGTGGAAGCTTTAAAGAGGAAGAGAAGACCCCTGCTGGGGCTTGATTGTGCCAGGAATGGTGGAGAAGGAATGCCAGGAGAGTGAGTTGGTGAACCTGGGTCCTTCTACTAGCGCATCAGAGGCTGTGGAAGCCATGGCTGTGGCAGCCACCGCAGCATGGGTCACCCCAGTTGGGGGAGACAGGCATCGAGCCAGGCAAAGGAGAACCCATAGTCCTGGCTGAAAGGTCCTGCTCTTGGGAGTGAAATATGACAGGATACCTCAGAAAATGGGATTCTTCCTGGCCCGCATCCTGAGCTACATGGAGGAATATGATTGAGACATCCCCAGCAAATAATGGGCAGGTGAGAGTGGTGACCATGGCCCTGGAGGGAGCAGCAGCATATTGGATGGTGACCCTGCATAACACTGATGCTCCTGAGCTTCAGTACGTCATCCAATTCACAGCTGCCCTGAGGAGGAGGTTTGAGGATGTCTGGGCTGACTGGAAGGCTACAGACTGCATTAAAACAGTGGGGCAAGGTCGTCACCCAGTGGCTGAGTATACGGAGGAGTTTAAGAGACCTGGCATGCCATCTCAATTGGCCAGAGGATGTTCTAGTGGGTCATTTCAAAGATGGGCTAAACAATGACCTTTACCATGCATGCATCACCAGGGGAGATCTGGACCGCCACCACTACTGGTGTATCCTGGTTGAGGAAGCCAAGATCGACCAAGCCTGAAGACAGCAATGCCTGGGACAAACCTGGAGATGCTTCTCCCAGAGGGAAAATGAGAGGTCACAAAACCCCCCACCTCAGCACCACTGTCAATGCTGCTAACATTGGATGTTCTTGCTTTGACAACATATGAAGCTGCAGCCATTTTCCTTCTTATGTTTTACTCTTAGAATTAGAGTTGGAATTAGATGATAGTGGTGGGGAGGAGGAGGAATGTGTATGGGAGTTAGTTAGATGTAACAATAATAGTGTGAGAACCAAGGTTTTTTGAAATAAGAGATGATAAGAAATGGCATGTTGGAGAACAGGAGGGAAAGCCTGCATTTCAAACTAATTGGAGATTGTGATTTATGACTATTAATTAGAGGAGGGAATTGTGTCTCATACTATGTGCTCGTGGGGGGGGGAATTCAGATTTTGGCTTTGCTATGTATATGCCAATGCTATGCTGCTCGAATAAAGATTCTTTAAGGTTAACAATCCCTCAAAGTTCTTTGAAGAGTTTCATCTGTTGGAACCATGACAACCACGCTCAATGGCTTGAGGGGCAGTGGACTGCAAAATGCCGATTGAAAACTCCCATACACAAACCCAACCAAGCCAGTGGAGGGAAGCCTGGAAAGACTCCACAGCAACCCAGGGAGACTGACATGAAAAGCACTGAGCTCACCGGCTTCCGGTGTTGATGTCGTGGTGAGACAGACGCAGGAAGACAGGGTTCTATCTTTCGCATTTGGTTTCACCCTCTGGGGGACTGTAGAGGCGGCAACCAAGGAGGGGACTCTTGTTGATTGCTGTGGGGGGAAGCCCTCCAGTTTGATTCAAGGAAGCCCTCCAAACTGGTGGGGGAAAGACTGGCTGCATTCGTGCAACCAATCCAAAGCTGCTGACAATGGAAGTCAGCAAGCACTACCAAGCAACTTTACAGCAATGTAGATGAAACTGGGTGAGATCTGATCCTTTCTTTATGATTTTAAGACTTCTTTCTGAGAATCTGCCCAAAGCACTCCCTCTGATGAAAGAGGGAAAGGGCATTTCTGCCCCATTCCCTCAGAAAAGAAAAGTGGTGAATTAATTACTTGGGGAAAATGTTGAAACCTATAAGACTTATTTGGAATTAATATATATTAATACAGCTTGATAATTTGGGGACTAAAAGTTTTTTAAGACCTTTTTTTTAAAGAAAAAGACTTGAAAAGTTTACAATGTAAGTTTTGGATCTAAAAACTGGAAAGCAGCATTGATGACATCTAGTGGTGAATTAGGCACTGCAACTTATTTATGCCTAAAAGAAACCTGGATTGAAGCCCAGAACTAAATAAGACATTGGCTGGCCTTGGAAGCTTTTACTATTGAGAATTTCAGCTGAGAAAAAAGGAACAGGCCTGGGGGCTGCTTATCTGTGTGGCAGAGATGATAACAAATATTCTAAATGTGGCCTGTCTGAATTTTGAACATAAATACTGACTTTCAGAACTGTATTGTGAATTTATTTTGTTATAGAAGAAACATATGGCTTGAATTTTACTTATATCTGCTTAGGGGAGATTCAGGAAAGGACAGTTGGTTAGATAAATTTATAAAGGCTACTTACAAAAAAATAAAATGGATGTGCCATACTCAGCTTTAAATAGCAAAATCCCATCTTTAACATCTGTTCCTAGTAGCCTTAACTGTCAATGTTGCAAACATTGACATGTTTTTGCACTGACAATATAAGAGACAGCCTGTTATTTTGATTGCTTCATTTGGGAGGGAGAAATCACCCGGAAGTTGTGATAAGATTGCAAAAATCCGCGTACAGAATGGGAAGTGAAACCTCATATGTAAAACTAATTGGATAATGTGATTTATGACGTGTAGATAAGGGCGGGGATTGTGTGTGTGTTATATTTTTTTAATTGAAAAGTTTTTATAAAAAGTTACAATATTATCTCCTTCCCAAACCCCCCCAAACCCCCTCCCCCACTTCCCAAAGCTGATTACAGGGTTAGAAATATATAATAATCATAATCTAACTAACATTAATCAACTGTATAAAAAACCAAATACATAATACACTTTAACCCACCTTTAACATAATTACCAACACTCTAAAATACCCAACTTCTAGAAAAAAAATTAAATTATAACAATAACAATCTAAAATTTACTCATAAGCTAAATGGAACTTTTTAGTCCCATATTTTTTCTGATTATATATCTATCCATCTTCTCCAAACCAAAATGTATCTCTCTTGTGAATGATCTTTCAAGTAAGCAGAAATCTTAGCCATTTCTGCTAAGTTTGACACTTTAAGCGTCCATCCCTCTATAGTAGGCAGACAATCCTTCTTCCAATATTGCCCTACCAGTAACCTCACAGCTGTTATCAAATTCAGCATCAAATTAATTTCTTTAGTGTCACAGTCTGTAATAACACCCAATAAAAATAATTGTGGGGTAAACTTTATCTTTCTCTTGAAAATCTTTGAATGTTCCACCAAATTTTAATCCAAAAAGCTTTTATATTTCTACAAGTCCACCAAATATGAAAATAGGTAGCATCCAAACTACCACATCTCCAACATTTGGGCTGTAAATTAGAATACATACAAGACAGTTTTTTAGGATCCAAATGCCATCTATAAAACATTTTATAAAAATTTTCTCTTAAGTTTTGAGCTTGAGTAAATTTTACATTTCTAACCCAAATTACCTCCCACACATCCAATGGAATCGGTTCTTGAATATTTTGAGCCCACTTTACCATACAATCTTTCACCAATTCCATTTCCGAGTCCAATTCTATTAAAGCATTATAAATTCTCTTTATATGTGCTCGAGTTTGATCTTTGATCTGTTTTACCAAATTTTCATCCATCAGCATCAAACCAACCTTCTGGTCTAACTTCCACCTGACTTGCAATTGAGTATACTGAAACCAAGACTGTACAATATTTTCTTGTTTTAGCTCGGCTAGTGACCTTAATTGCCAGTCACTCCCTTCCAATCTAAGTAATTGCTTATAAGAAATCATATCCAAATTAACACCCATAGATACCTCCTCTATTGCGTGTCCAGGAATCCCCCAAATTGGTATTTTATAATTTAACTTATAATAATACTTTTTCCAAACACGCAATAAAGCACTTCTTAAAATGTGAGATTTAAACTGATTTAAACTTAAAATGTGAGATTTAAAAAGATCAACTTTTTTTAATCATAAATCAAATATGCATGCCACCCATATAATAAGTCCCATCCCTCAATATAAAGTATACTTTTATTGGTCAAATTAAGCCAATCACTAACCAGTGTTAAAACCACTGCATCATAATATAATTTCAAGTTAGGCACTTTAAGTCCTCCTCTTTCCCGAGCGTCTTGTAAAATATTAAGTTTAACTCTTGGTTTTTTCCCCGCCCAGATAAATTTATTAATACCCTTCTGCCATTCATCCAAATTAGCATCTTTTTTCAAAATAGGTATCATTTGAAACAAAAAGAGAAACTTTGGTAAAACATTCATTTTAACAGCTGCAATTTTTCCCAACAAAGATAATTGTAATTTTTTCCAATTATTTAAATCCTTTTGTACTTTTGACCATAACATCTCATAATTATTCTTATATAATTTCATATTAGAAGCTGTAATATATACCCCCAAATATTTAACCTTTTTCACAATTTCATAATCTGTCAATTTTACTAACATATCCTTCTCATTCTTAGTCATATTTTTAAATAAAATTTTAGTCTTATTATTATTCACCTTAAAGCCCGAAACTTTCCCATATTGTATTATAATTTCCATCAAATCTACAACCGATTGAATCGGTTGAGATAGTGTAACAACCAAGTCATCTGCAAATGCTCTTAACCTATAATCATTCTGTTTTATTTTTATTCCCTTAATTTTAGTTGATTCCCGAATTTTAATCAATAAAATCTCCAATGTTAAAACAAACAATAATGGTGACAGGGGACACCCTTGTCTTGTACCTTTTTCAATTTTAAATGCATCTGTTAATCCCCCATTAATTATAATTTGCGCTGATTGTTGTTGATATATATATGTTGACCTTAATAGATTGCAGAAATTCATCCCCAAAATTCATCTTTTCCACAACTTTCAATAAAAATTGCCAATTCAATGGATCAAAAGCTTTTTCAGCATCCAAAAATATCAATGCCGCAGGGACTTGGTTATTCTTATCCAAATACTCAATTAAGTTAACTAATTGTCTTACATTATATTTCATATATCTTCCAGTTATAAATCCAGACTGATCTGTATGAACCATCTGTTTCAAAACTAACATTAATCTATTTGCCAATATTTTTGCAAAAATCTTATAATCTGTATTTAAAAGCGATATAGGTCTATAATGCTTAGGCTGAGTAAGTTCTTGATCCTCCTTTGGGATCAATGATATAAAAGCCCTTCTCCAAGATGGATTGTGTGTGTGTTATGATGGGTTTGGGGGGGAGGAGATTTCAGATTCTGGCATCCCTCCATAAGTGCCGATGTTTTGTTTCATTACTAAGACTTTTTAGATAAATAATATGCCTGCAATTTGTTTGATTTGTCTCATTCATCGAAACCATGACGTTAACTTGCCATATCACCAAGAAAATAATGATGAAAGACAAAAAGAAATTCTCTCCATGTTCAAATTAATACAAAAAACAGTTACTTAGCTTGTGAGCTGACTAAAAATAACACAAAGGACATAAAAGAACAATTTTCTAATTTAAATCTACAAACTCAGAAAACAACTACAGAGAATGAACCAGCAACCCAGAAAATAGAAGGAAAACTAGAGAATGCTGACACAAACATTGATGATCTAAAGGAAGAAACTAATGACCAGACTCAGATAAATGAAAACTTAGAAGACACAATGATAATATTGGAAATGGAAAAGACATTTTATAAACCAAGGTTTCAGAACATACTGGATGACAAGGAAGGAGAGCTTATGCAATGGAAGATAAAGTTGTTAATAGAACTGTGGGGAACTTGAGAAGGAGGGAGGTGGTTTAATGAATATCAATGGGCTAGCTCACGGGTAGGCAACCTTGGCTCTTTTATGACTCATGGACTTCAACTCCCAGAATTCCTGAGCCAGTCATGCTGGCTCAGGAATTCTGGGAGTTGAAGTCCATGAGTCATAAAAGAGCCAAGGTTGCCTACCCCTGGTTAGCTCAATGATGGCAAACCTTTTAGAGACTGAGTGCCCAAACTGCAACCCAAAACCTACTTATGTATCATCGGGTGCCGGGTGGATGTGGCCCATTGAGCAGGTGTGGCCAATTGGGCGGGCATGGCTGCGGTGGTAATGGCAGACTGGGTGGAACTAAAAAGTTCAATCAATCAATTCCAACTTTGCAAGACATTTTTTCCCGTGAGAAGTTGAAATTGATTGATTGATTGAACCTTTGGTTTTTTTGCACACGGCGGTGGAGGCCTAAAGCAAAAAGGTTTTATAAAACCCAGCTGAAGGCCTAGGACTGGGGCAACGGCGCGCGTGCCATAGGTTCGCCACCACGGGGATAGCTCTTCCAAAAACACTTTAACCAAATTGTTTCTCTTGTTCCAAATAATATATACAAAAACAGAGGAAGAATTATTTGATGATCCAAATGCACTGACTTGGAAAGTTAGTTGGCAAAGAAAGACAGCTAGAGTAAGATTGAAGGAAACAGAAGCTTTGACCTATTAGAGGGGATGCCATATTATTAATTAGAGGTTTGAATATGGTTAAGAACAGATTGTTAGAAATAGAAGTATTATTATAACTAGATAGGATTTGTAATCAGAATATTATATCTTGGTATGAAAAGGGAAATAACAATATGCTAAGAACTTTGAATAAGGGATGCTTTTGGTTGCCCAAATATAACTTGTTTTGAAATTATAAATGATTGGGATACTTTGAACATGGATGTGAAATTAAAATTGGAAAAAGCTAAAATAGGATATGGATTAAATAAGTGGAAATTGAGTGCAAATGCAATTAAGATATGCTTTGGATAGAAAAGATATTTTAAACTGATATTATTGATATTATTAAAAAATGTAACAAATGTTGATATGCAATTATATGTTTCCTAACAATAATAAGAATTGTATTTGCTTACTGCGGAAAAATGGTTATTACCAGAAGAAGGATGTCAATACTGCAAACATTGGATGTTTTTGCTCTGACAATATAACAGGCAGTTTTTTCCTTCTAACTCTTTTGCTTTGAATCAATGAAGGGGGGGAAGGTTAACCTGGTTGTTTTGATAAGTGGCACACTGCAGAAAGGAAGTGAAACTTTACATGTTTAACTAATTGGATAATGTGATATATGACGTGTAATTAAGGGAGGGAATTGTGCATGATACGATGTGGTTAGGGGAGGACATTTCAGATTCTGGCATCCATCCATGAGTGCCGATACTTCGTTCTCATTATTATAGACTGCTTAGAATAAAACAATGCTGGACTGTTCTTTGATCTATCTCGTTATTTGGAACCATGACAAAGAGAGGATGTACTGTCAGGTGTAATATTGGACTTAGTTGAAAGAAGCTTATATGTACCACAGAACCACTAATGGACTCAGTCATCATGTTGTTTATTGAACATTTGTTTGTGAAGATAGAAAATTAATAAAACATTTATTTTAAAAAGTGCAGAGGTTATTGATGTCCATTCTCCTGAAATCCTGAGGGAAGGAATTCTGGCTCTGGCCGGAAAACCACCTGACTCTCCTGATAGCTACTCTGAAGACAACCCCCTGGTAAGTGGTCCCATCGCACCCCTCACCAGAACCATAGAACTGTTAAGTCCAGGGATGCCAAGAAAGGTGACCCTGAAGATCCTCCTGGACTTGGGTTGCACTCATTGCCCAATAAGCCCAACCTTTGTGGGGAACCTAGGAATTCTGGTGAGGAGGTTGAAGAAGCCAATTTCATTTGGCCAATTACATGGGTCCATCTCAGCAGGGATCCCAGCCAACCTTGCCATGCAGCCAATCCAGCTCATGATGGGGGATCACAGACTTTGACATTTATAATAACCCTTGGCATGTAGTGGCCCCTAATATTAGGGATGACATGCTTGAGGAAGTGGAACCCAAGGGTGGACTGGAGAACCAGAGAGTTGAGGTTTCCAAAAGAGAAGCACACCGTATGGGGGGAGACTGCAGGATAAAGAGAAAAGGAGGCCCAGAGGTAGTAGCAAATGTGAAAGATTGGGGGTTGGAAACAGTGCCTGAGGAATACCGGGATTTAGCTGAGGTGTTCAGTGAAGAGCAGTCTGATGAGCTACCCCTCCCCACCATCGGTCCACTGATTGTGCCATTGAGATCCTACCGGGGGCCAAACTACCTAAGCCCAAAGTGTACTTGATGACTCCCTGGGAACTGGAAGAATTACAGAAATTTATAGAGAAAAAATTGGTGTGAAGTTTCATACAACTGGCAAGACCAAAAATGGTGGCCCTGGTCTTATTCCAAGAAAAAAAGAAGGATCTCTTCACCTCTGCGTAGACTACAGGTTTTTCAATGCCATGTGTGAAAACAATATCTATTCCCTTGCCACTAGTGAAGGACATGTTGGCCCACATAGCAAAGGGGAAAATATTCTCAAAATTGGACTTATGAGAGGCATATTACTGGGTTAGAATTAAGGAAGGAGACAAATGGAAGACGGTGTTTAACTGCCCCATGGGGTGTTTCCAATTTAGGGTGCTCCCATTTGGACTGCAGGGAGCACCATCAGTGTTCATGAAACTAATCAATGAGGTCCTCCAGGAGTACCTCTACAAGGGGGTTCTCGTGTATTTGAATGACATCTTAATTTTCACCAAAATGAGGACCACATAAAATTGGTCAGGGTGGTACTAAATAAATGGCAGGCCACCCGACTCTACACCAAGCTGTCAAAGTGTGAGTTCCATAAAGAAAACATTGACTATTTAGGATATCGCCTATCTCATAATGGAATAAAAATGGACTCAGAAAAAGTCAGGGCAGTGCTGGAATGGGTGCCGCCATGCACAAG
The DNA here is from genome assembly GCF_947247035.1 of Vipera ursinii. Taxonomy (NCBI): domain Eukaryota; kingdom Metazoa; phylum Chordata; class Lepidosauria; order Squamata; family Viperidae; genus Vipera; species Vipera ursinii. The sequence goes on along the minus strand of NC_139521.1, from coordinate 19,996,254 downwards.
GAGGCAATTATAAAGTTTCCTGGGGCTCGTTAATTTCTACCATCAGTTCATTCCCTTCTTTGCACACATCACATTCCCCATTACCAATTTGCTAAAATCAAAGTGGGAGGGCAAATCAAAACCTAGCCAACAACTGAAATGGACTATGGAGTGTCAAGCCATGTTTGAGAAGTTTAAAAGACTTTTCTCAGCTGCACCAGTCCTGAAGCACCTAGACACAGAGAAACCTTTTGTCATACAGGCAGTAACGGCTTCAGTAACCACAGTCACAAGCAAAGAAGTGAAAACCCCTGGATAGCAAAGCAGGAACAGAGTTCAGACAGGCTCTGGAAACAGATGAATGGTTACTGAGTCATAAAAACCTCTACTCAATGGATGATGGACTGCCATGGATGGGGGAAAAGCTATATGTGCCCAAAACCCAAAGACTGAAATTCAGGCAGCTCTGTCATGACTCAGAAGTGGCTGCTATTGCAGGTGGTAGCAAGCTCATCAGCATCTTGGCAAGATGGATTTTATCATGGAGTTACCGCAGAGCGCAGGGAAAGTGATCATTGGGTGATGACAGACCTATTCTCCAAATAGGTGCACTTTATTCCATGCACCAAGACTCTAGCAAAGCTGTTTATACAACATATCTACTAACTGCATGGGGCTCCACAATGCATAATCTCAGACAGGGGGATGCTATACACTTTAGAGTTCTGGAGAGCCTTTTTGGACCTCTTGGGGATCGCCCAGGGCCTGTCATCTAATCATCATCTGCAGATGAATCGTGGGACAGAACTCAGTATTGGAACAATATTTAAGCTGCTTTATTAATTATAAACAAGACAATTGGATTGACCTGCTTCCTTTCACGGAAGTGGCTTACAACAATGCTGTTCACTCCAGCATGGGTTATACCCAATTCCAAGTCGTAATTGGACAAAGCTTCAACCCAATGCCCAAATTGCCAGTCAACGAACCCACTATCCCCTCCCTGAAGGAGTGGATCACACAGCTCCAGAATACATGGCCCGTAGTGAGAAAGGCATTAGACGAAGTAGGGAAGGTAAGAAGTGGGCAAAATCTAAGCTGTTTAAAATTGGGGAGAAAATATACTTGTCCACAAAGTATTTAAAATTTCTACACCAAAGAAATTAGGCCCAAAATCCATGGGACCTTTTCTCATTAAAGGGATCATTAACCCAGTGACCGTAGGATTGGAACTCCCAAAAATGTTAAGACAGGTTCACCTGGTGTTTCATTATAGCCTATTAAAATGTGAATTGAGCTTGCCTCTAAGGCCAGCTATGGTTCCTCCTCCCTCCTATTATGGTGGAGGGAAAAGAGGTCAAGGAGATCCTGGATTCCAGGAAACACCATGGATCAACAAAAATACTTAATAGCTTGGAAAGATCTCCCCTCTTGTCAGAATGAGTGACTTCACAAACGACATGTCAGGGCTCCTAGGTTGTTAAAGAAGTTTCACACCCAGTATCCTGATAAACCCGACTAAACTATATGTGCTTTTCTCTCCCTGTTATTTTCTTTCTCTCCAGATGGATCTCTCATTTTTTAAGGGGGGCGGCAGCATGTCTTTCTATGGGCATGGGGTTTCTTGTCCTTTTTGGGTTCTGCCATTGTCCTGGGGGGGAGGGGGAAGCTTGGGGATGCAACATGTATTTCCTTTGATTTTTTCCTTGCTCTATTCTCTTTGATCTCTCTCTATTGGGGTGAGAATGGAATGTGCCTCTGGCCATCTCCCTTATCTCTGGGCATGGAAGAAGTGGTGCAGAGACCTAACAGCGTTGGAAGTGGTGCCTTATCACTCCATTCCCACAGCATTTTTACACTTGCAGATTGGCCTGTTTGAGCTGTCTGGACAGATAGTTGGGGTGGGATTACCATTGACTGTTTTGACTTATTGATTTGTGTGGGAAACCCTCAGATCCTGCCTTATATTCCTGTTGTCAACATCTCCCAATAAAAGTTCTTTTTGAGACTTCCAGTTTTTGCATTTGCAGCACATAGCCACGTGAGAGTGGACCTCCGCTCCCCACGGCTAGTTTCTTCCTGCTTCAGGGACCCCAAATGGGTCTGAAGTTGCCCCAGAGAGGTGGCTGTGAAGGAGGGGTGGCCTATTGATCACAGAGCAATGGAAATCACTTCGTTTGATGTGGGGAAAGCCCTCCCAACCTGACAGGAGAAAGGCTAGTGTGAGATCAGCATCTAGCCCAAGCTGCTTGTAGCCAAAGTCCCAGAGCAGGAACTTAAACATCGCTGAACAGCATGCTTGGAATTGGTGAGAGTACTGATCTTCTTTCTTCTATCTACTATTTAAATCCTTGAAAAGATCCCCAAAGCAAGAAAGCCTCCAGAAGTGAAGGGCAGGGACTATATCCCCATTCCCTTACAGATGGAAACAGCAAATTAACATAAAAGGTTGAAAGAGATATACTAAAACTTGATTTAAAATATTTCAGTACAGACAAATCTAGGAACTAAAAAACTGTCAAGATTATACCCTAAAAATTTCTGTTGGAATTAAAAAAGCTTATAACAAAAATAACTTTTTGATGAAAAGAAAAATTGAAAAAAGAAATAACTGCTGACATCTAGTGGAGAATCAGAGAATAGAACACTAACAATAAGGACTGACAAATTGGCAGAATGCTCAGAAACAAAGAAAAAGTTCTTCCTTTGAATTGCAAATAACCTTGAAGACATCTGGGAACAAAGGAAGAGCCAGCTATAAGATTAAAAAGTGTTTGAAAGGGAAAAAAAACAACAGCACCTGGACTGTTGCTTAAAACTAAGAACTGCTTATGGGGAAAAAAACCTTGGCTTTTTGGCTAATCTTTTAGAGGAGAATTCACAGTAAGGATTTAAAGTGGCTTAACATACTGAATCTGTAATTTTGACAGACTGATAAATTGACTTTTCAATTAAAACATTGATGGAAGATTATTTGAAAGGGGGGAGACAACATGGATATCACATACGTATCAGAAAATGACAGGATGCCACATTCAATATTTTCTCCTGAAGGAATTAGCTTGGAAAATCAAGGGCCTCCAGAAGTAATACTTCAAGGCAAGGACTGTGATGTGGAGGCTATTGTACATCTTGACACTAACAATCTGTCCCAAAAAGATGTACTCTCTGTGCAGAATGATTTCCAGAGCTTGGGGCAGGAACTTAGCAGAATAGGCTGTAGGCTTACTTTTTCAGAAGTTTTACCAGTGTATAAGGAGCAAAATGGAAAAGGCCAGTGTATAGCAGAATTTAATATGTGGCTAAAGGAGTGGTGTAAAGGAGAAGGCTTTGGTTATATTAGTCACAATGTCTGTAGCTGGTCCAATGAAAAAATGTATAAAAGAGATGGTCTGCATCCATCCAAGAAAGTTACTTGGCAATAAAGTTACTTGGCAATAAATTCACAGCTTTTCTGGAGGAACATTTAAACTAAACAATGGGGACAGTGAGTTAATTGATACAGAACATCACTGTCCCCAGCAATCTAAGAAAATAGGGGAAGCCAGGCACCACACAAGTTATGCAGCAAGTAAACACAGGGTCAGTCATAAAGGACTCAAACGTCTATACACTAATGCACAGAGTATGAACAGTAAGCAGGGTGAACTAGAAATTCGGGTAAATGAGGGCGGATATGATATTGTTACCATTACAGAAACATGGTGGGACAAAACCTAAAAATGGAACACACAGCTAGAGGGATTTAAACTATTGAAAAGAAACAGACTAAACAAAAGAGGAGGTGGAGTTTTATTTTTATTTTTATTTTATTTTAATTCCATTTATATCCCGCCCTTCTCCGAAGACTCAGGGCGACTTACAAGCTTAGCAGTAGCCTTCATTCTATGTATATGCCTGCTTATTAGGGCTTTCACACACCCCCAAGCGGCATTATTACAAAGTCAGCTTAATTGCCCCCAACAATCTGGGTCCTCATTTTACCTACCTCGGAAGGATGGAAGGCTGAGTCAACCTTGAGCCTGGTGGGATGCGAACCTGCACTAATTGCAGGCAGCTGGTGTTACTTAAGGAGGCATTAGCCCACTGCTCCACCAAGGCTCTTGTTGTATATATAAGAAATAACTTTATCTCTACAGAAATAGAGCACAACAATGATGAAAACTGTAAACTTGAATGCGTTTGGGTCAATATAAAAGGGGGGAAAAATGACATTGCCATAGGTGTATACTATAGGCCGCCCAACCAAGCAGAGGAAATAGATGAACTTTTTGCTAGTCAGCTAACTAAGGTATGTAAGAAGCACATCACAATAGTAATGGGGGACTTTAATTACCCTGATATCAACTGGGAGACAAACGCTGCACCAAGTGGAAGATCAAACAGATTCCTGACAAACCTAGCAGACAACTTTCTCTCCCAAAAAGTAGAGAAGGGAACTAGGGGATTAGCCATATTGGATTTAATTCTCACAAACAGAGATGAAATGATAGAAAATGTTGAAGCCACAGGAACCTTGGGAGGAAGTGATTATTATTATGATTATTATTATTATTATTATTATTATTATTATTATTATTATTATTATTATTGTTGTTGTTGTTGTTGTTGTTGTTATTAATACTTTCCTGGAGGAAATATATATAATGACAATAGATTCAAACCATGACAAAATTCAAAACAACTTTGAGGATTTAAATAAGCATATTTCCAATCTAAATCTACAATTAAAAATACCCAGGAAATAACAACAAAGGAAGAAACAAATCAGACAGCAGATTATAAATTAGAAGAGTATGATTAAATTGATGAAATAACAAAGGAAAAGAATTACAATTTGACACAAACAGGAAAAAATCTACAAGGTTCTGATACAAGAAAAATGGAATTATTAGGAGAACTATTGAAGTTTGGGGGACAGAAAGAATTTATCTTACTTACTTCATGTTTTGTATTCCCAACAACATTTGTAAAAATACAGGAACTGTTGGGTAAGTGGATTACATCAACTTGGGAAATTACTTGGCAAAAGAAGATCAAAGACAGATACAGGAGATTTGACTCACTCTACCAGATGGACTATTATGTGAAAAAACATTTTTTTGAATATGGCTAAAAGAACAGAGGATTTTGAACATAAAGGGGCCTTATAATAAGAAGGATAATGAGATTTAAGTAATATAGTATGTTTTATAATATATTAAATGTTAAAATAGTAGGTTGATATATTTTATTAATATATAAGTAAAATATGAACTGATTGAAAAGGATGTTATATCTAGATACTATAAGACAAGATAAAAGATGTACCTAAATGGGAAAATTTAGACAGTGAGATGACTAATATGAAGAAATTATGACTGATAAGAATTGGATTGAATATAAGGGAACCTAAGCAAACAAAAATTATAAGAATAGGTTGTATGCTGAACTAATAAGATGATGGTTATGAGAATAATATAAGCTGAAAAAATGTTATATAGAGAGATTACTATTATTTGTATAAACATAAAAAATGCCTATGCCTAATCATTTATATATTGAAAATATTAAGAATTATATTTTGGCTCAGGTTGAAGAAGGAAAATACAAATGGGAGAAGGGAAGATCAAAAAAATGTATTATTAATTAATATATTTATTATGAATTATCAAATTTAATCATTATCAATTATTAATTAATTATTACTGTCCTTTTTTCTTTCTTTCTTGTTAAAATGTTAACCAAGACAACACACTGTACACCAGGCACTGGAGGTTGTTATAGTTAAAAACCAATAAAATATCTATAAAAAGGGTTTTTTTTAAATGATGCCCATTTCAAGAGTTCTGCTTTCTTGGGAGAACTGATTGAGGCAGGTCCTTACAAAACCTGATGGTGGAAGCTTTCAAAAGCCTCAGAGAGGAAGAAATGGATCCCTGCCAGTGCTCGGTTAGAAAAAGGCTGGAGGAGGAAGAGGAAAGGGGGGAGAGTGAACCTGCCAACTCTGGCACCTCTACTAGTGCCACAAAAACTGCAGGGGCCATGACTGCAGCAGCGAGCCCAGCTCAAGCCACCCAAGCCAGGAGCGATGGGCACAGAGCCAGAAGGAGGTGAAACCACCATTCCAATCGCAAAACTCCCTGCTTGGGCATGAAATATGATTGGGACCCCCAACAACTGGGCTTCTTCTTGGCTCAAGTCCTGAGCTACATGCATGAGTATGTCCAGGAGTTCCCCAGTGAGAGTGGACAGGTCAGAATTATAACCATAGCCCTGGAAGTTGCAGCAGCCCACTAAATGGTAACCTACACAATTCCAATGCTCCCGAACTCCAAAACATCAACCAATTAATATCTGCACTGAGACGGAGATTTGAGGACCCCTTAGCCAACTGGAAAGGGACACGGTGGCTCAGTGGGTTAGGATGCTGAGCTTGTTGATCAGAAGGTCGGCAGTTTGGCGGGTCGAATCCCGAGTGCCACGTAGCAGAGTGAGTGCCTGTTACTCGTCCCAGCTTCTGCCAACCTAGCAGTTCGAAAGCACATAAAAATGCAAGTAGAAAAATAGGGACCGCTACGGTGGGAAGGTAACAGCGTTCCATGCACCTTTGGCGTCTAGTCATGCCGGCCACATGACCATGGAGACGTCCTCGGACAAGCGCTGGCTCTTTGGCTTTGAAACGGAGATGAGCACTGGCCCCTAGAGTCAGAAATGACTAGCACGCATCTGCAGGGGAACCTTTACCTTTACCTTTACTTTAGCCAACTGAAAGGCTAGGGAACACATGAAAACTGTGAGGTAGGGCCAACGCCCGGTGTCCAAATACACTGAGGAATTCCGAGACCTGGCTTGCCATCTCAACTGGTCAAAGGAAATCTTGGTGAGTTGTTTCAAAGACAGGCTGAACGATGATCTCTACCATGCTTGCATCACCCGAGGAGCCCCTGCCTGCCTCCATGACTGGTACATCCTAGCTGAGGAAGCAGAGATTGACCAAGCCCAAAATCAGCACTGTTTTGTTCAGGCGTGGAGACACTCCCCGCTGGAGAAGAAAAGAGAGGTAACAAAAAACTCTGCAACAATGCCATGCTCAACTATCTGCATTAAGTGTAGTAAAGAAGGCCATTGAGCTGCAGAATGCTGTTTGAAGACTCCGATGAGAAAGGCAGACCGGTCTGGGAGGGAACATGGAAAAAGCCACCAGCATCCCAGGGAGATGGCAATGAAAACCACCGAGGTGGTCGAGTTCCAACCCTCTGAAAAATTGGGAGGGGGAATTCCGATCCCACCAGAGAATGGACCAGAGATATCTGACAGCAACTCCAATGATGAACCCCTGTTAAGTGGACCCATCATACCCCTCACTAGGCCCATAGAATTGCTGAGCCCAGGGATAGAGAAGAAGATAGCCCTGAAGGCTTTATTGGACTCAGGCTGCACCAGATGTTTGATAAGTCCAACCCTAGTGGGGAATTTGGGTATCCCTATGAGGAGACTGAAGAAGCCTATTTCATTTGGCCAGCTAGATGGGTTCATTGCAGGGGGTGTCCTGGCCACCCTTGCCACTTGGCCAGTAGAACTTACCATGAGAGGCCACACTGAGACTTTGACTTTTATAGTGGGCCCCAGCATGGAGTGGCCTCTAATCTTAGGAATGGCATGGTTAAAAAGGTGGAACCCATGGGTGATTTGGAGGACAGGAGAACTGAGGTTCCCAAAGGGGAAGCTCCACGTGTAGAGTGGGCACCACAATGCCAGAGTGAAATGCAAATCTGAAGTAGCAGCAGCTGTTAACAATCAGGGATTGGAAAGCGTGCTCAGAGATTACTAGGACCTAGTTGAAGTTTTCAGCAAAAAGCGGTCCAATGAATTGCCCCCACACCATCCCACTGACTGCACCATTGAGATTGTCCTGGGAGCTAAGATGCCCAAACCTTACTCAATGACACCCCCCAGAGTTAGAGGAACTATGCAAGTTCATAGATAAAAATTTGGCATTCAGCCAGGAAAACCAAAAATGGCCACTCCAGTACAAAAAGAAAGATGGGTCTCTTTGCCTCTGTGTGGATTATAAATGTTTGAACACAGTATGCATGGATAATGTCTACACCTTGCCACTTATGAAGTACATGCTGGCTCACCTCTCAAAGGAAAAGATTTTTTTCCAAACTAGATCTGCGAGAAGCATATTCCAAGTTAGAATCAAGGAGAGGGATGAGTGAAAGACTGTGTTTAACTGTCCCCTGAGATGTTTCCAATTTAAAGTACTCCCATTTGGGCTGCAGGGAGCACCAGCTGTTTTTATGCAGCTGATTAACAAGGTACTCCATGAGCAACTGTACAAGGGTGTTTTGGTGTATTTGGACAACATCTTAATGTATACCAAAATGAAAGCTGAGTATATCAAATTAGTCAGAGCAGTTCTGTATAAACTCTGAACAGCCAAGCTCTATGCCAAACTTTCAAAATGTGAATTCCATAAAGAAAAGAGATGAAGTACAGGTAGTCCTCAACTTACAACAGTTTGCTTAGTGACTGTTCAAAGTTACAATGGCACTGAAAAAAGTGCCCCCCAAGCCACAGCCGAGCAAGACACCTGTCTGCCTGGCAGGGCTCTACCTCCTGTCCGAGGTTTTCATTGTTGTGAACATTTCTGTTGAGGATTGGCAGTGGGGGTGGGGTGGGTGTTTGATTTTTATTCCCCCTGTCTGCTAGGTGGTTGCAGCAGGTTTTGGTCACTTCACGTGACCCCGGGACACTGTGACCATCATAAATATGAATCAGTTGCCAAGCATCTAAATGTAAATCACAAGACCCTGGAGATGCTGCTACATTTCAGCTGATAGGTGCTTCTTCTCAAAAGCTCCAGGATCAGTGCCTAGCTCCAGCTGGAGCCTGGCACTGATCCTGGTGCTTCCAGTGAGCCCTGACAGCCCCGAAGAAGCACTGATCCTGGCACTTTTGCTGAGCCCTGATAGCCCTGCAGCTCCAGCCATCTTTCGCTCAGGCTTGTGCGGTGCTGGCACTGGTTTTGCTCATTCCCCTCCCCCACTATCCCTTTTCTAGGATGGTCATGTACCACCTGCTAGGTGCCAATGTACCACAGGTGGTACCTGTACCACTGGTTGAAAAGCCCTGATTTAGGTTACTACATCTCCAGGGAGGGGGTAGAAATGGACCTGGGAAAGATGACGGCAATTTTAGAATGGGAGGCCCCACAAACCAGAAGATAATTGCAAAATTTCCCTGGGTTTGTGAACTTCTATAGGCAATTCATTCCCACGTTCACACAGATAGCCCTACCCATCAGAAACTTGCTAAAAATGGAGAAGGGGATGAAGCCCCGAACAAGTTAACCCTTGAACTGGACTGTTGAGTGCTAAAAAGCTTCCAAAGAGATTCTTTGCTGCTGAGCTGAACTTCAGAACCCAAATCCAGAGGAACCATTCATGAGCCAAGCAGATACAAGTGATGTGGCAGAGTTATTGCAGAGAAATTGAAAGGGAGAGCTGCAACCCTGCGCCTATACATCTCAGAAACTGTCTGACACCAAGAAGCAGTGGGCCATCTGGGAGGAGGCTTATGCTGTCCACTGGCCCCTCCTCATCTGGAGACAGTTTTTAGAGGACAGTTAAATCCTGTTTGAAGTTTGGATCAACCACAAGAATCTGGAAGCACTAAAAGCCCAAAGGACATTGTCCCCTAAAAAGGTCCGATTGGTTCAATATTTCAACTGGTTCAACTTCACGTTACATTATTTACTGGGGGGGTGAGAACTTCCTCTCCTTGCATCTGCCTCAATATAAGACCACTAGGAAACTGGTAGTTAATTCTATCATCCCATCTAAGCAACTTGAAGCACCAATGGAAATGAGACAGCCACAGAAGGAAACTCCCCCTGATCAGGAGGAGACTCAGCAACTAAGAGAAACCCTGAGAGGGGATGAGTGGTTCCAAAAGCATAAGAGAGGCTTGATACTGAAACAAGGTTTAGCATGGAAGGGGAGTAAAGTGTACGTCCCAGTCAGCCTGAGAACTGTGCCCTACAAAGGAGTCACAATGCTAAGCCAGCGGGGCAGTTTGCATTTGTAAAGTCTCTGTACCTTTTAAAAAGGCAAGTTTGGTGGCCAAGGATGAAGAAGGACATAAATCCTGTGTGGCAAGTTGCCCTGTATGCACATCTATGAACTGCTTGCCAAGAAAATACCCTAGATTGCTGCAGCCAGTAGCCAATCCAACCCTGCTGTGGGAGGAGATAGCCATGGACTTCATAGTTGAGCTGCCAGAAAATGGGGAAAACACTATAATACTGTTGTTGACCTGTTTTCCAAGCAAACACATTTCATACTGTGCCCGAATCTCCCCTCAGCCAGGCTCCTAATGAAAATTTTCATGCAGCATTTACAGACTGCACAAAGTCCCAGAGAGGATTATCTCAGACCAGGAGGTGCAGTTTACTGCAAAGTTTGGGGGGGGGGGTGAGCCTGATAAGCTCAACCCATGGGTTTAGCTCCGCTTTTCATCCCAGTACTAACAGGGCAGCAAAATGAACAAATGCAATGGTGGAGCAATACCTAAGATGTTATGTAAATTATCAGCAGATTAACTGGGCTGAGCTGCTGCTGTTCACTCATGTGGCCTACAACAACTCTGCATATCAGCATGGGACTTATCCCTTTTAAGGTGGCCACCAGGATTGAATTTATAGCGATGCCAGAGGTTTCCCCTGGAACTTTGACTTCCACCACACTGGTGGAATGGATGGACTCTCTGGGAGGCACATGGGTCACTGTGTGCAAGGCACTAGGAAAATCCCGAGAGACCCAGAAAAAGCAAGCTGATCGGAACAAAGCTCCTCAAAGGGAATTTAGGGTGGGGTCATAGTTCTGATAGATAGAGCCAAATAAATCAGAACTCTGAGGTTAGAAACTTCCTCAAAGAACATGTATATTGGATATAAGATATTGGCACCATCAAAAGTGAAAGCAAGTCTAAAAATCCCTCCAAAGAGTTACACTATTACAAAGTCAAACTTCCCACCCCAGCTACATTCCCTAATAGAATAGTTTGGTGGGCTTTCTAACACATCACCAAACCCCCTAGCATAACTGATAGAATGACCTTGGTTCCCACGGGACACAGAATTGTTTAAACTAGCAAAGATCCCCCTCACCCCCTCCCATTCATGTGGCAACTAGAATGAGCAAGATGGCTGCAGCCAGATTCATTGTAGAGTTGACAGTCAGACCTCCCTAAGGAAAAAGCAAGTCCTGTAGAAGAAACAAAAATACAAGTTAGAAATCCCCCATGGGTTTCTGAGGATGCTTATCATAAAACCTTCTTATTAACCTTTCTGCCTTCACATTTGTACTTTTCACTCAGGTAGCTTCTGATAAGGGGTAACCTTTGCACTGCACTAAATATTGTAATTTTCCTTTATACAACCTAGAATATAGAATGTGCTTTATCTCATAGTGGGTTTCTCCTTTTAAGAGAATGGGACCAAGTGCCTTCTTGGGAATGGGTCTCAAAGATGATTCTGTGACTTGCTTTAACAAAGTACAATGGAAAACGGGGTGAACTTTCCGTAAAAGCCATGGCAGCTTTAATTTCAACTGTGACAAGATTTATGATTCTGACTATAGGGAAAGGACTGAGAAACTTAGGTCCCAATTTTTTGCTAGGCAATTTTAGTCTTAGTTATTTAGTACAGAGAAGAATCTTCTCTCCCACATGAAATGGCCTCTGGGGAGATTCTTATCAGTTTGTTCTTTATAAGTCTTAGCGACTCTAGTCCCATATTTGTTCTGGATATAATCAATCCACTTTTTCCACTCCATAATATAACGTTGTTGCGAGTGATCTTTCAAATAAGCCGAAATCTTTGCCATTTCCGCCAGCTCAGAAACCTTTAAAGTCCATTCTTCTATAGTCGGGAGTTCCTCCTTCTTCCAATATTGACCTATTAAGAGTCTTGCTGCTGTAATTAAATTCAACATCAACTTAATGTCCACAACAGTAGTATCTGTGATTATGCCCAATAAGAACAATTGCGGACAAAATTTTATCCTTTGCTTGAAGATCTTCTGCATATTCCACCAAATTTTTATCCAAAAAGCCTTAACCTTTTTACAGGTCCACCATATATGAAAATACATTGCATCTTCGCCACCACATCTCCAACATTTAGGTTGATAGTTCGGATACATACTTGCAAGCTTTTTAGGATCTAAATGCCACCTATAAAACATTTTATAAAAGTTCTTCCTTAAATTTTGGGCTTGTGTAAATTTTACGTTCCTCACCCAGATCTTTTCCCAAGTGTCCATTGTTATAACTTCTTGAATATTCTGAGCCCATTTTATCATGCAGTCTTTATCAAGTTCTGTTTCTGAATCAATGTCTATCAATGCAAGATAAATCTGTTTGATATGTGCTGGACCCTGGTTTCTAATTTGCTTTACCAAATTTTCATCAGTCATTGAGAAACCAACTTTCTGATCTTCTTTCCACCTGGCCCGTAATTGACCATATTGAAACCAAGTTTGAACGATCTTCTCATCTCGCAAAAGATTGTACGGCTTCAAACACCAGACATTCCTCTCCAAGCTTAAGATCTCCTTGTACGTAGTCACATCATGTTTGAAGCCAACATTTATGTTTTCTATTGCATGTTTTGGGATTGCCCACAACGGTATCTTGTAGTCTAACTTGTGTCTATACTTCTTCCAAACTCTCAGCAATGCCTGTCTTAAAATATGCACTCTAAACACATTATCTACCTTCATATGCATGCCAGCCAAATAACAAGTCATGGCCCTCAAGATTTAATAATCTCCCTTGTGTCAAATTAATCCAATCACTTATTCCTGACAACGCAGCAGCTTCATAATATAATTTAAGATTGGGCATTTTAAGACCACCTCTTTCACGCATATCCTGCATAATTTTAAGTTTAACTTGTGGCCTTTTCCCTGCCCATACAAATTTATTGATACCCCATTGCCATTCTTCCAGATTAGAGTCTTTTTTAAGAATCGGTATCATTTGGAATAAAAATAAAAATTTAGGCAGGACATTCATTTTCACTGCTGCAATTCTTCCCAGTAAAGACAATTGCAATTTTCCCCAGCTCTCCAATTCTTTTTGAATTTTTCCCCATACCTTTTCATAATTATTTTTATATAACTTTGCATTTGAGGGTGACAAATACACCCCCAGATATTTGACCTTTTTAACAATCTCAAATCCAGTTAATCCTTCTAAAAGGGCCTTTTGCGATACTGTCATGTTTTTGGCTAATATTTTAGTTTTTTGTACATTAACCTTAAATCCAGAAACCTTCCCATATTGCATTATTATCTCCATCAGGTCCACAACAGAATTTTCTGGCTGGGTCACCGTAACAACCAGATCATCTGCAAACGCCCTCAATCTATAATCCTGATCTCTAATTTGAATACCCTTAATTTTTTCCGAATTCCGTATTTTTAATAATAATATCTCCAATGTTAATACAAATAATAGAGGCGATAACGGACACCCTTGTCTTGTGCCCTTCTCAATATTACATACTTCAGTCAAGCTATTATTTACTATTATTCAGGCAGTTTGCTTTGATATAATGCCCTAATTGGTTGTAAAAATTTATCCCCAAAATCCATTTTATCTAGAACTTTCATCAAAAATTGCCAATCCAGTTGATCAAAAGCTTTTTCAGCATCTAGAAAGATTAATGCCGCAGGGATCTGGTTGTTCCTTTCCAAAAACTCCACCACATCAACTATATGCCTCACATTATTTTTCATTTGTCTACCACTAATAAACCCAGTTTGATCCCCATGAATCATCTGTTGCAAAACCCTCATCAATCTATTAGCTAAAACCTTGGCAAATATCTTGTAGTCTGTATTTAAAAGTGATATTGGTCTGTAGTTTCTTACTTGGGTAACATCCTGATCTTCCTTCGGAATCAAGGAAATAAAAGCAGTTCTCCAAGACGGAGGCACCCTTCCTCCCCTCTGAATTGTCTGAAACAATTCCCTTAATGGCTTTATCAGCTCCAATTGTAGATTTTTGTAATAGACCGCAGTCAGTCCATCCGTACCTGGCGCTTTGTCCACCTTCAATTGCTTAATTGCTAAAAGAATTTCTTCTTCTGTTATCAATTGATTAATCTCTTCCTTTTGTTCTTGTGTAAGAACCGGGATGTTAGCGTTCTTCAAATATACATCAATATCTGTTTCATTAATCTTATTCTTAGCATATAATTTAGAATAAAAGTCCACAAAGGCTTCCTTAATAAGATCCTGTTGAAACACAACCTTGCCTTTATGTTCTATTTTATCTATGTTAGAAGCCCTTTGTTTTTTCCTTAACCTGTAAGCTAACCACCTACCTGGTTTATTGGCATTGCAAAAAGTGTTATGCCTAGCAAACCGTAAGTTAATTGCCACCTGGTCAGCCATCAACTTATCAAATTGTCCTCTTAGCAAGTTAATAACCTCTTTAATCTTCACATCAGATGGATTCAAAATTAGGGCCTTTTCTTTTTCCCTAATTTCATTCTCCAGTTCTTTCCTCCTGACTTCCAAGTTACATCTGTATTTATTATTCATATATATTAACACCCCTCTCATATAGGCTTTACTAGCATCCCAAACCATGTCCATAGAAGTATCCTTGTTCATATTAATTTCGAAAAAGTCCTTCATCTGCTTTTTGCATTCTTCCACATTACTCTGATTTCTAAACAAATTCTCATTCAAGCGCCAAGAGTGCCTATCTCTATTGTCCTTGTTGATCTCTAACCAGACTGGACTATGGTCAGATATAGTTCTTGCACAAATCTTTATCTTCTTAATCCTAGAAAAAAATCATTAGTCAGTAATATAAAATCAATCCTAGAAAAAGATTGGTGTCTATCAGAAAAAAAAGTATAATCCTTTTCATGTAAATGTGTTTCTCGCAAATGTCTCGCAATTCCAGATCATCCTTCATTTCAAAAAAAGATTTAGGCAACCTAGCGTGACTTGGGGCATGTTTAAAAAAACCAGATTTGTCCAGCTGTACGTCCAAGACACCATTCCAATCTCCCATAAAAATAAAAGATTTATAATCCAACTGAGTAATCTTTGTATGTAGTGAACTGTAAAAGTCAGCTTGTTGTTGATTAGGAGCATACAGTCCAACTAAAAGCATTTTTTTACCTTCTAACAGCAAATCTATCATAACATATCTTCCTTGTTTATCTGCTTCAATTAGTTCCGCTGTCAGAGTATTCTTGACATAAATAACCACTCCATTTTTCTTATTCATTGCAGAAGCAATAAATTGCGTACCCAACCTTGAGTTCAACAAGTACTTTTGGTCCATAACCCTAATATGCGTTTCTTGCAAGCAAATAACGTCAGTCTTAAATTGCTTTAAATATTGAAAAACTTTCTTTCTCTTCTGCGGTGAGTTTAATCCCTTAACATTCCAGGTTAGGAACTTAGTCACCATTCTTGGCATCCCGAAGCTTCTGGAGCACGCCTGCCAGGACCCCTTTAACTTCCTTAGGCCACGCCCCTCCCACAGCTTTGCTATAGGTACGCTTTGGAGGTTCCATAACTTTCTGCTGATCTTGCTCTTGCTCTTGTCTCACTCGTCTTAAGGCGGCACGCGTCATCCTCTGCTCTCTAGCATCTGCCGATGAAACTGTAGTTTGATCCCCTCCAGTACCATTCTCCTCTGTCTGTATTCCTTCAGCATCTTGAGGCTTTCCCTCGCCATTTTTCTTTGCAGATTCCAAAGGTGTTGGAGGGGTTGCTTTTAAAACTTTACTGTAAAAGTCACGTGCCTGAATCACTGTGACCAAACGGTGTCTCTTGCCTTCATGCATCACCACCATGCCCACTGGAATCTCCCATCTAAACTTGATGTCGCGTTTCTTAAGTTCCTGTGCCAGAAAAGCAAAATCTTTCCTTCTCCTTAAAATTCTTGGAGGAATCTCTTTTAAAACCAAAACTTCTTGCTCAGCAACCACAAGCTTAGTATCATAAGCAACTTGAATAACTTCATTCCTAATTGCTCTCTTTGTAAAGTAAACCACCACATCTCTAGGTAACTTCCTCTGCCTTGCAATCCATGAGTTCACACGAAAGATTTTGTCTATACTTCCCTCAATTTCAGCTGCTGGCTGTCCCAGTACTGCTTCCAGAGCCTCAGAGACCATCTGCTTTAAATCTTCTTTAGGATTCTCTTTCAAGCCTCTGATTTTGATAGCCAACTCCATCTGATGGTACTGGACGAGGGTCAAGTCTCCATCCATTTTATCCATTATATTTTCATTCTCTAATACTTTTGCTTCTAGTCTGGAATTCTTTTGACTAAGATCCTCCATTTTTTCATCCAAACATTGAATACATACAGCCACACCTTCAATTGCAGGCAAGATGTCTGCCCTCATTGCTCTAAACTTCTCTTCCAACTTCTCTTCCATCTTCTCCTCCATCTTCTCCTCCAGCTTTTCCATCTTTTCATCCATCATGTCTGATATTTGTTGTGAATGCTTTTCCAAGGCATCCTGTAAATCCTTAAGCATCAGTGCTGGAGCAGGTGCAGGAGGAAGTAAAGCTTGTAACGAGGTCTGTTACACCGGGGAAGCCCCCGCACTCCGGAGAGTTTTAGAAGTTTTAGTCACCATCTTCCCCCACTTTCACTTACTACGCACTTTCACTTTTAAAAGCCATAAAGTCCATTGAACTAGAGAATAAAAGTCCACTTCACCTTCACCTCCTGTACCGCTCTGCCTGCCTCTTCACACTCGAAAGTCTTTCCTTCTGGCAGGGGTGGTTGCTAACGCTTGGTTCTGCTCCAAAAAACACGGAGCAGAAGCGCTGCACAGCCCGGAGCAAACCCAGGCTTCGGGGGGGCTCAATCCTTCAGCCGCCCAAACTAAAAGCTCAGGCGGCCCCGGAGAGCTCAACCCCTACCTGGGGCCTCACCCCCTCCTCTTCTCCCAGGGAGGGGGCTTCCGAATCACCAAAACAGCTGATCGGCTCTGTTTTCGGCAATTCAACAAAGCCGCGGAGCGGACAGCCCGGAGATGGCTGTCTTCAGCGTCGTGTCACCACCGGACGTCTGTGTACTGTATTTTTATATGCCACTTTGGCAAAAGGTAGGAGGTCCGCTCAGCTAGTCTGTTGTAATTAACATAGCATCTGAAGCATTGTTCTACCATTATATTCGCATGTTCTGATGATCCACTTGTACTTGGATGAAAAGCAGTTGAAAGTCCCTGGGTGGACCCAATCCATTTTACAAACTCCCTCCAGAATTTTGTGGTAAATTGAACCCCACCCTTCTGTTATAATTCTTTTCAGGGCTCCATGGAGTTGATAGATGTGCTTCAAAAATAGCCTGGGTAGTTTTGGGGCAGATGGAAGCCCTGAACAAGTGATGAAATGAGCTTGCTTTGAAAAAAAATTAATGACAGTCCAGATTACTGTGTTTCTCCTGCTCTTAGGCAATTCCACAATAAAATCCATGGCTATCTCCTCCCAGGATTGGGAAGGATCTGCTACCTGCTGCAACAGACCAAGAGGTTTACCAGGGCATTTTTTCATAGTTGCACAGGTAGCACAGCTTTTTACATAACTTTCAATATCTTTTTTCATTCCTGACCACCAAAACCCCCACCGAACCAAATGAAAAGTTTTCAGAAAACCAAAATGACTGGCTTGCTTTGCATCATGACTGTTGAAGGGCTTGAATTCTAAGGGAAATTGGAAGATATAGCTTAGAATCCTTCCAGGCTAGCCCATCTCAATAAGTTAATAGTGATCTATTTTCCCTGAACCATAGGTCCAACTTTAGTTCCTCCTTGAGCTTTTGCGTTAAATGACTATCAGGTTCTTTGAATTGCCTGTGTTTGGCCTCTTGTGCTTACTTGAGAGGCTGACTGTGGTAGAGGAATGATGGAATGAATAACTTCCTCCCTGCGACTTTTATATTGGGGCATTCTAGATAAGGCATCTTCCAGAAAATTTTCCTCCCAGGGAGGTATTTTATAGTGAAATTAAAATGATTGAAATACTGTGCCCACCAAACTTGCTTAGGGGATACATTTTGAGGGCTCTTCAGTGGCTCTAAGTTCTTATGTCCATACTTCGAAAGGCACTTTTCTCCCTTCCAGGAAATGGTGCCAAGTTAGCAATGCTCATCTCACCACAAAAGCCTCATTCTCCCAAACAGCCCATCATCTCTCTGCATCTGTAAGTTTCCTCAAGATGTAGGCATAGGGTTGTAGTTCCCCCCTATGGTTTCTTTGTAGGAGGACACTGCCCACGGCAACATCACTTGTGTCAGCTTGGATGATGAATTGTTCCTCAGGATCAGGGTTTTAAGAATTGGTTCTGCTGTGAACAGTCTTTTTAATTGCTCAAATGCCACCTGGAATTCCATGGTCCATTGTAAAGGTTGACAAGGTTGGGGCTTTCCCCCTGCCTTTCCAGTTTTCAATAGCTCAGTAATTGGCATAGCTATTTTCATGAAAGAGGGAATAAACTGCTGGTAAAAGTTTGCAAACCCGAAAAAACTTTGAAGCTGCTTACAGGTCTGTGGAGGCTGCCACTCTAGTATTCTACCACATTTCCACCCCCTTGCTCGAGATTTGGTATCCCAGGTAATTGAGGCGCATCTGATGAAATTTGCATTTAGAAAGCTTAGCATAGAGTCTAGCTTTTAGCAGCTTCCTGAGCACTTCATGAACTAACTTGACATGCTCCTTCATGGTCTCAGTGTAGATGAGGATATTGTCAAGGTAAACTAAAACTCCCTTGTATAGGTGATCATGTAGCACCTGGTTAATCAACTGCATCAACATGGCAGGAGCTCTTTGGAGCCCAAAAGACATCACCTTGAACTGGAAACTTCTCAAAGGGCAATTGAAGGCTGTCTTCCATTCGTCCCCCTCCTTAATCTGCACATGGTAATAAACCTCACTTAAGTCTTGTTTTGTGAAGATCTTCCCTTTAGCTAGGTGGGCTAGCATGTCTTTCATCAGGAGGAGGGGGTACATATTTTCCATGCTGACAGCATTTTACCCTTTAAAGTCCACACAATCTCAAAGACCATCTTTCTTTCTTTTTTTAATAACACCGGGGCAGTCATGCACAATTTTGCAGACTGGATAAACCCTCTGGCCAGGTTCTTGTCAATATATTCTCTCAGTTCCTCCATCTCCTTGGGTGTCATAGAGTACACCCTGAGCTTTGAGAGTTTGGCACCAGGTAGGATTTCAATTGTGAAGTTTATGGCTCAGTGAGGCAGAAGTGTGTCACATTCCTTTTTGCTTAAAGGTTCCCACCAAATCACAATATTCACTGGGAATAAGTTGGATCTCTGGTATTTGCTGTACAGCAGCTTTTAACATCTAGAGAGGTTCCCCCTGGGCCCCAAATGCAGCAGTACCGTTTATCTGACTGGTCTCAGTGGGTGGAAAGGGTCCCGTCACTAATCTCAAAGTTCTTACACCATTCTCACACCCAATGGTGGGATGCCACTTATTGAGCCAAGCCATGCCTAAAATTACAGTCTCTGTCTTTTTTTGAGATCACCACCAAGTGGATGATTTCCCAGTGTTGTCCCATTTCCAAGCACACTGGCTCTGTCAGGTGCATTGCAGGGGAACCTCTGATAAGAGACCCATCTGTCTGTTCAAACTTCATGGATAGGGGCAACAGTTTGGTACAAATCCCCAGCTTAAGTATTGTGGGGAGGTTGGTTAGGCACCTAGTGCAACCCGAATCTATTAGAACATTCAAGTCTGCTTGGGGCCCTGATTTTGGTACTATAATCTTGGCAGGAATAGCAAAGTGTAGAATGGCTCAACTTACCATCAGATTGTCATTGCCTTCCTCATCGCTATCATGAGTTGCCGGCATCGGTAGATGTTCAGGCGGAGCTCTTGCTTCTCCCTGGGTAGGAGAGGAGATCTGGACGGCTTGCTCCTGACAGGCCCAATTTGATTTCTCTCATCCTGCTCATGGAGTTTTCCTTGGCTTGGTGGTCAAAGTAGGTGCACTCTTGACTTGGTGCGCAGAAGCTAGGCACTCAACAGTATAGTGACCTTGCTGCCCATACCTGAAACACTTGATGGGAACTCTGGCATGTGCTTGAGGAACACTGGATGCTGAGGTAGTCTGGGGGCATTGACCAAATAGGTGCTTCTCCAGATCTCGCCTCAGCTTTGATTCAGCAGTAGCTGTTTTCTTATCTCAATCTAACTCAATCTCCAGGGTACTGCCATACTGTACCAATCTCATAGTTGATTAGGAATCCCTTGGTATGCATATTTGGAGTAGGTCACGGTCCAGCCCTTCCTTGAAGTAATGGATCAGTGATAGCTCTGGCCACTGTCCTAACCAACCAGCAACCCTCTGGAACTCTCAAACATATCCTTTTGCTGGGTGGCCTCTTTGCTTCAAACGGTGGGTCTCCTTTTCCATCTGAAGAGCTTAGAATTCATTCTCAAATTGTGCCAATTGTTCCATGAATAAGTTCACATCCAGTAACTTAGGAGCCCCCTCATCATGAAGGTTGGTCACCCACTCAGCTGCTTTTCCCTCTAAGTTGGCCACCACTGTGTTCACTATCATGGCATCATTGAGGTACACACACAAGTGGGCCCACACTTGATTTAAGAAGAAAGGCAGCTTCTCAGGATCGCCATTGAACATGGGATAGATGGAAGATGGTTTCATAGGCTATGGTGCCAAGTATACTGATTGTGGAGCAGCTTATTGGTCCTGGGGCCACAGCCACACCACTCTCTGGAATCCCCTCTGCTGGACCCCTGGGCTCCCATGCTGCTGCTTCTGCAGAGGGCTTGGCTGGGATCCATGGCTTGACATTGCTGCTGACTGAGGGGTGGGAGATGCAGCACAGGTGTCCGTAATGGGACTGGGACTCCAGCGAGGTGGTGGAAGCAATGGGTAGGTTTTTGCCTCCCCCCCCCCATTGAGCACATGCACTGTATGGTAGGAACCACCTCTTTGACTTCAAGTCATTTAATTTCTCCTTCAGCTGTTCAACTAAGGGGCTGTGGACTGCCATCTGGTACTTTCACTCTGCAGAGTTGTTTCATCCAGTTGATCCCTTCCCCTTCTTTTGCACTGCAAATGAAGGACCATGTGATGGAATCAATAAGAGTTCCTCTTTAGCAGTCTTAGAGGTGCTTCTGCATTGAGGGGCTGCCATCACTGACAGAGGTCCACCAGGAGCGTAGTTCCCTCTTGTGGTATCAACTTCCCAGGTTGGATTACCTGGGTCTTCGGCCAAGCCCCCACTACTAGCACTTCTTTGGTAGCTGGAGCAGCTGCCTGCACTCAGACAGTCGCAGAACAATTAACAGTCCGACCAGAGGTGGATGGACTGTGGTTCATTTGCATGGTCAATATCAAAGAAAAGAAATCCAAAACATGTTCTATAGTAAAATTGTTTAATGAGAAAAACAAAAGACCTAGACTGACTACATTCTCTCATCAGGCAGAAGAACAAAGTACGGTAGTAACTGTGAGAACTTTTTTTAGGCATGCGCACAACACTGTTTAAAACCAAAACATTGGCTGGACATAGCTGGAGTCACTATGGTTACATGATAAGATAATACACAGGTGCAGAGCAGAAAGAGATGTACACTTAGGAATGAGCGAAGCTGGCAAAACTACAAAAACACGCAGTGACATCCCCTTCTTTTGTCAGCGAAGCAGAAAATCAGATAAGGCACATCTTCTTGCGCAGATACTCGTGTTGGGCTGTAGGAAGTGGCTTGTTCAGCATATCAGCAATTTGGTCATGTGTAGACACATACTGCAATTTGACAAAACCTTGTTTAACTGCTTGTCTTATATTTTGGTAACAGATGTCAATGTGTCTAGACCTGGAACCTGTAAAGCGATTCTCAGATATATAGACCACAGATTCGTTGTCCTCCATCACAGTGATCGGTCGAATCGGAGGTGTCCAGATATCTGTGACTAAGGCATCAAACCACGTTAGAGAATTACATGCATCTGAAACACAAGCATACTCAGCTTCTGTAGAAGAACAAGAAACAAAATTCTGTTTACGCACATGCCAGTAAACAGGACATCCATTTAGAAACATCATATAACCTGAAGTGCTTTTACGTGATTTCTTATCACTTGCCCAATCTGAATCTGCATAACAACATAACTCTGCATTGTCAGTATGTGTGGGTTCTAACAATAACTTCATGACTTTTGTGTGTTTTAGATATCTCAATAATTTCTTAACACATGTCCAATGAAACTGTTTTGCCTTGCCTACGTGTCGTGATAGGAGATTAACACTAAGTGCAATGTCAGGTCTAGTCCAACTACTAACATATAGCAGTGACCCAATGACTGAGCGATAAAGTGTTTGATCCTCGAACTCAGGACTCGGTTCATGTGTCAAGTTGTGAAAGTCGGCTTGCATGGGTATACTCACAGGTTTAGCATCCTTCATGTTGCAGTGATGCAATAGTTGTTCAATCTTATCTTCCTGTGTAAGACTGAACCCCTTCTGAGGTTTGGTAACTTGAACACCTAAATAAGTATTAATATGTCCTAAAGACCTCAATGTGAAAAACTGTTGTAAAGCATTAGCAAAACATTCACTCATCTGCTTATTTGGACCAATATAAACAATATCATCAACATAAACAAGAATTATCTCATACCTATTATCAGATCTTTTTGTAAACACTCATTCATCTGTTTCGGCCCATTGAATTTAGTTTGTCAGAAAGACATAAGTACCACATTAAACCAGACTGTTTCAGACCATAAAGACTTTTGTGTAGAAACCAAGTATCCCCTTCTTGCTGTCGGAAACCTGGAGGACCTTTGACATAAATCTCTTCATCAAGATCAGCATGTAGGTAAGCTGTTTCAACATCAAACTGGAAAACTTCTAGACCAAGGATAGTTGCAGTGGCTAAGGCGATTTTCACACTCTCAGTCCACACTGTGGGTGAATAGGTATTTGTATAGTCCTCAGGATAACGTTGAGCGAAACCCTGGGCTACAAGTCTGGCCTTGTACAACAACTCACCATTTGGCTTCTTTTTAATTCTGTAGACCCATCGAGTGCCAATAACTTTATTGTTTGCTGGAGGGCTTGCAGGCGTAAACACCTGAAGTTTCTTTAGACTGTCCATTTCAGCCTGCATTGCCTCAAACCATTTATCTTGCTCTGCTTCAGGAAGATGTTTGATTTGTGTGAACGTCTCAGGAGGAAGTGTAACATTACAAATCAAAGGTAAAGGTGCTTTCGTTACTTGCCACGAATACCGTTTTGGAGGAATTCCCTTTGTTGTCCTCTTGGAACGTCTCGGACCAACTGTCCATTCTTCTTCCGTTTTGTCCTCGTCTTCGTCATCGTCACCAGCAGCATTGGCAGCTTGCGAAGACGGAACAATGGGTTGAGAAGAACTCGTGGAAGGAACATTCGCCTGTGCATCTCGACCATCAGGCTGCATGGCATCAGCAGCATCATCTCTATGAAAATAAACTCCAGGATCGTTAGAATTTTTTTTATTTATTTTTTTTATTTTAATTTCATTTATATCCCGCCCTTCTCCGAAGACTCAGGGCGGCTTACAAGCTTAGCAGTAGCCTTCATTCTATGTATATGCCTGCTTATTAAGGTTTTCACACACACCCCCAAGCGGCATTATTACAAAGTCAGCTTAATTGCCCCCAACAATCTGGGTCCTCATTTTACCTACCTCGGAAGGATGGAAGGCTGAGTCAACCTTGAGCCTGGTGGGATGCAAACCTGCACTAATTGCAAGCAGCTGGTGTTACTTAAGGAGGCATTAGCCCACTGCTCCACCAAGGCTCTTTTAATGAATCCTGGACCAGTCAGCATCTTCCTCAAAAACAGCAGATTGTGAAATGACTACGACATGATGAGAGTCCATGTATTTGCTCCATTTTGAATTATCATCAATGCCCATAAATCTCATCCTTTTTGCTACAGGACCCCCTTTCTTTCTTTGGGCTAAAGGAATATTGACCATAGCATAGGAACCAAAAATAAGGAGATGTGAGAGGTCAGGCTTGTGTCCATATAAGATGAAATAAGGGGTCTGATTTATCACACTACTCCAAGTGCGGTTGATGATATGGTTAGCATATTTGATAGCTTCACCCGAGTATGGGAGACTGAGGTTAGCATCTTCAAGAAGGCAACACATCATGGTTTGCAGAACTCCATTTCTGCGTTCTGCCACTCCATTCTGAGCCAGAGTGTAAGGAGCTGAGGTCTGGTGTAGTATCCCATTCTTACGCATCCAGTCCTGGAAACGGTGAGACATGAATTCAACACCACGATCACTCTGAATTCTGGCAATGCTGACTTTGAATTGGGTATAGACAAGATTGGCAAAGTCTTTAAAGATCTGAAAGGTCTCAGATTTTTCTCTCATAGGAAATACATATCCATATCTAGAATAATTATCAACAATTGTCAAGAAATATCTTTTACCACCAATTGTTGGTGCAAAAGGACCTACTATGTCAGTGTGTACCAAATCAAAAATGCGTGTTGACAGGCCTGTAGCGCGTTTTGGAATTGCTGCTGCTTTAGATTTGGCTTTCTTGCAGACAGCACAGTCCAAGAACACCTTACACCCCTTTAGATACAAACCTCTTGCGAACTCTGGCATCTTCTTCAGAACACGGAAACTGGCATGACCCAATCTTCTATGCCAGTTATGGATACACCTGGAATGCAAAGGTTTACCTGTTAGTGAATTCTCAACATTAGCATTTTTATTAGGAACCTCAGGCTTGCTGTGAGCAACCTGTGTCTTATTTGTCCTTTTATTGGCTTTAGGAGCCTTAGGAGTAGCAGCAGGATCTCTCTCTGGGACATCTCTCACTGGGCCTGTGCTCTCCCTTTTTGGGGCTTGTATACTTGCCTGCTCTTGCGGCTTAGACTTTGGTTTTATATAATAAACAGCACCAATCAACATTGTTTCAGCAACAATATCTCCATCTTTAACTACATAACTTGCTTTTTCGAGATGATGGACCTGGAATTTTGACACCCTAGACAAGTGACTCTGACTAAGCAAACTACTATTAGCTGATGGTACGTAGTAAACATCAGGAATGAATGCACCGAGCTCTTCAATATAGACAGTTCCTTTTCCCATGACCTGAACAGGATGATTTGAAAAAGAGTACAGTTCACGAAGTTCAGGTTCAGGCTCGTGCATCTCTGTGTAAAGCTCTTTTCTGTAGGTAACATGTAATGCTGCTCCGCTGTCCAAAGTCCAAAGTAGGCATCTGTCGTACTCTGGTTGAGGCTGTGGATTGTTGGTTAAAACCAATGTGGCAAGTGGAGCTTGAGGATCACACCTGGGACCACGACCATGACCTTGTCGTCTGCCTCTACCTCTGCCTTCTCTGGAATCTGTTCCTCTGGGCTGGTACATTACGGGCGCTGGAAACCATTGGGGACAATCCTGGGTGGTATGTCCCACACGATTGCAGATGTAGCATCTTGGCATCCTTGGAACGTAGGCTCTTCCATGGAAGGGACGCCTCACTGGAGCCTTCGATGCAGGTGGTTCCTTTAAATGTGGTGCGGCTTGCTTAAGTGCCTCTTCTTCGGTTAAAAGTCTGCATACATGATCCACTGTGCATTGAGCAATAGGCACTTGATTAATCTTAGAAATAGCATCTTTCCATTCATAATTCAAAGAGTTAATGATAATGCTGATCATTTGAAAGTCATCTATAGGATAGCTTTTTTCACCCAGTTCTTTTCTTATTCCTTTCATTTTAGTTAAGTGTTCTCCGATATGCTCACCAGGTTTTAATCTAGAACCATGGAACTCGGACAAAAGCAAACATGTAGACTCAATGGACGTAGGCTGGTAACATGCTTCTAATTGAGCCCAAATTTTTTGGGCAGTTGCATCTTGTGAAAAAGTGAGCTGCAATTCAGTGTCCATGGACATCAATAACGTTGTGCATGCTCTATTATTCAAGTCCCTTATGTCAGGAGGCCATAGCTGGGCAGGAGGATTAAACACCATCACATGGGTACCTTCTCTACGAAGCAAAAGTCCAACTTCACTGTCCCATGCCCTGTAATTTTGTCCTGACCGCTTCAGTTTTGAATCACCAGCCAGTGGTACAATAGAGGGTGCCTGTTGAGGGACATGCAATTGGGGTACTGGCTGTGCAGGTTGTGCAATTGGGACTTGGCCTGCAGGAGGCGCTGGTTGTGCAGGCTGTGCCATCCGGACATAACCAGCAGGGGGCACCAGTGGTGCCTGTGCCAGGGTCTGCGGCAGTTGCATCGAAGCTGCTACAGGTACTGGTGCTGGGGGTGGCTGTACTTGAGCTGCAATGCCACCCTGGCCAGCAGAAGGTGCTGGCGCTTGAGCTGCTACATTAAGTTGGCCTGCAGTTAGCACTGGCCTTTGTATTTGAGGAACCAGTGGAGGCTGCACTTGGGGTGAAGGCTGCTGTGCTCCATCTGAGACAGGAACTTTAATAGTAGCAGGCTTAATAGGCATTCTAGCTGAAGCTCCCAATGAATGAGGAGGTGTGGCAGCTTGGAGTGATGCCTGCTGAAGGGACATCTGTGAAAATGCATTCTGCATTCTTTGAAATGCATCTTGTAAAACAGATTCACCAGCAGATGGTGCTATAACATTAGATTCAGGCACCATTGTATCCTCACATGTCATTTGACACAGAAGGCAGTTAGGCTCCCATTCGTCTGACACAAGATTCCACTGTGGGCGTGCCTCTGTTTTTGAGGAAGAAGGCAAAATGGCGATCCCTTGTGGGTGTGGCTTTGCTTTTGAAGAGGGAGGCAAAATGGCCGATTCTGAAAACTGAATGCCAGCAGAGGCTCTCCCATGCTTTTTATACCATGCTGCACACAACTTTGCGTTTTGCAGCTCTTTCTCAAAAACTTCAATTTGTTCATAATAACTTTGCAAAGCCTTCTCCTGCACAGTTTGCTCAGGGCTTGGAGGATAATAGCTCACCTCCTTCCCTAGTGAAGCCTTAGGTCTAGCACCAAATCTCTCATAATCAGCCTGATCCCCATGAGCAGAGATTACTGCTGGGGCATCAGCTTCAGAGTCTGTAGAAACAGAAAATGGTGAAACTGACCTTGGCTCAGAGGCTGCTTCTCCAAGATGTGTAGCCGATGCCAACGGAGTCTGTAAACTTGAAGGGAGATCTCTCTGTGAAACGGCTGCCTCCTCCTCAGCAGACAGATAACTGGCCTTCTTTCTCCTTTTTCTTGGCATATTTGCAGCAATTAATTTTACTTATTTTATTTATTTTATTAGATTTATATACCGCCCTTTCCCAAAGGACTCAGGGCGGTTTACAGGGCATTTTAAAATCACATCAATACAAAATACAAAAGTTAAAAGACTATTAAAAAGATTAAATTATCCCTGAAAATAGAACCCCAGTTAAAATTCTCAGCCTGGGCCAGAGAGCTCAAAGAGCCAAGTCTTCAGGTCCCGGCAGAATGAACCGCAGGTCAGGGGCAGTCCTGAGCTCCACGGGCAGCTGGTTCCAGAGGGCAGGCGCACCGTCAGAGAAGGCCCTCCCCCTGGGTGTTATCCCCCGGCAATCTTTTACCGGCAGCACCCTGAGAAGACCCTCCCTGTGCGAGCACACTGGACGAAGGGAACTTGATGCTGGCAGCAGGTGTTCCCTCAAATATCCCAGACCCAAGCCATTTAGGGCTTTATAGGTCATCACAAGCACCTTGAATCTCACCCGGAGGGCAACCGGAAGCCAATGCAGCTCACGAAGTAGAGGTGTTACATGGGACTATCGGGAAACCCCCATCACAACTTGCACGGCCGCATTCTGCAGCAGTTGAAGCCTCCGAGTGGTCCTCAAGGGCAGCCCCATGTAGAGAGCATTGCAGTAGTCTAAAAGGGAGGTCATGAGTGCATGAGTGACTGTGCGTAGGGCATCTTGGTCCAGGTAGGGTCGCAACTGGCGCACCAGGCGAACCTGGGCAAAAGCCCCCCTGGTCACGGCTCCTATATGATCTTCAAAATTGAGCCGTGAGTCCAGGAGGACGCCCAAGTTGCGAGCCCTATCAACAGGGGGGTAACACCTCACTCCCCATCGTTGAAGGTGGAATAGTTTGGTTATCCCGAGATGCCGATATGAAAAGCCACTCAGTCTTGGCAGGATTGAGATGAAGCCTGTTTCTCCCCATCCAGACCTGGACCGCCTCCAGGCAATGGGACATCATGGCGAGGGCATCGCTGGGTTGGTTCGGGGTGGAGATAAAAAGTTGGGTATCATCAGCATACTGATGATACCCCACCCAAAAACCACGAATGACCTCGCCCAGCGGCTTCATATAGATGTTGAACAGGAGGGGTGAGAGAACCGACCCCTGAGGGACTCCACAAGCGAGAGGCCTTGGGGTGGACCTCTGCCCTCCTGTCAACATCAACTGCGAGCGGCCCAGGAGATAGGAGGAGAACCACCGTAAAATGGTGCCTCCCACTCCCAGCCCCCTGAGATGCTGCAGTAGGATACCATGGTCGATGGTATCGAAAGCCGCTGAGAGATCTAATAGGACTAGGACAGAGGAGCAACCCCTGTCCCGAGCCTGTCAGAGATCATTCACCAGCGCGACCAATGCATATCTCCGTGCTGTGCCCAGGCCTGAAACCCAATTGGTATGGGTCCAGATAATCAGTTTCATCCAGGAACTGAGGAAGCTGATGCACCACCACGGTCTCAACAACCTTCACCAGAAAGCGAAGGTTGGGGACTGGACGATAGTTATTTAAAACAGCCGGGTCCAGGGCAGGCTTTTTGAGGAGGGGTCTCACCACCGCCTCCTTCAATTAATCACAGCCTCCTCAGTGCCGGACTAACTGCCTGGCTAATTGCCTATCAATAAATCTTGAAAATAAAAATAAACCATCCTCAGGGACCAAATGTCGCGGAACAATTAACAGTCCGACCAGAGGTGGATGGACCGTGGTTCATTTGCATGGTCAATATCAAAGAAAAGAAATCCAAAACATGTTCTATAGTAAAATTGTTTAATGAGAAAAAACAAAAGACCTAGACTGATTACATTCTCTCATCAGGCAGAAGAACAAAGTACAGTAGTAACTGTGAGAACTTTTTTTAAGCATGCGCACAACACTGTTTAAAACCAAAACATTGGCTGGACATAGCTGAAGTCACTATGGTTACATGATAAGATAATACACAGGTGCAGAGCAGAAAGAGATGTACACTTAGGAATGAGCGAAGCTGGCAAAACTACAAAACACGCAGTGACACAGACAGCTGAAAACCTGCTGTGACCAGTGGTGGATTCATCTTTCTTCTCCATCTCAAAATCTTCACTGAGTCTTTGCCATCCTCCCAAAGGCAGTGGGTAGGTAGCTGGGGCTCAGCACCCCAGAGAAAATGAAGTTTTAGGAGACTTGGTTTAATGTCATGGCTCCAATAGATAGAGCCAAATAAATCAGAACTCTTGAGGCTAGAAGCTTCCTCAAAGAACATGTTTATTGGATACAAAATATCAGCATGATCAAAAATGGAACCAAGTCTAAAAATCCCTCCAAAGAGTTACACTATTACAAAGTCAAACTTCCCACCTCAGTGCTATGCAATCAGCTATGTTCCTCAATAGCATAGTTTGGCAGGGGTTCTAACACACTGCCCAACCCCCTACCATAACCAATAGAATGGCCTTGGTTCCCATGGGACACAGAATTCTTTAAACTAGCAAAGATCCTCTGCACCCCCTCCCATTCATGTGGAAACCTAGAAAAAGCAAGATGGCTTCAGCCAGGTTTGTTGTAGAGTAGACAGGTGGAGATAAAGTGTACTTGTCCACCAAGTATTTAAACCTAAGATAGCCTTGTAAGAAGTTAGGTCCTAATTATATAGGTTCTTTCTCTGTTGTGTGGATTATAAACCCAGTGACAGTAGAGCTTCAGATGCTGAGAAGTCTTAGAAGGGTCCACCCAGTGTTTCACTGCAGTCTGCTAAAGTTCATTTGAGATTCCAAGCTAAGGCCAGTTGGAGAAACCCCTCTGCCTTCAATCCTCATAAAAGGGGATGAACACTATGATATTAAGGATATCTTGGACTCTAGACACCACAAGGGAAAGTTACAATACTTTATGAGGTGGAAATGCTATCCTGTAGCAGACATAGAATGGTTGGTGGCAAAGGACATTAAAGCAACTAGACTAATACAGAACTTCCATTCCAGGTACCCTAAATGATCAAAGTGAAACAGTATTTTGTAATGGTAATTTTTAATGCTTTTGTATATTTGTGTTCATTCCAGATTTATCATTTTCCTGAGAGGTCAGCATGTCAAGAGTGATTTGCTTTTCCCTTAGTTTCTTCTCTGTTCTCAACTTGACAACAATAGGGAGGGGGTGGTTGAATTGTCTGTGTTGGGAATAGAATGCCAAGAATTTATCTGAAGATTGTGAGGCCCTGCTTCCCTTCTCAAGAACATGCTGCACAGGTGTTTAATGATCCAGACAGTTCCCATAATAAATGGAGTGTAGGTGATTGGACAACACAATGGACTAAGGGGAGTGGCCAAAGGGGGAATTCATGTTTAATAATAATAACCTTTGAGCAGGAAATTTAGAGCTGGATTTGCTTCTTTTGTGCCAATGTAGTATATTCAATAAAAGTACTACTTTTGGGAAGAACAATGTCCCAGATGTTGTTTTCTTGGATTTTCTGGCTGGACATCTGACAAGTAAGTTATAAATGGGCTTAGAGTCCAGATAAAATTAGAATATTGAAACTTTTCAATAAGATTTTACAATTAATTATGAAAAATGAACAGCTTCTTGTGGAAATAGATCCTGTTTTGATTTTTACAAGACATAACAAAAATAAATAATTTCATGATTTCAGAAACTAGACACTAAAGTGGACCTATGTTTTTACATAAAAGAAAGATTTATATGCCTGTAACATATTGAAAAATGTTATAAAAATAAAATATGGAACAAAACTTTTGAAAAACTGCGTATGTCTAGTCTAACAAAGAGAATGGTTAGGGATGATATGACATGAAAAAGAAGATGTTTATGGATTTGTTTATACTGTAGATCATGGGTGGTGAACCTGTGGCACATGACATGCAGAGCCGTCCCTGTGGGCATGCACCCCATTGCTGGACTGCTACCCCTCCCTCTCCACACATGCACAGTCCGGGAACAGCTGCGAGAACTGGGTGGGGTCAGGGAATCTATAAAAGGAGCAGTTTTGGGAGGAGAGTGAGTGAGCAGTTATTTTAACAAGTGGTTATCTGCCTCGTCTTCCCTCTGTCTCAGTCAGGCTGGTCTGCTTTGGGGGGTCAACCAGGGAGGGGGCAGGAAGGTGGGGATCATCAGACCCCGGCTGGGGGAAGGTGAAGGGGTTTGTCTGGGGGCGCAGGAGAGCCGGGATGCCTCTGTGGAGGAAAGCTGCCCCTCCACCAGCCGAGCCTCTCATCTACACTGTGGTCACATATGATTGCATAGAAGAGGCACCAGGCAGGGGGCTGGGGGAGGGATTGGCAGGGGGGAATCAGACCCACCATCTCCCTTCTGCAGTACAGCCCCAGTGGCATGGGCGGAGATGGCCCTTGGATGGCCGGAAAGGAGCCCTCACCTGGTACGGGCCTTGTCTACACAGTGGCGCTGACAGGGACAGCAGATGCTGCTCTGAGTCTCTTGACCGGCCAACCACACAGGGAAGGAGGAGGCAGCAGTGGCGATGCCTGGATCACCAAGCCCAGCCAGCCACAGATCTGGAAGCGAAGCTGTGCCGACCATCCTTGCGCTGGTGGAAGCAGTGGCGGGGGAAGGTCACTGTGGCACATGCCCTCCCCTCCCCGCTGCCACCCCACATTGTCCCATATGCATGGCCTGGAGGCGTACATGGGACAATGTATGGCAGCAGCGGCAAAGGGTGGCCGCATGCCAGATCCTACCTTCCCCCGCCACCGCCCCCACCGACGGATCTGATGGTGGCTTCTGCTCTGACCGGTCATCCATGCAGGGAAGCAGGAAGTGCAGTGGGTGCATGAATCCGCTGCCTCATTGGGCTGCTAGTAAGCAGCCGAGGCAGCTCCAGACCCCCGGCTGCTTCTCCACCTCCTCCTGCTTCCCTGCATGGTTGACCAGTTGGAACAGCAGAAGCCAACCCCATCAGATCCATCAAGTGGATGCACCCAAGCTGGGCAAGGGCTTTCTTCCAGCTGTCCCGGAGCTGTTTCCGCCCGCACCGATGGGACTCTGTGGCCAGTCCGCCTTTATGCAGGACAGCCAGCATGCTGCTCGCTGGCCTCTGTGTGCAAGGGCTGATAGTGTCAGGCAGCAGTGCTGGTGGGGGCGGTGGTGGGGGAAGGCAGGATCTGGCATGTGGCCCCCCTTTTCCGCTGCTGCCGTACATTGTCCCATGTGTGCCTCCAGGCCATGCATGTGGGATGATGTGGGGTGGCAGCAGGGAGGGGAGGGCATGTGCCACAGTCACCTTCCCCCACCACTGCCTCCACCAGTGTGAGGATGGTCAGCACAGCTTTGCTTCTAGGTCTGCAGCTGGCCAGGCTTGGTGATGCAGGCATTGCCACCACTGCCTCCTGCTTCCCTGTGTGGTTGGCTAGTCAAGAGGCTCAGAGCAGGAGGAGGAGCAACAGCCACTGCCCCCATCAGAGCCACCTGGCCTGCACCAGGTGAGGGCTCTTTTCCGACCATCCCAGGACCATTTCTGCCCATGTCAATGGGGCGGCCATGATGCAGGAGCCTGTGGCTGCTGACAGACACCATCAGCCCCCATGCACTTGCTGGCCTCTGTGTGTGTGGGGGGGGTGTGATGGTGTCAGACAGCAGCTGCTCCAGCCCCTGCCTCACCTTGCCTTGCCCCACGGCAATTGGCACACCCACCCTGCCTCACCTCACCTACCCCTGCAGCATGATCCTCCAGCCCCCTGCCCCACCCACCAGAGACCCCCTGGATCTCCCCCAACCTTGCCCGGCCCCCACAGGTGTCCCACCTGAGCATCATCGAGGTGGCCACACCCACCATGGCCACACCCACCCAGTTGGCTGTGACCACTGTGGCCATGTCCACCCAGTTGACTGTGACCACTCTGGCCATGCCCACCCAGTCGGCCATGCCCACCTGGCACTCAGCGATAAATAAATGGATTTTGGGTTGTGTTTTTTTACATATTTCTTTTTATTATATTCTTACTTTTCTCTTTTTCTTTTCTCTTGTACTTTTTACTTCTTTCTATTCTCTTTTCTTTAGCTTGTATTAGATTTTACTATTATAATCAAAATTCTTAATAAAACTATATTTATATTTATCCTGTATATAAAGAATTTATATACTGCCTCAGTCACAGGCTCTGGGTAAATCCTGCCATGAAATGACACCGTATCATGGTCTATTTACAAACTGCCCAGGGAAAGAGGAGTCCTTGATGCAGGTGGATGACTCTGCTTGTCTTTATATGACAATGTTGGGAGATTTCAACTGGCTGACTGATTTTACATCAAGAGGAAGGATGGTGCCTGACTTAGGAGTAAATAAGACATAGAGATACAGTGGTAGGCTGCTGCTTAGTCACGCAAGGAAAGGAAGTCAGATTGATCGGCTTTTTCTGGTTGCATTCTAATCAAGGTGACTCTAAGGATCTTGCTTTCTACGGTCAATCATATCCAGAATTTAATCCTGAATAAAAGGGCATTAGAGACACTGATTGCTCTGTGTTTCAGACACTGCTGGATGGGGGAGATGGTGGCAAGGAGAATTCCATCTGATGGTCTAATAAGTTTTAATTTCTGCAGCTATGTCTGCCTGAGACAGTTTAGCAATGCTCTTAGCATACCCTCTGTCCCACTGCAGTAGCTATTGTGATCTCTGCTGACTAACCTGGACTTCTTATCTTAGGGGACTTTAACAACCATGCCAAAATTAACAATATTAACAAAATTAACACGTCTGTCTCAGGATTTCAGCTTGGGTGGTCATTCATTGTTCTTCATTTCTGCATGCTAGAGCAAGCTGACAATAATAACATATAAAATCATTCAGGCATTCATTCTGTCATCTTCATCTTGAGACCAGCTTTGAGCAGCAGACTTTACGGCTGATGTCCCTCACCTGTTCCTTGGATTTTCTTGCTTTTCCCTTTCATGGGATTTTGCTTAATGAAGAGCTTTTTGGTGGCCTAATAAATTTATTCACCTATTGGGGCTGTGCATTTTTTTCTCCTGAATTAAGATGACCATTACTGTTTTCTGTTAGTTCTGAAATCATATAAAATAGAGAGCACCACAAACCAATGTACACACTCAAAGGGTTTCATTACAAATTGCTTCAATGTCCTCCTCGAAGCAGTATCCATTTTGACTGGCACTTCCCTCTTTATGATTCTGAAGAAATCACCACCATGAGGAAAAGATAAAATAAATAATAAAACTACTTTTGACTTGTGCCTATTTGGCACTTGGGGAGAACTGGTACAGGGTGTGCATGAAATGGATATGCCCATTTTTCTTTCCCCCAGCACCAGGATCTAGATTACTCCTTCCCCACAGTCATACTTTATGTTGAATAAAGTACATTTTTAACAAATACCTAAACTTTGAAAGCCTAAGGAAAAAAATCTGCAATAGGATGAAAAATAAGTCGAAAAGGTCATTCATTAGGAATGACTACCTTTGCTTCTATTTTTTGAAGATGCTTATGGAACTGATGACGAAGTTGCTCTTTGCAGCTCTGTTCTTCTAGAAGCAATGAAGCTTCAGCATTCCACGTTCAAGGAATATTTTCCATTCTTTCTGCATGTAAAGTATTCCTCATTTATCTTGTTCTTTCTGGAGATCTTCTTGTTTTAATCATGTAGATTGAAGACTTTCCTCAAGTGTGCTGATATCATCTACTTCTGTGTAGGTAGTGGTGGTGGTTTGGCTAAGAAAGCTGTCTGCTCCCCAAAAAGCAGGGGGAATTATAGCATCAAACACTGGGGCATACACTGGAAATGTCATGAGTAAAAAAATCTTTAAGAATGAACAGACAGTTCATTCAAACAAATCTGACAAAAGCCATCTAAAAATGAACTGGACTCTGAATTTCAGCTTCTGGTTCCCTTCACCTCTTCAAAATGGTTCCACACACATTGTTGTAACATTTTGTAAGTTCAAGTATCCCTTCTTCTAACGCAGCTATCCCCTCCCCCTCATAGCCCAGGAATTATCTTAGGAACTCAAACCTGGCCAAGGAAAACCCACATTTTAAAAATTACCATTAAAGTTTTGACGTGCTAAGAATAATAAAGCTATTATGTTTTAAGCCAAGATATAAAGATGCTTGGCTAGGCACTGTGTAATTAAGCTTCTGTCAGCATTTCCATTAGAAATGTTGCTCTCAGATCGCCTAGCCCTAGAACAAGACTGGGATCCTGAAGCCGTCTCTGTGGAAAAGTCTCCCAGAAACATGTGCCCTTCCAAAGCTTGTGGTTTGACTATTAATAGCCAAAAGCACTTTTTTCTATGGAAAAAGAAATCTTTGTGTATACTAAGCAACTTAAAACACACATACACAAGCAGGAAACAAAATAGAGAACTATTAAAAAAAAGAAGAAAACTTTAGCTCCATCCATCTTTTCAATAAATGTGTCCCTTAAATACTGAAACCATTTAGGAATACCAAGAATAAATATCTATTTGCACATCTATCTATATCCAGTTGGTATCTACTATATTATATTTCACTAGGCCTATTTTCTGCCTTTCAAAATTACTAAAACAGGTGTGTCATGTCAATTTAAAAAAATGCTTGTGAGTGGATATTTCAGTACCAGTCCCAAAAGTACTTTTTCCAAAAGACAACTATGTTGGGGTTTTTTTATTCTTTGAAAACATTTTGCTTCTCATCCATCCTAATTCAGAAATGAAGAAGTTTCTGTCAAGAAGACATGACAGCCATTGCCTCAAACTGGACGCTTAGGTCAAGAAGGAACATGTTTTACTCTGAAAAGGAATGAAATCTAGCTTCTGACTGGAATGCATTGTTTCTTTTGGATTCCTCATGGAGTCCTAACAAGAAACAGCACAGGTTTCTTTATCAGATACTTAAAGCATTTCTAATCCAACAACATGGTAGGAAACATTTCTTTTATTTTGCCACTGAAAAAATGAAATAGTCCTTGAGCTTTGCAACCATAAGCAACTATAATACGACTGCTGCTCATTTATTCCCTCAAAAAGCGTGATTCATGAGCAAATCTCCTTCAACTGAAATGCTCAGAAGCATGAAGAATCCAGAATTCTATGTAATAGCCTTGCATAAATAGGCTGCTGCACACAATGGTGTGGACAAAATAGACAAAAAGCTAAGAAAGAGATTTATGTTTGCAATTCTAGATAAAGGACTTACCAATTTCTTACAAAATCAATAGAGATGACAATGAAAACCCAGAGCAGAAAAAATAGAGGACAACTTGGACAATGTGACTAGATTCTCTTGATGGAAGTCAGCATCCACTCAAGCCCAGAAGCTATCACACTGAGGCTATCCCCTTCACCTACCTTCATGTAAAGCTCCCCAGGCTGGTTCTTGCTCTGTGGCACTAAGGCCTTTGCATGCATATCTTCCTGCAAATTTCATGTCGGAGGGGACCATGCCCCCTCAGTTGATTTACAGTTCATATGCCCTGACTGAGGAGGTAGCAGGAAAGAGATCTCCAAACCCAAGCCCTGAATGGGTTGTACTGGTGGACTCATAGTGGGAGTCCTAGGGCTCACTGTGTGAAATTTAAGAAATATTAATAGCCTGGCTTGCACATTGGCTAACCTCAGTTGGATATCACAAACCCTGGATGCACTAAACTAAGAGCTAAGGCAGGCTCAGAAAGCAAACCTTGAAAATGGGCAGCCAGTAATTATTTACTAAGGCAAAAAAATGGCTGTGAAGAATTTTGGGACATGTGCAAACCTGGCTGAAAGCAAACAGGAAGTGATATGAAACATTTAAAAGAATTGGCACAGAATATTGGACACTATAAATTTCATGTTCACCTTAACAGAACTTTTGCCTTGGCTTCTAGACCTTCATGGGTTTAAAGCTCCCCTTTTTTGGGAAGCCACTGCAGAATCCTTTTCTGCTGCCTCTATCAGTGCCTTTCTCTTTGCATTAATAGTTTAAAAGCTTGTTTCCTTTTATCCTGGAACCTCCCACCCCTAGAACCATCCACCAAGCCTCCCTGAACAGATCAATTCTTAATCTTGTGCCAGTAAAAGTGTATCACTTACATTTATATGCACAAAGGGGGAATTGTTGGAAGTCAGCCCCCACCCACCCCCAGAGAAGGAAATATTTTGTGGGATATTATAAAAAGACAGAATATTATATTTTCCCAAAGGAATAATGGGAAAAATCTTAAAAGGCAGAAACCACTCTCCCTTTTCTCCAAGTAGAAACTGAGCAGGCCAGCTTATAGAAATACAGATTTGATAATCCTATTCAGAAAGACTGGGCCACCTATTCACAAGCAAAATACCTTCAGCTCCAGCCCCAGAGAAGGTTTGAGCTGATGGGATTAGAAAAACAAAGACATTCCCCATTTTCTTCCATGTCTGTACCAACAATAATAGCATCCATATGTGACTTTTTTTCTTATCAACTTGTGTTATTTTTATAAAAATCATCCTATTGGTTCACCATTCACTATTTTCATAAATCTTGTTTAAGCTTAATTTCTCCTTAATATTCAAACAAGTCTTATCAATCATAATTTTCTCAGTATTTAACATCTAAATATCCAAATTTTCCATTTAAATACATTATCCCAATGTTTTCACATTTCATATGCTATAAAAATACTATCCTGCTTATGTCATGTTTCTGACAGATGAAACGTCAAAGAACGAGGCATTGTTTACCTTAAAGAATCTTTATTCGAGTGGCATAGCATAGTACATGGTCGAGGCCAAAATCTGAATTCCCCTCACATGAACGCATAGTATCAAAGCACAATTCCCTCCTCTAATTAACAGTCATAAATCACATTCTCCAATTAGTTTGAAATGCAGACTTCCCCTCCAGTTCCCAACCTGCCATTTCTTATCATCTCCTATTTCAAACAACCTTGAAAGACACACTACTACTGTCAGAACCCACTCCGATCCACATCTTAGGAAAGAAAAACTCTTGGAGACAAGATTGTCCAAGCAGGAACTTTTACTAAGACATAGATGACAGAGGATATAATAGACAGGATCTGAAAACTGTCTCACAGATCGATATTTTTAAAGTATCCCCGAGCAAAACTCCACCCCTCAGTCCATTTGGTCAGTTCCAGATCAGTCAAGTCTCAGGTGTCAAGCCCCTTGTGGGAAAGGGAGAACTATCAGAACATTTGCAACACAATTACTTCCTCCCCTTCACATTCTATCTGGAGATACAAGTCAGAATTCCACCACCACCACCACCTTTCTTGTTCACTCGTAAATCAGAGAGAGAGATGATTCCTTTCATTGGCAAGAGCCAGAATTCTCCCCACCCCCTTTCTTAGTTGTTCGTAGTTCAGAGGGAGAGGGTTCCTTTTATCAGTCTTTTTGTGATGGCCAACAGGCAGGCTGAATAAACAAACATTACATCTAAGAGAAAGAGATGGGGCAATAAACACCCCTGTCTTCTCTTTCCTCCTTGGGAATGGCAGAATCCAGTAAGGGGGGTGAGATTTGAGTTTGCAGAGAGAGGGAGTTAGAAATGAAATATAAATGGATTCTGACATCCTGCTCTCCTTTTTTAAAAAAGAGAGGTCCACCTGTTAGATAGTGAGCTCTGGACCGCATGGCCAAGATGGATGACTCAGGACACCAGGGTTCAGCATCCCAACTCTTTATTGATGTAGCACAGACTCGGCGAACAAAGGGGCAACTGCCCCACTTATATACCTAGCCAGGTATACTTGGAACCAATCCCATTATCTGGATTTCCTGCCAAAGACTACCCTGCCAATCCAGACAGGGCACCCTGCCACCTGGTGGTGTCAGTGGCTTATATCTATGTAACATCCCCTATGTACATAACACCCCTTCCCCCATACAAAAAACAACAACAATGGAAAACAATAAACATATTAATGAAAAAAGAAAACAGTGTGGAGCTTGCTTTAACCATAATACCCCTAGCCTCAAGACCTTACATAGTCCTTGAGGTACACCGGAGGCCTATGGATCCTTGCTGACCATTTCACTGTTTGCCCTGTGTTCTGGTCAACCGGGTCTGTCATGGAGTCATCAATTGGGTTGCCAACTGGGTCCTGATTCCGAGCCCTATCCACCCCTATGTCACTGTGCTTCCCAGCCAGATGTTGCTCTGGAATCACAGTTTGTGATTTTTCGGGGTGTCTCTTCCTCAACTGGTCAATGTGTCTTCTCACCTCGCAACCCTCCTCCACCTCTACTATGTATGATACAGGCCCCGTTTTGTTGACTACCACCCCCTGAATCCAGGTATGCCCATGACCATAGTTCCGGGCCCAATCCTCTTCACCTATGTGAAGTTCTCTGGAGGTATCCATTTGGGGTTGATCCTCTTGTGCTGCCACTCTGTCAGGGTGAAGTCTGTCCAACTTTGTAATGAGTCACCGACCCCAACATAACTCAGCAGGACTCTTGCCAGTCGCTGTGCATGGTGTGGTATGTTGTGCCAACAGAAACTGAGCCAACCTTTGAAGCCAGTCTCCACTGATGATGCGCTCAATGCATCCTTGGTTGTCCTCACCATTCATTCTGCCATAATGTTAGATGATGGGTGGAAAGGCGCTGATGTGACATGCCTAATCGAGTTGCCCCTGGTGAATGCCTGGAAATCAGCAGATGTGAATTGTGGGCCATTATTGGAGACCAACACATCAGGCAACCCATGAGTGGCAAATAGTCCCCAGAGCACTTGAACTGTCTTTGCAGTGGTCATGCTAGAGACTGGAACTACTTCCAGCCATTTAGAGTGACTGTCAACTACTACCAAGAACAATTGTCCCTGAAAAGGGCCAGCGTAGTCAATATGCAACCTAGACCATGGGGTGTAAGTTCCTTCCCATTTGTGAAAGGGAGCCTGTGGCTGTTCTGGCCTTGATCTCTGACAAGTGTAGCACCCCGCTACCTGCTCCTCTATGGCTTTGTCGAGACCAGGCCACCATAAGTAGCTCCTAGCTAGTGCCTTCATCCTGACAATGCCAGGATGACCCTCGTGTAGTGACTGCAAGACCCTTTCCCTCAATTTCTCCGGAATAATAACTCTACTACCCCACAACAGGCATCCTTTATGAGAAGACAACTCATGCCTCCTCATGAAATATGCCTGGAATTCTGGTCCTGGGCTTTTTTCTTGCCACCCAGATGCTACCCATGTGATGACCCTGCTCAGTACCTTGTCCGCTGTGGTGCAAGCAGCAATATCTTTCACCTGGAGGAGGCAGTCTGGAAGATCTTGGATGAGTAGGATCTGCTCCACTGGTGCTGGGTCAGGATCAGTGCTCATTAATGGCAATCTGCTTAATGCATCTGCATGGCCCATGTCCCTCCCCGGTTTATGGACCAATTTGCAAGCATAGGCGGATAGAAAAATGGACCACCTAAGCATTCTTGGGGACAGAATTTGTGGTGTTTGTTTATCAGTTGTGAACAACCCCAACAAGGGTTTGTGATCAGTAAAAATGGTGAACTCCCTGCCATACAGGTAATCATGGAATTTTTTGACTCCTGACAACTTATCTATTCCAACAAGCCGGCCTGGCCTGATGGATTTGGGTTTTACAATTTTTTTCTCACTCTGTTGCTTTATTGTATTCTCACTTTATTGCTCTGTACACCGCCCTGAGTCCTCCGGGAGAAGGGCGGTATATAAAACAAACAAACAAACAAACAAACAAACAAACAAACAATTGCCAGGGCTTCCTTGTCAATTTGTGCATAATTCCTTTCTGCCTTTGACAGTGTCCGGGAGTAGTATGCAATAGGTCTCTGCTCCCCATTGTCCTCCATGTGACTTAATACAGCGCCCACCCCATAAGGGGATGCATCACACACGATACAGATGGGCTTATTTTCTATAAAATGTGTGATGGTTGACTCACTGGATAATAGTTGTTTGAGATTTCTGAAACTCTGATCGTGGACCTTGGTCCAAATCCATGGGGTTTTCTTATCCAGTAGTCTGTGTAAAGGTTCTGCAATTGCTGCTTTGTGAGGTAAAAACACATGATAGAAGTTAAGTAACCCCAGAAAAGCTTGCAATTCAGCCTTATTTGTTGGGGTTGGACCCAACTTAATTGATTTTACCTTAGAGTCAGTGGGGTGAATTCCTTTGGCATCAATCCTGAACCCTAAGAACTCAGTGGATGCCACACCAATACTGCACTTACTTTTTTTGAGTTTAAGCCCAGCAGAGCAAAATCTGCTTAAAACAGCTTGCAGCCTATCAGCCAAGATCTCTTCAGATTCCCCAGCAATAAGGACATCATCAAAATTAGGACATACACTGGGAATGCCTTTCAGAGTCCTTTCCATGACTTCTTGGAAAAATCCAGGAGCTACTGAAATACCAAACTGTAACCGGTTAACTCAGAAAGCTCCTCTATGTGTCACTATTGTCTGAACGTCAGCTGTTTCTTTAGTAACAGTGAGCTGCTGATACGCCTGCGCCAAATCAAGTTTTGCAAAGAAAGTGCCACCTTGGACAGCGGAGAGTACCTGCTGGACCATCGGGACCGGGTAAACGTGCAGATATAAAGCTTGGTTAACCATGGCCTTGTAATCTGCACATATTCTAATTTCCCCATTGGCCTTTAGCGGTGTCACAATAGGGGTTTCCCAGTCTCCCCCATCCACGGGCTCTAACACCCCTTGTTCCACTAGCTTGTCCAGTTCGCTCTCAATCTTATGCTTGAGAGCGAATGCGTACCGGTGGAACAGTCAGGTTTAGTTTAAATTTGATTGGGGGGCCCGTGTACTTTCCCAGCCTGTCATCAAATATGTCTGCAAATTCATTGCAGACAGATTCAAGATGTTTGGGCTGGATGCTATTCACTCCTCACAACCAAATGCCCAGGGCATCAAACCAATCCAGCCCCACTAGACTAGTTCTCCACCCCTCAGTCACCAAGATGTCCAAGGGACCCTGGAACTCCTTAAACCCCACAAACACGGTGGCCTTTCCCCTGATTTTAATGGGGGTGTGCTGGAAATCTGTCAACTGTAATTTGGTGGGCTTTAAGGGGACCCTCTGCCTGCTCAGATTGCAAATTCCTTTAAATGGCTCGTAGGAAATTATTGAGACTGCAGAACCGGAGTCCAGCTCCATCGTGCAAGGTACTCCTTGCAGATGGACCTGTATTGTTATTTTTGGTTTGAGCAGCTGATGGATCTCCGTGTGAGATACGGTCCACCTGCTCTTTCCAGGGTTGGAGGGTTTGTGCCAGGGTTTGTGCCGAGGAAGAACAGTACCTTTGAGTGCCGATGCCATAGCTTGTAACTCGTTCAGGCTATCCTGGCTTTGATTCCAGCAGACGGCTGTGATGTGCTCCATCTTGCCGCAGGAGTGACACTGCTGCGATAGATGCTTCCTGGGTCTTTGCTGTACCGCATCTATCTCTGCCTCTCCATCCATGTCGCCACTTCCATGGCTCAAAGCACATTCGTGATGAATGGTCACTCCTGAGCTACTGCTAAGGCGGTGTGTGGGTTTGCTAGAGTCGTTGGCTGCTTCGTAAGCCATCACCTCATCTAATACCTCTCGCAGATTCATCGGCAACTTGGTGAGGATCTTTTGTCTGCACTGCTGGTCTCTCAGTCCAAACACCACCTGGTCTCTGATTCTGTCTTCAGGATCAGGGAATTTACACAGGCGGGCAGCCTGTCTCAGCGCCGCAACGAACTGTGAAGTTGGCTCACCCGGTAGCTGGCTGCACTGAATGAATTGGTACCGCCAATACATAGGGGCACTCGCTGGCATGAAATGCTCAACCAACTTCACTTTGAGATCACCCTAAGAGATGTTTGCGATGGATAGAAAATATAAATGTGGGATTTAAACATACAAAGAAATTTTAAGGATAGAAAGGAATGTATGGCAATTAAAGCCATATAATATTTTAAAAGAAGAAAAGATAGTACAAACTTGGTTCCAGTATGGGCAGTTACAAGCAAGATGGAAGGAAGATCAGAAAGTTGGTATTTCGATAACTGATGGAAAT
This sequence comes from Vipera ursinii, assembly GCF_947247035.1. Classification (NCBI taxonomy): domain Eukaryota; kingdom Metazoa; phylum Chordata; class Lepidosauria; order Squamata; family Viperidae; genus Vipera; species Vipera ursinii. The sequence continues at coordinate 19,952,976 of NC_139521.1, read as the reverse complement.
TTGGTAAAACAAATTAGAGATCAAGGTCAAGCACATATAAGAAGGATATATAATGCACTGATAGAAATCGACTCAGAAACGGAACATGTTAAAGATTGTATGATAAAGTGGGCCCAGAACTTTCAGGAGGTTATAACAATGGATACTTGGGAAAAGATTTGGGTCAGAAATGTAAAATTTACACAGGCTCAAAATTTAAGAGAGAATTTTTATAAAATGTTTTATAGATGGCATTTAGATCCTAAAAAAATTAGCAAGTATGTATCTGAACTGCCAGCCTAAATGTTGGAGGTGTGGTTGTGAGGATGCAACGTATTATCATATATGGTGGACTTGTAAAAAAGTTAAAGCTTTTTGGATTAAAGTTTGGTGGAATATGCAAAAGATATTTAAGAAAAAGATAAGGTTTTCTCCACAGTTATTTCTGTTGGGTATTATTACAGATTGTACTGTCATAGATACTAAATTGATGTTGAATTTAATTATGGCAGCAAGACTTTTAGTAGCGCAATATTGGAAGAAGGAGGAACTGCCTACTATAGAAGAGTGGACTTTGAAAGTTTCCAACCTGGCGGAAATGGCAAAGATTTCAGCATATTTGAAAGAACAATCGCAACAGAGATACATTGTGGAATGGAGACGATGGATCGAATATATTCAGAATAAATATGGGACTAAAAAGTTTCATTTAGCATTTGAATAAGTATTAGTTTTATATGATGTATTATTAGTTATTCATTATTTGTTAGTAATTTAGTTATGTTTAAGGGGTTTTAAAGTGCGATAGAATTTAATGTGTTTTTTTAGTTTGTTAGCATATTTTAGCTTAAGTTTGTAAAGTTTATACCCTGTATTCAGCTCTGGGAAGTTGTGGGGGGAGGGTAAGGGAGGGTAAAGGGGGAGGGGAGGGGGAGGGAGTGAGTTTATGTTTTTAAAAATGTATTTTAAAACTTTTCAATAAAAAAAGAGACGTTTGCGACGGGCATCGGTGAGCACAGTCCAATGGCCACATCATACACGTCCTGACCGCTTAGGCACAAAAGCGCCGCTGCTTTCATTTTGCCTTCTGTGATCTTCTTGATTATTAGGAACCCTTCAATCCGTCCCAGATGTGCTTCCTAATGCTCTGGTTTATCAATGTTGAAACGGAATTCACTGGTTGCTCCGAACTTAGCCATGTTGCGCCAGTCCTTGAATGCTGCTTCGTTAGGAAGGTTTCAGAAAGTTGACCTTTCCTGCTTCTGAGTGTCTTGAGTGTTAGGAAGATTCCCTTGGGAAAGATTTGCCTTTCCTCCTTCCTTGTGACTTCAGCTCTGTTTGAAGCAGCATCCCACCTTCGTCGCCAGTGTTAGATAGTGAGCCCCGGACTGCATGGCCAAGATGGACGACTCAGGACACCAGGGTTCAGCATCCCAACTCGTTATTGATGTAGCACAGACTTGGCGAACAAAGGGGCAACTGCCCACTTATATACCTAGCCAGGTATACTTGGAACCAATCCCATTATCTGGATTTCCCGCCAAAGACTACCCTGCCAATCAGGACAGGGCACACTGCCACCTGGTGGTGTCAGTGGCTTATATCTGTGTAACATCCCCTATGTACATAACACCACCGGTAAAGGAAACAAAATATAAATGTTCGCCCAGTTTCTTAGGATATTCTGTATGAAACTTCTTAAGCAACTTGGGTGCTCTAATGTGATGTTTATTGACCCACTAATTTTCTGAGGAGGGGAGGTGTTTCCAAGCTACTGAGTATTGAATTGCTCCATAGTGTTTCCTAGAATCCAGGATTTCTTTTACCTCGAAGTATTGTTCTCCTTCCACCATGATAGGAGGTGAGGGGGTTGTTCATAGGGGTGACTGTTGTTCTCTTTTTAGTAAACTGCAGTGAAAAATTGGGTGTATCTGCCTAAGAGTTTTGGGTAATGCTAATTCTACTGTTACTGGGCTTATGATTCTTTTAACTGGAAAAGGTCCAATATATTTTGGTCCAAGATTTTTACAGGGTTGTAGGGATTTAAGGTATTTTGTGGATAAATATACCATCTCTCCCACTGTGAATGGTTTGGGATCGACTCTTTTTCTGTCTGCTTGTGCTTTGTATGCTTGTCTATCTTTGTCTAAAGCTTTCCTAGCAATTGGCCAGATGTTTTGTAATTGTGCAATCCATTCCTTCAGTGATGGAATTACCAGTTTGTTTGGGGTTAGTTCTGGCATGGGGTTGAAAATTTGACCAGTAGCTATTTGAAAAGGAGAGTAACCTGTGCTGGAGTGGACTGCATTATTATATGCCACTTCTGTGAAAGGGAGTCGGTCCGTCCAATTTGTTTGCTGGGAATTAATAAAGCATCTTAAATATTGCTCAAGTACTGAGTTCAATTTTTCACATTGACCGTTTCCTTGAGGATGATGGCTAGATGTCAGTCCCTGAGTGGTTCCTAAAAGGGATAAAAATTCTTTTCAAAATGCCGACATAAATTGCAACCCCCTATCAGATATGATGCGTTGTGGTGCCCCATGCAATCTGTAAATATGCTGCATGAAGAGTTTCGCTAAGGCTTTTGCGGTGGGGATATTTTGGCAAGGGATGAAGTGCACCTGTTTGGAGAACAAGTCCGTGACCATCCAGATTACAGTGTTCCCGTTGCTTTCTGGTAATTCCGCTATAAAATCCATGGCTATCTCTTACCATGGGGCTGAGGGGTTCACCACTGGTTGTAGCAGTCTGGGCGACTTCCCTTGCAGCCTCTTAGCCATCCTGCAAGTTTGGCAGCTGGCCACATAGCTTTCTATATCCTTTTTCATGGATGGCCACCAAAATTGCCTTTTAGTTAAGTGTAGGGTTTTTACAAACCCAAAGTGTCTTGCTGATTTTGTATCATGGCACAACTGCATGAAATTGATCCTCTGGGTGGCAGGTATATATAACTTCTCCCCCACCCAGGGTAGTCCATCTTTGATTGTGCACACATGTCTATTTTTCTGGAACCATTCATCAGTTTCCAAAGACTTCCAGAATTCTATTCCAGTTTGGCTACCCACCCGTGGCTTTATTTTAGCTTGGGTCCTGGTGGCTACTGGTGCTGCCAGTTGTTGTTCAGGCATAAGTGGCTTAGAGTCAGTGGCCCTTGTGCTGTTATATTGGGGAATGTATGATAATGCATCCGCCAAAAAATTCTTTCCCCCCAGTAAGTGTTTGAGAGTGAAACGGAATCGGTGAAAATGTTGGGACCAACAAGCTTGCTTAGGAGTGAGTTTCCTGCGTGTTTTTAGTGCTTCCAAATTTTTGTGGTCTATCCAGACCAGGAAGGCACCATGTAAGTAATGACCACCTTACAATGTACGCCTCCTTTTCCAACATGGTCCAAAGGTGTTCTGTCTCCGTGAGTTTCCTGGATGTATATGCACATGGTTGCAATGCCCGCTTGTCATTTTCCTGTAATAATACAGCTCCCACCGCCACATCGCTCGTGTCTGCCTGTATTACAAAAGGTTTATTGGGATCTGGGTGTCTCAGTATAGGTTCGGCAGAAAGAAGCCTCTTTAGCCTCTCAAATGCTGCTTGACATTCCATTATCCACTTCAGGGGCTGGCTGGATTTCACCGGGTACCCCCCTTTGTTTTCAACAGGTTTGTGAGGGGCAGGGCTATTTGGGCAAATGAAGGGATGAATTGGTGGTAGAAGTTTCCAAACTCCAAGAAACCTTGCAATTGCTTCCTTGTGCGGGGTGGTGTCCATTCTAATACTGTCCTGACATTTTCAGGGTCCATTTCGATGCCCTGTGGGGATATTCCTCTTTCCTAGTCTTATTAGACCTCTCAGCGGCTTTTAATACCATCGACCATGGTATCCTACTGCGGCGTCTCAGGGGGTTGGGAGTGGGGGGAACTGTTTTACAGTGGTTCTCCTCCTACCTCCTGGGCCGCTTGCAGTTGGTGTTGATGGGAGGGCAGAGGTCCACCCCAAGGCCTCTCATTTGTGGAGTTCCTCAGGGGTCGGTCCTCTCTCCCCTCTTGTTCAACATCTATATGAAGCCGCTGGGTGAGCTCATTCGTGGTTTCGGGGTGGGGTATCATCAGTATGCTGATGATACCCAGCTTTTTCTTTCCACCCCGAACCAACCCAGTGATGCCCTCGACGTGATGTCCCGTTGTCTGGAGGCGGTCTGGGTTTGAATGGGGAGAAACAGGCTTCGTCTCAATCCTGCCAAGACTGAGTGGCTGTGCATACCGGCATCTCAGACTAACCAATCTTTTCCATAGTTAACTATGGGGGGTGAGGTGTTACCCCCCCGTTGATAGGGCCCGCAACCTGGGCGTCCTCCTGGATTCACAGCTCAGTTTGGAAGATCATATAGGAGCTGTGGCCAGGGGGGGCTTTTGCCCAGGTTCACCTGGTGCACCAGTTACAGCCCTATCTGGACCGAGATGCCCTACGCACAGTCACCCATGCACTCATGACCTCCCGGATAGACTACTGCAATGCTCTCTACATGCGGCTGCCCCTGAGGACCACTCGGAGGCTTCAGCTGGTGCAGAATGCAGCCGCACGAGTTGTGATGGGAGTCTCTCAATACTCCCATGTAACACCTCTTCTCCGTGAGCTGCATTGGCTTCCAGTTGCCCTCCGGGTGAGATTCAAGGTGCTGGTAATGACCTATATAGCCCGCTGTCACTCTCACTCTCTCCTTAATCAGGAGACGAGGGAGGAACCCTTACAGGGACGAGCTGAGGAGTTTAGTCATCATCTGGTGGACAAAATCTCTCAGATTCGGACTGGTTTAGACTCTGACTGGGCAGAGTCTGGCAAGGAGGAATCAAGCGGTCTTGAGCATGTTATCTGGACTGAGTTTGACCCTGTTTTCCCCGATAACGTGGACAGGATCATGAGGAGACTGAGTTCCACCACCTGTTTACTGGACCTGTGCCCCTCCTGGCTGGTCTATGCAGCTCGGGAGGAGACACGAGGCTGGTTCCAGGCAGTAATATCTGCTTCCTTGAAGGAGGGTATCTTTCCCACCGCTTTGAAGGAGGCGGTGGTGAGGCCCCTCCTCAAGAAGCCTGCCCTGGACCAAGCTGTTTTAAATAACTATCGTCCATTCTCCAACCTTCGCTTTTTGGAGAAGGTTGTTGAGAGTGTGGTGGCGCATCAGTTCCCTCTGTTCGTGGAGGAAATGGATTATCTTGACCCGTATCAATCGGGTTTCAGGCCCGGGTACAGCATGGAGACAGCATTGGTCGCACTGGTGAATGATCTCTGGCGGGCTCAGGACAGAGGATGTTCCTCTGTCCTAGTCCTTTTAGATCTCTCAGCGGCTTTCGATACCATCGACCATGGTATCCTACTGCAGCATCTCAGGGGATTAGGAGTGGGAGGCACTGTTTTATGGTGGTTCTCCTCCTACCTCCTAGGCCGCTCGCAGTCAGTGTTGACAAGAGGGCAGAGGTCCGCCCCGAGGTCTCTCATTTGCAGAGTCCCCCAGAGGTTGGTTCTCTCTCCACTACTGTTGAACATCTACATGAAACCGCTGGGCGAGCTCATTCGTGGTTTCGGGGTGGGGTATCATCAGTACGCTGATGATACCCAACTTTTTCTCTCCACCCCGAACCAACCCAGTGATGAACTCGACGTAATGTCCCATTGCCTGGAAGCAGTCCGGGTTTGGATGGGGAGAAACAGGCTTTGTCTCAAGACTGAGTGGCTGTGCATACCGGCATCTCGGATAAACCAGGTTGTTCCACCACTAATGATGGGGGTGAGGTGTTACCCCCCATCGATAGGGCTCGCAACTTGGGCGTCCTCTTGGATTCATGGCTCAATTTTGAAGACCATATAGGAGCCGTGACCAGGGGGGCTTTTGCCCAGCTTCGTCTGGTGCATCAGTTGCGGCCCTATCTGGACCGAGCTGTCCTACGCACAGTCACCCATGCGCTCGTGACCTCCCGGCTAGACTACTGCAACGCTCTCTACATGGGGCTGCCCTTGAGGACCACTCGGAGGCTTCAACTGGTGTAGAATGCAGCTGCGCGAGTTGTTATGGGAGTTTCCCGATACTCCCATGTAACACCTCTTCTCCGTGAGCTGCATTGGCTTCTGGTTGTCCTCCGGGTGAGATTCAAGGTGTTGGTAATGACCTATAAAGCTCTAAATGGCTTGGGTCCGGATTATCTAAGGGAACACCTGCTGCCGGCATCAACTTCCCTTCGTCCTGTGCGCTCCCACAGGGAGGGCCTTCTTAGGGTACCACCGGTCAAGGAATGCCGGCGGGTTATTCCCAGGGGAAGGGCGTTCTCTGTGGGCGTGCCGGCCCTTTGGAACCAACTTCCCACGGAGCTTAGGACTGCCCCCGACCTTCGCTCATTTCGCAGGGACTTGAAAACCTGGTTTTTTGAGGTGTCTGGCCCAGACTGAGGGGTTTTAATTATTTATTAATGGGGTTTTAGTTTAAATTCAGGGACTTAATTTAATCTTAGTTTTAATCGATTTTAACTTTATATGTTATGTATTTTTAATTTTTCCCTGTAAACCTCCCTGAGTCCTACGCGAATAGGGCGGTATACAAATTTAAATAATAAAATAAATAAATAAATAAATGGCATGGGCCCGGATTATCTGAGGGAGCACCTGCTGCCAGCGTCAATTTCCCATCGTCCTGTGCGCTCCCAAAGGGAGGGCCTCCTCAGGGTACCGCAGGTCAAGGATTGCCGACGGGCGATCCCCAGGGGGAGGGCGTTCTCTGTGGGCGCGCCTGCCCTATGGAATCAACTGCCAACGGAACTCCGGACTGCCCCCGACCTTCGTTCATTTCTCCAGGACCTAAAAACCTGGCTCTTTGAGCTATCAGGTCTGGACTAAGGGGTTTAATGTTTTTAAATTGTGGTTTTAATTTTTGGGGGCTAGACTTAATTTAATTTTATTTTAATTTTATATTGTATTGTTTTTAAATTTTGCCTTGTAAACTGCCCTGAGTCCTTTGGGAGTAGGGCGGTATATAAACCAAATAAATAAATAAATAAATAAATAAATAAATAAATAAATAAATAAATAAATAAATAAATAAATAAATAAATATTCTTTCCTGGTGGAATTCACATTTTGATAATTTTGCATATAGGTGGGCAGCCCAGAATTTTTTCAGAACAGCTCTGACTAGGTTAATATGCTCCTCTTTGGTCTCAATGAAGATAAGGATGTCATCTAGGTAAACCAGGACCTCCTTATATGGGTGCTCTGTTAGCACTTCATTAAGTAATTGCATAAAAACTGCAGGGGGGCCTTGCAGTCCAAATGACCGGACTTTGAACTGGTAGCAATCCATTGGGTAATTGAATGCAGTCTTCCATTCGTCCCCTTCCTTAATCCTAATGCGGTAGTATGCTTCTCTTAGGTCTAGTTTCGATAGGTGGAATAGCATAACCTTCATTAGGGGTAGGGGATACAGATTACATTCACTAATTGTGTTAAGGGCCCTATAATCCATGCACAAATGCAGAGTTCCGTCCTTCTTCTCCCTGAACAGGACCGGGGCGGCCACTTTGGGTTTGTCAAGCTCAATAAATCCCCTTTCTAGGTTTTTTTTTCAATAAATCTTTTCATCTCCTTCATTTCTTGAGGGCTCATGGAGTACAGCCTGGGCTTTGGAAGTTTTCCTCCAGGTTTGAATTCTACAGCACAGTCTGTGAGTTGGTGAGGGGGAAGCTCATCTGCCCATTCCTCACTGAAAACCTCAGCAAGGTCCCTGTATTCTTCCAGTATTTCTAGTAACCCCTTCTCTTCCCCCACTAATGCTGTCTCCTCTCTTCGGGTTGAAGGGGTGCTTTGGGGTTTTTAAGTTCCTATGCTCCCCTTCTGGGAAGTTGAGTTCTGCTGTCCTCCAATTTAGCCAGGGGTTCCATTTCTTCAGCCATTCCAGTCCTAAAATCATTGGGCATTCCATGTCTGGGGTCACTACAAATGTTATGTCTTCATCATGGGTCCCCAGGGACAGGTGAACTGGTAAGGTGGCTAGGGTAGCTGGGATCCCCCCCTGCTATTGACCCATCTAGCTGGCCAAAAGAGATTGGTTGCTTGCATTCACTGGAATGCCAAAATTCCCACCAGCTTCAGGCTGATGAGGCAGTGGATGCAGCCAGAGTCTATTAGGGCTTTTACTTTGACGGCTTTTGGCATGGAGGAAGCTAATATAGTCACTATCTTAAAAATGGGTGGAATGGATCCAATTACCAAGGTTTCTCCCTCCAAGGTGTCTTGTGAGGTGTCCACTGCCCCTGCAGTGCAGGCTGGAATCCCCTCAAAGTCCTTGGCAGGGATTGGGGACTCTACAGCCTATGTCCCCCTCATGGCAGGTTCTTTTGGGATGCTTTGGGACTTCCCTGGTCTCCTGAAGGGTAATGCCTCTGATTTGTGCTGAGGGGCTTTTGAGTGGCATTCTGCAGGGTGGTGGCCCTCTCTCCCGCATTTGAAAAAGCCTGTTGATTTCTTAGCCGTAGTCGGTGGTTTCGCTGGCTTGCGTGTTTGCTCAGGCAGTGGGCAGGCCCATGGTTTCCCCCAGCAGTGCCTTTTCAGTAGGTCTATCTCTGCCTCCTCTGCCAGGACATACTAATCATCAAGGTGGTGTGGGTCTCCTCGAGGCAGGCAAGCATCATACAGGTCATAGTTTAGCCCGTCTTTGAAATGGCTAAGGAGGATGTCTTCTGGCCAGTTCAGCTTATTGGTAATGGCTCAGAATTCTTGGGTATATTCAGCCACCGGCCGTCTGCCCTGCCTCACTGTTTTGATTCTCTCCCGGGCCTTATGATCAGCCAAAGGGTCCTCATACTGCCTCCTCAAGGATGACATGAACCGGTTGAAGTTGTTGAGTTCTGAGTCATTGGAGTCATGCAGGTTCACCACCCAGTCTGCAGCCAGTCCATCCAAGGCAGATTGCACAATGTGAATGCAGACTTTGTCACTGGGGATGTCCTGTCCATATTCTTCCATATAACTGAGGACTTGAGTTAGAAAAACCCCCAAGCATGGTGATTCCCCCCTGAATTTCGCTTCCAGGGGCAGTAATCTTTGAATGGATCGGTGTCTGCACCATGGGTAGTATTGCCCCCCATCCTGATCCCTGTCTTCAGTTTGGTGGGGGGTGGGTGCTGCTGAGGGGGCAGCTCCTGGTTCAGTGGATGGCCCTGGTACTGCAGGTTCCAGATCCCCCCCACACTGTCTCTCCAGCTGCGGCCCTAGGTGCTGCTGCGGTATTCAGGTTTCTCCTCTTTTAGCGAGCTAAGGGTTTTCTTCATCAGGTCAATAGCTTTCTCTAGGATCCACTCTGCATCTGGTGCATAACTCCCATCCTCTTTGCTGATGTGCAGGGAGCTCTCCATGTCTGGCTTCCATTCGGGTTGGTGGCTGCCCCACCTTGGAGTTACTTTCCTCAAGGCCTTTTCCCACTCGCTTTTCTTTCCAATGCCCATTGACCACTGCGGTTTGCAGTCGTGCGTCTCCACCACCTCTTCCCTGGAAAAATATGACGCTTCAGCTTCCGATAGTTGGTGGGGTTTCAGTCGGGGGAAAAATTCCTTTTCCATGGGGGTTTCCTCCTTCCTTGCCTCATTGTTTGACATTGTATTTTTTGCAAAGTCCCCAGGTAAGGTTCTTCCTTCCAGGTTGACTCTTAATGCAGATCCTGTCTAATGTCAGAACCCACTCCAATCCACATCTTAGGAAAGAAAAACTCTTGGAGACAAGATTGTCCAAGCAGGAACAGAGGATATAATAGGATCTGAAAATTGTCTCACAGATTGATATTTTTAAAGTGTCCCCAAGTAAAAACCCCACCCCTCAGTCCTTTTGGTCAGTTCCTGATCAGTCAAGTCTCAGGTGTCAAACCCCTTGTGGGAAAAGGAGAAGGGAGAACTATCAGAACATTTGCAACATAATTACTTCTTCCCCTTCACATTCCATCCGGAGATACAAACCAGAATTCCCCCCATCACCTTTCTTGTTTGCTCGTAATCAGATAGGGAGAGGATTTCCTTTCATCACAAGAGCCAGAATTCTCCCCACCCCCTTTCTTAATTGTTCGTAGTTCAAAGGGAGAGGGTTTCTTACATCTGTCTTTTTGTGATGGCCAACAGGCAGGCTGAATAAACAAACTTTACATCTAAGAGAAAGAGATGGGGCAATAAACATCCCTGTCTTCTCTTTCCTCCTTGGGAATGGCAGAATCCAGTAAGGGGGGGTGAGATTTGAGTTTGCACAGAGAGGGAGTTAGAAATGAAATATAAATGGATTCTGACAACTACGATGTTGTTATGTCTAACTAATTCCCATACACATTCTTCCTCTTCCCCACTCCCCAGTATCATCTAATTCTAACTCTAAAAGTAACACACAAGTTAAGGAAAATGGCTGCATCTTCCTATATTGTCAAAGCAAGAACATCCAATGTTAGCAGCATTGACATTTTATCTATCTTATGACATCTACCTATAAAATCTTTTCTGATCAGTTTTTATTTCACTTATATTTGTAAAAGTTAATTTGTTAAATCACTATATATCCTTTTTTCAGTTCTTATTTAAGCTTAATTTCCCCTCAATATTTCAATCATTCCTTAATCCTAATTCTCTTCAAAGTTGATTTATCTTTGAAATTCAAACTTTTCGTTTATATACATCATCCCAATATTTTTACATTTTATATATTATCAAAAGTGCTATGTTACTTATATCTCTTATCCCTCTTATTGTAAGGCTCCTTTATAGCCAAAGTTTTCTGTTCATTTAACCGTATTCAAATAAGTGTTTGCCCATGTAATACTGCATCTATTAGGGTAAATCAAATCTCTTGAATCTGTCTCTGGCCTTATTTTGCCAAATAGCTTTCCAAATTGATATTTTTGGCTTGCCAGGAAGTTCTTGTATTTTTGTAAGTGTTGTTGAGAGTGGAGAAGACAGAGTATGTAAAATATATGCTTTTTGTCTCCTGAACAATGATTCTCCTGGCAGTGTCCATTTTGTTAAGTCTTTTTTCTTATCCTCAGGTTTATTTTGACATTCTAATGAATAAGGTATCTTTTCCATTTTTGTTGTTATGTCCAAGTCTTGTAAGTTTTTTCCTCTTTGTATTAAATTATAATTCTCTTCGTTTGTAGCTTTGTTGATGAAGTCATTTTTTTCTAGTTTATGTTCAATTATCTGATTTCTTTGCTCATTCTTTACCATCATTTTCGGGTATTTTTGATTGTGGGTTTAGATTAGAAATGCACTCATTTATGTCATCAAAGTTGTGTTTAATCTCCTTGTGGTTTAAGGCTATTGTCATTTGTATCTGTCATAACATTACATCAATTTCCTCTGGACAGTATTTGTCTTCTCTTGAAATGTTATTTCTGGATATTCCAGGGTGAGTCCTTCAGGAGTAGGTATTAAATGTGGTTTTCTGTCATTTTTTGATAAGTATGCCATATACATGTTGTCTCCCCATTTCAAATAATCCATCATCAGTGCCATAGTCTCTGTAATTAGCCTTGTCAAACCAGCCAAAACTCAAAATCCAAATGATCCGGTTTTTTATATATATATATATAATATTTTATTAATTTTCTCATTTTACAATTAAGTATTTAAAAAGCAATGTGATGACTGGGTTGATCAATAGTTCAATAGTGTACATAAGTCTTTAGTATAAATCTCATATTACAACATCAAATATTTCTCTCTTTTTCCATTAATATCTGCTATCTCATATTGGTTCTTATTATTATCAACTAAATAAAAACATCTTTGTTACAATTATCAATAATTTTTAGCATATACATATCTTAATTGCATTTACATTTAATCCTTGTATAAAATCAATGTCCTGCTATTGCTTTTTTTTTGTTACACATCTTATCTATTTGATTATAGTATTGCTCTGTTTTCTAAAAATTATCTATTTCCCACCATGTTAAATCATCTAATTAATAATACAGTATCCCCTCTAATAAGTCAAAACCATTATAGGTGTTGTCTGGGTTAGCAAATTGTTTAGTAATATACATTTTTTTTAATTTAAATCTAATATTAGAACATCAAATACTTCCTCTCTCTTTCCAATAATATCTATTATCTCATATTGGGCAAAATTCTTATTTTCAACTAAATAGAAAAATCTTTGTTACATTTATCAATAATTTTTAGCCTATACATATCTTAATTGCATTTGCACTTAATATCCTTATATAAACAATGTCCTATTATTGCTTCTTTCCCCACCCCCAACTTTAATTTCCCATTAATATTCAAGAAAATGCTATTATTTATGATTTCCAAGTACTTTATGTTTAGGTGACCCAAAGTTTCCCTTATTTCAACTTCTCCCTTTTTCCCTTTTCATACCAAAGTCTAATACTCTAATTACAAATCTTACCTATTTAATTATAATGTTACTCTATTTTCTATTTTCTACCATATTCAACCATCTACTTAATAATATAATATCCCCTCTAATAGGTCAAAGGCATTATTTTCTTCAGTTTTACTCTGGCTTTCTTCCTTTGCCAGCTAACCTTCCATGTCAGTGCCTTTGAATCATCAAATAGTTCTCCCACTATTTTTATATATATTATTTAAAATAATACATGGTTTCATGTATTGATTTCAACATGGAAAGGGTTTTTTCCTGATCTTCATTCATATTCTCTTGATAGTATGTTAAGTTGAAGACTTTAGAATCAAACGTTAAAAATATTTTTTGTCTTTTGTAGCTGGGTATGGGACATCTATTTCACATTTTATAGGTGATCTTTATAGTAGAAATTGTTTATCAAGTAACAGTTTTGTAATGCGAGGTGTTCCATCATCTCATGTAATAACATATACTTCTCATACAGGGAAATAGGAAAACAATTCCCCAAGTATAGCTCCAAAAGTCAGTAAAAGTTTACATTTATAGTTCAAGCAGGCCAGATAAGCCACCCAGAAATCCCTTCTTTGCAGCTGGGTTTTTCACAGGTGGTAACTGCCAAGGTCAAGCAAATTTTACCTGAAAATCTGGGCTTTAAGCCAAGTCTCTTTTATGCAATAACAAATTGTAATACCATAATTCACCACAGGATGTCACCAACACCATTTTCAGTTTTTTAAGTCCAAAACTTATATGGTGGTTTTTCAAGTCTTATTTTTTAAAACAACAACAAACCCCAAAGCCTCCAATAAGAACACTTTTAGTCCCCATGTTTCAAAAGAATATATATCCAATTAGATTAAAATTAATCTTATAATTGCTCTGTTTCCCCTGGGTAGGTAGTTGCTGTTAGGCATATGGTGTTAGCCTACAATGTTGGGTTGAAAATATATTAACCATAATGCTATGGCTTTAAGGTGTTAATTGGCCAATGGGTGTGTAAGTGTTCTCATGGCCATAAGAGGAAGCTAGGAACGTAGCTTCTCTCTCTCTCTGAATTCACTGATCTCTATTGTTACTGTTTTTGCTCTGCTGTTGGTTTACTACTGTTGTAACCTGAACTGTGTATTGACCTCTGGACCGGTAAGAAGACTTTGTAGCTTTGGACTGTTGCTATTGTTTATGACCTGGACTGTTTATTTTTTGACTGTGCATTTTTGTCTTTACACCACCTCAAAGTAAAATACTTTTTGCTTTTAGAACTCAGTGTATTTCTGTGTGTGACTTTTACTACTCTCAGTACCATTCCTTGTCTGTGCAACTCTTTGGTAGCACAAGGAGACCTCTGCACAACAAATTCCTTAACACTGGTTATGGGCCCAGGCCTGTACTGAGAGTTAGTACACACAGTATTCCTAGCTGAGTTTGTGTTAGCTATTTGGTGTAAAATGGCACAGGAACTGTTGTCAGGCATCTCCTGGATAACCCGGTTGTATGGGACAAACTATGTTACCTGGTCCACGAAATGCTGCTTGCTTTTGCGCAAGGAAGGACTATGGACTGTTGTAAATAACCCACCAGATACTACTGCTTGGGATCCAGATGATGAAGAGGATGCAAAGAAGTTAGACAACTTTAAACGTAGCAATGAGAAAGCTCTTTGCATTATTGGACTAACACTGAATGACCAGCAGCTTGTCCATATTCGTGGTGAGGAGTCTGCTGCTAGGTGTTGGGATGTTTTGCGAAGGCTTTATGTTCGAGACAGTGTGGGTGCACATATTCACCTTACACGTAAGCTGTTTAGGGCTCGTCTGCAGAAGAATGGAGATATGCTGACCCATTTAAATTACATGAAGGCAATTTTTCAAGAGCTTCATGAAAAGGAGCTGATTTTTTCAGAGTTGCATCAGGTCTACATTATTCTGTCATCTTTGGATGAGAGTTATGATGAGTATGTTTCTTCTTTGGAAGTCCTGACCAGAGAGGAACTGACATTGACTAACATTACTGGGAGACTGCTGGAAGAGTCCAGAAGGAGGCGTGACAGAGCCCAGCTGAGAGAGACACAGCCACGAGAGGAGCAGCAATTTACCACTGCTTACAACGTCAAGAAATGTTTTTTCTTGTGGGGCTAGAGGGCATATAGCCAAATTCTGTAGGAAGGGTAGAAAACAGAATGTGAATAGCAGTGGGAAGGCTAAGAAGAGCATTGGTTTGGCTATTTCTGGTGAACCAACATCCAAAAATAATGAATTGTGGGTTGTTGATAGTGGGGCTTCACAATGCATTACTAAAGAGAAAAAGAGGTTTATTAATATGAAAAACAGCAACCAATATGTTTCACTGGCAAACGGTTGGAGGATGAAGGCCTCTGGTGAAGGTAATTCCTATTGTCCATGCATTGATGAACAGTTACCTATGTTATATATACCTAAGCTAAGATTCAACCTGTTATCTGTAAGGGAATTGGTTAAGGTTTTGTTTGTGGTAACATTCAGAGGGGAGCAATGCACTATTGAGAGGAATGGAACCTGTGTAACTGCTAATTTGAAAGATGATTTATTCGTTCTCACAAGTAACCAGGTTAGTACAGTTAAAGCTAACTCAATATGTGAGAACAAGAAGCCACATGACGAATGTATACATTTATTGCATAGGCGATTAGGTCATGTAAATTTCAACTCACTACGTAAAACAGTTGAGTTAGTAGAAGGAATTACACTGAAGCCATGTAGTAAGTATTTGAATTGCAATGCCTGTAATCAGGAAAAGAGCAAGGCAACTCCTGCAAACAGGATAAACAGTTTCAAAACAACTGTACCTTTGGAAGTTGTGTTTGCTGATTTAATTGGACCCATGAAACCAAGTTTAGGAGGATTTTGTTATATTTTAAGTATCCTTGACCACTACTCTCGTTATGGATTTTGTTATCTGCTTAAGTCAAAGGCAGAGACTTTCCAACAATTTGCAAACTGGCTGAAGTTTGTCGAGAGAAAAACAAAGAGAAAGGTTCAGTGCATAATTACTGATAATGGTACTGAATTTACAAACAACCGTTTTGTTGATATGCTAGAATCAGCTGGCATTGAGCATAAACGTTCAGCCCCTTATAGGCCTCAACATAATGCATTTGTTGAGAGACGTGGGCAAACGTTACAAGCCATGATGAGAACCATGTTACAAGATTCTGGCTTAACAGATAGACTGTGGGGGGAGGCAGCAAAATGTGCAAACCATGTTTTGAATATAGTTGTTAATACTTCTACTGGTAAAATACCATATACAATATGGCATGGTAGAAGACCAAACCTTGATTACCTGCACACGTTTGGCACCCCAGCTTGGGTCCACATTCCTGCACAACTCAGGAGTAAAGGCCAACATAGGGCTAGGCAATTATACTTCGTAGGTTACGAAGCTAACCACAGATCTTATCGTTTCTGGGAACGAGGCACAACTAATGTATATAACAGTGCGAGTGCAAAATTCCTTGAGCACGTTGGTTGGGATAGGTTAGAGCAAGAAACTGTTAATACTGATCCTCTAGTGTTTGAGGACTCCTTTGATAATATAACTAGTAATAATAATACATCTCCTGTAAATATAAAAGATGAAAAGGAGATAGGGGAATTAAAAGAGGAATCAGAGGAAGGAAAGGAGTCAGAAATACAAAGCCCTGTAATTCCTTGGCATTCAACGCGCATCAGACGTCCACCTGATCACTATGAAGCAAGTGTAATATGTCAAGTTAGTTCAGTGCCTTCTAACTATGATGAGATCAGGATGTATCCTGAAAAGGAACAGGCATCATGGAAAGCTGCAATGAACAGGGAGTTGAAGTCTTTGCAGGATCTTAAGATTTATGTGAAAGCAAAACTGCCACCTGGTGAGCAAGCTATAGGTTGTAAATGGATATATAAGATAAAGAAGGGTATAGATGGAACTATAACCCATAAGGCACGTTTGGTTGCACAAGGTTTTGCCCAAACTACTGAGGATTATGACGAGGTGTTTGCACCCAGTCTGAGGGCAACTACTTTAAGAGCAGCTTTAGTATGGGCAGCTAAAAACCAATATATGGTTAACCATGTAGATGTTGAAACTGCATATCTACATGCTCCATTGCAACATACTATTTATTTAAGAATACCACCAGGATTGACCAATGATAGAGACCATGATTGTTGGGAATTAAAGAAAAGCCTCTATGGATTGAAACAATCAGGCTATGAGTGGAACAAATGTATAGTTAATGAGTTAAGTGCATTAGGTTTTGTAGCCAGTAATACTGATCCTTGTTTGTTTAGAAGAGAACACAACGGAGCATTACCTTTTCTTTTATTATTCACAGATGATATTGCAATAATAACAAAAACTGAGTTAGAAGCACAAACTATCATTTCAAGATTGCAAAATAAATTCACAATTAGAAATCTTGGGAAAATAAGCCACTATTTGGGGTTAGATATTGTGAAAACAAATAGGGGTTTTAAGGTGTCGCAAGCCAGTAAAATATCTCAGTTATTAAAGAGATACAATATGGAAATGTGTAAACCAATTAGCTAGGTACAACAATAATCCTACTGTTAGACACTGGCAATCAGCTAAATGAGTATTAAGATATCTGAAGCAAACTATTCACTACTCGTCATATTTAGAGCCAAATCGTGTGTTAATCCTCACTGCATATGCAGATGCGAGTTTTGCCTCTGACACAAGCACTCGTAAATCTACTTCAGGGTTGGCTGTAATGTTGGGTGATTCTTTAATTGGATGGAAGTCCATTAGACAAAAACACATAAGCTTATCTACAATGGAGGCTGAATTTTCATGTCTATCAGTGTTATGTACAGAACTGCTAGTGTACAAACAATTATAGTTAGATATGGGTTTAAATGTAAATGATCCATTTATTGTGTATGAGGACAATCAAGCTGCAATAAAGATGGCTAATAATGCTGCAGTAAGAACAAGATCTAAACATACTGATCTTCGTTATTTAAGTGTCAGACAATGTGTCAAAGATAAATTAATACAGCTAGAGTATTGTTCATCCGATGTAAATATTGCTGATCATTTTACGAAGGTACAAAGTGCTGTGAAACACAATGCTAATTGTGAAAAAATGTGCATAAGATTGTAAGAGTTATATATTATTCTACCCAAAAGGGAGAATGTTAGGCATATGGTGTTAGCCTACAATGTTGGGTTGAAAATATATTAACCATAATGCTATGGCTTTAAGGTGTTAATTGGCCAATGGGTGTGTAAGTGTTCTCATGGCCATAAGAGGAAGCTAGGAACGTAGCTTCTCTCTCTCTCTGAATTCACTGATCTCTATTGTTACTGTTTTTGCTCTGCTGTTGGTTTACTACTGTTGTAACCTGAACTGTGTATTGACCTCTGGACCGGTAAGAAGACTTTGTAGCTTTGGACTGTTGCTATTGTTTATGACCTGGACTGTTTATTTTTTGACTGTGCATTTTTGTCTTTACACCACCTCAAAGTAAAATACTTTTTGCTTTTAGAACTCAGTGTATTTCTGTGTGTGACTTTTACTACTCTCAGTACCATTCCTTGTCTGTGCAACTCTTTGGTAGCACAAGGAGACCTCTGCACAATAAATTCCTTAACAGTTGCCACTTTTTTTAGAGGGTGGGGTAAAGATTCCCTTCCCTCTTTCCTCACAGGTGGAAAAATGCCTTGGGCAGCTTTTACAGGAAAAAAAACCTTAGAATTTTAAAGAGAGGATCAGGTCTCATCCAGTTTCACCCGCATTGCTTGAAAGTTGCTAGATGGTACTTTTGACTTTGGCTGTCAGCAGCTTAGTGACTGGCCATATTAATATGGCAGGTCATTCCCCCGCCAGTTTGGAGGGCTTCCCTGGATCAAACGGAAGGGCCGCTGCCCTCCCATGATCAAATGGGGGTCTCTTCCTTGCTCGTCACTTCTAAGGGGCAACTTTCGACCCTTTCCAGGGTCCCCCAATGGAGTGAATTCAGACGTGAAAGACGGATCCATCTTCCTGTGTCCGCAGCATCGCGATGCCAAGTTGGAAGTCCCAAACAGTCCAGTTTTATATAGTTCTTATCTTTATATATAGTTTTTATAATCCACTATATTTCCAATTGTCAAGGCTTCAATAAAATCAATGTTTTGTAACAGTTCTTTCATTCAAGGATTAGTTGCCAACTAATCAAAATTGCAGTTCAGTATATTTAGCCACCTTGAATCCTCCCTGTAAATTCCCCCCTAAAACATTTGTCAGAAATCAAAGTTTTTCTTTTTCTGTAAACAATTCTTGAGTTTAGACAACAATCAGAGTATTTCTTTTCCTTCAGACACTTTCTAATCTTATAGCTGGCCCAGTATGTATTCTTTTCTTTGTTCCCAGCAGCTGTCTTCTTAAAGGCTATTAGAGTTCAAGGGAACAGATTTCCTTGTTTCTGGGCATTGTTGTTAATGCTATGTCCTAATTCTCCACTAGGTGTCAGTAGTTCTTTGATTTCCAGCTTTTTCAGGCAAGAAATTATTCTTATTGGGTTTTTTATATATAATTTCATCGAAACCCTTTAGAGTATAATCTTAGCAGGTTTTTTTAGTTTCTAGATTTAATCAGACTGTAGTATTTTAAATTTGATTTCAGTATGTTTCTTTCCCCCTTAAAAGTTAATTTGCCACTTCCATCTATGGGGGAGTGGGGGTGTAGTCCCCTCCCCTCACTTTCAAAAGTTTTCTTACTTTGGGGATCTTTCCCAGGGACTTAATTGCAGAGTAGAAGAGAGAAGATCGATACTCCCACCAGTTCCAAGCACACTGTTCACCGTTGTTCTGGCTCATGCTCTTGGACTTCGGCTGCAAGTTTCTTGGGCTAGATGCTGATGTGGAGCTAGCCTTTATCCTGTCGGGTCAAGGGCTTCTCTCAGATCAAAGAAAATGACCGCTATCGTTCTGTGATCAACAGAGCACCCCTCTTTCTTTGCTACCTCTCTGGGCCAACTTTAGAGCCATTTAGTGTCCCCTTGCCAGATGAAATCAGCTGTGGGATGCAGAGCTCTGCAATCCTGCAGCCGTGTGCTATGGCACAAAAATTGGAAGTCCCAGGACACTGAATCTGTCTTGATGTCTGTAAAAGGCAAGGTCCTTGAATCAATTATCTAAACTGTGTTTTTGAGCACTTGAAGAGGCATGCTGCAGCTAACATAATACAACATGGGTTTGTCCCAGACAAATCATATCAAACAAATATCATCTTCTTTTTTTAATATATATTTTATTAGTTTTTTACAATAACAATCTCCAGTGCCTGGAGATTGTTTTCTACTTTGATAGAGCCACTGTCAAGCCCTATATAGCTGACAAAAAAGAAAAAAGAAACAATAAGAAAACTGATTCTAGGAAGGTCTTTTATGACTAGTCTGTTATAAATTCAGGAGCCTGAAAACAGTAAGAGTAATTTCATAGATTTTATTGTGGAAAATTGAACCTTTGAAACACTTCTTCCCACCTATCTCAGCATGGTTTAAGTTCACCTTTTGACTGTCCTCCAGTTTTCCCCTAAGGTCTTGTACCAGGACCTCAGAAAAGCCATTGACAAATTGCCTCATGATGTTATTCTAAATCAGAGGTGTCAAACTCAATTTCATTGAGGGCCACATCAGCATTGCAGTTGCCCTCAGGGGTGTGGGGTGTGTGGCCAGGGTAGCCGTGGTCTACTGGGTGGGCATGGCTGGAGTGCATGTGGCTTACTGGGTGGGCATGGCCAGCTCTTCATTGTTTGTGTCAAGGGTGCCTACAGGGGTCTGGGCAGGAGTGGGACAGATCTGAGGGTCTCTGGCAGAAGGGGATGGACCGGGGCAAGTGCCAAGGCACGGTCCACTGGAGGAGCCTCACTGTTCCTCTCAGGCCATGCGAGGGGGGGCTGGAGAGGATGCCTGGAGCCCTGGGCAGCAGAGGTCAAACACCCAGCCCTCAAGGACCCAGGGCAGTAAGCCCAGCCCTACTTCCCCAAGGGGGAGCCCAGCTGTACGTACCTCCTTCTCAATGCTGCTGCTGCTGCGCTTGCTCTCCTTAGCCAAGTTGTTCATGATGGGTACAAGGGCAAAGTCAGAGGGAGGCCCACTCCCTCTCCATGGGAGGAGACCAGGCTTTGTATCCAAAGCTTTCTTAGCAATAGGATAGGAGACCCCCAAGGATAGGCCAGGAGGAGGTGCCAAGGGGATGGTGAAAAGACAGCAGGGCAGGACTAAGGCAGAACTTCCCTCAGACCCTCCCTCTCCTTCCTTCCTTCCTTCCTTCCTTCCTTCCTTCCTTCCTTCCTTCCTTCCTTCCTTCCTTCCTTCCTTCCTTCCAGAACAGAGTGGTGGGAAAATATTTGAGATGAGGGAGGGAGAACAACAGGTAAGAAACACAGCTGGGGGAGATGTCACCCTTCATGAGGAATAAAGAAATTCACCATCACCTGGAAGTGGCCAGCACATGGCCCTTGCCTACTTCACATATCTGGCTTAGTGGGCTCTGGGACAGGGGATGCCATGAGCAGCGTGAGAGTCGACGTTACCTGCACAATACTGCCCAGCCTCCAGCCTGCCCAGTTTCGGCAGGCAGTGGGGTGCTCTTCTCCCAGCGCCGAGAGGCTGAGTCAGGTGGTGCAAAGTGCAATGCTGCCCAGCCCCCACCCTGCCTGGTTTTGGCAGGCAGTGAGGCACTCTCCTCACAACGCTAAGAGGCTGAGCCAGGTGGTGCAAATCCAAAGAGAAGTGTGATGCCGCCCAGCCCCCAGCCTGCCCGGTTTCGGCAGGCAGCAGGGTGCTCTCCACACAGCACTGAGAGGCTGAGCTGGGTGGCACAAATCTGAAGAGGAGCACAATGCCGCCCAGCCCCCAGCCTGCCCAAAGTAGGCAGGTCCATGTGCTGGCCACTTCCAGGCAATGGTGCACCTCTTCATTCCTCACAATGGGTGATATCTCCCCAGCATGCACCCAGGGGGCAGGGCCGACATGGCAGGGGCTTGTCCCTTGTTGTTTCCAGACAGCCTTGTGGAGCTAAGACTGAATGTGTTTCAGCATAGATGGCCACCACAAAATTGTATATTGTCTCCCTGCCAGCCTGGGCCAGGCCAAGGCAGCAGGGGCCATTCCCTCACTGTTTCCAAGATGGCTTTGTGGGCAACATGAAATCACTTCACAGGCTGAATCTGGCTCCTTGGCCTTGGGTTTGACATGTCTGTTCTAAATAATGTGGTAAATAGATGCTATATGGACTCATAGCTTATAGCTATATGGTCCTATAACTATGACCATTGTTAGAGTGCTTATAAATGTGTTTATCTTGATGAGAAGTACTGAATGGAAAGCTACTGCCCTTGGACCTATATGTTCGATATATTTATTATTTGGATAAAGGAACTGAGGAAACTTACATATTTCACAAATGATACTAAACTGGAACAAAGAAGAGAATGAAGATTTCAAAAGGTCTAGGCAAGTTTCAACAGTGGGCTGAAGTAAATAAGATGATCTATAAATAGAAGAAATGTAAAGTTCTTCATTTCAATAGGGAAAATATAAGATATAAGGACTACTGGTTTGGCATGACTGTTTGAGAGAGAGGCCTGGGGGTCCTTAGGTCTACTACAAGTTAAACATGAACCAGCAGTATTATGCAGCTGCTTAAAAGGCCAGTGCTATTTTGGAGAATATTAAGAGGAGCACAGATTCCTGTCCACAGGAAGTATTTGTTCTAGTTTACTCTGCCCTGATCAGATCCCAATTAGAGTCTTGTGTCAGTTACAGGGCTCCCAGTTTAAAAAGAGAAGCAGATTAAGTTCAGAGGGGGGCTGCCAAGAAGGTGAAAGTTCTGAAAACCAAGTAGTAAACAGCATATTAGATGAGATGACCTCTGGAGTCCCTTCCAATTTTCGAAAAGTATACTTCAAACAATATCATGCTTCTAGGGACTTTTCCTGATCATTTTTTTTTTTCATTGAAAAGTTTTACAGTACATTTTAAACTTATACTCCTTCCCTCCACCTCCCCCCCACACCCCCTCACTCCCCCCCCCCGACTTCCCAGAGGTGAATACAGGGTATTGCCTCTAACAAACTTAAGCTAAAATATGCTAACCAACTATAAATACGCTTTAAATCCTATCGTACTTTAACTCCCCTTAAACATAAGTAAATAATAATACATCTTATAATTCTAATATTAATTCATATGCTAGGTGAAATTTTTAGTCCCATATTTATTCTGAATATAATCAATCCATCTTCTCCATTCCAAGATATATCTCTGTTGTGACTGTTCTTTCAAATATGCTGAAATTTTTGCAATTTCTGCCAAGTTTGAAACTTTTAGAGTCCACTCTTCTATAGTAGGCAGGCAGTTCCTCCTTCTTCCAATATTGCAAAACCAAAAGTCTTGCTGCCATTATTAAATTCAACATCAATTTAGCTTCTATAACAGTACAATCAGTAATAATACCCAGTAGAAATAACTGTGGAGTAAACCTTATCTTTTTCTTAAATATCTTCTGCATATTCCACCAAATTTTAATCCAGAAAGCTTTAACTTTTTTACAAGTCCACCACATATGATAATACGTTGCGTCCTCACAACCACACCTCCAACATTTAGGCTGATAATTTGAATACATACATGCTAATTTTTTAGGATCTAAGTGCCATCTATAAAACATCTTATAAAAATTCTCTCTTAAGTTTTGTGCCTGGGTAAATTTTACGTTTCTGACCCAAATTTTTTCCCAAACATCCATCATTATTGGCTCTTGAATATTCTGGACCCATTTTATCATACAATCTTTAACAAGTTCCGTTTCTGAATACTTTTTACAATGCTAATAAGCCAGGTAGATGGTTAGCTTATTTGTTAAGGAAAAAACAAAAGTCACGTAATATAGACAAGATAGAATATAAGGGTAAAGAGGTGTTTCAACAAAATCTTATTAAAAAGGCTTTTGTTGAATTTTATTCTAAATTATATGCAAGGGATATAACTCAAGGTTTAGATATAGATAAGTATTTACAAGAAGTAAATATCCCTACACTTACACAAGAACAGAAGGAAGGGATGAATCAACAGATAAATGCTGAAGAAATTATTTTAGCAATTAAACAATTAAAAGTGGGTAAGACACGACTTCCGGGTGGCAAGGCTCCGTTGCCGGCAGCCATTTAGGCTGTCAGCCCCATCACTCTGTAGAACCGCCAAAAACAGCGCCAATCAGCTGTTTTGGTGGCTCGGAACCCCCTCCTCGGGAGAAGAGGAGGGGGTGAGCGCCCAGGCAGGGGTAGAACTCTCCCGGACTGCCAGAGTTGAAACTCTGGTGGTTGAAGGATTGAGCCCCCCTGAAGCCTGAGTTTGCTCCGGACCTCGGGACGCCTCTGCTCCAGGGTTTTGGAGCAGAGCAGGATGCAGCAACCATCCCTGCCAGTGAGAGTGAACTTTGGATTACTTGGATGCAGGCAGAACTGTACAGGAGATTCATGTTAAAGCAAGTATATGATCTTTAACTCGGTGGATTTTGTGGAGACTTTTTAAAAGTGAAAGTGCGCAACAGAGTTGTGTGGGTGAAAATGGCTGCCAAATCAGTAAAAGTTCCTAGAAGCGCAATGGCTTCTCTGGTGCAGCAATCTTCATTACAGGCTTTAATGCCCCCCCTCCTGCACCTGCACCTGCACCAGCTTTAACCGTAAAAGATTTGCAGGACATTTTGCAAGAGGCTTTGAAAAAGCAATCCCAACAATTAGCTGACCTTATGGAGGAGAAGCTTACAGAAATGAGAGCAGACATTTTACTGGCATTTCAATGTATGGCTGTCTGTATAGAACATTTGGACGAGAGAGTGGAAGATCTCAGCCAAAATAATATCAGATTAGATGCTAAAATGACGGAGGCTGAAACTGTGATGGATAAGATTGACGACAACTTAACCCTGTTGCAGTACCGAGAGATGGAGTTTGCCGTGAGAATTAGAGGTTTAAAAGAGGATTCTAAGGAAAATTTGAAAAAAGTAGTTTCAGAGGCTTTGGAAGGTGTTTTGGGGTGTCCAGCAGAAGATATTATGGTGGATATAGATAAAATATTTCATGTTAATTCATGGATTGCAAGACAAAGGAAATTATCCAGAGATGTGGTGGTTTATTTTACAAAGAGAGCAATTAGAAATGAGGTTATTCAAGCTTTTTATAATAGTAAATTCGCAATTACAGAGCAAGAAGTTTTAATTTTAAAAGAGATCCCTCCAAGAATTTTAAGGAGAAGGAAGGAGTTTGCCTTCCTGGCAGAAGAATTAAGAAGACGGGATATTCAGTTCAGATGGGAGATTCCAGTGGGCATGGTGGTGATGTATGCAGGCACGAGACATCGTCTTCTTACAGTGTTACAGGCATGTGATTTTTATGCTAATATTTTAAAGGCAGTCCCTATACCACTTTTGGAATCTAAAAAGAAGAATGGTGAAGGAGAGCGTCAATCACAAAGTGAGAGCACACAAGGTGCTGAAGGAGTTATACAGCTGAAAGATGGAGAATTCCAGAAAGTTACAGGAGTGGATCAAATTACAGCATCATCAGAGGAGGTTAGAGACCAAAGAATGACATGTGCTGCTGCTAGACGAATGAGACAAGAGCAAGAACACCAGAGAGTTATGATGGCACCTCAAAAACTTACTTACAGTGAAGCAGTGGGAGGAGTGCAACCTAAGAGAGTGCAGGTGATTTTGGATGAGGCGCTCCAAAAGCTTCAGGTCGCAAAAGATGGCGACAAAGTTTCTAACCTGGAATGTTAATGCTTTAAACTCACCACATAAGAGAAAGAAAGTATTTCAATATTTAAAGCAATTTAAAAACGATGTTATTTGCTTACAAGAAACACATATTAGAGCGTCGGATCAAAAGTATTTGGTAAACTTGAGGTTGGGCACACAGTTTATTGCTTCTGCGACCGATAAGAAAAATGGAGTGGTTATTTATATCAAGAATACTTTGACAGCGACTTTAATTGAAGCAGATAGACAAGGAAGATTTGCTATGATTGAACTGTTAATAGAAGGCAAGAAAACGCTTTTGGTTGGACTATATGCTCCTAATCAACAACAAGGAGATTTTTACAGTTTATTACACAGCAAGATCACTCAGTGGGATTACAAATCTTGTATTTTTATGGGAGATTGGAATGGAGTCTTGGATGTACAAATGGACAAGGTTTTTTTTAAAAAAAGCATTACAAGTCATGCTAAACTGCCTAAATCTTTTTTTGAGATGAAGGATGACCTGGAATTGAGAGATGTCTGGAGAGAAAGGAATTTGCAAGAAAAGGACTTTACTTTTTCTTCTGACAGGCATCAATCTTTTTCTAGGATTGATTTTGTATTAATTACCAATGATTTTTTTTCTAGGATTAAGAAGATCAAGATTTGTCCAAGAACTATATCTGATCATAGTCAAGTATGGTTAGAGATAGAAAAAGATAATAGGGATAGACGGTCTTGGCATTTAAATGAAAATTTGTTTAGATACCAGGAAAATGTGGAAGAATGTAAAAAGCAGAGGAAAGCATATAAAGCCCTCGTCGACTCAGGTAGCACACGGTGCCTAATGAGCCAAGCGGTGGTAGTAGGACTGGGGGTTATGGTGAGGCGGCTAACTAGCCCTCTACGCTTTCAGCAGGTGGATGGGTCTCTTTTGGGGGGGGCACCTGTCACTCACGTCACTGAACCAATTCGGTTGGAGATGGGCGATCACTGGGAGACGTTGCGGTTTATAGTGGTGCCTTCTATGACCGAGGCAGTTATTCTGGGACTCACATGGTTAGATCGGTGGGGCCCTACGATCTGGTGGGAGGGGGGTTGCCGCCATCTCCAGTTGGGGTTGGGCCCACAGCCTCCGCAAGAGCACGCATTCCTGGGTCTACTACTCACGGGGGAACGAGAGAGGGCCTGTGCGGGTGGGTTAGCGCAAGAGGCTCTGGTACCCTGCGAATACTCCGACCTGTTGGACGTCTTCGATGAATGAGAGTGCGACACGCTACCACCTCATCGCTCCACGGATTGCGCCATTGAGCTGGAACCGGGTGCTAAGCTACCAAAACCCCGGATGTACGCTATGTCCCCGAAAGAAATGCAGGAACTCCGGCGGTACATCGACAAGAACCTGGAGCGGGGATTCATCCAGCCAGCACGGTCTAGGATGGCGGCGCCCGTGCTGTTCCGCGAGAAAAAGGACGGTGGGCTTAGACTGTGCGTGGACTATCGCGGTGTGAACGCGGTGTGCGTTGAGCACCTTTACCCGCTCCCACTAATGAAAGACCTGTTGGCCCACCTGGCTAAAGGCCGGGTCTTTACCAAACTGGACCTCAGGGAGGCCTATTATCGTGTCCGAATCAAAGCAGGGGACGAGTGGAAGACGGCGTTCAACTGTCCTCTGGGGAGTTTCCAGTTTACGGTGATGCCGTTTGGGCTACAAGGTGCCCCTGCCGTCTTCATGCAATTGATTAACCAGGTCTTGCATGAATTCTTATATCATGGGGTCTTGGTTTACCTAGACGACATCCTGGTTTACACCGAGACGATGGAGGAGCACATCGCCTTGGTTAGGCGGGTGTTAACCAAATTGTGGGACGCATGGCTCTTTGTGAAACTGTCCAAGTGCGAGTTCCATCGGCAGCAACTTGATTATTTGGGGTACAGGATCTCTGCAGGGGGGGTGGAAATGGACCCAAAAAAGGTGGAGGCCATCCAGCAGTGGCAGGCCCCGCGGACACGGCGGCAGTTGCAAGGGTTTCTAGGCTTCGCGAACTTTTATCGCCAATTCATACCCTGTTTTGCGGCCATAGCCCTGCCTCTTACGGACCTTCTTCGCACTCAACAGTTAACAGTGCAACCACGTCCCGGATTACGGGTGGGGTGGACTGCAGAGTGCCAACGAGCTTTTGATACGTTTAAAAGCTCTTTTTGCTAAAGAACCAATCTTACGACATCCAAACCCTGCCCTGCCTTTCGTGGTCCAGGCCGACGCAAGCGACGTTGCCCTCGGAGCCGTCCTTCTTCAACGAAACAACGACAGGGTGCTTCAACCATGTGCCTATGCGTTGAAGAAATTGTCTCCTGCAGAGCGTGCCTGGGCAATATGGGAGAAGGAGGCTTTTGCGGTACGCTGGGCATTGGAACTGTGGCGACATCACTTGGAGGGGGCTGTCCACCCGTTTGAGGTGTGGACGGATCATAAGAATCTGATGGCGTTGCAGACACCCCAACGGCTGTCCCCCAAGCATGTACGGTGGGCACTGTACTTCCGTCGATTCCGCTTCACATTGAAGTATGTTCCGGGGGGGAAAAATTTCCTGGCGGACGCGCTGTCGCGCATGCCACAGTTTGAGGGGAAGAGGGAGGACATTGTACAAGCGCTTGTGCCTACCGAAGGTCCAGGTCAGGAGGGGGACACCGCTCTAGCAGCGCAGGACGAGTTCTGTGAAGACCTTAGGAAGGCCCTTCAGGGGGATACCTGGCTACAGGCCCACCCAGAGTTCGTGGCCATGCGTGATGGCTTAGCTTGGCATGGGACCCACATTTATGTACCAGCCCCTTTACAGGAACGAGTGCTGTATCGGTGTCACGACACCAAGCAAGCTGGACACTATGGGTTTCTGAAGACCCTGCATTTGGCACGTCGGCAATTTTGGTGGCCACACATGAAAAAAATGGTGGAGGACTATGTACGGCGATGCCACGTTTGTGCTACCACAAAGCCTATGGTGGGAAAACCTTTGGGCCTCCTACAGAGGGTGGCCAACCCTACTCGTCCATGGCAGGATATAGCCATGGACTTCATTGTTGAGTTACCCGAAAGTAAGGGCCATAATGTTATTTGGACAGTGGTGGACTTATTTTCTAAGCAGGCCCACTTTATTCCCTGTAAAGGGTTGCCCTCAGCACGTCGATTGGCTTGGCTCTTTGTAACTCACGTCTACCGTCTACATGGAGTACCACGCCGTATCATTTCGGACAGGGGAGTACAGTTCACGGCGCGTTTCTGGAAAGAGTTTGTTAGATTCATCGGGTCAACCCAAGGACTCAGTACGGCGTACCACCCTAGCACCAATTGCGCAGCCGAACGAGCCAATGCCGCCGTTGAGCGGTATCTACGTTGCTACGTATCGTACCAGCAAACCAACTGGGTGGATCTTTTAGCGTTTGCGGAAGTAGCGTATAACAACACTGTACACAGCAGTACGGGGTTTTCCCCTTTCAAAGTGGTTATGGGTAACGATTTTGTCCCCATCCCCGAATGCAGCCCGGGGCACGAGGATCCCTGTCAGCCACAGGAATGGATGAGGCAGATTGAGGGGGCCTGGGGTGCAGTGAAAAAAGCGTTGGAGCGGGCTGCGATAACGAATAAGGAGCAGGCTGATAAGAAGCGAAAAGCGTTCGCAGTCCCGAAGGTGGGGGACCTGGTCTACCTGTCTACTAAGTATCTGCGTGGCCAGGTTCCCTGTAAAAAGCTAGGGCCCAAATACATCGGACCATTCCGGGTGGTACAGGTAATTAACCCCGTAACAGTACGGCTACGACTACCGAAGATCCTAGGCAAACTTCACCCAGTGTTCCACAGTAGCCTACTGAAGCCTGCCACCTCAGGTGCAACGGCAGTGGGGGAGGGTGGGCCTGGGCCCACCCATGGCGACCATTATGAAGTCCAAGAGATCCTTGACTCCAGGGTTCATAGGGGGGGCGTCCAGTACCTAATCAGGTGGAAGGGATATCCTGTGGAGGAGGCGACGTGGGTGGGGGATGCAGATGCTCCTCGGTTGGTGCGGGCATTTCACCGGTTGCATCCTGGTAAGCCGAGGGGAGGACGGGGGGACACCGCGGATAGGGTGGACGATCGCTTACCTCTTGTGTCTTCCCCTGCAGGAGGGGCCCTGGTAGGAGGGGTGGCATATCGCGCCCCGCGGGCTTGACACCCAGCGGCGGCGTGGGCGCGACACTCACCGGCGCCGGTTTCTTCTTCTGCTCGACTCGAGGGAATGCCCATCAGCTCGGGTCGGGAGAACGTCCATCAGCTGCGGCAGCACCAACGGCCTCCACGCACGACCGCCGAGCCGGCTGAAGCCCCGATAGTGCGCACGCGCGTCGTGCAACCCGGCCCCGCCCTGCTAGCTACGGTGGCCTCGCAGGGTCCTGGCCTCAGCTTCGTCCTGCCGGCTACGGTGGCCTCACAGGACCAAGGGCCCAATCCAGATAGTGACTCGGCCCCTGCAGCGCTGGTGGGCGGGGCCCTCGGCAGCGGAGCCCATTCACAACAAGGAAGGCCTGGGGGCTTGCCAGCCTTGCGAGGGGGGGCCAAGCAGCAGGGCGGAGGTGTGTCCGCCACAGGAGGGAAGGTGCCGGGAGCAGGGACGGTGGTGGGGGTGGTGACTGGCGGCAATGGGACGGGCGTTCGCGAGAAGACTCACCTGGGAGAGAGAGGGTGCCGGGTGGCGGGGCATGTTGCAAAGGAAGGTGTTTGGCAGAAACGGGAGTTAAATAGGGGATGGGCAGAAGAGGGTGCGGCTGGGTGGGGCGTGGGTGTCTACAGGCAATGTGTATTTAACAGCGTTGGATGCGGGTAGCAGCCAACGCTGGCTTTGTTCCGTTTGAAGATCGTTTGCTTTTGCTTATTAAACCGTTTTGGAACCTCAGCTTTCGTCTCGGTTGCTTGAATCTCCTGCTCTCCGGACGAGGTTTGAGAAAAATGAATGTTTTGTTATTTCAAATGATACCTATACTCAAAAAGGATTTAAATTTGGAGGAATGGCAAAAAGGAATTAATAAATTTGTTTGGGCAGGGAAAAAACCACGAGTCAAATTTAAGATAATGCAAGAAAGAGGTGGTCTCAAAATGCCGAATTTTAAATTTTTTTTTTGAAAAGTTTTATCATACATTTTATCTTTGACAGTCCCCCCCTACCCCTCCCCTATCCCTCCCTCCTTACCCCTCCCCCCCTCCCCACCCCCACCCCCGACTTCCCAGAGCTAAGTACAAGGTATAAAAAACAAGAAAAAAAATCATAAACATCCATATGCTAACAACCATGAGCTCTAAAATCTATCACTCTCTAGCTCATATAGGATAACTACAAACACTATTAATATAAAATATATAAAAAAACAAAAAAAAACAGGAAAAAAGAAAGGAAGACTTATTCAAATGCTACATGAAACTTCTTAGTCCCATATTTGTTCTGGATATACTCAATCCATTTTCTCCACTCCGTAATATAGCGTTCTTGCGAATGATCTTTCAAATAGGCCGATATCTTTGCCATCTCTGCCAGGTCAGAAACCTTTAAAGTCCATTCTTCTATAGTCGGCAGTTCCTCCTTCTTCCAATACTGACCTATTAAGAGTCTTGCTGCCGTAATTAAATTCAACGTCAACTTAGTGTCCACAACTGTAGCATCTGTAATTATTCCCAACAAAAAAAGTTGCGGACAAAACTTTATCCTTTGCTTAAAAATCTTCTGCATATTCCACCAAATTTTTATCCAAAAAGCCTTAACCTTTTTACAAGTCCACCATATATGAAAATATGTTGCGTCTTCGTCACCGCACCTCCAACATTTAGGCTGATAATTCGGATACATACTTGCAAGCTTTTTAGGATCTAAATGCCATCTGTAAAACATTTTATAAAAATTCTCTCTTAGATTTTGAGCTTGTGTGAATTTTACGTTCCTCACCCAAATCCTTTCCCACGTGTCCATTGTAATAACTTCTTGAATATTTTGGGCCCATTTAATCGTACAATCTTTAACAAGTTCTGTTTCTGAGTCAATTTCTATCAATGCAAGATATATCCGTTTGATATGTGCTGGACCCTGGTTTCTAGTTTGCTTTATCAGATTTTCATCAGTCATTGTAAAACCAATTTTCTGATCTTCTTTCCACCTGGCCCGTAACTGAATATATTGAAACCAAGTTTGAACAATCTTCTCATCTCGCAAGAGGCTATATGGTTTCAGACACCAGACATTTCTTTCCAAGCCTTAAATCTCCTTGTACGTAGTCACATCATGTTTAAAACCAACGTTTATATTTTCTATTGTGTGCTTTGGAATTGCCCACAATGGTATCTTGCAGTCTAGCTTATGTCTATACTTCTTCCAAGAATTTTAAATTATATTATGATGCTGCTGCTTTGTCAGCGATAAGTGATTGGTTTAATTTAACACAAGGGAGATTATTAAATCTTGAGGGTCATGATTTGTTATTTGGTTGGCATGCATATTTATTGTATGATAAAAAGGTGGATAATGTCTTTAAGATACATATTTTAAGGTATGCTCTGTTGCGAGTCTGGAAAAAGTATAGACATAAGTTAAACTACAAGATACCCATTTGGGCAATACCTAAACACGCAATAGAAAATATAAATGTGAGATTCAAACATGATGAGACTACATATAAGGAAATCTTAAGTTTAGAAAGGAATGTATGGCAATTAAAGCCATATAATATTTTAAAAGAAGAAAAGATTGTACAAACTTGGTTTCAGTATGGGCAATTACAGGCTAGATGGAAAGAGGATCAGAAAACTGGTTTTTCGATGACTGATGAAAATTTGGTAAAGCAAATTAGAGATCAAGGTCAAGCACATATAAAAAGGATATATAATGCATTGATAGAAATTGATTCAGAGACGGAACTTGTTAAAGACTGTATGATAAAGTGGGCTCAGAATTTTCAAGAAGTTATAACAATGGATACTTGGGAAAAGATTTGGGTTAGAAATGTTAAATTCACACAGGCCCAAAATTTAAGAGAAAATTTTTACAAAATGCTTTATATGTGGCACTTAGACCCTAAAAAATTAGCCAGTATGTATCCGAACTGCCAGCCTAAATGTTGGAGGTGTGGTTGTGAGGATGCAACGTATTTTCATATATGGCAGACTTGTAAAAAGGTTAAAGCTTTTTGGATTAAAATTTGGTGGAATACACAAAAGATATTTAAGAAAAGGATAAAGTTTTCTCCACAATTGTTTTTATTGGGTATTATTACAGATACTGCTGCTATAAATATTAAGTTGATGTTGAATTTAATTATGGCTGCGAGACTTTTAGTAGCGCAATATTGGAAGAAGGAACTGCCGACTATAGAAGAGTGGACTTTAAAAGTTTCTAACTTGGCAGAAATGGCGAAGATTTCAGCGTATTTGAAAGACCAATCACAACAGAGATATATTGTGGAATGGAGGAGATGGATTGATTATATCCAGAACAAATATGGGACTAAAAAGTTTCATTTAGCATTTGAATAAGTAGTGGATCTATATGATGCATAATTAGTTTGTAGTTATTTTATTATTATTTTGACGATGGAGAGTTAAAGTGAGATAGAATTTAATGTTTTATTGTTGTTAGCGTATTTTAGATTATGTTTATTTGTATTTTTATACCCTGTATTCAGCTCTGGGAAGTTGGGGAGGGGGAGGGGAGGGTAGGGAGGGGTTGGGGAGAGGGGGGGAGGAGGGGGCCTTTTTGTATTCAAAAATGTATTTTAAAACTTTTCAATAAAAAAAGTGGGTAAGACACCTGGAACAGATGGTTTGACAGCCACTTATTATAAAAATTTACAATTAGAGTTGATAGAACCTTTGAAAGAATTATTTAGGACAATTCAGTCTGGAGGGGAAGTGCCTCCATCGTGCAGAACAGCATTTATAACGTTGATTCCAAAGGAAGATCAAGATCTTACCCAATCAAAAAATTATAGACCTATATCACTGCTAAATACGGATTATAAGATACTTGCAAAGATCTTAGCAAATAGATTAATGAAGGTTATAATATGACTACAGAACAAAAGGTAGTTTTAGAAAAATTAACAGGATTTGAAATAGCTAAAAAGATTAAATATTTGGGGGTATATCTTTCAGATTCAAATGTGAAATTATACAAAAATAATTATGAATTGTTATGGTTAAAAATACAAAAAGAATTGGATACTTGGAAAAAATTACAACTGCCTTTATTGGGAAGAATTGCAGCAGTTAAAATGAATGTTTTACCAAAATTTTTATTTTTGTTTCAAATGATACCTATACTTTAAAAAGATTCAAATTTGGAGGAATGGCAGAAAGGTATTAATAAATTCATTTGGGCAGGGAAAAGACTGAGAGTAAAACTTAAGATAATGCAAGATATACGTGAAAGAGGTGGTCTTAAAATGCCCAATTTTAAATTATATTATGAGGCTGCGGCTTTATTGTCAATTAGTAATTGGTTTAATTTAACAGAAGGAAGATTATTTAATGTTGAGGGATGTGATTTATTATATGGTTGGCATGCATATTTATTGTATGATAAAAAGGTGGATAATTGTTTTTTATTTTTATTTTTTTTTAATTCCATTTATATCCCGCCCTTCTCCAAAGACTCAGGGCGGCTTACAAGCTTAGCAGTAGCCTTCATTCTATGTATATGCCTGCTTTATTAGGGCTTTCACACACACCCCAAGTGGCAGTATTACAAAGTCAGCTTAATTGCCCCCAACAATCTGGGTCTTTAAGACACATATATTAAGGTATGCTCTGTTGCGAGTTTGGAAAAAATACCGATACAAGTTAAATTATAAAATACCAATTTGGGCAATACCTAAACATGCGATAGAAAATATAAGTCTGGGATTTAAACATGATGTGACCACATATAAAGATATTCTCAGACTGGAAAGGAATGTATGGCAATTAAAGCCATTTAATACTTTAAAAGAAGGGAAAATAGTACAAACTTGGTTTCAGTATGGCTAGATACAAGCTAGATGGAAAGAAGATCAGAAGATTGGCATTTCAACAACAGATGAAAATCTGGTAAAACAAATTAGAGATCAAAGTCAAGCACATATATAATGAAGGATATATAATGCCTGATCAATTTTTATATTATATTTAAATGCTATACTCTATTAAATGTGAAAGAGCCTGTGATGTCATACAAAAGAACCCTTTACCATTTCTAAAAATATTGGGATGTACAGCATAGAAGACCTGGATGCCATTCAGTCCAAGAAAAATATGTGCTTATTTAGAGTAAATGCATGCCTACCAATAAAAATATTCCGATCTAAATCAGGAGATGTAGTTTTTTCAACTTAACACATAAAGAACTCATCCAGGATGCCACTTAATCAATAGAGCTTTAAATGATGAAAATTAAGAAATGTAAATGGTGAAAAGTAGGAAAAAATAAGAATTGTCTTAGATTATATCTTCAGTATTCTTGCTTCTTTGGGGAGCTTTGAACAGGTTCAACTTGTTTTTGAAAATAGGCCGATATCCTCTTAAGCCCTCTTTTAAAAAGCCCTGTAATTCAGTCACTGATCTGTTTATTTGAGAACTGAGCCTGGGACAGAAAAAATAAACAATGACAATATGTTTTGTGTTAAGATGAACAACATCAGACCTGCCCAGTTTAGTTTTTAAAACCTCAGCAATCCTATTGCTATAAGCTTGCATTTTAGTGGACTTTAGTTTTGGCTTTGAAAGGAAGGGGAAGTGCCTCTTGTTTGCACAGCTGAAAACAAGATGAAAAAACCACAGACCCCTCTCACATGCCATTAGACCATAAAGTCCATGGAATACTGCACTCAACAATAAACACTCTATTCCTGGAAACTTTTCTCAGTGCATGAATGAAAGGCACAACAATTTCAAAGTAAAATGGATAAAAGAATTGGGATTTCACTGTATCATATACAATGATGCATTATATGAACACTCAACTAATACCATTAATATTCCTGGAAAGATATAATTCAGAGAATGAAAATGAAGCTTGAGTCACTGTAAGGTGATGCCCATTTAAAGTAAAGTGACTGACCCTCTTTCTGCACTCATTGATACCTTTACAGTAGATCAGAAGTAGTGATAAATCTGCAAAATCACAAAGCCTTCTTGGAATGATTCATCATCAAAGCCTCAAGCATCTAGCAACATAATTTTGAATACTTAGAAAACTCCTGCAGGGAAGTACCCGAAATCTGTGCACATTTGTAATGCTGTGTTGTGAGAATTTCCCTGGGTTGTTTTCTTCCAATTTGGGAAAAGAGACCATTAGCAATCTCTCTGGAGAAAGGCAGTCAATCAAGATGTGGAGGCTAGCTGTTTGGGAAGGAGGTCTCTCTCTCTCTCTCTCCCTCCCCCCTCTCTCTCATTGTAAAAATAATACAAGATTTATTTTGGGGGGCAGTTGAAAACAGACTGGAACATCAGCAAGATTTTTATAGGATTTTGGAACCCTTTGTGAAGGAATTGCAAAATTGATATATGGTTTTATGACCCAGAACAGGAAACATAAGAGTAATACAATGATTTTAGGGTAGGAGGAAATATTCTGCTTATTATCCCCCATATCAGAAGAAAATCTTTCTGATCAGGCATGTGGTTTTCTTTC
This sequence comes from Vipera ursinii, assembly GCF_947247035.1. Lineage (NCBI taxonomy): Eukaryota > Metazoa > Chordata > Lepidosauria > Squamata > Viperidae > Vipera > Vipera ursinii. The sequence continues at coordinate 19,917,139 of NC_139521.1, read as the reverse complement.
ATTGTCTTTTCATGGATGTAAAACATGGACCTAGGTGCTGGATTTTCACACCTTCTAAATATTGATTGATTCCAGTGTTAAATCTCTGCCTGTCAATATTGTTTGTATTGCTGAGTTTCAAATTTATTACTTCCCTGGTTTATCTAAGGTCACTGGAAACAATATATCCACTTGCTGTCAATTAACAGTTAAAAGTTTGCTACCTGTAAGGTCCTGTCTCAGCTAGTTCTCCCAAGAAAGCAGAACTGGCATTGTTTCAAAAGGAACTTTTATTGAGAGATAGTGAAAGCAAAAAAGGCAAGGGAAGATCTGAATATTTCCTGCATAAAATGTTACAAAACTCCTCCCAAGCGCCCAACTGCCCAGTCCATTTCCAGCCAATCCACAGGTGTGAAGTTGTTACTGGAAATTGAAAGGGTGATAAAGCACACTTCCCAAGCATTCCATCCTTTTCTCACCAGAGCAGAGATAAGGCAGATGGCCCCAGGCATATTCCTCCCCATTTTCACACCTAAAGAGATACATCAAAGTATAGAAGAACAAAGCAAAAGAAACACTCCCAAAACCCACAAATTCCCCCCTCCCAACAGAATAAAGAGTCCCCCCTTCCAACAGAATGGCAGTGTTCCGATAATGATCTGAGGGGCCTGACACTATCTCTGCCTGCCAGGAATTTAAGCGTCTCAAGCACAGAGCTTAGCTCTGCAACTTCTCCTGGCTTGTTTGCAGAAACATTGTATCTTCCAAAGCAGAGACAGCTTTTTCTGGTAATAAATGGTGCTGATGGATTATGTAAGTAGTTAAGGTGTAGGAGATGACTAGGCTGAGCCCGAGGGTGGGGTCAAATGACTAGGAATCATAATCACACACCTAATTTGGTGTTTTGTTGGACCAGTGCCTGTATGATCTGGAATTGGTGGACCTGTCTGTCAGGACCCACCTCAATCCACATCTTAGGAAATAAGAACTCTTGGATGCAAGTTTAGTCCAAAACGAAAATGTTTACTAGGATGGAATCGATTGTGGCAATACAAGACGGAATCTAACAAAGTTACATTTCAATCCTATATAAAGCATTCCCATTTCAGCCCCTCCCCTCATCCATTTGGTCAGGCTCTCATCATTTGCTAGGTGTCAGGGCCTTCCATGGGAAAGGGAACTCTCCTTGGTTTTATGGTTATTGCTTTCCTTTTCAGTTGTAAATGAAGATGCAATCCAGACATGTCTGTCCCCCTCCCTCCCCCAGTTAAAACATTCCCTGTTATTTGAAGATCGCTTTAAGTAACCATCCTCTCCCCCCCCCTCGGAGAGATGGCAGAATCCCCAGAATAAGCACATTGTTCTACCTATACAATTATGAAATGTGATATAAATGGATTCTGACATTCGGCTCTCCTTTCAGAAAAAAGATGAGTCCATCTGTGGGGAAAGAAAACATATAAATGTTAGCTTGGTTTGTTCGGATATTCTGTATGAAACCTCTTAAGCAACTTAGGTGCTTTAACATGGAGTTTGTTAACCCACTCATTTTCTGAGGAGGGGAGGTGTTTCCATGCCACTAAATATTGTATCGTTCCATGGTGTTTTCTGGAATCTAAGATTTCTTTCACTTCAAAATGTTGTTCTCCTTCCACCATGATGGGGGGTGGTGGTGGTGGGATTTTTGCTCGTAGTGGTGATTGTTGTTCTCTCTTTAATAGACTGCAGTGGAAGGTTGGGTGTATTCGTCTAAAATTTTTGGGTAGTTCTAATTCAACTGTTACTGGGTTTATGATTCTTTTAATTGGAAAGGGTCCAATATATTTTGGTCCTAGTTTTTTACAGGGTTGGAGTGATTTCAGGTATTTTGTGGATAAATATACCATCTCTCCTACCCTAAATGGTGTGGGATCGGTTCTTTTTTTGTCTGCCTGTGTCTTGTATCCTTTTCTGGCATCTTCCAACACTTTCCTAACGATTGGCCATGTATTTTGTAATTGAGCAATCCATTCCTTCAGATCAGGGATAACCGGTTCTTTTGGGGTTAGTTCTGGTATTGGGTTGAAACTCTGGCCTGTAGCTACTTGAAAAGGAGTGTAACCTGTGCTTGAGTGGACTGCATTATTATATGTTACTTCTGCGAAAGGCAGTAGGTCCGCCCAGTCGGACTGCTGAAAATTAATAAAGCATCTTAGATATTGTTCAAGTACATTATTAACTCTTTCAGAAGCTCCGTCTGTCTGAGGATGGTGACTAGATGACAGTCCTTGGGTGGTTCCTAAGAGGGATAAAAATTCTTTCCAAAATGCTGACGTAAATTGCACCCCTCTGTCAGATATGATGCATTGTGGTACCCCGTGCAATCTGTAAATATGCTGTACAAAAAGTTTTGCTAATGCTTTTGCGGTCAGGATTTTTTGGCAAGGTATGAAATGTACTTGCTTAGAGAACAGATCTGTGACAGTCCAGACTACGGTGTTTCCATTACTTTCTGGCAGTTCTACGATAAAATCCATGGCTATTTCTTTCCATGGGGCTGAGGGGTTTGCCACCGGTTGTAACAGACCTGCCGGTTTCCCTTGCAGTCTTTTGGCCATCACGCAAATTTGACAGCTACCCACATAGCTTTCTATGTCCTTTTTCATAGATGGCCACCAAAATTGCCTTTTAGTTAAGTGTAAGGTTTTTACAAAGCCAAAGTGTCCTGCTGATTTTGTATCATGGCACAGTTATAATATAATATATATAAAGTTGGAAGGGACCTTGGAGGTCATCTAGTCCAACCCCCTGCTCAGGCAGGAAACCCTATACCATTTCAGGCAAATGGCTGTCCAGTCTCTTCTTAAAAACCTCCAGTGTTGGAGCATTCACCACCTCTGGAGGCAGGTTGTTCCACCGGTTAATTGTTCTAACTGTCAGGAAGTTTCTCCTTAGTTCTAGGTTGCTTCTCTCCTTGACTAGTTTCCATCCGTTGCTTCTTGTCCTGCTTTCAGGTGCTTTGGAGAATAGCTTGACTCCCTCTTCTTTGTGGTTAGCCCCTGAGATATTGGAACACTGCTATCATGTCACCCCTCACCCTTCTCTTCATTAAACTACACATACCCAATTCCAGCAACCGTTCCCTATATGTTTTAGCCTCCAGCCCCCTAATCATCTTGGTTGCTCTTCTCTGTACCCTTTCTAGAGTCTCGACATCATTTTACATCGTGGTGACCAAAACTGGATGCAGTATTCCAGGTGTGGCCTTACCAAAGCATTGTAAAGTGGTATTAGTACTTCACTTGATCTTGATTCTATCCCTCTGTTAATGCAGCCTAGCACTGTGTTGGCTTTTTTGGCAGCTGCAGCACACTGCTGGCTCATATTGAAGTGATTGTCTACTAAGACTCCGAGATCCCTCTCACAGTTACTACTATTGAGCAAGGTACCACCTATACTATACCTATGCATTTGATTTTTCCTGCCTAAATGTAGAACCTTACTTTTTTCACCATTGAATTTCATTTTGTTAGATAGTGCCCAGTGTTCAAGTCTGTCCAGATCCTTCTGTATCTTAAGCCTATCTTCTGGAGTATTGGCTATTCCTGCCAGCTTGGTGTCATCTGCAAATTTGATGAGTTCCCCATCTATCCCCTCATCCAAATCATTAATGAAGATATTGAAGAGCACTGGGCCCAGAACAGAGTTGCATGAAATTGATTCTCTGTGTGGCCGGTATATATAGCTTCTCCCCCACCCATGGCAGTCCATCTTTAATTGTGCACACATGTTTATTTTTCTGGAACCATTCATCACTTTCCAAAGATTTCCTGAATTCTATTCCAGTTTGGCTATCTACCTTCGGCTTCATTTTTTCTTGTGCCCTGGTGGTAACTGGTGCTGCCAGTTGTTGTTCCGGTACAAGTGGTTTAAAGTCAGTAACTCTTGTGCTGTTATATTGGGGAATGTGGGATAATGCATCTGCCAGGAAGTTCTCCCCCCCCCCCGGTAAGTGTTTGAGAGTGAAATTGAATCGGTGAAAATGTTGGGACCAGCGGGCATGCTTAGGAGTGAACTTCCTGGGCGTTTTTAGTGCTTCCAAATTCTTGTGGTCTGTCCAGACCTGGAAAGGTATTTTATTTCCTTCTAAAAATTGGCGCCATGTTAGTAATGCCCACCTCAACGAGAATGCCTCTTTTTCCCATATTGGCCAGCGTTGTTCTGTGAGTTTTCTGGATGTGTATGTGCATGGTTGCAACGTCCCCCCATCATTTTCTTGTAATAGTACGGCTCCTACTGCTACATCACTCGCATCTGCCTGTATTACAAAAGGTTTGTCGGGATCTGGGTGTTTTAGGACAGGTTCAGCAGAAAAAAGTCTCTTTAGCCTCTCAAATGCTGCTTGACATTCCATTGACCATTTTAGAGGCTGGCTGGGTTTCATGGGTGACCCCCCCCCCTTCGTTTTCAACAAATTTGTGAGGGGCATGGCTATTTGGCCAAATGTGGGGATGAATTGGCGGTAGAAGTTTGCAAACCCCAGGAAACTTTGCAATTGCTTCCGTGTACGGGGGGGTGCCCACTCTAGTACTGCCCTGACCTTCTCAGGGTCCATTTTGATGCCCTCTGGAGATATGCGATATCCCAGGTAGTCGATTTTTTTCTGATGGAATTCACACTTCGATAATTTAGCATATAAGTGGGCAGCTCGCAACTTCTTCAGGACTGCTCTGACTAGTTTGATATGTTCCTCTTTGGTTTCTGTGAAGATAAGGATGTCATCGAGGTAAACCAGGACCCCCTTATATAGGTGCTCTCTCAGCACGTCATTAATTAATTGCATAAAGACTGCGGGGGCCCCTTGCAGTCTGAATGGCAATACTTTGAATTGATAGCACCCCGTTGGGCAGTTGAATGCAGTCTTCCATTCGTCTCCTTCCTTAATCCTAATACGGTAGTATGCTTCCCTCAGGTCTAGTTTGGTAAAAATCTTTCCTTTCGATAGGTGGGATAGCATATCCTTCATTAGGGGAAGGGGGTACAGATTACATTCACTAATTGTGTTCAAATTTCTATAATCCACAACCAAGCAAAAAGACCCATCCTTCTTCTCCCTGAACAGAACCGGGGCGGCCACTTTGGGTTTGGCAGGCTCAATAACTCCTCTTTCTAAGTTTTTCTTTATGAATCTCTCCATTTCTGCCATTTCCCTTGTGCTCATGGCATACATCCTGGGTTTTGGGAGTTTTGCCCCAGGTTTGAATTCTATGGTGCAGTCTGTGGGGCAGTGGGGGGGGAAGCTCATCTGCTCTTTCCTCACTGAAAACCTCAGCCAGGTCCCTGTATTCCTCCGGTATCTCTGGTAATCCCTTCTCTTTCCCCACTGCTGCTGTCTCCTCCCTCTGGGTTGGGGGGGTGCTTTTGGAGTCTAAGTTCTTCTGCCCCCCCCTTTGGGAAATTAAGTTCTGCTGTCCTCCAGTTTATCCCGGGGTTCCATTTCTTCAGCCATTCCAGTCCTAGAAGCATTGGGCATTCCATGCCTGGGGCCACTATAAATGTTATGTCCTCCTCATGGGGCCCCAGTGATAGGTGGATTGGTAAAGTGGCTAGGGTGGCTGGTCCTCCCCCTGCTATTGTCCCATCTAATTGACTAAAAGAGATTGGTTGTTTTAGCCTCCTCACTGGGATGCTCAATCTCTCCACCAGCGTTGGGCTGATAAGGCAGCGGATGCACCCAGAGTCTATCAGAGCTTTTATTTTGCTGCTTCAGGCATAGGGGAAGCTAATATAGTCACTGTCTTAAGTATGGGTGGAAGGGGTCCACTTACCAATGGTTCTCCCTCTGAGCTGTCTTCCGAGTTGTCCACTGTCCCTGCGGTGCAGGCCGGAGTCCAGTCCCAGTTCCTGGCAGGAATTGTGGACTCTACAGCCTCTGTCCCCTTCAGGGAAGATTCTTTTGTGTTGCCTTGGGGCTTCCCCGGCTTCTTGGAGGATGATGCCTCTGGTTTTCATGGGGGGGCTTTTGAACAACATTCTGCAGCACGGTGGCCCTCTCTCCCGCAGTTGAAGCAACCTGTTGATTTTTTGGCTGTGGCTGGTGGGTTTTCCCCCTCGCGTGTTTGCTCGGGTGACAGGCGGCCCCATGGTTTTCCTCTGCGGTGTCTCTTCAGTAGGTCTATTTCCACTTCCTCCGCCAGGATGTACCAGTTGTCGAGGTGGGGTGGGTCTCCTCGAGGCAGGCAAGCGTCATACAGGTCGTAGTTTAGTCCGTCTTTGAAGTGGCTAAGGAGTATGTCTTCCGGCCAGTTCAGCTTGCTGGCAATGGCTTGGAATTCTTGGGTATAATCAGCCACTGCTCGCCTGCCCTGCCTTACCGTTTTGATTCTCTCCCGGGCCTTACGGTCAGCCAAAGGATCCTCAAACCGCCGCCTCAAAGATGACATGAATCGGTTGAAGTCATTGAGTTCTGGGGTGTTGGAGTCATGCAAGTTCACCACCCAGTCTGCAGCCGTCCCGTCCAAGGCAGATTGCACAATTCGGATGCGTGTTTTGTCACTGGGGATGTCCCATCTGTACTCTTCCATGTAGCTGAGGGCTTGGGTTAGGAAAAATCCCAGTCGTGATGGCTCCCCCTTGAATTTGACTTCCAGGGGTGGGAGTCTTTGGCTGGAGCGTTGTCTGTGCTGTGGCCAGTATCACTCCTCATCCTGGTCCCCGTCTGTGGTTCTGGGGGGGGTACTGCTGAGGCAGCAATTCCTGTTCCATTGGATGGCCCCGGGGTTTCAGGTGTTGGATCCCCTCCATTACCTTTCCAGTTGCGTCCCCAGGCGCTGCCTCAGTTGCGATTTTCAGCTCTCTCCTCCCTCAGTGAGCTCAGGGTTGCTTTCATCAGATCAATGGCCTTTTCCAGGATCCGCTCCTCCTCGCTGGCATGCAGGGAACTCTCCATCTCTTGCCTCCATTCCGGTTGGTGGTTACTCCGCCTCAGGGTTGTTTCTCCCGAAGCCTTTTCCCACTCACTTTTCCTTCCAACGCCCATCGACCACCGGGGTTTTCGGTCGTACTGCTCCACTGCTTCTTCCCTGGGGGAATATGCCGCTTCAGCTTCCCATCGTCTCTGGGATTCCATTTGGGGGGAAGACTCCCCCTCCATGGGGCTTCCCTCCTCTCTTGCTTTGTCGCCAGACATTGTATTTGTTGCAAAGTCCCCCGGTAAGGTTTTCCCTTCCAGGTTGAATCTTAAAGCAGATTCCGTCTACTGTCAGGACCCACCTCCATCCACATCTTAGGAAATAAGAACTCTTGGATGCAAGTTTAGTCCAAAAGGAAAATGTTTACTAGGATGGAATCGATTGTGGCAATACAAGACGGAATCTAACAAAGTTACATTTCAATCCTATATAAAGCATTCCCATTTCAGCCCCTCCCCTCATCCATTTGGTCAGGCTCTCATCATTTGCTAGGTGTCAGGGCCTTCCATGGGAAAGGGAACTCTCCTTGGTTTTATGGTTATTGCTTTCCTTTTCAGTTGTAAATGAAGATGCAATCCAGACATGTCTGTCCCCCTCCCTCTCCCAGTTAAAACATTCCCTGTTATTTGAAGATCGCTTTAAGTAACCATCCTCTTCCCCCCCCCTCGGAGAGATGGCAGAATCCCCAGAATAAGCACATTGTTCTACCTATACAATTATGAAATGTGATATAAATGGATTCTGACACTGTCTTTGGTCCCCTGTCATGGTCATATCACATTCTGGTGGCAATGAGTTTCTCAAGAGCTGTACCCCCTCCCCTGCAGGGAGGCAGGACCTATTAGATTGATCCACTCCCAGCAACTAATGGACCCAGATGGGTTCCAGAAGGAACTAGGGGCTATAACTGTGAATCTGCTCTGCAATCCGGCTGAGCTGCTGCAGAGCTTGGAAAAGGAAGGTGATTGAGGCTCTGGATAGCATTGTGCCCATGTGACCTCTCCTTACCTATAGACCTCTTTGTTATCCATGGTATACAGAGGAACTTAGAGGTATGAAACAGATGAAGAACGCCACTCACAGAAGACAAAGGATGAACTTGACCAAACACAGGTAAGAGCTGCTATTAAGGCCTACCTAGTGTCAATACTTCTCTGCAGATACTCAACCAGCAACGCTCTTTAAGGTGAGTAATCTCCTCCTGGGGAAGGAGGAAACTGAAGTCCACCTGAAGGGGCACACTGAGAAATTTGCAGATTTTCTGGAAGATAAAATTACTTGTTCCCACTTGATGTTGCTGGCCCTGTTATCTGGGAATGGTTTAACCCTGTTGCTCCTAAAGAAGTGGACAGAATCCTAGGAAGCAATCACACAAGCACCTATGTTTTAGAGCTATGTCCCTCCTGCTTGTGAAAGCTTCCCAGGAGATGACATGTGGGTGGATTCTGGTGGTGATAAATGCTTCCTTACAGGAGGGGATAATGCCCCAGCACTTTAAGGAGGCTGGTCCACTCACTTGTTAAGATGCCATTGCTGGTTCCACCCTGTTGGATACTTTCCAACCTGTCTCGAATCTTCCCTTTTTAGGGAAGGTTGTTGAGAAGCTGGTTGTGTGGCAGCTCCAGATGTTTCTGAATGAAATGGATTATCTAGGTCCCTACCAGTCATGATTCAGGCTTGGATATGGGACAGAAATGGCATTGGCTGTGCTTTTTGATTAACTCATGATAGAGGGAGGGGATAGTGCATCCATCCTTGCTCTACTTGATCTCTTGCTGGCTTTCAATACCAGCAACCATGGTATCCTTTGGGAGCAGTTTTGGGGGTTGGGAATGGAGGGCTTTGTGCTATCCTGGTTTATTTCCTTCCTCTATGGCCACATCTGTTAACAGAAGCAAGAGGTTGAGCTTTCATCCACTGCTTTGCAGGGTCCCATAGGGCTCAATACTCTTTAAACTTCTATTTAACATCTATATGAAGCTGTTGGATGAGATCATCCATCCCCATGAACTAAGATGTCATCAATATGCTAATGATATTCACCTGTATGTCTCAGCCCATAGTGAGTTAAGTGATGCCGTGACCTCCCTCTTGCAGTACCTGGAAGCTGTTAGAGGCTGGATAGGGAGCAATGGGTTGAAACTGAACCCTGGCAAAACCAAGTGGCTCTGGGTTTGGGGTTCTTCGGTCCATGGAGAATTGCCACCTTTGGGCTTGGACAGGGTGGCACTGCCCCAAATAGACTCAGTGCATATTTTGGGGGTTCTCCTGGACTCACAACTCCTGTTCAAAAAGCAAGTGGCAGTTGTGACCAAGAGGACCTTTGTGCAACTACGAGTTGTGCACCAGTTACACCCTTTCTTGGACCAACAATCCCAACTCATGGTCACTCATGCCCTAGTCATCTCCTATCTTGACTGTTGCAATGCACTCTACATGGGGCTGCCCTTAAAAAGCATCCAGAAGCTCCAGATGGGTCAAAATACAGTGGCCTGCATGGTTTTATGCAGACCTTGGTATGCACATGTGTCATCTCTCCTGAGGGAACTGCACTGGTTGCTGATTTGATTCAAGATGCTGGTTGTCACCTTTAAAGCCTTTCATGTGTTGGGACCAGGTTATCTGAGGGACCGTCTCTTGCCAGTCACATCCACCTGACCACTAGAACAGGCAGGCAAGGAATGTTGCTTCTTAAGGTGATACATCTGGTGGGAACCAGAAGAAGGGCCTTCTCCATATTGGCTCCCTCCCTCTGGAACATTATCCCACCATAAATTAGAATGCTCCCCAAACACTCTGACACTCTTTTGTAAGGCTCTGAAGAAGTGGTTTTGCCAGCTGGCCTGGGGAACCCAGAATGAGATGGAGCCCATTAAATGACTGCTTTGAGTGTGTGTTGTAATTGAGGGTGGATGGGGGGGGTTTATTATTTTATTTTATTTTTTCTACATTGTGTTTTTACATTGTGTCTGCAAGCCACCTTAAATATTTTGTTAAAAGATAAACTAATTGCCCAACATAGAAATGGTTTTTGAGAGGAGTGTCATTTATCTACCTGCTCCTTGTAAATCTTGGTAGCCTTGGTCAATGTTTTCTTCACATTCACTCAAACCCCTTGAAAAGACATCACCTATTGATTCAAAGCTTGGGAAGTAGGTGGCTCCTGGGGGTATTCAGGCATAGGCACAAACTCTTGACCTGTTACTATTTTAAATGGGTAAGTCCAGTGCTATTGTGCACAGTATTGTTGTAGGCTACCTCTGCGAAAGGCAGGAGGTCAGCCTAATTAGTCTGCTAATAATTAACATAGCATCTGAGGTACTGTTCCACTATTGTGTTAGCTTTTTCAGCTACTCCATTTGTATTTCGATGAAAAGCTGACAAAAATCCCTGAGTTGACCCAATCAGTCTAATGAACTCCCTCCAGAACTTTGCAGTAAACTGGACCACCCTGTCAGAAATAATCTGCTTCAGGGCTCCATGGAGCCAATATATGTGTTTCAAAAATATCTTGGTTAGCTTCTAGGCAGAGGGAAGTCCTGAGTGATGAAATGTGCTTGTTTAGAAAATAGATCAATTACAGTCCATATTACAGTGTTTTCCTTGCTTTCAGGCAACTCCACTATAAAGTCCATGACTATTTCTTGACCCTGGGAAGGGTCTGCCACTTGTTGCAGCAATCCTGCGGGCTTCCCAGGACATCTTTTCATTGCAGTGCAGGTAGCACAGCTCCTCATGTAAGTCTCAATATCTCTTTTCATCCCTGGCCACCCGAATTGCCTCCACACTAAATGCAACATTTTCAGGAACCCAAAATGACCTGCCTGCTCTGCATCATGACTCCACTGAAGGGCTTGAAGTCTGAGGCCATCTGGGAGGTATAACTTAGAGCCTTTGCAAGCTAGGCCTTCCCTAAGGGCTAAAATAGATTTGTTGTCTTTGAACCAGGTGTCAGTCTCTAATTGCTCCTTTAGTTCCTTCAGTAAGCAATCATCAGGACTGGCAGGTGGTCCTTGTGTTTGTGATCTAGTTGTTATTTGAGAAGCAGACTGTGGCAGGGGAATAATGGAGTTGATTACTTCCTTCTGGTGACTTTTGAACTGGGGCATTCTAGACAAGGTGTCAGCCAAGAAATTCTTACCCCCTGGGAAATACTTTAAGGTGAAGTTAAGACTTCCAGTTTGCCATTGCACGCCACGGACACTGGAAGATGAGCTCCACCTTTTGCATCCAGTTTTGTCCCGCTGGGGGACCCTAGAAAGGGTTGAAAGTCACCCTGTAGGGGCAACAAGCAAGGAGGGGACCCCCGCTTGATCGCAGGAGGGCAGTCACCATTCCATTGGATCTGGGGAAGCCCTCCAAACTGGCAGGGGAAAGACTGGCCATAGCAATATGGCTTGTCACTAAGCTGCTGACAGCCGAAGTCACCACCAAGCACCTTTAAAGCAATGCGGATGAAACTGGGTGAGATCTGATCTGCTCTTTAAAACTTCAACTTAACATACTATCAAGAGAATATGGATGAAGATCAGGAAAAAACCCTTTCCATGTTGAAATCAATACATGAAACCATTCTTTCAGCTTGTAACAAAATGAGATGCATAAAGGAACAAGATGCCAGCTTAAATATACAAACCCAGATCTTGACTACAACCAAAGAACTAACAATGCAGAAAATAACAGGAGACATGGAACAACTAAATATTAAGACAGACAACTCAATTGACCAACTGATCGAGCCAATGGAAAAATCAGAAAAGAGAGTGACAACACTGAAAATGGAAAAGACTTTTTAGAAAAATCAGAAGAAATTTGAGGAAAAGGAAGAAGAATGGATTGAATGGAAGATATACCTATTAGGACAATTGTGGGAAATTGGAGTAATAGGGAGGCAATCTAATGAATACAAATGGGCTAGTTCTTCCAAAAAAATTGCAACCAACTGGTCTTTCTTATTCCAAATAATATATATAACAATAGAGGGAGAACTATTTGATGATTCAAAAGCATTGACATGGAAGGTTAGCTGGCAAAGGAAGAAAGCCAGAATAAGGCTGAAGAAAATAAGGGTTTTGATTTATTAGAGGGGTTTTCATATTACTAACTAGAGGGTTGAATATGGTGGAAAACAGATAATTTTTAGAAAATAAAGTAACATTATAATTGAATAGGTAAGATGTGTAACAAGACTTTGGTATGAAAACGGGAAAAAGGAATAGTTGAGATAAGGGAAATTTTGGTCACCTAATATAAAATATTTGGAAATCAGTTGAAAATAAGAATTCTGTTTGCCCAATATGAGATAATAGATATTACCAGAAAAAGAGAGGGAGTATTTGAGCTTTTAAAAATTAGACCTAAATGAAAAAATGTATGTATATTACTGATTTATTGGTTAACCCAGACAATATATATAATGGTTTTGATCTATTAGCGGGTATACTGTATTATTAATTACATGGTTTAATATGGTGGAAAACATAACTTTTAGAAAACAGAATAAGACTATATTCAAATAGATGTGTATTTAGAATATTAGATTTTGTTATGAAAAAGGAAAAAGGAAGAAGTTGAGATAAGGGAAACTTTGGTTACCTAAAGCTTGGAAATTATAAATACCAAATGTTAATTTGAATATTGATGGGAAATTAAAACTTGGGAAAAAGCAATAACAGGACATTGATTGTATATAAGGATTGAATGCAAACACAATTAAGATATGTAGAAATTAAAAATTATTGATAAATATAACAAAGATGTTTTTACTTAGTTGATAACAATAAGAACTGTATTAGCCTAATATGAGATAGTAGATATTAAGGGGAAAAGAGAGGAAATATATGATGTTGTAACTTGAGATTTATATTAAAGATTTACAGTATGTATGTTATTGAACTATTGATTAACCTAGTCACCACATTGCTTTTTAAATAATTGTAAAATTAGAAAACTAATAAAATATTGTATAAAAAGGTGAAGTTAAAATGGTTGAAGTATTGAGCCCACTTGACCTGTTTCAGGGATAATTTGTGGGTGGTTTTCAGACCCTCCAAATTTTTATGATCAGTCCATACTTCAAAAAGTATCTCCCCCCCTTCCAAAAAATGATGCCACATTAGTAATGCCCATTGCACCCCAAAAGTCTCCTTCTCCCACCTCCTTGCCATGTCAGTTAGCTTCTAGGAAGTGTAAGTGCAGGGTTGCAATTCCCCCCAGTGGTTTTTTTTGTAAGAGAACAGCACCTACAGCCATGTCACTCACATCTGCTTGAATGATGAATTGCTTTTCAGGATCAGGGTGCTTGAGAACAGGTTCAGATGCAAAGAGACTTTTTAGTTTCTCGAATGCAGCTTCACATTCTAGGGGCCATGGCAATGGCTGACAAGGTCAGGGTTTCTCCCCCCCCTTCCCATTTTCAATAAATTGGTTATTGATATGGCTATCTTTGTAAAAGAGAGGATAAACTGGTGGTAAAAGTTAGCAAACCCCAGAAAACTTTGAAGTTGTTTACGGGGGCGAGGGGGTTGCCATTCCAATACAGCTTTCACTTTTGCAGGATTTATTTCTATCCCCTCTTTTGAAATTTGGCACCCTAGATAGTCATGGCATGTCTGGTGAAAGTCACATTTAAAAAGCTTTGCATATAGTTTAGCCTTCAGCAGTTTCCTTAGCACTTCACGGACCAATTTCATGTGCTCTTCCGAAGACTTCCAGTCCTGCGTAGTAGCAACTGGTCATGGGCTTGCTACCACACAGCTAATTTTCATCCTGCCTGGAGACCCTAATGGGTCCAAGTTGCCCTGGAGAGGTGGCAAAGAAAGAAGGGTGCTCCAGTGACTCTGGAATGACAGCAGTCACTCTGTTCATCTTGGGGAAAGCCTTCTAACCCAACAGGAGAAAGGTTGTATTTCACTGATCAGCCCAAGCTACTTGCAACCAAAGTCCAAAAGATCTAACCAGCACAAAAGTAAACAACATGCTTGAAACTGGGTGAGGAATCTGATTTTCCCTATTCTATTCTATTCTATTCTATTCTATTCTATTCTATTCTATTCTATTCTATTCTATTCTATTCTATTCTATTCTATTCTATTCTATTCTATTCTATTCTATTTTTCCTGGAAAAGATCCCCAAGAAGCAAAATACCTCCAAAAGTGAAGGAGGGGGACTTCTGCCCCACCCTTATACTAATGGAATCGGCAAATTAAAATTTCGATGGAGGATCAAAATATATGGTAGTGAAATAAATTTATAAACTTGAAAGCTAAATTTTAACTTTAGACAAGTTTAAAATTGTTGAATGGTTAAGACTCTCATTTTAAAAACCATTGTTCATATTGAAAACTAAATAGATGCTGACACCTAGTGGTGGATGAAGATTATAACAGTTATGATTTCCATAGAGAACTTGCAAAACCTGGGAAAAGCTAATCTGTGTTTGTGGCCTGCAAAGCTTTAATAACAACAAACAGCTATGACAAAAAAAGACAACAATCTGGGCTGCAGACAAAGAGAGAATTATAAACTTTAGGAAAAAAATCTTTTTTGAACTCTTTGATTTACAAATATCTATTTAACTGGAACTCTAATGCTATTTGCAGATAAGAAGGAAAGCTTTAACTTTTGGCCATCATGGATCAGATACATGTAGATAGAACACACCAAGAAAACATAAATACCTCTCAAGAGGAGATATATAGTATACTGCAATTAATTCAAATAACACTGAGTTCAAATCACAAAGAAATCCAAAATAACTTTGAAAATATAAATCAATCTATTTCTAAGTTAACTCTACATCAACAAAAAAACTTCCAGGAAACAACAACGGAGAAGGAGCAGATAAAACAGGCCAAGTTCTTATCAATATACTCTCTTAACTCTTTCATGTTTCTGGGCATCATTGAGTTCATTCTTGGCTTCAGGAGCTTGGCCCTGGTAAGGTTTTGATGGTACAGTCTGTAATCTGGTGAGAGGGGAGGACATTGCATTCTTTCTTACTAAACACCTCTGCTAAATCATGGTATTCCATTGGGACAAGCTGGATTCCTGGCAGCTTCTCTACAACAGCCTTTAGTGTTTCAGGGTGTTCTTCCTGAGCCTCATTTATGGTATAGTCCTTTGTATCACTGGTGGTGGCAGGGGGAAAAGGACCTATCCCCAATGTTATATTCCTCACTCCATTGTCGCACCAGGCCAGATCCAAAATTACAGCCTCAGTCATTTTTGGGACCACCACAAAAAGAATAATTTCCCAGTGCTGGCCCATTTCCAATTGCACTGGTTCTGTCAGGTGCATGGCAGGTGCGCTGCTGATAAGGGATCCATCAGCTTGTTCAAATCTCATGGCTAGGGGTAATGGCCTTGCCTGAATTTCCAGCTTGAGCACTGTGGGTAGATTAATTAGGCACCTGGTACAACCTGATTCTATTAACACATTTAAGTCCATTTGGGCTCCGGTTTGGGGTACTTATTATCTTGGCAGGAATGGCAAAAGGTAGGATGGGTTGACTTACCATTGGATTCTCCTCACCTTCCTCATCACTGTCATAGGGCACCAGCATCTGTAATGGCTCTGGCTGGGCTCTTGCCTTGGGCTTGGCAGGAGGGGGTTGTCCAACAGCTGGAGCCTGTCTTGCCCAGTTTGTATTTTCCCTTCCTTCTTGGGGGCTTTTTGTGGCTTAGCAGTGGCAGCCAGTGTGCTTCTGGCCTGAGGGCTCGGTACTGGGCACTCCACAGCATGTTGGCCCATTTGGCCACATTGGTAGCATTTGATTGGAGCTCTAACTGGTACCTGGGGGCACTGGTGGTCATGGTGGCTTGGGAACATTGGCCAAAAAGGTACTTCTCCTGGGCATGTGGCAGCTTGGGTTCAGTTGTGCCTGGCTTTCTGGGGTGATCCAATTTGATGTCCAGCATCACCACCATGCTGTACCACTCATGCAATTGGTTAGGAAAGCCCTGAGTAATACAGGTTTGGAGTAGGTTGTGGTCGAGTCCTTGCTTGAAGTAGTTGATCAGTGATCATTCTGGCCACTGCCCTAGCCAACCAGCAACTCGCCTGAACTCATGAACATATTCCTTAGCGGGCTGACCTTTTTGCTTCAGATGATCGATCTCTTTCTCAGCCAACAGGGCCTGGGATTCATCTTCAAAATGACCTCTCAGTTGCCCCATCAATAGGGTAGCATTCTGCAGCTCAGGAGCCTCTTCATCATGGAGGTTGGTCACCCAGTCAGCCACTTCCCCTTCCAAATTGGCTGCCACAGCATTCACCATCTGAGCATCATCCAGGTAGGCATAAGTATAATGATCTAGATGAGCCCACACTTGATTCAGGAAGAAGGATAGCTTGTCGGTGTCCCAATTAAAGGTGGGCTTGATAGGAGGTGGCTCATATCATGGTGGGGGCCACCTGCTCTTGCTGCTGAGCTGCCTGTTGGTCCTGAGGACATGGCCAAGCCACCCTCTGGACTTCTCTTGGCTGGGATCCTGGACTGGCAGCCTAAGGCCATGGCAGCAGGCTTGTTGGGATTCAGGGCTTGACATCACAGCTGGCTGGGGAATAAGTAAGGCAGCACAGGTTCCTGCAGTTGGGCTAGGACTCTGGTGAAGGGTGGGGGGAAGAGATGGGTAGCCCTTGGCATTCCCCCCATGGAGCTCAGACCCTAGGTAACAGGAACCATCTCTTTTACTGCCAATCTGTCAAACTTCTCCTTCAGCTGCTCGAGTGAGGGGCAGTCTCCAGAGTCATCCCCTCCTATCAATCCCTTGTCCTTCTGGTATGCCACAAACAAAAAACCCCTGGGAATGCTCTTGCGCTGAGAGGCAGTTTTTGCTTGATAGAGGTCTGCTAGGATCCCTGCAGTACCAGTTTCCCAGGTTGGATCAACTGGGACTTTGGCCGAGCCTCTGCCAGTGATGCCTCCTCGGTGGCTGCAGCGGTTGCCTGTGCTCCAACAGCAGTTCCATTGTGGCCAGCAATGGCTCCATTCTTTTCTTCCATCTTCAAATTTTTGCAAAGTCTTTACCGCTCTCCCAAAGGATGGGTAGGCAGTCGGGGCCAGCACTGCAAAAAAACCCAAAAATTTTAAGAGACTTGGTTTATTGTCATGGTTCCAAAAGACAGAAACCAATAAAGCAGAACTCCAAGGCTTGAGAATTCCTCAAAGAACCTGTTTATTAGTTACAAAGTATTGGCATGGTCAAAAGTGAAACCAAGTCTGAATACACAAGTAATAATTGCCCAATATGAAGTTAAATGTCCCACCCATAAAACTATGCAAGCAACAACATTCCTCAATATGATTATTTGGCAGGCTTTTTATGCAACACCCAGTCCTTAGTCTCAGGAGCAGCCAATGGCCTTGGTTCCCATGGGACAGAAGATTATTTTCACTAACAAAGCACCTTGGCAACCCGCCTCCCTCCATTCTATATGGCAACCTAGAATGAGAAGAAAAAATGGCTGCAGCCATGCTCATTGTAGACTTCACACCTGCACTGGGCTCCATGGTTCCATGGATGGTTGACTTCTTACCAGAGCAACTTGCAGTAGAACTCCTGTTGAAACAGCAACTTGTCCAAGTGAAACAGGCTTATATGAAGGTAGCAGATGCACATTGGCAGGAGGATCCACCAATAGCAGTAGCAGACAAGGTTTGGCTCTCTATGAGGTTTTTAGCCACTTCAAGACCTAAGAAGCTAGACATTAAGTTTGTACGCCCATTCAAAGTTCTTTGACAAATCAGCCTTCCACCTACAATTGCCCCCTGCAATGAAGGTGATCCAGGATTTCCAGTTTTGCATTGTAGCAAGACAGGTGCAGGGAAGCAGGGCTCTGCCTCCCACATCCAATTTAGTCTTGCTAGGGTCCAAAAAAGGCCTAAAGTCGCCCTGAAGAGGCAACGAAGAACAAGACTCATCAATCACAGTGAGGTGGCAGCTAAACCACTTGATCCAAGGAAACCCTCTGAACCAAGACGTGAAAGACTAGCTGCAAGCTAGCAGCCAGTCAGAAGCTACTGACAGCCTGAAAAAAGCATGACCAAGCAGATAAACATTGTGTCTGGAACTGAGTGAGATCAACTTTCCTGCTCTATAACTGTAAAAACTTTCCTTCAAGAAAAAAATTCCAAAAGCAAGGCTCCCAGAAGCAAGAAGTTGGGAGGATTTCTTCCCTGGTGCCCCTCCCACTAGAAGAGTAGTGGTGGCTTAAAACCTTTGGGAGAAAAGCAGATAGATCACAAAACTAACTTGGAAATAATTTAAAGCTGTAATATTGAAAAAAAAGGGAGATTTAAAAGACTTTGAAAACTTTATTATTTCCTTTTTCCTTTTTTTGGAAAAAGTATTGGACTGAGCTTTTGAGAAACAAGTCCTAGTTGAAGATAGACCTTTAATGACATCTAGTGATGGAAAAAGGAACAGCACTAAGATTCTGTTTTATATTTGGTCTGGAAGAAATGATCTTGGCTAGAAGCCCAGACAGAGATAGCATGCTTTGATGTGTCTGAACTTCTCAGCCTTGCAGATTGCAGCTGGAAAAGGAGGAAAAACTCTTTGGGCTGTTTTTTTCTGCGTGATGGATTATAATTATAAACTATTTTGAAGCCATCTGGCTTTCCTGGATTACAAATACTATTTGTGCTGCAGTGTCAAGAATTACCTAGAGACAGAGGAAATTGGATTCTTGGCTATTTTTTTTTTTTGGAGAGGCCTTGTGGATTATTAATTTGGAATACAAGTACAAATTTTGGCTGTTTTGGATTTCTGGATTTTTGGATAACTGTGTGGAGTTGGTGTTGAAAGACAGAGTCAAAATGGATTATAAATTCTTTCCTGTTTTTGCCTCCCTTTTTTTTGGGGGGGGGAAAGTGTACACTCAAGTGTACACTCCAGTGTACACTCAAGTGTACACTCAAGAACTATTTAGAGATGGTGGAAATTTTACTCTTGGCAATTCTCTTTGGGGTAGCTCCTATGGATTATTAACACTATGTTCAGGACTTTTTGGATTACAAATCATCACAGATTGATAACTTCAGACTTTTGGACAACTGTTTGAAGCTGAGACTGAAAGACAGAAGTGGATTAGAAGGTTTTTTCCCCTTCGTTTTCCCCCTTGTGTGTGGGAGTCTATCGGATTATAAGAGGCTACAGATAAATACAATAAGACTTATTGGAGAAGAATTTAAAGGACATATGGTAATATTGATTATAAGATTGGAACTGAGAAACTGATATTAGAACTGAGAAAGTGAAGAATTTCCGGTGACATCGCAGCAATATGGGCACAGAGGAATGAGGCTCCGTTTCCCATGCCCGATTTGTATCTGCTGGGGGGTCCAATGGGGCTGAAAGTCACCACTTAGAGGTGGCTGTCCAAAGGGCAAAGCTTTGCAGATCACAGTCCAGCAGTAGTTGACCCACTTGATCCAAAGAAGCTCTTGGGACCAGCAGGAAGAATGGCTGACTGCACTGATTTGGCCAGCCAGAAGCTGCTGATCGTTGGAGACAACAAATACAAACAAGTGGGAAGCAAAACAGCTGATCTGGGTGTGAGACTACTTTCTTTACCTCTCTACAAGTGAAAAATACCGGTTCCGGAAAGAGCTCCCCAAAGCAAGAAATCCCCAAGCAATAGGGATGGGGGGATTTTTTTCTCTCTACCCCTCCCTCCTGAAGTATAAATGGTGGTTTAAGCTTTGGGGGAAATTAAAACTGACTTATAATAACATTGTGGAGATAAATAGAGAGACAGAAGAAGGATATTTTGGGGAAAATTTGCATTTATAAATCTTTTCTTTATTCTGTGTTTGGAAACCATTAGGTTTTTACTTTCTAAACATTTTAAAATTTGGTGGGAATGGATATCTAATGACATCTAGTGGCAAAAGATCTACATTTAGACTTGCATTTTTAACCTTATCAAGCTGTTATGACTGGAGCCCTAGAACCTAGCTAGATGCCCAGACACAGTTTATAGTTTAAACTTTTTGATGTCCTTGGAATCTATAGTCCTGGAGATTGTGGCTGGAAAAGAGAAGAATCTTTTTGGATTGTCCTTCTTTACAGGATGGATTACAATTACAAATAAAAATTGTTTTGAAGTCATCTGACTTCCCTGGATTACAAATACAGCTTGACCTGGAATTTTTACAAGCTGTTTTGTGACAGAGTAAATAACAAGAAATTTCTACTAGCAGAACACTTTGGATTATAAATTTTGGTATATTTTTCCTTTTTTCCCTTTTGTTCTTTTTATTATTTATTATTTTTACTATTTATCTCTCCTATTTGTTAGAAGCGTATTGGATTACAAATTCTGATTTACTTGGTGGATTATAAAGTATGATTAAAAGTATGATTTGCTCAGCAGTAAACCAGTGGCTTGGTTACCATGGCAATTAATTGTTTTATTACTTTATTGCTCTCTTTTGGCCAGCCAGGGGCCCCACCAGTTTTGCTGAGCTGTTCTGAGTAGCGTGCAGACAAGGAAACAAATTCTTTTTTTTTATTAAAAAGTTTTACAGATACATTATAAACATAAAACCCCTCCCCCACCCCCACCCAATTTCCCCTCCCTCCCCCTCCCCCCGACTTCCCAGAGCATAATACAGGGTATTAACCCTAACAATCTTAAACTATAATATGCTAACAAACTATAATAACACTTAAAATCCTATCACACTTTAACTCTCCTTAAAAATAACTAAATAATAATAAATCTTATAAATCTAATACTTATTCAAATGCTAAATGAAACTTTTTGGTCCCATATTTATTCTGAATGTAATCAATCCATCTTCTCCATTCCAAGATACTGTATATCTTTGTTGCGAATGGTCTTTCAAATATGCTGAAATTTTTGCCATTTCTGCCACGTTCGAAACTTTTAAAGCCCATTCTTCTATAGTAGGCAGTTCCTCCTTCTTCCAGTATTGTGAAACCAGAAGTCTTGCTGCTGTTATTAAATTCAACATCAATTTAGTTTCTATAACAGTACAGTCTATAGTAATACCCAGCAAAAATAATTGTGGAGAAAACTTTATCTTTTTCTTAAATATCTTTCCACCAAATTTTAATCCAAAAAGTTTTAACTCTTTTACAAGTCCACCATATATGATAATACGTTGCATCATCACAACCACACCTCCAGCATTTAGGCTGATAATTTGGATACAATTTCTTAGGATCTAAATGCCATCTATAAAACATCTTATAAAAATTATCTCTTAAATTTTGTGCCTGTGTAAATTTTACATTTCTGACCCAGATTGCTTCCCAAGTGTCCATCGTTATTGGTTCTTGAATATTCTGGGCCCATTTTATCATACAATCTTTAACAAATTCCGTTTCTGAGTCTATTTCTATCAATGCATTCTATATCCTTCTTATATGTGCAGGACTTTGATCTTTAATTTGTTTAACCAAATTTTCATCTACTATGGAAA
Source organism: Vipera ursinii (assembly GCF_947247035.1). Lineage (NCBI taxonomy): Eukaryota > Metazoa > Chordata > Lepidosauria > Squamata > Viperidae > Vipera > Vipera ursinii. Next base: position 19,895,753 of record NC_139521.1, on the reverse strand, counting down.
TACCAATTTTCTGATCCTGTTTCCATCTAGCTTGTAACTGCCCATACTGAAACCAAGTTTGTACTATCTTTTCTTCTTTTAAAATATTAAATAGCTTTAATTGCCATACATTTCTTTCCAATCTAAGAATTTCTTTATATGTAATCACATCATGCTTAAATCCCACATTTATATTTTCTATCGCATGTTTAGGTATTGCCCAAATTGGAATTTTAAAATTCAACTTATGATATATTTTCCAAACTCACAACAGGGCATATCTTAATATATGTGTCTTAAAAACATTATCCACTTTTTTGTCATACAATAAATAAGCATGCCAACCATATAACAAATCATATCCTTCAATATTCAATAATCTCCCTTGTGTTAAATTAATCCAATTACTAATTTATGATAATGCCGCAGCCTCATAATATAATTTAAAATTGAGCATTTTAAGACCACCTCTTTCATGTACATCTTGCATTATCTTAAGTTTAACTCTCGGTCTCTTCCCTGCCCAAATAAATTTATTTTTTTTATTTAAAAAGTTTTACAATACATTTTAACTTTAATCCCCCCTCCCCCACCCCTATCCAACCCTCCCTATCCCTCCCCCCCACTCACTCCCCCCCCCCGACTTCCCAGAGCTAAATACAGGGCATAAAATCAAAAAACAAACATAGACACCCTTATGTTATCAACAATAAACTATAAATTCTATCTCTCTCTAGCTCATATAAAATGAATACAAACAATATTAACATTACAAATAAAGTAGAGAAAAAAAGAGGAAAACAGAAAAAAAGCTTTGCTCAAAATAAATTTTCTTAATCCCAGTCCTTATTCATATTAATTTCAAAAAAAAAGAAAGAAAAAAGAAAAGAAAAAAAACAAAAAAACTTTCACCTGCTATTTACATTCTCCCACCTTTCTCTAATTTCCAAACAATTTCTCAGTTACACACCAAAAGCGCCTATCTCTGTTAGTCTTAATAATCTCCAACCAAACTAAACTACGATCAAAAATAGTTCTTGCATGTATCACACCAAATGTCTCACAGTTCCAAATCATCCTTAAATTCAAATAAAAGTTCAAATACAAAGAATATATATAAAAAAAAGATTTAGGCAATCTCTAAGACAACTTGTTATTAATTAGGAGCTTACATACCCATTCTTAGTTCAACACATACTTTAAATCCATTACCCTAATATACTTTTCTAGCAAGCAATCTTAAATTGTGTAAAATATTAACAAAAAGAAAAAAAAAGAAAAAAAACCTTCTTTCTCCTCTATAATAATTTTACTCCATTGACATTCTAATCTAAAAATTAATCAGCAATCTTAACGCCCCAAAACTTTTGGAGCACCTCTGTCATGACCCCCAAAACTTCTTTAGACCGCTCCTCTCTCACATCTTCACTGTAAGCACGCTTTGGAGATTCCATAACTTTCTGCTGATCTTGCTCTTGCTCTCGTCTCGCTCTTCTTAGGGCGGCACGCGTCATCTTCTGGCCTCCTGCAGCAACCGATGAAACTGTGACTTGATCCCCTCCAACACCATTGTCCTCTGTCTGTCTATCTGTAACGTCTTGAGGCTTTCCCCCACCGTATCCTTTTGCAGCTTCCAAAAATGATAGGGGGGTTGCTTTTAACACATTACTATAAAAATCACGTGCCTGAGCCACAGTAACCAAACGATGTCTTTTACCTTCATACGTCCAAATAAATTTATTAATACCTCTCTGCCATTCCTCCAAATTTGAGTCTTTTTAAGTATAGGTATCATTTGAAACAAGAATAAAAATTTAGGTAAAACATTCATTTTCACAGCTGCAATTCTTCCCAAGAAAGACAATTGTAATTTTCTCCAACTATCTAATTCTTTTTGTATTTTTGACCATAACAATTCATAATTATTATTGTATAATTTTGCATTTGAAGCTGAAAGATATACCCCCAAGTATTTGATCTTCTTAACTATTTCAAAACCCTTTAGTTTTCCTAAAACCTCCTTTTGTTGTTTGGTCATATTTTTAACCAATATTTTAGTTTTTTGCCTATTTACCTTAAATCCAGAAAATTGTCCATATTGTAAAATTATTTCCATTAAATCTGTAACAGATTGAGTTGGCTGACTTAATGTAATTACCAAGTCATCCGCAAACGCTTTCAATCTATAATTTTGATCTTTAATTTTAATTCCCTTTATTTTGTCTGAATCATGTATCTTGATCAACAAAATTTCCAATGTTAAAACAAACAATAATGGTGACAGCGGACAACCCTGTCTTGTACCTTTTTCAATTTTACAAGCTTCTGTTAAACTACCATTAATTATTATTTGAGCTGTTTTTTTTATTAAAGAGTTTTACAAAAACAAGATTATCCCCAAATCCCCCCAACCCCAAACCTGCCCACTTCCCCCCCACTTCCCAGAGCTAAATACAGGATTATAGTTATAATAATCATATTCTAAATAAAAATTATGCATAATATACAATTAACCAAATTCATACTGTGCTTTAACTCCCCTTTAACATAACTACATACAAAGTACCAATAACAATATCCCTCTAAAATCTACTCATAAGCTAAATGGAACTTTTTAGTCCCATATTTATTCTGAATACAATCTATCCATCTCCTCCAAACTGAAATATATCTTTCCTGTGAATGATCTTTCAAGTAAGCAGAAATCTTAGACATTTCTGCAAGATTCGAAACTTTCAACACCCATTCTTCTATAGTAGGCAAACTATCCTTCTTCCAATATTGTCCCACCAGTAACCGTGCTGCTGTTATCATATTCAACATCAAATTGGTTTCTTTAACATCACAATCTACAAAAATACCCAATAAAAACAATTGCGGAGAAAACTTTATCTTTCTCTTAAAAATCTTTTGAATGTTCCACCAAATTTTGATCCAAAAAGCTTTTATATTTCTATAAGTCCACCACATATGAAAATAGGTGGCTTCTAAACTACCACATCTCCAACATTTAGACTGTAAATTAGGATACATGTTAGACAACTTCTTGTGATCCAGATGTTTGTTTTTGATATATTGCCCTAATAGGTTGTAAAAACTTATCACCAAACTCCATCTTCTCCAAAACTTTCAATAAAAATTGCCAATTCAATTGATCAAACGCCTTTTCAGCATCCAAAAAACCCAGCGCTGTGGGGACTTGATTATTTCTTTCCAAAAATTCTAATAAATTTACAATATATCTCACATTATTTTTCATTTGTCTACCACTTATAAATCCTGTTTGATCACTATGAATCATTTGCTGCATAACCTTCATTAATCTATTTGCTAAAATCTTTGCAAATATTTTATAATCATTATTTAAAAGCGATATAGGCCTATAATTTTTAAGTTGAACAAGATCTTGATCTTCCTTCGGAATCAAAGTTATAAATGCTGTTTTCCACGATGGAGGCACTTCTCTTCCAGATTGAATTGTTTTAAATAATTCTTTTAAAGGCTCCACCATTTCTGATTATAAATTTTTATAATAAATAGCTAATGAACCATGTGTACCGGATGCCTTACCCACTTTTAATTGTTTAATTGCTAAAATAATTTCTTCAGCATTTATCAATTGATTCATCCCTTCCCATTGCTCTTGTGTATGTATTGGGATATTCACATCCTGTAAGTAACTATCCATATCTAAACCTTGCTTTATATCCCTAGCATATAATTTAGAATAAAATTCAACAAAAGCTTTTTTAATAAGATTTTGCTGAAACACCTCTTTACACTTATATTCTATCTTATCAATATTACGTAATCTTTGCTTTTTCCTTAATAAATAAGCTAACCACCTACCTGGCTTATTAGCATTGTTAAAAGTATTATGTTTGGCATATCGTAAATTAGTTGCTACTTGATCTGCCATTAACATATCAAACTGTCCTCTTAGCAAGTTAATTACTTTTTTCAACCTCTTATCAGATGGGTTCAAAATAAGAGCTTTCTGTTTCAACTTTATTTCCTCCTCTATTTCTTTACGCTTATATTCCAATCTATGTCTATGTATATTATTCAAATATATTAGCACTCCTCTCATATAAGATTTACTTGCATCCCAAACCATTTCAATGGGAGTACCCTTATGGATATTCATAATAAAAAATTCTCGCATATGCTTTTTACATTCTACCACATTTTCTTCATATCTAAACAAATTTTCATTTAATCTCCATGATCTTCTTTCCCCCATGCCCTTATCCAATTCCATCCAAACTGGACTATGATCTGATAAAGTTCTTGGGCATATCTTAATCTTCTTAATCCTAGAAAAAAAATCATTAGTAGTTAATATAAAATCAATCCTAGAAAACAATTGATGTCTATCAGAAAAAATGTAAAATCCTTTTCTTCCAAATTTCATTCTCTCCAGACAACTCGTAATTCCAAATCATCTTTCAAATCAAAAAAAGATTTTGGCAATCTAGCATGGCTTGGAGTATTTTTAAAAGATCCTTTTTATCTTTCTGAGTATCCAACACTCCATTCCAATCTCCCATTAAAATACTCAATTTATAATCCCTTTGAATTATTTTATTATGTAACAGTTTATAAAATTCTCCTTGCTGTTGATTAGGTGCATATACTCCAATTAAAAGTGTTTTCTTCCCTTCTATTAATAGTTCAGTTATAATATATCTTCCTTGTTTATCTGCTTCAATTAAATTAGCTGTTAAGTCTTTCTTTACATAGATAACTACTCCATTTTTCTTCTCTGTAGCAGATGCAATAAATTGTATACCCAGTCTAGAATTTATCAAATATTTTTAATCAGATGCGTGAATATGCATTTCTTGCAAACATATAACATCATTTTTAAATTGTTTCAAATACTGAATTACTTTCTTTCTCCTTTTTGGTGAATTTAATCCATTAACATTCCAGGTTAGCACCTTGGTCGCCATCTTTTGCGACTTGAAGCTTTCGGAGCGTTTTTTGCAGATCCATAAGCATCTGCCTCTTTGGCCTAGCTCCTCCCACTGCTTCACTAGAAGTAGATTACTGACTTGTAGTTATAGAACTCTGTTTCTGTTGTTGTTGTTGTTGTTCCTTATGTCTAGATGCAGCCCGTGTCACTCTTTGAGTCTTAGATTCTTCTAATAAAACCGGGGGTTGCACAGTTTCTGAAATTTGCTGTACTTCTTATACCTGTCACTCTCCTTCTTCTTTTCCTCCTTTAACTTCTTCTTTCCCACCTTTAACTTCTGAAGATGGCGGTGAACCTGCTTTCAATACATTAGAATAAAAATCACGTGCCTTCAGGACTGTATTAAGACGATATCTTACTCCAGCATAATTCACCAAAATCCCCATTGGTATCTCCCATCTGAACTGAAGCTGTTGCTTTTTTAATTCATCTGCAAGAAAAACAAAATCTTTCCTTTTTCTCAAAATACTTGGGGGAATCTCTTTCAGAATCTTGATTAGCAACTTTAAATCTATTATTGTAAAAAGCTTGAATGATCTCATTTCTGATCTTTCTCTTTGTAAAATACACAACCACATATCTTGGCAGTTTCCTTTGCCTAGCAATCCAAGAATTAACACGAAATACTTTATCTATCTCCACAAAAAAATCTTCCTCTAAGGGGGCTCTACCCCTACCTGGGAACTTCCCCTCCCCTCTTCACCTGAGGAGTGGTGTTTTCACACCGCGGAGCAGCTGATTGTCGGCTGCTCCGTGGTTTAAACAGAAATGAAGGGCTGGCGGTCGATTCCGACCGTCCGCGATGCTGGAGAGCCACCCAGAAGTCCGTATCCGATAGTGAACTTAAACCGGTAGAAGTGCTGGGACCACTGGGCTTGTTTGGGGGTGAGTTTCCTGGGTGACTCAAGGGCTTCCAGGTTCTTATGGTCTGTCCAGACCTGGAATGGGATTTTATTTCCTTCTAAAAAATGCCGCCAGGTGAGGAGTGCCCACCTCAAACGTACGCCTCCTTTTCCCACACTAACCAACATTGTTTTGTGTCAGAGAGTTTTCCGGATGTGTATGCACAGGGTTGCAATGCCCCTTCATCATTTTCTTGTAGTAGCACAGCCCCTACTGCCATGTCGCTGGCATCTGCTTGGATCATGAATGGGTTGTCTGGATCAGGGTATTTTAAAACTGGCTCAGCTGAAAAAAAAAGCCTTTTTAGTCTCTGAAATGCGGCTTGGCATTCCATTGTCCAATTTAACGGTTGGCTAGGTTTTGTTTCCCCCCCCCTTTTTGTTTTTAATAAGTTCGTAATGGGCAAAGCTATCTGGGCAAAGGAAGGGATGAACTGACGGTAGAAGTTGGTGAACCCCAGGAAACTTTGTAATTGCTTTCTCATATGGGGCGGCACCCACCCCAGTACCGCCAGAACATTTTCGGGGTCCATCTCGATGCCCTCAGGTGACATGTGGTAGCCCAGATAATCTATTCTTTCCTTGTGGAATTCACATTTTGATAGTTTGGCATAAAGGTGAGAAGCTCGTAGTTTTTTCAAAATGGCCCTAACTAGTTTTATGTGTTCCTCCCTAGTTTCTGTGAATATAAGGATGTAGACTAGGATCCCCATATATAGGTGTTCCCTCAGAACATCATTGATTAACTGCATGAAAACCGCGGGAGCTGCCTGTAGTCCAAACGGTAGGACTTTAAATTGGTAGCATCCCATAGGGCAGTTGAACATGGTTTTCCATTCATCCCCCTTTTTGATTCTAATAGGTAATAGGCTTCCCTTAAGTCCAGTCTGGTGAAAAATTTTCCCTTCGATAGGTGGGACAACATGTCCTTCATGAGGGGGTGAGGGTACATGTCACTTTCGCTTATTGCGTTCAAAGCTCATTAATCCACACACAGGTGCAGGGTTCTGTCTTTTTTCTCTCTGAATAGGACTGGGGCCACTACTTTAGGGGAAGCTGGTTCTATGAATCCCCTGACCATATTCTTATCTATGAACTTTTGCATTTCCCTTAGCTCCTCAGGGCTCATGGAGTACAACCTGGGTTTTGGGAGCTTCGCTGCTTAATTTCTATTGCAGTCTATGGGTCAGTGGGGTGGTAGCTTGTCCAACCTCTCCTCGCTGAAAACTTCAACAAGATCCCTGTAATCCTCAGGTATCTCAGGTAACACTTTCTCTTCTCCCACTGCTGCCTTTCCCGTGATAGTGTTTTTTGGAATTCCCTGGGATGGCGGGTTCGACTGATCTCTCTTTGGAAATCTGAGTTCAGCTGTCCTTCAGTCCACTCGAGGTTCCATTTCACTAACCACGCCATCCCTAATATTATTGGGCACTCCATGCCTGGGGTTACCACGATGGTTATGGTCTCCTCATGGTCCCCCAGGGTAATGTGGATTGATAATGTGGCTAGGGTGGCTGGCATTGCCCCTGCTATGGACCCATCTAATTGACCGAATGAGATTGGTTTCTTCAGCCTCCTCACCGGAATACCCAGGTTTCCCACCAGCGTTGGTCTAATAAGGCAATGTGTGTACCCAGAGTCTATTAGGCCTCTAACCTTGACAGCTTTTGGCATGGAGGGGGCTAGTTTAGTCACTGTCTGGATGAGGGATGCAATGGGTCCACTTACCAGGGACTCATCCTTGGAGTTGTCATCTGATGAGTTGGATGCTCCCACAGTGTATGCTGGAGTTCCCTTCCCAGGTTTGGTGGAGTGGAGGAACTCTATGGCTTCAGTGCCCTTCATGGCTGGCTCTCATGTTTTGGCTGATGATTTCCCCAATTTTCCAGCTGGGGTCTGGTCTGCTTTCTCCTGGGGATTCTTTGAATGGCATTCTGTGGCACAATGTCCCTCTTTTCCGCACTTGAAGCAGCCGGTGGGCTTCTTGGCAGTGGGTTGTGACTTCGCTGGTTCGCATGGTGGTTCAGATGGTGATCAGCTCCACAGCTTCCCCCTGTGATGTCTCTTTATAGCAGGTCAATCTCAGCTTCCTCTGCTAGGACATACCAATCATGCAGTCAGTGTGGGTCTCCCCGGGGAAGGCAGGCATTGTAGAGGTCATAATTTAGGGCATCCTTGAAATGGCTGAGCAGGATGTCTTCTGGCCAATTCAGTTTGCTGGCGATGGCTTGGAACTCCTGGGTGTATTTGGGGGAGGGCATTCTCTGTGGGCGTGCCTGCCCTTTGGAATGATTTACCAGTGGAACTTCGAACCGCCCCCGATCTGCGTTCATTTCGCCGGGACCTGAAAACCTGGTTTTTTGATCTATCAGGCCTGGACTGAAGGGGTTTTAGCTTTTAATATTGTTTTAATTGTTGAGCTTAAGTAATTTAATCTATTTTAATTTTATACTATTTTTATATTGTATTTTATGCTTCCCTGTAAACCGCCCTGAGTCCTTCGGGAATAGGGCAGTATAAAAATTTAATTAATTAAATAAATAAATAAATAAAAGAATTGCCATTAATTTGTTTTAATAAAATAATTTAAATCAATGTTTCACTTGATTTCAAATTAAATGAATTATATTGGTTGACAATGAGGGTTTTTTTTAGTACAATTGCCAAATGCAATAAACTGGTTTTAGGTATATGTGTGCACTAATTATTTCAACATCAATACATTTTAACAACATAATCTATTTGTAAATGAATGCAAATGCAAATTATACATTTTTTGTGCAAAAATAAAACAAAATAACAGATTTAAGAGCTGTTATCATTAGTTATCCTTAGATAAAAAATAATTCCATCATCCAAAATTTGTTATACTGTATTTAATGAACAGATGCTTTGGGATTAAAAAAAACACTGACTACATTTGATTGTGTATCACCATGGCATTAAAACAAAATTTGAACAGTGTATGAAAAATAAAGGTTCCCTAAATGTCTGCTGGCTATATCTATACAATTTACTTGATAGCTCTCTATTGCCTTCTTCTTAGCCTTTTTTTCAACTTCCCAGCTTAAAAAGGCAAGGCACCAGGAGCTGAAAGTTACAGAGACTATTTAAACAGGTTGCTAAGCAACCTGTTCACACTCAGCCCTTAATACCCTCCCACTTTTAAATTAGCCTGTATGGATTGCATTTCCTTTGATTTGAGCCATCTGAAGGCCTATCGATGTGATGCATTCTGCTGCTCTGCAACCTGGCTGCCTGAGGAGAATTTGGCTCTCCGGAACAGTTTCCTTCAGCTTTTTTTGTGTGTATATGTGCAAAAAAAGGTGCTGGAATGCCGTTCTGAGTGTTCTATGGGAAAAAAAAGCCCTGGATATATCACATATAATTGAAGATTGTAATTAGTTGTGTGTGCACATTCAGCAAGTGTGATGTATTTCTGCTGGCATTTCTAGGCCTCTTTCCAACCACATCCAGAAAAATTTGTAACAAACATTGGAGTTCTTAAAGCCATGTTTGGTATTTCCCAGCAATCTGTTACTGGAAGGAAAAAGCAATCCCTGCTGTGTTACTGATCCCAGAGAAGCATTTGTATGTATGCAGGTGTCCTTAGTGTGCCATAGTTATGGATGAGAAATATTGGTTGCAAAGTTGGCATTTCTCGATGTAATACAGATATTTTGGGCTTATTTTTGTTTCTTTGCATGTTTGATATTTTTAAAAAGGCATATGCTACTGACTACGCTTATGCACATATGTAACATCTTTTGCTAGGATACATGACCACTGCTTTTCCAGAATGTGAAAAGTGAAAGATTGTGACTAAACAAAATTTTAATGTACAGATAATACCACCAGAAATTATTTTAGCCTTTTTAATAAATGTTGTTATTGATATTAAGCTCACCATGGAAAACACCATATATTGTTATGTATATACTAGGTTAATTATTTAAAGACTGAAGTGCAACATAACTAGATTCTAAATAATCTATTTTTCAAAACACACAACAGTCCAAACAGTAAAAGTAAAGTCCAAATTAAGAATAATTCATTCTTAAGAATTGTTTAATTTAAAGTGGTTTAGTTGTAATAGATGGTTAGATTCAAAATAGTTTTCAAGAGTATGTACAAAAGATACTATTTTTTTCTAGCATCAGCTAAATTAGACATATTACATTGAGAAAAATGATTCTCATTTCTTTCCTGTTACCTTTATTGATTTCATTGCAGAGGTGTTAACATAGGAAATAGATTATTTTGTTATCTAATTTTACCTTCCAAAAGACAGAAGCAGATGAAAAATGTGAGGTTCTTTCCTGTTGGCTTTTTTGAATTAGCTGTTTTAGATTCTAAAAGTTTAGTTCCTAAAGAAGTAACCCTGTAAATAATTTTAATGTCCTCCTCTAGTGCAGGCTCTTTTATGACTCAAGGACTTCAACTCCCAGAATTCCTGAGCCAGCATGGCTCAGGTTGGAAACTTCTCCCTTTCTCCTCAGCATGGCTGGCTTAGGATTTTTGGGAGTTGAAGTCCACAAGTCATAAAAAAGGGCCAAGATTGCCTAGCCCTGCAATAGGCTTTTAGAGGGAGCTTTTTTTTTTTTGCAAAAAAAGGTGCTGGAACACTGTTCTGAGAGTTCTATGAGAAAAAAGCTCTGATTGTACAGCATTACCAGCAGAAGGATTAATAATAATGATTAATAATAATAATAATAATAATAATAATAATAATAATAATAATAATAATAATAATAAAATAATGATTAATAATTCATGTAGTCCATAATGAAACTACATCTACATGGAGAGAAGTATGTAGTAGGGTACCTCAAGATTCTGTCTTAGGCACAGTACTCTTCAACATCCTCACAAATGATCTAGATGAGGGGATAAAAGGGGAACTCATCAAAATTTACAGACAACACCAAACTGAGGGGCAGGTGGGATTGCCTCAACTTTGGAAGATAGGCTCAAGATTCAGTAGGATCCTGACAGATGTGAGCATTGGGCCCTGTTCAACAAGATGCAGTTCAGTTGTGAGAAAAGCAAAGCAGAAAACACCAAACCCACAGGTATAGAATAGGTGGTACCTGGCTCAACAGTAGTAACTGTGAGAGGGATCTTCGTGTCCTAGTTGACCATTACTTAAATATAAGTTAACAGTGTTCTGTTCTTGCCAAAAACAAAACACCAAAAACCAATGCAGTCCTAGGCTGCATCAAAAGAGGAATAGCATCAAGTTCATCAGAAAATGAATGGTTAGGGAAGTAGATATGCCTACCTTAAATAAAAACGTATTTATTTGAGCAATCTGACCTGGTTTGATGGGTTAGGGTTGGGGTTTTAATATGTTTTTAATTACTGTTTTAAACTTGGGCATTATATTTAATCGTTTTTTAACTTTTGTATCCTGTTTTTATATTTATTGCCCTGTACACCGCCCTGAGTCCTTCGGGAGAAGGGCAGTATAAAAATATAATAAATAAATACCTAAGGAAAGAGAGTAGGGTTGACATGATAGCTGTCTTCCAGTACTTGAGGGCTGTCAGAGGAAGAAGGAGGTCAACTTATTCTTCAAGGCACCTCAGAGCAGAATCAGAAGCAATGTGTGAAACCTTGTTAAAGAGATAATCCAATCTGGAACTAAGGAGAAATTTATTTACAGTGAGAACAATTAATTAGCTTTTCTCCTGCAGTTGTGGGTGCTGGAGATCTTCAAGAAAAGATTGGACAAACATTTGTTTGGATACAATGGGTGAGGGTTGAACTAGAAGACCTCCAAGGTACCTTCCAGCTGGATGATTCTATGATTCTAAATATATACCAGTTTAGACTAAGCCTTAAGTACAGAAAAAGCAATGTTCTCACCTTGCAATTTAAAAGGATGTTTTATCAAAATCTCGGCTGGGTTATCAACATTTGGAAGAAGGAGGAGCTCATAGGATAATGCATTGCTATTTATTTGCTTGCCAAGTAAGGCCACAACAATGAAACCTCTTGTGTGTCTGATTTTAACATGATACTTGAAGAGGTTTCAGGTATTGAACTTATGCCAAATCCTAAGAACCCACAGGCCTCTGTGGTCACACTTGGATAAGTATGGATATCTTTAAATCATTCTAATCTGCCTATGCTACAGAATGCAAGAAGAGGGTGTGATGCACAAACACTGAAAGAGTGGAAACCTAGGCCTTACTTTACAGGTATCCTAGGCTAAGCCCTTGCAATGCACATGACAATGAAACCAGAATCCTTTCTCAAGCTCTTCGGACTTTTACTGACATTGCTTGATAATGACTGTGGGCATCTCTATACTTATACGTATATCTCTATGCTAGTCAAAAGAGCTTGGCAGGATTGCCCCCTGTTGCCTCCAACCTAATCAGTGGCACATGATTTTACACTCATCAATCCTGTCAGCCACCATGCATTTTAACATTCAGGAATTGTGAAAAGAATCTTTCACACGATCATTTAAAAGGGAAAGCTGATATTTACTTTCCTTCCTAGTAACTTTTGTGTTTGTCTCTATGTACTGTCTATTTTTATGTAATAAATAAGATGTTTTCTGGGTGTGAATAGATTACAATGTGCCATCAAGCCAGTGTTGACTCATAGAGATCACATCGCTAGATTTTCTCTGGAAGATTTGTCCTAACCTGGTCTTCAGGTCTTCTAGTACAGGGCTTTTCAACCAGTGGTACGGGTACCACCTGTGGTACATTGGCACCTGGCAGGTGGTATGCGACCATCCTAGAAAAGTAGTGGGGGAGGGGAATGAGCTGAACCGGTGGCAGCACCGCACAAGCCTGAGCGAGAGATGGCTGGAGCTGCAGGGCTGTCAGGGCTCAGCAGAAGCACCAGGATCAGCACCAGGCTCCAGCTGGACCCCAGCGCTGATCCTGGCACTTCTGCTGAGCCCAGAAGAAGCGCTGATCAGCTGGAATGTTGCAGCATCTCCAGGGTCTTGTGATTTACATTCAGATGCTTGGCAACTGATTCATATTTATGATGGTCACAGTGTCCCATGATCATGTGAAATGATCAAAACCTGCTGCAAACACCAAGTGGTGGGGGAAATAAAAAACAAACACACCCCACCCCACCCCTGCTGCCAATGGCTTGGAGGGCACTTTTTTCAGTGCCATTGTAACTTCGAACAATCACTAAGTGAACTGTTGTAAGTCGAGGACTACCTGTACTTCATCACTTTTTTCCTCTTTTTTTGTCATCACGTTTTTGACACCTTGCTAGGCAATTGGTGGTACTCGGATGTTGCCATATCCTAAAAGTGGTACAATGGGTGAAAAGGTTGAAAAGCCCTGTTCTAGTAGTTGACTGTCTCCACCTTACTTCTGGTTGTCCTCTTCTTCTCTTTCCTTCCAATAGTACATTACCTATGAAAGCTTACCTGGAAGAAAATTATACTGAATTGAATGTCACTTTTCACTCAAAAAATGCTAGAGTTTATTTGCTGTCATATAGAAATGTGGCAAATAAATAAATGCTTAAGAAGACCAAACATATATGCTATAAAGAAAAGTTGTATTATCTGTGTCTTCTAAAAAATAAAATAAAACTTGGGGAAAGTGAATAAGATTATCCTAATATGATGGAAATGAATAAAAAGACTTATACTATATAATAAAATTCAATTTAGTTTTTGTTCCTGGGTACAAAGTTTGTTTTCCTAATCCTTTAAGCCTAAAATAAATAGAATATTGCCACTGTTCCACAAAAACTTTGCTTCTGTGGTCAATGATATTTTGAAATTGATCTGTTTTAGAGAACATTCTTAATTCACATTCAATGCTGAATAGATTTCCAAAATATTCTGGAAATGTAAAAACTGTCCAGAAGTTTCTAGAATTGGCCAGAATTTTTTAAAATTTTCTAGAGTCTGTTGGTACTTACTAGCACTTTCTGGGACTATCAAGTAGTATCCACAGAAGCATAAAAGAACAGGTGCCTTAAACCAACATATTAGTTTGTCTAATTGCTGAGTAGAGAATGGCAAATAACAAAATTTGATTTAGATGGAATCAAAAGGTTGCTTGCACCCAGCAGATGAATTTTGCTACTAGTGTGGACAATTTATCAAGACAAGAGTGAAAAAATACTCCATGAAAGTGTCTGTTAAGATGCATGAGGCCTACAACGCATGCATTGGCATGCATGTCAGAAATCAAGACAAGCCCCAGGCACATCATTTCACATGTGAACATAGGAAGACAGCACCTTCCCAGAGAAAGAAATATTTTGGGGGATATTAAAAAAACAGAATATATTTCCCCAAAAGAATAATGGAAAATCTTAGGCAGACCCCCCCCCACACACAAGTCTCTCTTCCCCAAGCAGAAACCAGGTCTGTAGAAATACAGATTTGATAATCCTTTCAAAAAGACTGGAGCCAGGAAGCTTAGAACTGATGGGATTAGAAAGACAAAGATCCCTAGAACCAACAACCCCTCACACAAAAAATCTAACACAGGAAATAGTCATCAGCCACAGCTCCAGGGAAGCAGGTCATGAACTTTAGGACATAATAGGATTAACCCACCACCATCAGAACACTAAAAGAGCACACTGAACCTCAGGTCAAAGTTCATGACTCCAAATACAAAAGCCCAAGAAGGTATAAAAACCCACAATTCCCAGCAACATATGGTCAGCTGCTCCAGAGCCACATGTCTTGTGGTTCTGCTCTTCAATAAATTACAACCTTCTTTCTAAAGCAGTCTCCATTTTGTTTATTCCCGGCTTGGACTGGACCCTGATGAAGATTTTTCTTTCAACACAAACACTGCAAGAAAACTCTTGAAGATAAAGTGAACAATTGCAAGATGGAATTTCAGTGATTTATTGCAGTTCAAAAGAAGTTCAATTAAGAAATTTTTCACTATATTCAATATTCTATAAAAATAGACTACAATATATTTTATTCCCTTTGGTAATATATTGCACAGATAATAAATGAAATATCATTTTTTAAAAAATATATATAATTCTGCTATGTTTATAGGCTGGTACAGGAGAGAAAAGAGAACCATGAAGTTTATTATCCAAAGAATTTGGTGGGAACCGACTGACCACTCAAGCAACTGCTACTTCTGTATGTTAGACACTTCCAAATGTCAAACTGCCTCCTATCATGTATCCAGACATTCCTTCATCCACCGCTCTGATACCTCACTGCCATGAGCTCCCTGTTCCCACCTCTCCAGAGAGGAATCAGCCATCTTCAGGAGCGAGAGGCAAGTCAGACAGTGAAGAAGATATTGCAGATACAGATTACAATTTCACAGATGTGGCTGAGAAGAGAAAGCCATATTTCTGCAACCAGAAAGACCTCAATGATCTGATCAGAGACCTTGCTCTTATCAAGTCCCATGCTGAGCTTCTGACATCTAGTGTCAGAACCCACTTCAATCCACATCTTAAGAAACAAAGATTCTTGGAGACAAGGTTATCCAAGCAGGAACTTTTACCAAGATATAGAAGATAGAGTGTATAATAGATAGGATCTGAGAAATCCCTTCATAGATCGATATTTTTAAATGTCCCCAAGCAAGCCCCACCCCACAGTTCATTCGATCAGTTCTAAATCAGCCAAGTTCCAGGTGGTAAGCCCCTTGTGAGAAAAGGAGAACATCAGTCCATTTGTAGCAGAATCATTTCCACCCTCTCACATTCCATCTGGAAAAACAAACCAGATTCCAGAGGGTTTTTTCCCCACCCCCTTTCTTAGTTGCCCGTAAGATGAGAGGGAAAATGCCTTTCATTGATCTTATTGTGATGGATAGCAGGCAGGCGGAATAAACAAAAAGTTACATCTAAGGAAAGGAAGTGAAAGCAACAAACTCCCATGTTTATTCCCTCTCCTCCTTGGGAATGACAGAATCCAAGGGGTCTTTGTGAGATATTAGGGTTTGCACAGAAAAGAGAGTTAGAAATGAAATATAAATGGATTCTGACATCTAGGCTCAAGGAGTGGAACTTGTTGGATGAAAGTGTGCAAGTCACAGATCAGAGAAACTATTAACATTTTTCCAACTTCTTCAGTCAGCAAGATGAGCTGTGCTTCCTCAACAATGTGGCCAGTCTATTCAAGGCTACTGTTGTGATTCAGGGTCAGCCTGTGGGTTCAGCAGTTGGGTTGGACGACTCAGAGGAGGAGGGGGGTGTTGAAAAGCTTGCTGATGGGGTTGAAGATCTTGCTGATGAGAGCCCTCAGCCAGGCCCCTCCCACCTGGTCATGACGGAGACCCAGCTGTGTGAGCCTGACAGCGTGGATGAAGATGACCCACAGCTGGCCCTGTTCAAGGATGCCCGACGCAGGAGGCAGTCAATCAGGAGTAAACAGAGGAAGGCAATGGGGCACCTCGGAAGGAGGCAGAGAGAAGCCACGCCCTGAACTGTATAAAAGGGGAATGCGTGGGAGGGCTGGTTTGCTGAAGACAACCGCTTGATTAGTTCCTGTTTCATAGCTCCTGTTTCATGGTTGGTGTCTTGTTTTGCTCTGTTTTATCTTAATAAATTTGGTAGGCTTAATTCCAGCCTCTTGCCATTTGTAAAGGGGTTGTCCCTGCCTTTTCTGCAGGGCCGGTAGCAGGCTGGTACAGAACAGCTACTTGTAACCTGTCCTGAGTGAATGGTGCCTATTCATAGACAGTTTACCCAGGACCCTGTAACAAAAATTGTGTTACATCTTTTTATGAACGCTTAAGGAAGTCAAACAAGATAATTTAGTACATTCATATCCTACTAGTGATGTCTTGGTGGCCCTTTGGGAAGAAGTTAGATAAGGATTTTTAGTTAGATAGGGATAGCAAGATTCTTACATGCTTATTGTTATTCAATAGTGGCAGTAGTATTTTCTCAAACAGTAATTGTGCAAAAATTGAAATAATATGTAAGTTGAAATTTATTATTAAATTCTAAAAAAAATCTCTGGTTTATCATTGCAGAGAACAAAAAAGGGTAAAAGTAATTGGAAATTTGTCTCACTAATGTTGTGTAAGAAATATAAGGCATTATAGAATATTATTCTGTATTTCATTTCTTTAGTCAGGGTTGATGATAAAGCTAGATTGTGTCAAAATCCTGTTAAGATTTAAATGAAATGAATCTGAAATTATTCAAATGTGTTTATAAATGTCATGAAGAATTTCATAACTGTAAAATTTCAGTTTTCAAGTTTTTTTAAATTATATAGCCAAATGACCAATTCCTTTCAACTTTTCCTATATTTAACCATCTGGTTTTTCCCTTGCTTGGATTCACTGACTAGGTATTTTGCAGAAAATAAGTGCATTTGTTGAATAACTTTTAAACATGACGTGTTTACTTTTTCCCTTTCATAGTGGGTCTTAGGTCTGCAAGAAAGACTTTCACATATTGCAGATGGTAGCATGAATTTTTTCCAGGTCAAATGATATTAAAATAGATAATACCTGGACCTCATCAATCTCTGCAGAAAGTCTAAACAGTCACAATGGGGATTATTTCTGTTTTGGTTTTCTTTATTAGGTTTTATGTACTCAGCTGTTTCCAGCTGTGCTCTGAGGGCAAAGAGACCCTCCTCATTTGAAATTCCAGTTCCACCTCACTTCTCACCCTTTCTACTGTTTTAAGCCTCATCCCACACAAGTCAAGAGAATCCTTTTCCCAAGCAATTGTCCCAGAAGCACCTCATGAACCAGCCCTCTGTTGGATTTATGGCTTCCCTTCACTTCAAAGCACTTATCTTGACAAATGTCTTCTTGAATAACATTTGCTCCTACTAATTCTTTGGAGAAAAGTCTGCTCAACCTTTGCATCCCCATTATTCCTAATGAATAGAATGGAAGACAACAATTTATAACATGCTTTAACCCAAAACAGTGGAATTATATATGTCACTATAATACTTTAAGCAACTTTTAAACCTATTAGCAATGTGCAACACTTATCAAACTAGATCAAATCTCCATTTGGTAAAATCTCTATTTGGTAAAAGCACTTTATAAAACTATCACCAGAATTAAAGACACCAGAAATCAATGAAGCTATTGAAATAAAGTCTCTTTATTTATGTTAGTTTTATGTGTTTTGTATAATAATAATAATAATAATGATAATGATAATGATGATGATGATGATGATGATGATAATAATAATAATAATAATAATAATAATAATAATAATAATAATGATGATGATGATGATGATGATGATGATGATGTCTTTATTGATTAGCCCTTGGGCCATATCAAAGTGCAAAGTTCCAGCAACAAATTATTACTAAAATCTGATAAAAGCAATTTAAAATGGAATTTGATAAAATACAATATAAAATGGAATTAGAATAAAATACAATTTAAAATGAAATGGGGTAAAACATTAATAAAAAAATATTTTTTAAAAAATTAAGAGACAAAGTTGCTATAAAGAATTAAAGATAAGTGCTAGATTTGCTCTCTCCATACTCTGAAGCAGGTTTTTAGAATTATTTCCAAACTCTATACTCCAAATTAAGGGATTACGTGGTCGTAAAAAGAGAGGGGTTTTTTAATAGAGAAATTTCAATTACCTCTGCATGGAGACCAATGTGGCTGCCTTAATGTGTCACAAGTAAGTATTGTGCTCTCACTGCTGCATATTCCAAAGCACCTTTTCCAAATCAAATTTAAAGCACTAAATACTAAACTTGTCATATGATGAAATTGATTCTCTCAACCCTGACGTGGCCTTCTATTAAAAGATTTCCTCCAGAGAAACAGTAAATAGCTAGATTCTTAGGATGAAAAATGAAAATGAAAATATTGTCCACAATCACTACAGTTCCAATAATAATAAAAGTATCTCAACAACTTTCAGCTGATTCTAGTAAGAGGTTTTTCTTATAATATGAAACTATGTGAAGATCATTAATTCCTAGAATAGGAATTTTGAGGTGTATGAGTTATCTAAGCAAGAAGGGTAGAACTGGGAATTCTCTGTTATTTATTTATTTATTTATTTATTTATTTATTTATTTATTTATTTATTTATTTATTTATTTATTTATTTATTTTATTACATTTATATACCGCCCTTTCCCGAAGGACTCAGGGCGGTTTACAGGGTGATTAAAAACAAAAATACAAAAGTTAAAAACAAATTTAAAAAAAATTATATTCGTCCCTGAATAAGTAAAACCTCAGTTAAAATTAAAATTAAAATTAAAATTAAAATTAAAATTAAAATTAAAATTCTCAGCCTGGGCCAGAGAGCTCGAAGAGCCAGGTCTTCAGGTCTCGGCGGAATGAACGGAGGTCGGGGGCAGTCCTAAGCTCCACTGGCAGCTGGTTCCAAAGGGCAGGTGCACCCACTGAGAAGGCCCTATCCCTGGGTGTCGTCTGCCGGCAATATCTTACCAGTGGCACCCTGAGAAGACCCTCCCTGTGGGAGCACACTGGACGAAGGGAGCTTGATGCCGGCAGCAGGTGTTCCCTCAGATATCCCGGACCCAAGCCATTTAGGGCTTTATAGGTCATCACCAGCACCTTGAATCTCACCCGGAGGGCAACCGGGAGCCAATGCAGCTCGCAGAGTAGAGGTGTTACATGAGAGTATCGGGAGACCCCCATCACAACTCGCGCGGCCACATTCTGCACCAGCTGAAGCCTCTGAGTGGTCCTCAAGGGCAGCCCCATGTAGAGAACGTTGCAGTAGTCTAAACGGGAGGTCACGAGCGCATGAGTGACTGTTATAGAATTTGGAACCATAGGGTTGGAGAAGACCCTTGAGATCTTATAGTTGAATCCCTTTGCCCAAAGCAGGAGTCTCATACCATCTCAGAAAAATGGTTGTCCAACATCCAGCATTCACAACTCTGGGAGGCAAGTGTTCCATTGCTTAATAGTTCTACATCTGTAAATTCCTCCTTATTTCACGTTGGATCTATTTTTGCCAAGCTTCCACTTGTTACTTCTTGTCTTACCTGAGATGCTATGAAGAATAAATCAACACCTTCTTCCCTGTGGCAGTCATTAAGTATTGGAAGACTGCTATCATGTTTGCCCTCAGTCTTCTCTTCATTAAGCTAAACATACCTGGTTCCTTTAGCCATTCTTCATAAGATTTAGCCTCCAGATGCCTTATCATCTTTGTTGTTCTTCTTTTAGTGCCTCTTAGTGCTTATCTGTTCTCTGAGACAAGTTAACAGCCCAGTGAAGTCTTTGTCCAGTTAATAAGTAAAAATAAGGAATGGAGGGATGGAGGAAGGAAGGAATGGACATTTCACTGTGTTTCTTGCATTCTAGCACATAAAATCTGAAGGAAAAAAGTCAGCATATAAATTTATGCTGAAAATGTTATGGAATTGCAAACAAAATTTCTTAGCTGAACAAAATAACAGCTGAGTTATTGCAGGAGCTGGCCATAACTATACCAATTAAGGATAGAGTTGACCCCCCACACACACAACTTTTAGCCCACATTCTGCCTTGACATTTTATTTTGAAGGGTCCTGTAACTGGAACAAAAAGAAATTGTTTAGCCTAACTATTGCTATCTCGCTTCTGTAATTAGTGTTTGCGTCAGGGACAAATTTCATGCAAGTACGGGAAACATGTACATGGATGAGGTGTACTGAAGGAGGGAATAAGGAAGTGTACAGAAATGATTGATGCCTACCTTTTGATGTAATGGCTCTGTTGTCTGATTTTGATTGGCTAACAAAATTTATAAGCAATGCTACTAACTTTCAAAGGTGTGGCAATTCTGGATATAACTCTGCCAGTGTTCCAGATTGTTTGCCACCAACCTGTTTTACTTGATCAATTAAAGCACTGTTTACTCAAGAAGCCTCAGTTTGAGTTACCTGATTAGACTTTTAATGGTATCTCAAATTTAAGTGCCAGTGACCTTACAGCTTTATCAAACTTATATCAACTATATAAAATATCAACTATATAAAATAGCTAATAAATATATTCATCATATATTTATATTCCACTAATTTTTCTATACAATTAGTCCTTGACTTACAACAATTCATTTAGTGACTGTTCAAATTTACAATGGCACTGAAAAAGTGATCCATGCCTGTGATTTATGACTGTTGCAAGCATTTCCATGGTCATGTGATTCTTGAGTGGGATTCTGATGACTCAATTGGTCTAAAGATTCTTATGTTGAAATGACAGAAATAAAGTTTGGGCCTTAAGAAGCTCCAGGTTTGTAGAAACGTTTGATAAAAAGTCACAAGCTTACAGATAAAATGTGATGATTACCGCAAAGGGCATGCACAGGTATTTTTGTAACATCTGAATATTATCTCTAATGAGCAGTATTCCTATTATGTAAACAAGAACATATATATGCTTGCTTGAAAATACATTCAGGGTTCTAAACATGTTATCTAGAGAGAGGATCTGGACTCTGCACCAAGCCATGCCTAGCGTGACATGATCAAAATTCAGACGCTTGGCAATTGACTCTTATTTATGATGGTTGCAGTGTCTTGGGGTCATGTCATCACTTTTTGCAACCTTCTAACAAGCAAAGTTAATGGGGAAGCCAGATTCACTTAGCCATGTTACTAACAGAACAACTGCAGTGATCCATTTAACAACTGTGGCAAGAAAGGTTGTAAAATGGGGCAAAATTCATTTAACAACTATCTCAGTTAAATTTTGGGCTCAATTATGGTCATAAGTTGAGGGCTACCTGTGGTCATTATGACATAGGTGTACAAAGGTGGGGATCAGCAAATGCAGAGGAACTTCTATTTTAGAGGGGGAAAACAAGTAAAAGAAAAATAAACACTGCAATGATATTCAGAAAATATGGAGTGTCTCTCAAGGAGGGAGATGAATTATAATAAAACTGCACCTACATAGTGTACATACTGTAAAGAGTTTGAAGGGACTTTGGAGGTCTTGTAGCCCAACCCCTTGCTCAAGCAGGAGACTATTCTATACCATTTCAGATACATGGCTGTCCAGACTCTTTTTTAAAGACTCTAGTGATGAAGCACCCACAACTTCTGAAAGCAAGCCATTCCACTGGTTTATTGTTCTCAGTTTTAGGAATTTCTCCTTATTTCTAGGTCTCCTTGGTTAGTTTCCATCCATTACTTGCCTTGCCTTCTTGTGCTTTGGAAAATATTTGTGGCAGCTGCTCATATAGTGGAATGTTGCTATCACATCACCCCTAGCTCTTCTTTTCACTAGACTAGACATATCCAATTCCTGCAACTGTTTCTCATGTTCTAGCCTCCAGCCCTTAATCTTTGTTGCTCTTCTCTACACTCTTTCCAATGTCTCAACATCTTTTTTATATTGCAATGATCAAAACTGAATGCAGTATTCCAACTGTGATCTCACCAAAGCATTATAAAGCAGTACTAACAGTTCACATGATCTTGATTCTATCCTTCTATTAATGCAGCCTAGGATTGCACTGGCTTTTTTGACAGCTTCAGCACACAGTTGGCTCATAGTTCTGATTGTCTACCAGGACTCCAAGATCTCTCTCACAGTTACTGCTGTTGATCCAGGTTTTACAGTACCTAACCTGTGCATTTGAGTTTTTTATTTAGTTAAAACCTTACTTTCTCTACTTTGAATTTCATTTTATGATCCAACCCCCCCAACCACCTCTTTCTTAGCATCTTGGGGTTTTTTACCAGATATTAAACTGTATTTCGATACTTGTTTGGTCTGGCTAAAAGAGTGGGTGAAACTCCAGAATAAGAGGCTACTTGATTTAGAACAGACATGTCAAAATACAAGGTCCGTGGGCCACATCCAGCGTGCAAGGTTTTATATTTGGCCTGTTGGGCTGCCCTGGAAACAGAAAGAGGCCGGCCCCTACTGCCTCAGCCCCAGCCCATCCCAGCCCACAACCAAAGGAAAATAACTGAATCCAGAGGGACAGCCACCATGCCCCTCCAGGTCCTTCTGGAAACTGATCAAGGAGAGAAGCAATCTGGAATTAAGGAGAAACTTCCTGACAATGAGGAAAATTAACCAGTGGAACAGTTTACCTCCAGAAATCATGGGTGCTCCATCACTGAATTTTTAAGAACAGGCTAGACCAGTGGTGGCAAACCTATGGCATGGGTGCCAGAGGCGGCACTCAAAGCCCTCCCTGTGGGCACCCGTGCTATGCCTCAGAGTTGGCAACTGTCCCTCTTCAACCAGCTGCCCCCCAAGGTGTCCCTCCCCATGAGTGACATTGAGGTGACCACACCCACCTTGGCCACACCCACCCAATCTTCCATGACCACCACAGCCACACCCACCCAGTAGGCCATGCCCACCTGGCACCCAGCAATAAATAAGTGGGGTTTGGGTTGCAGTTTGGGCACTCGGTCTCTAAAAAGTTCACCATCACTGGGCTAGACAGTCACATCTGAGGTAGTATAGGACTATAGGTTTTCCTGCTTGAGCAGGGGGCTGGACTAGAAGACCTCCAAGGTCCCTTCCAACTCTATTCTATTCTATTCTATTCTATTCTATTCTATTCTATTCTATTCTATTCTATTCTATTCTATTCTATTCTATTCTATTCTATTCTCTTCTCTTCTCTTCTCTTCTATTCTATTCTATTCTATTCTATTCTATTCTATTCTATTCTATTCTATTCTATTCTATTCTATTCTATTCTATTCTATTCTATTCTTCTAAGCCTCTGAGCCCAGACACAGTCACTGCTCCTCACCATAGTCAGGGCAGGCTACAGATATCAGCAACTTTCAAGTGGTTGGCCAGGATGTCGAGTGGTACAAGGCCACTTTGATGGAGCAGTTTCAGGAAGGCCTCTCCTCGGAGCTGCTGGATGAGTTGGCCTATACCGACTTCCCTCTGATGCTCCAGGACCTGATGCATCTGTGCTTGCACATAGTCATTTGCAGCAGTGCAAGTAAGACAATGGACTGCTGGCTCACCTGTGCCACCTAAGAAGCCAGAGGAGCCCATGCAGCTTGGGGCTGCCCGTCTGCACCTCACTTAAGCCTAGAAAGACTGGCACCACCGCAAAGGTCTGCAGGGCCAAGAACATATGGCTGCCAAGTACCCAGTCAAGATCAAGACGCCTTCAGCAGGAAATGGCAAGGGCCAGCCTAGAGGGCTAAGAAGCCTGGGATCACCTTGCAGCAGGCCAGTCACAGCCACCATGTCCACCCCATCCAAATACCTGGTAATTTCAGTGATTTTTGTCACCTCCTGACCAGGGAGATGTGGTGCAGGGCGTGGTGGACTTTGGCACCACAGTGAATTTTATGGGCTATTCCCCAGTAGCAAGTGATCTTTCTTTTTGCCAGCTGGTGCTTTTACTCATGCCTCTTCCCCTTAGGCCCCATCGGACTCTCCAGAGCCCATGGTGAATGTATTCCTCAAAGAACTTCTGGCTGTGCACCAGGTGGAATATTTCAAGGACATTCATTATCAGCATTACTATTTGTTATTGCACCAGCTCCTCTGTTAACAATACTGAATAACTCAGTCCATGGCTATCAAGCATCAAAAACATCTGCCAGACTATCCCACCTTCTTTACATGAATGATCTGAAGCTATATGGAAAAACATCATCTGAAATAGATGCTAACAAGCATTGTAGCAATTCAATCTTGACAGTAGATCTGCTAGCCTCTGTTCTGTTATTTCTGATTCTGGATGTTCTTTCCAGTGCATTCATTTCAAATATACTCTTTGGGTTGGACTTGATCTGTAATAACAGATCATTATTTCTTTTCTTTCAATCAGTGTATATTTGTGATAGATAAACAACTATTCTTGCAGTTGTTCTGCAGCTGCTGGCCCTGGTTGCTCAGCTAACAGTCTTGAGTCCTGTAGGCCAGGAATTCCAACATCTAGCACCTTGTTAACCCAGGCAACATCCGAGCTGGTATGGCTTTCTGGAATTTATGTGTCACTCTATTTTTTAGGGGAGAGACACACTTTGACTCCTCTGGCAAGATCTATGCAGTATCGTTGAATCTCTGGCATAGTTCTCATCTTCCTCAGAGCACACCCCACCCCACAACCACATCAAGGTAGTTCCTCACTGGGGATGTTGTTGTTGGTGGTGGTGGTGGTGATTAATCCTCAATTCAATTCACAGTCTGTGACTGGTAAACATGTAACAATTCAAGTCTTAACCAAGGACCTAAGAGTTATTAGAGGTAGCATCTGAATATATAGGCAATTCCAAGTAGGGTCATTTTTTGCAAAGGATATTCAGATCTTATAAGTTCAAAATTTCCATGTATCTAGGCAGCCCTTTGGGATATTGCTCCAAGGACTCCTATTACTTCCTATTTCATCCTCCATAGCTGCTCTTCAATTTGCAAATCTTGCAAATATTTGGTTATTTTTTCTAGCTGTTTCTCTTCAATTTGTGCATCACCTGGTATTGCAATATCAATGAACCAAACTTTTCCTTTTCCACAATTGTGATGACAGGCATGTTGTGAGCCAGATGTCTGTCTGTTTGGATTCAAAAGTCCCACTGAATCTTGATTTGCTCATTTTCAAGAATGTTGTTAATTTAGTGTTCCCAGTAATTTTTGCTGCATTCAGACCCAAACTTCTGGCAAAGCTTCCAATGTATGATTTTGGCAACTCGATCATGACATTGTAAATAGTCTAAAATTTTGCTGCAGCCACTGATAAGGTGATCCATTGTTTTATCTTTTTCTTTGCATAAGCGACATTTGCTGCTGTTATTATTTATTCCAGGCCGTATTTTTTCCATAACTGTTAAACTTGAAGCTTTAAAAGTTCAAGGAAACAAAGAAAAGGATATTCATTGCATTATTTGACCTACAGTGGAATTTGAAATATTTTTAGTTCTCTGAACCAAGTCTGCCCTCTTGAGGTCTTTACTATAATACTACTGTATTTATTTTTTTAAAAAGAGAAAGTTCTGAATTATAGCTTGTCAGCTCCTCCATTGAAAACCGTGTGATGGACTTTTTTTCACCAAGGAAAAGCCACATTAATAGCCTGGGTGATGGGTGCAAATTTTGCTTGTGAGTACCTTAGCCCAAGCCACTGCATTGCCAAACCCTTTTCCCATTTTGGGGGAAAACAAATACATAGAACTTTCACTTTCAGAAAGCCTATTTTATATATGTACCTTAATCCCCTTCCCTTTACTTTATAGCAAAGGTAATCAGCTGTATTAACATGCAATTTGCATTCTAAATTGCACTCTAACTGGATCTATTGAGGCAGATGATAAAAACCCAGTGTTAAAGCTGCAATTTTCACATTAGCATCTAATAATTGAAGTAATTGTCCCCTTCTTCCAAATTCTTACACTAACAGAAAGCAAAGCAAGAAGAAAATCTATTTCACTATGAGAAAATCAAGATAAAGTTTCATAAGTAATGTTTTAGAGATTATGCTGCAAAAGAGTTGAAGGTTAGAATCATCAATGGCTGTCTCATTCCAAATCCTCATAAATCCCATTTCTCATATAAATCAAAATCACATTCACATCTTTAAAAAATATTTTTCTTCACTCAATCTTATGAAAAAATGTATGTCAATCCAAAATGAAACAATCATGCAAGCCTATATCATTTGTAAAACTGTGCAGCCCTAGCATGTTGACAACTTACTCTTTTAAAACATTATCTTGAGTGTCTAACAACATAATATATTTTACTGAATTTATCTCATTTTACTATTTTAAAAAATATATTATTTAATCCTCTTGAACATTAATTTATATGCCATATTTGATAAAATAAGGCAAAATCTATTTCCAAAGTTCTTGCAAAAATTAATTACGTCCCTAACTGTACTCTTTAATGACTTCTAAAAGAAAATTGTAAATTTAATTTATTCAACATTCTTTAATACTGATAATAATTCTAGCATTTGGGATCCTAGTAAAAATGAAATCGAAATATACTTTAATTGAATATACTGCCATTCTGCAGTACTTAACAAGTCAATCTGCTGTATAACTTGAAAGGGACCTTGAAGGTCATCTAGTCTACCACCTGCCCAAGGTAGTATCGCAGACAAATGGATATCTAGTCTTATCTTGAAAACCTCCAGCAATGTCAGGACCCACTTCAATCAAACATCTTAAGAAAGCAGAACTCTTGGAAGAGATTTCTTCCAACAGGAAACTTTATTAAGAGTAGTTGATAGCAGGCATAATAGACAGATCTTAATTTTCCCATGTAAAATGATAGGTTAAGGTATCCCCAAGCAAGACTCCAACCCATATCCCATCCGGCCACTGTGGGAAGACCAATCCCCAGGTGTTAGGTCCATCATGGGAAAAGGGGAGATAACATCGACCCATCTCCAGATCACACAGTGATGGTTGACGGCTCTTCACATCTTCCTCTGGGATCGTAGAAACAAACCAGGCATGGAGGTTGCATTCTTTATTCCTTTCCTTGTTCTGGTTGACAGTTTATGGAGATATGTTCGGAGAGAGGTATAGTGCAGGGGAGCAAGATGTTACATTTTAGTGGATAGAGGAAGCAAAGGCAATAAATGAAAGCAAAAGGTTTCATGGTAGCGGATAGAGGAAGCAGAGGCAATAAACCCGAAGGCATGTCCCCCCCCTTAGGAGTATGGCAGAACCCAGGGAAAGGTGATATTTGCTTTTACGTTTACGTTTACGTTTTATTTAATTTATATACCGCCCTTCTCCCTGGGGACTCAGGGCGGTTCACAGGGCATATAAATAAAAATACAATACTATACAAAAGTTAAAACAGAGATTAAATCAATGCCCAATTAAAAAACAATAATACAATCTAAAATAACAATTTAAAACCCAGCTCCCCCATCAGGCCAGACCGGCCAATTCAAACAAATGGGTCTTCAGACCACGACGGAAAGTTCGGAGGTCCGATGCCGTCCGGAGCTCCACCGGCAGTTGGTTCCACAAAGCCGGGGCACCCACAGAGAAGGCTCTCCCCCTGGGGGCCGCCAGTCGGCATTCCCTGACCGGAGGCACCCTGAGGAGGCCCTCTCTGTGGGAACGCACAGGGCGGAGGGGAGTTGAAGCCGGCAGCAGGTGGTCCCCGAGGTACCCCGGACCCATGCCATGTAGGGACTTAAAGATCATAACCAAGACCTTGAACCTCACCCGGAAGACAACTGGTAACCAATGCAGCTCGCGGAGCAAAGGTGTAACATGGGAGTACCGGGAAACTCCCAAGAAAACTCTCGCGGCCGCATTCTGTACCAGTTGGAGCCTCCGAGTGGTCTTCAAGGGAAGCCCCATGTAGAGAGCATTACAGTAGTCAAGGCGAGAGGTCACGAGCGCATGAGTGACCGTGCACAGGGCATCCCGGTCCAGATAGGGCCGCAACTGGCGCACCAGGCGAACCTGGGCAAAAGCCCCCCTAGTCACGGCCACTACATGATCTTCTAGGGTAAGCCGTGAATCTAGGAGGACTCCCAAGTTGCGAGCCCTATCCACGGGGGGTAAGAGCTCACCCCCCATAGAAAGAGATGGAACATTTTGAATGTCCCGGGATGCCGGAATGCACAGCCACTCAGTCTTGTCAGGGTTGAGCTGAAGTCTGTTCCTCCCCATCCAGACCCGAACCGCCTCCAGGCAACGGGACATCACAGCGAGGGCATCACTGGGGTGGTTTGGGGTCGAAAAGAAAAGTTGGGTATCATCGGCATATTGATGATACCCAACTCCAAAACCACGAATGATCTCACCCAGCGGTTTCATGTAGATGTTGAACAGGAGAGGCGAGAGAACCGACCCCTGAGGAACTCCACAAACGAGAGACCTAGGGGCCGATCTCTGCCCCCCTGCCAACACCGACTGCGAACGTCCCAGGAGATAGGAGGAGAACCACCGAAGAACCGTGCCTCCCACTCCCAATCCCCTGAGACGCCGCAGCAAGATACCATGGTCGATGGTATCGAAAGCCGCCGAGAGGTCTAATAGGACTAGGACAGAGGAATATCCCCTGTCCCGAGCCCTCCAGAGATCATTCACCAGAGCGACCAATGCCGTCTCCGTGCTGTACCCGGGCCTGAAACCCGATTGGTAGGGGTCCAGATAATCCGCTTCATCCAGGACCAGAGGGAGCTGATGCGCCACCACACTCTCAACAACCTTCGCAAGAAAGCGAAGGTTGGAGACTGGACGAAAGTTGTTCAATACAGCTGGGTCCAAGGCAGGCTTCTTGAGGAGAGGTCTCACCACCGCCTCCTTCAAGACGGTGGGGAAATAACCCTCACTCAAAGAAGCAGATATAACCGCCTGGAGCCAGCCTCGTGTCCTCTCCCTAGCTGCATAAACCAGCCAGGAAGGGCACGGATCCAACAAACATGTGGAGGAGCTCAGCCTCCCCATAATCCTGTCCACTTCATCAGGGGTCACAGAATCAAACTCTTCCCAGATAACATTGACAAGACCGTCCGTGTCCTGATCGCCTGACTCTGCCCAGCTGGAGTCCAAACCGGTCCGAATCCGAGCGATTTTATCCGACAGATGTTGACTAAATTCCTCAGCACGACCCTGCAAGGGATCCTCCCTCACCTCCTGATTAAGGAGCGAGCGAGTCACCCTAAACAGGGCGGCCGGGCGATTATCTGCGGACGCAATGAGGGTAGAGAAGTAATTACACCTCGCCACCCTCATCGCTGCGAGATAAGACCTAATATAGGTTCTTAACCGCAACCGGTCGGGTTCGGATCGGCTCGACCTCCAACAGCTCTCTAGGCCCCGTTTCCGACGCTTCATCTCCCGGAGCTCCGCGGAGAACCATGGAGCTCGCTGGGATCTGCGCCGGGTCAGGGGCCGCAAGGGTACAACCCGGTCAAGTGCCTCAGTGGCTGCCCTTTCCCAGGTTTCCACTAAGGCATCCGCCGAGCTGTGAGCAATGGAGGCAGGTGGGGACCCCAGCGCCGCTTGGAATCTATCAGGATCCATTAAGCGTCTGGGGCGGTACCATCTAATTGGTTCCGTATCCCCACGGCGGGGGGTGGCAAAACGGAAGACCATCCGCAGGAGATGATGATCGGTCCATGACAGGGGCATAATAAATGGAGAGCCCCCACCAAGATCATCCAACCACCGTCTAGATAAAAAAATCAGGTCAAGAGTGTGGCCTCCC
This sequence comes from Vipera ursinii, assembly GCF_947247035.1. NCBI lineage: Eukaryota > Metazoa > Chordata > Lepidosauria > Squamata > Viperidae > Vipera > Vipera ursinii. The sequence continues at coordinate 19,865,805 of NC_139521.1, read as the reverse complement.
TCATGAGTTGGTTCAGAAATTACTTGCGTCAGGTCCATGGCCGTCATGGAAGCCATGAACTCCCGAGCTAGCTCAGATGAGCCTCCCAGGGATGGTAGATTGAAGTCTCCCAAAACTATAAGTTTGGGAAACTCAACCACCAACCCTGAGAGGATATCAAGCAGCTCGGGCAGGGCTGCCGCTGCACGACTAGGCAAAATGTACGTCAGCAGCAAACCCAACTGCGCCCCCGAACCAAATCTCACAAAGAGAGACTCACACCCGACTATCTGAGAAACGGTGGTCTCCCGCGGACATAAGGTCTCCCTAATAATAACCGCCACTCCCCCACCCCTACCTTGAGCTCTTGGCCGGTGCAGCACCCGGAAGCCTGGTGGGCAGAGGTCAACCAAAGGGACCCCACCCTCTGGGCCCAACCAAGTCTCCGTGATGCAAGCCAGGTCCGCCTGCTCACCCTCAACTAAATCCCTAACGAGGGGAGCTTTATTAACCACGGACCTGGCATTCAGGTACACCAGCCGGAGCTCAGGAGGCTGCACATCCTCGCTCCCGGAACCTCGGGGAAGAAGCAGAGGGTCGGAGCGCCTCACTGCTTGCAAATAGCGGGGACGGCCCTCCCGGTAACGATACGGCCCCCTGTCTATCCGCCTGCTGCCTTTCCCCGTCGTGGGAATTGATAATCCCACGACCCGCTCATGAGCCCCGGCGACAACGCCACCCCATTCTCCCCCCGTGCCATCAGACCCAAGGCTGGTCTGAACCATGGTAGATCGGCCACCCCCCATAGCCAAACCACCGCTATCTCCCACCCCACTCCCTAACCTTATAAAAAATTTGGATAAAAAAATAATCAGAGGCTTCCTAGAATTACATGGATAGCCCCTGCCCCTGCCCAGCCATCTCTCAGAGACCCAAAACTCGGGCCCGTCATCAAGGTCTTCAACATTTAAGGAGGCAGGTCGCACCCAGGAGAGGGGGGCACCCCTGAGGGCGTACAAACGCGTACTCGTATATTGCCGCATAAGTATAAAAGTCCAAACAGTCCAGGATAGGCATCCCTAGTTGTCCATGGGAGGATTGAACATGACAGAAACCTGGATCCACCCAACTTCACTGCCACTCAGTTGGGTGGCCCCCAAGACAGGCCGCAGCCCGTTCTCTCACAACGGGTAGAGGCTCCGTTCCTGGGGGTGGACCAGATATCCTCTGGGTAGGCAAACCCATAGAGCTCCCACCTCTATGTGGTTGCAGATGGAAAAGTCCAGCCACTCTCCCACCGTGGCCGATACCCAGGTATGTCGAAAGTCCAAAGGGAGAGGGGAGAGGATAGGTAGGCAGATGGTAAAAAGTGTGTCCAAGGCAAGGAGGATAGGCAGGCCAGAGTAAAAGTAGTCTAAATCACCGGCGTCACTGCAAAAGCAGTCCAAAGATGATACACGATGCAGGAGCCCCATGTCGTCCTTGCTCCGGTAAGATGACTCCCGGTCGTCTTCTTCGCCAGCCAAGCGGTCCGAAGACGCCGTCGCCATAAGAGGCGGCCTGAAGCAAGAGAATAGGTCCACCATCGTCGCCAAGGTGAGTAATAATAGTCACCCTCTCCACCGCCAAAACGGCCCGAGGGCGACACCACCACCAAAGCGGACCAAGGCGGCTTGGGGCCACATGGAAGTCCCGCCGCCGGCGAAAAGATCAAAAGCCCAAAGGCACCAGAGTCAGCAGCCGGCCCCCGCGAACGGGGCGACAGTCTCAGAACGCCGGCACAAACAAAAATGGCCCTAAAGCCAGCTGATGAATCCCCGAGCGTCCGGAGCATATCATCGTCCCTGTCACCACCAAAGCCGGGCCGCCGCCGCCATCGCCACCACCGCCGAGCGCGGCCCAAAAAAATCGTCGTGCAGGCTGCTACTCGCGCCAAGGCCGACGCCCACGCCGTCGCCGCCATCTTCACCGCCGCCGACCGGACAGCCCAGCGGACCTCACGGGCGCACCCCTCACCGACAGGCATCCTCCCCAGCAGCTCGAGCTGGTCCGAGAACAAGCAAAGTGGCCCGGACGGCCCGAAAGCGGCGGGGAGCGCCGCGCCAGACACAAGCAGCCCGAAAGCTCCAGAGAAAGCAAGAAACGGCGGGAGGAAACAGCTGGTAGGTAGCAGGGCCAGCAGCTGGCAGCCGGTCATTCAAACAGCTCAAATCCGCTGCTGGCTTCAACAGCCTCCGCGTTGTCACACTGCCCCACAACAAACCCCAATCCCATCCCAGCAAGCCATAAGGCTTGTGAGGGGCTCCCAGGGGACGCCTATCAGCTGGAGCTCGCGGAGCTCAGCCGAGCGCGTCCTCCATCTTGGGCATGCGTGAGTAGAATTGAACTAGGGTTAGAGGGGATAGATAGAAATGAAATAGGAATAGGTTCTGACATCCTGTCCCCCTTAAAAATAGAAGAGATCCACCTGTAAAGAGAACAAAACAGGTATATAGGTTAGTCGGGTTTGTTGGGAAATTCTGTGTGAAGCTTTTTTAGTAGTTTGGGTGCTCTAACATGTCATTTGTGGACCCACTCGTTCTGGGAAGAGGGAAGGTGTTTCCATGCTACTAGGTATTGGGCTGCCCCATGGTACTTCCTAGAATCTAGGATTTCTTTTATTTTGAAGTGTTATTCGACTTCAACCATGATTGGAGGTGGTAGGGAGGGATTTTTGACCGTAAGGGCGACTGTTGTTCTCGTTTCAGTACGCTGCAGTGAAAAATTGGGTGTATTTGCCTAAGGTTCTTGCCTAATTCTACTGTTGTGTATATTTGCCTAAGGTTCTTGCCTAATTCTACTGTTACTGGGTTTATGATTTTTGGCCGTAAGAGCAATTGTTGTTCTTGTTTTAGCAAGCTGCAGTTAAAGATTGGGTGTATTTGTCTGAGGTATTTCAGCAATTCTAATTCTACTGTTACTGGGTATATGATTCTTTTAATTGAAAAAGGTTCTATATTGTAGGGATTTTAGGTATTTTGTAGACAAATATACCATTTCTCCTACAGTGAATGGTTTAGGTTCGACTCATTTTTTATCCTCTTGTGTTTTGTGTGCCTGTCTAGCTTTGTCTAAGGCTTTTCTAACCACTGGCCAGGTGTTTTGTAATTGGGATATCCATTCTTTCAGTGATGGGATTGCCAGTTCGTTTCGGGTTAGTTCTGGCATAGGGTTGAAACTTTGGCCAGTGGCTACTTCAAAGGGAGTGTAGCCTGTGCTGGAGTAGACTGCATTGTTGTAGGCAACTTCTGTGAAAGGAAGTAGGTCTGTCCAATTCGTTTGCTGGAAATTAGTAAAACACCTTAAATATTGCTCAAGTACTGAGTTCAAATGTTCAGTCAATCCATTAGTCTGAAGATAATGACTAGATGACAGTCCCTGGGTGGTTCCTAAGAGGAATGAAAATTCTTTTCAAAACTCTGATGTGAATTGAACTCCCCTATTTGATATGATGTGTTGTGCCCCATGCAATCTGTAGATGTGCTGCATGAATAGTTTTGCTAAGGTTTTTGCAGTAGAGATTTTTTGGCAAGAGATAAAGTGTTTTGAAAATAGCTCCATAACCACCCAGATGACAGTGTTTCCATTGCTTTCTGGTAACTACACTATAAAATCCATGGATATTTCTTTCCATGGGGTCGAGGGATTTGCCACTGGTTGTAGCAGTCCAGGCGATTTCCCTTGCAACCTCTTAGCAGCTGCACAAGTTGGGCAGCTGGCCACGTAGGTTTCTATGTCCTTTTTCATGGATGGCCACCAAAACTGTCTTTTGATTAAATGTAGTGTTTTTACAAATCTAAAATGCCCTGCTGATTTTGTATCATGGCACAGCTGCATGAAAGTGACTCTCTGGGTGGTTGGTATATATAACTTCTCCCCCACCCATGGCAGTCTGTCCTTGATCATGCAAACGTTTTTAGTCTTCTGAAACCATTCATCTGTTTTTAAAGTTTTCCGGAATTCAATTCCGGTTTGTCTGCCCAGCTGTGGCTTTAATTTAGCCTGGCCCCTGATGGTTACTGGTGCTGCCAGTTGTGGTTCAGACATGAGTTGTTTAAAACTGGTGGCTTGCATGCTGTTATATTGGGGCATGCGAGACAGAAGTTATTTCCCCCCAGCAAGTGTTTGAGCATAAAGCAGAATTGGTGAAAGTGTTGGGACCAGCTTATGGATGAGTTTTCTGGGTGTTTTCAGTGCTTCCAAATTTTTGTGATCTGTCCAGAGCTGAAAAAGCATTTTATTCCCTTCAAGGAAATGGTGCCACATGAGTAATGACTATCTCACAGCATACGCTTCCTTTTCCCACACAGCCCAGCATTGTTCCATCTCAGTGAGTTTCCTGGATGCGTAAAAGCATGGTTGCAGTGCCTCTTCATCGTTTTCTTGTAATAGTACATCCCCCACCATCACATTGCTTGCATCTGCCTGCATTATCTGGGTCCAGGTGCTTCAGTATGGGTTTGGTGGAAAAGAGTCTCTTTAGCCTCTTGAATGCCGCTTGGCATTCATTGTCCATTTCAGTGGCTGGCTGGGTTTCACTGAGGTTTCCCTCCTCATTTTTAACAAGTTCATGAGGGGCAGGGCTATTTGGGCGAATGAAGGGATGAACTGGCAGTAAAAGTTTGCAAAACCCAGGAAACTTTCCAATTGCTCCCTTGTGCGAGGTGGTGACCATTCTAGCACTGCCCTGACCTTCTCGGGGTCCATTTCAATGCCCTGTGGGGATATGTGATAACCCAGGTAGTCTATTATTTCCTGGTGGAATTCGCATTTCGATAGTTTGGTATATAGGTGGGCAGCTCGCAGTTTCTTTAAAACTGCTCTGACTAGGTTGACATGCTCATCTTTGGATTCAGTGAAGATAAGGATGTCATCTAAATAAACCAGGACACCCTTGAATAGGTGCTTCCTTAGCACCTCATTGATTAATTGCATAAATACTGTGGGGCCCCTTGTAGTCCAAATGGCAAAACTTTGAATTGGTAGCATCCCACTGGGCAATTAAATGCGGTTTTCAATTTGTCCCCTTCCTTAATCCTAACCTGGTAGTACACTTCCTTTAGGTCTAGTTTGGTGAAAATTCTTCCTTTCAATAGGTGGGATAACATGTCCTTCATGAGGGGTAGGGGGTACAGGTTACTTTCACTGATTGCATTCATGGCACGGTAATCCACACACAGGCATAAAGTGCCATCCTTCTCTCTAAAGAGAACCGGGGCAGCTACTTTGGCTTGGCAGGTTCGATAAATCCCCTTTCTAGGTTTTTGTTTATGAATCTTTCCATCTCCTTCTCTTTAGGGCTCATGGAGTACAATCTGGGCTTCGGGAGTTTTGCCCCTGGCTTGAATTCTATGACACAGTTCAAGGCTCAGTGAGGAGGGAGCTCATCCACCCGTTCCTCACTGAAAACTTCAGCAAGGTCTTGGTATTCTTCCGGTATTTCGGGTAACCCCTTTTCCTCTCTCACTGATGCTTTCTCCACTCCTGGGTTTGGAAGGGCTCCTTGGGGTGTTGAGTTCTACAATCCCCTTTTGGGAATTTGAGCTCTGCCATCCTCCAATCTACCCAGAGGTTCCATTTCTTTAGCCATGGCAGCCCTAGGATCACTGGGCATTCCATGCCTGGGGTCACTACAAACATTATGTTTTCCTCATGGTCTCCCAGATATAAGTGGATTGGTAAAGTGGCTAGGGTAGCTCGCACCCCCCCTGCTATGAGATTGGTTGTTTCAGCCTCCTCACCAGGATGCCCAAGTTTCCCACTAGCATTTGGCTAATGAGGCAGCGGGTGCAGCCAGAGTCTATTAGGGCTTTCACTTTGACAGCTTCGGGCATGGAGGGGGCTAATATAGTCACTGTCTTGAGGATGGGTGTGATGGTTCCACTTACCAAGGGTTTGCCCTCCGAGTTGTCGTCCGAGAAATCCGCCACCCCTGGGGTGTAGGCCGGAGTTCCCTGCCCATGCATAGCAGACCGTGGAGACTCTACAGCCTCTGTTGCCTTCATGGCAGGTTCTTGTGGCTTGGCTGGGGACTTCCCTGACTTTCCTGCTGGTGATCGATCTGGGTTGTGTTGAGGGGCAGCACTGTGTGGCACGATGCCCCTCTCTCCTGCATTTGAAACAATCTGACTTCTTTGCTGTGGTGGTGGTTTTGCTGGTTCACATGACAGTTCAGGGGGTGACCGGCCCCACAGTTTCCCTCGGCAGTGCCTCTTCAGTAGGTTGATCTCTGACTGCTCTGCTAGGACATACCATTCATATAGTTGGCATGGGTCCCCTTGGGGTAGGCAAGCATCGTACAGGTCGTAGTTTAGGCCATCTTTGAAGTGGCTAAGTAGGATGTCTTCTGGCCAGTTCAGCTTGCTGGTGATGGCCTGGAATTATTGCCTATATTTGGCTACCGGGCATCTGACTTGCTTCACTGTCTTGATCTTCTCACTGGCTTTCTGGTCAGCCAGGGGGTCCTCAAATCACCTTCTCAGTGAGGACATGAAATGGTTGAAGTTGTGGAACTCTCAGACATTGGAATCATGCAGATTCACCATCCATTCTGCGGCCTCCCCATTCAGATCGGATTGCACAATACGGATCCAGGCTTTGTCACTGGGAATGTCTCGTCCATATTCCTCCATGTAGCTGAGGACTTGCATTAAGAAGAACCCCAAGCATTGTTACTCTCCCCTGAATTTTGTGTCCAGTGGCGGGAATCTTTGGATGGATTGGTACCTTTGCCACCGACGATGATGTCTCCCATCCTGATTGGCCGCTGTGGGTTGGTGGGGAGTGGGGATTCCCGAAGCAGTAGCTGCTGTCTCAGTGGTTTCAGTGGACATCCCTGGGACTTCAGCTTCCAATTCCCCTTCAGTGTCCCACTTGCTGCGGCCCAAGGTTGCAACCCTTGCTGCAGGGTTCAGGTTTCTCATCACCCAGAGATCTGACGGTTCTTTTCATCAGGTCAGTAGCTTTCTCTAGGATCCAATTTGAGTTCTGTGCATGATCCCCTTCCTCTTCGCTAAGGTGAAGGGATCTCTCCATTTCTTGCTTCCATCCGGGTTGGTGGCTACGTCATCTCAGGGTCACCTTTCTTGATCTCTTCTCCCACTCATCTTTCTTTCCTATTCCCATCGACCACTGAGGTTTGTGGCTGTACGTTTCCACCACTTCTTCCAAGGAGCAGAACATCTCAGTTCTTGACAGCTGGCAGGGTCCTGGCTGGAGGGAAGGGTCCCCCTTTGGGGTGGGTTCTTCCTTCTCTGCCTCATTGTCCAACGTTGTAGTTTTTGCAAAGTCCCCTGGTAAGGGTCTTCCTTCCAGGTTGACTATTACTGCAGATACTGTCTAATGTCAGGACCAGTTCAATCCCACATCTTAAGAAAGCAGAACTCTTGGAAGCAATTTCTTCCAATAGGAACTTGTATTAAGAGTAGTTGATAGCAGGCATAATAGACAGGATCTGAGATTTCCTGCACAGAACGATAGGTTAAGGTATCCCCAAGCAAGACCCCACCCCATAATCCAACCGGCCAGTGTGGGACGACCAATTCCCAGGTGTTAGGTCCATCGTGGGAAAAGGGGAGATAACATCGGCCCATCTCCAGATCACACAGTGATGGTTGACGGCTCTTCACACCTTCCTCTGTGATCGTAGAAACAAACCAGGCATGGAGGTTGCATTCTTTATTCCTTCCCTTGTTCTAGCTGACAGTTTATGGAGATATGTTCGGAGAGAGATATAGCGCAGGGGAGCAAGATGTTACATTGTAGCAGATAGAGGAAGCAAAGGCAAAAAACCCGTGGGCACGTCCCCCCTCCCCCTTGGGAGTATGGCAGAACCCAGGAAAAGGTGATATTTGCTTTTGGGTTAAGGGGATAGATAGAAATGAAATAGGAATGGGTTCTGACAAGCAATGGATCACCCCCAATTCTGGAAGGCAAGCTCTTCCATTGATTAATTGATCTCACTGTAAAGAAATTTCTCCTTAGTTTGAGGCTGTTAAATGAGTTTCCACTTATTACTTCTTGTCTTACTCTCAGGTGCTTTGGAGAATAAGTTGACCCCCTCTTCTCTGTGACAGTCCCTTAAGTAATGGAAAACTACTTTCATATCACCCCAATTGTTTTCATTAGAGTAAACATGCCTAGTTCCCTCAAGCATTCATCATATAGTTTATCATCCAGAGCTTTTATGACCTTTATTATGCAACCTAGGACTGCATTAGCTTTTTTGTCAGCTGCTTCATACAGCTGGCTCATGCTTAAGTGGGATTTATTAAGAATAACAGAATAACAGAGTTGGAAGAGATCTTGGAGGTCTTAAACATCCCATCTCCTAATACTATTAATTTATTATTTATTGAATTCTCATTAAAAATATTGGTGTCTTTCTCTTTCATTAGGAAAAAAGTATGGTCCACATTGATCTGTTTTTTTGCTCTCTGTCTCTAGTCTATTTCTAAACTCTTGCTCAATAGAGCTGCATGAATCAAATCCTGCTGCTTTGGCCCAAAGGCAAGCTGTTTTAGCTCAAGATATTAGAGGTCCAGGCTTTCTTCTTAATTTTCCTTCCTTGGTTTCATGTTTTTTCTACAAAATCATGGGATCCACCCCGTCAGTTAGAGATTGAAACCTGGTATATCCTGCATATCTTACAGCTGAAATTAAGAAAAGTAGGGTTGGACTTACATGGATCTTGAGTCTTCACCACTTTTGTTCAAGCTTTTCATTATCTTTGGCCAGGGGTCTTCAAACTTGGCCCTTTTATGACTCGTGGACTTCCACTCCCAGAATTTACCCTGTGACTGATGATACAGGGTTAGATGTCCTAAGAGGTGCATTTCTGTTTGAACGCTGGGTGAATCTTTCACTCCTCCTCTTGTTCTTTGCTTGATGCTCAGATCAACATTTCACTCTAATCATGATCATGGATACATATAAGTACTCTCTTTTGGAGGTGGGAAATCTTCTGATCTTAGTAGTAATTCTTTCTAAATGGTTAGGTTGCATTTCATCAGCCCGATCACATAGCTTGTAGCATTCTTTTCATAATGTTGGAAAGGTAATTAGAACTGAATGTAAGTGTTTCCTAGAGAATCATGGAATACTTTTTTTCCTTTTTACACTTTATATACATGGGGAAAGATTGTGTCCTTTTCCTTTTCTTCTCCCCTGGAAACCAGGCTTAGAAAATCTCTCCAGAGATTTTCAATAGTATGTCCTAACCAATACAGCTCATGCTTAGGAATTGGGAGAGCTATAATTCAAAATGGTACCAGATTACCACTGTTTAACTGCTTCAGTTACCCATGCAAAGCAGATCCTAGCACACTATGACAAAAACACCTTGTGAGAATCCTTTTATATTTCATTTCTAACTATCTACTCTGATCTAAAACCAGATTTCACCTTTCCCTGGATTCTGCCATACTCCCAAGGGGGAGGGGGGATAGGGTTTTATTGCTTTCACTTCCTCTATTAACTACGATGTAACCTTTTGTTTATTTGCCTTCGTGTCTGCTATCCATTACAATGTAACAAATTGCCTCCTATGCCAGGGATGGCGAACTTATGGCACGCGTGCCACAGGCGGCACGCAAAACCATCCCTGATGGCACACGAGCCATTCCTGGGTCACTTCTCCCTTCTTCCTCTTTGCACATTCGCAGCATTTTGTGCTGTCTGCATATGTGCAGCTGTTTGTGGTCTCTGCGTATGCACAGCTCGGAATAGGCGAGAGACCATTTGAGGCAGAGAGGACAAGCGAGCGGACGAGCGAGCAAGCGAGTGAGCCAGCGCACAGAGGTAGGTTTCAGGGGCAGAGTGGTAGTGGTGGGTGGGAGTGCAGGGGGACATGGGGGGCACTTGCCTTCGAAGGGGGAGCGGTAATGGCCACAGGGGATCTTGCCTCAGCCTTCCTAGGCCTCCCTCATGCGATTGCAGGAGCAGTGGCGGTGGTAATCGGTGCAGGGGGGGGCTTGCTTTTGCCTCCCTGCCTCCCTCCTTTGGTTGCTAGCAGTGGCGGTGGTAATCGGGGGGGCTTGCTTTTGCCTCTCTCCTTTGGTTGCTAGCATCAGTGGTAATCGGGGTGGAGGGGGGCTTGCTTTTGCCTACCTGCCTCCCTCCTTTGGTTGCTAGCAGCAGCGGTGGTAATTGGAGTGGGGGGCTTGCTTTTGCCTCCCTCCTTTGGTTGCTAGCAGCAGCAGTGGTAATCGGGGTCAGGGGGCTTGCTTTTGCCTCTCTCCTTTGGTTGCTAGCAGCAGTGGTGGTAATTGGGGTGGCGGGGCTTGCTTTTGCCTCCCTCCTTTGGTTGCTAGCAGCGGCGGTTATCGGAGCAGAGGATGGGGATTGCTTTTGCCTCCCTGCCTCCCTCCTCTGGTTGCTAGCAGCAGCAGAGCAAGTCCTGCGGCGGGAGCAATGGAGGCTGTTGCTCAGGGAAGAGAAAGCGCCGGCAGCGGCGGGGGGTGCTGGGCAAGAGGAGAGGCTGGAAAAAGCATCCAAAACAGGTGCAGGGAAGCTGGGATGCGAGGGAAAAGTTCCAGGGTGGAGAAGAGGAACTACGCAGCCCGGCTCATGGCTCTCAGGTAGGTGGGCCATGGTGGGGAGAAGAAACCTGCTCCCCCAAGTGATCAGGCACATGGCTTATGAAGCAGACCTGCAGCCCCGCGTCCCATGCATGGGCTGTGACAGTGGTGGTAACAGCAGCATCGACACCCTTTGCAAAACTGCACCACTCGCATGCCAAGATTACCACTCTGAGCTGCCCAGGACGAAAGTAATTTCTGGCGGATGCAACCACTGGGCTTTGTACCCATCCTTCTTCTCCCCTGTCCTCTGCCTGCTTCCACCCAAGATCCAACCATGCCTCTGGGCAGAGGGGGTAGCCGCAGTGGACTCTGGGCTTCATAGTTCGCTGCTGTCGGTCAAGGGTAATGGGACCTATCCTTTCAGATTTCAGGGACTCATCCCTAGACATCAGCCCAATTCCCTCCTATGGCTTCCCCGGGTTGACTCGGTGGCATTTGCCCAACTCCTGTTCCCCATCTGAGTTCTCAGAAAACATAATTGGGCTTTCTAGGGTAGTTGCTAGGGATCTGCTCAAAGGTAAGGGATAATTAATTTTTACTTAGTATGTTCCTCACTGCCGTAGTGCTGCATACTTAGACCGGTGTTTTTTTAACCCTGACAGTTTTAAGAGGGTGGACTTCAAGCTGACTGGGAAATTCTGGGAATTGAAGTCAACCCATCTTAAAATTGCTAAGGTTGAAAAGTAGTACGTAGTATGCTGGCTGGGGAATTCTGGGAGTCGAAGACCATCTAAAAGCTCTCAAGATTGGGAAACACTAGCTTGGTCTGATGTGTAAAAACACTTTTATTGAAATGCTTAGGTTTCAGTGCAGTTGAGTCATAGCAATTAGACTTCTTTTCTTTTTGGTTTGAAATGTTTCTGCTTATCCATAAAGTTTCTTCAGTCTGAGCATGTTAGTTAGGAGGACATCATATATTTCCTCCATGGCGGTTTCATTTTTCACCTAATCTGAATATGCTAATCAGATGAGTAGGCAGAGAGTCCTCAAGAGACCTGGATCAGAGAAGCAACACCACAGGACCAGAATCAGCAGTATACCTTCATTTAAAAGAAAAGGACACTCTTTTGAGGACAATAATCTTCATATTTTGGACACGAAAGATAGATGGTTTAAGAGAGGAGTGAAGGAATCCATTTATCCCAAAGTGGAAAATCCTTCCCTCCATAGAGGTGAGGCCTCAGACACAACCTCCCCACCCCCATTTTTTATGCTGTTCTTTTATGATTCCCCAGGAAGATTACCGTATTTTCCAGCGTATAAGACGACCCAGCGTATAAGACGACCCCCTACTTTTAAGAAGTTTTTCAAGGTTTTTTGTCTTATACGCCGGAAAATACTTACATGCCCTGCCCTCCCTGTCCGTCGCAGAGGAGGCGAAGGCCCGACTGGCCCCGCCGGCCCTCCTGCTGCTCCCGCGCTTCTGCCGGCCCCTGAGGCGCAGTGTTTCCCAGGTGGCAGGCAGCGCCGGAGGGCAGCCGCCACCCCGCTACAGCCGGCGCCCCTCCTGCTTCCCCCCCAGGCCTTGAACTTCTCCCATTCGGCGCAGAGCGGGGCAGCTCCACACACAGCCTCTTTTTCGTGTGCCGCTTCCCTCTCACCGTCGGCCGAGGCGCGCTCGGCCTGGGCTCCCAGTCCCTCTTCCCGGCCGGCTTCCCGCCCTGCCCCTCATGGAGCTGGACTGGGCGTGCAGCCTCTCGGTGTGGCTGCTTTTCCTGGGCAGCCTGGCGGTGCGGCTCCTGCACTCGGACCTGTTGCTGAGCCGGCGGCTGCTGCTGCGCATGGGGCTGCTGGCCGTCCTGCAGGCGCTGGGCCGTCCTGCCGCTGCCCCTCAGCGCCGCGCTCACGGTGGCTGCCTGCTGGCTCGTCTCGGCCAGCACCGCCCGGCGGAAGCGCAGCGTCGGACGGGTGCAGGACTTCCCTGCCGGCTCCCGTCCGACGCTCTTCCCTCTGAGGCAGCTGCTGCCTCAAGAGGGAAGAGCGTCGGACGGGAGCCGGCTCTTCCCTCTTGAGGCAGCATCCCCGAGGACTCCTTAGGAGCCGGGGAGCGATGCTGCCTCAAGAGGGAAGAGCGTCAGGCGGGAGCCGGCAGGGCAGTCCTGCACACGCGCGCACTCCCCAGCTGCTAAGGAGCAGCCGGGGAGTGCGCGCGTGCGCAGGACTGCCCTGCCAGCTCCCGCCAGACGCCACCCACTGATTTTCCAGGGTATAAGACGACTGGGCATATAAGACAACCCCCCAACTTTTGAGGTGATTTTCATGGGTTAAAAAGTCGTCTTATACGCCGGAAAATACGGTAAGACCACTTCACAGGTTCACCAGGGAGGACACACCTAGGCCTAGGGCAGGGGTAGGCAACCTTGGCTCTTTTATGACTCGTGGACTTCAACTCCCAGAATTCCTGGGAGTTGAAGTCCACGAGTCATAAAAGAGCCAAGGTTGCCTACCCCTGGGTAAAGGATTTAGGAGTGATGACTCTTAAGGATTAAGCCTATTCAGATTAGGTGGGAAATTAAATCCTGAGGATTTATATAGGGTGCCCTAACCAACTTGTTCAGACTGAAGAAGCTACTTGGATAAACAGCAGAATGTTACAAACCAAAAAAGAAAAGTTCAGGGGTCTTTGGTGTTCTCTGAGCTTGCTTGTTTTCTTGCAGACATTTCATTACCCTAACTAGGTAACATCATCAGTACTAGTAAGGAGTGCTGTTTGCTGTCAGTTTATATTCTGGTGTCTTGCCTGTCTGGATAGGTGGGGGCAGCCTTAGGGATTCTTTGGTTGGGCTGTTTACTAATGGGTATTAGGTAGTTTCTTGATTGGGGTATTGCTTACTTGATTGTTGGTCTGAAGTTGACCTTGGAGTTAATGTATTCTATGCTGATTCAAGTGCTGATTACTGGTGGAGAGGTGCTGAAGTCTTTTTCTCTTTTGGGGCTAGTAACTACTTGATTGTCTCTTTTGCATAATCTATAGATGTTAATGTCTATGTGTCTATTGATGGCTGATTTGGCATCGTGGTGGCAATGGTGTGTTTGGGGTGGCCTGCTTGTCTGAAGCTGCCTCAGCTGGCCACTGTGCTCAGCAGGCCCCAAGAAGGCAGCATTCACACTCGCCAGCTGCCCAGCCTCATGGCTGCCGTGAGGGGTGGGCGTGCATGCAGCAGAGTGTGAAAAATGGTCTTTTAAGTGCCATTGTTGCTTCAAACCGTCACTAAGTGAACTGTTGTAAGGTGAGGACTACTGTACTTTATCACTTTTTTCCTTTTTTGGGAAGTCATCAAATTTACATCAAGTTTTTGACACCTTGCTAGGCAACTGGAAAAGCCCTGTTACAGTACCCGGATTGCAACTGCTTTCTTGCAGGTATGTTGAATGGCCTGGGACCCACAGGGTTTGTAATGTTAGGTGGGGAAATTGGTTACAGCTTTTTAGGAAAGATAAAATAGACAACCAAGAATGCTTTACTGACCATTCTTTGTCCAGATTTTATATCAGTTGCATCTGCTAATACAGGCGTTCTGCTTCAGATTTCTCTGCTATTTTCAGTATCTGTTAAAATGAAGGAGTACTTTTCCAACAACCTGTAAAATCCAAGACACTGCTTTCATTGTTTAATTCCCCCCTCCTAGATTGTTGATTCAAGGAACATCCATTTCTTTAGTGTTAACTAATATTGTTAGTTATTTAGTGATAGATTTGTATTGTTTGCTTCATATTTTTTTTAATTTTGTGTTTTTTTAGACTCCAAGTCTTGTATACCCATCCAAAAATGACGACAGCCAAAAAATCCAAAACAGACAGAGGAAGATCATTCCAAGAGGCCTGGACACAATCATTTGGAGTGATTGAATGCAGTGGTAAAGCATTATGTGTCCTATGCAACAAAAGTGTTGTGTGTCACACATCAAGTGTCAGATGGCACTTTGAAAGCAACCATAAAAATGTAGCTCAACTTGGTGATAATGAAAGGAAAGAGTTTATTGAAGGGAAATTGAGGAGCTATCATTCCCAGCATTTTAGTTTTTCCAACTATCTATCCAGAACCAATCACCTGACAGCTGCCAGTTTTAAAATTTCACTGTGCATAGCAAAACATGGTAAGCCTCTTTCTGATGGGGAGATTATCAAAATGGCCATGTTATCTGGGAATCATTCTCTTTTTCATGATTTCCCAAACAAGGATAAAATCATGCAACACATATCTGAGATACCCCTGAGCAGAAACAGTTAAAGATAGAGTCCAGCGCATGGCAAGTGATGTTAGTCAGCAGCTCACCACTGATTTACAAAAGGCAGCCTGTTACTCCATGTGCTTGGACGAAAGCACAGATATCAATAACCATGCCAGGCTGGCAGTAATTTTGCATTATGCTGTTGGTGACACCATGAGAGAAGAGCTGCTGAAACTGATGTCTTTGCCTGAAAGAACACAAGGCATAGATATTTGCAATGCTATAAAAGAAGCTTTTCTATCACAAGATGTAAGACCAGAAAAGGTCATTTCAATTACAAGTGATGGAGCACCTTCTATGGTGGGGGCAACATCTGGTTTCGTACAGTTGTTTCTTCAAGAAACAAAACACAAAGTAATTCAGTTCCACTGCATCATTCACCAGGAAGCTCTCTGTGCCAAGGAAAGCAACAAACAATTTGACAATGTCCTCAAAGACATCACAAAAATAGTTTTTTAAAAACTTTTTTATTAAATATACATTTAAAAACAAAAGTGGACATAATTCAACTTCCCTAGCTACAACACTACTATTAGTATTATCTTACGTTACAGAAAGAAATAACAAAAACCTAAAATACAAACTATAACAGGACAGAGTATAAAAAACTGTACATATAAGATCTGTCGATTTATTTTAGTAAACTGTCATTCAGTCCTCAGTGTTATATTTACATATCTTTCAGTTATGTCCATTATATAGATGCTAATAAAAAATCCTTACATTATCAACCAATCAAACAATGTTCATCTCAGCGATCCTCCTTAACTCTAACCAATTGTACAAATTTTGCCAAATTTCTTAATACTCTGTTTTGTTCTTATTTTTGATCTCTAGGGTTAACCTGTCCATTTCAGCGCAGGATAAAAAATTTTCTATTATTTCTTCTTCAGTGGGTGTTTCCTTTCTTTTCCATTTTTGGGCATATGCCAGTCTTGCTGCTGTTAAGATATGTACTAATAAGTAGAGAGATGCTTTACTAGAATTATCGTTAATAATCCCTAATAAAAAAATTTCTGGTTTTAAATCAATTTTTTGTCGTAATATTTCTTCCAACCAATTTTTAATCCGCTGCCAAAAACTTTTTGCTTCTGAACATTCCCACCACATATGATAATGTCCCTGGAAGCCTTCTGCATTTCCAGCACATTGGTGAGCTTTTTTTTATCTATTTTTGCTAACCTTGTAGGGGGAAGATGCCATCTATAAAACATCTTGTACAAATTCTCTTTATAGGAGGTGGCTAGCGTTAACCTCCTATTTCTATCCCATAGTAGTTGCCAATTATCTAAGTCAATATTATAACCAAAATTTTTACTCCAGGTTAACATTGTTTCTTTTACCTGTTCTTCTAATAAATCCTGTTCTAATAAATATTGGTATATCTTTTTATCAATCAATCTTCTGTTCCTAGAAGAATTTTATCTAATTGTGTATGCTCTAATTTTATCCCTGGTTCTTTTTTATCTTTTCTGTATCATGACTGTATTTGTAAGTATGCCCACCATTCCAACTCTACACCATCTTCTGATAATCTTTTCCTTGTTTTCAGGTCTCCATTTTCATCTAAAAGATCTTTATATGTAATTACACTTCCTAGATTTATAAATTTGGGGTGCATAATAATCTCTAATATAGATAGCCAATTGGGAATTTCTATATAGTTAAAATTTTTAATTTTTATCCACACATCTAATAGTGCCCGTCTAATATGATGATTCTGAAAATACGATGAGCCCTATATTTTCCATCCCACATTATAGCATGCCACCCAATTTGCATGTCATGACCTTCTAAGGCTAGTAGCCTTCTATTCCTTAAATGTATCCAATCCTTTATCCATACCGCTATTGCTGCTTGATAATATTTTTCCCAATCTGGGAGGCTGAGCCCTCCTCTTTCCTTTGCATCCTGTAATAATTTTAACTTGATTCTCAGTTTTTTACCTTGCCAGATAAATTTAGATGTAACTCTATTTAAATTTTCAAAAAAAATCCTTACCTAATTTAATTGGTACACATTGGAATAAAAAGAGTAATTTGGGCAGTATATTCATCTTGATTGTCGCTATTCTTCCCATAAAAGAGAGCTGCAAGTTTTTCCATCTATCTAGGTCTACTATAATTTGGTCCATTAACTTATCATATTTTTCTCTTTTAAGTGTAGTACATCTTGCTGATAGTTGGATCCCCAAATACTTTACTCTTTTAGATGTCTGGATGTCAATTTTTTCTACTAACTCAGTCTCTTGTAAGTTGGACATATTTTTAACAAACATTTTAGTTTTTTCTTTGTTAATTTTTAATCCCGCAACATCTCCATAATTTTCCAGCACCTGTAATAATCTTGTTCCAGATTCTAAAGGGACTTCCAGGATGAAAACTAGATCATCCACATAAGCCTGTAATTTAAATATCTCTTTCCTAATTTCTAATCCTTTAGTCATCTTATCTTTTCGGATTATTCTTGTGAGTACTTCTAAAGAAAGAATGAATAATAAAGGAGATAGTGGACAGCCTTGTCTCGTACCTTTTTGTATTTGAATGCTATTTGTTAATTCTCCGTTTATGATTACTTTTGCCTCTTGCATGGAATAGATTGCTTTAAACATATTTATAAATTTCCCCCTGAATTCCATCTGTTTGAGTTGAGTCAACATAAAATTCCATTTGACATTATCAAAGGCTTTCTGAGCATCGACATAAATTAATGCCACTTGTTTTTCGCTATGAAATTCATAGTATTCTAAGATGTCTAGTATGATCCTGACGTTATGTCTAATTTGTCTTTTAGGCAAGAAGCCGTTTTGGTCAGTATGAATAAATTCCACTAAATATTTTTTTTAATCTTTCTGCCATTATAGTCGTGAAAATCTTGTAATCCGTGTTCAGTAAAGAAATGGGTCTATAATTTTTAAAACAGGTCAAATCAGAGGTTTTTTTTTTAGGGTTTAATGAGATGATTGCTTCTTTCCATGAGTTTGGAATTTTTGCTGTGTTTAAAAAGGTAAAGGTAAAGGTTCCCCTGCACATGCGTGCTAGTCGTTTCCAACTCTAGGGGCCGCTGCTCATCTCCGTTTCAAAGCCAAAGAGCCAGCGGTTGTCCGAGGACATCTCCGTGGTCATGTGGCCAGCATGACTAGACGTCAAAGGTGCATGGAATGTTGTTGCCTTCCCACCGTAGTGGTCCCTATTTTTCTACTTGCATTTTTTACGTGCTTTCGAACTGCTAGGTTGGCAGAAGCTGGGATGAATAACAGGTGCTCACTCTGGTACGCGGCACTCGGGATTTGACCCGCCAAACTGCTGACCTTCTGATCAACAAGCTCAGCGTCCTAGCCCACTGAGCCACCGCATCCCCTTGCTGTGTTTAGTACCTCATTAAATAAATCCAATAGTGTTGGGAACAATAGTTCTTGGAGGTTTTTTATATATTTCGGATGGTAGTCCATCAGGGCAAGGTGTTTTATTACTTTTTTGTTTTTTAATAGCTTCCATAATTTCCTGAACTGTTATATCTTTATTTAATATATTTTGAAATTTGTCTGAAACCTTTGGTAGGTCTGCTTTCATAAGATATTGTGATATTCTTTCCTCAGTGATCATTTCCTCCTCTTTATAAAGATTTTTATAGAATTCATACGTCACCCATTTTTCCCCATCATTTTGATGTACTATCTCCCCTGCTTGATTACGTAATTTACTAATCCATCTATTATCTTTTTGCTTTTTCAATCTATAGGCCAGCCATCTCCCAAGTTTATTTGCCTGCTCAAAAAAATTTTGTCTAATACTTTTTATTTTTTGTGCCAATTCTCCCTTTTCTATAATATTCAATTTATGCTTATTTAAATCCAACTGTTGATTTAAATCTCTATATTGTGGGGTTTTTTTTAGTTCTAATTCTAATTTTTTTATGTTCATCCTCTAAACTTTTTCGATATTGCCTTTTCTTTTTATATTCATTGGCCATATATGCAATTGCAGTTCCTCTCATAACTGCTTTGGCCATATCCCATAAATTTTGAGTTCTAGTCTCCTCTTTCTTATTTATCTGGAAGAATGTCCGTGTTTGTTCCTCCATTTTATGTTTAAATTCTGTTTGGTTTAGGATTGCCTTTTTAAGAGTCCACCTCCTTGTTGTTGTCTTCTGTTTGTTCCATTTAATTACAATGGGATTATGATCTGCCCAAGTATTAATATCTATTATTATATCATCAATATCTGAATTTAGTTCTTTTATTGTCCAGACCATATCAATTCTAGACCACGATTGATGCTGCCCTGAATAGTATATAAATTGCTTTTCATTCAAATTTCTCTCCCTCCAACTATCTTGAATATTTAATTCCTCCACCATTTAAAAAAAAAGTACCGGGTAATATTCTCCTGGTTCGTTTCCTAACTTCCTCACTCTTATAATCTAATTCTCTGTCTATAATTGCATTAAAATAGCCAATTATACAAATTTTCTCATAATCCATATCAGCAATATTCTTATGCAGTTTCTTATAAAATTGTCTTTGTTTTTCATTGGGGGCATAAATTCCTACCAGGGCGACCTTTTTTTTGTTCAAGGAAATTTCAATAATCAATATTCTACCTTCCTCATCTCGATAAATTTGTCTTGCTGGGATTCTTTCTTTAACATATATCACAATTCCTCCTTTCTTCTGCTGTGAAAGTGATACAAATTTAATTCCTAACTTAGGGTAGTTTAATAGATACTGATCTTGAGTCTTTATATGTGTTTCTTGTAGAATTGTTATATCTAAATTTTTCTTACTGAGCTTATTCAAAATTATATTTCTCTTAGCTGGGGAGTTTAGTCCATTCACATTTAATGATAATACTGTTAATATTTCTATATTACTGCCTCTGTTTTGATCTTGTTGCCCTTGTCAGTCTATCTTCCTTAACTTCTTTGTGTCTACACTCATCATTGTTGTCATGGTGCATTCTCATTTTTTCTCTTCTCTGTTTCCTGTTCTTTGTCTTGTGATTCCTGTGTCTTTCTATTATATCTCTCTGCATTGTTCCCTTCTCTTAACTCTCTTTCTTCTAGTTCATCTTCATTGCCTAGATGCTGCTGGAAAAACTTTATCAATCGAATCTAACCTATATCTCTTTTCTTGCCAGGTCACCACAATCCCTTCTGGCATCAGACACCTAAAATGAATATTTTGTCTTATTAATTTTGATGTAATATGTTGGTAGGGCCTTCTCAGATCTCTTACCTTCCTAGGGACTTGTTTGAGGACAATTAGTTGTTTACCTCTGTATTCTATTGGGTCGTCCCTTGGTCTGTGCAAAATCTCATCCCTAATTGACTTCTTCACAAATCCGATATGTACCTCCTTGGGTAAGTTATTTCTTCTCGTGTAATTTGTGTGAATTCTATATATTTCATCAAACTCATTTGCCATCTCATCTTTCCCTGTCCCTAGGTCCCTTGCTAGCAAGTCTGTCATCATTTCTGGGAGGTCCTCCCCCTTCTCTTCCTTCACGTTTTGGAAACATAAATAGTGGTCTGCTTTCTCAGTTTCAAGCAGTATAATGGTTTTTTCTAACTCTTTATTTTCTTGCAAAAAGTTTTTCATTCATTTCATCTACTCTTCTTTCCTCCTTATTCATTCTATCCTCCATTTATAATAATTTCTGTTCATTTTTCAATATTTGCTGTTGAAAACATTCAAATTTTCTGTCCATTGCTCCCATCCTCTCTTTGAGTTCTCCAGTATCATTCCTTATTTCACCTATTTCTCTTTTTAAATCCTCATGATATCTCAACATAACCTCTTGCATGGATTGTAATATTGCTTGTATGTCTTTAAGTGAGCTTGCTCTCTCCCGCGGCATCAACTCCTCTATAGATCTTTGCCCTGCGGGACTTAATTCTGCTGATGAGGCTTGGGTCATCTGCCTTCTTCCAGTCCCAACTCTCATGAGATTTGGGATGCTTGTCATCTTTCTAAATGATGTCAGCCACATATACACAATCTTTGTCTTTCCCTCCACCACACCTGGGGAGATTATTGTTCTTCCAAGGTTATAATCACTAGTGCCTTATATCTTAACAATGCTAGATTTTGTTGCTAACACAATATCCAACTTATTACACCTATTACACTAAAACATAATAATCATTATTAATCAATTTCAAATATCTATATTCCAAACAGTCCTAACTTTTCTATATAGAAACATGTAACAATAATATAACAAATATTATTCAATTCTTTAACAATAAAAACCAGATTTCACAGTCAGTTCAATTATGAATATTATTATATACAACAAGGGGAGAAATAGATTTTCTCTCCCTCCTTAAACATTCAACTTTTTGTTCCTAATTAGTCTCCTCCAAATCAATCATACCATAGGTTATCTTCAATTAATTCTTATTGGTCTAAATTCTCAAAACAATTACCATTTATCCCTTTTGTTTTAGAAACTTTTTGAAACAAATAGTTCACTTCTTAAGTTATGAGTATCACTCTTCCCTCCTTTGATGCTAATTGGTCGTCAGTTCTTCTTCAAAATGTCCGCTCTCTCAGCTCAGTCCGCACTGTCACTCTTTAAGTTTATTTTGTTTTTGTTTTTTTGTTAAACTCCTTCTTGGCTTTACTGCAGGAGCCAGAAAGAGAAGCCACCCTTGATCTCCAGTCCTTACAGCCTGTGAGCCTGTTGCTTTAAGGTCAGATCTCTTCCCCCCTCCTCTCCTTCTTGCCATTATCTGACAGGGAAGATGAATTCCCCTTTTGCTCTGGGGCCTCTCCTCTTATCTTCTCTTCTATGAAATTCTCTGGAAAGATTTCACCATCTAGAACACTTACAAGAGTTCACTGAGTGTTTCTTCTGCCAGGTTAGATGAATTGCTGTCTTGCTGGCTCACCGCTATTTTTGATAGCTGTCATTTCTTCACAGCCACCATAATGGGCCGTCTCCTTCACCCAGCTCTCTCCTAGGCTTTCCTGCTTTCTGCAGCTCGAACCACCATCCTGAGCTGCTCAGCTGGGCGCCTCTGCTTCTAATCTCCCTTTGAGAGATCTGGGGCTTTTTAAAAAACCCACCAGGAACAGAGAAAAAGCTGTGAGATCGGCACGCTCATTTGGAGCGGCATCTCAACACAGCCATTCTGTTTGACAGCTGGCTCCACCTCACATCACAAAAATAGTGAATTACATCATGGCTCGTGCTCTGAATTGTTGGCAATTTCAAGTACTACTTGAGGAGGTTCAGACACAGTATGATTGTTTAATTATGTACAACAATGTTATATATTGTTTAATTATGTACAACAATGTTATATATTGAATATTAGCACTAAGCATTGTTATGCTGTCAGCTCAGCTGAACATCAGCTGTGTAGCACCCGGCAACAACAGGTGGCGTCCTAACTCTCGTCCCATTGGTCAGGCCGTTCTGGCGGGACCCTTTAAGGATGTGGATTGGGCACCGGCTTGCCGGCAACAGTATTTAAAGGAGCCGAGCTGTGGAGACTCCTCAGTTCAACCACAATAAAGCTTTAGTTGAAACCTTGACGTCCTGTCATCTGTCCTGACCGGTCTACCCACAATACTTAACAGTGGCGATGAAGGTGGGATACTGCTGTTGAGCTGAAGCACCAGCTGAGTCACTAGAGCTGAAGCACTAGCAAACGCGGGAAAGGAGGGAAGAGAAAATTCTCCCGATTGATTCCTTCCCGGTAAGAGCAGTAACCAGACCTGGACAGAATGACACAAATCGGACACATCCGTGAGTTCGATGTCCACCACCCGGGACAGTGGGAGTCCCACTTGGGACAAGTCGAGGGGTATCTCTTCGTGAATAAAATCACAGAAGACAAGGAGAAGGCAGCGGCGCTGTTGTGCATTAGCGGGCCAGCTGTGTACGATGTAGCTGTCGGGCTGTGCATCCCAGATCCTGTCTCGACACTACCCTACGCTGACCTCGGCAGCAAATTGAGCCAACACTTCATGCTAAAGAAGTCCTAAATCTACTGGCGACTCCGATTCATCCAGAGGAACCAGCTTCCTGGCAAATCGGCGATGGATTACGTGGCCGCCGTGCGACAAGCTGCCCGAATGTGCAGGTTCCCGGACCTGGAAGATCAGATTCGAGACCGAATTGTGTTCGGCCTGAGTGATGATTGCCTCCAGCAAAAAATAATAGCCAAACCAACCATGAGCCTGTCAGGAGGCCATTAACGAAAAGAATGCGCTCAGACATAACAACAACCTGAACGGCTCCATACACCAAGAAAATGCTGCTGACAGCGGAGAAGGTGAACAAGCCAACGAAGCCGAAATCGACGCTATTCTACAGAGGCTGGAGAAGTTCAAGAACCGCCATGATCACAACCAAATGCAAAAGAAGCCGGTCGGGGCCAACAGAAATTCAAGAGCCCCTAGCCGCAATGCCAGCGGAAACAGCCAAAATTGTGCCAGCTGCGGGGGCAACCACCCCAGAGCCTCCTGCCGCTTCCGCAGGGCCAAATGCCATGCATGTGGCAAAACTGGCCACATACAATCCGTCTGCCGAGCCTGAAACCGCGACAATATAAACAACATCGATGAGCAACCCGCAGGTACCAGTTCCCCCCTAAAAACCTCAGGGACCCGGGCACCCCAGATTATAGAAAATTTGGAAGTGGCTTGCCAGTCAGCAATCCACCCACCACTCAAACCGAAAATCCAAATCACTTTTAACATAGAGGGAATCCCTTGCTTAATGGAAGTGGATTCCAGCTCACCAGTCTCTTTAATTTCATCAGAGACCCTTTCCCTAATTTGTTCTAAGAGCAGACAGCAGATTAGCATAGCACCCACCAAAATTAAATTAACGGACTTCCAACATTCCCCGATTAAACTAAGAGGACAAGCCACTGTGCAAGTCAAGTTTAAAGAATTCCAGGGTCAGCTGGAAATTCTCATAACCGAAGGGAAAAGGACAAATTTAGTGGGATTAGATTGGTTCCAGGCCCTGGGCATCTGGCTAGGGGGAATAAACAGCGTCCAATCTAATAGCCTAGACTCCATCTGTAACGAGTTTACAGACGTGTTTGGGGGGGGTGGGAAAATACACCGGGCCCCCAGTTAAATTAAGACTTAACCCAGAAGTCCTGCCCGTGAGAATTAAAGCTAGACGGGTCCCGTTCGTGTTAAAAGAGAGAGTTGAAAAAGAGTTAGATAAATTAGTGGGGCAGGGAATTCTAGAGCCCGTAGAGGGGGGGAAATGGGAAACGCCTATTGTCACCCACCTAAAACCGAATGGTAAAATAAGAATTTGCGCAGATTATAAGGCTTCGGTAAACCGGGCCTTGAATCCGCATGCTTACCCGGTCCCCCCGGTGAAACACATCCTCGCAGCGATACAGTCCGGCGCCATCTTTGCCAAGCTCGACTTGGCGCAGGCGTATCAGCAACTTCCGGTTTCCCGCGAAACAGCTGAAATTCAAACAATTGTCACACACAAGGGAGCCTTTCGCGTAAATCGCTTACAATTCGGAATTGCCGTAGCTCCTGGAATTTTCCAGGAGATCATGGAAAAAACGCTGAAAGGTATCCCTGGTGTGTGCCCATATTTTGACGATGTGCTGATCGCCGGGGAATCGGAGACACAGTTAGCTGACAGGTTAAGAGTGGTACTTAGCAGGTTCAGGACTGCCGGTTTAAAATTACAAAAGGAAAAATGCTGTATTGGAGTAAGATCAACCGAATTTTTAGGGTTTAGGATAGATGCACAGGGCATCCACCCCACTGACTCTAAAGTAAGGGCTATCAAGCTGGCCCCTACTCCTAAAAATAAGACAGAACTACAGGCATTCTTAGGTTTAATCAATTTCTATCATTCATTCCTACCCCATAAGGCAACCATCGCAGAACCTCTGCATAGGTTGCTGGACAAAAACGCCCCGTGGAAATGGTCCACAATACATGACAATAGCTTCAAAACTCTAAAACACTTGCTCTCAAGAAACTCAGCTGTCACTCACTTTGTCGAAGGAAAACCTGTATGCCTAGCATGTGATGCCTCTCCATATGGTGTGGGCGCGGTGCTCAGTCACTTAGAAGACTCATGGGAGCAAAAGCCAATTGCCTTTTACTCCAGGACACTTACACCTGCAGAAAGGAACTATGCACAAATAGATAAGGAGGCATTAGCCCTCGTGGTGGGTGTTAAGAAGTTCCACGACTACCTGTATGGTAGGAAATTTGTCATCTTCACTGATCACAAACCCCTGTTGGGGTTATTCACAACCAACAAAATAACACCTCAAATACTATCCCCCAGGGTTTTACATTAGTCTGTCTTCCTGTCAGCTTACTCTTACGACTTAAAATACAAACCAGGGAAAGACATGGGGCACGCTGACACACTAAGTAGGCTTCCCCTGTCTATTGTTGAGCCAGACCCAGCCCCAGCTTGTAATCTCATTACCATTCAGGACCTCTCAGACTCACCCCTCCAAGCCAAAGACATAGCTAGCAGCACAGCTAAGGACAAAATCTTAAGCAGAGTAGCAGCCTGGGTAGCATCAGGCTGGCAGACGCAAAGCCCAGGCAAGGATTTCCAACAATACTTTACCCGTAGAAATGAAATATTGTCACATAAATGATGTCTGCTATGGGGTAGCAGGGTTATAGTCCCTGACAAACTGAGAAGCAAGGTATTGCAGGCATTACATGAAGGGCACCCTGGCATTGTTAGGATGAAGGCTCTGGCCCGCAGCTATGTTTGGTGGCCCGGTCTCGACAAAGAAATTGAACATCAGGTTGCGGGGTGTTATCAGTGCCAAAAAACCAGGCCCAACCAACCATACCACCCAGTGTATAAATGGGAACCAACTTCTACGCCCTGGTCAAGAATCCACATTGACTATGCAGGCCCCTTTCAAGGCCACCTTTTCCTCATAGTTGTGGACAGTTACTCAAAATGGTTGGAGGTAATTCCCGTGTCCAGCATGACCACGTCCAAAACCATACAGGTACTGCAGGGTCTCTTTGCCACACATGGCCTACCTGATGTCATTGTGTCAGACAATGGCCCACAATTTACGTCTGCTGATTTTCAGGCCTTCAACAGATCCAACTTGATTAGACACATCACGTCTGCCCCCTTCCACCTGGAGACTAACGGCCTTGCAGAACGCATGGTAAGGTCAACAAAGATGCCCTGAAATGGATCATCACTGGAGACTGGCATCAAAGACTGGCACAATTCCTGTTGAGTCAACACACCACCCCATTCACCACCTCCAGCAAATGCCCAGCAGAACTGCGTTGGGGCCGACGCCTCAAAACAAAACTGGACAGACTACACCCTGATCGTGTGGCAACGGAAGCAGAACAACACACTACCGTGAAGGAATTGACAGTGAGGGACCTTGTGTGGGCCAGAAATTACACTACAGGGGACTTTTGGGTTCAAGGGGTGGTGATTGCTAAAACTGGGCCTGTGTCTTATGTTATTTTATTTTTATTAAAGAGTTTTACAAAAACAAAATTTTACAATATATCCCCAAATCCCTCCCACCCTAAACCCACCCACTTCCCCCCCCACACTTCCCAGAGCTAAATACAGGATTATAGTTACAATAATCATGTTCTAAATAAAAATTATGCATAATATACAATTAACCAAATTCATAATGTGCTTTAACTCCCCTTTAACATAACTACAAACAAAGTACCAATAACAATATCCCACTAAAATCTACTCATAAGCTAAATGGAACTTTTTAGTCCCATATTTGTTCTGAATATAATTTATACATCTCCTCCAAACTGAAATATATCTTTCCTGTGAATGATCTTTCAAGTAAGCAGAAATCTTAGACATTTCTGCAAGATTCGAAACTTTAAACACCCATTCTTCTATAGTGGGCAAACTATCCTTCTTCCAATATTGTCCCACCAGTAACCGTGCTGCTGTTATCATGTTCAACATCAAGTTAGTTTCTTTAACATCACAATCTACCACAATACCCAATAAAAACAATTGCGGAGAAAACTTTATCTTTCTCTTAAAAATCTTTTGAATGTTCCACCAAATTTTGATCCAAAAAGCTCTTATATTTCTACAAGTCCACCACATGTGAAAATAGGTAGCTTCTAAACTACCACATCTCCAACATTTAGACTGTAAATTAGGATACATGTTAGACAACTTCTTGGGATCCAGATGCCATCTATAAAACATTTTATAAAAATTTTCTCTTAAATTTTGAGCCTGAGTAAATTTAACATTTCTAACCCAAATTATCTCCCAAGTGTCCAACAAAATTGGTTCCTGAATATTTTGTGACCACTTTATCATACAGACTTTAACCAGTTCCATTTCCTAATCCTATTCAATTAAAGCATTATATATCCTCTTTATATGTGCACAATTTAAATCTCTAATTTGTTTTACTAAATTTTGATCTGTAATTGTGATGCCAACCTTTTGATCTGACTTCCACCTAACTTTCAATTGGGTATATTGAAACCAAGAGTAACTTATGTTTTCTTGTCTTAACTCCTCTAATGATTTAAGTTGCCAATCAGTCCCTTGCAATCTAAGTAGTTCCTTATAAGAAACCATATCCATACTCACTCCCATAGATACGCCCTCTATCGCGTGTCCAGGAATTCCCCAAATTGGTATTTTATAATTTAACTTATAATAATACTTTTTCCAGACATGCAATAAAGCACTTCTAAGAATATGGGATTTAAAAGCCCTGTCCACCTTATTATAAAGCAAATATGCATGCCATCCATATACCAAATCCCATCTCTCAAGATGAAGTATTCTCTTGTTAGTTAAATTAAGCCAATCACTAACCCATGTCAAGGCAACCGCATCATAATACAATTTCAAATTCGGCGCCTTGAGTCCCCCTCTTTCCCTAGCATCTTGTAAAATCTTAAATTTAACTCTTGGTTTTTCCCCCGCCCAAATAAATTTGTTAATACCCTTCTGCCATTGATCAAGGTTGGCATCCTTTTTCAATATAGGTATCATTTGAAACAAAAAGAGAAACTTTGGTAGAACATTCATTTTAACAACTGCAATTCTTCCCAGTAATGATAATTGTATTTTTTTCCAATTATTTAAGTCCCCTTGTACCTTCGACCATAGTATTTCATAATTATTCTTATACAATTTTACATTTGAGGCTGCAATATATACTCCTAAATATTTAACCTTCTTCACTATTTCAAAACCTGTTAATTTTGATAACATATCCCTTTCACTCATAGATAAGTTCTTAGATAATATCTTGGTCTTATTGCTATTCACCTTAAACCCAGAAACCTTACCATACTGAGTTATAATTTCCATCAAATCTATAACCGACTATAACGGTTGGGATACTGTCACAACCAAGTCATCAGCGAAAGCTCTCAATCTATAATCATTCTGTTTTATTTTAATTCCCTTTATCATAGAGGACTCTCGAATTTTGATTAATAAAATCTCTAATGTTAAAACAAACAATAATGGTGATAGGGGGCAACCCTGTCTTGTACCTTTTTCAATTTTAAAGGTCTCTGTTAATCCCCTGTTAACTATAATTTGTGCAGTTTGTTGTTGATATATAACTTTAATAGCATGTAGAAAACCTTCTCCAAAATTCATCTCCTCAACAACTCTTAATAAAAATTGCCAATTCAATTGGTCAAAGGCTTTCTCTGCATCCAAAAATATCAATGCTGCGGGGACTTGGTTGTTCTTATCCAAGTATTCAAGCAGGTTAACAATTTGTCTTACATTATATTTCATATACCTCCCAGGTATAAATCCCGATTGATCACTATGAATCATTTGTTTCAAAACTTGCATTAATCTATTGGCCAATACTTTAGCAAAAATCTTATAATTTGTATTTAAAAGCGATATAGGTCTATAATTTTTAGGTTGAGTAAGGTCTTGATCCTCCTTTGGAATCAACGATACAAAAGCTGTCCTCCATGATGGAGGAACTACACCTCCAGTCTGAATTTCATTAAACAAAATTTTTAAGGGTTCAATCATTTCAGGCAACAACTTTTTATAGTAAATTGCTGTTAATCCATCCGTTCCCGGAGCCTTGCCCAGTTTCAACTGTTTAATAACTAAAGAAATTTCTTCTGATGTAATTGGGCAGTTCATCTCAAGTTGTTGTTCTTGTGAAAGTCTTGGAAAATGAGCTCCCTGTAAATACTTGTCTATATCTGAAGCTTGTATATTTTCTTTAGAATATAATTTCGAGTAAAAATCTAAAAAACTCCTCTTAATCAAATTTTGTTGGTAGATTTCTTTGCTTTTATATTCTATTTTATCTATAGTACGTGATTTCTGTTTTTTCCTTAATTGATAAGCCAACCATCTACCAGGCTTATTGGCGTTGCAAAAAGTATTGTGTTTGGCATAGCGCAAATTAGTTGCTACTTGATCAGCCAATAGCATATTAAATTGTTCTTTCAATAAATGTATTGAGATCCTTAAATTATTATCCAATGGATTCAAAATGAGCTTTTTCTCCTTAGTTTTAATCTCTTCCTCAATATCTAAATGTTTTTGCATTTGCTTACGCCTATAAGCATTATTCATATAAATCAAAACCCCTCTCATATAGGCTTTACTAGCATCCCAAACCATTTCCATCGAGGTACCTTTATGCATATTTGTGACAAAAAATTCTTTCATATGTTCTCTACATTTCTGCAAAAACAAGTCATTTGTAAATAAATTCTCATTCAGCCTCCAGGATCTCCTACTAGCGTCTTTAGCGAAGAACTCCAACCAAACAGGACTATGGTCAGACATTGTCCTAGGAAAAATCTTAATGTTCTTAACCGAAGAAGAAAGATCAGTAGTAATCAAAATAAAGTCAATCCTGGAGAAAGATTTATGTCTATCCGGAAAAAAAGTAAAATCTCTGTCTCTCATATTCCTTTCCCGCCATACATCTCTTAATTCCAGATCTTCCTTCAAATCAAAAAAAGCTTTAGGTAATTTTGAATTAGTTTTTAGAAGATCCCTTCTTGTCTTCAGATGGCACCAAAACCCCATTCCAGTCCCCCATCATAATAACAGATTTGTAATCCAGTTCAATTAGTCTCTGATGTAAAAATTTAAAAAAATTTGCTGTTGTTGATTTGGAGCATATAATCCAATAAGAAGAACTTTCTTTCCTTGTAGTATTAATTCAATACTAACATATCTCCCTTGTTTATCCAATTCAATCAATCTTGCCAAGAAGTCTTTTCTTAAGTAAATAACCACTCCAGCCTTCTTGTCCGGAGCAAAAGATGCAAAATGTGTTCCCAATCGGGAATTAATCAGATATTTTTGATCTTTTAATGCAATATGTGTCTCTTGTAAGCAAACAATGTCATTTTTATGTTGTTTCAGATAAAAAAATACTTTCTTTCTTTTCTGTGGTGAATTTAACCCATTAACATTCCATGTCAGGAACCTCACCATCTCTGGTGACCATGAGCCTTTGGAACAAGGCCTGAAGATCAGCTATTGCTCTCTTAGGACGTGCTCCTCCCAAAGGCTCTGAAACAGCCGCATCTTGCGTAGCTGGACCAGTTACAGGCTTTTGTTTTTGCTCTTTTTCCATACGCTTATATGCAGCTCTTGTCATCCTCTGTTCTTTTGGATCTTCCTTTAATGCCAAACTCTGCTCCATGGCCTCCGCCTTCTGCATCTCCTCGAGAGGCAATGACATTGCCCCTTCACTCAATTGTTTATCATCTTGTCTTGCTTCTGTTCTTTTAATTCGGGGAGATGGTGGTAAACCTGCTTTCAGGACCTTAGTATAGAAAACTTTTGCTTTTAAAATTGTATCCAATCTGTATCTGGTCCCTGCATAATTTACCACAATTCCAATAGGTATTTCCCATCTGAACTGGATTTGTCGCTTCTTAAGCTCATCAGACAAAAAGGCAAAGTCTTTCCTCTTTCTACGAATTTTTGAAGATATCTCCTTTAAAATCATAATATCTTGGCCTGCAATCTGAAATTTTTCCCGATAAAAAGCCTGGATAATAGAATTTCTGGTTGATCTCCTGGAAAAATAAATCACTACGTCTCTAGGTAGACTTTTTTGCCTGGCAATCCAGGAGTTAACCCTAAATGTCTTATCCATTTCATTAAGTAGTTCTTCAGGTTCACATTTCAAAACAGGAGCCACTGCTCGTGCTATTTCCCATTCCAAATCTTCTTTAGGATTCTCTTTGAGGCCTCTGATACGCAAAGCAAACTCCATGTTCTTATATTCTGATATAGTAAGCTCGTCTTCTGTTCTGTGAATCTTGGCCTCTGCTCTATCAATCTTCTGTTCAGCATCAATAATTTTATTTTCCAAATTCTCCACATACTCCATAACTGAGTCCACACGAACATCCAGGCGTTCTATATGTGCAGCTAAACCCTGGAGTGCAAGCACTATATCTTCCCTAATCTGGTTGTTTTGATTAATAAATTCCGGTAGCGCTGCTGTGCCGAATGGCGGCGTTCTGAAACCGCCCGATCCTGGGAAGCGTCAAAACACCCGGAGGCAGCAAAAATCAGCTGTTCCGTGGCGCTGGAGCTTCTCCCTCGGGAGAAGAGGGAGAGGCGAGCTTGCCTGGGTAGAGGTAGAGCTCCCCTGCGATTCTCCCAAGTAGTTTGGGGGATAACAGGGTGAGCCCCCTCGGAGCCCAGGCTCTCAGGATGTCTTCGCTCCAAAAGGAGTGGAACAAGATGCGACAACTGCACCTGCTGCTTAGAAGCAATTGTGAGTATTTTATTCCTTTGAAAAGCAGGCAGAGCAAAGCAGGAAGATCTGAATTTTCAAATTGGATTTTAACTTTAACTCAGTTTCATTATCTTCTTCAAGTTTCAAGTTTGAAATGGAGTAAAAATGGCGCTGGAATGTTTCTCTCCTGTGTGAAGTGACTGTGTTTGAAAATTGTTATGTTTTGCTACAAAGCAAGAGACACAATTTGCAACTGACTTTATCCAGTATCAGATTTTGCTTATTTGAAAGCCTGTTCCCTTTTCTTCTTATTGAAGGTTAAGAACTTTGAGAGAATTGTTATTTTTTCTTCCCTTTTTTTTTCTTCTGAACTTTGATTCTGCTGGGTGAAAGAGGAAATCAAAACTTAAGAGATGGCTGCAAGACGTGGGGGAGGGCCTCCACTTTCTAAGAATGTTATTTCCTCACATATACCACAAGCTGCAGGGCAGACCTCGATGAAACCTACAGTACAACCACCCTCTCCCCCACCTCCTGCATTTACACTGACAGACATTCAGCAAGTTGTGATGCAGTCTACACAAGTTCTGTGTCTTATGTTATTGAGGGGGAAGGGGGCCGACAATTTAGAAGACATTTAGACCAGTTACGGAAGCGAGCCCCTGAAAACCAGCCCGAGGGTGAGGCCAACATCAGAGAATCAACATCTGACCCAGCAACCACTATAACACCTGAAGGGCCCTCACTAGAATATATGCCAACCACGCATACCTGGGACAGACATGACACTAGTCAGGCATCCCAGGACCTGGGGGGACAGCTGGGGGACCCCAATTCCAGTCCAGAGGTTAGCAGGGAAGATCATAGCCAGTCTCCAGGAAGGGCAGAGTGTGAGGTTTTCTCACGATGAATCGTTAAAGGAGCTTCCAAGCAAAGGCATCACGCAGAGATGCAATCATATTTAGCTTTATTCATGATAGATCAAAGAGAAAGAAATACTTGGCATGAAAGCATTCATGCCTGCATGTAAGAGAGAAATAAAATAAAACAAAACAAGCTAGTATTACATGACTAAAATAGAGGTTAGGAGTAGAGATAGGACTGGAACAAAGAAGAGAATCAGAGAAGCTAGAAGCTAGAACAAAGAGCAGCCCCTCGTGCAGAGGTATTTATGGGGGGTCTTGGCCCCTCCTTGACCATAAAACACTCTCACCAATGGGGCTGTCGGGGTCTGAGACCCTTGGCTCATCAGTGGAAGCGAAGAAACCTCTTTGCCTCCATCTGATGACCCTTTTGGGGAACTGCCAATGGCTGGCACTAAACATCTAACAATTCCCCTTCTTGCCAGCCAATGACAGGGACCAGTGAATGTATGTAAGGGCCAAGCAGGTGTCATAGACATGTATGAAAACATTCAGAAGGCCAAACACAAACGCTTACACAGAAGGTTGTGCCGGTCAATGGGAACAGGTTTGGTAAACAGATCAGCTATCTGGTCAGCTGTATTACAGTGCTCAACATGTATAAAACCCCTTTTGGTAAGCTGCCTGACATTTTTGTAGCGTATGTCTATATGGCGAGATCTAGATCCTACTGCATAAGCCTCCGAGATTGCAATGGCAGCTGTGTTGTCCTCTAGAATTTGGATGGGCAGAGGGGGAGATGCCCAGATGCTTGTTATCAGCTCATTGAACCAAGTCAAATCATTGGCCGTGTCTGACAGGCTGGCATATTCAGCCTCGGCCGTGGAGCAAGAAATAAATTTTTGCTGCCTAACATTCCAATGTACTGGGCAGCCATTTAGCAATATGAGGAAACCGGAAGTGCTCCGTCTAGTTTTGGTGTCGCCAGCCCAGTCTGCGTCTGAGTAAGCGGAGAGCTGGGCCGTCTTCCCCTTCTCTGGTTCTAGCATAAGGAGGGCATCAGCTGTGCCCTTTAGGTATCTAAGCACCCTTTTAACAGCAGTCCAGTGGAATTGCTTTGGGTGTTCCACATGCCTGGACAATAGATTCACAGCTAAAGTTATGTCAGGTCTGCTCCAATTGCTGATGTATAGCAAGGAGCCAATCACAGATCTGTAAAGCGTGTTATCTGTGAACTCAGGACCGTCCTTATGGGTGTGGTTGTAAAAATCGGTTTGCATTGGGCTATGCGTAGGATTAGATTCTGTCATTTTGCATTTGGCCAGTAATTCCTCTATCTTTTCTTTTTGAGATAGAGCGAACCCCCCTTTAGTGGCCAAAATATGCACACCCAAGTACTTGTCAACCCGCCCCAAAGACTTCAGAGTAAATTTTTCTTCCAGGGCCTTGGCAAATTCATCACACCCTTTCTTGTTTGGCCCTACATATAATAGATCATCCACATAAACTAACACCCGTTCTGTGGTACCCTTGGAATTGCGTGTGAAAACACATTGATCTGCATTAGATGTATGAAAACCAACTCGTTCTAAACTCTTTTTAAGACAGTCATACCATAATTTCCCTGACTGCTTAAGACCATATAACCCTTTGTGAAGCAACCATGTATTTTCCCCTTCTTGCTGGTAGCCAGGTGGGGCCCTCACGTAGATCTGCCGGTCCAAGTTGGCGTGGAGGTAAGCCGTCTGGATGTCGAACTGGAAGACTTCTTCTCCCAGAGCGGCTGCAGTCACGAGGGCGGCCTTGACGCTCTCTGCCCGAACGGTTGGAGAGTAAGTCTCCGAGTAGTCCTCCATATAACGCTAAGCGAAGCCCTGGGCTACCAAACGGGCCTTATATAGGTAGAGGCCATTGGCAAGTGGTTTTGCCTTGTAAACCCACCTTGTGCCAATGACTTTCCTCTCCTTTGGAGGTTGTTGGGGGGTGAAGACCTTAAGTTGTTTCAGGCTCTGCATTTCCTTCTCCATCGCGAGCTGCCATTTCTCTTGCTCTTCGATGGGCAGCTCCTGGATGTCAGAGAAGGATTTTGGGGTGACCACAACGCTGTTGACAGACGCTATGTGGCCAATGTCAATTCTCTTTGGCGGGACCCCCTTGTTGGACCGCTTTGACCTCCTTACCTTCTGCCACTCACCGCTCTTTTCTTCCGCGGGTCTCTGAGGTGTCGCTGGGGGTGAAGATGGCGTGTCTTCCTCCGTGGGACTGGACGCATCTTCATCTTGTTCCTCACTTTCGTCGGTGGCAGGGTACGAGGTCGCCTCTGGTGATGTCGCGGTCGGTGTGTCCTTGCTGGGTCGGTTGGCATATGGGCTCAGATCATTTGAGTGGATCTGGGTCCAATTGGAATCCTCTTCGAAAGAGGCAGATTGGGAAGTCACAGGCCTGCCCCCTTCTCCCAGGAAACGATAGGCCTTGGAGCCAGGAGCATAGCCCAAGAACCTTAGTCTCTGAGAAACAGGTTTCCCCTTCTTCCGCAGCTGCTTGGGGATATGCACCCATGCATAGGAACCAAACACACGCAAATGTGCCAGATTTGGTTTCCTACCGTGAACCAGGAAATATGGGGTCTGGTTCACAACACTGCTCCAGGTGCGGTTTAAAGTGTAATTGGCATAATGAATTGCCTCCCCCCAGTATGATTCTGCGACACCCGCGTCTGCAATCAGACTACGCATCATGGTTTGCAGGATTCCATTCCTTTTCTCAGCTACACCATTTTGCGACGGGGTGAACGGTGCAGTTAGAAAATGGCGGATGCCCTTATGCCTTACCCAGTCCTGGAACTTCTGAGACATGAACTCAGCCCCGCGATCGCTCTGCAATTGTGCGATCTTGGTCTTGTACTGGGTCTCTACGAAGTTGTACAGCGACTTTATGGCGTCAAAGGCTTCAGATTTCTCTGTGAGAGTATATACGTGGCCGTAACGTGAAAAATCATCAACGGCAGTGAGAAAATACCTTTTCTTTCCTAGGGATGGTGTAAAAGGCCCAACCAAATCAATATGTACTAGTTGGTAAGGGTGTTGAGTCTTACGGGATGACACCTTTCGTATAGGAGCAGCCTTCCTCTTTGTTTTCTTGCAAACGGCACAGTCCAGAAACACGTCACAGTCCTTGAGCTGGACTCCCTCAGCAAACTCTCCCATCTTTTTAACTACAGGGAAGCTTGCATGTCCTAGCCTTCTGTGCATGAGGTGGACGCACTTATTGTGCATTGGCTTTCCCATGGACACTCTCTTGGCTCTTGTTGCTTTGAGTGGTGGTGTAGGTGCCTGCTGAGATTCAGGCTCCTTGCCCACACTGCCCTTGGAAAGCCTTGGGGCAGGTTGTGGTGCCTTGGGAGAAAAATATGGCAAGCCATTTATTATTGTAATATTTCCAATGACCTTCTGGTCTCGGGTGACATGACCTCCCCCCTTGCGAAATAGGACTTCCACTTTGTCATCGTCACACAATTTGGTGATGCTCAAAAGGTTGTTGGCTATAGAAGGCGCGTGCAAGACACCCTCTACTTTTCCAAGTCCAGGTAGAGAAACGAAACCCTCCCCAACAACCGAGGCAGTATCACCGTTT
Source organism: Vipera ursinii (assembly GCF_947247035.1). Lineage (NCBI taxonomy): Eukaryota > Metazoa > Chordata > Lepidosauria > Squamata > Viperidae > Vipera > Vipera ursinii. Next base: position 19,829,760 of record NC_139521.1, on the reverse strand, counting down.
GCAACCTTGACAGATGAGGTAATTTTCTTTAACCTTTTAAAACCTTGACTCATATTAGTAATGTGAGAAGAAGCTCCAGAGTCCAGTAACCATAAGTCAGTGGAGCTATCAGTCTTTGTTGTGGGGGTGAGGGAACAAGTATGCAGTGAATGTCCTTTGCCCCTGCCGCGCCCCCTTACTTGCCCCTTCCCTCTTACTTGAATGGGACCACGTTTAGGGGCTTGATGTTGATGGGGGCAGTCTTTCTTGAGGTGCTCCTCAGAGCCACAGATGAAACATTTAAGCAGAGCATTAATTTGCTCTGAGTTGTGGCGCCCCCTTCTGGCTTGCTGAGTGGTGACTCTAGCGTATTCTCCAGCATTTCTCCTTCTCCGATCTTCTTCAATCAGTCTCCCTGTGAGGTAGGACAGATTTATGTCTTCCCTCTTGACCGCTTCGAGTGAAACAATGAAATTGCTCCAACTCCTGTCTAGGGAAGTAAAAATTATGGAGAGCATGCTCACATCAGACACAGGAAAATCTCTGGAAATCAATTCTGCCCTGAGTGCCTTTAATTTTGCAAGATGTTCAGGCATGCTGGCACCAAATTTCAGTTTGGTTGTATAAAGCTCAGTTGTATATCTGGTGATGGAACCAATGGTATCGCTGTTGAATAATTTGAATAACAGATCCCAGACCTGAGCAGCTCTGAGACCAGCTGGGATACTAGGGAACAAGTTATTATCCAGGGAACTGAGTAGAGCAGAATAAGCCTGCAAGTGTAGCAGCTCTTCTTGACGTCCCCATGGGGAAGGGGGTGGTTTTCGAACCATCTGTAGAATCCCATGCTTTAAGAGATATAGCTGTATATCTTTACTCCAACTGCTATAATTTTCTCCTGCTATTTGCAGTTTTTTAAAATCACTAGGTAGGTCTGTGACCAGGAACTCAGACCCATATTTAAAAAATTCTGAGATGGGCATTGATGTAAAAGGAAGCGGAAAAACGCTTACTCCTGAAGCTGTTTCTGCATTGAAAGGGGACACTCTTTTTTCTTGTTGCTTATTTAGCAATTCCATATGGGCGTGCCCGGAGACCATGTGATCAGGGGGAGGGCGTTGTTCAGGGTTTCTCCCTTCTTCCCATGAGGCATTGGGGGGGCGGAGCCCAGATTTACCAGCCCGGGGTTGTTTGAATGGATCCTCCCGAGAATTAAAACCACATGGATTTTCATCATTGCCTGGCTTGCCTTGAGGAGCCCATTGCTGGTTCTGAAGACCTGAAGAGAAGGTGGGAGGCCGCAGGGGTTGATTGTTGGGAGGCTGCAGGCTGGATTCCCCCCGGCAGTTGGGCTCTGGGGAGAGGATGGGAGGCCTTGGAGGGGGGGTGGGCACCCCCGATGTCTGTGTGGCCGCTGTCTTGCTAGCCTCTAAGGCAGTGGCCAGAGCTTGCATGGCTGTCTGGAGAGCCGTTGTAACAGTTTTGGCTGGGCAAATCTCATTGCTATCATAGCATTTAAGGCTTTGTGGGGGGGAGAAATCAGGAATATGCATGCTGTCTTGCTCGGAAGCCCGGGATTGCATGTCATTTCTGCTGTATGCCAGGGACTGCAGGCTATTTTGGTTGGAAGCCAGAGATTGCTGGCTTTCCAGACTTAAAGAAGTCAAGTCTTTGTTAGACCGTGTGGGGGCCGCCATCTTGTTTCCGCTTGCCCCCGGAAGCTGTAGCTCACGGCTGGGAGGGGGGGTTCCCGCCAAGATCCCTGGGGTCCCGGGGTCACTAAGGGTGGCAGGCGCCATATTTGGGAGCCTCGTGATCTCTTCGTTTTCCTGGGCTGCCTTCCCCCTCCCTTTCCCCTGCATTGCAAGGATCTCTTTAAGCAGCTCTTCACGTTCCTGTGCAGTCAGTTTACTCACGCGGCGTTTGGTCTCAGCCAGGTCCGTCTCTGCAGCATCTGAGCAGCCTTGGACAGTTTGCAAACCTTGTATGCTCTCCTCTGTGGCGTTCAGTTGTAGAGAGGCATGTGAAGGGGTCCTAGACGCTCTGCTGGATCCTCTGACGGGATGAAGGTCATTTGCACTTTCATCTGCAGCTGAGGTTGCCTCAGGAACTGAAGTCTTGGATGTAGGCAGGGAAGCTGTCTTCGATCGATGACTTCTGGTAACGATCTGGGATCTCCGGCCATCCATTTCAGTTTCAAATTTTCTGCAAGCTTGGAAGCTTTCCTTTAAACCATGCTCTGCCTACCAACTTGTGAGGTTTTCTCACGATGAATCGTTAAAGGAGCTTCCAAGCAAAGGCATCACGCAGAGATGCAATCATATTTAGCTTTATTCATGATAGATCAAAGAGAAAGAAATACTTGGCATGAAAGCATTCATGCCTGCATGTAAGAGAGAAATAAAATAAAACAAAACAAGCTAGTATTACATGACTAAAATAGAGGTTAGGAGTAGAGATAGGACTGGAACAAAGAAGAGAATCAGAGAAGCTAGAAGCTAGAACAAAGAGCAGCCCCTCGTGCAGAGGTATTTATGGGGGGTCTTGGCCCCTCCTTGACCATAAAACACTCTCACCAATGGGGCTGTCGGGGTCTGAGACCCTTGGCTCATCAGTGGAAGCGAAGAAACCTCTTTGCCTCCATCTGATGACCCTTTTGGGGAACTGCCAATGGCTGGCACTAAACATCTAACACAGAGTTGCCATTAAGACGTTCCAACAGAATCCGCAGGCCCCCAACATATCTGCAGGATTTTGTAAGGTCATAGGTCATTCAGTAGAAAAAGTTATTATTGTTATTGTTGTGTTTTCTTGTTTAGGGGGAAGGGAATGTTATATATTGAATATTAGCACTAAGCATTGTTATGCTGTCAGCTCAGCTGAACATCAGCTGTGTAGCACCCGGCAACAACAGGTGGCGTCCTAACTCCCATCCCATTGGTCAGGCCGTTCTGGCGGGACCCTTTAAGGATGTGGATTGGGCACCGGCTTGCCGGCAACAGTATTTAAAGGAGCCGAGCTGTGGAGACTCCTCAGTTCAACCACAATAAAGCTTTAGTTGAAACCTCGACATCCTGTCATCTGTCCTGACTGGTCTACCCACAATACTTAACAATGTACAACAATGTCTGGTGGCTGAGCAGAGGACAAGTGCAGGAGAGATTTGTGGCCTGCTTGGATGAAATTCGGCTTTTTATGCATGGAAAAGGGCAAGAATATCCACACCTCACTGATATGGCCTGGCTTACCAACCTCATGTTTTTCACAGACTTTACACACCACTTCAGCCTGCTGAATAAACAATTACAAGGTGCAGGGAAAACAGCAGACAGAATGTTTTGTGATATCAAAACATTTGAGAGAAAACTGCAGGTTTTTGAAAGAGACCTTGAAAGCGGGCAGCTGAAATATTTTCCTACTCTAAAAGCTCTGTGACCTGTGTGAAACACTAGAGAAGATGGAATGGATGACAAAGGACAGCACAGTTAGTTTTGAGAATGAAATCTTGAAAGTGTGGAATTCTCTGCCAGATAATTTTAAATGCATGAAAGCACTTGGGATTGCTCTCCTTACTTTGTTTGGATCATCTTACGCTTGTGAGCAGCTGTTTTCAGCTATGAATTTTATCAAATCAGACAACAGAAGTAAACTAACAGATGACCGGAGCCCCCTTTATCTGCAACCCCAGCCCCTGCCTCACCTTGCCTCATGGCAATGGCACCCCTGCCCTGCCCCCTCCCTTGCCTCATCTCACCCTGCAGGATGAGCCTCCTATCCACTGCCCCACCCAACAGAGAACACCTGGATCTCCCCCAATCCTGCCTGCCCAGCCCCGACAGGCATCCCTCCCCAGGAGTGACATTGAGGTGGCCACGCCCACCCAGGCCATGCCCACCCACACTGCCATGACTACTGTAGCCATGCCCACTTGGTGGTCATGCCTACTTGATGGCCACAGCAACTTGGTGGCCACGTCCCCGGCACTCGGTGATGCATAAGTGGGTTTCAGGTTGCAGTTTGGGCACTCGGTCCCAAAAAGGTTTGCCACCACTGGTCTAGGGAAAGAGTGCTCTCTGTTAGAATGTGTTTTTAGTAAATGGGAAACATTGAAACCCCAGGTGGTCATTAAAATAAGTTTTAGTAAAAACAAACTCAACCTTTTGTACCACCATCTGGCCCACATATTTTCTTGGATTCAAATTTTTGCTGTGCCCAAAACAAGGTTCTGAGGATATAGAAGAGATCAATGCTTTAACTGATTATGTCAATACTCAAAAAAGTATAGAGGAAGAATTATATGCAAGTTTCTTTATCAATTTGGCACTAAGGGGGAGGAAAAAGCTGTGTCAGAAGAAATTTTGAGGACCAACCAGAGGAAGCATTTCCACCCCGACCCCATTCAGGAACAAATAATCCTCGTGTCCCGGCATTACAGTCACAGCCTGAGAGGATTCCCAAGCCAACAGTTTGGGAATTTACAGAAAAACCAATGTGCCCAATGTAAACAGATGGGAAATTGGAAGAATGAGTGTCCATTAAATTGCCAAAGACCTCAGCCCAATAGATGATGGCCTCAATTCCAGCCACCCCCAGGCCCTCCCCAGAGACAGTTGATGGCACGACAAGAAGAATTATATTGACGGAGCTCTGGAGCACTAGTTTCTACCCCAAACCTCTGGTGAAGTTATAAGTGGGGGGAAGATTCCAATATTTTCTTGTTGACACCGGGGCAATTTACAGTGTCCTCAATACTGTTCCATGTCTAACCACTCAAACTACCCCCATAATAGGTGTTACAGGGAGAATGGAAACTGCCAAAGTGGACGCTTGGAAGTTAAAGGGATCCAAGGTCCCAGTGTGACCCATTCATTTTTCATTCTGCCTCAATGTCCTATTAATTTGTTAGGAAGAGATCTATTAGGAAAATTGGGAGCCACCCTCAAGTGCTCCCCTCAGGAAGTACAGCTATTTTTTTCTCCTGATCAAGCATATTTGTGTTTCCTGAGTCTGCAGGATTCAAAGTCACCTTCAGACTCTCTCAATAACCCTTTTGTATGGTACCAGGGAATGCCTGGATATGCTAAATTTGATGTTCCTCATTTGGCAAAACTGAAACAACCCCTGTTTCAATAAGGCAGTATACAATAAAAAGGGAGGCTCGTATTGGCATAAAACAACATATTCAAACCTTTTTAAACTTTGGCACTCTTAGAGAAACTCAGTCCCCATGATTCACCCCAATTTTTCCAGTCCCAAAGCCTGATGGGATTTGGAGAGCTGTTCAAGACCTCAGAGAAATGAACCACAGAATTCAAGCTTTACAGCCTGTGGTTGCCAATCCCTATACCCTTTTGACCACCCTATCACACCGCCAAGTGTGATACATCATGATAGACCTAACAGATGCATTTTTCTGCATTTCCCTGGGCATAGAGTGCCAAGATTATTTCGCCTTTGAATGGAAAGACCCAGATGATGGACGCCACTGCCAATTAACATGGACTAGATTGCCCCAGGGATAAAAAAAAACAGCCCTACAGCCTTTACTGCTGCCCTGTCTGTGGATTTAAAAGACTTTGATGCCATACCTACAATGCTTTTACAATATGTGGATCATCCAAAAATGAACAAGAGGAACAATCAACTGAATTGTTGAATCATCTGGCCAAAAAGGGATACACAGTGTCCCAAAAGAAAATCCAATGGAAGCAAACTGTAAACTATTTAGGTTATGTGCTAGATAAAGGAACTCAATGCTTACATGGAAGCAGACTCCAGGCACTGAGAGCCTTACCAATGCCAACCAATGTGAGACAACTTTGATCTTTCCTGAGCATTACAGGATATGCCAGACTATGGATCCCCCTCTAGCTAACCCATTGTACCAACTGACCCAAAAAGATATGGCTTGGGAGTGGAATGGGGAAAGCCTGGAAAGCTTTGAGTGAAAGTCTGATGCTATCAGACTAGTCTCACTGATTTGATTTGTACCCTCACAGAACAAACAGTCTGTGCTGTAGGAGTTTTATTGCAAAAAGTGGGTCCAGGGTAGATTCCAGTGGATTGTCAAAAAATCTGGACAGTGTTGTTAAAAGATGGCCTGCATGTTTAAAAGCAGTCACAACTACAGCTGTCCTGATTGCAGAGTCACAGAAAATTATTCTTTGAGACAAAAGCCACCAATGATTAAAGCCAGTGATTAAAACCACTCCCACCACACATAGTGGTGTTAACTGCTTGATGTGTCCACTACCTTCAGTGTTTTTTGCTGTTTTCCTTCCACACAAGAGGCCTTGCCAAATCTATTTGTCATTGAGGACCATCTCCTATGATGTCTGCCATCAGATGAGTGATGACTTTGAGCTATGGCTCCAAGTTTTTCCACCTGAAAGGGTTCAGATGATTCTGATCTTGAGCCTGAAGTTGATTTCCCCCTGAGGAGGGCTCCATCGTATAAAGCTGTAACTGAACTAAAATCTCAAAATGCAAGGTGTCTGACTGAATGGGAATTTCACCACCAATTGCAAGATATGATTTTGTCTAATTCCTTAGGGAAACCTCAGATCCAGAAAAGAAGTTGTTCTTCAGCTTCCCCAGCCTGGGGAACATATGTCTTTATTTTTCAAATTTAAGCTTTGTCTCAAAATGTGAGGTTTATGGCTGAATAAGAATTTAACCACCAATTGTGAGATATGAATTTGGCTAAGTCCTCAGGGAAAGCTCAGATCCAGAAAAGAAGTGGTTCTTTAGCTTCCCAAGTCTGGGGGAATATGCATATATTTGTTCTTAAAATTTGAGCTCTTTCTCAAAATTTGACCTTTCTGGCTGAATGGCAATATTAAACCAAATTGCAAAAATATGCCTTGACTAACCTCAGGGAAATATTTGATCCAGAAAACATGAATATCTGTTTCTTTTTCAAATTTGAGCTCTGTTTCAAAATTCAACCTTTCTGGCTGAATGGCAGTATTACCACAAATTGAGATATATACTTTAGGCTAACTCCTTTGGGAAAACTCCAGAAAATAAGTGATTCTTCAGCTTCCCCAGCCTGGGGGAACATGAATATGTCTGCTTTTCAATTTTGAGCTCTGCCTCAAAATGCAAGGTTTTTGGCTGAATGGCAATTTTACCGCCAACTGTGAGATTTGCCTTGATGTAACCTCACGGAAAGCTCTGATCTGGAAAACAAGTGGTATTTTGTGTCCTTCAGCCCAGGAAAACACGAATATCTTTTTCTTTTTCAAATTTGAGCTCATACGCAATATCAACCTTTCTGGTTGAATGGGACTTTTACCCACAAATTGGGAGACATACTTTGGGCTAACTCCTCTGGGAAAGGTCAGATCCAGAAAATAAGTGGTTCTTCAGCTTCCCCTGCTGGGGAAAACATGAATATATCTTTGCTTTTCAAATTTGAGCTCTGTCTCAAAATGCGAGGATTCTGGCTGAATGGGAATTTTACCCCCAATTGTAGGAAAATGCCACAACTGTTCAGGGAACTCTTCAGGGAATGGTTAGATCCAGAAAAGAAGTGGTTCTTCAGCTGCCCCAGCCTGGAGAAACATGAACATTTGTCTGTTTTTCAAATCTGAGCTTTGTCTCAAAATTTGAGGTTTCTGGCTGAATGGGAATTTTAAATCAAATTGCAAGAATATGCCTTGGGCTAACTGCATGGACAGATCAGATGCAGAATATAAGTGTTTTTTTTGGCTTCGTGAGCCAAGGGTAACTTGAATATGTGTTTGATTTTCAAATTTAAGCTCTGTCTCAACATGTGAGGTTTCTGATTGAATGGGAATTTCATCACCAATTGCGAGATATAACTTCGGCTAATTCTTCAGAAAAAGCTCAGATCTGGAAAAGGTGGTTTTTTTTGCTTTGGCATTCTGGGAACATGTGAATATCTTTTTCTTTAAATCTTGAGCTCTTTCAAGTTTACGCCAGGTGTCATGTTGACACGGATGAAAGAAACTGGAGCTCCTGTTTCCTAGTCTGATTTTGCTTCAACTGGAGACCCAGAGAGGTCAGAAAGTCAACCTGGAGAGGCAACGAGGAAGAAGGTAAACCTTGGGAGTTCGGAGCCAATAGCGGTTGGCCCAAACAAACTGAGGGAACTCTTTAAACAGGTAGGAGAAAGGCTGCCAGCAAATATGCAGACAGCCCAAGCCATAAACAGCAGCGGAAGAAGCAAAGAGCCACAGCAGCACCGCTGAACTGCTGACTGTCAACAATGTGCAAGATATGGGTGAGATTGTTTTTTATTTCTCTTCCCTACGAACTTTTAAAATATAAATCCCTGAACTGGATAATTTTTAAAAGTAAAAACCCCAAGAAGACTTGGGAAGAAGAGAGTTAAAAGCGGCGAGAAATCTGAAATGGGGGAACAAAATTAAGGAATATAAAACATACGCAGAAAAGATTTGAGACTGATTGAAAAAATAATAATTTGGGGGGGACTAACTTTCTTGATTTGGGAAGACGTTTTTACTTTGTTGTGAAAGAGCATTTTAAATAAAAGTTTTATTGCTGGATAGAGACATTACAATTAATGAGGACATCTAGTGGTGAAAGAAGATACTACAGTAATACAGAAAGAACCAAAAGAGTGATGACCTTGAAACACCTGTGCTAAACAAAGAACATTCTGTGACTCTAAAAAAGAAAAAAAAACAAATGTATTTTTTAAACTACATCTTTTAACTCTAGACATAACTATTATAGAAACTATTTAGAGACAGAGGGATTTTTTTTTAATTTTTGAACTGAGAAATATCTGGATTAGACTTATGTGGTTGGTTTTTTTAATGTTGGATTACAGCTTAAACTAGTTAGCCCTTTTTAAAACTTGGATTATAGCCTAAAACAGTTGGCTCCTTTTAAAAGTTGGATTGTAGGCTAAAGTAGTGGGATTTTTTTTCCCTAAAGTTGGATTATAGCCTAAAGCAATTGGCTTTTTTTCCTTCTCCCTGTGGATTTACAAAATTTGCTTGATTGAACAATGATGCACCAAACCTCACTAAAATTACAAAAAACCCTGCTTCTGCACCCTCTTCTGGAACATCTAGTACAGCAAGTCTATTGAAGCAATGTTATAATGAGAGAAGGGAAACATTCTTCCAAAAGAGATACATGCAACTTTACAACTAATGCAAGAAATTATGCAGAAGAATCACCAAGAAACAAAAAGCAATCTTGATAAGCTAGATGAACAAATGCTTGACATGACACAATTTGAGGTTCATCAACAAATGATTCTTAAAAATGAACAAAGAACTGAGAAGGTGGAAGATTGATTAGATCAAATCAAAACTTAGAAGGACGAATCGCTGCCTTGGAAATGGAGGAAGCAGTACACTATTTGAGATTCCAGAATACACTGGAAGATAAAGAGGAAGATATAGCAGAAGTGATTATTAATCTGTTAGCAGAGGCCCTAAAATTTGAAATATTGGAGATGCAGCAAAAAGTGAATGAAATATTTAGAATGAATTCAAGTTATGTGAGGAAACACAAATTGCCCAGAGAAGTCCATGTAAGATTTATGAAGAAAACAACAAGGGATGAGATATTAAGAAGAGTCAGAGATGACCCATTACGATATAAAGATAAAGAAATAGTAGTGCTGAAACAGATTCCCAAGAGAATAAGGGATACTGAAAGACAATATCATTTCTTGACTACAAAGCTGATTGCAAAAGGAGTAAATTTTAGATGGCTGATGCCAGAAGGGATTCTAATCAATTGCAATAATACAAGATATTGATTGAATTCAGTGTGGAAGGCACAGGGTTTTGATGAAAGATAAAGAGCATTTCTGGGAGAAAGAACACAATATCAACAAGAGGATGGAAAAAAACAGAAACAGACAGAACAAACAATAGAGGAAACAACTATACAAATGGAAGAAGAAAAAGAGAAGATGAATCAAGAAGATGAGGGAACAGTAAGAGAGCAGAGGGTTACGAGATCAAAAAGACCTAAATATAAGTCAATCAAAATGGAGAAGGAAAATGGATTTTTTTCAGTGAATATAAATGGATTGAATTCCCCATCAAAAAGAAAAAGAATTTTCAAACAATTACAGAAATTAAACATTGATATAATTTGTTTGCAAGAGACACACATAAAAAACAACATACGGTAATATTTTTTTTGGAAAATCCAAAAGTTGGAAAACTTTATTACACATCAGCTCAACAAAAAAGGAGTAGCTATATATGTTAAAAAGACAATAGATTCCAAAATGATTTATGCAGATGAAGAAGGAAGAATACTAATGGTAGAAATATTTTTAAATCAAAAACAGATACTTTTGATAACAATATATGCACCAAATAACAAACAAGAAGAATTTTATCAAAACTTTCACAGAAAAATAGTAGGAATGGAATATCAAAATATATGCTTAATTGGGGATTTCAGTGCAATAGTAGACAGGACATTAGATTATAAAAGCAGTAAATCAGGGAAACAAGGAAGAAAAAGGTTACCTAAGACTTTTTTTTCACATGATAGAGGAAATTGTTGTACAAGATATTTGGAGAGAAATGAACCCAGGAAAATCACAATATACATTTTATTCTAATAGTCATATATCTTGGTCTAGAATTGATACGATTTGGATGATGTGTGAATTAAGGGTTAATATGCAGGAAATTGAAATAGAATTAGGTACTTGGGCAGATCATAATCCTTTAAAAATAGTGTGGAAAGGAATGCAGAAAAAATTAAGATGGACTTTGAATCAATCTATATTAAAAGAGAAAGAATTTATAGAATTATCAACAAAAGAAATGGATTTTTTTCTCCAAAGAAAATAAAGAAGATACAACATTACAAAATGTATGGGATACAGCTGAAGCATATTTTTGAGGCATAGTGATAAGATACATGGTGAAAAAAATAAAGAAAAGAGACAACAATGTCAGTTGTTAAAAGAATTTTAAAAATTGGAATGAACTACAGTACAAATAAACCCACAAAAGAAAATATTTAAAAGACAAATGGAAATAATAATTAATTTAATTTAATAGAATCAGAAAAATTGGCACAGCAAATTAAAAAGGCAAAGCAAAACTTTTTTGAAAATGCAAATAAACCAGGAAGATGGTTAGCTTATAACAGGGGTGTCAAACTCAATTTCATTAAGGGCCGCATCAGCATTGCGGTTGCCCTCAGGGGGCGGGGGGGTATGGCCAGGGTGGGCGTGGCCTACTGGGTGGGCGTGGCTAGAGTGCGTATGGCCCACTGGGTGGGCGTGGCCAGCTCTACATCGTTCGCATCAAGGGTGCCTATGGGGGCCTGGGCAGGAGTGGGACAGATCTGAGGGTCTCTGGCAGGAGGAGGGTCTCTGGGCCAGGGCCAAGGCAGTGGGGGCCGTTCCCTCCCTGTTTCCAGGATGGCTTTGCGGGCCACATGAAACCACTTTGCGGGCCGGATCCGGCCCCCGGGCTTTGTGTTTGACATGTCTGGCTTATAAACTTAAAAAACAGGAGAAAAAAATGATAAATAATTTAATAGATGAAAAAGACTGTTTACAATTTAAAAATAAGCAATAAAAAAGATAATTAAAGAATACTATAAGAAACTGTATTTGCTAAGGAAGAAACTCCATGGGAGAAAATGACTCAATTATATGGAAGAAAATAATTTACCAAAAATTCTAGAAAATTTCAAGACGATGTTAAATGAAAAAATAACAATGATGGAACTGACAGAGGCAATAAAAAGACAAAAAGAAAAAAGACTCCAGACAGAGTTTTATAGATAAATGCTTACAAGATACATTGTTTACCATTGAAAGATGTATGTAACTAACTTTTCTTGGAGACAAAACTCCCAAATGCATGGACAGAAGCAAATGTTACTTTTGTGTACTGGGTTCTTTGCTTGAGCGAAGAGACGAGGCGAGTGAGTTCAGTCAGAAACATTCTTTATTTGCTTGCAGGAACCGAACTGGGGAACAGGGCTGCGAATGCAGCTATTTATACCCTGGCCTCTAGGTGGCAGCCAATAGGTTTAAAGTAACTTATTGCCACCCTAGAAGCAGCCAATGGCAGTGCTGGAGATGGGTTGTCTGAGGAGGTGGGAGCTGTTAGCCAGCTCCCTGCTTAAAAAGCCTTCCAGCAATCAAACTCACGTGATACACTTAGTAAAGCAAAGCCCAATACATTACACCCCTCCCCCCTAGAATGTACACACATTATAGCAACAAAAGAAATAAGTACAGCAATTACAGAGTTTACAAAATACAAAATAGTAGTATGCATGAGTACAGCATTGTTTCATGTTTCGCTAATACAGAGGCTTTCCTGACTAGCAGCAATTTCAGTAACAAACACAACATTACAGCACAATTACAGGGTGTGTGTGTCTCCTCCCATCTATGGACAGGAGCGTGTGGCATTTCAGGCCTAGACTGCTGACATGTGTAACACCTGTGTACTTGCACTTCAATGGCTTTATCTAATCCTGGCCACCATAAATAACTTCGTGCCAATGCTTTCATCTGAATAATACCAGGATAACCTTCATGAAGCAATTGAAATACCCTGTCCCTTAATGAAGTGGGGACAATGACCCTGCTCCCCCATAGAATACAACCCTTATGAGCTGAAAGCTCATGTCTACGTATGTAGTAGCTCTGGAACTCTGATCCAGGACTGTTTTCCAGCCACCCTGTGTGGACCCAGGATAGCACTCTACTTAGAGTCTTGTCTGCAGCCATTTCTGCAGCTACACCCCCAGCATGCAGGGGAAATTCTGGCAAGTCCTGAATAGACAAAACACGGGCTGCTAGGGCCGGATCTGGCTCAATTTGAGGCAGTGGAAGCCTGCTGAGGCCATCTGCGTGGCCTATATCTTTGCTGGGTTTGTGAATTAGCCTGAAACTGTAGTTCAATAAAAAGATGGACCATCTTAACATCCTAGGGGATAAGATGTGGGGTGTTTGTCTGTCTGCAGTGAATAACCCAATAGCAGTTTATGGTCTTTGAAGACCATGAAGTCTCTGCCAGTCATGGAATTTTTTTACTCCAGCTACTATGGCCAATGCTTCTTTATCAATTTGTGTGTAATTACACTCTGTGGAGAACAGTGTCCTGGAATAGAAAGCAATTGGGACTTGAGTCTCATCACTCTCCAAGTGGCTTACAACAGCCCCCACCCCATAAGCCAAATCTAACTTTGCAAAAACTGTACCCCCTTGTAGTGATGCCAGGATGTGGCTCACTACTGGCACCGGGTACGCATGCTGTTTGAGTGCACGATTAATTGTGCACTTGTAATCAGCACAAATTCTGACCTTTCCATTGGCTTTTAGTGGCGTGATGATTGGAGTTTCCCATTCACCCCCATCTACGGGCTGTAGTACCCCCTGTTCTAAAAGCAGGGCTTTTTTTCTCATAGAAAGCTCAGAATGGCGTTCTGGCACCTTTTTTTTTGCAAAAAAGCGCTCCCTCTATTGGCTTTAGGAGTAGGCAATCTTGGCTCTTTTTTATGACTTGTGGACTTCAACTCCCAGAATTCCTGAGCCAGCCACGCTGAGGGGAAAGAGAGGTTTCCAAGTTGAGCCATGCTGGCTCAGGAATTCTGGGAGTTGAAGTCCTTGAGTCATAAAAGAACCAAGATTGCCTACCCTGCACTAGAGGAGGACATTAAAATTCTTTACAAGGTTACTTCTTTAGGAACTAAACTTTTAGAATCTAAAACAGCTAATTCAAAAAAGCCAACAGGAAAGAACCTCACATTTTTCATCTGCTTCTGTCTTTTGGAAGGTAAAATTAGATAACAAAATAATCTATTTTCTATTTTAACATCTCTGCAATGAAATCAATAAAGGTAACAGGTGTTAAATAGTGGGTTTTTGGTGCAGGAATGACGACACAAGGCTGAGTACAGGATAACTCATACTTTTATTTCTTGCTGGAACTGTACTGAAGCAAGAACTGCAACCAGCCGCAATATATAGTCTAGCCCCTAGGTGGCAGCCAATAGGTTTGAACGAACCATTGCCGCCTGGGGCTAGCCAATTGCAGGACAGGAGACAGTTAGTCTGGGTTGCTGGGGAGATGTTAGCTGCTCCAGCAACCCATGTGGTGTATCACAAGAGCCCAGTACATAACACCAGGAAAGAAATGAGAAACATTTTTCTCAATGTAATATATCTAATTTAGCTAATGCTAGGAAAAAAAGTATCTTTTGTACACTCTTGAAAACTATTTTGAATCTATAAACATCTATTACAACTAAACCACTTTAAACAATTCTTAAGAATGAAATATTCTTAATTTGGACTTTACTTTTACTGTTTGGACTGTTGTGTGTTTTGGAAAATAGATTATTTAGAATCTAGTTATGTTGCACTTCAGTCTTCAAATAATTAACCTAGTATATACATAACAATATATGATGTTTTCCATGGTAAGCTTAACATCAATAACAATATTTATTAAAAAGGCTAAAATAATTTCTGGTGGTATTATCTGTACATTAAAATTTTGTTTAGTCAAAATCTTTCACTTTTCACATTCTGGATAAGCAGTGGTCATATCCTAGCAAAAGATGTTACATATGTGCATAAGTGTAGTCAGTAGCATATGCCTTTTAAAAATATCAAACATGCAAAGAAACAAAAATAAGCCCAAAATATCTGTATTACATCCAGAAAAGCCAACTTTGCAACCAATATTTCTCATCCATAACTATGGCATCCTAAGGATACCTGCATACATGCAAATGCTTCTCTGGGATCAGTAACGCAGCAGGGATTGCTTTTTCCTTCCAGTAACAGATTGCTGAGAAATACCAAACATGGCCTTGAAAATTCCAATGTTTATTATAAATTTTTCTGGATGTGGTTGGAAAGAGGCTGTTTGGCGCCGGAGACCACTGCCACGAGGAACACAGTTCTGGGTTGGGGTTTGGAGCAGCTCTGGGTGGGGGCTCAGCACAGGCCACGGCTTGGCAACTGCAGGGAGGGGAATCCCCACGGCGGCTATGGGGATAGGAATCCCTGCAGCATGTGGCTTTGAGCCGCAGGGGTGGGGGTGCAAAGGACGGGCGGCGACGCCATAGCAAGACACCGGCATCACTCGCAGTGACAGTACCTCTGAGTTCCAGCACCTTTTTGGGGGGGGGGAAAGCACTGTCTAAAAGTTTATCTAACTCAGCGTCTATCTTGTGTTTAAGAGCAAATGGCACTCTTTGAGGTTTAATCCTGACCAGCATTACAGTAGGATCTAGTTTAAATGTTATTGACACCTGAGTCAAACACATCTGCAAATTCCTTGCATACTGTTGCTAGACTCGTGACTTTCATCCGGTTGATTCTGGTTACTTGGATGCCTAATGCATCAAACCAATCGAGCCCGCTCAGGCTTGTTCACTGACCCTCTACTATTACAATGTCCAGGTTCCCAGAAAACTTCTTAAATTTGACAGCCAGTGTGGCCTCACCCTTGACTGCGACTGTGGCATTCTGGAAGTTGGTCAGTATAATGTCAGATGGCCTGAGCTTGGCCCATCTCTTGCTGCAATTGCAGACGAAGTTAAATGTTTCAAGTGATATAATGGACACGGCTGAGCCCGTGTCCAGCTCCATTTTGCAAGGGACAACTTGCAGCTCAACCTGAAGCCGAAACTTCAGCTTAATGGGGTGGCGAGCTCCTGTGTGGCAAACATTTCTGCAGCTGGAGCAAAACCCTACACTAAACTGCCCCGGGGCCCCGGTACCTCTCCTGATCAGAATGTCTGACTGGCAATTCGATTAACAGTCCCTCTCATGACCCCTGCAGACAGACGCGATGTGGCCAGTCTTCCTGCAGGCCCAGCATGTGCCTGTCTGGAACCTACAGTCCATGCATTGGTGGTGGCCACCACACCCTGAGCACCTAAGGAAGGGATCTACCTTGTAAGTCGTCCCTTGTTGCTTGTCGCTGCGATGTTGTTGGTCATCATGCCTTTGGAGCTTGTCAACTTCTGTGTTGTCATCGGAGTCTTCAGTGTGTTCGGTGTCCTCGTGGTGGACGGCGTCCTTGTGCTGTGGTGTTTTGGTGGGCCGCATGGCTTGTACGGCCTCGCTGGCTGCTTCATCCACCATGATCTCTTTCAGCACGTCTGGAAACAACAGAGTCTCTTTAGCAAAGAGTTTTTGTTGCAACTCTCAATTCTGGAGGCCGCAGACGAGTCGGTCCTGGAGCCTCTCCTCTATGTCCGAGAACTGGCACAGGCGTGTGGCCTGCCTCAATGCCGCAATGAATTCGAACGCTGTTTCACCCTGCTGTTCAAACCCTCTGTTCGAACGCATGGCGCCAAGTGATTACCAACAGCTTGGGCTGGAAATTGTTGCCGAGCCATTTCTTCAAGTCCGTGAACGTTACGGACTCCAATGGCATCAGTGCAAACTAGTTCTCTGCAATGTCGAACATGGCTGGGCCGCAAACACACGAAACCACTATATTAGAAATTCACTATTATTAACATGTGAAAAAATAAAATATAAAATCTGTTTCAAAATTCCAGGATGGCTTTCAACAATGGAAGCATTTGTACATCCAAATCTAGTCAGTCTCAATAAAATATGGGCATAGAAAGATATTTTAAATTCTGAAGGGAATTTAAAATCCAGGCAAGAGATGGAAAATTAGGGCATCGATTTAACATGGTGGTCACATTTACAAATGCAAGTCAGATATGATATTAAACAATATGGACTTTATAAAGAGCAGACTATGTTTGATCAGACATTACTAACTTCCAATGAAAAGTTAATTTAAAAATGTACAATTTCTTATTAAATCTAAAAATGGAAGATGAACAAGTAAAAGAGACAATGATGGGTATGGGCAAAGAATTTTGGATATAATATAGACCTAGAGAAGTGGCAAGGTTTGTGGGAAAGAAACTATAAATTGACAATGTCAGCTTCATATAAAGAACACATAAAATGATCTATAGATGGCACTTGCCACCAACAAGATTAGCAAAACTGTTTAAAAATATGTCAGAGAAATGTTGGAAATGTAAACACAAACCACGTGCTTATCATATATGGTGGACATGTGTTAAAGCAAGGATATATTGGACAATAATCCACACTTGGTTAGAAAAAATGTTAGAGAAACACATAGACTATAAACCTGATTTTTTTTACTAGGTATAAAGTCAGAAAAACTTTTACATAATTGATTCTACATGTGATAACAGTGGCAAGAATTATATTTGCACAATATTAGAAGAATGAAGACATACCACCAGAAGAAGAAATAATTAAAAAAATACTAGACTGTGCAGAAATGGACAGACTTACTTTAAGGTTAAAAGAAAAAGAAAAAACAAAATATTGGGACCTATTTTGTCAATGGTTAGAGAAAAGATTTAGGGATTAGGAATTTTTTTTAAATTCCATTTATATCCCGCCCTTCTCCGAAGACTCAGGGCGGCTTACAAGCTTAGCAGTAGCCTTCATTCTATGTATATGCCTGCTTATTAGGGCTTTCACACACACTCCAAGTGGCATTATTACAAAGTCAGCTTAATTGCCCCCAACAATCTGGGTCCTCATTTTACTTACCTCGGAAGGATAGAAGGCTGAGTCAACCTTGAGCCTGGTGGGACTCGAACCTGCACTAATTGCAGGCAGCTGGTGTTACTTAAGGAGGCATTAGCCCACTGCTCCACCAAGGCTCTTATTTAATTTGTATTAGTAAATAAGATACCCAGACAACACATTTTTGTTGAATATTACTATTGAATTGTTAAAAAAAAACTAATCAATAAAACTTTATTAAAAAAAAAGAGAGAGAGCTCTTTCAGAAAATG
Source organism: Vipera ursinii (assembly GCF_947247035.1). Classification (NCBI taxonomy): domain Eukaryota; kingdom Metazoa; phylum Chordata; class Lepidosauria; order Squamata; family Viperidae; genus Vipera; species Vipera ursinii. Next base: position 19,811,958 of record NC_139521.1, on the reverse strand, counting down.
TGAGGCTTCTGGCTGAATAGGAATTTTACCCCAAATTGAGAGTACATGCTGCAACTCTTCTGGGAACTTCAGGGAAAGCTCAGATCCTGAAAAGAAGTGGTTCCTCAGCTTCACAACCTGGGGGAAGATGAATATGTGTCTGATTTTCAAATTTGAGCTCGTACTCAAAATTTGACCTTTCTGGCTGAATGGCATTTTTACCACTAACTGTGAGATTTGCCTTGGGCTAATCTCATGGAAACCTCTGATCAGGAAAACAAGTGGTGTTTTGGGTTTCTCAGCCCGGGAAAACACGAACATCTTTTTGTTTTTCAAATTTGAGCTCGTACTCAAAATTTGACCTTTCTGGCTGAATGACATTTTTACCACAAATTGCAAGATATACTTGGGCTTTCAAGAGAAGCTCAGATCCAGAAAATAAGTGGTTCTTCAGCTTCCCCTTTGTGGAGGAACATGAATATGTCTTTGTTTTTTAAATTTGAGCTCTTTGTCAAAAAGCGAGGTTTCTGGCTGAATAAGAATTTCGCCACCAATTGTGAGATATGAGTTTGGCTAATTCCTCAGGGAAAGCTCAGATCCGGAAAAGAAGTGGTTTTTCAGCTTCGGCATTCCAGGAATAAATGAATATCTTTGTCTTTAAAGCGAGGTATTTCAGAAAATGCGAGGATTCTGGGTGAATGGCAATTTTACTCCCAATTGCGGGAATGTGCCACAACTCTTCTAGGAACTTCAGGGAAAACTCAGATCCTGAAAAGAAATGGTTCTTCAGCTTCCCCAACCTGTGGGAACATCAATATGTGTCCTTTTTTCAAATTTGAGTGTCTCAAATTTTGAGGTTTCTTGCTGAATGGGAATTTTAAACCATATTGCGAGAAAATATGCCTTGGGCTAACCACACAGAAAGATCAAAGGCGGAATATGTGGTTTTTCATCTTCCCAAGTCTGGGGGGAATGTGAATATTGTTTGCTTTTCAAATTTAAGCTCTGTCTCAACATGTGAGACTTCTGACTGAATGGGAATTTCACCATCAATTGCGAGATATAACTTTGGCTAACTCCCCAGGGAAAGATCTGGAAAAGGTTTTTCAGCTTCATCATCCCAGAAACACATGAATATGTGTTTTTAAAACTTGAGCTCTTTCTGAAAATGCTTTCAGGAAAGCTCATATCTTGAAAAGAAGTGGTTCTTCTGCTTCCTCAGCTTGGGGGAACATGAACATGTGGCTGTTTTTCAAATCTGAACTCTGTCTCAAAATTTAAGGTTTCTGGCTGAATGGGAATTTTACCCCCAGTTGCGAGAATATGCCTTGGGCTAACCTCATGGAAAGATCAGATGCAGAAAGTAAATGGTTTTATGGCTTTCCGAGCCTGGGGGAACCTGAATATTTGTTTGTTTTTCAAATTTAAGCTTTGGGTCAAAGTGCGAAGTTTTTGGCTGAATGGGAATTTCCACAAATTGCAAGATATGATTTTGGCTAATTCCTCCGGGAAAGTTTGCATCTGGAAAAGGAGATTGTTTTTCAACTTTAGTTCTGTCTCAAAATTCAAGTTTTCTGTCTAAATTGAGATCTACCATGAATTGAGATATACCTTGGGCTAAATCCTCTTGGACACCTAGGTCAGGAAAAGAACTGGTTTTTCTGTTTCTCCAAACTGGCAGAACATGAATCTGCTTTTGTTTTTTAAATTTGAGCTCATTCTCAAAATTCAAGTTTATTTACTGGCTGAGTTGAGATTTACCACTAACTAAGAAATATGCCTTGGGCTAACTCCTCTTGAACATCTTGGGTCTGGAAACGAAATTGATTTTCTGCTTTGCTAGGCTGGGGAAATATGAGTATGTATTTGATTTTGAACTTTAAGCTCTAGTTTTATCACTAAATGCGAGATAAGCCTTGGGCATGTGGAAAATAAGTGGTTTTTTGGCTTCTCAAGCCTGGGGGAACCTGAATATGTGTTTGCTTTTCAAATTTAAGCTCTGTCTCAAAATGCGAGGATTCTGACTGAATTTGAATTTCACCACCAAGATATTACCAGTTAATTCCTCAGGGAAAGCTCGTATCTGGAAAAGGAGATTGTTTTTCAACTTTAGTTCTGTCTCAAAATTCAAGTTTTCTGACTAAATTGAGATCTATTGCGAATTATGAGATAGACCTTGGGCTAACTCCTCTTGGAAACCTAGGTAGGGAAAAGAACTGTTTGGAACATGAATCTGCTTTTGTTTTTTAAAATTTGAGCTCATTCTCAAAATTCAAGTTTATTTATTGAGTTGAGATTTACCACTAATTAGGAAATATGCCTTGGGTTAACTCCTTTTGAATATCTCAGGTCTGGAAAAGAAGTGGATTTTCTGCTGCGCTAGGCCAGGGAAATATGAGTATGCATTTGTTTTTCAACTTTGGGCTCTAGTTTTATCACCAAATGCGAGATATGCCTTGGGCTAACTCCTCGGGGAAAGCTCAGATACTAAAAACAAATGGTTTTTTGGCTTCCTCAGTCCAGGAAAACATGAATATGTGTTTGTTTTTCAAATTTGAGTTCTTTCTCAAAAATCTACCTTTTGGGCTGAATGGCATTTTTACCGCCAACTGCGAGATTTCGCTAGGCTGGGGAAATATGAGTATGTATTTGTTTTTCAACTTTGAGCTCTATTTTTCCACCAAATACAAGATATAACTTGGGCTAACTCCTCAGGGAAATCTTGGATCTGGAAAAGAAGTGGTTCTTCAGTTGGGTCTGAAAATCAACTGTTTTTTCGGATTCCCCAGCCTGTGGGAACATATTTATATATATATATATATATATTTTCAAATTTGATCTTAAAATTCGACATTTCTGCCTTAATGGGATTTTTACCACCAATTGCAATATATGCCTTGGGCTATCTCCTCAGGCTCATAGGTGTTGGAGCAGAATTACAATCCTTCATGTTGTATCTCTCCAACAGCTGTTCAGTTTTCCTTCTTTGACTGAGAACGTAGTCACCTTTCTCAGTTTTTTTTTGTATCACTGCACCAAGATAGTTTTGTATTTCACTCAACTTTTCAACTCAAACTTTTTCTCCAATTGATTCTTTCACCTGTGCCAGATCCTTTGCAATAAAGCAAAGATGATCCACAAATGCTAATAATTGGCAATCCCCACCATGGAATCTTGCAGTATATATGCAACCATCAGCCTTACAACTCTTGAACCCAAAACCTTTCAGCACATCTAAACAGATGTTCCAATTTCTGGCTGATTGCTTCAGCCCATAAATGGCCTTGTTCAGTTTATACACAGTGTCAGGCTTTTTACTTTCATACCCTGGTGCTTGAACCATGTAATTTTTTTCCTCCAACTCTGCATTGAGGAATGTTGTGGTTATATCAAAGTGCCAAATTTTATGCCCACATGCCATTGCCAACGCTAGTGCCAACCTTATAGTTTCATATTTATGGTTGATGCAAACACCTCATCATAGTGCACATTTTTCTTCTGTGAAAATCCCTGTGCCACTAATCTTGCCTTATATTGGACTTGTTGGGTAACACTTTTCTTTTGTATACCCATTTACATCCTACACTCAGCTTTGTAGCCTTGTGGCAAAGTCATAGAGGTGAACACTTTATGTTCATCCATGGATTTCATTTCTTTGTCCATGGCCTCTTTCCACTTCACTTGCTCCACTTTGGGTAGTGCCAATACTTTCTGATAGTTTCTTGGCTCATAACACACATTACACAGCCTTACTTTCCCAGCAGAATACCTGTCAGGTGAAATCCCTTTGTTCCTTCACTCTGACCTGTGTTGGATTGACTGTTCTTGACTTTCAACCCTTTCCTGCTTCACATCAGAGTCACCATCTTCTTCTGACTCCTTTTCTTGTTCTTTTTCAGCTTCTCCTCCCTGAACATCACTAAGTGAGTCACCATCACTAAGTGGATCATTCCCAGAATTGGCATCAGTTCTGCCCCAATTCTGCTCTGCAAAGCTAGCAGATCTGGAAATTACTATACTTCTGCTCCCATCGCTAAAGCGATAGCTCTTTGAGCCAGGCTCATAGCCCATAAACCTGAGCTTTCTAGCCTTTTGTTGCCCTGATTGCCTTTGGAATATGCACCCATGCATTGATTCCAAACACCTTAAATGTGCTAGAGATGGCTTTCTCCCATATAGCACAGCATATGGAGTATCATTTATAGAGGAACTCCACAGCCTATTGACCAAATAATTAGCAGTCAACATGGTTTTGCCCCAATACAACCTGCTCAGACCAGAATCCTCCAGCAATGACTCTTTCATGGTCTGCAAGACTCCATTCCGTCTTTCAGCTACGCCATTCTCAGCTGCTGTGTATGGATTTGTGTGTCCATGTCTTATTCCTAGCTGCCCCAACCAGTGTTGAAAACTTGCTGACATGAATTCTGAACCCCTGTCAGTTTGCAGATGGGATACCTGTTGCCTATATCTTCTTTCTGCGAACCTCAACCCTTGCTTGAACTTCTGCAGCAACTCTGTTTTGCTCTTAAGCAAATAACAGAAACCAAATCTGCTGAAATCATCTACAATGACCAGCACATAGTTGGCTCCTCCCAAGCTGGCTTGCTTTGGTATTACTAAATCTGCATGTACCAGCTCTAGAACCCTTGTTGTCTGCCTCGTGCTCTTCTTGCTCACTGGGAATACTTTAGATTTTGATGATTTACATACTGCACAGTCTAAGTATGCCTTACATCCTTTCAAGGTTAATCTCTCTGCAACACTCTGAAGCTGGCATGGCCAAGCTTTCTGTGCAAGAGATGAAAACATGAATCATGTTGTGCCACATTACCAAAAGCTTGGGCACATTTAACCTTTTGTGCCTGCAACACATAAAGATTATCCTGTTTCATGCCCTGTGCACATACATTTCTTCTTATGAGACATTTCCCATCTACAAATGTGGTCTCAAACCCGTTTGTCAAGACTGGAGACTTTTAGTAAATTATGCTGCATTTCAGGCACATGTAATACATTATTAAACCTTTCCTCCAGACATGGAACCAGCACACTGCCTTTCCCCATGACTTTTGCCTTCTGGCCATTTGCTAAGGTCATTGCATATCCTCCAGTTGAATTCAATCTGGAAAACAACTTAGAATTATTAACAATTGTTTGACTAGCCCCACTGTCTATTAACCATTTGTCTCTGCTACTACAATAGCTAACTTTTGCAACAGCAGCTTGTCCATTTGCTATTTTTCTCCCTTGTAGACAGTCTTTCTTGAAATGAGTTTCAGCCCCACAAATGAAGCATTACTTTTTCTCCTGTTCTTTCTTTTTGGTAATTTTCTGCTGAGATGTAATCTGATTTCTGCAGTCAGTCTGCTGCTTTGCTCTCTCTTCTCCTTGGACCCCCACCTGAGGAATTGCTCCTCATGGCTTCTTCTAAAATGGCATTTCTGCTCTTCTGAAATCAAACAGGCTTTAAGTCCTTCCATACTTAATTCCTGTTATGGTCTGCATTCAAAAACAGCTGAAACAATAGTCCACATTTCATCAAGACTATTTAGTACCAACAGCACTTTCTGAGATTCAGGAATCTGCATTCCTTGCTGTTCTAATTCAACAGATTTTGCCTGGGGAGTAAATGCTCTTCTATGCTGTTGTGGCAGCACCCAGGCTCTGTACAATTGCCTCGATAATTGCACTATATTGCATGCTGAAGCACTCACATGAACACTTCTCAGCTTCTGCCAAACTTCTTTTGCACTTTTTAAGTCAGCTACATTTAAGAATTGTTCATCTTCCACACTTAAGATGATGTAAGCCAGTGCCTTATCATGCCTCTGTTGATCTGCAGCTGCTTAATCAGGATATCCCAGAGCTCCTTAGCCTTCAGGAAACATTCCATTTTTACAACCCAAATAAGATATATTTTTTGTCCCAATCGAGGCAGAGAGCTCTCTTTTAAATCAGCCATCCTGAAAGCCTTCAGCTGAATCTCTGCCTTTTTCTTTCTTATTTAACCCAGACAGTTCTTCAGCTTAATTACAGCTCCATGTTGAGACTCAATTCTTTTTCTTCAGTCTGAACTGTGTGCAAGGGCTGGTTGGGATCTGGGCCCATAACCTGTTAAGAGTTTTATGGCTTTCCAGTGCAAAAAATAAGCTCCCAAAATAAGCACACATTCAAAATGAGCAGGAGGCATAGTTTAGAAAAACTTTATCTATAAAATACATATAAACATGATACATACAGTTTAATTCAGTTCTGGGGAACATCAACAACTCTTAACTTGGAGATCAAAAAAACAAAAAATAGAGAGGACTAAGACATGCCCAGACTTAGGCTGGATCACATGCCTCACACAACCAATGCTGTGTCTTAATCAAAAACAGTTCTCATTGGCTGGTTTGCTGCTATGGCTATTCCAGTTCATAAAATTTCTTAAACAGTGACAAACCCCATTCCACTGGTTGTTCTGTTGATTGTGAACAGAACAAATTTCACCTTAGTTCTAGGTTGCTTCTCTCATTGATTAGTTTTCACCTATTGCTTCTTTTTTTGCCTTCTGATGCTTTGGAAATTAGGTTGAACCCCTCTTCTTTGTGGGCAGCCTCTCAAATATTGGAGCAGATATTTGAAAGATATGGTTCAACGGTTCCAATATCACATCTGCCAGCTCCTTCAGAACTCTGGAATATAATTCATCTGGTTTCTTCTTGGTTTTCTTATTTTTCTTTTTCAGTGGTATTGTGCTGGACTGGGCTTTTATTTTTCAGAATTTCCCAAGCTTTTAGAGTCGTTTCCCCCTTCTAATGTTTTAATCCATAGATCCTTTCCAAGCTCTAAGTTGGCTAAAATCTGCTATTTTAAATTCACTGTTTTGTTTATGTTCTATTGCTTGTGTCTGCATTATGTTGAATTCTAATATAATATGGTGACTCTCCTGCAACTTCAATCCTGTCTATCTTCTCTTCTCTGTAGCAAGAATTAGATCCAGTACATCTGTCCCTCTAGTTCCCTCTATGTTTTGGATGACAAAGTTGTCAGCTAGGTTGGTTGGGAACCTTTTTTTTTATTTAAAAAGTTTTACAATACATTTTGACTTTAATCCCCCCTCCCCCACCCCTATCCCTCTCCCCCACTCCCTCCCCCCCCCCCCGACTTCCCAGAGCTAAATACAGGGCATAAAATCAAAAAACAAACATAAATACCCCTATATTATCAACAATAAAGTATAAATTCTATCTCTCTCTAGCTCATATAAAATGAATACAAACAATATTAATATTACAAATAAAGTAGAGAAGAAAAAGAGGAAAACAAAAAAAGATCTTTACTCAAAATAAATTTTCTTAATCCCAGTCCTTATTCATATTAATTTCAAAAAAAAAGGGGGAAAACAAAAAAAAACTTTCACCTACTATTTGCATTCTCCCACCTTTCTCTAATTTCCAAACAAATTCTCAGTTACGCACCAAAAGCGCTTATCTCTGTTAATCTTAATAATCTCCAACCAAACTAAACTATAATCTAAAATAGTTCTTGCGTGTATCACGCCAAATGTCTCACAGTTCCAAATCATCCTTAAGTTCAAATAAAAGTTCAAATAAAAAGAGTATATATATAAAAAAAATTTTTTAAGCAATCTCTAAGACAACTTGTTATTAATTAGGTGCTTACATACCCACTCTTAGTTCAACACATACTTTAAGTCCATAACCCTAATATACTTTTCCAGCAAGCAAATAACATCAATCTTAAATTATATAAAATATTAAAAAAAGAAAAAAAAACTTTCTTTCTCCTCTATAATAATTTTACTCCATTGACATTCTAATCTAAAAATTTAATCAGCAATCTTAACGCCCCAAAACTTTTGGAGCACCTCTGTCATGACCCCCAAAACTTCTTTAGACCGCTCTCCTCCTACATCTTCATTGTAAGCACACTTTGAAGATTCCATAACTTTCCGCTGCTCTTGCTCTTGCTCTCGTCTCGCTCTTCTTAGGGCGGCACGCGTCATCTTCTGGCCTCCTGCAGCAACCGATGAGACTGTAGCTTGATCCCCTCCACCACCATTGTCCTCTGTCTGTCTGTCTGCAACATCTTGAAACTTTCCCACACCGTGTCCTTTTGCAGCTTCCAAAAATGATAGGGGGGTTGCTTTTAACACATTACTATAAAAATCACGTGCCTGATCCACAGTAACCAAACGATGTCTTTTACCTTCGTGCGTTGTCACCAACCCCACTGGAATCTCCCATCTGAACTTAATATCACGTTTCTTAAGTTCCTGTACTAGAAATGCGAAATCTTTCCTTCTCCTTAGGATCTTCGGAGGAATCTCTTTTAAAACCAAAACTTCTTGCTCAGCCACTACCAAATTAGTATCATAAGCAGCTTGAATGACTTCATCTCTAATTACTCTCTTTGTAAAATAGACTACCACATCTCTGGGTAACTTCCTCTGTCTTGCAATCCATGAATTTACACGAAAAACTTTGTCCATATTTCCCTCAATTTCAGATGCTGACTGGCCCAGTACCCCTTCCAGAGCCTCAGAAATCAGCTGCTTTAAATCTTCTTTACCATTCTCCTTTAAACCCCTAATTCTAATAGCATTCTGCATCTGATTATACTGAACATGGCTCAATTCTTCATCCATTTTATCCCTTATATTTTCATTTTCTAATACCTTTGCTTCTAATATAGAGTTCTTTTGACGGAGATCCTCCACTTTTACATCCAGCTGTTGCACACATTCAGCTACGGATACAACCTTAGACAAGATGTCCACCCTCATTGCTCTCAGCTTCTCTTCCATCTTCTTCTCCAATTTCTCCATTTTCTCCTCCATTTTCTCCTCCAATTTCTCCTCCAGCTTTTTCAACTTTTCATCCATCATATCAGACATCAGTTGTGCGTGCTTTCCAAGAGCATCTTGTAAATCCTTAAGCGTCAATACCGGAGGAGATGCAGGAGGAAGCAAAGCTTGCAGTGAGGTCTCTTGCACCAGGGAAGACCCTGCATTCCGAAGAGCTTTAGAAGTTTTAGCCGCCATCTTCCCCCACTTTCACTTATTACGCACTTTCACTTTAAAGCTATAAAATCCATTGAGCTAGAGAGTAAAAATAAAGAGTCCACTTCATCTTGACCTCCTGTACCGCTCTGCCTGCATCTTGATAATCAAAAGTATTTCCTTTTGGCAGGGGTGGTTGCTAACACCTGGCTCTGCTCCAAGAATCCCAGAGCAGAGGCGCTGCGCAGCTCGGAGCAACCCAGGCTTCGGGGGGGCTCATCCTTCAGCCGCCCAAGCTCTCAGCTCAGGCGGCCCCAGAGAGCTCAACCCCTACCTGGGGCCTCACCCCCTCCTCTTCTCCCGAGGAGGGGGCTTCAAATCCATCTAAACAGCTGATAGACGCTGTTTACGATGGAAAAACACAGCTGCGGAGCGGGCAGCCCGAAAACGGCTGTCGTTCGACGTCGCGTTGCCACCGGAAGTCCGGTTGGTTGGGAACCTATTAATGTCCCATGTCAGAATCCAGTTATATTTCGTTTCTATCTATCTTCTTTGATATAAAAACCAATTCTTACTATCTCCTGGATTCTGTCATACTACTAAGGGGGAGGGGGTATGCATGGTTGTTTTTTACTACTTTCACATCCTCTATTCACTACAAAGTAACCTTTTGTTGATTCACTTCAGGTCTGGTAACCATAACAATGTGGCCATCTGCCTTTCATCCTATGCCCCTCTGAACTTCTCCTCTTTACCAGCAGCAAGGGAAAAGGGGGGTGGGGAGATGCAATGCGGGGTAGAGAGAGGATTGAATGATCGTGCCGATGGAGCCGGACTGATGTTATTTTTCCTGGAATTGACACCTAGAAATCTGCCGGTTTGAATCACCCAGAAGAAAACTCCGGGATAGGGGGCTGCTTGGGAACACTTTAAAACATTGAATGGTGGGGGGGATCCCTCAGATCCTGTCTAGCATGCCTACAATTTCTCCTAATAAAAATTCCTGTTGGAAGAGACCATTTCCAAGAGTTCTGTTTTCTTAAAAGTAGATTGAAGTGAGTCCTTACATCCCACTTCATGCAGTGTTTGCATCCCAGTTGATGTCAGGGTAATTAAAGTCCCCTATTATTACTATGATGTTTCCTGTATATATTAATTGATTAGCAAAAAGTTCAACTACTTCTTCTGCTGGTTGGATGGCATGTAGTATACACCTATGGCAATGTCATTCTTTTTTTTTCTTTTTTTTTAATCCATATGCATTCAAGAAGGCTTCCATTCTTTGGATTTTGCATTTCTGTAGAGGTATAGTATTTTTTTAACATATAATGAAATTCTACCTCCTCTTTTGTTAGGTCTGTTTCCTTGGAGCAGTTTCCTTTCATCCACATTCCAATTATGACTTTCATCCCACCAAGTTTCAGTAATGGCAACTATATCATACCTACCTTCATACTCAAACTCAAACTTTGGCAGCTACGTGCCTCTTTGTTTTGATTAGTACTTCAGGTTCACCCTGTTTGTTCCCCAAATTTTGAGTATTAGTGTATAGGCATCCGAGTCCTTTATGGCTGACCCTGGGTATGTTTCTTCCATCTCCTGCTTCATGTCTAAGTTTTTCTTTCTTCACACCACTCCCTACATTGTTTGATTATTTTGGTGTTTACACTTGGGATTAGGTCCTAAAGATCCAAATGATTGGTCACCCTCCCCCCTTTAGTTTAAAGCCCTCTGGATAAGCTGAGATACTCATTTTCCAAATACATTCCTTTTGGTTCTTGTGAGGTGTAGCCCATCACTTACCAGAAGCCCTTCCTATAGGTAATGCAGAACATGGCCCAGGAATCTGAAGTTCTCTTGGTGGCACCAACCATTGAGCAGTGGTTCATTTCTAAAATCCTTTGTTTCCTCATTGGATGTTGACCTTTGTTGGAAATACAGATGAAAACACTACCTGTGCTCCTAACTTCCTTGCTGAGCTGCTCATAGTCTCTTGATATTGTTGTATTATTTTTCCCTACATGGAGAAGAAAGAGTTAGTAATCATTGGGCATGATTATTTTAGTAAGGTTCTCTGCCACATCTTTGATTTTTGCTCCGGGGAGAAAACTTAGCTTTCTAGATTGATTGTCCAATCTACAAGCAGCTGATTCTGTTCCCCTGACCACTGCATTTCCTATCACCAACACTTGCCTTTTTTTTCCCTGGTGTTCTGTACCAGCCTGCTACCGGCCCTGCAGAAAAGGCAACCCCTTTATAAACGGCAAGAGGCTGGAATGACGTCTGCCAAATTTATTACTACAAAAAACAAACAAGACACGTACCAAGATACAGGAGCTTTGAAACACTATCTGAGCGGTTGCTTTCAGCAAACCAGCCCTCCCCAAACATTCCCTTTATAAAGAGTTCAGGGCGTGGCCTCTCTCTGCCTCCTTCCGACAAGCCCCACAGCCTTCCTCTGTTTACTCCTACTTGACTGCCTCCTGCGTCGGGCGTCCTTGAACAGGGCCAGCTGTGGGTCATCTTCATCCACACTGTCAGGCTCACACAGCTGGGTCTCCATGGTGACCAAGTGGGAGGGGCCTGCCTGAGGGCTATCATCAGCAAGATCTTCAACCCACTCAGCAAGGTCTTCAACACCCCCCTCCTCCTCTGATTCGTCCGACCCAACTGCCAAACCCACAGGCTGACCCTGAATCACAACACTATCCCGCAGCGCAGGGCCCTTCCCTCAGGTCTGCCAATCCGGATGCGGTCGGGATGGAAATTGTTCATGAAAAGCGGTCACCAACGCAGGGGCATGGACGGCGGTCGCATCTTCCCAGGTGAAGTCCTCTGGTCCATAACCTTTCCATTCAATCAGGTACTGGAAACGACCTTTCAGCCAACGGGAATCCCTGATGCTGGCGACCTCATACTCGGGGGTGCTGCCTCCATCACGAGGTCCTGATGGGGGAGGTTCCACTCAGAAGAGTGGACAGGCCGGTTGCTCAGGGACCAACAGAGACTGATGAAAGACTGGGTGCACGCGCAGGGAACGTGGCAGAGTTAAGCGATAGGTGACTGGATTGATGACAGCCTCGACTGGGAATGGTCCTAAATATCGGTGATCTAACTTTCTCACCGGCCGTGTTGACGGTACGTTCCTGGTGGACAACCAGACCCGATCTCCCACCGATAGTATCCCGTCTTGACCGATCAGCAAACCTTTTGTAATCGGCCTTGGCCTTCTCTAACTGACGTCGCACCAATCGATGGATCGCCTGTAACTCTGCCATGAAGTCATTCGCTGCCGGCTGCGGTAAGTCCACGGGAGAAAGGGGAAAAAACCGGGGGTGATATCCCACATTGGCCAAGAACAGTGTCATCTGTGTGGAGGTGTGCTGCGAATTGTTAAATGCAAACTCAGCTATGGCCAGATAGTCCACCCAATTGCTTTGCTGCAGATTGACGTAGCAGTGCAGATATTGTTCCAGGATACCAATGACCTTCTCGGTTCCCCCATCCATTTGAGGATGATACGCGGACGAGAGGCAAATCTTGATATCCAACGCATGCATCAACTCCTGCCAGAAGCGGGCTGTAAACTGGGCCCCCCTATCAGAGACGACTCTATCAGGGAGGCTGTGCAGCCGAAACACCTGCTGATTGAACGTACGACTAGTGGCGCGGACTGACGGTAAGCCGCGACAGGGGATGAAGTGCGCCATCTTGGTCAGCATGTCCACCACCACATACACTGTCATAAAACCAGAGGATGGGGGTAAATCCATCAGAAAGTCCATGGACACAGCCCCCCAGGGTCTTTTGGGTGTTGGCAAAGGCTGCAGTAATCCAGGCGGGGCCCCTGTCACTGACTTGGCCTGCCTGCATGGGATGCAGGAGGTAACATAGGACTGGACGTCGTGTCAGACTCGGGGCCACCAGAAGGTACGGGAGACCAGGTTCAGGGTCTTGAACAGGCCAAAATGCCCCGCCGCCGGGTTATCGTGACACTGGCTGAGGATGAGTCCCCTGAGTGGCCCTCCCGGAACGTAGAGCCAGTCACGATAATACAAGAGTCCATCCGTGACCGTCCAAGGAGAATCTGGCCCCACCTCCTCCTTCTGCTGAGCCACCCACACCTCCTGCTGCTGTGCCTCCCGGATCTGAGCCCGTATATCAACCGGCTCCCGCACCGCAGCAAAAGACTCGACGGGGATCACTGTCCTGGGCAGAAGCTTGTCTTCCACTCGGGAATATTTGGGCTTCCTGGACAGAGCATCTGCTCTTTGATTGTGCCCGCTAGGTATGTACCGAACCCGGAAGTCAAACCTCGCAAAGAAAAGAGACCACCGGATCTGGCGTTGGTTCAAATTCTGAGCGGTCTGCAGGCTTTCCAAATTCTTATGGTCCGTCCGGACTTCGATTTGATGCCGCGCTCCCTCCAGATGATGCCTCCAGGCCTCGAACGCCGCTTTGATGGCCAGCAGCTCCCTCTCCCAGATTGTATAATTGCCCTCCGAAGGGTTGTTTTCGTGAATGGTACGCGCAAGGGAAGAGGGTACCGCTGGGCGTTGTTGCCTGGAGTAACACCGCCCCAATGGCAATGTCGGAGGCATCTGCCTCCACGACAAACGGCCGTTGCGGGTCAGGATGCTTCAAGATGGGCTCCTTCATGAAGGCTTCCTTCAAAATCTGGAAAGCCTGTTGTTCTGGAGCGTTCCACTGGAACCGAGTCTTCTTCTGCAGGAGCCGGGTGAGGGGGGCTGTCAAGGCAGCAAACCCAGGGATGAAAGTTCGGTAATAGTTGGCGAACCCAAGAAGTCGCTGAACATCCTTCACGCGACGCGGGGGTTGCCAACTCTGCAAAGACTCAACCTTACTCGGCTCCATGGCGATGCCCTCAGGAGAAATGCGGTGACCCAGGAAATCGATGGTCACCCGGTAGAACTGGCACTTCTCCAACTTGGCAAACAGCCGATGTTCTCGGAGTCGCTGCAGGACCTGATGGAGATGCTGATGGTGCACCTCACGCGACGGGGAGTAGATCAGGATGTCATCCAAGTAGATCATGACAAACTGATCCAACAAATCCCGGAAAATGTCATTCATGAAATGCTGAAACACGGCGGGGGCATTGGTCAGGCCAAACGACATCACCGTGTACTCAAAATGTCCATAGCGAGTACCAAACGCTGTCTTACACTCATCACCCGGCCGAACCCTGACGAGGTTGTAAGCTCCACGCAGGTCCAGTTTCATGAAAATCTTAGCCTCCCGGAGTCGGTCCAAGAGTTCGGGGATGAGAGGCAGCGGGTAACGATTGCGCACCGTGATGGCGTTAAGTTTCCTATAATCGCAGCAAAGCCGTAATTCGCCCTACTTCTTCTTGACGAAGAGCACGGGTGCAGACACTGGCGAGGATGAGGGCCGAATGAAACCGCGAGCCAAATTCTTCTCCAGAAAGTCCTGCAATGCAGCCAACTCGGGGTCCGACATGGAGTACAAACGCCCCACTGGAAGAGGCGCATCAGGGACTAAATCAATGGGGCAGTCATAGGGCCTGTGCGGGGGTAATTGACCCGCCTGTCTCGCTGAACACATCAGCAGTCGGACAGTTCAGGAGGCAAGGAAACCCCTGGGGAACCCTCCACCTGGCCGGCACAGATATGGCGGGAGTGGTCCACACACTGCAAGCTTGGGAAGGTGACCATGTTCTGTGACCAATAGATCTGTGGGTCATGCGCCCGGAGCCACGCCAGTCCCAGGACCACGGGGAAATGCAGATCTGAGGTGATATAGAACTGGATGGCCTCCACATGGGAACTAATGGCCATACATAATGGTTGCGTGGCGGCCGTAATAGGCCCAGACAGGAGCACTCGACCATCGATAGTCTCCACTAACATGGGCGGATCCACCGGGCACTGGGGAACAGCCCATTTGGCCACAAATGCTGAGTCCATAAAATTTGTGGTGTCCCCAGAGTCAATTAAGGCATGGACTGGAATCCCCTCTGGCTTGCCAGGAAGGATCAGACGTGCCTCCAATATCAGATGCCGTGGAGGTCCACAGGCAGCATCGGAAAGATGTCGCTCAGTGTTGTTGTAGGACGCCCGATCTATCACACCATCTAGATCGGGCTCAGGGCATTTCCCGACAGAAAAGTAGGGGACTTTCTCGGGGCAGGCTCGGTCACTGATGCCCGCTGTCGCTTCTTTGGGCAAAAAGCAGCCAAATGCCCAGGGTCCCCAGAGTAAAAACACAACCCCCCCGATTGTCGTCTCTTCATTTCAATCACCGATAGACGAGACCTGGCAGCACCCAGCTCCATTGGCTCCTCACTTTGAACTGGGGGCTCACGCACAACAGGGGCTGCAGGGGTCTGTGGGGTGGCACGGCGACTCCTTCGCTGCTGCAACCGAGCATCGATCCGCAGGCAGAGATGGATCAGCCCATTCAGGTCTGAGGGAATATCCACACGGGCCAGCTCATCCAACATCTCCTCCGACAATCCATCCTGGAAGGCATCCACAAGCGCAGCCTCATTCCAGGCGGAATCCTGGCTAAGCAGCCGAAAATCGCTGATATAGCCTTGTAGGGGGCGTTGACCCTGCCTCAGAGCTTTCAGGCGTCGAGTAGCAGTCTGCGTCTTAATAGGGTCATCATACATCAGACGCATATAATCACAAAACCCCACAAAGTTGTCCAACAATGGGCTAGGTTGAGCCAGCAGAGGCGTGCCCCAACGAGCTGCATCACCTGAAAGAAGGCTTAACACAAACCCCACCTTATCCCGGTCAGTGGGGAAATCAGCTGCTCTCACGCTGATAAAGAGCTGGCATTGTCCCAGGAAAGCAGGAAACAGTTCTGGAGTGCCTGTAAATTTATCCAGCATTGCAACTTGGCATTTTCTCCTGGGTGGGGGTGATGGTGGGGGTGCAGCATGAACCTGATCTTGCAGTTGAGCCACCTGAGCTGCCAGCAAAGTGAGTTGCTGGGTGAGCTGGGCATTCTCAGCACGTAGCTGCTCCATAATATTAGTAAGGGGTGGGAGGCTGAAAGCAAACTGTTCTGTACCAGCCTGCTACCGGCCCTGCAGAAAAGGCAACCCCTTTATAAACGGCAAGAGGCTGGAATGACGTCTGCCAAATTTATTACTACAAAAAACAAACAAGACACGTACCAAGATACAGGAGCTTTGAAACACTATCTGAGCGGTTGCTTTCAGCAAACCAGCCCTCCCCAAACATTCCCTTTATAAAGAGTTCAGGGCGTGGCCTCTCTCTGCCTCCTTCCGAGAAGCCCCACAGCCTTCCTCTGTTTACTCCTACTTGACTGCCTCCTGCGTCTGGCGTCCTTGAACAGGGCCAGCTGTGGGTCATCTTCATCCACACTGTCAGGCTCACACAGCTGGGTCTCCATGGTGACCAAGTGGGAGGGGACTGCCTGAGGGCTCTCATCAGCAAGATCTTCAACCCCCTCAGCAAGGTCTTCAACACCCCCCTCCTCCTCTGATTCGTCCGACCCAACTGCCAAAACCACAGGCTGACCCTGAATCACAACACCTGGTGACGTCTGGGCTATTTTTCTTCCTATCACAGGAACAATTGATGATGTCCCTTTTTCAGGTATCTTTCTTCCATGGGGAGGCTATGAAACTGGTTGCTCAGCTCCAGTGGGGCTGCAGTGGACTGGGCTGAACTAGATAGCAAGGACATTCCTCTTGGTTATTTTTTTTCTTTTATGACTGACATGTTTCCATTGGTCTATCTCTAAAGGTTCATGTACAGATTTATTTCTTCTAGTAGTTGTTCCTCGTTATGTTCATTTTACATATAGTCTTCTTGCTTAGCTTGCTTAGGCTGTCTCAAAGAGCCTTGGTGGAACAGTGGGCTAATGCCTCCTTAAGTAACACCAGCTGCCTGCAATTAGTGCAGGTTTGAGTCCCACCAGGCTCAAGGTTGACTCAGCCTTCCATCCTTCTGAGGTAGGTAAAATGAGGACCCAGATTGTTGGGGGCAATAAACTGACTTTGTAAAATGCCGCTTGGGGGGGGGGCGAAAGCCCTAATAAGCAGGCATATACATAGAATGAAGGCTATTGCTAAGCACATTGATTTGTGCTTCTTAGATTGTAAGCTGCCCTGAGTCTTCAGAGAAGGGCGGGATATAAATGGGATTTTAAAAAAAAGTACCAAGAGTTGTGTCTAGACCTTTTACTTTTTCTTCCATAATTTGTTTAGTCTACATTTAGTACATGTGTAATTTGGGTTTTCCATGTGCGCAAGCACATACATGGAACATATTTTGCAAATTACATCAGTTTCTATTTCCAATACTGTTTCTTTTTGTTAGTTTATTTAAGGATTAAAAATTTTAAGTTTACAAGATGTGCAAAAAATTTAAAAGATTTTTCAATATATTTTTTTTAAAATCTAAATTAAAAACTTGTGAAAGTTTATTTTTAAATTTCAAAATTTTCAGTTTTTAAATTAAATTTATTTAAAATTTTAAAAGAATTTTTAAAATTCTGAAAGTTCTTATAAAAATTAAATTATTCAATCATTTAAAATTTATAATTTTGTTACTTTTTTAAATAAAAGAATTAAATGTAATATTTTTATTCCTGTTGAATAGGACATATGCAAGTTAGTTTGCCCTCTAAATATAGTTCATAATCCACAGATAGATGAATATATAAAATTAGAGATCAATAAAAAGGAAAGAAAAATAAAATCTCAACTGAAAATGGTATCTCTGCTGAAAGTAAAAATATATCAGCTTGCCAAGTGTAAAAATATGTAAAAGTATGCACTTTGATATGCATTTCTTTTTTGCAGTAAATCTCTGGCTGCTTTCTAGGAGATGCTTTGCTTTTAGCCTTCTGCTCCCTACCTTGAAAATTTATCCCTTTCCCTCCCTATCTTGAAGTGTTAGGCTAAATGAAGTGTTAGGCTAAATGTCACTGCCTGTGCATGAATATGAATAGTCCTGAAATACAAATTGCCTTTTAAGTCTGAGAATCACGAACAGGATGACACTTCTAACCCTGCGTCTCTCCTGAAAGGCTAGCCGTCACCATCTATCTTGCTCTCTCGCCTGATTCTAATTTCTCCGGCTTCAGCACCCCGCAAAACCTGTATTCGGCTTTTTAAGAACGATTGTAACGTAAAAAAGGTGAGGAAGATGCAGGCGACCGCCAGAGGCCACGAGGGGTAGCCGGATTGTTTGCAGTCCGAATCCAGGCAGACTCGCCGCGGGAAGCAAAAGAAGCGGCTCCTCCCCTTGTACTATCTTTGCAGCCGCCGCATCCAGGCGGGAACGGCGAGCAGTCGAGGTCCGAAACCCCCGCTCTGTCCAGCCGCGGAGGAAGACGCAGGGAGTGCCAGGATCCGAGCGACTTCTCCCTCCCGGCGGCGCTTCCGGGTCGAGCCCTTCCAGCCACGCTATACCGCGCGGCCGCCGTTCCTTCTCTGCCGGTCCGCCGCTCGAACAGAGTTGACTATATATGGTCAAAGCCGGGAGTGAAGCGAGAGCTGGGCGAGCTGCGCTTCCTGCTTTGCGCAGCCTGGAGTTGACGTCGCTCCCCCTTGCCACCGCTGGAGGAAGAGGAGGTGGAAGAGGAGAGGAGACTGGCTAAGCTCTGCCTTGTTTTGCCTTGCCTTGCCTTTGCTCCCGCCGCGGACCTGCGTGGACTCGTCGCCCTTGAAGCCGCCGCAGCAGCGAAAGGCAGCCAAGATGCCCTACCAGCTGAGTGAGTGGCGGCGTTGCCGCCGTTCGCGGAGAGGCTGCTAGATAGGCCGGGGGACTGCGGGGACGTGGCTGTGCCTTCCATGACCAGTGGAGGAGGCGGAGGAGGAGGAACGGCTTCCTTCTGGCTCCGTTGCTGTCGGTCCGAGGCGCCCTGCACTTCCCCTCGATAGAATGAGATGGCGGGCCTCTCTTGGGAGGGGCCCGGAAATCTGAATGGGCGAGGAAAGGCGGGGTGGTGGTAGTCGTACGATTCCACCTCCGATCCGGAAAAATGTAGCTCCAGTCTTTTCGGGATCCGCCAGCGGGCCGGTGAACGTTCCCGGCCGGTCGCGCGTCGCCAGACCGAGGCGGGTCCCTTGATCTGGAGGGTTGGCTGGAGCCTCCTGCCGCTTCACGGCTGGGTCGGAGCAACAGGTTACATTTGATGCCCACCGTCTTCTTCTTTCCGCCGCCGAGGCTAAACCTGTGTCCTTTCTCTCTCGTAGAAACAGTGTTTGCCAGCCTCCCGCAGGTCGAAAGGGGGGTCTCCAAAATCATTGGCGGAGATCCGAAAGGCAACAATTTCTTATATACCAATGGAAAATCTGTCATCATTCGAAACATAGATGTAATGTATTCTAGTTTTTATATTTACTAATTTTAAAGCTTTCGTGTAAAAGCCACTTATCAATGACTTTGTAATTTCTGTGTAACTGGGCTAAGAAATATCTGCCGATCTAGGAGGGCGTGGAGAAGCCACCAGAGCTGATGAGTCAAGCGATCTGAAAATATCCAACAGCTAGGTTGCCTTTAGAACTCCTGTTATGAAATCCAGAGTAGGAATAGTGGAGGGCAGTTCTAAATAGCAAGAAAAATCCGATAAACAGAGGGTAGTTCAATGGCTGTAATTACTGTGAGATATAGTTAAGTTGGGTGTGTGCATAAAAGATCCAGAATAAGTGCGTTGGATTGCAAGCATAGCTCCCCCCCATGCTTCATGAAGGCAGCCCCTCTTTTTTCACATCCTCAAGGTCACTTTAAAATGGATTTTCTTCCCCCCCTCCTACTCAAATGGAAACAGAAAAAAGAGGGACTGCCTTAATGACAGGGAGAGAAGAGCTGTGATTGTACTTCCATAAAGTCCAAAGCAATTTTTCAGAATAATTTTTAAACTATACATACCCTTAATTTATGTATATATAAAAATGCAAAGCACTAGATACATTGAACAAAAGACCAAATAAACAAATATTAAGACTTTCATGCTGTATTTTCCTTAATATTGTAACCAATGTGGCAGAACTCGTGTTTCATGTGTTATGAGACTGCATGTTCAGATTGTATAAAATTATCCTTTTACTAAAAGGGGAAAGAGAGTCAAGATAGGAGCATCTTTCAAGGGCTAGGTCCACTGGCTATGCTATCTTGGCCTCAGAAAGGAAGGGAACAGGAAAAGGAGAAATTGGCCCAGGCAATAAATAAATGTATATCATCCTTTTTGATGACCTGAGCTTAGGATCAGCATGCTTGACATACTGAGCTCTCCCAGTATGTTCACTAAAAGTACTGTGACTCTTCTAACATCTGGACTTTTGGGGAAGGAAAATAAAAAATAGTTGGTAATTTATAGCCACCCACCTCACCAGAACTGAAAGTTGCAAATGATGTCATTTGGACTCCCTTTTACATGAAAGACTTCTTTCAAAACAGTTTCTGGAAAAGGGTCTAGTTAGCAGTGAGAGTTGGGCATTGGAGTGGCTGAAATTACATGTATAAAAAGGTTACTATTCAATTGTCCTATAAACCTCCATATATGGATTAGTACCATGTTTCCCCGAAAATAAGACCCACCCGAAAATAAGCCCTAGCCTGATTTTTTTGGGGTGGACCTAATATAAGCCCTACCCCAAAAATAAGCCCTGGAGGGATGGGCGTGGCCAGCACAAGAGGTGGTGAGCACGTGCGAGCTGACTGTCTGGGAGCACTCCATTTCCAAGCGCCCCACACTTGTCGCCCAGATGGAGAAATGACAGAAACGTGAAGCTTCATCTGCTTGCAAATGGGGCATTTTGAAACAGACCAATTAGCTCCATTTCAAAGTGCCACATTTGCAAACAGATGAAACTTTCAGTCTCCTTATGGGCAAAAAGTGTTTGGGCTCCTATGGGGCCCTTGGGATTGGAGCAAATCACTCTGTTCACCCGGACAGAGAAATGACAGAGACTGGAAGCATTATCTGCTTGCTAATCGCTCTGTTTCAGAGTGCCCCATTTGCAAGCAGACGAAGCTTCCAGTCTCCCTCTGGGCTAACAGTGTTTGGACCCTATGGGGCGTTTGGGAACCAAGCAAATTGCTCTGTTTCCAAGTGCCCCAAAGGCGCCCCAAAGTGTTTGTGTGCCTATCGGGTGCTTGGAAACAGAGCAAATTGCTCCATTTCCAAATGCTCCATAGGCGCCCAAACACTTTTCGCCTGGACAGAGAAATGACAGAGACTGAAAGCTTCATGTGCTTGCAAATGGGGCGCTTTGAAACAGAGCTAATGGATCTTTTGGTCCAAAAAGTATATATAAAAACCGGCCTTATTTGGGGGGAAACACAGTATTACCCTTTAGCAGAAACATTGAGCTAACATTTGCAAGCCTGAATACACAGGAATACCCTGTGTGGCCGCGGCTCTCGGGGAAGCCCTGGCTGTCCGCTTCCTCGCTCCACGCTGCCATTCGGGGCCCGCGCGTTCCCCGGGCAAATCGCGGCGCCCAGCAGGCGAGGAAACACGCCCGCTCCAGTCGCCCCCCCTTCCCTCAGGAGACGCGAAGCAAGTGACCGCCCGGAGCTTACCGAGGACTTGCGCGCGGCCGAGGCTTCGGTGCTCCCAGGATCGCGCGCACCTCTCCCAAGCCGCCGCCGTCCGGAGACCTGCCGAAGTTTGGGGAGATTTGGGGAGGTGCGCGCGCACCTCCCCAAACCTCCCCAAACTTCGGCAGGTCTCCGGACGGCGGTGGCTTGGGAGAGGTACGCGCAATCCCGGAAGCACCAAAGCCTCGGCCGCGCACAAGTCCTCGGTAAGTTTTTTTTGTTGACTGGAGTATAAGCCGAAGTGGAATTTTTCAGCCCAAAAAGTGGGCTGAAAAATTCGGCTTATACTCAAGTATATACGGTACCTGTTTCCATCCTAGATGTTGTAATATTGCTTCTTGTCTTTTCCAAAAAGTCTCTGAAACTCTTTATTAAAATCTTTCTTGAGGTCTTAGCCTTTCTAGGCTTTAACTTTTCTTTAAAAATGGTGCATTGTATTATGAAAACTGGCTTTGTTCTTTGATGTTGTACTTTTGCTTTAACCTGACTTGGAATTTGCACTTGAGCAGTTTGTGTTCAGTCATATCAACCAGTAGTCACATTTTTGCTATAATATCTCCTTGGTCAGTTTGATTTCTGTAAATTCCATCCTGTGATATCCATGTACATAGGTATTATAATAAAAGGTTGCCTGCAAAGTTGAATTGATATTATTTAATCATCAATTGTATTCTATTAAGTATTGTACTTATTATACCTTCTTAATTATGAAAAGTTCCTTTTTTCATATACAGTTGCAAGAAAAAGTATGTGAACCCTTTGGGATTACGTGGAGTTTTGCATGAATTGGCCATAAAATGCGCTCTACACATCATGTAAGTCACAACAATAGAAAAACACAGTCTGCTTAAAATAATACTACGCAAACATTAGCTGTTGTCATGTTTTAATTGAACATAAGATAGAAACATTCACAGTGCAGGGTGGGAAAAGTATGTGAACCTTTGGACTTAATAACAGGTTGACCCTCCTTTGGCAGCAATAACCTCAACCAAACGTTTCCTGTAGTTGCGGATCAGACCCGCACAACGATCTGGAGTAATTTTGGACCACTCCTCTTCACAAAACTGTTTCAGTGTAGCAATATTCTTGTGATGTCTGGTGTGAATCGTTCTCTTAAGGTCATGCCACAGCATTTCAATCGGGTTGAGGTCAGGACTCTGGGCCACTCCAGAAGGTGTATTCTGTTTTGTTGAAGCCATTGTTTTGTTGAATTACTTGTATGCTTTGGGTCATTGTCCTGTTGCATCACCCATCCTCTGCGGAGCTTCAGTTGCCAGACAGATGGTCGTACGTTTTCCTGCAAAATGTCCTGATAAACTCTAGAATTCATTTTCCCATCAATGACAACAATCCGTCCAGGCCCTGAGGCAGCAAAGCAGCCCCAAACCATGATGCTCCCTCTGCCATGTTTTACAGTGGGGATAAGGTTTTGATGTTGGTGTGCTGTGCCTTTTTTTCTCCACACATAGTGTTGTGTGTTTTTCCCAAACAACTCAACTTTGGTTTCATCTGTCCACAGTATATTTTGCCAGTCGTGCTGTGGAACATCCAGGTGCTCTTTTGCAAACTTCAAACGTGCTGCAATATTTTTTTTGGACAGCAATGGCTTTCTCCGTGGTGTCTTCCCATGTACTCCATTCTTGTTTAAAGTTTTCCTTATTGTAGATGTGTCAACAAAAATGTTAGCATGTGCCAGAGATTTCTGTAGGTCTTTAGCTGACACTCTAGGATTCTTCTTTACCTGATTAAGCATTATGCGCTGTGCTCTTGCAGTCATTTTTACAGGACGACCACGCCTAGGGAGAGTAGCAACAGTGCTAAACTTTCTCCATTTGTAGACAGTCTGTCTTACCGTGGACACATGAACATCAAGGCTTTTGGAGATACTTTTGTAACCCTTTCCAGCTTCATGCAAGTCAACAATTCTTGATCGTAGGTCTTCTCTTTTCTGCAAGGCATGGTTCACATCAGACAGTGCTTCTTGAGACCAGTAAACCCAAAACAGGTGTGTGTTTTTAAAGGGCAGGACGGCTGTCAGCAACACATCCAATATCATCACACTGATTGGAGTCAAGGTTGGCTCACTCCTGGCTCCAGTTAGCTCTTGGAGAAGTCATTAGGCTAGGGGTTCACATACTTTTTCCACCCCGCACTGTGAATGTTTCCATCTTATGTTCAATTAAAACATGACAACAGCTAATGTTTGTGTAGTATTATTTTAAGCAGACTGTGTTTTTCTATTGTTGTGACTTACAAGACGTTTAGAGTGCATTTTATGGCCAAATCATGCAAAACTCCACGTAATCCCAAAGGGTTCACATACTTTTTTTTGCAACTGTAAAACAGTATAGTGTTTTCTCTGCAAGCATCCAGTTTCAGTTGATTTCAATTCCCTGATGCCTAAGATGTCAGTGTTGTGTTGTCTGTTTGTTTCATCTTTCACTGTATTAAGCAAGTTCATTCTGTAATCATGTCTTTGCAGCTTTTTCTATGCAGGAAAATTTTATTTATCTGATGGCAACTAGGTGTCCTGAATTTAACCTAGCCACAACATAAATATCACCACTGTGTTTCCTCAAAAGTAAGATCTACCCCAGAAATAAGTCTTAGCTTGATTTTGGGGGGAAGGCCTAATATAAGCCCTACCCCCAAAATAAGCCCTAGTTTTGGGGTGAGGTGCATGCCTAAAAATCAAGCTAGGGCAGAGCTTACCATTGTAGCCAGGCCTCCCATGGATCGACATTTGCCTTGCCGGCCCACTTCTGCGGCCAAAGGAACAGCTTCATTCTGCAGCTGAGAATGGAGCTTGGGCCTGCATTTTGCAGTCAGAGGCGTTTCTGGAAGGCCTGTGCAGCCAAGCTATGGACTCAATCTGTAGCTCAGTTCTTGGCTGCACAGACCTTCTGGAAAGGCCTCTGACAGTGAAATGCAGACCCGAGCTCCCTTCTCAGCTGCAGAATGAAGGTGCTCCTTCAGCCACAAAAGAAGTAGGCTAGCAGGGTGGGGCTGTTGCTGCCACTGCTGCAAGGTGATTGGAAAAGACCCCTCCCCCCAAAATAAGACCTGGTGCCTCTTTTGTAGGCAAAGAAAAAGACCAGGTCTTATTTTCAGGGATGCATAGTAGTACTCCAAAAGATCTTCACAACTTTTTCAGTAGCATATTGAGTGCCATCTATCTTGAGGGGTTCATCATTCAGCACTCAGTGATTCATCAGATTTCATCAGTCAGATTTAAATTGCATCTTGAGATAAAATGTAATCTGAAAATTTGCTAAAACCTGAATTTCTATAAGGAAAAGTACTTCTATTTTTGTTTTTAATGCTCTATGCAAACTGACAATTTATGTTTAGAAATAGTTTTATTAGAATAGTAGGATTACTTTTAAGGTATCATAAGAATAGTAAATCACATCAGTTTTATGTTATTTATTTATCTTATTTAATGAATTATAGAACTGCTCAGGTCATACATTGATATATAATAAAAAATAAATATGAAATATAAAATGGTGACCAAATACAATAGTTACATAACCAAAATGGAACTCTATTCAACTGGACCCAAATACATTCTAGCATGTTTGAAGGAATATAAATATATTTTTAAAGAAGCAGCCAGAAAAATAAGTTACAACTTTAATAAATTATTACACTAATATCCTCCCACAATTTTTTTTTACTTTAAAATGGAAAATATTCTGCAAAACAATTTTAAAAAATATGTTTATGAAAACCTCTAGAAAAAGCCCACTTTTTGTTGCCTGAACTATAGAAAGCTCCCTGAGTTCAGCAAGAAGGCGTTTGGCTTTCTCAGTCAGATTCTCTGGGCTTCTGGGTGCTTCTAGATGTTCAGCATTTGCCTTCCTATGCATGTGAGCAGAGTTGTACATTGGCGCTGGAAATGACTGTCCTAAGATACTTGCAGAAACGAAAAAGTATGAGCATCAGCATCCCAGTTTGTAGTTACAGGGAGTCCTCAACTTACAACCATTCATTTAGCAACAATTCAAAATTACAACAGCACTGAAAATTACCATTGCAGTATCCCAATGGTCAGTCACAAGATCAAAATTTGGGCGCTTAGCAATCAGCATGTGATTGCCATTTGCCATCTGCCCAGCTGGCTTCCGACAAGAGGAGTCAATGGGGGAAACTAAATCAAGGACTAGTTATAGTTAGCCAGTATTTTACTGATAATTTGTTTACCCAACTGTGCCATGGTTCGAAGTAATATTAAACTGTAAGAAAGTGAGTTCCAATGGTGGGAGTACTGGCGGAGGGGAAGGTAGGGTTAGGGTGATCTGTTGGAGACACCAGACATTGAAAGTTGGGGACAACTAAGTCCAAAGCAATTTTTTTGGCCCCTTTTTTATATGGTCACTGAGTTCTTCAGAAAATGATCAAGAGGTATTTGTTACGGGGATAAAGAACCTGGCAATGATCTGCTGGATTGGGCTTCAGAAATGTGATTTTGCCTCGCATGAATCTGGCCACCTCATTGCCACTTTAAATGGATAATTGTTTTCTTGGGATATGCTTATGAGATATTTTAGATGGAATGGAACAGAACAGAACAGTATATTATATGATTCGTGGCATAGTCAGCCAGATGTTTAGATTGGCATGTGGCATTTTTATCCACTTATAGAGTCTTTCCCAAGGACCTAGGATAGGCAGATGGTGATGTTTGACAGTGTTAGAGGTATTGTCACAGGATGTAAGCTGTTCTGAGTAAAGCTGCCTTTTGCTGATGGTGAATTTCTCAGTGCTGATGATATTCAAGCGGTGTTCCAGTTGTGTTGGGATTGCACCTCAGGCAATTATTATTATAGGCACTATCTTTGTTTCTTTTGCCACAGTCATTCTATTTATATATGCAGGTCTTTATATTTTGTTACGTTCCCCAGTTCTTTCTTTTGTATTCTATTCCGCTATCTCCAGGTACTACCATGTCCACTATCCAGACTTTTTTGTCTTATCAACATTTGTTAAGTCTGGCCTGTTATGTGGCAGGTGCCTGTCTGTTTGAATTCTAAAGTCCCTGAGCACTTCAGCTTCTTCATTTTCTATTACTTTCTCTATTTTATGGTCCCACCACTTTTTGCCTGCAGCAAATGGTATTTCTTGCAGATCTTACAATGCATCATTTTTGTTACTTTGTCATGTTGCTGTTTGTATGATCTTCTTGCAGCAACTATGTAAGGACCTGCCCCAACTAGATCTCCCAAGGAAGCAGAACTCTTGAAACAGGCATTGTTACAAAAGGAACTTTTATTGAGAGTTAGTGATAGCAGGAAGGCAAAGCAAGGTCTGAAGATTTTGTGCACGAAAGGTTACATCAAAAAGCCCATTCAGGTCTCATCCCCACAGTGTCCAACCATCCTTTTGAAATCCAGCCAATCTGTAGGTACTAGGTTGTTTTGAGAACCTAGTGATTTAGCGCCCTTTTCAACTACTCTCTCGGTTTCGTTTCCCAATGGTCCCAGGCTCTGTTGTCTGGAGATAAGATGTTTTCAAGCCACATTCCTTTCACACAGAGGGAGGGCAAACCAGAGCAAGGTAAATACATTCCCCCAAACAACCAGCCCCCCTCCCAACAGAATGGCAGGCCCCAAAAAAGAATACATATGCATACAATCAATAAACTGTAGGCAAATCTATTTGAGGGGTCCTGACATATGCCCCCCCCCTAAAAATGACAGATCCACCTGTAAAATAAAGAAGGAAGAGAGGAAACAAACATATCAGGTTTATCGGGATATCGCTCATGAAAGCATTTGAGTAACCTAGGAGCTTTAATGTGCTTCTTATAGACCCACTCATTTTGCAAAGCAGGAAGATCTTTCCAGGCAACTAAAACTGAGTGGACCCATGATGTTTACGAAAGTCTAGAATGTCCTTGATTTCAAAGTGTTGCTCACCCTCAGCCATAATGGGTATGATCATTAGCAGGCAATTCAGGCATAGGGAGGAAACGCTGTCCATTAGCCACTTAGAAGGGAGTGAAGCTGGTGCTGGAGTGCACTGCATTGTTTTTTTTTTATTGAAAAGTTTTAAAGTACAGTTTTCCTTTAAAAAGCCCCCCTTCCCCCTCCCCCCTCCCCCCCTACCTCTCCCCCTCCCCCCCTACCTCCTCCCCCCCCTACCTCCCCCCCTCCCCCCCTCCCCCCCCGACTTCCCAGAGCTAAATACAAGGTATATATATATAAAAAAAGCAATCATAAACAACCATATACTAACGACTATAAATTCTAAAATCCATCACTCTCTAACTTATATAGGATAATACAAACCTTAGCAATATTAAATATATATAAAAAACTAAAATAGAAAAAGAAAAAAGAAAACGAAAGAAGACTTATTCGAATGCTACATAAAACTTCTTAACCCTATACTTGTTCTGGATAAACTCAATCCACTTTCTCCATTCCATAATGTAACGTTCTTGCGAATGATCTTTCAAATAGGCCGAAATCTTCGCCATCTCTGCCAGGTTGGAAACCTTTAAAGTCCACTCTTCTATAGTCGGCAGTTCCTCTTTCTTCCAATATTGACCTATCAAAAGTCTTGCTGCCGTAACTAAGTTCAACATCAATTTGGTGTCCACAACTGTAGCGTCTGCAATTATTCCCAACAAAAAAAATTGCGGACAAAACTTTATCCTCCGTTTAAAAATCTTCTGCATATTCCACCAGACTTTTATCCAAAAAACCTTAACCATCTTACATGTCCACCATATGTGAAAATATGTTGCATCTTCATCACCGCACCTCCAACATTTAGGCTGGTAATTCGGATACATACTTGCAAGCTTTTTAGGATCTAAATGCCATCTATAAAACATTTTGTAAAAGTTCTCTCTTAGATTTTGAGCTTGAGTAAATTTTACGTTCCTCACCCAAATCTTTTCCCACATGTCCATTGTAATAACTTCCTGAATGTTTTGGGCCCATTTTATCATACAATCCTTAACAAGCTCTGTTTCTGAATCAATCTCTATCAATGCAATATATATCCGTTTAATATGTGCTGGTCCCTGATTTCTAATTTGCTTTATCAAATTTTCATCAGTCATTGCAAATCCATTTTTCTGGTCTTCTTTCCACCTGGCCCGTAACTGAATATATTGAAACCAAGTTTGAACAACCTTCTCTTCTCGCAAGAGGCTATATGATTTCAAACACCAAACATTCCTTTCCAAGCTTAAGATTTCCTTGTATGTAGTCACATCATGTTTGAAACCAGCATGTATATTTTCTATTGCGTGTTTTGGAATTGCCCACAATGGTATCTTGCAGCTTAACTTATGTCTATACTTCTTCCAAACTCTCAGCAATGCCTGTCTTAAAATATGCATCCTAAACACAGTATCTACCTTCTTATCATACAACAAATATGCATGCCAGCCAAACAACAAATCATGGCCCTCAAGATTTAATAACCTCGGTTGCGTCAAATTAATCCAATCACTTATTCCTACTAATGCAGCAGCTTCATAATATAATTTAAAATTAGGCAATTTAAGGCCACCTCTCTCACGAGTATCCTGCATAATCTTAAGTTTAACTCGTGGCTTTTTCCCTGCCCACACAAATTTATTGATACCACGCTGCCATTCCTCCAAGTTAGAATCTTTCTTAAGAATCGGTATCATTTGAAATAAAAATAAAAATTTGGGCAGGACATTCATTTTCACTGCTGCAATCCGTCCCAACAAAGACAATTGCAATTTTTCCCAACTCTCCAATTCTTTTCGAATTTTCCCCCATAATTTTTCATAATTATTTTTATATAACTTTGTATTAGAGGGTGATAAAATCACCCCCAAATATTTAACCCTTTTAACAATCTCAAATCCAGTTAATCCTTCTAAAAGAACCTTCTGTGAAACTGTCATATTTCTAGCCAAAATTTTGGTTTTCTGTATATTTACTTTAAATCCAGAAACCTTCCCATATTGTGTTATTATCTCCATCAGGTCCACAACAGAGTTCTCTGGCTGGGTCACTGTAACAACCAGATCATCTGCAAATGCTCTCAATCTATAGTCCTGATCTCCAACTTGTATCCCCTTAATTTTTTCCGAATTCCGAATTTTAACCAATAATATCTCTAAAGTTAACACAAATAACAAGGGCGATAACGGACACCCTTGCCTTGTGCCCTTCTCAATATTACATGCTGCTGTCAGGCTATTATTAACTATAATTCGGGCAGTTTGTTTTTGATATAATGCCCTAATTGGTTGTAAAAATTTTTCCCCAAAATCCATTTTGTCTAAAACTTTCAACAAAAATTGCCAATTCAATTGATCAAAAGCCTTTTCAGCATCTAAAAAGATTAGCGCTGCAGAGATCTGGTTGTTCCTTTCCAAAAACTCTAACACATCAACTATATGTCTCACATTATTTTTCATTTGCCTACCACTAATAAACCCCGTTTGATCCCCATGAATCACCTGTTGCAGAACCCTCATCAGTCTATTAGCCAAAACCTTAGCAAATATCTTATAATCTGTATTTAAAAGCGATATCGGTCTGTAATTTTTAACTTGAGTAGCATCCTGGTCTTCCTTCGGAATCAAAGAGATAAAAGCTGTTCTCCAAGACGGTGGCACCTTTCCCCCCCTCTGGATTGTCTGGAACAATTCCTTTAACGGTTTTATCATCTCTAATTGTAAATTTTTATAATAGGCCGCAGTCAAGCCATCCGTGCCTGGTGCTTTATCCACCTTCAGTTCCTTAATTGCTGTAAAAATTTCTTCTTCTGTAATCAGTTGATTAATCCCCTCTTTTTGTACTTGCGTAAGAACCGGGATGCTAGCATTCTCCAAGTATATATCAATATCTTTTGCACTAATTTCCTCTTTGGTATATAATTTCGAATAAAAATCCACAAAAGCATCCTTAATAAGATTCTGTTGAAACACAACCCTTCCTTTATACTCAATCTTATCTATATTAGTGGCCCTTTGTTTTTTCCTCAATCTATAAGCTAACCATCTGCCTGGTTTATTAGCGTTGCAAAAAGTATTATGCCTAGCAAACCGCAGATTGGTCGCCACTTGATCAGCCATTAATTTATCAAATTGTCCTCTTAGCAGTCTAATAGCCTCCTTGATCTTCACATCCTCTGGGTTCAAAATCAAAGCCTTTTCTTTTTCCTTTATTTCATTCTCCAGTTCTTTCCTTCTAATTTCCACTGCACGTCTATGTCTATTATTCATATATATCAACACCCCTCTCATATAGGCCTTGCTAGCATCCCAAACCATATCCATAGAGGTACCCTTATTCATATTAATCTCAAAAAAATCCTTCATCCGCTGTTTGCATTCTTCCACATTTCTCTGATTTCTAAACAAGTTCTCATTTACGCGCCACGAGCGCCTATCTCCTTTCTCCTTATCAATCTCCAACCAAACTGGACTGTGGTCAGAGATAGTTCTTGCACAAATCTTCACCTTTTTAGTTCTCAAAAAAAAATCATTAGTCAACAAAATAAAATCAATCCTTGAAAAAGATTGGTGTCTGTCAGAATAAAAAGTATAATCCTTCTCCTGCAAGTGTCTCTCACGCCAAATATCTCGCAATTCCAGGTCATCCTTCATTTCAAAAAAAGATTTAGGCAGTCTAGCATGACTTGGAATGCGCTTAAAAGCTCCAGCCTTATCCAACTGTACATCCAAAACACCATTCCAGTCCCCCATAAAAATAAAAGATTTATAATCCAACTGGGTAAGCTTTGTGTGAAGTAAGCTAAAAAAGTCAGCTTGTTGTTGGTTAGGTGCATATAATCCAACTAAAAGCGTCTTTTTACCTTCTAACAACAGCTCAATCATAACATATCTTCCATGCTTATCTGCTTCAATTAAGTCTGCTGTTAAGGCACTTTTAACATAAACAACCACTCCATTTTTCTTGTTCTCTGCAGAAGCAACAAATTGCATACCCAGCCTCGAGTTCAATAAGTACTTTTGATCCAAAACTCTAATATGCGTTTCTTGCAGACATATAACATCTATCTTAAATTGTTTTAAATATTGAAAAACTTTCTTCCTCTTCTGTGGTGAATTTAATCCATTAACATTCCAGGTTAAAAATTTAGTTGCCATGCATATCCTCCACAAGCTCTTGGACCACAGCTTTGATAGGACTAACTTCTTTAGGCCGTGCTCCTCCCACAGCTTGGCTATAAGTACGTTGTGAAGATTCTGAGGACTTTTGCTGATCTTGTTCTTTTATTTTCTTTGCTCGTTTTAAAGCAGCACGCGTTACTCTTTGCTCTCTAGGATCATCCAAAGAAGTTGTAGCTTGATCTCCTCCAGCACCATTTTCCTCTGTTTCATCCTCTTGATGTTCTCCTTCTCCAGGTCCCTTTGCAGCTTCCAGAAGTGTTAATGGGGTTGCTTTTAAGACATTATTGTAGAAATCACGCACTTGCTTCACAGTAATCAGCCGATACCTTTTACCTTCATGCATCACCATCAGCCCATCTGGAATCTCCCATCTGAACCTTATATCTCTTTGCTTGAGCTCATGCACGAGAAATGTATAGTCCTTCCTTCCCCTTAAAATCCTTGGAGGGATTTCTTTTAAAACCAAAACTTCTTGTTCAGCAATCACAACTTTAGCATCATAGGCAGCTTGTATAACTTGATCTCTAATTTCTCTTTTTGCAAAATAAACCACCACATCTCTAGGCAACTTTCTCTGTCTGGCAATCCATGAATTCACCCGGAACACTTTATCCATAGCTGCTCTTATTTCAGATGCTGGCTGGTTCAATACCACTTCGAGAGCCTCAGAGATCAGCTGCTTTAAATCTTCTTTAATATTCTCTTTTAAACCTCTGATTCTGACAGCAAACTGCATCTGGTAATATTGGGCAAGGCTTAACTCCCTTTCCATTTTGTCTCTTACATTCTCATTCTCCCGTGCTTTTACTTCTAATATTGCATTCCTTTGAGCCAGATCATCCATTTTTTCATCTAAATCTTCCACACATTCCGCCACTTTATGCACTGAAGACAAAATGTCTACCTTCATCACGCTGAACTTCTGTTCCATCCTCTCTTCCATTCTCTCCTCCAGTTTCTCCAATTTCTCCTCCATCTGTGCAAATTTGTCAGCAATTGATTGATTAGTTGATTCCAAAAGTACCTGGGCATGTTTCTCCAAAGCATCTCGCAAATCCTTCGATGTCAGCACTTCAGGAGGGTGCAATGCCTGTAGTGATGATTGTTGCACCGGCGAGGATCCACCACTCCGAAGAGTTTTAGGGGGAGGTTTAGCCGCCATCTTTTACTCCTCAATTATGACGCACTTTCACTTAAAGTTTAAAAAGTCCAACAAGCTCGAGAGTATAGTAAAATAATCCTCTTCACCTTTTCCTCTTGTACCGCTCTGCCTGCTCCTTTAAATCATAGTCCTTTCTTCAGGCAGGGATGGTTCGCAGACGCCTGGCTCTGCTCCAAGAAGTTCGGAGCAGAGACGCTGGCCAGCTGGGAGCAACCCAGGCTTCGGGGGAGTTCAATCCTTCAGCCGCCCAAGCTCCAAGCTCAGGCGGCCCCGGAGAACTCGACCCCTACCTGGGGCCTCACCCCCTCCTCTTCTCCCGAGGAGGGGGCTTCAAATTCGCCCGAACAGCTGATCGGCGCTGTTTCGGGCGAAAAAAACACACAGCTGAGCCGCAGGCAGCCCGGGAAGGCTGTCTTCGGCGCCGCGCCGCCACCGGAAGTCCGGAGTGCACTGCATTGTTATAGGCCACTTTAGCAAATGGTAACAAGTTGGTCCAGTTATCTTGTTGATAATTATTAAATCATCTAAGGTATTATTCTAGAACATATTTCATTTGTTCTGTTTCCCCCATTTGTTTGAGGATGATGACTAGATGGCAGTCCTTAATCAGAACCCAGAAGATCCAGAAAGGCTTTCCAGAACTTAGAAGTGAATTGGACACCCCTATCCAATATTATACATTGTGAGGTCCTATGTAGTTGATAGATATGCTGCACAATTTAGCCGAAGTTTTTGTAGTTGGGATCTTCTGACATGGGATAAAATGGGCCTGTTTCGAGAACAAATCAGTAATGACCCAAATGACAGTGTTTCTTGTGCTTTCGGGGAACTCCACAATAAAGTCCATAGAAATCTCTCTCCAGGGTGCTGAAGGGCTCACCACTGGCTGTAGGAGCCCCTGGCATTTTCCCTTGCCTTCATTTAGCTGCTGCGAAGGTATGGCAACTAGTTACATAGCTTTCAATGTCCTTTTTTTAAGGAAGGCCACCAAAATTGTCTTACTTAAAAGTGGAGGCTTTTCACAAACCCAAAATGACCCACTAACTTTACATCATGGCACACCTGCATAATCTTTAGTCTCTGGTTCACAGGAACGTATAGCTCCCCCTGACCCAGAGGTTTTTATGGTCCCGAAACCACTCATCATTCTCTAGCACCTTTTTGAACTCCTCAACCACTTTGTTATCAATCGGCATAGAGCTCTTAGTCTGGATGCTCGTTGTGACCAGGGCTGCCAACTGGTGTGCAGAAAATAGAGACTTAACTGTTCCCGACTTCACACTCTTATATTGCGGCAAATAGTGGATGGAGAAGTTAAATCGGTGGAAGTGCTGGGTCCAGCATGCCTGTTTCGGAGACAGCTTCCTAGGGGGTTTTAGCACTTCAAGGTTCTTACAATCAGTCCAGACCTGAAAAGGAATTTTACTCCCCTCTAAAAAATGCCTCCAAGCTAGGAAGGGCCATTGCACTGCATAAGCGTCCTTCTCCCAAGCAGCCCACCGCTGTTCAGTCTCAGTTAATTTCTTGGAGGTGTAAGCGCAGGGCTTCAACTGACCCTCCTGGTTCTTCTGAAGTAGTACCGCACCTACGGCTACATCACTAGCATCCTCTTGAATCACAAATGTTTTTTCCGGGTCCGGGTGCCTGAGCACCGGCTCCATGGAAAAGAGTCTCTTAAATTTTTTGAATGCGGCTTGACATTCTGCAGTCCATTTTAACGGCTGGCTAGACTTCAGTTTACTTTCTCCCTTAGTTTTCAATAGATTTGTAATGGGGAGCTCAATCTGTGCAAATGAGGGGATAAATTGTCTATAAAAGTTGGGAAATCCCAGAAAACTTTGTAACTGTTTCCTGGTGCAGGGAGGGGTCCAATCCAGGCCAGCCCGCACCTTCTCTGGATCTATCTTCTGCGAAATGCGGTAACCCAAAAAGTCAATTCTATCCTTATGAAATTCACACTTTGAGAGTTCGGCATATGGTTTGACAGAGCAGAGTTTCTTTAAGACCACTCCAACCAGTTTCATATGCTCTGCCTTCATCTCGTTGTAGATCAAGATATTGTCCAAGTACACCAAAACCCTCTTATACAGGTGTTCATGGAGGACTTCATTAATCAGTTGTTTGAACACTGCTGGTGCCCCCAGTAGTCCAAAGGGGAGCACCCTGAACTGGAAATGCTCCAGGGGGCAATTTTACATTCATCCCCTTCCTTGATTCTGATACAATAGCCTCTCACAGTGTTCTAAACCAGCCCTCTTCTCGCACCCCTAATCAAAGGAAGAGTCTGGAAAGCGTCCAAGATCAAAAGGCTTCTGCCAAGTTTTAATTACACTGTTACAAAAATACAAGAGCTTGACTTCTCAAAGAAAAAGTTGCTTTCAGCAACTAGCCCCTCCCCAGACACTTCTTTTATAGAGAGCTCAGGGCGTGGTCTCCCTGTGCCTCCTCCCGAGGAGTCCCATAGCCTTCCTTTGTTTGTCCCTGCTCGTCTGCCTCCTGCGTCGGGCGTCCTTGAACAGGGCCAGCTGTGGGTCATCATCCTCCGCACTCTCGGGCTCACACAGCTGAGAAGAGGTTCCCGGCTGAGGACTCTGCAAAGTCTCCAAATCATCATCAGCCGGTTCGTTTCCCTCCTCCCCCACATCTGAGTCCTCCGATACATCGGACCCGGCTGTCGGGCCCACAGGCTGGCCCTGAGTCACAACACTATCCCGCACCGCAGGGCCCTTCCCCCGGGTCTGCCGATCCGGATGCGGTCGGGATGGGAACTGTTCGTGAAAAGCAGTCACCAACGCAGGGGCATGAACGGCGGTCGCGTCTTCCCATGTGAAGTCCTCCGGCCCGTACCCTTTCCACTCGATCAGGTACTGGAAGCGACCTTTCAGCCAGCGGGAATCCCTGATGCTGGCGACCTCGTACTCGGGGGTGCTGTCGCCATCACGAGGTCCTGATGGGGGAGGTTCCGCTTGGCGAAGTGGACAAGCCGGTTGTTCGGGGACCAACAAGGACCGATGGAAGACGGGGTGCACGCGCAGGGAACGTGGCAGAGTTAAACGATAGGCGACCGGGTTGATGACGGCCTCGACTGGGAACGGTCCAAGGTAACGGTGGTCCAGCTTCCTCGCCGGCCGAGTGGATGGTAGGTTCCTGGTGGACAGCCAGACCCGATCCCCCACCGATAATGGAGGCGTATCCCTTCTCGACCGATCGGCGAACCTCTTGTAGTCGGCCTTGGCCTTCTCCAGCTGCCGTCGCACCAACCGATGGATCGCCTGTAACTCCGCCATGAATTCGTTCGCTGCCGGCTCCGGTGAGTCCACGGGAGAAAGGGGGAAAAACCGAGGGTGATAACCCACATTGGCCAAGAACGGTGTCATCTGCGTGGAGGTGTGCTGCGAGTTGTTAAAGGCAAACTCGGCTATGGCCAAATAGTCCACCCAATTGTCCTGCTGCAGGTTAACGTAGCAGCGCAGATACTGCTCCAAAATGCCGATGACCTTCTCGGTACCCCCGTCGGTCTGAGGATGATGCGCGGACGAGAGGCAAACCTTAATGTCCAACGCCCGCATCAACTCCTGCCAGAAGCGGGCTGTAAACTGGGCCCCCCTATCGGAGACGACTCTATCGGGAAGGCCGTGCAGCCGGAACACCTGTTGGATGAACATGCGACTAGTGGCGCGAGCTGACGGTAAGCCGCGACAGGGGATGAAGTGCGCCATCTTGGTCAACATGTCCACCACCACAAACACTGTCGTGAAGCCGGAGGATGGGGGTAGATCCGTCAGAAAGTCCATGGACACAGCCCCCCAGGGTCTCTTGGGCGTTGGCAAAGGCTGCAGTAAACCAGGCGGGGCCCCTGTCGCTGACTTGGCCTGCCTGCATGGGACGCAGGAGGTGACATAAGACTGGACATCGTGTCGGACTCGGGGCCACCAGAATGTACGGGAGACCAGGTTCAGAGTCTTGAACAGGCCAAAATGCCCCGCAGCCGGGTTATCATGACATTGGCTGAGGACGAGTCCCCTGAGTGGCCCTCCTGGAACATAGAGCCGGTCACGATAATACAGGAGTCCATCCGTGACCGACCAAGGCGAATCTGGCCCCACCTCTTCCTTCCGCTGAGCCACCCACGCCTCCTGCTGCTGCGCCTCCCGGATCCGAGCCCGTATATCCACCGGCTCCCGCACCGCAGCAAAAGACTCGACGGGGATCACGGTCCTGGGCGGAAGCTTGTCTTCCACTCGGGTGTACTCGGGCTTCCTGGACAGAGCATCCGCTCTCTGGTTGTGCCCGCTTGGTATGTACCGCACCCGGAAGTCAAACCTCGCAAAGAAGAGGGACCACCGGATCTGGCGTTGGTTCAAATTCCGAGCGGTCTGCAGGCTTTCCAGATTCTTGTGGTCCGTCCGGACCTCGATTTGATGCCGCGCCCCCTCCAGATGATGCCTCCAAGCCTCGAACGCCGCCTTGATGGCCAGCAGCTCCTTCTCCCAGATGGTATAGTTGCGCTCCGAGGGATTCAATTTCCGTGAGTGATACGCGCAAGGGAAAAGGGTACCGTTGGGCGTCGCTGCCTGAAGTAACACGGCCCCAATGGCAATGTCGGAGGCGTCCGCCTCCACGACAAATGGCCGTTGCGGGTCAGGATGCTTCAAGATGGGCTCCTTCATGAAGGCGTCCTTCAGAGCTTGGAACGCCTGTTGTTCGGGGGCGTTCCACTGGAACCGAGTCTTCTTCTGCAGGAGCCGGGTGAGGGGGGCTGTCAAGGCAGCAAAGCCAGGGATGAATGTCCGATAGTAGTTGGCAAATCCAAGAAGTCGCTGAATATCCTTCACGCGACGCGGGGGTTGCCAACTCTGCAATGACTCAACTTTACTCGGTTCCATGGCGATGCCCTCAGGAGAAATGCGGTGACCCAGGAAATCAATGGTCACCTGGTAGAACTGGCACTTCTCCAACTTGGCAAACAGCCGATGATTCCGGAGGCGCTGCAGGACCTGACGGAGATGCTGATGATGCACTTCACGCGACGGGGAGTAAATCAGGATGTCGTCCAGGTAAATCACAACAAACTGGTCCAACAGATCCCGAAAGACGTCATTCATAAAATGCTGAAACACAGCGGGGGCGTTGGTCAGGCCAAACGGCATCACCGTGTACTCGAAATGTCCATAGCGAGTACCAAACGCCGTCTTCCACTCATCACCCGGCCGAACCCTGACGAGGTTGTAAGCTCCACGCAGGTCCAGTTTCGTGAAGATCTTAGCCTCCCGGAGTCGGTCCAAGAGCTCGGGGATGAGGGGCAGCGGGTAGCGGTTACGCACCGTGATAGCGTTGAGTTTCCGGTAGTCACAGCAAAGCCGTAACTCGCCCGACTTCTTTTTGACGAAGAGCACGGGCGCAGACACTGGCGAGGACGAGGGCCGGATGAAACCACGAGCCAAGTTCTTCGTCAGGAAGTCCCGCAATGCAGCCAACTCGGGCTCCGACATGGAGTACAAACGCCCCACTGGGAGAGGCGCATCAGGGACTAGGTCAATGGAGCAGTCGTAGGGCCTGTGCGGGGGTAATTGGTCCGCCTCTGACTCGCTGAACACGTCAGCAAAGTCGGACAGTTCGGGAGGCAAGGAAACCCCTGAGGAACCCTCCACCTGGCCGGCACAGATATGGCGGGTGTGGTCCACGCACTGCAAACTTGGGAAGGTGACCAAGTTCTGAGACCAATAGATCTGTGGATCATGCGCCCGGAGCCACGCCAGTCCCAAGACCACGGGGAAGTGCAGATCCGAAGTGACGTAGAACTGAATGGCCTCCACATGGGTACTGATGGCCATACACACGGGTTGCGTGGCGGCCGTGATAGGCCCGGACAGGAGCACTCGACCATCGATGGTCTCCACAAGCATGGGCGGATCCACTGGACACTGGGGAACAGCCCATTTGGCCACAAAGGCCGAATCCATAAAGTTAGTGGTAGCCCCAGAGTCAATTAAGACATGGACTGGAATCCCCTCTGACTTGCCAGGGAGGATCAGACGTGCCTCCAAAATCAAATGCCGTGGAGGTTCACAGGCACCGTTGGAACGGCGTCGCTCGGAGTGGATGTTGTGGGTCGCCCGATCTTTCACACCGTCTAGATCGGGCTCGGGCCGTTTCCCGATAACAAAGCAGGGGACTTTCTCAGGGCAGGCTTGGTCACTGACGCCCGCTGACGCTTCTTCGGGCAAGAAGCAGCCAAATGTCCAGGGTCCCCACAGTAAAAACACAACCCCTCCGATCGTCGTCTGTCCATTTCCGTCACCGATAGACGGGACCTGGCGGCACCCAGCTCCATTGGCTCCTCCCTCTGGACCGGGGGCTCACGCACAACAGGGGCGGCAGGGGTCTGTGGGGTGGCACGGCGACTCTTACGCTGCTGCAGCCGGGCATCGATCCGCAGACAAAGATGGATCAGCCCATTCAGGTCTGAGGGAATGTCCACGCGGGCCAGCTCATCCAACATCTCCTCTGACAAGCCATCCTGAAAGGCATCCACGAGCGCAGCCTCATTCCAGGCGGAATCCTGGCTAAGCAGCCGGAAATCGCTGATATAGGCCTGTAGAGGGCGCTGACCCTGCCTCAAAGCTTTCAGGCGTCGGGTGGCCGTCTGTGCCTTAATCGGGTCCTCGTACATGAGGCGCATATGGTCACAAAACCCCCCAAAGTTATCCAACAAAGGGCTAGGCTGTGCCAACAGAGGCGTGCCCCAACGAGCTGCATCTCCCGACAGAAGGCTCAACACGAATCCCACCTTATCTCGGTCAGTGGGGAAATCAGCTGCTTTCACGCTGATATAAAGCTGGCATTGTCCCAGGAAGGCAGGAAACAGTTCTGAATTACCAGCGAATTTATCCGGCATAGCTATCTGACATTTCCTCCTGGGTGGGGGGGGCAGCATGTACCTGAGCCTGCAGTTGTGCCACCTGAGTGGCCAGCAAGGTGAGTTGCTGGTTGAGCTGGACATTCTCGGCAAGAAGCTGCTCCATCGTAGTATTAAGGGGTGGGTGGCTGAAAGCAAACTGTTCTAAACCAGCCCTCTTCTCGCACCCCTAATCAAAGGAAGAGTCTGGAAAGCGTCCAAGATCAAAAGGCTTCTGCCAAGTTTTAATTACACTGTTACAAAAATACAAGAGCTTGACTTCTCAAAGAAAAAGTTGCTTTCAGCAACTAGCCCCTCCCCAGACACTTCTTTTATAGAGAGCTCAGGGCGTGGTCTCCCTGTGCCTCCTCCCGAGGAGTCCCATAGCCTTCCTTTGTTTGTCCCTGCTCGTCTGCCTCCTGCGTCGGGCGTCCTTGAACAGGGCCAGCTGTGGGTCATCATCCTCCGCACTCTCGGGCTCACACAGCTGAGAAGAGGTTCCCGGCTGAGGACTCTGCAAAGTCTCCAAATCATCATCAGCCGGTTCGTTTCCCTCCTCCCCCACATCTGAGTCCTCCGATACATCGGACCCGGCTGTCGGGCCCACAGGCTGGCCCTGAGTCACAACACACAGGTCTTCTATAATCAGCACATACGAGAAGAGATCCATCCTTTTTCTCCTGAAATAGAACAGGCTTCCACCTGGGGTCTAGCCAGTTGAACCCCTGGGTCAAATTCTTATTGATGAACTTGCGTAGCTGATCTAACTCCCTGGGAGTCATGGAATATAGTTTCGGTTTTGGTAGCTTGACCCCTGGGATGATTTCAAGGTTGACTCAGCCTTCCATCCTTCCGAGGTAGGTAAAATGAGGACCCAGATTGTTGGGGGCAATAAGCTGACTTTGTAATAATGCCGCTTGGGGTGTGTGTGAAAGCCCTAATAAGCAGGCATATACATAGAATGAAGGCTACTGCTAAGCTTGTAAGCCGCCCTGAGTCTTCGGAGAAGGGCGGGATATAAATGGAATTAAAAAAAAAAAAAAAATTGCACAGTCCATAGGTCGGTGAGGCGGGAGCTTGTCCGACCTCTTCTCACTGAAACCCCTCAGCCAGGTCATGATATTCTTTTGGAATGCCCTGTAGTCCTTGCTCTCTCAAGGCAGATGCCAATTCCCGCTTCCAGCCCTCTACTTTATAACCATGCATACTTTGGGTAGGGGTTCTCCTCTTTGGAAATTTTAGTCACCCTTCTCCAGTCAGGGGATTCCATTTCTTTAACCAGGTTAGCTCAAGGACAAGAGGCCATTCCATACCGGGAGCCACAATGAAAGCTAAAGTCTCTGAGTGGCTTCCCATGGTCAGTCCCAAGGGCTTGGTGACAAAGCTTTCTGGAATGCCCCCTGCCATGGACCCATCGAACTGACAAAGTGATTGGATATTTGAGTTTCCTTAGGGGAACCCCTAATTTTCAACTAGGTTGGGCTTATTAGGCTCTAAGTTCATCCTGAGTCTAACAGCGCCACGAGGGCCATTTTCTTGCCTGTGCCTGGGATCGACAGTTCTATGGGCATGGTTATGGGGTCAGTTGGCCCACTTACCAGGGGATTGCATTCCAGTGATTAGTTAATTAGATGACCCACTGTTTCTTCAGCTTTTTTGTAGAGATGGCACTTGCTATTTGTTGCTATCTTCTCAATTCTGTCCTTGTATGCATTTGTTTTTAAGGGTTGGTCTTGTGTCTTAGCCCCTCTGTCTCTGTTGTCCCTGGCATTTTCTTTAATGTACTGACCATGCCTCCTTTCTGTTCTTCATTTGATCTTTTTTGAAAGCCAGTTTGGTCTCTCCAGTATTCAGTAGCCCTACCTGATGTACTAGCTTCAGGGCATCTTCTTCTTCCAATGCCCTTTTTGATTTTCAGCCATCTGATATACTTGCAACATTTCATGCCTACCTATCTTCCTGGTAAATAGAATCTGTCAACATTGCTGCTTAGATGATGGGCAAGATTCATTATCATTGTTCTGGGAATTAATAACAATAATAACAACAACAGCAATAATAATACAGTATTATTTTTAGCTACTCAGTTCCAAAGAGTAAGTGGCTTAAAAGAATAAGAACCATTTCTCCCTCCCTCTACATAAAAATAGGACATAGCCCTCAAAAACCTTATACAATTAAAAATAAAAATAACTTGACCACTTTGTAGAAAGCAAGTAGGAAACTAGAAGCTCAGCCTTCCTCAGGAACAAGCTATTTTCTAGATTGGGAGCTGCTCCTGAGAAAGCCACTTGCCCCTGTCCTGTACTTTGTTGGGGCAAGAACCTTCTGTCTGCCCCCCTTTCCCAAATGCCCTCCCTGGACAGGCATCTAATTAGCAGAGACATGTCTGAAGCTATCACAAGCCAGATATTAATACTATCCCATAGTGGCAAAGAATCTTTTATCGGATCAGCTAGCAAAAATGGATAATTGACAATGAATGGGGAATTTCTGTTTTTTGAAAAGTTACATTTTGAAGTTCTATTTCTCTTACAGAATCCAGCAATTGCTGACATCTATACTGAACACGCCCATCAAGTTGTGGTGGCCAAGTATGCACCCAGTGGTTTCTACATCGCATCTGGAGGTAGAGTGTAAAAGTGTAAATATGCATTTCTTTGTAATCCCATGCAGGGTCATGTTCACTTATGCCCACCAAGAAGTATGTTTCTCTGCTTCCTTGTGGTTTTATATGATTTTCAGTGTTGTACACTTATCAACAGCAATGCCACCTAGGTCCTAGACTTATATACTGCTCCATAGTGCTTTACAGCACTCTCTGAACGGTTTACAATGCCAGCATATTGTCTCAATAATCTGGCTCCTCATTTTACAGATCTTGAAAGGATGGAAGGCTGAATCAAGCTTGAGGCTGGTCAGAATCAAACTTCAGGCTGTGGAGAGAGCAAGTCTGCAATATTGCAATCTAACCCCTGTGCTATCAGGGCTCTTTTAATTTGCTGTTATTGGTATAATACTGTATCAATATTGTATTCTTGGGCTAAGAGACTGCATGTGAATCTTTTGAATGATTCTTTCATTGCAGGATCCAATCTGGGTCAGTCACTGGGACCAGAATGTACCTCTGTGAACAATTCAGGCAGAATGGGTACCCACAAGCATTTATTACAAGATGCCTGTGTAACATGCAAAGAAGAGAAAGGAAGAAATGCATAGAATAGGAGCCAAGGGCATGGCAACACAAGAAAACAATAGCTAAAAACTTAATAGCCGGCCATCAACACCCCAATGGACCATTTTAAAAGAAAGCCACACAGCCAGGCATGACATAAATGTTGTGCATAGATTAGTCCAAAACACCATTTGGGTAGAGAGAGGTTTCCTGAGGATGGGTCTAGCACGAGTCTGAAAGCTTGGAAGACTAAACCTCTGGTCCCAATGACTGTTTCAAATTGGATCCTGAACATTATCCTAGGACACATATATTTGCCTTCATTCATGATTCTTTCATTGGTGGATTTAGATGTGCTTCTACTCTAAACCTCATTTCCCC
The DNA here is from genome assembly GCF_947247035.1 of Vipera ursinii. Classification (NCBI taxonomy): domain Eukaryota; kingdom Metazoa; phylum Chordata; class Lepidosauria; order Squamata; family Viperidae; genus Vipera; species Vipera ursinii. The sequence goes on along the minus strand of NC_139521.1, from coordinate 19,768,640 downwards.
TTCCACCCCCATGCCCCTTTTCTGTGTGCTATCAGCTAATCTTGGAGAGGAGACAAAGAGAAGAACAGTAGTACTTAAATTTTTGAATTTTCAGTATTTCTCTATAAATATGACCTAAAATGCCATCCATTGTCCTCACAAATTCATTTATTTATTGAGGAAAATGATCCAATATACATATTTGTGTATGGCAAAGAATATGAATCTTTGCTTTCAGTAACTTTGTGACCCCTACCCCAGCCAGCAATAACTTCAGCTAAATATTTCCAATAACTCTTGATCAATCCTGCACACCAGCTGGATAAGTTTTAACTCATATCCTCCTTACAGAACAGCTTTATTTCAGGGATGTTGGGGAGTTTCCTCACATGAATTGCTTGCTTCAGTTCTTCCACAACATTTCAATGGAATTAAGGCTAGAATTTTGGCTTGCTTTTCCAAAACATTAAATTTCTTCTGCTTTCTTAATTTTTGGTCCTATAATTTGTACACTTTAGGTTGCTGTTTTGCTGCATGATCCACTTTCTCTTAAGCCTAGTTCATAACAGATACCATGACACCTTCCTGTAGAACTTTCTGGTACAATTCAGAATTCATAGTTTATCAATGATGGCAAGTCATCCAGGGTCCAGAGGCAGGAAGGCTAGACCAAGGGTAGGCAACCTTGGCTCTTTTATGACTCGTGGACTTCAACTCCCAGAAATCATGAGCCAGCATGGCTAAGCATGGAAACTTTCCATTTCTCCTCAGCATAGCTGACTCAGGAATTCTGGGACTTTCATAATGAACACGCAGAATTTTTTTAAGTAAACATCCTCCCACCTATTATCATTCCATTGATTGAAACCGCTGATTCTAATTTTCTCTCCTGCTGAACTGAACATTGCAGAAGTTCACATACTTTTGCCGAAGACAAAATATATGTGGCTTTGAATCATTTTCCTCAATGAATAAGTGTGTAGAGAACAAATCATGTTTTAGGTCATATGTATGCAGAAATATTGAAAATTCCAAAGGATTCACAAATATGTAAGCACACTGTACTTGCAGATGCTATTGTGATGTAAACATTACATAATAGCTTTCTGCTTGGTGCAAAGTGTACCTAGGGTATTTTTAGCCCCAGAATGAAGTTGCCTTGTAAAAATTGCAGTGATTTTTTCTCTTTTACCATAAAGAAAATAAATAAAATGCAAGAATTGACATCCTTCTTTTGCTTATTTATTAAATCAGCAGTGCAGTTTTATTTGTTTCTTATAATGTCTAATATAGCCACAGTTACATACATTTTACATTAAAATGAATTTGGTAAATTAAGCAGATGTTCCAGCCTTTCTTTCTGCCATTAGAAAAGTTGTCAGCTTCCTCCAATTTGTAACTGAATGAGAATTGCTTTAACTTTCTAAATAGGAAACAATATATAAATATTTTAATTTCATCCACAAAGTATATGCTTAAATAAGAATTTATCCATCTAAGCACTAAAGATAAAAGCACATGAACAAATATATTGATTCAGTCCAGGCAGTGGAAGAATGTAAATAAAGCTGGGGTTCAGGGAGTAACTGCCTCTTTGTAAATGTTGAAATTACAGCGAAGTGACAAAAAGAGATTAGTTTCACAAAAAATCCCGTAGCCTCCTTTGAGGAGCTTAAATTATATAAATCAAGCAACGCAGGGAAAAGATTAAAGGGTACAGCATAATATGTTGCTTTCTTGAAATTTAGCATAGATCTCCATAAAATGAAGTGGGCTTTATTTAATACTTCTTTTTTAAGAGGATTTTATGTAACATCTATATGAAGGTCCAGGCCATCTGGCAGGATAGGGCTAGTACATCTGTCCTCAGGCTCCCTGATCTCTCAGTAACTTTCAGTACTGTTGATTGCAGTAGCCTGCAAGGTTTGGAGGGGAAGGTCACCAAGTTGCAGTGGTTCTCTAGCTCAGAACTTTTCAACTTTTTCACCCATTGTACCATTTTTAGGATATGGGAATATCTGAGTACCACCAGTTGCGTAGCAAGGTATGAAAAACTTGATGAGCCCCCCCCCAAAAGGAAAAAAGTGATAGAGTACAACAGTTCGCTTAGTGACTGTTCAAAGTTACAACAGCACTGAAAAAAGTGACATGACTATTTTTCACACTTATGAGTCATCTCTTAGTCCATGGTCTGATACTTTCAGCATGCTGTTTATACCCTATTGTACAACTTAGTCCAGCCATGTGATGCTACTGAGCTCCTGTCCCAGTGTCTGCAGGTTCCAGATTGAGCAGGTGTTACTATTTGGCACATTCTGGGTCCAGAGATATTCCATGTTTGTTCATACATTATTTGAATACTGCAATGCATTCTATATGGTCTTGGCCTTTAAAAAATATTCAGAACTTGCCCTTGGTACAAAACCAGTCCTCAGTGCAATATATGAGCATATCACCACTGTATTAAAAACTGTATTGTCACTTGTCCTCTAGATACAATACAAGGTACTAATTTTTAATGTTAGTTAATTGATATAAATTTAACCTTTGTTTAAGTCCTTACTACTTAGGTCCTTACTATTTGAGGCTTCTAACTCCTGTTAACAATTATTCTGGTCATTAAAAATCCAGAAGCAGAAGAGAGCTTTCTCCTGTATCTGTGAATGCACTCTTGCAACATAGATTTGATCCCCGTTTTTTACATCTTGAGAAGAATAGTATCTCTTTGGCCAGACTTTAATGGACAATGGTTTTATTATTCATGATTTTATTATTTTATTGTCCATATTCAGTATATGCTATAATTTGTAAAGCCATCTTGAATACTCCTTTTGAGCAGAAAGACTTAATAGATACCAAATAAAAGCAGAAATAATATGTTTGTTCAATAGCAGGCATATGAATACTTTAGAGCTGGTATATCTTAAATTTTGAAAGTTAGGATCTGATAAATATGCAGTATTTTAATCTTGCTTGACAAATTTGTGTGTGTGTGTTTGTGCTTTGACAGATATCTCTGGAAAGCTTAGAATTTGGGACACCACACAGAAGGAACATCTATTAAAATATGAATATCAGCCATTTGCAGGAAAGATAAAAGATATTGCATGGACTGAAGATAGCAAGAGAATTGCTGCTGTTGGAGAAGGAAGGGAAAAGTTAGTAAGCCCCAAGTTCTATTCAATCCCTTATATTCTTTATTCTTAACAACTTTGGGTTTTTAATTTCCAGATGAAATGTACTTCTTTAAGAGCTGAATCTTTCTTGAGAATGCATCCTCTTGGACTCCATAAGCAAAACACTCCCTTTTTAATGACAATAATGGCAAAGGCTTGTTGTGTTAAATCTACCCTATCAATTAATTCATGGGACTCATCCTGTTGGAATTCAAAATATTAAAATGTATCGCTGTTTAAAATGAGGTGGGACAACATGGGAAAGTGGTTGGTGCAAGAATTATTTCTTAGGTCACTAAATTCTAGCTTTTGTTTTTAAATTTCCACATCCAAAGGTGAAGTGGAATTTTAAAGAATTCTAAATTCTAAGAAATCTCCATTTATAACAGAATTTTGTGGGTAGTCATATCTATGTGAACCCTAAAGCTTCCTCTTTCTGTTATATATTCAGAATGGACAGTTATTAATAGTTATATGTTACTTATATATAAGGGTGTAGGTCTGTATTTATGTTGTATATAGTATGTTTAAGTGTGTGTTATTTATGTGTACACTTCGAGAGCAAGCTACTAAATTTCATTTTTAATGTGTGCCATTGTGCCCACAGTAAAAAATGACAACGGTTATCTAATATGTAAAATCTAATATTCCTTTGTTGTTGTATGTACATTTAGCTCTTCGCTGTAGTTCAGCATCAACCATTTTTTTATGTTACTATAAAGCTCTTAGATGTCAAAAAGTGGAGAAATTCTAGGAAAAAAGAGTTGATTTCAGTTTTGCTATAATGAGGTCTTGCTGCTTTATGTCCAGAAATATTGGCACTATATTTTCTTCTTTAGTTTTCAATGTTGTCAGCCTCTTTTTTTCCTTATATGGAGTGTTTGACTATAAAATATTATGTCTATTTTTCATTCCAGCATCCTTATATAAATACACAGAATATATCTTTTCAGGAATTAGGTATTTGTAAATAAAGCAATAATTTATGTCAATAAGAAACTCATGCTTTGCTTTGCTTTGCTGGTATTCATCATGCAAAGAAGTTTTATTTAAAATTATTTGGTTGTAGATAAAATTCTTTTTTGTGTAAAGTGATAGAATTAATTATATCTTTAGCAGTTGTTGCAGAAAATCAGTTGCTATTGCAGCCTGATTTTGTTCATCTTTGAGAACCTTTTTATTTTATTCTTAAATTACACTAAATAATATGATAAAACTATTAAGTAGGAAGGAAGAAAATAAGAGAGAGATAAGATAAGCAACATCTGCATATTTTTGAACTTTAGACCTTTTCAACACCTTAAAAGTATTCCTATTTCATTAAGTCTTTGTTTTGCATAAATAGATTTGGAGCAGTCTTCTTGTGGGATACTGGTTCTTCAGTAGGTGAGCTTGCGGGTCACAACAAAGTAATAAATACAGTGGACATTAAACAGACAAGGCCGTATCGCTTAGCAACTGGCAGTGATGACAACTGTGCTGCTTTCTTTGAAGGACCACCATTCAAATTCCAGTTCACCATTAGCGTGAGTTTGTTTTCTTTCCTACGCAGAGTCCAGCTTTGTGGTCAGAATCTTCTCTCACCTTCTTGTGTTAGCTGAAAGCACTTTCCACATCCTTGAGAAATAGGCAACTTTACTTATGGAGGACTGTTGTAGAGGGCCTGCATCTACAGTATGTCAGTGAGGTATTGCTTCTGGAATGGGGTCTGAAAGCTCCTTTATACAAACAGAGGATGAAAAGCATTTGTAGTAAATATGTTAAAGTCTCAGAGAAGCCTGTACAGATGCAGTAGTTTTAGATAGGATAAGCAACATCTGCATATTTTTGAACTTTAGACCTTTTCAACACCTTAAAAGTATTCCTATTTCATTATTTCCCATGCTTAGGAAATAACGTAGATTAACATGCAAGCTTCAGACTTTGCCATCTTTGAAGGGGGCTTCTGACTTTATTGCTGTGGAAAATGGGTACCATGCTTTGTCTGGGAAATGGTTGGCCACAAACTAGCCTTCTGTGTCAGCCTGTGAAGTGCTTAATAAGATTTAACACTGACTTCTTGTATCTCCACCAATAATGTGCCTGATACAAAGATAAACATATTATGAATTTTTCTTAAATCCTAATTTCTCCAGACAACATAATTTGTATATTCCTATCCTCTGAATATGATCTCTTAGCCTGCCTCCCGTGAACTGCCAGTAATCATTCTCAGCAGTTTGATGGATAAGACTGAAATATCAGATATTTTGTGCATCTGGAGGATACTGTTTATGAACTTCAGAAGCAGGATACTCTGCTATACATTTATTTATTTATTAGACTGTTTGCCACCCATCTCAACTAGTATAATGTTCTTACTGTGTATTTCTTTCTCCTTTAGGACCACAGCCGCTTTGTTAACTGTGTGAGGTTCTCTCCTGATGGAAATAGACTTGCTACAGCCAGTGCAGATGGCCAGGTAAAAATAATAATAATAAAATGCAAGGCATGCTTTGAATGAAACAGGTGTCAGTTTAATCCCTAATAAGTTATTGGACCTATTTTCAAGAGCACATGACTCACTTTAGTCTGGGTTCTAATTCTCATGCATTAAAATGGAACATTTAATGTGGTTGTATCTGATGCCTCTTATATACAGTAGTTTCCTTTTAAAGAAATATATTCAGCATCAACAAAAGAATCAGAGTTTTAAAAGCATTTCATATGAAAAGCATTTCACACGAGAATAGAACCATTTCAATGAATATATTTGCTTGAATTTACAGAAAAGCAGTTATTCTTTCTCAAGTAGTTACATTGAGAATCATACTGCTAGGATGTGGATGGGCATAAATATTCTAGTAGTAAAGAAAGTGAGAACAATGGGCAGAAGGGAAAAAAATAATACCAAGAAAGATGGAGACCTTGTACCGATGTTAAAAAGAACAGCACTAAGGAGAGATTGAGAGAGAAGAAATACAGGTAGTCCTCGACTTGCAACAGTTCATTTAATGACCGTTCAAAGTTACAACAGTACTGCTAAATGTGACTGATGACTGTTTTTCAGTTATGACCTTTGCAGCTTCCCCATGATCATGTGATCGAACTTCAGATGCTGGGCAGCTGGTTTATATTTATAACTGTTGCTGTGTCCCAAGGTCACATGATTATCTTTTGCAATCTTCTGACAAGCAAAGTCAATAGGGATTCACTTATCAACTGTGTTACTACTTATCAAGTGCAGTGATTCACTTGACAACTGTGGCAAGAAAGATCATAAAATGGGGCAAAATTCACTTAACAAATGTCTCAGCAACAGAAATGTTGGGCTTAACTGTGATAAGTCAAGGACTACCTATAGACAAAAGTCTCTTGCCATCCTTGAGTGCACCATCTTGGAACTGACTCTCAGTTCTCAACCATAGTTTATCTCTAGTAGTGGTACAAGCATTTGGAGGAGGTCTTCCTCAGGCAGACTTACTTTCCATATATGCTTTGGAAGGTGGTCTATGGTCCTGTGAGATACTCAAATGGTAGCTAGTCACTGCTATTGATAATGCAGTGGTTGAAATCATACTTTTTAAAAGTCTGATACCTAAGGTTCCAGTGCCGACCCAACTCTGATGCCAACTGCTTCTTTCCAAGAATAAACATGGCAGTAACTACATGAAAAAGAAATGCATGTAGCTGTGGAAAAGGGATTCGTTCTATTGTTAGCAAGGCCTGCATGCTTCTTAGCTCTTGTGTTACAAAGAAACAGATTTTTTACTCATTGATTTATGCTAAAGGTGTTTTTTTCTTGAAATATTAGTGTTTACTATAATGCAATCCATAAATTAACTTTTCCAAGATAGTCTCTTTTTAAAATTCTGAACAGATTATTATTTATGATGGCAAAACTGGAGAAAAAATTGATGCTCTTGGTGGAAACAAAGCACATGATGGAGGTATTTATGCGGTAAGTATATTCCAATTGTGCTCTGGATTTATATCGGTTTGAATGACTTATTAAGCTGCAGAACTAGTACTATGTTGTAGCCACAACAGCATCATAATGGTATGGTTAGGCAACTGTACAAGAATTCAACATATCCCATGTCAGGCACAGAGAAATAAGTTCTTGGATCCACCAAGCTCAGAACTCTCCCAGGATTACATTATTTGAAGCATCAAGTCTAAACTGTATCAAGGATGTTTGTCCTGTGAGACCACTGTATTGGAAGTATCTGGATTTTAGTGAAAAGCTGAAGAAAATCCAGGCCAGGCCAGGCTTTTCATATTCAGACTTAGTAAGTCGTTGAGTGAAGTGGTCAATAAGTGAGATGTCATATGACTGCTTTGCTCAATGATTGCAATCCTGGCATTCTTGGTTGCAGCGGTTAAACTATCTTGTAGGTCATTAAGTCGATGGAGTTGCAGGTAAGGGGGATGGGAGAAGCCCAGTGCAAACCATGCCACATTGGAAGAGTGCTGCAGTGTGAAGCAAAGCTGAAATTGCCACAGCTCCAGCCCTGCAATGTGGCCCTCACTGATGGCAGGACCAGGATTGGGGCCTTTATTGCCTCCAACTGTTATCACTGCCCCCAGGCTTCCATTTCAGCCATAGTGCCGCAATTGCAACTGAAAAATGTCACCTCATGCCATTCTCAAGAGGTGTGGAGAATGGCACAATTGCTCTTGCCACCCATCACTCCCTAGGGTCTTATGCATGCTATTCACCTTCAGCCTGCTGCTTAGAGACCCATGCCATTCTCCATGTTGTCATCCTATTCAGAGAAGAAATGTGGGTTCATGTGATCCTTCAGAAGCCTCATTTTGGTCATTCAGAGTTACTTCTGGTGTGCTCCTTAACACCTTTCAGGGGGTGCGTGGAGATTCCATTTATCATGGGGATGTGCGTGTGTGGAGTGTATATCCAGGAGAGGGTCAGAGAGGTTCCACGGGGATATGGCCTAGGTTAGGGAGGATAGGTAGAGGTAAGCAGAGGTGCGAGGGAGGCTCAGCAACATTCAGGGAGAGTGTGTGGGAGTACACAAAAGTTAGGTAAGGAAGTATCCCTGAAACAATCACCCAACAGGTCACAGGTTTTCTAGTATTATGTATTATTAATGCTAAAAACAGTGAGCAAGAAAAAAGGCTATCAGTCCTGTTATTTGATAGTGAAACAGACAAGTCTGGAAACCTGAAGAAATATTGAAATTTATTCACTTGAGTAGTATTTCATAGGTTAAAATTATTCTGCATTGTTGAAGCAGATTAGACTTTCTGTAGGATTTCCTTTATTACACAGTTCTAAGGAACCTCAAAATGATCGTTTGTTTGTTTATATTCAAATTTATATGACTGCCTATCTAATGAAAAGTGACTCTACAGCAGGGGTGTCAAACTGCCGGCCCACGGGCCGGATGTGTCATGCAGAAGCCATGCCCACCCCATTGCCAGCAATGGCAAAACCGTTCCAATACATTGCGTGACATCACGTGACATCGTGAGTTTGACATGTCTGCTCTACAGTTATAGTCTAGACATAAATATCTTAAGCCAAATAGGTTGGCTTCACTACCACCTTGAATTTCACCCCTAAGGTAATGAGTAACCGATGTAACTTATAATAGAGATGTTAAATGGGAGAATCTAGAAGTGCTAATCACTAGGGGAATATTCCATTATAGACCAGTTGAACTTTTTAGTTAGTCTTCAAAAGCAGCTCCGTGTTGTCAGAATTGGAATATTCCAAATGAGAGAAGGGTCTCCCTAATAGGAAAAGTTATAACTGAACATATGCAAACTATATAGCCACAGTTGTCTCCTGTTCTTCAAGTAGTAGATATTGGTCCCCAAAGACCCCATGTTATGAACCAGTTCTGCATGGGACAGTGCAAACCCTCCCAGAGTCAGAAGGAATATTTCTGATATTAGATGGCTTTCAAACCCATAGTCTGAATCTCTTTCAGGAAGAAGGGGACAATTGCAAAGGAGTGATTTCCCTTCTCAACTCCCAAAGGCACTTCAGTAAGATATTGAGTGCTATTTGGAAGTCCTGCAAAACCAGGATAGACCTTTCAGATAGATATTCATTGTCTAAGTCTCACCATAGGTTGTTCACAAGGGTGATCAATGTCTTAGTACTATCCCTAGGTCTGAAATCTGGACTGGAAAGGTCAAGATTATCCATCTCCTCCAGGATACTGCAAGCCTCAGATCACCTTCCTAACATTTGTTTAAAAAGGAAAGGTTGGAGATTGGACAATTATTTTGCAGTAATTCTAGGTCAAGTGTTTGTTTCATGCAAGGGGACATATATAGCAAAGCAGATGGTATCAGCCCTTCTCTTCATAATTAATATGTTGCTAGCCAACAATCTGTGGATATTGCTATTCTCTTATCAGCCCCATGTAGACTTCTCTTACTATCTCTAGCCATATTTGCTCCTTGAGTTCTGCCAGTGTTTTTCTAGGCATCTCCTCTGTTGCTTCATATCTTGTAGCTTCTTGGTAAATGAAACTCCTCTGGATTGTCAAACTGAGGTTGCTAAAGAGCAATTTTATTGAAAATTGCCACTGTCTCAAGATTCCAACTGGTTATTCAATAGAACTGTGCACAAGGGCCTTGTGAAACCACTAAGCATCCTCTGGAAGATCCTTAAGAGAGATCTAGGGTGGACTTATCACATAGGTCTATTTTGCTTGCAAGTATTGGGAACTTTGCTCTAAAGCAATCAAAAGAGTGATCTGACTTAAAAAGAACAGATGTTAATGCTTTCCACTCTTAGATCATAACAGATCTGCTCTAAGACAGTTTGGTGGAATGTAGTCAGGTGTCACAGAATGGTGACAGGTGCTCTTTCTCAGAAGGCAAAGAAACAATGGTGCTTGGAATGTTTGATAGGCAGGAAGAGAGGGAGGTTGGACCTTCCCTCGCAGTTCACAGAATATATCATTATTGCAGATAATTGCTTCAGTCTGGCACAATTCTGTTTGTAAATAATAGTAAAGGGATTATTCAGAAGTAACTCCATGTGTTTAGGGGCTTTCACCACCCAGGAACACGCCTTTCCTTATGGAAAAGCAGAAGTTATTCAAAACAACAGCATAAATCAAAGAGAAAAGGGGGGGGGAACAGATGAAGTCCAGCAGAGGGTTAAAATAAATCAGCATTCAACCAGCCAGCCAACTTTTAAAAATAAAGAGCAAAGTGAAACAGGTGCTTTAAAAGTGAAGTTAAATCCAAGCATTCTGAGAGGAAAGATATTTTTTTTTAAATTCCATTTATATCCCGCCCTTCTCCGAAGACTCAGGGCGGCTTACAAGCTTAGCAGTAGCCTTCATTCTATGTATATGCCTGCTTATTAGGGCTTTCATACACCCCCCAAGCGGCATTATTACAAAGTCAGCTTAATTGCCCCCAACAATCTGGGTCCTCATTTTACCTACCTCGGAAGGATGGAAGGCTGAGTCAACCTTGAGCCTGGTGGGATGCGAACCTGCACTAATTGCAGGCAGCTGGTGTTACTTAAGGAGGCATTAGCCCACTGCTCCACCAAGGCAGTGACTTTCCCACTCCTCCCACAGGGAATTGCAATCTTCAAAATTCTTCCAGGGGTTCCAAAGTCACCCACAAATCATCTTGGGTCATTCCTAAGTGCTCCCATTCAAATCCAGGAAGCAACACTGCCAAAGAACCAGCTTTGGCGGCGAAATCAGCAGATCTTCAGCAGGAGAAAGAAAAGTTCCTACCATTCAGCAGCCATCTTGGGGAAGGAGCCCCAAGTCACTTCTGAACTTAACTCAAGTGATGGGGTGTTAAATCTCCCAAATATAAAATTGGGGGTATTCTGCTCACCCCAGTAATAAGTTCCAGCAAATCCAGAGAGGGATGCTGCTGTGCAGTAGCACCACTTGTCTCAATCTCATGACCTCACACTTGGTAGTAGAGCCTCATACTTAGTTATTTGTGGATCTCTGCCTGCGGTCCTCCTGCCAGAGCCTCTGACATAACAACGGCTACAGTACTTTTCATACCTGGATTCATGACTGATGCCAAATCGAGAACTCAAATCGTCATATTTCACTTCATTTGTTCAGGCCTCAAATCCATATCCACATCAGCTCCCTCTTTCATGATTAAATCATGAAAAAGCTTTACTGTAAAGTAAGCCTGGCATTAAGTAACCTGGCTTGTTAGGACCCAAAGTAGGGAACGGTCTTAGAAAAACAGGCCTGCTTCCTAACAGGTAGTTTACCTCTGTTGCCTATGATATCTCCCTCTGATCTTTACTATCACAAAGATTTTTTTTCAAAATCTATTACTCCTGAGCTCTGTCTTCCTTAGGAATAACAATTCCTAATATCTACCTGATATCACACATCTTCTTCATAACCATATCCTAGGGCAGGGGTAGGCAACCTCGGCTCTTTTATGACTCATGGACTTCAACTCCCAGAATTCCTGAGTCAGGAATTCTGGGAGTTGAAGTCCATGAGTCATAAAAGAGCCGAGGTTGCCTACCCCTGTCCTAGGGTATTGTACTTACCAAGCACTTGGCTGCTACTCTAATAACTGTGTCAACAGTTCAATATAATATAATAAAAGCAATATAATACACTGACATATATTAATATTCAATAATGTAGCAATATGAATGAGAAAATTAAGGAAGAAAAATAGGGGAAAAAGAAAACTTCAATATACTTATTGCTTTGCAAAAATGCTACATTATAATCAGATATTTAGTTTTATTTATGTACATAATTTTTATTAGAGAAAAGTATTGCAAATTATCACAATATCTATGCAAAAATAGCATTGCTTCATTATCTAATTAATAGAAAATATTATCTTTTTCAGGACAGATATGATAAGAACCAAAATATCTGGAATAATACCACTTTTTAAATTTCCTAGTATTATTCTTTTAGCTACCCTCATGCACAATGCAATCTCAGACACATTCCAAAAATGAATATAACTCAATATCATATTAGCATCTTTAACATTTAAAATATCCCCATAAATCTACTTATATAAATACTATTTCAGAACAGTGTCAGAAAAATCACCAAACCATATCATATAAGTCAGTGAACTCTTAGATTTTTTTATGTCTCCAACAGAGGAAATCTTTCAAATTTTTGATGAATCAGCTTTTACCTCATCCATTGATACAATTTTAATGATTTTAAGGACTTGCAGCCATTGATATAAACATCAGATACTCCAGTTCTTCTGTACATGTTTGATATATTCCAAAAATATTCTTGGTCTTTTGATCTAAATAGGTTGTGGGTTTAATTTCTGCAATGGATTCCATCAATTGGGCAAATATACCAGGTGACTTTGTAGCAGCAAGCATCTGGTGCATATTGAGATGTTATTCCAGAGTTTAATTTGATTTCTGTTTGATATGAACTTCACTGTCAAGAAAGGAGTCATATTTATTTCCTAAATAGTTTCTTCTTATCCTATTGATAAGGTGTTTTTTTCTGTTAACAGATTAGTTGGAGTCCAGATGGCCATCGCCTTCTTTCTGCTTCTGGGGATAAAACAGCTAAGATCTGGGATGTTGGTGCCCAGAGTGTGGTAACTACATTTAAAATGGGATCAGATGTTCTGGACCAGCAATTGGGCTGTTTGTGGCAAAAAGGTCATTTATTGACACTATCCCTTTCTGGCTATATCAACTATCTGGATGAGAACAATCCAAATAAGCCTCTTTGCATTATAAAGGTTTGTGGAATAATTAAGGCAGTGAATTCTAGTTTTCAACCTCTGTTTAGCAATAATAATCATGGCTATGAAAAATAATTCAATCAAAGACTGGTTTGAATCACAGTGATTATATTATTCTGTTGGCTATTGAGTTAGTTTAAACACAGTGGTTTTAATAAAAGTAAATCAACTCTGCATTTTAGGTGAATATTGTTGATACCATTATGGGAAATGCAAATACTTTTTTTAAAAAAAATTATTGTATTGGGGTAATTAATATATAGAACATCACATGTCTACATACAGACTCTTAGGATCCAGAGAATGTGATCAGTTCTATGCAGCAAAGCTTTTGAGCTGTATTTCCTAAAGATCAGGTTTTAAAATGGGTTTGATGTGGCTAATACTTGGAATTGAGGCCACAGAAAACCACAGGGAAGTGGGTTTGACTAGAAAGTAAAAAGAATTCCCATAGAGGGTAGAAAAAGCTGTCTCCAGCTCTTCATCCACATAGTCCAGGGTATTCCTTGCCTAGGATTTTTACTTCTCTTATCACACAATTCTCAGTCATCTAGAACTCATGTTCATCATTCAGTCTTTGGCTTTTTTAGTCTTCCAGCCCAGAACACTTACTTAATACCAACTTTCCTTACTCCATTCATTTTCCCCACATCACTTTTAGCATCCGTTCCCTTCCTTGCCAACTCTGCCCCAACTGTTCAGCACCCTCTCTTTCTGGATTGGTCTCTTCCTCAAAGGGAGAAGTGACATCCAAGGAAAGTGCCAAAACAGAATGTCTGAAAGCCCAGGTAGAGAACAGGCAGCTGAGAGGATGCACTGCTGCCCTTACATAGTTGAGAGACTTTGAAGGTATTTGTGCTTCAGCAGGTCTGATTCTTCCTTAGTGAGAGGGAGTAGTTTAAGGCACTCTGAGTAAAGCTACTTGTCCTTTTTTTCCTGCCTTGTCTCTGCAGAACAGGCCACCTTGCCTTTTCTCTAGCTTCATCCAAAAGAGCAAAATATCCCTCCTGTAGTCTTTCTGAAAAAGGATTTTTCGTAAGAAGTGTAAGCTGTTGAGGGAATCCTGTGAACTTTTTAATGTTTTAGAGAAGGTAACAATGGCAGAAAGAAAGTCTTTGGCATATAGTTATCTTATTTTTTCAGTAGTCTATATTCAAGTGAAAGGAAGTTTGGGCAGACAGTTTTTCCAATGGTTCATAAACTTCCCTTTGGCTACCACTAAAGTAGCTGAAGCTTAGAAAATCCTTTTCTAAGAAAAGGCCAAGTAGTTTTGTTGGGAATCTGGGAGCTATTCCTGTTCCACTGGATCTAAACCTCTGGTTTTTGATGTGAAGAAGTTTAAGTAAATGTCTTTGTTTTTTAAAAAAGATAAATATGGCTTTTGTAGTAATTATATCTGCTTTCTTGCAGGGTCACAGCAAATCAATACAGTGTCTTACAGTGCATAAAAATGGAGGGAAATCCTATATATACTCTGGAAGCCATGATGGACATATTAATATCCTTTAAATGATTAACAATTTTTGTGCTAACCTGAGGTGGCTAAATAGCTATTTTTTCATACAGGATATACTAGAGCTGTTCATGCTTATTTGAATTGCTGAATGAAAGCCTTCAAGTTGTCCAGCTCTCTTTTTTGAGATATTCAGTATAATTTGAAGTTATTCTATTTGAGTTGAATAAAATAGTTAGCATAGAACCTCCTCCATGCAGCATTTGTAGCTTCTCAAACTTCAAGTGTCTTTCTCTCCCTTTGTCCAAATATATTTTCATCAACCCTCCAGCACTTTTCATAAGATCCAAAGTATTTTCTATTCATTTCTTTATAAGTAATTTGAACTTATGAAAGGCTTATAGTCCTTTACAAAAGCATCAGACATGGCAAGTTCCATTAGGGTTTACAGTGCTGATACCAGTGTTGATTTCTTAAAACCTTGGGAAAATAATCATCATCATGTAGTTTGGGCATTTATTGTTGACTAAATGTATGCAGCAGAACATTTTTTTTTTATTGAAAAGTTTTAAAAATACAGTTTTCTATGCAGCAGAACTTTTGACATAGCTTGTTACAAGGATTAGGTTTTGGATTTTCTTTTCTCCGCATCCTGAAGAGAATTTCCTTAATATTTTTTTGCACATTATTGGGATTCTGAAACAGGAGAAAATGATGGATTTGGTGGGAAAGGACACACAAATCTAGTTTCCCGAATGGCTGTGGATGACTTTGAGCAGTTGGTCAGCTGTAGTATGGATGATACTGTGCGTTATACCAGTCTTAACAAAAAGGAATACAGGTATTTGTGTTTTAAGCTTTCATCACAATTTTTTTCTGTCATCCTACCATTAAAATATCTATTTCAATTTTTTGGCTATTTAGTGTGTTATATGAAAATCTGTGTCTGATAAGCAGTTTTCACAAGCAACAATTGCATTGTTTGCCATACTGTGATTAATGTTTCAGTAGCATCCTTGTTACCATATTAATGTCATGTGCGACACACATGAGCAATTGTATGTATTCAACTGTAAACACATTTTAGAAGTTGAAGTGAAATAATTAATATTGAAGAAAAAAATTCTAAGGGTAAAACAATGGAGAGAAACTCTACATTGTTGTTAAGATAAAGTAAATTGATTCTGAAGCCAGTTTTCATGTTCCAGAAATGGTGAAGAATAACATAACTTGGTTATATCTTGTCTAGTTTGACTGTGTGAACCCTGAGGAAAGTAGTCAGGGTTCTCTATAGCCTTGGTTCTGCCAAATGTAATCTCAATCCCTGCCCTTCCTGGTTGATAAAAGCCTCCAGGGAGGTGATGGGGCCCAGTTTAGGATGCTGGTAAATGCATCCTTGAATAAGGGGATGCTACTATCCTCCTTAAAGGAGGCAGTGATTTGTGGACACCTTAAAAGCTATCACAGGATATGTGGGCAGTTATTAACCAGACATAAATATTTCCTTTTTGGGAAAAGGTTGAGAAAGTGATGGGGCTGCAGCAGAAGAGAACCATGGAGAAAATTGATTATCTGGATCAGGTTTCATGTCAAGAAACAGTGTAAAGATGACATTGACTGAGAGAGTGGGATTGGGGAGTGCAACAGTATTGGTGATGCTTGATCTTTCAGAGGTTTTTGATATCATTAGTCATGGTATATTTCTAGATCTGCAATGTTTCTCCTCTTTCCTAAAAAGGTGGTTCCAGTTGCCTTTGTTACACAGATCAGGTTCTAGATTACATTTGTGGGGTGCTCTGGTTGCAGGGCTTGATCTTTCAATTCTTGTTCAACACTTGTATGAAATCACTATAAAGGAGAACATCCGTAAATGTAGGATACCAAATAATATATCTTAGCCCTGACCTGCAGGGTGGTTTGAGGTGGATCGAGTCTGGATAGGGGGGAACAAGTTGATGTTCAGGTTCAGCAAGGCAGACTGGCTCTTGATTTATATGCTATTGGATTCCAGAAAGATTCCATATTTATTTATTTATTTTATTTTATTTTATTGGATTTATATACCGCCCTTTCCTGAAGGACTCAGGGCGGTTGTAGACTATAAACCAAAATTATTTCTTTTAGGTATAGTTCTGGCTTTGGAAAATTTTGGCATTTTTTCCCATAGTTTTCTCATGTCAAACTGGCTTTTAATGCAGATGTTCTGCTGGATCCACAGCTCTGGGATCCACATTAGATCCCGGAAAGCTATAGCCACATCTCCATCTCATTTACCACTTGCATCCTTGTTTGGAATAGAAGGCTTTACTCATAGTGATTCATGCATCTTGATTGAGCTATTGTAGTGTATTCTACATGGGACTGTTCTTGAAAAGTATTCAGAAACTACAAATAATCATGTGGGTTCTTCATTGTGTTATGTAGCACTTCTGGAGAAAAAAACTGATTAACCATTTGACTTCCAGGTGTTAGTTGTCACTTTTAAACCCATGTACAGCTCAGCATCTGCATGTCTGTGAGACCCCCTTCTCCCAGTGGTATCTGCCTGGGTGAGCAGGTCCATCTACTTGCTCAAGAGACCACAGAAACATGGCCTTTTCTATTGTTGCCCCTCCCCCTTTTGGAAAAGCACACCCCAGACATTTGAATGGTTCTTTTTTTTGACATTTAGAAAATCTATAAAATAAAACAACCCTGGGAAATAGATGTTTGTCCACTACTAATGGAAATAATTCTAATTACAGAGAAATAGATCACAACTCTTTTTATAGTCTTCAAGTGCAGTTTAATAGTTCTGATTGGTGGATTGTATTTAATTTGTTTTAATCCAAACAGTACTTTCAGAACAAGTACTGCTTAGAGTCAGTAATGCTTGGAGTGGACAGTGAATCTGTAAAATATATTCAAAAGCTATTATAATGTCTGTAGACCTGTGCCATAGTTGTTCTGGCTGCTTTTGTAAGCAGCTTGAATACTTCATAGTATGTTGCTGCTCATGTTTCTTCAGTTGGGAAATCTCGCTTTTTTTTTTAGCAGTGAAAATGTTATAAAAATGGATGTTCAACCAAAATGTGTGGCAGTTGGACCTGGAGGATATGCAGTGGTCATATGCATTGGAGAAGTGAGTAAATTCAGAAAAACGAATCATATTGCATTCTTTTATTCAGTTATTTTAATCCTGTTGCTTTGGGGAAGTGATTTTGTACCTTTAGTATGTTTTATAAATCCAACTGCTCTGGTCAGTTGACATTTCATTGTATTGTGTAAACTATAAAAAAATTAATTCAGTAACCAGATCAAGGGATGTTGTTAGAATGCAGCAATAATGATTTAGGGGGTTCCTCCCCACAAATTAATCAGAGTAGGGAAAGAGGTATGAACATGCAATGAGTATGTGAAGAAAAAGGGTTGTGGCACTTGTTTTGAACTCACATAGGGGAAAAATCCTGTTGCAGAAATCCCTGATTGGAACATTGCACTTGTTGTGACTCAGGGCCAGCCTGTGGGTCCGACAGCCGGCTCCGACGTATCGGAGGACTCAGATGAGGGGGAGGAGGGAGACGAACCGGCTGATGATGGTTTGGAGGCTTTGCAGAGTCCTCAGCCGGGGACCTCTTCTCAGCTGCGTGAGCCCGAGAGTGCGGAGGATGATGACCCACAGCTGGCCCTGTTCAAGGACGCCCGACGCAGGAGGCAGTCGAGCAGGAACAAACAAAGAAAGGCTATGGGACTCCTCGGGAGGAGGCACAGGGAGACCACGCCCTGAGCTCTCTATAAAAGGAGTGTTTGGGGAGGGGCTGGTTGCTGAAAGCAACTTTTCCGCTTGAGAAGACAAGCTCTAGTGTTTTTGTTAACTGCGTAATTAAATCTTGGCAGAAGCCTTTTAGCCTTGGACGCTCTCCAGTCTCTTCTTTCTGATAAGGGGTTTGTTAGAAGAGGGCTGGTTCAGAACAGCACTCTAGACAAAAGATCAAGAGCCAGTTGGGTCTAGAGGTTAAGGCAGGTGTCCATAGCCCACTATTGGGCCTTGAGCCCTTCAGAACTGGGCCGCAGAAGTAGTGGATGAGCACATGCCCACTTATATGAGCAGCAGGCAAGCAAGGGCAAGTGTGCTCCATTTGCATGAGCGGCATGTGTGCGCTCCAGTTGTGCAAGTGGTGTGTGTGCGTGCCTGTTGCTCGTGCAAATGGAGCTACATGTGCACTTGCATGCTACTCACATGGAACCATCCCTCTCCCCGCCCTCCCCCCGGCCGGCACGCAAAGCCAGAAAGGTTGGGGAACTCTGGGTTAAGGCACCAGGCTAGAAACCAGGAAACAGTGAATTCTAGTCACAGGACACAGGCATGAAAGTTTTTTTGGTGAGCATGGGTCAGTCCCTCTCTCTGACCATAAGATCAGGTTTGACAACTGCTCAGTCAATTCCTGTTGCAATTAATGGATTAGCACTCAGTTGATTGGAAATAATGTGGACCCTGCACTTGCAGGGAGAAAATGTTAGAGCGAAAAGACTATAAGCAAAAGTTCATGCATATTTTTCTTCAATTATAGATTATTTTGATGAAGGATAAGAAAAAGTGTTTTGCAATTGATAACCCTGGTTTTGAACCGGAAGCAGTGTCAGTTCACCCTGGAGGTGGGACAGCAGCAGTTGGAGGAACAGTAAGAATTTTTCTCATGAAATCATTTAATTCTCAAGCTTTTGACATGGATACAAAAATGTATTAAAATATTTTTTTGTAACAGAATTTTCTTAAAACCTTATTCCTTAATTTTGGATTTGGGGGTCCCTTGAATACACTCCTTTTATCATGCAGTTATTATTGATCATCATAAGCTGTGTTGCATTATTTTCTGGCCAAAGTGTCATATTTCTGCCTCTTTTAAAGTATCCTTCAGTTTTGAAAGCATCCACAGTTTGTTTGGTGCATACTTAAGCTTACACTTGTTATGTTTGTATCTCTAGGATGGGAAAGTACATTTGTATGCAATTCATGGAGCTTCTTTAAAAAGTGAAGAGATTGTCCTGGAAGCCAAAGGACCAGTAACTGACCTGGCATATTCTCCTGATGGAGCTTTCCTGGCTGTGACAGATGCAAACAAAGTTGTCACAGTGTTCAGCGTTGCTGATGGCTATGGGGTAAGAACTATGTTAATCATCTGCAATTGGGTTTTTAGTTTTATGTCTTAAATAGAAAGCATAATAATAGTTCTGCCACATAAATCCCATTTCTAATCACCTTGCAATGGCATCTGGTAGGTTTATGGTCAATCCTCATAAGCAGGTTAGTTAGTAGTATAAAGGCTGCTGGCCTATAGTTTTGGTAATTAAGATGCACTTTGGAAGAACTATGTTGCCTAATGAAAGTATTGATAGGTTGAAATGATCAAATCAAACCTTATTGTTGGAACCTATTCCCCCATTTTTTAAAAAAAAATGCATAACCATTTAAATCTAATCTTGAATTGTTTACTCATCTGTATTGATTTCCCTTATAGCTTTGGTATAATTAGAACATGAAAGTAATAAATTGTTGAATAATTATTAGAATAATAATTAAATAATCATCACCAGTAAATTGGAAAAGGCAGCTTTACTTTACATCCTGCAAGGATACTATAGAATATGGGTGTCAAACTCATGACATGACATGTCTTGATGTATTGTGACTATTTTCCCTATTGCTGGCAATGGGGTGGGCATGTTTTTGATGTGACGCATCCGGCCCATGGGCCAGCAGTTTGACACTTCTGCTCTAGAACAGACATGTCAAACACAAGGCCCAGGGAACGGATCTGGCCCGCGAAGTGGTTTCATGTGGCCTGCGAAGCCATCCTGGAAACAGTGAGGGAACGGTCCCCGCTGCCTTGGCCCTGGCCCAGGCCAGCCAGGAGCCAATGTACAATTTTGTCATCTATGCTGAAATACATTCAGTCTTAGCTCCACAAGGCCATCTGGAAACAGGGACTGGCCACTGCCGTGTCGGTATTGCCCCCTGGGTGCACGCTGGGGAGTTATGACCCTTTGTGAGGAATGAAGAAATGCACCATTGCCTGGAAGTGGCCAGCTCATGGCCCTGTCTACTTTGGGCAGGCTAGGCACCCTTGACGGGAACAATGTAGAGCTGGCCATGCCCTCCCAGTAGGCCACACGCACTCCAGCCATGCCCAACCAGTAGGCCATGCCTACCCTGGCCACACCCACCTGCCCTCCAAGGGCAACCACAATGCTGATGCAACCCTCAATGAAATTGAGTTTGACACTCCTGCTCTAGAAGGACTAGGGCAGATCTGATGGCAGTATTCCAGTATTTGAGAGGCTGCCACAAGGATGAGGGGGTCAATTTATTTTCCAAAGCATCAGAAGGCAAGACAAGAAATAATGGATGGAAACTAATCTAAGACTTTGAAAAAAAGTTCAGAGAAGAGCAACTAAAATGATCAAAGGCCTGGAGACTAAAACATATGAAGAACAGCTGTAGGACTTGGGTTTGGCTAATTTAAAGAAAAGAAAAATGGGTGACATGATAGCAGTATGAGTATTTGAGGGTCTGTCACAAAGAAACTATTCTCCAATGCACCAAAGGGCAGGACAAGAAACAATGGTTAGAAACTGACTAAAGAGAGAAGCAACCTGGAATTAAGGAGAAACTTCTTTACAGTGAGGACAATTAACCAGTGGAACAGCTTGCCTTCAAACGTTGTGAGTGCTTCATCACTCAAGGTTTTTAAGAAGAGACTGGACAGTCACTTGTCTGAAATGATATAGAGACTCCTACTTGAGCAGGGAGCTGAACTAGAAGACCTCCAACTCTATTCTGATTATTATTATTAAAAACCTTTAACACCATCAAATATCCACATCTGTTTATCTCAGATCCATGGAAAGGACTTGATAGGTAGACAAAAATGCCAAGTCCAGTCTGACTGTGACAAACCATACTAATAAAAATAATTAATTTAATTTTGGAATTAAAAATATTATATGATTTTTTTTCTGAATAGGAACATAATGTATTCTATGGCCATCATGCAAAAATAGTTTGTGTTGCCTGGTCCCCTGATAATGAGCACTTTGCTACTGGTGGTATGGACATGTTGGTGAACATTTGGACCCTAAATGACTCAGAAACTCGAGTCAAAATACCAGGTGATTCAGGCTTTTTTTCCTTTGAAAGAAGCAATGCTGAAATAGATTGAAAAAGAAGATGTTGCAGTCTATATTACTTATCTGGGCTACATTCTATTTGATAGACAAAATTAAAGTTTTCAGGAGAAATTTTAGGTTTGAAAATGAATTTTTCCACAGAGATAGTTGGAAATTCAAAAATCAATTGTTTTTACAAGACTTAATTGAAGAAGAGTGCCCAATCCATGCATTTTTATCTTCCCTGTTTCTTCTCCCATAAGAATTGTAGAATTTGAGAGAGTGAAGGGTCAATTCATTTATTCATTCATTCATTTTGTTCAGTTTACGCATTTATTCAATTTCTAGAGCTGTTTCTCAGCATAGAAATCCATAAAAGATGCCTTATAGTTTCTGCTTTGAAATGTCCAAGGAAGGACATTTTTAATGAGTCGTTGGTCCTGCTATTAAATACTGTGTTTCCCCAAAATAAGACTGGGTCTTATATTAATTTTTGCTCCAAAAGATATATTAGCTCTTATTTTCCGGTTAGGCCTTATTTTGGGGGAAATGTAGTATTAAATACATTCATCTGGCTGATGATCTTAACTGGGGCTTATTTTGGGGGTAGGGCTTATATTACAAGTAACCTGAAAAATCATGCTAGGGCTTATTTTTCGGTTAGGTCTTATTGTGGGGAAAATAGGGGTAGCAGTTCCTGTAAGAAATTTTTCCCCCTTCTTTTATTTGGAAGCTGCTTTCCAGCAAATTAAATTCCTGCTCCTTTCATGAAGCTTCGTTTTTAAAGAAAACCTACAATCTGTTTAATATTAAAAGAGAAGAACTGTAAGAGCCTCAGGATGGGTACCAGATCCAACATTTTATAGCAGTGATGTGCAAGGTGAGCAAAGGAAGCAATTACATGGCTAGCTAGACTGAAAGTCATATTAGTGCTAAGCTTTTTTTTCCAGAATGAATCTAAACAATTGGACGAGATTGTAATTACTCACATTTCTCTTTCATCTTCCCTTTGCTAGATGCACACAGGTTACATCACATTAGCGGTTTAGCATGGCTGGATGAACATACCTTGGTAACAACATCACATGATGCCTCAGTCAAAGAGTGGTCTATTTCCTACAAGTAAAATGCCTTCAGTCAGAATAACCTCATCAGGAGAGACTACTAGAGTGAAAGAAAGCAATTTTTTCCTGAAAATTTAGCAAATGTATAATGGGATTCTATAGCATATTCTACTATCTTTGCAGGCAGTGTTTATATCTGTAATTACATAACTGTTGAAAAGCTTTAGTCAGTAACAGTTTGCACATGAAAAGCACTTAAATTATATTTGAAGTTTAAAAAAATCTTTTGTGTGCTCAACATTCCAGAGTTTGCAATCTAGCAGGATGATAGAACTGATTTGGTTCCTTATTTTTAATACTATATGCAAAACACACATTCACCTGATCATGTACAGCATGAGATAACTCTCATTTTTTCTACTTGCAGAACATTTCTGTACTAAGTCATAATAAAAATGCTTATTGTGATCCAAAAAAATGAATTGTGATGTGCAACTACTGTATATGGGCTTGTCTGTAATCCCCCAAACTGTGGTCTCTGATTTTCCTCAAAAGAAAACAGTGGGGTACATCCATAATAAAATTTTTGGTATTTCCTGTGCAGATTTGTAGTTATTTTTAAGATAAAGAATTTTTTTTCCAGATTGACAGTTGGTACTGTTTTGCACAAATAAGAATATTTGATTATGATTTGTTTGGTAAAGGAATGCTTCTAGATCAGCTTTAAATATATTTTTTTCATGAGAAAGATGTTGATGTAAGAAAACTTGGATTAATCATAATAATATTTTATCATTATTAAGTATTAAAACAAACCAAATCATTATTTTGCTTTGAACTTGTCTTAGCAAAGATCAATCCAAGCCCAGTGAAATAAAATAACTAGGAAATTCATGTTCTCTATACAGATCTTCTGTATAGCTTTAGAGCCTGGCTGGAAGGGTCAAGGAGTCCAATCTGCTACTGAAATAGCTACCTGCCCCCTCTTAAGATCTCCAATGAAGAGGAACTTGGTTCCATGTTTCAGCTGTTCTGACCATGAGGATTTTTTTTTATTGAAAAGTTTTAAAATACAGTTTTCCTTTAAAAAACCCCCCTTCCCCCTCCCTCCTCCCCCCCTACCTCCCCCCCTCCCCCCTCCCTCCTCCCCCCCCTACCTCCCCCCCTCCCCCCCGACTTCCCAGAGCTAAATACAAGGTATATATATATAAAAAAGCAATCATAAACAACCATATACTAACAACTATAAATTCTAAAATCCATCACTCTCTAGCTTATATAGGATAAAACAAACCTTAGCAATATTAAATATATATAAAAAACTAAAATAGAAAAAGAAAAAAAAACGAAAGAAGACTTATTCGAATGCTACATAAAACTTCTTAACCCTATACTTGTTCTGGATAAACTCAATCCATTTTCTCCATTCCATAATATAACGTTCTTGCGAATGATCTTTCAAATAGGCCGAAATCTTCGCCATCTCTGCCAGGTTGGAAACCTTTAAAGTCCACTCTTCTATGGTCGGCAGTTCCTCTTTCTTCCAATATTGACCTATCAAAAGTCTTGCTGCCGTAACTAAGTTCAACATCAACTTGGTGTCCACAACTGTAGCGTCGACAATTATTTCCAACAAAAAAAATTGCGGACAACTTTATCCTCCGTTTAAAAATCTTCTGCATATTCCACCAGACTTTTATCCAAAAAACCTTAACCTTCTTACATGTCCACCATATGTGAAAATATGTTGCATCTTCATCACCACACCTCCAACATTTAGGCTGGTAATTCGGATACATACTTGCAAGCTTTTTAGGATCTAAATGCCATCTATAAAACATTTTGTAAAAGTTCTCTCTTAGATTTTGAGCTTGAGTAAATTTTACATTCCTCACCCAAATCTTTTCCCACGTGTCCATTGTAATAACTTCCTGAATGTTTTGGGCCCATTTTATCATACAATCCTTAACAAGCTCTGTTTCTGAATCAATCTCTATCAGTGCAAGATATATCCGTTTGATATGTGCTGGTCCCTGATTTCTAATTTGCTTTATCAAATTTTCATCAGTCATTGCAAATCCATTTTTCTGGTCTTCTTTCCACCTGGCCCGTAACTGAATATATTGAAACCAAGTTTGAACAACCTTCTCTTCTCGCAAGAGGCTATATGATTTCAAACACCAAACATTCCTTTCCAAGCTTAAAATTTCCTTGTACGTAGTCACATTATGTTTGAAACCAGCATGTATATTTTCTATTGCGTGTTTTGGAATTGCCCACAATGGTATCTTGCTGCTTAACTTATGTCTATACTTCTTCCAAACTCTCAGCAATGCCTGCCTTAAAATATGCATCCTAAACACAGTATCTACCTTCTTATCATACAACAAATATGCATGCCAGCCAAACAACAAATCATGGCCCTCAAGATTTAATAACCTCAGTTGCGTCAAATTAATCCAATCGCTTATTCCTACTAATGCAGCAGCTTCATAATATAGTTTAAAATTAGGCAATTTAAGGCCA
The DNA here is from genome assembly GCF_947247035.1 of Vipera ursinii. Lineage (NCBI taxonomy): Eukaryota > Metazoa > Chordata > Lepidosauria > Squamata > Viperidae > Vipera > Vipera ursinii. The sequence goes on along the minus strand of NC_139521.1, from coordinate 19,743,585 downwards.
CCTCTCTCACGAGTATCCTGCATAATCTTAAGTTTAACTCGTGGCTTTTTCCCTGCCCACACAAATTTACTGATACCACACTGCCATTCCTCCAAATTAGAATCTTTCTTAAGAATCGGTATCATTTGAAATAAAAATAAAAATTTGGGCAGGACATTCATTTTCACTGCTGCAATCCGTCCCAACAAAGACAATTGCAATTTTTCCCAACTCTCCAATTCTTTTTGAATTTTCCCCCAGTTTTTCATAATTATTTTTATATAACTTTGTATTAGAGGGCGACAAAATCACCCCCAAATATTTAACCCTTTTAACAATCTCAAATCCAGTTAATCCTTCTAAGAGAGCCTTCTGTGAAACTGTCATATTTCTAGCCAAAATTTTAGTTTTCTGTGTATTTACTTTAAATCCAGAAACCTTCCCATATTGTGTTATTATCTCCATCAGGTCCACAACAGAGTTCTCTGGCTACCATGAGGATTTTTTTTACTAAAACTTAACAAGCATCTTCCTGTGCCTTAAGTCCACAATTGCCTGTCCAAACAGGGTGAACTAGAAGCAATAGTACATGAGGGCAGGTATGACATAGCTGGCATTACAGAAACCTGGTGGGACAAAACCCATGACTGATGGATGGATACAAATTGTTCAAAAGAAATAGATCTACAAAAAGAGGAGGGGGAATTGCACTATATGTAAGAGAACACTACATATTTATATAAATGCACATGACCAAAGATAAAACCCCTTCAGAATGTATATGGGTCAATATAAAGGGGGGGAGTCACATTGCCATAGGTATATATTACAGGCCACCCAACCAATCAGAAGAAATAGATGAACTCTTTGCCAACCAGTTAACAAATGTATGTAGGAAGCATACCACGGTAGTAATGACAGACTTCAACTATCCAGATATCAACTGGGAGACAAACTGCAGTGAGTGGGAGATCAAACAGAATCTTAAGAAACCTAGCTGACAAGTTTATCATCCAAAAGGTAGAGGAGGGAAATAGAAGTAAAGCTGTATTGGACCTAATTCTTACTAATAGAGAAGTGGTAGAGGGAGTTGAAGTTGCCAGAACCTTGGGTGAAAGTGACCACGTCATGCTGAAATTCAATATAATGCAAATAAACAATAGAAAATAATCTGACCAGAGCCTTAAACTTCAAAAGAGCTGATTTTAACAAACTCAGAACCTAGGAAAGATTCCATGGATGAAAATCCTAAAGGGGAAAACAACTCAAGAAGCGTGAGAAACATTGAGTATGATTATAGAGGCCCAGTCCTGTGTAATACTACTGAAAAAGAGAAATTCAAGAGGAAACCAGCATGGCTGCAAAGCTCTCTCTTGACAAATCGAAAGACAAAAAGGACAAGTAATGGAAAGAGGGAAACATAACTAAGGCAATACCAATTATCAGCAGACAGCCAGAACATGCAAAGATGAAGTCAGGAAAGCAAAGGCTCAGAATGAACAAAGACTTGCAACAGAAATCAAGGACAATAAAAAAAAGTTTCAACATATTAATAACAAGAAAAAACTCAAGGAAACTAGGTCCACTAAAGAAAGAAGATGGCAAGGAAGCAACAGGCAGAAGGAAGAAAGCAGAACTGCTTAACTCATTCTTTGCGTTAGTCTTCACATAAAAAGAAATTATAGCCCTATATAGCACAAAAAAACCCTACTGCAAAAGACAAACTAGAAACAAAAATTAAAATAAGCAAGAAAATGGTAAGAGAACACCTATCCGACCTTGACGAATATAAATCACAGGGACCTGAAAGCTAATACAGTCCTTGGTTGTATAAACAGAGGCATAGAATCAAGATCACGCAAAGTATTAGTATCACTTTATAAAACCCCAGTAAGACCATACTTAGAATACTGGAACAATTTTGGTCACCATATCACAAAAAAGATGTTGAGAGTTTGGAAAAAAAATTCAGAGAAGAGCAACTAAAATGATCAAAGGCCTGGAGACTAAAACATGAACGACTGCAGGTCTTGTTTATGGCTAAAGAAAAGAAGAAATAGGGGTGACATGATAGCAGTATTCCAGTATTTGAGGGGCTGCCACAAAGAAGAGGGCATCAAAGTATTCTCCAAAGCACCAGGGGGCAAGACAAGAAACAATGGTTGGAAACTGATCAAAGAGAGAAGCAATCTGGAATTAAGGAGAAACTTCCTAACAGGACAATTAATCAGTGGAACAGCTTGCCTCCAGAAATCGTGGGCCCTCCCTCACTGGAGATTTTTTAAGAGACTGGATAGTCACTTGTCTGAAATAATATAGGTTCTCCTGCTTGAGCAGGGGGCTGGACTAAAAGACCTCCAAGGTCCCTTCCAGATTCTATTCTATTCTATTCTATTCTATTCTATTCTATTCTATTCTATTCTATTCTATTCTATTCTATTCTATTCTATTCTATTCTATTCTATTCTATTCTATTCTACTCTACTCTACTCTACTCTACTCTACTCTACTCTACTCTACTCTACTCTACTCTACTCTATTCTATTCTAAACTGTGGAAGGAGAGGAAACAGGTTTTGATTTTCTATGTGACCTCTTTAACAGTTCTTCTGAAGACTAACCTTTTTCATTTCTTTCAGTGATGTGTCATAAGAGCGAACATCTAGTCCTCTGATTATTCTTACTTTCTTAAATGCTAGAACTCCTCACCTAGCAAATTTTGGGCACTTCTGCACAAAACCTGTCAAGGTTGTATGTTGAACAGAGTTAGCATCTGAAAGCAACAGGGTGATATCAAATTGTCCTGTATGGTATTTATCCTGTAGCAACAGGAGTACAAACACTGGAGAAGCACAAGCTCAGTTATTTCTGCATATCCAAGGACATTTCAGGGCAGAAATATTAGAGATTTTTTACACATCAAAAGAAATGTCTCAGGTGAAGTCCCCACCACAGCATTACTCAAAGCAAGTAGTGGGTACAATTGTGCAGCATACCTGACCTTATGCTTCCTAGGCTAGAGTGGCAATAAAGGTGCTCTAGACTCTGAAGCAGCAAGAATAGATAGAATCAGGTTGGGGCTGCAAGAGTGCCACTAGATGGCAGCAAAGCATTAGGGGTTTTGTTGCTGTTTGTCACTCTTATGCTGTTAATGCAGGGGTAGGCAACCTTGGCTCTTTTATGACTCATGGACTTCAACTCCCAGAATTCCTGAGTTAGCTATGCTGACTCAGGAATTCTGGGAGTTGAAGTCCATGAGTCATAAAAGAGCCGAGGTTTGCCTACCCCTGTGTTAATGTATCCCATGAAATAGTTGCACTATTCAGATTTGCACTATTGAAACTAATACTTCTATGGAAAATATGATAATTGGTTACAGCTTGACAGAAGTAGGTAATGAAAATTTTAAATGTGATTTTTTTATATGTATGTCTAGCAAAAAGAAGGACTAAGGGAGACATGATAGCAGTGTTCCAATATTTGAGGGGCTTATAGGAGGTCAAATTATTTTCCAAAGCACCAGAAGGCACGACAAGAAACAATGGATGGAAACTAATCAAGAGGATAAGCAACCTAGAACTAAGGAGAAATTTCCTAATAATGAGAGCTACCAACCAGTGGAATGGCTTGCCTTCAGAAATTGTAGGTGCTCCATCACTGGAGGCTTTCAAAAGGAGACAGGACAGCCATTTGTCTGAAATGGTACTATAAGGTCTCCTCCTCTAGCAAGGGTTGGACTAGAATACCTCCAAAGTCCCTTCCAATTTACTGTAATATGAAATATGAAATATTACAGTAAAGGATAAAAATATACTAATAATTTATATTTGTGCAGCAAAGTTTAATAAATTTATAGAATAATTCTAGAAAGCAACATAAAAACAAAAACAATTCTACCATAGATTAGGCATTCCAACATCTCATCCTATTTTAAGATTGCTATATCCATGTTCATGTCTTTCAGTTGTATCAAATGTAAATAAGAAGCCTCTGTTTTTAAAACTTGCACTGTGTCTCTTCTTTTCTCCATTTTGCAAACATGAAGATTAGCAGAGTATAAAACTGCAACAGCTATGCATGTGCTATATCAACTGAGCATGCACTAAACCATGCAGTAAATAACCTAATAGTCTCTCATTGCTATCATTTAAGGGGTTTGTAAGAGTACTCTTCAACTTATGATGACTATTGGGATTGGAATTTCCATCACTAATGATGAATTCATAAATAATTTCAGAATCTGTATATTAAATCTGAAGTGTTGAATAAAATAGGTTATTCCTGAGACCAGTTATATCTTATTTTCATTGCAGCCACATAAAATTTGACTGCTGAATGGTTTCCAATCCAGAAGATGATTCATATAAGAATTCTCTGCCTCCCCTTGAAATTTACAAATTGGTGGCTGAATGTAAGTAGATTTAAAAATAATGACAATGAATCATGACCCTTCATCCATGCAGCGGTACTGGTAGGCTCTTTGAAGGAAAAGCACAAGATCCACAACTAAAAGGTCCCTTTGGTTACTACCAAAATGAACAACATTGGAAAAATGGCCGAGAAATAAGGCTAAGGAATAATGGGGAAAGATGAAAAATGATAAAGTAATAAGCAAATATGTATTTTGGCAAGCTCTGTAATTTTGTGCCTTGCACATAATATGTTGTGTGTTTGTGGGGGAGTAAGATTGCCACTGCACAAAGATTTCCAAGGGATGTGAAATCTGCATTGCAACTCCCTGCGTGGTATCTAAATACTATGATTTTTCAATGAAAGTCACTTTCTACTTGAAGCAGAGAGCAAACTGTATTTTTTCTGCCACAGGGATTCCAAAAGAAGCACTTCACTGGTTCCCTGTAGAAGTGAATGACAGACATTTGAAGAGGGGAAGGTCTTTTTCATTTGACTTCAGTTCCTGAAAATCCAGCCTGCTCATTTTTCTGTTTATTCATGTGCAGTACCTAAACTTGGGGTTTATGTCAGCAGAGAATAAGTCTGATCCCTTGCTTGTAGGGCTGCCTTTTAGGTAACAGAAGTTGGCTGTCTTCTCTCCCATCAGTTTTCTCTTCTGAAAACACCCAATTCCTTTAACCATAACTTAGTTTCGGTCCCTCTACATCAACAGAGAGCATTCAAAACTTTAGAAGCAGATAAAACATTCAACTTTATCTGGATCCAAAGAGAGACAGAGCATGAATTGAAGTAGGCCACTGTAATAGAAAAGGGCTCCTCTTCCAGCAAATCAGATGAATGTGACATTTATTTCCATCTTCAAGATTAGATTATTGAACAGGACAGAGAGTTCTTCAGATGCACTCTATGACTGAATCTGGAGTCTTAACATGCTCTGACCAAAAATAGTTACTTGTATTCCAAAAAGACTTGACAAATGTGTAATTTAATATAGGTTCTGTAATGTATTGGGCCTATTTACTTGAACTATTTCCACGTGTCTTTGAATGCTGCTTGAGATTGCTTAATCAGGGAGTCTGTGTAACGGTCGCTGGCTGCCCAGACATGCAGTCTCCAGGACGATCATTGGCTGGCTCTAGGACGGGAATAGATTCCATTGCTTCAAACCTAGTGGCCACCGCCTAGTGGCCACCAGTATAAGTAGCTGCATAGAAGCCTTGGTTACTAGTTCTGTTCCTGTTCTACAATAAAGCAATGTTCCTGTTTGAACCCTCTCATCTCGCCTCCTCCTTGCAAGAAACCCAGTATACAACACTGGCAACTAAGGAAGAGCTGAAAGTCACTAGGGGGTGAGTCCAGCAAGCGCCTGGCAGGGAACGCGTTACCCCCCCTCGGTCGACCTAGCATGCAATGCTAGTGACCACCCACCCTGTGGACCAGTCCCAGGGCCTACAGAAGAAGCAGGATGAGGCAACGAGAGCCCCAAGCTGCGAAGACTTCCCAAAGATGGTGAAAGTTGGAAAGCTTTGAGGAGTTTGATGTTACTCACCCAGAGAGATGGGCCTCCTACATCTCGAGGGCCAAAAATTATCTCCACACCAACCAAGTCGCCAAAGATGGCCTGAAGGCTGCAACACTCCTTTGTGTCTGCGGGCCTGCAACCTTCAATATCACGGAGAACTTGGTTGCACTGGCGCAGCTGGAGTCTGTTATGTATGCAGACCTGAAGAAACGGCTTGGCGACCATTTCCAGCCCAAATTGTTGGTGATAGCTTGGAGACATGCCTTTGAACAAAGATTTCAACAACTTGGAGAAACGGCAATGGTGTTGAGACAAGCTTCGCGCCTGTGCCAATTTTCGGACTTAGAATAAAGGCTTCAAGACCGACTTGTCTGTGGACTTCGGAACAGAGAGCTGCAGCAGAAACTCTTTGTGAAGGAGATGCTCTTGCTCCAGGAAGCCTTGAAAGAAATCATGGTGGACGAAGCCACCGGTGGAGCTGTGAAAGCCATGCGGCCCGCCAAAAGTACTCAGCACAAGGAAGTCATCCACCACAAGGACGCCGAACTTCCAGAAGATGTCAACTTTGACCACGAAGTTGACAAGACCCAATGGCACCACGACAAAGATCCAAGGACTACTTACAAGGCAGTTTCCTTTCCTCAGTGCCCGGGCTGTGGCAGCTGCCACCAACGTGCAGACTGCAGGTTCCAGACAGTCACATGTCAGGCCTGCGGGAAGACCGGCCACATCGTTTCAGTCTGTAGAGGTTGACAGAAGGACCACCAATCGGACATTCTGATCAGGAGAGGTACCGGGGCCCCAAGGCAGCTTAGTGTAGGGCTTTGCTCCAGCCGTCGGAGCTTTTGCCACACAGGAGCTCACCACCCCCTTAAGCCCAAACTGCAACTTCAAGTCGAGTTGCAAGGAGTTCCTTGCAGGATGGAACTGGGCACTGGTTCAGCCATGTCCATCATTTCCCTCGAAACCTTCCATTTCTTCTGCAACCGCAGCAAGAAGTGGGCCAAGCTTAGGCCATCTGACATCATCCTGATGGACTTCCAAAATTCCCAAGTTGCCATCAAAGCTGAGACCACATTGGCCGTCAAGTTCAAGGGGTTTTTTGGGGGCCTGGATGTGATTGTGGTGGAGGGCCAGTGAACGAGCTTAATACGGCTGGATTGGTTTGATGCTCTGGGCATCCAAGTCACCGGAATCCACCGGACACAAGCGGCGAACTTGGCATCGGTATCTGAGGAGTTCGCGGACGTTTTTGACGCTAGTCTGGGAACGTACAAGGGCCCTCCGATAGCCTTTAAACTTGATCCTGCCATAATGGTTATCAGGATCAAAGCCCGCAGATTGCCATTTGCACTTAAACATAAGATTGATGCAGAGCTGGACAAGCTAACCAGGGGGTACTAGAGCCCATAGATGGGGGTGAATGGGAAACCCCAATTGTCACGCCACTTAAGGCCAATGGGGAGATCAAGATTTGTGCTGATTACAAGTGCACCATAAATAGGGCACTTAGGCAGCACACATACCCGGTGCCAGTCGTTAGCCACATCTTGGCATCACTGCAAGGGGGTACTGTATTTGCAAAATTAGATTTGGCACAGGCTTATCAGCAGTTACCTGTGAACGAGGCCACAGCAGCTGTACAGGAGGGCTTTTAAAGTTAAATGCCTCCAATTTGCGGTTAGCGTAGCCATTGGCATTTTTCAAGGAGTTATAGAGCGTACACTCAAGGACATTCTGGGGGTTTGCCCCTATTTCAACGATGTGCTCATCACCGGTGAGTCCACTGAGGTGCTTGCAAGGAGGCTCAAAACCATCCTTCAATGGTTCCGCGAAGAGGGCCTTAAACTTAAAAGAAATAAATGTAACATTGGGGTCACTTCTACTGAGTTCCTGGGTTTCCATATTGATGCTGAAGGCATCCATCCTGCCGAGTCCAAGCTGAAGGCCATTAGGCTGGCACCTAGCCCCAGGTCAAAAGGAGAGCTTCAGGCATTCCTGGGTCTCCTTAATTTTTATCATGTGTTCCTTCCTAACAAGGCCGCAATGACAGAGCCGTTACACTGGCTCTTAGACAAAAACACCCCATGGAAGTGGACCAAGGTTCACGAAAACAGCTTCAAGGCAGTAAAATCACTACTGTCTTCCAATTCAGTGCTCGCTCACTTTAAAGAGTCATTGCCTGTATACCTTGTGTGTGATGCATCTCCTTATGGGGTGGGGGCAGTTTTAAGTCATTTGGAAAGTGATGGGACTCAAGTCCCAATTGCCTTACTCAAGGACATTTTCCTCTGCTGAGCGCAATTACACACAAATTGACAAAGAGGCCTTGGCCATTGTGGCCGGGGTGAAGAAATTGCATAATTACTTGTATGGCAGGGAATTCACAGTCTTCACTGACCATAAGTCACTGTTGGGGTTATTCACTACAGATAGGCAGACACCTCAAATACTGTCCCCTAGGATGTTAAGATGGTCCATTTTCATGTCAGCCTACAGCTACAGGCTGGTTCACAAACCCGGCAAAGACGTGGGCCACGCAGATGGCCTTAGCAGTTTGCCATTGCCTCAGATAGAGCCAAATCCAGCTCCAGCAGCTCGCATTTTGTCAATTCAGGATTTGCCTGAGTTTCCCCTCCATACTGGGGATGTGGCTGCAGAAATGCTGCAGACAAGATTTTAAGTAGAGTATTATCCTGGATTCACACAGGGTAGCTTGAAAATAGTCCTACCAGACATCGTAGTCTCCGATAACGAGGCCCAGTTCACAGCGGCAGAGTTTCAAGCCTTCTTGAGGACTAACCTCATAAGGCATGCTACATTGACTCCCTTTCACCCCTCAACTAATGGGCAGGCCAAATGTATGGTGCGCACTACAAAGGAGTCACTCAAGCGCATATTGACTGGAGATTGGCAGCATAGGCTGGCTGATTTCTTGCTTTGCCAGCACACTACACCTTGCACAGCAACAGGCAAGAGCCCAGCAGAGCTTCACTGGGGAAGAAGGCTCATCACAAAACTGGACAGATTGCATCCAGACCGGGTGGCATCAAACACCTCTCCCCCAAAGCCTCTGAGGGGTTTGCAAGTGAGTGATGAGGTGTGGGCCCGGAACTATGGGCATGGGAATGTGGGTGCCGGGTAAAATTAGCAAAGTCTCAGGCACCCTCTCATATGAGGTGGCTCTGGATGGCGGGCAAGTTGTTTGCCGCCATATTGATCAGCTGTGGAAGTGGTTCGCAGAATGGCCACAAAGTGAGGACCTCATGACGGGTCTGCTCCTAAAGCCAGAAACTGGCAGCCAAGCAGGGCAGTTCACATGCTCTGAGGACTCCACCAGTCAGTACAATGGGGAGGTGGTCATAGATGGGCAAAGCCCGGGAGTGCAACATGGGTCCCCTGATGGGAAAATCAACCCGATCAAGACAGCCACTGTGCTATCTCTGCTTCTTCATTGGACTTTGGTCTGTGCCAACCTGGAATGGCCAGCCAAAGGGATTCAAGTCAATCCAACTCTCGTGAACTCAGGAGTCCTGGTCCACCCAGCCCGGCGGGCAAGCTGGTAGACCGGGAGTTGCCTGGATCCCCCAGGCGATTTGCAAGGTCATGCAGACCACCAACCTATTTGAAAGATTTTGTTCTCAAATAATTGTAATAATGCTGTACTTTATTCTCAACTATTTTGATAATGTTTGTACATTCTAGAAGGGAGGGGTGTGATGTATTGGGCCTATTTACTTGAACTATTTCCACGTGTCTTTGAATGCTGCTTGAGATTGCTTAATCAGGGAGTCTGTGTAACGGTCACCGGCTGCCCAGACATGCAGTCTCCAGGACGATCATTGGTTGGCTCTAGGGTGGGAATAGGTTCCTTCAAACTTACTGGCTGCTACCTAGTGGCCAGCCATATAAGTAGCCTTGGCTACTAGTTCTGTTCCTGTTCTACAATAAAGCAATGTTCCTGTTTGAACCCTCTCATCTCGCCTCCTCCTTGCAAGAAACCCAGTACACATTAGGCTCATTGAACAGTCCCATTTCTCATGCCAGTATCAATACCTCAAACACAATGAATATTTTGGAAGTGGAGTTTTTCGGTCTATTTTTTTAATGCTACAGTACATTCTTAGAAATATAATGGTTTTACTTTGAAATTAGAAGCTTTGCACAGAGGTACTTGTCTGCGTCTGCAGAGAATCACTCTGGGTTGCCTGCCAAATTATTACCATTATTAGCCTCAGTTGCAGCCTTCAGTGGAACCCATTAAAGGCCATTCCTGAGCAAAACACTTCTGATGTAAAGTTGTTGAATCATGTAAACTATGAAAATGAGCTGACAAGATAATTAGTATAGTATTAAAACATTTTCCCCAATTGCAGACACCTAGCAAATATCCCTAAAAAGTCACATCAACAAATACACCAGAGATAAACATAAAAACACCCCAGACTGCACCCCCCCAAAAAGGAAGGCTAGTGTTGGTAATAGGAGATTTTATTCTCAAAGGAACAGAACCAGCTGTCTGCAGACCGGACATACACTCTAGGAAAGTATGTTGTCTCCCTGGAGCAAAAATCAAAGATGTGGCCGAGAACCTAACCAAAATAATTAGGCCCACAGATTATTGCCCTTTCCTCCTCCTTCATACTGGGATGAATGACACAACAAAGAACCTGAGTACAATATTGAGAGATTATAAGCAACTAGACAATAAGGTTAAGGAGCTAGGAGCACAAGTAGTGTTCTCATCAGTACTCCAATGAAAGCCAACCTCCACTGAGCGAAAAAAGAATTCTAGAAACAAACCACTGGCTAAAGGGTTGGTGTTGCCAAGAAAACTTTGGTTTCCTCGATCATGGAGTGCATTTCTGATGCAAAGGACTCTTGGCAAGGGATGGGCTGCACCATACAAAAACAGGGGAAAATGTACTCAGAAAAAGACTGGCCCAACTTATCAGGAGGGCTTTAAACTAAAATTGATGGGGAAGAGTGACCAATCTTTAGAATCTCTAGAACACAAAACCAGTCATAAATCCCAAGAAAACAAATCAAACGATGAGGTAGGGAGTGATGAGAAAAAAGAAAAACTCAAACAACAATCAGGAGATGCAGGACAAGCATAATGGTCTTAAATACTTATATACAAATGCTCAAAACTTTGGGAACAAACAGGGTGAATTAGAAGCAATAGTACACGAGGGTGGGTATGACATAGTTGGCATTACAGAAACCTGGTGGGACAAAACCCATGACTGGAATGTACTGATGGATGGATACAAATTGTTCAAAAGAAACAGGTCTACAAAAAGAGGAGGGGGAGTTGCACTATATGTAAGAGTTGCAATATATCTACAGAAATGCAGATGATCAAAGATAAAATCCCTCCAGAATGTATATGGATCAATATAAAAGGGAAAAAAATGACATTGCCATAGGTGTATATTAGATGCCACCCAACCAATCAGAAGAAATAAATGAACTCTTTGCCCATCAATTAACAAATATATGTAGGAAGCATAAGGTAAAGGTAAAGGTTCCCCCACACATGTGTGCTAGTCGTTTCTGACTCTAGGGGCCAATGCTCATCTCCATTTCAAAGCCGAAGAGCCAGCACTTGTCTGAGGACGTCTCCGTGGTCATCTGGCCGGCATGACCAGACGCCAAAGGCGCATGGAACGCTGTTACTTTCCCACCATAGTGGTCCCTATTTTTCTACTTGCATTGTTACGTGCTTTCGAACTGCTAGGTTGGCAGAAGCTGGGACGAGTAACAGGCGCTCACTCTGTTACGCGGCACTCGGGATTCGAGACCCGCCAAACTGCAGACCTTCTGATCGACAAACTCAGCGTCCTAACCCACTGAGCCACCGCATCCCTTGTAGGAAGCATACCACGGTAGTAATGAGAGACTTCAACTATCTAGATATCAACTGGGAAACCAACTCTGCAGCAAGTGGGAGATCAAACAGATTCCTAACCAGCCTAGTTGACAACTTTATCATCCAAAATGTGGTGGAGGGAACTAGAAGTAAAGCTATACTGGACCTAACTCTTATTAATATAGAAGAAGTGGTAGAGGGAGTTGAAGTTGTTGGAACCTTGGGTGAAAGTGACCATGTCATACTGAAATTCAAACACAAACAATAGAAAATAATCCAACCACTGTCTTAAACTTCAAAAAGCTGATTTTAACAAACTCAGAGAGAACCTAGGAAAGATTCCATGAATGAAAATCCTAAAGGGAAAAACAACTTGAGAAGCATGGGAAATTCTGAAAAATATGATTATAAAAGCCCAGTCCAGCACAATACCACTGAAAAAAACAAGAAATTGAAGAAGAAATCAGCATGACTGCAGAAAGATCTCTCTGACAAACTGAAAGACAAAAGGAAAAAGTACAAAAAATGGAAAGGGACACATAACTAAGGCAATACCAATTATCAGCAGACAGCCAGAATTTGCGGAGATGAAGTCAGGAAAGCAAAAGCTCAGAATGAGCAAAGACTTGGAACACAAATCAAGGACAATAAAAAAGTTTATTTCAACATATTAATAACGAGAAAAAAATTAAGGAAACTGTAGGTCCACTAAAGAGAAAATGAAGTAACAAGCAATAGTGTCAGGACCTACTTCAAACCCACATCTTAAGAAAGCAGAGCTCTTGGAGACAATTTCTTCCAAGCAGGAAGAAACGAGATAGCAGGCATAGTAGGTTCTCCTCCTACCTCTCAGGCCGTTCGCAGATGGTGTTGGCAGGGGGGCAGGGGTCAACCCCTAGGCCCCTTAGCTGTGGGGTGCCTCAGGGGTCGGTACTCTTGCCTCTCCTGTTCAACATCTATATGAGGCTGCTGGGAGAGATCATCCGTGGCTTTGGGGTGTGGTATCATCAATATGCTGATGATACCCAGCTTTTTATCTCCACCCCGAACCAACCCAGTGATGCCCTCAATGTGATGTCCCATTGCCTGGAAGCGGTACAGATTTGGATGGGAAAGAACAGGCTCCGGCTCAACCCGGCCAAGACTGAGTGGCTTTACATACCGGCATCTCGTTTAGTCCAAGAGGTTCCATCTTTGGTTATAGGAGGAGAGATATTACCTCCCGTTGATAGAGCACGCAATCTAGGCGTCCTCCTGGATTCACGACTCAGTTTTGAAGATCATATTGGAGTCGTGGCTAGGGGGGCATTTGCCCAGGTTCACCTGGTACGCCAGTTGCGCCCCTTTCTGGACCAAGATGCCCTACGTACAGTCACCCACGCACTCGTTACCTCCCGTATAGATTACTGCAATGCTCTCTACATGGGGCTACCCTTGAAGACCACCCGGAGGCTTCAGCTGGTGCAGAATGCAGCCGCGCAGGTAGTGATGGGAGCAACCCGATACTCCCATATTACACCCCTCCTGCGTGAGCTGCATTGGTTACCGGTTGTCCTCCGGGTGAGATTTAAGGTGCTGGTACTTACCTTTAAAGTCCTGCATGGCTTAGGCCCGGGATACTTGCAGGACCATCTGCTGCCGGGAACAACTTCCCATCGCCCAGTACGCTCACACAGAGAAGGCCTCCTCAGGGTACCGTTGGCTAGCTAGACAATGTTGGCTAGCGACCCCCAGGGGGAGAGCCCTCTCTGTGGGAGTGCCAGCCCTATGGAACCAGCTCCCCCCTGAGCTTCGGATGGCCCCAGATCTCCAGTCCTTTCGCCGCAGCCTCAAAACACTCCTTTTCCACCTGGCTGACCTGGACTGACAGGGATTTTAATTATGTTTTTAATTTTTAACTCTAATTTTTAATTTATTTTAATTTTAATTTTTATTTATTCTACAGGGGCCTTTAATTTTAATTTTTATTTTAACTTCTGTATTTATTGTACGTTATTGTTAGCCGCCCTGAGTCCTTCGGGAGATAGGGCGGCATATAAGTCCCAATAATAAATAAATAAATAAATAAATAAATAAATAAATAAATAAATAAATAAATAAATAAATAAATAAATAAATAAATAGACAGGACCTGAGATTTCCCATGCAACACAGTAGATTATAGTGTCCTCAACCAGGAGCCACCCCATGGATCGACCGCCCGATGTGGGATAGCCAATCCCCAAATTTTAAGTCCGTTGTGGGAACCGGGGAGATAACATTGCCCAATCTCCAGTTCACATAGCGAGGGTCAGCAGCTTCTTCACACCTTTCTCTGGGAGCGAGGATATAAACCAGGCACCTTATTTTGCTTTGTTCTTAATTGACAGTTTAAAAGATAGAGTTCAGAGAGAGAGATAAGCAGGAAACAGGATACAGACCCAATAAACAAAATAAGGGATTACATTGTAGTGAAGGGAGGAAGTGAAAGCAATAGCAATAGCCCTGCAAGCACATCCCCCCTCCCCCTTGGAAACATGGCAAAACCCAGGAGAGGTGGAATGAAATAGAAATGAAATAAAATAAAATAGGAATGGGTTTTGACAAATAGGGAGAAAGCAGAGCTACTTAACTTATTCTTTGCATTAGTCTTCACACAAAAATAAATTATAGCCCTATATACCAAAAAAACTACTGCAAAAGGCAATGCTCACAAAGAGAGCATTTTTAAATAAAAATAATATGTACTGATAAACTGGATTTGCTCCATAAAAGCTCATGAGAGACATATCAGATATATTTTGAACGTTATTGACAAGCTTAAACAAACAGACAAGCCCACTGCAAGCATAAAATGCTGTTCCAAACTATCAAACCCATAGCTTTTCTTGGGGCAAAAAAAGGCTTTTGACAATTTGGAATGGCCTTGCATGCTTGGAGATTTGAAAAGGTGATTTGTCCTGTTTCAAATTTTACACATGCACGCGCAAGCATGCGCGCACGCGTGTGCACACACACACACACACACACACACGGTCAGGGGTCTTCAAACCTGGCCCTTTTATGACTTGTGGACTTCAACTCCCAGAATTCCTCAGCCAGGCTGGCTGAGGAATTCTGGGAGTTGAAGTCCACAAGTCATGAAAGGGCCAAGTTTGAAGACCCCTGCTCTAGGTGGTAACAGCAATTTACCTTGGGTTGAGTAGATAAACAATAGACAAGAAAAGAACTATAAATCACAGCCTTTTCAAAAGAAAGCTTGGCTGCATAGTTTCAATTTCAATAGAAACATACAGAGGAGTAATCAAAATCTAGTCCAAAGTTCAGAAAGCCAAGCCAGGTTCATTAACTAGTCCAAAGGTCAGAGTTTCAGGGTTTTATACATGAGTATAATACACAGGATTGACATGCCTGTCAATCACTTGGTTGTTTCCAACAGAGAAACACGGATCAGAACTGCCTCTTAAATCTGGCTGCACTCAGCTATCTTAAATTAAGATAGTTACTCCCTTGCTTGGCAAGGAGCCTCACTGAGCATCTTTGCTTTATTACCTACTCTACTTGCCAAGTGCGAAGACTTGGAGGCTATACCTCATTGTCTGACTGTCCAGCAGTTCTTGTGATTGATCAACTTCAGGTGATTCCTGGCTTGGTGTCTCCTGAGGCTGATATTCCACTGGTTCAGCTGGAGCAGAATCACAGTCTGAATCCTGGGCCGCAACAATTGTGCTTCTAAATCTCCCACCCCCCCTTTGGGTGCACCATACTTAGAAAGAATAAAAAACCCTCCCTTTTTACCTGTAGTCCCTGTTCAGGGTAAAGTTGAGCAACTGGATGGAGCTGAGCATTTACTGGCCAGATGCCCTTCCCAACACCTATGCAGAGTTCACAGCAGATATTTTTTCTTTGCGCTCTAGGAGAGAAACTAGAATTGAACTCTCAATCTTCCAAATGGGAAGTGAGTATCTTCACCACTAGGCTACCATGCCGCTGACCATATTTAGAAAAAACAAAACACAAGATAATGTATTTTTATCAATATAATGAACTATATGGAAGGAGACAAGAGAAGGTTTCCTCTTTTGTTCTTCATTTCTGCAGCTGGGGAGGAAGGGTGAAGGAGAAGGGGATGTCTTACTACACTGTATTCAAATATTTCTCTGTCTTTTAATTAGTAACCTATTAAATTGTATATCAGTAGAATGAACCAACTCAGCATAAACAACTATTGATTTATAATTGGATATACAACATAAATCTAGAGCACATAAATAAATCTATGTTCTATTTCTGCCTTCTATTCACTTTCTTATTTATCAGCAAAGAACCAGTTAGTTTAATAGTAATCCTTTTTGCTTCATAGGTACAGGTTTACACCATCTCCATTGTGAGTTTAATGTTGGTGTGATTGTTTGCCATCTTCATCTCCCACTTCTATGTTTTTCTTCACATGACTGTTTATTTAGAATCAAATCTGCAACAAGCTTTGATTTTGCTTGTTTATTTTATACTTTTTAGTAATTTACTTTCTGTGAACAAAATGTAGCTCCTGTAAACTTTATGGAAAATATTTTGCCATGATAGCAGCTACAGTGGATCATGGTTAATTATTTGCTCCATTGGAGAGTAAGGTAATCAAAACTGTATTGTTACTGTAGGAAGTCAGCCCCCCCCCCCCGTCCCTCCCAGAAAATGAAATATTTTACGGAATATTGAAAAAAGGCAGGATAGAATATTTCCCCTAAAGGAGAAATGGAGAAAAATGTTAACAAAGGCAGAAAACAGCCCCAGTCTCCCTGCCATAGGAAAAAATAGCTTCAAACTAAGAAGCTTGAGGTAGCCAATCTTTCAAAATGGAGATTTGGTAAGAAAGACTTCAGAAAGACTATTCTGGAGCACATTATTCATAAGCCTTCAGTCCCCACAGCTCATGAGATTAAGAATTTACATTCCCCTACCCAGCTCCAAGGATAGGGCATGACCTCCCAGCTACAATGGGAGTCAGGAAACAACAATTAGAATACCAAAAGGGTACATTCAAGCACAGGTCAAAGTATATTGCATAGGAACAGGCATCTCAAATACAAAGCCCAAATACAAAGGCATAAGAACCCACTCTCAATTCCATTTTGTTAGCTGTCCCAGAACTGCATATATACAATATATCTCCATATTTATAACTGTCTCTGCCTAGATTTATTTCAGTTGGCCACTATCTCCCTGTTCAGAATGGATGAAATGAAAGAATTTCCAACAAAAAGGTGTTTGAACACGTCTAATGAAAGGGGAGCTCTTGGGATCATTGATTTCTCCATCTAGCTGCTCATAAAATTCAGTTTGGATTTGTTATTCTGTGCCCTTCACTTTGGTGTGTGACTCAACAGGTCTTGTTTTCTCTGTGACATCCTTTCATCCCCTCCTTCACCCTCAGTGATGCAAGCTCGTTGGGTGATTTTTTGGCTAATCATTCTTATTCAGCCCAAATACTTCATAAGGTTTCTGTGGGGAAAAATGAAGAAAATAATACTATGTCTCATGCCTTGAGTTCCCAAAGGAAAGGTGAAACAATAGTCTCATTATAAATGAAGTAGTAAATAATCCCCATTTCTCAAGACTAAAAAGTCCCAGTTTCTTCAACTTTTATCAGTTTCTAATACCCTTGATTACCCTTTTGTCCTTCTATGAACCTGTTTTAATGTTAATTTTAAAAGGGTACAAAAGGGTGGTTTTCTGAACTGAACACAATTTTTATTCTAGAGTCTAACCAAAGCAAAAGCAGAACAATTACTTCCTGTAATCTGAAAAGATGCAGTCAAAATTTGCATTTGCTTTTTTTTTGCAACCACATCCTATTGCTGATTCATATTCCCTTTGCAAAAACCATTATTCTAAAAATTTTCATAAGAACTGTTGCCAAGCTGCCCCTACCTTGCCAGCACTATTCATAGCGAGACAAAGGTTAAAAAAGGTGTGATGGCAGATGGAAGCACATTTCTTTTGACTATGCATACTACAGCAACACAAATACAAAAGAGGCAGGGCTTTTATTGTGAGACACACTTCTCTGATCACTTTCTCATTTTGATCCCCTCATTGATTTCTGACCTACACTTCTGTTGTTGCTTTGTAACTAAATAATTTTGTTCTTCTCTGTGTTATATTCATTCTATTACTTTCTGTTTCTTTTGTCTACCAACATTATTTTGGATTTTATTTCTGTCTTCTAGGATATTAATTATCTTATTCTCAGGAAATTTTTAATAATGATTCTTCCATGTCTGCATCCAAAACATTAATAAAAATACTGAGGAGTAGAGGAATCAAGACCCAAGTAAAGGTACACATAGTCCTCATTTAGTGACTGCCTCATTTAGTGGCCATTCACATTATAATATAATATACGAAGGGTGCAGAAAAGAAAATTATCACAGAAAAACGTCTCAAGAAATTTTTAGATTTAAAAATTAAAAGCAGAAAGATTTTCACTAATTTTCATGGCAAGCACTACCTTAAAATCCCTTCCTTAACAGTTATGTTGATGATGATTTAATATAGTCACTCACTCCACTGGACTTTGAAATGACTTCATTACTGAAATGATTCGAACTTATTGCTCAGGTAACCAGTGGCGTAGCGTGGGGGGTGCAGGGGGGGCCGGCCGCACCGGGCGTAACATCTGGGGGGGCGCCCATTAAGCTCGCCGGCGGGGGACGATTCTGCTTCGCCGAGGGTCGGAGGAGCGAGCGAGTGGGCGGAGCGTAGAAAGCAACCACATTTGCTGTGCCCAGCCAGAGCGGGATCCCGTCCTTTCACAGCTGTGGATCGCCTCCTTTCTCGGGTGGGGGTGGGGAGGCTTGGCGGCGTCTCGCCTCCCTCTCTTTCTCCCGCCACGGCTCTCCTCCGCTTGGCTCTCAACCTGCAAGCCCGGCCCCCCCGACCCAGCTCCCGCCCCCGTCTCCTCCTTTCCCGGAGGTAAAGGTAACAACTGCAGCCACCGCACCTGCGGCTGCTTGCTGCTCCTCCTCCTCCTCCTGCCGTATTGACTCTCTGTGGCCACTCGGTTCCCCCTGCAGGAGGCGATCGGGACCGCCCCCCCGACACACGTCGCCAGCAGCGAGAGTTTCCAGCCAGTCCGGCGAATCTTTGGGGCGAGGTGCCAAAGAGAAGGAGGCGGCTTGGCTTGGATAAGCAGCGTCTGGGCAGAAAATAGGTCGGGCGCCACAGCAAGTATGAACTCCTGGGGTTCAGCCTAAGCAGGCAAAGCTGCAGGGTGGGTTGGTTGGCTTTTCCGGCTTTGGAATAACCTTGGGAAGCTGAGGCATTGTAAGTTGGAAGTCATTGTTTGTCGCCTAACATGTTGGGTCACCCCACACCACATGCTAAGCTATAAACCGTGGTTGGTATCCAGGGTTTAGGACAAGATGGAGAAAACTAGCCAATTGTGGGATCATAAATCTTGATGAAGCCCATCATCGCTCCATGTGATGTATGCACTCAATCTACAAACGTAGTCCAAGCCTATTCACATCTGTTGTAAGGTCATTCTCTCGTGGGGTTTATCTTGACATCCACTAAGAGTGGAACAAACATGCCCCATTAACCATTTTCAACGCCATGTCCTCTCTTTGTCTCATCCTAAATCACAGCTGAGGCACCTTAAAGTTGCCTTGTTTCAGTTTTAAACTAGCATTTTCCCTCTTCTCCAGAGACCCTTTTTTGCCTTGAACCTAACTCAAGGGTAGGCAACCTTGGCTCTTTTATGACTCATGGACTTCAACTCCCAGAATTCCTGAGCTAGTGGAAGAGACTCGAGTGCTAAAATCCACAGGTTAGGGGGCGCAAATTACTTGCCTTGCCCCGGGTGCTGACAACCCACGCTACGCCACTGCAGGTAACCTTATTGATTGACTATTATCTGCCATTAAATCAGAGTCCATTTGGGGGTTTTGTAGATGATGTTGTCTCTGAATGATATAATTTCCCTAAAAACTGTGTAAGTGATAACAATTCAGAATCAGAATAGAGTTGGAAGGGACTTTGGAGGTCTTCTAAGTCCAACTCCCTGCTCAAGCAGGAGATCCTATACCATTTCAGACAAGTGACTGTCCCGTATTTTCTTTAAAAAATCTCCGGTGATGAAGCACTCACAATGTCTGAAGGTAAGCTGTTCCACTGGTTAATTATCCTCACTGTTAGAAAGTTTCTCAATTCCAGGTTGCTTCTCTCCTTGATTAATTTCCATCCATTGTTTCTTGTCTTAACCCCCTCCTCTTTGTAGCAGCCTCTCTGGAATACTGCTATCATGTCCACCCTAATCCTTCTTTTATCTAGACAAGCCAAACCCAAATCCTGCAACTGTTCTTCATGTTTTAGTATCAGGGCCTTTAATCAGTTACATTTTTTTGGTACTTTTTCCAAAGTCTCAACATCTTTTTTGTAATGTCGTGGCCAAAACTGGTATTCCAGGTGTGGCCTTACTGAGGCTTTATAAAGTGGTACTAATACTTCATGTGATTTCGATTCTATGCCTCTGTTTATACAACCCAGGATTGTATTAGCTTTTTTGGCTGCTGCCATGCACTGCTAACTTATGTTTAAGTGATCATCCACTAGGAGTCCAAGTCCAAGGTACCTCTCACAGTTACTGTTTTTGAACCAGGTTTCACCTAATCTGTACTTGTACTTTGACTTTTCCTGCCCAGGTGTAAAACAGTTCTTTTCTCCACATTAAATTTCATTTTGTTGGATAGGGCCCATTGTTCAAGTCTGTCAAGATCTTTTTGGATCCTGAGTTTGTCTCCTGGGGTGTTGGCTATTGCTGCCATCTAAGTCATTAGTGGTGATATTGAAGACTACTGTGCCTAAGACAGAACTTTGTGGTACCCCATTGCTTACTTCTCTCCATTGAGGACTACTCATGGAGTACAGTTTGTCAGCCAGTTACAGATCCATCTGGTGGTGATGTTGTCTATTCCACTTATAAAGAAGACTTTATAGAACAGATTGTTAGGCATATGGTGCTAGCCTACAATGTTGGGTTGAAAATATATTAACCATAATGCTATGTCTTTAAGAAGTTAATTGGCCAATGGGTGTGTAAGTGTTCTCATGGCCATAAGAGGAAGCTAGGAAGTAGCTTCTCTCTCTCTCTGAATTCACTGCTCTCTACTGTTACTGTTTTTGCTCTGCTGTTAGTTTACTACTGTTGTAAACCTGAACTGTGTATTGACCTCTGGACCGGTAGGAAGACTTTGTAGTTTGGATTACTCTTTGGACTGTTGCTATTGTTTATGACCTGGACTGTTTATTTTTTTTGACTGTGCATTTTTGTCTTTACACCACCTCAAAGTAAACTACTTTTTGTTTTTATAACTCAGTGTATTCCTGTGTGTGACTTTTTACTACTCTCAGTACCCTTCCTTGTCTGTGCAACTCTTTGGTAGCACAAGGAGACCCTGCACAACAAATTCCTTATCACTGGTTATGGGCCCAGACCTGTACTGAGAGTTAGTACACACAGTTTTCCTAGCTGAGTTTGTGTTAGCTATTTTGGCGTAAAATGGCACAAGACCTGTTGTCAGGCATCTCCTGGATAACCCGGTTGGATGGGACAAACTATGTTTCCTGGTCCACGAAATGCTGCTTGCTTTTGCGCAAGGAAGGACTATGGACTGTTGTAAATAACCCACCTGATACTACTGCTTGGGATCCAGATGACGAAGAGGATGCAAAGAAGTTAGACAACTTTAAAAGAAGCAATGAGAAAGCTCTTTGCATTATTGGGCTAACACTGAATGACCAGCAACTTGTCCATATTCGTGGTGAGGAGTCTGCTGCTAGGTGTTGGGGCGTTTTGCGAAGGCTTTATGTTCGTGACAGTGTGGGTGCACATATACACCTTACACGTAAGCTGTTTAGGGCTCGTCTGCAGAAGAATGGAGATATGCTGACGCATTTAAACTACATGAAAACAACTTTTCAAGAGCTTCATGAAAAGGAGCTGATTTTTTCAGAGTTGCATCAGGTCTACATTATTCTGTCATCTTTGGATGAGAGTTATGATGGGTATGTTTCTTCTTTGGAAGTCCTGACCAGAGAGGAACTGACATTGACTAACATTACTGGGAGACTGCTGGAAGAGTCCAGAAGAAGGCGTGACAGAGACCAGCTGAGAGAGACACAGCCACAAGAGGAGCAGCAATTTACCACTGCTTACAACGTCAAGAAATGTTATTCTTGTGGGGCTAAAGGGCATATAGCCAAATTCTGTAGGAAGGGTAGAAAACAGAATGTGAATAGCAGTGGAAAGGCTAAGAAGGGCGTTGGTTTGGCTGTTTCTGGTGAACCAACATCCAGAAACAATGAATTGTGGGTTGTTGATAGTGGGGCTTCACAATGCATTACTAAAGTGAAAAAGAGGTTTGTTAATATTAAAAACAGCAACCAATATGTTTCACTAGCCAACGGTTGGAAGATGAAGGCCTCTGGTGAAGGTAATTCCTATTGTCCATGCATTGATGAACAGTTATCTATGTTATATATACCTAAACTAAGATTCAACCTGTTATCTGTAAGGGAATTGGTTAAAGTTGGGTTTGTGGTAACATTCAGAGGGGAGCAATGCACTATTGAGAGGAATGGAACCTGTGTAACTGCTAATTTGAAAAATGGTTTGTTCGTTCTCACAAGTAACCAGGTTAGTACAGTTAAAGCTAACTCAATATGTGAGAACAAGAAGCCACATGATGAGTGTATACATTTATTGCATAGGCGGTTAGGGCATGTAAACTTTAACTCACTACGTAAAACAGTTGAGTTAGTAGGAATTAAACTGAAACCATGTAGTAAGTATTTGAATTGCAATGCCTGTAATCAGGAAAAGAGCAAGGCAACTCCTGCAAACAGGATAAACAGTTTCAAAACAACTGTTCCTTTGGAAGTTGTGTTTGCTGACTTAATTGGACCCATGAAGCCAAGTTTAGGAGGGTCATGTTATATTTTAAGTATACTTGACCATTACTCTCGATATGGATTTTGTTATCTGCTTAAGTCAAAGGCAGACACTTTCCAACAATTTGCAAACTGGCTGAAGTTCGTCGAGAGAAAAACAAAGAGAAAGGTTCAGTGCATAATTACTGATAATGGCACTGAATTTACAAATAAGCGTTTTGTTGATATGCTAGAATCAGCTGGCATTGAGCATAAACGTTCAGTGCCTTATAGACCTCAACATAATGCTTTTGTTGAGAGACGTGGGCAAATGTTACAAGCCATGATGAGAACCATGTTACAAGATTCTGGCTTAACAGATAGACTGTGGGGGGAGGCAGCAAAATGTGCAAACCATGTTCTGAATATAGTTGTTAATACTTCTACTGGTAAAATACCATACACTATATGGCATGGTAGAAGACCAAACCTTGATTATCTGCACACGTTTGGCACCCCAGCTTGGGTCCACATTCCTGCACAACTCAGGAGTAAAGGCCAACATAGGGCTAGGCAATTATACTTCGTAGGTTACGAAGCTAACCACAGATCCTATCGTTTCTGGGAACGAGGCACAACTAATGTATATAATAGTTCTAATGCAAAATTCCTTGAGCACGTTGGTTGGGATAGGTTAGAGCAAGAAACTGTTAATACTGATCCTCTAGTGTTTGAGGACTCCTCTGATAATGTAACTAGTAATGATAAGACATCTCCTGTAAATATAAAAGATGAAGAGGAGATAGGGGAGATTATAGATGAATCAGAGGAAGGAAAGGAGTCAGAAATTCAAAACCCTGTAATTCCTTGGCGTTCAACGCGCATCAGACATCCACCTGATCGCTATGAAGCTAGTATAATATGTCAAGTTAGTTCAGTACCTTCTAACTATGATGAGATCAGGATGTATCCTGAAAAGGAACAGGCATCATGGAAAGCTGCAATGAACAGGGAGTTGAAATCTTTGCAGGATCTTAAGATTTATGTGAAAGCAAAACTGCCACCTGGTGAGCAAGCTATAGGTTGTAATTGGATGGAAATCTATTAGACAAAAACACATAAGCTTGTCTACAATGGAGGCTGAATTTTCATGTCTATCAGTGTTATGTACAGAACTGCTAGTGTACAAACAATTATTGTTAGATATGGGTTTAAATGTAAATGATCCATTTATTGTATATGAGGACAATCAAGCTGCGATAAAGATGGCTAATAATGCTGCAGTAAGAACAAGATCTAAATATACTGATCTTCGTTATTTAAATGTCAGACAATGTGTCAAAGATAAATACAGCTAGAATATTGTTCATCTGATGTAAATATTGCAGGCCATTTTACGAAGGTACAAAGTGCTGTGAAACACAATGCTAATTGTGAAAGAATGTGCATAAGATTGTAAGAGTTATATATTATTCTACCCAAAGGGGAGAATGTTAAGCATATGGTGCTAGCCTACAATGTTGGGTTGAAAATATATTAACCATAATGCTATGTCTTTAAGAAGTTAATTGGCCAATGGGTGTGTAAGTGTTCTCATGGCCATAAGAGGAAGCTAGGAAGTAGCTTCTCTCTCTCTCTGAATTCACTGCTCTCTACTGTTACTGTTTTTGCTCTGCTGTTAGTTTACTACTGTTGTAAACCTGAACTGTGTATTGACCTCTGGACCGGTAGGAAGACTTTGTAGTTTGGATTACTCTTTGGACTGTTGCTATTGTTTATGACCTGGACTGTTTATTTTTTTTGACTGTGCATTTTTGTCTTTACACCACCTCAAAGTAAACTACTTTTTGTTTTTATAACTTAGTGTATTCCTGTGTGTGACTTTTTACTACTCTCAGTACCCTTCCTTGTCTGTGCAACTCTTTGGTAGCACAAGGAGACCCTGCACAACAAATTCCTTATCACAGATTATAGAGCTTTTAGGAGAAACATTAGAAATTGGGAAACAAGAAATGAAAAGAGAAGCTGAGGGAGAAGGAAAGTTGGAGTTTTTCAGTGAATATAAATGGGTTGAACTCCCCCTCAGAAATATCTTACCTAAATGGTTTTCCCTATTTCAAATAATACCCATTAAAAACAGAGAAAAAATTATTTGATGATCTAAATACACTGATTTGGAAATTTATCTGGCAAAGGAAGAAAGTTAGAATTAGATTAAAGAAAATAGAGGACTTGACCTACTGGATGGGGATTTATACTATCAAATATGTGTTTGAATACTGCTAAAAGAAATAGATAACTCATAGACACTAAAATATTATTATACTTAGAAAGATATGATTTATAATTTGGATGGCACTTTTCTATGGTATGGGAAATATGAAAATATCAGGATGGCTCTTAACAAGGGAAGCTTTTACTCACCCAAACTTAATCAATTTTGAGAAAATTGTAACCTATAAAGGTATTTTCAATACTGAAAGGAAACCAAAATTGAAATAAGAGTTGGTAGAACAGGATATTGGTTCACTAAGGTGGCCTCAATTGCAAATATAATTGAGATATGAGTTAGATAGAAAAGAAGTTATAAATTGGAACTATTTTTATTAGGTATGATATTAGAAAACTATGATGAGGAAATATATACTTAATGTTGCATGTATTAACAATAGTAAGAATTGTATTTGCTTAGTGCCAGAAAAATGAAGAAACTTTACCTGAAGAAGAGAGGATCAAGAAAACACCGGACTGTGTAGAAATGGACAAATCGGTATTGAAGGATAAAGAAAAAGAAGACATAGAATAATTTCAAATATGGGATGTAGTTTATCACTGGTTGGAAAAAAGGGGTAGAGATTAGGAATTCAATATGTATTAGTAAGTAAAAAATGGACCCAGACAACATGTTGTTTGCTAAGCACTTATGATTTGTAAAAATAGAAAAATAATAAAATATTATTTAAAAAATGAGGGTGCATCCAGTATTTTGCCAACCATTACTTTCCAAAGATGTCACCCTAAGCACAATAAGATCCCAGCGACACCCTCCACTGCCAGTCATAGTAGAGAAGGAACCAGAATATAAGGTAGAAGAAATCTTAGACTCTAGGAAAAGAGGCAAAGGTTCTTCAGTCATTGGAAATGGATCATTCTTCAGAGAATGTACAGAATATATGTGCTCCTGATTAATTCCTCATTTCCACCAGCACTTCACTGACAAGCCAAGGCCAACCAAGCTACCAGTGCCCCTGCCTGTTTTGCCTGAGGAACCTATTGCGGAAGAAGTTAACCAGACCCTCCAGGTGGAGGAGGGAGACTCACCTACTATGGGCTTTCCACATCTGGCCTTCAATTCCTGGGAAGTGGAGAGCAGGGGAAGGAACAATGTTTGTGTGTTATAGCAACCATCACCTGGCTCACCAGCTCCTGCAGAGGAGTGGGAGGAGGATGAGTTCTTATTATGCTACTTTCCCCTTCCAGCATTGTGTCTTCAAAATCTGAGTTCTCATGGGAACCCACTAAGGGTGGAAGGGAGGCCATCTCAAAGGAGGATATCAGGACATTCCAAATGTCATAAATATGAGCTAGTTGCGGCGTGTACAAATTTTGATCACTTGATTATGGGGATGCCGCAAAGCTTGTAAGTGTGAAAAACGGTCATAAGTCACCTTTCTCAGTGCCATTGTAACTTTGAACGGTTACTAAATGAACAGTTGTAAGTTAAGGATTCCCTGTACTTGTCCTTTTTGCCTCTCAGCACCAGTTGTTGAATGAGCTTAGCAAGTTAAGACTGGGTGCTTTAAAGAAAAACAAAATGGCCACAACTATGGAACCTGGTAGACAAAGTTCTCCTAGAGTTTTTTGGATGGCCTCTAAAGAGTGATTTTTGTGTGGGCTTTCCTTTCCAGGGGGTTGAACTAAAAGACCTCCAAGATTCCTCCCAACATTCACTCACTCTCTCTCTCTCTCTCTCTCTCTCTCTCTCTCTCTCTCTCTCTCTCTCTCTCTCTCTCTCTCTCTCTCTCTCTCTCCTATCTATCTTGAAAATCAGATATATATTGAAAATCAAAAATACTCTTGTTAAAATCCAATGATTATGCATAAACATGTTATTCTTATTACATTGTCCACAATAATTCCTGCTGGAATGTTGAATAGTGAACCAAACCACATAAAAGCCTTTCCAAAATGTACAAATATGAAATAAAATCTAGAGGTATCTAGGTAGTGATTATTTAGTAATTATTTAGGCCAGCAGGAATCACCCAAACATTTGTTATTTTCCTATACTATATACAAAAGTACTGGCAACGCTGATATCAATCAATCAAATTAGAATTGGCATGTCCTTCAAAACTGAAGCCAAACAGCAGCAGCACCACAGCCAAGAGCAAACAAACATGAAGTGGCCAGACCACAAGGAGAATGAGAAAGCCTTATTAATTCTATTTGCCACAGTTCTCCTAAGGTCTACTATTTAGAAGAACAAAAGAAGAGGAAGTAGAATGTATTTCTTCATCCATGTCTGAATGATGAAATTGCCTGCTAAAATAAATGAGTCACATGATCTACAGAAAATATCAGATTGGGTGGGGTATCTTTCACAAGCCTGATACAACACAAATAATACATTTGGGGGAATTGTATAACTGCCTAGAGAACTTAAAATTGCCCTTATTGACTATGAAAACAACCTCTTTTTTGTTGCTGCGTGTCCTAATTCTAATCTATTTCATTTTGTTGTTGTTGTTGTTGTTAGCTGCGAAGTCGTGACCGACCCATCGCGACCCTATGGACAACATTCCTCCAGGCCTTCCTGTCCTCTATCATCTTCTGGAGTCCATTTAAGCTCACGCCTACTGCTTCAGTGACTCCATCCAGCCACCTCATTCTCTGTTGTCCCCTTCTTCTATTGCCCTCAATCTTTCCCATCATTAGGCACTTCTCCAGTGAGTCTTTCCTTCTCATTAGGTGGCCAAAGTATTTGAGTTTTAGCTTCAGGATCTGGCCTTCTAAAGAGCAGTCAGGGTTGATCTCCTCTAGGACTGACCGGTTTGATCGCCTTGCAGTCCAAGGGACTCGCAGGAGTCTTCTCCAGCACCAGAGTTCAAAGGCCTCAATTCTTTGGCGCTCAGCCTTTTTTATGGTCCAGCTTTCACTGCCATACATTGCAACTGGGAAGACCATAGCCTTGACTATACGCACTTTTGTTGATAGGGTGATGTCTCTGCTTTTTAGTGTGCTGTCTAGATTTGCCATAGCTTTCCTCCCCAGGAGCAAGTGTCTTTTAATTTCTTGGCTACAGTCCCCATCTGCGGTGATCTTGGAACCCAGGAAAATAAAATCTGTCACTACCTCCATTTCTTCCCCATCTATTTGCCAGGAATTGAGAGGGCTGGATGCCATGATCTTGGTTTTCTTAATGTTAAGTTTCAACCCAAGTTTTGCACTCTCTTTCTTCACCCGCAACAAGAGGCTCTTTAGTTCTTCTTCACTTTCTGCCATTAGAGTGGTATCATCTGCATATCTTAGGTTGTTGATATTTCTTCCAGCAATCTTAACTCCAACTTTTGATTCCTCTAACCCTGCCTTTCTCATGATGTGCTCTGCATATAAGTTAAATAGGCAGGGTGACAGTATACAGCCTTGCCGGACTCCTTTCCCAATTTTGAACCAATCAGTGGTTCCGTGTCCAGTTCTCACTGTTGCTTCTTGGCCCACATATAGGTTTCTCAGGAGACAAATAAGATGGTCTGGTATGCCCATCTCTTTAAGAACTTGCCACAGTTTGTTATGATCCACACAATCAAAGGCTTTAGCATAGTCAATGAAGCAGAAGTAGATGTTTTTCTGGAACTCCCTAGCTTTCTCCATGATCCAACGTATGTTGGCAATTTGATCTCTAGTTCCTCTGCCTCTTCGAAATCCTGCCTGTACTTCTCGGTCCACATACTGCTGGAGTCTAGCTTGTAGGATTTTAAGCATAACTTTACTAGCATGAGAAATGAGTGCAATGGTGCAGTAGTTTGAACATTCTTTGGCACTGCCTTTCTTTGGAATTGGAATGTAAACTGATCTTTTCCAATCCTGTGACCACTGTTGAGTTTTCCAAATTTGCTGGCAAATTGAGTGTAGCGCTTTTACTGCATCGTCTTTTAAGATTTTGAATAGCTCAGCTGGAATACTGTCACCTCCACTAGCTTTGTTGTTGCTCAGGTTTTCTAAGGCCCACTTCACTTCACATTCTAGGATGTCTGGCTCGAGGTCAGTGACCACCTCATTGTGATTATCAGGGACATTAAGCTAATTCTTGTATAGTTCTTCTGTGTAATTTTGCCACCTCTTCTTAATCTCTTCTGCCTCTGTTAAGTCCCTGCCATTTTGGTCCTTTATCATGCCCATTTTTTGCATGAAACGTTCCCTTCATCTCTCCAATTTTCTTGAAAAGATATCTGGTCCTCCCTATTCTATTGTTTTCTTCTATTTCTTTGCACTGTTCATTTAAGAAGGCATTCTTATCTCTTCTAGCTATTCTCTGGAATTCTGCATTCAGTTGGGCGTATCTTTTTCTCCCTTGCCTTTCACTTCCCTCCTTTCCTCAGCTATTTGCAAAGCTTCCTCAGACAGCCATTTTGCTTTCTTGCATTTCTTTTTCTTTGGGATGGTTTTGGTTGCTACCTGTTGTACAATGTTGTGAACCTCTGTCCATAGTTCTTCAGGCACTCTGTCTATCAGATCTAATTCCTTAAATCTATTTGTCACCTCTACTGTATATTGAACAGGGATATGATTTAATTCATACCTGACTGGCCTAGTGCTTTTTCCTACTTTCTTCAGTTTAAGCCTAAACTTTGCAATGAGAAGCTCATGGTCTGAGCCACAGTCAGCTCCTGGTCTTGTTTTTATTGACTGTATAGAGCTTCTCCATCTTTGGCTGCAGAGCATATAGTCAATCTGATTTCTGTGTTGACCATCTGATGATGTCCATGTGTAGAGCCGTCTCTTGGGTTGTTGGAAAAGAGTGTTTGCTATGACCATCGTATTCCCTTGACAAAATTCTATCAGCCTGTGCCCTGCTTCATTTTGTGCTCCAAGGCCAAACTTGCCTGTTATTCCAATTATCTTTTGGCTTACTACTTTAGCATTCCAATCCCCCATGATGATAAGGACATCATTTTTTGGTGTTAGTTCTATAAGGTGCTTTAGGGCTTCATAGAACCGGTCAATTTCATTCTCTTCAGCACCGGTGGTTGGGGAATAGACTTGGACTACTGTGATATTGAATGGTTTGCCTTGGATTCGAACAGAGATCATTCTGTCATTTTGAGGATTGTATCCCAGTATTGCTTTTCCTACTCTTTTATTGACTATGAAGGCTACTCCATTTCTTCTGAGGGATTCTTGCCCGCAGTAGTATACCTGATGGTCATCTGAATTAAATTCACCCATTCCTGTCCATTTTAGTTCACTGATACCTAAGATGTCGATGTTCAGTCTTGTCAACTCTCGTTTGACCACGTCCAGCTTTCCTTGATTCATGGATCTTACATTCCAGGTTCCTATCCTTTCGGCTTTGGCCCAGTCGCTTCATTCTTTCTGGCGCTACTAGTACTAGCCCTCTGCTCTTCCCCAGTAGCATATTGGACACCTTCCGACCTGAGGGGCTCATCTTCCAGCGTCATATCGTTTTGCCTTTTGGTACTGTCCCATAGGGTTTTCATGGCAAAGATACTGGAGTGGGTTGCCATTTCCTTCTCCAGTGGATCACGTTTTGTCAGAACTCTCTGCTATGACCTTTCTGTCTTGGGTGGCCCTGCACGGCATAGCTCATAGCTTCATTGAATTACGCAAGCCCCTTCGCCACGACAGGGCTATTTCATTTTACTGATGCCTAAAATGTGTCAGTATAGTCAATTTATTTCATAGCTCACTATAATGAAATTTCATCCTTTTTGCATTCCATGTTCCCACTGTAACTACACTCTGGCTACACACTCTGGGCCTTCTTCACTTCCCTAACCTGTATTTCTCCCAGGAACACAATTTTTATTTCCCAACCATGCCGCCACCACTACTACTATCACCCCTGCTACAGTGAGGCAACAGAGCAGCAGTGTGAGAAGGAGGCAGGTCTTTAGCATGTTTTTTGTTTATGCAAAACATTTGATCTTGTTATAATTTTAAAAAAGCTTGTTAGATTATCCCTTTAATTTTCCTGACACCACAATGCATGAAAGTGTATTATAACACTAATTTAACATTCCCCCAAAATCCTGCTTCCAAACCTTTTTTTTAATTATTCTTGTCAGCTCTTTAGATTTTATTTTCTTATTGTCTTCAAAGAATATTCCTCCCAAAGCTAACTATGGGTCTATTTGGTGTTCTTAACTAATGATTTAATTGTGTCTATAAATGTTAAGGGACGTGGTGGCTCAGTGGGTTAGGATGCTGAGCTTGTCGATCAGATGGTCGGCAGTTTGGTGGGTCGAATCCCGAGTGCCGCGTAACAGAGTGAGCGCCTGTTACTTGTCCCAGCTTCTGCCCACCTAGCAGTTCAAAAGCACGTAAAAATGGAAGTATAAAAATAGGGACCACAACGGTGGGAAGGTAACAGCGTTCTGTGCACCTTTGGCATCTAGTCATGCCGGCCACATGACCACGGAGACGTCTTTGGACAAGCGCTGGCTCTTCGGCTTTGAAACGGAGATGAGCACCGGCCCCTAGAGTTGGAAACGACTAGCACGCATGTGCGGGGGAACCTTTAACTTTATCTTTTATAAATGTTAAAACACAAGAAGTTTCTAATCCATGGGCATATTATATATCTACGACAAATGAATGTATAGGCCTGTTTTTATTTTTATTTTCCACCAAACAGAACTTTTGCCCTGGCTTCTAGACTGTTGTGTAGCCAGTTCTCTGCAGGCATTGAGTGAGACGGAAGGTTCAAAACAGCAACATGCTTTATTGAAGGTCAAACATAATTGAAGCAACAAGGGAGCTGCTGTGCAACTATTTATACAGTTGGCCAATAGGTGGTGACCAATAGGTTTGAAGCAAAGGTTTCCCACCCAAAGACCTACTTAGCCAGCTGGAGACAACCAGTCTGGGCCAGCTAGCAACTGTTACAACATACATGTGAACTACCACTTAGCAATTGAATGCAAGCAATTAGCAAGCAGTGCAACAAGAGCAAACACTTATAACATATACAAAAGGCCAATACATTACACCCCTTCCCCCTGGATGGAACACACAATTATTTGGTTACAAAATCTTGAAGATATTTGGGGGGGTCTTCGGGCTCATTCAGAGCATTGAGGGGTTGCCGGAATCTCCCAATCTACCGGTTCATCTGCCATGCTTGATAGACCCAGGCTCTGTAGTTTGGTGGAGTCAAAACAGCTCAAGTCCCTTTGGCTGCCCTGGTCAGCCTAGCCCAAAGTCTAAGAGTGCCACTAAATCAGCATGGCTGCTGCTGGGTGCCAAGTGACTTCCCAGCCCCTGAGGTCCGGTCAGGGGAAGCGCTTTTATGGCCCATCCCCATTCTCTGTCACACAAAATGTCTCACAGCATCCGAACTGCTCTGCTGAAGTGTGAGGTTGTGGACTCAAGGTCTGCTCCCCTTGGGAGTCCTGAGCCGATGACTGCTCCGTTAGTCACTGGCACAACTGATCGACATGTTGGTGAATGACTCACCCATAGTGGTCCTGACACTTTAACAATTTTCACTGGCACTTGGCACCCACAACTGCCCTTGAGTCTGAGAAAGGAATGCAAACTGCACCAAGAGGCACCAAATATCCGAGTGGTTTTCAAAACACCTAATCAGCACACTATTGGTTGAAGATGAGGTGGTCAAGAGGGGAAGGCTGGGCAGAAGGGGAAAAATTGTAACTTTTTGCACAGGAACTTTAGTTCTAGCCCTTTTTTTAACAACAACCACTAGTTCTTAGTAAAAGAAGCTATCTCTTAAACCAAATGGAGTTGAGGGGCTTTCTTTCTGAGGGAGCTAACTGAAGCAAGCGTGACACAAATGCTCAAAGTTTAGGGGAAACAAGCAGGGTGAACTTGAAGGTAGATAGTAGATGAAGGTAGATATGATATTTATTTATTATTTATTTATTAATTTAATTTGTATACCGCCCTTCTCCCGAAGGACTCAGGGCGGTGAACAGGGCAATACATAATAAAAAACAAGATACAAAAATTAAAAAGTAATTAAACAGCAATGCCCGTAATAAATTAATACAAATTAAAAAGTTAAGATCAATTTATAAAACCCGACCCCATCCCATCAGGCCAGGCCAGCTTGTTCAAAGAGGTAGGTTTGTAGATAGTACATATGTAGATAGTACATGAAGGTAGATATGATATAGTTGCTATTACGGAACCTTGGTGGGATGAAATTCATGACTGTAATGTACTGATGGAAGGATACAGATTATTCAAAAGAAACAGACCTACCAAGAGAGGAAGTGCAGTTGCATTATATATAAAAGATCACTAGATCTCTTCAGAAATACATGAAACCAAGGATGAAAAACTCCTAGAACCCCTATGGGCCAATATAAAAGGAAAAAAGAATAACATTACTATAGGTGTATACTACAGAAGAAATACATGAACTTTTTGAGCTGTTAGTTTGAGCTCCAAGCTTGGCAATTTGGTTGCAAATGTTTTTTCATCATTCAAAGAAACATCATCAGTGCGCTTTGAATTGTGCTCATCACAATTCAATCAATCAAATCAAAGTGCACTGACGATGTCTCCTCGAATGGTGATGAAACATTTGCAACCAAATTGCCAAGCTGGGAGCTCAAACCAACAGCCCAACTATAAACTCGAGCTACTAATATTCAAACACATTTTAAGATGAACTTTTTGCTAATCAATTAATGTATTGTATGTAGGAAACATGCCACAGTAGTAATGGGAGACTTTAACTACCTTGATATCAACTGGGAGACAAACTCTGCAGCAAGGGGGAGATCAAACAGATTTCTAACCAACCTAGCTGACAACTTTGTCATTTAAAAGGTAGAGAAGGGAACTAAAGGAAAAGCTATATTGGACTGAATTCTTACTAATAGAGAAGAAGAGACAGAGAGAGTTGAAGTTCCTGGAACTTTGGGCGAGAGTGACCACATCATATTGGAATTCAGTATAAATGCAAGTACAAGCAATAGATCATAATCCAACCAGTGTCTTAAACTTTATTTTATTGTTATTTATTTATTTTAGTTACATTTATATACCGCCCTTTCCCTGAGGACTCAGGGCGGTTTACAGGGAATTAAAAAAATCCACCATACAAAAGTTAAAAACCAAATTAAAAAATATTAAATTGACCCTGTACACTTAAAACCCCAATTAAAAATTTCTCCTCAGCCTGGGCCCGAGAGCTCAAAGAGCCAGGTCTTCAGGCCCCGGCGGAATGATCGGAGGTCGGGGGCAGTTCTCAGCTCCACCGGCAGCTGGTTCCAGAGGGCAGGCGCTCCCACTGAGAAGGCCCTATCCCTGGGTGTCACCCGCCGGCAATCTCTTACCGGCGGAACCCTGAGCAGACCCTCCCTGTAGGAGCGCACTGGGCGAAGGGCGTTTGATGCCGGCAGCAGGTGTTCCCTCAAATAGCCCGGACCCAGGCCATGTAGGGCTTTATAGGTGATAACCAGCACCTTGAATTTCACCCGGAGGGCAACCGGAAGCCAATGCAGCTCGCGGAGTAGAGGTGTTACATGGGAGTATCGGGAGACCCCCATTACAACTCGCGCGGCCGCATTCTGCACAAGTTGAAGCCTCCGAGTGGTCTTCAAGGGCAGCCCCATGTAGAAAGCGTTACAGTAGTCCAAACGGGAGGTCACAAGCGCATAAGTAACTGTGCGTAGGGCGTCTCGGTCCAGATAGGGATGCAACTGGCGCACCAGGCGAACCTGTGCAAAAGCCCCCCTGGTCACGGCTCCTATGTGGTCTTCAAAATTGAGCCGTGAGTCCAGAAGGACGCCCAAGTTGCGTGCCCTATCAACGGGGGGTAACACCTCACCCCCCATCGTTAGAGGTGGAATAACTTGGTTAACCCGAGATGCCGATATGCACAGCCACTCAGTCTTGGCGGGACTGAGACGAAGCCTGTTTCTCCCCATCCAGATCTGAACCGCCTCCAGGCACCGGGACATCACGGAGAGGGCATCACTGGGTTGGTTCGGGGTGGAAAGAAAAAGTTGGGTATCATCAGCATACTGGTGCTACCCCACCCCAAAACCACGAATGATCTCGCCCAGCGGCTTCATATAGATGTTGAACAGGAGAGGCGAGAGGACCGACCCCTGAGCAACTCCACAAATGAGAGACCTCGGGGCGGATCTCTGCCCTCCTGTCAACACCGACTGCGAGCGGCCCTGGAGGTAGGAGGAGAACCACCGTAGAACGGTGCCTCCCACTCCCAACCCCCTGAGACACCGCAGCAGGATACCATGGTCGATGGTATCGAAAGCCGCTGAGAGATCTAATAGGACCAGGACAGAGGAGCAACCCCTGTCCCTAGCCCTCCAGAGATCATTCACCAGCGCGACCAATGCCGTCTCCGTACTGTGTCCGGGCCTGAAGCCCGATTGGTACGGGTCCAGATAATCAGTTTCCTCCAGGAACAGAGGGAGCTGATGCGCCACCACACTCTCAACAACCTTCGATAGACCTAATAGTTCATTGTTGGTAGCATATGGTAGTTTATGATTGTTTCTACTTTTATACCTTGTATTTAGCTCTGGGAAGTCGGGGAGGGGGGAAGGGGAGGGGGGAGGGTTGGGTTGGGGTGGGTTGGGTTGGGAAGGGGTGGGTGGGTGGGGAGGGGTTGTTTTGTTAAAGATAAAATGTATTGAAAAACTTTTCAATAAAAAAAAGAAAAGATTGGGTAGCCATTTGCCAGGATGGTATAAGATCTCCTGCCTTGGGCACAGGGTTGCACTAGCAGACCTCCAAGGTCCTGTTATGACCCAGGTGGTCTCAGTTAAGCAGGCCTCCAGAGAGTTCTTTATTTCTCTTGGGAATGGTTAAACAAATGACCCTCCACCAACCAGTAAGGCTCCACATTTGGGCCCCCAAACAACAGCCCATAGATTACCCACCAAGTCCTCAAGGCAAAAGTCCAGGCATAAGACAAGGGCAGTTATAAAAGCAAAGTTTTCAGGGCTAGGGCAAGACAAACAGCAGGCCATAAACAAGGTGTTGTCCAAGGCAAAATCAGCTCCAAGACAAAGTCTTCAAGGCTAGGGCAAGACAAGAACAGTCCTCCTAGCAAGGCAAAGCAGTCTCCAAAGTAAGACAAAGCAGTCCTCCAAGCAAGACAAAAACAGTCCCCAAGGCAAAAAGTCTGAGTCCAAGCTGGGGGAGTGTAATCCAAAAACAAACACTTGTTCCTGGCAAAAAGCCCCTCCTCATGGCATCTCCTTAAATGCTACTCTCCCGGTGAACTTCATGAGGAGGGACAAGTGTCCTCCTCCTGAGTAGTCGGTTCCTAAGAGAGTCAGAATTTTCCTCTTTCATCTCCTTTTTTGTTTTGATGCGGGGGGGGGCATGGGTGGGAGGCTGGCTGCAGCAGGTAGCAGCAATTGTGGAGGTGTTATAGGGGGAGGCGGGCAGCTGGCACAGGCAGTGGGCAGCAATTGTGGAGGCTTGAGAAGATGGGTGGTTGGGCAGGAGACAGGTGACGGGTGGCTAACAGCACGGTAACAGTGATTGGGGAGGTGCTGGTGGCACTGGGCAGCTGGGGTGGTGGTGGCAGGCAGCAGCAATGTCCCCAGATTGTGTGATTGCTTTTTGTGACTTTCAACAAGCAAAGTCAATGAGGTAGCCAGATTCCCTTAACAACCACATTACTAACTTAACAACTGCAATGGTTCACTTAACAACTGGGGCAAGAAAGGTGGTAAAATGATGCAAAACTCACTTAACAACTCTCTTGCTTAGCAACAGAAATTTTGGTCTCAATTGTGGTCATAAGTTGAGAACTACTGAATATCATTTGTTTCTATATCTTATATAAAGACTTGACCTCTCTTAATAAAAGTCTTTCCCTTTAGACTTGTGGTTGGTATTAGGGTATGTGCAGAAAGCCACTTTGCAAAATTGTTATTACTTTCCCAAATTTGGAGATTAAGCTCTTTTCAGTTTCATGCCAACTATCTCCTGAGGTTTAAAGGCAGAAGCACCAGCTCCAAACTTCCGATTGTTAAAATTGTTTATTCAAGATCCAGGAAAAGGGTGAAAGGGTTCTTTGCAATGCTTTTTAAAGGGACCTTGAAAAAGATCCTGGGATTAAGCTGGAATCTGGCACAACTAGCTAGGTCCCTTGAGGACATCCAAGCTAGCAATGCAAATTTCAGAGGACCAACTGGATTTTATCTTAATCTGGGTTTGCTTGCGGCTTGTGATTCTGGCATGAAAAGGGTGCTCTAGCTCAGATCTGTTACCTTCCCACTGTAGTGGTCCCTATTTTTCTACTTGCATTTTTATGTGCTTTCAAACTGCTAGGTTGGCAGAAGCTGGGACAAGTAACAGGCTCACTCTGCTACGCAGCACTCGGGATTCGACCCGCCAAACTGCCGATCTTCTGATCGACAAGCTCAGTATTCTAACCCACTGAGCCACTTCATCCCTGACACAGGAAATACAAAGCCTCAAACAGGAACAGGAAACAACCTCAAGAGCCCCAGAAGGTATAAAAGCCCACCATTCTGCTCCATGTGGTCAGTTGATTTTTTCCAGAGCCATCTTTCTGTCTGGCTCTCCTCTTCAATAAACTACAACCTTCTTTCTAAAGCAGTCTCCATTTTGATTATTCCCAGCTTGGACTGGACCCTGATGAAGATTTTTCTTTCAACAGTATACTATGTCCACAGCGTTTTGCTGGTCTACTAATTTAGCCACTTTACCAAAGAATAAAATAAGATTGGTTTGGCATGATCTGTTTTTGACAAACCCGTGCTGGCTACTGAGTATAACTTTGTTACTTCTAGTTGTTTGCATATCTGTTTTTTTTATTATCTTTTCCAGAATCTTCACAGAATGATTGGTTTGTAGTTTTCTGGATCTGTTTTTTTTCTCCTTTCTTGAAAATGGGAACATTAGCCCTTTTCCAATCCTCAAGTACTTTTGCAGTAGTTTTTTGCAGTAGTTGTTTCCTGTTATTCTAATGGGAATTTACAAAATATCGAGATATGTTACTCATGATAAAATTATGATTAATGATTCATTACTGATGAAACTGAAAGTTGCTGATGGAATAAGTGAGCTTATACATTGGTTATTTTTAATTCCTTTTTCCTTCTGTCTCTGTTGGCTTATATGAAGGATGTGAGTTACTGCACTTTATGGTGTTTACAAAGCAGAGACCCTTTCAGAAAGTGTAAGTACCCTGCAATGCTTTTTTATGGTTTCTGTTTTTGCTTATTTCTATGCAGGTCAGTGATTTTACCCAGTGATTGGTAAAAAATGTGACTTTATGTTCTTTGAGATCTTTAAATATGTCTCTATGTAATTATATGTATTTTTCTCCTTTCAGTTAAATCACACTCAAATTTATATATTATAGATTGTATTCTAAGGAGGAAATATTAACTGGAAGGTAGCTGCATACTTTAAAACTTGATGAGTTCAGCATCTGATATTCAAAATGTTTCAACAAAGGATTTCATTTTTCATCTTTCACAAATACAGTATACTACAAAAGCACACATTTGTGAATATAATTACTGTCAAATTACAAGTTATGTTATTTTATAATATAGTATGCTACAATATGATGTGATATAATAGAATAATAAGGGACGCGGTGGCTCAGTGGGTTAGGATGCTGAGCTTGTTGATCAGAAGGTCAGTGGTTTGGTGGGTCGAATCCCGAGTGCCGCGTAACAGAGTGAGCGCCTGTTACTCGTCCCAGCTTCTGCTAACCTAGCAGTTTGAAAGCACGTAAAAATGCAAGTAGAAAAATAGGGACCACTACAGTGGGAAGGCAACAGCATTCTGTGCGCCTTTGGCGTCTAGTCATGCCGGCCACATGACCACGGAGACGTCCTTGGACAAGCACTGGATCTTCGGCTTTGAAACGGAGATGCGCACCGGCCCCTAGAGTCGGAAACGACTAGCACACATGTACGGAGGAACCTTTACCTTTACCTTTGATAAAATAATAATCTGAAAAAAGACAAGATTAAATTGCCTGTTTTAGCTTTTCCTTAAAGGGGGTTTTCAAGCTGGAAAGTTTTAAGGGAATTCATCTCATAATCTCATAGATTAGATGCTCAGACATACTTATGATGAAATTGTAACACAAGAAAAAATATTGGAAAATTTGAGATGTAAATCAAAAGTTCTATGGCTTCTAGAATTAATGGAACTTTGTGAGCTTAAAAATTACTTTCAACTAAGCAATCTCCACAAAACAATCTCAAAGAAAAATTAACTGACTTCTGTTAATTTCAGTTTCGTTCAATATAATTCATAATAATATGAATGAATTATATAATATCAATAATATAATATAAATTCTTTCTGATAACGATGATATATATTCAATATATATATCATCACACAATTTTAATTAATCAATTTTGTTTTAATTTATTTAAATTATATGGCTACTCAACCCACAATGTAAGGGCCCACTTCAAACTGTGCTCCCAAGAAAGCAGAACTCTTGAAATGGCATCATTTCAAAAGGAACTTTTATGGGGAGATGCTGACAGCAGGAATAGATGGCAGGATCTGAGGGTTTCCCACGTGAAACATGTAATCAAAAGTGGTTGTAGTAACCCCACCACAACTGTCCATCCACATAGATCAAACAGGCCAATCCGCAGGTGTGAAAACACTGTGGAAACAGAATGATAAGGTGCTGCTTCCAAGGCTGTTAGGTGTCTGCACTGGTTCTTCTGTAGCTGGAGATAAGGCAGATGGCTGGAGGTACATTCCATTCTCACCCTGTTAGAGAAACATCAAAGGGGATAGAGCAAGAGTCAAAGCAAAGGAAATACACATCAGCACCTCAAGTTCCCCCCCCCCCCAGGAGAATGGCAGAACTCGAAAAGAATAAGAAAAGAGTAAGAGCCCCCTCCCCCATTCCGCTAGAAGGACAGAGTTCTGACACGCTGCCCCCCGTTAAAAAATGAGACATCCACCTGAATAGACAAAAAATAATAACAGGGAGAGAAAATTACAAATAGATTAGTCGGGTTTATCAGGGTATTTGGAGTGGAACTGTTTTAACAATCTTGGAGCTCTGACATGTCGTTTATGGACCCATTCATTCTGAACAGGGGGAAGATTCTTCCAGGCTAGTACAATAGGTATTGGGTAGATCCGTGGTATTTCCTGGAATCTAGTATTTCCTTGACCTTAAAATGTTGTTCACCCTCAACCATAATGGGCGGAGGGGGGAGCTGTAGCTGGCCTTAGAAGTGAATTTAGTTCATATTTTAGCAGGCTGCAGTGAAATACTGGATGGACTTGTCTCAATGTTTTTGGGTGTTCTAATTCTACTGTTACTGGGTTTATAATTCTTTTTATTGGAAATGATCCTACAAACTTTGGCCCTAATTTCTTTGATGGCTGCAATGACTTTAAGTACTTTGTGGTCAAGTACACTTTATTTCCCACTTTAAATGGCTTTGGTTCAACCTGCTTCTTATCTGCTTCTTATCTGTATTTTATATGCTTCCCTAGCTTCATCGAAAGGCTTTTCTCACTATTGGCCATATATTTTGAAGTTATGTTATCTACTACTTTAGGGAGGGGATGGTGGGTTCATTGGTTGACAATTGGGCATTGGGTTGAAGCTTTGTCCTGTAGCAACTTGTAATGGGGTGTAGCCTGTGCTGGAGTGCACAGCGTTCTTTTTTTTTATTGAAAAGTTTTACAGTACATTTTAACTTTAACAATCCCCCCCTCCCCCTACCCCTACCTAACCCTCCCTATCCCTCCCACCCATTCCTCCCTCTCCCCCCCCCGACTTCCCAGAGCTAAATACAGGATATAAAAACAAAGAACAATCATAGACATCCATATTCTAACAACAATAAACTATTAATTCTATCACCCTCTAGCTCATATAAATGATTACAAACAGTCTTACTATTACATATAAAAAGAAAAGGAAACAGAAAAGGAAACTTACTCAAATGCTAAATGAAATTTCTTAGTCCCATATTTGTTCTGAATATAATCAATCCACTTTTTCCATTCCATAATATAACGTTCTTGCGAATGATCTTTCAGATAAGCCGAGATCTTTGCCATTTCCGCCAGGTCAGAAACCTTTAGAGTCCATTCTTCTATAGTTGGCAGTTCCTCCTTTTTCCAATATTGACCTATTAAAAGTCTTGCTGCTGTGGTTAAATTCAGCATCAACTTAATGTCCACAACAGTAGCATCTGTAATTATGCCCAACAAGAACAATTGCGGACAAAACTTTATTCTTTGCTTAAAAATCTTCTGCATATTCCACCAAATTTTTATCCAAAAAGCCTTAACCTTTTTGCAGGTCCACCATATATGAAAATACGTTGCATCTTCGCCACCACATCTCCAGCATTTAGGTTGATAGTTCGGATACATACTTGCAAGCTTTTTAGGGTCTAAATGCCATCTATAAAACATTTTATAAAAGTTCTCTCTTAGGTTTTGGGCTTGCGTAAATTTTACGTTCCTCACCCAAATCTTTTCCCACATGTCCATTGTAATAACTTCTTGGATATTCTGAGCCCATTTTATCATACAGTCTTTAACAAGTTCTGTTTCTGAGTCAATTTCTATCAATGCAAGATATATCTGTTTGATATGTGCTGGACCCTGGTTTCTAATTTGCTTTATCAAATTTTCATCGGTCATTGAAAAACCAATTTTCTGATCTTCTTTCCACCTGGCCCGTAACTGAGTGTATTGAAACCAAGTTTGAACGATCTCATCTCGCAAGAGATTGTACGGCTTCAAACACCACACATTTCTTTCCAAGCTTAAAATCTCCTTATACGTAGTCACATCATGTTTGAAGCCAACATTTATGTTTTCTATTGCGTGTTTTGGGATTGCCCACAACGGCATCTTGTAGTCTAACTTATGTCTATACTTCTTCCAAACTCTCAGCAATGCCTGTCTTAAAATATGCACTTTAAACACATTATCTACCTTCTTATCATACAACAAATATGCATGCCAGCCAAATAACAAGTCATGGCCCTCAAGATTTAATAATCTCCCTTGTGTCAAATTAATCCAATCACTTATTCCTGATAACGCAGCAGCTTCATAATATAATTTAAGATTAGGAATTTTAAGACCACCTCTTTCACGAGTATCCTGCATAATCTTAAGTTTAACTCGTGGCCTTTTCCCTGCCCAGACAAATTTATTGATACCCCGTTGCCATTCTTCCAAATTAGAATCTTTTTTAAGGACCGGTATCATTTGAAATAAAAATAAAAATTTAGGCAGGACGTTCATTTTCACTGCTGCAATTCTTCCCAACAAAGACAGTTGCAGTTTTTCCCAGCTCTCCACTTCTTTTTGAATTTTTCCCCATAACTTTTCATAATTATTTTTATATAACTTTGTATTAGAGGGTGACAAATACACCCCCAAATATTT
This sequence comes from Vipera ursinii, assembly GCF_947247035.1. Lineage (NCBI taxonomy): Eukaryota > Metazoa > Chordata > Lepidosauria > Squamata > Viperidae > Vipera > Vipera ursinii. The sequence continues at coordinate 19,701,251 of NC_139521.1, read as the reverse complement.
GACCCTTTTAACAATCTCAAATCCAGTTAGTCCTTCTAAAAGGGCCTTTTGCGGTGATGTCATATTTTTGGCCAAAATTTTGGTTTTTTGTGCATTAACCTTAAATCCAGAAACCTTCCCATATTGCATTATTATCTCCATCAGGTCCACAACAGAGTTTTCTGGCTGAGTCACCGTAACAACCAGATCATCTGCAAACGCCCTCAATCTATAATCCTGATCTCTAATTCGAATACCCTTAATTTTTTCCGAACTCCGTATTTTTATCAATAATATCTCCAATGTTTAAACAAATAATAAAGGTGATAACGGACACCCTTGTCTTGTGCCCTTTTCAATATTGCATACTTCAGTCAAACTATTGTTAACTATTATTCGGGTAGTTTGTTTTTGATATAATGCCCTAATTGGTTGTAAAAATTTATCCCCAAAATCCATTTTGTCTAAAACTTTCATCAAAAATTGCCAATTTAGTTGGTCAAAAGCTTTTTCTGCATCTAAGAAAATTAGCGCCGCAGGGATCTGGTTGTTCCTTTCCAAGAACTCCACCACATCTACTATATGCCTCACATTATTTTTCATTTGTCTACCACCAATAAACCCAGTTTGATCCCCATGAATCATCTGTTGCAAAACCCTCATCAATCTGTTAGCTAACACCTTAGCAAATATCTTGTAATCTGTATTTAAAAGTGATATTGGTCTGTAATTTTTAACTTGAGTAACATCTTGATCTTCCTTCGGAATCAAAGAAATAAAAGCAGTTCTCCAAGACGGAGGCAGGCACAGCGTTCTTGTAAGCTACTTCTGTGAATGGAAGCAGGTCGGTCCAGTTGTCCTGCTAATAATAAAGCATCTTAAATATTGCTCCAATACTGAGTTCAAATGTTCTGTCCCACCATGTTTGCAGATGATGACTAAATGACAGGCCCTGGGTGGTCCCCAGAAGGTCCAAAAAGAGTCTCCCAAAATTCTGAAGTGAATTGCACACCCCCTCCCCGTCTGAGATTATGCATTGCAGAGCCCCATGCAATTGGTAGATGGGTTGTACAAACATCTTTGTTAGTGCCTTGGCTGTGGGAATTTTTGTGCACACGATGAAATGGACCTGTTTGGAGAACTGGTCAGTTACCAGCCAAATGACCATGTTCCCTGCACTCTTGGGAAACTCTACGATAAAGTCCATGGAAATCTCCTGCCAAGGTGCTGATGGGCTGGCAACTGCCTGCAACAGTCCTGGTGTTCCGCCCTGTCTTCTTTTGGCTGCTGCACAGGTGAGACAACTAGCCACATATCTTTCAATGTCTTTCTTTATGGATGGCCACCAAAGCTGCCTCTTTACTAGATGGAGCATTTTGATGAATCCAGAGTGCTCAGCCATCCTTGAATTGTGGCATAATTGCATGAATTTTAGTGTCTGGGCTTTTGGCACATTTAGCTTTCCCCCTACCGATGGTAATCCATCCATTGTCCAGTGATTTTTATGACTCAAGAACCACTCATCCACCTCTAGTGCCCACCTGAATTCTGTTCCTGTTTCGCTGTTGAGAGGTTGTGGTTTTTTAGCTTGCATTCGTGTGGTTACTGGGGCCATTAATTGGTTGGATGGCATTAAGGGTCCACCACTCCTGTTTTGTTACTGTTATATTGAGGCAGTCTTGATAGTACATCTGCTAAAAAGTTTTTTCCTCCAAGTAAATATTTGATGGTAAAGTTAAAGATGTGGAAATTCTGGGACCACCTCACCTGTTTAGGTCACCATTTCCTGGTTTTTTAAAAAGCTTCAAGATTTTTTGTGATCAGTCCATACCTGGAAAGGGATTTTGTTCCCTTCCAGGAAATGCCTACATGTGAGGAGGGCTCAGCATACTGCATAGGCTTCCTTCTCTCACCCTGTCCATCTCTGTTCCATCTCTTGTGAGTTTTCTGGATGTATAAGCACAGGACTGCAGTTGGCCCTCTTGGTTTTCTTGGAGCAGTACTGTGCCTACTGCTACATCACTTGCAACTACTTGTATGACAAATGGCTTTTCTGTGTCCTGGTGTTTTAGGTTTAGGTTTAGGTTTAGGTTTTATTAAATTTTTATACCGCCCTTCTCCCGAAGGACTCAGGGTGGTGAACAGGGCATATCATAAAACTACAAAAATACAAAAGTTAAAAAAAGAATTAAATTATTGCCCAAAGTAAAAACAATAGAATATATATATAAATATTAAAACCCTAAGTAACTCCCCATCAGGCCAGGCCAGCTTGTTCAAATAAATGGGTCTTTAACCCGAGCCGGAAGGAGCGGAGATCCGGTGCCATCCGGAGCTCAACCGGCAGTTGATTCCACAGAGCTGGGGCGCCCACAGAGAAGGCCCTCCCCCTGGGGGCCATCAGCTGACATTCTCTGACTGGAGGCACCCTGAGGAGGCCCTCTCTGTGGGAACGCACAGGGTGGAGGGGAGTCGACGCCGGCAGCAGGTGGTCCCCGAGGTATTCCGGACCCATGCCATGTAAGGACTTAAAAAACATCACTAAGACCTTGAACCTCACCCGGAAGACAACTGGTAACCAATGCAGCTCGCGGAGCAAAGGTGTAACATGGGAGTACCGGGAAACTCCCAAGAAAACTCTCGCGGCCGCATTCTGTACCAGTTGGAGCCTCCGAGTGGTCTTCAAGGGAAGCCCCATGTAGAGAGCATTGCAATAGTCAAGACAAGAGGTCACGAGCACATGAGTGACCGTACACAGGGCATCCCGGTCTAGATAGGGCCGCAACTGACGCACCAGGCGAACCTGTGCGAAAGCCCCCCTAGTCACGGCTACTATATGATCTTCTAAGGTAAGCCGTGAATCTAGGAGGACTCCCAAGTTGCGAGCCCTATCTACGGGGGTTAAAAACTCACCCCCCATAGAAAGTGATGGAACATTTTGAATGTCCCGGGATGCCGGAATGTACAGCCACTCAGTCTTGCCAGGGTTGAGTTGAAGTCTGTTCCTCCCCATCCAGACCCGAACCGCCTCCAGGCAACGGGACATCACAGCGAGGGCATCACTGGGGTGGTTTGGGGTCGAAATGAAAATTTGGGTATCATCAGCATATTGATGATACCCAACTCCAAAACCACGAATGATCTCACCCAGCGGTTTCATGTAGATGTTGAACAGGAGAGGCGAGAGAACCGACCCCTGAGGAACTCCACAAACGAGAGACCTAGGGGCCGATCTCTGCCCCCCTGCCAACACCGACTGTGAACGTCCCAGGAGATAGGAGGAGAACCACCGAAGAACCGTGCCTCCCACTCCCAATCCCCTGAGACGCCGCAGCAGGATACCATGGTCGATGGTATCGAAAACCGCCAAGAGGTCTAATAGGACTAGGACAGAGGAATATCCCTTATCCCGGGCCCTCCAGAGATCATTCACCAGAGCGACCAATGCCGTCTCCATGCTGTACCCGGGCCTGAAACCCGATTGGTACGGATCCAGATAATCCGCTTCACCCAGGACCAGAGGAAGCTGATGCGCCACCACACTCTCAACAACCTTCGCAAGAAAGCGAAGGTTGGAGACTGGACGAAAGTTGTTCAAGACAGCTGGGTCCAAGGCAGGCTTCTTGAGGAGAGGTCTCACCACCGCCTCCTTCAAGACGGTGGGGAAATTGCCCTCATTCAAAGAAGCAGATATAACCGCCTGGAACCAGCCTCGTGTCCTCTCCCTGGCTGCATAAACCAGCCAGGAAGGGCACGGATCCAATAAACATGTGGTGGAGCTCAACCTCCCCATAATCCTGTCCACTTCATCAGGGGTCACAGAATCAAACTCCTCCCAGATAACATTGACAAGACCGCCCGTGTCCTGATCATCAGACTCTGCCCAGCTGGAGTCCAAACCGGTCCGAATCCGAGCGATTTTATCCGACAGATGTTGACCAAACTCCTCGGCACGACCCTGCAAGGGATCCTCCCTCACCTCCTGATTAAGGAGGGAGCGAGTCACCCTAAACAGGGCGGCCGGGCGATTTTCTGCGGACGCGATGAGGGCAGAGAAGTAATTACACCTCGCTGCCCTCATCGCTGCGAGATAAGACCTAATATAGGTTCTTAACCGCAACCGGTCGGATTCGGATTGGCTGGACCTCCAGCAGCTCTCTAGGCCCCGTTTCCGACGCTTCATCTCCTGGAGCTCCGCGGAGAACCATGGAGCTCGATGGGATCTGCACCGGGTCAGGGGCCGCAAGGGTACAACTCGGTCCAGTGCCTCAGTGGCTGCCCTTTCCCAGGCTTCCACTAAGGCATCCGCCAAGTTGTGAGCGACGGAGGCAGGTGGGGATCCCAGCGCTGCCTGGAACCCGTCAGGGTCCATTAAGCGTCTGGGGCGGTACCATCTAGTTGGTTCCGCATCCCCACGGTGGGGGGTTGCAAGACGGAAGACCAGCCGCAGGAGGTGATGATCGGTCCATGACAGGGACCAGTTCAGCTGCAAAAAGCCTTTTCAATTTCTCAAATGCAGGGTTGAGGGAAATCTAGAGGATCTCTGGTGGGTGGGATGGTGGACAAGAGGCTCATCCTGCGGGATGAGGTGAGCCGAGGCAGGGGTCAGGGCAGGGATGCCATTGCCACTGGGCAAGGCAAGGTGAGGCAAGGATCAGGGCTGCTGCTGCCTGACACCATTGGCCTCCATACACAGCGAGCACATGGGGGCCAACTGTGCCTGTCAGCAGCCACAGCCTGCCGGCCCCTTGACCAATGCACTCTGGGGCTCCACAGCCTGCTGCAAACACCGGGCCAGTCCTCCAGCAGCAGGCAGAGTAGGGGAGAAGGCAATCCAGTATACCGGTTCATTACCTCCACCCAGCTTGTTCTGCGGCCTTATGGTAGTGGCATTAGGTGTGATGCATGAGGTGGCAAATGGCCAGTTTAGGCACGTGGCTGTTTGCTGCCAGCTGTGGCTATTCATTCATTCATTCATTCATTCATTCATTCATTCATTCATTCATTCATTCATTCATTTATTATTGGGACTTATATGCCGCCCTATCTCCCGAAGGACTCAGGGCGACTAACAACAGTAACATATAATAAATACAGAAGATAAAAATTAAAATTAAAGGCCTCTGTACAATAAATTAAAATTAAAATAAATTAAAAGTTAGAGTTAAAAATTAAAAACATAATTAAAATCCCTGTCAGTCCAGGTCAGCCAGGTGGAAAAAGGAGTGTTTTGAAGCTGTGGCGAAAGGACCGGAGATCTTCGGCCATCCGAAGCTCATGGGGGAGCTGGTTCCACAGGGCTGGCGCTCCCACAGAGAAGGCCCTCCCCCTGGGGGTCGCCAGCCGACATTGTTTAGCCGACGGTACCCTGAGGAAGCCTTCTCTGTGTGAGCGTACTGGGCGATGGGAATTCGTTCCTGGCAGCAGATGATCCTGCAAGTATCCCGGTCCTAAGCCATGTAGGGCTTTAAAGGTAAGTACCAGCACCTTAAATCTCACCTGGAGGGCAACCGGTAACCAATGCAGCTCACGCAGGAGAGGTGTAATATGGGAGTATCGGGGTGCTCCCATCACTACCCATTTGCCCCCTTGCACATTGCACCCAATGCTGCTGCCACAAGGCCGTGGAACAAGCCAGGTAGAGGTAAGCAAACGGTGCCTACAGAGCCACCAAAGCAGCAGGTGGAGCGCCAGAGGCTCAGGGAGTGAGGGTGCTGAAGTGGGCAGTTGGGCCATTGGCAAGAGTACCACGGTTGAGCAGAAAGTGGCTTCAGAACAAGTGGGGCAGGTAAGGAAAGAAATCCTCACTCCCTCCCCCCAGAAATTGCCTTTCTTTCCTTATCTGACTCCCAGACCCATGCCTTTTCTCCTTCACAATCCACTGCCGCTGCATGCAAGGAAACAAAGGAAGCTTTTTGGGGGGGAAAAATCAATCAATCAATCAATTCCAACTTCTCATGAAAGATTGTGAAGTTGGAATTGATTGACTGACCCTTCCCCCCCCCAAAAAAAAACTTCCTTTGTGTTCTTGCCCACAGCGGCAGTGGATCACATGAGATCTCGTGAAAAGTTATAAAGTCTGATGAAACTTTTGTTTTTACCGATAGGCCCACAAACACATGGTGAAGGCAGAGAAGTGAACAGAGAAATGGAATGCAGCTGAAAGGCAGATTAATAAAAAAAAACACTTGGGTGAGGCAAGGGCATCTGGGCGGGGACACGCGCAGCAACCTTCCCCTCCATGGCTTCAGCACGTGTCTGGCAGGGGAAGGGAAGCAACTGGTCTACCACCATGCTAGTGCTGCCGTGTTGCTTCTCCACCCCATGCACAGGCCCCTGGCCCACCCCTTACACAGAGTGCCCTGCTCCCACTGCTCTGCTCCACTCCCCCCACATGGAGCACCCTGCTCCCACCTCTCTGCTCCATTCCCCCCTGCATGGAGCGCCCTGCTCCCACCACTCTGCTCTACCCCCACACGGGGCACCCTGCTACCACCACCCCACCCCTCGCACAGAGTGCACTGCTACCACTGCTCTCCCACCCCCACCCTCACATGGAGAATCCTGCTACCGCTGCTCCCCCGTACCCCTATGCAGCACCTTGTTTCCAGCTCTGATCCGTCACTTCCTCTGCTGTTGTGTAGGACTAAAAATAAAATTCAATCAATCAATTCCAACTTTGCAAGATTTTTTTTCCTGAGAGAAGTTGAAATTGATTGATTTAACTTTTCTCTTTTTTTGCACATGGCAGCGGAGGCTTAAAGCCACTTGCCCAGGAAGATTTTGATGCGGATTGCTCATGGATGGGACTGAAGGCCTAGGACTCAGGTGATTGCGCGCATGCCCACAGAGACGTCTCTGTGTGCCGCCTGTGGCACCCATTCCATAGGTTCACCATCATGGTCCTAAATAATCAATTCTTTCCTTATGGAATTAACACTTCGACAGCTTGGTGTAGAGTCAGGCAGTCGGCAGTTTATTTAGAACCACCCTAACCAATTTTATGTGCTCCTTTGTTTCCATGAAAATTAAGATGTCATCCAGGTAAACAAGAACCGCCTTGTAGAGGTCCTCCTGGAGGACTTCAATAATCAGTTGCATAAAAACTGCTGGTGCTCCCTGTAGCCCAAACGGTAATACTCTAAATTGGAAACAACCCATGGGCAGTTAAACGCCATCTTTCATTCGTCTCCTTCTTTAATCCTCACTCGGTAATATGCTTTCCTCAGGTTTAATTTTGAGAATATTTTTCCTTTCTTTAGGGGGGCTAATATATCCTTCATCAGTGGCAGGAGATAGATATTGGTTTCGCTCACTGTGTTTAAGGACCTGTAATCTATGCAGAGGTGAAGATACCCATCCTTTTTTTCTCAGAACAGGACCAGGGCCTCCATTTTTGGTTTTGCCGGCTGTATAAACCCTCATGCTATTTCTTTTTTTCTACAAACTTCTGCAGTTCTTCCAATTCTTTAGGGATCATTGAGTAAATTTTAGGTTTGGGTAATTTGGCCCCCAGTAGAATTTCAATGGTGCAATTTGTGGGCCACTCCTTGCTGAATACTGTCCTCAGGCATGGCTTCTAGCCCCCATCTTTTGCCATCGCTACTACCTCTGGGGTCTTTTTCTCCTTTGTCGTTCAGCCTCCACCCTGGGCAGTGTGCTTTGGTTTTGGGAACTTAAACTCTACGGTCCTCCAATCTACCCTTGGGTTCCACTTCCTCAACCACGCCATTCCCAAAATTAAGAGCCATTCCATGCCTGGGGTCACTATAAAAGTCAAAGTCTCAGTGTGATCCCTCATTACGATTTGGATTGGCTGGGTGGCTAGGATGGCTGGGATCCCCCCCTCACAATGGATCCATCTAACTGGCCCAATGAAATTGGCTTCTTCAGCCCCCTCACCAGGATTCCTAGATTTCCCACCAGGGTTAGACTTATCAAGCACTCTGAGTCACCTTCTCCAGCATCTCTGGACTCAACAGTTCTATGGTTCTGGTGAGGGGCACAATGGGCCCACTTACCAGGGGTTTATCTTCCAAATCACTGAGAGGATTCCGGTGGTTTCCCAGTGGGGGTTGGAATTTCTCCCCCTGCAATTCCGGGGGTCTGGACCTTGACAACCTCATTGCTCTTCATGGCAGTCTCTTTGGGTCATGATGGAGTCTTACCAGGTTTCTCTCTGCTGGCTCAGTTAGGTTTTTGCATGGGAGACTTTGAACAGCATTCCACAGCTCGATCCCCTTCTTTACTGCACTTTAAGCAACACTTTTGAATGTGGTGTTGCAGTGGAGGGCTTCACCATCTCTCATTTCCCCCCCAAGGGGAAGCATCTCCAGGTTTGCCCCAGGCGTTGCTGTCTTTGGGTTTGGTCAATCTCAGCTTCTTCTGCTAGGGTACACCAGTAATGGAGTTTATCTGGGTCTCCCCTAGGGGTGCAGGCATGGTACAAGTCATCATTTAGCCCATCTTTGAAGTGGCTTATTAGGATGTATTTCAGCCAGTTGAGTTGGCTTGCCAGGCCTCTAAATTCCTCGGTGTATTTGGCTACCAGGCGATGACTTTGCCTCACTGTTTTGATGCATTCTCTAGCCTTCTGGTCAGCTAGGGGATCTTAAAACCTCCTCCTCAGGGCAACCATGAAGTGGTTGATGTTACGCAGCTTGGGAGCGTTGGCATTATGTAGGGTCACCATCCACTGGGCTGCTGCTCCCTCTAAGGCCATGGTTACAATTCTCATCCATTTGTTGTTGCTGGGGATGTCTTGGCCATCCTGTTCCATGTAGCTCAGGACATGGAACAGGAAAAATCCCAGCTGATGAGGGAACCCATCATACTTCACTCCCTGAGTGAGAATTTCTGGCTGGCACAGTGGGTTCTCCTCCACCTGGCCTGGTGCTTGTCTCCCCCAGCTGGGATGGCTTGTGCTGGGGTGTCACCTCTGCCATGGCATCTGCAGCCTCCGATGTACTGGTGGAAGCAGTCAGACCTGGCTGCCCTCTCTTCATCCTTCTTGCTGAGGTTGAGTGATCTCTCCATCTCACGCTTCCACCCTGGCTGGTGGCTGCCATGCTTAAGGGTCACCTTCCTGGCTTTCACCTCCCAGTCTTCTTTCTTTCCAATGCCCATCATCCATCTCGGTTTCTCCCGATTCTCTCTGGTTATGGCTTTGTTGGATGAGCTAGAGGCGTCTGAGCTGCTCCCACTCAGGGTTGCCTTGGGGGAGCTTCCCCACCAAGGTTTCCTTTTCCTCTCTCACTGCTGTGGTTCAACATCATTTGTACAGTCCCCACAGTAGGGCTTTTCCCTCTGGTTGACCACTTTACCTATCCTGCCTAATGAAAGGACCTGCTTCAATCTGTGCTCCCAAGAAAGCAGAACATTTAAAATGGCATCATTTCAAAAGAAACTTTTATTGGGAGATGTTGACAGCAGGAATAGAAGGCAGGATCTGGGGGTTTCCTGGGCAAAACAAGTAATCAAAAGTGGTTATAATAACCCCACCAGAACTGTCCATCTGGACGATTCAAACAGGCCAATCTGCAGGTGTAAAAACGCTGTGGGAACAGAATGATAAGGCACCACTTCCAAGGCTGTTAGGTGTCTGCGCCAGTTCTTCCACAGCTGGAGATAAGGCAGATGGCCGGAGGTACATTCCATTCTCACCCCGTTAGAGAAACATCAAAGGGGATAGAGCAAGAGGCAAACCAAAGGAAATACACATCAGCACCCCAAGCGTCCCCCTTCCCCCCAGGAGAATGGCAGAACTCGAAAAGAATAAGAAAAGAGTAAGAGCCTCCCCATTCCCCTAGAAGGACAGAGTTCTGACACACAATTTGTGACTTTAAATATCTTGCAAGGTAGTGGTATTTCATTGACATAGCATTTATATTCATAATTAACCATGCCACGTTCTTTATTAGTTACAACTTCTTAATAGTCTTCAAGGGCTACCCCATGTATACCACACTGCAATATAAAAAAACAAGAGATGACTTATAGTGCCACTCAGTGACAGCAGCGGGTTGATTAATAGTTTTTAATATTTATGTTTATCATGCATTGTTTTATGAATGAACACCCTAATCTCATTAATATGAAATAAATCACATGAACTGGAAAAGTAAATGGCATATACATTTTGGCAAATAAAAAAAAGTAAAATTGATCCTTCAATCTTAGTCCTGCACCTATGATAGTTTTGCAAGCAAGGGTTATTTTCATGCAAATTGCATGTATATCTCCCCCCATTAATATATAAAACCTTGCAATTACCATTTAAAAAAATCCTTGGGTGTCCAGATTGGTTTCTGAGATCATATTTTTTTCCTAGTCAATGTGTTTTTTTAATATCAAAATGTCTGCACCTGTTATAAATTCATATAAATTCAAAAATGCACACATTTTGTTTGAACTTTGTTTGTGAGAGACTTTTTAAAAATATTCTGGAGAAAACAAATGTTTTCCCTTTGTAAAACCTAATGGTTCACCTTCTATATCCCCACCTACACAGGTTTTTTTTGAAGTTTTGCTGGTTTCTCTTTGTATGAATAAATGATCACAAAGGTATTAAAAAGATACAGCTCATCCAAAATGTAAATACTACTTTTATAACAACCCTCTACAAACCTATTAATTTGAAACTTTAGATATATGACTCCCAAGAATTGCTGGCAAATTTAATCACTTCTACTAAAAATCACAGGAATTAATTACAGCATTCCTTTTAGTTGTTATTTTAAGTTTAGTAAATATAATATCAGATTATTATTCCTGAACACTTCATCCATTAATAAATAGAATACTTAGAGCTGCTAACAATAATAATTACAAGCATAACGACTTCAATTGTAACAAACAGACAAGAGAGTAGTTCAGTTGGATCCCTGACTCAGTCCAAGGTAAAAGGGGCAGAATCCAAACTTGTGGTTCATTGATCTTTACAGAGGGCATGGGCCAAAGGCCTCTCCATGCATGCTGAGATGGAAACAGCTAAATTGGATGGGGGTTCCTATCTGTATCAAAAGCAATGCCCAGGCCTGGAGATTTCCTTTGCTTCAACCAAGAATTGTCAAATCTAGAACACACAAAGAGCTATGAGTGGTGAATATAGCATTTGTATATTATATATTGTCCACTTTAATAGAGTTGGAAGTCAGACAATGCCATAACTTTCTTGACCTGGCTTTTCTTAAGCCTCTGCTTAGTTGACATCACTATCAAAATAGGGATTTAGAATCCTGATATTTCAGAATACAGGCTTTGCAGTAACTGTTGCTAGAAGTATTAAAAAAAATACTGATTTTTCTGAATTGACATGAAAAAGGGTGCATAATTAATATTTTGCCAAAGCCCTTGTAGAATTATTGATAGCCAGAATGAGTGAAATCATCCTAATTTCAAAACTGCAGTGATCTTTGAAGTGGTTTTTGTGACTATAGCAAATTATTTCTATTTCCTCTGAGTTGAAAGCCAAGAGCTATAAACTTTCCAAAATTGGTCATCCCGATGTTAAACAAATTAGTGGTAATATATATATATATTGGGGGGGGGGATATTGGCTGTATATGATCAGACTCAAAGAATAAACTTATATTGCTACTTAATTTTAAGGAAATTCAATTTTCCATGTCATCAACAGATAACAACATGGACAATAATGCAATGAAGATTAAACAGGATACAACAGAAGAGAAAGACAGCTCTGCAATAATGATAAAAATGGCAAGTGTACTTTTTATTTTGAAATATTTGAATAGGCATGATATGGAAACAGAGAATTGCCTCAGTTGATAATAGCTCAGTGATTTATGCTCAAAGATTTTGCAATAGACAGCATTTGGACTTTTAAATATTGCTTAGAGTAGCATAGTAGTGATGTAACTCTATCCTGTAAAAAGTTAATAAAGTTAGATAAGATTGGAAACCAAGAGAGCTGGGAAACTAATACCTGAAAAAACATTTAACTATTGCAATTATAATTGATTGGATCAGTCCAAGCCAGAACCTGCAAATTCTGAATCCCACAGCTGAGTGGGATTTTTAAAACATGTTTTAAAACGTGTTTTTAAAGACTGAATTCCACTGGAAGAATATTAAGTGGATGATCTTTATGGGCCCTTCCTATCCAGAGTCTTTGACCTTAATTTTGACCCCAGTGAGTAGATGTTTTTTTTTTTTATTGAAAAGTTTTAAAATACAATTTTCCTTTGAAAAACCCCCCTTCCCCCTCCCTCCTCCCCTCCCTACCTCCCCCCTATCTCCCCCCCTCCCCCTCTCCCTCCTCCCTCCCCTGCCTCCCACCCCTCTACTTCCCCTCCTCCCCCCCTCCCCCCCCGACTTCCCAGAGCAAAATACAAGGTATATATCTAAAAAGCAATCATAAACAATCATATACTAACAATTATAAACTCTAAAATCCATCACTCTCTAGCTTATATAGAGTAAACCAATCCTTAACAATACTAAATATATATAAAGAACTAAAATAAAAGAAAACTAGCATCATTCCCATCTATGTTCTTCCACAATTCACTATTACCTAGACATATTCTCACTTACACATCACAAGCACCTATCCCTATTAACCTCTCTAGCCAAAATAGGCTATAATAGATAGTTCTTACACAAATTAACCCGCATTAACCCACAAAACTTTCTTCCTCTTCCTCTGTAGTAAATTGTCCATTAATTCCAAATTGAACATTCTGTTACCATACATATCATCCCAAAACTCTTAAAAACACAACTACCACTTGACTATAAGTATATTGTGGAAGTTCCATAGATTTCTACTGGTCTTATTTTTTAATCTTTTTTGAGCGTTTTAAGGCAGCACGCGTCACCCTCTGTTCTCTAGGATCATCCAAAAGAGTTGCAGCTTGATCTCCTCCTGTACCCTTCTCGTCTATCTGTCCATCTTCATCCTCTTGATGTTCTCCTTCTCCAGATCCCTCTGCAGCTTCCAGAAGTGTTGATGGGGTTGCTTTTAAAACATTGTTGTAAAAATCATGCGCTTGCTTCACAGTACCCAAACAGTACCTTTTGTCATCATACATGAAGCTCAACCCAGCTGGGATCTCCCATCTGAACCTTATATCTCTTTGCTTGAGCTCTTGCACAAGAAATATAAAGTCCTTCCTTCTCTTTAAAATCTTTGGAGGAATTTCTTTTAGAACCAAAACTTCTTGACCAGCAATCACAACTTTAGTATCATAGGCAGCTTGTATAACTTCATCTCTAATTTCCCTTTTTACAAAATAAACCACCACATCTCTAGGCAACTTTCTCTGCTTAGCAATCCACGAATTCACACGAAACACTTTGTCCATGCCTTGTTTTATTTCAGATGCTGGATGGTTCAATACCCCCTCAAAAGCCTCAGAAACCAGCTGCTTTAAATCTTCCTTAATATTCTCTTTTAGGCCTCTAATTCTAACAGCAAACTGCATCTGGTAAAATTGAGCCAAACTCTGTTCGCTATCCATTTTGTCTTTTAAATCTTCAATTTCCAATACTTTTGCTTCTAATATAGCATTCTTTTGAGTCAAGTCTTCCACTTGATCATCCAGCACCTCCACACATTTAGCTACTTTATGCACTGAGGACAAAATGTCTACCTTCATCTCTCTAAGTTTCTGCTCCATCCTTTCTTCCATTCTCTGCTCCAATTTCTCCAATTTCTCCTCCATCTGTGCAAATTTAACACCCATTGACTCCAAAATTAACTGGGTATGTTTTTCAAGATCCTTCGATGTCAATACATCAGGAGAATGCAACGCCTGCAGTAATGATTGTTGTTGCACCGGAGAATTTCCAGCACTCCGAAAAGTTCTAGGGGGAGGTTTAGCCGCCATCTTTTACTTACAATTGTGACGCACTTTCACTTTAAGTTTTAAGCATAGTCCATCAAGCTTGAGAGTAAAATAAAATAATCCTCTTCATCTCTCCACCTTTTCCTCTTGTACCGCTCTGCCTGCTCCTTTAAATCATAGTCCTTTCTTCAGGCAGGGATGGTTCGCAGACGCCTGGCTCTGCTCCAGGAAGTTCGGAGCAGAGACGACGGCCAGCTGGGAGCAACCCAGGCTTCGGGGGAGTTCGATCCTTCAGCCGCCCAAGCTCAAAGCTCAGGCGGCCTCGGAGAACTCTACCCCTACCTGGGGCCTCACCCCCTCCTCTTCTCCCGAGGAGGGGGCTTCAATTTCGCCCGAACAGCTGATCGGCGCTGTTTCGGGCGAAAAAACAAACAGCTGAGCCGCGGGCAGCCAGGGGAGGCTGTCTTCGGCGCCGCGCCGCCAGCGGAAGTCCCCCCAGTGAGTAGATGTTTTATGAGGAACTGCTGTTGAAGGAGAATCTTGGAATCTTAGAGGCTGAATGCCAGGCATACAGAATCAGGCTGTTGTTCCACATGGTTATGGAAGCTCTGATTTTCAAAGTGGTTATGATTTGTTTTTCTTAACATACTAATATTTAATTTAGCTCTTTTTATGACTTTACATTTTCCTTAATTTCTTTGGTAATAGTCAAGAAAGGGGATATTGGCACATCAGCCAAAAGTGACCAACTTGAACTTTAAGTTTCTTCCGATCAATGATCAAAGCTTTACACAAATTTAAAATTAAAAAACTACCAAGGAAATTAAGAGTCACTTTTAAATTTGTGTAAAGCTTCAATCAATGATCACAAGAAACTGAAAGTTAGAGATCAGCCAATACAATATAAAAATAAAGAAATTGTGCTTTTAAAGCAGATACCTAAGAGAGTAAGAGATACTCGAAGACATTATCATTTCCTGACTACAAAGCTGATTGCCAAAGGCTTAAATTTCAGATGGCTGGAAGGCATTTTAATAAATTGGAACAACACAAGATATTGATTGGATTCAGTCTGGAAAGCAGATGAGTTTGAAGTAAGGAATAGAGCAACTCTAGATAAAGGAGTGAAACAAAGACAAGGGGAGAGTAAGGAGCAGAAGCAAATGGAAGAGATGACTCAAGGAGCAACTGTACAAACAGGAGAACAGAAAGAGAAAGATGATCAAGAGGACGAAGGTGAAGGACTTGCCAGAGAACAGAAGATTAATAGATCGACTAGACCTAAATGTAAATAATGGAAATGGAGAAAGAAAATGGAATCTTTTCAGCAAATATAAATGGACTAAATTCCCCATCAAAAAGAAACAAAGTTTTCAGGAAATTACAGAAATTGAATATAGATATAATTTGTCTATAAGAAACACATATAAAAGCACAGCATCATAAATTGGAATACCCCAAAATTGGGAAACTTTACCATGAATCAGCGCATCAGAAATAAAGAGGGGTCACTGTATATATTAAACAGTAGATTTTAAATTGGTATATTCAGATAAAGAAGGAAGAATCTTAATGGTAGAAATATATTTGCACCAAAAGCAAACACTGCTAGTGGCAATTTATGAACCAAATAACAATCAAGAAGAATTTCATAAAAACATACACAGAAAAATAATAGAAATGGATGTTGTGGAACAATTAACAGTCCGACCAGAGGTGGATGGACCGTGGTTCATTTGCATGGTCAATATCAAAGAAAAGAAATCCAAAACATGTTCTATAGTAAAATTTGTTTAATGAGAAAACAAAAGACCTAGACTGACTACATTCTCTCATCAGGCAGAAGAACAAAGTAAAAGTAGTAACTGTGGGAAACTTTTTCTAGGCCTCCGCACAAAACTGTTTAAAACCAAAACATGGCTGGACATAGCTGGAGTCACTATGGTTACATGATAAGATAATACACAGGTGCAGAGCAGAAAGAGATGTACAATTAGAAATGAGCGAAGCTGGCAAAACTAAAAAAACACGCAGTGACAATGGAGTACCAAAATATTTGTTTACTAGGAGAGTTCAATGCAATAGTAGATGGAAAAATTGACTATAAAAGCAATAAAACAGGAAAAATCGGAAGAAGATTACCCAAGACATTTTTTGATATGGCGGAGGAAATTGGAATCCAAGATGTCTGGAGAGACATCAATCCACAAAAACTGCAATACACCTTTTATTCAAACAGCCAAAAATCTTGGTCAAGGATTGATATGATTTGGATGACTGCTGACGTGACAATGAACATACAGGATATTGAGATAGAAATAGGCACATGGGCAGACCATAACCCTCTGAAAGTGACTTGGAAAGGAATACAAAAAAGACCAAGATGGACTTTAAATCAAGCCATATTAAAAGAAAGAGAATTTATAGAGCTAGTGAAAAAAGAAATGGATTTTTTCCTCAAAGAAAATTAAAAAAAGATACATTACAAAATGTATGGGATACAGCTAAAGTGTATTTTAGAGGCATATCTATAACATATATTGCAAAGAAAAACAAACAGAGAAGATAGCAATATGTATTACTAAAAGAAAAATGTGGACAGTTAGAATCAGAACTGCAAAAAAAATCCACAAAAAAGACTTTGAAAAGAGAAATGGACATAATAAAACATAAATTAAATCTGTTGGACTCAGAAAAAGAGTGGCAGAACAGATAAAGAGAGCAAAACAGAACTTTTTTGAAAATGCCAATAAACCAGGAAGATGGTTAGCTTATAAACTTAAAAAACAGAAAGAGAAGAAAACAATACATAACTTACTAGATGGGAAAGGTCATATAAAAATGAAGAAATAAAAAAGATAATTAAAGAATACTACAAGGAATTGTGCGATAAGGAGGAAACATCAAGAGAGAGAACTGTAAAATATCTGGAAGAAAATAATCTTCCAAAAATCTCAGAGACATTTAAAACTATGTTAGATGAAAGGGTTACAATGATGGAAAAATCAGAGGCCATAAATAGACAAAAAAAAATGGCAAAACCACCAGGTCCAGATGGGCTTCCGGTGGAGCTATATAAGAACCTCCAAGAGATACTAAGTGAACTGCTGAAAGATGTTTGCAATGGACTCTTATTAGAAGCTAGACTCCCATCTACATGGATGGAAGCAAATATTACTCTAATACCAAAAGAAGACTCCAATTTGACCCAGATTAAGAACTACAGACTGATTTCACTGCTCAATGTGGATTATACAATTTTTACTTAAATAATGGCTGAGACTGAAAAAATACTTAGTTGAATTTATATATCCAAATCAAAATGGCTTTTTACCAAAGAGACAAATTAAAAACAACTTAAGAGTGATAATAGACGTATTAGAATATTATGAGCTACACCCAGAGAAACAACTGGCACTAATAGTCTTAGATGCCCAAAAGGCATTTGACAATGTCTCCTGGCAATTTATGATTCAGCAACTACAAATAATGGACTTTGGACAGAATTTCATAAATATGATAAAAACAATATATAATAAACAGACAGCCAAAGTGATTTTGAATAGAGATTGTACTGAGAGCTTTGAGATAAGAAAAGGCACAAGACAAGGATGCCCACTATCCCCTCTGTTATTCATCTTCACTTTGGAAGTTTTAAATAGAAATATTAGACAAGATACAGAAATTAAAGGGCTGGGGATAAAAGGTGAAACGTATAAATTACAAGCATTTGCTGACGATTTAGTATTTATTTTGGAAGAACCCTTGGAGATGATTCCTAAATTGTGGGGAAAGATAGAACAGTATGGAGAAATGGCAGGATTAAAAATAAATAGAGAAAAAAACCTAAGGTAATATTTAAGAATCTTACAGATAAGCAACCCCCCCCAATGTCAGAAACAATAGAGGTACAGATAGTGAAAAAGTTCAATTATTAGGGTATATACCTAAATGCTCAACAATAAAAGAAGACAAGTATATAAGGCTATTGAATCAAATAAAATTAGACTTGGAAAAGTGAAAGAATTTGCAATTGTCAATACTAGGAAGAATTGCTACAGTCAAAATGAATATATTGCTGAAGATTTTATTTTTATTCCAAACAATTCCGATAAAACGTGAGAAAAAATTCTTCCAAGATTTAAATTCATTAATTTTGAAGTTTGTTTGGCAAGGAAAGAAAGCTAGAATAAAGATGAAAACATTACAAGATGCTAAGGAAAACGGAGGTTTGGGGCTACCTGAGTAGGCTTTGTACTATCATGTATCTGTATTAACATGGGTGAAAGAATGGATAACTCTCAGAAATAAAAGCTTGTTATATTTGGAGGGACACAATTTACAATTGGGGTGGCACGCTTTTTTATGGTATGGGAAAAATAAAATTCATAAGTATTTCCAAAATCACTATATAAGAAATGCTTTGTTAACAGTATGGGAAAAAATTAAAACTAAAATATATGTAAAAAATCCAGGGTGGCTATCAACAATGAAAGCTTTTTTTACATCCAAACTTGGTAGCCTTTGAAAAAAATTGGACATATAGAGATATTCTAAATACTGATGGGACTTTAAAGTTGAGACAAGAACTGGAAAATCAGGGTATCAACCTGTTGTGGTGGGCACATCTACAGATGCAAAATAGATACGAAAAAGACGTGAAACTGTATGGGTTTTATAAAGGACAAACTGTATTTGATAAGATATTGTTAACTTCTGATGAGAAATTAATTAAGAAAATGTATAATTTTTTGTTAATTTTGGAGATGGAAAGTGAACAAGTTAAAGAAACAATGATAAGGTGGGCGAAAAACTTTGTTTATAATATAGATCTAGAAAAATGGCAAAAATTATGGGAGAGAAATTATGAATTGATAATGTCAACTTCGTATAAAGAAAATCTATATAAAATGTTTTATAGATGGCACTTGCCACCAGCAAGATTAGCAAAAATGTTTAAAAATATGACAGATAGATACTGGGTATGTAAACATAACTCAGGCATGTATTATTATATTTGTTGGACATGTGGTAAAGCAAAGGCCTATTGGGAAAAGATACATGCTTGGTTAGAAAAAATGTTGGGAGAACATGTGAAATTTAAACCTGATTTTTTTTATTAGGTATAATGCCAGAAAAGATTAATAAATAAAGTTTATATTTGGTTCTACATGTCACAACAGCAGCAAGAATAGTCTTTGCACAATACTGGAAAAATGAAGGAGTACCACCAGAAGAAGAAATAATTAAAAAAATATTAGAATGCGCAGAGATGGACAGATTAACTATGAGATTGAAAGATAAAGAAGAAACAGAATACTACCAAACCTGGGAGTCATTCTACAAATGGCTAGAGCATGGGTAGGCAACCTCGGCTCTTTTATGACTCATGGACTTCAACTCCCAGAATTCCTGAGTCAGCTATGCTAGAGGAAAGAACCAAGGATTAGGAATTGACTATGTATTAGCACTTTTGAATCCAGACAGCACTCTGGTTGAAAAATTAACATATGTATGTAAGAGAAAAACTAATAAAAAGTTTATAAAAAATAAAAAGAAACTGAAAGTTCAAGTTGGTCAATTTTGGCTGATGTGCCAATTTCCCCTTTTTTGACTAAGTCTTCCCTATTTCTTTGTCTCTCAACTCCAAGTTACTTAAATTTCCTTTCACTCTCTGAAAGGGAAATTGTCAGTAAAACAATTTCCCATAAGTATTGTGTTCCGCTGGATACAAATTGTTCAAAAGAAACAGGTCTACAAAAGAGGAGGGGGAGTTGCACATGATCAAAGATAAAAATCTCTCCAGAATGTATATGGGTCAATATAAAAGAGAAAAAAAGTGACATTGCTATAGATGTATATTACAGGCCACCCAACCAATCAGAAGAAATAGATGAACTTTTTGCCAACTAGTTAACAAATGTATGTGGAAGCATACCACAGTAGTAATAGGAGACTTCAACTATCTAGACATCAACTAGGAGACAAACTCTGCAGTGAGCGGGAGATCAAACAGATTCCTAACCAACTTAGCTGACAACTTTGTCAACCAAAAGGTGGAGGAGGGAACTAGATGTAAAACTATACTGGACTTAATCCTTACAAACAGAGAAGAAGGGATAGAGGGAATTGAAATTGCTGGAATTTAATATAATGCAAACACTAGCAATAGTAAACAATCCAACCAGTGTCTTAAACTTCAAAAAAGCTGACTTTAACAAACTTAGAGAGAACCTAGGAAAGATCCCATGGATGAAAATCCTAAAGGAGAAAACAACCCAAGAAGCATGGGAAACCCTGAAAAATGCAATCATAAAAGCCCAGACCAGCACAATATCATTGAGAAAGAAAAATAAGAAATTCAAGAAGAAACCAGCATGGCTGCACAAAGATCTCTCTGACAAACTGAAAGACAAAAGGGACAAACACAAAAAATGGAAAGGGGGCACATAACTAAGGCCGATTATCAGCAGACAGCCAGAACATGCAAAGATGAAGTCAGGAAAGCAAAAGCAACAGAAATCAAGGATAATACAAAATGTTTCTCCCAACGTATTAACAACAAGAAAAAAGTCAAGGAAATTGTAGGCCTACTAAAGAGAGAAGATGACAAGGAAGTAACAAGCAACAGGAAGAAAGCAGAGCTGCTTAACTCATACTTTGCATCAGTCTTCACACAAAAAGAAACTATAGTCCAACATACCAAAAAACCCACTGCAAAAGACATACTAGAAATAAAAATTAAAAGAAAATGGTAATAGAACACCTATCTGACCTTGACAAATATAAATCACCGGGACCCAACAGATTACATACCAGAGTTCTGAAAGAGCTGGCAGATGTTATCTCAGAACCATTGCACCACATCTTTCATAAATCCTGGAGCACCAGGGAAGTACCTGAAGATTGGAAAAGGGCTGATGTGGTTCCCATCTTCAAGAAAGGAAAAAAATGGACCCAGGAAACTACAGACCAATCAGTTTAACATCAATACCTGGGAAGATCCTAGAAAAGATAATTAAAAAACAGATCTGCGAACAACTAGAAGCAAAGTTATAACAAGTAGCCAGCATGGGTTTGTTAAAAACAGAGCATGCCAAACCAATATTATTTCATTCTTTGATAAAGTGACTAAACTAGTAGACCAGTGAAATGCTGTGGACATAGTATACTTAGATTTCAGTAAGGCATTAGATAAAGAAGACCACAACCTACCCCTTGGTAAGCTAGAAAAAGGTGGGATAGAAAACTTCCCCATCAGATGGATCTGTAGCTGGTTGACAAACCGTACTCAATGAGTAGTCCTCAATGGCACTACATGCACATGGAGAGAAATAAGCAGTGGGGTACCACAAGGTTCTCCCTTAGGCCCAGTACTCTTCAATATCTTCTTAAATGGCAGATGAGGGAATTTAAGTTTGCAGATGACACCAAACTGACAGGAGTAGCCAACACCCCAGAAAACAAAGTCAGGATCCCAAAAGATCTTGACAAACTTGAACAATGGGTCCTATCCAACAAAATGAGTTTCAATGTAGAGAAGAGCAAGGTTTCACATTTAGGCAGGAAAAATCAAAGTTACAAATACATATTGGGTGAGACCTGGCTTAAAAACAGTAAGTGTGAGAGGGACCTTGGAGTCCTAGTAGACGATCACTTGACTATGAGCCAGCAGTGTGCAGCAGCAACCAAAAAAGCTAATACAATCCTGGGTTGTATAAACAGAGGCATAATCAAGATCACGCAAAGTATTAGTAAGACCACACCTGGAATACTGCAGCCAATTTTGGTCATGATATCACAGAAAAGATGTTGAGAGTTTGGAAAAAATTCAGAGAAGAGCAACTAAGATGATGAAAGGCCTGGAGACTAAAACATACGAAGAACGGCTGTGGGACTTGGGTTTGGCTAATCTAAAGAAAAGAAGAAACCGGGGCAACATGATACCAGTATTCCAGTATTTGAGGGGTTGTCACAAGGAAGAGGGGGTCACATTGTTCACCAGAGCACCAGAGGGAAGGATGAGAAACAGTGTTTGGAAACTGATAAAAGAGAGAAGCAACCTGGAATTAAGGAGGAACTTCCTGACAGTGAGGACAATCAACCAGTGGAATAGTTTGCCTCCAGGAATCATGGGTACTTCATCACTAGAGATTTTTAAGAAGTGACTAGACAATCACATTTCTGAGATGGTATAGTTTCTCCTGCTTGAGTAGGGGGCTGGACTAGAAGACCTTCAAGGTCCCTTCCAGCTCTGTTCTAGTCTAAGGCTGAGATAATGTCCTTAGCACTTTAAGACTACTGAGCTTCAGACTGTTGCTCTCTTCTACTGACCATGTGTAGGGACCTGCCCAAACTGGCCCTCTGAGGAAAGTACGATTCTTGATGCCATATGGTTAATCAAAAGGACTTTTACTGAGAAACAGTGGTTGCAGTAAGGTCAAGCGGAATCTAACATTCCCATGCAAAGCACCAAGCTATTCTTCCCACTTTGAAACCCAACCCTTTGACCAGTCCACCAGCAGCCAATACATTGTCACAAGGCTGTTTTGAGAATGCTGTCATACAGGATAGTAATGGGTCATCCTCAGGGCACAACAACCTTGGAGCCAGACTGGAACCAGTTGGGAGGGAGTCCGTTCCATCTCCAAAGATGATCCCCCTCCCTAATTCCCATGTGGTTACAGCAAAAGCGAAAGCATGCAAACAGTGCTCCCCTGCAGCAGCGTCCTCCCCCCTCCAGTAGAATGGCAGGGCACCCAAAAAAGGGCACCTGACACCATACTTCTCAAGAATGTTGCTTCTAATCAAATTCCTTCTCTTTCCTTTGATCCCTAAAATTTAGTTCTCTCATATCAAGCAAATTGGTCCACTTGCTACTCCAATCTGATTATTTCCTGAAGCACTACGACACGCCGGCACTTGTTTCAACTCCATAGTTTATTAAGACAGGTTCCCTTTCCCTGTTTAAGGTACCACCAATAAAAGCTTTTATTTCTTCCTGTTCTTTTCCATGCTTTCAGATTAATTTACTAGGTGCTATTGATTTAAAGAGAAGATACATTAAGATTTCCTCTGCTTTCAGTTGACCAGTCACTGGAATCTGGCTGCCATACATTCCTCCTACATTCTCCACTTACTCAGCAGGAAGCAGTTATTTAATAACTTTGTACAATATTGCCAAACATTCTTGTTAGAAGATGGAGAATGCAATCCCTTAGCATTTACAGTTTTTCTGGTTCCTCCTCTCTTCTTTCCTCCTGTTGAGTTACACTAGCAAACTCTAGTTTATTCTCTTTATTCAATGGAAACATCCATTGCTCTCAGGATCCTCACTTTATATATACGTATATTTATGTGTATATGTATATATATATCGTCTTTCTTGTTGTATGGAGGTATTTTTCTGGAAGTATTCACTGCCTCAATTTGAAACTCCCCAAATAATTTGGTTTTGTCAGCAAACATATCTACCTTGTAAGTGGACTGTAGATGTAAGATCTTTTATGCAGCACAGCTCCTACCCCCCTCCCTGGCCTGAGGGGGGATTGGTGGGTTTTTTTTTATCATTTTTATTGGGTTTTTTTACTATGTATCTATTGTATTTTAATCGGGCATGCATTTAATTATCTTTTAATTTTTGTACATTTCTGTGTTTTATTCTTGCCCTGTACACCGCCCTGAGTCCTCAGGGAGAAGGGCGGTATAGAAATATTAATAAATTAAATTAAATTAAATTAAATCCCCTCACATGAGAGGCAGTTTGCTAAATTTAAGTTGGAGGTGGAATTTGAGGGAAACAATTTCCCTTGTAAAGATACACCACCCATCACTAGATAGCATAAGTATGATTTTGATCTTATATTCCAGATTTTTGGGATTCAAAGAACAAGTGACAGTTGGAATGCTCTTATAGTCTCTCCTTAAAGTGGCAAATTTTAGATGAATGAACAGGGACATAAAAGCCAAGTGCAAACTCATCCTGACACTGGAACTCTTTTTCAAATTGGGAAAATCCCAGTCCTCTGGAGAAAATCCCCCACCTGGCCAAGCCGCCTGCCAGAGGTCCCCTGCAGGACAAGGAGGCGGCAATCCCAAGCCTGCCTTTCTTGCTTGGCTCCCCAGCAACCTGAGAATGGAGGCCTGGATCTGTGCCTGGGCTCCAAGCCGCACTTTTTCTTGTAGCACGCGGCAACTGGCTCCGGGCTCCACCTTTTCGGCGCCCCGCCCGCATGCTGGGGACACAGGTAGAGGAGCTGGCAGTCGCGGGCGCCCACGCGCGCAGGCCAAGGCGAAGCAGCCGTCGAACATGACCAACCTGGTGCCCCTCGTCGCAGCGCGTAGCCAACGAGGGAGAAACGTGAGTAGCTAAGCGCGAGCTCGCGGGGAAGGAGAGCCATCTTGCTCAGCAATCCACGTGGCTCGGCTGCAGCAGCGCAACCTGTGCGCGCCCGCTTCCTTGGAAGTGACTCGTCCAGGACTCGCTCCCAAGGAAGCGGCACCCGACGGCATTCGCCTTTCCCTGGGAAAGAAGCCGAGAGCCCCAGCTTCGGCCACACAGCTGGAGTCTCCGGTGACAGGTGCCGCGCCCTCTTCCTCTTGACCCACAGGCTCGCCGCCTTCCTCTGCAAGAGCCGGGGTCTCTCAAGTACCAGGAAGGAGAAGAGCAAGCTTGGTGTCGGCTCGGATTCCGGGACATCTCTTTCCTACCGTTTCGGAATGGCGGAATCGATTCCCTAGAAAACTGGGAGGAATCTTGATAGAGCAATTGCTTTGCGGAGCGCACCTCTGGCACGCGTGGAGAGGCGGGGGTCGGAGTGGGTGGGTGGAGGTGGTTCTCGCTGACTGGCGCTCAGAGGGAATCGGGTTTCTTTCCTGCAGACGAGCTGGGGAGGGGGTTAGAAAAGGTGCAGAGAGAAAGGTATTAGAGAAGTTAAAGGAGGTTAGGGAACAGCAGAATTTAAGAGAACTTTAGTACTGCAGCTGTTGGCTTCAGAGCTAAAAATTCTGCCCAACAGACAGTATTGGAGATCTTCAGGGAGATGATGTGGGTTATTATTAGGCGGATGGAAAGGAAGAGAATGCAGCCCGGCATAATACATGTAGTCCTCAACTTATAATAGTGCATTTAGTGACCATTCAAAGTTACAATGGCATTTTAAAAAGTGACATGACCATTTTTCACACTTAAGACTGTTACAGCATCTCCATGGTCACATGATCAAAATTCAGATGTTGGCAACTGGTTCATATTTATGACAATTGCAGTGACCTGGGGTAGTGTGATCAACTTTTGCAAACTTCTGACAAGCAGAGTCAATGGGGAATCCAGATTCACTTAACAAGGTTATAACTTAAGAAATGCAATGATTCACTTAACAACTGTGGCAAGAAAAGTCATAAAATGGGGCGAACTCACTTTACAAATGTTTCAATTAGAAACATAAATTTTGGGCTCAGTTGTGATTGCCCTGGCCCTTTATGCAAATGAAATGGTGCACCTCACCTGCCCATCCATTCTAAATCCCAGCAGCCTATTTTACCTTCCAGTTTCACTTTCTGCAGCCCTGACTCACTTCCCTCCCAGCTCTCAACTCATTGTTGGAGAGGGAATAGGAGGGACCTGGCTAGGCCTAATAATTCTTAAGTGGAGGGGATATACATGCATTGTCAGCCCTAAAAGTGGCCAGTCTCTGTACTACAAGACCTATTGCTTTTGCTCATATCTCCCAAGAATTCACCAGGGAGCCTTGCAAAATCCACCCCAAATCCTTCCCACATAAACTTCATTGGGGATTTAAATGACACTCCAATTTCTCTTCATTCTCTTTATTTTTAGTTTTATGTAAAAATGAATCTGTATCATGAAAAATGAAATCACACAGGTGTTCTGTCCTTTTTCTCAATAGAAAGTAAACTTGTTCCTGCTCAGGTTTTGGGGCACTGGTTGTTGAGGAAGTGAGGCCTGATAAATTTCAGGTTCAGAAAGCGTGCTTTAAAGCAGAGACAAACAGCATTGTTCCATGGGAGAGCTATGCTTTATCTTTTCTTTTTTCTTCCAACTATGGAAAAAAACTTATTTCTTTGGGGGGAGTGTCACTGTCTCCAGGCTTAGCAAGGACATGTGTAATAATGCAGTGATGTCACTGGAGGAGCAGAAAGAACTATAGATAGTTCTTGACTTACAACCATTTGTTTTAGTGACTGTTCAAACCTACAGCGGCACTGAAAAAAGTGACTTATGACTAGTTTTCACACTTAACAACTGTTGCAGCATCCTCATAGTCACGTGAACAAAATTCAGGCACTTGGGAACTGGGCATGTGTTTATGACAGTTGCAGTGCCCTGGGGTTATGTGATCATCATTTGTATCCTTCCCAGCTGGCTTCTGACAAGCAAAGTCAGTGGGGGAAGCCAGATTCACTTAATAACTGTAGTGATTCAATTAATAACTGTGGCAAAAAAGGAAAATAAATAAAATAAAATATCACTTAATTGTCTTGTTTAGCAATGGAAATGTTGGGCTCAGTTGTGGTTGTCAGTCAAGGACTAGCTGCAGTTAGTTTTGACTAGAAAGTATATCCCAGATTTGGAAGGCTAACATTGCTATTTTGTATCCTTTGATGGCAAAAGCCCTTATATAGAAAAAAAATGGGATGCTTGAAAAATGGGCTGGGGGAAGAACAAGCGGCCTATACCTCCCCAATTACTAATTACAAATTCTCCCTAGGTTCATTCCAGCAGTTTTTCAGCTTAAATTTGGAAGACAGAAACTATGGTACTAAGTGAAATTAAAGATTCTTGAGTGCTAAATGCAATACTATTATGGCCTTTGTTTAAATGACTCCAGAAGAGGAAAGCTCAAGAAAACCTATTGTTCTGCTTTTTGTGAAGCTTTTCTCATTTTCTCATTTCTCCTCCAGCTTTGTTGAGCTGCTCCAGTGTTTCCCATTCCATCAAAATGTAGCTGATATGCAACTCAGTCTTTCCCTCCACTGTTAGAAGGTCAAGGGCTGAATGAGGCCATAAAATACTTAAATTAGATAAGACAGAAATATGTCTTCCTCGGCAAGACTTTGGATAGGATTGTACTCTCCATGAAAAACTTTTTTGTAAGATACTGCCTTAAGTACTCCTCCCAAGAAAGCTGAACTCTGGAAACAAGCATTGTTTCAAAAGGAACTTTTATTGAGAGATAGTGATAGCAAGAGATCAAAGCAAGATCTAAAGTTTTCCTATGTGAATACTACATTAAAACTTTCATTTCACAAAACCCCACCCCAGAGCCCAACTGACCAGTTTGCGTCCAGCCAATCCACAAGTGCGAAGTTGTTATGGGAACCAGAGCTGATAAGGTATCTGTCAGTGGAGTGGAAATAAGGCAGATAGACCCTGGAACATTCCATTCTCCATTTCACACCCAAAGAGATAAGCCAAAGTTGAGAAAGAACAAAGTAGAGAAAAACCTCCCCCTCCCACTAGAATAGCAGAGCCCCAGAAAGAGACATTGAAGGGGTTCCTAACATGCTGCCACCCTTAAAAGAAAGAGGTCTGCCTATAGAAACAAAAATAATAAAGTAGCAAAAAGAGAATAATATGTTAATTAGATTTATCTGAATAAGTAACATGAAAAAATTGAGTAATCTTGGGACTCTAATATGCTTCTTATATACCCATTCATTTTGGGAGGCTGGAAGGTCTTTCCAAGCCACCAGATATTGGACAGCCCCATGGTGCCTATGGGAATCTATTATTTCTTTGATTTCAAAGTGCTGCTCCCCTCAATCATAATAGGTTATGGTGTGGGAACAGGTTTTGGCCTTAAAGGCAAGGTTATTTCTGGTTTTAGTAAACTACAGTGGAAAACATGGTGAATTTGCCTTAATGGTTTTGGGAGTTCTAACTCCACAGTGACTGGGTTTATAATACATTTGATGGGAAAGGGCCCTACAAACCTGGGCCCCAGCTTCTTTGAAGGTCGAAGTGACTACAAGAATCTAGTGGATAGGTAAACCCTGTCCCTGAGGTGGAAAGTTTGGGTTTTATTCTTCTTTTATCTGCTTGAGTTTTTAGGCATCCCTGGCTTTGTCCAAAGCTTTCCTTACTATTGGCCAGGTGTTTTGTAATTGATACATTCATTCCTTAAGAGAAGGGATTCCAGGTTCATTAGTAGGCAGTTCTGGCATTGGTTTAAACACCTGCCCTGTAGCTATTGAAAGGGAGTGTATCCAGTGCTAGAATGAATAGTATTGTTGTATGCCACTTCAGCAAATGGCAGGAGGTCGATCCAATTGTCCTGTTGATAGTTGATAAAATATCTAAGGTTTGTTCTAGAACTGAGTTTTTTGTTCTGTCCCCCCTTTGTTTGAGGATGAGAACTAGAACTCAGAATTGGCTCTGCTGAGAAAAGTCTTTTTAATTTTTCAAATGCCACTTGGCATTCCATAGTCCACTTCAGGGGGTTATTGGGTCTCGGTTTATTTGTTTTTAACACATTTGTGATAGGTAAAGTGATCTGGGTGAAAGAGGGGATGAACTGTCGGTAGAAATTTGCAAAGGCCAGGAAGCTTTGTAGCTGCTTTATCACCATAAAGGAGGCTACCCAATCTAAGACAGTGTGTACTTTCTCTGGGTCCATCTCCACCCCGTCATACAAAATCCTGTAACTCAGGTAGTCAATTTTCTCTTTGTGGAATTCACACTTTGATAATTTTGTGTAGAGCTTTGCTTAGTTCAGGACCGTTCTGGCCAACTTGATGTGTTTGGCCTTTGTTTTGGTGTAAATTAATATATCATCCAGGTATACCAAAACTCCCTTATACAGGTGCTCATGGAGCACCTTGTTGATTAGCTGCACGAACACATCTGTTCCCCTTTGCAGACCAAAAGGGAGCACTCTAAGGGGGCAGTTGAAAGCAGATTTCCATTCGTCCCCTTCCTTAATCCTAACTCTATAATACACCTCCCACAGGTCCAATTTAGAAAATATTTTCCCTTTTGATAGGTGGGCCAGTATATCTTTCATGATAGGCAGGGGGTACACATTTTCTACACATAGTGTGTTCAGATCCCTATAGTCCATGCAGAGATGAAGAGAACCATCCTTCCTCTCCCTGAACAGCACAGGTACAGGCTAGTTGTATGAACCCATGGGCCAGGTTTTTGTCAATGAATCTATGTAGTTCGCTCAATTCCCTGGGAGTCATTGAATAAAGCTTCAGCTTTGGTAACTTTGCCCCAGGAATGATCTTGATATCACAGTCAATGGTGCATTGGGGAGCCAGTTCATCTGAACACCTTTCACTGAAAACCTCAGTCAGATCCGGGTACTCCCTGGGTACGGTTTGCATGGCCTTGCCACACAAAGTGGCCACTATTTCCCTGATCTGTTCTTTTCTGGGGCAGATTTGTTTGCTCAGCAACAGGTTCTTTTCTCTGGGAAATTTCAAACATCCCTCTCTTCAGTCTATCAGTGGGTTCCATTTTTTCAGCCACCCAACCCCAGGACAAGAGGCCACTCCATTCCAGGTGCCAAGATGAATGTTAAAGTTTAAAATGGTTCCCTATGTTTAACTCCAGGGGTTTCTGTAGCTAGCATGGCTTGGATGCCCCCTGTGATGGACCCATTAAGCAGAAGAAGATGGGGTTTTTTAACCTCTTTAACTGGACCCTTAATTTCCCTTCCAGGGCTGGGCTAACCAGGCATCTGATGCATCCAGGATCACTTTTCCTTCTCTGCCTGGAATTAACAGTTCTATGGGCATGGTCATTGGTGCAATCAGCCCACTTACCAATCAGTAATCATTGTAATCACCTTCTGGCGTCCTGGGTTCATCTCCTGGTGGGGTCAGAGTTCCACTCCCTGGTTATGGGGTTGGATGGAACTCCACGAACTCTGTGCTCCTCAGGGCCATATCTTTCTGACATAGGCTGGGCTTAGTCAGCTTTCCTTCAGATTGCTGATTGCCTCTTTTGGTCAGAGTTTATCTGCGGCATTCCACAGCAGGATGACCCTCTTTGCCACATTTGAAGCAGGCTGTCAAGGGGGGGGGGCATAGCCAAGGTTTTTGTTGCTTCTCTCTTTTTCTCTGGTGGGGACCATTTACACATTTTTCCAGAACGATATGGGTTGTGGTGCTGGTCAATCTCTACCTCCTTGGCCAGGAGGCACCAGTCATGTAATCAAACCAGGGCACCCCTAACCACGCATGCATTTAGCCCATCCTGGAAACAGCTGATTAGGATGTCTTTGGGCCACTTGAGGAAGGATGCCAAGTCTCAGAACTCCTCTGTCTACTCAGCCACTGGTGGATGCCCCTGCCTCATGGTCTTTATTTGATCCTGTGCCTTCCAATCAGCCAGGTGGTCTTTGAACCTCTTTCTCAGGGTGGTCAAGAAATGGTTAAAGTTTTGGAGATCTGCTGAGTTGCAGTTGTGAAGGGTAACCATCCACTGAGCTGCAGTTCCAGGGCTAGGATGACGACCCTGACTCTGGCTTCCTCACTGGGGAGGGTTCTCCCATACACTTGCATGTAGGTGAACACATGAGCCAGGTAAACCAGCTTTGATTCCTTTGTGGGTCTCTTCCTCTAGGGGGTTGCAGGCTGCCATTATTCCCGTAGATCCAGTTGTCTCTGCCATGGCTTCGGTCACTCCTGATTCACTCCTTCCATACTTGGTTTCTTCCAGTTGATCCTTCCTTTTGCTCCTGTGCTGCCTGGATTTTGCTGAAAGGCCTCTTCCATGTATTGTGTGGCTTGTTTCAGGATCTGGTCGGTCGACTCCTGCTCTTCTTCAGATTCGTTCCAGTCATTGGAGAGTGACTCCATCTCCTGCTTCCAGCCCTTCTTCTGGCTTCCTAGAGTGAATGTTACTTGCTGGGCTTTTTCTTCCCACTCTTCTCTCTCTTCCCTACTCCGATCAACCATCTCAGCTTCATGGAGCTTTCTGTATTTACTATTTCTTCCATCCAACCATAGGAACTTTCTTTTGGGTGGGTCTTCACAGAGGACTCTCCCCAGCACTTGGTCTCATCTTGTTCGCTTCATGGAGGGACATGATGCATGGTTCTCACAGTACAGCAGTTGCCTCTCTGGGTTGATCTTTTTGCAGATCTTGCTTAATGTAAGGTCCTGCCTTGACTACTCCTCCCAAGAAGGCAGAACTCTTGAAAAGGCATTGTTTCAAAAGGAACTTTTATTGAGAGATAGTGATAGCAAGAGAGCAAAGTAAGAACGAAAGTTTCCCTGTGCAAATTGCTACATTAAAACTTTCATTTTACAAAACCCTACCCCAGAGCTCTGGTAGAGGACAGGAAGGCCTGGAGGAACGTTGTCCATAGGGTCGCGATGAGTTGGACACAACTTCGCAGCTAACAACAACCCCAGAGCTCAATTGTCCAGTTTGCTTCCAGCCACTCCACAGATACAAAGTTGTTATGAGAACCAGAGCTGGTAAGGGACAGTTCCCAGGTGCTTCACTGGATCTCACAACAGAGTGAAGATAAGACAGATGGCCCCTGACACATTCCATTCTCCATTTCACACCCAAAGAGATACATCAAAGTTGAGAAAGAACAAAGTAGAGGAAATACAACCACAAGCCCCCTCCCAGCCAAGAAAAACCTCCCCCTCTCACTAGAATGGCAGAGCCCTGAAAAGATACATTGAAGGGGTTCCTGACATTGTTTCTTATTTGAGCAGCTTGAGTTTTCAACTTTGATAAATTGGGCACTTAAGTTTCTGGAAGCTACCATTACTTAGTGTTCACACCCAACCTACTGCAGCTGTATTACTAGTTTTTTTTCCCTGGACTCAGTTTATAAACAGTCCTCAGGGAAAGGGCGGTATATAAATGTAATAAAATAAATAAATAAATAAAATAATGCTGATAAATGGCATTTGTTTACTTGCTTATTCCTCTTACTGTCATAGATTAGATTGCTATGTGATGGCATAGAGTATAAATCACTACAAGGATTTTTCATATTTT
The DNA here is from genome assembly GCF_947247035.1 of Vipera ursinii. NCBI lineage: Eukaryota > Metazoa > Chordata > Lepidosauria > Squamata > Viperidae > Vipera > Vipera ursinii. The sequence continues at coordinate 19,669,469 of NC_139521.1, read as the reverse complement.
TTTGTTTTTCCAACATGCAGTTTTTGCCAAATTAACATTCAATAGTCTTTATTGCAAGTAAGAATTTTTGCCTGGGCTTGTTGACTAAAAGATGAAATAATCCCAAGGAAACTGGGGTAAAATACCTTAATGGGATTCATATCCAAAATAGAAGTGCATAGATGTACCAGGTACATACTTTACCCAAATGTAATTACTTTGGAGACTGAACCAGGCAATCTGTGATTCAAATTTTTCTACAAGGTTCTGTGTTTCAAGAAAGCAATGCACCCTTCTCTATAAATCTCAACTATTGTTAGGAGAGAATACCCTGTCTTCTGTTTGTCTGAATATCCAATGGGTGTTCAAATAATCATCTGATGTCAAGGATGGCTTCAGGCTTAGCACAGAATATGGCAATTCATTATTTTTTGTAATTGTAAATGGATAATTTATCTCTGGCCATTTTTAGAAGTCTACTCCATCCTGTTTTTGTTTTAATGAGACCCATTACTGTGATAAAGATTACATCACTGTAATTGCTCTAGATTTTGATTATGCTAGGAGAGAGTGACCCTTGTTCAGGCTATCTAGAAGTGAGGGGGTTTGTACATGTGGGCATTACATTTTGTGGAGGCTGAGCAAAATTATTATAAAAGGAATTGTTGCAGGTTTTCGCACTTGTTGGAAACTGAATCCTTTTTCCTTAAGAATTTAAAAAAATAGGAAAATGGTTCTCTGGAAATGATTAAGAGAAATGTTATGGAAAACTCACTCATGAAATGAATCAACAGCGTATTTCAGGAATTCTGATCCTGACTCATATTTCAGATTTTCCCATATGTACAACTCCAAGAATTACCAGCAGCCCATCATGGGCTACCCTGAATTGAATTTTTTTGGAATCATAGACTTAGAACATCAGCAGTTCCTCAAGCTGGAGAAGGCTGGAGTAAACAGATTTGAATAGACAGGTTGCTCAATTTCTTAGGTGCCTCCTAAGGAATTGTTCTATTTTATTACGTCCCCTAATTAAATACATTTTCATGTAAATTCCTGAAGAAAGACAATTTCTCAGTAATTTTGGTTTAGAAAAATAAGATTTTCCAATTTGTATTTCTGCAAGTAGTGTTTATTTGCAATTTCTGTTGTTTCTCTGTACTCTAACAGTATTCCGTTTACATTTCAGGACTGGTCTATTAGTCTTATAACAGCATCTTTGGCTGGAGCCTTTGGATCCTCCTTCCTCTATGGTTATAATCTCTCTGTGGTGAATGCACCAACAGTGGTGAGAAAACGATTTTTTAAAGTATAAAGTCAGTTTGGTGCAGCGATGAGATGTAGTAAGAGAAAGTTTTTGCAGTATTGGGAAACAGGTCTGCACTTGTCTTGTGTTCCTTGTTTCCTTGTCCAGCTCTAAATGGGCTCTTTCTCAGCAGAAGAGCAGTGAAGATGTTTTTAGGCAACCTCATTAAATTTTCTGGAGTTACAGGTAAATCCCCCATGTACGAACATTCATTTAGCGAGTTTTCACAAAAACATTTTTTTTCAGAAAGGGTACTTACATTAGAAATTCAACATTATGACCAAAATGAGGCCTCTGTAGCCATGCCCCATCACTGAAAACTTTTAAGTTCACATTGAAGTAATTAATATATCTCACAATTAGTATTTTCTTTTGATTTTTCCCTTTTTAAATTTAATAAAGAGCAAGAGGGAATATATTCCTTCAATGAAAGCACTATTCTTCTGATTTTCCTTTTCCTTGCTTGCATAATTTGCATAAGACTGCATATTAACATCCATATGTTTATCCTTAGTGTTTTTATACTTGTAGTCCTCGAGTTACGACAGTTCACGTAGCAACAGTAGCACCAAGGCAGTTGTTCACCCTTACGACTGACCACAGAGACATTGCAACATTTCCCCTGCCTATTCCCAACCCCCACAGGGGCCTAACAGGCACTGTTTCTGCTATGGTAGCCCACTGGCTCCTCCCCACTCCATTACCAATCAATTGCTCACTTACCTTTCCAAGATCCAGAGTTCCAGAACAGGCTGACTGCTCCTTCTCTCTCCTCAAGCAAGCTGTCTCTTCTCCAGCCTCTCTGCTGCAGGGTTTGTACAGCAGCATGGTTTCTTTTCCTGCTCCTGGCACTCAAAAAGTGAAAAGGTGAGAGCAAAAGCAGATTGGGATGAGCAAACCCTGTTTACTGAAGCTGCCTATGAAGGACACCTAATCCACTTTTTTTTTTACAATGGGATGGAAAGCTTCCATCCCTTTGCAAAAACTTTTGGCATAGAGAAGAGAAGCCCTTGGGGCACAGTCTCACAGTCCTTCAGGCTTCTCTTCTCCATGCCAAAAGTTTTTGCAAAGGGATGGAAGGCTTCAAGCAATGCAAGATCGCTCTACTGAAGCCTTTGTAATCGTTTTGGTGAGAAGAGAAGTCTTTGGGGCATGGTCATGCGTTCCTTCAGACTTCTCTGCACCAAAAGTGTTTGCAAAGGGATGGAAGGCTTCAAGCAGTATAAGATTGCTCCCCTGAAGCCTTTGCAAAAGCTTTTGGCACAGAGAAAAGAAGCCTTTGGGGGTGCAGTCTCACACTCCTTCAGACTCACCGAGGCTGCCTGGCACACCAAAAGCAGATCAGGTGCCATGCACAGGCAGCCTCCGTGAGTCAGCCCTGGTTTTCCTCTTTTCTTACTGCTCCACTTTTGGAGTGCCATAAGTAGATAAAGAAACCATGGCAGAGAGGCTGGAGAGGAGACAGCCCGCTTGATCATTGGGAACTTTAAAAGGTAAGTGACCTGGTGGGTAGGATGGAAGGGGCGGGGGGGGGAAAGCATGAGATATCTCAGTGGGTCTTGGGAGTCCTTGGGTGGTCTGAAGCACTAGGCCCCCCATGGCTTTCCCCATCCTGAGATACCTCATGTGCACTTAATGACCTGTGCATTCAATTACCCAATGCATTGGGTAAAGCAGAGAGGGATCATGATCATTTAACATGATCCAATTAATGAATCGTCAGGTTATGAACGTAATTGGCAAGCTCTATTACATTTGTAACTTAAGCATTATCTGTACCTGTTAACATTTTGGAAATACAAGTCCATAAAGTGTGATGTAGTCAGTAAGCTTTACACATTATTGTAGCTGTAACAATAAATATTAGTGGAGCAGGAAAATCAAGTTCCATGTGTTTCATCTTCTTTATAGATATACTGAGTCCACATTTTGAATACTGTAGCTCTTTAGATGGGAAGACACAAGCTTCGTTCATTTATGGGTGCTTTGCTAGAAATTCCTTGGCTCCATCTGTCTGCTTCTCATTCTTTAAAGCTGAAACCCTTCTCTACCTAAGTGCTTTAATACTAGTTGACTAGATGTCTTATACATTTAAAATTAGGGAGATTCTTAGAAATACCAGGTATACAGATTATCTGATACTCAAGACAATCTATAAAATTAACTAGAGGAAATTGGCTTAAACTACCTGTGGCTACAAAAGGGATGCAGTGGCTCAGTGGGTTAGGACGCTGAGCTCATCGATCAGATGATCGGCAGTTTGGCGGGTCAAATCCCTAGTGCTGCATAACAGAGTGAGCGCCTGTTATTCATCCCAGCTTCTGCCAACCTAGCAGTTCAAAAGCACGTAAAAATGCAAGTAGAAAAATAGGGACCACTACGGTGGGAAGGTAACAGCGTTCCGTGCACCTTTGGTGTCTAGTCATGCTGGCCACATGACCACGGAGACATCCTCGTACAAGTGCTGGCTCTTCGGCTTTGAAACGGAGATGAGCACCGGCCCCTAGAGTTGGAAACAACTAGCACGCATGTGCGGGGGAACCTTTACCTTTACCTACCTGTGGCTACAGGTAGTCCTTGACTTACAACCATTCATTTAGTGACCATTCAAAGTTACAACAGCACTGAAAAAAGTGACTGATGACTGTTTTTAACTTTACAACTGTTGCAGCATTCCCATGGTCACATGATCAGGATTCAGATGCTTTGCAGTTGGTATGTATTAATGATGGCTGCAGTGTCCTCAGAACCTGTGATTACTTTTGCAATCTTTTGACAACAAAGTCAATAGGAAAACCAGATTCACCTAACTCCGTTACTAACTGCAGTGCAATGCAGTGATTCACTTGCAACTATGGCAAGAAATGTCATAAAATAGGGCAAGACTGACAAGAACTGTCTTGCTTAGTAATAGAAATTTTGGGCTCAACTATAGTTGTAAGTCAGGGGTCTTCATACCTGGCCCTTTTATGACTTGTGGACTTCAACTCCCAGAATTCCTCAGCCAGCGGGCCAAGTTTGAAAACCCATGTTGTAAGTTATATAGAACTATCTATATAACAACTCTTGTTCAAAGAGGTTAATATAGCATCACTGATCATGGATCGCTCTGACTCATAATACTTCCATTATCAATTTGACATATAAACAATTATAAAAGAAAAGCTGACATAAGCTTTTGCATTCAACATTATTAACAAAGCAATATTACTTAAATATGCTGTTATGGCCTCAGTTTGTCATTAAGCGAAGACTTAGATTTGAGCTATCTGAGCAAAATTAAGTTCACATCTGATAATCATGACATTTTAGAAAGGGCCTATTAAACAAATGTTTCTTAAAGTATGGTCCAAGACTCTCCAGGAAATCAAAATTATTTGCCAGATATTTGCAAAAATTTAAAACAGCTCTTGTTATTTTTCTTTGTTAAAAAATATTGGGTTTTTATTTATATTAACATCATGTCAGGGCCCACTTCGAAACCTCATCCCAAGAAAGCAGGACTCTTGGAACAGCTTCTTTCCAAAAGGAATTTTTATTAGGAGAAGCTGATAGCAGGCATGATAGGGTTTCCCGCTCAGATCAATAGGTTAAAAGAGTCCCAAGCATAACCCCACCCCAATGGTTCATCCAGTCAGTTTGAATGGGCCAATCCCCAGGTGTTAAGTCTGCTGTGGGAATAAAGTTGATAACGGGGGTCCATTCCCATGCTTGTGAAGATGTTGTTGGGTCTTCGCTCCTTCCCTTCCACAGCTAGAGATAAGCTAGATGGCCAGAGGCACATTCCTTTCTCACCCTAGGATAACATCAAGGGAGAGACACTTCAAAGAGTAAATATGTAGGAACATTGGAAAGGATACATTGTAGCAAAGCAGAATAATATACTACAGAGTCTTCCTCCCTCCCTCTCAGGAGAATGGCAGAACCCTCAGAAAGAAATGAATTAGGAAAGAAATGAGATAGATTACCCCCGCCCCCGGGGGAAAGAATGGGTTCTGACACATATAATGGATTTATAATATGATTGATTCAGTAAATATTTTACAAATGTGTCAAATTTATTTTTTAATATGGTAAATATCAACAAATATAACCCATTAAACAAAAGCCCTCCATCATTTTTAAAAGTTGGAATGGATCCTGAGAACAAAAAGTTAGGGAAGTTTGTCTTAGATTGAAAAGAAAGAGGTCACTAAACCTCAGAAGTCTGAGGAAAAAAATTCTGATACTTCTCAGTGTCATGGTTATCCACAAATGACCACCTTCAAGGTTCCTTGCAACCTATTTTGCAGAACCCTTACAAATTTGCTGGGCTGAGTCCAGGTGCAAGAGAATGCATGCAAGCACAATATGGTAGCCAAAAAATTACAAGATGTTTAGGAAATCTACTATACAATGACCAAATAAGGAGAAATGGGCATTTGTTACATATTTATTTCAGTAGTGTTGCAATATTGTTGGTGGTCATTTGTGATAGTCATACAAAGTGCAGGTTGTTATTTTTCACTGGAACACTAAAATTAGTCACGTTGAAATTGTGTTTATCTTGCACCTTTGACCCCGTTATTTGCACTTTGGTCACTGATGAAATCTATTATATGTTTCAGCAATTGATCTAGTAAACACTGACAGGACATTTTATTCAGAAGTGACTTCAGAAATGACTTCTTCAGAAGGAAAAGCATTTGTGTGTATTGCATTTGATATACAGCTTAGTGTAAACCAGTCCCTAAATGATAACTAAGTCCTACTTGTGTCAATTATTTCCCCCCCCCCCTCAGATAACTAAGAGGTAGTTAGGTTCTTTAATTTGGAAATGAACCATGAAAAATATAGAGTCCTCGACTTATGACCATAATAGAGCCCAACATTTCCATTGTAAGCAAGACAGTTGTTAAGTGAATTTTGTCACATTTTATAATCTTTCTTGTCACAGTTGTTAAATAAATCATTGCAGTTGTTAAGTTAGTAGCACAATTGTTAAGTGAATTTGGCTTCCTTTTGACTTTGGTTATCAGAAGGTCACAAAAGATGAGCAACATACGGTAACTCCAGACCACTGCAAACATCATAAATATAAACCAGCTGCCAAGGTCTGAATTTTGATCACATAACCATGTGAACTCTGCAATGGTTTTAAGTGCGAAAAATGGTCATAAATCACTTTTTTCAGTGCTATTGTAACTTCAGATAGTTACTAAATGAATAGTTATAAGTCAAGAACTACTTGTACATTCATTGCAAATGAAAAATAGCATCTAAAAAAATTACCACTTCCAAGGGAAGTTAAATGCTAAGTTTTCAGTGACATAATAAATACAAATGAGAAGAGGGAGAAAAATAGGTTTATCTTTTTATGTTCCAAATAGTTTTTCTCAACTGGGGTATTTCTGGAAATCTTGGCATTTCATCTGAAATATGAAAAACAATTGAGATTCTAACTATTTTTTTAAGTCTGCAAAGCAAGCACCACCTGTTCAAATTGCAGATTCATGGGAGAATCTCAGGATCTTGGTTTCTTTAAAAGGCCTTTGTTAATCAACAAAGGCAGGCTATGTAGCCATGGTACATTGAAAAGAAAAGTAGGGGTGGGAAGGAGAACTTTGAAAGACTCTCTCACAGCCTTTCCTGGTTTCTTAGAAATTCTGCTTTTCTGGAACTAAAGGAGGAATTGACTTTTTTTTCAGAACTTTTCGGGGAGTTTTATTTATGTAATTTGATCCCACTTTTTATATTAAAAGCATTCAAAGTGGATTTACTTCTTTAAAAAAGATTTTTTTTAAAAGCACCTTTAGGAACACAAAGGAATTTTGCATTGCTGAAACCAATCTTAGCACCCAGTTGTGTTATTTGCATCCAGTTCGATCTTCCCAGGTAGAGCAAGTAAATCAATTGCAGGGGGGGTGCTGAAGGCAAAAAAATACATCACTTCCACTCTGGTCTAAACCTGTTGCTTTGCTCATTGACTTCTGTCTTTCCCAATAGGATTTGATGTGTTTCCTTGTCTTCAGCTTGATTGAACCAATTAATTACGTATCTTTGTCTCTTACCTCACTATTCTCTCGCTGCTAAAACATAATCTAACATGGATGGATCTTGTTGCAAATTCAGTTCCTTTCTTCCTTTATAGCAGAGGTTCCCAACCTTTTGGGCATCAGGGACCGGTTATGTGGAGAGAGGTTTTTCCACGGACCGGAGGGCGCGTGGTTTTGTCTGCTGCCTGCATCCCACAGATGGGGCTTTGCTTCTTTGTGCGGCTCAGTTGCTGGTATGTCGTGGCCCAGTACTGATCCACGGACCAGGGGTTAGGGACTCCTGCTTTATAGCATTCAACATTAATAGCACTTCTTGGGCTCTAGGTTTTAGGAAGCAATGGACATGATATATGCCTGCTTATCTCCCACTCTGGCTGGTTGGATGTGCTCCAGTGATACAGATCTTAGGCTGCTTGGGCAGATCCTTACTGATAGAAGCCTCTCTGGAGCTGATTTGAGACGACATATCATAGCAGAGGATAACTTGCTCTGTTTATTCCAGGCCTCTCCGAAGCTAAATTCATGTCTGAGACTCATGTAGCAATAAACAATTTTGTAGTTGGATTTTCTTAAGCATGTTTTTAGTAATGATAGATTCACTACATTCCAGCTGGAATCTGAGTACACAATGAAGGAGAATATTTGTAGCTGAGGGTTGAAATAAAGGGTCCTTGGTGCTCTCTGAGCTTGCTTGTTTTCTTGCAGATGTTTCATTACCCTAACTAGGTAATATCATCAGTGCTAATAAGGAGTGCTGTTTGCTCTGTTTATAGTCAGCTGTCTTGCCTGTCTGTGTGGATGGGGGCGGTCTTAAGGATTCTTTGGTTGGGCTGTTTACTAATGGCTCTGTTGTAGTTTCTTGACTGGGGTATTGCTTACTTGATTGTTGGTCTGAAGTTGATCTTGGAGCTGATCTGAGTGCTGATTACTGATGAGGAGGTGCTGGAGTCTTTTTCTCTTTAGGGCTGGTTGATTGTCTCTTTTGCATAGTCTGTAGCAGGCATGTCAAACTGCCGGCCCACAAGCCGGATGCATCATGATGAAACCGTACCCTCCCCATTGCTGGCAGTGGGGAAAAAGTCACGATACGTCGTGTGACATCACATGACATTGTGAGTTTGACATGCCTGGTCTATAGATATTGTTAATGTCTATGTGTCTATTGATGGCTGATTTGTCAGAGTGCCAGGCTTCTAGAAATTCCCTGGCATTTTTGGATTTGACCTGGTCTAGGATTGTCACATTTTCCCAATTGAAACTGTGGTTAAATCTGTCTATATGTTGTGAAATTAAAGAACTTTCATCATGCCTTTTGACTGCCAGTTGGTGTTCATGGATGTGTTCCGCCAGTCTTCTGTTGTTTGTCCTACACAGTGGTTGTTGCAGCAACAAGTTGGCACTCTGACAAATCAGCCATTGATAGACACAATAGTAATTAGCACTCAGATCAGCATAGATTAGCTCCAAGGTCAACTTCAAACAGCACTTACTAGCACTAATGATGTTACCTACTTAGGGTAATGAAATCTCTGCAAGAAAACAAGCAAGCTCAGGGAGCACCAAGGACCCCTCAATCTGAGCACAGTTTGGCACTCAAGTGCTTCAAAACTCATTGAATTTGGTATTCAATGTGTTCTGAAGCAGAAATATTGTCCTGGTGCTTGTCTTTCTCCTGGTAGTCAATATGCAAGGAAGAACTTGCTGATGTCAACTGCCTCGTGACTCGCTATTTCTTCTAGATGAAATGGTAAGTCACATGGTTTTCCCAGTACCCATCGGTTTTGGTATTTGACACATCTTCTGGAATGGATTACCAACGAGGACTGAGGTACTACTATATAATTAAATGATAAAGGTGTTTGCATGCTTTGTTGCATTATTTCTGGAGCACCTTTAGAGAGCAATCAATATTGTCCATGAGAAGGATTGTAGTTGAGGCCATAGTGTATAACCAACTCTCAGACTTAATATTCCAGGAACTATTCCAGATCTTTGGAAATAGAGGGTCATAGGAAAACCTATGGCACCGAAGAGTATAGGAACCCTCCTTTGATGACTGCTGGAATGGTGGCTGGCTTGCTTCTCTACACAAACATGGGAAACCTAGGGCAGGGGTGTCAAACTGCCAGCCCACGGGCCAGTTTCATCATACTGAAGCCACACCCACCCATTGTCGGCCATGCAAAAAGAGTCGCTATACATTGTGACACGTTGCGTGACATGGCGAGTTTGACACCCGTGACATAGGGGGTTTTTCATTCACACATTGCATAAAGCTCTGTTTCAGTAGGTAAGTTGGTGTAAAATACACATCCCATTTTTAAAAGAAGACTCCTTATAGCAGAATTTTAAAGTATTGAAATAATGTGATTTTTAAAAATGCTAATTTGTAATTATATATGTCTACACTGATTAATTATGTATTTATTGGAATTACTTGTAGTTTATTAAGAAATTTTACAATGAAACCTGGGAAAGAAGATACAACCAGTCAATTACTGAACAGTCACTTACATTGCTATGGACTTTATCTGTCTCCATTTTTGCTATTGGTGGACTTGTGGGTGCATTAATTGTTACTCCAGCTGTCAAGTATTTTGGTCGGTAAGCATTATATTGAAAACAATGCTATGCAATATTTTTTTTTCTTTTAATGGATGATAAAACAAAAAATTGCTCCTCTAACTGATATTATGGCACCTGCATTTAAAATACTAAGTAAGATACTTCCCCTGATAAAACAGTTGTGATTAATAGCAAGTAATAATGTATGCAATGTAATTTTGTATAAATTGGGCTTTTTTGAAAAAAAAATCTTCTCTTGCTTTTAAAAATACTGTTTAGAAATCTAAAGTAGTAATCTGTGGGACTGAACTATCACAGTTTTTGCATCTCTTTGCTGCCATCTAGTGGCTGTCTAGTTATAACAAAATTATAATAAGCCCAACAAGACTGTCCTGATATATGAAACATAATTCTCCTCAAAGCAAGTGCAGCAAGTGCAGGAGGCTTGGTTTATATTCTATACCAAGAGTAAACAGTTTCTCTCACATTTTCTCCACCAACTAAAATAATTTTGGAGAGGAAACATGTTGGAAAACATCAAACCCATCACAATAAGTTGTCATTTAGAATGGCCTTGTATGCTAAGCTTGTCCCTTTAAACATGGATTGCCTATGTTCATAATGGCAATTATGAAAAACAGCAATTTGAGCAAACCTAGATTTCCATCAATCCATGTGTCCAATCAGTGCCAAATACCAGTGACATAAGGATGGGTTTATAAATGCCAGCTGCTATACTCATTCTCTGTGGACACCATTTTAATATTGATAATTGTATGGCTGAAGATCACAGGCCAACTCCCCCATGGTATCAAAGAAGTGTTTTAGATTTGCCCAGCATTGTATTTGATTCAGATCAAAATAAAATTTCATGTACTTGATGCAAGAGAAAGTTGTGCATGAGTTGGCCAGGTTCACTCTCCATGTTCTAACTCAGACATGTCAAACTCGCGACATCACATGACGTTGCAAGACGTATCAGACTGTTTTGCCATTGTCGGCAATGGGGTGGGCATGGCTTCTGGTTGTTGCGTCCGGCCCATGTAATCTAATTTCTTGCATCTTGAGGCCTTCTTGTAGGCCATTGAATCTACAGCTGTGCAGTAACAACAGCAGCTCCACTAAGTTGGGAAATCTCTGTCTCAGAAAAAGAAAGGATTGGTTGGGGAGTATTAGTGGGGCAGAAGTAGAGCAATCTATCCCCAGATAAAATAATGCTCCCAGTTCTGTTTCCTGGACTTTCTCCTTAAATATTGGGTATGGTAGGATCTAGCTGCAGTTGTCTAACTGGGAGCCCATTCCTATCTCCTATAACTGTTTGCATATGTGACATGGAAGTGTGGCAGTTGCCGGAATGCAGTATTGTGGAACAGTTTGTTGTCATAAAAGTAAACCTAATCCCTTGTTTTTACCTTCAAAGCAGCCACCTTTCAGTTTTGCTTTATTCTTCCTATGGTTTGTTTTGTTTCTTTAGTTTGGATTAGTATTATGTGCTTCAGTTTTGCATTTATTATGTGAAATATCACAGCTAATACTGGCCTGCTTCCTTTGGTTCTCAAGATATTTTGAACCTACAATGGTAGTGAATACCTTTTGACTATGGAATTTTGCTTCTTCACAGTGGACATTCTGATCTAAAGTAATAATCATAGTACTGGAAGGGACCTTGGAGGTCTTCTAGTCCAATCCCCTGCTCCAGGCAGGAGTCCTTATACCATTCCAGACAAATGGTTGTCCAATCTTTTCTTGAAAATCACCAGTGACTGAACATCCACAACTCTGGGAGGCAAGCTGTTCTATTTATTGTTTTCACTGTCAGGAAATTTCATCTTAGTTCCAGGTTGAATTTCCCTTTGATTAGCTTCCACCCAGTGTTTCTTGTCCTGCCCTCAGATGCTATGTAGAATAAATCAACTCCCTCTTTCTTGTGACAGCCCTTCAAGTATTGGAAGACTGCTATCATGTTACCTGTGAGGGTGACACAGGATGGACTTTGTAATACTTTAAACATGGTTTTTGTATTACTGTTGCACTGGCTAACTAACATGGTTTTTCTTGTATTTTAAATTTGCTTTTTCAAACATATTTGTAAGGACCTGCCTCTGTTTCACTACAAAGAAAGCAAAACTCTTGAAACTGGCACCATTTCAAAAGGAACTTTTATTGGCAAGTACAGAAAGCAGGAAAGCTAGGCAGGATCTGAGGACTTCCCACCCAAATCAATAGGTTAAACCCACGAAACAATAACCCCACCCCAACTGTCCATCCAGTGAATTCAAAGAGGCCAATCCACAGGTGATATCGAGCTGTGGGAAAGCAACTAATAAGACACCTCTCTCAAGGTTGTTAGGTCTAGGGCAGGGGTAGGCAACCTTGGCTGTTTTATGACTCGTGGACTTCAACTCCCAGAATTCCTGAGCCAGCTGGCTTAAGAATTCTGGGAGTTGAAGTCCATGAGTCATAAAAGAGCCAAGGTTGCCTACCCCTGGTCAGGGCTTCTGGTTTGCAATCGCGGCGCTGGTGGACGTGTGGAAAGATCACTTCCTCCACCATCTGGTTTTCTCCTGCCGGGGGACCCTGAAGAGGGTCAGATGCAAAGAATGAATTAAGCAGTTCTGCTTTCTCTCTACTGCTTGTTACTTCCTTACCATCATTTTCCATTAGTGGACCGATTGTTTCTTTGACTTTTTTCTTGTTTTTTTATTATTTTTGACATTTATTGCAACTTTTATTTCATTCTGAGCCTTAGCTTTCCTAACGTCACCTTTCAGGTTCTGGCTATTTGTTGATATTCTGCCTTAGTTATGTGTTCCTCTTTCCATTTTTGTATTTATCTTTTTTTTCTTTCACTTTGTCTAAGAGTTCTTTGGGCAACCATGCTGTTTTTTTCTTGGTTTTCTTTTTCAGTGGTATTATGCTGGCCTGGGTTTTTGTAATCATATTTTTTAGAGTTTCCCAAGCTTCTTGAGTTGACTTCCCCTTTAAGATTTTTATCCATTGGTTCCTTCCCCATATTTCTAAAGAGCTAAAATTAGCTCTTTCAAAGTTTAAGATATTGGTTTGATTATGTTCTGTTGCTTGGGTCTGTATTATAGTGAATTCTAAAATGACATGGTCACTCTCCCCAAAAGTTCCTGAAATGTCAATCCCATCTATCACATCTTCTCTGTTAGTAAGAATTAGGTCCAGTCTAGCTGCCCCTCTAGTTCCATCTACTATCTTTTGAGTGACAAAGTTGTCAGTTAGGTTGGTCAGAAACCTGTTCAACCTCCTACTTGTTGCAGAGTTAGTCTCCCAGTTGATGTCAGGATAATTAAAATCCCCCATTACTATTCTGGTGGGTTTCCTTCATATATTTGTTAACTGATTAGCAAATAGTTCATCTATTTCTTTTACTTAGTTGGGTGGCCTGTAGTATACATGTATGGCAGTGTCATTCTTTTTTTCCTTTTATGTTGGCCCCATATGCATTCTAGCAGGCTTTCATCCTTGGTTTTATGCATCTATGTAGAGAGGAAGTAATCTCTTATATATAATGCAACTCCACCTCCTTTTTTGTTAGGTCTATTTCTTTTGAATAGTTTGTATCCTTTAATCAGTACATTCCAATCATGAGTTTCATCCCACCAAGTTCTGGTAATGGCAGCTATATCATACCTACCTTCATGTACTAGTACTTCAAGTTCACCCTATTTCTGAGCATTACTATCTAGGCCTTTAAGTTCTTTGTGGCTGATTCTGGTTATGTTTCCTACATCTCCTACTTTGCATTTGAGTTTCTCTTCTTTCACATCACTTTCTACTTCTGTATTTGGTTGGTTGTCTAGAGGTTTTTGCTTGGAATTAGGTCTTAAAAGTCATATTTTAGTTTAAAGTCCTGATAAGATGAGTCAATCATTTTCTAAATATGTTTTTCCTGGTTCTTGTGAGGTGCAGCCTATCCCTTGCAAGAAGCCCTTCAGGTAGGTAATCCAGACCATGGCCAAGTTCTCTTCATGGCACCTAAGCCAGTGGTTCATTTCTAAAATCTGTTGCTCCCTCATAGAATGTTGGCCTTTTGTCAGAAATATAGATGCTTGTGCTCATAAGTCCTTAACTTTCTTACCTAGCTGTTTTTACCTAGCTGGTCTTGTTATTGTTTTCAGGTTCATTGTTATGTTGTTAGTCCCCACGTGAAGAAGAAAGGGGTAGTAATCTATGGGGTTAATTATTTTAGTAAGGTTCTCAGTCACATCTTTGATTTTAGCTCCAAGGAAACAACATATCTCCCTAGACTAAATGTCTAGGGACTACCTGTACTTTATCAAATTTTAGACACTTTTTAAAAAAATGAGAATGTAAAGGATTGAAATGTTCTGCACCAATTTATGTAACATTTGGTTTTCTTCTTTTATTCATAAAACCTAAAATCACAAAAAAGAAATATGGAAAAACTAAAAAGTTACAGTTGTTCTATACATTTATGGGAGAACTGAGCAACAATATTGTTGAATCCTGCTCATTATCTTAGCACCTAACAGGATTAGAGATCCTCGAGAGTAATCTATAATAGACTGGACCATTGTTGAAGATCCACATTGTATTTTAGTGAGTCATTTGAAAACAGTCTATATTCAAACATTGCTGAGAGGGATCTTGGATTCCTAGTTGGCAGTCACTTAAATATGAGCCAATAGTGTGCAGCACCAGCCAATGCAATCCTAGGTTGCATTAACAAAGGGATAGAATCAAGATCTCATGACCTTACTAAGACCACACCTAGAGTACTGTAACCAGTTTTGGTCATCATATTATTAAAAAAAATGTTTAGATTCTGGAAAGAGTGCAGAAAAGAGCAACCAAGATGATTGGGGTGTGGAGGCTAAAACATATCAAGAACGGTTGCAGGAATATGTCTAGTGAATAGAATGACTAGGGGAAAATGATAGCAGTGTTCCAATATTTGAGAGGCTGACACAAAGAAGAGGGGGTCAACCTATTTTCCAAAGCACCAGAAGGCAAGACAAGAAACAATGGATGGAGTCTAATCAAGGAGAGAAGCAACCTAGAATTGAGGAGAATTTTTCTCACAGTCAGAACAATTAACCAGTGGAATGGCTTCCTTCAGAAATTGTGGGTGCTCTATCAGTGGACGTTTTTAAAAAGAAACTAGATAGGCATTTATTTGGAATGATATAGTGTTCTGTTCCCCCCTCCGGAGTACAAACAAACAGACAAAGCAGGCACGACTAGCAAGAGTTAATTCTACAGGCTGTAGTTAATTGCCTTCAGATAAGGCCTTGGCAGCAAGCCGCTGGAATGAGATAACGTCCAAACAAACAGTTCAGAAGCAGATGTACAGAAGCGTTGCCAAGAATTCAGACCAGGGTTTCAAACCAGAAGCAGAGTTCTGAAGATGTGACCAGAATTTGTTTAAACTATTGTTCATCACAAAGTTCTGAGAGCAGCCACACCCCCTTTTGTACCTAGTGGGGTGTGGCTCAATGACTCAGCTAGTCCCTGGCCCTCCTACTCTTCCTACGCTGCTGTAAACGCTTGGCCCTGCATCTTTCTCAGGGGTCTAGCCATGAGTCATCTTCGCTAGACTGTATCTGCTGCAGCTGCTCAAGCTCCATCCCAGCCTGGCTCCCAGCCTGGCTACTCCCAGGCTGCTCCTGTTGGCCTTCAGATGGAGATGGAGGCCTTGCCAGAGGGGAGGGTCCCGGAGACGGAGGCCTTGCCAGTTCTTCCCCATCATCCTCAGAGTCCTCTTCCTCGGGTAGGACAGGCTCGGGGGTCAGGGCCACAACATATAGGGTCTCCTTGTCGAGCAGCGGGTTGGACAAGAAGACCTCCAAGGTCCCTTCCAACTCTGTTATTTTGTTATTCTGAAACCTGCACTGTTCTGGGGCTACTGGTTGTCTCATCTAATTTAAGACAAATTTTGAAGCGACTCCCTGGCAAGAGAGTTACAGATTCATTTGATCTACAGAACTTTTTCCCAAGATTTTGAGCTATCTTTATCCTGTCTATCCATGGGTTTTTAGTTTGTCTGTGTAAAATAAAGAACTGTTTTCCATTGCCTTCTACCATGCAGTTTGAAGGATATTTTTATACCCTTAATCTTGGCATTTTAGGTATACTTTTGACTTTATCTATCACAATAGCCTTTAATTATAGTATTTTATGAAAAACTATTTATCTGGAAATGTAAGGATGTAATAAGTAATTTGTTTCTTTTCAGAAAGCAAACTCTGCTGCTAAATAATGTGTTTGCTATTATGGCTGCATTGTTCATGGCCATCTCACAGCTGGCAGGAATCTTGGAAATGATTATTTTGGGCCGATTCATAATGGGCATTGATGGAGGTATGATTTAATTTGTGCTAGATACTGATGTTTAGTGAACGTTCCACATTCCCTGCTCTCTAGCCTTTTAACATCTCAACTGAACTAGCTGAACCTGAAAAATAGGCTGAATTCTTAAGAAATAAGAAGTTTTTTGATGCATTATATTTAATACATTAAGTCTTTAATCTTGGCAAGAGTAGAAATCCTATTGAAATCGTATCATTCTACCTTATATCAAATGCAGTCAATAATGATTTACTTTTTAGTTAATCTTAATTAGCCCCCCCCACATATATCCCAAACCATACATTACAATAAAATAGCATAGCCACAATTCATTAAAATATATGGCAACTTGACTTCTGGCTTGACGTCACGGTGCCATGGATGCAGGAGGACGGGGTTCTGTCTTTTGCGCCTCAATTTGCTCCACAGGGGGACCCTGGAAAGGGTCGAAATTTGCCCCATAGAGGTGATAAGCAAGGAGGAGACCTCTGTTTGGTTGCGGGAGGGTGGCAGCCCTTCCATTTGATCTGGGGAAGTCCTCCAAACAGCCAAAGTCAAAAGCACCACCAAGCAACTTTCAAGCAACGCAGATGAAACTGGGTGAGACCTGATCCTCTCTTTAATTATTGCCTGAAAAAGCTGCCCAAAGCATTTTCCCCCTGTGAGGAGAGAGAGAAGAGAATTTTTACCCCACGCTCTAAGAAAAGCAGCAACTAACTACCCAGGGGAAACAGAGCAACCAAAGGATTAATTTTAATCTAATTGGATATTTATTCTTTTGAAATTTGGGGACTAAAAGTGTTCTTATTTTTTTACAAATTTTATTGATTTTCTAATATTACATTCACATATTTGAAAAGCAACATGGTGGCTGAGTAGTAGTAATTCAAATACATACAGATATCATTAGTACAGATTTCAGATTGCTACCATAAACATTTCTTCTCTTTTTCCCTTCATATGTACTGTCTATTTGTAAATTAAAAGACAATTTTTATCTTATCAATCACATAGAAAATAACTTTCTTACATATATCCATATTTTTAGTGTACACATATTCTAGCTGTTTTAACATACAATCTTTTAGACAATCAATGACCTAATATATTTTTCAGTTTTGATTTCCACTAACATTTAGATTTAACATTTGATGTTTATCATTCCCAAGATTTTTAATATACTCCCAATTCATCTATCACCATTCCTCACAAAATCTAATATTCAAAATACACATCCCGTCTACTTAACCTCTCACCCTCTATGTCAACAAATTAAGGATACAATATGATATCCTTCCTTTTTGCTAGTTTTCAGGGTTTTTTAAGTAGTAATCAATATTTCTTTTTATTTCAATATTTAATACTTCCTCTCTCTTCCTCTTTGTATCTGCTATCTCTTGCTTAAACTAATAATTTTCATTTTTAACATTACATATAGACGTATTTATTACTTTCAAAAATAGGTTTTTACCTTATGTACATTATTCACCTTCACATGACCTTTATGCACAAATCAATATTCAAATTAGCTATTAGTATTTATACTGTTAAATTTTAATGACCAAATTTTTTTCTTTATCTCAGTTCATAACAATGACTTATGTTCAACATGCACATCTTATCTATTTAAGTACATTCTGTTTTAGATTTCAATAAGATGGTTGAAACTCCATTCTTTTTGAGTCTTATTCTGGCTTTTTTCCTTTGCCAAGTCATCTTCCATGTCCTTGTTTTTGGGTCATCGAACCAATCTCCTTGTAATATCATGTATATTAATTGATATTGGCAAAAACATCTGGTTGCCATTTTTTTGAGAGGACTTGTATATCTAGTGAGTCGTCTTTTATTCTTCCATATTGACATGGTTGTTCTGAACTGTTTATCTTCTCATCCAACTGTTCTTTTTCTAGTTCCTCTAATTCCTTCTGTATTGTTTAAGAAACCTTTTCCTTTTTCCAAGTTGGCAATGTCTTTTCTGGATTTTCAAATATCAATATTTGTTGAATAGTAGATTCTTCTGTCATAGTATTTGAATGTTTCATTTTTTTCTATTATATTTTGTATAGATGGTTCTTTAGTTGTAGTCAAAGTTTGGGCTTTCATATCTAGGTTGTCTTCTTGTTTCTTCCCATAGCCTCTTAGTATTTCATTGGTTGTGGTAAAAGTTTGAATTAGTGTTTTCAACATAGAGAGAGTTTGTTGATCTTTATCTATAAGGAAATTTTGTTCCTGGTCTTCTTCCATATTGGTATTTTAGACTAAAGGCTTTACACTTAGAAAATCCAAAAGAGAGAAAAAGTTTTTTTTTCAGGTAGGGAACACAGAGCCTTTCACAGCTGTTGTTTCAAAATTCTCAAGGTTAGGTATCTTATCCATTGCCCTGGGCAGTCAGCCAGGCCCCTTTTAAAGTTTCCCTTTGAGTCCCAAAGTTATTTTAATCTTTTCAATTTTTCTTTTTTTTTATAAGAAAAAACCCAGATTTCCAACAGAAGTAGATAATGAAAAATAAATAAACTTTCAGTACACATGCTTTGAGAAGTAAAGTTCCAATTGGGATTCAGTTACTTTTTCAACATTTAAAATGCCCCTGGGTATTTAGTTGCTGCTCTTTCTGGAGGGAGGGCTAAAATCCCCCTTTCCTCACCGCAGGGGGGAGAATGCTTAGCAGCTTAAAGAGGTACAGAAAATAATTAGGGTGTAACAGAGGTAGATCTCACCCAGTCTTTTCTGCGCTGCTATAAGAGTTGCCTGGTAGAAAATGTGACTTCGGCTGTTCACAGGCTAGGGAGGAGCCATAATGGCCGGTCCTTTTGTCCACCGGTTTGGAGGGATCACCAGGTCTAACGGGAGAGTTGCAGCTCTCTTGTGATCCAGCAAGTGCCCCTCCTTGCTGGTCGCCTCTTCGGGGTGACTTTTGGCCCTTTTCAGGGCCCCCCAGTGATGCAAAACTGGACGGGGGAGACCAAGTCTCCCAGCCATCCATAGTGGCTGTGTGGCAAACTGGAAGCCATCTGCGTAGCAAACCAGAGGCTGTCAAAAGTGTTCTTTTTTCTTATTGGAGACTGTTGGTTTAAAAAAAAAAGACATATATGTTTGGGACTTAAAAAGCTATAAAATGGTGTTGGTGACATCCTGTGGCTAATTATGGCATTACAATTTGTTATTGACTAAAAGGATCCTGGCTTGAAGCCCAGACTTCAGATAAAATTTGTTTTCGCTTTGACAGCTACTAACTCTGAAAAACCCAGCTGCAAAGAAGGGCTTATCTGTGTGGCAGGGGTGATGTACTGTTTTGGAAGCTGGCCTGCCTGAACTATGAATGTAAACTTTTACTGACTCTCAGAGCTATCTTTGGGGAACTGCTTTCCTATTTCCCTGAATGAGAAGCATATATTATTATGTGAGATGATGGAACACCTTGGATTATAAACTCTTACTTGATAAACAATTTCTATTATAAAGACCACCTACTGTATAAAAGCCACCTATAAAATGTGAAACAGATGTCCCATACCCAGCTACAAAAGACAAAAAATATTTTTAACATTTGATTCTAAACTCTTCAACTTAACATATTAACAAAATGTGTATGAAAATCAGGAAAAAATCTTTTCCATGTTGAAATCAGTACATGACACTATCCTTTCAGCTTGTGATAAAATAAGAAGCAACACAAAGAAGCAATGTTCTAGCTTAAATATACAAACCCAGATCTAGATGACAAACAAAGAAGTAACAATGCAGAAAACAAAAGGAAAATTGGAACAACTAAATGCTAAGACAGAGGACGCAAGTGACCAACAGACCCAGCCAACTGAAAAAGCAGAAAATGGAGTGACAACATTGAAAATGGAAAAGACTTTTCACAAATCAAGAAATCAGAATATATTTGAGAAAAAAGAATAAGAACTGATTGAATGGAAGGTAAAGTTATCAGGACAATTGTGGGAAATTGCAGCAACAGGGAGGCAGCTTAATGAATACCAAAGGGTTTGTTCTTCCAAAAAAAACTTCAACCAAATGGTCTTTCTTATTTCAAATAATATATATAAAAATAGAGGGAGAACTATTTGATGATTCAAAGGCACTGACATGGAAGGTTAGCTGGCAAAGGAAGAAAGCCAGATTAAGGCTGAAGAAAATAATGGGGTTGACTTATTAGAGGGGATATTATATTACTAACTAGATGGTTGAATATGGTGGAAAATAGATAACTTTTAGAAAATAGAGTAACATTATAATTAAATAGATATGATGTGTAACTAGAATATTAGACTTTGGTATGAAAAGGGAAAAAGGGAGAAGTTGAGATAAGGGAAGCTTTTTATCACCTAAATATAAAGTATTTGGAAATCATAAATAATAGTGTTTTCTTGAATATTGATGGGAAATTAAAGTTTTTGGGAAAGCAATAACAGGACATTGTTTATACAAGTGCAAATGCAGTGGGACCCTAGTTGGGGCCAAAAGAAGTTTCAGAACCCCACCTGCCTCAATGTGCCCCAAGGAGCAGGTTGAACAAAAGGAGCCAACCCGGGTTCCAGAGTGGATGGGTGGAGCAGTAGCATTCAATTGACCCAAATTAGAGAAGTGGCAAGAGGGGCTGCAAAAAGCCGTGAAGCCAAGTTCTCTCTGCTACTCTTGGCCAGAATTGGGCAGAAAACTGTAATGGGAGCAAGGAGCCTCAGAATGGCCAATACTGAGAGAGCGCTACTTGCCAGTGTGCGGCAGCCAGTTGGTGGAGCAACTGAGGCAGAGGTTCAGCAGCCTGGAGGTCTGAGGAGGGGATCTACCAATAGATAATTACAACCACATGATATCATGGTAACACACAAACCAATTAAAGCCCTCCAAAACATCCTAAGTAAGCAGCAACCAAAAAAGCTAATACAATCCTGGGTTATATAAACAGAATCAAGATCACGCGAAGTGCTAGTACCGCTTTATAAAACCCTAGTAAGACCACACCTGGAATACTGCAGCCAATTCTGGTCACCATATCACAAAAAGATGTTGAGAGTTTGGAGAAAAATCATAGAAGAGCAACTAAGATAATTAAAGGCCTGGAGACTAAAATATACGAAGAACGGCTGTGGGACTTGGGTTTGGCTAGTCTAAAGAAAAGAAGAAATAGGGGAGAGATGATAGCAGTATTCCAGTATTTGAGGGGCTGCCACAAAGAAGAGGGGGTCACATTATTCTCCAGAGCACCAGAGGCCAAGACAAGAAACAATAGTTGGAAACTGACCAAAGAGAGAAACAACCTGGAATTAAGGAGAAACTTCCTAACAGTGAGGACACTTAACCAGTGGAACAGCTTGCCTCCAGAAATCATGGGCACTCCATCACTGGAAATTTTTTTTTTATTGAAAAGTTTTAACATACAATTTTTTCTTTAAAAATCCCCCCTCCCCCTCCCTTCTCCCTCCCCCCCTACCTCTCCCCCCTCCCCCCCGACTTCCCAGAGCTAAATACAAGGTATATATATAAAAAAACAATCATAAACAACCATATACTAACAACCATAAACTCTAAAATCCATCACTCTCTAGCTTATATAGGATAAAACAAACCTTAGTAATATTAAATATATATAGAAAAACCAAAATAGAAAAAGAAAAAAAGAAAGAAGACTTATTCAAATGCTACATGAAATTTCTTAACCCTATACTTGTTCTGGATAAACTCAATCCATTTTCTCCATTCCATAATATAGCGTTCTTGCGAGTGATCTTTCAAATAGGCCGAAATCTTCGCCATCTCTGCCAGGTCGGAAACCTTTAAAGTCCACTCCTCTATGGTCGGCAGTTCCTCTTTCTTCCAATACTGACCTATCAAAAGTCTTGCTGCCGTAATTAAATTCAACATCAACTTAGTGTCCACAACTGTAGCATCTGTAATTATTCCCAACAAAAAAAGTTGCGGACAAAACTTTATCCTCTGTTTAAAAATCTTCTGCATGTTCCACCAGACTTTTATCCAAAAGGCTTTAACTTTTTTACAAGTCCACCATATGTGAAAATATGTTGCGTCTTCATCACCGCACCTCCAACATTTAGGCTGATAATTCGGATACATACTTGCAAGCTTTTTAGGATCTAAATGCCATCGATAAAACATTTTGTAAAAATTCTCTCTTAGATTTTGAGCTTGTGTAAATTTTACATTCCTCACCCAAATCTTTTCCCACATGTCCATTGTAATAACTTCCTGGATGTTTTGGGCCCATTTTATCATACAATCCTTAACAAGTTCTGTTTCTGAATCAATCTCTATCAACGCAAGATATATCCGTTTAATATGTGCTGGTCCCTGATTTCTGATTTGCTTTATCAAATTTTCATCAGTCATTGTAAAACCATTTTTCTGGTCTTCTTTCCACCTGGCCCGTAACTGAGTATATTGAAACCAATTTTGAACAACCTTCTCTTCTCGCAAGAGGCTATATGATTTCAAACACCAAACATTTCTTTCCAAGCTTAGGATCTCCTTGTACGTAGTCACATCATGTTTGAATCCAGCATGTATATTTTCTATTGCGTGTTTTGGAATTGCCCACAGTGGTATCTTACAATCTAGCTTATGTCTATACTTCTTCCAAACTCTCAACAATGCCTGTCTTAAAATATGCACTCTAAACACGTTGTCTACCTTCTTGTCATACAACAAATATGCATGCCAGCCAAACAACAAATCGTGGCCCTCAAGATTTAATAATCTCTCTTGTGTCAAATTAATCCAATCACTTATTCCTACTAATGCAGCAGCTTCATAATATAGTTTAAGATTAGGCATTTTAAGACCACCTCTCTCACGAGTATCCTGCATAATCTTAAGTTTAACTCGTGGCCTTTTCCCTGCCCAAACAAATTTATTGATACCTCGCTGCCATTCCTCCAAATTAGAATCTTTCTTAAGAATCGGTATCATTTGAAATAAAAATAAAAATTTAGGCAGGACATTCATTTTAACTGCTGCGATCCGTCCCAACAAAGACAATTGCAATTTTTCCCAACTCTCCAATTCTTTTTGAATTTTCCCCCATAATTTTTCATAATTATTTTTATATAACTTTGTATTAGAGGGCGACAAAAGCACCCCCAAATATTTAACCCTTTTAACAATCTCAAATCCAGTTAATCCTTCTAAGAGAGCCTTTTGCGAAACTGTCATATTTTTGGCCAAAATTTTAGTTTTCTGTATATTAACTTTAAATCCAGAAACCTTCCCGTATTGTGTTATTATCTCCATCAGGTCCACAACAGAGTTCTCTGGCTGGGTCACTGTAACAACCAGATCATCTGCAAATGCTCTCAATCTATAATCCTGATCTCTAATTTGTATCCCCTTAATTTTTTCCGAATTCCGTATTTTAACCAATAATATCTCTAATGTTAACACAAATAACAAGGGCGATAACGGACACCCTTGCCTTGTGCCCTTCTCAATATTACATGCTTCTGTCAGACTATTATTAACTATAATTCGGGCAGTTTGTTTTTGATATAATGCCCTAATCGGTTGTAAAAAATTTTCCCCAAAATCCATTTTGTCTAAAACTTTCATCAAAAATTGCCAATTCAATTGATCAAAAGCTTTTTCAGCATCTAGAAAAATTAGCGCCACAGAGATCTGGTTGTTCCTTTCCAAAAACTCTAACACATCAACTATATGCCTCACATTATTTTTCATTTGCTTACCACTAATAAACCCCGTTTGGTCCCCATGAATCACCTGTTGCAGAACCCTCATCAGTCTATTAGCCAAAACCTTAGCAAATATCTTATAATCTGTATTTAAAAGCGATATCGGTCTATAATTTTTAACTTGAGTAGCATCTTGGTCTTCCTTCGGAATCAAAGAAATAAAAGCTGTTCTCCAAGACGGTGGCACCTTTCCCCCCCTCTGGATTGTCTGGAACAGTTCCTTTAACGGTTTCATCATCTCTAATTGTAAATTTTTGTAGTAAGCCGCAGACAAACCATCCGTACCTGGTGCTTTATCCACCTTCAATTCCTTAATTGCTGTAAAAATTTCTTCTTCTGTAATTAATTGATTAATCTCCTCTTTTTGTACTTGCGTAAGAACCGGGATGCTAGCATTCTCCAAATATATATCAATGTCTTTTTCATTAATCTTCTCCTTAGCATATAATTTAGAATAAAAATCCACAAAAGCGTCCTTGATAAGATCCTGTTGAAACACAACCCTTCCTTTATACTCAATTTTGTCTATATTAGAAGCCCTTTGTTTTTTCCTCAATCTATAAGCTAACCATCTACCTGGTTTGTTAGCGTTGCAAAAGGTATTATGCCTGGCAAACCACAAATTGGTTGCCACTTGGTCAGCCATTAATTTATCAAATTGTCCTCTTAACAATTTAATAGCCTCCTTAGTCTTCACATCCTCTGAATTCAAAATCAAAGCCTTTTCTTTTTCCTTTATTTCATTCTCCAGTTCTTTCCTCCTAGCTTCCACAGCACGTCTATGTTTATTATTCATATATATCAACACCACTCTCATATAGGCCTTGCTAGCATCCCAAACCATGTCCATAGAGGTGCCCTTATTCATATTAATTTCAAAAAAATCCTTCATCCGCTGTTTGCATTCTTCCACGTTTCTCTGATTTCTAAACAAATTCTCATTTACGCGCCACGAGCGCCTGTCTCTATTCTCCTTATCAATCTCTAGCCAAACTGGACTATGATCAGAAATAGTTCTTGCACAAATCTTCACCTTTTTAGTCCTTAAAAAAAATCATTAGTCAACAAAATAAAATCGATCCTGGAAAAAGATTGATGTCTGTCGGAATAAAAAGTATAATCCTTTTCCTGCAAATGTCTCTCGCGCCAAATATTTCGCAGTTCCAAGTCATCCTTCATTTCAAAAAAGGATTTAGGCAGTCTAGCATGACTTGGAATGCGCTTAAAAGCTCCAGCCTTGTCCATCTGTACATCCAAAACACCATTCCAATCCCCCATAAAAATAAAAGATTTATAATCCAACTGGGTAAGCTTTGTATGAAGTAAACTAAAAAAGTCAGCTTGTTGTTGATTAGGAGCATATAATCCAACTAAAAGCGTCTTTTTACCTTCTAGCAGCAACTCTATCATAACGTATCTTCCATGCTTATCTGCTTCAATTAAGTCTGCTGTTAGAGCACTTTTAACATAAACAACCACTCCATTTTTCTTATTCATTGCAGAAGCAACAAATTGCGTACCCAACCTTGAGTTCGATAAATACTTTTGATCCACAACCCTAATATGCGTTTCTTGCAAACATATAACATCTATCTTGAATTGTTTTAAATATTGAAAAACTTTCTTCCTCTTCTGTGGTGAATTTAGTCCATTAACGTTCCAAGTTAAAAATTTAGTTGCCATGCATATCATCCCAAAGCTCTTGGAGCACTGCTTTGATAGGACTATCTTTTTTAGGCCGTGCTCCTCCCACTGCTTGGCTGTAAGTACGTTGTGGAATTTCCATAGACTTCTGCTGATCTTGTTCTTTTATCTTTTTTGATCGTTTTAAAGCAGCACGCGTCACCCTCTGCTCTCTAGGATCATCCAAGGAAGTTGTAGCTTGATCTCCTCCAGCACCATTCTCCTCTGTCTGTCCATCTTCAGCCTCTTGATGTTCTCCTTCTCCAGATCCCTTTGCAGCTTCCAGAAGTGATAATGAGGTTGCTTTTAAAACATTATTGTAAAAATCACGCGCTTGCATCACAGTAACCAGACGGTACCTTTTACCTTCATGCATCACCATCAACCCAGCTGGGATCTCCCATCTGAACCTTATATCTCGTTGCTTGAGCTCTTGCACAAGAAATGTAAAATCCTTCCTTCTCCTTAAAATCTTTGGAGGAATTTCTTTTAGAACCAAAACTTCTTGATCAGCAATCACAACTTTAGTATCATAGGCAGCTTGTATAACTTCATCTCTAATTTCCCTTTTTGCAAAATAAACCACCACATCTCTAGGCAGCTTTCTCTGTCTGGCAATCCATGAATTCACACGAAACACTTTGTCCATGCCTCCTTTTATTTCAGATGCTGGCTGATTCAATACCACTTCAAGAGCCTCAGAAACCAGCTGGTTTAGATCTTCTTAATATTCTCTTTTAAACCTCTGATTCTAACAGCAAACTGCATCTGGTAATATTGAGCAAGACTCAATTCTCTATCCATTTTGTCTCTTAAATCCTCATTCTCCAATACTTTTGCTTCTAATATAGCATTCTTTTGAGTCAAATCTTCCACTTTTTCATCCAAATCTTCCACACATTCAGCCACTTTATGCACTGAAGACAAAATGTCTACCTTCATCACACTGAACTTCTGTTCCATCCTCTCTTCCATTCTCTCCTCCAATTTCTCCAATTTCTCCTCCATCTGTGCAAATTTATCACCCATTGATTCCAGAATTACCTGGGCATGTTTTTCAAGAGCATCTTGTAAATCCTTTGGTGTCAATACATCAGGAGGATGCAATGCCTGCAATGATGATTGTTGCAACGGAGAAGTTCCAGCACTCCGAAGAGTTTTAGGGGGAGGTTTAGCCGCCATCTTTTACTTTCAATTGTGACGCACTTTCACTTTAAGTTTAAAAAAGTTCATCAAGCTCGAGAGTAAAATAAAATAATCCTCTTCACCTTTTCCTCTTGTACTGCTCTGCCTGCTCTCTTTATTCCATAGTCCTTCCTTCAGGCAGGGGTGGTCGCAGACGCCTGGCTCTGCTCCAAGAAATCCGGAGCAGAGACACTGACCAGCTGGGAGTGACCCAGGCTACGGGGGAGTTCGATCCTTCAGCCGCCCGAGCTACAAGCTCAGGCGGCCCCGGAGAACTCGACCCCTACCTGGGGCCTCACCCCCTCCTCTTCTCCCGAGGAGGGGGCTTCAAATTCACCCGAACAGCTGATCGGCGCTGTTTCGGGCAAAAATTACTCAGCTGAGCCGCAGGCAGCCCGGGAAGGCTGTCTCCGGCGCCGCACAGCCACCGGAAGTCCCATCACTGGAAATTTTTAAGAAGAGGATGGATAATCACTTGTCTGAGATGGTATAAGTCCTCCTGCTTGAGCAGGGTCTGGACTAGAAGACCTCCAAGGTCCCTTCCAGCTCTATTCTATTCTATTCTAAACCAAAAGACCCAGCAGCTACAGAAGAAAAAACAAGAGCCATTATGTAGGACAAACAGATGACTAGCAGAGTGCATCTATGAATACCAATTAGCAGTCAGAACACATGAAAACTCCTTAATTTCACAATGGACAGACTTAACCATAGTTTCAGTTGGGAAACTGTGAGCATCCTAAACATGCCAAGTCCAAAAATGCTAGAGAATTCCTGGAAGCCTGACACTCAGACAAAGTAGCCATCAATGGGTACACTATTCAACATCTATATATTATTCAAAAGAGACAATGCAAAAGATCCAAACATCTCACCAGTAGCAACACCCAGATGAGCAGAGGTTAACACTAGACTAACAATCAAGAAATAAAAATTACCCAATCAAAGAACTACCAACTCAGGTAAACACAACCTAACAGTAAACAACAGCCTAATCAAAGAATCACCAAGACCACTCCCACCAATACTGACAGGATAAGCCACTAGTATATATGATGAAAGCAAACCTCATTCCCTCTAACACCGATGGTGTTACCTAGCTTGGTAATGAAATATCTGCAAAAAAACAACCAAGCTCAAGAGCACCAAGAATCCCACAATTCAGCCCTGAGCTGCATATATTCTCTTCCATAGGGATTTGTCTGACTGACTGCCTACAGTTTTTCCTTTTATTAAAAAAATTGTTCTTTATCACTTTTTTTCTTTTTCACAGGGGTATCTCTGAGTGCACTCCCAATGTATTTGAGTGAAATTTCTCCCAAGCACATCCGTGGGTCACTAGGACAAATTACAGCAATATTCATCTGTGTTGGTGTTTTCAGTGGACAGATTTTGGGGCTACCTGAGATATTTGGAAAGGTCTGTAATAATTCTGAATTATTTATTCTTTCTTGCACTCTGTATAAATTGAGATTAATTATAAACAGATAAAATGATGTCCAGATATTCTTTTCTATAATATCAAAAGAGAGATACCAGTAGGTATGGTATTTGTGGCACTTATGCAATCTTGTGTAAACAAGTAGAAGCTGAACAACTTGTGTTCACTTTTGCTGGAGACTTGATAAGACATGAGGTTTTTAAAAATTTAAAAAACTCCTTTTTACTGTCAATTTATAAGAGAAAATGTAAGGATACAAACTACAGTCATCTGCATTTCTAACTTTACACTTATTGGTGATATTGACATTCACAATTAAATGTACCTATTGTCAGGTTACATAATTGTCATTCTTCTGCCTACAGATTACAGCATCTGTAATCTGAAGTCTGAATTTTGCCTATGGTTTAGTATTGCATTTTTCCATGAAATGCAGCAATACCAATACTAATTTTATTAACTGATTACAGGAATTCTTGTGGCCTTATCTGTTTGCAATGATAATTGTTCCATCAACTCTTCAAATTGGAGTCCTACCTTTTCTTCCAGAAAGTCCTCGCTTCCTCTTACTTGAAAAAAATGACACAAAAGCAGCAGAAAAAGGTACTGTCACATTCATTTTTAACTCAATTGATCCTATTGTTCATCTGGTTTAAAAGCAAACATTGTAAGCACAAATGCAATATTTTTGAGGGTGGCAGTCTTCAAGAGCACTACATGCTGATATCTGTTCTGTAGGGTGGTTCTCAAATCTTTTGGGTTGATAACAATATCAACAACAAAACAGCAGTACCATGCTTAAAATTACCTTTGGTCTGCTTAAAGGAAAAGGAGAGGATCATTGCATTATGGTGTTTTTGCATATTCTCTCTTGCTGGAAACAGTCCCTTATGTTGTAAAGTCTATGTCATGGTTCCGATAGATGAGACCAATTAGAACAGAACTCAGAGGCTTGAGTTTTCCTCTAAGAACATATTTATTGGATACAAAGTATCGGCACAGTCAAAAGTGAAACCAAGACTAAAATCCCCTCCCAAAAGCAACAGTAATACAAAGTTACAGTTCCCCCCTGGCTATGCAAACAACTACACTTCCCAATAATACACCTAGGTGGGCTTTCTAACACTAGGATCATCCTTCCCAGCTGAGGGAAACAGAAATGACCTTGGTTCCCATGGGACCAACTGTTTAGTCTAATAGAAAACTTCCCATTCCCTCCCCATCTTGTGGCAACCAAAAATGAAGAAAATAGCTTCGGCCAGGTCTGTTGCAAGGTTGACAGTTGGTTCCCCTAAAGAGAAAACAAATCCTGTAGAGAAATAAAAGGTGACATTAGGAATCTTCCTGAGGCTTCTGAGGATATTTATTGTAAAAAATGTTTACTAGTTGATCTGCTTTAACGTCCATGCTTTTTACCCAAGTGGCCTCTGATAAAGGATATCCCTTCCAATGCCTTAGATACTGTAATTTCCCCTTGTATAATCTACAATCAAGGATTTGCTTAATTCCATAATGAGTTTCCCCCTCTACTAAAAGAGGACCAGGAGCTTCCTTGGGAGTTGGTCTCATTGAGGACTCCCTAAGAGGCTTTAACAAACTGCAATGGAAAACATGGTGAATTTTCCCTAGCAAGCAAGGGAGTTTCAGTTCAAAAGTCACAGGATTTATAACTCTAATTATACGAAAGGGGCCACAAAACTTTTTACTGGGTAGCTTGAGTCTTAAATATTTAATTGACAAATATACTTTTTCCCCAATGTGAAACGGTCTCTAAGGGGACCACATCTTATTGTCTTGCTCCTTGTAAGTTTTAGCAACCTGTGTTAGAGTTTTTTCACATTAGTCTAAACAGTTTGCCATGAAGCAACCCATTGATCTAAGGCTTGTGAGACAGGTGGTTCCTGGGGATATTCAGGCATAGGAATGAACTCACGGCTGGTTGCTATTTTAAATGGATTAAGACCAGTACCATTGTGCACTGTATTGTTGTATGCCACTTCCATGAAAGGCAGGTCAGCCCAATTAGTCTGTTGATAATTAACATAGCATCTGATGTATTGTTCCACCACTGTGTTCAAACGTCCAGCCGATCCATTCATGCTTGGATAAAAAACCAACAAAAGTCCGTCCTAATCAGTCTAAACTTAGGGCTAGAATCCCTGAACTCTTTAGCCACGTAATGAAATAATATTACATGGTATGGTTGTTCTGTTGTTTGTTTGATTGATTTCTGGCCAGAGGAAAAACAAAGCTTACAGTAAAACAAGTAAAAAAATAAATAAATAATATATCTATAAACTAGCTCAGACAGAAAAGACGGGGGAAAAGGAAGATTGGTTCATTTGCTGTAATGAGAATATATTGTCACTGTCTTCCATATTTTGGAATAAATATAGTTATTCTTACTAGATGTGTGACCAGTAGAATGCTACATAAAACTAGTCAGAAGTAAATGTTTTTAACTTCATTCCAGTAGAAGTCAATATAAGATTGCAGTTTAGATTTCATTGTTTTTCTAAATTTCTACTTACTACGGACCATCTTAGCTATTATATTGTCTGATTCTGCCAACAAATGAAGATGTAAAATCATATTGTTGCATAATAATGAAAAAGATGTGTATGAGTTGTGTACAGTTAGAAATATTTAGAAATAATTTGTATCCTTATCTTCTATCTTCAAACTGGAATGAAAGAGTTAGAAATAGGATATGTAACAAAATAGTTACAATATGCTGTTAATTTAAATGTATGAACAAGAGCAGCAGATTTAGAATTTACAAAATTGCAGTATGTTGGACCTGAAATGAAACTTGTAAATATTTGTGGAATTATTATTGAATAATAAGTGAAATCACTATTTGCTATTTATTTGAGTAAAGTTTACTGATGAAGCTGACATATTTTGCTGAAGGATCTGTTTTTGAAAGATAAAAAGATAAATGTTTGGTGTAAACTACAATTTGATGTGTAAAATGTGTAATTGGTGTACAATTTGATGTAAAATAGTTTGATATGAATAAAACTAGTGTATAAATTGCATGAACTGTCAACTTGCAGCATTTCAGAAATTCCTTGGAAAATCTGATGTGTCACATGAAATAGAAGAAGTTCTGGAAGAGAGTCGAGTGCAGAAAAACATTCAAGTAGCATCTGTATTTCAACTTTTGTGTGACAACACTAAGCGGTGGCAGATTCTCACTGTAATTGTAACCATGGCTTGCTATCAACTTTGTGGTCTTAATGCTGTAAGTCATTGTGTGTGTGTGTGTGTGTGTGTGTGTGTGTGTGTGTGTGTGTGTATAATTATTGCTTTCACAGCCCACAGCCCTAAGATAACCTTTATTGTCATTTTTTTTACTATAGGCACATTGGCACACATTAAAAATGAAATTTACTTACTTGCTCTCAAAAGTGTACACATGCATAATACACATTTAAACATGCTATATACAATATCTACATAAAACTTCACCCTTACATATAAATATTAATCACTGACCATCTTGAATATGTTACTGAAAGAGGAAGGGTTAGGGTTAGGGTGTTTTTTTTTAGAATTTCAAGTAATTTAAAATAGTGCCCCCTCAACATCAAAGCCTAGGAAAGGGGTGTCAAATTGCCGGCCCATGGGCCAGATGCGTCATCTGGAAGCTGCGCCCACCCCATTGCCAGCAATGGCAAAACCTTCCTGGTATGTTGTGCGACGTCATGTGATGTTGCGAGTTTGACATGTCTGGCCTAGGAGATTAGTTGGCCAAGAGATATATGACCTGTCTCTTCCTGCTTTTACTCTAGCAGTAAACCACTGTATCACAGGACCTGAACACATGATTCCTCACTTGTTTCTGTTTGTGTTTTTCCTCTTTCTCCCTCCCCTTCTTGAAAATATATGAACTGCAAATCTGCAATTAACAGAATAACAGAATTGAAAAGAATCTTGGATGTATTCCAGTCCAACACCCTGCTCAAGCAGGAAAGTCTGTACCATTTCAGACAAATGCTTATCCAATCTCTTATTAAATACCTCCAGTGTTGGAGCACCCACAACTTCTAGTGGCAAGCCTGATTAATTGTACTAAACATCAGAAAAAATTCTCTTTAATTGTAGGTTGGATCTCTCCTTGACTAGTTTACATCCATTGCTTCTTGTCTTGCTATCAGGTGCTTTGGAAGATAGATTGATTCCCTTTTCTTTGTGGGAGGCCCTTGGATATTGGAATACTGCTATCATATCACCCCCTAGTCCTTTTCATTAAACTAGACATATCAAATTCCTTCTACTGTTCTTTATATGCTTTATCCTCCAATCCCCTAATTATCTTTGTTGCTCTTCTCTGCACTTTTACTAGACTCTCAACTTCTTTTTTTATATTGTGGCAATCAAAACTGAATGCAATATATTAAGTGTGATCTTACCAAGGCATTATAAAGTGATATTAACACTTCATATGATCTTGATTCTTTCCCTCTTAAGGGAGCCTACGATTGTGTTGGCTTTTTTGGTAGCTGAAGCACACTGCTGGCTGATATTTAAGTGATTGTCCACTAGGATTCCCAAAATCCTTCTCACAGTTATTGAGCCATGTACCTATACTTCTATTCTATACTTCTGCACTTGTAAAATCTTCCTTTTCTCTACATTGAATTTTATTTTGTTAGGCTCTAATGCTCAAGTCAATCAAGATTCTTCTGTATCTTGATGCTATCTTCTGTAATATTGGCTAGTCATCTGCAAATTTGATGTGTTCTCCTTCTATCCCCTCATCTAAATCATTGAGGAAGATACTGAAGAGTACTAGGAGTAAGAGAGAGCCTTGGAGTACCCCACTGCATAGTTCCCGCCATGTAGATGCAGTTCCATTAAGGACTACATGTTGAGTGCAGTTGGTCAACTAGTTACAAATCTATCTGGTGGTGATGCTATCTAATCCACATTTTTCTATTTTATCAAGTAGTAATTTGTGGTCTACTTTATCAAATGCCTTACTGGAGTCCAACAAAATTATATCCACAGCATTTTGCTAGTCCACTAATTTTCTCACTGCAATAAGAGTTGTCTGGCATGATGATTTTTTACAAATCCATGTTGGTTTCTGGTTATGACTTTTTTGCCTCTAGGTATTTGCAGATTCATTGCTTGATTATTTTTTTCCAAAATCTTTCCAGGTATTGATGCCAGGGCTGATAAGTCTGTTTTTTTCCTGGCTCTATTTGTTTTTCTTTTTTGAAGATTGGAACTACCCTTTTCCAGTCACGTGGGTACTTCCAATCTTGAAAGATATGCTTTAGTAGTTCTGTGATCCCCTCTGCCAATTTCTTCAGAATCCTGGGGTGTAATCCATCTGGTCCTGGTGATTTGAACTTGTCTAGAGAGGATACCATTTTCTTATTTATGTATTTTGGCTTGCATTGCTGATTTTATTCCTCCAATTGTTTGGGAGGGTGAATAAGAATGGGTGCAGGGGGATGGCAGAGCCCTGACTCTGAGAAGAGGGAAGATGGGGAGGGAGCAGGATGATATTCTTGGGGAGTGTTGTGCAGGACAATGCATCAGAGTAGTGGTGCTATAGGAGCCTGGGGGCAGTCCATTACAGGGAAAGATGCCTCTGATGTATAGTATCAATGGTGTGTTCTGCCCCCCTGAGCTCATTCTCATTTCCTTGAAAGCCTACCCTCATGAATCCTGAGATTTGGCTGCTGCTGGTGAATGCCAGATTGGTCAGTAATAAGGGTCCCCTTATCTAAGATCTTATTTAGGAGGAATAAGAAGGATGACGCCAACTGGACAGAGTTGCTATCAAGGCCTATCTTGTGGCAGTAAGAGTGACAAAACAGCATATCCTAGTTGTTTT
Source organism: Vipera ursinii (assembly GCF_947247035.1). Lineage (NCBI taxonomy): Eukaryota > Metazoa > Chordata > Lepidosauria > Squamata > Viperidae > Vipera > Vipera ursinii. The sequence continues at coordinate 19,635,379 of NC_139521.1, read as the reverse complement.
AACATGCAATCTTTATAGATAATCAATGTCTAATTAATTTTTCCCAATTTTTAGTTTCCCATTAATATTTAAATTTAACGTTTAATATTAATAATTTCCAAGTTTTAAATAACCACAGTTCCCTTTATCACAATTCATCGCAAAATCTAGTGTTCAGGATACACATCTTACCTATTTGAATATATTCTATTTCTCACCATCTTACCTCAACTAATTAATAATACAGTAAACATTCTTATTTTCTGTTAATTTCCAAATGTCTTAAATTTAGTAACTAAAATTTCTCTTATTTCAACATTTAATACTTCCTCTCTTTTACTCTTGATGTCTGCCATCTCATATTTAAGCTAGTAATTTTTATTATAACAGCTAAGTAAAAACATATTTATTACATTCATCAATAGATTTTTAGCTTATATATATCTTAATTACTTTTACATTCAACCTTTATAAGCAAATCAATATTCAAATTTAACTATAATTTAATTATAATTTAAATTTAATTATAATTCTAAGTTTTAAATCACCAAAGTTTTTTTATCTCAGCTCATAACAAAATCTAATATTCAAAATACACATCTTATCTATTTGAGTATGTTCTATTTTAATTCTCACTGATAAGTCAAAAACCCAATTTTCTTCAGTCTAGCTTTCTTTCTTTGCCAACTCACCTTCCATGTCTGTGCTTTTAAGTCATCAAATAAATCTCCCTGTGTTGTTTTATATATATTGTTTGAAGTAGAAAAAGCCATCTGGTCACCATTTTTTTGAAAGGACTAACAAATCATCTCTCTATTTTTCCATCTCGACATAGTTGTCCTGAAATGTTTATCTTCCCTTCAGTCTGTTCTTCTTGATCCTCAGGTTTCTTCTGGTTTATATAGAAAGTCTTTTCCCTTTTCCATGTTGTCAGTCCCTTTTCTGGGTTTTCCATTAATTGTGTTTGTTGATCAGTTGACTCTTCTGTCATAGTATTTAATAGTTCCACTTCTTCTATTATATTCTGTGTTGTTGAATTTTTAGTTGTAATCAAAGTTTGGGTTCATATATCTAGGCCTGTGGTGGTGAACCTATGGCACTCGTGCCACAGGTGGCACACAGAGCTCTCTCTGTGGGCACGTGCACTGTCACCCCAGTCCTAGGCTGTCAGCTAGGTTTTATAAAATCTTTTCCCTTTAGGCCTCTGCCACTATGTGCAAAATAAAAAAAAGTTTCAATCAACCAATTTCAACTTCTTGTGGGGAAAAAAAAGATCTCGCAAAGTTGGAATTGATTGAACTTTTTAGTCCCACCCAATCTGCCATTACCACCGCAGCACACCCAACCAATGGGCAACACCCACCCAATTGACCACACCCACCCAATGGGCCACACCCACCCAATTGACCACACCCACCCAAATGTGCCCTGCCCATCCAGCACATGATGATACATGTGGGTTTTGGGTTGCAGTTTGGGCACTCGGTCTCTAAAAGGTTCACCATCACTGATCTAGGCTGACATCTTGTTCTTTTCTGTAACTTATTATTGAATCAGTAGCTGTAAGAATAGTTTCATGAATTGCTTTCAACATAAAAAGAATCTGTTCCTGATCTTCATCCTTGTTCTCTTAGTAGTGTGTTGAGTTAAAAGCTTTACAGTCAGAGAATGAAAAACTTTTGTCACTGAGTATAGGACACAGCTGGACTTACAAAAGTCTTATCTATAGTCTGAGCTTCAAGCCAAGTCTCTTTTAAGCAATAACAAGTTGTAATATCAGGTTTAACCACAAGATGTTGCCTATACCATTTAGAGTTTTCTTTTAAGTCCAAAATTTTTATAATCCTTTTTCCAATTTTACTTCTTCTTTGTAAGTAAAAACCCACACCTTCAATAGGAATAAAAAATCTTTTAATCCACAAATTTTTTAAAAAAGATAAAAATCCATTTAGTATCAAGTTATTCTTGCAATGTTTTAAACTTCCCTGGATAGTCATTTTTAGAGGGTGGGATAGAATCTCCCTTCCCTCTCCACAGGGGGGAAAGTACTTTGGGCAGCTTATGCAGGTGGAAAAATAGTTAGGATTAAAGAGAAGTAGATCTCACCCAGTCTCATCCGCGCTGCTTTATAGATACCTGGTGGTAGATTTGACTTTGTCTGTCTGGAGCCTAGTGACGAGCCATATTTCTATGGCTGGTCTTTCATTTGCTGGTTTGGAGGGCTTCCCCAGATCGAGCGGAAGGGCTACTGCCCTTCCACAATCAAGCAGGGATCCCCTCCTTGCTGGCTGCCCCTACAGGGTGACTTTTGACCTTTCCAGGGTCCGCCAGTGGTGTGAAATCAGATGTGGAAGACGGAGCTCACCTTCCAAATGTCTGTAGTGGCTGTGTCAGCAAACCAGAAGCTTATTTCTCCATTCTTATTGTGTCCACATAGTGTTACTCAGTGGCCCTGTTCCAAGTCACGCAATCCCTCCTGGGATGGGGAGGACTTATACAATCTTCTTCACGGCCATGTGGAGAAATTTGTTCAATACTTGATGGACAAAATTGTTTGGATTGATTCTCAGTTTGAGACCCATGTGCGAGGCAGGTCCTTATGAGATGCTTGAGGAGAGGTCTTGTCCAATGATCTGGGAACAGTTTTATTTATTTATTTATTTAATTCAATTTATATACTGCCCTTTTCTCGAAGGACTCAGGGTGGTTTACAGGGCAAAATTAAAACAATACAATATAAAAATTAAAATAAAATTAAATCAATAGCCCCAAAATTTAAAATTAGAATTTAAAAACCTTAAAACCCCTCAGTCCAGGCCAGCTAACTCAAAAAGCCAGGTTTTTAGGTCCCGGAGATCATGATAAAGTGGCCAGGATCCTTGATGCTGCCAGTTAGATCCTTCTCCCTTTGGATGGTGAAAGCCTCCATTACGCTGACTAGCAGGTGGGTTCAAGCAGTGATTAATATATCACTTCAGGAGGGGACATTTCCAGGATCTTTTAAGGAGGTCCTGGTTTGCCCTCTTCTCAAAAAGCATCGCTTAATGCCACCTGTATTAAATGCAAATCAATTTATAACATTTTTGAAATGCGTTTTTCTGGATTTTTTATTATTATTCTGTCCCTCACTGTTAAAATAAACCTACCATTAAAATTATAGACTGATCATTTCTTTGTTAGTGGGCAAACATACAAAATCAGCAGGGGATCAAATAATTTTTTCCCTCACTGTAAATATTTCACATTGTCTTCAATATAAATAAAAGATTTATAAAAGATATAAATGGGATTAAATATATATATATACCCAGATACAAATGCTTTTAACATTGTGATGCCCATAGGCTGGGCATCTGAAGGTAATGGAGAACTGTTTTGACAATTTCCAGACCATCATTAAATGTATGTATATATGTAGAACTTAGAATTTGATTAGAGCCAAATGACTTTTTTTGAAACCAAATAACTGGAAGGTGGCTTCTGTTCCAGATTTGGTTCTACACAAATGACATTTTCAGGGGAGCTGGCCTAAGTCCTGAAATGATTCCATATGTTACTTTAAGCACAGGAGCTGTGGAGATCTTGGCTGCTCTTTTCTCTGTAAGTGTGTGGTGGGTTGAATAATGTATAGAAATGTATAAAGAATATATAATTTAGAATGATTTTTTTTCAATTTCCAACTTAGTTTTGAACTGATAATAAGGAAATAAAAGGACTGAATCTTATAAAAATATTTACTAGAAACCAAGAGCCTCTGACTTCTGATCCTGTTTTAGGCATGAAAGCCACTTGGGGTGACTTTGTACCAGTCACTCTCTCTCAGCCCAACTCACCACATAGGATTGTTACTGTGGGGAAAAGTAAGAGGAGGAAAGAGTATTATGTATGTTCACTGCCTTGAGTTATTTGTAAAGTAATAAAGGCAGGATAAAAATCTAATAATGTAGAATTAAATGTGCACAACACATTAGAGTGAATAACAGACATACCATGTTTTCCTGAAAATAAGACCTGATCTTTTGTTTTGTTTTTTGCCTCCAAAAGAGGCACCAGATCTTATTTTTTGGGGGGGGGGAATCTTTTCCACTCACCTCTGGCACCAACAGCCCTGCCTAGCTGGCCCACCTCTGCACCTGAAGGAGCAGCTTCATTCTGCAGCTGAGAATGGAGCTCTGGTTTACATTTTGCAGTCAAAAACTTTTCCAGAAGGCCACTGCAGTAGAGAACTAAGCTATGGATTGAATCCATAGCTTGATTCTCAGCTGCAGTAGCCTTCTGGAAAGGCCTCTGACTGTGAAATGCAGGCCTGAGGACACCGCAGAAGAAGTGGGTTGGTAAGGAGAGACCTGGCTGCAAGGTAAGTGTGTGCAGGGCGCATGGGGCAGTTCCACACCCCCACCCCTGCCCTAGCTTGTTTTTTAGGTGTGCCTCAACCCCAAACTAGGGTTTATTTTGGGGGTAGGGCTTATATTAGGCCAACCCCAAAAATCAAGCTTGGGCTTATTTGAGGAAAACACGGTAGTTCACCATCTCAAAGATTTTACTTTTTTGAAAATCTGAGGGGAAAACAGTTAATCAGGTAAGCAACTGAGATTGTGGCTGTTTTCTTACAAATTTAGATGTTCTTTCTTTTGAATAAATCAATATTTATTTAATTTTATGGAGTTGTGAGTGGCATGAAGAAATATACTCCATAACACAGTAATGAAAAAAATATGTAAGAACTCCTGGCTCTAATTGAAATGAACTACAGTTTAATCTCATCTCTTGTTAAAATAACTGGAATATTGGGACTTCCAAGAAAACATACTTGGGATTACACTTTAACTTTGGATTCGATAAAATTGTTACCTATAGCAGGGGTCCCCAACCCCTGGTTTACAGACCAGTACTGGTCTTCAGCCCATTGGGAACAGGGTCATGCCAGCAGCAGGTGAGGAGGTGAAGCTCCATTTACACAAGTGTCGAGCACGCATGCAAAACCATCCCCTCCCCCGCCAACTGCCACTGCCGATCCACAGAGCCAAAAGGTTGGGGAACGTTGACCTATACCATTTGAAGGTTTCTTATTCACATTTACCATTCAAGGATATTTTCCTTAAAGACAAACTTTTTTGTTTCTGAGGAAAAAATGGAAAAGCCACATTTTGCAAACAACTGGCTGAACAAAGCTATTGGGAGACATATGCATAATACTTTGTATGAAACTGCCATTTGTAGAATGTCAAGAATGCCATTTACTGTACTTCTTTGCATGTAGAGAGGTTGTCACTGACAACTCAAGCCCTTAGCATTCTGATTGGTGAACACCATGAGATATCATATAAATGTATTAATATATATTGTAGCTGAAGATGAAATGTGAGGTCATGGGTATAGGAGCAAAAAGACATTTTAAAAGATCATCTATTTTTAGGGTGTAGAAATACAATAGTTGATATTGGTTCAGGTCTGCTGTTGGTTGCAAACTTGCTGGTTTTAACCACTGCAAGCATGCAAACGTAGCCAAGATTTAATTAGAATTTTGATATGATTTAGTACATTTGAATCTGAGCTTTGCTGGGTTGAATTCAAATAATCAGATCAGTTTTATTCACAAATTTGATTCATTATGATGAAGCATGAAAGTGTAAAAGCCCATTAATTTACTGAGTAATGTACCCAGTTAAATTTGATGCATCACATTGATTAAGTTATTCAGACTTGATTCAAAGAAATGTGATCAAATTGATTCTAAATCAAAGCTCTGCACAATGTTACCAGCCATTAATCTCTTTGGTGTCTCACCCACTCTGCAGTAGGCAGTTAGTGATTAACAAAGATTAACAATAGAGGTTGGAATATGAAAGTTATACAAAGCCTTTTGAACTCTTATACATTGAACTGGAAATTATTAGAATCTCAAAGGAAATTCTAATTTTGAACCAAGTGCAAAATGAATGTACTTGCTTTGGGAGTCAAATTTTGCTAAAGTACAGAAAAGGACATTGAAGTAAGAACATAAAGTATCCTATAAAGCTAGAAGACCAAGATTCAAAACAGTCTGTTTATGTATTGAATTAAGAGCAGTTAAATTTTCAGTTTATGTATAGAAATTAATCTGATTTGCCTTGCAAAAAGCTTAGCACTGTGATTTGAATGAGCTGCCTAAGGATGATTCTGTTCTACTAGGGTCTTAGGGTGAATCCATCCACCAGTTCTGTAAGATAATTAACCATTTTTTTTTCAGGGTTTAGTGATTGAAAGAGTTGGACGCAGACCTCTTTTGATTGGGGGATTTGGTTTGATGTTTTTCTTCTTCGTCATACTTACTGTGTGTATGAGTCTACAGGTCCGTAAATGTTAATTGATTTATTTTATTTTAAATATGTTAAATCATCAAATTTAAACATTCTTTTTAATCATTCTTATATGCAACAAATATTAGATCTTTTCTGTGCAACTTTGAATTAGAATAATGAACAAATACTAATTTCCTTTTTTCAACTATATTTAAGAAGCAAGTTCAAACTTTACATTGAAAATGTTACTGAGCATAATAATGAAGTACTCCCCCTAATTTTCAGTTTTAAATAAAATCTCCTTTTACAAAGATAAGAGCATACTTCTCAGGATCACAGCAATGGAGGTAGTGAAAATTGCTTTGAGGCACAGAAGTTTGCTCTACTTTTCCAAAGATCTGGGACTGCTCTGCATAGCTGTCTGCCCAAGAGCTCTTTGGTCTTGATGAACATGTGAGGTGCTGTGTTAGTGAGTTGCCTTCTCACTTGTGAATATTGATTTTCTTTCATATTCTTATGAAATTTGAGTGTCAGAGCACTCCCCTCAATCTTGAATAACAAGGGGAAATGTAGAATTAAAACTTTGGGTTCAGCCGAATGCATTTCTGATGGAAATGCCAAGCAACCCAACAGTCTTAGTTCTGGGTAATCAGAGACTATGATTAGGTATGGCCTAGGCCAGGGGTAGGCAACCTTGGCTCTTTTATGACTGGTGGACTTCAACTCCCAGAATTTCTGAGCCAACCATGCTGGATAGGGAATTCTGGGAGTTGAAGTCCACGAGTAATGAAAGAGCCAAGGTTGCCTACCCCTGGCCTAGGCTGATTCTGACAGTCTGGCAAGAGGCAACAGAGTTGCCTGGCATTGAATAGAAAGCTGTCCCACCAGAGCAAGGACCTGCCCTCTCTCTTCGGATGTCTTCCACTGTAAATGTCTGAGATGTCTCAGCCTGTAGAAAGTGTTTCTGTTATTGTTCCCTTAATCTGAGTAATAAAGCTGGGGTTTATTTGCTACCCATGATATATTAATGACTAGAGTTTATTATTCTAAGCAGAAAATTAGATGGCATACAGACTTCCAAAGATAGGGTATCAGCAAAGTGGACTTTGTATCACTCTGAAAATATTGTTGTTGCTCTCTACAAGAAGTCTGGGGATTTCTTCATATTTGATCTGTGATTTTTTTAATTGCCCAATAGCTATTCTGGATGGTTTAAAATAAAACATAATAAAAAGATACAATTTGAATAAAACACATACAATAAAATACAAAATAAAGACACTATATAAATTACTGTAGGTTTACATAAAAATAATTCATTTTTAATGTTACCATATATTTTTCAGGATCAAGCAGTCTGGCTTCGATATCTCAGTGTAGTCTGCATTCTTTCAATCATTGCCTCATTTTGTATTGGACCAGGTAATGACCCTCTTTTCAAATATGCTGGCAGAAAGAGTTGTGTTGGTTTTTCTAATATAACTAAATGGCTCATACTATGGCCTGTAAAGTTGGATTAGCGTGAGATAAGAGGTAAAAGAGGAAAAACAAAATATCTGTAATAGTATAAAGTATTATGTCCTTCAGCTGATAGTAGACATATTGGGGCAGATGAGAAAGAAATACTTATTACGTTACATATCTAAGAATTTCACTGTTATATGCTTTTGAAAATGTCAGCTTGTAGTAATCACATAAATCTTCTCTAGGATGATTGGTCACCCACTTGGCCCTTCAAATCTTGCAATGGTGTACCCATTGCCCTTGTAATCACATATTATATGATTATAAATCTAAATATATAAATTAAAATCTATTACATTATTTACAGAATACAGCATAACAGAGTTGGAAGGGACCTTGGAGGTCTTCTAGTCCAACCCTCTGCCCAAGCAGGAGATCCTATAGTACCATTCCAGACAAATGTTGTCCAGTCTCTTCTTAAAAACCTCTAGTGTTGAAGGACCCACAACATCTGAAGGCAAGCGGTTCCACTGGATGATTGTTCTCACTGTCAAGAAATTTCTCCTTACTTCTAGGTTGGATCTCTCTTCGTGAAGTTTCAGTCCGTTAGTTCTTGTCTTGCTCTCAGGTGCTTTGGAGAATAAATTGTCCCTCTCTTCTTTGTGACAGTTTCTCAAATATTGGAAGATTGCTGTCATGGCACCCCTAGTCATTTTTTTGTTAGACTAGACATACCCAGTTCCTGCAAGTGCCTTGATCATTTTTGCTGTTCCCTGTACTCTTTCCAGAGTTACAATGTATTGTTTTTATCAGGGTGACCAGAACTGGACACTGTATTCCAAGTGTGGCAGTATATAGCAGTTCTAATACTTAATGTGAACCTGATACTACTACTCTGTTGATGCAGCCTGAATTGGCATTTTTGCAGCTGCACACTGCTGACTCATATTTAAGTGGCTGACCACTAAGACTTCTGGATCCCTTTCACAATTACTGCTATAGAGCCAGGTACCACCTATGCTATATTTGTACATTTTGTTTTTCTTGCCTAAGTGTAAAACCTTACTTTTCTTGCTATTGAATTGCATTTTGTTAGATAGCTCCCAGTATTCAAGCCTGTCAAGATCTTTCTGGCTCTTATTTTTAAAGTGTTGGCTATTCCGCCTAACTTGATGTCATTTTCAAATTTGATGAATTCCTATTTTATCCCCTCATCTAAATTGTTTATGAAGATGTTGATGGGTACTGGACTTAAGACAAAACCTTGGGGTACCCTACTGCATATTTCCCTCCGTGTAAATGTAATTCAATTGAGGACCACAAGTTGAGTGTGGTTTGTCAGCCAATTATGAATCCATCTGGTGGTGATACTGTCTATCTATCCCATATTTTTCCATCTTACCAAGAAATATATTGTGGTCTACTTTTTCAAATGCCTTACTGAAGTCCAAGCATACAGTATTGTGTTCACATCATCACACTAATTTAATCACTTTGTCAAAAAAATACAATAAGACTTGTTTGGTATGATCTGTTTTTGACAAACCCATGGTTTATCTTCTTGGCTTCTACTAATAGTTTTGCTTGCTTCTAGATGTTCACAGATCTGTTTTTTATTATTTTTTTCAGGATCTTCCCAGGTATTGATGTCAGGTTGATTGGTCTCTAGTTTTCTGGATCTATTTTCCCCCTTTTTTTGAAATGGGAACCACATCAACTCTTTCCTAGTCCCCGGTAATTCCTGGGGCTCCAGGTTCTTTGAAAGATTTAGTGGTTTAGTGGTTCTGAGATCACATCTGCCAGCAACTTCAGATATGTGGGAGGTAATCCATCTAGTAATGGTGATTTGAATTCTTCTAAGGTGGACAGGTGTTGTCTTACCATTTTCTACTTTAACTTGTACTCCTAGTCTGTCTTTTATGAACTTTGGTAGATTAGGAGAGATGGGAAGAATGAATTACGGTAAGCAGTTCCACCTGCTGCCCATCATTTCTTTGCCATTTTGTTCCACTAGTGGACCAATCATTTCCTTGACTTTTTCTTGTTTTTTACATGTTGAAAAAAAACTTTTTAAAAATTATTTTTGACCATTTGTTGCAAGTCTTAGTTAATTCTGACCCTTAATTTCCTGAGTTTATCTTTGCAGATTTGGGCTATATATTCATATTCTACTTTAATTATGTGTCCCTCTTTCCATTTTTTTTCAGGGAGCTTTTCAGTTTATCAGGGACTTTATCCATGCAATTTTCTTTTTCAGTAGTATTGTGGTGGATTGGGATTTTATAATCATATTTTTCAGAGTTTCCCAAGGTTCTTGAGTTATTTTCCCCTTTAAGATTTTCATCCATGGAATCCTTCCAAAGCTCTAAATTTGTTGAAATCAGCTCTTTTAAACTCTAAGACTAGTTCGATTTTATTCTATTGTTTTTGTCTGTATTGCACAGTCACTCTCACCCAAAGTTCCTGCAGTTTCAACCCATTCTTAGTAAGAATTAAGTATAGTTGACCCTCTAGTTCAGGGGTGTCAAACTCAAATTCATTGAGGGCCACATCAGCATTATGGTTGCCCTTGGGGGGGCCGGGTGGGTGTGGCCAGGTAGGCGTGGCCAGGTGGGTGTGGCAGGGTGGTCGGGTGGGTGTGGCCAGCTCAATGCTGCTCACTCAGTGCAGCTGACTCTTGGCTTCCATGTTTGCTAACTTAATGTTTTATAGCATCATACCAGCAAAGTTTTGATTTTAATTTAATTTTCATGAATAAAATACTGTCCGGATTCATACACTCTGGGAAGTGATGGATTATTTAAAACATGAAGTACCAAATGAGCAATTAGCTGCATGTAGACCATCAGGCTACTTCATAAATCACGGTTCAAAAATCCGAATGATTAAAGACTAAGAAATATCATTATGTCTAAACTCATTATACAGATCCTTCCTCTTGCATCCCACAATAAACCTTAAAAGTGGGCCTTTAATTCTAAGTTAAGGTGGTGACTTTGTCAATTGCAGATAGTCCTCGACATACACCATTTCATTTTGTGACTGTTCAAAGTTGCAATGGCACTGAAAAACTTATGAATGTTTTTCACACTTATGACCATCACAGTATCCCCATACCCATATGATCAAAATTCGGATAGGTGGCAACCGGCTCATATTTAGGAGAGTTGCAGCGTCCCAGGGTCAGATAATCACCTTTTGCAACCTTCTGACAGGCAAACTCAATGGGGAAGCCAGATTCACTTAACAACTGTGTTACTAAACACTTTAACAATTGTGGAAAAAAGGTTGTAAAATGGGGCAAAACTCACTTAATGGTCTCAGCAACAGAAATTTTGGGCTCAATTGTGGTCATAAGTCAAAGACTACCTATATTGGCAAAGTAACTTCAGTTTTACACAGAAAAAAACCCAGATGCATAAAAGTAGGTCATGTTTGGACTATCTCATGGGTTGTTCAACCATCACAGAAGTCTCTATACTGGGATCTACTCTTCAAATCTATGCAACTTACCTCTTGCAGGATCCGGGCCAGGCCGGCTGGGTGCCTCTGCTCACCCACTTTCTCACCCTCAGCAGCGCCCGGCCCAGGAGCCCGTGCACCAGACCAGCCTGGCAGAGGAGCCAGAGTGGCTCTGCTGCTGGGGGCGTGCCTTGGTCAGGGCGTCGCAGGATCCAGGCTGGGCCAGGCCAGCCGGGCACCTCCACTTGCCCATGACACGCCTACCAGGGGCTCCTGCTGGTCCACACTCCAGCAGGCAGATCTTAGCGTCGCGCCACGTCCCGTCTATGCCCAGCGCCGCAGCGGGTCACACTCAGGATAGGGAATGGTGCCATGGAGTGGCCGCCGGGTCAACTCCAGCCTGACCCACCACCGCAGGCCGAGCTGCCGGGCTGACTGCTGGTCTTCTTCCAGTACCTGCACGTGCAGCTGGCCGGCGGCGCACCCTAAGGCTTCACCCTGCGGGGCGGGCTGGAGCACGTCAAGCCCCTCCTTCTTTGAAGGAGGGTGTCTTCTCTGCCGCCTTGAAGGAGGCGGTGGTGAGACCCCTCCTCAAGAAGCCTGCCCTGGACCCGGCTGTTTTAAATAACTATCGTCCAGTCTCCAACCTTCGCTTTTTGGCGAAGGTTGTTGAGAGTGTGGTGGCGCATCAGCTTCCTCTGTTCCTGGAGGAAACTGATTATCTGGACCCGTACCAATCGGGTTTCAGGCCCGGATACAGCACGGAGACGGCATTGGTCACGCTGGTGAATGATCTCTGGAGGGCTCGGGACGGGTTGCTCCTCTGTCCTGGTCCTATTAGATCTCTCAGCGGCTTTTGATACCATCAACCATGGTATCCTACTGCGGCATCTCAGGGGGTTGGGAGTGGGAGGCACCGTTTTACGGTGGTTCTCCTCCTATCTCCTGGGCCGTTCGCAGTCGGTGTTGACGGGAGGGCAGAGATCCACCCTGAGGCCTCTCATTTGTGGAGTTCCTCAGGGGTCGGTCCTCTCGCCCCTCCTATTCAACATCTATATGAAGCCGCTGGGTGAGATCATTCGTGGTTTCGGGGTGGTGTATCATCAGTACGCTGATGATACGCAACTTTTTCTTTCCACCCCGAACCAACCCAGCAATGCTCTCACCGTGATGTCCTGTTTCCTGGAGGCGGTCCAGGTCTGGATGGGGAGAAACAGGCTTTGTCTCAATCCTGCCAAGACTGAGTGGCTGTGCATACTGGCATCTCGGGCTAACCAGTCTATTCCACCTTTAATGATGGGGGGTGAGGTGTTACCCCCATTGATAGGGCTCGCAACTTGGGTGTCCTCCTGGATTCACAGCTCAGTTTTGAAGATCATATAGGAGCCGTGACCAGGGGGGCCTTTGCCCAGGTTCACCTGGTGTGCCAGTTGCGGCCCTATCTGGACCGAGATGCCCTACACACAGTCACTCATGCGCTCGTGACCTCCCGCTTAGACTACTGCAACGCTCTCTACATGGGGCTGCCCTTGAGGACCACTCGGAGGCTTCAGCTGGTGCAGAATGCGGCCGCGCAAGTTGTGATGGGGGTCTCCCGATACTCCCATGTAACACCTCTGTTCCGCGAGCTGCATTGGCTTCCAGTTGCCCTCCGGGTGAGATTCAAGGTGCTGGTGATGACCTATAAAGCCCTAAATGGCTTGGGTCCAGGATATCTGAGGGAACACCTGCTGCCGGCATCAAGTTCCCTTCGTCCAGTGCGCTCCCACAGGGAGGGTCTTCTCAGGGTGCCACCGGTAAGAGATTGCCAGCAGACGACACCCAGGGATAGGGCCTTCTCAGTGGGGGCGCCTGCCCTTTGGAACAAGCTACCAGTGGAGCTGAGGACTGCCCCCGACCTCCGTTCATTCCGCCGGGACCTGAAGACCTGGCTCTTCGAGCTCTCTGGCCCAGGCTGAGGATTAATCTTATTTTAACTGGGGTTTTATTTATACAGGGACAAATATATTTTTTTTTAAATTTGTTTTTAACTTTTGTATCTTGGTTTTTTAATTACCCTGTAAACCGCCCTGAGTCCTCCGGGAAAGGGCGGTATATAAATGTAATAAAATAAAATAAAATAAAATAAATAAATCTCCAAGGTGAGTCTGCCGTGCAATCTCCACAGGGAGTGCAGGCTGCATGGCTCCGTGTGCCGGGAGGTCTGGAGCCAGGCGTGTCTGTTTCTCTGGCTGCCTCGAGTCCGCCTTCCCACCCGGGTGCCTCTCCCCCTCACTGGCTGAGTGTTGCTCACCCTCCCCCCGGCATCCCCCCTGGCTCCCTCCTGCCTCCTGCTTGGGCACAACTTCCCTGCATTTCTGGGCCAGGCAACACTCCGCAGCTCTGAGGAGACCTCAGTGCTCCATGGCGAGTGAGAAGGGGTGGTGGAGCAGGGCAAGGGGAGTCCTGCCAGGCAGGGAAAAGGCAGGCCCGGGGAACCCAGAGACTGTCTGCCCCCATCCGCACAGCAAGTAGGAAAAGGTCCCACTCACCTTTCCAGTCCTCCTGTTTCTTCCTCCGCTGACTCCACGTGCAGTCCAAAGAAGCAAAGAAGTTTGTGGGCAGTGCCACAAACCAAAGAAGTTCATTCAACAATTCAAACTTCGAGAGGTTGTTTTTTTTGTGAGCAGTTTGAATTGATTGATTGAATTTTTTTAGTCCCACTTGTTTTTTGGAACTGGGAGGAGGCAGCCTGGGAGCCGCAGGAGACGGCTCTGGCCAATGAGCTGTCGAGGGGCTAATGAGCTGCAAATGTTGCTGGGCTCCACCAGCCCATGTGCATTTGCCTCCTACTGAGCAGGTGCTCAGCTGGGCCAGCGCCAAGGTGGTGGGGGCCGGACCTTTGTAATTTCCAGGAGAGTTGTGTGGGCCGGATTCAATCATTTGGCAGGCCGTTTGTGGCCCGCCGGCCTTGTGTTTGACATGTCTGCTCTAGTTCCTTCTTCTATCTTTTGGAAGACAAAGTTGTCAACTAAGCTTGTCAGGAACCTGTTTGATCTCTCCCTTGATGTAGCATCAGTCTCCCAGTTGATGTCAGGGCAGTTAAAGTCCCCCTGTCATGGTTCCAATGAATGAGAGAAATCAAACAGATTGGAGGCATATTATTTATCTAAAAAGTCTAAGTAATGAAATGAAACATTGGCACTCATGGAGGGATGCCAGAATCTGAAATCTCCTCCCCCCAAACCCATCATAACACACACACAATCCCCACCCTTACCTACACGTCATAAATCACATTATACAATTAGTTTTACATATGAGGGTTTACTTCCCATTCTGTATGCAGCTTTTTGCAATCTTATCACAACTTCTGGGTGATTCCTCCCTCCCAAATGAAGCAATTAAAATAACAGGCTGTCTCTTATATTGTCAGTGCAAAAACATGTCAATGTTTGCAGCATTGACACCCCCATTACTACTGTGGTGTGTTTCCTGCATACTGTCACACATGACTCTACTCCATAGTTGCCTGCACCTGCTTTCGCTCACAGCTTTGCCAAACAGTGACAGCAGGTGGGTAGTGAATTCCTAAGGGCAGGGAGAGGTTATGGAATGCAAGTGAACATTCTGTTGCTGAAGAAATTTTATCTACCAAGGCCAAGTCATGAAGAATGGTTGACCATAGCAAAAGAACTGAACTCAGTTGAACTATGCACTCTTGGTGGCCCAGAGGAGAAGAGGGGAGTTACCTATGTGGATTTTTGTGGGAAAATTCCACAACTGACTGCTTCTGCCAGGCCTAGATGCATTATTTCAATAAAGCTACACACTTGGTTAATCTAAAGAACTGGTAGTTTCTTTTGTTGAAAGTGCCAAATGGGATGGTTGACATTAAGTCAATTCACACAGTACTGCCTGCCTGGATCCCATATGGAGGCCAAAGACCCAAGATGTCGGCAACAGGCAAAGAAATGGAAGAGAAGAAGAAGCTGGAGGAACCCCTGGCTCAAGAAGCCACAGGCGTGCATCCGGCGGGCACGTGTCCCAACAGAGCTCAAAAGCCAGAACCGCAAGCAGCCAAGCTACAAACCCAAAATGTCCCGCTGTAAAATCAAGGTCTGCTGGCTGGGACATATATCTTGATGCCAGCCCCTCACAGATAGATCATATTTGTGCTACTGGAACCACTCATCTCTTATTAGGTCATCTTTTAAGGGTTTTACCAAGTCTTGGATTGGCTCCAGCTAGGGTATCGCTTGCTGCTGGGTGAGAGCAGGTGCTGCATGCTGCTTGGATGAGATGATGGACGTCACCACTCTCAGGCGGTATTGTATAGAAGACAGCATCTGCAATGAAGTTGTTCCTCCCTCACAGATACTGGAATGTGAAGTTGAACCACTTAAAGTATTGGGCCCATTGGACCTGCTTAGGAGATAGCTTCCAGGGGGTCTTCAGCACTTTTAGGTTCTTATGATCTGTCCAGACCTCAAAGGGGATCTTGCTACCCCCCAGGAACTGTCTCCATGTTAGGAGAGCCCATTGTACTGTGTAAGCTTCCTTTTCTCAGATAGCCCAGCACCTTTCAGTGTTGGACAACTTGCAAGACATGTAGGCACAGGATTGTAATTCCCCTTTTGCATTCCTTTGAAGTAGGACCACCCCCAATGCTACATCACTGGCATCTGCCTGCATTAAAAATGGATCCTTTGGGTCAGGGTGTTTCAGGACTGGCTCTGCAGTGAACAGGCACTTCAACTTTTCAAAAGCTGCCTGGCAACCAAGGGACCAATCCAAGGGCTGTCTAGGCTTTGGTTTTGCTTCTCCCTATGTCTTTGGCAAATTGGTGATTGGTAGGGCTATCTGGGCAAAAGTGGGGGATGAATTGGTGGTAAAAGTTTGTGAAGCCCAGGAAACTCTGTAGTTTCCACCAGTCGCTTTCCCTGCTTAAGGCTGCGGATGTGCGATTCAGCATACCAGGCTACCATGGGATCCTTGAAGTACCTCCCCAGGATCTGCATGAACACACCTAGATTGCCCAGCTCCCACACTCCAGCATTGTGCAGGGACACCAGCCATGCCACCCTCCAGGTTGGGCACCACTGCATGAACCTGGGCTGCATCATCTGGGCACATTCCCTCATAGTGCTCCATCTGGGCTACAAAGTGAGCCAACTTGCTCAAGTCCCCATCAAACCACACCATGGGTGATGGTCGCTCAATTCTCACCACAATGTACTCAGGCAGTAGGACCACTGAATCCTATCTGCTAGTGAAGAGACAATTTTTCTGGCCAAAGATGAAAAAGGACATAGAAGCTTATGTGGCCAGCTGCCCTGAAATGAATGACTGGGAAGCCCCCACTCCCAGGTTACTGTAGCTGGGAGCCAACCTGATTAACCCCTGGGTGGTCTTTATTGTGGATTTGCCAGAGAGCGCAGGCCTTGTAATTTGGACCATTACCAACATATTCTCCAAGCAGGCACATTTCGTGGTGTGCCCAAAGTTTCCCTCCACCCAATAATAGACCAGAATTAAAGCAGTGATGCTTATACTAATAATTTGTAGACAAGTACACACACAAAAGACCAGGAAGATAAAACACCTTCAAATTAGGTATTTTAAGGGAATTGGTCAGTTTGTCCTGTATCAAATTAAAATTGATTCCTTCCTTCAGGCAAAAAGTTGTGTATTTGGACCTTACGAACAGAAGATGGACTAAAAAAAATCATTAAATTTGTCAAATTGAGGGAAGTAAAAGGAGAAGACAATGGATAAGATTAGTATGATGTCATTGGAAGAACAATCAGGATTATTAAAATCAAGTCAGGATGCCAAGTATTCATTCTCATACCAGGACATGCCATTTACAAGGAATCAAACCTACTAGCTCTTGTTTGCATTTATCATTCTTTTTTAATGGAATTTGGTAAAATATAATTAATTTTGGTATATAATGATCAATAATAATGATTGCTATGTCTGCAAATTATATATTTTATAACATTCTCATCTGTTTCTAACCAAATATCAAATATGTCTAATCAGATTTGATCTTATTTACAAGAGGATGAAAGGCCTCGTGGCAACCCACTGCTGAGTAAACTTCAGCAATAGGTTCCTGGCCTGAATAGACCTCAGGCCTGTTTTTCTTATTAGGAATAGGTTTATGAAACACCTAATTTTTATCTCTTCCTTGCAGGTGGAATTCCATTTATCCTCACCGCAGAGTTCTTTCCACAGTCTCAGAGACCAGCAGCGTATATGATTGCAGGAGTAACCAACTGGCTCTGCAATTTCATAGTTGGACTCCTTTTCCCCTTCATTCAGGTATGGGCTCCAAATTACAGAAGGCACCAGAACGTTTTAAAAAGGGCAAAGTATGATTTGAAGTGAAATCTATGCTTAACTCTTTTGATCTAGTTATAGCGGCTTTTTTCAGTTTTTTTAAAAAACATCTGATTTAACATCTGAGGACCCAGATTGTTGGGGGCAATTAAGCTGACTTTGTAATAATGCCGCTTGGGGGGGGCCTAAGAGCCCTAATAAGCAGGCATATACATAGAATGAAGGCTACTGCTAAGCTTGTAAGCCGCCCTGAGTCTTCGGAGAAGGGTGGGATATAAATGGAATTAAAAATAATAAAAAAACCCAAAGGTGCTTTTTCAAGAGGCAACTGGACTTTGTTATACTGTATTCTTTGAAGATGTTTTCGCTTCTCATTGAAGAAGCTTCTTCAGTCCCATAAAATATAAATAGGATAAAATAGAATTTTAAAATATTTAAATATTGTTATTTAAAAAAGAATGTATTTATTTATTTTTTATGTAAAAAAGAATAGCTTGGGTAAGTTATTACATGCAAACTATCATGGGCCAGGGATGTAAAAATAAAAACATAGGGCAATTTAAATAAAAAAATAATAGAAGAATTAATTTGAAAATACATAGGAAAAGACAAGGCTCTAAACCAGGGGTGTCAAACTCAATTTCATTGAGGGCTGCATCAGCATTGTGGTTGCCCTCAGGGGGCCGGGTGGGTGTGGTCTGGGTGGGTGTGGCCTAATGGGTGGGCGTGGCTAGAGTGCATATGGCCTACTGGGTGGGCATGGCCAGCCCTACATCATTCGCATCAAGGGTGCCTGTGGGGGCCAGGGCAGGAGTGGGACAGATCTGAGGGTCTCTGGCAGGAGGAGGGTCTCTGGGCCAGGGCCAAGGCAGTGGGGGCCATTCCCTCACTGTTTCCAGAATGGCTTTGTGGGCCGGATGAAACCACTTCGTGGGCCGGATCTGGCCCCCGGGCCTTGTGTTTGACATGTCTGCTCTAAACAGAGATAGAGTATGTTGATCTGTTCCTACTTTTGAGGCAACTTAATAAAGAAGTACTAATTTGCAAAACAAACAAACAAACAAACCCACACCTCCTTTTAAAAACATCCAAAAATGAGAAACCACAAACTCTTACCCAGCTCTTACCTTTAGGAAGTTTTTCCTTATATTTAAATAAAGCTTAGGTAACTACAAGTTGTACCCCTTTATTTTTCACCCTATTTTTTGTTACCATGAAAAATAGTTCTGATCCTACATAACTTTCTATGTAATTAAATAGCACAGTTTTAACAGAATATGATGAGAAGTAATGGTTAAGAATATGTGGGGATAGTCCAAAATAGCTGGATGGTTTTTTTTACATGTTTTTGTTGTTTGTAAGCCAGAGAGATCAAAATATAGTGCTCGGCTTCAAAGCATATTATGAAATGCTGGTAATAGAAAGCACGTGTCAGTCAAAGAAAGATGTTCTTTCTCTTACATTTGTAGATTGAGACTGGCTTGATATATGTGATAGGGATCCTGATAATCCAGGTTTCATTTTGCTTTGTGTTTTCAGGAAAGATTGCAAACATACTGTTTCCTGGTTTTTGCTGCCATCTGTCTTGCTGGAGCCACTTTCCTTTTTTGTGTTTTACCCGAAACAAAAATGAAAACACTTGCTGAAATTAACCAGGCATTTGCCAAGAAGAAAATGCCTCTGGAAATCCAGGAATTGGGTTATTTTGACCCTAAGGGAAAATCAAGTGAAGTAGAAGAATACAATTCTTGTCATTCACTGGGAAATGAAAAAAACAAAAGTGAAATGGCCTAAATTCAATTTTTACATGGTATTTTATTTTATTTTATTGCATTTTAACAAAGCTATTTATTGATTTCCTGTGTTTGGACAGAAATTGTAACTAGAGTTGATAAAGAGTCAAAAATGAGGAACTGGATTATTTGAGCAAGATCATTGATTCATTTAACTATGCAAATTCACATCTGAGTATTGATTGAGGCATGTAATGTCATGTTAAGTAGCTAGCATTTCCAATGAAACTTCCTTGATTAATTATGGGAGTGCAGTGACTTTTACCGCTAGTTTGGGTTCATGGCAGCTATCTCTCTTAATGCATGATTCACTTCCTGAAGCATATGGTTTGCAAATTTTAAAACCTATTTTTTATTTAAAATTTTAATTAAAATTCAGATTTTTTATAATGAAGATTGGATTTACGAAGTTTTAACCTCTTGAGGTTAATGCTAAAATAATTAGTCCCATGCAGATAACTTTTTAGACTCATGGCAATTCTATCTATGAGGACATATTTAAATCTCAGATCTTAAGTATCTTTTGCTTTTTAAATAAAATCAGGGCTTTAGGTTTTTGTGGTCCATTTTTATTTTACATCTCTTGAGTGGCAGTTACTTCATAAATAAAATTTAGTGAATGTGAATTTGAACATAGTAGCTGAAGCAATATTATCTAGTGCTTATAGTATCTTTACCCCAAGTCAGCCCAATGATAAAAACATATCTTGCTTTGTGTTTCTGTTAGGAATATGTCTATTGCCTAACTGATTGGGCTGGCAATATATAAACCAAGACTGTATGGTTGCAGTTAAAGCTGTAATGTATACCTTTAATAGTGAATGCACTGCGCTATACTTTCTGCTGATTGGTCAGCAATGTCCCTAATGGCCATAAGAGGGAGCTAGAGACACGGCTTCTCTCTCTCTGTTACAATTCATGTCTCTCTGCTATTGATTACTGTTTGTCGTGGTTTGTGGTTTCCTTTGCTACTGTATGCAGAACCTGAAGAACTGTGATTAATGTGTTTTGACTTACTGCCTGGTAAGACGACTCTGTAGTGGATAATCCTTGGACTGTTGCTATCGGCTATACTTTAAGTATCTGTGTATGACCTGGACTGTTTCTTGGACTGTGCTATTATTTTATCCTACAAGTAAACTCTTTACACAACTCAGTGTATCTGTGTGGTTGCTGTACACAATTCATTAATCTCACAATCCTGTTTTCCATGCAAACTCTTGTGTTGTTTTTTTTAAGAGTAGCTCTGCACATCCTTTTCAGGTTCATCTTTATCAGGTTGTAAATATAGTTTTAGTTGAATACATTGTTAAAATAAAAATGTAATAAAGTTGATGCTCAAGAATATTGGTAAAGTATTTAAGTACTTTGCTCATTACTGTCTTGAATGCAAATTGTGCTCCCTGCCTTAAATACCACTATCTCCCAAATATTGTTTTTTTTAAACTTGTGCATATTTATTTTATTTTATTAGTTTTAGAGGCCATGTAACTCTCAGACAATTCTGGGCAGCTCACATTTTAATAGTGAGAAACAGTAAAATGAAGAGAAAAGCAATGACTGAAGAAAAAGAAACTTGGCATACAGCAAGAGAGAGTAATGGTTCTTTTACATCAGTTTTGCATTATATTTTTTATAACTTTTTCACAGAAAATAAAAAAACATGGAAAAATTGTTTTGGAAACTAATGACTAGAATTGTAATTGCATACCTTCCATTTCTTCAAAATGTTTCATTGCTGTTTGTCAACATGTAAATAATAGGACATTTATTTAGGAATAGGGGATATTGTGTTCCTGGGTTTTGATCTTGAATAGGAATGGGAATCATTAAAGTCTACTTAATTAAAAGCCATTGTAATTGCATTCTTATTATAGAAGTTGCAGATTAGCAAATGCAGGAGAAATACTGTGATTTAATAAAGCCTTGATTAAAACATACAGTATGTTTCACCTTCACAAATGCATTGAGGAAAGGGGGTTACTTTCATGTTTCACCCTCACATTCACACATATACACGCACACAAACTTCAAGGAAGTGTGGGGAAGACTTTGGCTCCCAGAACATCCTCCTCATGGACCTGTTGTTAACAACAACAATAAACTGAGAGACTGGCAATCATCACAGTGTTAACCCAAGAGCATAATGAAAGAAACTCACAGTGTAGTTAAAATAGTGTGAAAATATATTTTTTCCTTCTACTCCCCCTACAAATTGATACACATTTTGTAGAATCCACGAGATAGTATTTTTGGTGCAAGATTTCATTTAATGCTTGTTCTTTAGTCAGCAGAAGTGGTTGTACTTAGAAGAAATGAACAAGCCATCTTTGACTTGTTTCTAAACATCTTTTTTTTTCATAAAGGGAAAATGATTTCATGATCATCAATGTTAGAGTCATAGTCTTCAGCCTTTTCAGGTCTTTAAAACATTTTAATCCAGACAGGCATTTGGGAACTACTATTATGCCCACTGCTGCTGCTTCTCCTCCACCATTTACTTCATTATAGAAGTGGTGATGATGTTATGTAGATTCACTTTAGAATATGCTGCAACTCAGTACTCAATTCTCAAGTCATCTTAGAGGGTATCTACCATCTTTAAATTTGAGGATATAAGAGATAGTGGATATAAAACATCTTCACACCCCTGTTAAAATGCCAGGTTTATGAAATGTTTATAAAAATTAAGACAGATTAAATAACTTCAGTTTTTTCTCTACCTTTAATATAATATATAAGCTATACAATTCAACTGAAAAACAAACTGGAAAGATAACAAAAAAATGGACACCGTCTTTTAAGTAGGAAGGTGGCTGTGTGCAGAATTAACCAATCATACTCAAACTGATGTTAAATAGTAATTAATACACACTTGCCATCAATTAAAGTGACTCTGATCAGCCTATATAAGTTCTGTTGTGGTAGTAGAATTTGTCTGACATTACTCAGTTGCTTCTTGCAGCAAAAGCCATGGTCTGCAAATACGGTAGCTTACAAAGCAAAATAGAGCTGGAAGGGACCTTGGAAGTCTTCTATCCAACCCCCTACTCAAGCAGGAGACACTACAATTTCAAGCAAGTGATTGTCCAGTCTCTTGTTAAAAACCTCCAGTGATAAAGCAACCACAACCTCTGAAGGCAAGCTGATCCTCTGGTTATTTTTCTCACTGTTAGGAAGTTTCTCCTTAATTCCAGGTTGCTTGTCTCCTTGATTAGTTTCTATCCATTGTATTTTTGTCTTGCCTTCTGATGCTGTGGAAAATAAGTTGACCCCTTCTTCTTTTTGGCAATCCCTCAAATACTGCAATTATTGCTATCATGTCACCCCTAGTCTTTCTTTTCTCTAGACTAGCCATATCCATTCTTCATATGTTTTAGTCTCCAGGCCTTTAATCATCTTAGTTGCTCTTATCTGCACTTTTTCCAAAGTCTAATTTTTTTTGTAATGTGATGACCAAAACTGGATGCAGTATTCCAGGCGTGGTCTTAATTGAGGTTTCATAAAGTGGTACTAATACTTCATGTGATTTTGATTCTGTGTCTCTGTTTATACAACGAAGATTATTATTATTATTATTTATTAAAGAGTTTTACAGATAAATTTTAAACATAAAACCCATCCCTCCCCCACCCCCACCCAATTTCCCCTCCTCCCCCTCCCCCCCGACTTCCCAGAGCATAATACAGGGTATTGACCCTAACAATCTTAAACTATAATATGCTAACTATAATAACACTTTAAATCCTATCGCACTTTAACTCTCCTTAAAAATAACTAAATAATAATAAATCTTATAAATCTAATACTTATTCAAATGCTAAATGAAACTTTTTAGTCCCATATTTATTCTGAATGTAATCAATCCATCTTCTCCATTCCAAGATATATCTTTGTTGCGAATGGTCTTTCAAATACGCTGAAATTTTTGCCATTTCTGCCAGGTTCAAAACTTTTAAAGTCCATTCTTCTATAGTAGGCAAATCCTCCTTCTTCCAATATTGCGCTACCAAAAGTATTGCCGCCATTATTAAATTCAACATCAATTTAGTTTCTATAGCAGTACAGTCTATAGTAATACCCAGCAAAAATAATTGTGGAGAAAACTTTATCTTTTTCTTAAATATCTTCTGCATATTCCACCAAATTTTAATCCAAAAAGCTTTAACTTTTTTACAAGCCCACCATATATGATAATACGTTGCATCATCACAACCACACCTCCAGCATTTAAGCTGATAATTTGGATACATACATGCCAATTTCTTAGGATCTAAATGCCATCTATAAAACATCTTATAAAAATTCTCTCTTAAATTTCGTGCCTGTGTAAATTTTACATTTCTGACCCAGATTGTTTCCCAAGTATCCATCGTTATTGATTCTTGAATATTCTGGGCCCATTTTATCATACAATCTTTAACAAGTTCCGTTTCTGAGTCTATTTCTATCAATGCATTATATATCTTTCTTATATGTGCAGGACTTTGATCTCTAATTTGTTTACCCAAATTTTCATCTACTATGGAAATACCAATTTTTTGATCCTGTTTCCATCTAGCTTGTAACTGCCCATACTGAAACCAAGTTTGTACTATCTTCTTCTTTTAAAATATTAAATGGCTTTAATTGCCATACATTTCTTTCCAATCTAAGAATTTCTTTATATGTAATCACATCATGCTTAAATCCCACATTTATATTTTCTATCGCATGTTTACGTATTGCCCAAATTTGAATTTTAAAATTCAACTTATAACGATATTTTTTTCCAAACTCGCAACAGGGCATATCTTAATATATGTGTCTTAAAAACATTATCCACTTTTTTGTCATACAGTAAATAAGCATGCCAACCATATAACAAATCATATCCTTCAATATTCAATAATCTCCCTTGTGTTAAGTTAAACCAATTACTAATTGATGATAATGCTGCAGCCTCGTAGTATAATTTAAAATTGGGCATTTTAAGACCACCTCTTTCACGTACATCTTGCATTATCTTAAGTTTAACTCTCAGTCTCTTCCCTGCCCAAATAAATTTATTAATACCTCTCTGCCATTCCTCCAAATTTGAGTCTTTTTTAAGTATAGGTATCATTTGAAACAAGAATAAAAATTTAGGTAAAAAATTCATTTTCACAGCTGCAATTCTTCCCAATAAGGACAGTTGTAATTTTTTCCAACTATCTAGTTCTTTTTGTATTTTTAACCATAACAATTCATAATTATTTTTGTATAATTTTGCATTTGAAACTGAAAGATATACCCCCAAGTATTTAATCTTCTTAACTATTTCAAATCCCGTTAGTTTTCCTAAAACTTCCTTTTGTTCTGTAGTCATATTTTTAGACAATATTTTAGTTTTTTGCCTATTTACCTTAAATCCAGAAACTTGTCCATATTGTAAAATTATTTCCATTAAATCTACAACCGATTGAGTTGGTTGGATTAATGTAATGACCAAGTCATCCGCAAACGCTTTCAATCTATAATCTTGATCTTTAATTTTAATTCCCTTTATTTTCTTTGAATCACGTATCTTGATCAACAATATTTCCAATGTTAAAACAAACAATAATGGCGACAGCGGACAACCCTGTCTTGTACCCTTTTCAATTTTACAAGCTTCTGTTAAACTACCATTGTTTATTATTTGAGCTGTTTGTTTTTGATATATTGCCCTAATAGGTTGTAAAAACTTATCACCAGACTCCATCTTCTCCAAAACTTTAAATAAAAATGGCCAATTCAATTGATCAAATGCTTTTTCAGCATCCAAAAAACTCAGCACTGCAGGGACTTGATTATTTCTTTCCAAATATTCTAATAAATTTACAATATGTCTCACATTATTTTTAATTTGCCTACCACTTATAAATCCTGTTTAATCAGAGTAAATCATTTGCTGCATAACCTTCATTAATCTATTTGCTAAAATCTTTGCAAATATTTTATAATCATTATTTAAAAGCGATATAGGCCTATAATTTTTAAGTTGAACAAGATCTTGATCTTCCTTCGGAATCAAAGTTATAAATGCTGTTTTCCACGATGGAGGCACTTCTCCTCCAGATTGAATTGTTCTAAATAATTCTTTTAAAGGCTCCACCATTTCTGATTGTAATTTTTTATAATAAATAGCTGTTAAACCATCTGTACTGGGTGCCTTACCCACTTTTAATTGTTTAATTGCTAAAATAATTTGTTCAGCAGTTATCAATTGATTCATCCCTTCCCATTGCTCTTGTGTAAGTATTGGGATATTCACATCTTGTAAATAACTATCCATATCTAAACCTTGCTTTATATCCCTAGCATATAATTTAGAATAAAATTCAACAAAAGCTTTTTTAATAAGATTTTGCTGAAACATCTCTTTACCCTTATATTCTATCTTATCAATATTACGTGATCTTTGTTTTTCCTTAATAAATAAGCTAACCACCTACCCAGCATATTAGCATTGTTAAAAGTATTATGTTTGGCATATCATAAATTAGTTGCTACTTGATCTGCCATTAACATATCAAACTGTCCTGTTAGCAAATTAATTACTTCTTTCAACCTCTTATCAAATGGGTTCAAAATAAGAGCTTTCTCTTTCAACTTTATTTCCTCCTCTATTTCTTTACGCTTATATTCCAATCTATATCTATGTTTATTATTCAAATATATTAACACTCCTCTCATATAACCTTTACTTGCATCCCAGACCATTTCAATGGGAGTACCCTTATGCATATTCATAGTAAAAAATTCTCGCATATGCTTTTTACATTCTACCACATTTTCTTCATATCTAAACAAATTTTCATTTAACCTCCATGATCTTCTATCCCCCTTGCCCTTGTCCAATTCCATCCAAACTGGACTATGATCTGATAGAGTTCTTGGGCATATCTTAATCTTCTTAATCCTAGAAAAGAAATCATTAGTAGTTAATACAAAATCAATCCTAGAAAAAGATTGATGTCTATCAGAAAAAAAAGTTAAATCCTTTTCTTCCAAATTTCGTTCTCTCCAGACATCTCTCAATTCCAAGTCATCTTTCAAATCAAAAAAAGATTTTGGCAATCTAGCGTGGCTTGGAGTATTTTTAAAAGATCCTTTTTTATCTTTCTGAGTATCCAGCACTCCATTCCAATCTCCCATTAAAATACACGATTTATAATCCCATTGAATTATTTTGTTATGTAACAGTTTATAAAATTCTCCTTGCTGTTGATTAGGTGCATATAGTCCAATTAAAAGTGTTTTCTTCCCTTCTATTAATAGTTCAATTATAATATATCTTCCTTGTTTATCTGCTTCAATTAAATTAGCTGTTAAGTCTTTCTTTACATAAATAACTACTCCATTTTTCTTCTCTGGAGCAGATGCAATAATTTGTATACCCAGTCTAGAATTTATCAAATATTTTTGATCAGATGCGTGAATATGCGTTTCTTGCAAACATATAACATCATTTTTAAATTGTTTCAAATACTGAAATACTTTCTTTCTCTTTTGTGGTGAATTTAATTCATTAACATTCCAAGTTAGAAACTTTGTCGCCATCTTTTGCGATTTGAAGCTTTCGGAGCGTTTCTTGCAAATCCACAAGCATCTGCCTCTTTGGTCTAGTTCCTCCCACTGCTTCACTAGAAGTAGATTCCTGACTTGTAGTTATAGAACACTGTTTCTGTTGTTGTTGTTGTTGTTCCTTACATCTAGATGCAGCCCGTGTCACTCTTTGAGTCTTAGATTCGTCTAATAAAACCAGGGGTTGCACGGTTTGCGAAATTTGCTGTATTTCTTGTAACTGTCGCTCTCCTTCTTCTTTTCCTCTTTTAACTTCTGAAGATGGCAGTGAACCTGCTTTCAATACATTAGAATAAAATTCACATGCCTTCAGGACTGTATTAAGACGATATCTTACTCCAGCATAATTCACCACAATCCCCATTGGTATCTCCCATCTGAACTGAAGCTGTTGTTTTTTTAATTCATCTGCCAGAAAAACAAAATCTTTCCTTTTTCTCAAAATTCTTGGGGGAATCTCTTTCAGAATCAAAACCTCTTGATTAGCCACTTTAAATCTATTATTGTAAAAAGCTTGAATGATCTCATTTCTGATCTTTCTCTTTGTAAAATACACAACCACATCTCTTGGCAGTTTCCTTTGCCTAGCAATCCAAGAATTAACACGGAATACTTTATCTATCTCCACAAAAATATCTTCCGGTTGAATTCCCAAAATAGGCGCCAGAGCATCCACCAACATCTCCTCCAGATTTTCCTGTGGATTTTCTTTTAAACCTCTTATCCTCGGCAAACTCCATGTCTCTATATTGTATCATCACTACATCATCAATTTTATCCATTTTATTCTCAACTTAACACATTTTAGCCTCCAGCATCAGATTATTTTGTTTCACTTCTTCCACACGTTCATCCAGACTCTCCATACAACCTGAGAGCCCCTGAAATGCCAACAGAATATCCTCCCATATTTCCTTATTTTTCTCTTCAATAAGTTCTGCCACCTGCTCAGATACTTTTTCAGACTGAAGTTTTAAAGCATCTTTTAAAGAATCTTGTAAATCTTTTAAAGTCAATACAGGTGCAGCAGCTGCAGAAGATGACATCAAAGATTGAATTCCAGATTGCTGAACAGGCAATGCCCCCGGACATTTAGAAACCGGAATTCTAGGCGGTTTGGAAGCCATTTTAACACCTAATTAACTTTCGTTACACACTTTCACTTTTCTGCCCCACTTGCTATTGTAGTTTAACTATTAAATATCCAAGTCTTATAATCACTTTTAAACAGCTCCAAAGTTTAACAAAATCTTTTAAAGTTTTGAGAATCCACTTTGCATATTCCTCAATATCCAAACAATCACTTTCACTTTGAGAAAAAAACACCAACCAAACACTTTCAATTCTTGTTACAAAAAAAATCATTCAGGCGCCATCTTCCCCTTCTTTTTTAAAACCATCGTTGAAACAGGAAAAAAGTTGAAGTTCCAGAGTTAAAGTCTTATACTTGCTATTTATACAGCTCCCGCATCCGCTCTGCCTGCTTCAGTTACTCAAGATAACAATCAAACCCAGCAGGAGTGGATTCAGCGTCTTGTTCTGCTTATAGCAAAGAAGTCCTCCCGATCCAGAGTATCTCCGGGCTTCGGGGGACCTCCCACCCTTCAAGCCCCAGAATAAATAAATAAATATAACCAAGATTTTTTAGCTTGTTTTTTTTGCTGCTGCTGGCTCATATTTAAGTAATTGTCCAGTAGAACTCCAAGGTCCCTCTCAGTTACTGTTTTTGAGCCAGGTTTCATCTGATTGGTATTTGTAGCTTTGGTTTTTTTATTCAAGTCTGTCAAGATCCATTTGGACCCTGAACTTGTCTTCTAGGGTGTTGGCTATTCCTGCCAGCTTAGTGTCATCTGCAAATTTGATGAGTCCTCCTACTATTATCTCATCTAAGTCATTTATGAAGATATTGAAGAGTACTGGGCTTAAGATAGAACCTTGTGGTACCCAACTACTTACTTCCCCTCATGTAGATGTAGTACCATTAAGGACGACTCATTGAGTATGCTTTGTCAGCCAGTTACAAATCCATCTGGTGGTGGTGCTGTCTATCACACATTTTTCTAGCTTACCAAGAAGTAGGTTGTGGTCTACTTTGTCACATGCCTTACTGAAGTCTAAATATACTATGTCCACAGCATTTTGCTGGTCTACTAATTTAGTCACTTTGTTAAAGGATGAAATAAGATTATTTATTTATTTATTTATTTATTTATTTATTAGTTTTTATAAACCGCCCTTCTCCCGAGGGACTCGGGGCGGTGTACAGAGGAAGGGAAGGTATACAGACCGAACAATAAAATAATAAGAAACACTAATGAACACAAACTGGGACCCCAATTAACGCTATCATGCCAGGCCAGCCTGCTGGAACAAAAAAGTTTTTAAGTCGCGACGGAAGGTACGGAGGTCAGGGGCCATCCGGATTTCGGTAGGTAAGGTGTTCCAGAGGGCTGGCGCACCCACTGAGAATGCCCTCCCCCTGGGGGCCACCAGCCGACATTCCTTGAGCGGTGGCACCCTGAGGAGGCCCTCTCTGTGGGAGCGCACAGGACGGTGGGGTGCTGACATCGGCAGAAGGTGCTCCCGTAGGTAGTCCGGACCCATGCCATGTAGGGCTTTGAATGTCATTGTTAGCACCTTGAACTTCACACGGAAGGCAACCGGAAGCCAGTGCAGCGCACGGAGGAGAGGTGTGATATGGGAGTATCGGGAGGCTCCCAAGAGTGTCCGCGCCGCCGCACTTTGCACCAGTTGAAGCTTCCGAGTGGATCTCAAGGGCAGCCCCATGTAGAGAGCGTTACAATAGTCTAGGCGAGATGTCACAAGGGCATGGGTGACTGTACGTAAGGAATCCAGGTCTAGATAAGGCCGTAGTTGGCGAACTAGTCGAACCCGGGAGAAGGCCCCCTTGGTCACAGCTCCAATGTGGTCTTCCAGGGAGAGCTGCGAGTCTAGGAGGACACCCAGGTTGCGGGCCCTATCAGCAGGGGGAAGTAACTTGTCCCCAATGTTAAGCAGTGGGACGTTCTGACTCTCCTGGCTTGCCGGTACGTACAGCCATTCAGTCTTGTCCGGGTTCAGTTGAAGCCTGTTTCTCCCCATCCATTCCCGGACCGCTTTCAGGCAGCGGGACATCACGTCTAGGGCATCACTGATATTGTTAGGAGTTGAGATAAAAAGCTGGGTGTCATCAGCATACTGATGGTACCCTACTCCAAAACTGCGAATGATCTCACCCAGCGGTTTCATGTAGATGTTGAACAGGAGAGGCGAGAGGACCGACCCCTGAGGGACTCCGCAAGCGAGAGGCCTCGGGGTCGACCTCTGTCCCCCTGTCAGCACCGACTGCGAGCGACCCTGGAGAAAGGAGGAGAACCAACGTAGAACCGTGCCTCCCACTCCCAGTCCCCTGAGGCGTCGCAGCAAGATACCATGGTCGATGGTATCGAAAGCCGCCGAGAGGTCTAATAAGACTAGGACAGAGGAATGGCCCCTGTCCCGGGCTCTCCAGAGATCATTCATCAGAGCGACCAATGCCGTCTCCGTGCTGTAGCCCGGCCTGAAACCCGATTGGTACGGGTCTAGATAAACCGCTTCATCCAGGATCTGAGGAAGTTGGTGCGCCACCACGCTCTCAACAACCTTCGCAAGGAAGCGAAGATTGGAGACTGGACGAAAGTTATTCAAAGAGGATGGGTCCAAGGTGGGCTTCTTGAGGAGAGGTCTCACCACCGCCTCCTTCAAGGCGGTGGGGAAGTGACCCTCACTCAGAGAAGCAGAGATGACCGCTAGGAACCAGCCTCGTGTCGCCTCTCGAGCTGTATAGGCCAGCCAGGAAGGGCACGGGTCCAGTAAGCATGTGGAGGAGCTCAACCTTCTCATAATCCTGTCCACTTCCTTAGGAGTTACAGGATCAAATTCTTCCCAGATGACGTCGACAAGACTGTCCATGTCTTGTTCTTCCATCTCAGCCCAGTTGGAGTCCAGACCAGTTCGAATCCGAGCGATTTTATCCAGCAGATATTGACCAAATTCCTCGGCTCGACCCTGCAAGGGTTCCTCCCTCACCTCTTGGTTTAATAGGGAGCGAGTCACCCTGAACAAGGCAGCCGGGCGATTATCTGCGGACGCGATGAGTGTAGCATGATCTGTTTTTAGCAAACCTGTGTTGGCTTCTAATTACAATTTTGTTTCTAGATATTCACAGATCTGTTTTTTATTATTTTTTCCAATATCTTCCCAGTTACTGATTTTAGGCTGATGGTCTGTAGTTTCCTGGGTCTGTTCCCCCCCCTTTTTTTGAAGATGGGAAGCACATCAGTTCTTTTCCAATCCTCAGGTAGAGTTCCCCAATGCTCTGGCCCTGCCAGAACCTGGATCTGAATCCAACTGAAAATCTATAGGGTAACCTGAACAGGTTGTGTATGGAAATCTCCTCCCAATCTGGCAGATTTGGAGTGCTTTTACAAGGAAGAGTGGGCAGATTCCCAAGGCAAGATGTGCCATACTGATGAGCTCCTACCCCAAAAGACTAAATCCTGTCAAAAGGTGTTTCAACAAAATATTAGTTTATGGGTGTGCATACTTATGCAACCACATTATTGTATGTTTTAATTATTTCCCCCTAAAAGATTTCAATTGTTTTTCAATTGAATTCTACAGCTTATGTTACAGTAAAGGTGGAAAGAATTCTGAAGTGATTTAACTTGATCTGATTTTTAAAAAATATTTCAACAGGTGTGTGCGGACTTTTTATATCTATTATATCCATTTATGGATTTCACAATATCCTAGTTCACATGCAACTACAAGCTATAATATGGTTATGTAAATCTGCCTCAAGAAAATCTGAGTTTATTTTTGTAAAAGGAAAGAATTTGAAACTATATTTGGTGGCTTATGATTGCTGCTTCATTTTAGCCATGATTTATGTCAAATTCAGGATCCTAATTTATTCCTGGATTTTTTAAAATCCTACAAAAGATTGTGGGGGAAAATTGAGAAAATGGGAATTGAACAATTTATTATAAATCCCACTTCTGAATGAAATTTACTAGGTCACTCTTGTTTTTCAAGAAATCATGGTTAAAGTATTTGCATAAATGTGATTATGTGGTATTCCTATGAAACTCATAACCTGTAATTTTTTTATTGCCATTTTCTTGTTGATATATTTTCTAAAGGAAATAGAATTCAGCCATATTCTTAACTCTGATTAAAGGACCAGTGAATGTTTTTTGTTAAGTTATGTTTTAGCAAATTTTAATTTTTTGCTAAAATTTATACCAGGGATTGTCAAACATTTGTATTTATAGATATTTGGAATTTTGTCAATGAATGATAGGCTTTAACAATGTAACAGTCAGAAATAGGTCAGCTTGCTAAATCTGGCAGGAGAATCACAACATGGTCATTTGGAAGGAAATTGGTGAGGTTGTTCTCCTTTCTTCCTCTACCACCTTGTCTTTATTTGTCCTTGATTCCTTGATGCAACCATGGGTTGCAACCATATTTCATTTTTTGTAAAATGCTGATAGCATTAATGGGGCAAGGTATTCTGTAAATAAAAATATTATTTTAAAAGTTTTGATGTAAAGGGATTTTTAAACAGAATATCTGATGAAGGGACTCTAGAATAACCCTAGTCTAATTTTTCTTCTGTTTGTTCAATTATTTCTGTCCTTATAAGCGAGCTAAAACAGTATAATTACTGCATGATGGGATCAATTGTTGTGTATGTCAATATGATTGTAGTCCAGAACTAAATAAACTATAATTCCTTTGCTTGCAGTATTTTTTTTTTCTTTCATTCATGGGTCACAGGCATGCCTGAAAATATCAAACTTCAGAATTTAAGCTAAAAATGTAAATTTGACTTATCGTAAGTCTCTGAAAGGACTTCCATCCATCTCTCATTTGTACTGCAAGCAATACCAATCAATATTTGGAACTTGATAGGGGCAGCTAGTTTTAAAACAGCCAGATGAGAGGTAGTGTGACATACAACAAGAAGGGATTTACTTGTCCACTGGAGGTCCACTGGAGTGATGATAGAGAATGCCAAAACCACCTGAATTAGGATAAAGTGTGAGTTAAGAGAAGGATTAGCTTGTAAAAAATCAGATGAGAAAGATTTATTTAAAAAATACCCCACTGAAATCATGAAATAGTTGTGATGGGAATTTCAGCTACACAGATATTTAACAGAATAACAGAGCTGCAAGGGACCTTGTCCAACCACCCAGCTTAAGCAGCCATTTCAGACAAATGGCTGTCAGAACCCATTCCTATTTCATTTCATTTCTATTCTCTCTGATCTAAATCCCACCTTTCCCTGGGTTCCGCCATGCTCCCAAGGGGGAGGGGGGATGTGCCTGCAGGGTTATTACTTTCACTTCCTCTATTTGCCACAATGTAATCCTTTACATTGTTTAATGGATCTGTATCCTCCACCTGCCCGCTGAAATGTAACAACTTGTTTCCTGCGTTATCTCTCTCTGAACTCTGTCTTTTAAATTGTCAGTTAAGAACAAAGGAGGCAATAAGGAATGTAACCTCAATACCTGGTTTATGTCTACGCTCTCAGAGGAAGATGTGAAGAAGCTGCCGACCCTCGCTGCTGTTGTGATTCAGGGTCAGCCTGTGGGTTCGGCATTTGGGTCGGACGACTCAGAGGAGGAGGGGGGTGTTGAAGAGTTTTCTGAGCGGGTTGGAGAG
Organism: Vipera ursinii; assembly: GCF_947247035.1. NCBI lineage: Eukaryota > Metazoa > Chordata > Lepidosauria > Squamata > Viperidae > Vipera > Vipera ursinii. Next base: position 19,601,769 of record NC_139521.1, on the reverse strand, counting down.
CTTGCTGATGAGAGCCCTCAGCCAGGCCCCTCCCACCTGGTCACGACGGAGACCCAGCTGTGTGAGCCTGACAGCGTGGATGAAGATGACCCACAGCTGGCCCTGTTCAAGGACACCCAATGCAGGAGGCAGTCAATCAGGAGTAAACAGAGGAAGGCAATGGGGCACCTCGGAAGGAGGCAGAGATAAGCCACGCCCTGAACTGTATAAAAGGGGAATGCATGGGAGGGCTGGTTTGCTGAAGGTAACTGCTTGAATAGCTCCTGTTTCATGGTTCGTGTCTTGTTCTGTTTGCTTTTGTGTCCATAAATTTGGCAGGCTTAGTTCCAGCCTCTTGCCTTCTTGTAAAAGGGGTTGTCCCTGCCTTTTCTGCAGGGCCGGTAGCAGGCTGGTACAGAACAGCTGCATGAGCTAGAGACAGGCTGATGTTATCTCCCCGGTTCCCACAACAGACTTAACACTTGGGGATTGGCCATCCCACATCGGGTGATCTATCTATGGGGTGGGGTCTTGCTTGGGGATACTATAATCTACTGTGCTATGTAAGAAATCTCAGATCCTGTCTGTTATGCCTTCTATCAACTGCTCTTAATAAAAGTTCCTATTGGAAGAAATTGTTTCTAAGAGTTCTGCTTACTTAAGATGTGGAGTTGAAGTGGGTCCTGACAGGCTGTCTAATCTCTTCTTTAAAATGTCCAGTAATTGAAAGGAAGGAGGGGAGGGAGGAAGGGAGGGAGGAAGAAAGGAAGGAAGGTATTGGGAATGAAAATGAGGGAGGAAGGAAAGGAGGGGAGGGAGGGAGGATGGAAAGAAGGAAGGAAGGAGATGGGAATGAGAAGGAGGGAGGCAGGGAAGGAGGGGAGAGAGGGAGGAAGGAAGGAGAGTGGGAGGGAGGGAGATTGGAATGAGAGGTAGGGAGGGCCTGAGGGAAGTCCAGTCTTAGTACTTGGCCACTAGCAGCCCTGTGGCCCTTTTGCTATCCCCTGGTGATCTCCCATACTATTGTTGAGGATGCTTTGGTTACAAAGCCAGGTCTCCTCACATGGAGAGGGAGTGGGCCTCCCTCTGATCCATACACTTTGCCCTCCTACACCCACCATGCCTGCACAGGCACCCTGATGTGAGTGACGTTGAGCTAGCCACGCCCATCCAGTGGGCCATGCCCACCAACAGGGCCATGCCACCCACCCCTCCCTGAGGGCATCCTAATGCTGATGCGGCCCTGGCACTTTGCGATAAATAAGTGGGTTTGGGGTTGCGGTTTGGGCACTTGGGCTCATCACTGGTCTACTTTATCAAATGTCTTACTGAAGTCCAAGTAAATTATGCCCATAGTATTTCACTGGTCCACTAATTTAGTCACTTTGTCAAAGAATACAATAAGATTTGTCTGGAATGATCAGTTTTTGACAAACTTGTGTTGGCTTCTGATTATAACTTTGCTTGCCTCTAGGTGTTCATAGATTCATTGCTTGATTATCTTTTTCAGGACCTGCCAAGCTGATAGGTTTAGTTTCCTGGATCCATTTATTTTCTTTTTTTGGAAGGAAAATAAATGTGTCAGATCTTTTCCAGTCCTCAGGTAGTTCCCCAGTATTCCAGGATATTTAGAATAGAATAGAGCTGGAAGGGACCTTGGAGGTCTTCTAGTCCAGCCCCCCACTCAAGCAGAAGAACTATACCATTATTCTATTCTATTCTATTCTATTCTATTCTATTCTATTCTATTCTATTCTATTCTATTCTATTCTATTCTATTCTATTCTTCAATTCAAACTTGATAATGAAGAGTTGATAAAAGCAGTAACACCAGAAGAAGGGTAAAAGTACTTAGGAGTTTTGGAAGCCTCTGATCTGTTGCACAACCAAGTAAAGGAAGCTTTTTTGTTGTTGTTGTTAGCTGCGAAGTCGTGTCCGACCCATCGCGACCCTATGGACAACATTCCTCCAGGCCTTCCTGTCCTCTACCATCTTCTGGAGTCCATTTAAGCTCACGCCTACTGCTTCAGTGACTCCATCCAGCCACCTCATTCTCTGTCGTCCCCTTCTTCTATTGTCCTCGATCTTTCCCAGCATTAGGCTCTTCTCCAGTGAGTCCTTCCTTCTCATTAGGTGGCCAAAGTATTTGAGTTTTAGCTTCAGGATCTGGCCTTCTAAAGAGCAGTCAGGATTGATCTCCTCTAGGACTGACCGGTTTGATCGCCTTGCAGTCCAAGGGACTCGCAGGAGTCTTCTCCAGCACCACAGTTCAAAGGCCTCAATTCTTTGGCGCTCAGCCTTTCTTATGGTCCAACTTTCACTGCCATACATTGCAACTGGGAAGACCATAGCCTTGACTATACGCACTTTTGTTGACAGGGTGATGTCTCTGCTTTTTAGTGTGCTGTCTAGATTTGCCATGGCTTTCCTTCCGAGGAGCAAGCGTCTTTTAATTTCTTGGCTACAGTCCCCATCTGCAGTGATCTTGGAGCCCAGGAAAATAAAATCTGTCACTACCTCCATTTCTTCCCCATCTATTTGCCAGGAATTGAGAGGGCCAGATGCCATGATCTTGGTTTTCTTAATGTTGAGTTTCAACCCAAGTTTTGCACTCTCCTTCTTCACCCGCAACAAGAGGCTCTTTAGTTCTTCTTCACTTTCTGCCATTAGAGTGGTATCATCTGCGTATCTTAGGTTGTTGATATTTCTTCCGGCAATCTTAATTCCAATTTTTGATTCATCTAGCCCTGCCTTTCTCATGATGTGCTCTGCATATAAGTTAAATAGGCAGGGCAACAGTATACAGCCTTGCCGGACTCCTTTCCCAATTTTGAACCAATCAGTGGTTCCATGTCCAGTTCTCACTGTTGCTTCTTGACCCGCATATAGGTTTCTCAAGAGACAAATAAGATGGTCTGGTACTCCCATCTCTTTAAGAACTTGCCACAGTTTGTTATGATCCACACAATCAAAGGCTTTAGCATAGTCAATGAAGCAGAAGTAGATGTTTTTCTGGAACTCCCTAGCTTTCTCCATGATCCAGCGTATGTTGGCAATTTGATCTCTAGTTCCTCTGCCTCTTCGAAATCCTGCCTGTACTTCTGGTAGTTCTCGATCCACATACTGCTGAAGTCTAGCTTGTAGGATTTTAAGCATGACTTTACTAGCATGAGAAATGAGTGCAATGGTGCGATAGTTTGAACATTCTTTGGCACTGCCTTTCTTTGGAATTGGGATGTAAACTGATCTTTTCCAATCCTGTGGCCACTGTTGAGTTTTCCAAATTTGCTGGCAAATTGAGTGTAGCACTTTTACTGCACTGTCTTTTAAGATTTTGAATAGCTCAGCTGGAATACTGTCACCTCCACTAGCTTTGTTGTTGCTCAGCTTTTCTAAGGCCCACTTCACTTCACATTCTACTGTAGGATGTCTGGCTCGAGGTCAGTGACCACCTCATTGTGATTATCTGGGATGTTAAGCTCATTCTTGTATAGTTCTTCTGTGTAATTTTGCCACCTCTTCTTAATCTCTTCTGCCTCTGTTAGGTCCCTGCCATTTTGGTCCTTTATCATGCCCATTTTTGCATTAAACGTTCCCTTCATCTCTCCAATTTTCTTGAAAAGATCTCTGGTCCTCCCTATTCTATTGTTTTCTTCTATTTCTTTGCACTGTTCATTTAAGAAGGCATTCTTATCTCTTCTAGCTATTCTCTGGAATTCTGCATTCAATTGGGCATATCTATGTTTTTCTCCCTTGCCTTTCGCTTCCCTCCTTTCCTCAGCTATTTGCAAAGCTTCCTCAGACAGCCATTTTGCTTTCTTGCATTTCTTTTTCTTTGGGATGGTTTTGGTTGCTACCTGTTGTACAATGTCGCGAACCTCTGTCCATAGTTCTTCAGGCACTCTGTCTATCAGATCTAATTCCTTAAATCTATTTGTCACCTCTACTGTATATTCAACAGGGATATGATTTAATTCATACCTGAGTGGCCTAGTGCTTTTCCCTACTTTCTTCAGTTTAAGCCTAAACTTTGCAAGGAGAAGCTCATGGTCTGAGCCACAGTCAGCTCCTGGTCTTGTTTTTACTGACTGTATAGAGCTTCTCCATCTTTGGCTGCAGAGCATATAGTCAATCTGATTTCTGTGTTGACCGTCTGGTGATGTCCATGTGTAGAGCCGTCTCTTGGGTTGTTGGAAAAGAGTGTTTGCTATGACCATCGTATTCTCTTGACAAAATTCTATCAGCCTGTGCTCTGCTTCATTTTGTACTCCAAGGCCAAACTTGCCTGTTATTCCAGTTATCTTTTGGCTTCCTACTTTAGCATTCCAATCCCCCATGATGATAAGGACATTATTTTTTGGTGTTAGTTCTATAAGGTGCTGTAGGGCTTCATAGAACCGGTCAATTTCATCCTCTTCAGCTCCGGTGGTTGGGGCATAGACTTGGACTACTGTGATATTGAATGGTTTGCCTTGGATTCGAACTGAGATCATTCTGTCATTTTGAGGATTGTATCCCAGTATTGCTTTTCCTACTCTTTTATTGACTATGAAGGCTACTCCATTTCTTCTGAGGGATTCTTGCCCGCAGTAGTATACCTGATGGTCATCTGAATTAAATTCACCCATTCCTGTCCATTTTAGTTCGCTGATACCTAAGATGTCGATGTTCAGTCTTGTCATCTCTTGTTTGACCACGTCCAGCTTTCCTTGATTCATGGATCTTACATTCCAGGTTCCTATGGAGAAAAAATCTTTACAGCATCGGACTTTCCTTTCACCACCAGACACATCCACAGCTGAGCATCCTTTCGGCTTTGGCCCAGTCGCTTCATTCTTTCTGGCGCTACTAGTACTAGCCCTCTGCTCTTCCCCAGTAGCATATTGGACGCCTTCCGACTTGAGGGGCTCATTTTCCAGCATCATATCGTTTTGCCTTTTGGTACTGTCCATAGGGTTTTCATGGCAAAGATACTGGAGTGGGTTGCCATTTCCTTCTCCAGTGGATCACGTTTTGTCAGAACTCTCGGCTATGACCTGTCCGTCTTGGGTGGCCCTGCACGGCATAGCTCATAGCTTCATTGAATTACGCAAGCCCCTTCGCCACGACAAGGCAGTAATCCATGAAGGGGTGAAGGAAGCTACTTCAACAATATAGATAAAGCAATTCCGGAAAATCTTGAATGAATGAACCTTTGTTTTCAAAGTACAACCATGTATACATTGAGATTGGCTGAGCCTCACTTTGTGCCCCCCTCACCACAACTCACAGTGACAACAAATCCACCATCTTGTTGCCATGTGAGCTAAGTGCACAACACACCGGCCTCACAAATCAATCATCAAAGCTAGGTGGAGGTAAAGGCAATTAACATCTGGCAGTGCCTGTAATATGATACTCAACTGGAATAATTGGACTCCGCTAGAACTTGATAACTTTGATTGAAAGACTAGAAAACTAATGACAATGCACCATGCTCTCCATCCAAAAAGTGATATTGATTGATTGCACTTGCCTAGATGTCAGGGTGGCAGAGCAAAAAGCAAAAGAGCTTCTGATGAAGGAGGTGAACGCAGAATATTGAAATGAAACAATAGAGCATCCAGTTTCTAACTGGGGAAAAAAGAAGTCTATACCTGAAGGACATTGAAGGAAAGGTAGATACAAAGCTAACATGGAGATGGTTGGGATCAGGGATGCTGAAGAAAGAAACTGAAAGCTTCCTTTTGGCTGCCCAAGAACAAGCCCTGTAGACCAATTCAATGAAAGCAAATATGTCAGTAACAACAGCAAATGTCACTTATGCAATGAGAAAGATCAAATAGTGGATCATCTTATAAGAGTCTGCAGCAAAATTCTATATAATCAGTGGCTGCAGGCAGTAGGGAGAAAGCAGAGCTGCTTAACTCATTCTTTGCATCAGTCTTCAGACAAAAAGAAATTATAGCCCAACATACCAAAAAAAACTACTGCAAAAGACAAATGAGAAACATAAATTAAAATAAGCAAGAAAATGGTAAGAGAACACCTATCTGACCTTGATGAATATAAATCACCGAGTCCCAACAGATTACATCCCAGAGTTCTGAAGGAGCTGCCAGATGTTATCTCAGAACCATTGCACCATATCCTTCAAAAATCCTGGAGCACCAGGGAAGTACCTGAGGATTGGAAAAGGGCTGATGTGGTTCCCATCTTCAAGAAAGAAAAAAGAACAACAGACTTCCAGTTTGCCATTGCAGCGCCGCAGAAACTGGAAGACAAGCTCCATCTATTGCGTCCAATTTCATCCTGCTGGGGGACACTGGAAAGGATCAAAGGTTGCCCTGTAGGGGCAATGAGCAAGGAGGGGACCCCCACTTGATCGTGGGAGGGCGGTGGCCCTTCCGTTGGATCCAGGGAAGCCCGCCAATATGGTTCATCACTAAGCTGCTGACAGCTGAAGTCAAAATCAGCACCAAGCACCTTTAAAACAATGTAGATGAACCTGAGTGAGATCTGATCTTCTCTCTAAGACTAAGTATTTTTTCCTGTAAAAGCTGTCCAAAGTACTTTTTCCCCTGTGAGGAGAGAGGGAAGGGAATTTCTACCCCACCTTCTAAGAAAAGCGGAGACTAACTACCCAGGGGAAACAGAGCAACTATAAGAACAATTTTAATCTAATTGGATGTATGTGCTTTTGAAACTTGGGGACTTGGGGACTAAAAGTGTTCCTATTCTTACTGGAGATGTTTGTTTTTATTTTAAAAAAGAAATAAGATTTGAAAAACTATCATAAAAACTTTGGACTTAAAAAGCTTTAAACCACATTGGTGACATCTTGTGGCAAAGTATGGTATTACAACTTGTTATTGCCTAAAAGAGACTTGGCTTGAAGCAATAACAGGACATTGATTGTATTTAAGGATTGAATGCAAACACAATTAAGATATGTATAAGCTAAAAATTATTGATAAATGTAACAAAGATGTTTTTACTTAGTTAATAGTAACTATATTAGCCTAATATGAGAAGTAGACATTAAGGGAATAAGAGAGGAAATATCTGATGTTGTAACCTGAGATTTATACTAAAGATTTATGTATGTTATTGAACTATTGATTAACCCAGATCCCACATTGTTTTTTAAATACTTAATAGTAAAATTAGAAAACTAATAAAATATTATAAAAAAGAAAGGAAAAAAACAGACCCAGGAAACTACAGACTAATCACTCTAACATCAATACCTGGGAAGATCCTGGAAAAGATAATAAAAAAACAGATCTGCGAACAACTAGAAGCAACTAGAAGCAAACAACTAGAAGCAAACAACTAGAAGCAAACAACTAGAAGCAAACAAGTGGGTTTGTCAAAAAACAGATCATGCCAAACCAATCTTATTTCATTCTTTGAAAAAATGACTAAATTAGTAGACCAGAGAAACCCTGTGGATATAGTATACTTAGATTTCAGTAAGGCATTTGACAAAGGAGACTACAACCTGCTGTTTACTAAGCTAGAAAAAAGTGGGATAGACAACATCACCACCAGATGGATTTGTACCTGGCTGACAAACCATACTCAATGAGTAGTCCTCAATGGTACTACATCCATATGGGGAGAAGTAAGCAGTGGGGTATCACAAGGCTCCGTCTTAGGCCCAGTATTCTTCAATATCTTCATTAATGACTTAGATGAGGGAATAGAAGGGGAACTCATCAAATTTGCAGATGACACTAAAGTGGCAGGAATAGCCAACACCCCAGAAGACAAGCTCAGGATCCAAAACAATCGTGACAAACTTGAACAATGGGCCCTATCCACCAAAATGAATTTTAATGTTGAGAAAAGGAAAGTTTTACATTTAGGAGGAAAAATCAAAGGTACAAGTGCAGATTAGGTGAGACCTGGCTCAAAAACAGTACCTGTGAGAGGAACCTTAGAGCCCTTGTGGACGATCACTTGACTATGAGCCAGCAGTGTGCAGCAGCAGCCAAAAAAGCTAATACAATCCTGGGTTGTATTAGCCACGGACAGGGGGTGACCATGCTCACACTGCCTCTCTCTCCGGCTGGGCATTCGGGTGGGCCCAGGGGGGATTACGTAGTTGCAATACCGGGACAGACAGGGGGGCGTATGGAGGCGGAAGGACAGAACTTACCTGAGGAAAGGCCCGGCAGGCCACAGCAACGCACGCGGTGGGTGGTGGCTGTGGGGGGTGATGGGTCAGGCTTTTATGGGGAGGTGGGCGGATGTTGGTTTGCTCTGAAGGGGTGGGGTTAAGGTGTAACTGCATGATAAAAGAGCATTGAGGCTGGATGCCTCAACGCTGACTTTATCACAGTTTGTTTTGTGAGAGTTGAAGAATAAACCTTGTCACCCATACCTTTGGTGTGTTCGTGATTCTTCACAGAGGACACTGCCATTTGGACTGCAAGGGCCCCTGCAGTTTTTATGCAATTAATCAATGATGTGCTAAGACAGCATCTATATAAGGGGGTCCTGGTTTACCTAGATGACATCCTTATCTTCACTGAGACTAAAGAGGAACATATTAAGCTAGTCACAGCAGTTCTGAAAAAGTTGTGGGCTGCCCACCTATATGTTAAACTATCGAAATGTGATTTCCACCAGGAAAGAATAGTCTCTGAAGTGGACAATGCAATGTCAAGCAGCATTTGAGAGGCTAAAGAGACTTTTTTCTGCCGAACCTGTCCTGAGACCCCCAGATCCCGATAAACCTTTTGTAATACAAGCAGACACAAGCGATGTGGTGGTGGGAGCTGTATTATTACAGGAAAATGATGAGGGGGCATTGCAACCATGTGCATTAACATCCAGGAAACTCACGGAGACAGAACGTTGGCCCGTATGGGAAAAAGAGGCATATTCTGTGCGGTGGTCATTACTTACATGGCGCCAGTTCCCTGAAGGAAATAAAATCCCCTTCCAAGTCTGGACAGACCACAAAAATTTGGAGGCACTAAAAACACCCAGGAAACTCACTCCTAAGCAAGCCCGCTGGTCCCAACATTTTCACTGATTCCATTTCACCCTCAAACACTTACCGAGGGGGGGAAAGAATTTTTTGACAGATGCATTATCTCGCATGCCCCACGGGTTACTGACTCTAAACCACTCATGCCCGAACAACAACTGGCAGCACCAGTCACCACCAGGGCCCAAGCTAAAATGAAGCCGCGGGTGGATAGCCAAACTGGAATAAAATTCCGAAAGTCTTTGGAAACTGATGAATGGTTCCAGAAAAATAGACATGTGTGCACAATCAAAGATGGACTACCCTGGGTGGGTGAGAAGTTATACATACCTGCCACCCAGAGGATCAATTTCATGCAGCTGCTTTTAACTAAAAGGCAATTTTGGTGGCTATCCATGAAAAAGGACATAGAAAGCTACGTGGGCAGCTGCCAAATTTGTGCGACGGCTAAGAGGCTGCAAGGGAAATCGCCAGGACTGTTAAAACTGGTGGCGAACCCCTCAGCCCCATGGCAAGAAATAGCCATGGATTTTATAGTGGAATTACCAGAAAGCAATGGGAACACTGTAGTCTGGATGGTCACTGACTTGTTTTCCAAACAAGTGCAATTCATTCCCTTTCCAAAAGATCCCCACCACAAAAGCCTTAGCAAAACTTTTCATGCAGCATATTTACAGATTGCATGGGGCACCACAATGCATCATATCTGATAGGGGGGTGCAATTTATGTCGGCATTTTGGAAAAAATGTTTATCCCTTTTAGGAACCACCCAAGGACTGACATCTAGTCATCATCCTCAATCGAACGGTCAATGTGAAAAATCAAACTCAGTACTTGAACAATATTTAAAATGCTTTATTAATTTCCAGCAAACAAACTGGATGGACCTACTACCTTTCGCAGAAGTGGCATATAATAATGCAGTCCACTCCAGCACAGGTTACACTCCATTTCAAATAGCTACCGGTTAAAGTTTCAACCCCATGCCAGAACTAATCCCAAATGAACTGGTAATCCCAGCACTGAAGGAATGGATTGCATAATTACAAAACACCTAGTCAATCATTAGGAAAGCTTTAGACAAAGCTACACAAGCATACAAGACACAGGCGGACAAAAAAAGAGTCGATCCCAAACCATTCAGGGTAGGAGAGATGGTATATTTATCCACAAATTACCTTAAATCACTACAACCCTGTAAAAAACTCGGACCAAAATATATTGGACCTTTTTCAATTAAAAGAATCATAAACCCAGTAACAGTTGAATTAGGACTAACCAAAAATCTTAGGCAGATGCACTCAATTTTTCACTGCAGAGAACAACAGTCACCCCTACAAACAAAAACCCACCACCACCACCACCTCCCATCATGGTGGAAGGAGAACAACACTTCGAGGTGAAGGAAATCCTAGATTCCAGGAAACACCATGGAGCAATTCAATATCTAGTAGCTTGGAAACACCTCCCCTCCTCAGAAAATGAGTGGGTCAATAAACATCACATTAGAGCACCAAAGTTGCTTAAGAAGTTTCATACTGAATATCCTAACAAACCGGGCTAACATTTATATTTTATTTCCTCTACAGGTTGACCTATATTTCTTTTAAGGAGAGCAGATTGTCAGAATCCATTTATATTACATTCCTAAACCCCTATCTGTGCAAATCTAAATCTCACCCCCTTACTGGATTCTGCCATCCCAAGGAGGGTAAGAATTTATTCAGCCTGCCTGTGGGCCATCATCAAAGACCAGGGAAAGAACCTTTGAACTGAGAAGAACAAAGAAAGAGGGAGGGGGATTCTGGTTTGTATCTCCGATTGGAATTTGAAGGGGAGGAATCAAATGTTGTAAATGCATGGAAGATCCCTTTTCCCATGAAAGGTTTTGACACATGAAACTTAACCGATCCAGGACTGACCAAATGGACTGAGGGGATGGGTTTTTACTCAGGGACACTTTAAAAGTATCAATCTGCGACACAGTTTCCAGATCCTGTCTAGATTATCCACTGTCAATCATGTTTTAGTAAAAGTTCCTATTTGGACCATCCTGTCTTCAAGAGTTCTTCTTTCCTAAGATGTGGATTGGGGGAGTGAAGAGATGTCAGATGAATTCATTTCAATGATCTTGGATCGTCAAGATCTATCAAGTATATTTATCCTCCCAGCCTTTCATACTTCCTTCTTGATGAAATTATACAATTTACATTTTGCAGCTAACCTCAAAGAGGGAGGCTGCTGAATGCATCCGGTAGAAAATGGAAAAGGGCATTGCAAGATTCACCATAATGATCCAAGGTTCAAATCCAAAAACCATTTCTTCCAGGCCATTGTCATATTCAGGGCGGCAACCAAAAGCTTGTGGAATCCAAAGCTATAAAAAAAGAACATTTTTTTAAAAAAAATATCTAGATGACACTATCCCTGTGAGATTATGCTGGGAACAATATTTTTCAGCTTGATTCATATAATTTAGCTAAAAATTCAGTTGCAGAATTTTACATTTTATTTCATATTATTTTTGTTCACATTGTCATGTAATCATTTTCCTGGTTTCAAACCATTTTCTTAGGTTTAAAATTATAGACTGAAAAAAGCAATAAAACTTAATATTAATTGGACAAAATAAATAATTTTTAAAATAGCTATGAGAAGGGGACTCATTTAAAACTTATCTGCCAGCTGGCTAATATGGTTGAGTAGCCCCTAGTGCCTATAGATCTGGAGTGTCAAACTGCCAGCCCACGGGCCGGATGCGTCATGCCAAAACCACACCCACCCCATTGCCGGCAATGGAGAAAAAGTCGCAATACGTCACGACACATCACATGACATTGCGAGTTTGACACCCCTGCTATAGACGATAATAAAGGAGATAAAATCTTCTTTTGGGGGGGGAGAAGCATTTAATACAGTAATATGCTTTGCCTAGCAGAACTGTCTGCATTTTGTAATTTCTAGACCACCCTCTTCCTTCTCAATTCCTCTCTCTTTTGATGCTTGTTTGCTAGTTTGTGGGCAGAAATTGAGAGGGCTTTTTATTACACTAATTTGGCTCTTTATTGATTGAAGAGCAAGCAAGTTCAATCTTTGCTTACTCTTTGGAAGAGAAAAAGTTCATCTGGCCTCTGGTGGTTGTGCTCATACAGCTGCTTGACAAGTTACATGAGTAGGAAGAATTTCATCTTCTGATTTCTGCAGACCAACTTAATGTTAAAGACAAAACACACTGAGGGCAATTGTCCCACTATAGAATAAATTGCATTATTTTAAATACTTACTGAGAGATTACACAAGAACAAAAATACAGCAATATTCTTCAAGATAGTTCTTTTGCTGTTGACAGAGAATTTTCTCAGAGTGAATGAGAAATCTGGAGAGGATGGAGGGACTGGAATCTTGCTGTGATCAATGTTTTCATGGAAAGCACAAGTGGAACTGTTCTCAGATGGATAACTATTTCCATAATATATGGATGACAACTCTCCATTTGTTCCATTATAGATTTCTTTGTAGGAAGCTGTAGGGGAGAAATTGCTTCCACTGGACACTGTTAATATTCGCAGAGTTTTAATGTCATCATTACTCTTGTCATGCTCACGATGTATAGATTCAATTATGAAGAGGTTCTGAATGTATTTCTCAATAATAACAAGGACAGAGTAGGGCAAATTGAACCATGTATATGCAGGATGGGACTGAGCAGAGATAATTGCAAGAATAGAACCCCACGAAAGAAGCCAGGAGCCTGAGGCTGTCCCCACCAAGAGATCAGCATCAAGTTTTCTAGCTGGATTTTTAGACACATCCAGTGATTTGTCTTCAAGTCTATAGATTAGAATCGCCACAATACCAGCTGCACACATGAGTGCCAGTACTGTGATGGCATACAAGTAAAACATAGTAAGTGCTAGTTCACTCTTTAATTTTGAACGCCCAATCTGAATAAGATAAACAACTACAACTGCTATTGTTGTAATAAATACTACTAGACCTAAGATGTTGCCTATTGCTTTGCCTTGAAACTTGAATGGCATCTTGTGTGGCTGTAAATATTCAACTTTACGCCCAATGTTTTTCCAGACCACGTACAGCATTGTGGATGCTAAAATGTGATACTCAATATTGAAGGGGTATAAATAATATATTCCTTGGGAAAATATGGAACAGAGGGTGGTGGAGGTACAGTTGCAAAGTGGTGTATGATCATCCAGTTCTATGCAGAAAGAAAAGGAAAAAAAGAATGAAAACATTTCTTATTCAGAGTGCCTAAAATCCCTACTAAGGAAATGCAGGATACAAATACTATTATATTTTAGTACAATATACTAGGAACTTATACAGGCAGTCCTTGAATTACAACAGTTCATTTAGTGACTGTTTGAAGTTACAACCACATGGAAAAAAGTGACTTTTGATCATTTTTCACACTTATGACCACTGCAGCATCCCCATGGTCACATGATCAAAATTCAGATGCATGGTAACTGACTCATAGTTATAATGGTTGCAGTGTCATGTGATCACCTTTTTTGACCTTCTGACAAAGTCAAAGAAAAAGTCAGATTCACTTAAAAACCATGTTACTAAGTTAACAACTGCAGTGATTCACATAACAACTCTGGCAAGAAAGGTTGCAAAATAGAGTACAACTCACTTAACAACTTAACAACCACACTCAATTTAGCAACAGAAATTTTATGCAAAATTGTGGTCATAAGTGAAGAACCACCTGTAATAATAAGTATTACATAGGGACAAATAATATTCATATCTTAAATAAGAAATGGCAACTCTTAATATGATATTTTTCCCAAATTGATATGTTCAGCTGTGACAAAAAGTTAACAGAATAATAAAGTTGGAAGGGACCTTGGAGGTCTTCTAGTCCAGGGCTTTTCAACCTTTTCACCCATTGTACCACTTTTAGGATATGGCAATATCACCTAGCAAGATGTCAAAAACTTGATGACCAAAAAAACATAAAAAGGAAAAAAGTGATAAAGTACAGGTAGTCCTTGACTTACAACAGTTTGCTTAGTGACTGTTCGAAGTTACAACAGCAGTAAAAAAGTGACTTATGACCATTTTTCACACTTATGACCATTTCAGCATTCCCGGGGTCATGTGATTTACATTTGGATGCTTGGCAACAGATTCATATTTATGATGGCTGCAGTGTCTCAAGGTCATGTGATCCCCTTTTGCAACCTTTTGACAAGCAAAGTCAATGGGGAAACTAGATTCACTTAACAATCTTTTATATCAGGGGTGTCAAACTCAATTTCATTGACGGCCACATTAGCATTATGGTTATCATGTGTGGGGGGTTCCTTCCTTCCTTTTTCCCTCCCACCCTGCCTCCCTCCTTCTCATTCCCATCTCCTTCCTTCCTTCCTTTCCTTCCTTTCCTTTCTTCCTACCTTCCTTCCCTCCCTCCCTCCCTCTGTTGTTTTCCTTCCTTCCTTCCTTCCTCCCCTCCTTCTTTCCCTCCTTCTCATTCCCATCTCCTTCCTTCCTTCCTTCCTTCCTTCCTTCCTTCCTTCCTTCCTTCCTTCCTTCCTTCCTTCCCTGATCCTGGCGCTTCTGCTGAGCCCTCACAGCTGATCCATGCTTCTGCATGGCTGTCAGGACTCAGCGGAAATGCCAGGATCAGTGGTGGGCTCCAGCTGATTGGCGCTTCTTTGGGGCTCAGCAGAAGCGCCAGGATCAGTGCTGGGCTCAGCAGAAGTGCCAATGAGCTGTAGCTGCATGTGCCGATCCTGGGGCTTCTACTGAGCCCCCATAGCCCTGCAGAAGCACACACCGATCCTGGAGCTCCTGCCCAGCTCACTCACTTGCCCTTCCCCACAAAACATGTCACTTGCTAAAGAGGCCACCTGCTCATGCGCCCTTCTCCTGAAAACATGCCACTCACTAAAGAGGCTGCTCGCTCATGCGCCCTTCCCCGAAAACACATCACTCGCTGAACAGGCTGCTTGCTCACACGTCCTTCCCCTGAAAACATGCCGCTCACTAAACAGGCCGCTTGTTCGCTCACTCTTCCTCCGAAAACAGTCCACTTGCTCTGTCTCTCCTCACTGCTCCCTCTCCTGCCAAAACCTGTCCCTTTTACACTTCTCTTTTCTCCGCCCTCCTCCTCTTCTCTTCTGGGTGTGCCGGAAGCTCCAATTACCATGTTGCCGTGTGTGTCCATCCTGGGGCTTCTGTCAAGCTCTGCAGTTCCAGCTGATCTCCTCCATGTCTGTGCAGAGCCACTTTAGCTGGTTCCCACCCCCGCTACACTTGGCTAGGGGTTGCATACCACCTGCCAGGTGCTAAAGTACCACTGGTGGTATGCGTACCACCAGTTGAAAAGCCCTGTTCTAGTCCCCTGCTCAAGCAGGAGATTCTATACTATTTCAGACAAATGGTTGTACAGTCTCTTCTTTAAAAACGCCAATGATGGAGCACCCACAACCTTTGAGGGGATCCTGTTCCACTGGTTAATTGTTCTCACTGTCAGGACATTTCTCCTTAGTTGTAGTTTTTTCTCCTTGATTAATTTCCATCCATTGCTTCTTGTGTTGCCTTTTACTGCTTTGGAAAATAGGTTGATCCCCTCTTCTTTCTGGCAGCCCCTCAAAAATTGGAACACTGCTATCATGTCACCCCTAGTCCTTCTATTCACTAGACTAGACATACCAAATTCCTGCAACCATTCATGTATGTTAACCTCTAGCCCTTCTTCGTTTAAGATGCAATTTTCTCTGCACTTTTCCAGAGTCTCTTTTTTTAATATCGTGGTGACTCAAACTGGATGCAGTATTCTAAGTGTGGTCTTACCAAGACATTATAAAGTGGTATTAACACTTCATGTAATCTTGATTCAATCCCTCAGTTAATGCTGCCAAGGATTGCATTTGCTTCTTTGGCTGCCACTGCACACTGCTGGCTCATATTTAAATGATTGTCCATTAGAACTCCAAGATCCCTGCTCACTGTCACTGCTCGAGCAAGGTTCCACATATTCTATACCTGTGTACATTTGTTTTTTCTTGCCTAAGTGTAAAACCTTACTTTTCTCTATACTGAATTTCATTTTATTACATAGGGCCCAGTGCACAAGTCTGTTGAGACCATCTCGATCTTGACCTCTCTTTCGGGGTGTTGACTATTCCTGACAGTTTAGCATCATCTGCAAATTTGATGAGTTCTCTTTGTATTTCTCGTCTAAATAATTTGTGAAAATGTTTAAGAATATTGGGCTTAAAATGGAATTACTTACTTCCCTCCATGTAAATGTAGTTCCATTAAGGACTATATGTTGAATGCGGTTTGTCAGCAAGTTACAAATCCATCTGGTGGTGATGCTGTCTAACCCACATTTTTCTATCTTATCATGTAGTAGGTTGTGGCCTATTTTGTCAAATGCCTTATGAAGTCCAAATAAATTATATTCACAGAATTTCGCTGCTCCACTAGTTTTGTCACTTTGTCAAATAATGAAATAAGATTTGTTTGACATGATCCAATTTTGACAAAGCCATGGTGGCTTCTCCTTATAACTTATAACTTCTCAGAACTATTGCGTGATTATCTTTTCCAGGATTTTCCCAGGTATTGATTGGTCTGTGGTTTCCTGGATCTATTTTTTCCCCTTTTTGAACATGGGGAATCACATCAGCTCTTTTCCAGTCCTCTGATAGTTCTCTGGGGCCCCAGGATCTTTGAAAGATATAGTTCAATGGTTTTGAGATCATGTCTGCCAGCTCCTTCAGTTATCTGTCTAGTCCTGGTGGTTTGAAGTCATCTAGTCCTGGTGGTTTGAAGTCCTCTAGAGTGGACAAGTGTTCTCTTACCATCTCTTACTATTTTAATTTATATTCTTAGTCTGTCTTTTACGTTACATTTTGGTAGGTTGGGCTATTTTTTCCTTTTGCATGGAGACAGATACAAAGAATGAATTAAGCAGCTCTGCTTTCTCCCTGATGCCTGTCACTTCCTTGCCATCTTTCTCCATTAGTGGCAACCACTTTTTTTCTTGACTTTTTTGTTTTTACATGTTGCAAGAAACATTTTTTTATTGCTTTTGACATTTGTTGCAAGTCTTAGTTCATTCTGAGCCTTAGCTTTCCTGACTTCATCTTTGTACATTCAGAATATATGCTGATATTCTGCGTTAGTTATGTGTCCCTCTTTCCATTTTTTTATACTTATCCTTTTTTCTTTCAGTATATCTGAGAGTTCTTTATGTAATCATGCAGGTTTCTTCTTGGATTTCTTATTTTTCTTTTTTAGTGGTATTTTGCTGGATTGTGCTTTTATAATCACATTTCTCAGAATTTCCCAAGCTTCTTGAATTGTTTTCCCCTTTAAGATTTTCATCCATGGAATCCTCCCCAAGGATCATCCCCAAGCTCTCTCTACATTTGCTGAAATCATCAGTTAGGAACCAGGCCACACAAGCAAGTGAAGCTTCATCTGCACATGTGCGGGATCTAGGTAGTGCATGAAACTTCCCCACCACCATGGAAAAAATGTCTTCCACAAAGCCAGTCCCTGGTTTGCAAAAACGTTGGGGACCACTGGTCTAAAACCTAGTTTGATTTTGTTCTATTGTTTTTCCCTGCATTATATTGAATACCAATATGACACAGCCACTCTCCCCCAAAGTTCCTGCAACTTCAACCCGTCTATCATTTCTTCTCTGTTAGTAAGAATTAAGTCCAATATAGCTGACCCTCTAGTTCCCTCCTCTACCTTTTCGATGAGAAAGTTGTCAGCTAAGTTTGTCAGGAGCCTATTTGATCTCCCACCTGATGCAGAGTTTGTCTCCTAGTTGATGTCAGGGTAGTTAAATTCTCCTGTTACTGATGTAGTGTGTTTTCGACAGACATTAGTTAACTGGTTAGTAAAAGGTTCATCTATTTTTTTCCTGCTTGGTTGGGTGGCCTGTAGTATACATCTATGGCAATGGTATTCTTTTTTAATCTATTTTTATTTTCATATTTACCTTTAGTTAGCAGAGTCTATGTACATATTTTTAAAAAGAATTTAATAGAATAAAAAAAGATATTTATAATAAATATTTGTAAGCAATAACAATAATTCCTCAAGGTAATGAATAATCCCTCAACTACTTTAACATCTAGAATCAGAAATAACAGAACAGACGCTAACAGATCAATGTCAATTTATAATATAAAATAAAGTATTCACAGAAGCAGAATTGGAAGAATTGCAAAGGTCTGCTCAGGGCAAAGAAACCAAGGCCTTGCCAGAAGTAAGTCAGACTATAGAGGCAAACCAGGGGGAGTTGGCAGTAGGGGAAACCTGAACAGCTACAGGACCAGGCCCTCTCTCCTCTGCCTCAGAAAGAACAAACCCCTCAAACTAAAAAACTAGAAAAACTGAAAAAAATGAATAATTAAGCATCTAGAACAGCACAAAAACAACAGAATAAGGTTACCTGCAGTGAAGGTTGCCTTTCTTTGAAGCCTATTTCAAAGAAACAGCTGGCAAAAGCATTAAAAGATGCTAATAGTGAAATGACAAATAAATATAAGCACCAGCTCACTGCAAGAAATCAACCAATGTACAGAACAGCTGCAGTAATAACTGAATACCTGGGATGTAAATCCAAAAAGAAGAAAAAAAGCCAAACAGTGCACCACCAAAATGGAAGAACAGGCAAAAAAATAGGATTAGCAAGCTGAGATCAAATACAAGTAAGCTAGAGCAAATGAAGGAAAATAAGCTGAAGAACAAGACTATCAAGTAATACCACTTAGAAACGGAAGATCAAGAAAGCACTGGAAATGATAAAGCAGCAAACAGTAGCTATAGCCAAAAAGATCAGCATATACAAAGCTAGAATTGCAAATTATAGGCAGAATCTCCAATTTCAATCCAATCAGAAACTATTTCTATCAATCCATCCAGTGGTGCGATTCAGCCAGTTTGCACCAGTTCGGCAGAACCGGTAGCTAATTGTTTGTTGCCCAGGCTCAGAATGGACTTCCGGAAGTGGCATCCACACAGAGAACCGGTTGTTCACATATTTGAATCCCACCACCACTGAATCCATCCATGGAGAGACTGGAATGAATCCATGAGCATATGACAAAGAAAAAAAAGTGTGATTTGGAGTGAAGATATAGGATAGTCCAGACAAATATAAGAAGAACAAGCTTGGTTGAAAAAGGTAGATATGAATAAAAAAGAAGATGAAATGAAAGAATTTCCAATAACAGGAGAAATAGTTAAGAAAAGGACAAAGAAGATCAAGAATTGGTCAGCCTCAGATGAAGATAAATTCTATGGATTTTGGTTGAAACATCTGACTAGTCTATACCCACTTGTTGCCAAGCAGTTTAAGAACATACTGCAAGGAGGTGAAATTGTGTAGAAATAACAAGAGTCAGTAGAAACATCAGAGGCGATATGCAAAGACCAATGGCACAATGAAAGACATGGCTGCAAGTCAATGGTGATAGACTGGGAGAGATTAATATCAATAAAGGAATCTTTCAAGAAGATTCACTTTCGCTACTACTGTTTATCATTACATTGATTTTTCTGTGAACATTAGTGAATAACCAAGGCCATGGCTATCAAACATCAAAAACATTTGCCAGACTATCCCACCTCCTTTACATGGATGATCTGAAGCTGTATGGAAAAACAATATCTGAAGTAGAATTGCTGCTCAACACTGTCCATATATGTGCCACACTCACTATAAAACAAGGAAAAATAGTGAAAACTGAAGGAATCAAGATGCCCCATGAAAATAACATTGAGTCTAGATGAAGATGATTACTACAAATACTTGGGTACCCTTCAAGCTGATAATATAAAGCTTACTGAAGTAAAAAAAAGATTAGAGGTGAATAAATCAAGAGAGTGAAGAAGATCTTAAAGTCCAAAATCAATGGAGGAAATACCAGCAAGGTAATCAATATTGGGTAATTCCAGTCATTAGATACACAGCTGGAGTACTGGACTGGGTTCAAGCAGAACTAAAAGCAATGGATAGGAAGATGAGAAAAATAATGACAATGAATCATGCCTTTCATCCTCCTAGTGACATTGACAGACTCTATCTACCAAGGCAAATTGGTGGGTGTGGAATGTTGTAAATACATCAGATGGTTGAAGAAGAAAAAATGGTTTTGGAAGAACATCTGAAAGACAATGAAGAAGATGCACTGGAGTTGGTACACCAGGAAGGCTTACTGACTACTGGAGAGAACAAACTGGCCTACAAGAAAGACCAAATGGAAAACAGAATGGAGGCATGGGAAGACAAAGCACTACATGGCCAGTACATTAAAAAAATAGTGTCAGAGCAAAAATATCCAATGTAGTAAACAATGCTGGACTGTTCTTTGATCTGTCTCATTAGTTGGAGACTCGGAACCATGACAAATAGCATGGAAAGCAGATAACAACAAGACCTGGCAATGGCTAAGAGCAGGAAAATTGAAGAAAGGGACTGAGGGAGTAATTCTGGCTGCACAAGACCAAACCTTAAGGACAAATGCATACAAAGACAGAATTGAGAAGACAGCAAGACAGTAAATGCCACCCCCCATGCAAAGAAACTGAAGAAACGGTAGACTGGTAAGCTGCTGTAAGACGTTTGCACAGACTGACTACAAGCAGCAGCATGACAAAGTAGCAATAATGGCTAATTGGAAGATCTACAGGAGATATCATTTGCCTGAAAGCAAGAACTGGTAGGACCATAAAATAGAGAAAGTCATAGAAAATGACTAAAGTGGTACCAAACAACCATTATACTAATGTATTGTACAGTTCTTAATACAACAAATATTGCAGTAGGCTATGTGCTAAAAAAAGATGAAATGTAGGGTACAATAATTGAAAATGTTTGCATCCCCTACAAATCTGGAACCAAAATGAAAGATGTATATAATGGAATCCATGTCTGTCAAAGCACTCCTCCATCAGCTTTACACATGGCAATGAAGCTGGCTCGATTATGGACCACTGCCCTAGCACGGTAGCTGGTTAGCAAGATCATCATAGACCTAGCAAATCCTTCACAATCAGCAAAATCAGGAAATATATAATATATATACTGTAAAACTCATAATGACTACTAAAGTTCAAGGCAAGATTAAAGATTTTTAAGAGCTGATTTCAACAAACTTAGAAAGAGCTTGAGAAGGATTCCATGGATGAGAATCCTCAAGGGGAAAACAACCTAAGAAGAGCTTGGGAAACTTTGAAAAGTGAGATTATAAAAGCCCAGTCTACCACATTTCCAATGAAAAGGAAAAATCTCAAAAGAAACTAGCATGGCTGCATAAATAACTCTAAAACTGAAAGACAAAAAGTATAAAATGGGAAAGATGGACACATAACTAAAGCAGAACATCAGGAAACAGTCTGAATCTGCAGAAATGTATAGTCAGGAAAGGCTCAAAATGAACTAAGGCTTGGGTAAAAAATAACAACAAAAAAGTTTCTTTCAACATGTAAAAAACAAGAAAAGGAAATGATTGGTTCATTAATGAAAGAACATAACAAGAAGGTGACAAGGAGCAGGGAGAAAACAAAACTGCTTAACTCATTTTTTGCATCTGTCTTTATACAAAAGGGAAAAAAACAGTCCAGGAAAAAAACAGTCCAACCTATCAAAAAAAACCAAAACCAAAACAAAACCCTGTAATATGCAGCTTGGGAATGCAAGTCAAAATAAGCAAGAAAACGGTAACAGAACACTTATCTATCCTAGATTAGTTCAAATCACCAGGAACAGATGGATTATATCCCCAGATTCTGAAGGCACTGACAGATGTGATTTCAGAACCACTGAATCATATCTTTCAAAGATGCTGGAGCACCGGGGAACTACCAAATGACTGGAAAAGGGCTAATGTAATTTCCATCTTCAAAAAGGGGAAAAAATTATCCAGGAAACTACAGGCCTATCAGCCTGACGTCAATACTTGGGGAAATTCTGGAAAAGATAATCAAGCTATGAATCTGTGAACACCTAGAGGTAAACAAAGTTATAACCAGAAGCCAACATAGATTTTTTGAAAAAAACAGATTATTCCAAATCTTATTGCATTCTTTGACAAAGTAAAATTAGTGGACCAGCAATATTCTATGGATATAATTTACTTGGACTTCAGTAAGGTATTTGATAAAATAGATCACAACTTACTACTTGATAAAATATGGGCTAGACAGCATCACCAACAGATGGATTTGTAACTGGCTGACAAACTGCACTAAACATGTAGTCATTAATGGAACTGCATCTACATGGAGGGGAGTATGCAGTGGGGTGCCCTAAGGCTCTGTCTTAGGCTCAGTACTCTTCATCAATGTAATTTATATGAGGGGATAGAAGTGGAATTCATCCAATTTGTAGACACCAAGCTGGCAGCCAACATTCCAGAAGATAGGCTCAAAATACAGAAGGAACTTGACCGACTGAACACTAGGCCCTATCTAACAGAATGAAATTCAATAGTGAGAAAAATAAGATTTTACACTTAGGCAAGAAAAACCAAATGCAAAGGTATAGAATAGGTGGTACTTGGCTAAATAATAGTAACTGCAAGAGGGATCTTCAAGTCCTAGTGGACAATCATTTAATATAAGCCAGCAGTATTCTTCAGCTGCCAAAAAAAGCAACCCAGTTCTAGGCTTCATTAACAGATAGAATCAAGATCACATGAAGTATTAATACCATTCGGTAATGCATTGATAAGACTACATTTGGAATATTGCAGTTTTGTTTGCCTTGTTATAAAAAAATGTTGAGACTCTGGAAAGAGTGCAGAGTGCAGAGAAGAGCAACAAAGATGATTAGGGAACTGGAGGCTAAAACATGGGGAATGGCTGCAGGAATTTGGTATGTCTGATGTAATGAAAAAAGGGGGGTCATGATAGCAGTTTCAATATCTAAGGGGCAGCCACAAAGAAGAGGAGGTTAACCTGTAATGTATTGGGCTTGCTTGTTAACACCACGTGGTAATGGCTGGTAGGTTGCTGGAGCAGGGAGTTAGCTAATGGCTCCCAGCATCTCAGACAGCCCATCTCCAACGCTGCTATTGGTTGCCCCTAGGCGGCAATAGGTTGCTTCAAACCTATTGGCCGTCGCCTAGGGGCCAGGGTATAAATTGCTGCATCTGAGCCCTGTTCTCTAGTTCAGATCCTGCAAGCAATAAACCATGATCTTTGCTGAACTCACTCGCCTCATCTTCATTCCTACACAACAAACCCAGTATACAACACTGGCAATGAAGGTGGGATCCTGCTTCTCCGTCAAAGCTGAAAGTCACTAGGGGAGAGGCAGCATTCACCTGGTGGGAAAAGCAAATTCCCCCCCCCCCTACGGTTGGCTAGCTAAGCCATGCACTCTGTTGTCCCTGGGCAACAGAGAGGCAGGATTCGAAGATGCTGAGATCCAGCCACGAAGACCAGCAGAATGCCCAAGGTTGGAAGGCTGCGAGAATTTGACATCAAGCAAGGATGGCCCTCATACCTGTCCCAGGTCGAGAACTAGCTTTGGGTGAACCAGGTCGCAGAGGACGGACTGAAGGCTGCCACGCTGCTTTGTGTGTGTGACCCAGTGATGTTCGATCTGGCCGAAAACCTGTTTGCGCCCACACCATTGGAATCCATCTACTATGCCGAACTGAAGAGGAAGCTTGGAGAACATTTCCAACCCAAGATATCGGTGATTGCATGGCGCTACACCTTCGAACAACGAATACAGCAGCCGGGAGAGACCACATCCAACTACATTGCAGCCTTGAGGCAGGCCGCATGCCTCTGTCTATTTTCAGACATTAAAGAGCGACTTCGAGACCGGCTCGTCTGCAGCCTCCGCAACTGAGAGCTGCAGCAGAGACTTTTTGCCAGAGAGGTTCTGTTGTTCGCAGATGCCCAGAACAAAGTCATGGTGGACGAAGCTGCTGGTGGAGCCATCTGAATGATCTGGCCTGCCAGAACAATGCAACGTGAAGAAGCCGTCCACCACGAGGACACAGAACTCACCGAGGACTCAAAAGAAGATGCCAAAGTCGACAAGTTGCACAGACAACCCTACCAGCAGCTCCACAGCAGCAAGCGACTACTTACAAGGCAGATCTCTTGCCTAGATGTCCAGGTTGTGGTGGTCGCCACCAATGCTTGGAGTGCAGGTTCCGGACAGCCACATGCCAGGCTTGCAGAAATACTGGCCACATTGCATCAGTTTGCAGAGGTCGCCAGAGGGACCGGCCATCGAATTGCCAGGAGAGGTACCAGGGCCCCGGGGCCGTTCAGCGTGGGGTTTTGCTCAAGCTGTAGAAGTGTTTGCCGTACCGGGGCCTGACGCCACCTTAAACCCAAGTATAGACTTCAGGTGGAGCTGCAAGGGGTCCACTGTAAGATTGAGCTGGACAGAGGCTCTGCCGTTACCATTATTTCTCTGGACACATTTAATTTTGTGTGCAGTCGCAGTAGAAGATGGGCCAAGCTGAGGCCCTCTGACATACTTTTAACAGATTTTCAGAACGCAAAAGTCGCAGTCAAGGGTGAAGCCACCGTGGCCGTTAAATTTAAGGGGTTTTCAGGGCACCTGGATGTTGTCGTAGTAGGGGGCCAGAGAATGAGCCTAAATGGGCTCGATTGGTTTGATGCACTAGGCATCCAAGTAACCGGTATCAACTGGACACTAGTTACGAGCCTAGTGTCAGTTTGCAAGGACTTCGCAGATGTATTTGATTCAGCCCTAGGAACTTACACGGGCCTGCCAATAGCATTCAAACTAGACCCAAACATGGTTCCCATCAGGATAAAGCCTTGCAGGGTCCCCTTTGCCCTCAAGCACAAAATAGACACGGAACTAGACAAGCTTGTGGAACAGGGCGTTTTGCAACCAGTAGATGGTGGGGAGTGAGAAACTCCTATTGTAACACCACTTAAAGCCAACAGGAAAGTCAGAATATGTGCAGATTATAAATGCATAATTAACTGGGCCCTTAAACAGCACACATAACCAATTGCCATGGTGAGCCACATCCTGGCATCTTTGCAGGGTGGCTCCATTTTTGCGAAATTAGATTTGGCGCAGGCCTATCAGCAACTATCTGTTAATGAGGCAAAGGGCGCAGCACAGACAATTGTGACCCACAGGGGGGCTTTCAGAGTAAAGCGCTTGCAATTTGGAGCCAGTGGACATTTTTCAGGGAATCATGGAACGCACACTCAAGGGCATTCCAGGGATTTCCCCTTATTTTGACAACGTGCTTATTGCTGGAGAATCCACAGAGGTGCTAGCAAGGAGGGTCAGAGCCATCCTGCAGAGGCTGCAGGAATCAGGCCTCAAACTAAAAAAGAGCAAATGCAGTATTGGGGTTCCCTCAACTGAATTTTTGGGGTTTCACATTGATGCTAATGGCATCCACCAAGCTGAGTCCAAAGTGAAGGCCATTCAGATGGCACCTAGCCCTAAAACAAAAGGAGAGCTGCAAGCATTCTTGGGCCTCCTCAACTTCTACCAAGTGTTCCTTCCTAACAAGGCCGCAGTGGCTGAGCCGCTTCACAGGCTCTTAGATAAAAAAGCTTCTTGGAAGTGGACCAGCATTCACGAAAAATGTTTTCAGGACCTGAAGGCACTTCTGTTGGTCAGTTCCAATATCACTCATTTCAGGGAGTCTAAACCAGTCTGTTTAACATGTGACGCATCCCCATATGGGGTGGGTGCACTTTTGAGTCACTTAGAGAAAGATGGAACCCAAGTTCCCATTGCATTTTATTCGAGGACATTGTCTTCTGCTGAGCGTAACTATGCTCAAATTGACAAAGAGGCATTGGCCATGGTAGTTGGAGTTAAAAATTTCCATGACTATTATATGGCAGGGACTTCATGGTCTTCACAGACCACAAACCGCTACTGGGGTTATTCACCACAGACAAACAGACACCCCATATATTATCCCCTAGAAGCTGATTCACAAACCCGACAAAGAAATGGGCCATGCAGACGGGCTGAGTAGGCTTCCACTGCCACAAATCGAACCAGATCTGGCCACAGTGGCCCACATATTGTCCATTCAGGACTTGCCAGAGTTTCCCCTCCATGCAGGGGACATAGCTGCAGAAACAGCAGCTGATAAGACACTAAGTAGAGTACTTTTTTGGGTGCACACAGGGTGGCTGGATAAAAGCCTAGGCCCTGAATTTCAGAGTTATATTACTAGAAGACACAAGCTATCAGCTCACAAGGGTTGCATCCTATGGGGGAACAGGGTCATAGTCCCCACCTCTCTAAGAAACAGGGTCTTACAATCACTGCATGAAGGTCATCCAGGTATTGTCCATATGAAAGCTTTGGCTAGAAGCTACTTATGGTGGCCAGGTTTAGACAAGGCCATTGAAGCCCAGGTGCATGGATGTTACACATGCCAACAATCAAGGCCTGAAATGCCACACACTCCAGTTCACAGGTGGGAGGAGACTCACACTCCCTGGTCTAGAATTCACATAGACTTCGCTGGGCCCTTTCAGGGACAGCTCTTCCTTATAGTGATCGACAGCCACTCTAAATGGCTTGAAGTAATTCCAGTTGCTAACATGACTACTGCTAGGACCATCCAGGTGCTTAGGAAACTCTTTGCCACACATCATAGTATCCGACAATGGAACCCAATTTACAGCGGCAGAATTTCAGGCATTCCTGAGAGCAAACCTCATCAGGCACGCAATGTCAGCCCCATTTCACCCTTCTTCTAATGGTCAAGCTGAATGCATGGTCCGGACCACAAAAGAGTCACTGAAGCATATAGTGACTGGGGACTGGCATCACAGATTGGCAGATTTTTTACTTTGCCAGCATTCCACGCCCTGCACAGCTACAGGGAAAAGCCCAGCAGAGCTGCGCTGGGGGAGGCAACTGATCACAAAACTGGACAGGTTGCATCCAGATAGGGTGGCAGCAGAAGCTTCATGCCCAAAACCCCCAAGGGGGCTGCAAGTGGGCAATGAGGTGTGGGCCAGGGACTATGGGCATGGGAATTTGTGGGTGCCTTGAAAAATTACTAAAACTTCAAGCCCCCTCTCTTCTGAAGTGGGGCTGGAGGGCGGGCAAGTTGTACAGCGCCACATTGATCAGCTTAGGAAGCGTTTCCCAGAATGGCCACAAAGTGAGGACTTCATCACAAATCCTTACCAAGGTCCACAAACCGGCAGCCAAGCCGGCCCATGCATAGGAATAAGGAGGGGAGCCCTGACGTGCAACATGGGTCCCCTGATGGAGAAACCCAACCCGATGGCTTCAGCCACTGTGCTAACTCTGCTGAACAAACTGACTCTGGAGTGGGCCATCCTGGAAAGGCCAGCCAGAGAGCACCGAGCCACTCTGAATCACTTGAACTAAGAGACACTGGTCTACTCAGCCTGGTGGGCAAGCTGGTAGGCCAGGATGTGCCTGGGTCCCCCAGGCATTCTGTTCTGTTCCAGCCTACAACCGGCCCAGCAGAAATGTCAGGGACAACCCCTTTGTTATATTCAAGAGGCTGGAATTAAGCCAACCAAATTTATTTACAAAAACTAAACAAAACAGTTCAAAACAGAGTAAAAAATACAGACTGAGACTATATCAGAAGCTCTGCAAACAGTTGCCTTCAGCAACCAGCACCTCCCACACATTCCCCTTTTAAACAACAGTCTCAGGGCGTGGCTTCTCTTTGCCTCCTCCCGAGGTGCCTCATTGCTTTCCTTTGTTCACTTCTGCTTGTCTGCCTCCTGCTTTGAGCATCCTTGAACAAAGCCAGCTGAGGATCGTCTTCATCTAATCTTTCAGGCTCACACAGCTGGGTCTGAGGAGGAACAAGACAGGAGGGGGCCGGCTGAGAGCTCTGCGATGCATCTGCAACCAAAGGCTCTCCAAACCCCTCCTCCTCCTCCTCCTCAGAATTGTCCGATTCAGCTGCTGAAACCACAGGCTGACGCTGAATCACAACACATTCCACAAGGCCACGCAAACCTCCTGCTTATCTGCAAGATTTTGTTCTGAAATAATAAAGCTATAATGTTGTAAGTACTTTATTGTGCTCCTAAGTGGAACCTATTCACACCAATGTTAAGTCTTTGTAAAGTGTATTGCTGTAATTACTTACTATTGTTGCTATAATGTTGTTCATTCTAAGGGGGGAGGGGTGTAATGTATTGGGCTTGCTTGTTAACACCATGTGGTAACGGCTGGTAGGCTGCTGGAGCAGGGAGCTAGCTAATGGCTCCCAGCATCTCAGACAGCCCGTCTCCAACGCTGCTATTAGTTGCCCCTAGCCGGCAATAGGTTGCTTCAAACCTATTGGCCACCGCCTAGGGGCCAGGGTATAAATTGCTGTATCTGCAGCCCTGTTCTCTAGTTCAGATCCTGCAAGCAATAAACCATGATCTTTGCTGAACTCACTCGCCTCGTCTTCATTCCTGTGCAACGAACCCAGTACACAACATAACCTATTCTCCAAAGCTCCTGAAGGCAGGACAAAAAGCAGTGGATGAAAATTAATCAAGGAGAGAACCAACCTAGAATAAAGGAGAAATTTCCTGACACTTAGAACTATTTGCCTCCAGAAGTTATAGGTGCTCCGACACTGGAGGTTTTAAGAAAAAATTGGACAACCGTTTGTCTGACATGCTTGAGCAGGGGCTTGTACTAGAAGACCTCCAAGGTCCCTTCCAACTCTGTTATTCTGTTATATCCTAATAGTTTAAGTGTAAAATACAGAAGTACACACTTGACATGCTTAGTAAAATTAATTTAGTGTAAAACCTATGTGTCAAAGATGATGGCTACATTTTTCTCCACCATTTTCTAGGAATAAGTCCCACTCTATTCAATCAGTTTCTTTTTATTATATACATACAATGGATTCCCACTGGACAATATAAAGAGCAAATACCAGGAACCAATATCAGAAGCAAGGAACTGGACATCTAAAACTATGAATCCAACAGCATTGTGAACCTGCAAACAAATCTCCAGCTCCCAGATTGTATCTGCCCAGCACATCCGGGTCAGGCTGCTAAAATGTAGCTGCAAAATGTTTACTATCAAAAAAATTAAGGGTAAGCAGGTGACTTAGAATTTGTTCAGTGCCAAGTGTCAGTAACCTTGGCATCAAAAAGTAGCAATAGAAATTTAAGATTTTTTTTCTTTTTCAATGGTTTAAGAGTGGAGTAGAAATGGTTTTTCTCCTGCTCCCATTTATACTCTTCAACACCATGCAAAATATGACCCCCAAATTATTTAACACTGTTTCTTCATCTTCTGCAGAGTTGGCTGTTGTATAGTTCTAGGAAACAACTAAGAAAGAAAGGACACAATTAAGGTATCGACTGCAATGCTTCAATTTCAGCCTATTTTCTAAAATTCCTAGTTATAGCACAGTTAAGATACTGGATAGAAATACTTTCCCAAATGTACTAAAATCATTTCTCACCTATTGATATGTTTCCAAATCCAAGAGTAATTAACCTTTCCTTGTGTTCATTAAGTTGATGCTTTGATTCAGCTAATATGCCATTTGTCCACAAAAGCAAATTTGTGAACACTGAGTGAATTACTCCAAACCTAAAAAATAAACAGTGCGAACACGTTATATTATAGACATAATTTTCCAGTATGAAATCTTGATGATACAACACTACATGTTTTAATGTACCTAAGTAAACACACTATACCAACATTGCTCTACCCCACAAATGCATTCCGCTGAAAGAACAGGTTCGGGAAAGTATGTTGAGCTGGTGTCTAGAGTCCAACACCTTCATCAGTAATGGGGGGATGTCTTCTGTTACTCTGAGGCAGCAGCCACTCTTTGTGCTTCTAGAATAGGAGAAGTCTTAGATCACCCTCTCTTCCAACAGAGAGAGAAGAACCAGCACTGATGAGCAACCTGCCCCACTTTACATCAGGGGGAGCTGTGTGGAGAGAGTTTCCTCCTTTAAATTCCTGGGAGTCTACCTCTGTGAAGATCTTACCTGGAAAGTCAATACAACCCAGGTGGCCAAAAAGGCCCAACAGAGACTCCACTTCCTCGGGGTCTTCTGGAAGAACAGGGTAGAACAACAGCTAATGACCTTTTTTTACCGGTCTACTATACACAGCATCCTCTCACACTGTATTGCAGTTTGGTATGCTGGCCTGACAGCCGCGGATAGGAAGATATTACAGAGGGTGGAGAGCACAGCACAAGACATTGTGGGCTGTCCCCTGACACCACTGGATGACATCGCCAGGGCTCACTGCCTTGGAAGAGTGAGGAAAATTCTCAGGGACGACTCACACCCTAGTTGGTACCTCTTTACTCTCCTACCATCGGGTAGGAGATACAGGAGTATAGCCAGCCATACCAACAAGCTGAAGAACAACTTCTATCCATGGGCTGTCAGGCTCTTGAACAGGAAATAACTTTATGTATGATTGACTTGCGAGGCCTGTGTTGTGTGCAATTAGCTCACATGGTGTAATAAGATGGTGGATTTGTTGGCACTGTGAGCTGTGGTGGTGGTGGGGGGCATGAAGGGAGGCTCAGCCAATTTCAATGTATACATGGTTGTACTTTGACAATAAAGGTTCATTCATTCAACAAAGGCTTTTTCTCAGACCTGCAAACCCATATTTCCCACAGAACTTGTTTCCCCATAAGTCAGACCCTTTCAGCTTCATAAATGAAAATGGAACATGAAATATAGTGAAGCTTTCCAAACTAACTCACCAGACAATCTATATTTATTTATTTGATTTGTATACCGCCCTTCTCCCTAAGGACTCAGGGCGGTGAACAGTGACATAAATGTCAAAATGCACAAATACAGAAAATTGAAAATAAATTAAGCCCTACTGCCCAAATCTAGAAGATAAATTAAAACCACAATTAAAATTAACCCCCTCAGACCAGACCGGATTGCTTAAATAGATATGTTTTTAGATCGCGTCAGAAGGAGCGAAGGTCGGGAGCCATCCGGAGCTCAACCGGTAAATGGTTCCATAGGTCAGGCGCGCCCACAGAGAACGCTCTCCCCCTGGGAGCCACCAAGTGGCATTCTCCGAACGGTGGCACCCTTAGAAGGCCCTCTCTGTGGGAGCGTACCGGGCGGAGGGAAGTTGATGCCGGCAGCAGGTGATTCCCAAGGTACTCCGGAACCATGCCATGTAGGGCTTTGAAAACCATTACAAGCACCTTGAATCTCACCCGGAGGATAACTGGGAGCCAATGCAGCTCACAGAGTAGAGGTGTAACATGGGAGTATCGGGAGGCTCCCAATATGACTCTCGCAGCTGCATTCTGTACCAGTTGGAGCCTCCGAGTGGTCCTCAAGGGCAGCCCCATGTATAGAGCATTGCAGTAATCTAAACGAGAGGTAACGAGCGCATGAGTGACTGTGCGCAGGGCATCCCAGTCCAGATAGGGCCGTAATTGGCGCACCAGGCGAACCTGGGCCAAGGCTCCCCTAGTCACAGCTATTATGTGGTCTTCCAAAGAAAGCTGTGAGTCTAGGAGGACTCCCAAGTTACAGGCCCTATCTACGGGGGGTAATAACTTACCCCCTATAGAAAGAGATGGAATGTTCTGAATATGCCGAGATGCTGGTACGTAAAGCCACTCAGTCTTGTTAGGGTTGAGTTGAAGCCTGTTCTTCCCCATCCAGACCCGAACCACTTCCAGGCAACAGGACATCACATCGAGGGCATCACTGAGGTGGTTTGGGGTCGAAATAAAAAGCTGGGTATCATCAGCGTATTAATGATACCCAACTCCAAAACCACGGATGATCTCTCCCAGCGGTTTCATGTAGATGTTGAACAGGAGAGGCGAGAGGACCGACCCCTGAGGTACTCCACAAGTCAGAGGTCTCGAGCTCGACCTCTGCCCCCTGTCAATACCGACTGCGAACGTCCCATGAGATAGGAGGAGAACCACTGGAGAACCGTGCCTCCCAC
This sequence comes from Vipera ursinii, assembly GCF_947247035.1. Lineage (NCBI taxonomy): Eukaryota > Metazoa > Chordata > Lepidosauria > Squamata > Viperidae > Vipera > Vipera ursinii. The sequence continues at coordinate 19,569,840 of NC_139521.1, read as the reverse complement.
TCCCAATCCTCTGAGACGCTGCAGCAAGATACCATGGTCGATGGTATCGAAAGCCGCTGAGAGATCTAGTAGGACTAGGACAGAGGAACAACCTCTGTCCCGAGCTCTCCAGAGATCATTTACCAGAGCGACCAATGCCATCTCCGTGTTGTGTCCAGGCCTGAAACCCGATTGGTATGGGTCCAGATAGTCAGTTTCTTCCAGAACCGAAGGGAGCTGATGCGCCACCACACTCTCAACAACTTTGGCAAGGAAGCAAAGGTTGGAGACCGGATGAAAGTTGTTTAATATAGCTGGGTCCAAGGTAGGTTTCTTAAGGAGGGGTCTCACCACCGCTTCTTTCAATGCAGAGGGGAATCAACCTTCACTTAAGGAGGCAGATATCACCGCCTGGAGCCAGCTTCGTGTTCCCTCTTGAGCCGAGTAAACCAGCCAAGAAGGGCACGGGTCTAATAAACAAGTGGTGGAGCTCAGCTTCCTCATAATTCTGTCCAATTCCTTTGGGGTCACAGGGTCGAACTCCTCCCAGATAACATCGACAAGACCACCCATGTCCTGATCGTCAGACTCTGCCCAGTTGGAGTCCAAACCTGTCCGAATCCGAGTGATTTTGTCCGAAAGATGTTGGCAAAACTCTTCGGCACGATCCTGTAAGGGATCCTCCCTCACCTCTTGATTAAGGAGGGAGCGAGTTACCCTAAACAGGGCGGCCGGGTGGTTATCTGCGGACGCAATGAGTGTAGCAAAGTAGGTAGACCTCGCTATCCTCATTGCTGTGAGATAAGATCTAGTAAAGGATCTTAATCGTGATCGGTCGTATTCAGATCGGGTGGATCTCCAACGGCTCTCTAGGCCCCGTCTCCGACGTTTCATCTCCCGGAGCTCCACGGAAAACCATGGAGCGAACTGGGATCTGAATCGGGTCAGGGGCCGCAAGGGAACAACTCGGTTAAGTGCATCTGTGGCAGCCTTTTCCCAGGCTTCAACTAAGGCATCAACCGAGCTGTGAGCAAAGGAGGCAGGTGGAGACCCCAGTGCTTCCTGGAACTTCTTAGGGTCCATTAAGCGCCTGGGGCGGAACAATCTTGATGGTTCAACAACTCCACAACGGGGGGTGGCATAGTGGAAGACCAGCCTCAGGAGATGATGATCGGTCCATGACAGGGGTATAATAATTGGAGAACCCCCACCAAGATCATCTAACCACCATCTAGAAAGAAAAACCAAATCAAGTGTGTGTATATTCCAATTGTCAGACCCTCATTTATTATATGCTTTTTCTTTCTATGTTTGGGTCTGCCATTCTGTTGGGAAGAGGGAGGAGGAGGAGGCTGTGCTATTCTGCTGGGAGGGTGGAAGGTATGTGCTTTGATGCATCAGGGTGTAAACGGAAGAAGGAATGTGCCCTGGGCCATCTGTCTTATCTCCATGCTGAGGAGAGGAGAGTGAGAGGCTGAGAGGAAACCAAAACCCTGAGAATGGTGCCTCAGAACTGCACTTATCAATTTGATTCCCATAACAACTTCACACCTGAGGATTGGATAAAATCAAACCAGACATTTGGCTGTTTGGGTGGGATCTGTAAGGGATACTTTAATGTAACATTTCACATAGGAAAATACTAGATCTTGCTTTGCTTTCTTGTTGTCACTACCTCTCAATAAAAGTTCTTCTTGAGATAATGTCTGTCTCAAGAATTCTGCTTTCTTGGGAGGACTAGCTGAGGTAAGACCTTACACCAATACTATTTTTCAGTCTACCTTTGTCCTATATCATTAAATTAACAGTAGAGTGCAATGATCCTCAGAATGTCAAAGTTAAATTTTCATGAGAAAAGGATGGTTAAGAAAAAGGTAGAGGAGGAAGTCCCACAACCAAGGCAACACTCAGATAACACATGTCTTAGTCCGTACCAGGAATGTAAGTTGAGAAAATATCTCAGGTTTGACCTTCCCTAGTTCCCTTTAGAACACAGAAATCAGATTGACTATATGCTCTGCAGCCAAAGATGGAGAAGCTCTATACAGTCAGTAAAAACAAGACCAGGAGCTGACTGTGGCTCAGACCATGAGCTTCTTGTTGCAAAGTTTAGGCTTAAATTAAAGAAAGTAGGGAAAAGCGCTAGGCCAGTCAGGTATGAATTAAATCATATCCCTGTTGAATATACAGTAGAGGTGACAAATAGATTTAAGGAATTAGATCTGATAGACAGAGTGCCTGAAGAACTATGGACAGAGGTTCGCAACATTGTACAAGAGGTAGCAACTAAAACCATCCCAAAGAAAAAGAAATGCAAGAAAGCAAAATGGCTATCTGAGGAAGCTTTGCAAATGGCTGAGAAAAGGAGGGAAGCGAAAGGAAAGGGAGAAAAAGAAAGATATGCCCAATTAAATGCAGAATTCCAAAGAATAGCTAGAAGAGATAAGAATGCCTTCTTAAATGAACAATGCAAAGAAATAGAAGAAAACAATAGAATAGGGAGGACCAGAGATCTTTTCAAGAAAATTGGAGAGATGAAAGGAACGTTTCATGCAAAAATGGGCATGATAAAGGACCAAAATGGCAGGGACCTAACAGAGGCAGAAGAGATTAAGAAGAGGTGGCAAAATTACACAGAAGAACTATACAAGAATGAGCTTAACGTCCCTGATAATCACAATGAGGTGGTCACTGACCTTGAGCCAGACATCCTAGAATGTGAAGTGAAGTGGGCCTTAGAAAAGCTGAGCAACAACAAAGCTAGTGGAGGTGACAGTATCCCAGCTGAGCTATTCAAAATCTTAAAAGACGATGCAGTAAAAGTGCTACACTCAATTTGCCAGCAAATTTGGAAAACTCAACAGTGGCCACAGGATTGGAAAAGATCAGTTTACATTCCAATTCCAAAGAAAGGCAGTGCCAAAGAATGTTCAAACTATCGCACCATTGCACTCATTTCTCATGCTAGTAAAGTTATGCTTAAAATCCTACAAGCTAGACTCCAGCAGTATGTGGATCGAGAACTACCAGAAGTACAGGCAGGATTTCGAAGAGGCAGAGGAACCAGAGATCAAATTGCCAACATATGCTGGATCATGGAGAAAGCTAGAGAGTTCCAGAAAAACATCTACTTCTGCTTCATTGACTATGCTAAAGCCTTTGATTGTGTGGATCATAACAAACTCTGGCAAGTCCTTAAAGAGATGGGCATACCAGACCACCTTATTTGTCTCTTGAGAAATCTATATGCGGGCCAAGAAGCAACAGTGAGAACTGGACACGGAACCACTGATTGGTTCAAAATTGGGAAAGGAGTCCGGCAAGGCTGTATACTGTCGCCTTGCCTATTTAACTTATATGCAGAGCACATCATGAGAAAGGCAGGGCTAGATGAATCAAAAGTTGGAATTAAGATTGCCGGAAGAAACATCAACAACCTAAGATATGCAGATGATACCACTCTAATGGCAGAAAGTGAAGAAGAACTAAAGAGCCTCTTGTTGCGAGTGAAGAAGGAGAGTGCAAAACTTGGGTTGAAACTAAACATTAAGAAAACCAAGATCATGGCATCTGGCCCTCTCAATTCGTGGCAAATAGATGGGGAAGAAATGGAGGTAGTGACAGATTTTATTTTCCTGGGCTCCAAGATCACTGCAGATGGGGACTGTAGCCAAGAAATTAAAAGACGCTTGCTCCTGGGGAGGAAAGCCATGGCAAATCTAGACAGCACACTAAAAAGCAGAGACATCACCCTGTCAACAAAAGTGCGGATAGTCAAGGCTATGATCTTCCCAGTTGCAATGTATGGCAGTGAAAACTGGACCATAAGAAAGGCTGAGCGCCAAAGAATTGAAGCCTTTGAACTATGGTGCTGGAGAAGACTCCTGCGAGTCCCTTGGACTGCAAGGCGATCAAACCGGTCAGTCCTAGAGGAGATCAACCCTGACTGCTCTTTAGAAGGCCAGATCCTGAAGCTAAAACTCAAATACTTTGGCCACCTAATGAGAAGGAAGGACTCCCTGGAGAAGAGCCTAATGCTGGGAAAGATTGAGGGCAATAGAAGAAGGGGACGACAGAGAATGAGGTGGTTGGATGGAGTGACTGAAGCAGTAGGCGTGAGCTTAGATGGACTCCAGAAGATGGTAGAGGACAGGAAGGCCTGGAGGAACATTGTCCATAGGGTCGCGATGGGTCGGACACGACTTCGCAACTAACAACAACAACAACAAGTTCCCTTTAGAATAAAGAGGAGGTCATTCAGAGTTGCATGATTCACCCTGGCAAGCACCTAACACATTTTAATACTATATAGACCAGATATATATTCATCTGCAGATGCAACCAATAAACTTTTTAAAAAACCCTGCCATTTATGTTTTATTTTATTAGTTTATTTGTTTTATTTTACTTATTTTCATGAATATATGGCTACCTATCCCATACAATAACTCTAAGTGTCCATAAATCATAGTTAAAAGCAAAGGTACCTCCCCAATATGACAGCAGACCAGACATCCCCACAGCTCAACTCCCACTCTAGCCCTATGTTTGGGGGAAGAGCCCTTTCTTCACAGCCCTCCATAAGGCTAAAAGGGGCAGGATCCCCCCTGATTTCAAGTGAGGCAGGCTGTTCGAAAGGGCTGGGGCAATCACTAGAAAGGTGCTTCACCAAGGTCCTACCAGTTGGCAACAATTAAGGAAGGGGACCTAGAGTACATCCCCCCTGTCTAATGTAGTTAAATGGGCAGGTATCCTCCGGGAGCAGTGAACCCACAAGGGTTCCATGTAGGGTTTAAAAGGTGATATGTAGAGCCTTGAAATGCACCTGGGAAGCAAAAGGAAGTCAGTGCAGTTCACATAGCAGTAGCATTACTCAGGGCACCCAAAACTGTAACAAATGCAGCTCCTGGATGTCTTCAAGGGAAGTGCCATTTACAGCATTGCAGTAAACCAAACAGGAGGTAACAGGTCACTGTTACAGGTCACTGGACCTCATGGTCCAGGAATGGGTGCAGTTGGCATACATTTGTGCTAAGACCTTCTTGGCCACAGATGCCACCTGCTCTTTTAGCAAGCCCCAGAATCTAAGAGGACCTCTAAATTGTGCACCAGATCTTTAAGGGGGAGTTTTGCTGTCAGATCTGCCATCTTCAGCTTAAAGCTCTACTGGCATCTGCCATAAATTTTTAGGGGGCTGGAGGGAAGAGGAAATAGGCAATTGGCATGTGAAGAGTAGAGATGAGCCAAGAGAGAGGGGGTGGCACATTTGACCAAAGCCAGAGGTGTGAGAACCAGCTCGTTCCATTCTTAAAGGCCGTGGAGCCTGGGAAAGGAATGAGAACTGCACTGAGTGGCATCTAACATCTGAACAGTTCCCAAAACACCTATGCAGCACACCATTGGATGAAGACAAACTGGCCAAAGGGGAGAGGGTCAGAGAGAAGGGGAAATTCTGTTTCCATGGGAACTAGCTTGCTTTCACTTCAACTACTAATCTTTAGTAAAAGAATCTATAACCTCTATCAAATGGAGTCAAGGGTCTTTCTTTCCTAGGGACCTACAGTAGTTTGGGCATACCTGACAGTTACCCTGTCCAGAGTTAGAGATATCAATTCTTCTGATACTGGAGATGGGGACAGGGGGGACTAAGTTGTAGTTGGTTTCTCCCCATCCAGGCTATCTCACCTCCAGACACTGAGCCAGGATCTGAACAGCAGTATCTGCCCATTCTGGGTACTAATGTATAATTAGTTATCATTAGCATATTGATGCTATCGAACCACATGCCAGCAGATAATCTCTCCCAGTAGCATCATATGGATATTAAATAAGAGGAGGCAAACTTAAGCTCTGAGGCACCCCAGATAACAGGGGCCTAGGGCTGGTCCTCTCCTCCCCTGCCAACACTGACTGCCATTACCAGAACCCATATATTGTTAAGGGGAACTCTTCTATTTCTTTTACTTCAGTATTCTGGGTTCTGTCATACTCCAGAAGGGGAGGGGGGAAGACATTGCAGGCTGTCTCTTTGTTTCTCACTATCGCTACAATGTATACCTTTCACTGTTCTGCATTTTACTCTTTGAACTGTCTCTCCCTTGATGTTACCTTGGGATGAGAAAGGAATGTGCCTCCGATCATCTGGCTTATCTCCCGTTTCGGAGGGGAAGATGTGAAGACCCCACAACAGCACCGGCATTATCAGCTCTTTCCCACAACAGACTTAACACCTGAGGATTGACCCATTCAAACTGACTGGATGAACTATTGGGGTGGGGTTTGCTTGGGACTCTTTTAACTTATTGATCTGAGCAGGAAACCCTCAAATCCTGCCTATTATGCCTGCTATCAGCTTCTCCTAATAAAAGTTACATTTGGAAGAAACTGCTTCCACGAGTTCTGCTTTCTTGGGATGAGGTTTTGAAGTGGGCCCTGACACCATGGCAGAACAGTGTCCTCAAATGCCTAATCCTCAAGACTGGTCCAGCAAAATGGCTGATGATAGCAAAAGCAGCTGAGAGATCCAGAAGAGCCAGGATGAACACACCACCCACATCTCCAGCTCTTCAAAGATCATCCACAAGTGCGATCAATGCTGTCTCGTACTGTAACCCAGCCTGAATCCTGACTGAAAGGGGAGCTCATTGTGGTCATTAGAGCTTATGGGTGGGGAAAAATACTTTAGGATTAGCAGTAAACTAGAAGACATGACACTTTTTACAACCATACATGAAAAATGATTAAAATTAATATTGACATCAAACCATTATTTCTACTGTTTGATTGCAATAAATGGTTATACTCATAATTTCTTAGGCTTACTGATACATTTTAGTTAAACATTAAAAACATTGTATTACCCCACTCCCTGCACAGTGTTCATTTTACCTCTCCAGTGTTTTGAAGGACTGGATAACATCCTTTGCATGGCACCATAAAAAATATACCTGAAAACAAATGTGAATAAATTATGATGGGTCCCATGGAAAAAGTAGCACTCAATTAATCATATATAAAAACAAAAGTATCTAGAACAGGGTTTTTCAACCAGTGGTACAGGTACCACCTGTGGTACATTGGCACCTGGCAGGTGGTACGCAACCATCCTAGAAAAGTGGTAGCGGGGGAGGGGAATGAGCTGAACTGGTGGCTGCACCGCACAAGCCTAAGCAAAAGATGGCTGGAACTAGGCGACTGGTGGTACTCGGGTGTTGCCATATCCTAAAAGTGGTACAATGGGTGAAAAAGTTGAAAAGCCCTGATCTAGAAAAATGTGCAAGTCATTTTCTTCATTTCTTCAATTCACAGACAGATATTCTGAGGGGCCCTCCCTATCCAACAGGAACCAAGTTTTCCTGAAAAGGGCTGTTGGATAGCTATCAGCAGATGCAATAATAGTTGATGTTTCACAATCCTTACCACCTAATATCTGATCAGACTCACTTTGAGTCTTCCTGCAATGGTGCTCCAGTGTCCTTTCTACTCCTGACCCATTTCCCATGTTCCCATTAGTTAACCATTCATATTTTAAGCATGAGGGTAATTTTTTTCAATACCAGGCATAGGGAAATAGAAGTTCAATTAGTCGTGGTTTTAATAAAAATAATTGGAAAAATCATGTAACAACCTTTTTAAATGTATACCAAATTTGATTCAGTGCCCCTATCTTCTAATGCATTCTAATCAATGCAGTGTAAGAAATTAATTCAGCTTTTAGTTATGAGGTTTATTATTTGAAAACTTTGGAAAGATAAGGTAGATTTTAATTGGATCAATAATAGTTAAGTGTGTTGAAAAACTGCTTTGTTTGAACACTGAGTTTTGAGAAGGAGACCCCCGCCTTATGAACAATCTCCACACCCCTATCCCTCCAAGATTTGCATGGCATGACTCTTTCTGAATGGCCAGCAGAATTGGGCCTTTCTCAGGTATGGGAATGTGAAGATAGCCTTTAACTGGGCATCAGATATCTTGATAAGGTACTTTTTTATAATTTGTTTTACAACTGCAATTTGTTTTTCTTAAATGAGCCCTGTATTATATTTTTATTGTCTGTCACCCAGAATTCCAATGGTAGATGGCAGCTATATAAATATGCTAAATGAATACCTAACTGTCTCCTTTATTAAACTACCTTTCCATATAATACAAAAAAAGTTATAGATAAAAATTGAAAAGAGGAAGCTAATGGCAAATCCACACAAGATCATGAAGGACAAGGCTATTTCTATGACAATAAAAAACTAGATTAGCTAAAGCAGATGTCTTTCCAGAAGTAAAGACTGGAGCAGAAAAAGAAAGAAATAAAATAGATGCTTTAAATTATGAATTAGTACATGATTAGTAAGAATATCATAGATTGCAAGAAAAACAAGCCAATCAAAGTCCCTGTCAGGCTGCCCTCCCCATCACTTGGGCGGCAGCCTGCCAAAATCCTGAGTGGGAGGGGGATGGGAGGGAAAGGGGGACTGTTGTAAAGGGGGAAAAGGGGGAAGACCAGTGCAGACATGAAGCAGAGGTGTGAACCAATCACATCAGGCCCACTTTAAAGACTTTTGGGCACAAAGGGAGGCTCAGCCAATCTCAATGTTGTACCTTGACAATAAAGGTTCATTCATTCACCCAGGACCTGGGAATGGAATGTTAACTGCTTCTCAATGTGTCTTGTTCTCAAAACATCCAGCTACCATCCTACTGGGCACTAACAAACTGATCAAAGAGGTGTGGGCTAAAGATTTGGAACAATGTAGCAATTTGCACGAGTTTTCTTCAGATCTGGCCTTGTTTAGCTGCATCCAATTGTCTCTAGTAAGTTACCAATCAGAACAGAGCCGGAAGGAACCTTGGAGATCTTCTTGTCCAACCCCCCTGCTCAATCAGGAGGTCCTATACCACGGGTCGGCAACCCACGGCTCCGGAGCTGCATGCGGCTCTTTAAGCTGTCTCCTGCAGCTCCCAGTCCTCCTCCACCATTCTGGAAAAAAAGTGGGAGTAAAAAAGTCCCATTGAGAGAATGGGGTGGCAGAGGTTTGGGGAGCTGCGCGCGCAGCTCTCCAAACCTCCACCACCCTGTTTGGAAAGCTGCTGCCTTTGTCCATGTTTGACGAAGGCAGCAGCTCTCCAAATGGGTGGCAGCGGTTTGGAGAGCTGCGTGCGCAGCTCTCCAAACCTCCACCACCCCGTTTGCAGAATTGCTGCCTTTGTCCATGTTTGATGAAGGCAGCAGCTCTCCAAATGGGGTGGTGGAGGTTTGGAGAGTGGCGGGTTGGAGAGCTGCATGCGCAGCTCTCCAAACCTCCACCACCCCATTTGGAGAGCTGCTGCCTTCGTCCATGTTTGACAAGGCAGCAGCTCTCCAAACGGGTGGCAGAGGTTTGGAGAGCTGCACGCGCAGCTCCGCTGCCACCTCTGCAAGCCTCCGCCGAGAGAATGGGGTGGTGGAGTCTTGCTGCCCATTCTCTCGGTGGAGACTTCTTTTGGGGGATCCAGCCTCTGCCGCCCCTTCTCTCAGCTGCCCAGCTTAGTGCCAAGGGTGCTTGAGGGCTGGGCTAGGCATTTGACCTCCGTGCCACCATCCAGCTCCCCCCCACATGGCCTGAGAGGAACAGTGAGGCTGGACCATGCCTTGGCACTTGCCCTGGTCCCATCTCCTTCTGCCAGAGACTCTCAGAACTGTCCCACTCCTGCCCAGGCCCCCATAGGCACCCTTGATGCAAATGATGTAGAGTTGGCCATGCCCACCCAGTAGGACACACCCACCCTGGCCACACCCACCCGGCCCACTGAGGGCAACTGCAATGCTGATGCGGCCCTCAATGAAATTGAGTTTGACAACCCTGCTATAGGGTGTCTTGCGAGGGACTGGAAATGGACCTGGAAATGGCAAGCTCCCTGAACCTGTAAGCAGCTGCAAAGCTTTCTACGGTTTGCAAATTTCTACTGCCAATTTATCCCATCTTTCACATTAGCCTTGCTGATCATGGAGCTTTTGAAAATGGGCCCAGAAGGAGGGAGACCCTGACCCACCCAGCCATTGAATTGGACAATGGAATGCCAAATAGCATTTGAAAAACTTAAAGAGACTGTTCACTACTCAGCCTGTCCTAAAGCATCTAACCCTGAGGAGCCATAATTCAAATAGATGGCAGTGATGTTATGGTGGGGTTGTGCTACTTCAAAAGAACAGAGAGGGACCTCTGCAGCTGTGCGCTTACACTTCTCAAAAGCTAAACAAAACTGAAAGGCAATGGGCAGTATGGGAGAAGGAAGTCTTCACCATACGATGAGCCCTCTTGGTGTAGAGGCAATTTTTGGAAGGGAGTATGGTCCCCTTTGAAGTTTGGACTGATTACAAAAACTTGGAGTCTCTAAGGACCCCACACAAACTCTCCCCAAAACAATTTCAGTGGGCCCAATACTTCAATTGATTTGATTTCACTTTGAAGTACATCCCCGGGGGGGGGACTTTCTGGCTGACACAATCATACTTGCCCAAATACAAATGTTCCCAAGAGGAAGTGATGAATCCTATTATTATTAGGTAGTTGGTGGCACAGGTGACCACCAGACAACAAGAAAAGAAGAAGACCCCCCCTTTCTGGGGATGCATTCATGCAGCAGATGAAACAGGAGCTGCAAAGTGATGCATGGTTTGGAGCCCACACAGGAGAACTAATGTTGAGGGAAGAGTTGGCCTGGAAGGGGAGCAAACTGAATGTCCCTGACAGCCTATGACTACAAGTTCTACAGAGGAGTCACAATGCTAAGCAAGCTGGCCACTTTGGATTCTTGAAGACTTTGCACTTGACTAAACAAGAATTCTGGTGGCTGGGTATGAAAAAGGACAGAGAGAGCTCTGTGAAAAGCTGTGCTGTGCGTACAGCCATGAAGTGGAGGCCAGGGAACAGTCCAGGATTGCTGCAGTAAGTGGCCGACCTTGGAAAGTAATAGCCATGGACTTTATAATTGAATTCCCAGAGAGTGGGGAGAGCACAGTCATATGGACAGTGGTGGGTCTGTTCTCTAAACAAGCCCACTTCACAGCATGCTCCAGCCTCCCATTAGCCCAGAAGCTGGCCAAGATGTTCTTGCAACATATTTACCGACTGCATGGAGTGCCCAAACACATCATCTCAGACCACGGGATTCAATTCATGGCAAAGTTTTAGCATGAATTCATAAAACTGATAGGGTCCCCACAAGGTCTCAGCTCAGCTTTTCATCTGAGTACATATGGGGCCACAGAATGAGCTAACACAATGGTGGAACAATACCTACATTGCTGTGTTAACTATCAACAGTCTAATGGACAGAACTCCTGCTGTATGCTGAGGTGGCATACAATAACATACTGCATAGTAGTACGGGGCTCACCCCTTATAAGGTAAACACATTGTTGGAGTTTGTGCCAATGCCAGAATACCCAAGAGAACCTACCTCATCAGTAACACTGACTGAGTGGGTGGATTCCATCAAGAGCACCTGGAGTAATGTGAAAAAAGGCCTAGATAAGGCAACAGAGAGTCAGAAGAGACAGGCTGACAAGAAAGGGGCTCCCCAAGGGACGTTTCATATGGGAGAAAAAAGTATCTATTTACCAAATACCTAAAATTGAGAATCCCCTGGAAGAAACTAGGTACCAAATACATAGGACCTTTCCCATCTGTAAAAGTGTTCAACCCAGTTACAGTAGAACTGAAACTTCCTAGAATATTGGGTAAAGTGCACCCAGTTTTCCATTGCAGGAGATCTAGGTTGAGGCTGGTTGGAAAAAAAAGTACCCGGAATAGTACAGGGAGAAAGGCATTACAAAATCAAACAAATTCTGGATTCTAGGATACATAAGGGAAGTTATAGTATCTAGTACAGTGGAGAGGCTACCTCACCTGGCCATGTGGGGCTAGTCCCCATCAGACCCACACATCTGCCAGGAATATTGTGACTTGAGACAAGTGTTCAGTGAAAAGATGAGCTCCTCCTGCCAACAACCAACAAACTGCTCCATTAAAATCCTCCCAGGAGAAAAATTACCCAAACCAAAGCTGTATTTGATGACCCCAAAAGAACTCACATAACTCCACGTTTTCATAGACAAAAACCTAAAAAGCAGTTTCATCCAACCTGCTAAGCCGCAAGTAGCTGCCCTGGTACTTTTTAGGGGGGGGGGGGGAGAGAGTTCTCTTCATCTATGCATTGACTATAGAGGGATGAATGACATTTGCATTGAAAATGTTTACCCCCTTCTAAGGACATGTTAGCCCATTTGACTAAAGGAAAAGTTGTCACTAAATTGGATTTATTGGAAGCCTATTACTGAGTGAGAATCAAAGAAGGGGATGATGGAAAAATATATTTAACTGTCCCCTGGGATGCTTCAAATTCCGGCTTCTCCCCTTTGGGCTCCAGGGTGCCCCTGCCATGTTCAGTCAACTCATAAATGAAGTCCTGTATGAAAACCTATACAATTGGGTCCTGGTGTATTTGGACGACATTGCAATTTACACTGAAACCATGGCAGAGCACATGAAATTGGTGTGAGCAGTACTAAAGAAACTCCAGGCTACCCAACTGCATACTAAGCTTTTCATATGCAAATTTCACAGGGAACAAATGACTATCTACATTAAGGAATAGAAATAGACCCCAAAAAGGTGTGGGCAGTTCTTGATTTGGCCCCAGCCCAGACCCGGAAGCAGCTCCAAAGGTTCTTGGGGTTTGCAAACTTCTATTACCAGTTCATACCTTAAATGCCCAAATAGCCCTAACCATTATGAACTTGTTAAAAATGAAAGGGGACAGTAAGTCTAAACCTAGCCAACCTTTTAAATGGTCAATGGAGTGCCAGGCTGCTTTTGAGAAACTAAAGCAGCTGTTCATCACTGAACCGGTGTTGAAGCATTTCAACCCAAATGCTCGTTTTGTCATGCAAGCAGATGCCAGCAATACAGCAGTGGGGCTGTATTACTACAGAAAAATGAACTGGGGACTGGTCTGTGCCTGCACTTCAAAGAAACCCACAGAAAAAGAGCAGTGAAGGGCAATATGGGAAAAAGAAGCTTACACAGTATTATGGGCACTGGAGGCACTTCCTAAAGAAAAGCAAAATCCCCTTTGAGGTTTGGACAGACCATAAAAACCTGGAGGCCTTTAAACCCCCTAGGAAAATGTCCACAAGCAGATATGCTGGGCACAGTTCTTTAGTAGATTCAACTTCACCTTGCACAATATTCTCAGAGGGTCATATTTTTTGGCGGATGCTTTATCTAGAATGCCACAACACAAAAGTGCTAAGCTGGAGCTCGTCTGGCCAGTTATCCCTTCAAAGCAAGTACCATCCCCAGTTGTCACAAGAGCTCAAGCGAAGCAGCCAAAAACTACACCTCAAGAAGTAATCAAAGCTCTGAAAATAGCCCCAAAAGATGATGACTTATTTAACAACCATTAAAATGAATTCACCTTACATGAGAGCCTTGCACGGGTTCAAGGGAAACTGTATGATCCTAAGAGCAATGAATTTTAGTCCTGGGGAAAAAACATGATTCAAAAACAACAGGGCACTTTGGGTTTGTGAAAACCCTGCACCTGATAAAATGCCAATTCTGGTGGCCGTCACTGAAGAAAGACACTGAGGCATATGTGACTAGCTGCCCAGTATGCATAGTGGCAAAACAACAGCCAGAGAAGGTGCCAGGACTCCTACAACCTGTGGCAAGATCTCAGGCTCCTTGGACGGAGGTCTCTATGGACTTTTCCTGAAAGCTCAGGAAATTCTTGTTTGAGTCCTGACAGACCTATTTTCCAAACAGGTGTACTTCATACCCTGCCCAAAGATCCCTTCAGCCAGCACTCTAGCTAAACTCTTCAGACAGCACATCTACAGGCTACATGGGGTACCAGAGCACATGATCTCAGACCAGGGAGAATTGGCAAGAATTTCTAAAATTATTAAGCACCAAGCAGGGACTCAGTAATTCCCATCAGCCACAGACTAATGGGGCATGTGAATGAACTAATGAGGTCCTAGAACAATATTTAAGATGTTTTATTAATTACCAGCAAGACAACTGGTCAGATCTCCTCCCATTTGCAGAAGTGGCATATAACACTGTGCATAGCAACACTGCTTTCACCCCTTTAAGGTGGCTACAGGGCAAGAATTCATTGCCATACCAGAACTGCCCCAAAGCATGTCCCAGACTGTCTCACTGACTGATTGGTTCATCCATCTCACCTGGCCCTTGGGCCACAAAGCACTACATGTTGCATGTACTGTACATAAAAATCAAGCTGACAAAAATGTTCTAAACCAAAGGACTTTAAAGAGAGACAAAGTCTCCCTTTCCACTAAATATCTCCAATCTAAGATATCCAAAAAACTGAGGCCCAAATACGTTGGCCCTTTTCCCATTTGTAAACTCATCAACTCTATCACGGTACAGCTAACACTTCCCAAAAACCTCAGACAAATCCTTGTAGTATTTCATTGCAGCCTATTGAAGCCAGCACTAACCTCTTCTGTATGGCCAGAGCTGGGAACTCCTCCAATTCCCACCCTGATCGAAGGGGAACATCACTATTTTTTTTTCTCTCTTTCTCTGTTCAGGACTATTGTCCCTGTGAAGAGGAGCAGTATGTCAGGCTGCCCTCCCCGTCACTTGTGCTGCAGCTTGCCACAATCCTGAAGGATGGGGATGGGGAAGGGGGCCTGTTGTAAAGGGAGAAAGGGGGAATACCAACATAGACAGGAAGGTGTGAACCAATTTTATGTGGCCTACTTCAAGGATTTTTGGGTGCCCAGGAACTGGGAATGGAATGTTAACTGCTTCATTCTCAAAACATCCAGCTACCATCCTATTGGGCCCTGATGTAACTCAAGCACTTTAATTGACTGGCACAGAAAAACATGCAGGATTACCAATGCTTTAAGGAAGCCACTTTTCATTATATAGGAATTTCTTTGCCAATCCAATAAGATAATTAGTCCTAGTGGACAATCACTATGAGCCAGCAGTGTGCTGCATCTGCCAAAAAAGCCAACACAGTTCTAGGCTGCATTAACAGAGGGATAGACTCAAGATCATGTGAAGTGTTAATACCACTTTACAATGCCTGGGTAAGGCCACACTTGGAATACTGCATCCAGTTTTGGTCACCACGATGTAAAAAAGATGTTGAGACTCTAAAAAGAGTACAGAGAAGAGCAACCAAGAGGGTTAGGGGACTCGAGGATAAAACATATAAAGAATAGTTGCTGGAATTGGGTATGTCTAGTTTAATGAAGAGAAGGACTAGGGGTGACATGATAGCAGTGTTCCAATATCTCAGAGATTGTCACAGAGAAGAATGAGTCAAGATATTCTCCAAAACACCTGAAGGCAAGACAAGAAGCAATGGTTGGAAACTAATCAAAGAGAGAAGCAACCTAGAACTAAGGAGAAATTTCCTGACAGTTAGAACAATTAATCAGTGAAACAACCTGCCTCCAGAAGTTGTGAATGCTCCAACACTGGAAGTTTTTAAGAAGAGACTGGACAACCATTTGTCTGAAATGGTATAGGGTTTCCTCCCTGAGCTGGGGGTTGGACTAGAAGACCTCAAACGATATTAGTTATTATCATTATACTATTTTTAATGGACTTTGAGGAAATACAATTAGAGGGCTGAAAAAAAACTTGAACCAAGTTAGTTTATTTTAAGGTTCTTACACAACAACAGTACAATCCTGAAAGAGGCATTTACATCTGGAATAATAAGAGACCAAATGGCTTTCTTTACCTGCAAAAGTGTATGAATTGCATGTGCAACTGGAAAAATGCCTTCTGTAACTGATAAGCAACTTGAAAATCCAACAAAGTATCCAATTTTGAAAGAATCCATAATTAAAGTAATGATTGCAAACAAAGTAATTCCACCTGGAACAAATGTTAAATGAAAGAGTTATACTAAAAGTAAGAATTTTCACATAGCTCAGCTGGTAGCTTTTTTCAACTTCATTCACAGGAATTATTCCAGACCTAACAGGCAAACAGCAATATTTCAAATACTGGGTTGTATATGTAGAAGAATAGGAATAGAAACAAAATATTCTTTATTGGTCAAATGTGACTGGACACACAAAAATAAAAAATATTCTAACTCCTCCATTATTATTCACTTGACATAAACATTTGCTCACCAGGTTATCAGGCTGTATAGATCAGTTTAACTTCCCCCTACCATTCGGAAACTTCAACTCCTTCAAAACATGTAATGTTGCCAAGATGTGTTGTAGCATTCCAAATCTGGCAGGTGGGAGGTAGATGAAATATTTTCACTATTTGGTAAGCCGTAACTTATCATAGGGACACCTGGCATTCTTTCATTTTTTCTGTATAGATTCAATTTATAACCTACATTTGTATTTATATTGCACTAAAAATAACTGTCTAAAAGTAAGCATCAAAAGCCCAGTAAATATATACAGAAACAGCTAGTAATTTGCAGTAATATATTTTGCACCCTTCCAAAAAAGAATGGCTAAAAATAACAAGAAATTTTCTCAACAACGTGTTGCTGCATAATTCCCCTTTATCCACACAGTGGACACTAAGATATGCAAGAAAAATGGCTTTTGGATCTCAAAATGGTCCACCATTAAACAGTGGTGAGGTGGGATTGCCTGGAATTGTCCTCTTCTCCTATGCCCAAGATATTAATTCCCCTCAGTTGTTTTCAGATTCTGTATGACTGGTCATGTTAAGTCTTTCTGCACATGCAAAAACTACTGAGGAAAAGCAGATCATGCTCAGAAGACATGAATTCTATTTGGCAGATTTCCATTTGGTGGAAAGATGGTTGCAAACTGACAGAAAATTATGTTGAATTAATACATTGGCATATCTTTCTAGCAACTATAGAAAATATATGAAGAAAACAATTATTACTAGCTTCACTGTGGATAGACCAAAACTGTTATCATACAGGGCATTTTAAAAAGTGAGATATACAGACTTCCGGTGGCGACGCGATGCTGAAGACAGCCATTTCTAGGCTGTCCGCTCCACGGCTTTGTAGAACTGCCGAAAACAGTGCCGATCAGCTGTTTCGGCGGTTCGGAAGCCCCCTCCTTGGGAGAAGAGGAGGGAGTGAGTACCCAGGTAGGGGTTGAGCTCTCCGGGGCCGCCTGAGCTTAAAGTTCGGGCGGCTGAAGGATTGAGCCCCCCCCCGAAGCCTGGGTTTGCTCCGGGCTGCGCAACGTTTCTGATCCGTGTTTTTGGGAGCAGAACAAGGAGTTAGCAACCACCCCTGCCAGCAGGAAAGGGTTTTGGAGTGCAAAGATGCAGGCAGAGCGATACAGGAGATCAAGGTGAAAGTGGACTTTTGTTCTTTAGCTCAACGGATTTTGCAGACTCTGAAAGTGAAAGTGCGTAGCAAGTAGAAGTGGGGGAAAATGGCGGCTAAATCTTCCAAAGTTCTCAGCAGTGCGGGGGCTTCCCCGGTGCAGCAGTCCTCGTTGCAAGCTTTATTGCCCCCTGCACCTGCTCCAGCACTGACAGTTAAAGACTTGCAGGATGCTTTGGAAAAGCACTCACATCAAATAGCAGATATTATAGATGAATAGCTGGATGACAAGCTGCCAGAAAAGTTAGCTGAAGTTATGGATGAAAAGCTGGAGGAGAAGTTCACAGAAATGAGGGCAGACATCTTGCTTGCACTTCAAGGTATGGCTTTATGTATTGAACGCTTGGACGAAAGAGTGGAAGATCTCAGCCAAAATAATTCCAGATTAGAAGCAAAAATGTTAGAGACTGAAAATGTGGTGGATAAAATTGACAGCGACTTGACCTTGGTCCAGTACCAAGAGATGGAGTTTGCTATTAGGATCAGAGGCTTAAAAGAGAATCCTAAAGAAGATTTGAAGCAAATAGTCTCTGAGGCTTTGGAAGGGGTACTGGGACAGTCAGCAGCTGAAATTGTGGGAAACATAGATAAAACCTTTCGTGTTAATTCATGGATTGCAAGACAAAGGAAGTTACCTAGAGATGTGGTTGTTTATTTTACAAAGAGAGCAATCAGGAATGAAGTCATCCAAGTTTCTTATAATACTAAGCTTGTGGTTGCTGAGCAAGAAGTCCTGGTTCTAAAAGAGATCCCTCCAAGAATCTTAAGGAGAAGGAAAGATTTTGCTTTTTTGGCACAAGAGCTTAGGAGACGTGACATCAAGTTCAGATGGGAGATACCAGTGGGTATGGTGGTGATGCATGAAGGCACAAGACATCGTCTTATTACAGTGATGCAGGCACGTGATTTCTACAGTAACATTTTAAAAGCAATCCCCTTACCACTTTTGGAATCTACAAAGAAGAATGGCGAGGGAAAGCCTCAAGATGCTGAAGGAACAACGCAGACAGATGGAAAAGCTACAGGAGTGGATCAAATTACAGTTTCATCGGAAGACCAGAGGATGACGTGTGCTGCTTTGAGACGAGCGAGACGAGAGCAAGAACAGGACCAGCAGAAAGTTATGGAACCTCCCAAGCGTACCTATAGCGAAGCTGTGGGAGGGGCACGGCCTAAGAACGTCAAGGGACTTCTGGAAGACGCGCTCCAAAAGCTTTGGGTCGCTAAGGATGGCGACTAAGTTTTTAACTTGGAATGTTAATGGCTTAAACTCACCACAGAAGAGAAAGAAAATTTTTCAATATTTAAAACAATTGAAGACTGATGTTATTTGCTTACAAGAAACACATATTAGGGCTCTGGACCAAAAGTACTTATTGAACTCTAGATTGGGTACACAATTTATTGCTTCTGCAATGAATAAGAAGAATGGAGTGGTTATTTATGTTAAGAATACTATGACAGCGGAGTTAATAGAAGCAGATAAACAAGGAATATATGTTATAATAGATTTGTTGATAGAAGGCAAAAAAACGCTTTTGGTTGGACTGTATGCTCCTAATCAACAACAAGCTGATTTTTATAGTTTATTACACAGCAAGATCACTCAGTTGGATTATAAATCTTTTATTTTTATGGGAGATTGGAATGGAGTCTTGGATGTACAACTGGACAAGTGTAGTTCTTTTAGGCGTACTCCAAGTCACGCTAGATTGCCTAACATTGCTTAACATTGGGGACAAGTTACTTCCACCTGTTGATAGGGCCCGCAACCTGGGTGTCCTCCTAGACTCGCAGCTCTCCCTGGAAGACCACATAGGAGCTGTGACCAAGGGGGCCTTCTCCCGGGTTCGACTAGTTCGCCAACTACGGCCTTATCTGGACCTGGATTCCTTACGTACAGTCACCCATGCCCTTGTGACCTCTCGCCTAGACTATTGTAACGCTCTCTACATGGGGCTGCCCTTGAGATCCACTCGGAAGCTTCAACTGGTGCAAAGTGCGGCGGCACGGACACTCTTGGGAGCCTCCCGATACTCCCATATCACACTTCTCCTCCGTGCGCTGCACTGGCTTCTGGTTGCCTTCCGTGTGAAGTTCAAGGTGCTAACAATGACATACAAAGCCCTACATGGCATGGGTCCGGACTACCTACGGGAGCACCTTCTGCCAATGTCAGCACCCCACCGTCCTGTGCGCTCCCACAGAGAGGGCCTCCTCAGGGTGCCACCGCTCAAGGAATGTCGGCTGGTGGCCCCCAGGGGGAGGGCATTCTCAGTAGGTGCGCCAGCCCTCTGGAACAGCTTACCAACCGAAATCCGGATGGCCCCTGACCTCCGTACCTTCCGTCGCGACTTAAAAACTTTCCTGTTCCAGCAGTCCGGCCTGGCATGATAGCGTTAATTGGGGTCCCAGTTTGTTTTCATTAGTGTTTCTTATTATTTTTATTGTTCAATCTGTATACATTCCTTCCTCTGTACACGGCCCCGAGTCCCTCGGGAGAAGGGCGGTTTATAAAAACTAATAAATAAATAAATAAATAAATAAATCTTTTTTTGAGATGAAGGATGATTTGGAGTTGCGAGACATTTGGAGAGAAAGACATTTACAAGAAAAGGATTATACTTTTTTTTCTGATAGACATCAATCTTTTTCCAGGATTGACTTTATATTAACGGCTTCAACAAAGATAGGCGCTCTTGGCGTCTAAATGAGAACCTGTTTAGAAATCAGGGAAATGTGGAAGAATGTAAAAAACAGATGAAGGGTTTTTTTGAAACTAACATGAATAAGGGTACTTCTATGGATATGGTTTGGGATGCTAGCAGGGCTTATATGAGAGGGGTGTTAATATATATGAACAATAAATATAGACGTAATTTGGAATTTAGGAGGAAAGAATTAGAGAATGAAATTAATGAATGAATGAAAAAGAAAAGGCCCTAATTTTGAATCCATCGGATGTGAAGATTAAAGAGGTTATTAATTTGTTAAGAGGACAGTTTGATAAGTTGATGGCTGGCCAGGTGGCAACTAACTTACGGTTTGCTAGGCATAATACTTTTTGTAATGCCAATAAACCAGGTAGATGGTTAGCTTATATGTTAAGGAAGAGGCAAAGGGCTTCCAATATAGATAAAATAGAACATAAGGGTAAGGTTGTGTATCAACAGGATTTTATTAAGGAAGCTTTTGTGGACTTTTATTCTAAATTATAAGCTAAAGATAAGATTAATGAAGCAGACATTGATGCATATTTGAGGAATGCTAATATCCCGGTTCTTACACAAGAACAAAAGGAAGAGATTAATCAATTGATAACTGAGGAAGAAATTCTTCTAGCAATTAAACAATTGAAGGTGGATAAAGCGCCAGGCACGGATGGATTGACTGCGGTGTATTATAAAAACTTACAGTCGGAGATGATAAAGCCATTAAGGGAATTGTTTCAGACAATTCAAAGGGGAAGAGGGGTGCCTCCGTCTTGGAGAACTGGCTTTATTTCTCTGATTCCGAAGGAAGATCAGGATGTCACTCAAGTAAGAAATTATAGACCAATATCACTTTTGAATACGGACTACAAAATATTTGCTAAGGTTTTAGCTAACAGATTGATGAGGGTATTGCAACAGATAATTCATGGTGATCAAACTGGGTTTATTAGTGGTAGACAAATGAAAAATAATGTGAGGCATCTAGTTGACTTGTTGGAATTTTTGGATAGGAACAACCAGATCACTGCGGCGCTGATCTTTCTGGACGCTGAAAAAGCCTTTGATCAACTGGATTGGCAATTTTTTTTTTTATTGAAAAGTTTTAAGATACAATTTTCCTTTAAAAAAAAACCCCTTCCCCCTCCCACCTCCCCCCCTACCTCCCCCCCTCCCCCCTCCCTCCTCCCCCCCTCCCTCCCCCCCTCCCCCCTCCCCCCCCGACTTCCCAGAGCTAAATACAAGGTATATATATAAAAAAGCAAACATAAACAACCATATACTAACAACTATAAATTCTAAAATCCATCACTCTCTAGCTTATATAGGATAAAACAAACCTTAGCAATATTAAATATATATAAAAAACTAAAATAAAAAAGAAACACTCTCTAGCTTATATAGGATAAAACAAACCTTAATAGTATTAAATATATATTAAAAACAAAAAAAGGGAAAAAACCCAAGATAGAAAGAGAAAAAGAAAAAGAAAAAAAAGGAAAAAAGAGTTATTCAAATACTACATAATACTTCCCAACCCTATACTTATCCTAAATAGACTCCATCCATTTTGTCCATTCCATGATATAACGTTCTTACAGATAATCTTTCAAATTAACCAAAATCTTCACCACCTCAACCAAATCAGAAAACTTTAAAGTCAACTCTTCTATAATCGGCCGTTCCTCTTCCAGTGCCACATCTATAATTATTCCAAACAAAAAAAAAAATTGCGAACAAAACTTTAACCTCCATTTGAGAATCTTCTGTATATTCCACCAAACTTTAATCCAAAAAACCTCACCCTTTCCACAAAACCACCACATATAAAAATATATTGCGTCTACACCCAAACCTTTTCCCACCTCCCATACTTGACTATAAATACGTCATAGAAATTCCATAGACTTCTGCAAATTCTGCTATTTTCTCTTCTTAGATCATTTTACAGCAGCACGCGTCACCCTCTGTTCTATAGGATCATCCAACGAGGTTATATCTTGATCTCCTCCAACACCGTTGTCTTCTATCTGACCATCTTCAGCCTCTTGATGCACTCCTTCTCCAGATCCCTTTTCAGCTTCCAGAAGTGTTAATGGCGTTGCATTTAAAACATTATTGTAGAAATCACGCGCTTGCATCACAGTAACCAGACGGTACCTTTTACCTTCGTGCGTCACCATCAACCCAACTGGGATCTCCCATCTGAACCTTATATCTCGTTGCTTGAGCTCTTGCACAAGAAATGTAAAATCCTTCCTTCTCCTTAAAATCTTTGGAGGAATTTCTTTTAAGACCAAAACTTCTTGATTAGCAATCACAACTTTAGTATCATAAGCAGCTCGTATAACTTCATCTCTAGTTTCCCTTTTTGCAAAATATACCACCACATCTCTAGGCAACTTTCTCTGTCCAGCAATCCATGAATTCACACGAAACACTTTATCCATGCCTCCTTTTATTTCAGATGCTGGCTGTTTCAATACTACTTCGAAAGCCTCAGAAACCAGCTGCTTTAGATCTTCCTTAATATTCTCCTTTAAGCCTCTAATTCTAATGGCAAACTGCATCTGGTAATATTGAGCAAGACTCAGTTCCTTTTCCATTTTATCTTCATTCTCCAATACTTTTGCTTCTAATATAGCATTCTTTTGAGTCAAATCTTCTAGCTTTTCCTCCAATTCTTCCACACAACGAGCCACTTTACACACTGAAGACAAGATGTCTACCTTCATCACTCTAAACTTCTGTTCCATCCTCTCCTCCATTCTCTCCTCCAATTTCTCCAATTTCTCCTCCATCTGTGCAAATCTATCATTAATTGATTCCAAAATTACCTGGGTGTGTTTTTCAAGAGCATCTTGTAAGTCCTTTGATGTCAATACATCAGGAGGATGCAGCGCCTGCAGTAATGATTGTTGCACCGGCGAAGTTCCAGCACTCCGAAGAGTTTTAGGGGGTGGTTTAGCCGCCATCTTTTACCAATTGTGACGCACTTTCACTTCAGATTTATAATCCAAAAAAGTCCATCAAGCTGGAGAGTAAAATATAATAATCCTCTTCACCTTTTCCTCTTGTATCGCTCTGCCTGCTCCTTTAATCCATAGTCATTCCTTCAGGCAGGGGTGGTCGCAGACGCCTGGCTCTGCTCCAAGAAATCAGGAGCAGAGGCGCTGGCCAGCTGGGAGCAGCCCAGGCTACGGGGGAGTTCAATCCTTCAGCCGCCCAAGCCATAAGCTCAGGCGGCCCTGGAGAACTCTACCCCTACCTGGGAGCTCACCCCCTCCTCTTCTCCCGAGGAGGGGGCTTCAAATTCGCCCGAACAGCTGATCGGCGCTGTTTCGGGCGAAAATAACTCAGCTGAGCCACGGACAGCCCGGAGAGGCTGTCTTCGGCGCCGCGCCGCCACCAGAAGTCCTGGATTGGCAATTTTTGATGAAAGTATTAGATAAACTGAATTTTGGGGACAAATTTTTACAACCAATTAGGACATTATATCAAAAACAAACAGCCCGAATAATAGTAAATAATAGTTTGACTGAAGTATGTAATATTGAAAAGGGCACAAGGCAAGGGTGTCCGTTATCACCTTTATTATTTGTTTTAACATTGGAGATATTACTGATTAAAATACGGAATTCAGAAAAAATTAAGGGAATTCAAATAAGAGATCAGGATTATAGATTGAGGGCATTTGCAGACGATCTGGTTGTTACGGTGACTCAGCCAGAAAATTCTGTTGTGGACCTGATGGAGATAATAATGCAATATGGGAATGTTTCTGGATTTAAGGTTAACATACAAAAAACTAAAATATTGGCTAAAAATATGACAGTATCGCAAAAGGCTCTTTTAGAAGGGGTAACTGGATTTGAAATTGTTAAAGGGGTTAAATATTTGGGGGTGTATTTGTCACCCTCAAATGCAAAGCTATATAAAAATAATTATGAAAAGTTATGGGGAAAAGTTCAAAAAGAATTGGATAGTTGGAAAAAATTACAATTGTCCTTATTGGGAAGAATTGCAGCAGTGAAAATGAATGTTTTGCCGAAATTTCTATTTTTATTTCAAATGATACCTATTCTTAAAAAGGACTCAAATTTGGAGGAATGGCAAAAAGGTATCTATAAATTTGTATGGGCAGGAAAAAGGCCATGAGTTAAATTTAAGATTATGCAGGATACGCGTGAAAGAGGTGGTCTTAAAATGCCCAACTTTAAACTATACTATGAAGCTGCTGCGTTGTCAGCGATAAGTGATTGGATTAATTTAACACAAGGGAGATTATTAAATCTTGAAGGCCACGACTTGTTATTTGGTTGGCATGCATATTTATTGTATGATAAGAAGGTAGATAATGTGTTTAAGGTGCATATTTTAAGACATGCTTTGTTGTGAATTTGGAAAAGGTATAGATATAAGTTAAATTATAAGATACCTTTATGGGCAATACCAAAACATGCAATAGAAAACATAAATGTTGGGTTCAAACATGATGTGATCACATATAAGGAAATCCTAAGTTTGGAGAGGAATGTATGGTGTTTGAAGCCGTATAACCTTTTACGAGAAGAGAAGATTGTTCAAACCTGGTTTCAGTATGGGCAACTACAGGCCAGGTGGAAAGAAGATCAGAAGATTGGTTTTTCAATGACTGATGAAAATCTGGTAAAGCAAATTAGAAATCAGGGTCCAGCACATATCAAACGGATATATCTTGCATTGATCGAAACTGACTCAGAAACAGAACTTGTTAAAGATTGCATGATAAAGTGGGCTCAGAATATTCAAGAAGTTATTACAATGGATACTTGGGAAAAGATCTGGGTGAGAAATGTAAAATTTACGCAAGCCCAAAATTTAAGAGAGAACTTTTATAAAATGTTTTATAGGTGGCATTTAGATCCTAAAAAGCTTGCAAGTATGTATCCGAACTATCAGCCTAAATGTTGGAGGTGTGGTGGCGAAGACGCAACGTACTTTCATATATGGTGGACCTGTAAAAAGGTTAAAGCATTTTGGATTAAAATCTGGTGGAACATGCAGAAGATATTTAAGAAAAGGATAAAGTTTTGTCCACAATTGTTTTTACTGGGCATAATTACTGATACTATTGTTGTGGACACTAAGTTGATGCTGAATTTAATTACGGCAGCAAGACTTTTAGTAGGTCAATATTGGAAGAAGGAGGAACTGCCGACTATAGAAGAATGGACTTTAAAAGTTTCAAACCTGACGGATATGGCAAAGATATCGGCGTATTTAAAGGACCATTCGCAACAACGTTATATTACGGAATGGAAAAAATGGATTGATTACATCCAGAATAAATATGGGACTAAAAAGTTTCATTTAGCATTTGAATAGGTATTGATATGATATTTGTATTGCTTGTAGTCATTTTATATGAGCTAGAGTGCTATAGACTTAATAGTTTATTGTTGTTAGCATTGGGTTGTTTATGATTGTTTTTACTTTTATACCTTGTATTTTGCTCTGGGAAGTCAGGGACAGGGAGGGGGGGAGGGTGGGAGGGTTGGTAACGGTTGGGTAGGGGGTGGGGGGGAGGGGTTGTTAAAGATAAAATGTATTGAAAAACTTTTCAATAAAAAAAGTGAGATAAACTTCCTAATTTTCATATACGAGGTACCCCCAGCAACCTAACTTTTCTTGTACTAAAAGAATGGCAAAAAAAGCTTGTTCATCCTGTTCAACTTCCTGCACTGATGCGTATCTTCCATCCCTACCCATCCCTGAAAAGAGCTACCAGCTTCTTAGGGATGATGGACAATTTTAAGCAACAGCATGAGGGAAACGATTAACCCCCTCACTTTTATGATGTTCATTGATGTAATAGATCTTAAATCTTGCTTTCTTTCTTAAAAAGAAAATTGTTTCATCAGCCCATTTCCACTCCAGAAGTAGTTGGAATGCCATCTTCTGCTGAATTTTGCGATGGGTTTTCTAACTTACCTTGAGGAGGATAATTATCACAATAAATGGGATGCTTGGAGTCAGTAATGCAAAGATATGTGATTAGTGACTTTACAGGCTATCCTAAAATACTTGCTCCAAAATATTATCATTCTGGTGGTTCCCATGAAGGAAGATAACAAACAGAAAAATGTGTACAGTATGTGTACATTGGATTCAATGGTCCTTTCTCTGGACAGAGAGTGAAAATTTTTTACATGTTACATTTGTGCAGAGCTATCACAGTTCTGAGACTTCCTATCTTAAGCCTTACCAAACATTTAACTTCTTCCAAAACATCTACTAAAGTATACAAAAAAATCTATGGATTTTGCATTCTTGTTTCTATAACCATTTTCTTATAAAATTTGGAATCATGAAGCATAATCTCATGCTGAAATGGGGATGCATATGCTAAAGCATCAACAACATGTAATTCCCAAAAATCCTCAGGAAAAGGTAGTCCCTTACCTGGGATGGCACACTACTAAAATCAGGGCTCCAAGGGCCTTTGTTTTGGATTAGAATCCAGAGTAGCAACTCTAAGTACACTGGTTATGAACAAACTACCTTATTCTCTTAAACAAAGTATTAAATAAATTTTCAGTTTTATACACTGTTTGGGAAGAGAGGATGGTTAGTCAATAGTGATTAAGAAAAGTAAATAAATGCCTCATCAAAAGTATATTGTATTTGTCCATCATTGCAGGGAATGTTCACATTTCTTTGTTGTGTATAAAGTATCCCTAATGGGACTTGTTACATGGCCATTTTATTGAACTTGCTTAAAAATAAATCAAGTTTAAATCAGTATCATATTTATTATAGTTGTTACAGTTATCTAGTCAAAACAAATATGCAAAGGGTCCTAATGACACAGCCAATGATTTTTTTTTTCTAGAATGAGTCTTAGAGGTCACATAGTACATACTTGGTGCAGGATTCTCAAGGAGAATAATTTTCATATAGTACTGTATTAGTTTGTCTGAGAGATTAAGGGGGAAAAGTTAACTCAAATGCAGCCAGTTTTCTACCGAATAACTACAGTTTTGTTTGGATGGGGCATCCAAGGAATTTTAACTGTTCCACGGCCTCCAAAAGAGCACCTTGTTCTACCACCTCTGTCAGATGCCAACCGGTCTAGACCCTCTAGCAAGGAGAATGCCAGCATTTTGTGTGAGAGCCCATTCTACCGGCCCTTGTTTTTATAGTCAATATGTTCTTCCTGACATCAAGAGCAGTGTTCACATGGGGACCCAAGGCTCCATTCCAAATGTTACCCTGGAGGTCTCCAGCGGGGATCCTCCATCCTTAAATGGTGAGCTTCATTGCCTACACCGAGAGAAATGTGTGGTTTTCTGGGCAGCAACAAAGGCGGGAAGGGCTCCACCGTTGCTTCCTCCAGGACCTGTTCCTCCCTCCCGGGGTAGCCGGCTAAGCGGCTCCCCGCTTTTCCCAGCTGGAGACACTCTCTCCGCGGCGCCCCCCCCACGCCCCGCCCCACTCACACTTGAGCCAGCGTGCTCCGGCTTGGGTGTCCTTGTCCTGGATGAGCCTCTTGTGCGCACAGCGGCGGCACAGGTACCAAGCCATCCAGAGGAGCTGCAGTGCCATGAGGGAGAGCAGGTAGGCCAGGACGGCGCTTTTGGCCACCCCGACGGCGTGGACAGCCCAGGCGAACATCAACAACAGCCCGGCCAGCAGGAGGTGCAGCCCGTACTGGCTGCTCAGCGTCTCGGCGCTTTTTTGCGGACAGCTTCGTCCCACCTTAGCCAGCTGAGGCCAACGGCGGTCCTCGCCCCCTTTGGCCCGCTGGATCGACAGAGGCCGGGGTTCCTCGGCCGCCCTCTCCAGTTCCCAGCCATCCGCCGTGGGGCTGGTATGGGGGCAGATTTTTGGGTCCGTCGAGGCGGACTCGAAGGGACTTCCCTGTAGACCCATGGAGAAGAAACGCTTTTGCCCGGAGGTGCCCACTGTTGGAAGGCCGGCGGGTGCGCGTCAGCTTAGCACGGAGGCATCTCTGGAGCGGAGAGGAGGAGAGGCGAGCAGGCGCGCACCTGCCGATGTTGCCAGGGGCTGCGCTTCGTTAATTGCTCCGAGCCGAGAGCCGCTCTCCGTTCTTTGGAGCCCCTTCGAGGTGGATTGACGGACGGAAGGTGCGCTCGGTTCCGGCTCTGCAGCAAGACCTCCTCTTCGCGGTCGCCTCCCTGCTCTATTGCCTGCTATCCTCCTCAAAAGCTCCCTTTCCCAAGACCGTCTCCGCGGAGTATTTATGGGGTGGACAAGCCGCAGAGCCATTGGGCGGGTCGCCGAAAGCATCGGGTTTCATTCACCGTAGATTCTGGGCTGCGACTCTTCTCGTCGGCTCGACTGCACCTGAAGGGAGCGTGCTCCCAACGTCGATTGAGTGAAGGCGGCGCTCCGGAGAATCTGCGCGGCTAAGTCTCCGCAGCAGAGAGGGAATACCTGGAAAGAAGACAGTAGTTGGTGCCCTCGGGCGGGTAGATTGGTCTTTCTCGAAGGATCTCGGAAAGCGGGGAGCCGTTGGTAGGCACCGAGCTATCTTCAGCTAACAATACTAAATACGACTTCCACTAAACATCAGATGTGACATGGATATTTGTAACTTAAGTATTCCCCAAATTATAGAAGTTAAGGAACACTACAGCTTCATATGACACAAATACATGTAGGCAGGAAAAACAAGTACAGGTTAGGCGAAACCTGACTCAAAAACATTGTCAGAGGGACCTTTGAGTCCCAGTGGGCGATCCCTTATATGAGCCAACAGCGTGTGGCAGCAGCCAAAAAAGCTAATACAATTCTTGGCTGTATAAAAGAGGCATTGAATCAAGATCACATGAAATATTAGTACCATTTTATAAAACCTTAGTAACACCACACCTGGAATACTGCATCCAGTTTTGGTCACATTACAAAAAAGGTGTTGAGACCTGGGGACTAAAACATAGGAAGGACTGTTGCAGGATTTGGGTTTAGCTAGCCTAGGGAAAAGAAGGGACTAGGGGGGACATGATAACAGTATTCTAGCATTTGTGAGGCTACCACAAAGAGGAGGGGGTCAACTTATTTCCCAAAGCACTAGAGGGGATGACAAAAAACAATGAATGGAAAGGAGAAACTCAAGTGAGAACAATTAACCAGAGACTTGTCTGAAATGGTATAGGGCTCCTGCTTGAACGGTGTTGGACTAGAAGACCTCCAAGGTCACTTCCAGCTCTATTATTATTATTGATTGATTGATTGATTGATTGATTGAAAATCAGTGCTTCCCAATCCACGGTAAATAACCCAACACTGAGTAAAAGTGGTTTTTCTTGAGTAATGACACACAAATCCATTACACAATCACAACAGAAACATTTAAATAGATTTAAAAGTATTTTACCTATGTCAGGTAAAAAGGATTTCTAATAAGTGGTTTGGGCTAATGAAGGAAAAAGTTTGGGAAATATTGGTCTAAATGGTCTTGAGCAGCAGAAATTTTAGATGTGCTCCAAGCCAGAGGCGAATCTGGTTCTTCCTGATGACTATCCAAGATAGATTTCTTCCCTTCTCTTACGGAATGTTTTTGAATTTTGACATACTGTAGTATGTCAAAATTCTGTATACTGTAGGCACGCGGTGGCTCAGTGGGTTAGGACGCTGAGCTTGTCGATCAGATGGTCAGCAGTTTGGCGGGTCAAATCCCGAGTGCCGCATAACAGAGTGAGCACCTGTTACTTGTCCCAGCTTCTGCCAACCTAGCAGTTCGAAAGCATGTAAAAATGCAAGTATTAAAATAGGGACCACTGCGGTGGGAAGGTAACAGTGTTCCGTGTGCCTTTGGCATCTAGTCATGCTGGCCACATGACCATGGAGATGTCCTCAGACAAACGCTGGCTCTTCAGCTTTGAAACGGAGATGAGCACCAGCCCCTAGATTTGGAAATGACTAGCACGCATGTGCAGGGGAACCTTTACCTTTACCTTTACCTAGTTCTGGGTATGTAAAACCACCTGTTGTTTGCACAGAAGGCTGTAGGGCCTCACAGGGATGTGGCAAGAGTATATCAGCTTCCTCCTTCAGTATCCTTACTGATGATGGTGATTCTTGCCAAGGAAGGACAGAGTAGCAGTCAGCTGAGGCTCAAGGGAACCAGTCAAAAAGAGATGCCCTAGCAATAACCTAGTGCTGAAACAGCAAAAGAGCCACTCAGAACTGGTTCCGTCACACACACAAAAAAGTGGGAGCCGCAAAATGTGCATGCGTGCGTGTGTGCAGGCACATGCGCAGAACAAGGCAAAACGTGCATGGACAAAGGCAGCAGCTCTCCAAACGGGACAGCGGAGGTTTGGAGATCTGCCTCTGCTGCCACGTTTGGAGAGCTGCTGCCTTTGTCAAACACGGACAAAGGAGAGAAGCTCTCCAAATGGGGCGGTGGCAGTTTGGAGAGCTGCGTGGAAGGTAGCAGCTCTCCAAACCTCCGCCGCCACATTTGGAGAGCTGCTGCCTTTGTCAAACATGAATGAAGGCAGCAGCTCTGAAAACAGGGCGGTGTAGGTTTGGAGAGCTGCACGCGCAGCTCTCCAAACCACCGACACCCATTTGGAGAGCTGCTGGCTTTGTCCCACTTTTTTCCCAGAACGGTGGAGGAGGACTGGGAGCTGCAGGAGACGGCTTAAAGAGCCGCATGCAGCTCCGGAGCCGCGGGTTGCTGACCCGTGACCTAGTGTAATAAAGTAGAGAAACCATAACTGGGGCTGCCTGGTAATTCAAGCATTGTTTTAAAGCTCCCTGTGTGGCTACCTTTTAATTAAAATACTAACTTGAAAATATAGGAGATACTATATAAAAAGTGATAAAGTATACCCACTTACCACACTTTTAATGGGAAACTTGTGCCTGTTTCTCTGACATTGCAGTACTGCAATTATAATAAACTGGACATACTGTAAATTATGAGAAAACAAAGGTTATGGCTTTTGCAAAAAGGGCAAAATTGTACTCATGATATTTAAATAGCCATAAAATAGAGCAGGTTAAGTACCTAAGAGTGGTCATCCATGCCACTGGCTCACGAAAAGCACATGGAGAATATGCAGCTGCCTCTGGCCAACGATCAGCGAATGCCATCCTTAAATTTTTCCACACAAAGAAGGATACTATGTTCCAGCCACAGTTAAGCTCTTTCTGACCAAGTCACTAGCACAGCTTCTCTATGGGACCCTGCTCGGACCCTCAGCTTTGTGTTTCACACTATTAGAAAGAGTTCAATCCAAATTTATTAGAACAATTCTCCAGATGCCACGTTGTGGCTCCAATGCACTTCTACACCTGGAGACAGGATTGATAAAAGTTGAAGCAAGAATCTGTATGGCTTCCTTAAATATCTGGCTAAGGCTTAATTGATTTCCTCAAGGCCTTGCTCCATTAATCCTCCAAGATAAATTATCTTATTCATGGATCAAGGCAGTCAAGTCCAACCTTGCCAAACTAGGCTTCTCTTCAGCCTCAATACTCAAATTGGACTATGACCAAGCAAAACAAATTTTGTGACAAAGGGTTTAGTTCCACTGTTTCTGGCTCCAGACTCTATGTTGTTACACCTGTCTGTTATCTTACTCAGTTGGAGTCAGTATCCCACCAGAAAGCATTTCTGCTCGCAAGATGCCATGCGTTTCCATCAACTGTCCTGTATGGCAAGTATAAAAAGACACCATTGTGTCTTTTTATACTTGCCACTGTGGCTCAGGAGAGGTGGAGACCATTGGACACATACTCCTTCGATTTCCTTCTATAGAGCTATTCAGAAAAACCATATCCTCCCCATAATTGATAGGTACCCTGGTCATTCGGAAAATATTTACCTACAGTGACTTCTTAAGGATGAGCAGGCAGTGATTATGGCTCAGGTGGCTAGATTCTGCACAGCAGCACTGGGGATTCACCAGAAACATAAATAAATATTTTAGATCTTTTTAATAATCTTTTATAATTAATTTTATTACATTTTTTATTCAGTATTAGATCATATTCAATGTATTTTTATTGTCAGGTCAGTATGACTCAGTCTCTCTGAAGGTAGATAGTTTTTGTTATACTGTCTGTGTCAGAAGAGTAAACAAACTCTATCAGAGGGTGATGAACCATGGTTCATTTTGATGCATGATAAACAAAGAAAACCTGAAGCATTTATTCTACTATTAATCTTTTACTTACAAAAGAAACTTGTAAAAACACAGAAAGACTCATGGCTACATGACTATCTCCCAGAGAGCACAAAGGAAAGGAAAAAAAGTAACTTTTTGCTTTGGACATGCGCACACAGTAATAAATATAAAACCAAACAAAATACTTGGCTGAACATGTGACACCCACCATGGTTACAATGATAACAATTCAACTTGCATAGAAACAGACTGCAAGGAGCTTACTGACAAAAAATAAAAACACAGTGACATCCCCTTCTTTTGTCAGTAAGGCAGAACTCAGATAAGACATATTTTCTTACGCAGACACTTGTGCTGGGCTGCAGGAAGTGGCTTGTTCAGCATATCAGCAATCTGATCATGTGTAGGCACATACTGTAATTTAACAAAACCTTGTTTAACTACTTGTCTTATATTTTGATAATAGATGTCAATGTGTCTAGACCTAGACCCTGTAAATCGATTCTCAGATATGTAAACCACAGATTCGTTGTCTTCCAACACAGTGATCGGTCAAATCGGCTGTGTCCAGATATCTGTGACTAAAGCATCAAACCACATTAGAGAATTACATGCATCTGAAACACAAGCATATTCAGCTTCAGTAGATGAACAAGAAACAAAATTCTGTTTATGCACAAGCCAGTAAACAGGACATCCATTTAAAAACAGCATATAACCTGAAGTACTTTTACGTGATTTCTTATCGCTCGCCCAATCAGAATCTGCATAACAACATAACTCTGCATAGTGAGTATGTGTTGGTTCTAATAATAACTTCAAGTTTTTAGTGTGCTTTAAGTATCTGAATAATTTTTTAACTCATGTCCAATGAAACTGTTTTGCCTTGCCTACGTGTCGTGATAGGAGGTTAACACTAAGTTAATAAATATAAAATATATATAAATATAAGGGCAATGTCGGGTCTAGTCCAACTACTAATATACAGCAGCGACCCAATGACTGAGCGATAAAGTGTTTGATCTTCGAACTCAGGACTTGGTTCATGTGCCAAGTTGTGAAAATCGGTTTGCATGGGTATACTCACTGTTTTAGCATCCTTCATGTTGCAGTGGTGCAATAGTTGTTCAATCTTATCTTCTTGTGTGAGACTGAACCCCTTCTGAGTTTTGACAACTTGAACACCCAAATAAGTGTTAATATATCCTAAAGACTTCAATATGAAAAACTTTTGTAAAACTTTAGCAAAAAACTCACTCATCTGCTTATTTGGACCAATATAAACAACATCATCAACAAAAACAAGAACTATCTCATACCTATTATCAGATCTTTTAGTAAACACGCATTCGTCTGTTTCGGACTTAATAAAGCCCATTGAATTTAGTTTGTCAGAAAGACATAAGTACTACATTAAACCAGACGGTTTCAGACCATAAAGACTTTTATGTAGAAACCAAGTATCCCCTTCTTGTTGTCGGAAACCTGGAGGACCTTTCACATAAATTTCTTCCTCAAGATCAGCGTGTAGATAAGCTGTTTCAACATCAAACTGGAAAACCTCTAAACCAAAGATAGTTGCAGTGGCTAAGGCGATTTTCACACTTTCAGTCTGTACTGTGGGTGAATAAGTATTTGTATAGTCCTCAGGATAATGTTTAGAGAAACCCTGGGTTACAAGTCTGGCCTTATACAACGACTCACCATTTGGCTTCTTTTTAATTCTGTGGACCCATCGAGTGCCAATAACTTTCTTGTTTGCTGGAGGGCTTGCAGGTGTAAACACTTGAAGTTTCTTTAGACTGTCTATTTCAGCCTGCATTGCCTCATACCATTTATCTTGCTCTGATTCAGGAAGATGTTTGATTTGTGTGAACTTCTCAGGAGGAAGTGTAACATTACAAATCAAAGGTAAAGGTGCTTTCGTTACTTGCCACGAATACCGTTTTGGAGGGATTACCTTTGTGGTCCTCTTGGAATGTCTTGGAACAACCATCCATTCTTCTTCCATTTCGTCCTCATCTTCATCGTCGCCAGCGGCAGCATCGGCAGCTTGCAAAGACAGAACAGTAGATTGAGAAGAACTAGTGGAAGGAACATTCACCTGTGAATCTTGATCATCAGGCTGTGTGGCATTAGCAGCAGCATCTCTAGGAAAAAAACTCCAGGATCGTTAGAATGAATCCTGGACCAGTCAGCATCTTCCTCAAAAGTAGCAGATTGTGAAATCACTATTACATGAGAAGAGTCAATGTATTTGCTCCATTTTGACTTATCAATACTCATAAATCTCATTCTTTTTGCTGCAGGACGCCCTTTCTTTCTTTGAGCTAAAGGAACCAAAAATATGGAGATGCGAGAGATCAGGCTTGTGTTCATATAACATGAAATAAGGGGTCTGATTTATTACACTACTCCAAGTACGGTTGATGATATGATTAGCATATTTAATAGCCTCACCCCAGTATGGGAGACTGAGGTTAGCATCTTCAAGTAGGCAACACATCATTGTTTGCAGAACCCCATTACACTCCATTTTCCGCCGGAGTGTAAGGAGCTGAGGTCTGGTGTAGTATGCCATTCTTACGTATCCAGTCCTGAAAACGCTGAGACATGAATTCAGCACTGCGATCACTCTGAATTCTGGTGATGCTGACTTTGTGTTGGGTATATACAAGAGCGGCAAAGTCTTTAAAGAGCTGAAAGGTGTCAGATTTTTCTCTCATAGGAAATACATATCCATTTCTAGAGTAATTATCAACACTTGTCAAGAAATATCTTTTACCACCAATTGTTGGTGTAAAAGGACCCACTATGTCAGTGTGTACCAAATCAAAAATGCGTGTTGACAGGCGTGTAGCGTGCTTTGGAATTGCTGCTGCTTTGGATTTGGATTTTTTGCAGACAGCACAATCCAAGAACACCTTATATGTATATTAAGAATGATGTAACATAATATGTATGGATGTAGTAATAAGAAATAGAATTATAAGCTTAAATATGAGAAAGTGGACACAAAGAAAAAGAGAGAGGATGTATTAAGTGCTGAAATGGGAGAAAGTTTGATTATTGAATCTACAATATTTGGAAATTATAATGAAAATAAGAATATTATACTGTATTACTAATGTGTTGATATGGAAGTGAGATAGATATGTATGTGGAACATTAGATGTTGGGGGGAATTGTGACAAAGGGAATTGGGGTCATTCAAAAATTTGGAAATGATAAATATTAAATGTTTAATTTAAATATTAATGTAAAATTAAAGCCGGGAAAATTTATAAGGTTATTGATGGTCCAAAAGATGGAATATCAAAATAAATAAGATATATAAAATCATTGATAAATCTAAGAAAACTACTAAGTAGCTGAAGGATAGAATAAGAAATATATTGATTTAGATAAGACAGTATGTATTAAAGGAAAAAAGAGAGGAAATATTGGTTGTAATAGTTGGAGAATTGTATTAATGTATATTTGTATGTAATGGAATTACTGTAACCTAGACACCACGTTGTTTTTCAAAGATATAATTGTAACATTGGAAAATTAATAAAAAGTTGTATAAAAAATTGTGGCAGCACATCAAAGAAGCAACAGGATAACTGAGAAGACAAAAGATTCTCTCGCTTTGCCCTCACTCACCAAACCAGAGTAACAATTTATACAAAACTTTTGCTTTCAGAAAACAGTCCTCAAAGTTTCCATATCATTTACAGAAGTGGCTTGCCAAAGCCTCCCTCCTAGAGCTGAACAAAATGAAACCAGCCCCAAAACACTCAGCCATCCCGCATGGCCAAGGCAGGATTTGAACTCACAGTTGTCTAGCCTTGCAGCTGTGGCTGCAATCCTGAAACCACATTGGTTCTCCATAAAGGTTTCCCTTCCTCTCCTTGGCTCCAAGGAAAAGGAAAACAAATTGAACAGACACAGTATGCAGCAATTAATCATATCTTTTGCAGTAGCAAGGAGTCTCAAAGACACATATTTATCAGATGTTAAATAAAACATCTATAGGGACGCGGTGGCTCATTGGGTTAGGACGCTGAGCTTGTCGATCAGAAGGTCGGCAGTTTGGCGGGTCGAATCCCAAGTGCCGCGTAACAGAGTGAATGCCTGTTACTCGCCCCAGCTTCTGCCAACCTAGCAGTTCGAAAGCACGTAAAAATGCAAGTAGAAAAATAGGGACCACTACCGTGGGAAGGTAACAGCGTTCCGTGCGCCTTTGGCATCTAGTCATACCGGCCACATGACCACGGAGACGTCCTGGTCATGAAACGGAGATGAGCACCAGCCCCTAGAGTTGGAAATGACTAGCACGCATGTGTGGGGGAAACTTTACCTTTACCTAAATAAAACATCATAGGATTGTTCCTTTGATGTGTATACCCTCAAATGCATTATTAGGGATAAATGCAAAGGAAAATCACTGAAGCATGCCACACATACAAAAACAAAATATCAGAGTTAGATGGGACATTAGAGGTCCTCTAGTCCAACCCCTTAATGAAACAAGAAACTGTCCATTTCAGGCCCTATCAATTTTTAACCTCCTCCCAAAAACATCCAGTAATGAAGCACCCACAGTTTCTGGAGACAATCGTCCCACTGATTCTTACAGTCAGGAAATTTTACCCAATTTCTGTTCTTTAAAAAGACAAATATACAGACAAAATCTGCTTCCCCCCTTTTTTTCTTTTTTTGTTCTTCCTCATCTCTTACTTTCCCAAGGCAGAAATTCTTGGTTTAAAAAATTAACAAACTAAAAATGTTTAAAAGGATTGCTCAAAAATTTCACCCCCCTTCAGCAGTCCTTCCACCATGGGCTTTAAACCCATTCTTCCTTCCAATGTAATGTTATATACTGTTTCTGGTGAATTACTTCACCAGGGTTCTTTAAAGTCACCTTTAAATGATCCATGTGTACCCCTCCTCTATTGCCCTCTTGGGCCCATATAAGAGCTTCCTCGCTCAAGGTCATATTTATAATTATTTCACTTTCACTCCCCATAACAATCCCCAATTTACCAATTAAGTCCCTCCTGGCCAAATTGCAGCTCCTTTCTACCAATACAAAGTTGCACCATAGTTCAGGTCCTTTTGCTACAGCCTGGGCCATATAGCAGGTTTAAATATTGTTGTTTCTACTACATATCCTCAGTTCCCTGAGCCTTAATCTATCCTTCCCCAATTTGCATTCCCGGAGATATATAGTTCAGGATAAATCTGGTGGCTCTGGAATCCACTAGGAATACCATTTTTCTCCATCGCTGATTCTGCTACTTCATTTCTTCCCTCCACAGATTCTGCCACCAATTTTCTCACAGCCACCTTTGTTGGATGGGTTGCTCCAGGCCCTTTGTCTTCTGCCCAGGACAAGGTTATAGGAAGACATATAAATAATTCCACAAAAAAGGTGCCAGACTTTGAACTACCACATCAGCAATGGACAATCCTGATTCGCACCTCAGATGGTGTCATTTAACTGCATTGATTCACTAAACTATGGCAAAAAAGGTCATAAAATGAGGCAAAAACTCACAACTGCCTTGCTTAGCAATGGAAATTTTGGGCTCAATTGTGGTTGTAAGTCAAGAACTACTTATAGATGTTACTCTGAAATCTCAAATTATTTTTTCTTCTATTCAGTTGTGGCAATTTAGTCACTGCCTGGACAAATCTGTAGTTTTCTTGGTGAGGTTTTTCAAAGATTGTTTGCAATTCCCTTCTTCCTAGGGATGTGAGAAAAAATGATGGTCCAAAGCCACTCTGCTGGCTTCATGCCCAAGATAGAACAAATGATTTCCTGGTTTCTAGCCTGATGCCTTAACCATTACACCAAACTGACTATGTGCAACTAAAACTCATCTGTCTCTACTCTTGAGATCAATATGCAGAAGCTTAGACACATTTAACATGAAAGTTGTATAAGAGTCCAGTAGGAATTGAACTGTCTTGGAGAAACTCATTTGGTTTTTCTAAAATATGTATTTTAAATTTAAAATTTCAGTACCTATAAGGTCTTTTAACAGATTTTATGAGACTTATATTATTGCATGACAGGTACTGGAAGCATTATATCTGGAATGACAGCACTGCTAAAGGAATCTGGATTTCACAGAGAGCTGAAAAACAGAACCATTGAACTGGAAACCTATTCTTAGTTTTGGTTATTGTACAGGAGGATTCCAACTGAATAGATTTAAGATTTCCAATATATCTTAGAAGAATTAATCGCATTGGATTAATTGCAGAAACTGAATTTTATGTCATAGAATTCTTCACTCATATTTGCTTGGCCAAGGTATCTGTGTGATACTTAACACAATTTTTTCTATTGTATTAGGAAAAAAATATAATCATCTGCAATTTTTTTGCTATAACACATTATGGAAAAAAGAAATTTTATGTTCCAAACTGAATACTGCCAGTAATCCAGGCCAGATAAGGCAATCTCCACATACCCCTCCCACAACCCTATCAAATATTTCTGCTGAGTTGAAGCTGTTATTTAACTGAACATGGGTGAGATACTGTGAAGGCCTTTATGCAAAAAAAGTGGAAATAAGTTTTTATTACAGTTTAAGATAGTAGAGGACAATATATAACTTCCCAGATGCTACTTGAAGTCATTGAAAACATGGCTGTATCTAAAGAAATGAGTCAGTCTAAAGCAGTTGGTTTGAATGTTGAGCTGGTTCTAAGCTAAAAACATGTCTCCAGAGTTTTCAAACAAAACATGCTTTGTTCTGTACTTGTTAACATGTGGCCATTAGTAATAGTTTTATTTTGCATGTCCCAGACTATTCAAACAATTTTCAAAATCCCAGGATAGTCAGATAGTAGCCAAGAGCAATCATGATTCTGGTATTGGCTTTGAGTAGATAAGGTGTTCTAGTGTTGATGTGGGTGTGAAAGCCTGGGAAGACTCCTGCCTTGAGCATGGGTTGGACTATTAAGAGCTCTGATGTCCTTTCCAGCCTTCTGATTCTATGTTCTATGAGCCACCAGTGTGCTGCAGCTGCCAAAAAAGCCAATGCAGACCTAGCTTCCATCAATAGAGAGATCACAAGAGTTACCAAGTGACATCAATATCACAAGTGATAATACTGTTTTATACACTAGTGATGCCACACTTGGAATAGTGTTCAGTTCTGTTCACCATGATAGAAAAAAAAGTAAAGTCCCTCATTGGAGGTTTTCAAGAACAGACTAGAGAACCATTTGTCTGGGATGGTATAAGGTCTCTTACCTTGAGCAGCAGGTGGGAATACGAGACCTCCAAGACCCCTGCCGACCCTATGATTCTATTCTACTTCATTTAAATCCAGGTTTTCTGATTTAACAGAGCCTGGCTATTCAAAATGCATGCTATTTTACGAATTTAAGCATTAAGCAGCAATAGCTTTTTCTTGCACACATCTTCAGCAAAGGGGGAACAAAGGGCAGATTTTTGTCAGACGGGCTGGTTACAAAAAATGAAAAAGCACGCTAAGCCTGCTACCACTTAGGTGAGGTGGCATCTATATGACATTGTACTTCAATTTAGTATAGAAGTCACTTTTGAAACTTTTAACATATTGCAAAAATGGAAACATATAAAGGCTGTTTTAAACAGGTTTTCAAAGTTTCCCATTTCTTCTTGACCTGATGTAAAAAATACAGCGAAGTAATCCCAATGCTTGCTATACACCTATAGCAATTGAAATATTTTTAAATGATTTGAATTTTGCTTTAACACAGTGTGGTTCTGATTTCTTCCCAGGTTTGAAATAAAAGATTTTTTGGAAGTGTCCTTATCTATCATCCAGAGGGCAGCAAATTCTCTGTTCAATTAATGGGATTGTTTTGCCTGCAGGCACTGCAGTCAGTATTAAAAACAGCCTACATTAAATCGTATCTTTTTATGTAGTATAAGAAACTACTGTTTACTCTATATATGCTTTTACATTTGCAAAACCATTAAAAAGCCTAATAAATATAGGTACAGCCATTTGAAGATTATGACTGTTCTCAATTATTGTTTCCACAAACATAAACATTTTTATAAAGTAAATACTACAAGGTTTTGTTTTGTTTTTTACATTTACTCTTTGACATCTCAGGATAATGCTGCAGAAGACTCCAAACTGAATGTGTATTAGTGGAAACAATATTGAACGCAAAAAAGGACTTTCCTTGGAATAAGGCAACTTCCTAAAGCTTGATCCTGAATAGCCAGACTAGTCTTTGAAAGTGAAGCACAGGAGAGAAGTGGTATTTTAAGTACACTAGATCCCAACAGCTAACTATCCTGTCAAGGGATTAAAATGATTTTGTTATACACATATTCTCCCAGTTGGGTTGCTGTTTAATAAAACAAACTGTATTTGTTGTCTTTCCATGAAATAAATTAAATAAAAGTAACTCATTACAATCCAATTTTTTAAAATTTCAGTTAGAACCCAAAGGCACGCAAACAATTTTATTTATAAATTACTTTTCCTTCCAAATGGAGCCTGCCACCATTTAAATTTTCTATTGCATTTTCAAGCATTCAAAGTACTGTATTTCATATCACTGGATATATATATTTCTTGGAGTAACAGAATAATAGAGTTGGAAGGGACCTTGGAGGTCTATTAATCCAACCTGATCAAGCAGAAGACCCTATACCATTCTAGATAAATGGCTGTTCTGTCTCTTCTTAAAAGCCTCCTGTGATGGAGCACCCACAACTTCTGAAGCCGGTTCACCGGTTAATTGTTCTCACATTATTTCTCCTTAGTTCTAGGTTGCTTCTCTCCTTGGTTAGTTTCCATCATTTCTTGTCTTGCCTTCTAGTGCTTTGAAAAATAGGTTGATTCCCTCTTCTTTGTGGTAGCCCCTCAGATATTAGAACACTGCTATTGTGTCACCTCTAGTCCTTCTTTTCATCAGACTAGACAAACCCAATTCCTACAACCATTCACGTTTTAACCTCCAGCCACCTAATCATCTTTGCTGTTCTTTTCTGCACTTCTTCCAGGGTTTCTACATCTTTTTTATAATATGGTGACCAAAACTGGACGCAGTATTCTAAGTCTGGTTTTACTAAGGCCTTTTTAAAGAGGCACTTATACATATATTATATATGTCAGCATTATGTTGAAAATCACTAAATATTGGGGACACTGGAATTGACTTTGATTTCACTAAAGTGATCTAATGGATTTATGGCAGAGAAGGGATCCGTGTATCTTAGACCCTGCAAAATATGTTCACCATTCTGTATAATACACATAGATGAAGAATAGAGCTTCAATTCAAATGCAATTATGCTGTTTCTATGTCAGCAATTAATATGATGTAAGTATCCTCAAACTTTAAAAACAGTTCAGAGAATATGACATGTCAATTTCATAACCATATTTTAGTTCAACTGCTTTGCTCAGTGAAGATGAGATTTTAGACAGTCCAAACTTTATTACCTGCAGGTTTGATCTTCAAATCCTGCTAGCTGGCAGTTCAGTCTGCAAACAAATGAATGGCATTTTGTTTAAACACAGCTTTTGGTTATCCTTTTTATAATGCAAATGGTTCAGTTTTGCTCAACAAGAAATGAAGAACAGAATGAGGAATAAGAATGAAGTTTGAAAATGAAGGAGACATGGCCAGGGAATCTTTATGTACTTCTAATTAAATATTCCCTTTTACAGTACTGAAGAAACTTGATGATGGTCTTGCTGATCCTTTATGTATTCTCTCTGAAGTTGAAGTGGCAGAGAGCAGGTGTTGCCCCAAACTTCAAAATGGGGAGAATGATTACATCTAGACCATTCACTCTGACATCAAGATTAGAAAGAACCTAAAACAAAACATGAGAGATTTCAGCCAAGAGATTATAAAACAATGCAACAATGAAAAGAAATCAGGAGTTTGTTAAGAACCATATCCCAGGTAGTCTCTTTCACAGATTACTATACAGATGGATCTTCCAAATCTTAAAGTCATCAAGCATTTGATGAAATACTTAAGGACATTTTGATAAGCAAAGAAGTACAGTCTGGACAATGTAACAATGAGTAAGTAATTTTCAGGTACTCAATATTAGATGAAATGGTAGGTAAAGGTAAAGGTTCCCCCGCACATGCGTGCTAGTCATTTCCAACTCTAGGGGCCGGTGCTCATCTCTGTTTCAAAGCCGAAGAGCCAGCGCTTGTCTGAGGACGTCTCCGTGGTCATGTGGCTGGCATGACTAGACACCAAAGGCTGGTACCTTCCCACCGCAGTGGTGTCTATTTTTCTACTTGCATTTTTACATTTTTACAGTTGCTTTCGAACTGCTAGGTTGGCAGAAGCTGGGACGAGGAATGACAATTAAATCTGCAGATGATATACTTAAGTTCTGCTTAAGTTTTTCAAGTTCAGCTAAGATCAATCAGCTATCAGGAGCTTTGGTG
Organism: Vipera ursinii; assembly: GCF_947247035.1. Taxonomy (NCBI): domain Eukaryota; kingdom Metazoa; phylum Chordata; class Lepidosauria; order Squamata; family Viperidae; genus Vipera; species Vipera ursinii. Next base: position 19,527,201 of record NC_139521.1, on the reverse strand, counting down.
CTGATAGTAGTACTTCACACTGAGTGATGCAGCTACCAAAAAAGACAACAAAGTTCCACAAAAGACAGCTTCCAAACCACAGAAAGTAATAGTTCCATTTTATTTTGCTTTGATCAGTCTTGGAACATGAGTTCCAAGACTACAATTGTTTGAAAATGAAGAGATTTGGTCATTCAGAGAAACAGAGTTAAGCATCCATACAGTCTTACCGTGCAAGGTCTAGCCCAAAAGGGACACAAGCATAACTATACCCATAAACTGGATGAAGAGCACCAGAGGTGTCAGAAATGACCACACAGGCCATAAGGAAATGTTAAAACTGGGAATGAAAAAAAAGAATGATCAATTTTAGTTTAATATTAGCAATTTTACATGTAGTTTATCATACTTATGCTTAATCTATTATTTAAAAAGTCTCATTTATCTTGAAACATTTTCCAGTAAACTATTCATAAATATATGTTGATACACAGAAACACAAATATCTCTCTTTACTCTCACTAAGTCTCTTACCCTTTTCTCTGGATAGTATTCTAAATTTAAATAAATCCAAACTTACAAATAGAACCATGATAAATACAGGCTGTCTTCACTGACCGTAATAGGGACTGGCAACTCTATCACTAAGGGTCACAGTCATCAAGTACATCACAACTGTGATGACTTAACATCAGCTGTCAAGATAATTAAATGAATTGCCATGGTTCATTAAACACATTACATGACGACAATTCATACTGCTGGCTTCCCCATTGACTTTGCATGTGGAAGCACCTCTGAAATTCGCAAACTGTGATCACATGGTCACAGGATACTGCAACTGTCATAGTGTGATATGATTGCCAAGTGGCCAAATTGAGATTACATGACTGACCAAGGGGATTCTGCAATAGCTACAATTATGAAGATTCATCATAGCTATGAATGATCACTGAACGAATACTTGGTAAACAAGGACTATCTGTAATGGGTAAACATGTCTGTGCACTCTGAAAGTAGCTAGCAATTCATAAACTTTGTTCTTGAGATAATACAAATATAAATTTGTAGTTTAAAATATTACTTCATAAGATACATCAAGGAATTAAGCTTATATTAGACTTCTCCATCACTGCATGTCAGGGAATGTACACATCTGTCATTGATGATTGCATAGATGTTCAATTTATATTTCTGCATATGGTAACATTCTGGGTAGGGGATGGTCAAACAGCAAGGCACAGAACAGGAAGCAGGATCAACCAATCAGCATGCTGGATGCATACCTCCTTAGAATGTGCAACTGGAATTGTGAAAGTGTGCGCGTGGCCCATCTGCAGCCACCTGCAACCTCCACTTACCCATCAATCCCTTTGCAGTGTAGGTAAGAGGTGATGCCGACACACAGTTGCAGCAACTTAAATCAAGTTTTAGACTACACTGGTATTTAGGAAACATATGTAATATAAATTAACATCTAATTTAAACCAATGATTTAAAACCATCCCTTTTTCCTAGGTTATTTATAATCAATCTAGTTGAGAGCCAGTTTGGTCTAGGAATTAAGGCACCAGGCTAGATTCCAGAAGATGGTGAGTTCTATTTGCCAGACTGAGGCATGAAAGCCAGCTGGGTGACTTTGGGCTAGTCCCTCCCTCTTAGCCCATGACGTCAGGCTTGGGCAACAAGTGGGATGAGCAATTCCTATCACAACCAACGGAGCAACAATCAGTTGATCTGAGAAAAGTGGACCCTGCATTTGCTGGAAAATGCGAGGAAGAAAAAACGTATAATCACTCGTTTGTTTCACAGCAACACTATTAAGAAACAAGGGCAAGTACAATTACACCTATCTTTTACCCAGGGTGAATCTAGTTACAGCATGAAATGGCCCATTTTCAGAACTTTGAACAAGTTTCTGTATTCTTCCCTCACCTATTTCATGTACAATGAACCAATGCAATGTAATTGCAATTGGACAATGCAAAGTCACTCTTTATTTTTAATAAAAAGAGTGAACCAAGTACCCTTTTAATTAAATTAAACACTTTGGAAGCAATGCCAATCTGTCAATATGGCATACATTAAAATATGTTTTATTAAAGAAAAAAGCTTTATGGAATATGGATGACCTGCTATGAATATCCATGGATGTCTCATGGACCTGTATGGCTTCCAGATAGTTCCTGGGGAATGCCCCAAGTGAGTCAAGTGTGGAACAAGACTGCTTCTGAACAGCCTCATTCTGCTGACTCAACCTAGCAGGTTCTGAGGAGCCACAAGAAGTGAAACAACAGAAACACCTAGAATAGCAGTGGACAAAGAAAAAATATTCTATGTTCAACCCACTGGAATTAGCTTAACGGTGCAATTTAAAGTGCTGGCTTTAACACATAAAGAGCTTTATGGCTTGCTACTGAGGTACCTCTAGGGCCACAGAACTGGCCAACCTTTTGGGCTATCTGGAGAGAAACTGCTCCTAGTGCTGTACTGTAGGGAGGTTTGGTCAGGAGGGATGACAGCTTCTTGATAGCAGCAGGGTTCTGTGGAATAGCTTTCATGTGGAAATCAGTATGATCCCTTCCTAACTGCATTCAGAAAGTTGCTGAAAACAGCAAGCTCTGGAAGGTAGTGGTATTAGATCCATCCCTGGTGTTTTGAGTTACTTTATTCTTAAGTTACATTATTATATTATTATATTGTTTTAATTTTATGCTGATTTTATTCCTATTGGGGATTTTTAACTGTTTTTTCTATATTGTGCTAACCATTGAGAGTTGTTTGATTGCAGTGATGGAAATATATTTTTCTCTATACCAATTTTAATCCCTTTATCTAAGTTAGTAACTTAGGAGGCTCCAGTTCATTCTTTAACAAATCTATAGCTTCATCAGGACCAAAAGTCTCAATAACACATGATGAAGCTAAATAAATGGTTCTGAAACATCCTGAACTAAATTAAACATGTTAAATGTTACACAAGCTTTAAAAACTGCTTCAAGAGAGCTGAAGATAACATATAGAACAGCATTACAATAAACTGATTTTATTGTCTCCTCTCAATTGTTTTAACAGTTACCTTTAACTCAATCTCTCCATTAATATCAGTTTGTTCTATGACTGGTCAACTTACCTAACTGCTGCAGCAATAAAGCAAGCAGTTGTGATTGGAACGAGAGTGGGATAGCTAGTTTCATAGTCTGCAATTCCATGATACCATTCGAGATATATGATGCAGTAAAATGCCACTGACAGACTGACTGCTAATAAACAGCTGCCAAGAACAAACCACCCACTGCAAGACAGAGGAAAGGAAAGCTGAGTAAGTACCACAATAAGCTAGCTGATCTTGTATTAAGCATACATCAATGTTATAAACATTGGCTCAATTAGGAGGCTCATCCAGATCAGAACTATTCTTAATTAGCTGAGAAAGACACAAGCTTTACCAGGCTTGTGTCTTTATGGTGCTTCAGATGTCAACTAGTTAAGACAGGGGTCTTCAAACTTGGCCCTTTTATGACTTGTGGAGTTCAACTCCCCCATCCCCCCCGACCCTCCCCTCCCCAGCTCCCCCCTCCCTCTTCCCTCCCCGTACCTCCCCCCCACCCTCCTCCCCCCCCGGACTTCCCAGAGCTAATTACAAGGTATATATATATAAAAACAATCATAAGCAACCATATACTAACAACCATAAATTCTAAAATCCATCACCCTCTAACTTGTATAAGAACAAACAAAACTTAACATTATTAAATATATATAAAAAAGAAAATTGGAAAAGAAAAGAAAAAACACGAAAGAAGACTTATTCAAATGCTAGATAAAACTTCTTAACCCTATACTTATTCTGGATAAACTCAATCCACTTTCTCCATTCCATAATATAACGTTCTTGCGAGTGATCTTTCAAATAAGCCGATATCTTCGCCATCTCTGCCAGGTCGGAAACCTTTAAAGTCCATTCTTCTATGGTCGGCAGCTCCTCTTTCTTCCAATATTGTCCTATCAAAAGTCTTGCTGCCGTAATTAAATTCAGCATCAACTTAGAGTCCACCACTGTAGCATCAACAATTATTCCCAACAAAAAAAATTGCGGACAAAACTTTATCCTTCTTTTAAAAATCTTCTGTATATTCCACCAGATTTTAATCCAAAAGGCCTTAACCTTTTTACATGTCCACCATATGTGAAAATATGTTGCATCTTCAGCCCCGCACCTCCAACACTTAGGCTGATAATTCGGGTACATACTTGCAAGTTTTTTAGGATCTAAATGCCATCTATAAAACATCTTATAAAAATTCTCTCTTAAGTTTTGAGCTTGAGTAAATTTCACATTCCTCACCCAAATCTTCTCCCACATATCCATAGTAATAACTTCCTGGATATTTTGGGCCCATTTTATCATACAGTCCTTAACAAGCTCTGTTTCTGAATCAATCTCAATCAGTGCAAGATATATCCGTTTAATGTGTGCAGGTCCCTGATGTCTAATTTGCTTTATCAAATTTTCATCAATCGTTGCAAATCCAATTTTCTGGTCTTCTTTCCACCTGGCCCGTAGCTGAGTATATTGAAACCATGTTTGTACAACCTTCTCTTCTCGCAAGAAGCTATATGATTTCAAACACCAAACATTCCTTTCTAAACTTAAAATTTCCTTGTAGGTAGTCTCATCGTGTTTGAAACCAGCATGTATATTTTCTATTGCGTGTTTTGGAATTGCCCACAATGGTATCTTACAACTTAGCTTATGTCTATACTTCTTCCAAACTCTCAGCAATGCCTGTCTTAGAATATGCGTCCTAAACACGGTACCTACCTTCCTATCATACAACAAATATGCATGCCAGCCAAACAACAAATCATGGCCCTCAAGATTTAATAACCTCGATTGCGTCAAGTTAATCCAATCACTTATTCCTACTAATGCAGCAGCTTCATAATATAATTTGAAATTAGGCAATTTAAGGCCACCTCTCTCACGAATATCCTGCATAATCTTAAGTTTAACTCGTGGCTTTTTCCCTGCCCACACAAATTTATTGATACCACGCTGCCAGATATTTTACTTTCATTTGTTCTCTAATCCATGTGCTGGTCTTTCTATCTTGTACTGTGATACCAAGCATGTATCTTTTCCATAGCTCTTTGCACCACTCAAAGCTTTGGTATCAATTGTGAGGTTAGTGTCCATGTTTCACTGACATATGTTAGAACAGGTAGCACACAATGATCGAAAACTTTCCTCTTCAGGGGAGATTACACTTAGCTTGCTGAATATCTGCCAACCATGTTTAACATGGCATTCAATTTCCTATTATATCACCTTCCACTGAGATCTGTTGACAAGGTATAGATAGTGGTTTACTATGTCTTTATTTGGTGAATTTATTAAACATGATCTGGCTGTTTTTCAGGTTTATTTTTAAGGCAAATGGTTCTCCTGATTTATGCAGCTCTGTCTTTGTAACTCTTCTGGGTTTTGTGAGAATATATGTTTTATGTGTTTTATATAATTATCGTTATATCTATATAATAAACAAAATCATTTAAATAAGTCTTCTTGGCTAGTTTCCTATCCCAACTACTTCAGTTATTATCCTCTATGAAAACTTTGCAATAGATAGGAATACTGAGTTATCATTCAAACGATTTTAGAATAAGAAATTTATTTTCTCAAATGGTAACATGCATTACCATACTGAGGGGTGACAGGACCTACAAATAATTTGAATAATTATTTTTTTCCAAACTAAAATGTAAACTGGTCAAATAAAGTAACAACTTTTATTTGTATAGAAACAGATCTTTACCTTTCTTTTTGAATAATTTCCTTAACAGTTTTAAAAAATTCAACATAATATGTAATAGCTATTGATGACAATATCCAAAATGCAGAATGAATGTTAAGCCTAGGAAGAGGCTTATCCTTTTTCTCCATGCTTGTACCTGGAGCTGTAAAAATAAAGCCACCGTTATTCTATAAAATGCAGTAGCTGAAGTCTAATATTAATAAATAAAACAAAGCACTTTTGTCATTTCACTCTTAGTTACAATTTACTAAACCTGAACAGATTCTTCTCAAGGCTCCATGGCTTTCTTATATGCCTGTTAGAAAGTATATCCTGTGAGCACACAGCAGGATTCCAGACGAAGATTCAGCATGGCTGTACCAGGAAGCAGTAGAAACTTGTCTGAAGAAAAGGGATAACACTACAAAAAGAAACTACTTCCAAAGCCCATCCAACAACCCTTTTCTAACCAAATAATCTGTAAAATGTTTCTATCAAGAAATTGTCATTATTTCTTGAAAATCAGTAAAAATATAAAATGACAAAAAATACTAGTAAACTGTATTTTCAGTTTATAGTTTCATTCCACCAGTTAGTTTAGTTTCTATGATACAATGCCGTGCGAAAGAAATGCTACTCAATACTCTTAGACCCCACTAAACATTAAAGTAGCATATCTGTCTGCATAAAAGCTATGAGAGCCAATTCAAACCATGAGATCTGCTATCTTACATTTAATCTACGTTCCAGCAGTGCATATAAAATTACTGGTGGTACAATTCCTAAGATATTTTATCTCAACAACGGTATAATAGAGTTGGAAGGGACCTTGGAGGTCTTCTAGTCTAATCCCCTGCTCAACAAGACATACCATTTCAGACAAATAGTTGTTCAATCTCAAAAATCTCCAGTGATGGCACACCCACAACTTCTGAAGGTAAGCTGTTCCACTGATTGTTCTCACTGTCAGGAAATTTATTTCTAGGTTGGTTCTCTCCTTGATTGGTTTCCATTCACTGCTTCTTTTCCTACCTTCTCCACATGTTTTAAGCCTCCAGTCCCCTAATCATCTTCATTGCTCTTCTCTGTAGTCTTTCTAGACTCTTAATATCTTTTTTATATTGTGGCCACCAAAACTGGATGAAATATTCCAAGTTTTGTCTTACCAAGGCAATAAGTCTTATAAAGCAGTACTAACACTTCTCATGGTCTTGGTGCTGTCCCTCTATTAATGCAGCCTAGGACCGCACAGGCTTTTTTAGCGGCTGCAGCACACTGTTAGCTCATACTTAAGTGATTGTCCACTAGGACTTCTATTCCATACCTGTGCATTTGGTTTTTCTTGCCTAGAGAAAACAGAAATAATTTGCCCTAATTCTACAAATCAATGTATTGTTCAGCCATAACAAAACCAAACCAATACTGTGCTGTTTGTACAGTAATGTACAATGAAAACATATATTTGATCTGTATAGTAATATATATAATCTGGCCCATCTGATCCTGTCTGGCTGGGTTGGCATGTTTTGGGTTTCTTTGTTCATGCTGTTAATATGATCAATACAAACGCCCCTCTTTATTTTCCTTGTTTCTGTTTGGTGTGGGAAGTCAGCCCCCCTCCCTCAGAGATAGAAATACTTTTTTCAGAATATTAAAAGGAAGAATATATTTCCCCAAAGGATTTTAAAGGCAGAATCCCCCCCCCAATTATCTGCCCCAAACAGAAACCAGGTCTGTAGAAATGCAGATGTCATAAGCTTGTCAGAAAGATTGGAGTCAGGAAGCTGGGAAGATAAAGATCCCTAGAATCAACAATCTCTCAATTCAACAGTCATCAGCTACAGCCCCAAGGAAGCAGGGTATGACCTTTGGGACATAATAGGATTAACCAACCACCATCAGAATACCAAAAAGGCACACTCAGACTCAGGTCAAAATTCTTGCCACAGGAACAACTCCAAACAAAAGCCCAAGAAGGTATAAAAACTCACTCCCTACTACATGTGGTCAGTTTTTCCCAGAGCCATCTTTCTGTCTGGCTCTCCTCTTCTTACAACCTTCTTTCTAAAGCAGTCTCCATTTTGATTATTCCCAGCTTGGACTGGACCCTGATGACGATTTTTCTTTGCCATTTCTGCTTCTTTTTATTACTGTTATCTGCTCTTTTATGCTCTTATTTTTTTTTCCACCTTTTGTAAGTTGCTGGGAATTCGGCAGTCTATGAATTGAATAAACAAATGCAATTGTTACTTTGATATCAAATTCAGCTAAAAGGAGTTAGTGAAGTACAGGATACCGGGAGCCCGCCGTTTCCTGGGGACCTTCAGAGTCATTTTTGCCAGTCACCTCACGATTGGATTACCATGGCACTTCGCGGTTTGACTACCGCATACTGCTCTACCACCGCCCAGAGGCATGGGGTGGGGTGGGGAGGGGGAAGCATCAAGTCCGTTGCCTCTCGAGCTGCCAGGAACCTCCTAGGCTCGCTTCCAGGGGCTTGTCATCGCCCGGAAAACCTTCCGAGACAGGGCCTGGTTCCCTAAGGAAGCTCCTACGTCCAGCCGTCTTCCCTTCCTGACTCGGTCTACCACTATAGGGAGCGGATGCCCGGCCGATGGCTACCGATAAGTGGCTTCGGGGTCATCCTGAATTATCGTCCCCAGGAGTATTTGTCAGCGCCCGAATAGGAACTGCTGCTCGCGCCTCCCGTGCAGGCAGGCCGCATCCATCTAGAAAGCCTCCCTGTCCCCAAGTCAGGGCATTTCCGAGTAGAGCAGGGTAGAAGTTGAGGGGACTCTGCAGCCGCTGCAGGAGACGGCGAAACCCCTCGGTTCGTGCATCCGTCCGCTTCTTCGATTCAGCAAACACCTACCCGCTGTCCTGCTGTCCTGTCCCGGTCCGCGGCCGCTTCGTAGCCCCCGCCGGCGGCGGACCAACACCTCTACTTCGGCACCGTCCAACATCTAGGAGCCGGAGAAAGGAGGGCGGCGGAAGTGACCTGACCGGAAGCCAAGAGCGCCATCCCCCTTCTGTCGTTGTGTCGGAATGGGGTTGCTCGGAATTGTCAATAAGAAAGGCAGTTCCGACGCGACAGGAGCCGCCCAAGGTGCATCTCTCAGGCCTCGGCCCCTGGCGAATGGAGTTCCCGGGGTCCGCCAGCAGAAAGAGGCGTCCTTAGGGAAGTAGACCTGGAGAGCTGATGTATTTCTGTGTAGGGCTAGGAATCCCTATGATAAGGATATGTTGTTAGTTCTTTATGTAATATACTTAAACATTTTAAAGTATTTTATGTTGTGTATACTGCATGTTTTGTACTTTGCGGTGAGCCGGTCGCAAGATAGGGAATGCAGAAAAGCATAAAAGCAGACCGTTTTCACACAATCAGCATATAAAAACCTCAGTTTTGAAGTAGACGTGCTCATTGATCAACAATTTTTTCTTTACTAGGGATTACCTTAAAATGGTGGAGTATCTTTATTGTGTAGTGGGTTTTTGGCCGCATGGTCAGACAACAGACAAAGGATTCAGCATGGCAGCTCTTTATTGGTGGTAGTACTGAATAGAACAAAGGGGTTACCTGTATCCCTTTTATACCTGGCCGGTGCACTGGCAGCCAATCCCTTATTTGGGTTTTCCCGCCGGGCGTGTGCCAGCCAATCCTGTTACAACACAGCGCCACTCGATGGTCACAATGAATTGCTGCTTGTATTTTTATTATCCCCATACATAACAATCTTTTTTTTATTAAAAAGTTTTATAAAAGTTACAATACAAACTCACCCCCAAACCACCACCCCTCCCCCTCCCCCACTTCCCAGAACTGAATACAGGGTTACAAAAATAACAATCAAAATCTAAATAACATTAACCAACTATATATGTAACCAAGTTCCTAACTCCCCTTTAACATGAACACAAACAAGATAAAAGTAAACAAAATAATAAGAAGAAGAACATAAAAACAAGATAATATCCATATTATTAAACAATACTAATAATAATAATAATAATAAAATATAATAAAAACTAATAAAAATACCATAAAAACATACTAATATTAATATCATTCTATAATTCATTCATAAGCTAGATGAAACTTTTTAGTCCCATATTTGTTCTGAATATAATCTATCCATGTTCTCCAGACCGAAATATATCTTTCTTGTGAATGATCCTTCAAATAAGCAGAAATCTTAGACATTTCTGCTAAATTTGACACCTTAAGTGACCAATCTTCTATAGTAGGCAAGCTATCTTTCTTCCAATATTGACCTACCAAGAGCCTTGCTGCTGTTATCAAATTCAACATCAAATTTGTTTCTTTAGTATCACAATCTATAACAATACCCAATAAAAACAATTGTGTAGAAAATTTTATCTTTCTCTTAAAAATCTTTTGAATATTCCACCAAATTTTAATCCAAAAAGCTTTAACATTTCTACAAGTCCACCATATATGATAATAGGTAGCATCCAAACTACCACATCTCCAACATTTGGGCTGTAAGTTAGGATACATGCAGGACAATTTTTTGGGATCCAAATGCCACCTATAAAACATTTTATAAAAGTTTTCTCTTAAAGTTTGAGCCTGGGTAAATTTCACATTTCTAACCCAAATTATCTCCCATGTATCCAATGAAATTGATTCTTGAATATTTTGAGCCCACTTTATCATACAATCTTTAACTAATTCTGTTTCAGAATCCAATTCTATTAAAGCATTATATATTCTCTTTATATGCGCTCAGTTTTGATCTTTAATTTGTTTTACCAAATTTTCATCAGTTAATGTAATACTAATTTTCTGATCTATCTTCCACCTCGTTTGCAATTGAGTATATTGAAAATAAGACTGTATGATATTTTCTTGTTTTAACTCACCTAATGATTTTAATTGCCAACCATTCCCTATCCATCTAAGTAATTCCTTATATGAAGTCATATCCAAGCTCACACCCACAGATACACCCTCTATTGCATAACAATCTTAATATACATAACAATCTTGGAAAAAAATCACTGAGGTCATCTATTGAGATTATTTCTCATCCCACAATAGTATGCTCTTGTGGAAAGAATCCAGAGAAAGAAATATTTTGGGAAATATTAAAAAGGCAGAATATATTTTTCCCAAAGGATTTTAAAGGCAGAAACAACCCCCTCCCCCATTCTCTCCATCCCAAACAGAAAACAAGTCTGCAGAAATGCAGATGTCACAATCTGGTCAGAAAGATTGGAGCCAGAAAGCTTGGATTTGAAAGAAAGATCCATAGAATCAACAATCCCTCACACCAAAAATCCAAAAGGCATCAGCCACAGCCACAGGGAAGCAGGATATGACCTTTGAAACATAATAGGATTAACCAACCACCATCAGAATACCAGAAAGGCACACTCAGACTCAGGTCAAAATTCTTGCCACAGGAACAATTCCAAACAAAAGTGGGACAAGGTATAAAAATCTGACATGTGGTCAGTTTTTCCACAGCCATCTTTTTGTTTGGCTCTCCTCTTCAATAAACTGCAACCTTCTTTCTAAAGCAGTCTCCATTTTGAGTATTCCCTGATGATTTTTCTTTCAACACTCAAAATTAATGTTTATATTTCCTTAGTCAAAAGTTTAACCTACGTTACTATATTTAGTTTTTCCCTGTTTATTTATTCCCTAATCTTTTTTACTTTTTTCTAAATCTTAAAGCTCAGAAAAAGTTAACATACATAATTTCTTTTACTTAGCTTTTCAGGGAATGTTGTTATTTTCACCTTCTAATTGGGCCTACTTTCCACAGTTACACGCACACACACACACACACACACACACACACAAACTTCTGAAGGAGGAACTAGGGACTAGGGACCATGTGGAAAGTGAAAGCTAAAGTAGTCTCAGTGGTGGTAGGAGATTTTGGCTATGACTTGTAAGCTGGGGAGAGTAGCTCCAAAGATCCCAGGATCAACATCAGAGCTCTGTTCCGGTTTTGACATTGCGGAGATGCAGATGCAGGAAGACGGGGTTCTGTCTTTCGCATTTGATTTTGCCCTGCTGGGGGACCCTAGAAAGGGTCGAAAGTCGTCCTGTAGAAGTGGAAAGCAAGGAGGGGCCCGTTGATTGCAGTGGTGGCCGACAGGCCTCCTGTTTGATCCAAGGAAGCCCTCCAAACCAGTGGGGGGAAACATTGGCTACATTCGTGTAGGCACTCAGAAGCTGCTGTCAACAGAACACAATAAACACTATCAAGCAATCTTTCAGCAACATGGATGAAACTGGGTCAGACCTGAGCCTCTCTTTATGACTTTACAACCTCTTCCTGAAAATCTGCCCAAAGCACTCCCCCCAATGAGGAGGGAAAGGGAATTTCCGCTCCATTACTTCAGGAAAAGAAAAGCAGTGAATTAATTACTTGAGGAAAAAGGAGAAACCTACATATATAATTTTTTTTGGCTTGCTAACAAAGAATAAAGGGAGACCGATATGATCATTTCAAACTTATTTGTTCTTATCAGTCAGCCATACCCTTCTGAGATTCGAACCTGGGCCGACTGCATCTTAAGCAGTTGTTTTAACCCCTAGGCCACAGGCTCTCTGTCTCTCTCTTTGTTAGCTGAGAAGCAAGGAAGATATGTGTTAAATGTTTGTTAAGCATTCAGAATACACTTGCTTAGTCCCAGACAAGGGACAAATCTTATTTTTTGTTTTAGCCTAGCCCAAGGCCATCTACAGGAAGTAGCCACAGCAGTGGCAGCTCATATTTGTGTAATACTTTTTTTTTTGCTTGCTAACAAAGAATAAAGGAAGACCGATATGATCATTTTAAACTTATTTGTTCTCATCAGTCATCCATACTCTTCTGAGATTCGAACCTGGGCCGACTGCGTCTTAAGCAGTTGTTTTAACCCCTAGGCCACAGGCTCTCTCTCTCTCTCTTTGTTAGCTGAGAAGCAAGAAAGATATGTGTTAAATGTTTGTTAGCATTCAGAATACACTTGCTTAGTCAATAAGATTTGTCCCGTGTCTGGGACTAAGCAAGTGTATTCTGAATGCTTAACAAACATTTAACATATATACATATACATATACATATACATATACATATACATATACATATACATATACATATATATATATATATATATATATATATATATATATATATATATAGAGAGAGAGAGAGAGAGAGAGAGAGAGAGAGAGAGAGAGCGCACACTTGGAAATTTGGAGACAAAGTGTTTTTAAGACTTAAAAAAAGTTTACAATATAAGTTTTGGATTTAAAAATTGAAAAATGGCGTTGATGACATCTAGTGGTGAATTATAGCACTACAACTTGTTTATGCCTAAAAGAAACCTGGCTTGAAGCCCAGAATTAGATAGACTTTGGCTGGCCTTGGAAGCTTTTACTTTTGACAATTGCAGCTGAGAAAAAGGAACATACTTGGGGGCTGCTTATCTATGTGGCAGAGACGATAATATTACTCTAAAATTGGCCTGTCTGAACTATGAACACAAATACTGACTTTCAGAACTGTATTGTGGAACTATTTTCCTGTAGAAGAAACATACACTATTGCCTGATATGATGGAACACTTTGGATTATAAATCTTGATTGCTAAACAACCTTCAATGGTTTTTTTCTCCCTGGACGGAAAGGATATATTTCTCATTGGACAGAAAAAATTGAATTTTACTTACATGGGGAGGTTAGGGAAGGTTTAAGGAAAGCTAGTTGGTTGGATAAATTTATAAAGGCTACTTACAAAAAATAAAATTGATGTTCCATACTTAGCTCTAAATAGTAAAAAACCATCCTTAACATTTGTCTCCAGAAGCCACAGTTTGCCATATTACCAAGAAAATACTGATGAACTACAGAAAGAAATTCTCTCCATGTTGAAATTAATACAAGAAACAATTGTTTTAGCTCATGATATTAAAAATAACACAAAGTAGATAAAAGAACAATTTTCTAATTTAAATCTACAAACTCAGAAAATAACTACAGATTTCTTCTTGGGGTATCTTCATCTTTATATTTCCCCCTTTGCATGTTATGGTTGCTTGTAATTTACTAAGGATGTCTCATCCCAAGAGTGGGACTGAACATTCCAATAAATATAGGAATTGGTGAGTTAACACAGTGCACCCTATTTTACATTCTAAGTATTGTAAAATGGGGGCTGAAATAGCCTTTCCTGAAGCCCAACAATAGGTAACTCATCAGCAGTCCAAGGAGCAATAGGTCTGTTAAGGACAGATTTACTTGCTCCTGCATCTATTAACATCTTATGTTTAGATCCTCTGATTTGGACTTCCACCCATGGTTTGGGCATAGGGGGAGCAATAGCTTCTTGCCCTTGGCCTCTTCTTTCTTCTTCTGCTCGCATGGCTATAACCATTGAGCATTCACTCTTCCAATGTCCTTCCTTTCTTCATATAGCTCACTGGTTGGGTCCCAAGGGGATCTTTCCTCTTCTGTGCCCTCTATTAGAGGGGGGTGGGTGGGTGCCCTACTTTGGATTCCCTGAACTCCTCTTCCTTACCTGCCTCTTCCAAATTGTTTTCCCCTTTCTCCTATCGGTTAGGAAAATAGCATTTCGGTGAGCCTTCTGGATTTCTTTCTTATTATATTATCTAATAAACATTGTCTAACAATTGTTCTATTGATCTCTAGCTGTCCCTATTCCTAAGCCTTGGCTTATGAATGCTCCAGGAATTTTCTCATACACATTCTATTAGCTCCAGGCCATCCCTGTTCCTAAGTCTAGCTGTGGAATGCAGGATGTCTAAATTTTTGTTACTGTTATCAGTTCTCTAACCATTCAGAATTGATACAGAATTGATATATGCATATTTTCCTTTGTCCTTGACAGACAGGCTCTGCAATTACAGGCTTCCCAGTTTTCTTTCAAGTTTATGCCATAACCTAGCTTTGTTCTAACAGACAGCCCATCACTAGTTATCTCTTGTCTGGATTACTGCAATATGCTCTACATGGGGGCTACCTCTCAGTGCCCACTTCAAAACCTCATCCCAAGAAAGCAGGACTCTTGGAACAGTTTCTTTCCAAAAGAACTTTTATTAGGAGAAGCTGATAGCAGGCATAATAGGCAGGATCTGAGGGTTTCCCGCTCAGATAAGTAGGTTAAAAGAATTATTGGTGGTTAAGTCACTGCACAATCTATTATACATCAATTAAATGGAAGTTCTTATGAATAATTTCTCTTGTGCTTGTGAGGAATAAAATAAATTCCACTTCAAAGGTGTTGGAAAAACAAAACAAGTTTTGTTGAAGCATTTGCAAAGGCTGGTGGATCTCGGCAAATACAGTCCCAGAGACCACACCCAAATTAGTTCAGCATAAACCTTTATACATGTCCGATAGAATACACCACATCCTTCTTTTCCAGACCCAGTTGATAGGTCCAATCTATTCACATGCTTTCCAACCGCCTAGTAAAATTATTAGACACTGCAGCTGTACAATTAATAATTCCCCTTTGTTTTACCTTTATTTTTCCTTTTTCATGTTTGTGACATTCAACCAACTCTGCTCATAATAGGAGCCTGTTTGTCTAAGCTGGATGATACAAATATTTCAACTCCGTTCCCTTGCCTAGCTATACTAATACCTGCTTCAAACCAAAAGTTGTGTATGTCATCACTTTAGCAAGGTTAAATATGGCTGTGCTTTGGCTATATGATTATACCTTAAAATACTGGCTCTAAATAGTTTTTATAAAATTAAGCTAATCTATATTATGAAAAATTATAACATATACATTTCTTGTATACCTCCCAACTGAAAAACAATCTGTGTTTTTATTTGGGTGTTTGATTACTGCATAGGACACAGGTCTGCAACCCGTGGCTCCGGAGCCGCATGCGGCTCTTTCAGCCATCTCTTGCGGCTCCCGGTCCTCTGCCACGTGCAGTCCAAAAAAAAGTGGGACTAAAAAAGTTCAACCAATCAATTCAAATATGCAGGGTAGGTGCATATCTCGCCTTGGCTCCACTCTTCAGTCAAACCCTGTTTTGCGCATATGCGCATGTACGCGCATGCACACATATCTTTTGTGGCTCCCAGTTTTTCCTTTTGTGAGGGAATTGGTTCCGAGTGGCTCTTTCACTGTTTCAGTTTGCTGGTCCCTGGTATAGGAGATAAAAAAGGGGGGAAAATCACAGTGTGGTCATTTTTAGAGAGCAATTAATTCATGTAATTTACATTAAATTAATAAAAGGGACTTAGTGAATAAATCCTTTTGCCCTCTATAGATAATGTGGAATGAGGTGTAATAATGATGTTGATTGTAATCAATTTCTAATTGTTGTTGGTCTCAAGCAATTCTTGATATTTCCTTTTGTCTGAGTTATTCACTCCCTCCCAGCTTTTAGGAATACAAACTTACTACCTAGATGAATTTCATTGTATGCCACCACTGGAAACAAATTAGGATACCCTACATCATTCCTTGGGTATAGTGTCTAAAGTGGGGATTGATTGGCATAATAGAAAGATTTTGGTTGGCTAGATCTGCCTTCATATCTTACCCCCAATCTTTGTTTTATTTCATTGTTCAATTTATGTAACATCAGATTACTGAGTGATAAATTGATTGTGTAGATAATTTTCATTTTTAGTCTGAGAGGTGAGGGTGCATGGAAATCCCAAAATTGCAAATTGAAGATAAAATATTGATTAGTCATACATAAGGCATGGTTTTATGAATCATAATTGGCTTGACACAGACATTATGCTTACCTATAGACACAGGGGTATACTACAGGCCACCAGCCAAACAGAAGAAATAGATGGTTTTGGTTTATATGGCAAGGAAAGAAACCAAGAATTAGATATAAGTTATTGCAAGATGCTAAGGAAAGAAGGGGTTTGGGTTTACCAGATTTGAAATTGTTCAAGTCTAAGGAAGAATTAGAATTAGAAGGCTCTATTTGCCATTGGTTTAAAGGTAAAGGTAAAGGTTCCCCCGCACATGCGTGCTAGTCGTTTCCAACTCTAGGGGCCGGTGCTCATCTCCGTTTCAAAGCCGAAGAGCCAGCGCTTGTCCGAGGACGTCTCCGTGGTCATTTGGCCGGCATGACCAGACACCAAAGGCGCACAGAACGCTGTTACCTTCCCACCGTAGTGGTCCCTATTTTTCTACTTGCATTTTTACGTGCTTTCGAACTGCTAGGTTGGCAGAAGCTGGGACGAGTAACAGGCGCTCACTCTGTTACGCGGCACTCATACTTACAAATGAAAGAAAGATTTAAACTAGACAAAAAAATCATAGGTTTGATTTTTGTTAAAAATTAATTGTAAATTTTACTATGTGGTATTGATGATCATATTATTGCCAAGGTCTATAAAATGTTATTAAAATTGAATTTGGAAAGTGAACATGTAAAGCACTATAGTATAATGTAATGCTTGAACAAGAATAGGTGGATGAAAGGCTTAAAATTCACACTAAACTATAACTTAAAAGAAAACTTATAAGATGACGTATCTTATTTGGTTAACACCAAATAAGTTATGTAGAATGTATAAAGGTATTTCAAATGAATGTTAGAAATGTAAATATAAAGAAGGGACTTTTTATCATTTATGGTGGACATGTGATAGAGCAAAGTAATATTAGAGTAGGATTCATATTTTAATGCAGAAAATTCTTAAAGTGAATATAAAGATTAAATCAGAAACTTTCCTTCTGGGGCTAATGGAAAAAGACTTGGGGAAAAAACCTTGGAACTCTGATTATATGGTGATGGCAGCAAGACTGCTCTATGCACAAAAATGGAAGGATGTTTCAGTTCACACCATGGACAAAATGGCTACAAAAGCTGATGGAATTAGCAGAGTTGACAAAACAACTGTTTTGATAAAAGAAAAGAATATAAGTACTTTTGTTTCTACTTGGAAACCACTTCTAGACTTTATGCTTGAGATGGAAAAAATGATACTAAGATTTTGGGTTTTACTGATTAGATTGATTTGTTAAGATAGAAATGGCTAGTTCATACTACTATAGAAATATAAAAAGTTGAGATTCAAAGTTAATGCCTTATTCTACTGTAACAGAGGGAGGTGGAAGTCAACACTTTTTCTTTTCTTCCCCCTCTTTTTCCACACTTCTCTTTTTCCCCTTCCCTTACCATTGTACCTCACTATTTACTTTTGTATTTTTGTATTTCATATTACAAGTGAATAAAAAACTTTAATATGAGATAAGAAATAGATGGGTTTTTTTTGCTAATCAGTTAACTAATGTATGTAGGAAACACACAATAGTAGTAATGGTGGACTTTAACTAGCCTGACATCAACTGGGAAACAAACTCTGCATGAAGTGGGAGATTGAATAGGTTCCTTACGAGCCTAGCTGACAACTTTGTCATCTAAAAGGTAGAGGAGGGAACTAGGGGGTCCGCTATACTGGATTTAATTCTTACTAACAGAGAAAAAAACAGAGTGGATCTATGGAAAACTACAAAGAACAACACTGGATGGAACTGAGGAGTTGTACCTGAGTCTACTGAAAGCTGGGAAATATGGAAATTGTTGAATATACTGTGCACGGGTACAAAATACAGAGACACCTTGAAGAAATGGGGCTATCTAGTGGCTTCTGTTCTTTTTGACTGTGGTGACATGCAGACAATAACACATATGTATGCCTGCCCTTTGTGTCCCAATCAGTGTACACTTTAGGATCTCATGGCAGCGTGACAGAATGCAATTACTGTTGCTAGTTTCTGGGCAAGGTTTGTTTAATTTGAACGTGTTCTAATTTTGTATTTAAAATTTTTATCTCATATAGTATGCCTTATTTTAAATGTGATGCTCCTGACACAAATAAATAAATTGACAAAGTAGACCACAACTACTTCTTAGTAAGTTAGAAAAATGTAGGATAGACAGCATCACCATCTGATGGATTCATAACTGGCTGACAAACCATACACAACATGTAGTCCTTAATGGAACTACATCAACATGAAGGGAAGTAAGCAGTGGGGTACCCCAAGGTTCTGTCTTAGGCCCAGTATTCTTTAATATCTTCATAAACAATTTAACAATTTATAAGGTTTCCTGCCTGAGCAGGGGGTTGGACTAGATGATCTCCGAGGTCCCTTCCAACATTATTATTATTATTATTATTATTATTATTATTATTATTATTATTATTATTATTATTATTAAATGAAGGAATAAAAGGGGGACTCATCAAATTTGCAGACAACACCAAGCTGTCAGGAATAGCCAACACCCAGAAGATAGGCTGAAGAGCAAGAAAGATCTATCTAACAAAATGAAATTCACTGGTGAGAAAAGTAAGGTTTTATACAAGCAAGAAAAATCAAATGTACCAGTGTAGAATAGGTGGAACCTGATTCAATAGCAATAACTGTGAGAGGGATTTTGGATTCTTAGTGGACAATCACTTAAATATGAGCCAACAGTGTACTGCAGCCACCCAAAAGGCCAATGCAATCCTGCATTATCAGAGGAATAGAATAAAGTTCACGTGAAGTGTTAGTACCACTTTATAATACCTTCGTAAGATCACACTTCAAATATTGCATCCAGTTTTGGTTGCCACAATAGAAAAATGATAGAACTTTGCACTGGAAAAAGTGCAAAGAAGAGCGACAAAGATGATTAGGAGGCTGGAAACTGAAACATGAAGAACGGTTGCACGAATTGGGTATGTCTAGTTTAGTGAAAAAACGGATTAGGAATGACATGATAGTAGTGTTCCAATATTTGAGGGGCTGCCAGAAAGAAGAGGGGGTCAACCTATTTTCCAAAGTACCAGAAGGCAAGCGAAGAAACAATGGATAGAAAGTAATCAAGGAGAGGGGACTTCTGGTGGCGGCGCGGCGCCGGAGACAGCCGTTTCGGGCTGCCCGCTGCTCAGCTGAGTTGTTTTCACCCGAAACAGCGCCGATCAGCTGTTCGGGTGGATTTGAAGCCCCCTCACTGGGAGAAGAAGGGGTGAGGCCCCAGGTAGGGGTTGAGTTCTCCGGGGCCGCCTGAGCTTAAAGCTTGGGCGGCTGAAGGATTGAACTCCCCCGTAGCCTGGGTTGCTCCCAGCTGTTCAGCGTCTCTGCTCCGGGATTTTTGGAGCAGAGCCAGGCGTTTGCGACCACCCCTGCCAGAAGGAAAGACCCTGGAATAAAAAGGAGCAGGCAGAGCGGTACAGGAGGACAAGGTGAAGAGGACTTTTATTCTTACTCTCTAGCTTAATGGACTTTATAAACTTAAAGTGAAAGTGCGCAACAAGTGAAAGTAAAAAGATGGCGGCTAAACCTCCCTCAAAAACTCTTCGGAGTGCGGGAACTTCCCCGGTGCAACAGACATCGTTGCAAGCTTTGCTTCCTCCTGCTGCATTGACATCGAAGGATTTACAAGATGCTCTTGAAAAACAATCCCAGGTAATATTAGAAATGCTGGGTGATAAGTTGGCAAAGGTGGAGGAGAAATTGGAGAAACTGGAGGAGAGGATGGAAGAGAAGTTCAGTGCGAGGAGGGTAGACATTTTGTCTACAGTGGAAAGCGTGGCTGAATGTGTGCAAGGTTTGGATGAAAAAGTGGAGGACCTGAGTCAAAAGAATGCCACATTAGAAGTAAAGGTACTGGAGAATGAAGATTTAAGGGACAAAATGGACAGAGAATTGAGTCTTGTTCAGTATCATCAGATGCAGTATGCTGTTAGAATTAGAGGCTTAAAAGAGAATATTAAAGAAGACCTAAAGCAGCTGATTTCTGAGGCTCTGGAAGCAGTATTGGGTCAGCCAGCATCTGAAATAAAGGGATGCATGGATAAAGTTTTTCGTGTAAACTCATGGATTGCTAGACAGAGAAAGCTACCTAGAGATGTGGTGGTTTATTTTACAAAGAGAGAAACTAGAGATGAAGTTATTCAAGCCGCCTATGATACTAAAGTTGTGGTTGCTGACCAAGAAGTTTTGGTTTTAAAAGAAATTCCTCCAAAGATTTTAAGGAGAAGGAAGGATTTTGCATTTCTTGTGCAGGAACTTAAGCAACGTGATATAAAGTTTAGATGGGAGATTCCAGTCGGATTGGTGGTGATGCATGAAGGGAAAAGATACCGTCTGGTTACTGTGACACAGGCGCGTGATTTCTACAATAATGTTTTAAAAGCAACCCCACTATCACTTCTGGAAGCTGCAAAGGGATTTGGAGAAGGGAAATCTCAAGAGACCGAAGATGGACAGACAGAGGAAAATGGTGCTGGAGGGGATCAAATTACAGCCTCGTCGGTTGTTGCTGGAGAGCAGAGGGTGACGCGTGCTGCTTTAAAACGAGCAAAACTAATAAAAGAACAAGACCAGCAGAAGTTTATGGAACCTTTAAAGCGTACTTATAGTGAAGCAGTGGGAGGAGCGCGGCCGAAAGGAGATAGAAGGGCTATTAAAGATGTGCTCCAACAGCTTCGGGATGACACGCATGGCGACTAAATTTCTAACCTGGAACGTTAATGGACTAAATTCACCACAGAAGAGAAAGAAAGTTTTTCAATATTTAAAACAATTCAAGATTGATGTTATATGCTTGCAAGAAACGCATATTAGGGTTATGGACCAAAAGTATTTATTGAACTCAAGGTTGGGCACGCAATTTGTTGCCTCTGCAATAAATAAGAAAAACGGAGTGGTTGTTTATGTTAAAAGTGCTTTAACAGCGGACTTAATTGAAGCAGATAAGCATGGAAGATATGTTATGATAGATTTGTTGCTAGAAGGCAAAAAAATGCTTTTAGTTGGACTGTATGCTCCTAATCAACAACAAGCTGACTTTTTTAGTTTACTTCATACAAAGCTTACTCAGTTGGATTACAAATCGTTTATTTTTATGGGGGACTGGAATGGTGTTTTGGATGTACAGATGGATAAGGCTGGTTTTTTTAAGCGTGTTCCGTGTCATGCCAGATTGCCTAAATCTTTTTTTTAAATGAAGGATGATTTGGAACTGTGAGATATTTGGCGTGACACACACCTGCATGAAAAGGATTATACTTTTTTTTCTGATAGACATCAATCTTTTTCCAGGATTGACTTCATTTTGTTGACTAATGACTTTTTTTCTAGGATTAAGAAGGTAAAAATCTGTGCAAGAGCTATTTCTGACCATAGTCCAGTATGGTTAGAGATCAATAAGGACAATAGAGATAGGCGCTCGTGGCGCGTAAATGAGAACTTGTTTAGAAATCAGAAAAATGTGGAAGAATGTAAACAGCAGATGAAGGATTTTTTTGAAATTAATATGAATAAGGATACTTCTATGGACATGGTTTGGGATGCTAGCAAGGCCTATATGAGAGGGGTGTTGATATATATGAATAATAAACACAGACGTACTTTGGAAGCCAGAAGGAAAGAATTGGAGAATGAAATTAAGGAAAAAGAGAAGGCCTTGATTTTGAACCCATTGGATGTGAAGACTAAGGAGGTTATTAAGCTATTAAGAGGACAATTTGATAAACTAATGGCTGACCAGGTGGCAACCAATTTGCGGTTTGCCAGGCATAATACTTTTTGCAATGCTAATAAGCCAGGTAGATGGCTAGCTTACAGACTAAGGAAAAAGCAAAGGGCTTCTAATATAGACAAAATTGAGCATAAGGGAAAGGTTGTGTTTCAACAGGATCTTATTAAGGAAGCCTTTGTGGATTTTTATTCTAAATTATATGCTAAGGAGAAGATTAATGAAAAAGACATTGATGTATATTTGGAGAATGCTAGCATCCCGGTTCTTACGCAAGCACAAAAAGAGGAGATTAATCAATTGATTACAGAAGAAGAAATTCTTACAGCAATTAAGGAGTTGAAGGTGGATAAAGCGCCAGGTACGGATGGTTTGACTGCGGCTTACTACAAAAATTTACAATTAGAGTTGATAAAACCGTTAAAGGAATTGTTCCAGATAATTCAGAGAGGGGGAAAGGTGCCTCCATCTTGGAGAACTGCTTTTATCTCTTTGATTCCGAAGGAAGACCAAGATGTTACTCAAGTAAAAAACTATAGACCGATATCACTTTTAAATACAGATTACAAGATATTTGCTAAGGTGTTGGCTAATAGATTGATGAGGGTTCTGCAACAGGTGATTCATGGGGACCAAACTGGGTTTATTAGTGGTAGGCAAATGAAAAATAACATGAGGCATATAGTTGATGTGTTAGAATTTTTGGAAAGGAACAACCAGATCCCTGCGGCGCTAATTTTTTTAGATGCTGAAAAAGCCTTTGATCAATTGAATTGGCAATTTTTGATGAAAGTTTTAGATAAAATGAATTTTGGGGATAAATTTTTGCAACCAATTAGGGCATTATATCAAAAACAAACAGCCCGAATAATAGTTAATAATAGCTTGACAGAAGCATGTAATATTGAGAAGGGTACAAGGCAAGGGTGCCCGTTATCGCCTTTGTTATTTGTGTTAACATTGGAGATATTATTGGTAAAAATACGGAACTCGGAAAGAATTAAGGGTATACAAATTAGAGATCAGGATTATAGATTGAGAGCGTTCGCAGACGATCTGGTTGTTACAGTGACCCAGCCGGAGAACTCTGTTGTGGACCTGATGGAGATAATAATGCAATATGGGAAGGTTTCTGGATTTAAAGTTAATGCACAAAAAACTAAAATTCTGGTTAAAAATATGACAGTATCGCAAAAGGCTCTTTTAGAAGGGTTAACTGGATTTGAGATTGTTAAAAGGGTCAAATATTTGGGGGTGCTTCTGTCGCCCTCTAATACAAAGTTATATAAAAATAACTATGAAAAATTATGGGGAAAAATTCAAAAAGAAATGGAGAGTTGGGAAAAATTGCAATTGTCTTTGTTGGGGCGAATCGCAGCAGTGAAAATGAATGTCCTGCCTAAATTTTTATTCTTATTTCAAATTATACCGGTTCTTAAGAAAGATTATAATCTGGAGGAATGGCAGCGAGGTATCAATAAATTTGTTTGGGCAGGGAAAAGGCCACGAGTTAAACTTAAGATTATGCAGGATACTCGTGAAAGAGGTGGTCTTAAAATGCCCAATCTTAAATTATACTATGAAGCTGCTGCGTTAGCAGGAATAAGTGATTGGATTAATTTGACACAAGAGAGATTATTAAATATTGAGGGCCACGACTTGTTGTTTGGCTGGCATGCATATTTGTTGTATGATAAGGTAGATAATGTGTTTAGAGTGCATATTCTAAGACAGGCATTGCTGAGAGTTTGGAAGAAGTATAGACATAAGTTAGACTGTAAGATACCATTGTGGGCAATTCCAAAACACGCAATAGAAAATATAAATGTTGGTTTTAAACATGATGTGACTACGTATAAGGATATTTTAAGCTTGGAAAGAAATGTTTGGTGTCTGAAACCATACAGCCTCTTGCGAGATGAGAAGATTGTTCAAACTTGGTTTCAATATATTCAGCTACGGGCCAGGTGGAAAGAAGACCAGAAAACTGGTTTTACAATGACTGATGAAAATCTGATAAAGCAAATTAGAAATCAGGGTCCAGCACATATTAAACGGATATATCTTGCATTGATAGAGATTGACTCAGAAACAGAACTTGTTAAGGATTGTATGATAAAATGGGCCCAAAACATCCAAGAAGTTATTACAATGGACACGTGGGAAAAGATTTGGGTGAGGAACGTAAAATTTACACAAGCTCAAAATTTAAGAGAGAACTTTTATAAAATGTTTTATAGATGGCATCTAGATCCTAAAAAGCTTGCAAGTATGTATCCGAATTATCAGCCAAAATGCTGGAGGTGTGGCGATGAAGATGCAACATATTTTCACATATGGTGGACTTGCAAAAAGGTTAAGGCCTTTTGGATAAAAATCTGGTGGAATATGCAGAAGATTTTTTTTTTATTGAAAAGTTTTAAAAATACAGTTTTCCTTTAAAAAACCCCTTTCCCCCTCCCTCCTCCCCTCCCTACCTCCCCCCTTCCTCCCCCCTCCCCCCCTCCCTCCTCCCCCCCCTTCCTCCCCCCAACCCCCCTCCCCCCCCGGACTTCCCAGAGCTAAATACAAGGTATATATATATATAAAAAAGCAATCATAAACAACCATATGCTAACAACTATAAATTCTAAAATCCATCACTCTCTAACTTATATAGGATCAAACAAAACTTAGCATTATTAAATATATATAGAAGACTAAAATAGAAAAAGAAAAAAGAAAACGAAAGAAGACTTATTCGAATGCTACATAAAACTTCTTAACCCTATACTTGTTCTGGATAAACTCAATCCATTTTCTCCATTCCATAATATAATGTTCTTGCGAGTAATCTTTCAAATAGGCCGAAATCTTCGCCATCTCTGCCAAGTCGGAAACCTTTAAAATCCACTCTTGTATAGTCGGCAGTTCCTCTTTCTTCCAATATTGACCTATCAAAAGTCTTGCTGCCGTGACTAAATTCAACATCAACTTAGAGTCCACAACTGTAGCGTCAACAATTATTCCCAACAAAAAAAATTGCGGACAAAACTTTATCCTCCGTTTAAAAATCTTCTGCATATTCCACCAGACTTTTATCCAAAAAGCCTTGACCTTTTTACATGTCCACCATATGTGAAAATATGTTGCCTCTTCATCACCGCACCTCCAACATTTAGGCTGATAATTCGGATACATACTTGCAAGCTTTTTAGGATCTAGATGCCATCTATAAAACATTTTATAAAAGTTCTCTCTTAGATTTTGAGCTTGAGTGAATTTTACATTCCTCACCCAGATCTTTTCCCACGTATCCATTGTAATAACTTCCTGAATGTTTTGGGCCCATTTTATCATACAATCCTTAACAAGCTCTGTTTCTGAATCGATCTCTATCAATGCAAGATATATCCGTTTAATATGTGCTGGTCCTTGATTTCTAATTTGCTTTATCAAATTTTCATCAGTCGTTGCAAATCCATTTTTTTGGTCTTCTTTCCACCTGGCCCGTAACTGAATATATTGAAACCAAGTCTGAACAACCTTCTCTTCTCGCAAGAAGCTATATGATTTCAAACACCAAATATTCCTTTCCAAACTTAAAATTTCCTTGTAAGTAGTCTCATCATGTTTGAAACCAGCATGTATATTTTCTATTGCGTGTTTTGGGATTGCCCACAATGGTATCTTGCTGCTTAACTTATGTCTATACTTCTTCCAGACTCTCAGCAGTGCCTGGAATATGCAGAAGATTTTCAAGCAAAGGATAAAGTTTTGTCCGCAACTTTTTTTGTTGGGAATAATTACAGATGCTACGGTTGTGGACACTAAGTAGATGCTGAATTAAATTACGGCAGCAAGACTCTTAATAGGTCAGTATTGGAAGAAGGAGGAACTGCCGACTATAGAAGAATGGACCTTAAAGGTTTCTGACCTGGCAGAGATGGCAAAGATTTCGGCTTATTTGAAAGATCACTCGCAAGAACGTTATATTATGGAGTGGAGAAAATGGATTGAGTATATCCAGAACAAATATAGGACTAAAAAGTTTCATGTAGCATTTGAATAAGTCTTCCTTTCCTTTTTCCTTTTTCCTTTTTTTTCTATATATATTTAATATTAATAGTGTTTGTAATTATCCTATATGAGCCAGAGAGTGATAGATTTTAGAGTTTATGGTTGTTAGCATATGGATGTTTATGATTGTTTTTTTGTTTTTATACCTTGTACTTAGCTCTGGGAAGTCGGGGGGGAGGGGGAGAGGGGTAGGGAGGGGGGAGGGGGGACTGTTAAAGATAAAATGTATGTTAAAACTTTTCAATAAAAAAAAGAAAGTAATCAAGGAGAGAAGCAACCTAGAACTAAGGAGAAATTTCATAATAGTGAGAACAACTAACCTGTGGAATGAGTTGCCTTCACGAGTTGTGGATGTGCCATCACTGGAGGTTTTTAAGAAGAGATGATTATTCTGTTAAATTAAATACAGTTAGAGTTCCTATTTTTAACAACATTATTTAATGTACCTCCACTTTATGACATACCCCATGATAAATTTTACAGTTTTCTTCCTCTTTATATTTCAGCTAGTTCACAGTTTATGCTGGAATGTGCAGTGCTTCAGGATAGAAGGGGGAAAGGGCACTTTGAGAATGTCAAATGTTTGTAAAGGAAAAAAAATCCCAAACTCGTAAACGCAGACTCTCAAATGCCTCTTATGAACAGCAATAATTCTTGTCTTCTGTTGCTGAGCCCTCCTTGCTGTCCTCCCTTCTCCTACTCACTGGTCTCTGTTCCTTTCATTAATAACAGAGAGCACCCAGTAGTTCCTGAGATGGTGTTAGAGAAGCCAGTTGTCTCCTCCCATAGTGGTTCCTTCCATTCCCATAGGATCATAGTTATGACTTCTTCTCACAAGTTGTTGCCAAAAGCCCCAGAAGCAAGAAAGGTCCCAAGAATGATCTGGGGCCTCTGGGGAGGCCTACAGGCAGACTGCAGGAAGAAGGAGATAGACTTCAACCCTGATCTGTCAAGGTTTGACATATTAAGCTGAGAATAATCAAAATTAAGCAATATACATGGATATCAGTATCTGTTCCCTATGATAACTTAGAAATGAGCTCTGACCTAGTAAATACTATATCATTTTAAAATCAGTGTATTTTCATGCATTTACACTCTGGCCCAGTTTGAAAATCCTGAAGCTGCCAAAAATATAGAAAAATAAGCCAGGCGTGACCTTGATGCAACGTTTGAAATCAGGTGAAAAGACAACCTCTTGTAGAAGCAGTCTGTAGGATCGGGGAGCAGCATGTGCCTAGGAATAGAACTTGCTCAGTTGGCAAGACATCTTGCAGAACCATGACTGTGTATCTTGGAGGGAAATATCCCCACCTAGCTTAATACATGCCTTGAGCTGCAAAGCTGTTTCACATTGAAGTGGTGCTTTCAAAGACATGGAAATAATGGTAGGTTTCCATCTGTCATTCACAGACATGTTCCAGCCTAAATTATGTATTTATTTGGAGAATTTATATGGCCACCCACTCACTCTCAGTGACTAGTCAGCTTACAAACAATAGAAAATCCCAATATAAAAAGAGAAAAACAACACCCTCCCCATGGCAACAATAAGCACCCAAACAAGCCATTTGATGAGCTCCATCCTGCTCTGGGTTCCCCAGGCCCATTGGAAAAACCAGGTCTTCAGAGTATCAAAGGGGATGATATTTCCAAAGGGAGAGAGCCACCATGGAGAAAGTCTTTCTTCTGTGTCCTGCCAGTTGTACGTCATTAGGAAATGGGATACACAGCATCCCCTGCCTCTCTGCTATGGGTTAGGTGTATGTAACCAGGAAGAGATGGTCCTTCAGATAACCTGGTCCCAAGCTATGTAGGGCTTTAAAGGTGACAACCAATACCTTGAATTGTACCCGGGAACAAATCAGCAGCCAATGCAACTCCCACAACAGAGGTGACATGTGGACACCTGCATCTGCACAAAACCATGTGGGCCACTGCATTTTGAACCAATTGGAACTTCTGGATGCTTTTCAAGGGCAGCCCCATGTAGAGCATAGTTGAAAGTGACTACTAAATTGTCTTCCTTGGGTATTTTCAAGCTCTGCAGTGAAAATGTCACTACACAGTATTATAAAGTATCTAATAGCCAAGGAGGTTCCTCACAACCATTTCTATTTTTAATGGTTTTTGAAAAACCGGACTCTGGTTCTCTTACAGAGAATTGCACCTGTTACTTGGTGTGGTTTAGTGGATAATCTGGTGGTGGCAGCTCATTACCCCTTAGGTTGAGTGTTCCTGTATCCTTAGGCACTTTCATGATAAACCAGTTCCCAGGCAAACAGTGATTCAGTAGCAATTCTTGACATGCAGAACAACTAGTTTCTTTTCCTACTTCTGGTGCTATTACAAGGACAGATTATTGCATATCACCTTGGCAACATAACTCAACCAAATGGCAACACAGAAAAAGGCAGACTTTGATAATAATTTTTGCTCTGTGGTTAATCCACTCCAGAAATGCATTTCCATGTCTGTGTTCTAGGATGCATTTATGTGTATTGGAAAAAAATGATGATCCTAAATGGAAGATGAACAGTTAATAATAGTTTATAAATAGTACAGAATTTACACTGTATTTCTGTGTGCATTCTTCTTTAAATTACCACCAAACTCTTGAATGCACAAAGTCAGGAAACATAATCAGCATACCATCTGTTGAAATGCAACCAGATGCTACAGTCCAGTCTAAGCTTGACAGTGAACAACCAGTTGAGTTAAAGTGAGAATTCTCATGTGTATATTAAATTACTCTACAACCTCAAAATGACCCTTTAAGCAGAGTTCATGGATAATGGTGTGTTTGATGCAAGGAATGCAGTAGCTATAAGCAGGCATGCATTTGAACAGAATGAGAAAAACCAGGACAGCTAATCAACAAGAAAGCCAAGTGAAGTACACTTGGGAATCCAATTGAAATCTGAAAAAGGGGAAATAGTGTGTTATTACATCCTGGCCCACACACTGTGTTTACAAATTATACTAAAATAAGAAAAATATAAAGTGTCCAGCTAATAGTCCTGACAAAAGCTATGTTGTCCCTAATAGGAAAAATATAGAGCAAGACTATCAACAAAGAAGGCTGTGTTTTATACATAAATAAAGTTATGCAATGATAGATTTTTGTTCATGTTGTATTATAATTTTGTTTTAGTATGTCCACTAAGTATCACTTCTAACTGAATGAGTGAATTCAGTTATTCTATTTCTATTTGCAGGTCTTAAGGTTGCAGTGTGGTATCTAGTCTCCCTGAAAATTCCTCTTGAACATAGTGAGATTTGAAATCTATTTGCTTGCAAGCAAAAACTGGTGAGGCTACAAAATAGACAAAATGGCAGGAAAGGAAGAAGCACAAAATAGATAAAATGATACAAAGTGAAGAAGCTAAAGTGCTTCTGGGATTTTAGAATAAAAACAGAAAGGCACCTTCCTCATAGCATCCCAGATTTAAGTCTGGATAGTGGACATGCAAAAATACTAATAATAATAAAGTGCTTCTGGGATTTTAGAATAAAAACAGAAAGGCACCTTCCTCATAGCATCCCAGATTTAAGTCTGGATAGTGGACATGCAAAAATACTACTAATAATAATAAGCTCCCTTGGGTGCAATCCCCAAACAACTGGAACACCACTTGAGCACCATCAGCAATGACAAATTCACCATCAGTCAATTGCAAAAGGCAACTATTTGGAACCATCACTTACATTCTGAGGCAATATCTAACACCATCAAACATCCACATCTGCTTATCCCAGGTCCATGGGAAGGACTTGATAGTGGACAAAAATGCCAAATCCAGTCTGAACATCTGGCTGACTGTGTAATAAACCATGATAAAATTATTAATTTTTTATGCTATCCAACTCCCAGAGGAACTTCAGTTCATTTATGCTTCATTTGCCATGATGTAACATTTTTTTAAAAATTCCATAATTACTGATTATATATAGATAAATGGTTTGAGGCAATGCAGGCTGAAATGGACAGTCTAAAGAAACTTCAGGTGTTTACACCTGCAAGCCCTCCAGCAAACAAGAAAGTTATTGGCACTCGATGGGTCTACAGAATTAAAAATGGTGAATCGTTGTACAAGGCCAGACTTGTAGCCCAGGGTTTCGCTCAACGTTATCCTGAGGACTATACAAATACTTATTCACCCACAGTGCGGATGGAGAGTGTGAAAATCGCCTTAGCCACTGCAACTATCCTTGGCCTAGAAGTTTTCCAGTTTGATGTTGAAACAGCTTATCTACACGCTGATCTTGATGAAGAAATTTATGTCAAAGGTCCTCCAGGTTTCCGACAGCAAGAAGGGGATACTTGGTTTCTACACAAAAGTCTTTATGGTCTGAAACAGTCTGGTTTAATGTGGTACTTATGTCTTTTTGACAAAATTCAATGGGCTTTATTAAGTCCGAAACAGATGAATGCGTGTTTACAAAAAGATCTGATAATAGGTATGAGATAATTCTTGTTTATGTTGATGATATTGTTTATATTGGTCCAAATAAGCAGATGAGTGAATGTTTTGCTAAAGCTTTACAACAGTTTTTCACATTGAGGTCTTTAGGACATATTAACACTTATTTAGGTGTTCAAGTTACCAAAACTCAGAAGGGGTTCAGTCTTACACAGGAAGATAAGATTGAACAACTATGGCATCACTGCAACATGAAGGATGCTAAACCTGTGAGTATACCCATGCAAACTGATTTTCACAACTTGACACATGAACCGAGTCCTGAGTTCGAGGATCAAACACTTTATCGCTCAGTCATTGGGTCGCTGCTATATATTAGTAGTTGGACTAGACCTGACATTGCACTTAGTGTTAATCTCCTATCACGACATGTAGGAAAGGCAAAACAGTTTCATTGGACATGTGTTAAGAAATTATTGCGATATCTAAAACACACCAAAGACATGAAGTTGTTGTTAGAACCCACACATACTGACTATGCAGAGTTATGTTGTTATGCAGATTCAGATTGGGCAAGTGATAAGAAATCACGTAAAAGCACTTCAGGTTATATGATGTTTTTGAATGGATGTCCTGTTTACTGGCATGTGCGTAAACAGAATTTTGTTTCTTGTTCCTCTACAGAAGCTGAGTATGCTTGTGTTTCAGATGCATGTAATTCTCTAACGTGGTTTGATGCTTTAGTCACAGATATCTGGACACCTCCGATTCAACCAATCACTGTGATGGAGGACAACGAATCTGTGGTCTATATATCTGAGAATCGCTTTACAGGTTCCAGGTCTAGACACATTGACATCCGTTACCAAAATATAAGACAAGCAGTTAAACAAGGTTTTGTCAAATTGCAGTATGTGCCTACACATGACCAAATTGCTGATATGCTGAACAAACCACTTCCTACAGCCCAACATGAGTACCTGCGCAAGAAGATGTGCCTTATCTGATTTTCTGCTTCGCTGACAAAAGAAGGGGATGTCACTGCGTGTTTTTTTAGTTTTGCCAGCTTCGCTCATTCCTAAGTGTACATCTCTTTCTGCTCTGCACCTTATCTTATCTTGTAACCATAGTGACTCTAGCTATGTCCAGCCAATGTTTTGGTTTTAAACTGTTTTGTGCGCAGGCCTAAAAAAGTTCAGTTTCAGTTTTACTTTCTCCTTCTGCCTGACGAGAGAATGTGGTCAGTCTAGGTCTTTTGTTTTCTCATTAAAAGTTTTACTATAGAATATGCCTTGTATTTCTTTTCTTTGATATTGACCATGCAGATGAACCACGGTCCATCCACCTCTGGTCGGACTGTTAATTGTTCCGCGACATTTGGTAGCAGAGGATGGTTTATTTTTATTTTCAAGATTTATTGATAGGCAATTAGCTAGGCAGTTAGTCCAGCACTGAGGAGGCTGTGATTAATTGCAAATATGCCAAGTAAAAGGAGAAAACAGAAGGCCGGTTATCTGTCTGCTAAGGAGGAGGCAGCCGTTCCACAGAGAGATCTTCCTTCAGGTTTACAGACTCCATTGGCATCGGCTACACGTCTTGGAGAAGCAGCCTCTGAGCCAAGGTCAGTTTCACCATTTTCTGTTTTTACAGACTCTCAAGCTGATACCCCAGTTGTAACCTCTGCTCATGGGGATCAGGCTGATTATGAGAGATTTGGTACTAGACCTAAGGCTTCACTAGGGAAGGAAGTGAGCCATTATTCTCCAAGCCCTGGGCACACTGTGCATGAGAAGACTTTGCAAAGTTATTATGAACAAATTGAAATTTTAGAGAAGGATCTGCTAAACGCAAAGTTGTGTGCAGCATGGTATGAAAAGCATGGGAGAGCCTCTGCTGGCATTCAGGTTTCAGAATCGGCCATTTTGCCTCCCTCTTCACAAGCAAAGCCACACCCACAAGGGATCGCCATTTTGCCTTCTCCCTCAAAGACAGAGGCACGCCCACAGTGGAATCTTGTGTCAGACAAATGGGAGCCTGACTGTTTTCTGTTTCAAAGAATGCAGAATGTAGTTTCACAGATATCCCTTCAGCAGGCATCGCTTCAAGCTGCCACACCTCCTCATTCATTGAGAGCTTCAGCTAGAATGCCTATTAATACTGCTACTATTAAAGTTCCTGTCTCAGATGGAGCACAGCAGTCTTCACCCCAAGTGCAGCCTCCACTGGTTCCTCAAATACAAAGGCCAGAGCTAACTGCAGGCCAACTTAATGTAGCAGCTCAAGCACCAGCACCTTCTGCTGGCCAGGGTGGTATTGCAGCTCAAGTACAGCCACCCCCAGCACCAGTACCTGTAGCAGCTTCAATGCAACTGCCGCAGGCCCTTGCACAGGGGCCACAGGTGCCCCCTGCTGGTTATGTCCGGATGGCACAGCCTGTACAACCAGTGCCTGCTGCAGGCCAAGTCCCAATTGCACAACCTGCACAGCCAGTACCCCAATTGCATGTTCCTCAACAGGCACCCTCTATTGTACCACTGGCTGGTGATTCAAAACTGAAGCGGTCAGGACAGAATTACAGGGCATGGGTCAGTGAAGTTGGTCTTTTGCTTCGTAGAGAAGGTACCCATGTGATGGTGTTTAATCCTCCTGCCCAGCCATGGCCTCCTGACATATGGGACTTGAATAATAGAGCATGTACAACGTTATTGATGTCTATGGACACTGAATTGCAGCTCACCTTTTCACAAGATGCAACTGCCCAACAAATTTGGGCTCAATTAGAGGCATGTTACCGGCCTACGTCCATTGAGTCAACATGTTTGCTTTTGTCTGAGTTCCATGGTTCTAGATTAAAACCTGGTGAGCATATTGGAGAACACTTAACTAAAATGAAAGGAATAAGAAAAGAACTGGGTGAAAAAGGCTATCCTATTGATGACTTTCAAATGATCAGCATTATCATTAACTCTTTGAATTATGAATGGAAAGATGCTATTTCTAAGATTAATCAAGTGCCTATTGCTCAACGCACAGTGGATCATGTATGCAGAATTTTAACCGAAGAAGAGGCACTTATGCAAGCCGCGCCACATTTAAGGGAACCACCTGCATCAAAAGCTTCAGCGAGGCATTCCTTCCATGGAAGAGCCTACGTTCCAAGGATGCCAAGATGCTACATCTGCAATC
The DNA here is from genome assembly GCF_947247035.1 of Vipera ursinii. Lineage (NCBI taxonomy): Eukaryota > Metazoa > Chordata > Lepidosauria > Squamata > Viperidae > Vipera > Vipera ursinii. Next base: position 19,493,245 of record NC_139521.1, on the reverse strand, counting down.
GTGTGGGACATGCCACCCGGGATTGTCCCCAACGGTTTCCAGTGCCCACCATGTACCAGCCCAGAGGAACATTCCAGAGGAGGCAGAGGTAGAGGCGGACGACAAGATCGTGGTCCCAGGCGTGATCCTCAAGCTCCACTTGCCACATTGGTTGTGTTCTGAACCAGCCAACTACCGGCCTTGTAATAAGGCAAACCCCTGTTCAAACAGTAGAGACTGGAGAGCGTCTGAGGCTGCAAAGCGTCTGCCAAGATTTATTACTCAATTAACAGAACAAGAAACAAAAACACTGGAACTTGAATCCTCAAGCGGAAGGGTTGCTTTCAGCAACCAGCCCTTCCCCAAACACTCCTTTTATTTAGAGTTCAGGGCGTGGCCTCCCTCTGCCTCCTCCCGAGGAGACCCGCAGCCTTTCTCTGCTTGGTCCTGCTCGACTGCCTCCTGCGTCGGGCGTCCTTGAACAGGGCCAGCTGTGGGTCATCATCCTCCGCACTATCGGGCTCACGCAGCTGAGAAGAGGGCCCTGGCTGGGGGCTCTGCCAAGCCTCCAAGCCATCATCAGCCAGTTCGTCTCCCACACACTCCTCCTCCCCCTCATCTGAGTCATCCGATACACCTGAGCCGGCTGCCGGACCCACAGGCTGGCCCTGAGTCACAACACTATCCCGCACCGCAGGGCCCTTCCCCCGGGGCTGCCGATCCGGATGCGGTCGGGATGGGAACTGTTCGTGAAAAGCAGTCACCAACGCAGGGGCATGAACGGCGGTCGCGTCTTCCCATGTGAAGTCCTCCGGCCCATACCCTTTCCACTCGATAAGGTACTGGAAGCGACCTTTCAACCAACGGGAATCCCTGATGCTGGCGACCTCGTACTCGGGGGTGCTGCCTCCATCACGAGGTCCTGATGGGGGAGGTTCCGCTTGACGAAGTGGACAAGCCGGTTGTTCAGGGACCAACAAGGACCGATGGAAGATGGGGTGCACGCGCAGGGAACGTGGCAGAGTTAAACGATAGGCGACCGGATTGATGACGGCCTCAACTGGGAACGGTCCAAGGTAACGGTGGTCCAGCTTCCTCGCCGGCCGAGTGGATGGTAGGTTCCTGGTGGACAGCCAGACCCGATCCCCCACCGATAGTGGAGGCGTATCCCTTCTCGACCGATCGGCGAACCTCTTGTAGTCGGCCTTGGCCTTCTCCAGCTGCCGTCGCACCAACCGATGGATCGCCTGTAACTCCGCCATGAATTCGTTCGCTGCCGGCTCCGGTGAGTCCATGGGAGAAAGGGGGAAAAACCGGGGGTGATAACCCACATTGGCCAAGAACGGTGTCATCTGCGTGGAGGTGTGCTGCGAGTTGTTAAAGGCAAACTCGGCTATGGCCAAATAGTCCACCCAATTGTCCTGCTGCAGGTTAACGTAGCAGCGCAGATACTGCTCTAAGATGCCGATGACCTTCTCGGTACCCCCGTCGGTCTGAGGATGACGCGCGGACGAGAGGCAAACCTTAATGTCCAACGCCCGCATCAACTCCTGCCAGAAGCGGGCTGTAAACTGGGCCCCCCTATCGGAGACGACTCTATCGGGAAGGCCGTGCAGCCAGAACACCTGTTGGATGAACATGCGACTAGTGGCGCGAGCTGACGGTAAGCCGCGACAGGGGATGAAGTGCGCCATCTTGGTCAACATGTCCACCACCACAAACACTGTCGTGAAGCCGGAGGATGGGGGTAGATCCGTCAAAAAGTCCATGGACACAGCCCCCCAGGGTCTCTTGGGTGTTGGCAAAGGCTACAGTAAACCAGGCGGGGCCCCTGTCGCTGACTTGGCCTGCCTGCATGGGATGCAGGAGGTGACATAAGACTGGACGTCGTGTCGGACTCGGGGCCACCAGAAGGTACGGGAGACCAGGTTCAGAGTCTTGAACAGGCCAAAATGCCCTGCAGCCGGGTTATCATGACACTGGCTGAGGACGAGTCCCCTGAGTGGCCCTCCCGGAACATAGAGCCGGTCACGATAATACAGGAGTCCATCCGTGACCGACCAAGGCGAATCTGGCCCCACCTCTTCCTTCCGCTGAGCCACCCACGCCTCCTGCTGCTGCGCCTCCCGGATCCGAGCCCGTATATCCACCGGCTCCCGCACCGCAGCAAAAGACTCGACGGGGATCACTGTCCTGGGCGGAAGCTTGTCTTCCACTCAGGTGTACTCGGGCTTCCTGGACAGAGCATCCGCTCTCTGGTTGTGCCCGCTTGGTATGTACCGCACCCGGAAGTCAAACCTCGCAAAGAAGAGGGACCACCGGATCTGGCGTTGGTTCAAATTCCGAGCGGTCTGCAGGCTTTCCAGATTCTTGTGGTCCGTCCGGACCTCGATTTGATGCCGCGCCCCCTCCAGATGATGCCTCCAAGCCTCGAACGCCGCCTTGATGGCCAGCAGCTCCTTCTCCCAGATGGTATAGTTGCGCTCCGAGGGGTTCAATTTCCGAGAGTGATACGCGCAAGGGAAAAGGGTACCGTTTGGCGTCGCTGCCTGGAGTAACACGGCCCCAATGGCAATGTCGGAGGCGTCCGCCTCCACGACAAACGGCCGTTGCGGGTCAGGATGCTTCAAGATGGGCTCCTTCATGAAGGCGTCCTTCAAAGCTTGGAACGCCTGTTGTTCGGGGGCGTTCCACTGGAACCGAGTCTTCTTCTGCAGGAGCCGGGTGAGGGGGGCTGTCAAGGCAGCAAAGCCAGGGATGAATGTTCGATAGTAGTTGGCAAATCCAAGAAGTCGCTGAACATCCTTCACGCGACGCGGGGGTTGCCAACTCTGCAACGACTCAACTTTACTCGGTTCCATGGCGATGCCCTCAGGAGAAATGCGGTGACCCAGGAAATCGATGGTCACCTGGTAGAACTGGCACTTCTCCAACTTGGCAAACAGCCGATGTTTCCGGAGGCGCTGCAGGACCTGACGGAGATGCTGATGATGCACTTCACGCGACGGGGAGTAAATCAGGATGTCATCCAGGTAAATCACGACAAACTGGTCCAACAGATCCCGAAAGATGTCGTTCATAAAATGCTGAAACACAGCGGGGGCGTTGGTCAGGCCAAACGGCATCACCGTGTACTCGAAATGTCCATAGCGAGTACCAAACGCCATCTTCCACTCATCACCCGGCCGAACCCTGACGAGGTTGTAAGCTCCACGCAGGTCCAGTTTCGTGAAGATCTTAGCCTCCCGGAGTCGGTCCAAGAGCTCGGGGATGAGGGGCAGCGGGTAGCGGTTACGCACCGTGATGGCGTTGAGTTTCCAGTAGTTACAGCAAAGCCGTAACTCGCCCGACTTCTTTTTGACGAAGAGCACGGGCGCAGACACTGGCGAGGACGAGGGCCGGATGAAACCACGAGCCAAATTCTTTGTCAGGAAGTCCCGCAATGCAGCCAACTCGGGCTCCGACATGGAGTACAAACGCCCCACTGGGAGAGGCGCATCAGGGACTAGATCAATGGAGCAGTCATAGGGCCTGTGCGGGGGTAATTGGTCCGCCTCTGACTCGCTGAACACGTCAGCAAAGTCGGACAGTTCGGGAGGCAAGGAAACCCCTGAGGAACCCTCCACCTGGCCGGCACAGATATGGCGGGTGTGGTCCACGCACTGCAAACTTGGGAAGGTGACCAAGTTCTGAGACCAATAGATCTGTGGATCATGCGCCCGGAGCCACGCCAGTCCCAAGACCACGGGGAAGTGCAGATCCGAAGTGATGTAGAACTGGATGGCCTCCACATGGGAACTGATGGCCATACACACTGGTTGCGTGGCGGCCGTAATAGGCCCGGACAGGAGCACTCGACCATCAATAGTCTCCACTAGCATGGGCGGATCCACCGGACACTGGGGAACAGCCCATTTGGCCACAAAGGCCGAGTCCATAAAGTTAGTGGTAGCCCCAGAGTCAATTAAGGCATGGACCGGAATCCCCTCTGGCTTGCCAGGAAGGATCAGACGTGCCTCCAAAATCAAATGTCGTGGAGGTTCACAGGCACCGTCGGAACGGCGTCGCTCGGCGTGGTCGTTGTGGGTCGCCCGATCTATCACACCGTCTAGATCGGGCTCGGGCTGTTTCCCGACAGCAAAGTAGAGGACTTTCTCGGGGCAGGCTTGGTCACTGACGCCCGCTGACGCTTCTTCGGGCAAGAAGCAGCCAAATGTCCAGGGTCCCCACAGTAAAAACACAACCCCCCCGATCGTCGTCTGTCCATTTCCGTCACCGATAGACGGGACCTGGCGGCACCCAGCTACATTGGCTCCTCCCTCTGGACTGGGGGCTCACGCACAACAGGGGCGGCAGGGGTCTGTGGGGTGGCACGGCGACTCTTTCGCTGCTGCAGCCGGGCATCGATCCGCAGACAAAGATGGATCAGCCCATTCAGGTCTGAGGGAATGTCCACACGGGCCAGCTCATCCAACATCTCCTCCGACAAGCCATCCTGGAAGGCATCCACGAGCGCAGCCTCATTCCAGGCGGAATCCTGGCTAAGCAGCCGGAAATCGCTGATATAGGCCTGTAGGGGGCGCTGACCCTGCCTCAAAGCTTTCAGGCGTCGGGTGGCGGTCTGCGCCTTAATTGGGTCCTCGTACATGAGGCGCATATGGTCACAAAACCCCCCAAAGTTATCCAACAAAGGGCTAGGTTGTGCCAGCAAAGGCGTGCCCCAACGAGCTGCATCCCCCGACAGAAGGCTCAACACGAATCCCACCTTATCTCGGTCAGTGGGGAAATCAGCTGCTCTCACGCTGATAAAAAGCTGGCATTGTCCCAGGAAGGCAGGAAACAGTTCTGGATTGCCAGCAAATTTATCCGGCATAGCTATCTGACATTTCCTCCTGGGTGGGGGTGCAGCATGTACCTGAGCTTGCAGTTGAGCCACCTGAGCTGCCAGCAAAGTGAGTTGCTGGGTGAGCTGAGCATTCTCGGCACGAAGCTGCTCCATAGTAAGGGGTGGGTGGCTGAAAGCAAACTGTTCTGAACCAGCCAACTACCGGCCTTGTAATAAGGCAAACCCCTGTTCAAACAGTAGAGACTGGAGAGCGTCTGAGGCTGCAAAGCGTCTGCCAAGATTTATTACTCAATTAACAGAACAAGAAACAAAAACACTGGAACTTGAATCCTCAACCGGAAGGGTTGCTTTCAGCAACCAGCCCTTCCCCAAACACTCCTTTTATTTAGAGTTCAGGGCGTGGCCTCCCTCTGCCTCCTCCCGAGGAGACCCGCAGCCTTTCTCTGCTTGGTCCTGCTCGACTGCCTCCTGCGTCGGGCGTCCTTGAACAGGGCCAGCTGTGGGTCATCATCCTCCGCACTATCGGGCTCACGCAGCTGAGAAGAGGGCCCTGGCTGGGGGCTCTGCCAAGCCTCCAAGCCATCATCAGCCAGTTCGTCTCCCACACACTCCTCCTCCCCCTCATCTGAGTCATCCGATACACCTGAGCCGGCTGCCGGACCCACAGGCTGGCCCTGAGTCACAACAGGTTGTAACCAACGATCCACAGCCTCAACCAGAGTACAACAGACACCTACTTTGGACTTTGGACAGTGGAGCAGCGTTACATGTTACCTACCAAAAAGAGCTTTACACAGAGATGCACGAGCCTGAACCTGAACTTCGTGAACTGTACTCTTTTTCAAATCATCCTGTTCAGGTCATGGGAAAAGGAACTGTCTATATTGAAGAGCTCGGTGCATTCATTCCTGATGTGTACTATGTACCATCAGCTAACTGTAGTTTGCTTAGTCAGAGTCATTTGTCTAGGTTTTCTCATTTTCAGGTCCACCATCTTGAAAAAGCAAGTTATGTAGTTAAAGATGGAGATATTGTTGCTGAAACCATGTTGATTGGTGGTGTTTATTACTTAAAACCAAAGTCTAAGCCGCAAGAGCAGGCAAGTATACAAGCTCCAAAAAGGGAGAGCACAGGCCCAGTGAGAGATGTCCCAGAAAGAGATCCTGTTGCTACTCCAAAGGCTCCTAAAGCCGATAAAAGGACAAATAAGACACAGGTTGCTCACAGCAAGCCTGAGGTTCCTAATAAAAATGCTAATGTTGAGAATTCACTAACAGGTAAACCTTTGCATTCCAGGTGTATCCATAAGTGGCATAGAAGATTGGGTCATGTCAGTTTCCGTGTTCTGAAGAAGATGCCAGAGTTTGCAAGAGGTTTGGATCTAAAGGGGTGTAAGGTGTTCTTGGACTGTGCTGTCTGCAAGAAAGCCACCTCTTTGTGTTCCCTGTTTGTTTGCTCTTTGGAAACTGGACTGCTGATATGACCTTTTATATCATGTTTTGTTAAATTAGATCCCCAAATTCTGGAATCTTTCAAATTGTAGATGCATTGAGCAATTGCAATTGGTGATCATGTACTCATGGTAGAATGTTCATATGTTAAACTCTAAATGTTGATTTAACCAAACTTTTTCAACTCTTGGTCTTCGAATCAGCTTTCTACTGAAGAAAAAGGAAGTGTGATTTTGCTAGGCCTAAGTGGCTGAAAAAGTGAAATACATGATTATAGGATGTTAGAGATCATTTGGGATTTGATGGATCACAAGCTGAACACTTATCCCAAAAATAAAGACAATCCCCAAATAAAAGCATCAACACAATTATCAACTGCATCTATAGAATTCCAAGATCAAGAGAAGTGTCTATTCTGGGTTGGCCAGACCACACCTAGCAATTACAATAATTTTGGAGTATTGTCATGGTTCCAATAGATGAAACCAATTAAAAAAAACTTTCAGGCAAAGATTTATTCCTCAAAGAACATTTATTCAGGAAATAAAGTATCATCACTTACATAGTTGAACTCAAGACTAAAGTTCCCTCCCCTCTGCTACAAAGTAACAAGTTGCAATTTCCACCCAGAAAGGCTGTCATAAATCACATTCACCAATTATTTCAACTTTTCAACCTGCCAAAACTTTATCTAACATTGACTTTGATTTTCTCACAGTAGCAATTGTTATGACTAGCTGAAATAACTCAAGAATTCCCCCTCCCCCCCTTCTCAATCTGAGAATACCAAACAACAGAAAAAAGCAGAATGAAAGCTAAAGGTAAAATGGCTACAGTTTCTCAATTGTCACAGTGCTGACATCCAGCCCCCCTTAACAGAAAGGAGAAGTCTTGCAAAACAAACAAAAGCATAAGTTAAGAAATTCCCCTTGGTTTGTTTGGGTGTTTACATTGAATTTAAGAATAAGTCTATCAGCTTTTACATCAGTACACTTCACCCAAGTAGCCTCTGATAATGGGTAGCCCTTCCACTGCACCAAGTATTGCAATTTCCCTTTGTACAATCTAGTATTGAGAATACCAGGGGCTTTCCTTGGAGGGGGCTTCAGAGTCAATTCTCTGACAGGTTTCAACAAGCTGCAGTGAAATACTGGTCGAATCTTCCCTAAGAGTTGAGGGAGCTTTAATTCTACAGTAACTGGGTTTAAAATTCACACTATGGGGAAAGGTCCTAGGTATTTTGGTCCCAATTTCTTGCTAGGCAATTTGAGTCTCAAATATTTTGTGGACAGGTAAACCTTTTCCCCCACACGAAAGGACCTTTGGGGTGCCCTTTCCTTATCTGCTTGTTTTTATATGCCTCTGAGGCCTTTTGCAAAGCTTTCTTTGCATTGTCCCACACTTCCTTCCAAGCTGACACCCACTGATCTAAAGTCTGAGAGGAAGATGGTTCCTGGGGGTATTCAGGCATTGGGATGAAATCCCTTCCATTGGCGATTTTAAAAGGCGTGAGTCTGGTGCTACTGTTGACAGTGTTGTTGTAAGCCACTTCAGCGAAAGGGAGGAAGTCAGTCCAGTTCATTTATTAGTAATCCACATAGCATCTAAGATATTGCTCCACCATTGTGTTTGCTTTTTCTGTTGCCCCATTCGTAGATGGATGAAAAGCTGATGAGTGTCCTTGCATAGAACCAATTATTTTTAGAGAGTTTCTCTAGAATTTAGCCGTGAATTGTACCCCCCTGTCAGAGATCACATGCTTAGGTGCACCGTGTAGTCTGTAAGGAACATCTTAGCCAGTTTCTGGGCAGATGGGAGGCTGGAGCAGGCAATGAAATGAGCCTGCTTTGAAAAAAGATCAATCACAGTCCATATTACTGTATTTCCCCTGCTTTCAGATAACTCAGTAATAAAGTTCATAGCGATCTCTTCCCAGGGTTGGGAAGGATCCGCAACAGGCTGCAATAGTTCAGGGAATTTCCCTGGAATTCTTTTCTTGGTAGCACAGACTGAGCAGCTTTTTACATAGTTCTTCACATCTTTCTTTAAGCCTGGGCACCAAAACTGCCTCTGAATTAAATGCATTGTTTTCAAGTAACCAAAGTGGCCAGCCTCTTTTGTGTCATGGCTGTGTTGGAGTTCTTCGAGTCTGAGTGAATTAGGCAAATATAATTTTTCCTCCTTCCAAGCCAACCCATCCCTATGGGTTAGGATGGTTTGATTGCCCTTAAACCATTGATCATTAATCACTTCCTGTTTTAATTGCTTTGTCAAAGGCTGATCAGGGTCAGGAGTTTTGCAGATTGGGGTCTCTGTGGGGTTATCTGAGAGAAAACTTGTGGTGTGGACATAATGGAATCAATGACCTGCTCGCATTGGCTTTTATACTGGGTAATCAGCCAAGAAATACTTCCCACCCAGTATATACTTAAGGGTGAAATTAAAATGATTAAAATATTGCGCCCAGCATACTTGTTTGGGATATAGTTTATGGGGAGTTTTCAATGCATCTAAGTTTTTGTGATCAGTCCATACTTCAAAAGGCAACTTGCTCCCCTCTAGGAAATGACGCCACGTCAGTAAAGCCCATCTAATTGCAAAAGCTTCTTTCTCCCAAATAGCCCATCTCCACTCAGTGAACTTTTTTGAAGTGTAAGCACAGGGCTGTAAAACCCCATCACGATTCTTTTGTAAGAGTCCTGCTCCTACAGCCACATCGCTGGCACCGGCTTGGATTACAAATGGTTTCTCTGGGTAGGGGTGTTTTAAGATTGGCTCAGCAGTGAATAGTCTTTAAATTCTCAAAAGCAGTTTGACATTCCATAGTCCATTGTACTGTAGTGTAGTGGCTGACCAGATTGTGGTTTCCCCCCTTCTTTTCCAGTTTTTAACAGTTCAGTCAGGGGTAAAGCAATCTCAGCAAACGAAGGGATGAATTGACGGTAAAAGTTGGCAAATCCCAGGAAGCTCTGTAGCTGCCTTCAGGTTTTTGGAGGTTGCCATTCAGTTACAGCTTTCACTTTGGCTGGATCCATCTTGATGCCTTCGCTGGAAATTCTATAGTCCAAATAATCCAAATGCATCTGATAAAATTTGCACTTTGACAGTTTAACGTAGAGCTCAGCATTTAGCAGTTTTTAAAGCACTTCCCACACTAAGCTTACATGCTCTGTCATAGTCTCTGTATAGATTAAGATGTCATCAAGATACACCAAAACACCTTTGTACAGATGATCATGTAACACCTGGTTAATCAGCTGCATGAACACAGCAGGAGCTCCTTGTAATCCGAATGGCATAACTTTGAACTTATAGCTACCCAAACAGCTGTTAAAAGCAGTTTTTCATTTATCGCCCTCTCTTATTCTCATATTGTAGTTTTCTTCTCTTAAATCTAATTTGGTAAAAATCCATCCCTTCACCAGATGGCTTAATAAGTCTTTCATTAGAGGAAGGGGGTGCATATTTTCCACACTCACACAATTAAGCCCCTTAAAGTCTAGGCAGAGCCTGAGCGACCCGTCTTTCTTCTCTCTGAACAATACCGGGGCCACTACTTTAGATTTTGCAGGCTCAATAAGTCTTCTGGCCAAATTCTTGTCAATGAACTGCTGCATTTCCTCCACCTTGAGGGGTGTCATGGCATACATTTTCGGTTTCAGCAGCTTGGCTCCCAGTAAAATCTCAATGACGCAGTCATTCAGTCTGTGGGGTGGCATATTCCTTTTCACTAAACACTAAACACTTCTTCCAGGTCTTGATATTCGCTGGGAATGAGTGGCTCTCCTGGTAGAGGGATGGTGGCTAGTTTTATCATATTGGCTGGTGGCTTCGTCTCTCCGCTAATGTCATAGGAGGCACTGGGGGAAGATGGCCCTAAGGGTAATCTCAGGGTTCTCATCCCCTTCTCTCACCAGATAAAGGGTTTCCACTTGTCTAACCAAGCTAGTCCTAGAATCACTGCTTCAGTTATTTTTAAAGCCACCACAAAATGGATAAACTCCCAATGTTCACCTATTCCTAGCCACACTGGCTCCATTAGGTGGGTGATCAAGGTTCCTCCCATTAAAAATCCATCTGCCTGTTCAAATTTCATGGAGTTGGAAAGTAGCCTTGCCTGCATGCCTAGTTTGAGAGCAACTGGCAGGCTGATAAGGCATTGGGAGCACCCTGAGTCTACCAACACATATAAATCCATTTGAGCTCCTGTCTTAGGAACTATAAGTTTGGCAGAGAGGGAAAAAGGTGGAATAGGTTGACTCACCTAGGTTGGCTTGTAGCAGGTCAGCTCTATGTCCATCTTCACCACCACCTGGTACCACTCCAATCCCATGGTAAACACAGGCTTGGAACAGATTGGGGTCCAGGCCATTCTTAAAATGGTTCACCAGGGATCATTCTGGCCACCGCTCAATTCAACCCACCACTCTCCAGAATTTGCACACATATTCCTTTGCTGGTCTCCCTGCCTGTTTTACTTTGTGAATGTCCTTCTTGGCCTGTAGAGCTATGGATTCATCCTCGAACCTGGCTCTCAACCATTGGATGAATAGGTCATAGTCCCATAGCTTGGGTGCTTGCTCGTTGTGCAAGATATTCAGCCATTCCGATGCTTGTCCCTCTAAGTTTGCCACTATGACATCAACCATTGCGACAGGGGTCAGGTAGGCATTGGCATTTTGGTTCATGTAGGAACACACTTGGTTCAGAAAGGAGGTTAACTTCTCAGGATCCCCATCAAACATGGGTTTGAATGGAGGAGCCATTATGGGCTGCTGCCTGTCCAATAAAGGTGCAACCATCCATACTGTTGCACCAGGTCATGTTGGATGCCCTCTGCCAGATCAAACCTTGGTATGGGCCCTGGGCTGGTGTAGCAGTGGTGGCAAAATCCAGGGCTGTGTCGCCAATGGCAAGGTTCTGGGCTCCATCAGTGATAGTGGCAGTCTGGACTGGCCCGGTGTCAGTAATGATCAGGGCTCTCCCTGTGCCAATGGTGGTCTGGGCTAAGGTGATGTGGGTGCTGGTCAGGGCTCACATAGGGGCAGTGCCATTAGGGGCTAACATTCCATTCTCGTTGTTCGGGGCTATCACGATGTTGATGGCGGTCAGGGCTCAATTGTTGCTGACAATGTTTGGGGCTAGCACACCGTTGGTGATGCTCTGGGCTTCTCCGCACAGGGCTTGAGGTTAAAGCAGATGGCTTTGGATGTGGGGAGGTGGCCCTGGCTCTGACTATGGGACTAGGGCTTCTTCTAGACTGGGAACAATCTCGGAGGTGCTTGTCATCCTGCTCTCTGGTCACGAACTGACAGGTGACCTGCTCCTTGTTTCCCATGTCTAGCCCTTCAAATTTCACCCTAAAATGCTCAACTGACTGACTTTGTATTGCTGTCAGGTATTTCCACTCACCTGACTCATCCGACAGTGCTACATGGTTAGCCCCTCTTCGGTCAGGAGAGTGTGACTCATGGGAGGTAATCAGTGGAAATTCAGTTTCAGCGGCCTTTGAATAATTCTTTTTCTGCTAGGCCGCATCTGAACGCCATGAGTCTCTGCTAGGCAGGGTCCATTCCAATGACCAGATGTGCTCCCATGTCTTTGGTCTCACCCCTGCTGCTGGAGTCTCTGAAACCACACTTTCTATCAGTGCGATGGCCAGCACTCCATCTGCCAATGCAGTAGCTGTGGTTACTGTGCTGGTAACAGGTTCCTCCTTCTTCTCCATTTTGGAATCTTCCCTGAGTCTTTGTCAGTCTCCTTCTGCTTTGGGTAGGCGACTGGAGCTCAGGACCCCATGAATTTAAGACAAAACAAAGTCTTAAATTGCAAAACAAGTTGCAATTCTCACCCCAGAAAGACTGTCATAAATCACATTCACCAATCGTTTCAAAACGTGGGCTCTCCTCCCAACTTTTAATCCTGCCAAAAACATTGACCTTGATTCTTTCACAGTAGCAATTGTTATGGCTAACTGAAATAGCTCAAGAATTCCCCCTTCCCCCCTTATCCATCTGAGAATACCAAACAACAGAAAAAAGCAGAATGAAAGCAAAAGGTAAAATGGCTACAGTTTCTCAGTTGTCACAGCACTGACAATTGTGTTTGAAGGATATTGACCAACTGAAGCATATTCAGAGGGGAATGTGAGGCCTAGAAAGAAAAAATACCTGATGAGGCATTAGGAAATATTATCCTAGATTTCCTTTGAAGCAAATACAAATATGGTTACAAAGTTACAAAATTATCTTTACAGTTACAAAAAAGTGGATTAGAAAAAAATGCATAATAGAAAAATATTATCCATTTTTTTTTCTAATCCACAAATCATAAATCATTTTTTTTCTGTTTCATGCAAAAAATCTATAAGGTGTTTCCAATCAGCAATAAATGTGGATATTGTCTTGTCTTTTCTCTGATCAGGATGTCAGCTTAACCATTTCTGCAAATTCCATCATCTGAGCATATAATAATCTTGCCAAAGTTGTTGTATATAAAAATGAAATTCCATGACTTTTTTCAGCTTTCTGTCCATTAATCTCCCCAAGAAACCCTCTAGTTTCAGTTGTATTTTACTCTTTAAAATCTTCTGAATTAGCATATCTATTTGTATCCAAAATGTTCTGATTTTTTAAAAACATCCACGAAACATGATAAAATCTCCCTTCATGTTGTTCACTTTTCCAACCTAAATTTGAGGTACCTTTTCACATCCTAGACCATTTATTTGGTGACATATACCAATGGTACATCATTTTATAAAAAAATCCTTTGATTAAAATATAATGTAAATTTCAATCCTTAAACCTTATATTTTCCCATTGTTCCATTTATATAATGTAACTAAAGTTTTTAGTCCATTTTATCAGACATTTTTAATGGATTTTTTATGGTCCCTCTGATTCTTATCAGCATTTGACTTGTCATGAAAGCATTTGACTTGTCAGAAAGGGACATCAATTTTCCCAAAACACCTGAAATCTTTTGGTTCCACTTAGATTGGAGCATGTTCTTTGACTTGGAGACTTGATGTAGATTTTGTCTTAGACTTGTGGTAGCTGCAGGGCTGCAGCTGGTCTTGAGCTGATGTCAAGTAACCACTTCACTGAGTGGTTCATAGTGAAGCCATCTTTCTTGGAGTAAGCATGCAGGAATGTTGGTCTGCCCATCAGGATCATTCTAGACCTCCAACTTCTCCTTTTTGACTTGTTAATTGCATGGCAAAATGAATGGGAAATCACTTTGGGATGGAAATCCATTTAGGTTGAGTGTTAGGAAACCCTGAGATCAGTAAAATAAAGCAACATCATGGTTAGATTCTGAGGATCTAATGAGGAAGTTTATTCACAGTTTGTCTCATGCCAGTCATTTCATCACAATTAATTTTTTTTAAAGAGAGACTTATAAGCTGGAGAACACAAGCAGTGACTGCAGGAACAAATTAAAAAATAACAGATGGAAATTATAGCGCAGGGGTGTCAAACTGCCAGCTCGCAGGCTGGATGCATCATAGTGAAACTGCGCCCACCCCATTGCCGGCAATGGCAAAAAACTCACGATGCATCACGACATATCATGTGATGTTGCAAGTTTGACACCCGTTGTGGAGGGAAGAAATGATATAAAAAGTTATTTTCTTAATGTGATTTTGTTTATATCTGTTAATTTTCCAGTAAAGAGAGGCAGAGCTTGTGAGTATAATTAGTAGATTGAAGCTCACCATGAAATCAAGTAACTGAAAGTTTTATAAATCGCTAATCCCCCTCCCTAATTCCCAAGCAGTTACAGCAAAAGCAAAATCATGCAAAGAATGCCAGAAACCTTCCCAGCCCCCCCTCCCCGACTGAATAGCAGGATACCAGCATGGTGGACCTCACATGCTGCCTCTAGAAAAAACATTAGTCCTGCAGAAGAAAACATAATAAACAGGGAGAGAAAGAAAAATATGAAACATTATTTACGTTTATCAGGGTATTGGTTATGAAAATACTTTACAAGTCTGGGAGCACCAACATGGTGGTGATTCACCCACTCATTTTGAGCTTTCAAACAAGCAAAGCCCTATTTGTGGGATGCAGCACACAAAATCATGCACCCTCCAGTTTATGAAAAAAACCTCTCCATGGAACCAGTCCCTGGTGCCCAAAAGGTTGGGGACCTCTGGCCTAAACATCCTTCACCACAGGCAAAAGAAGACAGGAAGCTGCAGAAAGATGGTTTCCTGGCTCCCTCTCCTGGTCAGTCATTGCAATATTAAAAGTTTCTTAATGTTTAGCTTTCTTAATGTTTTGTAAAGCCTCCATGACCCAATAAGATTTCAGTGAAAATATGCTCAGTGGCATCCGGGGGAGAAGAAGGTCAAAAAAGTCAAATTGTTTGTTGCAATGGCACCTTTCTTTTTTATATATTCAAATTTGGATAGATATGCAGATAGAATTCAATCTGTACATAAAATATATAAATAGTAAAACACAATCTGCATGCAAAGGCATGAAACCAAGAGGTTCAGTCCTGCTGTTGCAGACACCATTCTGCCTTTTTGAGCCCTAGTCTGCTCCCGACCCCACACAGCTTGTGGTGCTCCTGGTTCAAAGAGAATTTCCCAATCCATTTGCATGTACAGGTAGTTCTTGAGGTACAAACCTAATGGACCCTGCCCATTAGGATCGTAAGTAAAAAAAATTGTCAAATGAATCAGATTCAATTTTACAAATTTTTAAAACCAAATCCATTAAACGAATCAAATGGGTCATTAAATGAACAAAGATCTGACTTACTATTTCCTCCAGTTTGTTAACTGATTGCTGCCTTCATTAACTGAACTGAGAGGCTAGGATATGGGCTGAAGGGATCTTTGAGCGGGGTATGAATAGAATAGAATAGAGCTGGAAGGGACCTTGGACTAGACCTTCTAGTCCATAACTGTCTAATAAGTTGGTAGTAAAAGTTTGCAAACCCCCAAAAGCTTTGGAACTGTTTACAGGTCCATGGGGGTTGCCAGTCCAATATGGCTTTAACTTTTGCAGGGTCCATCTCTATCCCCTCATTGGAAATACGGTACCCTAGATAGTCCCATTGTGTCCAGTGAAACTCACATTTTTAAATTTTAGCACATAGTTTAGCTCTCAACAATTTCCTGAGCACTTCACGGACCAATTTAACATGCTCATCCACAGTGTTAGTGTAAATGAGGATATTGTCAAGATAAACTAAAACCCCTTTGTACAAATGGTCATGGAGCATCTGGTTGATTAACTGCATAAACACTGCAGAGGCCCCTTGTAGACCAAAAGGCATCACCTTGAATTGAAAGCTTCCCAGGGGGCAATTGAAGGCAGTTTTCCATTTGTCACCCTCTTTAATTCAGACTCAGTAGTACACCTCTCTTAAAAACAAGTTTTTAAAATTTTTTCCTGTAGCCAAGTGGGCCAACAGATTTTTCATCAAATGGAGGGGGTACATATTCTCCATGCTGACAGCTTTTAACCCCTTAAAGTCCATGCATAATCTTAGTGTCCCTTCTTTCTTTTCTTTGAACAACACAGAGGCCACCACACATGATTTTGCTGGCTATATAAACCCTTGGGCTAGGTTCTTGTCATGTACATCAACTTATCAACTCTTCCATCTCTCTGGGCGTCACCAAGTACATTTTAGGTTTCAGAAGCTTGGCACTGGGTAAGATCTCAATAGCACAGTCAGCAGCCCTGTGGGGAGGAAGGATGTCACATTCCTTCTCACTAAATACTTCTGCTAAATCATGATATTCACTCCGGACAAGTTGGTTTCCTGGCAAGTTCTCTACAACAGTCTTAAGTGTTTCAAGTTCCTCCTCCCAAACTTCGTTAATGGTGGGCCCCTTTATTTCATTGGTTGTGGTAGGTGGAAGAGGGCCTGTTGCCAACTGCACAGTCCTCACCCCATTTGGGGTAACATTTATTGAGCCAAGACAGACCCAAAATCACAGCCTCAGTCATTTTTGAGACCATCACAAACCAGATGATCTCCCAGTGCTGACCCATTTCCAAGCACACAGATTCTGTCAGGTGTGTGGCTGGCGTGCCGCTGATAAGGGATCCGTCAGCCTGATCAAATCTCATGGCTAGGGGAAGTAGCTTTGCTCAAATCCCAGTTTAAGCACTGTGTGCAGGTTAATTATGCACTGAGTGCAACTAGAGTCTATAAGAGCGTTCAAGTCCATTTGGGCCCCAGTTTTGGGTACAATTATTTTGGTGAGAATGGCAAAAGTTGTGATGTGTTGACACACCATTGGATTATCCTTGCCGTCCGCATCACTGTCATAGGGCGCTGGTACCTGCGGTTGCTCAGATAGGAGAAGAGACCTTCACCACCAGATCCTAATGGGCCCAGTTGCACTTCTATCTCCCCCTATGGGGCTTTTCATAGCTTTGCAGTGGCAGCTGATGCACTTTGGGCTTGAGGGGTAGGAGCTGGGCATTCCACAGCATGGTGACCCATTTGACCACATCAGTAGCACTTGATGGGAGCTCTGGCAGGTGCTTGGGAAACGTCGGTGGTCACAGTGGCTTGGGAACATCAGCTGAAAAGATGTTCTCTTGAACATCTCTTGAACACATTGCAGTCTAGGTTTGGCTGGGCATGACTTCCTAGGGTGGTCCATTTCGATGTCTAAAGTCATCATCAGGCTGTACCACTCTCGTAGCTGGTTGGGAATGCCCCGATAGATGCAGGCTTGGAGTAAGTTGCGGTCCAGACCTTGCTTAAAATAATTGATCAGTGAACGTTCTGGCCACTGCCCCAACTGACCAGCCACTTTTCTGAATTCCCAAACATATTCTTTAGCAGAGCGGCTTCTCTGCTTCATATGGTGAATTTCCTTCTCCATCAGCAGGGTCTGAGATTCATCTTTAAAATGGGCCCTCAGTTGTTCCATGAATAGGTTAGCATCCTGCAGTTCAGGGGCTCCATCATGGAGACCGGTCACACACTTGGTGGCCTCTCCCTCTAAATTGGCCACCACAGCATTCACCCTCATGGCATCATCCGGATAGGCATAGGCATAGTGGTCTAGATGAGCCCATACTTGATTTAGGAAAAAAGGTAGCTTCTCAGGGTCCCCATTGAAGGTGGGCTTAATGGGAGGGGGCTCCAGCAGCTATGGGGCCAAATACACTGGCTTTTGGGCTGGCCATTGATCCTGAGGACCTGGTCGAATCACCCCCCAGATCTCCTTCAGTCGGGCTTGGGGAATTGCAGCTCGGTGCAGTGGCCGAGGGCTCAGTTGGGTGGATCCAGGGCTTGACATCATAGCTGATTGTGGAACAGGAGACGGATAATCCTTGGGCTTCCTCCCCATACCAAACAGACATCAGGCAGCAGAAGTCATCTCCTTTACCTCCAGCCAATCAAGCTTCTCCTTCAACTGTTTGACTGAGGGGCTGTGGACTGCAGACTGGAACTTCCAATCTCTGGAGTCATCCCATCCAATAGACCCCTTTCCCTTCTTATGTGCTGCAGATGGGAGCAGCAGGAATTCAGTGGCAACAGGAGTGTTCCTGCACTGAGGGGCAGCTATGGCTTGGTAGAGGTCTGTTAGGCATATGGTGTTAGCCTACAATATTGGGTTGAAAATATATTAACCATGATGTTATGTCTTTAAGATGTAAATTGGCCAATGGGTGTGTAAGTGTTCTCATGGCCATAAGAGGGAGCTAGGAATGTAGCTTCTCTCTCTCTCTGAATTCACTGCTCTCTACTATTACTGTTTTTGCTCTGTTACCTGAACTGTGTATTGACCTCTGGACCGGTAAGAAGACTTTGTATTTTGGATTGCTACTTGGACTGTTTATTTTTGACTGTGCATTTTTGTTTTTACACCACCTTAAAGTAAACTACTTTTTGCTTTTACAACTCAGTGTACTCTTATGTTTACTGTGTGACTTTTGCTGCTCTCAGTACCCTTCCTTGTCTGTGCAACTCTTTGGTAGCACAAGGAGATCTCTGCACAACAAATTTCTTAACACTGGTTATGGGCCCAGGCCTGTACTGAGAGTTAGTACACACAGTATTCCTAGCTGAGTTTGTGTTAGCTTTTGGTGTAAAATGGCACAAGAACTGTCGTCAGGCATCTCCTGGATAACCCGGTTGGATGGGACAAACTATGTTTCCTGGTCCACGAAATGCTGCTTGCTTTTGCGCAAGGAAGGACTATGGACTGTAGTAAATAACCCACCTGATACTACTGCTTGGGATGCAAATAACGAAGAGGATGCAAAGAAGATAGACGACTTTAATTGAAACAATGAGAAAGCTCTTTGCATTATTGGACTAACACTGAATGACCAGCAGCTTGTCCATATTTGTGGTGAGGAGTCTGCTGCTAGGTGTTGGAACATTTTGCGAAGGCTTTATGTTCGAGACAGTGTGGGTGCACATATACACCTTACACATAAGCTGTTTAGGGCTCGTCTGCAGAAGAATGGAGATATGCTGACTCATTTAAACTACATGAAGGCAACTTTTCAAGAGCTTCATGAAAAGTAGCTGATTTTTTCAGAGTTGCATCAGGTCTACATTATTCTGTCATCTTTGGATGAGAGTTATGATGAGTATGTTTCTTCTTTGGAAGTCCTGACCAGAGAGGAACTGACTGACTAACATTACTGGGAGACTGCTGGAAGAGTCCAGAAGAAGGCGTGACAGAGACCAGCTGAGAGAGACACAGCCACAAGAGGATCAGCCATTCACCACTGCTTACACTGTCAAGAAATGTTTTTCTTGTGGGGCTAGAGGGCATATACCCCCAAATTCTGTAGGAAGGGTAAAAAACAGAATGTAAATAGCAGTGGGAAGGCTAAGAAGAGCATTGGTTTGGCTGTTTCTGGTGAACCAACATCCAGAAATAATGAATTGTGGGTTGTTGATAGTGGGGCTTCACAATGCATTACCAAAGTGAAAAAGAGGTTTATTACTATGAAAAGCAGCAACCAATATGTTTCACTAGCCAACGGTTGGAGGATGAAGGCCTCTGGTGAAGGTAATTCCTATTGTCCATGTATTGATGAACTGTTACCTATGTTATATATACCTAAACTAAGATTCAACCTGTTATCTGTAAGGGAATTGGTTAAAGTTGGGTTTGTGGTAACATTCAGAGGGGAGCAATGCACTATTGAGAGGAATGGAACCTGTGTAACTGCTAATTTGAAAAATGGTTTATTCGTTCTCACAAGTAACCAGGTTAGTACAGTTAAAGCTAATTCAATATGTGAGAATAAGAAGCCACATGATGAATGTATACATTTACTGGATAGGCAGTTAGGGCATGTGAATTTTAACTCACTAAGTAAAACAGTTGAGTTAGTACAAGGAATTAAACTGAAGCCATGTAGTAAGTATTTGAATTGCAATGCCTGTAATCAGGAAAAGAGTAAGGCAACTCCTGCAAACAGGTTAAACGGCTTCAAAACAACTGTACCTTTGGAAGTTGTGTTTGCAGATTTAATTGGACCCATGAAACCAAGTTTAGGAGGGTCATGTTATATTTTAAGTATCCTGGACCATTACTCTCGATATGGTTTTTGTTATCTGCTTAAGTCAAAGGCAGACACTTTCCAACAATTTGCAAACTGGCTGAAATTTGTTGAAAGGAAAACAAAGAGAAAGGTTCAGTGCATAATTACTGATAATGGCACTGAATTTACAAACAAGCGCTTTGTTGATATGCTAGAATCAGATAGCATTGAGCATAAACGTTCAGCCCCTTATAGGCCTCAACACAATGCATTTGTTGAGAGACGTGGGCAAACATTACAAGCCATGATGAGAACCATGTTGAAAGATTCTGGCTTAACAGATAGACTGTGGGGGGAGGCAGCAAAATGTGCAAACCATGTTCTGAATATAGTGGTTAATACTTCTACTGGTAAAATACCATATACAATATGGCATGGTAGAAAACCAAACCTTGATTATCTGCACACGTTTGGCACCCCAGCCTGGGTCCACATTCCTGCACAACTCAGGAGTAAAGGCCAACATAGGGCTAGGCAATTATACTTCGTAGGTTATGAAGCTAATCACAGATCCTATCGTTTCTGGAAACAAGGCACAACTAATGTATATAATAATGCAAGTGCCAAATTCCTTGAGCACGTTGGTTGGGATAGGTTAGAGCAAGAAACTGTTAATACTGATCCTCTAGTGTTTGAGGACTCCTCTGATAATGTAACTAGTAATGATAAGACATCTCCTGTAAATATAAAAGATGAAGAGGAGATAGGGGAGATTAAAGATGAATCAGAGGAAGGAAAGGAGTCAGAAATTCAAAGCCCTGTAATTCCTAGGCGTTCAACGCGAATCAGACGTCCACCTGATTGCTATGAAGCCAGTATAATATGTCAAGTTAGTTTAGAGCCTTCTAACTATGATGAGATCAGGATGTATCCTGAAAAGGAACAGGCATCATGGAAAGCTGCAATAAACAGGGAATTGAAGTCTTTGCAGGATCTTAAGGTCTATGAGAAGGCAAAACTGCCACCTGGTGAGCAAGCTATAGGTTGCAAGTGGATATATAAAATTAAGAAAGGTGTAGATGGGACTGTAACCCATAAGACACGTTTGGTTGCACAAGGTTTTGCCCAAACTACTGAGGATTATGATGAGGTGTTTGCACCCAGTCTGAGGGCAACTACTTTAAGAGCAGCTTTAGTATGGGCGGCTAAAAACCAATATATGGTTAACCATGTAGATGTTGAAACTGTATATTTACATGCTCCATTGCAACATACTATTTATTTAAGAATACCACCAGGATTGACCAATGATAGAGACCATGATTGTTGGGAATTAAAGAAAAGCCTCTATGGATTGAAACAATCAGGCTATGAGTGGAATAAATGTATAGTTAATGAGTTGAGTGCAATAGGTTTTGTAGCCAGTAATGCTGATCCTTGTTTGTTTAGAAGTGAACACAACGGAGCATTATCTTTTCTTTTATTATTCACAGATGATATTGCAATAATAACAAAAACTGAGTTAGAAGCACGAACTATCATTTCAAGATTGCAGAATAAATTCACAATTAGGAATCTTGGGGAAATAAACCACTATTTGGGGTTAGATATTGTGAAAACAAATAGGGGTTTTAAGGTATCGCAAGCCAGTAAAATATCTCAGTTATTAAAGAGATACAATATGGAAATGTGTAAACCAGCAAAAACTCCGATGGCTATGGATTTTAAGGACACTAATGTTGAGAGTCCTGTATTTGATAAGACTATGTACCAATCTTTGATAGGAAGTCTTATGTATCTGAGTAATTGGACTAGACCTGATATTTCTTACTGCGTAAACCAATTAGCTAGGTACAACAATGAACCAACTGTTAGACACTGGCAAGCAGCTAAACGAGTATTAAGGTATTTGAAGCAGATTATTCACTACTTGTTATATTTAGAGCCAAATCATGAGTTAATCCTTACAGCATATGCAGATGCGATTTTTGCCTCTGATACAAGCACTTGTAAATCTACTTCAGGGTTGGCTATAATGTTGGGTGATTCTTTAATTGGATGGAAGTCCATTAGACAAAAACACATAAGCTTATCTACAATGGAGGCTGATTTTTCATGTCTATCAGTGTTATGTACAGAACTGCTAGTGTACAAACAATTATTGTTAGATATGGGTTTAAATGTAAACGATCCATTTATTGTGTATGAGGACAATCAAGCTGCGATAAAGATGGCAAACAATGCTGCAGTAAGAACAAGATCCAAACATACTGATCTATGCAGATGCGATTTTTGCCTCTGATACAAGCACTTGTAAATCTACTTCAGGGTTGGCTATAATGTTGGGTGATTCTTTAATTGGATGGAAGTCCATTAGACAAAAACACATAAGCTTATCTACAATGGAGGCTGATTTTTCATGTCTATCAGTGTTATGTACAGAACTGCTAGTGTACAAACAATTATTGTTAGATATGGGTTTAAATGTAAACGATCCATTTATTGTGTATGAGGACAATCAAGCTGCGATAAAGATGGCAAACAATGCTGCAGTAAGAACAAGATCCAAACATACTGATCTTCGTTATTTAAATGTCAGACAATGTGTCAAAGATAAATTAATACAGCTAGAGTATTGTTCATCCGATGTAAATATTGCAGACCATTTTACGAAGGTACAAAGTGCTGTGAAACACAATGCTAATTGTGAAAAAATGTGCATAAGATTGTAAGAGTTATATATTATTCTACCCAAAGGGGAGAATGTTAGGCATATGGTGTTAGCCTACAATATTGGGTTGAAAATATATTAACCATGATGTTATGTCTTTAAGATGTAAATTGGCCAATGGGTGTGTAAGTGTTCTCATGGCCATAAGAGGGAGCTAGGAACGTAGCTTCTCTCTCTCTCTGAATTCACTGCTCTCTACTATTACTGTTTTTGCTCTGTTACCTGAACTGTGTATTGACCTCTGGACCGGTAAGAAGACTTTGTATTTTGGATTGCTACTTGGACTGTTTATTTTTGACTGTGCATTTTTGTTTTTACACCACCTTAAAGTAAACTACTTTTTGCTTTTACAACTCAGTGTACTCTTGTGTTTACTGTGTGACATGCTGCTCTCAGTACCCTTCCTTGTCTGTGCAACTCTTTGGTAGCACAAGGAGATCTCTGCACAACAAATTCCTTAACAAGGTCATCCAGGACTGTAGTACCCTCCTGTGGTACCAGCTTCCCAGGTTGGATCAACTTTGACTTTGGCCAAGCCCCTGCCAGTGATGCCTCCTCTATGAATGGAGGTGCTGCTTGAGCTGTGATGGCCCAAGCTCTGTTGTGGCTAGCAGTGGCTCTGTTTTTCTTCTCCATCCTCAAATCTTGGCTGAGTCTTTATTGCTCTCCCAAAAGTGATGAGAGCAGGTGGTTGGAGCCCAGGACCCCAAGAAAACAGAAGGTATTATGAGACTTGGTTTAATGTCATGATCCTGATAGAGATGAATAAAGCAGAACTCCAAGGCTTGTGAATTCCTCAAAGAACATGTTTATTGGTTACAAAGTATCAGTACAGTCAAAAGTGAAACCAAGTCTGAATATCCCACTAAAAATTACCCAGTTACAAAGTATAATGTCCCATCCTCAAGAATATGCTTTTTTGTAAGGACCCACCTCAAAACCTCTTCCCAAGAGAGCAGAACCCTTGGAACAGATTTATCCCAAAGGGTACTTTTATTAGGAGAAGTTGACAGCAGGCATAGAAGGCAGGATCTGAGGGTTTCCCACTCAAATCAATAGGTTATAGGATCAAAAAGCAAACCCCATCCCAACAGTTAATCCAGTCAGTTCAAATGGGCCAATCCCCAGGTGTTAAGTCCACTGTGGGAATGAGGCTGATAAGACGTTGAAAGGGTGTAAAAACATTGTTTGGTCTTAGCACCTTCTCTTCTGCAGCAACAGATAAGTCAGATGGCCAGAGGCAAATTCCTTTCTCACCCCAGGTTCGAATCAAGGGGAGAAGAGTTTAAACAGCAAGCAGATAGAGGAAGCAGAGAGGATACATTATAGCAGCTAAGCAAAAAGGCAATAAACATACAATTCCCCAAAATCCTCCCCCCTCCTCCCAGGAGTTTGGCAGAATCCATGGAAAGGAAAAGAGAAGGAAAGGAAAAAGAAAAAGGCCCCCCACCAAAGAAATGGGTTCTGACATGCCTCCCCCCTTAAAAGAAAGAGTGGTCCACCTGTAAAAGACAAAAAGGAGATAAAAAGAGGGATTAGTCTGGTTTATCAGCAGGGAATTTACTAAGTAGACTAGGGGCTCTAATATGGCATTTAAGGACCAATTCATTCCGGGATAGAGGCAAATGCTTCCAAGCAACTAGATATTGAGTGGATCCATGATGTTTCCTAGAGTCCAAAATGTCTTTAATTTCAAAATGCTGCTCCATGTCTACCTTGATTGAAGGGAGAGGAGGGGCTGCAGCTGGCCTTAAGGGCAAGATCAGTTCATACTTTAAAAGGCTAATGTCAAATACTGGGTGAATCTGTCTAAATGTCTTAGCGAGCTCTAGTTCAACTGTTACTGGATAGATTATCCTTTTAATGGGGAAAGGTCCTACAAATTTTGGTCCCAGTTTCTTAGAGGGTTGTAGGGACTTCAAATATTTTGTAGACAAGTATCCTTTTCTCTTACTTGAAATGGTTTTGGCTCAATTCATTTTTTATCTGCTTGGAATTTATATGCCTCCTGAGCCTCATCTAAAGCTTTCCTCACAGCTGGCCAGGTATTTTGGAGTTGTGCCATCCACTCTTCAAAGAGGCAATAGTCGGTTCAGTGGAGGGTAGTTCAGACATCGGATTAAAACTCTGTCCTGTTGCCAGGAGGAGGAGGGAGGGGGGAGGAGGGGAGGGAGGGGGGGAGGAGGGAGGGGGAAGGGGGTTTTTTTAAAGGAAAATTGTATTTTAAAACTTTTCAATAAAAAAACTCTGTCCTGTTGCTACTTGGAACAGAGTGTAGCCTGTGCTGGAATATATTGTATTGTTGTAAGCAGCTTAGGCAAATGGAAGCAGGTTGGTCCAGTTGGCTTGTTGGCAGTTTATAAAGCATCTTCAGTACTGCTCCAGTACCAAGTTTGAATGTTCTGTTTGTGAGTTGCATGAACACTGTGGGCACGCTATAGTCCAAATGGCATCACTTTGAACTGGTAGCTCCTCAGGGGGCAATTGAAGGCCGTCTTCCACTCATTGCCTTCTTTAATTCTCACTCCATAGTATCCCTCCCTCAGGTCTAGTTTCATGAATATCTTCCCCTTGGCTAAGTGGCCTAGCATGTCCTTCATGAGGGGGAGGGGGTACATGTTTTCCATGCACGCTCCATTAATTCCATGAAAATCCATCTAAGCAACCCATCTTTATTTTCTTTAAAGAGTACCAGGGCTGCGACTTGAAATTTCATGGATTGAATGATCCCCCTTGCTAAGTTCTTGTCAATGTACTCCCTCAGCTCCTTTATCTCCTTTGGAGTCCTGGAATACATCTT
Organism: Vipera ursinii; assembly: GCF_947247035.1. Classification (NCBI taxonomy): domain Eukaryota; kingdom Metazoa; phylum Chordata; class Lepidosauria; order Squamata; family Viperidae; genus Vipera; species Vipera ursinii. The sequence continues at coordinate 19,467,942 of NC_139521.1, read as the reverse complement.
AGGTTTGGGGAGTTTTGCTCTGGGCAGGATCTCTATGGCCAGCTTTTCTGGGCTGCTGTTGAACATCACCCTCATCACCCTGGGCTGCCATTGAACATCACCCTTGGTTGAAAATCCTAAAGGGGGAAACAACTCAAGAAGCTTGGGAAACTCTGAAACATATTATCATAAAAGCCCAATCCAGCACCATACCACTGAAAAAGAAAAACAAGAAATCTAACAAGAAACCAGCATGGCTGCCCAAAGATCTCTGTGATAAACTGAAAGATAAAAAGGACAAGTATAGGCTTCCAGTTTGCGATTGTGGCACTGGCGGACATGTGAGGAGATTGCTCCCCCCACTGTCCAGTTTTCTCCTGCCAGGGGACCCTGAAGAGGGTTAGAAGTCACCTTGGAGGGGCAATGATGTGAAGAGCACCCCCCCCCCAGTGATCGCGGAAGGGCAGCAGGCTTCCCGTTTGATCCGGGGCAGCTCTTCAAACCAACGGAAAAAAGATCGGCCATTTATTTACCCTAGATGTTAGGCTCAAGATGCAGATGGATCTTGACAGACTTGAACAATGGGACCTATCTAAGAAAATGAAATTCAATGTAGAGAAAAGTAAAATCTTACACTAGGCAAGAAAAACCAAATGTACATGTATAGATTGGTGAAACCAGGCTTAATAGCAGCAACTGTGAGAGGGATCTTGGGGTCTTAGTGGACAATCAATTAAATATGAGCCAACAGTGTGCAGCGATGGCCAAAAATGCCAATGCAATCCTAAGTTGCATTAACAAAAGGGTTCAATCAAGATCACTTGAGGTACTAATACCACTCTATGAAGCCTTATTAAAATCACATCTAGAATACTGCAACCAACTTTGGTCTCTACACTATAAAATAGATGATGAGGCTCTAGAACAAGTGCAGAGAAGAGCAACAAAGATTAGGGGACTGGAGGCTAAAACATATGAAGAACATTACAGTAACTGGGTATGGCTAGTCTAGTGAAAAAAAGGACAAGGGAGACACGAAAGCAGTCTTCTAATATCTGAGGGGCTGTCACAGAGAGGAGGGTATCAACCTATTTTTTAAAGCACCTGGAGGCAAGACAAGGAATAATGGATGGGAACTGATAAAGGAGAGATTCAACCTAGAAAAAAAAATTCTGACAGTGAGAACAATTAACCAATGGAACAGTTTTCCTTCAGATGGTATCCCAGGGGTTTCGACCATGGTATCCTACTGCGGCGTCTCAGGGGGTTGGGAGTGGGAGGCACCGTTTTACGGTGGTTCTCCTCCTATCTCCTGGGCCATTCACAGTCGGTGTTGACGGGAGGGCAGAGATCTGCCCCGAGGCCTCTCATTTGTGGAGTTCCTCAGGGGTCGGTCCTCTCGCCCCTCCTGTTCAACATCTATATGAAGCCGCTGGGTGAGATCATTCGTGGTTTCGGGGTGGGGTATCATCAGTACGCTGATGATACCCAACTTTTTCTTTCCACCCCGAACCAACCCAGCGATGCCCTCGCCGTGATGTCCCGGTGCCTGGAGGCGGTCCAGGTCTGGATGGGGAGAAACAGGCTTCGTCTCAATCCCGCCAAGACTGAGTGGCTGTGCATATCGGCATCTCGGGTCAACCAGACTATTCCATCTCTAACGATGGGGGGTGAGGTGTTACCCCCCCGTTGATAGGGCTCGCAACTTGGGCGTCCTCCTGGATTCATGACTCAATTTTGAAGACCATATAGGAGCCGTGACCAGGGGGGCTTTTGCCCAGGTTCGCCTGGTGCGCCAGTTGCGACCCTATCTGGACCGAGATGCCCTACGCACAGTCACTCATGCGCTCGTGACCTCCAGTTTAGACTACTGCAACGCTCTCTACATGGGGCTGCCCTTGAAGACCACTCGGAGGCTTCAGCTGGTGCAGAATGCAGCCGCACGAGTTGTGATGGGGGTTTCCCGATACTCCCATGTAACACCTCTATTCCGCGAGCTGCATTGGCTTCCGGTTGCCCTCCGGGTGAGATTCAAGGTGCTGGTGATGACCTATAAAGCCCTAAATGGCTTGGGTCCAGGATATCTGAGGGAACACCTGCTGCCGGCATCAAGTTCCCTTCGTCCAGTGCGCTCCCACAGGGAGGGTCTTCTCAGGGTGCCACCGGTAAGAGATTGCCGGCGGGTAACACCCAGGGATAGGGCCTTCTCAGTGGGGGCGCCTGCCCTTTGGAACCAGCTGCCAGTGGAGCTGAGGACTGCCCCCGACCTCCGTTCATTCCGCCGGGGCCTGAAGACCTGGCTCTTCGAGCTCTCTGGCCCAGGCTGAGGATTAATCTTATTTTAACTGGGGTTTTATTTAGGCAGGGACACATATATTTTTTTTAAAAAATTGTTTTTAACTTTTGTATTTTGGTTTTTTAATCACCCTGTAAACCGCCCTGAGTCCTTCGGGAAAGGGCGGTATATAAATGTAATAAAATAAAATAAATAAATAAGTAAGTGTTGAAACTTTTTTTGGATACTAAGCTGTATGCCAAGTTATCAAAGCCTGGGTTCCACAAAACCAGAATAGGATAGGATAGGATAGGATAGGATAGGATAGGATAGGATAGGACAGGACAGGACAGGACAGGACAGGACAGGACAGGACAGGACAGGACAGGACAGGATAGGATAGGATAGGATAGGATAGGATAGGATAGGGTAGGATAGGATAGGATAGGACAGGACCTTGGAAGGGACCTCTTCTAGTCCAATCCCCTTCTCGAGCAGGAGAACCATTTTAGACAAGTGACTGTCTAGTCTCTTCTTAAAAATCTCCAGTGATGGAGCACCCATGATTTCTGAAGGCAAACTGTATCACTGGTTAACTGTCCTCACTGTCAGGAAGTTTCTCCTTAATTCCAGGTTGCTTCTCTCTTTGACCAGTTTCCAACCATTGTTTCTTGTCTTGCCCCCTGGTGCTTTGGAGAATACTTTGATGCCCTCTTCTTTGTGGCAGCCCCTCAAATACTGGAATACTGCTATCATGTTGCCCCTGTTTCTTCTTTTCTTTAGACTAGCCAAACCCAAGTCCTGCAGCATTCTTCATATGTTTTAGTCTCCAGGCCTTTGATCATTTTAGTTGCTCTTCTCTGAAGTTTTTCCAAGGTCTCAACATCTTTTTTGTAGTATGGTGACCAAAATTGGTTGCAGTATTCCAGGTGTGGTCTTACTAGGGTTTTATAAAGTGTTACTAATACTTTGCATAATCTTGATTCTATCCCTCTGTTTACACAACCCAGGATTGTATTAGCTTTTTTGGTTGCTGCTGCACACTCCTGGCTCTAGATTATCTCAGCTATAGAGTGTCATGGAAAGGAGTGGAAATGGATCCAGGAAAAGTGAAATCCATTGTAGAATGGCAAGCCCCATGGACTCACAAGCAACTATAAAACTTCTTGGAATTTGCACATTTTTACCAGCAATTCATCCCATCCTTTGTGAAAATCACCTTGCCGATGACAGAACTGTTGGAAATGGGGGGAAGGGGTAGAAAAGTCCCACCCAAACCAGCCACTGAACTGGATTATGGAATGTCAACGGGATTTCGAATAGCTTAAGAGACTGTTTGCAGCTGAGCCCATCTTAAGGTACCCTAATCCTGAGGAGCCATTTGTAATCCAAGCAGACACCAGTGATGTGGTGGTAGGGGTAGTCCTGCTTCAAAGGAATAAGGAGAGGAAGTTGCAACTGTACACATACACATCCCAAAAGTTAAATGAGACTGAAAGGCAGTGGGCAGTGTGCAAGAAGGAAGCCTTCACAGTGCGATGGGCACTGTTAACTTGGAGGCAATTCCTGGAAGGAAGTAAAATCCCATTTGAAGTGTGCACTGATCACAAGAACCTAGAGGCAGTGAGGCCCCCCCCCACAAACTTTCCCCAAAGCAAGTCCAGTGGACCCAATACTTTAATGATTAATCGATTCAACTTTGAGTTAAAGTAGATCCTGGAAGAGAAAAACTTCCTGGCTGATACCCTGTCCCATATGCCCCAATACAATAGTAACCAGGAGGTAATACAATCCTTGATTGTATAAACAGAATCATAGAATCAAAATCATGTGAAATAGTAGTATGGCTTTATAAAGCCTTAGTAAGACTACACCTGGAATACTGCATTCAGTTTTGGTCACCACATTACAAAAAAGATATTGAGACTTTAAAAAAAGTACAAAGAAGAGTAACTAAGCTGATTAAAGGTCTGGAGACTAAAACAAATGAACAACAGTTGCAAGATTTGGGTTTGGCTAGTCTGGAGAAAAGAAGAACTTGGGGGACCTGATAGCAGTATTCCAGTATTTGAGAGGCTGCCACAAAGAGGAGGGGGTCAATTTATTTTCCAAAGCACCAGAGGGCAAGACAAGAAACAATGGATGGAAACTAATCAAAGAGAGTAGCAATTAAGGAGAAACTTCCTAACAGCAAGGACAATTAACCAGTAGAACAGCTTACCTTCACACATTGTGGGTGCTTTATTACTGGAGATTTTTAAGAAGAGACTGGACAGTCACTTGTCTGAAATGGCATAGGATCTCCTGCTTGAGCTGGGGGTTGGACTAGAAGATCTCCAAGATCCCTTCCAGCTCTATTCTTTTTTTTTATTGAAAAGTTTTATCATACATTTTATCTTTAACAATCCCCCCTACCCCTCCCCTATCACTCCCTCCCAACCCCTCCCCCCTCCCCTCCCCCCCGACTTCCCAGAGCTAAGTACAAGGTATAAAAAACAAAAAAAGAATCATAAACAACCATATGCTAACAACCATAAACTCTAAAATCTATCACTCTCTAGCTCATATAGGATAACTACAAACACTATTAATATAGAATATATTTTAAAAAAACAGAAAAAAAAGAAAGGAAGACTTATTCAAATGCTACATGAAACTTCTTAGTCCCATATTTGTTCTGGATATACTCAATCCATTCCTCTTAAGAGTTTAATAGCCTCCTTAGACTTCACATCCTTTGGATTCAAAATCAAAGCCTTTTCTTTTTCCTTTATTTCATTCTCCAATTCTTTCCTCCTAGCTTCCACAGCACATCTATGTTTATTGTTCATATATATCAACACCCCTCTCATATAGGCCTTGCTAGCATCCCAAACCATGTCCGTAGAGGTGCCCTTATTCATATTAATTTCAAAAAAAAATCCTTCATCCGCTGTTTACATTCTTCCACATTTCTCTAGTTTCTAAACAAATTCTCATTTACGCGCCACGAGCGCCTATCTCTATTCTCCTTATTAATCTCTAGCCAAACTGGGCTATGATCAGAAATAGTTCTTGCACATATCTTCACCTTCTTAATCCTTGAAAAAAGTCATTAGTCAACAAAATAAAATCGATCCTGGAAAAAGATTAATGTCTGTCAGAAAAAAAAAGTATAATCCTTTTCATGCGAATGTCTCTCACGCCAAATATCTCGCAGTTCCAAGTCCTCCTTCATTTCAAAAAAGGATTTAGGCAGTCTAGCATGACTTGGGACGCGCTTAAAAGCTCCAGCCTTGTCCATCTGTACATCCAAAACACCATTCCAATCCCCCATAAAAATAAAAGATTTATAATCCAACTGGGTAAGCTTTGTATGAAATAAACTAAAAAAGTCAGCTTGTTGTTGATTAGGAGCATATAATCCAACTAAAAGCGTCTTTTTACCTTCTAGCAGCTCTATCATAACGTATCTTCCATGCTTATCTGCTCAATTAAGTCCGCTGTTAAAGCACTTTTAACATAAACAACCACTCCATTTTTCTTATTCATTACAGAAGCAACAAATTGCGTGCCCAACCTTGAGATCGATAAATACTTTGGTCCACAACCCTAATATGCGTTTCTTGCAAACATATAACATCTATCTTGAATTGTTTTAAATATTGAAAAACTTTCTTCCTCTTCTATGGTGAATTTAGTCCATTAACGTTCCAAGTTAAAAATTTAATTGCCATGCATATCATCCCAAAGCTCTTGGAGCACTGCTTTAATAGGACTATCTTTTTTAGGCCGTGCTCCTCCCACTGCTTGGCTGTAAGTACATTTTGGAAATTCCATAGACTTCTGCTGATCTTGTTCTTTTATTTTTTTTTGATCGTTTTAAAGCAGCACGCGTCACCCTCTGCTCTCTAGGATCATCCAAAGAAGTTGTAGCTTGGTCTCCTCCAGCACCATTCTCCTCTGTCTGTCCATCTTCAGCCTCTTGATGTTCTCCTTCTCCAGATCCCTTTGCAGCTTCCAAAAGTGATAGTGGGGTTGCTTTTAGAACGTTATTATAAAAATCACGCGCCTGCATCACAGTGGCCAGACGGTACCTTTTACCTTCATGCGTCACCGTCAACCCAACTGGAATCTCCCATCTGAACCTTATATCTCGTTGCTTGAGCTCTTGCACTAAAAATATAAAATCCTTCCTTCTCCTTAAAATCTTTGGAGGAATTTCTTTTAGAACCAAAACTTCTTGATCAGCAATCACAACTTTAGTATCATAGGCAGCTTGAATAACTTCATCTCTAATTTCCCTCTTTGCAAAATAAACCACCACATCTCTAGGTAGCTTTCTCTGTCTAGCAATCCATGAATTCACACGAAACACTTTATCCATGCCTCCCTTTATTTCAGATGCTGGCTGACTCAATACTACTTCCAGAGCCTCAGAAATCAGCTGCTTTAGGTCTTCCTTAATATTCTCTTTTAAACCTCTGATTCTAACAGCATACTGCATCTGGTAATATTGAGCAAGACTCAGTTCTCTATCCATTTTGTCTCTTAAATCTTCATTCTCCAGTACTTTTGCTTCTAATATGGCATTCTTTTGAGTCAAATCTTCCACTTTTTCATCCAAATCTTCCACACATTCAGCCACTCTATACACTGAAGACAAAATGTCTACCTTCATCACTCTGAACTTCTCTTCCATCCTCTCTTCTATTCTCTCCTCCAATTTCTCCAATTTCTCCTCCATCTTTGCAAATTTATCACCCATTGATTCCAGAATTACCTGGGCATGTTTTTCAAGAGCATCTTGTAAATCCTTCGGTGTCAATACACCAGGAGGAAGCAACGCTTGCAATGATGACTGTTGCACCGGAGAAGTTCCAGCACTCCGAAGAGTTTTTGGGGAAGGTTTAGCCGCCATCTTTACTTTCACTTACTACGCACTTTCACTTTTAAATTTATAAAGTCCATTAAGCTAGAAAGCAGCAATAAAAGTCCTCTTCACCTTTTCCTCCTGTACCGCTCTGCCTGCTCCTTTTATTCCATAGTCTTTCCTTCTGGCAGGGGTGGTCGCAGACGCCTGGCTCCACTCCAAAAATCACGGAGCAGAGACGCTGACCAGCTGGGAGCGACCCAGGCTACGGGGGAGTTCGATCCTTCAGCCGCCCAAGCTTTAAGCTCAGGCGGCCCCGGAGAACTCAACCCCTACCTGGGGCCTCACCCCCTCCTCTTCTCCCGAGGAGGGGGCTTCAAATCCACCCGAACAGCTGATCGGCGCTGTTTCGGGTGGAAACAACACAACTGAGCCGCGGGCAGCCCGAAAGGGCTGTCTCCGGCGCCGCGCCGCCACCGGAAGTCCCTTCCAGCTCTATTCTGATTATGTATAGAATAGGCAGTACCTGACTCAACATTACAGACTTATGACCACAATTGAGCCCAAAATGTGTGTTGCTAAGTGAGAATTTTGTTTTAAGTTAGTTTTGCCTCATGACGTTTCTTGCCACATTTGTTAAGTGAATGACATCAGTTGTTAAATTAACACCATTGTTAAATGAATCTGGCTTCCCATTGACTTTGCTTGTCAGAAATTCACAAAATTCACAAACCTTCACTTTCTTGTGAAGGTGGTTGAGAGCGTGGTGGCACTTCAGCTCCCTCTGTTCCTGGAGGAAACTGATTATCTGGACCCATACCAATCGGGCTTCAGGACCGGGTACAGCACAGAGACGGCATTGGTTGCGCTGGTGAATGATCTCTGCCGGGCTCGGGACAGGGGTTGTTCCTCTGTCCTAGTCCTATTAGACCTCTCAGCGGCTTTTGATACCATCGACCATGGTATCCTACTGTGGCGTCTCAGGGGGTTGGGAGTGGGGGGCACTGTTTTACAGTGGTTATCCTCCTACCTCCTGGGCAGTCGGTGTTGACGGGAGGGCAGAGGTCCGCCCCGAGGCCTCTCGTTTGTGGAGTCCATCTGGGGTTGGTCCTCTCTCTCCTCTTGTTCAACATCTATATGAAGCTGCTGGGTGAGCTCATTCGTTGTTTTGGGGTGGGGTATCATCAGTATGCTGATGATACCCAGCTTTTTCTTTCTACCCCGAACCAACCCAGTGATGCCCTTGACGTGATGTCCCGTTGCCTGGAAGCGGTCCGGGTTTGGATGGGGAGAAAGAGGCTTCGTCTCAATCCTGCCAAGACTGAGTGGCTGTGTATACCGGCATCTCAGACTAACCAATCTTTTCCATCCTTAACTATGGGGGGTAAGGTGTTACCCCCCGTTGATAGGGCCCACAACTTGGGTGTCCTTCTGGATTCACGGCTCAGTTTGGAAGATCATATAGGAGCCATGGCCAGGGGAGCTTTTGCCCAGGTTTGCCTGGTGCACCAGTTACGGCCCTATCTGGACCGAGATGCCCTACACACAGTCACCCATGTGCTCGTGACCTCCCGGCTAGACTACTGCAATGCTCTCTACATGGGGCTGCCCCTGAGGACCACTCGGAGGCTTCAACTGGTGCAGAATGCAGCTGCGCGAGTTGTAATGGGAGTCTCCCGATACTCCCATGTAACACCTCTTCTCCGCGAGCTGCATTGGCTTCCAGTTGCCCTCCGGGTGAGATTCAAGGTGCTGGTGATGACCTATAAAGCCCTAAATGGCATGGGCACGGATTATCTAAGGGAGCACCTGCTGCCAGCGTCAATTACCCATCGTCCTGTGCGCTCCCACAGGGAGGGCCTCCTCAGGGTACCGCCGGTCAAGGATTGCCGATGGGCGATCCACAGGGGGAGGGCGTTCTCTGTGGGCGCGCCTGCCCTATGGAATCAACTGCCAATGGAACTCCGGACTGCCCCCGACCTTCATTCATTTCGCCGGGACCTAAAAACCTGGCTCTTTGAGCTATCTGGTCTGGACTGAGGGGTTTAATGTTTTTAAATTGTGATTTAATTTTTGTGGCTAGACTTAATTTAATTTATTTTAATTTATTTTAATTTTATATTGGATTGTTTTTAAATTTTGCCTTGTGAACTGCCCTGAGTCCTTTGGGAATAGGGCGGCATATAAACCGAATAAATAAATAAATAAATAAATAAATAAAAGGGGATTACATGATTCTGGGACTGCAACTGTTATAAATATGAACCAATTGTCAAGCATCTGAATGTAAATCACATGACCATGTTGATGCTGCAATAGTCATAAGTCACTTTTTTCAGTGCTGTTCTAACTGAATGGTCATTAAATGAACTGTTAGAGTTAGGAGGCTCCTTGAGGAGAGAAAGTAGCAGACATGAGGTAGCTTCAGGCATGGGCAGGGATGGAAAGTCCTTCAGTGTTCACTGAAGCCATGTGATAGGGGGAATAGAAGATTCCCAGCCTCTGACTGGAGTCCAAGTAGGGGAAATTGCTTCAGCCTCCAACCATAGTTAAAGCAAATCTTCCAGCCTCCCACCAGTATCCAACAATCTATCCACAAGCTCCCTGGGGCTGGGGAATCACTCCTCTGGGAGCAGGCGGGCAAATGCTTCTAAAGTCCTCAGGAGTTATGCAGGCCGCTCCCAGTCACCATCTTTAATGCTGCCTAGAGAGAAAAATGTGTAATATGATGATGATGATGATAATAATAATAATAATAATAATAATAATAATAATAATAATAATAATAATAATAAAGTTGGAATGGACCTTGGAGGTCATCTAGTCCAACCCCCTGCTCAGGCAGGAAACCTTATACCATTTCAGGCAAATGGCTGTCCAGTCTCTTCTTAAAAACCTCCAGTGTTGGAGCATTCACCACCTCTGGAGGCAGGTTGTTCCACTGGTTAATTGTTCTAACTGTCAGGAAGTTTCTCCTTAGTTCTAGGTTGCTTCTCTCCTTGACTAGTTTCCATCCGTTGCTTCTTGTCCTGCTTTCAGGTGCTTTGGAGAATAGCTTGACTCCCTCTTCTTTGTGGTAGCCCCTGAGATATTGGAACACTGCTATCATGTCACCCCTCACCCTTCTCTTCATTAAACTACACATACCCAATTCCAGCAACCGTTCCCTATATGTTTTAGCCTCCAGTTCCCCAATCATCTTTGTTGCTCTTCTCTGTACCCTTTCTAGAGTCTCGGCATCTTTTTTACATCGTGGTGACCAAAACTGGATGCAGTATTCCAGGTGTGGCCTTACCAAAGCATTGTAAAGTGGTATTAGTACTTCACTTGATCTTGATTCTATCCCTCTGTTAATGCAGCCTAGCACTGTGTTGGCTTTTTGGCAGCTACAGCACACTGCTGGCTCATATTGAAGTGATTGTCTACTAAGACTCTGAGATCTCTCTCACAGTTACTACTATTGAGCAAGGTACCACCTATACTATACCTATGCATTTGATTTTTCCTGCCTAAATGTAGAACCTTACTTTTTTCACCATTGAATTTCATTTTGTTAAATAGTGCCCAGTGTTCGAGTCTGTCCAGATCCTTCTGTATCTTAAGCCTATCTTCTGGAGTATTGGCTATTCCTGCCAGCTTGGTGTCGTCTGCAAATTTGATGAGTTCCCCATCTATCCCCTCATCCAAATCATTAATGAAGATATTGAAGAGCACTGGGCCCAGAACAGAGCCCTGGGGCACCCCACTACACACTTCCTTCCATGTAGATGCGGTTCCATTGAGGACCACACGCTGAGTACGGCCTGTCAGCCAGCTACAAATCCATCTGGTGGTAATGCTATCTAACCCACATTTTTTTATCTTATCAGGTAGTAGGTTGTGATCTACTTTATCAAATGCCTTACTGAAGTCCAAGTAAATTATATCTACAGCATTCCTCTGGTCCACTAGTTTTGTCACTTGGTCAAAGAATGTAATAAGATTTGTCTGGCACAATCTGTTTTTGACAAACCCATGTTGACTTTTAGTGATGACTTTGTTTGCATCAAGGTGTTCGCTGATTTGTTGTTTGATTATCTTTTCCAGAATCTTCCCAGGTATTGAGGTCAGGCTGATAGGTCTGTAGTTTCCTGGATCTATTTTTTTCCCTTTTTTGAAGATGGGAACTACATCAGCTCTCTTCCTGTCCTCTGGTAGTTCCCCAGTGCTCCAGGATCTTTGAAAAATATAGTTCAGTGGTTCTGAGATCGCGTCTGCCAGTTCCTTAAGAAACAAACTTTTCTGTCTTCAACCATGTGCATGCATCCTGAGTTCAAATGAAGGGACCATTCTACTACTTTGTTTACAATTTTAAATTATTAGCCACAATGTAAAAATTCTATGTGCCATCATTTTTCTATCAACTGCCAAGTCACATGTCAGTGTGTTTGTGATTACTGCATAAACAAGCATAAGTGACCAGCAGTTGAAAACCTTTTAATCCTTATGGGAGGAAGCTAATTTTAAAATAATAGCAGTTGGAAGGGAGTTTTAGCTTTTCTTTAATTGGTTCCAATTCAGATCAGGAGTCCAAATTTTCATTTGCAAGTTTTAAAAATAGAAACAGTTTCATAACACACGATTAACATGTCATATCCTCTGAACTTACATGTCTATTTCTGGAAATAAAATTAAGGTAAGAGTTTAGCACTTTGCATATCCCAGTTATGTACCTTATATGTTCATCCATATAGTATGAAAAATTAGATGCTTCATTACATAGATCTTTCAGATGAAATAGCACAGTTCTACTGCATAGACATAAAGAAGCATAACTGCAACATCAAAACAGTTATGAAAAACGTTGGCTCTTTGCTAAATATCAAATTATTGGAATTCTGAACAAATATCCCATTGAGATCCAAGACCCAGATTTATGTTTTAAAAAATGACCTATATTTCTCTGTGCCCATGGTGGCCAAGCTATGGCACGTGTGCCACAGGTGGCACGCAGAGCCCTCTCTGTGGGCACTCGCACCATCACCTCAGTCTTAGGGCTTCAGCTGAGTTTTATAAAACCTTTTCACTTTAGATCTCCGCCACCATGTGCAAAAAAAAAAAAAATCAATCAATCAATTTCAACTTCTTGCAGGAAAAAAAAGATCTTGCAAAGTTGCAATTGATTGATTGAACTTTTTAGTACAACTTAGTCTGGCGTTACCACCGCAGTCACATCCACCCAATGGGCCACCCCCACCCAATGGGCCACGCCCAGCCAGCACCTGACAATGCATAAGTGGGTTTTGTGTTGCAGTTTGGGCACTTGGTCTCTAAAAGGTTCACCATCATTGCTCTATGCTATTTCATCATGAGAATCATCAGTTACATCCTTATTTTTCTGGCATCTAGTAAATATCTCTCTAGTATGCCAAAAGTTTTGGAGACTTGCCCAAAATATTATAAAGCGTCTACTATAAAGTAACCTTGCTAAGCTGCTCTGTGTGACAATTTAAGTGATTAATATATTGAAATTATGATATGATGTTTTTCAAGTATATTATTTAAGTATTAGATGATTAATATATTATTTCAATAAATAACATTTGCTTTCATTCTGTAATTTGGTGGGGGAAAATATAATTATAACAAATGTGCTACATAAATTAACAAATTTCTGAGATTCTAAGCATTTTTGTAGATTTCACTGAAGGTTGCCTGCCTAATGAAAAGGCAGTCATGATTATGAATTTACCATAATTAAATATTGCATTAACTAAGCTAAATAATGGTTTTATTATGTAGGTATATTTAAAAAACATTGTAACCATGTTCAGGATGAGTTAATCCTAAAAAGATTGGATTTATAAGTACTCTTAAAAGACATGGGGCACTTTCCTAGGTTGAATGGCAAGATCTGCAGCTCAGCATGATTACAACCTGTCAGAATCCATTTATATTTCATTTCTAACTATCTCCTCTGAGCTAAACCCAAATCTTTTCTTTCCCTGGATTCTGCCATTCCCAAGGGGGAGAGGGAGACTTGGTTGGGCCCAGAGGGCAGTATTCCTCTGGTTGATCTTTGCCCACCAGGTTTCCGGGTGCTACACCGGCCTCGGGCTCAGGGTAGGGGTGGGGGAGTGGCTGTTGTTATGAGGGAGACCTTGTGCCCACGGGAGGCCACCGTTACCCAGATAGTCGGGTGTGAGTCTCTCTTTTTGAGATGCGGCCCTGGTGCGCAGTTGGGCTTGCTGCTGGTGTACCTTTCGCCTAGTCACGCAGCAGCAGCCCTGCCTGAGCTTCTCAATGTCCTCTCTGGGTTGGTGATTGAGTTCCCGAAACTTATAGTTTTGGGGGACTTCAATCTACCATCTCTGGGAGGATCATCTGAGTTGGCTCGGGAGTTCATGGCTTCCATGACGGCCATGGACCTGACGCAAGTAATTTCGGGACCGACTCACGAGGGAGGCCACACCCTTGACCTAGTTTTCTTATCTGGACGGTGGTTAGATGATCTTGGTGGGGGCTCCCCAATTGTCATGCCCCTGTCATGGACCGATCATCATCTCCTGCGGCTGGTCTTCCGTTTTGCCACCCCCTGCCGTGGGTGTGTGGAACCTATCAAATGGTACCGCCCCAGACGCTTAATGGATCCCCAGAGGTTCCAGGCAGCGCTGGGGTCCCCACCTGCCTCCCTTGCTCACAGCTCGGCAGACGCCTTAGTGGAAGCCTGGGAAAGGGCAACCACTGAGGCTCTTGACCGAGTTGTACCCCTGCGGCCCCTGACCCGGTGCAGATCCCGTCGAGCCCCATGGTTCTCCGTGGAGCTCCGGGAGATGAAGCGTCGGAGACGGGGCCTAGAGAGCGGTTGGAGATCCAGCCGATCCGAATCCGATCGATTGCGACTAAGAACCTACACTAGGTCTTATCTCGCTGCGATAAGGGAGGCGAGGTCTAACCACTTCGCCACCCTTATCGCGTCCGCAGATAATCGCCCGGCCGCCCTGTTTAGGGTGACTCGCTCCCTCCTGAATCAGGAGGTGAGGGAGGATCCCTTGCAGGGTCGTGCCGAGGAGTTTAACCAGCATCTGTCGGACAAAATCGCTCGGATTCGGACCGGTCTGGACTCTGACTGGGCAGAGTCTGTCGAGCAGGACACGGGTGGTCTTGTCGATATCACCTGGGAGGAGTTTGATTCTGTGACTCCGGAGGAAGTGGTCAGGATCATGGGGAGGCTGAGCACCAGCACATGTTTATTGGACCCGTGCCCTTCCTGGCTGGTCTATGCAGCCCGGGAGAGGACACGCAGCTGGTTCCAGGCAGTTTTATCGGCTTCTTTGAGTGAGGGTAGCTTCCCCGCCATCTTGAAAGAGGCGGTGGTGAGGCCTCTCCTCAAGAAGCCTGCCTTGGACCCAGCTGTATTGAACAACTTTCGTCCTGTCTCCAACCTTCGCTTTCTTGCGAAGGTTGTTGAGAGTGTGGTGGCACATCAGCTCCCTCTGGTCCTGGATGAAGCGGATTATCTAGACCCGTACCAATCGGGTTTCAGGCCCGGGTACAGCACGGCGACGGCATTGGTCGCGCTGGTGAATGATCTCTGGAGGGCTCGGGACAGGGGGCATTCCTCTGTTCTGGTCCTATTAGACCTCTCAGCGGCTTTCGATACCATCGACCATGGTATCTTGCTGCGGTGTCTCGGGGGATTGGGAGTGGGAGGCACGGTTTTACAGTGGTTCTCCTCCTATCTCCAGGGACGCTCGCAGTCGGTGTTGGCAGGAGGGCAGAGGTCGACCGTGAGGTCTCTCATTTGTGGAGTTCCCCAGGGGTCGGTCCTCTCGCCTCTCCTGTTCAACATCTATATGAAACCGCTGGGTGAGATCATTCGTGGTTTTGGAGTTGGGTATCATCAGTATGCTGATGATACCCAGCTTTTCTTTTCGACCCCAAACCACCCCAGTGATGCCCTCACCGTGATGTCCCGTTGCCTGGAGGCGGTTCGGGTCTGGATGGGGAGGAACAGACTTCAACTCAACCCCGACAAGACCAAGTGGCTTTGCATACCTTCATCCCGAGTTTATTCGGACATTCCACCTCTTGCTATGGGGGGCGAATTATTACCCCCCGTAGATAGGGCTCGCAACTTGGGAGTCCTCCTAGATTCATGGCTCACCCTGGAAGACCACATAGGAGCTGTGACTAGGGGGGCTTTTGCCCAGGTTCGCCTGGTGCGCCAGTTGCGGCCCTATCTAAGCCGGGATGATCTATGCACAGTCACTCACGCGCTCGTGACCTCTCGACTAGACTACTGCAACGCTCTCTACATGGGGCTGCCCTTGAGGACCACCCGGAAGCTCCAACTGGCACAGAATGCAGCCGCGAGAGTTGTGTTGGGAGTTTCCCGATACTCCCATGTCACACCTCTGCTCCGTGAGCTGCATTGGCTGCCGGTTGTCTTCCGGGTGAGATTCAAGGTACTAGTCATGGTGTTTAAAGCCCTACATGGCAGGGGTCCGGAGTACCTTAGGGAACACCTGCTGCCAGCGTCAACTTCCCTTCGCCCTGTGCGTTCCCACAGAGAGGGCCTCCTCAGGGTGCCACCGGTCAGAGAATGTAGATTGGTGGCCCCCAGGGGGAGGTCTTTCTCTGTGGGCGCCCCGGAGCTATGGAACCAGTTACCGGTTGAGCTCCGGACGGCGCCCGATCTTCGCTCCTTTCGTCGCGATCTGAAAACATACCTGTTCGAACAAGCCGGCCTGGCCTGAGGGGGGATTGGTGGGGTTTTTACTATCATTTTATTGGGGTTTTATTAATGTATTTATTGTTTTTTATGGGCATGTATTTAATTACTTTTTAATTTTTGTACCTTTGTGTTTTATTCGTGCCCTGTACACCGCCCTGAGTCCTTCGGGAGAAGGGCGGTATAGAAATATTAATAATAAATAAATAACCTTTGTTTATTCCGCCTGCCTGCTATCCATCACAATATAATCAATTGCTTTCTCACTAGGCATTCCCTCTCAACTTACGGGCAACTAGGAAAGGGGGTGGGAAAGGGAGAAATGGAATTTGGTTTGTTTCTCTGAATGAAGTGTAAGGAGGGTGGAAATGATCCTGCTGCAAACAGACTGTTATCTCTCCTTTCCCACAATGGGCTTACCACCTGGAGCTTGGCTGATCCGAAACTGACCGAATGAACTGTGGGATGGGGATTGCTTGGGGACACTTTAAAAATATCAATCTGTGAGGGAATTCCTCAGATCCTGTCTATAATGCTTGTTAGCTCCTATTTCTTAGTAAAAGTTCCTGCTTGGGAAATCTTGTCTTCAAAAAGTCCTACTTTCTTAAGATGTAGGCTGAAGTGGGTTCTGACATTAACAACCCTTTTATTCACATTCAAATACACATAAGAGAAACATCCTTCAAAAATTAGTTCTGAACAAGACTGGAGACTTGCAGGCATTGGGAATGTAACTGGTTTGTATTATCTCATGCTTTCCATTGCATACTTCTTAATGCAAGACATTAATAGGGTTACAATTATCTACTAGCAATATTGTGGAAGCTTCAGAAGCAAGGCTCCAAGATTCTCTGTTGCTGCAAGTCCAAGGCCATATTTCTGAAGGCTTAGTTAGGAGGCTGATCCACGTAGGAAAACTGTTGAAGGACATTTCTAACACTGACAGAGGAAGAATACCTGAGAATCATTAGACACTGGAAACTGGAATATGCATGTTTGTGCTTGCATGATGTATGGTTGACTAAGTCAGGCATTCCCCAAGGGAAAATATTCAGTATGTGCAGCAGTGAACAAACATAGATGCTCTGATCAGATAGAGATCAGCTCCCAGTCATTGCAAAGCTGGTTGGGAGAATGTCACATTTGGCTCACTTTCTTTATTCTAAATTTACTATCCAGAGTGATTTTATTGGATTTGGCACTATTATGGATAGAGATGGTTAGAGCACTCTTAGCACTATGCCTATTTTAACCTCCTTCCCATATGAGCATGAAAGGTGAAAAATAGCATACAGAAAGTAACAGGGTTCTTAGAGCAATCCCATTTTTATGGGTCTTCTCTAGGAATTCATCTTGCTTAGGTAGCAGAAAAAGAGTGTTAAATCATCCCTACCCTGTTTATATGATGTGATGATCATGAGATGTAAGTTTAAATCCAAATAATCCTGGGGTAGTTTAGGCTACAAGTTGTGGCCTTTAATACCACAATCATTTGTTTGGCTAGTCACACGAGACACTAGTCCATGGGTGTCAAACTCACTGTGTCACATGACATGTCATGACATATCATGACTTTTTTTGCATTGCCGGAGCTGGGGTGGGTGCGGCCTCAGCATGATGCAACCGGCCCACAGGCCGGCAGTTTGACACCCCTGCACTAGTCTCTACCATCCAGTTTAAGCAGCCAGAGAGTAATGAAATTTAGCAAGAATCATTATTAGGTTTGTTGATGGAACTGCTGAGTCAAATGGTGAGTCAAATGCTGTATCTTCTCATATATATCAGTTCATTATTTCATATATAAAATGCACAGCTACCTTTTTCTGTCATAACTGCTGATGCTGTTTTCAAACATTGTCCAGGTCATTGAAATAATGAACTTATTTTCTTGCAAAAACTATTCTAAATGACATGCTTGGCTCACTATATTTTGTGATTCCATCACAGGTCATCAGAATTCACAGTATAAGAATAAATGGGTCATAAAAATTTGTACTAAAATATAGGGATATAAAATAAATAGATGTATAAGCAAATAACTGAGGGATAAAGCTGTTAGATTAAAAATGTCTTTCTAAGTGCTGTTGACAGTAGCTACACTTTGAGACATTTTCCAGGGGATCACAGTTACAAAACTAAATGAAAAACAAGGACAATTTTAGGAAGAAGGGAGACACAAGCAAGACTGTAAGCGAGCTAAGAAAATGGCACAAAGTGTTTGGAACAGAGCAGGAGCAGGCTAAAAAACAGCTGCTAATTTTTACTGTTATTGTTGTTGCAATATCCTTTCTTTATTTTTACAACTCAAGGCAGCATACAAAATGCTCCCACCTCTAGTTTTACTCACAATAATCCTGTGGATTGGGTAGAGAAAGACTACTCAAAAAAACTCAGCCAGCTTTCCTACATTAGTGAGTACTAGTCCACCACTTTGACCTTAATATATCAACCCTTGAGGTAGTTCAGACAAGAAGCTCCAAACATTAGTACTATAGTACTAACAATAGCAACAGCACTTATAAGCTGCCCTTATAAACAGCACTCTCTGGGTGATTTACAATGTCAACATATTGCCCTCAACAACTGGGGTCTTCACTTTAATGACTGCCAAAGGATGGAAGACTATCTACCATGAGCCCCATATTTGACAAAGCCATTTGCAGTTGTCAACCAATGTGAATGGCTTATGGGGCCAATTTCCAGAAGAGTCAGATCTGTGGGAAGTTCTCCTGTCATTGCCTGTGTGATTCTATATCCATACACTTGATCAGTAGAGAGATTCTTTATTTCACTGTCTGTCGTTCAGTGAAATGAAAGGCTCACCAATTGAAACTCTGATGAATGTAGAATCAATCTCAAGTTCTGCTGCAGTGTCTAGCATGTTGCCATTTTTACCTGCCCATTTGTTGTTAGACAAGGTCTTCCCATCCAATTTTGTGATTGTTGTAGGGTAACTCATTCATGTGGAGTGCACACACCAACCAGATCAATTTCTGGTCAAGCTTGACCTCCATCCAGTGCATGACACCACCTTCAGAGCCAGTATTAACATTTGTAGAATCTCATCCAATGGCTTTCAAGCTTTTGTAAATTCCTTTCTTCTTCATGAAATACACCAGATTACCTGTTTTTGAGCCTTTCTCTAGAGTTAAATGATAAAAATATCTTCCAACTGGCTCATTGCACACAGAATAATGTTCTTTTTTTGATAGTACTGGGGAATTGCTAGTTTGAATTGTTTGTTTTCAGCGTAACTTTAGTTTGCATCTATACAGCAGTCACAGAAGATGCATTCTATTTCACCCTTCTTACAGAGCTCATCAAATTTTTGATCTAAAGTCTTCTCTCTTGACTCTATTGTGATCAACTACAAGTTTCGTGTCTTCTTCGGTGATCAAGCCAGCATCTATGAAGATGGCTGTGGTAATGGCAGCAGTGGAATGTAGACCAACACTATATCTTATGCTCTGCATAGTGACATTTGTTATTTCTAATTATTGTATTCTGTCTTTTCTTTTGAAGTAGAGGGCAGGTATTTTTGGTTTAAGGCCTCTTCATAACTTCATCACATTACTTCTCATCTTCATCATCAGTCGTCTGTCCTTCATTTTTATCATAAGAGATAATTACTTCATTTGTCAAAATGAAGTATTGAAATGTCTGGAGTATTTCTGCTTATATTTAACAAGTCTTTGTCTCTTACCACCTTGCCACTTTTGCCTTTTTATTAGTTGTTTCTGCTCAGGTACATCTGGCAAACCAATCTGGTGTGACCCAAAGGTCTCTCTGACCTTTAAAGAAAGCAAGTTCCTTCAATGGTATCTTTGTCTCTTTTGGGCAAGTACAGTTAATGTGAGCTTCTTTTTTGCACCATCAGGGCAGCTGAATTTGGCACACAGAACAATTTGACACTTCCAGTTGAGAATGTCAGTTTGTCAAGTTTCACATTGAAAGTCTCTTTGACATCTAGCTTTCCTCCACCAAGAGATATGTTTTTGGCTTGATCCCAGCTCTCTTGGATCTTGTTCAAGATTGTAACTTGTGAATTTACAACAGGGGTCACAAAAAAACTGTTTGCTCATTCCCACTTTTCAAGCACTTTTGGATATATGTCTCTTGCAAGACTGGCTGCTGGCTAGTTTCTAGCATCATCACTATTTTGTTCTCCTAACAGTAGGGCATATCTGAGAATATCTTGCAGTGTTGGGAGTTCAGATGGCAACAGTCCCAATTAGGACTGCCAGTCCCAATTAGGTTGCTCATATGAGTGAATGTTTCCAGTCTTGTTCTTCTTTTAGATGCCATTACAGAACTCACACTCACAGGAAATGAGGCCAGCAGTATTAACACTCTCAGACAAAATAACGTATAACAAAAAGAGAAAGAAAGCTGAACCTGTGAAATGAAACAAACAAAATGTTAAACAGTTATGATATTTCTGTAGTTATTTACCAAGCACATATAGATTATATTAAAGTAACAAAAATATCTTTACAATCCTCAAGGCATGTCACAACTTTTTTTTACAAATTGTATTGATTTTCTAATATTACATTCACATATTTGAAAAGCAACATGGTGGCTGGGTAGTAGTAATTCAATTACATACAGGTATCATTAGTACAGATTTCAAATTGCTACCATAAACATTTCCTCTCTTTTTCCCTTCATATATACTGTCTTTTTGTAGATTTAAAACAAGTTTTATTCTATCAATCACATAGAAAATAACTTTCTTACATATATCAATAGTTTTTAGTTTATATATATTCTAGTTGTTTTAGCATACAATCTTTTAGACAATCAATGACCCAATAAATTTTTCCAGTTTTAATTTTTAACATTTAAATTTAATGTTTGATATTTATCATTCCCAAAAATTTTAATATACTCCCAATTCCTCTATCACCATTCCTCACAAGATCTAATATTCAGAATACACATCTTATCTATTTAACTTCTCACCCTCTATATCAAATTTATAATACAATATAATATCCTTCCTTTCTGCTAGTTTTTGATTTTTTTAAGTAGTAATCAAAATTTCTTTTTATTTCAGTGTTTAATGCTTCTTTTCTCTTCCTCTTTGTGTCTGCTATCTCATGCTTAAAGTAATATTTTTTGTTATTGACGTTCCATATAGACATGATTATTACTTTCATCAATAAGTTTTTAGCTTATCTACAACCTATTTACCTTTACATAATTTTGATACACAAACTGACATTCAAATTTAGCTATTAGTATTTATACTTCTAAGTTTTAATGACCAAAAACTTTTTTTATGTCAATTACATAACAATGTCTTGTTCAACATGCACATCTTATCTATTTAAGTATATTCTGTTTTAGCTTTTGATAAGATGGTCGAAACTCCATTCTTCTTCAGTCTTATTCTTGCTTTTTTCCTTTGCCAAATCGTCTGCCATGTCCTTGTTTTTGGGTCATCAAACCAATCTTCTTGTAATATCATATATATTATTTGATGTTGGAGAAACCATCCGGAAAGGAAAACTTTTCCTTTTTTCCAAGTTGATGGTGTCTTTTCTGGATTTTCAAATGTCAATATTTGTTGAGTAATTAATTCTTCTGTCGTGGTATTTGAATGTTTCATTTCTTCTATTGTATTTTGTATAGATGATTCTTTAGTTGTGGTCAAAATTTGGGCTTTCATATCTGGGCTATCTTTTTGTTCCTTCCCATAGCTTCTTAATTTTCCATTGGCTGTGATGAGAGTTTGAATTATTGTTTTCAACATAGAAATAATTTGTTGATCTTTATCCATAAGGAGATTTTGTTCCTGATCCTCTTCCATATTAGTATTTTAGACTAAAGGCTTTACAATGAGGAAATCCAAAAGAAAGGAAAAGTTTTTTTTCTGGTTAGGAACACAGAGCCTTTCACAGCTGTTGTTTCAAAATTTTCAAGGTTATGTGTCTTATCTATTTTTCTGGGCTGTCAGACAAGCTCTGGGACTTCAGAATTCAAACAGACAAGTACCCGCAACATAACACCCTGGACCTAACAATTGTCGATAAGAAAAACAAAAAAAGTCTGGATAGTGGATGTGGCAGTGCCTGGAGACAGCAGAATAGACGAGAAAGAACTGGAGAAGATAACAAAATACAAAGACCTACAAATAGAAATAGAAACACTGTGGCAAAGGCAAGCAAGGGTAGTACCAATAGTAATAGGCGCCTGTAGCTATACTGAACTGTATTTAATTGCAACCTTATACCATGCAATCCCTCATCTTTACCATTCATTTAGACAATTGTGAGGACAGGGCAAAGTTTTGAAGGATGTTTCCCTTCCCTTTAATAATTTTTAAGCACTTCTTCAAAGTTTCTTTGTTATGCACTTCTAACTCATGAAGTCAAAGTGCTGCATTCCTTCACATCATGATGCTCAGACTGCCTCTTTTGTAATATTCAGAAGCTGGAAAAGACTTCTGTGTAATATGTGCTACCCTTCCTGCTGTATAGTATAGTATAGTATTTTTGAAGATATTGAAGAGTATTGGACCCAAAACAGAACCTTAGAGTACCCCACTGATTACTTCCTTCCATGTAGATGTAGTACAATTTGTCATCCAGTTACAGACCCATCGGGTGGTCATGCTGTCAATAACACATTTTTCTAGCTTGTCAACAAGTAGGTTGTGGTCTACATTACTATTCTTCACTGAATAGTTATCCTGCAGCATCTGTTCTCTGCTATGTCGGAGTACATATTATTATTTTATAATTCATAACATAAAATATTAAGATAAAAGAAACTATAGCCCCCCCCAAAAAACTGCAAAGACAAACTAGAAACAAAAATTAAAATAAGCAAGAAAATGGTAAGAGAACACCTATCTGACCTTGACGAATATAAATCACCAGGACCTAACAGATTACATCCCAGAGTTCTGAAGGAGCTGGCAGATGTTATTTCAGAACCATTGCACCACATCTTTCATAAATCCTGGAGCACCAGGAAAGTACCAGAGAATTGGAAAAGGGCTGATGTGGTCCCCATCCCATCCAGGATGATCCTGGAAATGATAATCAAAATACTCAGGTTGTTTGTTGTGTTATTTTGTTAGCATGAACTCATCATGGCACACTGAACATGGATATCCGAGTCCTGTTAACTTTGTATCAATCAGGAAGAAGAAACCTATAAAAAACCAATTTAGCAATCAGTTAAAGAAAAATCTTTGGAAAGGATCCAGAAGATACTCGATGCAGTCAGACAGAAAGAAATTGAGCTGCAAAAGTCACCTACAGACCCTAAAATTCTGCAGCAAACTAAGTTACCACTAATAGACAGCCAATAACTGTCTATGTTAACAGTCCAAGAAATAGAAATGAAATTGAGTTATGTGAAGCAAAGACATTTTGAGTTTGCAAATAAACCAGAGAGATGGTTGGGATATAGACTAAGAAAGGAGAGGGAAAAGAGAATGATTGGAAAAAATTGTGAAGGTAATAGCTGATAACGACCAGATTAAAAAATCCTTCCACAATTTTTATTCTAATTTGTATAGGATACAGGAGTTAGATAGATCAAAAATAGATGAATACGTAGACAAAATTTGTCAAAACTTACAAAGGTCAGAGACAATTTATGAATGATCCAATAGCTACCTTTGAAATATCAGAAGCTGTAAGAAAAATGAAATTAGGTAAAGCACCTGATCCAGATGAGCTTACAAGTCAATATTATAAATATTTTGAAGATGAACATCTTCAGACATTAAATGATGTAATCAGTGCTTTTTTTCTAAAAAACAAAAAGGTGCCGGAACTCTCATCTTGGCGGGTGCAGGAGGCGGGGGAGTGGGGGGGCGGTGCTGCTGCAGTCACAGGTGCGAAGGGTGTTGGTGGCGGGCTCCCCTCCCTGGGGCCGGAGATGGCATGGCTGGTGCTGAGGGAGCAGCAGAGCCCACTCTATATGGCGGGGCTGCGTAATGCGGGCAGCGGAGGCGGTGCGGGCCAGGAGATGTTTTAATCTTATGATTTTAAATATATTTTTTTCTATTGTACGTTTCCCCAAACCTCGCCATGTGGATTGCATACAAATATTATATAATTGGTAAATAAAGGTAGAACATATGTTAAATATACATCAAATGATAATATGCTTCCGTACAAAGTCAGTTCTTGCTCAATGACAGACCAAGGAATTAATTCGGAAAGGCAAGAGGAAAATCTAGAAGAGGTCTGTGCAGCTCTTCAACATCTTCATCAACGATTTGGATGAGGGGATAGATGGGGAACTCATCAAATTTGCAGATGACACCAAGCTGGCAGTAATAGCCAATACTCCAGAAGATAAGCTTAAGATACAGGAGGATCTGGACAGACTCGAACACTGGGCACTATCTAACAAAATGAAATTCAATTGTGAAAAAAGTAAGGGTCTACATTTAGGCAGGAAAAATCAAATGCACAGGTATAGTATAGGTGGTACCTTGCTCAATAGTAGTAACTGTGAGAGAGATCTCGGAGTCCTAGTGGACAATCACTTAAATATGAGCCAGCAGTGTGCTGCAGCTGCCAAAAAAGTCAACACACTGCTAGGCTGCATTAACAGAGGGATAGAATCAAGATCACGTGAAGTACTAATACCACTTTACAATGCCTTGGTAAAGCCACACCTGGAATATTGCATCCAGTTTTGGTCACCATGATGTAAAAAAGATGTCGAGACTCTAGAAAGAGTACAAAGAAGAGCAACAAAGATGATTGGGGGACTGGAGGCTAAAACATATAGGAAACGGTTGCTGGAATTGGGTATGTGTAGTTTAATGAAGAGAAGGGTGAGAGGTGACATGATAGCAGTGTTCCAATATCTCAGGGGCTGCCACAAAGAAGAGGGAGTCAAGCTATTCTCCAAAGCACCTGAAAGCAGGACAAGAAGCAACTGATGGAAACTAGTCAAGGAGAGAAGCAACCTAGAACTAAGGAGAAATTTCCTGACAGTGGAACAACCTGCCTGCAGAAGTGGTGAATGCTCCAACAATGGAAGTTTTTAAGAAGAGACTGGCCAGCCATTTGTCTGAAATGGTATAGGGTTTTCTGCCTGAGCATGGGGTTGGACTAGATGACCTCCAAGGTCCCTTCCAACATTATTATTATTATTATTATTATTATTATTATTATTATTATTATTATTATTATTATTATTATTATTATTATTATTATTATTATTATCATGTAGAAAGGAAAGGCCCACACTGATGAATTAAAAATCTTTGTGGTCTGCAAAGGAATGCTGGTGGGCTAATCAATGATTTGGTGACTAGAGGAGCATCTACAGTGTTGGAGCTTGTGGTCATGGTAAGCCATGGAGGCACTAGGCAACATGACTTTCAGGGCAGTGGTGGTGATTTTATTACTTTTTTAAAAAAAGTCTGTACTCTGTCCAAGGATGCTTGGTAGGCTGCATGTACAGGCCTGGTCTAGAATTTATTTTGGAGCATTCAACTATCTAGAGCAGGCATGTCAAACTCATTTTGTTTGAGACAACTTTTTATAAAAGAATTGCCATTAATTTGTTTTAATAAAATAATTTAAATCAATTTTTCACTTGATTTCAAATTAAATGAATGAGATTTTTTTTAGTACAATTGTCAAAAGCCAGGGCTTTTTTTATTAAAAAGTTTTACAATACATTTTATCTTTAACAATCCCTCCCCCCCTCCCTCCACCCAACCCCTCCCAACCCTCCCTAACCCTCCCTCCTCCCCTTCCCTCCTCCCCCCCGACTTCCCAGAGCTAAATACAAGGTATAAAGGTAAAAACAATCATAAACAACCATATGTTAACAACAATAAACTATTAAGTCTATCGCACTCTAGCTCATATAAAATGACTACAAGCAGTACTAATATCACATAAAAAACTTATTCAAATGCTAGATGAAACTTTTTAGTCCCATATTTGTTCTGGACATAATCAATCCACTTTTTCCACTCCATAATATAACGTTGTTGTGAATGGTCTTTCAAATAAGCCGAAATCTTTGCCATTTCCACCAGGTCAGAAACTTTTAAAGTTCATTCTTCTATAGTCGGGAGTTCCTCCTTCTTCCAATATTGACCTACTAAAAGTCTTGCTGCTGTAATTAAGTTCAACATCAACTTGGTGTCCACAACAGTAGTATCTGTAATTATGCCCAATAAGAACAATTGCGGACAGAACTTTATCCTTTGCTTAAATATCTTCTGCATATTCCACCAGATTTTAATCCAAAAAGCCTTAACCTTTTTACAGGTCCACCATATATGAAAATACGTTGCATCTTCGCCACCACATCTCCAACATTTAGGTTGGTAGTTCGGATACATACTTGCAAGCTTTTTAGGATCTAAATGCCACCTATAAAACATTTTGTAAAAGTTCTCTCTTAAGTTTTGAGCTTGTGTAAATTTTACGTTCCTCACCCAATTTTTTCCCCAAGTGTCCATTGTGATAACTTCTTGAATATTCTGAGCCCACTTTATCATACAATCTTTAACAAGTTCTGTTTCTGTGTCAATTTCTATCAATGCAAGATATATCCGTTTGATATGTGCTGGACCCTGATTTCTAATTTGCTTTACCAAATTTTCATCAGTCATTGAGAAACCAATTTTCTGGTCTTCTTTCCACCTGGCCCGTAATTGACCATATTGAAACCAAGTTTGAACAATCTTCTCTTCTCGTAAAAGATTGTACGGCTTCAAACACCATACGTTCCTCTCCAAACTTAAGATTTCCTTATATGTAGTCACATCATGTTTGAACCCAACATTTATGTTTTCTATTGCATGTTTCGGCATTGTCCATAAAGGTATCTTGTAGTTTAGCTTATGTCTATACTTTTTCCAAACTCTCAGCAATGCCTGTCTTAAAATATGCACTTTAAACACATTATCTACCTTCTTATCATACAATAAATATGCATGCCAGCCAAATAACAAGTCGTGACCTTCAAGATTTAATAATCTCCCTTGTGTTAAATTAATCCAATCACTTATCGCTGACAAAGCAGCAGCTTCATAATATAATTTAAAGTTGGGCATTTTAAGACCACCTCTTTCACGCGTGTCCTGCATAATCTTAAATTTAACTCGTGGCCTTTTCCCTGCCCATACAAATTTATTCACACCCTTTTGCCATTCCTCCAAATTGGAGTCTTTTTTAAGAATAGGTATCATTTGAAATAAAAATAGAAATTTAGGCAAAACATTCATTTTCACTGCTGCAATTCTTCCCAGTAGAGAAAATTGCAATTTTTTCCAACTCTCCAATTCTTTTTGAATTTTTCCCCATAACTTTTCATAATTATTTTTATATAACTTTGCATTTGTGGGTGACAAATACACCCCCAAATATTTAACCCTTTTAACAATCTCAAATCCAGTTAACCCTTCTAGAAGGGCCTTTTGCGATACTGTCATATTTTTGGCTAATATTTTAGTTTTTTGTATATTAACCTTAAATCCAGAAACCTTTCCATATTGCATTATTATCTCCATCAGGTCCACAACAGAATTTTTTGGCTGGGTCACCGTAACAACCAGATCATCTGCGAACGCCCTCAGTCTATAATCCTGATCTCTAATTTGAATTCCCTTAATTTTTTCCGAATTCCGTATTTTAATCAATAATACCTCCAATGTTAAAATAAATAATAAAGGTGATAACGGACACCCTTGCCTTGTGCCCTTTTCAATATTACATACTTCAGTCAAACTATTATTTAAGATTATTCGAGCTGTTTGTTTTTGATATAATGCCCTAATTGATTGTAAGAATTTATCCCCAAAATTCATTTTATCTAAAACTTTCATCAGAAATTGCCAATCCAGTTGATCAAAAGCTTTTTCGGCGTCTATAAAGATCAGCGCCACAGGGATCTGGTTGTTCCTTTCCAAAAATTTCAACAAGTCTACTATATGCCTCACATTATTTTTCATTTGTCTACCACTAATAAACCCAGTTTGGTCACCATGAATTATCTGTTGCAAAACCCTCATCAATCTGTTTGCTAAAACCTTAGCAAATATCTTGTAGTCCGTATTCAAAAGTGATATTGGTCTGTAATTTCTTACTTGAGTGATGTCCTGATCTTCCTTCGGAATCAGAGAAATAAAGGCAGTTCTCCAAGACAGAGGCACCCTTCCTCCCCTTTGAATTGTCTGAAACAATTCCCTTAGTGGCTTTATCATCTCCAATTGTAGGTTTTTGTAGTACACCGCAGTCAGTCCATCCGTGCCTGGCGCTTTATCCACCTTCAATTGTTTAATTGCTAAAAAAATATCTTCTTCTGTTATCAATTGATTAATCTCTTCCTTTTGTTCTTGTGTAAGAACTGGGATGTTGGCATTCCTCAAATATACATCAATATCTGCTTCATTAATCTTATCTTTAGCCTATAATTTGGAATAAAAGTCCACAAAGGCTTCCTTAATAAAGTCCTGTTGATACACAACCTTACCCTTATGTTCAATTTTATCTATGTTAGAAGCCCTTTGCTTCTTCCTTAGCCTGTAAGCTAACCATCTGCCTGGTTTATTGGCATTGGAAAAAGTGTTATGCCTAGCAAACCGTACGTTAGTTGCCACCTGATCAGCCATCAACTTATCAAATTGTCCTCTTAGCAACTTAATAACCTATTTGATCTTCACATCCGATGGATTCAGAATCAGGGCCTTTTCTTTTTCCCTAATTTCATTCTCCAATTCTTTCCTCCTAAATTCCAAGTTGCGTCTGTATTTATTGTTCATATATATTAACACCCCTCTCATATAAGCTTTGCTACCATCCCAAACCATGTCCATAGAAGTACCCTTATTCATATTAGTTTCAAAAAAATCCTTCATCTGTTTTTTACATTCTTCCACGTTTCTTTGATTTCTAAACAAGTTCTCATTTAAGCACCAAGAGCGCCTAACTCTATTATCCTTGTCAATCTCTAACCAAACTGGATTATGATCAGACATAGTTCTTGGACAAATCTTTATCTTCTTGATCCTGGAAAAAATCATTAGTCAGTAATATAAAATCAATCCTGGAAAAAGATTGATGTCTATTAGAAAAAAAAGTATAATCCTTTTCTTGTGAATGTCTTTCTCTCCAAATGTCTCGCAACTCCAAATCATCCTTCATTTCAAAAAAAAGATTTAGGCAATCTAGCATGGCTTGGAGTATGCCTAAAGGAACCACACTTGTCCAGTTGTATGTCCAAGATGCCATTCCAATCTCCCATAAAAATAAAAGATTTATAATCCAACTGAGTAATCTTACTGTGTAATGAACTATAAAAATCAGCTTGTTGTTGATTAGGAGTGTTCAGTCCAACCAAAAGCGTTTTTTTTGCTTTCTAACAGCAAATCTATTATAACATATCTTCCTTGTTTATCTGCTTCTATTAGCTCCGCTGTCACAGTATTCTTAACATAAATAACCACTCCATTTTTCTTATTCATTGCAGAAGCAATAAATTGTGTACCCAATCTAGAGTTCAATAGGTACTTTTGGTCCATAACCATAATATGTGTTTCTTGCAAGCAAATAACATCAGTCTTAAATTGTTTTAAGTATTGAAAAACTTTCTTTCTCTTCTGTGGTGAGTTTAAGCCATTGACATTCCAAGTTAAAAACTTAGTCGCCATCGTTAGTGACCCGAAGCTTCTGAAGCACATCTGCCAGGAGTCCCTTAACTTCCTTAGGCCATGCCCCTCCCACAGCTTCGCTATAGGTATGCTTTGGAGGTTCCATAACTTTCTGCTGGTCTTGCTCTTGCTCTCGTCTCGCTCGTCTCAAGGCAGCATGCGTTATCCTCTGTTCTCTGGCATCTTCCGATGAAGCTGTAATTTGATCCCCTCCAGTAGCTTTCTCATCTGTCTGCATTCCTTCAGCATCTTGAGGCTTTCCCTCGCCATTTTTCTTTGCAGATTCCAAAAGTGGTAAAGGGGTTGCTTTTAAAACATTGCTGTAAAAATCACGTACCTGGATCACTGTGAGCAAATGGTGTCTCATGCCTTCATGCATCACCACCATGCCCACTGGTATCTCCCATCTAAACTTAATGTCGCGTTTCTTAAGTTCCTGTGCCAGAAAAGCAAAATCTTTCCTTCTCCTTAAAATTCTTGGAGGAATCTCTTTTAAAACCAGAACTTCTTGCTCAGCAACCACAAGCTTAGTATCATAAGAAACTTGGATAACTTCATTCCTGATTGCTCTCTTTGTGAAATAAACCACCACAACTCTAGGTAGCTTCCTCTGCCTTGTAATCCATGAATTCACACGAAAGATTTTGTCTATATTTCCTTCAATTTCAGCTGCTGACTGTCCCAGTACCACTTCCAAAGCCTCAGAGACTATCTGCTTTAAATCTTCTTTAGGATTCTCTTTTAAGCCTCTGATTCTGATAGCAAACTCCATCTGGTGGTACTGGACCAGAGTCAAGTCACCATCCATTTTATCCATCACATTTTCATTCTCTAACACTTTTGCTTCTAATCTGGAATTATTTTGGCTAAGATCTTCCATTTTTTCGTCCAAGCATTCAATACATAAAGCCACACCTTGAAGTGCAGGCAAGATGTCTGCCCTCATTGCTGTAAACTTCTCCTCCATCTTTTCCATCTTCTCCTCCATCTTTTCCATCTTTCCATCTATAATATCTGCTATTTGTTGTGAGTGCTTTTCCAAAGCGTCCTGTAGATCTTTAACCGTCAGTGCCAGAGCAGGTGCAGGAGGCAATAAAGCTTGCAGCGAGGAAGCCCCCGCACTCCTGAGAACTTTAGAAGTTTTAGCCGCCATCTTCCCCCACTTTCACTTGCTATGCACTTTCACTTTCAAAGTCCATAAGATCTGTTGAACTAGAGAACAAAAATCCACTTCACCTTGATCTCCTGTATCGCTCTGCCTGCCTCTTCACACTCCAAAGTCCTTCCTTCTGGCAGGGGTGGTTGCTAACCCTTGGTTCTGCTCCCAAAAACATGGAGCAGAAGCGCTGCGCAGCCCGGAGCAAACCCAGGCTTCGGGGGGGGCTCGATCCTTCAGCCGCCCGAACTAAAAGCTCAGGTGGCCCCGGAGAGCTCAACCCCTACCTGGGGCCTCACCCCCTCCTCTTCTCCTGAGGAGGGGGCTTCCAAACCGCCAAAACAGCTGATCGGCGCTGTTTTTGGCAGTTCTACGAAGCCGCGGAGCGGACAGCCCAGAGATGGCTGTCTTCAGCGTCGCGTCGCCACCGGAAGTCCCCAGGGCTTTTTTTCTCATAGAACGCTCAGAACGGAGTTCCGGCACCTTTTTTGGATGGAACCTTGTAGAGTAGGCAAGGCGGGTTGTATGACATGTGTGAGTTCCGGGAGCTTTTTCTTTTACAAAAAAAGCACTGACAATTGCCAAATGCAATAAACTGGTTTTAGGTATATGTTACTGGAAGGAAAAAGCAATCCCTGTTGCGTTACTGTTCCCAGAGAAACATTTGCATGTATGCACGTATCCTTAGGGTGCCATAGTTATGGATGAGAAATATTGTTTGCAATGTTGGCATTTCTGGATGTAATACAGATATTTTGGACTTATTTTTGTTTCTTTGCATGTTTGATATTTTTAAAAAGGCATATGCTACTGACTACGCTTATGCACATATGTAACATGATCACTGCTTGTACAAAATTTTACTATACAGATAATACCCCCAGAAATTGTTTTAGCCTTTTTAATAAATGTTGTTATTGGTGTTAAGCTCACCAGGGAAAACATCATATATTGTTATGTATATACTAGGTTAATTATTTAAAGACTGAAGTGCAACATAACTAGATTCTAAATAATCTATTTTTCAAAACACACAACAGTCCAAACAGTAAAAGTAAAGTCCAAATTAAGAATATTTCATTCTTAAGAATTGTTTAGATTCAAAATAGTTTTAACCTCGTAGCAGGCGAAGAAGATATTCAGCTCCTCAGCCAACGAGGCATCAGTGTTTGCCATGCTCCTTGTGCTGCCCTTATAGTTGGTTAAGTGCTGCAGTCCCTGCCATACTTGCCTCGGATCGTTGTTCGCTAAGAGCTGGAATTGTCCCAAAAATGCTGGAAACATGTCTTGAGTGCCATCAAATTTATCTGTCATCTCTACTAGGCATTTCCGATGGGGTTGTGGAGCAGCAGGAGCTTGAAGCTGAGAAACTTGTACTGCCAGCAATGCCAGCTGTTTGGAGATCTGGGCATTCTCTGCACATAACTGCTCCTTGGTAGTAGGGGATATAGGCCACAGGCAAACTGTTCTGACTCAGCCTTCGTGAGTACCACTCAACAGCTTACTCATGAGGAAAAACCCTTTTTCAGTTAACAAGGCATGAACAAGGCAGTGAAATGAAAACTGCTGGCGCTCCCTGCAGTCCAAATGGGAGCAGCCTAAATTGGAAGCACCCCATGGGCAGATAAACACCATCTTCCGCTCATCTCCTTCCTTAATCCTAATCCAGTAATATGCCTCTTGTAGGTCCAATATTGAAAGATATTTTCCCCTTTGCTAGGTGGGCCAATATGCCCATCATTAGTGGCAGGGGATAGATATTGTTTTCACACAGTGTGTTTAAAGACCTAGAGCCTACACAGAGGCAAAGAGATCCGTCTTTTTTCTTTTGGAACAAAATCGGGGCCGCCGGTTTTGGTTTTGCCAGCTGTATGAAACCTCTTGCCAAATTTTTCTCTATAAATTTCTGCAACTCTTCCAGCTCCCGGAGAGTCATTGAATACATTTTGGGCTTAGGTAATTTGGCTCCCAGTAGGATCTGCAAAGTGGTCAACCTGGAGGAAGAACCCTTACAGTGGTAACCATGCAAAAGATGTTGAACCACAGTGGTGAGAGAGGAGAAGGCAACGTTTGTGGGGAAGCTCCCCCCAAGGTTGGCCTGAGTGGCAGCAGCTTAAATTTCTCCAGCTTCTCCAATGAAGCTATGACCAGAGAAAGTCAGGAGAAGCCAAGATGGTCAATTGGCATTGGAAAGAAGGAAGAATGTGAGGCAAAAGCCAGGAAGGAGACCCTTAAATGTGGCAGCCACAAACCAGGATGGAAATGAGAGATGGAGAGGTTGCTCAACCTCAGTGAGGAGGATGACGAGAGACCAACCTGATCCAACCACTTCCTCAAACAAGGCATCAACATGAAGCTTTCAAGTCCCTTAAAGATGATGAAGAAGACCCTTGCTGGGGTTCGATGGGTCTGGGGATGGCAGAAGAGGAATGCCAGGAGAGCGAGTTGGCAAACCTTGGTCGCTCCACCAGTGCATCAGAGGCTATGTAGGCCATTGCTATGGCAACTACCCCAGCAGAGATCACCCCAGCTGGGGGAAAGGGGTACCAAGCCAGATGAAGGATAACCCACCGGCCCCACTCTTGGTCCCACTGTTGGGAGTGAAATACAATGGGATGCCTCAGCAGCTGGGGTTCTTCCTAGCCCATATCCTGAGTTACATGGAGGAGTATGGGCGAGACATCCCCACAATAATGGAAGGGTGAGAGTGGTGACCATGGCCCTGGAGGGAGCAGTAGCTCATTGGATGGTGACCCTGCATAACACTGATGCCCCCGAGCTTTGGAACTTCAACCAATTCATGGCTGCCCTGAGGAGGAAGTTAAAGGACACCTTAGCTGACTGGAAGGCCAAAGAACACATTAAAACAATGAGGCAAGGTCATCACCCAGTGGCTGAGTAAACAGAGGAGTTTAGAGACCTGGCATGCCACCTCAACTGGCCTAAGGAAGTCCTAGTGGGTCATTTCAAAGAAGGACTGAACAATGACCTGTACCACACATGCATCACCCAGGGAGATCCAGACCGCCTCCACAACTGGTGCATCCTGGCCAGGGAAGCTGAGATCGACCAAGCCCAAAGCCAGCGACGCCTGGGACGAAACTGGAGACATTCCCCCCCCTGAGGGAAAACGAGAGGTGACAAAATCCCCCACCATGGCACCACATTCAACGGTTTGTTTCAAACATGTTAAGTAGGGGCACCAGGCTGAAGAATGCCATTTGAAGATTCCTGTGCGCAAACCCAACCAATCTGGTGGAGGGAAGACTGGAAAAACTCTGCAATGACCCAGGGAGACTGCCATGAAAAGCACTGAGGTCATCAAGCTCCATTCCCTGAGATTCTGGGGGAAGGCACTCTGGCCCTGATGGGGAAACCACCTGACTCTCCTGACAGCAACTCTGAAGATGAACCTCTGATAAGTGGACCCATCTCACCCCTCATCAGAACCATAGAACTGTTAAGTCCAGGGATGCCGAGAAAGGTGACCCTGAAGGTCCTACTGGACTTGGGTTGCGCCCACTGCCTAATAAGCCCAACCTTGATGGGGAAGCTAGGAATTCTGATGAGAAGGTTGAAGAAGCCAATTTCACTTGGCCTTCTAGATGGGTCCATCTCAGGAGGGATCCTAGGCACCCTTGCCAAGCAGCCAATCCAGCTCACAATGGGAGATCACACAGAGACATTGACATTTATAGTGACTCCTGGAATGGAGTGCCCCTAATATTGGGGATGAAAGTGGTTAAGGAAGTGGAATCCAAAGGTGGATTGGAGGACTGAAGAGTTGAGGTTTCAAAAAGAGAAGTCCACCTCTCGGAGGTGGTAGCAGCTGTGAAAGATCAGGGGTTAGAAACTGTGCCTGAGGAATACTGGGATTTAGCGGAGGTGTTCAGCAAAGTGCAGTCCAATGAGCTACCTCCCCATTGGCCCACTGATTATGCCATTGAGATCCTACCAGGAGCCAAATTACCTAAGCCCAAAATGTATTCAATGACTCCCCGGGACCTGGAAGAGTTACAGAAATTTATAGAGAAAAATTTGGCATGAGGTTTCATACTGCTGGCAAGACCAAAAGTGGCAGCCCCAGTTTTGTTCCAAGAGAAAAAAGCTGGATTCTTCACCTCTGCATAGACTATAGGTCTTTAAACATAGTGTGTGAAAACAATATCTATACCCTGCCACTATTGAAGGACATATTGGCCCACCTAGCAAAAGAGAAAAATATTCTCAAAATTGGACCTTCGAGAGGCATATCACCGAGTTAGGATTAAGGAAGGAGACGAGTGGAAGATGGCATTTAACTGCTCCATGGGGTGCTTACAATTTAGGCTGCCCTCATTTGGACTGCAGGGAGCACCAGCAGTATTCATGCAACTAATCAATGAGGTCCTCCAGAAGCACCTCTACAAGGGGGTTCTTGTGTATTTGGATGACATCTTAATTTTTTACTTCAAAGTCTATACCATGCCTACTATCTGTGATAGTGTCAAACATCTGTAGCTTGGGTGTAAGATTAGGATGGAGGTTCGTTCTCCCAGCGTGTGAGTTGGTTTCTGAACATTTTATTACCAGACTAGGTAACATCTTCAGTGGAGTTTTGGGGATGTCAGTGTCAGTGTTCTTCTGCATTTAAGGGTTTCATGTGGTCAGTAGGTCTTGTGATAGAGAGGTCACATCAGGTGAGGGTCATGTCAGGTTGGCTGTCCAGTTGATTTGAATTCTGAGGGGTTCATAGATTGGTTGGAAGTTGATGTGTCTGTTGATGGAATTGCTTGTGGAGTGCCAGGCTTCGATAACAACTCACATCCATGGTAGGTGGTAGTGTGACTGATGATTCTTGCATTGCTGCAATTGAATTGGTGCTGTTCAGTGTTGGTATGGGTAGTGATTAAGGATTTGGATTTGTGGTGATTGACTACCAGCTAATGTTCATGGATTCTGGTTTTCAATTGGCATGATATTTGTCCCACATAGAATTGGTTGCAATTGTTACAGTTGGTTTTATTAATTACATTGTTTCTTTCATTCTTCTGTATCATGTCTTTGGTTCTGGAACCACACCTTACCTACTATCTTTCTGATAAATGTAAATGAGAAAACCACTTACAGCTATATCCCTCTATCCTCAATTGGTCTCTTGTTTTTATTTTGTATATTCCTTGACAGATTTCTAGTATTTTGTGGTAGGTTAATCATTTGTATTTGTCTATTTTTTCTCATCTATAAAATGCTCCTTGTTCTCAAAGTCACAAAAGTGGTTTTGGGCACAACCTGCATTTGTAGATATTCTACATTCTCATTATGGCACATCTAACATACTGATTTTTAAAATTTACATTAACCTTAGCTTTATCATACCACAAATATCCATGCCACCATATCGTGATCCATTTTTAACAAACCCATGCCTGCTACTAGTTATAACTTTGTTTACTTCTATTTGTTCGCAGACCTATTTTTTTATTATATTTTCTAGGATCTTCCCAGGTATTGATGTTAAACTGATTGGTCTGTAGTTCTCTGGCCCTGTTTTTCCCCCCTTTCTTGCAGATGGGAACCACATCAGCCCTTTTCCAATCCTCAGGTACTTCCCCTGTGCTCCAGGATTTTTGAAAGATATGGTGAAATAGTTCTGAGATAACATCTGCTAGCTCCTTCAGAACTCTGGGATGTAATCTATCAAGCCCCAGTGATTTATATTTGTCAAGGTTGGATAGAAATATTAATATGCTGGAAGGAACTTTTTTTATTATCATTGATTTCTGTTGCAAATCTTTGTTCGTTCTGAGCCTTTGCTTTCCTGACTTCATCTTTGCATGTTCTGGCTGTCTGCTGATAATAAGCCTTAGTTATGTGCCCCTCTTTCCATTTTTTGTATTTGTCCTTTTTGTCTTTCAGTTTGTCAGAGAGATCATTGTGCAGCTATGTTGGTTTCTTCTTGAATTTCTTGTTATTCTTTTTCAATGGTATTGTGCTGATATGGACTTTTATCATCACATTTTTCAGAGTTTCCAACGCTTCTTGGGTTGTTTTCCCTGTTAGGATTTTGATCTATGGGATCTTTCCTTTTTGTTAAAGACAGCTCTTTTAAAGTTCAAGACACTGGTTGGATTGTTTTCTGTTACTAATATTTGCATGATATTAAATTTCAGTATGACATGGTCACTTTCACCCAAGGTTCCAGCAACTTCGTTCTATCACTTCTTCTCTATTAGTTAGAATTAAGTCCAGTATGGCTTTATGTCTAGTTCCCTCCTCCACCTTTTGAATGACAAAGTTATCAGCTAGGTTGGCTAGGAATCTGTTTGATCTCCCGCTCATTGCAGCGGTTGTCTCCCAGTTTATATCTGGATAGTTGAGGTCTCCCATTACTACTGTGGTATGCTTCCTACATGCATTTGTTAACTGGTTGTCAAAGAGTTCATCTATTTCTTCTGATTGGTTGGGTGGCCTGTAATATACACCTATGGTAATGTCACTTTTTTCTCTTTTATATTTGACCCATATACATTCTGGAGATATTTTATCTTGGATCATGTGCATTTCTTTTTTTATATAAATGTTTTTATTAATTTTCTATTTTCACATACAAGTGCTCAATAGGCAACGTGGTGACTGAATCCATTAGTAATTCTGTGGTACATATAAGCTTCTTCCAACTAAGTCCACTATTACACCCGCCAGTACATCCTCTCTTCTTCTCGTAATAACCATTTTTCCGCATTAAACAAATACAATTCTTATTATTTTAGTAAACATACAATTGCATATCAACATTTGTTACATTTTTCTAACAACATCAATATCAGTTTAAAATATCTTTTCTAACCAAATCATAGCTTAATTGCATTTGCAATCAATTTCCACTTATTTAATCCATATCCTATTTTTACTTTTTTCAATTTTAATTTCCAATCCATGTTCAAAGTATCCCAATCATTTATAATTTTGAAACAAGTTGTATTTGAGCAACCAAAAGCATCCCTTATTCAAAATTCTTAACATATTCTTATTTCCCTTTTCATACCAAGAAATAATATTCTTTTTTATTAAAAAGTTTTATAAAGATAACAATATTATCCCCTCACCAACCCACCCTTAACCCCCCCTAACTATCCTAACTATCTAGTTATAATAATACTTCTATTTCTATCAATCTATTCTAAACCATATTCAAACCTCTACTTAGTAATATGGCATCCCCTTTAATAGGTCAAAGCTTCTGTTTCCTTCAGTTTAGCTTTCTTTCTTTGCCAACTAACTTTCCAAGTCAGTGCATTTGGATCATCAAATAATTCTTCATCTATTTTTGTATATATTATTTGGAACAAGAGAAACAATTTGGTTAAAGTGTTTTTAGAACAGCTAGCCCATTGGTATTCATTAAACCACCTCTCTCCTTCTCCAGTTCCCCACAGTTCTGTTAATGACTTTATCTTCCATTCCATCAGCTCTCCTTCCTTGTCATCCAGTATTTACTTAAAACTTGGTTTATAAAATGTCTTTTCCATTTCCAGTATTATCGTTGTATCCTCTGAATTTTCATTTATCTGAGTCTGGTCATTAGTTTCTTCCTTTAAATCATCAATGTTTGTGCCAGCATTCTCTAGTTTTCCTTCTATTTTCTGGGTTGCTGTTTGCTTCTTTGTAGCTGCTTTCTGAGTTAGTAGTTTTAGGTTAGAAAATTGTTCTTTTATCTCCTTTGTGTTATTATTAACCTGCTCAAAAGCTAAATTAATTGTTTTTTGTATTAATTTCATCATGGAGAGAATTTCTTTCTGTGTTTCATAAGTGTTTTCTTGTTGATATGGCAAGATAAAGCTACTGGGAACAGATATTAAAGATGATGTTTTATTATTTAACACTTTGTATGGAGCATCCATTTTATTTTATTTTTTTATTTTTTTAATAAGTAGTCTTTATAGATTTATCCAACCAACTGTCCATTCCTGAGTCTCCCCTAAGGAGATATAGGTAAAATTCAAATTTTTCTGTCAAGAAATATATCCTCTCAGGGAGAAAAAAAACATTGAAGGTTGTTCAACAATCAAGATTTACAATTCAAAGTGTACCATATGTTTCTTCTACAAGAAAATAATTTCACAAAACAGTTCTGAAAGTCAGTATTTATGTTCAAAATTCAGAGAGGCCAAATTTAGAATATTTATCATCTCTGCCACACAGATAAGCAGCCCTCAAGCATGTTTCTTTTTTTCTCATCCTAAATTCTCAGTAGTAAAAGCTTCCAATGCCAACCAAAGTCTTATCTAATTCTGGGCTGCAAGCCAGGTTTCTTTTAGGCATAAATAAGTTGTAGTGCCATGATTCACCAGTAGATGTCACCAACACAGCTTTTCAGTTTTTAGATCCAGAACTTATATTGTAAACTTTTCAAGTCTTTTTTAAAAGACCTTAAAAACACTTTTAGTCCCAAATTTTCAAGCTGTATGTATATATTAATTCCAAATAGGTCTTATGGGTTTTGCCATTTTCCCCCAGTAATTAATTCACTGCTTTTCTTTTTCTGAGGGAATGAGGCAGAAGTTCCCTTTCCCTCTTTCATGTGCGGGGACTGCTTTGGGTAGATTTTCAGCAAGAGGACTTAAAATCAAAAAGAAAGGATCAGGTTTCACCCAGTTTCATCCATGTTGCTGTAAAGTTGCTTAGTAGTGCTTGTTGGATCATGTGCATTTCTGTAGATACAGGAGGAATTTGGTAAGTAGAAACAAACATTCTGGAATGAGGAGGAGGTTGAGTGAGTAAAAGTGTGTGTCTGTGTGTGTGAGTGAGTGAAATGCCTGAAATGCAGAGATTTAGTTGCCTGATAGAGATGAATGACTGTTAAGGGATTGCTCTAAGGGATTCCTGCATAAGAGCCCCAGTGCCAAAGGAAAGATATCGAGAAATCTCTTGGGAGTCATTAATTTGCACTGAGCAAATGAACTGGTATTTAGGGAAGAGGAGGAGCTGTGTTTCCAGCAGGCTGCGCATTAGTCCATTGGAATGCAGTGAAATTGTGGCAGTAAAAATAATCTTCAAGAAAACACAGTTGAAAAACTTTGTGCACCTCCATTTGGCCAGCTTATCTTTTTAACAACTTCAGCCACAGAAAAAAAAGAAAAGAAATAAAAGAAGAACTGTTTGTAAGATTTTTTTTATCTCTAATCCATCTTTGGACAGACAATTTTTTTTTCTGTTACACATCTACTGTCCTCAGAAACCACCCCTATTTTGGACAGGAAGAGCTGCTCTCTGCAATTTTCCTATTCTCATTCAGGCCAGTAAAGGACTCCAAATTCAACATTCCTCTTTAGTCCTTCTACAGTGTCCTTTGAATTTGCTAAATTAAAAAGAGAGGCCTACTTTGGCCTCAAATCCCAAATTGATGTGTTTCTTTAAAATGACCTTTGTGGGAAATTAGAACAAATGGAAGTTAGAAAATTAAGTGGGCTTCTAAGCGTGTGCTTGAAATGGTGGGAAAAGCAAGCAATGGTTCAGGGCTCAACATCATAATTTTGACTGGGATCGTTTCTTGATTTTTCTCACTTCTTGGAGAACAAGCAACAGGCCTGGAAATGTTGTCTTAATGGTATCTGTGTATGTGTGTGTCTGTGTTATTTCCAAGACTTCAGAGAGGGGCAAGACCCTCTAATAACAACAAACAAAAAGGCCCTATTTAAAAACAAACAAAAGACAATTATTGGTTTGCCAGGATATTTCATGAAATGAAATATCAGTATATGAATTTTTTATGCAAGCAGTCTGAATGGAAGTGAATATGTGGGTATACTGATGTGCAAATGCCTGTGTGTGTGTGTTAGTCTCCCCCACCCCAGGCTGTGGAAGAAACAGTAAATTGCAGATTTTGTTGTTGTTGTCAAATGGAAAGATAATAGCAAGTGTTTACATTTTGTTCAGCCTTCTTTGTTACTAGCTTGCTAAAGTTTTTCCCCCTTTTTGCTTTGGAAGAGAGAGAGAGAGAGACAGCGAGGGAGGTGAGGCAGTTTTCCTTGCTGTTCTTTTGAATTTTTTTCCCTAGCTTGAGAAAGAAAGGTGGGGGAAAGGGGAAAAAGAGGAGAGAAGTGACATCTGAGACTACCTTGGAACTCGGGTTGGTAATATCTAGACTGTATTGCTACATTTTTTTTACTTTGTTGCTGCTGTTTACCCAAACATGTTCTTCAGACCATGGGTCCAATACTTAAAGGAACAAAGACTATTTATTTCACTTGCAAAGTGGGGGAATAGGGTCACTTGTTATGATCCTGTCAATACAATAAAGTCCTACCAACAACATCAAATCTGGACATACAGAGGGTGCACAGACAATACCTCTTGGGAAAGAATAACACAAGACTTATGGATAGTGCCAGAGTCTGCTTTGATGCATTAAGTGACCCTATCCCCCCTATTGACTATAATCAAGCTAAATGAACTAAATGTGGAGGCAGGCCTACTCATTTAATGCCAAATATGTTTGTGCATCTTACCTTGGCTGGAGCACTGCAAAGTGGTATACAGGGGTAACCTTAAAGGAGTCAGCACCTCCCAGTGCAATGTTGATTCCTGCAAACTAGTGTGCTTTGAGATAACCAGACCAGTGGACTTCTCAGCATCATTTGGGCTAGCTATTGATGGAACCAAATGCAAATATGGGTTCAAGTTGACACTATTATACCACCTTCCCAGAAACATTTTAAAGTTTTTCACTCTTTTTATGATGAACTGGAAATCACAGTTGAGATCCCCTCAGTAGCAAAGAACCTTTTTTATTGATCTGGCAGAAAGAATTGCTTCATCTCTAAATGTAATTGTTATGTGTATGTAAGTACTAACATGGGTGCCTTTGGGAGCACGTGAAATAAATTTTACTGCCCTGACTAGTCAAAATCTCACTTGGAAAGCCACCAATAGACCCAATATGTGGACTCTGACCACTTCCATGGTGGGAAACTTGTTTTAAAAGAGAAGGTTTTGGTAAAGCCCTTGGAGAAACAGGTGCAAACATCTCTTGTAGGTGAACACCTCAATGTCCTTATGGTGGAACACCACTGACTCGGCCCAACCCCCAAAACTCCTGTTTATATACTTAATAAAATTAAGCTGTATTCAAAATAATTGCAAATGAAGGATTTAGAATAACATAATGTTCTTTTGCTTCTCTATACTATGCTTGCACAGGAATCTCTATTAGCCCAAGGTGAGAAGCATATATACAGAGAGATAAAGAAGATTGATTGGTTAAAATAACACTACAAAAGAAGGTTTTGTGAAAACAAGGGGTGTGTGGCTTTAATTTTACATGCTGCTGCCTGTGTGAAGGAAATACACTCAGCTTCTTTGGAAACCTGGACAGGTGATTGGTGAAGGAAGTTTTTCTGGTTGTGTTAGCTTTTGGAGGTCTTCTGGTTTTGCCATGTTTGATTCTTGTTATTTAAAGAACAGTTACTTCTACCATCTTGGTGATGATTGTCATAGCATCCTCTGTGAGTAGTAATAAACCCCATAAGCCAGCCAAGGTCCCGACTATCACTGCAATAACAAAGGAATATACATCATTGGTCACCAAGTAACAGAAAGCATTCTGTTACAAAATTAAAAAGGGAGGAATGAAGGGTCCTGTAACTGGAACAAAAAGAATTTTTTTAGCCATATTTCGCTTCTATAATCAGTGTTTGCATCAGGGACAGATTTCATGCAAGTGTCGGAAACATGTACACGGATGGGATGTACTGAAGGAGGGAATAAGGGAGTGTACAGGAATGATTAATGTCTTCCTTACAATGTAATGACTCTGTTGTCTGATTTTCATTAGCTAACAAAGTTTATAAAGCAATGCTACTAACTTTCTAAGGCACGGCACTTCTGAACGCAATGATGCCAGGGTTCAGATTATGTTCCCACC
Organism: Vipera ursinii; assembly: GCF_947247035.1. NCBI lineage: Eukaryota > Metazoa > Chordata > Lepidosauria > Squamata > Viperidae > Vipera > Vipera ursinii. The sequence goes on along the minus strand of NC_139521.1, from coordinate 19,425,411 downwards.
CAGGACTTATTTTGATCAAAAATAAAGTGCTTTATTTTTAAGAAGCCTCAGCTTGAGTTTTCATGATTGGATTTTTTTAATGATTTCTCAAGTTTTTCCAATGGCCACTGATCTTATAACTTTATATTCTGAATGTTGGGTATTCCGCCCAACTTGGTGTCATCTGCAAATTTGATGAGTTTTCCTTCTATCCCCTGTTTATGAAGATGTTGAACAGTACTGTGCCTGTCAGGACCTTGAGGTACCCCACTGCCTGCTTCCTTCCATGTAGCTGTAGTTCCATTGAGGACTACATATTATGGTTGGTTAGCTAGTTTTGAATCCATCTGGTGATGATGCTGCCTAATTCACATTTTTCTATCTTACTAAGAAAGTAGACTGCGGCCTATTTTGTCAAATGCCTTACTGAAGTTTAAGTAAACTATGTCTACAGTATTTCCCTGATCCACTAATTTAATCAGTATATCAAAGAATGACATGTTTTTATGAAATCCATGTTGGCTTTTAATAATAGTTTTGCTCATTTCTTGGTGTTCACAGATCCATTGCTTGATTATCTTTTCCAGGATTTTCCCAGGTATTGATGTCAGGCTGATTGGCCTATAGTTTCCTGGGCCCATTTTTTCCTCCTTTTTGAAGATTGAAATCACAACAGTTCTTTTCCAGTTCTCTGGTAGTTCCAAGAGTTTTGAAAAATATGATGTAGTGGTTATGTGATCATGTCTGCCAGCTCCTTTAGAACCCTGAATGCAATCAATCTGGTCCTGGTGATCTGAAATCTTGGTGATTTTCAGATGATTTGGTCTTGGTGATTTTCACATAATATTGTGAAAATTATATTCAATATTATATTCAACATTGAAGTGCATGTTCACTTAGTATTCAATTATATCCTATCTTTTTCTACCATGTTATTTGAGTACATTAAGTCCTGGACAATATATTCTCTTTGTTTTGAACCTAGAAAAACATCTAAAGTTCCCCTCAGCTCTGCAGGGTTTCAGACAGAGGGCATTCATATCTTAATCAATTATGGTGAAATCAGGTGATTTCTTTTCCTCATTTAAGTTTCCTTCATAACAAAATGTATTTTTTCTTATACAAATATGATTCAGAGAGGTTTGTTTTCATCAGACTTTTGTTCAGTATGTATTCAAATGCAGATGTCTTCCTTTCTGTTCTGTTCTGTTCCATTCAAAGGCCACTGTTGTTGCAGCTAATGGCTTACTTCACCACAAGATGAGTGGAAGAACAAGTAGAATATTATATAACTTTCCCCCTGGTGCTTCTCCTGGAATACTAATGATGAGAAACTGACAAAGCTACCAGTATCTTCAGTTACTAATGAATTTGTATAGTGCAAAATGAAAGGATAAGCATATGTGCCAGAAATCCAGTTTCCAAGGAGACAGCCTTGGAAACATGTAAGAGATATTTAACTGTCATCAGTCAACATAAAGTAGCATTTCTATGGGTTTTATTGGTCTTTTTCTTTTAAAAAAATGTAGCAAAGAAAATAGTAGTTGAAAGACTTGTGCCTGTAGGAACTAATGTACATTTGATTTGGGATGAAGGAGAGTAAATTCTGCTCAGGGTCCAAAAATAGTAGTTAGATTACCAGATGAGTGCCAGTGCACATTAGGATTATCTATATCAGGGCTTTTCAACTGGTGGTATGCGTACCAACAGTGGTACAGGAGCCCCTGGCTGGTAGTACATGAGCCCAGCCTAACTAATTACAGTGGGGGAGGGAACGAGTCAAAACGGAGTCACACAGACCTGGAGATCAGCTGGAGCTGCAGAGCTTGCCAGAATCCCCAGGATGTGTGGTGACATGCTAATTGGAGCTTCCAGTGCACCCAGAAGAGAAAAGGAGGAGGGCGGAGAGAAGAAAAAGTATAAAAGGGGTAGAGCAGCCCATTTTCAGAGGAACAGCGAGTGGAGCAGCGAGCAAGGAAGGGTGAGTGAGCAAGTGGTGTGTTTGGGGGGAAAGGGCTAGCAAGCGAATGGCTCCTGCCCAGCTCGCTAAAGAGGGAGGAAAGGAAGAAAGGAAGGAAAGAAGAAAGGTAGGAACAATGGGAGAGAGGGAGTGAAGGAAGGCACCCACCCCAGTCCCACCCCCTCCACCAGAGACCCATGGATTCCCCCCACACAGGCACCCTGCAACCTAAGTGATGAGCTGCCCCCCCAGCCATTGACTTTGCTTGTCAAAAAGTTGATCCCATGACCCTGGGAGACAGAACATCATAAGTATGAATCAGTTGCCAAGCATCAGAATGTAAATCACATGACCCTGGGGATGCTGCAACAGTCATAAGTGTGAAAAATGGTCATAAGTCACTTTTTTCAGTGCCATTGTAACTTCAAACAGTCACTAAGCAAATTGTTGTAAGTCGAGGACTACTTGCACTTTATCATTTTTTCTTTTTTTTCGGGTCACGTTTTTGACACCTTGCTGGGCGATTGGTGGTACTCGGATATTGCCTTATCCTAAAAGTGGTACAATGGGTGAAAAGGTTGAAAAACCTTGATCTATATTTTATAACTAGCTTTGTTAGTTTCATTTTGTGCCTCTTCCTTTGCATGTTGGTACAAAAAATGGAAAGAGGGACGCATAGCTAATGCTGATTATCAGCGGACAGCCAGAACATGCAAAGATGAAATCAGGAAAGAAAAGGCTCAGAATGAACAAAGACTTGCACTAGAAATCAAGGATAATAAAAAAAAAGTTTTCTTCAACATATTAATAACAAGAAAACAGTCAAGGAAAATGTAGGTCCACTAAAGAGAGAAGATGGCAAGGAAGTAACAAGCAATAGGGAGAAAGCAGAGTGCTTAACTCATTCTTTGCATGAGTCTTCACACAAAAAGAAATTATAGTAAAACATACCAAAAAAACTACTGCAAAAGACAAACTAGAAACAAAAATTAAAATAAGCAAGAAAATGGTAAGAGAACATCTATCTGACTTTGCTGAATATAAATCACCAGGACCCGACATGTTACATCCCAGAGTTGGCAGATGTTATCTCAGAACCATTGCACCATATCTTTTAAAAATCCTGGAGCACCAGGGAAGTACCTGAGAATTGAAAAAGGGCTGATGTGGTTCCTATCTTCAAGAAAGGGGGAAAAAAACAGGGCCAGGGAACTACAGCCCAATCAGTTTAACATCAATACCTGGGAAGATCCTAGAAAATATAATCAAAAAATAGGTCTGTGAACAACAAGAAGCAAAAAAAGTTATAACTGGTAGCCAACCAATCTTATTGTCAGAATCCATTTATATTTCATTTCTAACTATCTCCTCTGAGCTGAAACCAAATCTCACCTTCCCCTGGATTCTGCCGTACTCCCAAGGGGGGAGGGGAATAGGCATGCAGGCTTTATTGCTTTCACTTGTTCCATTAAATGTAACCTTTTGTTTATTCGCCTGTCTGCTATCCATTACAATGTAACAAATTTTTTCCTATACTATGCACCTCTCTGAACTTTCCCTCCCTTACCGAGCAACTAGGAAAAGGGGTGGGGGAAGAGACACAAACCTCCGGGATCTGGTTTATTTCTCCAAAGGAGGTGTAAAGAGCTGTGAAATGATTGTACTGCAAATGGAACTGGATTGATGTTATTTTTCCTTTCCCACAATGGATTTACCACCTGGAGACTGGCCAGTCTGGAACTGCCCGGATGAACTGTGGGGTGGGGTTTTGCTTGGGGACACTTAAAAAAATATTGATCTGAAAGGGAATCTCTCAGATCCTGTCTAATAGACCAGTGAAATACTGTGGATGTGATATACTTAGATTTCAGTAAGGCATTTGATAAAGTAAACCACAATCTACTCCTTGGTAAGCTAGAAAAAGGTGGAATAGACAACATCACCACCAGATGGATTTGTAGCTGGCTGCAAAGAGTAGTTCTCAACAGCACTATATCCACATGGAGAGAAGTAAACCCTGGGGTACCACAAGGCTCTGTCTTAGGCCTAGTACTCTTCAATATATTCATCAATGACTTAGATGAGAGAATTGAAGGGGAACTCATCAAATCTGTAGATGACACCAAACTGGCAGGAGTAGCCAACCCCCCCCAGAAGACACTCAGAATCCAAAAAGATGTTCACAGACTTGAACAATGGGTCCTATCCAACAAAATAATTTCAATGTGGAGAAAACTAAAGTTTTACATTTAGGCAGGAAAAATCAAGGTTACAAGTACAAATTGGATGAGACCTGGCTCAAAAATAGTAACTGTGAGAGGGACCTTGGAGTCCTAGTGGACAATCACTTGACTATGAGCCAGCAGTGTGCAGCAGCAACCAAAAAAGCTAATATAATCCTGGGTTGTATAAACAGAAGCATAGAATCAAGATCACATGAAGTATTAGTACCAATTTGTAAGACCACACCTGGAATACTGCACCCAATTTTGGTCACCATATTAAAAAAGAAATGTTGAGAGTTTGGAAAAAATTCAGAGAAGAGCAACTAAGATGACCAAAGGCCTGGAGACTAAAACATACGAAGAACGGCTACAGGACTTGGGTTTGGCTAGTCTAAAGAAAAGAAGAAATAGGGGAGACATGATAGCAGTATTCAAGTATTTGAGGGGCTGCCACAAAGAAGAGGGGGTCACAATATTCATCAAAGCAGCAAAGGGCAGGACAAGAAACAATGGTTGGAAACTGATCAAAGAGAGAAACAACCTAGAATTAAGGAGAAACTTCCTGACAGAGAGGACAATTAACCAGTGGAGCAGTTTGCCTCCAGAAATCATGGGGGCTCCATCACTGGAGATTTTTAAGAGGCTAGACAGTCACTTGTCTGAGATGTTATAGGCTCTCCTTCTTGAGCAAGGGGCTGGACTAGAAGACCTCCAAGGTCCCTTTGAGCTTCTATTGTCACAAACGTTCTTCGTGGGATGAGGTCAGGAACCAACAAGTAGAAACGAGCAACAGAGGCTTTATTCAGCACAAAGAAAAAGTCAGTGCTGGGAGTGAACTGCTCCCAGCGCTTTACATAGCTGCCTGTGGACAGGACCCCACCCCCAGTCTACAAGTCAGCATCCAGCAATAACCCTTTATAAACCCTCCTCCTCCCCTGCAGCTTCCCCCCAGCAGTGTGATTCCAGCCATCAGCCATGTCCCACGCTGCCCCGAACCATCTCCCTCTTCTGCACATTCTTCAAGGCTCACCTCCCCATGTCCAGCAGGCCGCCCAATGAGCAGGAAGAAGCCAAGTAAAGTCTCATCCACTGCTGCCCCATCTTGATGCTCTGAGAGGCCGGCCATGTTGGTAGGCAGCTCCACAGCCCCACTGGGATGGAAGGATGTGGGAGGAAGCCTGCAACTGGCTGTGGGCCCTGCCAGCAATTTTGGGACCCCTGGAGGGCCTGCGGAGGCAGCAGCAGCCTGTCCGGTGGCCGGGATGTGGGCAGGGAAGTGGTGGAACCGACGGAGGGCAACCATTCCATCGGCCTGGAGGTCAGCAGGGAGGCGGCAAGGCCTACGGTGGCCTGCGGTGGCGGCAACAAACATTTGGGTAGCTGGGAGGCCGGTAGGGAGGCAGTAGGGACAATGGAAGGCCAGAAATGGCAGCTAGGAGGGAGGCGGCGGGCCGTCGTGAGGCGTTTCCCCCCCTCTGTTGTATGTTAGGTCCACAGGACTATTCTATTCTATTCTATTCTATTCTATTCTATTCTATTCTATTCTATTCTATTCTATTCTATTCTATTCTATTCTATTCTATTCTATTCTATTCTATTCTATTCTATATACTGTACAAGAATTAAAAAAGTAACATGACCTAGTCTAAAACTGTAGTCAGCATAATTAAGTCCAATAGAAGGGAATATATAGATCACTCAGAGTTAAAGTGTGGAATCCTTGGTGCCCTCCAAGCTTGGTTGTTGGTTTGGAGATATTTTATTACCTGTTTATATATAGTATAAACTATACATCAGTGGGGCGATATAAATATGCTGCACAAATAATTTGGCCAAAGTCTTTGCAGTCAGGATCGCCTGACATGGGATGGGTTGGCCTGCATTGGTGGAAAGTTATATGTTCCTTTTGCCCAGAGGCTGAAAATTATGTGGTCCTGTCATGACTTAAAGTTACCAGGACATTTAGGGTTTGTAAAAACTCTTCACCTGCTTAACAGAAAATTTTGGTGGTCCTCTCTAAATAAGGACATTGAAAGTTCTACCCCAGGGTTGTACAGAGTTGCCCACATGCTTTTCCCAGATTCTAAAGGCAGATATATCGTCCATCATCCTGTCTCAAAAGTTCATCCTAGTCCAGTACAGATCTACTGATTGCCTTCGAATCAAAAGAGGATTGTCAAATCGATACCTACCATCTGCTCTTCTGCCTAGCCAAGAAGGGGCACAAAGCCTCAATAACTGCAAGAAATAACTTATTTGGGTTACATCATTGCCTCTGAAACACATATATTGACCTCAGGGGGAGTTAAGACTATCCTAAGTATGAAACCACCCCACACAAAGCTGCCACTTTGTGTATGGTGATTTCATGCTTAGGAAAGTCTTAAATCTCCCTGAGGCTAATTTGTGGGTCAGAGTTCTTTTGGGGGTCTTGGACTTCTACCACCCCTGAATCCCTCATTTGGGGAACTAGCTAAACCTCTAATTCAACTGAAAGCAAAGGACATGCCAGATCCCATTTTTTGGATAAAACCATTGACCCTGACTTTCCAAGAAAATAAAACAGACATTAACTTCAGCCCCTATGTTAGATCTGCCAGACTACCACAAACCCATTTTTCTCTTCATTCATGAAATCTAAGGTGTCCGATTGGGTGAATTAGCTCAGAGGTTTGGCTATACATTACAACCAGTGTCTTATTATTCCATCCAGCTAGACCCAGTGGCCCAGATAGCAGTCCCCTGTTTGAGAGCTGTAGCAGCCATTGTAAAAATAATTAAATGCTCAAGGAATTTAGTCTTAGGCCACCCACTAATTTTAAAGGTTTCCTATGATGTTATTGCCATCCTTCTAAAGTCCCAGATGGGGATGGGGTTGCCACTATCTGCAATAATCCTGGAGTCTTCCCTTGTCTCCTTTAGCTGCAGCACAAATGGGACAACTAGCAGGAGTTCCTAACCTCAAGTGGTCATCTTATTACCCATATGACCCTGCTTTCCAAGCTACTGCAGGCCATGCAGCTGCCCTCAGTCCTGGATGTCATCCACTGCAAAGTTCACCAAAAGAATGACTCCCACATCACTAAAGGCAATCAATATGCCAGTGCCACCAAAAAGTTGGTTGCCACCCAACCTGTGCCCACATTGGTGTAGAGTCTACAGCTGGCTTAATTCCCATTTCAATAGGCTACAGTGAAATACAGGTGAACCTGTCTTAGCATTTTGGGGAGTTCCAATTCTATTGTTATGAGATTAATTATCCGTTTAATGGGAAAAGGACCCACAAATTTTGGTCCCAACTTCTTTGATGGTTGTAGAGATTTTAAATATTTAGAGGAGAGGTATACTTTCTCCCCTAATTGGAAGGGCTTGGGTTCTATTCATTTTTTATCTGCTTGAATCTTGTACACTTCCCTAGCCTCATCTAAGGCTTTTCACATGACTGGCCAGGAATTTTGGAGTTGTGCAATCCATTCCTTCAAAAAGGGGATGATGGTTCGTTAGTTGATAGTTCAGGCATTGGGTAGAAGCTTTGTCCTGTTGCAACTTGGAATGGCATATACCCAGTGCTATAGTGAATGGTGTTATTATACGCGACTTCTGCAAAGGGAAGCATATCGGTCCAGTTGTCTTGTTGGTAATTTATAAAGCATCTTAAATATTGTTCCAGTACTGAGTTCGGACATTCTGATCCACCATTTGTTTGTGGAGGGTGATTAGAAGATAACCCCTGAGTGGTCCCCAAAAGGTCCAGGAAAGCCTTCTAGAACTCATATGTAAACTGCACCCCCCATCTGATATGATTCATGCAGTCAGTATGTGTGTTGCACAAACTGCTTTGCTAGTATCTCTGTTGTGGGGATTTTTTGACACGGAATAAAGTGCACCTGCTTTGAGAACAGGTCTGTCACTACCCAGATGACAGTGTTTCCCCCACTCTCTGGTAATTCCACAATAAAGTCCATAGAGATCTCCCTCCAGGGTGCTGATGGGATTGCCACTATCTACAATAATTTATTTATTTATTTATTTATTTATTTATTTATTTATTTATTTATTTATTTATTTATTTAAATTCCATTTATATCCCGCCCTTCTCCGAAGACTCAGGGCGGCTTACAAGCTTAGCAGTAGCCTTCATTCTATGTATATGCCTGCTTATTAGGGCTTTCACACACACACCCAAGCGGCATTATTACAAAGTCAGCTTAATTGCCCCCAACAATCTGGGTCCTCATTTTACCTACCTCGGAAGGATGGAAGGCTGAGTCAACCTTGAGCCTGGTGGGACTCGAACCTGCACTAATCCTGGGGCTTTCTCTTGTCTCCTTTAGCTGCAGTGCAAATGGGACAACTAGCCATATAGCTTTCATCCTTTTTTATGGAGGGTCACCAAAATTGCCGCTTCACTAGGTGAAGGTTTTCATGAAACTGAAGTGCCCATCTACTTTGGAATCATGACAAAGGTGCATGAAGTTTAGTCTCTGGCTGTTCGGAACATAGAGCTTCCCTCCCTCACCCAAGCAGTCCCTCCTTCATTGTGTACAGGTTCTTATGGCTTAAAAACTATTCATCCTTTTCTAAGGCTTTCTGAACTCTACCCCCACCATGCTTGCTAGCGGTTTGGGATTTTTTTGTTTGTGCTCGCATGGTGACTGGCGCCATAGTTTCCTTGAAGGCATAAGTGGGTCTGTGATCTTAGTTTTTGTACTGTTGTATTGTTGTAATCATGACAGAGTGTTTGCCAGGAAGTTCTTTCCCCCGGTAAATGTCTAATGGTAAAATTGAACTGATGGGCCACCTCGCTTGCTTGGGGGATAGTTTCCTAGGTGTTTTTAGAGCCTCTAAGTTCTTATGATCAGTTCACACTTGGAAGAGGATTTTGTTCCCTTCCAGGAAATGTTGTCATGTCATGAGAGCCCAACGAATGACATAGGCTTCCTTCTCCCACACTGTCCATCTCTGTTTGGTTTCTGTGACTTTTCTCAATGTGTACACAATTTCCCTTTGCAATATTGTGCCTACTGATACATCAGTGGCATCTGTCTGAATGATGAAGGGTTTTTCAGTGTCTGAGGGTTTTAAGACCGGCTCTGTCAAGAACAGCCTTTTCAGTTTCTCAAATGCGGCTTGGCACTCCATAGTCCATTTCAATGGATGGCTGGGCTTCGACTTCCTCTCCCCTGAATCTTTAACAGATTTGTGATGGGCAGTGCGATCTGGATGAAAGAGGGGATTAATTGGTGGTAAAAGTTGTAAAACTCCAGAAAACCTAGTAATTGTTTCCGGGTGCAGGGCGGAGCTCATTCTAACACTGTTCTGACCTTTTCAGGATCCATCTCTATGCCATTGGGAGATATGCCGTAACCCAAGTAATCAATCCTTGTGGAATTCACACTTGGATAGTTTGACATAAAGGTGAGTGGCTTGTAGCACCGCTCTGACTAGTTTGGCATGCTTTTCTTTGGTTGATGTGAATAGCAGGATGTCATCCAAGTAGACAAGCACCCTTTTATAGAGGTGCTCCTGGAGCATTTCATTTATCAGTTGCATTAACATGACAGGTGCCCCATGCAACCCAAACAGAAGCACTCTAAATTGGAAACATCCCAGGGGGCAATTGAATGCTGTCTTCCACTCATCCATCCCTTTCCTTAATTCTAACCTGGTAATATGGCTCCTGTAATTCCAGTTTTGAGAAGATCTTCCCCCTTGCCAAGTGTGCTAACATGTCCTTCAATAATAATAATAATAATAATAATAATAATAATAATAATAATAATAATAATAATAACAACAACAACAACAACAACAACAACAACAATTTTATTTGTATACCGCCCTTCTCCCGACGGACTCAGGGTGGTGAACAGGGCAATACATGTTAAAAAAACAAGAATACAAAAGTTAAAAGAGATTAAACAAGATGCCCAAACACTATAACAATAAGTTAAAATACATAAAAAACAATAAAACCCAAACCCATCACCCATCAGGCCAGGCCGGCTTGTTCGAACAGGTAGGTCTTTAGATCACGCCGGAAGGAGTGAAGGTCGGGCGCCATCCAGAGCTCAACCGGAAGATGGTTCCATAAATCCGGTGCGCCCACAGAGAACGCCCTCCCCTTGGGGGCCACCAGTCGACATTCTTTGAAGAACATAAATTAAATGAAAGTGACTTAAATAGAAAAGCTACATATGAAGAAAACTACAACTTAATACAAACAAAAAAATCTGCAAAACCTCACTACAATAAATACTGTAAGACAAAAAAGATGCTTTATCCTCCAGGACATAAAGGAGCTTTATACGCTGAGCTTGTCGATCAGAAGGTCGGCAGTTCGGCGGGTCAAATCCCGAGTGCCGTATAACAGAGTGAGCGCCTGTTACTCGTCCCAGCTTCTGCCAACCTAGCAGTTCGAAAGCACATAAAAATGCAAGTAGAAAAATAGGGACCACTATGGTGGGAAGGTAACAGCATTCCGTGCACCTTTGGTGTCTAGTCATGCCGGCCACATGACCATGGAGATGTCCTCAGACAAGCGCTGGCTCTTCGGCTTTGAAACGGAGATGAGCACTGGCCCCTAGAGTTGGAAACGACTAGCATGCATGTGCAGGGGAACCTTTACCTTTACCTTTATTATAGGATTAAATATTGTTGGGATATAGCCAAAAGAATAAATAAAGCTTGTAAAGGGGTCCTATAGTAAGAGAAATAAGATATATAAGAAGTATAATATTTTTAGAATATGTGAAATGTTAAAACATTGAGAGGGTCTATTTAAATGAAAAGTTTGAATATTTAAAGGTAATGAATTTTGAGAAAATTATCACTGATAAGAGTGGTTTGAATACTGAGGGGAAACTAAGCTTCAATAAGAATCTTGTAAACAGGACATATAATGATTTAATAAGGAGACTTTTATAAATACAATAGAAATGAGCTGTTTGAAATTTGATATTCTAACAGATCATTTAAAGAATTTAAAATAAAAAATAATTTTTGGCTAACTTTTTTGATTTGGGAAGATTTTTTTACTTTGTTATGAAAGAGCATTTTAAATAAAAGTTTTATTACTGGATAGAGACATTACAATTAATGAGGACATCTAGTGGTGAAGGAAGATACTACAATAAATACAGAAAGAATCAGAAGAGTGATGACCTCGAAACAACACCTGTGCTAAACAAAGAACATTCTGTGACTCTACAAAAGAAAAAACAAAGATTTTTTTAACTACATCTTTTAACTCTAGACATAACCATTATAGAAACTATTTAGAGACAGAGGTGTTTTTTTTAAATATATTTGAACAGACAGAAATATTTGGATTAGATTTATGCAGTTTTTTTAATGTTGGAGTACAGCTTAAAGAAGTTGGCCCTTTTTAAAACTTGGATTATAGCCTATAGCAGTTGGCTCTTTTTAAACTTGGATTATAGCCTAAAGCAGTTGGCTTGTTGTTGTTGTTGTTTTCTTCCCTGTGGATTTACAAAATTTTCTTGATTGAACAATGAGTGCACCAAACCTCACTAAAATTACAAAAAAATCCTGCTTCTGCAGCCTCTTCTGGAACATCTACTCCAAAAAATCAGGGATCTATTGAAGCAATGTTACAATGAGAGAAGGCAAACAATCTCCAAAAAGAGATGCACATGACTTTACAACTAAGGCAAGAAATGATGCAGAGGAACCATCAAGAAATAAAAAGCAATCTTGATAAGCTAAGTGTTCCAATATCTCAGGGGCTGCCACAAAGAAGAGGGAGTCAAGCTATTCTCCAAAGCACCTGAAAGCAGGACAAGAAGCAATGGATGGAAACTAGTCAAGGAGAGAAGCAACTGTAAGGAGAAACTTCCTGACAGTTAGAACAATTAACCAGTGGAACAACCTGCCTCCAGAAGTGGTGAATGCTCCAACACTGGAAGTTTTTAAGAGGAAACTGGACAGCCATTTGCCTGAAATGGTATAGGGTTTCCTGCCTGAGCAGGGGGTTGGACTAGATAACCTCCAAGGTCCCTTCCAACTTATTATTATTATTATTATTATTATTATTATTATTATTATTATTATTATTATTATTCAATTTGAGGTTCATCAATAGATAATTCTTAAAATTGAACAAAGAATTCAGAAGGTGGAAGATCAATCAGAAGATACTGGGGAAAAATAAAATAAAAATAAAATTCTATTTTTGTTTCAAATGATACCTATAAAACTGGAGAAAAAATTCTTTGAAGATTTAAACTCTCTAATTCAAATTTCTTTTGGCAAGGAAAGAAAGCTAGAATTAAATTGAAAATTTAATTTACAAGCTAAGGGAAATGGAGGTTTTGGCTTGCCAGAATGGGTTTTACTGTATATTATCAAGCATCAGTGCTAACATAGGTAAAAGAATGGATAACTCTTAGAAATAAAAGATTGCTGTACTTGGGGGGACATGACCTACAACTTGGTTGCCGTGCTTTTTTATGGTATGAAAAAAAGATATAAATACTTCCCAAACCACTATATTAGAAATGCACTATTATTAACATGGGAAAAAATAAAATGTAAAATTTATTTGAAAATTCCAGGATGGCTTTCAACAATGGAAGCATTTGTACATCCAAGTCTACTCAGTCTTGATAAAATATGGATATATAAATATACCCTAAATTCTGAAGGGAACTTAAAATCCAGGGAAGAGATGGAAAATCAGGGCATCGATTTAACATGGTGGTAACATTTACAAATGTAAGTCAGATATGACAAAGATATTAAACAGTATGCATTTTACAAAGAACAGACTATGTTTGAGCAGACATTACTAACTTCCGATGAAAAGTTAATTCAAAAAATGTACAATTTCTTATTAAATGTCAAAATTGGGAATAGGGCGGTATATAAACTGAATAAATAAATAAATAAATAAATAAATAAATAAATAAATAAATAAATAAATAAAATGGAAGATGAACAAGTAAAAGAGACAATGATAGCTTGGGCAAAGTATTTTGGATATAATAAAGAAACTATAAATTGACAATGTCAGCTTCATATAAAGAAAACATATACAAAATGTTCTATAGAGGGCACTTGCCACCAACAAGATTAGCAAAAATGTTTCAAAATATGTCAGAGAAATGTTGGAAATGTAAACACAAACCCAGTACTTATTATCATATGTGGTGGAGATGTGTTAAAGCAAGGACATATTGGACAATAATCCATAATTGGCTAGAAAAAATGTTAGAGAAACACATAGACTATAAAGCTGATTTTTTTTACCAGCTATAATGCCAGAAAAACGTGGTAAGCAAAGTACATACTTGATTTTACATGTAATAACAGTGGCAAGAATTATATTTGCACAATATTGGAAGAACAAAGAAATGGACATACTTACTTTAAGGTTGAAAGATAAAGAATAAACAGAATATTTTCAAACTTGGGACGTATTTTATCAATGGTTAGAGAAAAGATTTAGGGATTAGGCATTTAATTTGTATTAGTGAATAAGATAGACAACACATTTTGGTTGAATGATTACTATTGAATTCTGTTTAAAAAAATCAATAAAACTTTATTTTTAAAAAAACACAAATTGTTGGCTATCCAAACCAAAGAACTACTATATTGGAATGTATGAAACAATCAGCTTTCTTTCACGAACTCAAGAAGACAAACATAATAGTCTCTCTTTCTATTTTCCTCCCCAAAGTCTCCTTTACAAAAACCTGTGGTATATGTTCGGCTATAGAGAAGCCAAAAGTTACCTAGTGAGCTTCCGTGTTCAAAGATGACAACCAGCTTTCCAAGAGCAATCCAATCCCTTAACTGCTACGTCATACTATTCTCAAAATTGCCTGATATTTGAAGCTAACTTCTAGAAAGGTGTGTTTTCAGTCTTCAGCAGAACAATCACATAGTTAGTGGCCAAATTGAGTGACCTCCTCCTTTATTTGAAATTTTCCTTCTGAAATTCAAAACTTTATGACATCTCTATACTGAATTCAAGCAGGGTTCCCCACCCACCTTTTAAATTTAATTTTTCACCAAATGTCATGCAACATATCAGGGTAAGATGACAAGATGACTTGGTAATAAATACTCTTCTATTTCAGTCAAGTCTTTTCGTTCCCAAACAAGCATCTTTCTTTCTTGCTCATGGAGGAAATCAGATTTTAAAAGTCTACTGAGAAGTCAAGGTCAGTTTTGTCTTCTTTTTAAGAGAGCTTTTAAAAAGCATTACCATGTGTGCATTACTCTGACATCTGTTTCCATGGAAGCTGGATGGGTAATGGAAACAGCCCACGAGAGGATGAGTCAATTTTACTGATGCTGCTGGGTATTTTTTCCATGTTCTCATTTCTGTTTCCATGGAAGCTGATGTTGGATGAGGCAAGGCAAGGCATTTAAAACAAAAAACAAAAAACAAGACTGCCAAGATACTATTTTACCAAAACCAATATGGCATAATCTTTCATCCTGAAACCTACTCTCCAAGAAAGAAAGATGCCTAAACACTGCTAATAATTATATTTTTATAGTCAGGAGCAGCTGCTAGATGAAAAGAGAAGGCTTTCAGATTTACAAATATAATTTCTTTCTGTAGCATTTCAAGACTTATGGGAAAGAAAGGAAGGTGTATATTAAAACAACTTTTTAAGTTTCTAAAAGATTTACAAATGCAATATTTTTAAATTTATTGATTATATTTATAGCCTATGGTTGTCATTTGTTGTTTTTTCATTTCAGACATGGAAAGTGAAATCCAATTGTTATTAAATGATTTTTCAAATATGATGTTTTTTGAGAAAAATATGCAAAACAATACAATTTTAAGATATTAATATTGGCAGTTAAATCTGGATTCTGCTGAATTTCCTATTCACCATGTCCATCTGATTGAAAATATTCATTCATTTTAGAAATACTATTCAGTAATAATTTCTTTCTTTGACTTCCCTAATTTTTTTTCTTGATGCCATTTTGCTTGCATTTACTGGTCTCTGATTTGTTAATGACAATGAGAACAGCTTGCCTCCAGAAATCTTGGGTGCTCTATCACTGGAGATTTTAAAGAAGAGATTAGACAGTCACTTGTCTGAAATGGTATAGGTTCTCCTGCTTGAGCAGGGGTCTGTGGACTAGTACCAACCCGCAGCATGCCAGCAACTGGTCCACACAAACAAGCAAAGACCCATCTGCTGAATGTAGGCAGCACACAAAACCATTTACCCTCCGGTCCACAGAAAACTGGTCCCTGGTACCCAAAAGGTTGGGGACCTCTGGACTAGAAGACTTCCAAGGTCCCTTCCAGCTCTATTCTATTCTAATCAAAGTTACATGATTTTAGCAACCAACAATGAAATTTTCTGAGAGGCTAATGTTGAAGGAAAAGTCTTCATCAGGGTTCAGTCCAAGCCAGGAATAAACAACATGGTGACTGCTTTAGAAAGAAGGTTGCAGTCTGGAGAGCCAGACAGAAAGATAGCTCTGGAAGAAAAGAGAGAAAGCACATGTAGGGAATGGGTTTTTGTTTGGAGTTGTTTCTGGTTTCTGTTCCAGGCTTTGTATTTCCTGTGTCATGAACTTTGACCTGAGTCTGAGTGTGCCCCTTTGGCATCTGTGGGTTAATCCTATTATGCCCTGTCCTAGAGTTTGGGTGGGGTATGTAGATTTTAGGTGTCTTTGCCTTCCTAAGCTTCTAGCTGGAGGTCTCCAACCTTCCTGAATGGATTACTACATCTGCATTTCTACAGAGCTGGTTTCTGCTTGGGGGAGGGAGACTTGGGCTATTAAGAAAAGGTGGGCATGCTTTTCTGCCTCTTTAAGATCCTTTGAGGAAATATAATATTCTGCCCTTTTAATATTTCCTTTTCTGGGAGGTGGGTGGCTGACTTCCCACACTAATTTTATTTTTTTTATTTTGTTAAACTTATATACCACCCTTCTCCTGTAGGACTCAGGGTGGTTCACAAGGTTTTTTAAAACAGTACAACAAATTACATAGATTAAAAAACAATTAAAATAATTAAACTAACCTTGAAACTTAAAACCCCAATAACAATTAAGATACAATTAAAACCCCTGTTAATATGCTCAGTCCAGGCCAGAAAGCTCAAAGAGCCAGGTCTTCAGGTCCCGGCAGAATGAGCGGAAGAAAAGTCTTCATCATGGTTCATCCAAGCGGGAAATAAACATGGCAACTGCTTTGGGAAGAAGGTTGTAGTTTATTACAGAGGAAAACTAGACAAAAGTTTGGATCCAACAGAAAAAGCACTGACCGCATGTGGGTAGTGGGTTTTTATACCCTTGGACTCTATTGTTTGAAGTTATTTCTGGTTCCTGTTTGAGGCTACTTCCTGTGTTATGTATTCTGTCCTGAGTCTAGGTGGGCCCCTCTAGGATTCTTGATAGTTGTGGGTATGTCCTATTATGTCCTATTATGTTCCCTGGGGCTGTGGCTGATGTTGACTCTAGAGATCTTTCTTCCTAATCCCAGTTTCCTGACAAGATTATCACATCTGCATTCCTGCAGACTTGGTTTCTGCTTGGGACAGAGAGACTTGGGGGCAGGGTTGGTTTCTGCTTTTAAAATCCTTTAGGGAAATATATTCTGCCCTTTTAATATTTCCTTCTCTGGGCAGCTGACTTCCCACAATCCCCCCTTTGTGCCATAAATGTGTGAATGATACACTTACTGGCATAAGATTAAAATTGGTCTGATCAGGGATACTTGGAAAACAAGCTTTAAACTGTTAATATAAAAAGAAAAACACTAATGGAGGCAGCAGAAAAAGATCCCTGCCCATAAAGTTCTAAAAATCAGGACAAAAATTAAGTGGAAAAGAAATTTATAGTTACCAATTGTTAAGTAGTGGGTTCTGGACCGCATGGATGACTCTGGACAACAGGGTTCAACATATTAGACCTTTATTGTAGAACACACATGACTGAAGACAAAGGGCTATTAGCCCCTCTTATATACCTAGCCAGGTATACCTGGGACCAATCCCCTTATCTGGATTTCCCTGCCAATCTGGACAGGGTATCCTGACACCTGGTGGAGTCAGTGGCTCACTACAGCGGAAACACCCCCTATATACATAACACCCCTTCCCCCATACTAAACACTAACAATAACCAATAAAAAACATGAAGATAACAACCAATGTGTGAATCTGGTTATTTGAAAAACGACTTAACCCCTCCCTCAAAACCTCACAAAATCTTTGAGGCGTGCCGGTGGCCTATGGGTTCTGGCTGACCGTTTCAGGGTTTGGTCTGTGTCCATGTCACCCAGGTCTGCCTCTGAGTCCTGATTCCAAGCCCAATCCACCCCAATGTCATTTGGTTCCCCGACCTGATGTTCCTCGGCCCAACCAACATTGCTGGGTAACTGTCTGGTATCAGATCAGTTATTCCCCTCCCCCAACTCCGAAAAGGCAGGTTGATCTGACTCCAGAACTTGTGGTTTTTGGGGGCTCTGCTTCCTCAATTGGTCTATGTGTCTTCTGACCTGGCAGCCTTCCTCCACCTCTACAATGTATGATACAGGCCCGTTTTTGTCAACCACCACCCCCTGAATCCAGGCATGGCCTGACCCATAGTTCCAGGCCCAAACCTTTTCTGCAATGTTAAGTTCTCTAGTGGTGTCAGGTTGGGGTTGATCCAATTCGGCGGCCACTCTATCGGGGTATAATCTGTCCATCTTGGTAATTAGGCAATGACCCCAACGTAGCTCTGCAGGACTCTTGCCAGTTGCTGTGCATGGTGTGGTGTGGTGTGCCAGAAGGAATTGAGCCAACCTTTGGTGCCAGTCTCCACTGATGATGCGCCTCAATGTGTCCTTAGTCATTATCACCATTCGTTCTGCCAGACCATTAGATGACGGGTGGAAAGGTACGGATGTGACATGCCTAATCAAGTTGGCCCTGGTGAATGCCTGGAAATCAGCAGATGTGAATTGTGGGCCATTGTCAGAGACCAACACATCAGGCAACCCATGAGTGTCAAATAGTCCCCGGAGCACCTGAACAGTCTTTGCAGTGGTCATGCTAGAAACTGGAACTACTTCCAGCCATTTAGAGTGACTGTCAACCACCACCAAAAGCAGTTGTCCCTGGAAGGGCCCCGCATAATCAATATGCACCCTGGACCATGGGGTGTGTGTCGCTTCCCATTTGTGTGTGGGGGGGCTGTGGCTGCTCCAGCCTCAACCTTTGGCATATGTAGCACCCTGCTACTTGCTCCTCTATGGCCTTATCGAGACCAGGCCACCATAAGTAACTCCTAGCTAGTGCCTTCATCCTGACTATGCTGGGGTGATCCTCGTGAAGCAACCACAAAACCCTTTCACGAAGCTTCTCCGGGATAATGACTCTGCTACCCCAGAAAAGGCATCCTCATGCCTTCTCATGAAATATGCCTGAAACTCTGGAGCCAGACTCTTTTCCTGCCACCCAGATATTACCCACATTTGGACCCTGCACAATACCTTGTCTGCTGTGGTGCCAGCAGCAATGTCCTTCACCTGGAGGGGGAAATCTGGTAGACCCTGGATGGCTAGGATCTGCTCTGCAGGTGCTGGGTCAGGTTCAGTGATCCTTAGTAGCAATCTGATTAGTGCATCAGCGTGGCCCATGTCCCTGCCTGGTTTGTAGACCAGTTTGCAAGTGTATGCAGATAGGAATATGGACTACCTTAGCATCCTTGGGGAAAGAATTTGTGGTATTTGTTTGTCAGTTGTGAACAACCCCAATAATGGTTTGTGGTCAGTAAAAATGGTGAACTCCCTGCCATACAGGTAGTCGTGAAATTTCTTGACTCCCGCCACAATTGCCAAGGTTTCCTTGTCAATTTGTGCATAATTCCTTTCTGCCTTTCACAGTGTTCAGGAGTAATATGCAATAGGCCTTTGCTCCCCATTTCCCTCTATGTGACTTAATACAGCACCCACTCCATAAGGGGATGCATCACACGCGATGCAGATGGGCTTGTTTTCTATGAAATGTGTGATGGTTGAGTCACTGGACAATAGTTGTTTGAGGTTTCTAAAACTCTGTTCATGGACCAAGGTCCATGGGGTTTTCTTATCTAATAATCTGTGTAAAGGCTCTGCAATTGCTGCTTTGTAGGATAAAAATGCATGATAGAAATTAAGTAACTCCAGGAAAGCTTGCAATTCAGCCTTATTATTTGGGGTTGGAACCAATTTGATTGCTTTTACCTTGGAATCAGTAGGGTGAATTCCTTTGGCATCAATCCTGAACCCTAAAAATTCAGTGGATGCCACTCCAATACTGCACTTACTTTGTTTATGTTTGAGCCCAGCAAAGTGAAACCTGCTTAAAACAGCCTGCAACCTGTCAACCAAGATCTCTTCAGATTCTCCAGCAATAAGAACATCATCAAAATAAGGACATACACCAGGTATGCCTTTCAGAGTCCTCTCCATCACTTCTTGAAAAATCTCTGGAGCTACAGAGATGCCAAACTGCAAACGGTTAACTCTGAAAGCTCCCCTATGTGTCACTATTGGATTAGCCTTAAGTGGGGTCACTATAGGGGTCTCCCATTCTCCCCCTTCCATGGGCTCTAACAGCCCTTGTTCTACCAACTTATCCAATTTGCTCTCAATCTTTTGCTTGAGAGCGAATGAGACTCTCCGGGGCTTGATGCGAATAGGTAAGACCCCTGGGTTTAGCTTAAATTTAATGGGGGGGCATGTATTTACCCAGCTTGTCATCGAATACATCTGCAAATGATTCGAGACTTTTGGGTTGAATGTTATGTACTCCCCCCAACCAAATGCTCAGGGCATCGAACCAGTCCAGCCCCACTAGACTGGTCTTCTGCCCGTCAGACACCAGGACGTCCAATGGACCCTGGAATTCCTTGAACCCCACAATCATGGTGGCCTTTCCCCTGATTTTAATGGGGGAATGCTGAAAGTCGGACAGCAGCAATGTTGTGGGCTTTAAAGGGATTCTCTGCTTGCTCCGGTCGCAAATTCCTTTAAATGTCTCCTAGGAAATTATTGAGACTGTGGAACCTGAGTCAAGCTCCATCGTGCAAGGTACCCATTGCAGATGGACCTGTATTGTAATTTTAGGGTTGAGCAACTGATGTATCTCCATATGAGTCACTGTCCGACTGCTCCTCCCAGATTTCAGTGATATGTGTTGCAGGGACCCAGTACCTGTGAGTGCCGAAGCCATGGCTTGTAATTAGTTCAGGCTGTCCCAGTTGCGGTTCTGGCAGATGGTTGCGATGTGCCCCGTCTTGCCACAGGAGCGACATTTCACAGATCTGAATCTGCAAGACGCTCTCAGATGATTTCCTCCACAGCTGGCACATTTTTGGCTGGCAAAGTTGGTTGCTCTAGGTTCTCTGTAGCTGCAGCTGCAAGCGGTGCTTTTGCTGACCGATGTGTATTTTCTGTGGCTTCCATCATTGTCCTGCCGCAGGAAAAATCAAATGCACAGGTATAGTATAGGTGGTACTGTGTTCAATAGTAGTAACTGTGAGAGGGATCTCGGAGTCCTAGTAGACAATCACTTCAATATGAGCCAGCAGTGTGCTGCAGCTGCCAAAAAAGCCAACACAGTGCTAGGCTGCATTAACAGAGGGATAGAATCAAGATCAAGTGAAGTACTAATACCACTTTACAATGCTTTGGTAAGGCCACACCTGGAATACTGCATCCAGTTTTGGTCACCACAATGTAAAAAAGATGTTGAGACTCTAGAAAGAGTACAGAGAAGAGCGACAAAGATGATTGGGGGACTGGAGGCTAAAACATATAGGGAACGGTTGCTGGAATTGGGTATGTGTAGTTTAATGAAGAGAAGGGTGAGGGGTGACATGATAGCAGTGTTCCAATATCTCAGGGGCTACCACAAAGAAGAGGGAGTCAAGCTATTCTCCAAAGCACCTGAAAGCAGGACAAGAAGCAACGGATGGAAACTAACCAAAGAGAGAAGCAACTTAGAACTAAGGAGGGATTTCCTGACAGTTAGAACAATTAACCAGTGGAACAACCTGCCTCCAGAGGTGGTGAATGCTCCAACACTGGAGGTTTTTAAGAAGAGACTGGACAGCCATTTGCCTGAAATGGTATAAGGTTTCCTGCCTGAGCAGGGGGTTGGACTAGATGACCTCCAAGGTCCCTTCCAACTTTATTATTGTTATTGTTATTGTTATTAGTCTGACTCAGCAGCAGCCTGAGGCTAAATAAACAAACACTTAACACACACTGGCTACAAGAAATGCAGAACTGGCTAACAGCAATTAGGACTGATAGAATTAGAAGAGAAACACCAAAAGGTACACAACAATAAAATAATTAATACCAGATCCCTCCTGGAGCAAATGTTAACACCTTTTTAGACAGAATTGAGAAAGAAATTAACCCAACAGTAGCCACTGACCAACAAATCAGAAAAGTCAAATTTAAACTCACCAAATTTAAACTCACCAATCAGAAATGACAATTTTGGAAACCATGAAAAGGTGTAAGAACTCATGCTTGAGGACCATTCTGTCTAGCTAGCCGGGGTTTCATGCTGAACTGTCAGTCAACTTTAAACTCCGTGATCAAACCTATCTTTCCAGTAGCTGGCTTCACATTCTATTTGTTCCCTTCTGTGCTGCTTGTGAGAATCCCAGCTGGAAGAGCCTGAACGAGAGAATTCCTCCCAACAGTCTCATTTCTGAACAAACATTTGTAATGTGTTAGGACTTAGGTTTTATTAGTCACAATGTCTGTAGCTGGTCCAATGAAACAACAACAACAATAATAAAATAATAATAAAGACGGTTTGCATCCTTGGCAATAAACTTACAGATTTTCTGGAGGAATATTTAAGCTAAACAATGGGGACAGTGAGTTAATTGATACAGAACATTCCTGTCCCGGGCAATCAAAAACTACAGGATTAGCAGTGCATGTAACATAGATGTGTGTTGACAAGAATATCAACCTTGCAATCAAGCAAAATCAAACTTTTAATAGCGCTAAACAAACAGGTGGTAAAAAAATAAGGGGAACTTAGGCACCAGACACAGGTTATGTAGAAAGTAAACACAGGGTCAGTTATAAAGGACTCAAATGTCTGTACACCAATGCACAGAGTATGAACAGTAAACAGGATGAACTAGAAATTCAGGTAAATGAGGCAGATATGATAATGTTGCCATTATGAGTGAAACTTTTCCAGCAGATAAACTTAAAACATTCCCTCCTGCTAACTTTGGGCTGTTCTTAAGAGTACAGCGAGAGAAAGGGAGAAGAAAAACAAACAAGCACATTTTTCTTCACTCTGTTGGCCAGAGAGACAGAGTGAGGGAATTTTCTTTTTGGTAGCTTATTTTAAGCAGAATTTCTAGCAGAATTTTAAAATTCTTTTCTCTTTGGATTAGAGACAGTTAACAGTCACATTTACCTCACACACAAAGACTTTGACACACATATACACACAAAGACAAGAGAACAGAAAAGGAAACAGAAGTGTTAGTTTTACACATCATAGTCATTCCCACCATTGACTCAAATTAGGGAAGGCACATCTTAAACATACCATGTGGTTGCATAGAAAGAGAGAGAAAGAGAGAGAATCATTCTATCAGGTCTGGTGCACAGAAGCCTCCTAGTGAGACTTCCGCCTACCACCACAGTTTTGGGGTCAAAAAGGAACCCAAGGAACACTCTGGATCCCTCACAGAGAACTGGGACACTCCTTTAGGGATCAACCACCATGGTTTCAGACCAAAAAGGGGTCTGTTGAGGACTCTTCTGCTCCCCTGCAGAAGGTACGTAGATGCTCTTACTAGCTTTACCTTCATCTTTCACCACCACTGTTTGCAGACTTCAAATGTCTGTGAACACCTCTGCTTGCTTTCCAGAGGTAATGGACATTCCTTGCCCAGGGCTTTATTTCCTAACTTTGCTTTGCTTTGCTTACAGGGCCTAACCAGCTAGTTGCCCAAATCCAATTCTCTCATTCCATTCCGTCTGATACGCCCGTCTGATATGCAGGTTCTGAGGTTTTGCTGGTAAAAAATACAGGAAACCAGAAGTTGCCTTCAAGCTTTATGTTTTTATTCAGCTGAACAAAAAGACGGACTTCTCTAAATGAGAGCAGCCCTGAAAGACAAGAAATCCTTGTATTTATTCTTTCTGGTTACATAAGCAAGCCATCCACAGCAAAGCTGACACACATATGATAAAGATTTCACCCAGTAAGTCTGGCATACTATAGATAAGAGAGCAGAAGCAACAAACATATTCCCTTTGGGTGTTTCCCTAAAGATATTGTATGTTCTTGGGTGGGTTAGGACATTGAGTATTTTCCTTGCTGGCCTTTCATGACCCTGCATCCAGAGCTTTGCAAGAGCCCAAAGACAGTCGAGCCATTTACACATTCACAATTGATATTTCCTATACCTGTGGTGGCAAACCTACTGTATGGCACGTGTGCCACAGGTGGCAAGCAGAGCCCTCTCTGTGGGCACATGTGCTGTCACCCCAGTCCTAGGCCTTCAGCTGGGTTTTATAAAACCTTTTTGCTTTAGGCCTCCGTCGCCATGTGCAAAAAACAGGTTCAATCAATCAATTTCAACTTTTCACGGGGAAAAAAAAGAACTCGCAAAGTTGGAATTGATTGATTGAACTTTTTAGTCCCACCCAGTCTGCTGTTACCACTGCAGCCACACCTACCCAATGGGCCACACCCAACCAATGGGCCATGCCCACCCCATGGGCCATGTCCACCCAGCATACGATGATACATAAGTGGGTTTGGTGTTGCAGTTTGGGCACTCAGTCTCTAAAAGTTTCACCATCACTGTCCTATACTGTCCCCTAATTCCGGGTCACTGTTTTCACACAGTCTCTCCCTTTTCCCTAACAAAAGGGTCTGACTCTAGCCAAAAAGTTCTTCTCACTCACACATACAGAAACATACAGACATTTCTTTCACTCCCCTGGGCTTTAAAGTTAAATTTTAGAGGTACTCACCTTCACCTTCTTTCCAAAGCAGCCCTTGAGCTCAAACCCAAAACTCCCTTTACTATCCTGGCTTCACATGGGCAGGGCCTGGGAAACCCATCCAGACACAAAGGGGTCTGCTGCCAGCAAGATGGGGCTTACCAGTCTCAGTCCATTGGAGAGGTTAGCTTGGAGTCCCATCTGGGGTGCCAAACTGGAAGAGATACTCCATACCCCAAAATCACAAAACAAAGCCGAAGATAAGAAGAAAAGCCTGACAAAATGGATCACAGAGATATTTAAAAACCTACAACTTGAGAGACAAAAAAAGATAAAAGAAATCAGTATCTTACCTGATTTGCCTCTCCCATCCTTAACAACATCCACAAGAAAATGGCAAGACTTTTTAATTAAGTGAAATAGATGGATGAGAAAAGCCATTTGGCAAAAGAAAAAGACTAAAATCAGATCTAAGGGATCAAAAGATTGGACCTATCAGAAGCAATTTTTAAAGATTAAGCATTTGTTTGAATATGGCTAATATACAATATGGACTACTTAACCAGTAACTATTGAATGGAATAGAGTTAAAAGATATTTTTTTATGATATGAGAAACGTAACTGTCTGATTAGATGCAATTTTTAAAGATTAAGTGTTTGAATATGGTTAAAATATAACATGGATTATTTAATTAGTAAATATTGAATGGAATAGAGTTAAAAATGAAAAAATGGGGGATGTAAATGAATTTTAGTTTGAGAGAGATATGTTTTTTTTCTTTTTCTTCTTTCTTATTCTGTGTAGCATTGTATTTTTTTAATGACATGAGAAATATAATTGTTGGGAGGATTATAGTGAGGGAAACAGCTTAGATATTTAACCATAAATCAATTTTGTGAAAATCTTAACAGATAAAAACTGATTCAAATTTTGTGGGGGGAAAAGTCTAAATGAGAACATTGAAAAATAGGACATATAATGCAACCAAGAGGTCTAACTAGAAAAGTTCTATATTGATGCTAATAATAATTGAATAAATGTTAGAAAAATGTTTATATTTAACCTCCTTGTGACTAGAATATTAAGACCCGTATTAACTTAATGTTTGCAAAAGAGAACAATATGGGAAGAAGAGAAAATCATGGACAGCTGTAATGTAGAGTACCATATGATGAAAATTGACTATTATTGATTGTTGTGAAATGTGAACCCAGACAACATGCTGTTTACTCAGCACTAAGCATATATATAAATTCCCTCCCTTATTCATGCAGCAGGTTTATCGGCTGCATGGTTATCCAGAAAGAATAATCTCAGACCATGGAATCCATTTCACTTCGTGGTGTTGGCAGGAGTTCCTAAAACTTTTGGGGACCACTCAGGGGCTCAGTTACTCATATCATCTGGCTACTAATGGGGGCTGTGAATAGGCCAATGGTGTCCTGGACCAGTACCTCAGATGCTATGTTAATTACCAACAGGACAATTGGACAGACATCCTCCCCATTGTGAAGTAGCAATGTGTTCACTCTCTTTAAAGTGGCTACAAGACAAGACTTTGTATCTATCCCTGAACTACCTCAGGCCACCCCATTAGCTGTATTGCTGAAAGAATGGATTGTCCAGTTACAGAACACCTGGCCAGTGAGGAGAAAAAGTTGGATGAAACTAGGGAAACATACAAAAAACAGGCTGATAAAAAGCACATTAAGCCAAAGGACTTTAAGGTGGGAGACAAGATTTATCTATTTACCAAATTCTTATAATCTAGACAACCATCCAAAAAATTAGGGCCAAAATGCATTGGACCTTTCCCCATTAAAATTATTATTAACCCACTGTCTTTAGAACTTGAGCTTCCAAAAACACTCAGATGCATACACCAGGTATTTCACTGTAACCTATTGAAACCAGAAATCATATCTTCCTTGCATCTCAAATCGCAACCACCTCCCAACCTATTATGATTGAGGGAGAGCAGCACTTTCAAGTTAAAGACATTTTGGACTCGTATATATCAGGAGAAAACTCAGTATTTTGTAGCCTGAAAAGACTTTCCCACCTCAAAAACTGAATGGGTTGACTCCCAACATATTGAAGTCACCAAAGTGCTTTAAAAAATATATGACCGATACCCAGATAAGCCTCACTGAACTGTTTGCTAATTGAGAAATGTTGTGTATCTTTCACTCCCTTCTTCTTTTTCTTGTGTAGGACTAACATCTCTGTCAAGGGGGACAGAATGTCAGCTCTGTCTGATTTGGCTTGGCACCTCACAGGCATCCTGCCATCAAAGGCTAGAAGGGGAGGTAGGATGAAAGGGCAATAAAGCTGTGTGTGTACATGATAGGAAATTGGGAGGGGGGAATGAGAGGTGAAAAGAACCAGAAGGATCCTGTTTATACCAGCATCCCATGGCCGGGCATCCTGAGAAATATGCAGATCTCAGCATTCTCAAAACATCTTGGCGAGCTCCAGTTGGGTAGAAATGGACTGGCCATGGGGGGGATGAGCTGTGGGTAAACCTTTTTTTTTTTTGTATCTTGCAAGCATGGCACAACTCAGCTGGCTTGATTTCAGTAAAAGAACTCTTTGCTTAAACCAAATGGAGTCTTTCCTAAGGGATTGGATTGGGGCAGATCTGACACAGAGTGCAAATGGGTGTGGAACCTTCTTGGAACTATTGAAAGGACTACGTTGTAGATAGGAGTGAGGTGGTGTCATATCCCTACCCCTCTATGGAGAGAGGTCTGTTCAGTGTTAATATAGATGGCTTCTTTGATTCTTATTTCAAACCAGTGATCCTCTCTGTCCAGCCTTCTATCCTTCCAAGGTTGGTAAAATGAGGATCCAGATTGTTGAGGGCAATATGCTGACTCTGTAAACTGCTTAGAGAGAGCTGTAAAGCACCGTGAAGCAGTACATAAGTCTAAGTGCTATTGCTATTATAACATGCTATACTTTCTCTGTAAAAATAGACAGTCTTTTAAAATCAGGAAAAAAATATAACTCTGTGTTCTGTCTTAATGCACAACCCACAACTTCAGCTAATAAATTTAAATATTGTAACAGAATAGAAGGGGAACTCATCAAATTTGCAAATGACACTATGCTGGCAGAAATAGCCAAGACCCCAGAAGACAAACTCAAAATCCAAAAAATCTTGACAGACCTGAAATTGGGCTCTCTCTAATAAAATGAAATTCATCATAGATAAAACTTTGGTTTTACACTTAGGCAAGAAAAAAAAACAAATGTATGGGTACAGACTGGGTCAGGGGTGTCAAATTGCTGGCCCACAGTCTGGTTGCATCATATGGGGGCCACACCCACCCCAGCTCTAGCAAAGTGAAAAAAGTCATGATACATCGCAACACGTCACATGACACAGCTAGTTTGACACCTGTGGACTAGGTGAAACTGGGCTTAAAGCCAGTAACTGTAAGGGGATCTTGGAGTCCTAGTGGACAATCACTTAAATGAGCCAACAGTGTATGACAGCAGCCAATAAAGCCAAGGCAATCCTAGGCTGCATTAATAGAGGGATAGAATCAAGATCACGTGAAATGCTAGTACCACTTTACAAAGCCTTAGTAAGATCACACTTGGAATACTGTTTCTGGTTTTGGTCACTGTGCTATGTTACAGCGTATAGATCGCACATTGACAGAGACCACCAGGTGGCACTGTAACGCGACTGCCGCAGGCTGGGTTTAGTTTCGGTGGGAAAGTCCAGTTTGAATTGATTGGCTGGCAGCACACCTGGTCAGGTATAAAAAGGGAACAGGTAACCCTATTCCCCTGTTGAATCTACCTCCTAATAAAGAGCTGAACTATCTGCCTAGCGTCGACTGTTTCCTGAACCCACAACATTGCACTGGTGACGAGGGTGAGATTCTGCTTCAAAAAGAGCTGAAATCACGAAGGGACAGCATCGTTCACTGTGTGGAAAGAGGCATCTTTTCACCTCTCTCCCTTCTACATCAACCGGCTAGCCACCGCGCTAGAGGTCTACACGAAGCAGGACCTGCAGGATCAGACACAGCATGGCACAGATCGGCCACATCCAGCCTTTCAACCCCAGGTGCCCCGAGCGTTGGGAATCACACCTGAGCCAGGTCGAATTTTACCTACGGGTAAATCGGATCATGGAGGACGGTATGAAGGTCGTGGCTCTAATGTGCACAAGCGGCCCTGCTGTTCACAATCTGGCCATCAGCTTGTGTGCACTGACAGCCATTGGAGCCGTTACATACAATGACCTCATGGAAAAGCTGAACAAACACTTCAACCGGAAAATGTCTGAGCTGACCTGGCAATTCCATTTCGAAAAAAGGGATCAGCGGCCAGGTGAATCGGTGGCAGATTTCATAGTGGGCATGCGACAGGCCGCCCGTCTCTGCAAATTCACGAATCTAGACGAGAGGCTTCACGACTGGATCATCTTTGGCCTCCGCGACAAACGGTTGCAGCAGAAGCTATGTGCCAGGCCAAACCTGACCTTCCAGGAGGTCCAGGACGAGGTCTTAGCCAGAGACATGGACGACGGAGTGGACTCAAGTGAACCCCGACCCAGCAGCATAGGAGAGGGCATGCACCATGCGAACGCTGCGTACAGCGGGAGTGGGCCCACGGAAAGTCCACCGACATTGACACGGTTCACCGGAGCCAAGTTACACAACAATGGTTGGGGCTCAACAAAAGCAAGGGGACCCAGAAGAGGCCAATGACACCAAAGATGCAACACAAGTGCTCCAGCTGCGGATGAGGCGCAGCCCAGCCCAAGTGTGCAGGCTGCGGGGGAAATCACGCCAGAGCGGCCTGCAAATTCTGCACAGCCAAGTGTCAGGCCTGTGGAAAAGCAGGCCACATCGCTGCAGTCTGCTGGAATCGCTCCAGAGATGGCCTGCATGAGATCCAGTCTGAGGACGAAGCATTATCAGGTACTGGGCACCCCCAACACTCTGCCATAGACTATTTTAAAATTTGTAACACTGGGGTTCACCGGTTACTCGCTCCCAAAATTAAATTGGACATCTGTCTGCAGGGAATTCCATGCCAGATGGAACTGGACTCTGGTTCAATGGTCTCAGTGATTTCACATGAGACTTTTAAACATATGTGTGACCAGAGCTGAAGGTGGGTCAAATTGAGGCCCTCCGATATCAAATTGACCAATTTTCAACACACCCCAGTTAAAATCAAGGGGGAAGCCACATTGTCTGTGGGGTTCAGGGGGTTCCATAGGCATTTGGATGTCCTCGTGGTTGAAGGCCAGAGGACTAGTTGGATTGGTTGGATTGGTTCAAGGCCCTGGGCATCAGTATCTCAGGAATTCACAAAACCCAGGCCAACAGCATCGAAGCCATCTGCAAAATGTTTGCAGATGTGTTTGATGACCAATTAGGGAAATACATGGGCCCACCCATTTTGTTTAAATTAGACCCCAATGTTAGGCCAATTAGATTAAAGCCCCGGAGAGTTCCCTTTGCTCTCAAGCCGAAGATTGAGACCAAACTGGATAAGTTAGTGGAACAAGGGGTATTAGAGACTGTAGAGGGGGGAGAGTGGGAAACCCCAATAGTTACCCCCCTCAAATCAAATGGGGAGGTTAGAATTTGCACAGATTTTAAGTGCACAATTAATCGAGCACTTAATCTGCATGCTTACCCGGTTCCAACCGTCAGCCACGTTCTTGCTGCACTCCAAGGCAGCACCATTTTTGCTAAGCTCGATTTGGCACAGGCGTATCAGCAGCTCCCAGTCTTTCTTGGACTACACATTTAGTTCCCACAACCATTCAAAGTACACTTCCAGAACCCTTATCATCTTTGTTCCTCTTCTCCGCAGTCTTTCTATTATCTCAACATCATTTTTGTATTGTGGTGACCAGAAGCAGATGCAGTATGCCAAGTGTGGTCTTACCAAGGCAGTACTTCATCAGATCTTGATATTATCCCTCTGTTGATGCAGCCTAGGATTATTGGCTCTTTTGGCAGCTGCAGCACATTGCTACCTCATATTAAATGATGGTCTACTAGGACTCCAAGATCCCTCTCATAGTCACTACTTTTAAGTAAGGTGCTGCCTATTCTATACCTGTGCATTTGGTTTTTCTTGCCTAAGTGTAAAACACCACTGAATTGCATTTTATTGGATAAGGCCCAGTGTTCAAGTCTGTCAAGATCCTTCTGTATCTTGAGTCTATCATCTAAAATGTCAACTATTCCGCCCAGCTTGGTTTAATCTGCAAATTTGATGAGTTTCCCTTCTATTCCCTCACTTGAATAATTTATGAAGAAATCGAAGAGTCTTGAAGAACCATGAAGAACCTTGCTGCATGCTTTCCTTCATTTACATTCAAATTCCTAAATCCAAGGTTCCTAAGTGATATGGAGAGGGCTCCTCACACTACTTCCTCATTATTCTGACTGGGGGTGGGATTTTTGGAAAGCAGAGGAATCCCCCTGCCCCATTTTTTCTCTTTGTTCTTCTGATAGGATCATAAAATTGGAATGGCTATTTAAGCAACTAAATCTAATTCTATGCTCTGGCATTTGACTCTGAGCATCAGTGCAAAATGGTTGTATGGGCTCTGCTTTCTAAAGCATCTAGTGATGAGAGTTCCACCACTTGCACTTTGAATTTCTCTTGCCATTAGGAAACATCTACCCAAGAACTGGAATTCTCTTCCTATAACTCAAAATTATTATTCCATGTCTTGCATTCTGGGATGACAGTTGAGAGATAGAATTTTTTCTTGCACACCATGCAGTAAAGCACAGTGCATCTTGAAGAACTGTATCATATTCTCCTGATTTTTGCATACAGAGAAGGCAGAGTACATTTTCCCCCAAGACCCATTTGGGTTATAAGGTCCATGGGAGGCAATATCACTTTTCTCCTACTAAGGACACCGTAATCTATTTGTAAGATTTTTTGGGATTAGTGTGTATGTGTATGTAAAAACTATTTATGTATGTACTGTATTACCAGCAGAACCTGAGGGAGGGATCAAGTGTGTCATCAGTCTCAAATCACTTTGTACCCACAAGTTCAGCCCTTGAATTCCATTGACTTATCTACCGCCAATTTAATGGTAGTTTAGATTCCTAAAGAGAGCATTAGCATTCAATAAACCTATATTCATTTGAACTGCTTGGACTCCTGATTTCCTGTGCTTGATGTATTTGTGTGTGTAGTTGTTGTGGAGAAAATGGTAGGAGGAAGGAGCATTATATATATTGTCACTTTTTATTTTATTATTTATAAAAATAATAAAGGTGGGATTAAAAACCCTTAAAGATAATAACTAAACAAATGAAAAGTAGCAGAGCATGTTTCCCATCATGTAGTTTCTTTCTTTCCATTTCACAAGATCTAGAAAGATGAAGAAAAGGTACACCATTACAGCCAAAAGAAATAGAATATAACATATTTAAATTATTTTTAATAAGTACCAAAAGGATAAGCTTTATTTTGCATGGGAGTTAATAAATATTCTTTAGCAAACAAAGTGACACATTCAAACATTGGTCCAGTTATTTCTTTTACATTTTCATGAAAGCAATAACTTTTCCCCAAGCTAAACACGGTCACAAGTTACAGAATATTATAATCCCTTTGTTTTTGTTTATGTTTGTGTTCTTCTTAACTATAGAATATTAAGAGGTGAACTGCCATCCAGAGATTTGTGTTAGTGACAATGATGTTTTAAATTACATAGATACATTTATCATGCAATTTTTTTTTATTGTGCAAATCTTTAAGTGGTGTCTGTAAGAGTGAGAGTAAGTTTCGCTAATTAAAAATGCAAACAGTCCTCCTTTTATTCCTTGTTATTCAACCAGATGAAAACTGTAATAAAAAGTTAATGCTTGGGAAGGTTTCTAATTCTTCCACTGTTTCTGAACTCCAAGGCTACATTTGCACAACTTAACTGGTTGACAGATCTATCATTTCCTGAAAAGGTGACAGTTATCACTGTTCTACCTAATTGTGACATACCCTTAGGTTACTGGAATAGCCTCTATATCAGTTTATTTTTTGAAATGTCCTTAGTTATTGCATCATCATTGTTCACCTCCCATTTATTTACAACCTGGGGCCCCCTTGTTTCTTAAGTCACACAATATGCAAAAATATATTAGCTATAAACCAGCCTTGCATAATTATTTGGCCATCAAAGAAAGCAAATATAGCCCACCAGCCAAATATGGCTTAATCCCATGGGGACCTCTCTACAACTACTTCTGCTGCTGGTGCAGACCTAAAGAAGCAAGCAGCCTTGTCTACCACAAGCATGGCTGGTGAGGTTACATTTGACAGTGAGACATATTGCACAAGCCTATTGTAAACATTTTAGATACCATTGGTTTGCCTTAGAGAAGGCCTCATTTGCCATCTCTCCATAAAATAGCATTTTATTTTTAAACAATGCCAGTGAATTAATCTTCAGTGCAGTCTCCTGTGTTAAACAGATGTGTCATTAAACTATTTTGTCTCATAAAGGAATTCTATTTTCTATATGTTCATTATATTTAACTATATTTTGTTTAGCTTTTTTCTGTACATCTTTTGATAAATAAATATAAAATACTTTGCTGAATTCTGTGCTAAAAGGTAAATACTATAAACAAGTAGAGTCTAAGATGAAATTAATGTAATCATCCTAAATAGCAGTGCTAAAAACAGAATTCCCTCTTTAATTTGTCACGATCATTTCAACAGCAATGGCTTAGCATAACAAAAGTCTTGGCCACATAGTTTGTGGAAGCTCATATTTTTAACATTAACAAAATTTAATTTAGTGCAATTCTGAACACCTTGAACAGAAATCACATCAGCTCCAGGCCAACGAAACACTTTAACAGCAACAAAGCAATTAAGGAATGATAAAACCTAGCTGTAGAACTAAATGCCTACATAAATGAAATTATTTTTGTGGAAAAATGTATTAACCAACTTGCCTACTTTAAAAACATATTTGTAGTACTTTTCAGAAATAATATCTTAAGCAAAGATACACAACATTGTCTTGGTGTTTTCGGTTTACAACTATGCAAGTTGAATTAAATTAAATTCAAGAAAAAAAGCTTCTTTCAAAGTAGTTTCTTTTAGTTTAACCACTAGAACCCAAACTACTCAGCAGAATAATCACCTCTATTTAAATTGAAATGATAAAAAATTGAAAAGACATCCTTATACTCATCTTGAAACTATGGGTACATAGTTGCTTCTGTAGATCATATATAATTATTTTTATCATGCAAAGAACTGAGGAGAGAAGACCATAAGTTAATAAGTGCAAGCCTTAAATTTACAAAGAAATTTATTAGGCTGTAATATTCTTGTTATAGAAGTAAGGCCTGGAACATTTAAATACCAGGAGATAGCACAGTATTTCTTTAAAATTTTGCATTAACTAAACCAAACTAAATATGAAAACATATACCTGTGCTGGTTCACCAATATATGCTTGTCACTTGATTACCATAATACCGTGTGTTTGTTCAGATGTGAATAAGCCAATCCACTTAGAAGCAGAAGGTTAATATTACCTTGGATATTCATATCAAACAGGGTGCCTCCTCAGGGTGCCTCTGGTCAGAGAATGCCGGCTGGTGGCCCCCAGGGGGAGGGCCTTCTCTGTGGGCGCCCCGGCCTTATGAAATCAACTGCCGGTTGAGCTCCGGATGGCACCGGATCTTCGCTCCTTCCGGTGAGGGTTAAAGACCCATTTATTCGAACAAGCTGGCCTGGCCTGATGGGGGAATGTTAGGGTTTTAATGTTTTTATATTTTGATTGTTTTAACTTGGGCAACAATTTAATCCTTTTAAACTTTTGTACTTCTATTTATATGCCCTGTTCACCGCCCTGAGTCCTTCGGGAGAAGGGCGGTATAGAAATTCAATTAAATAAATAAATAAATAAATAAATAAATAAATAAACATGATGCCTTTCAGGGTTCTTTAAAAACGTACAAGGTGCAGCATGGGAAATTTTCTGACTATACATTGAATCCATAGAATGATTCATCTACTTGGCCCTATGATTACAATACTGAAGATATTGAAATGTTACAGAATAGACAAATTCAAAAAAGCCTCCATCCCTTCAGATCCTTTTTAAAATGGATGTCAACGCTGCTAACAGTTTCATCTGTCGGAACCATGACAATGCACCTCGATAGTCATGTATCAGTGAGATGGGTGGCAATAAACACACACACACACACACATGATTCACACATCTATCTAGTCTTTAAGTATAAAGTGACCAAGTGAATATATCTACACTTGTAAACCAGCCATATGGCTCTCTGTCACTCCTGCACTAACATACACTAGATAATATAGGTTCTCCTGCTTGAGCAGGAGGCAGGACAAGAAGACCTCCAAGGTCCCTTCCAGCTCTATTCTATTCTATACATAATTATTCCTATTCTGCTAATCCAGTTACATTTGCTTTTGGGAAAACAGATTATCTACATATTTCCAAATTCCATTATAAAATAATTTTCTGGTTTCAGACAGGATAGGTGCATATAATTAATATTCAGACATATGTGGAGGAAAAGATAAATGAACTACAGTGCTTATAGAAACTGAAATATTATTAATTTTAAATACTGTATCACTGGAAGACCTATTGACCAGATCTACAACCAACTGCCAGGTTGAAACCCCATTTATCTTAGTATATCTGTGAAGTAGGTCTGGTTTCAGGTGCTCTAAGGCCTCTGAGAGAAAATTCTATGTATCTTTCAAAAAGTAAATTCTCTCATACTAGGATTTAAATTAACACATATCTTGCTGAAATGAATGTGTTCATTTTACCAATAAGCTTCCAACAATTTGATTTTTTACCCTGTATAAAATAAAATGGAGACATAGTGTCCCTGCTTTATTATTTTATTAAAGCCATTTCTATTCATTTTTTTCCTTATCAAATCATATCAGCAAGGCAATTTATATTCATTATGGCTCTGAAGAATTCAACTGTTAAGTAAGTATCTACAGAATAAAACTTTTAAACGTTTTACACTAAATTAGGTTTTGATTATAGATGGGTAGGAAGAAATCCATACTTTACACACTCATAAAATCTCTGAAACTGTGATCAATCCTAGCATCCATGTTTATTCAAAATACTTGTTTTTACACTAGAAGATGTTATCAGAAGACACCCAATGGCTGGGTGGAACACTATAGCAAGCTATACATTATTTCAAGGGGGGGAAAAGAGTTACTGCCTGATAGCTAAGTGCAATGTGCTTGAGGTGGCTAAATGCAATTTGTTTGGTGAAGTTTTACCCAAAAGGTAAAAAGATTGGTAACAGTAGAAGCAAACTTCTGATCAGACTTTGTTGGT
Source organism: Vipera ursinii (assembly GCF_947247035.1). Classification (NCBI taxonomy): domain Eukaryota; kingdom Metazoa; phylum Chordata; class Lepidosauria; order Squamata; family Viperidae; genus Vipera; species Vipera ursinii. Next base: position 19,389,893 of record NC_139521.1, on the reverse strand, counting down.
AGGGAAAAAAGTTCTTGTATCACATCAAATTTTAAGAAAATATTTAGGTTATAAAACACTCTTCTTCTTTAAAGACCAAATCTTGTGCAGTGCTGTAAACTATTATCTCCTATGGAAATTAATGAGAGATAAAAATACAGAGCAGTTTGCAACAGAAGAGCCTTGATTGGTTGTGAACATTCAAATATTACATACTTGGAAGATCTTATGACCTGTGATTCACTACTAGTGACAGTGAGGACAAAGCAACAGATGGATCAAATTGTATGAGGTATTTTGAAAACATTGTTGGTTCATACTTCATCACACTCAAAATGCATCAAAAATGTTAATGCTGGAGCACTATAGAGAAGGATGTCTCTGATAATAAAGAGTGGTTATTTTACATTTCCTACTACTGTAATAACAATTTGTTTGCAGGTTTCCAAGAATAACACAGATTGAGAATTAACCCCAGATATAACATTTGAAGAGAAGAATTCAGATTAATGACTTGGGCTTTGCTTTAGAATTATGTTGTTGCAGCCCTTTGTCCCAAAACAATAAAATTAAAAACTTTTTACATTATGGTATTTACATTTTCTTTACATATATACATACTTATAATGTATTTGTACCTGGACATAATATCACTAAAGAGCCAATTGCTAATTTACAAATAAAACATTTTTAAATATGTATAGCTCACCTTCACAATATCATCAACTATTGCACTCGTTTCTGAGTAATATAGAGCTACATTACATATGAACAGATATGAAAATAAGGAATTTCTATAATAATGTTTGAAATAAACTGCTATGTTTTCAGCTACTTATAATTAAGAAAGGACAAAGAATTACAGGGAATAAATATATTATGGGGCAATATGGTTCCATCCTTTATGCTTTTTTCCTATTACATGAAATGTCTTTAGTTTAGAGTAATATTATATTTAAATTCATAGGAACAAACCCTATTGAATTCAATCAACCTTACTTCTAGTGGAAATGTATAGGATTGCAATGTAAATACTAGAAGATCGGGTTCATTTTTATATTAACACCAATAAAATGTATTTGTGACCTTGTCGTCAATAATTGTCATTCAGACCAAAGACCAAAACCATACTGAAATATTATATATACATATACATACATATACATATATATATATGTGTGTGTGTGTGTGTGTGTGTGTGTACACATACATATATATATATCAATAGCAATGGCACTTAGACTATTGCTATTGATAAACAGCACTCTCTAAGCGGTTTACAGTCAGCATATTACCCCAAAGGCAGCGGGTAGAGTCAGCCTACAAATACTGCATTCTAACCACACACCACAAACACACGTATATACACACACACACACACACACACACACGTCTCCACACAATTTTAAATTTGCTTTAGAAATATACAGTGTTGTTAAACTTTGCAATATCTAGTTTATGCACTATATTCAAGTACTGTACAAAACTGCAATAACAGTAAACAACTACATAGTTCTACTATAAAGACACCATCATTCTGATGTATTTTTTTTCTTAAAAAATCAACTAATAACTGCTAATATGTATGTGAATCAAATACTTTTGATTGACCAAAGCTATTGAAAAATATAAATAATTATCAGTGATAACATGGTTTATAAGGGCTTTGGGGACAAGTTTCAGAATGAAATTAATGGATTATATTAAATATAGCAAAAAAAAGGTAAATACTGGCTTCAGTTTTATTTTCATGAGTATTTAAATATGTTGAAGCATTAAGGTTTTTTTCTTTATAAATAAAACAAAAAACAATCCATTTCATAGAAAAAATATTTTTTTAAAGTTGTTTTATATTTATGCCAGGAAAAGATAAATTGTACTTTATAAAAGCATCTATAATTAATGATAAATGAATTAATGAAGCTACCATTAGAAACCAACATTGAAGTGCACTGTTTCTTATCTTTATAGTGAAAAAAAATAGTATGAAGGAAGGCTTTTATAGAGGAATTCATGGAAACTTTACTTTGAAAAAATGCACAAAAATCTTATATTACTAATACATTTAACTCCCTGAACAATATCTGAAAGTATTGTATATGCTAAGTATTTAGCATTTCTTTTGAAATTCACGGAAATTCAGTGGATTTTATATTCAAGGCTGCCTTGTGACTGTCTACTACATGTAGTTTACTTTTAAATAATTCAAACACCTATATTTTAAAATATAAAATGTTGCTTCTTATGGCATTATGACAAGCAAATTGTCCATGAGATTATGCCCTGTTGACTGATCAAGTTTCTTTTTCTTTCTAGTTTCTGGAGCTTCTTATAGGAATCTAAAAAATGTGTCAGAAGCTTTGTCATTATTGGATAGTTGAATGGCTACAAAACATGGCCTTGAACAGACTCCAAGGAACAAGTGTACAGAAAGAAAAAGATTATTTAGGCTAATCTACAAACTGCTTGTCCAAGCACTTACTAATGTAATGGTAGCTTTTACACTTCTGCTAGAGCAAGATCATGCAGAAGAAGGTTGCATAAATGGAAGAACATCTTTGGATTGAATTGTACATTTGTCATGCAATACTCTGGAGACTCTAGCCTTTCCATGAGTGAAAGATAACTTCATCTTTTGGAAGATAAGCCTTGTATCCTCCTTTGGCACCAACCTTTGGATCCAGTTCTAGGCTTCTTAATGAAGTCACTTTATACTACTGTATTAGTGGCAAAATGTCCTATGCACAGCAATCAATGCAAATTATTCCTAAGGCTGCTCATTTAAAAAATTCAGAAATAATTGAAAGCAAATACTTTTCTAGGTTATTTTAAATAATAAAATGAAAACTGCTACTACTATATCCTTAATACAGAATGGCTTATTTTTAGGCTCATATTTACCTGAAATATAAATTTAAGAAGACCCTCCCCCAAATGTAGGGTTATAAAAATACTGTATATTATAAACAGACAAAAATACTATACTCCAATTTCTCCTATTTCTGTGCATATCTATAGACTGCTAAAACTCTTATGTCTGTTGGACTGTTTGTAACCTTCAACTAGGTGAAATGGTGCATCACAGGGCAACAAGTTTGAATCAATATACCCCAAATGAGCTAACTTAAATAATGTGTGTGTGTGTGTGCATACATATACATATATACATAATGTGTGTGTGTGTGTGTGTGTTGTACAATCTGTACATCTTTCTTACAGAGAGAAATGTGCAAGTACAGACATACATACACACATGCATATTCCTCTCTCTCTCCTTCTTGAAGCAATAATAAATAAAATAAAATAAAAGGGGATAGAAAAGGAATGAAGGGAACAAAAAATTGAATGAAAAGAAAGAAGAGAAAAAGTTATTCTGCAGGACAAGACAGGGCAGGGCAGGGCAGGGCAGGGCAGGACAGGAAGAGAGTAATTCTGTTTGGATGTTAAACCATTAAATTCATCAGACAAGAAATCTTTTCCCAAGTAACAATAAATCTTCATGTTAGTGTTCAAAAATATCCATGCATTTCAACAGTGATGTCTGAAGCTATCTACATATATTGCTGTTCTATTTTCAATAGCTTTTTCTATTTCTAATAGCAAGTGTATCTCTCTGGGAATAAATGAGTCTTCCTTAAATTCTCTGGTTAAATTATTTCCTGTTTAAGCCTCTGCTGGTTTAAAACATAGGTTTCCAAATTTGTTGTCCCAGTTGGCATAAAAATATTTCTTGTCTGTAATAAACTATACATTTCAGAACCAAAGGGGCCACAAAAAGGTGGGGCCACAAAAATGTGTTTACAGTGACTTGAATATATGGAGGTTGTCTTATTAATCAATATTGTTTCTCTTTGAACTTCTGCACAATTTTGCCTATTTCAGCTTTTAAATCATGATTCAGTAAAAGTCACTTGATCCAGAATGCACTGGAGATGGAAGAGGGAAAATAACTAAAACAAATAACTGAATTAATATAACTAGCCAGGAATCAACAACATATGCTTAATAGTTTAGTTTTGTGTCTCATAGATGTTTTCTCTGCATGCTGTCAACATCTTCTATAATGGGTATAGATTCAATTATTTCCTCGTATTGTTGGAAGTAATCTCCAAGTGCAACCCTTTTGCTTATCAACAGACCACTGACCATATCACAGGATAAGTCCACAGCAGCTTTAAAATTTGATTATAAGAAATTATTATCCCTGACATTCTGATGCTTTTATGCACAACTTGCATTCTTAATGATTGCTAACAGAAGAGTACTTATGTTCACCACACATCTATAATATTTACATGGGCACTGATACCGTAAGAAATTATTAAGATTACTCTTTTTTTTAAAAAAATCATTCTCTTTTTAAATGATAGCTTCTTTGCATTAAAGTAGAATCAGTTGTCTCATAGAAAAATATCTTAAACTTTAAATTAAAAAAATAGTGTTACTAAATAGTTATGTAGGACCATATATGGTTTGTATGGATATAATTCAGCATAGTTAAATCCAAATTTAGGAGAACTCACATAAATAGGAGAGCAGAATATATTTGCCACGGGTATCATTTGCTTACAGATCCCATGATTAAGCTCTGTGCACCTCCTTTGGAGATAAACAAACATGATACCTATATACATCCTGTACATATTAGTTCACTGATTAGCAGTTATTAGTCGTAATGTACATAGGAAAACAACTTGATCATAATGATGTTAGATACCCTCAGCATAAAGTTAAGGTTTTAGTGTGATGGTGCAAACCCATGCAAAACAGGTTCCCTGTTTAGATATGTGGCCCAATACACCAAGTTGAATGTGCCAAATAAAACTGGAAATACTATTCTGGACATTCTGTCAATTTTGCTAACACTGTTAAAGGTTTTCTTTGCTTCTTGTGGTTTTGTTTCTGGTTTGGTTTTGTGGGATTCTGAAGTGGTGGTAGCACTCTTGGAGATGGTTGGGAGAACAGAGTCCTTGGTGATGTTTGGTCCATAATTGGCAACGGCCACTGCATAGGCATTGTTTTTCTTAATGACTGAGGCCTTTTCTTTTTTCTGTTAAAAGATAATATTATTATTAAATATCTTCAAATTTTTCTGCACCAACAGACAAATCTACCGTACTTAATTTAATTCACAATAATTGTGCCTCAGATTGACCTTACTGACTATGGTACTGCCATTGTAGAAAGCTTCATGGACTTTCAGCTAAGGCCATGTGTATTCTATGTGTGACTCTTCAATGGTGACAAGATTCATTTCCTTCACTGTGATGGAGCATTGCTGCTTTCATGCTGACCAAATTGGAAGCTTCTCTAGGTACCTATGCTTCAAAGTATACCAACTCTTATGCAAGTAGGCAGAATATTTTTATTTATTATTTTGTAAAACAAATTATTCTGCAGTATTTAGAGATGGAGAAAATATCATAAATTTTTATTATATCATTCTGCACAGATTTATTATTTGTTGCTATACTTCAAGAAAAGGAGTGTTAGAAGATCTGTAATATGTAACTAGCACCTACAATGATGAGAAATACCTTCCTTCCTTCCTTCCTTCCTTCCTTCCTTCCTTCCTCTTTCTTTCTTTCTTTCTTTCTTTCTTTCTTTCTTTCTTTCTTTCTTTCTTTCTTTCTTTCTTTCTTCCTTCCTTCCTTCCTTCCTTCCTTCCTTCCTTCCTTCCTTCCTTCCTTCCTTCCTTTCTTTCTTTCTTTCTTTCTTTCTTTCTTTCTTTCTTTCTTTCTTTCTTTCTTTCTTTCTTTCTTTCTTTCTTTCTCTGTGTTCTTCACTATAAGAACAGCACAATATGGAAATGGTTGGAATTGCTTTGGTCCAGGATGTTTTTTCAACTTGAGACAGCTCTAGAATTTCGTCCTTCAATTGCTAACTAGGTCTGAAGCTGCTTAGTTTTCCAAGGCTAGTCAAAGCTCTTTTTGAGGAATGGAAGTATAAATGTCATCTGTTTCTGTTGCTTGTAACTTTCTGGAGCCCTTCTACTAAAAGACCTTGAAACAATTGGTTGTGAGGAAGAATGGAAGAATCATCAACTAAACTGGAATTGAGCTACCTGAATAATTCTAAATTGGAAAATCCTAAAGTTAATGTTACAGATTCATGAAAATTCAGAATTAGTCCTTTCCCTTCTACTTTTGATTTTATAGTTTATAAAACACAGGTTAGTGACATAGAGTCTCACATCCCCATAAGGGCATCAGTGCTCTGATATCTATAAATTAGTAGGTAAATGATACAAAATCCAAACTCTGAGGTTCAATTTTCCTCTTCTCTTTCACGCTTTTCCTCACAATTATCCCATACTTTTTCCAGTTTAAAGTAAAGTATATTCACATGAACTCCACCTCAACTATGGTTTTAATAGCACGTTAAGAATGCTTCTGTTTTCTTATTGCTATGTAACTAGTAAATATATTTTTTAATTTTCTCAAATTTCTTGTACACATAATAGAATTTGTAGAAGTAAAAATCTTTTTTTTTTCAAAATAGCAGCTATTTTAGTCCTAAAAAGGAGGTTTTTTAAAGAAGAAAATTCTTTTTAAGAAGAACTGCAGATGTCAAATAATTTAAAATGGCCTTTTAGAGATCTTAGAAATCTATTTATTTTTATTTTGTTTTAGTTAGCCAAAGATATGGAGAAACAAAAACCAGAAATTTTGGATTGTTCAAGGGCTCGGTTAAAGAGGGTTTCCCAAGGGATTTTATTGGGTGAGCAGGGCAAGGCTGGTGGACATCACACCACTTTTATTTTCTCCTCTGCATGGTCTTTGTACCAGCACTATTCCAATCTTCTTTTGTCCCTGACTCGTTGGCTCTAGGATAACATGCCAAAGTCCTTATCTTTGGCTTTTTTCCATTCATATCCATCCTTAGAACTTCTTCTCCCAGAACAACAACATTTTGGTTCATATCCCAGAACAAAATAGGCCTTTTTCATTCTACTTTCAACTGAAAACATCACAAACATGTTTTGATTCAGATGGATCAATAGAACCAGATGTTCTATTTTGTGCTTCATTAAAAAATGCTTCCTGATAAATAAAAAAGGTTTGTTAAACCTATATTTATTATTATTATTGCTGCTAAATGCCTTTTTTGGGATTATATTTATCCAACTTAAACACAGAATTTCTCTACTGAGATCAAACATCTCTGAAAATGGAAACCATTTTTTTAAAATAAAACAGTTGCTTTCGTCAAATGAGAATCTGAACAATTACATAAAAGATTATATAAATCTATCATAGCTCTTCATTTATCATGCTTAATATGGTTAAACTTCTTTCAGTAGTATCTTTGGTTTTTCCTTACAAAAATTGTTGAAGATAATGAAATGTGGTTGAAGGTTTTGAAGGAAACTTCAAAGGAAATTAAACAAACATAAATGTGCTATGGTTTAATTTATTCATATTGGTTTAAGACTTTATTTTTCAGAAATGTAAAACTATCAACGGAGATGCTGTTAAATTGATTTTTGTTCAAATTGGAAGAAACCTTAAAGATGTTTTTGATCACTCACCTTATCATTGACTATGCTTTTTCCATCCCATGCCCATCCTCTTTTTGTGAAGTAATTTACAGTGGCAAATTCTATCAAGGCAGAAAACACAAATGCATAACAAACCGCAATAAACCAATCCATAGCTGTGGCATAAGCTACTTTGGGCAAGGAATTACGAGCACTGATGCTTAGCGTTGTCATTGTTAGCACTGTTGTTACTCCTGTAGGGTAGGAAAAAAAGAAAGAAAAAAGAAAGAGCCTGGTCAAGGTAATGCAAAATGCATGGAAAGTTTAGGACCAGAGTGAAAGACAATGAATTGAATTTAGAATTGAACTCAAAAAGACAAATGTACAGAAATTACAAATAAGATGTTCAATGATATCTATGAAATTATATAATGTTTGGGGTTTATTATTTTAAGGAATCTGCAACCCAAAAAGTCAACATGACAGCTGCAACTGTGCAATCAAAGCCTCACCTCTTTTTATAGGCATTGTGACATGGATTAAAAAGACCTGCTGTACCTTAAATCACATGCTTGCTATTTAGACATCTTTTACTTCCCCCCTACAGATGTGCTTAATGCATTTGTTTGAGATCACATTTTTACATACATTTTCTCTAAGATTTAGACTCTTGAGTTGCTAATGTTATAGAACTGATTGAAAAGTACAAAACTCAGGCATTTGCCTGGTATAAACTGTATACCATATGAAGCAATAATTTGCATATATCTCTGGAAGGAAACATGTGAGTTTCTCGTTTAACTTTTTTTTGTTGAGATAGCATTGACAGGTTCTGTCCCAAAGTAGGTATGAAATGGGGAAAAAAACAGGTCTTACATTTTTTAAAATAAAAGAAGGCCATCACTCATATCTGATACTGTTTAAATTATTATTTGTTAATAACCTTTTGAGACTTTATCTATAAATGTATCAGAATGGGATGGCATGCTAATGAAGGAATATAGCTTTAATATGGTAGAATAACCACGTTGGAAGGAAAAATCTTCATCATGGTTCAGTCCAAGCTGGGAATAAACATGGTGACTGCTTTAGAAAGAAGGTTGCAGTTTATTGAAGAGGAGAGCCAGACAGAAAGATGGCTTTGGCAGAAAAGAGGAAAAAGGGCTGAGCATATGTAGGGAGTAGGTTTTTATACCCTCTGCAGCCTTTTGTTTGGAGTTGTTTCCTGTTCCTGTTTTGAGTCTTTGTATTTCCTCTGTCATGTATTTTGACCTGTGTCTCTTTGGCGTCTGTGAGCTAATCCTATTATATCCTGTCTTAGACTTTGGGTATGGTATGTAGATTTTAGTTTAGTTTAGTTTTAGTTTTATTTAATTTCTATACCGCCCTTCTCCCTAGGGACTCAGGGCGGTTCACAGGGCATATATAAATAACAATACAAAAGTTAAAAGGAAATTAAACCAGTGCCCAGTTAAAAACAACAATAATAAATACTAAAAATCAATTTAAAAACCCATATTCCCCCATCAGGCCAGACCAGCTAATTCAAATAAGTGGGTCTTCAACCCGCGACGGAAGGATCGGAGGTCAGATGCCATCCGGAGCTCAACCGGCAGTTGGTTCCATAATGCCGGAGCGCCCACAGAGAAGGCCCTCCCCCTGGGGGCCACCAGTCGACATTCCCTGACCAGAGGCACCCTGAGGAGGCCCTCTCTGTGGGCACGCACAGGGCGGAGGGGAGTTGACGCCGGCAGCAGGTGGTCCCCGAGGTAACCCGGACCCATGCCATGTAAGGACCTAAAGATCATGACTAGGACCTTGAACCTCACCCGGAAGACAACTGGTAGCCAATGCAGCTCGCGAAGCAAAGGTGTAACATGGGAGTACTGGGAAACTCCCAGGACAACTCTCGCGGCCGCATTCTGTACCAGTTGGAGCCTCCGAGTGGTCTTCAAGGGAAGCCCCATGTAGAGAGCATTACAGTAGTCAAGGCGAGAGGTCACGAGCGCATGAGTGACCATACACAGAGCATCCCGGTCCAGATAGGGCCGCAACTGGCGCACCAGGCAAACCTGGGCGAAAGCCCCCCTAGTCACGGCCATATATGATCTTCCAGAGTAAGCCGTGAATCTAGGAGGACTCCCAAGTTGCGAGCCCTATCCACGGGGGGTAAAAGCTCACCCCCCATAGAAAGAGATGGAACATTTTGAATGTCCCGGGATGCCGGAATGTACAGCCACTCAGGTCTTGTCAGGGTTGAGTTGAAGTCTGTTCCTCCCCATCCAGACCCGAACTGCCTCCAGGCAACGAGACATCACAGCGAGGGCATCACTGGGGTGGTTTGGGGTCAAAAAGAAAAGTTGGGTATCATCGGCGTATTGATGATACCCAACTCCAAAACCACGAATGATCTCACCCAGCGGTTTCATGTAGATGTTGAACAGGAGAGGCGAGAGAACTGACCCCTGAGGAACTCCACAAACGAGAGACCCAGGGGCCGATCTCTGCCCCCCTGCCAACACCGACTGTGAGCGTCCCAGGAGATAGGAGGAGAACCACTGAAGAACTGTGCCTCCCACTCCCAATCCCCTGAGACGCCGCAGCAAGATACCATGGTCGATGGTATCGAAAGCCGCCAAGATGTCTAATAGGACTAGGACAGAGGAATATCCCCTATCCCGAGCCCTCCAGAGATCATTCACCAGAGCGACCAATGCCGTCTCCGTGCTGTACCCGGGCCTGAAACCCGATTGGTAGGGGTCCAAATAATCCGCTTCATCCAGGACCAGAGGGAGCTGATGCGCCACCACACTCTCAACAACCTTCGCAAGAAAGCGAAGGTTGGAGACTGGACGAAAGTTGTTCAATACAGCTGGGTCCAAGGCAGGCTTCTTGAGGAGAGGTCTCACCACCGCCTCCTTCAAGACGGTGGGGAAATAACCCTCACTCAGAGAAGCAGATATAACCGCCTGGAGCCAGCCTCGTGTCCTCTCCCTAGCTGCATAAACCAGCCAGGAAGGGCACGGGTCCAATAAACATGTGGTGGAGCTCAGCCTCCCCATAATCCTGTCCACTTCATCAGGGGTCACAGCATCAAACTCTTCCCAGATAACATTGACAAGACCGTCCGTGTCCTGATCGCCAGACTCTGCCCAGCTGGAGTCCAAACCGGTCCGAATCCGAGCGATTTTATCCGACAGATGTTGACTAAATTCCTCGGCATCACCCTGCAAGGGATCCTCCCTCAACTCCTGATTAAGAAGGGAGCGAGTCACCCTAAACAGGGCGGCCGGGCGATTATCTGCGGACGCGATGAGGGTGGAGAAGTAATTACACCTCGCCACCCTCATCGCTGCAAGATAAGACCTAATATGGGTTCTTAACCGCAACCGGTCGGGTTCGGATCGGCTAGACCTCCAACAGCTCTCTAGGCCCCGTTTCCGACGCTTCATCTCCCGGAGCTCCACGGAGAACCATGGAGCTTGCTGGGATCTGCACCGGGTCAGGGGCCGCAAGGGTACAACCCGGTCAAGTGCCTCAGTGGCTGCCCTTTCCCAGGCTTCCACTAAGGCATCCGCCGAGTTGTGAGCAATGGAGGCAGGTGGGGACCCCAGCGCCGCTTGGAATCTATCAGGATCCATTAAGCGTCTGGGGCGGTACCATCTAATTGGCTCCGTACCCCCACGGCGGGGGGTGGCAAAACGGAAGACCAGCCACAGGAGGTGATGATCGGTCCATGACAGGGGCATAATAAATGGAGAGCCCCCACCAAGATCATCCAACCACCGTCCAGATAAAAAAATCAGGTCAAGGGTGTGGCCTCCCTCATGAGTAGGTTCAGAAATTACTTGCGTCAGGTCCATGGCCGTCATGGAAGCCATGAACTCCCGAGCTAGCTCAGTTGAACCTCCCAGGGATGGTAGATTGAAGTCTCCCAAAACAATAAGTTTGGGAAACTCAACCACCAACCCCGAGAGGATATCGAGCAGCTCGGGCAGGGCTGCCGCTGTGCGACTAGGCGAAATGTACACCAGCAGCAAGCCCAACTGCGCCTCAGAACCAAATCTCACAAAGAGAGACTCACACCCGACTATCTGAGGAACGGTGGTCTCCCGCGGACATAAGGTCTCCCTAATGGTCACCGCCACACCCCCACCCCTACCATGAGCTCGTGGCCGATGTAGCACCCGGAAGCCTGGTGGGCAGAGGTCAACCAAAGGGACCCCACCCTCTGGGCCCAACCAAGTCTCTGTGATGCAAGCCAGGTCCGCGTGCTCACCCTCAACTAAATCCCTAACAAGGGGAGCTTTGTTAACCACGGACCTGGCATTCAGGTACACCAGCCGGAGCTCAGGAGGCTGCACATCCTCGCTCCCGGAACCTCGAGGAAGAGGCAGAGGGTCGGAGTGCCTCACCGCTTGCAAATAGCGGAGACGGCCCTCCCGGTAACGATATGGCCCTCTGTCTATCCACCTGCTGCCATTCCCCGTCGTGGGAATCGGTAATCCCACGACCCGCTCATGAGCCCCGGAGACAACCACACCCCGTTCTCCCCCCGAGCGGTCGGACCCAAGTCTGGCCTGAGCCATGGTTGATTGGCCACCCCCCATAGCCAGACAACCCCTATCTCCCACCCCTCTCCCTAACCCCGTAAAAAATTTAGATAAAAAAATAATCAGAGGCCTTCTATTAAATTTGTGTTGACGGCCCCTGCCCCTGCCCAGCCATCTCTCAGGGTCCCAAAACTCGGGCCCGTCATCGAGGTTAAGAGTGTTTAAAGAGGCGGGTCGCACCCAGGAGAGGGGGGCTCCCCTGAGGGCATATAAGTCCGTGCTGGTGTATTGTCGCATGAGTCTAGCAAGTCCAGGATAGGCGTCCCATTAGTTATGTCCATGGGAGGATCGAAACATGAAGACAGACATCTAGGTCCCCACCCAACTTCACTGCCACTCAGTTGGGTGCCCCCAGAGACAGGCCGCCCCCCGTCCTCTCACGACGGGTTACAACTCTGTTCCTGGAGGTGGACCAGATATCCTCTGGGTAGGCAAACCCCATAGAGCTCCCACCTCTATGGGGCTGCAAATGGAAAAGTCAAGCCACTCTCCCACCGTGGCCGATACCCAGGTGTGTCCAAAATCCAAGGGGAGAGGGGGGAGGGTAGGCAGGAAGATGATAAGTATATATGTCCATATGTCCGAGGCAAAAAGGGTAGGCAGGCTTTTTGGTGGATGGCTGGATTCAAAACCTAATTCCATGACTCAAATGGATGGAGGCAGCATCTGGGTCAGTGTGGTCTGCTTCCAAAGGTTGGGGGGGGGTCATCTATGCAGTGCTGAAAAACATGAGAACAAGATCTCCTCCCCTTTTCTGGGTGGAATCTCCCAGGAGAGGCAGACAAAGGCATGGAGAACAGAGATAAGAAAAGGAGAAGTAGAATTGGGGCGGGGGTGTGTGTGGGAAGCTTGCAGACAGAGTTTGAAAAGGCATTAATAGTGCAGTGGTTAAAGAAACAGATAGGCAGACAAAATGAGGAAATCACAAATGATGACAAAAGAAAGGCTGGATTCCTGGTAAGAGAACAAAAATGAAAGATCTTATTTCTGAACTGAACATTTGTAACATATTAAAGACTTAAGGACTTGCAACTTGAAAAATGCTGGTTATGTTTCAGGAAAAGGATAGACAGATAAAACTCATTTACATCACATACAATAAATGCAAGAGTGAAACTTTTCCTGCAGATGAACTTAAAATATTCCCTCCTGCTAACTTTGGCTGTTCTTAAGAGTACAGAGAGAGAAAGGGGAGAGAAAGAAAACAAACAAACAAACAAACACATTTTTCTTCACTCTGTTTGTTGGCCAGAGAAACAGAGTGAGGGTATTGGGTAGTGGGCTTCAGTAGGCAAGGAGCAGACCAGCATAGTTACAACATTATTTATTGACTCAAACTAGAACTGGAGAACTGCAGGCAATTGTCTGTAATTTATACTCTGAAACCACAGGGCCTTAACCAATCACAATACTTGAAAAACCTGCCCAAATATGAATGTTTAAAGTTTCCTTCCTAAACAGTTGGAGTTAACAGTCAGGGTCATCTAAAGGTTAGCATCATTTTAGCTTTACAAACAGTTGGAGTTAAGTTAGTTTCACTTTAGCAGGAATTAACACAACTTTATATATATTCAGTACATAACACACCTTTCCCTTGGATAGTTTCCTGGCAAACCTAGCAGACAACTTTCTCTCCCAAAAAGTAGAGAAGGGAACTAGGGGATTAGCCATATTGGATTTAATTCTCACAAACAGAGATGAAATGATAGAAAATATCGAAGCCACAGGAACCTTGGGGGGAAGTGATCATGCAATATTGGAATTCAACATTCTGGAGGCACAAGCAATAGAACACAGCCAAACTAGAGTCTTGGACTTTAAAAGAGCTAATTTCAATAAACTTAGAGAGACCATGGGAAGAATTCCATGGATGAGAATCCTAAAGGGGGAAAACAACTCAAGAAGCTTGGGAAATTTTGAAAAGTGAGATAATAAAGGCCCAGTCTAGTACAATACCAACAAAGAAGAAAAATAACAGCTCTCAAAAGAAACCAGCATGGCTACATAAAGAACTCTCTGATAAATTGAAAGATGAAAAGGACAAGTATAAGAATTGGAAAAAGGGGCACATAACTAAGTCAGAATATCAGCAAATAGCCCGTGCCTGCAAAGATGAAGTGAGGAAAGCTAAGGCTCAAAATGAACTAAGGCTTGCAACCAAAGTCAAAAATAACAAAAAATGCTTCTTTCAACATATAAAAAACAAGAAAAAAGTTAAGGAAATGATTGGTCCATTAGTGGGGGAAAGTGGCAAGAAGGTGACAAGGAATAGGGAGAAAGAGGAACTATTTAACTTGTTTTTTGCATCTGTCTTTACACAAAAGGAAAAAACAGTCCAACCTACCAAAACCAGTGCCATAAAAAACAGAATAGAAATGCAAGTTAAGATAGGCAAAAAAATGGTAAGTGAACACCTGTCCAGCCTAGACGAGTTCAAATCACCAGGACCAGATGGATTACACCCCAAAGTTCTCAAGGAACTGGCAGACGTGATCTCAGAACCACTGAACTATATTTTTCAAAGATCCTGGAGCACTGGGGAACTACCAGAGGACTGGAAGAGAGCTGATGTAGTTCCCATCTTCAAAAAAGGGAAAAAAATAGATCCTGGAAACTACAGACCTATCAGCCTGACCTTAATACCTGGGAAGATTCTGGAAAAGATAATCAAACAACAAATCAGCGAACACCTAGATGCAAACAAAGTCATCACTAAAAGTCAACATGGGTTTGTCAAAAACAGATCATGCCAGAAAAATCTTATCACATTCTTTGACCAAGTGACAAAATTAGTGGACCAGAGGAATGCTGTAGATGTAATTTACTTGGACTTCAGTAAGGCATTTGATAAAGTAGATCACAACATACTACTTGATAAGATAGAAAAATGTGGGTTAGATAGCATCACCACCAAATGGATTCGTAGCTGGCTGACAGGCCGTACTCAGCATGTGGTCCTCAATGGAACTGCATCTACATGGAAGGAAGTGTGTAGTGGGGTGCCCCAGGGCTCTGTTCTGGGCCCAGTGCTCTTCAATATATTCATTAACGATTTGGATGAAGGGATAGATGGGGAACTCATCAAATTTGCAGACGACACCAAGCTGGCAGGAATAGCCAATACTCCAGAAGATAGGCTTAAAATACAGGAGGATCTGGACAGACTCGAACACTGGGCACTATCTAATAAAATGAAATTCAATGGTGAAAAAAGTAAGGTTCTACATTTATGCAGGAAAAATCAAATGCACAGGTATAGTATAGGTGGTACCGTGCTCAATAGTAGTAACTGTGAGAGGGATCTCGGAGTCCTAGTAGACAATCACTTCAATATGAGCCAGCAGTGTGCTGCAGCTGCCAAAAAAGCCAACACAGTGCTAGGCTGCATTAACAGAGGGATAGAATCAAGATCACGTGAAGTACTAATACCACTTTACAATGCTTTGGTAAGGCCACACCTGGAATACTGCATCCAGTTTTGGTCACCACGATGTAAAAAAGATGTCGAGACTCTAGAAAGGGTACAGAGAAGAGCAACAAAGATGATTGGGGGACTGGAGGCTAAAACATATAGGGAACGGTTGCTGGAATTGGGTATGTGTAGTTTAATGAAGAGAAGGGTGAGGGGTGACATGATAGCAGTGTTCCAATATCTCAGGGGCTGCTACAAAGAAGAGGGAGTCAAGCTATTCTCCAAAGCACCTGAAAGCAGGACAAGAAGCAATGGATGGAAATTAGTCAAGGAGAGAAGCAACCTAGAACTAAGGAGAAACTTCCTGACAGTTAGAACAATTAACCAGTGGAACAACCTGCCTCCAGAGGTGGTGAATGCTCCAACACTGGAGGTTTTTAAGAAGAGACTGGACAGCCATTTGCCTGAAATGGTATAGGGTTTCCTGCCTAAGCAGGGGGTTGGACTAGATGACCTCCAAGGTCCCTTCCAACTTCTTCTTCTTCTTCTTCTTCTTCTTCTTCTTCTTCTTCTTCTTCTTCTTCTTCTTCTTCTTCTTCTTCTTCTTCTTCTTCTTCTTCTTCTTCTTCTTCTTGTTATTATTATTATTATTATTATTATTATTATTATTATTATTATTATTATTATTATTATTATTATTATTATTATTATTATTATTATTATTATTATTATTATAGTTATCATCCTCAGTCTGTTCAATATTCATAGTCTTTGAGATAGGCTGGGGGCCCACAGATCCTGGTGGACTGCTGCAATGTTATTGGAGAGTCCTGTTCAAGTGGAGTATTATCCATTTCCAGTTAAATAGAGTTGTCATGGCCATTTAGGTCACCCATAAGTGGTGGCAGCTCTACAGCCCTTCATACCTTCATTTCCCTCGAGGCAGCCACAGGTGATACAGGCAAACTCAGAAGAAAACAGTTCTCTTGTGTGACTGATAAAACCTCAGGATCCTCACCTGGGACTGGACTGGCCTGCCAACGCCATAACTGATCAATGTGGCATCTGACCATACAATCATTTTCCAAAATAACCTTGTATGACAAGGGCCCAATTATCTTAGTTACCCTAGCTGCCACCAACGGCACTCCACTTCCATAGTTCCTGGCCCAGACCAATTCACCCAGCTATAAGTTTCTGTGGGGACTTTGGTTGAACCATCTCTGCCACTACTCTGTCTGGGTGAAGTTGGTCAAGCTTCATGGTGAGCCAGCGGCCCCACCTCAGCTCTGCTGGGCTGCAACCTGTTGCTGTACTGGGAGTTGAGTGTTGACACAGGAGGAAGTTTGCCAGGTGGTGATTCCAGTCCCCAGTCGTCATCCGCTTGAGCACCTCTTTTGTGGTCCTGACCATTCATTCAGCCTGACCGTTGGTTGTGGGGTGGAATGGAGCAGATGTTATGTGCCGAATCATGTTGACGTTGAGGAAAGATTAAAACTCTCCTGCCATGAATTGTGCCCCACTGTTGGACATGATTACATCTGGCAGACCATGTGTAGTGAACAGTCAGCACAACTCTTGGATGACCCTGGTTGTTGTCATCAATGAGATTGGTGCTACTTCCAACCACGTGGAATAACTGTCTACTACAATTAGGAATACCTGCCCTTGGAAGGGGCCCGCAGTCAATGTGCACATGAGACCATGGGGCGTGTGTGGTCTCCCAGTGATGCACTGGTGCTTGTGGCATCTCCGGTCAGGTTTCTTTGCAGGCCTGGCAACTCCTTACTTGATTGTCAATGTCCTTGTCCAGGCCTGGCCACCACAAGTAGCTCCTGGCTAAGAGCCTTCATTTGAACAATTCCTGGGTACCCCTCGTGTAAGGAATCCAGCACCCTGGAGTGAAGACTGGGTGGAATGATGACCCTACTACCCCAGTAGGGCCAACAGTTCATTTTTCTGAGAAGTGTAGTGATGGAACTCAGGGCCTAGCCAGGTCTCTGGCCATCCTCTTAACACTCAGTTGAGAATGCGGCTAAATGTTCTGTCCATAGTGGTTTCAGCTGCAAAGTCCCCTGCATGTAGGGGTGCTTCAGGCAGGTCTTGGATCACCAGGATATGACAAGCTGGGGCTGGGTCCAGATCAATCTGCAGTAGAGGCAGTTGGCTGAAAGCATCGGCATGGCCCATTTCCTTACCCGGCTTGTGGACTAGCCAGTGTGTGTTTTGGGTGGCCGGAGAGTCTTCATTGCCCCTCTGGCAGCCTCCTCTGCCATGACTTCCTTCAATGCGTCTTGGAAAGTCAGTTTCTCCATGGCGAATAGGCACTGCTGTAATTCTCTATTATGCAGGCCACAAACAAGCTTTTCTCTGAGACAGTCTTCCAGGTCAGGGAACTTGCATTGGCACGAAGCTTGGCGAAGGGCTGCCACAAAGTCTGCTGCAGATTCCCTGGATCTCTGTTCACATTGCTTAAATGCATGGTTCCAGGCGATTACTGAGAGTTTTGTCTCAAAATGTTCCCTTGATTTTTTCTTGAGATCTGTGTAGGCCACAATCTCTATACTTGCCAGTGCTATCAGGTTTTCAGCGATATCAAACGTGGCTTGTCTGCAGACCCATAGTAAGGTTACTGTCTTCAGGCCATTGTCTGTTATCTGGTTAGCCCGGAGATAGTTGTCTACTTGGGAGACATGTGAGTTCCACTGTTCCAGATGAGTAATATCAAACTCGTTGAGCCTTCCCAATTTAGCCATTTTGGGGAGGCCTCTGTGTTGCTGGTTAATGCCTGTACTGCTGCGGTTGGAGCTGTGCTGTACTTGGGGATCCTGGGGACAGATTTCTCAGGTATATCTATGCCTCCAGTGTGTCTTACTGGCAGGCAGGGTAGGGAGCAAGGTCCCATCAAGGCTTTTTACCTGGTCTGACACCCAGTGATTTCAGCTTGTCTCCAGTGTGGCTTACTGGTAGGCAGGGGGTGAGAACTAGGCCTGCCAGGACTCTTTACCCAGCCTATCGCCCAATGATTTCAGTCTCTTGGTTAGCAGCAGCTCTCTCCTCTGCAGCATCCCACCTTCATCACCACTATTGGGTAGTGGGCTTCAGTAGGCAAGGAACAGTCCAGCATAGTTACAACATTATTTATTGACTCAAACTAGAACTGGAGAACTGCAGGCAATTGCCTGTAATTTATATTCTTTTTTTTAATCCCATTTATATCCCGCCCTTCTCCAAAGACTCAGGGCGGCTTACAATCTAAGCACAAACCAATGTGCTTAGCAGTAGCCTTCATTCTATGTATATGCCTGCTTATTAGGGCTTTCGCCCCCCCCCCCAAGCGGCATTATTACAAAGTCAGCTTATTGCCCCCAACAATCTGAAGATATATCCCCAAGTATTAGAGTACCCTAATTAACCCTAATCCTAACTTTTTCTTAACTACTTGAAGGTCTGTTTTTTCTGACAATTGGTTTTTTATTTATCTGTAAGATTTTTTAACTATAACTTTAGTCTTTTCTCTATTTATTTTCAGTCCTGCTACTTCTCCAAATTCTTTGATCTTTGCTAATAATTTAGGACTTGTCTCCAATAGATCCTCTAATTTAAATACCAAGTCATCCGCAAATGCTTGTAATTTGTACTTTTCATCTTTTATCCATTCCTTTAATTCCTGCATCCTGTCTAACATTCCTCCATTAAAGGTTGATTCCTGCTTCCGGTAGCTAAAGGGTGGGGGAAACCCCCCCTTTCTTCACTTTCGGAGGCTTTTTTGCTTCTTGGGAGTTTCTCCCCTTCAGGAAAGTAGGTAGGACAGTGGACTGAGACTGGTAAGCCCAATGTTTCCGGGAGCAGACCCTTTGTGTCTGTGGATGGGTTTTCTAGGCCTTGCCCATGTGGAGCCAGGATAGTAAAGGGAGTTTTGGGTTTGAGCTCAAGGGCTGCTTTGGAAAGAAGGTGAAGCTGAGTACCTCTAAATTTTAACTTTAAAGCCCAGGGAGCAAAGGAAATGTTTGTATGTCTCTGTTTGTGTGAGTGAGAAAACCCTTTTCTGAATCACAGTTGAATTTTGCTTCCTCTGGTCTTTCCTAACTGCAGAAAGGATCTATTCAAGTGGCAGACCCTGGAAAGCATGGGGGTTTGGCCAGAGCGCAGGACCTTTTGTTAGGGAAAAGGGAGAGGCTGTGTGAAAATGGAAAGGAATGAGTGAATGAGAGAATTGGATTTGGGCAACCAGCTGGTAAGGCCCTAAAGCAAAGCCTAGTTCAGAAGGTGCCATGTACTCACTGCATAGGGGGCAGCAGGTCCTTCCAGATCCATAAGGGGTCTGAAAACCAATGGCAGGAAAGGAGGTGCTCATACTCACCATTTTTTAGAAAGCGACAGGTCCTCCTGGACTCACAAGGAGTCTGAAAACTGTGATAGATAGTTCCGAGGAAAGGAGGTGCTCGTACTTCGGCAGCGAACCCAGACACTTTTTTTCCCCGAAAACTGGAAGTTTTTCCCCCCCTTTTGTACCTCACTGAGACAAAGTGAGCCCCACATCTGAGAGGGGACATGGGAAGCAGCAGTTCACAGGTGACAATTAGGACTGCCCTAGGAGATTTGCTTGAAACGAAGAGCAAGATAAATATGTAAGAAATGAGTTTTGCTCAGGGCTTTGCTGGGAAACCAATTTGGCTAAATAAAGGTACTTAAAGAGAAAATAAGAAAAGTAATTCTCTCTCTTTTTTTCTTTATCTCTATGCAACCATGTTGTATGTTTAAGATTTGTGCCTTCCCTAATTTGAGTTAACTGAGATTTATGGTGGGAATGACTAGGATGTGCAAAACTTAAGACTTCTGTTTCCTTTTCTGTTCTCTTGTCTTTGTGTGTATATGTGTGTCAAAGTCTTTGTGTGTGAGGTAAATGTGACTGTTAATTGTTTCTAACCCAAAGAGAAAAGAATTTTAAAATTCTGCTAGAAATTCTGCTTAAAATAAGCCACCAAAAGGAAATACCCTCTGTTATGTATTGAATATATATAAAGTTGTGTTAATCCCTGCTAAAGTGAAACTAACTTAACTCCAACTGCTTGTGAAGTTAAAATGAAACTAACCTTTAGATGACCCTGACTGTTAACTCCAACTATTTTGGAGGGAAACTTTGAACATTCATATTTTGGGCGGGTTTTTCAAGTATTGTGATTGGTTAAGGCCCTGTGGGTTCAGAATTAAATTAAATTAAAAGAGCCTCGGTGGAGCAGTGGGCTAATGCCTCCTTAAGTAACACCGGCTGCCTGCAATTAGTGCAGGTTCGCATCCCACCAGGCTCAAGGTTGACTCAGCCTTCCATCCTTCCGAGGTAGGTAAAATGAGGAACCAGATTGTTGGGGGCAATTAAGCTGACTTTGTAATAATGCCGCTTGGGGTGTGTGTGTGAAAGCCCTAATAAGCAGGCATATACATAGAATGAAGGCTACTGCTAAGCTTGTAAGCCGCCCTGAGTCTTCGGAGAAGGGCGGGATATAAATGTAATAAAAATAAAAAATAAAAATAAAAAAAATAATAGCAAGGTGCACAACAATAAAAGAAGACAACTATGTAAAATTACTAAAACAAATAAAACAAGACCTGGAAAAATGGAAAAATTTACAACTATCAATTTTGGGAAGAATAGCGACTGTGAAAATGAAAACCCTACCAAAACTACTTTTTTTATTTCAAACAATACCAATAAAAATGAATAATTTTTTTGATGAATTAAATGCATCAATATTGAAATTTATTTGGCAAGAGAAAAAGGCTAAAATTAGATTGAAAACGTTACAAGAAGCGAAAGAAAATGGAGGCTTTGGGCTACCAGATTGGGTTTCATACTATCAAGCAGCTGCACTAACATGTTTAAAAGAATGGAGAACCCTTAGAAACAAAAGATTATTATACCTAGAGGGGCATGACTTACAACTTGGATGGTACGCGTTTCTGTCATATGAGAAGAACAAAATTCATAAATACTTTCAAAACCACTGTCTAAGAAATGCATTGCTTGTTACATGGGAAAAGATAAAACCAAGAATTTACATGAAAATACCAGGATAGATTTCGACAATGGAGGCATTTGTACACCCAAATTTAATTAATTATGAGAAATCTATGACCTATAAAGTTATTTTTAATACTGATGGGAAACTACAAACTAAACAAGAATTGGAAGAACAGGGCATAGAGCTATCATGATAGTCACATTTTCAAATGCAAATAAGACATGAGAAAGATACAAAAATCTTTGCATCAGCATTTGACCAGATACTATTGTCATCAGATGACAAATTAATTAAGAAACTGTACAGTTTTCTGTTAAATTTATAGATGGAAGATGAACAATTTAAAGAAGCAATGATAACTTGGGAAAAATTTTGGGCAAAACTTATGGGAAAGAAACTACAAAATGACAAAGGCAGCTACTTATAAAGAAAACTTATATAAAATGTTCTATACATGGCACTTACCACCTGCAAGATTAGCAAAAATGTTTAAAAATATGTCTAGCAACTGTTGCAAATGAAGACAAAAAATCCAGGCACATATTACCATCTTTGGTGGACATGCCCTAAAGCAAAGAGCTTTTGGTCAAAAATATATAGGTGGTTAAAGAAGATGACATGAACACATGCAGACTGTAAACCAGAACTATTTCTTTTAGGTATAATTTCAGAAAACTATGATAAAGAATGTGTATACTTAATATTACATGTATTAACAGCAGCAAGAATTACATTTGCTCAATATTGGAAAAATGAAGAAATACCATCTGAAGAAGATATAATTAAGAAAATCCTGGGCTGTGCAGAAATGGATAGGCTCACATTGAAAATGAAAGGAAAACAACATTCAGAATACTTCCAAACATGGGAAATTTTTTATAAATGGTTAGAAAAACAGAATAAAGGGTTGAGTGGACCTTGCTAATTAACTCTTTCATTCCTGTTTTGGCCCGACTCAGGGCTTATCCACAGGACATAGTCAACTTATGACAGCTCATTATTTGTGCAAATTATTCAAATTGCTAATAAAGAATTTGGGAGGCTAAGATGATCATTTCGAACTCTTTATGTTCTCATCAGTTAGTCATACCCTTTATCTGAGATTCGAACCTGGGCTGATTATATATCAGGGAGTGTTTTAACTTCCTGAGCCACGGGTTCCTTCTCTCTTTTATTAGCTGGAAGGCAAGGCAAATGTATGTTTAAGTATTTGTCAAGGCTTTTTGAGTGGACTGCCTGATATATAATCAGCCCAGGTTCGAATCTCAGATAAAGGGTATGACTAACTGATGAGAACATAAAGAGTTCGAAATGATCATCTTAGCCTCCCAAATTCTTTATTAGCAATTTGAATAATTTGCACAAATAATGAGCTGTCATAAGTTGACTATGTCCTGTGGATAAGCCCTGAATCGGGCCAAAACAGGAATGAAAGAGTTAATTAGCAAGGTCCACTCAAAAAGCCTTGACAAATACTTAAACATACATTTGCCTTGCCTTCCAGCTAATAAAAGAGAGAAAGAACCCGTGGCTCAGGAAGTTAAAACACTGCCTGATATATAATCAGCCCAGGTTCGAATCTCAGATAAAGGGTATGACTAACTGATGAGAACATAAAGAGTTCGAAATGATCATCTTAGCCTCCCAAATTCTTTATTAGCAATTTGAATAATTTGCATATATATACTATACTATATACTATATATAGGACGCTGAGCTTGTTGATCAGAAGGTCGGCAGTTTGGCGGGTCGAATCCTGAGTGCCGCGTAACAGAGTGAGCGCCTGTTACTCGTCCCAGCTTCTGCCAACCTAGCAGTTCGAAAGCATGTAAAAATGCAAGTAGAAAAATAGGGACCACTACGGTGGGAAGGTAACAGCGTTCCATGCGCCTTTGGCATCTAGTCATGCCGGCCACATGACCATGGAGACGTCCTCGGACAAGCGCTGGCTCTTCGGCTTTGAAACGGAGATGAGCACCGGCCCCTAGAGTCGGAAACAACTAGCACGCATGTGCGGGGGAACCTTTACCTTTACCTTTTACCTTATACACACAGAGTAAATAAATAAATAAATAAATAAATAAATAAATAAATAAATAAATAAATAAATAAATAAATAAATAAATAAATAAATATTACTGACTACGTACCAAAAACTGTCCTTGCAGGAACAGATTCTCTGTTCAACCAAAATGACACCTGAGACAGAATAACTGTCATGATGCAGGGAAGATAGGTCTGAATCACAAAATAACCAATTTTCCTCTTCAAATGAAAATGAGCTGTCATCACTGTGTATTCACCTGAAAAAAATAGATCAGATTAATAACAAAAGAATAATTATATATTCTTCCTCATATAAGATCACACCTGGAATACTGCAGCCAATTTTGATCACCATATCACAAAAAAGATATTGAGAGTTTGGAAAAAAATTCAGAGAAGAGCAACTAATATGATCAAAGGTCTGGAGACTAAAACATACAAAGAACGGCTGCGGGACTTGGGTTTGGTTAGTCTAAAGAAAAGAAGAAATAGGGGAGACATGATAGCAGTATTGCAGTATTTGAGGGGCTGCCACAAAGAACAGAGGGTCACGTTATTTACCAAAGCACCAGAGGGCAGGACAAGAAACAATAGTTGGAAACTGATCAAAGTGAGAAGCACCTGGAATTAAGTTGAAAGTTCCTCACAGTGAGGACAGTTAATCAGCAGAATACCTTGCCCCCAGAAATCATGGGTGCTCCATCAGTGGAGATTTTTAAAAAGAGGCTAGATGGTCACTTGTCTGAGATGGTATGGGTTCTCCTACTTGAACAGTGGGCTGGACTAGAAGGCCTCCAAGGTCCCTTCCAGCTCTATCCTATCCTATCCTATCCTATCCTATCCTATCCTATCCTATCCTATCCTATCCTATCCTAGCCTAGCCTAGCCTAGCCTAGCCTAGCCTAGCCTAGCCTAGCCTAGCCTAGCCTAGCCTAGCCTATTTTATACCACTTTGAAAAAAAATGCTTATAGCATATTAACAGAACCAGTTAAATATATCTTAGTAACAGAACAGAATAACAGAGTTGGAAGGGGCCTTGGAGATCTTCTAGTCCAACCCCCTGCTCAAGCAGGAAATCCTATACCATTTCAGACAAATGTCCAATCTCTTCTTAAAAACTTCCAGTGTTGGAACACCCACAACTTCTGGAAGCAAGTCATTCTACTGATTAATTGTTCTAATTGTCAGGAAATTTCTCCTTAGTTCTAGGTGAATTATCTCCTTGATTAGTTTCCATCCATTGTTTCTTGTCCTGCCCTCTTGTGCTTTGGAGAATAAGTTGACTCCCTCTTTTTGTGGCAACCCCTTAGATCAGGGGTGTCAAACTGCCAGCCCGAGGGCTGGATGCATCACATGGAAGCCGTGCCCACCCCAGCTCTGGCAAGGAGAAAAAAAGTCATGATATGTCATGACACATCACGTGATGCAACAAATTTGACAACCCTGCCTTGTTACTATGTTTCTAAAATAAAAAAGATAAAAAATTTAAACAATGGAAACAAATAAATAAATACAAGTGATTTGAAAGCTCTTGACAATGGGTTCTCATGCAGCATGTGAGAGAAGAGAAGAAGGTTGATGCAAGTCCTTTGATCTTAGATTTTCTTGATACCATAACCAGTAAAAAAAATCAATTTAAATCACCTGACATAAATTTAGACTGCTCTAATGGTGAAATTCTTCCTAATCCAATATTACGTGACATAATTTCTCATGAGACTTCTCTGTAGTCCATGAGGGCAGGAACAGAACCTTTTTTTTAATTACAAGGAAGCAGGTTCAGGATGAACTTGAGGAGGAACTTTCAGCCAGTAGAACAAGTTGCCAGGTCCATGGTAAGTTCTCCTTTGCTAGATGTTTACAAGCAGAAACCTGTTATTTCCAGAGATGTTCCTGGGCATTTTGCAAAAAGTAGTGACTACAGGCAGTCCTCGACTTACAACAGCTTGTTTAGTGACCATTTGAAGTTACAACAGTACTGAAAAAATGACTTATGATCGTTTTTCACATGACCGCTGTAGCATCCCCATGGTCACATGATCAAAATTCAGGTGTTTGGCAACTGGCATGTATTTATGACAGTTGTAGTGTCCTGGGGTTATTTGATCATCTTTTATGACCTTTTGACAAGAGAAGTCTGTAGGGAAGCCAGATTCACTTAACAATTATGTTACTAACAGTCAGGTCTGCCATCTTTAGCATACCTCATTTCACTGGCATCCTGCCATAAAATGCAGGGGATGGGGAGGAGGATGGGAAAGTAGGGAATGGGCAGAGGGAGGGAGGGAATGACAGGGTGACAGAAACCAGCGGTGTCAATCCAGAACGAACTGGCCAATCAAGGACAGAATCATGAGACCAAAATGGAAAACTCAACCAAAGAGATAGCAAACCTCAAAGCCATTCCCAAAATACCACAACTGAATATTATTGGACATTGATGGTGTTATGTATGGGTGTAAGCAGCTGCAGCTCTGAAGAACCATCAGTCCATCTGAGGGCGCAGTGCTGTGGCCAGATTGGCTGAAATATTTTTGGCGGGAGATTCAGATGGTTGGATTGGCCAGAATGGTACTTGACTAGGTATATAAGGGGTCTAGGTAAACCCCTTTGTTCAGTATGCACTTCCCTACAATAAAGAGCTGACATGCGGTACTCATCTGTCTCTTCCTTGCCATGTGGTCCAGAACCCACTACACAATAGTGGCAACGAGGGTGGGATGTGCTGCTTCACTCCAGAGCTGAATCACTAGCTGAAGTCACTAGAGCGGGAAAAGAAAACTCTTTTCCGATTCTTCGCAGAAGCAGCATCTTAGGACCAGTCAGACCATGGCAAAAATCACTCAAATTCGTGAGTTCGACATTCAGCATTCTGAGCGATGGGAATTGCATCTGGGTCAGGTTGAGGGGTATCTCCTTGTCAACCGGATCACTGAGGATCGCATGAAAGCAGTGTCTCTGCTGTACATCAGCAGTCCAGCTGTGTATGACGCGGCCGTCGGGCTGTTCGCACTGAAACTCATTGCAAACATCTCTTATGGCGACCTTGTAAACAAGCTGAATGATCACTTCATGCCTAAGAGGTCTGTGATGTCGTGGAGGTTCCAGTTTGTCCAGCGGATCCAGAGGCCAGGTGAGTCCATGAAAGACTTCATTGCGGACATGCGGCAAGCCGCCCGCCTTTACAAGTTTCCTGACTTAGAGGTCCTGGACGAAGTCCAGGCATATGAAGTAGTCAGCAGCGATGGCCAAACGACCCACCGACCCAGCAGCAGCTCCGGGGGATCAGTTCACCAGGAGAGTGCTGCATATGGCGGAGCGGATGAAGATGAGGCAGCAGAGATTGATGCGGTAGACCGGAGGCCGGTGCAGCAACAACAGACGTGACTGCGGGTAGACCAGGGAGCCCGACTGTGGATAGACCAGGGAGCCCAGCAGAGACCAGCAGCGGTGCAGAGAGCTGCCAGAGGGGCAGGCAACAAAGTTTTCCAGGGAGTTGGAGCAACCGGTTCCAGGTGTGCTGGCTGCGGGGGAAACGATGCAAGAGTGACCTGCAGATTTCGCTTGGCCAAGTGCTGAATCTGTGGAAAAACTGGCCATATTGCAGCAGTTTGCTGGAGCTGTCAGAGGAACGAGGACGTGTCACTGAGAGGTACTAAAAAACCCCAAAACGTGACCTCCCAAGCTATAGTGAACCTTAAGGCCGTTTCCCACTTAGGGGTCCATCAGCTTCTAACCCCCAAAATCATGCTAGAGGTCCATTTGCAGGGTATACCCTGCAGGATGGAACTAGATTCCAGTTTAGCAGTCTCAATAATTTCGGAAGAGACTTTTAAACAAGTGTGTGGCTGAAGCAACAGGTGGGCTACCTTAAGACCTACCAATCTTAAACTAACTGATTTTCAGCATGCCCCTGTGAAAATTAAGGGGGAGGCTACACTGTTGGTGGGGTTTAAAGGGTTCTGTGGGAACTTGGATGTGCTTGTAGTGGATGGCCACAGGATTAGCCTGGTGGGGTTGGACTGGTTCAAGGCTCTGGGCATAGGAATCTCAGGGATTCATACGGTCCGAGCCACGAGTCTCGAAGCAGTCTGCAAAATGTATGCAGACGTATTTGAGGACAAGTTAGGCACATACACAGGGCCACCCATCAAGTTTAAGCTAAACCCCAACATCATGCCGATCAGAATAAAACCCCGAAGAGTTCCCTTTGCTCTCAAACATAAAATAGAGAAGGAACTGGACAAGTTAGTGGAACAGGGGGTGTTAGAGCCAGCAGAGGGGGGGAAAATGGGAAACCCCTATCATCACCCCGTTAAAAGCTAATGGGGAGGTGAGGATCTGCACTGATTATAAATGCACTGTGAACCGAGCTTTAAATGTGCATGCTTACCCGGTTCCGACGGTCAGCCACATCCTCGCCTCTCTCCAGGGCGGTGTAATCTTCGCAAAGCTCGATTTGGTGCAAGCATATCAGCAGCTGGCAGTTACCAGGGAAACGGCAGACGTTCAAACAATAGTGACACATAGAGGAGCCTTCAAAGTCAACCGTTTGCAGTTCGGCATTTCTGTAGCTCCGGGAATTTTTCAAGAGGTGATGGAGAAAACGCTGAAAGGCATTCCCAGAGTATGCCCTTATTTTGATGATGTCCTAATTGCTGGTGCCTCTGAGGAAGAATTGGCTGAAAGACTGCAGGCTGTTTTAAACAGATTTCGCTCTGCAGGGCTGAAGCTCAGAAAAGACAAATGCAACATTGGAGTGGCATCTACTGAATTCCTTGGATTCAGAATAGATGCCAAGGGGGTACATCCTGCAGAATCTAAAGTGAAGGCAATAAAAATGGCCCCCACACCAAAGAACAAAGGAGAACTGCAGGCATTACTGGGGCTCCTAAATTTCTACCATTCATTTCTGCCACACAAAGCTGACATAGCAGAGCCTCTGCACAGTCTCCTAGACAAGCAAGCTGTGTGGAATTGGAATCAGACACATGAAAAGAGTTTTAGACACTTGAAGGAATTACTGTCTAGCAACTCCACTGTCACCCACTTCATAGAGTCTAAACCCATATGCATAGCCTGTGATGCATCTCCATATGGAGTGGGTGCTGTCCTGAGCCATCTTGAGGAAAATAGGAAGCAAGTACCCATTGCATACTACTCATGCACATTGTCAGGGGCAGAAAGGAACTATGCTCAAATTGACAAAGAAGCCCTGGCCATAGTGGCTCGGGTCAAGAACTTCCATGTTTACCTATATGGCAGAGAATTCACTATATTTACAGATCATAAACCTCTATTGGGGTTGTTCACAACGAACAAACAGACACCACAAATTTTATCACCCAGGATGCTGCAATGGTCAATATTCCTATCTGCATACTCTTGCAAGTTGGTTCACAAACCTGGTAAAGAGATGGGCCACGCGGATGGATTAAGCAGGTTGCCTGTGGACAGGCCTGAACCAGACCCAGCACCAGCAGCCCAAATTCTGTCAATCCAGGACCTACCAGAATGCCCCCTGTAGGCAAAAGACATAGCTGCAGAAACAGTAAAAGACAGAGTCCTAAGTAGAGTTCAGTCTTTGGTAGTCACGGGGTGGCAGGACAAG